>NW_028270140.1:24817068-27677068 GCF_037043375.1 Chiloscyllium plagiosum
CACCTTTTTATATTCAGTCAGGGAATGTAGGCCTTGCTGACACAGTCAGCATTTAATGACCTTCCCTGACTGTCATTAAGGTGGTGATGGTGGGCTGCCTTCTTCGAACTTGTAAGATGACGATAAATAGTTTGGAAGGTGCTGTCTAAAGAACCTTTGTCAAATTTTGCAGTGCATCTTGTAAATAGTACACACTGCTGCTACTGTGCAGTGATGGTGGAGGGAGTGAACGTTGTGAATGTGGTGCCAATCAAGTGGTTGCTTTGACCTGGATGGTGTCAAGATCCCTGATTATTTTTGGAGTTGCACTCATTCAGGCATGGATGACAAGGCATTCATCCAATGGGACGTTTTCCTGGCTTGTGCCTTGCAGACTATAGTTTAGATCAGAGTGGCGCTGGAAAAGCACAGCAGGTCAGGCAGCATCCTAGGAGCAGGAAAATTGATGTTTCGGGCAAAAGCCCTTCATCAGGAATACAGGCAGAGAGACTGCCCACCCTGGAGGCTCCCTGCCTCTATTCCTGATGAAGGGCTTTTGCCCGAAACATCAACTTTCCTGCTCTTCGGATGCTGCCTGACCTGCTGTGCTTTCCCAGCACCATTCTGATCTAAACTCTAGTTTCCAACATCTCCAAGTCCTCACTTTTGCCTTGCAGACTATAGACAGGCTTTGGCGAGTCAGGAAATGAATTACTGTTTTGCAGGTTTCTTAGTTTCCAGCTTGCTCTTGTAACCACAGTATTTACATTCTAACCCAGCTTATTTTCCAGAAAATGATAACCCCCAGGACATAAAACATAACATAGAACATTACAGCGCAGTACAGGCCCTTCGGCCCTCGATGTTGCGCCGACTTGTCATACCAATGTGAAGCGCTTCTAACCTACCCTATTCCATGTACTTCCATTGACAGTAGGTACAAAGGAATATAGGAACATAGGAACAGGAGTAGCCCATTCAGTCCCTCAAGCCTGATCCACCATTTAAAGAGATCATGGCTAACCTGTGACCTTACTCTTTATACTAGCCTTTGGCCATAGCCCTTAATACCTTTGCTGAACATAGATTTATCAATCCCAGAGTAATAGTTAACAACCGATCCAGCATCCACGATAGTTTATGGAGGGGATTTCCAAACATTTATAACCTTTGATGTGGGGAAGTGCTTCCTAACATCTCTCCTGAATGGTCTGACCCTAATTGTCAGTCTACGTCCTCAATTCTAGAATCCCCAACCAACCGAAATAGCTTGTTATCAACCCTGTCTTTTTCTGTTAATATCTTGAAGACTTTGATCAGATCACCCCTTAATCTTCCAAATTCTAGAGAAAACAGGTCCAATCTCTCTTTATCATTTAACCCCTGAGGTCCAAGTATTATTCTTGTAAACTAATATTGCACTCCCTCCGAAGCCAATGTATCCTTCCTAAGGTGTAATGCCCAGATCTGCTGGGCATCTGTCAATAATGAGGGTATCAGTGTTGACAATGCCATTGACTAGACTATAGTTAAATTCTCTTGTTGGAGATGTTCATCCTCCGATATTCACGTGGCATGAATGTTACTTATTACTTACAGTCCAAACCATGGCATTGTCCAGGTCTTGTGGCTTTTGGACACAAACTGCTACTGTATCTGAGAAATTGCGAATGTGTGATAATCAGCATCAATCATCAGTGAACATCCCTCTTTTGACCTTATATGAAGACAATTTTACTTGCTTAAGAAGTTCCAAAATGTTCCAAAATGTTCCACACAATCGCTTTTAAGATTGTGTGAATGGACCCATAGGAGACCATCACCTTGCTCAAGACAGGAAGGAGCTACTTCTGCAAATTGGAAATGACAGTAACTCCTTACAATCTTGAATTAATAGTACTCTACCAATATTGAGCAAGGTGTTGCACCCTTGCACATTCATAACCAGTACAGAGGAACCTCTATTATCCAAAGGACACAGGGGTTGGGGGGGGGGGGGTATTTTGTTCGGTTAATCGAATTCCGGATAATTGAATGCCGGATAACATAGTTTAGCCAAGCATTGGGACCACGCGATCTTGCCAGATAATCCGATATTCAGATAGTCGAATGCCGGATAATCAAGGTTCCTCTGTATTGCATGAGTTTGCTCCTCACATGAGTTCATCACTTCTTGCACTTAAATGATGGTATTTCAGAAAAAGATAAATCAAACAACTAAAAACTAAACATCATCTATTCAGTTCAAAACCATATTTTTGTGTTGTTTGTTGGAGATAAACATTTCAATACCAGACTATCAATGCACAAGTTCCTCAGGGTAGTGTCCTAGGTCTAACCTCATCCAGCTGCTTCATCAGTCATCTTCCCTCCATCATAAGGTCAGAAGTTGCAATTCACTGATGATTGCACAGTTGTAAGCTCTATTTCCAAATCCACTGATACCAAAACAGCATTATCTGCTTTGTAGCAAGACCTGGACAAAATTCAGCCTTGGGCTTATAATTGGCATGTGACATCCACACCACACAAGTGCCAAACATTGTTACTTTCCTTGATAACATGGACGCACAGTTCAATAGTTTTTTTTAAGGGCAACTATGAATGAACAATAAATGCTGGCTTTACCATGAGCCCACATCCAAACAAAAGAATAAAATGACTCCCAAGCAAAAAATTGCATTCCTGTTAAAATATTACATGTAAAAATACAAGGTAAATTTAGAAAAAGAATTTTTATACCTCCATAGTCTGATTTTATGTGATATTCTTGCTTCCTTAATTCGTGAACCCTGCAGCAAAGAAGTGCTGAATCTTCCCAACCACTACCCTTCCCCTGCCTGTCAAGTTTAAACTAAACATTTTCTAACCTGCTTCCATCTATATATATTGCTACAATCTCACAAGGGCCATCTTTATCACCAGATAACCATTGCCAAGGTTCACAGTGAATGTTAAAGCAAGACTGTGATGACATTTTTGCAACACCTTGGAATAGAGCCACTGATAGTATTTCTCCTGCAGGTCACTGTGAAAGCATCGGAAGGATGAATTATTCTTATATCATTTATGCTTAGTTGGTACCACAACACCCATTGCTTCTAAAAGCAGACAGAGAGCATTGGTCGAATACTGCCTTGTGAGAGCAGTGTGAATTTTAGTATCAGAACTGGGAGTGCAAAATGTAGGAATGTAGACAACACCACTGAGGAACATACAAATACTCAAGGGACCTGACAGCATCTATAAAGAGAGAAATAAAATTATAGTATAGATCCATTACCTTCCATCAGTACAGAAGGTGGATGGGAGAAAGAACAACAGGGAAGGTCTACATTGCTGTGGGTTCAAGGAGCGATGGAGTGATAAATGGTGCAAAGCTAAATGAACTGCTAATGAAACAAAGAATTCAAAGAATGCATTTAGTGGTGATGTTAATGATATGCATTCTCAATGGCTGCTGCCTGAATGCAAAGAGGGAACATAACTAGAGAAAAATAAAGCCAAGGAAATTAAAACTAAATGGGAGCAGGGGCTAAGAAATTTCACCCAAATTGTTAAACTCAACACAAAGCGCCCAACTGAAAGAGGTTCTGTTCCAAGAGCTTATGCTGAGCTTAATTTGAACAGTATACCAAGCCAGAGATAAGAGGTCAGAGTGAAAACAAGATGGAGAATTAAAATGACAATGAAAGTGCTGTCACATTATATGGATTGAACATAAGTGTTCCACAACACAGAGATCTTTTGTTCTTATTTCAGTTTTCCAGCAAGCACAGTACAGAGGAACCTCGATTATCAGAATACTAATTATCCAAAAATCGGATTATCCGAAGGAGATCTCAAGGTCCCAATAGAAACATTACATCAAAGACATGTTTCCAGTAGTGATCACGTCTTTTGTTAGTGATTAAACAGACACCATCTCCTAATGACTGACCTCCCATCCTCTCTCTCTCCCCACACTTTCCCTGGAGTTCTACAGCATGGTGTATCCTAAACTGCGCCCCCTTCCCCATATAATCTGACCAACATTGTCCTGTACAGGGCAGAGGTGGAATCTGTCAAGAGGTTGCAGTACAAGTCACATTTGTGTGTGTGCGTGTGCGTGTGCGTGCGCGTGCTATTACCCCACAAAGGCAGCAGCAGTCTTGTTGTTGGTGTCCAGTCTGGCTGGCCCGGAGAGGGGGCGGGAGAGGCCGGTGTTGGGGGGCAGGGAGGTGGTGTTTGCTGAGGGGGGGGCTCACACACTGTGTGCTTCTGCAATCTCCTAAACAGGGAGCAGATTTTAAAAACTCCGTGCCCCAGAGGAAAGGCATTTAATTGATTAACCGAATGAAATAGTGCCTGCCCATCTCATTTGGATAATCGAGGTTCTCCTGTATTCTGTTTTTAAAGAAAACTTATCGGGGTGAAAGTGAAAACATGATGTTATATCTACTTATAGTGATCTGTAACAGTAAACAGTGCGTGACCATCTACATTATTAAACAACAACTGATGACCGACAACATTGTGGATTTTGTTCTCCTTTTATTGTCTGAATGATAGACATAAATTGTATTTTAGGTTCCACCACCTGAAGAAATATTGTTTCAGCATCTAGCCTATCAAACCATATCAGAATCTTACATGTTTCAATTAGATCAGCTCTCATTGCTTTATCTCACTTCAAGCAAAACACATGCTTTTTAACTGAGTTTTATGGTTGTTCTGTTTGAACAAGGTTTCCAGGCTTGAAGCTAGAGTTTGAATTCTCAGTTGGGGAGAGCTTGTTACAGCTCAGGTCTCCTGTTCTGAAATACATTCACTGCCATCGTGGTGGAATTCGATTGCTCTACTGGAAGAGTGACTGAAAGATGATATTATAATTTCAGAGCAAACAGTGTCTGCCAAGACCTCAGAGACAACGGAGTCTAATTGGTGACTTGACCACATTATAAGATCTTGGAACTGTCTACGCCTTAGCATTTTATTTTGACCTTCAAGAATAATCACCATTGTTTTTTTTAAAATGAAGTGAAAGTCTGCAGAATGAAATTCACTTTTATCACTCCCTATATCTGAAGAGAATGTACTTTTTTGCAATAATTACAGGGGTAGACATTTATATTTTCATATTAAAAATTTGTAACCAATTCTGCATCTTCATTGAATGGGTTGTATTTTATAATAAATCAATCATGTTTATTAAAGATACCGTTGATGCATATTTTCATTTGAAGTCTAAGAAAGTGTATGTTGGTCATGTTGAGATTTGAGTTAAATATTTTTATTTTATTCTGTAATTTATGGAGAAGTGTGACAAATGTGACAGTGACTTCATTCCATATTGATCATAACATTCTGTCATACTCCAGTGGGTATATGTCCAAGCTTTTAAACCTTTTTCTCATAAAATAAACCAGTCAACTGAGTGAACTTGCCCTGAATTGTTTCAGATGCAAATGCACCCTTCATTAATTAAGGAAAGCAAAGCTTGGTTCAGAACTCATGGTGTTGTGTCATGAATGTGCTGCAAAGTTTTATCAAAAGTTTTCCACCATCCTGTAATAATTGCTAACATTCCAATTACCTTCTTGCTTACTCATTGTTCCTGCGTGAGAACTCTTGGGATTAATATACAGTGACACTCACATCTCTGAACTGTAGCATTCTTTAACTGTCACCAACAAAATAAAGTTGAGCTTTTCTATCCTTTTCACTTTAATGGACCATCCCTCATATTCTCATTTCAGTGTACACCTGTCAAATTTTGTATCCTATCAGCTAATTTGTTTACATTCCTCTGTTGGCTGTTTGAATCTTCCTCACAACTAACTTTTTAATTTTTTTTGTCATCAGGAATTTTAACTACAATAAATTCAGTCTCTTCATTCAAGTCATTAAAATCAATTCTAAGCTAATTTAGGGTCCATCACTGTTCTCTGACTAACATCATGAGTTATTATTATCATCAAGTACAATGGCTGTTCATTAACTAATCCTCTATCCACACATCACTTGCAACACCATACACTCTGATCTTGTGTTGTAACGTCTTATGCGGTGACTTTTGGAATATCTTTGGAAATCCAAATACGCTATATCTACTGGTTGTCCTTTATCCAACTTGCCTGTTACATTCTCAAATACCTCTAATTAACGAACACATTTACCCATACAAAAATCATGTTGACTCTGCTTGATTTGTAACATTGAATACGTATAATATTCAATATTATGATTTTTGAATGCCCTGTGACTACCTCCTCAGTAATAATCTACAGTATTTCTCAAATGACACATTAAACTAATTGCACACTGTTATCTGCATTCTCTATCCTTTCTTCAATAATGATGTAACTTCTCCTGTTTTCCAATTTGGTGGGATCTTTGCAGAATCTAGGGAGGGTTGGAAGAGTGCAAACAATGCATCTAGTATCTCCGCAATCATTTCATTTAAGACTCTCCAAGAATATAGATCTCTTTATGAAATTCATTAATTTGATCTTCATGAAGATTAAAACTCCCATGACGAGTGCACCAGCTTTCATATGAGTCCCATCAATTTTCAACTTATAAAAACCAAAAGAACTGTGGATGCTGTAAATCAGAGACAAAAATATAGAAATTGCTGGAAAAGCTCAGAAGGTCTGGCAGCATCTGTGGAGAGAAATCAGAATTAACGTTTCAGAACTGATGGTAGCTAGGAAACTTCAGTTTATATGCAACCTATCTTTTGCATATAAACTGACATTCTCCAAGGTGCCAAGAATTCTCAGTTTATATTTTGTTCTGTGGTGGAGCTGCTGTCAGACAACCTATAAATATTCTAACCAGTAATTCCACCCCTTTGTTAGTTCTTATCTCCACCAAAACTGATTCTACATCTTGCTTTCCTGAACCGTCATTACTTCTCAATACATTTCTCCTTATGTTGGAGAAATGATGCACAGATGATGTGACCGCTTTGCAAAACACCTATGTGCTGTCCGCGAAAAAAACTCAGCTTCCAGTTGTCTGCTACTTCAACGCACCACCCTGTTCCCTGATCAACAGCAGTCTTCCTGCGCAGCTCAGCACAAGCTGGAAAAACAGCACCTCTTTTCTACTTGGGAACTCTTACAGCCTTCTGGACTGAGTTTTGAGTTCGAGAATTTTACACCTTGAGGCACCTTCTTCCAGAGGCAAAAGTGAGGACTGCAGATGCTGGAAACTAAGGTTTAGATCAGAGTGGTGCTGGAAAAGCAGAGCAGGTCAGGCAGCATCCGAGGAGCAAGGAAATCGACATTTCGGGCAAAAGCCCTTCATCAGGAATAGAGGCAGGAAGATTTTATCTCTCCACCCTGGAGGCTTTTTCCTGCCTCTATTCCTGATGAAGGGTTTTTGCCCTAAGCATCGATTTTCCTGTTCCTCGCATGCTGCCTGACCTGCTCTGCTTTTCCAGCACCACTTTGATCTAAACCTTCTTCAATATCGTTACCCAAACCCCCACATACCAGACTTTGTTGTTACATGATCTGCTATTACCCATTGTTAGTCACTAATTGCTGCCATTAGTAGCCATTCATTCTTTATCCACTCCTTTGACTGTTGAACTGTTCTTCTCTCTCTTTGGGCTCTATCTCCACCTATCATTTACTCCTTAACCCCTCCCCCCACCCTATCTTCTGCATAAAAGACAAATTTTTCCTAGTTACCATCAGTGCTGAGGAAAGTTCATTGGACCTGAAACATTAACTCTGATTTCTCTCCGCAGATGCTGCCAGATCTGCTGAGCTTTTCCAGCATTTTCTGGGTTTTTTTGTTTCCAATTTCCAACATCCCCAGTTTTTTGTTTTTTTTTAAACCATTTCTCATACTGTCATACTAATCATCATTTATTTCTATTTGTGCCTCTAATTCATTCACCTGGTTACAAATGCTGAGTACATTAAGATAAAGAACCTTTAATGCTATGTCTTTACCATGTTTTTGAGTGCACCACTGTGCTCTGTCCCTTCCTGTCATACTCTAATTATGATCCCTTTTATATTACTGTCCTGCAGCATTGCCTCATTCTTTCTCAGTTTCTAAGTCTCCCTTCATATGATGCCTCCTCTTCTGATTTCATTTGAAGACAATATACAATTTATACAATTATGAAGGGCTTATGCCTGAAACATCGACTCTCCTCAGCTGCTGCCTGACCTGCTGTGCTTTTCCAGTGCCACCCTTTTCAACTCTGACTCTCCAGTGCCAGCAGTCCTCACTTTCTCCACAGTTATACAATTAACCAGAGCACTGGTCCCAGTGGGGTTCAAGTGAATGTGCTCTCATGGTACAGCACCCTCTTTCCCCATGGCAGTAAGATCGGAATTCAAATTTCTTCAATAGCAACCTGAGATATGTCTTTAATCATTTTGTTTACCTTGTGCCAGAATATATTTTGTTTAATTAGTAATCCAGAGATTATCCTTTTAGTGGTTCTGCCTTTTTTTAAAATTTAACCCCTCAAACTTCCTCAATAAAACCTCTTTCTTAGTGGTATCAATGTCAGCTGCATGGAAATGGACCTTTTCCTTCTCATTCCCTAATTTCTCTTTAGCCCTGAGGAGATGGTACCAGACAGGCAACTCGAATTTCAGAATTTTCCCAACTGCAAAGGACCAAATCTATTTCTTTCACTACAGTGTCACCTACTATAATTATTATTACTAAGTGGTGAGACCACATTTAGAATGCATTGACAGTTTTGGTCTCCTTATATAGAAAATGACATTGCTGATTTTCTTTTTCCAGTCATCCATGACTGTGGGCATCACTGGCTGGGCCAACATTTATTGTCCATCCTTAATTACCCAGGGAACAATTAAGTGTGAGCCACACTGCTGTGTGTCTGGAGTCACACTTAGGCCAGACCAAGTAAGGATGGCAGATTCCCTTCCCTCAAGTACATTAATGAACCAGATGGGTTTTTCTTGACAATCGACATTGGTTAATGGTCATCATTCGACTCTTATTTCCAGAGTATATTTTATTGAATTTGAATCCCACCATCTGCTCTGGCAGATTTCAAACTCTGGTGCCCAGAACATTACCTGGATCTATGGATTAACAGTCTAGCAATAATACCACTAGGCCATTGCCTCCATTTGATAAATTAGAAGAGGTTCAGGGAATGTTTACTCAACATATTCTTGGCTGAAGGGTTTATACTTTGAAGAAAGGATTGAGTGGGTTATGCTTGTACCCAGTGGAGTTCCAAAAATTGAGAAAGAGAGGTGATCTTATATGATTTGACATGGTAGAAATTGGAGACTGGAATTAATTACTACTTCTAGGCTCAGGGATCTTGTTGTTCTTACTCCCTCTCTCAGACTCTCTCTTTCTTAGCACAAAGCCAAGATAGCATCTCCTCTCTCACCAAGTTCCCCTAGTTCAGTAATCAGTTAAATCTAGCAATATTCTATCCAAATGGACTTGAAAACAAATCACTCAAGTCCATCAGAGGAAGGGGTAACTTGGATTTGAATGCTTTTTACCACTGCTTTCCAGAAAGCACTCACAAGAACCTGTCAGCTTAAGCTGCAGCTCATGGCACTGAAAGCCAATTATTGATGTAGTTAGGAATTTGAATGAGTAACAGGAGACAGAGACAAGGATAATGGGGAAGTATGGAAAGGAAACCTGAAAGGATGTAATTAATGAAGTCCACCAATGATCTGTGTGGGAACCTTTATTATGCATGGAATTTAATAATTGCATACTTGATCTGATATGAAGTCATTCATCAAATTTGCCCATGGAGGAAAAAATACGCAATACCAGAAAATGGAAGCATGAAGTTACCAAAATCTTAATACTAACTAAATTAAGCTGATCTGCCCTAGTGGAGGTAAATGTAAGTCATCCACTTGGGGCCTAAAATAAATAAGAAAGCACTTCTGAGCTGATGGAAATCTAGAATGACACTCAGGGGTTCCATGAACATCAATAAGAAAAATGTCATGAAAAAGGTACAGAAAATAGTGAAAATGCAAACTGAATTCTGGCTTGATATCAAAAGGAACTCAGTAAAATGAAGAGTAAGTTATGCTATGGATTTACAAAGCCCGGATAAGATCACACTGGAGCACTTCAAGGGAATCTGGTCACTACATCTCAACAGTAGTATCCTGACCTTCGAGAGAGTGTGACATATATTTAATACAGGGTATTAATGACTGCCGATGCTGGAAACCAGAGTCTAGATTAGAGTGGTGCTGGAAAAGCACAGCAGTTCAGGCAGCATCCGAGGAGCAGTAAAATCGACGTTTCGGGCAAAAGCCCTGCATTAGGAATGCATCAGGAATGTATTCCTGATGAAGGGCTTTTGCCCGAAATGTCGATTTTACTGCTCCTCAGATGCTGCCTGAACTGCTGTGCTTTTCCAGCACCACTCTAATCTAGACATATTTAATACGCTGATTCCTAGACTCTGATAGTTAAATTGTGAAGGAGCATGAAGAAGCTGGCCAGCGGAAGCTGGAGAAGTGAGTCAAGGTACTCAAAAGAGGTCTATGACAGCTGCAGGAGATTGTGAAAAGTGAATGGGGGAGGTATTGCATTACCAGAGAGACAGTCTTTTGAATGAGATGTCATCTCTTCTGACCTCTCTCAAGTGGATGCAAAAGGAATACAGGGACTTCTCCCAGTGACCTCAACATCTGCCTTTCAGTCAATGCCATTGAATCAAATTTGATCCTCAGTCAGTCATTGCTGTTTGAGTCCTAGCTTTGAGCAAACAGACTCCATGTCTCTCATATGAGAACAATGACTACATTTCAAAAAATGTCTTTAGTAAGGAAGCACATTCAAAATCAGAATAAGAACAGTATAAATGCAAGAGCAATCTTCATTTGTCACTTTCCTCCAACCAACCTCCCATCACCATTGCCACACAATTTCAAAACCAAAGGTTTGAAGTTAGTTAAGCTTTCTGTCAATGTATTGCTGCTTGAATCAATATCATTGAGAAAGGACAAACAGGGAAACAAAAAAAACACAAAAAGATGATAGAAATGTACTTCACCCACACAGTATCATTTTCACTCCTCTCCCATCATTCCCATTGTGCGAATTATCTTATGGCAGAAACCAGATCAGAAAATATGTTTCCAAAAAGCAACTGAATTGACTCAAAATATTCACACACCCTTATTCATGTCAATCAGAAGGACAGATTAGAGAAAAAAAAACACACACACAACCAGAGGTGTTGCTTCAGGCAGTTAGTAATCCACCTTTTGACCATCAACATCATCTCCTTTAACAATCTGTTATTGTCGCAGTGTAGCATGAACTCCTGCAGTTCATATTAATCAAGCCCATGTCATCCATCACTAAGATGTAGAACCTGTGCCACTGCGTAAGTGTCATGAACACAGCAAATATTCACCAGCTCTACAGGCATTCTTGTCACATTTGTCTAAATGATATTAGGCAGCCATGTGTTCCTACTAAAATTAACCTATGTCTGCAGCATCACTCCATGCACACAGCTTTAATTACCTACCTCCATGGAACATTTGGTAAATATTCGAATTATCACCAAATAAACAAAGAAAATCTCCCATTAGAAAGGACAACAACTTTCCTGCAGTGGACACTATTCCACTATTCTCAAGGTATCTTTGTTCCACATGACAATTTTAACCAATGAATAAAATTGATTTATTGCCTTCAATTAACTGTACAGAAGAATGAATTACCGTCATTGTTACACTGTTATGAATATTTCCCCTCCTGACTTGCACCAAATTTAGCAGGTCACATATTCTTCTGGTGCACAAGTAATACAGTTCACAATTGCAACTAATTTGTTGCTTATCAGTAATGACCTTTCAAATATTCCTCACTTAAGGACCAAGGCAATATTAATTGGAAGTTAATTTCCAATACTGCTCTCGACTACAGTGATCATTTTCCATTTCTTTTGTATCCACTGCAGACTAGTGGCAATTCGCAATTCTATGGAGCAATCACTTGAAATGGGCCAATTCCTATCAAGTGAATAACCTTAAAAAAGATCCAATTATGTTAAGAGCATTTCTGAACGCCAGGACTTCACATTTAAAATTAATTAATTCTGTTGTTTTTCTCCTCTCCACCCATTCTGCCTGCACGATTGAAGATCAACTAATCAAGGTTACTTGGGAGTGTACATGAATGAAAATTAAACCAAAACTGAAATTAGAAATACAGTAAAATTAATTAATGGATTTGAATTACCAATCTGTCCTCGAATAGTTCCACTGAACCCAGTTCAACATCATGTACTAAATAAAGTATTGGACATGATTAAAACAATGTTCAATTATGTACAGAAATTTCACAGAAATAGATTTTGTTCCCATTCTGAACCTCACATCAGAATGTCAATATACTTTCCAGCCATACTCTGACTGCAAATATTCATGTACAATATTGCACAACTGACAAAGTTGTTCCCATGCAGACATATTTGTAAAGCTTCTGCAAAAGGGCAGAGTCAAAAAGTGTGGCGCTGGAAAAGCACAGCTGGTCAGGCAGCATCCGAGGAGGACAGCTGACGTATTAAGAGCTTATGACTTTCCTGCTCCTCGGTTTCTGCCTGATCAGCTGTGCTTTTCCAGTGCCACATGTTTTGACTCTAATGTCCAGTATCTGCAATCCTCACTTTCTCTTTGTGCAAAGTGCAACACACCAACCAGCTCCATACAGTCGTGTAAATTATCGTGAATTAGTCATCAAATTACTCTTTGGGCTCCAGAGGCACAAGTATACTGATATCTAAACAACATTAACACAGCATTTTTCTCCACATGCCATTGTCAAGCACAGTTTCTGAAAATTAATTATAGCCACTGGTAAAACTAATGGCAGCAATTGGACTTACTCAGCAATAAGCTACGCACCAACGTCCAGTTTTCGTTCTACCAGGATCATTCAGCTCCAGACTTCATTGTAACCTTGATTCAAATGTGGACAAAAACATGCTGAATTCTAGAGATGTGAGTGACCTCCATGAACATTAAAGCAGCATTTGACCAGGTATGACATCAAGCAGAAGTAAAACTGAGACAAAATGAAGTGAACGAGAACTAGGAGTAAGATGTTGGGGATGGAGGGATTTCCACTGGTTCCAGTCATATCTAGCACAAAGGCAGACATGTTGTTGTTGGAGGTCAATTATGTCAGTCCCAGGATATCACTGCAGCAGGCTCTCAGGGTAATCAGAGGACCTTTATTATTGACATTCTCTCCATCAAAACCAGTGATATTCACCGATGATTCAAAGTGTTGAGTTCAACTTACAACTCCTCAGACAATGAAGTCAACAAATGCAAGATATCACAGCAGGTCAGACAGCATCTACCGAGGAGAGAGCAAGCTAACCTTTTGAGTTTAAATGACTCTTCATCTCTGATGCCCATTACCTCTGATGAAGAGTCATCCAGACTCAAAACGTTTGCTTGCTCTCTCCCCCTGTGGATGCTGTCTGACTCACTGTGATCTTTTGCATTTGTTGTTTTCAATACAGATTCCAGCATTTGCAGTAATTTGTTTCTCAGACAATGAAGTGTATATACCCACATACAGCAAGACCTAGACAACTTTCAGCCTCGAGTTGAGAAACAGGGTAAATGTCATTTGCCACTTAAGTCCCAGACAATAAACATTTCAAGCAAGAAACCATATTAACATGTCACATTTAACAGCATTATTATGGGAGGCAACAGCCTAACAGTATGATCATTAGATTATTATTTCAGAGACCCCAGGGAATATTCCTGATGAAGGGCTTTTGCCCGAAGTGTCGATTTTCCTGCTCCTCGGATGCTGTCTTGACCTGCTGGGCTTTTCCAGCACTACTCTATTCTTGATTTTAATCTCCAGCATCTGGAGTACCCACTTTCGCTTAATATTCTGGGGACCCAGGTTCAAATCCTCCCATGGCAGATGGTGAAATTTGAAAGAATAATGAAAATATCTGGAATTATGAGTCTAATGATGACCACAAAACCAATGCCAATTGTTAGGGAAAAATCAACCTGGTTCACTAATGTCCTTTTGGGTAGGAAGCTGTTGTCCTTACCTTGTTTGGCCTACATATGACTCCACACCTACAGTGATGTGATTGACTCTCAACAGTGATCTGAGCAATTAAAGATAGGCAACGGATGCTGGCCTAGCCACCATCACCCACAATCCCATGAAAGAATAAACAAACAAAAACATCGGATGCTAAACTCTCAACCATCCAACAGTTCATCAACTGATCAGAAATCCAGCTGAATCCAGCAGCCCATCTCCTGACTCCCAACATCTATCAACTAAAAGGCATGTTAGGACGATAGTGGAGTGCTATTCACTTGTCTGGATGAGCATAGCTCCAATAACATTCAACATCTCCCAGGCCAAAGCAATCTGTTCAACTGGCAATGCATCAATCAACATAAACATTCACTTGCTCCACCAACAGTTTCACCATGGATGCTGCACTCACCATCCACACGACATATTACAGTAACTCTTCAAAGACTCTTCAATAGCTTGTTTCTGAACCTTTACTACTTACAAGAATAAGAGCAACAGGAGAATAGGAACATCACTACCTACAAGTTTTCTTCCAAGGCACAAGCCACCCTGATTTGAAAGTGTAGCAATGTTATTTCACCATCTCAAGATTAAACCTTGGAAACAACTTCCGATCAGCACTGAGAGTGTACCTACGGCCAAAAGACTGTGATAATTTACGGTAGCTGTTCCACAGCATTCTCTCAAGAGGGAATTAAAGATGGACAATAAATACTCCTCTCACCAGCAGTACCCATGAGTGAATATATCTTCTTTGCAAAGCGGCCAATACTTTATTGCAGTTGGCAACAGCATCCAAGATTTAATATCTGGATGTCTTGATCAGGAAATGGAAGCAGGGAGGCAGTGTTACCAATTTCTGTCACCTCTATATGTCTATAGCAGAGGAAATTTCTACCTCCAATATGTAGATGCATCAAATCGCAATCATGTGCCCCAGAGAGGGATAGCAGCAAATTAATTTCCATACCTGATTACTTAAATAGAAAAGCATGGCAAGATTGAGGGGAGAGAATGGAAAAGTTTAAATAGATGAGGCTGAATGATCCTGGACAACTTTGGGAAGGTGTGAGGACTTACATCTTAAGAAGTGGATGCAGGAGTGACAACCCTCCCAGTACTTGGCTGTGCAGGAAATGCGACCGGATTGGTCATTGGTGGAAGCTTTCTTTACCACCGATTCAATGCTGACGAATAAAACAGAGGCCCTTAAATGGTCAGTTATTGCCCACTGAAGGACCTCAATTGGTCAACTGGCAGAGGCCCACCTGAGGGGAGTCTGGTCACTGGCATAAATAAAGGAAAGCGACACACAGCCCAGCCACTGAATTTAACAAGGGTGGTACAGTGGCTAGCACTGCTGCCTCACAGTACCAGGGACCCAGGTTTGATTCCACCCTTGGGTACTGTCTGTGAGAGTTTGCATGTTCGCCCCGTGTCTTGCATGGGTTTCCTCTTGGGTGGAAAATGTGTTGCTGGAAAAGCGCAGAAGGTCAGGCAAGATAAAAGGTAGGGAGGAGGGACTTGGGGAAGGGGCGTTGGGAGTGCGATAGGTGGAAAGAGATTAAGGTGAGGGTGATAGGCTGGAATAGGCTGGATAGGTGGGGGCGGAGAGGTCGGGAAGAAGATTGCAGGTCAAGAAGGCGGTGCTGAGAACGAGGGTTGGGACTGAGATAAGGTGGGGGGAGGGGAAATGAGGAAGCTGGAGAAATCTTCATTCATCTCTTGTGGTTGGAGGGTTCCAAAGCGGAAGATGAGACGCTCTTCCTCCAGGCGTCGTGTTGCCATGGTCTGGTGATGGAGGAAGCCAAGGACCTGCATGTCCTTGGCGGAGTGAGAGGGGGAGGTAAAGTGTTCAGCCACAGGGCGCTTGGATTGGTTGGTGCAGGTGTCCCAAACGTGTTCTCCAAAATGTTCCGCAAAATGGCGGCCTGTCTCCCCAATGTAGAGGCGGCTGGGTGCTCTGGTTTCCTCCTGCAGTCCAAATATGTACAGGTTAGGCAGAATGACCGTGCTAAATTGCCCAGAGTGTCCAGGTATGTGCAGGCTAGGTGGAAATGCAAGGTTACAGGTAGGGGGTGGGTCTGAGTGGGATGCTCTTCAGAGGGTCAGTATGGACTTGATGGGCCAAATGGCCTGCTTCTACACTGTAGGGATTCTGTCAATCATTCTCACTTTCAGGCCAATTGGTGGGGTAGTGTTAAATCCAGTCCATTGTCACAAATGGGAAATTAAAGAACTGGGCAGAAATGGATGGTGGAGACAAAAGGGGGATTTAGATGGAGAGAAGCCTCTCCTTTAACTTTCAAATGTCAAATGTTTCTGATACATATCTTATATATTAATTTTTTTGCTATGCACTTCCAGTGTTTTTATTTTTATTTCCATTTTCCAGCGTGATAACAAAAAGTCTATTTTTTTTTTAAATTGGACCTTCACCTATTTGGAGAGACTCACTCAAAGTGAGTTGGGCAACTAATCTTGCCAAAATACAAAACTAGGCTTGACAAAACCACGCAGTTTGAATTTCACTAGTGTTAGCACAGAAACAGAAGCGCTGACCTTAGAAAAAAGCATGTTAAATTTTGTTTTGGTATCTGAAGCACTGAGGGCAGATACACAGTTTTATCTCACGAATAAGCAGCTATGATATCTTTAAACTGATCAGTTTATAGACAAGCTTTGCCACTTGCATTAAACATAATCTCATTATTTATAAAGCGAGCATTTTTCAAGTGGCTCCTTAAATCAAGCATGGAATATAGAACAGATTGGAAACTGTGCCATGTGTACAGTTAAGCTGCACAGATATGGTGGTTGCAAGACTATACTCTCGCACATTAACTTAGTACCAGTGGAGCTGGAACATTCTTTTACTTCAGAATAGCCAGACAAATGGTAACTGGATAATGTTCCTGTCAATAATAGGCAGCATTTCAGAACCTAAAGCAGCTGAATTTTCTGGAAAAAAAACAAACCTAACAGCACAAATATGATTTGAGTAGTTAAGGAATAAAAATAATCTTAAAAATTTAGGGCTTCTATCAATAAATGCAGCAGCCACAATATTCCTGGAGTTAGTCATTCAAAAATGAAATTCTGTGATGCAGATCAAACACCCATTGTAGCAACCTGTCAGAGGTTTTGCTTAGCACAGAATTTAGCCTCTAGTAGACTAGCTCAATTAATACATACGTTTCAACAGAACTTCCAGGGTCCATTCACCCACTTTAAACTTAACTCTGAAGTAGCTTTACAGGAGCATTACGAAGGGCATTCTGATGAATGCAGGTGTAGACTAATATGATGGTAACTTCTATCCATTCATTTGTTATTGAATAGATGGTGGGGCTTTACTTCAAACATTATGGTTCACCTGAGCACAGAAACCTCAAATTATTAGGCTCAAATTTATGTACAGGCACAATTTCACACGAACAAACTGCTACAAAGAGCTTAGGTAATCTATTTAGCTCTCTTCATTTTACACCCAATATCCTCGAAGGAGTAATATAATTCCAAGCTGCTTTTGAAATTTTACCTGAAGAGTTCTATCAACATTCTCCTTTGTACAGCATTTGCTATTGTTTCTAACAAATTATCCTTGGCGTCAACTTTGCTTTAGAGGACATAATTTAGACAACGGTCAGTCATATTAGGTGTCTTCTGTCCTTATGAGCTTTACAACACGTGTGACTGGCCACTTGGCATATTCTGGGTTTTCCTTCTTCATAGATGTTTGCTGCTAACAAATGAACGTGCCATTTTGGCATCTTAAATTTTCTTTATCCCGATTCCAACGCTTCAGCTCTTCTTTTTTGAATGCAATTAAACAGACTCTTCAGTCCCACACCATCCCAATTAATCAGACACACTGAATGTGATACAACTGAATACGCTGGACTGCCAACATTCATGCTTCACAGGTTTCAGATCCTATTTGCTGTTGAAAAGCAAAAGTCATTGATTTGACACAGAACCTCATTCTATAAATCGACACAGGTGACCTTCAAGGTCGGGTTTGTACACTGCACTGGGACAGCACACATGAAAGGAGCAACTGCTGAACCACCCGCTCAGACTACCTGCCACTTTCATTCAGAGAGGTCAGATGTGGCCTGAAATAGAAAGACAGAAAACAATGTGTGGCTTTATCAGAATTGAAATTTCTGTTTACATCAAGTCACTGAAACACAGTGTGAATGATTGGCTGACCGTGGTAGCTTGGATTTTTCCAAAAGCAAAGGCAGATTTGTTTTATATTCTGCACTTCATCAAGAGATTCATAATTTAATAGAAAATGCACAATCATTTTTTACAATGAAACAGACAGCTTGAATAAAAAGTACTCGCTGCCAAAATAATCAGGGTAAAGTATCCGCATTGTGTATAAAAGGGAAATCAATCCTGATTTCTAACTGTCAACTGCATTTACACAAAGATTTCATTAAAATCACGCACACATAACACGTACATAATTTCATCTGCAGTTATGGAGCCATGAATCACACTGTTGTGGATTTGCTGTAGTGGTTATGTGTTTGCCGATGACATTAGTCATGGGGATGAAGGTTTCACTCCATAACCAGGCATGCCCCAGACCCTACATTCCAGAAGATTGTGATGCATGAACTGCACTATGGCCTGCAACTGAACTGCCCTCTCACCCTCTATTACGATCATGCTAACCATTAAACTGCCCTGTGTGCGCCAAATCTCTCACACCACAATAGCTGTTACACAATAAGACAGTATTTTCAAAGTTAAAAACATGGCTGAGATCATGAATTTTGCATGGCCTTTGAAAAGCCAATTTTACATCCAACTTGTCAACCAGAAGCAGCAAATTAAACTGGATATTTTTTAAAGTCTGTCGATCATCCATTCTCAAAATTACTACAGTCTTTAAGCAGCTATTTTTCGGAAGTTCAAATGATCCGGAATCCTCACATACGAAGCCTGCCACCCCTGTAAAAATACTCTTACCAAAATAAAACCTAACCTGGTAGGCATTTTACAAATACAAAACCATTGACAAGAGAAAATTATGCACACATTTAGCAAGCAGATAGCGTTATCTGGGGGATACAGAACATAAACTGAACACTTCATAGCAATTAAAATTAAGAGAAAACAATGCTATCTAAGATATGACTTCATCGCTGGACTTGCAATGCATCTTTCAAACAAGCTTTAAATGTATTATCTCTACTCTGTTCACTTCCCTGGTACAAATAGCTCAGGCAAAAACTAGCAAATGGCCTTCCAGGCAGTCTGAAATTCAGAAAGTTATAACAGTGTAAACCTTCTCCAGGTCAGTGGAAGATTGAAGTCATGACTCAGCTCTCTACACTAGGGGGGAGAGAAAAAAATAAATTAGGCCTTGTTGAGGCATAGACCTTCAATTTGCTGAAATTTGACTGATGTCTACTCAACAGCCTGTCATTTCTCAGTAGCCTCAGGGAAAAAAAAAACTTGTGGAATCACTCTCCAAAAATCTTCACTTTTAGATGTGGCAAACTTTGAAGCAATCTGTAAACTGGAATGAAAATTAATTGTCTAAGCAGAGTCACAAACAAAAAGTCGAATTCAGTAGAATGAGAGTCTGTTTTAATGTAATACTTTCGGAGTGCTGTTCCTTCACCTGATCTGCTGAAGGATCAGTTGCTGAACGCTTAGATTTATAAATAAACCTGTTGGACTATAGCCTGGTGTATGATTTTTAACTTTGCCCACCCCAGTTCAACACCGGCACATCATCAAAGGATCATTCACTAAACCTCTAGAATTCTCCTCCAGTTTCTTGAAACTAAAGAATAATCTCTAGCATAATGCTATGAACATGGTCGGCATGGACGAGTTGGTCTGAATAGTCTGTTGGGGTGGTGTACAACTCTATGAAACTCTGAACAATTGAGGAAAATCAAACATCTAAACATTAAAAAACCCAAAGTCATTCCTTTGATTTTCTTTGAAAAGTTTCTGTTCATTTTTGATATTCTACTTTTGAAAAAAAAAGAGGCTGAGAAAATATCCGGTTGAGTTGGCAGTGATGTTGGAGGTGTGGGTTCAAATGAAGATGCCTCCAGGAGTACATGTAGCCAGTGCTGGCAGAGCCAATGACAGACTGACATCTATCCATTGTTCAACTTGAGAATCATCATTCAAAATATTGATCAGACGATGAAAATGTCAGTGAGAATTTATCCAGAATTACATAGATGGATTTGTCTCCACTCTGACGCTTCTGATTGGCATAATACAAAATTTAAAAACAAACATTTGCTGATATGACTTATGAAAATCACCAGATTTGACACCCTCATGTTAAACTGGGCAGGGATCAGGTTGGATGAAGGATTTAAGGAGAGAGACCAGGAGTCGAAAGTAAACCACTAATAAACCCTGAACTCATCTTTTCGGAGACAATATATTGCTAAAATCTTATTTCTCAGAGGTAGCTATAATTCACTAGCAATCTGTCGCTCATCAGTTATGCCCCCTCTCACATTGTTGGGGTATCTCTTCAGTTCAACATTTAAGATGTTGAGGGTCTTTACACATTGTCATTTTTTAAAACAACGGTTTAGACAATAGACAATAGACAATAGGTGCAGGAGTAGGCCATTCTGCCCTTCGAGCCTGCACCCAGCATCACAGATTGTTGCTAAATATTACAAAGTGACAGAACATTTAAATTGGTTTTGTTTCAGAAGTGCGAAATAATTCATAATCTTTGCAACAGCCATATAAAACACAGCACAGTTGGCATTTGCTAAATAGAGGCTGATGCTAATTTCTTAAGATAGATTTTTTTTTCAATTTTCCAGCCATTAATCCATTGTTAATGCAGGAAGCAAGGCCTTTTCAAGAGATTTAATTTTTGTGCTTATTTATCTATTAGACATTTTATAGCTTTGGGCAAAAAAAAAAGAAACATTTACATTCAAGCAAAGAACAAGTATCCCTCAAAGCTTTTCAAATGGTCAAAATCTTCATAACTTCAATATTCCATAGGAAGCATGAAGTGATTTGCAAAAGGTTACAATAGTATTTCCCAGGGCTCAATAGACGTAGGGGCAATGGATGAATTCACCCTCCAAAATAATTGGTTAGGGTGACAAATGAGAAAAGACATTCATACACATGAGAAAGGAAGTATGTATGCACAAGGCTGAGCTGCCAGTGCTCACAGTAACATCATGGCCCTGTCAGTGACCAAGGACCTGAGCTCAAATAGTTGCCAATATGTCTAGCAATGAGCCATAATCAGGCATTCTTGCGAAGATTTGTTGTTCCTCATCTAGATATTCATGACGTCTGAGATTAGATTCCCTATAGTGCGGAAACAGGCCATTTGGTCCAACAAGTCCACACTGACCTTCCAAAGAGTAACACTCCCAGACCCACTTCCCTCTGACGAATGCACCTTAACACTATTTAGCACGGCCAATTCACCTGACCTGCACATCTTTCGAATGTGGGAGGAAACCGGAGTACCTGGAGGAAATCCACTCAGACACGGGGAGAATGTGCAAACTCCACACAGACAGTCACCCGAGGCCCATAAATTCTGAAATTAGTTCAACCAAAGTATGAAGAGTGTCTGGCCAAGTGATGAGATAAATTGTTCTTCAGGGTTATTTTGAGCTTTAAGTTTTCAAGTTTGAACTTAACTTTGGTCATTTTCAAAATACTAATTTTTTACATCTTACACACTTGGTGTTTTCTAAGCCTTATTTCAATGTTACAAAGAACAAAAAAAATGTACAGCCCAGGAACAGGACCTTCAGCCCTCCAAGCCTGAGCCGAATTCTCAACTAATGTCACACGCATCCATTTACTTCTACTACAATTTCAGTTCGAAACAATGTTCTCAGGAGAATATACCCAACTATTCCATTTTTTTCTTCTGAGTGAGAAGACTGTGCATTCAAAATTCATTCCCGGGACTTGAACACAATCTTGACAGGTAATTCAGGGCAATGTTGAGGGAGCTCAGCATCCTAAGACCTTTTTATCAGATGAGATGTTGAATCAAAACTCACCTACTTGTTCAAGTGAAAATCAGAAACTTCTCTCAGTGCCATGGCCATATACATCCTTGAATCAATAGAACTGAAATAAATTAATTTATCATTTATCAATATTTGTGCCTCATTATCTCAGCATACATTGTGCTAATTATCCCAACATAACTGCATGACCTAAAGAAGGAATTAGTGACAATAAGAAAGACACCCTTCAAACCAAGAAGTTGCTCTCAAAAATATAATGGCAGCCCTCAAAACAAATTGAAGGGCAGCCATTTAGTTGGGGGGTGAGGGGAGGGGTTAATGCGTGAATGTGTTGACCCCTACTACTTCACTTTATTCCATATAAATGAAATCACCCTTAAAAGTGATCACTGCGGATATTTGCAACATATTTGCAAACCAGCCATGGTGTGTAGCGCAAGGGTGAACTCTCTGAATGAGGAATTTCTAGAGAAGAGCTCTAGAAACAGAATTAAGGCAGTAGAATTAAAGCTTCACGTCAGACTGTCTCAGTTTAATGAGGTTCTGTTCTGGGAGCACTGCCTCACAAAATGCCCACTCTGAATTCCTAGTCAACAACTGAATCCTTGGGCAAAACATGAGGTCTATATCACTGACGGGTTTAATCACAAGCAGAAAAGAAAGTGGCATATTTAGGAATGACTTTCCACAGTTAAACTAAACAAATTTTTGAAAATGTATTTTCACTGATAAACTGCAGACACTAGTTTCAGGAGTCAACAGACTCAAAGTAATGAAACTTACACCAAAGTTGCCATTTTAACAAAATTTTTAATCCACCGTAGAATTGCTAGATTTTAGGAATAACATACATAAATGTACTGGCACCATTTCAACTCACTCAAACCCCATTCACATCCAGAGAAATAAAATTAGATCCACAGAGTCAACTCCCAGAGATACAAAAAGAAAACTTAAATCTCCACAGCCACCTGCTGAAATAGGGCAATACTATTCAACTGCCTGAATGACATTTGACAATGCTTCGGTCAAAATTCCCTTTCAATAAACGTGAAAAACTAAACTCTGTTTTCAGCTCCCACCAGCAGAGATTTTGTTTCTAGCCCTTTTTTTAACAATGAAAATGGAATAGAAAAAAATGATGTAATCCCACACTGATCTATGTAGCGCAAGAGAACACAGCAAGAAGATTAACATGCAAGAGATTTAGAATGAACACGTCAAATTCTTTAGGTTTTTATTTTACACAGTGGTTTGTTATACTGTGGAAGGCTCTATTGATGTTGACAATGGCAGCAGGGAGCGTTTAACATTTTAATGAAAAGGGAATAAAAAGGGGTAATGATTACAACTTATTTGGAGGATAAACAGCAAGCCAGGCAATTGGGCTGACACAGCCACACTTCCAAATTGTAACTGTTACCAAGGGCAAAAACAACTTTACTTTTTATAAATATAAATCTGCATGGCTCCATCTCATTCAGACTGAGCAATCTGTCCAACCTGAACCGCCCACTCTCTCTTTTGTATTTCTGCTCACTTGCTAATTTTTCTACTTTGTCAGAAGCCAATGATCCAGTCAGTAGTCACTGCTCACCTTTAGCTCTGTAAATCTTGAAAACATTTTATCTTCTCATTCCCTCCACCAGTCTTAAACAAAAATAAAACCACATTTATATCTTTGAAATCCTTTGGCCCCTTACTAAAAGCAGTTCCTTCCCAACATGAATGTCTTAGCCATGCCTTCACTCATTTTTTGACAACACTTCATAAATAGACTATAGAAGTAACACTCAACTGTGTATTCCTTGAAACAACTTGCAGTGAAAGTTCTCAGTTGAAACTGCTAGAAGAGTTTAACGGTTCAACATAGTTTCAGAACTGGCGAGTCCAGCTGAAGAACAGCTGTGTCTTTTAGTTAGAGAAAGCTATGGAAAGCAAACACAGACATATCTGCTCATTTTTGTTTCCTCAGATGTCCTTATAAAAAGAAAATATTAGTGAAAAGCAAAATGGAAACCTTTCCTAGTCAATACTAGTGAGTACCTGCAGGATCCATCACTCATATGTCCCTCCATTGGGAGTGTTACATATATTTGAGAAGGAGTACTTTCACCTTCCCCCTTTCCATTTTCTCCTTCTTGCTCCTCCAAACCTCTCTACTCTCACCACCCCTACTCCACCAGTCTCACAGCAAAGAAGGCAGTGGAACATACAAAGGACACTATTGATCAGCACAGTTTCTCTAATTTCCCTCAAATATAAAAAAAATTGCAATGGCAACAGGACAAAAAAACTAAGTTGAAAGCATGTGGATGTTGGAACAACTGTTCAAAAGGCAAGGTTTAATCTGAATTGAAATCAGAAATTGCTGATGAAAGTCAGCAGTCTGGCAGCATCTGTGGGAAGAAAGAGCTAATGCTTTGAGTCCAGTGATTCTTCAACAGAACTGATAGCAGCTCAGAAAAAGTGGTATTTATGCAGAAGGGAAGCTGAGTAATTGAGAATAAGTTGAAGGTAGCAGAGGATTGACATAATACAAAATTTAAACCCACATCATAACAGGAGAGGGCGTGGGATCTGTAAAAAAAGGTGGAGGAAGGAATCAGGCTTTAAAGTTATTCAACTGGATCCCTTAGAGGATGCAGTGTCCCTAAGAGGAAAATGCGGTGTGGTTCTTTGAGCTTGCAGTGAGGCTCGGTGGAACACTGCAACAGGCCTACAATAGAAATGTTAGCATGGTGTGTTGAAGTGGCAGGCAACTGCAAACTCGGGCCATTTTTTATGAACAGAATGTAGGCATTGTGCAAAGCGGTCACCCAGTCCTGCATTTCATCTTCCCACTGTAAAGGAAACCACACTTTGAGCAGCGAATACAGTAGACTAGATTGAATGAAGTACAGATACATCACTGCTTCACCTGAAGGTGTGTCTGGGACCTTAGATGGTGAGGAGGAAGGAGATTAACAGACAGCTGTTACATCTTCTGCATTTGCTTGGAAGGTGTCATGGGGTGCGAGGTGATTTTGGAAGTGGAGGAGGAGTAGACCAGTTTCCCAGAGGGAACTGTCCCTGTGAAGCGCAGAGTGGAGGGGAATGTGCATCTGGTCATGGCATCCCATTGGGGGTGATGGAAATGGCAGCTTACAATCCTTTGGCTGCAGGAGCTTGTGAGGTGATAAATGAAGACCAAGGTGACCCTGTCATTGCTGTGCAAGGGAAGGGAAGGGTAAGGGCCAAATTGTGGGAGGTAGGTTGGACACAGCAAAGGACCCTGTCAGTAAAGTTAGCAGGCAATGCTTGGCTGAGGAAAATGGTTGAAATTTGTGAGTCCCCCCTGCAGAATGTGGTATCATCAGAACAGATGCAACAGAGATAGAGAAACTTGGATGATGGGTGAAATACTTACAGGAAGCTGGGTGTGAGGATGTACATTCCAGTTAACTATGGGTTTATAATGGGTATCAGTAGCCAGCCTATACCCAAAAATGAAAACAGAAATGTTGAGAAAGAAAAGGGAGGAATTGGAGATGGACCAGGTGGAAATGTGAAGTTAAATTAATACATGTTTCCAGTTCAGAATGAGAGAGGGAAGCAGCACTGATGATGCTGTCAATGTACCAGAGAAAGAGTTGCAGTGGTGGTCTGATTAGGATTGGAACAAGAAATATTTCACGTACCCTCCAAAGAGACAGGCATTACTGGGGCCTATGCGAGTCCCCATGGCTATATCTTTGATCTGAAGAAAGTGAAGGAAGTTAAATGAGAAAGTTTTCAAAGTGAGGATGAGCTTGGCCAAACAGAAGAGGGTGGTAGTGGATGGGGACAGTCCAGGCATTCTTGCCAGGAAGAAGTGGAGAGTCCTGAGACCAAATTGATGGGCGAGGGATTGCACGTCCATGGTGATGGGGAGGCAGATGGAACCAGTGAACTGGAAAATACGAAACTGACATAAAGCCTCAGAAGCATTGCAGATGAAAGTGGGAAAGAACTGGACAAAGGGAAGAACAAAACCCAAGTTGAAGTTGGAAGAAATAAGTTGGCTTAGAAACAATGGATCCGCCCAGACAGTTATGTTTGTGGATTTTGGAGAGGATTTCCTGCTACCCTTAGTTCTCCTGATCAGGTTCTCTTTTCTCCTGGCCTGTCATCCATAATCCCCTCATTTGCCTATGTCCATCAGATCTCTCTTTCGCTGGGCTCCACCTCCAGCGATTCACTCATCTCTCATTCACATCTTCCTCAAATTCCTCCTCCCCCGCAACCTTGCCTTCAACCTCATTTTCAATATAAATACCTAATTGCTATCCAATCTGAAGAGGAGTCACTGGACTCAAAAGATTAACTCTGCTTTCTTCCCACAGATGCTGACAGACCTGCTGAGTTTCACCTGCAATTTCTGTTTTTGTTTCACACCTTTACCTTCTACAGTTCTTTGTTTTATTGTAAACCAAAACAGCATTGGGATGGAGAGCTACACAGGAGAACAGAAGAAAGGGAAACAAAGGCAAAAACAGAACACAGAATGGGAAATAAGAAGTGTTAATCAAGAATTCAAGAAGTAAGAATCAAATAGGGCAACAATGCAAAATATCATGGAGAGGAATAAGAATACTAAAAAGTCAAGCCTTAAGGTTTTACGTCTTAATGCATGGAGCATTTGCAATAAAGTGGATGAATTTGCTGTACAAATAGACATAAACAGGAATGATCTAATAGGGTTTACAAAAGACATGGATTCAGGGTGACCAGGAATGGGAACTAAAAATCAGGGAAATTCCCATTTTAGGAAGGGCAGACAAACAGGAGAAGCAAGTGGGTAGCATTGTCAGTTAAAAAGGACATTAATGCAATAGAGAGGAAGGAATATTAGCTCCAGTGAAACGGAATCTGTATGGATAGAGCTTAAAAGCACTAAATGGACAGAAAATGGTAATAGGAGCTGTGTATAGATCTCTAAACTGTAATAGTAGTGTTGGGGAAGGCATTAAACAGAAAATTAGAGGTGCAAGCAATAAATATACAGCTCCATTTAAAGGCAACATTAATCTGCATATATATTTTAGCAAATCAAATCAGTAACAATACCTCACAGGAGGAAATCCAGTCTACAAGATGGTTTTCTGGATCAATACATTGAGGCACCAACTAGACAGCACAGCATCCTAGACTGGGTGTTGTGCAATGAGAAAGGAATAATTGGCAATGTAGCTGTGTGAGACCCTTGGGGAAAGCGGAACCATAATAACATTGAATTCTTCATTAAGGTGGAGAGTGATGTCATTGTTTCTGCGGGTAGTGTACTAGTTAGATTGGCAAAAATGACAGAAACAGTATTACTAAGTGACCAAGTGTACCCCAAGGATCAGTGCTTGATCCCTAGCTATTCACAACATATATTAAGGAATTAGATAGAGTCATGTCATCATAGAGATGTACAACACGGAAACAGACCCTTCAGTCCAACTCATCCACGCCGACCAGATAGCGTAACCTAATCTATTACCATTTGCCAGCACTTGGCTCATATTCCTCTAAACTCTTCTTATTCAGATACCCATCCAGTTGCCTTTTAAATGCTGAAACTGCACCAGACTCCACCACTTCCTCTGGCAGCCCATTCTATTTACACACACCCCTCTGTGAGAAAAAATTGCCCCTTTGTTCACTTTTAAATCTTTCCCCTCTCACTCTAAAGCTATGCCCTCTGGTTCTGGATTCCCCCAACCCAGGGAAAAGACTTTGTCTATTTACCCTATCCATGCCCCTCATGATTTTATAAACCCCTGTAAAGTCACCACTGAACCTCTGATGCTCCATGGAAAACAGCTCCAGCCTATTCAGCCTCTCCTTATAGCTCAAACCATCCAACCCTGGCAACATCCTCATAAATTTTTCTGAATTCTTTCAAGTTTCACAACATCCTTTTGATAGGAAGGAGACCAGAATTGCACACAATACTCCAAAAGTGGCCTAACCAATTTCCTGTACAGTCGCAACATGATGTCCCAATTCCTATACTCAATGCTCTATCCAATGAAGAAAAGCATGCCAAACACCTTCTTTGCTATCCTATCTACCCACAACTCCACTTTCAAGGAACTATGAACCTGCACTCCAAGGTCTCTTTGTTCAGCAACACTTCCTAGGGCTTTCTCACTAGGGTTTTCTCTGATTTGCTTTTCCAAAATGCAGCACCTCACATTTTTCTGAATTAAACTCCATCTTCCACTCCTCAGCCCATTGGCCCATCTGGTCAAGATCCCGTTCGACAGTGAGGTCACCTTCTTCGCTGTCCACTACACCTCCAATTTTGGTGTCATCTGCAAACTTACTAACTATACCTCCTTACCTGCACATCCAAATCATTTATATAAGTGACGAAAAGCAGTGGACCCCGCACCGATCGTTATAGCACACCACTGGTCACAGGCCTCCAGTCTAAAAGGTAACCCTTCACCATCACCATCTGTCTTCTACCTTCGAGCCAGTTCTGCATCCAAATGGCTAGTTCTCGCTGTATTCCATGAGATCTAATCTTGATAAGTGAACTAAATGCATATCATCAAGTTGTCAGGCGATATAAAGCTAGGAGGGAGGGTAAACTGAGATGTGGGCACAGAGATGTTTCAGTGTGATTTGGACAATTTGGCTGAGTGGGCAAATGCACTGGAGATTTAGTCACATGTGGATAAATGTAAGGTAATCCACTGGAGCAAAAACAGGAAGGCAGATTAATATCTAAATAGTGATATATTGACAAATGTGTGTGCGCGCGCCCGCGCGAGTTATACAATAATGAGATGGATCTCACAGAAACCTATGAAATTCTAACACGACTAGCTAGCTAAAGACAGAAAGAATGCTCCTGATGACCAGGCAGTCTAGAACCAGAGATCACAATCTAAGGATACAGAGTAGGCCCTTTAGGAGAAATGATGAGGAGAAATTTCTTCACCTAGAGTCTGTGGAATTCTCTGACACAGCAATCGGTGAGGCCAAAATATTGAATATTTTCAAGCAGGAGTTAGGTAAAGTTCTTAGGGTTAAAAGTACATGGGAAGAAAACGGGAACGAGGTATTAAAATGGGTGATCAGCCATGATCACACTGAATAGCACAGCGGCCTTGAAAGGCCAAATGGCTTACTCCTGTTCCTATTTTCAGTTGTGATGCTTTTATGAAACCCATTCTCACTGCAATCATGCTGGAGGGAAAGAAAAACAAGTGTAAAACAGAATGTACATATTTCTACATACTTGGAAATCAGGCAAATATCAACATTATAACGAAGATAATAGTAAGGACGTGACATTTTGAACATAGCAAAGCATCAATGAATGTCAAAAAGAAATGGCAGTATGAAGGGAGATTATTCAAAGGACTAAAGGCATTGTTGAAGTGGTAGCTTTTGAAAATATTTTAGAAAGGAGAATTTACAATTCTAGAAAACAGGCACTTCTGCCAATCAAATGCAAAAGCTGGATGAGTAAGTAACATAGTACTCCAGATATGAAAGAATAATCGGTTTCAACCAAATGAACAGATGGCTATCAACTCAAAGTAGAACATGGCTATGGAATGATTTGTAAATAAAGCATGTTCTGGATGGAGATAGAGCCCGGAGGTTGAAAATTTTATGATGGTAAAAAGAATGTCAGCCTTGATAATTGTGAGGCACAGATTATGAATCTTGAAGCAGTTACTGCAGGAGTTCCTCATGGTCCTCCTAATGATGCTTCCAGCTCAAGCTAAGTAGCAAACAATGAATACTTCGAATAGGAAAAGATATAACCATTGCCAATGATCTTCAACAGCACTGCCATCACCAGATTCTCTATTATTACCTTCTGGTGGAAAAGGAAGGACAACATGAACCAAAGCACTAACTGGATAGACCATGTTATTATAATGGACAGAAGCGGGTACTGCAGATGCTGGAGATTAGAGTTAAGATTAGAGTGGTGCTGGAAAAGCACATCAGGTCAGGCAGCATCTAAGGAGCAGGAAAATTGATGTTTCAGGCAAAAGCTCTTCATCAGGAATGGCATTACAATAGCCTAATATCAGAGTGGATGTTGGACACCTCACAATGAGTCATCTTTAGCCTTAAAACAGTTTTCCAGCTACAAGGTTCACTGAAATACATTTTGGAAAACTCACCTCTTGCTACAGCAACACATTATTGTTTAGCTGACAGAGAAAAGCAGTCCTCTGGATTCCAACCCTACTGAAACATAATCGTTCTGCAGGTATTCCATGATTGCAATCAACATTTACTATATTAGCAACTCACCGAGTTTATTTTAACTGCTCGTTTCTCCCCTGTGACCCCCAAGAGTGAAAACAGCACCAATTTTGAACAATGTCATCTCCAAATTACAAACCACCCTGATTTGGCCACACAGTACTGTTCAATCATAGTTGTTAGTTTCATATCATGAAATTCCTAACCTAAAATAACTAACAGGGAGCCATTAGGAAATGCAGTGGTTCAATAACGCAGTAACAAATACATCTCTTGGGCAGTGTTTTGCAGGTGCAAGAACAATTTATTCTGAAAGATCAGCTAATTGGCTAATGGAATATTGGCCCCCCATTTCTAGAGAGTTGGAGTGTAAGAGCAGGGAAGTCCTACTGTAACTGCACAAGGAGCTGATCAGACCACATGTGGGGTACTGTGAACAGTTTTGCTCCCCTTATTTAAGGAGAGATATGATTTCATTGGACACAGTTCAGAGAAGGATGATCCTTGGTCTGGGTAGCTCAGTGGTGTATCTGTATCAATATCTTCCAGCCAGGACTGGCATCTGAATTTCTTCTCATACTCCCCATATTTCCACAGTTTTCCCACTGTGGAATATTCTGATGAGCAAAGGTTGAACAGGTTGGGATTCTACTCACTGGACTTTAGAAGAATGTGAGGTGATCTCATTGAAACATATAGGATTCTTAAGAGGCTTGACAGGATAAATGTTGAGAGAATGTTTCCCTTCATGGAAGAATCTAAGACCAGAGGGCATCAGAATTAAGAGATGCCCATTTAAGACTCAGATGAAGAGGAATTTATTTTCTCAGAGGATGTGTCTCTTTGGAACTCTGTGAACAGGTAGTGAACACTTAGGCTGAAATAAACATATTCAGGGAATTAAGGATCATGCGGAAAAAAAGGCAAGTGGACATAAGGACTGTCAAATCAACCATGATCTTATTGAATGGCAGAGGAGGCCTGAGGTGCTGAATGGCCTCCTGTTCTTTTTTCTTGTAGTCTAATTATCAGGGTAGCACATAGAAAAAGCTTTTGATCTCCCAGCGGAAATGGGCAGGGTCAAGAATAGTCTCAAAAGGGTGGTGGCGAAAACTATGATCAGAGTTCAATAAAAAGACACTTATGGCTTGTCCAAAAGGAAAGGGAGAAAAACATTGAACACACAGAGTTGGCAGTCACCAGCATTTACCATTCTGGCTAATGTCAATGCCTCAGTCAACACCAAAATTAATTTGCATGGTCATTATCATGCTGTTTACAAAACTTACACATTATAAATTAGCTGTTGTATTTCACTTTTTTTAGGCTGAAGAACACCTTAAACGTATGAAAGGCATTCAGTACTGATGTCAAATAGACATCACCACAAAAAAGGACATTAAATTCTGGGCAGAATTCCAAAGAAGTAGTGTGGAGTGGAACAAAAAAATTGCTGCAAATTAGTCGTCACTGTCTGATAAGCACAGGTGATGGCAACCAAGGAAAAGTGCTGATGGAGACCAGAATGGTTAGCAGTGCTTGACACTGCAGAGAGGGTAACAACATAGTCAGGACACTCAAACAGTTCATGACTTCAGTTAAAACAGTTCAGAAGTGAAACCCTCCATGACCTGACCCCTTCCTACTTTTGCACTCTTTTTTGGTTTCAGGATCATTGGAGATACCTGCATTCATCCAATACTGGGCTTTTGAGCATTGCTGATTTTAATCACCTTGCTATTTGTGGCCCAGCTTTCAGTTGCCTATGCCTTCCATACATCTTGCCTTCCTTACATCTTACCTTCCTTCTTTAATACTTTCTTAAAACTTGCTTTTCTGACCAAGCTTTTGCTTATTTGACTGTTAATACCTGATGTAGCGGATATGTTTTTTATCAATTATGCTTCAGTGAAATATGTTTGTTACTTTAAAAGCTTATACAACATGTTACTCTTGAGAGATGGACTAACAAGAAATTGCAAGACAGATGGGCACTGTTTTGGAGTACTCATGGAGAAGAACGGCATAATAAAGATAGAGGCAATAGTTAGAAAGAACAGCTAGATCAAACGCCAATTCGCTCAGTAGATAGTAAGGCAATAGTACCTTCTTTTTTCAAAAAAGATGGAACACCAAAAAGGAAAATGTGCTCAGATGAGTTGGGAAAGCTATCTGAATTATCAAAGCAAGAGTGAAACAAACTTGATATTCAGTCAACATTCACAGGATAGCTGACTACCATTTATTTAATCTACCAAGCAAATTCCTTTCAACAAGCCAGATGTCACAATGTTCAGAATTACACTGGTTCATGTATGTCTACATACACAATGCAATCTTTGGTCAGTGCTGAATTTTTTTGCTGATGCGCTGTGCATTGACTTTAATATAGAATGTATTGTGCTGGAAAGGCCTTGGGGAATGGGAGACAGCAGTAAGTGAAACACTCACAGCTTGTGAATGATGTCAAATTACAAAAATAAAACCTCAATCCAAATAATAGCCTTCAGCACACTTGCAATATTCCAGCTTTTTCAGAGTGTTCCTTTTTTAAGGATTCTTCCTCAGTTCTGTATGAACCACTAACTATGTATGAACCATGGCTATGGAATATTTTTTGCGAAGTTCTACTTGATGCAGACGAGAAGGGAGTGTTTCACTAATGGCAGATCAAGTCTGTAAATGGGTCAGAAAAATTCCTTTGACATGATTACTACATTGATGCTTATGTAACATGTAATATTCAACTTGAAAAAAGGACCCATAATTAGAAAACCATCAAATTTGACATAAATCAGTTTATGGATAAAATCAATGAGAAAATGACCTCGGATGGTAACAATCTAAATTACCTAGTATTCCCTAACCACAACCAATTTGAAATAATTTGCTCCCTCATACAAATGTGCAAATGACAAAGAAGCATAGGCTTCATTATGCATCTATGAGCTGTAACCAAGCCACAGAGGGCCAAAGGGCCTGTACTGAGCTGTAATGTTCCATGTTCTATGTACACCAAAGGAGGAGAGCCAGGGAAAGATGCTCATTTGAAGAATCAGTTCAGTCAATGTTGAGATCAGGAATATATTCTCCAAAGTACAGGCTGTGCTTTTAACCAATACTCTTTCAAGGAAGTTCCATCACAAAGACATCTCCCTGAAGTAGTGTCCCATAAAAAAAAACAATTAACCAAAAAGGAATCTGAAGTACACAACAGTTGTTGCTTTCTACCTTCTCCAAGAGTTAATCTGTAACAAAGAATGACACCTGCACATTCTTCCTTTGCTGCGTCAGTGTCTGAAACTCAATGGAGAGGAAATAAGTGCATTCAAAATCGTCTAAAACACATGACACTATTACAAATTAAACCAACCATTTCTGATTTTAGGGAATTAATGAGATTCCCATGTAAACTGTGCATAATTTACAGTGGAGATCATCTATGTGCCAACATATTCTCATGCTGAATAACAATGAACCAAGAGGCTTTGAGACATTTCCACTGTACAATCATGCTGCAGACAGTCAGTCCCGTCCTCATCTCAAATCACAAAGCCCGTGACACTGAACTGGGGAGGGAGTTTTTCTTGAAGGTTACAGCTGCACTGCCATTTTACTTCAGTGGATGTAGCTTTTATGAGGGCGCACCCTAGCTTGAATATGGACCTGCCAGGTCATGGTCACATGACTCATGTATTCTCTGGAGGCAGCAGATGGTGCTGCACAGTGAAGTATTTTCGAATTAACTATCATCTCCTATTAGACCTACACCGTACAACAGTTCTTTTGAAAAGTGCATACCAAGTAAATGTTCATTATTCTGTGAAGCTGTGTTGCTTTCAGAGAACAGTTTATGCAGTCAGCTCATGGGCTATCTTGAAATTAACTCCTTCATCGCTGAAGACAGAATTCCACAATTGCAACTTCCAATTCCATTGGATGGCATTGACCGTAACCACAGAGTGACAGAAGCTGTAACTGATGATGCCACTAGGCAAAGTACTGTAAACAGTCAAATCTGAAATGATATAGTTCAATGTGAAATGCTACCATTGCCTAAGTTATCAATCAGCTTGTCTACAGGTAACAGTATAACATGGTTAGCGATTTTTGAGAAGATTTGTAGCTCATGTTGATGATAAGTATGTAACTTTGCTATACTTATAAATATACCTACAAATAGAAAGGCAGGACATACCACAGGAGCTTCACCGCAAACTCTCACTAATGATGTTACCTAGTCATGGTGATGAAACGTCTGAAAACAAACCTTCCAGCCTAACGAGCTTATATATGTATAACATGGTATTAAGGAACTGAAAAACAAGCCTCTCCAAGACCTCAACAAAGATAGATAAAAACCAGTCGAGAGTGTGGTGCTGGAAAAGCACAGCAGGTCAGGCAGCATCCGAAGAGCAGGAGAATCGATGTTTCAGGCAAAAGCTCCTCGGATGCTGCCTGACCTGCTGTGCTTTTCCAGCATCTCACTCTTGACTCCAATCTTCAGCATCTGCAGTCCTCACTTTCGCCTCATAGATAAAAAGCACTCCATCCTTAAAGTCATTTATGTGAAAGGTTGTCTTTTGGGGATCAAAATTCCCTCCAATTAGGATGCTGGACCTTGTGCCTCATGCTCAGCCAATATAAAAGTAATTTTCCTCCTTCTCAACTCAATTGGCTTGGTGTTGACAAGCAGGAGTTTAGCATTTCAAGTACTAGAGTACTGGGTCAAAATTCATGAACTCTCTAGCTGCACTGAGCATGTGGTTAAACCCTGTGAGCTGCAGCACTTTGAGAAAGTACGTCGCCCCAACCACCACCTCATCAGCAACTAGGTTTTGACAATAAATCCAGGATGGTTGCATTGCGTGAACAAAATCAACATATGTACGTCAACTCTTACACACGTCTTTTTTTAATCCCCTGATTCACCACATTTTATTCAGTTGTCCAAAGAAGCTGGTCTGATTACCAAATTCTGACCAAAAGATTTAGACCAAAAACATAAACCCATCTTTTCCATTGTTAGACAGGAACAAATGTATTGCACATTGTGGAATTTTACATTTTCTTTTCACATTCTCCACATATATATTTTATCCTTCAATATTTTATCCAGATTAGCATGAACATCGAAATTTGTGGAGGGCAAAGACGCCAAAGAAAGCTCAGTGCAGACCAAGCACATTAGATAACCCATCCATGAAATCTCAGGAGGAAACGCTCTGTGCAAATAATATATTGCTGTCAAAGATAGTGAAAGAAAAACTCCAGTATATCCATTTCACTTCACTCTCCTACTCTGAAGGTGACAATGACAGTGCAAAGCTGCATGTCCTAATGGCTACTCTTTCTACGAAGTGTCAGTTCCAGGCAGCAAGCATCACTTAATAATCCCATGGAATGAAAGTGTCGCAACAAATTTCAACCCAAGGAGACTCATGCATACTTTTGCAAGGTTAAGATTAATTTCACAAGCTTTCATTCAAAATGTCTATTTTGCAGATTTTGAAAAATATCACATGGAACAGCAAGAACCCACAATTATAGAGCACCTTTAATGTTCCTCAGGACCCTGCATAGATGTGGCCACTGTTTGAAGGTAAAGCCAATTTGCTCATAATAAGGTCCTACAACCAAAAAGGAATAAACAACCTAGTTGGTTTACTTCCAAAATATGGATCATGTTAAACATTAGGTCAAGAAACCACTGGAAAGCTTCAAATAGTGGATGGAGCATGAACTTCCATCTTTCTGATTCAATGAGAAAATAAAAGTACCATCTAAGCCAAGCAAAGCCTACCCATCACTTTTAAAACCAGAGGGAAAAACAGGGTAAGATAGAGGAAGGTGTATGGGTTATGGGAGGTGTTTGAGTATGGTGTTAGATGTTGATTAGGTTTCAACCTGGTTGAAACTTAACATTTTCTGGGTAATTACCCACTTAGTACCTTGGATAGTCTGAAGTCTCTGACTCTAAGCTCAGGGCCACAGACATTCATGGAATGTCTCAGGCTGCAGGGGAGCAGCACATCAGAAGTCCAAATTTCCCAGACAATTCGCACATCGGTCCATGCATCAAGACATCTGCAGGATCCCAACATGGAGACAGAGGACTTGCCCAATATCAACATCACACCAAAATAAAATCATTTCTCATGGATAGTGCAAATAGACGATTAAATAATTTGTAGCCTATTTCACAGCCTACGTGACTTTCACTTCCAGACTTTTGTATATTAGAAAACTAGGTATGGTGCAATATGGATGACCAATATGTTAATGTGCATTTTGCAACATTGCTAGAGACCAATTTCATTACTTGGCATATTTTTCAAACCAGTCAAGATGCGTTGTAAATTATAATGCAGAAGTAATGAACTATCTTTAAAACAGAGAATACTGTAAACATTTGACAGATGCTGCTTGATCTGCTGAAAGATAAGCAGAGGTTAGATTTAAGTTGTTACCATTTGGTAATGCTGACAAAAATTATCCGCATTTTAAGCAAGTTCCAAGACTCGAAAAGAGGGGGAGCAGAGGATAGAATAAACCATCTGTGATAAAGTAGGAGGGCAATGATAAAATGACAAAAGTGGTGATGAAGCAAGAAAAAGGAATAGGAATATGTCAATAAAGTTTGTGGTCCTTTTCTCATTCTATTCACAGCCTCCATGCCTCAGTCACTGCCTTTTTCAGTCCAGGTTCTACCTACTTTTGACACTCTATTTCCCATATCACTGCATGAGATATCCACTTTCTCAGTCATGTTGTGAGCAAGAGAGCCTGGTAAAGATAGTGAGTTGCAGAGACATTGCCCGTTCCATTGCTGAATGAAATTGGTTATGAGCTGGGCCAAAGAGAAAAGGGGAAAACAAAGCTCACTGAACCTGTAGAAATGACGCAAAGCTGCTCAATAGTAGATGAGTAAAATCAACTTTGTTTTTACCCGTTGCGACATCACATTCTATTAAATACAGGAATCCCAATAGGAGATAGTTGTATTAGCAAGGGAAGTGCATCGATGTCTACACTGGTTTGAATCCTGTTGATTGAGACATAGAGAACTTATTTACCCCATTACCCTGCCAAAATAAAAGCAAATGCAATGAGCAGCTTTCAAGAGGAGAAAATAAGATGGTGTCGTAAATTTCCCTCCACATCTCCTCCTTTCTGCTACAAAATGCCACATATCTTATTCTCAGAAAAAGCAACCATCCTATCCTGTTCCATGAAAAAGCAATGCTTATTCCAGAGCCACTGCCTCTCTTAGACCCTTTTTGATCAAAAGTTCAGCTAATTCATTTCTTATTTATTGTTTGTGTCATACCCAGTGGTATTTGAAGACGAATTCAAAGACTGATATTTATAGAAAGAATTTCCACTGATTTACATGAAAAATTGATGACAAGAATACATTGAATTCTTTGTTGAATACAATAGTGCCTCAGTGACCAGAAGAAAATCAAAATCATAAATGACTAACGCTAAGGGACAAAGAAGGAAAGAAATCTGCTCAGGAAGGCTAATCAGTTTCTCAGTATTTTGCATAAGATATCAGTGCTCTATAGTTTAAAAAGCAGCATGGTGCAATTGTTTTATTAAATGAAAACCATCTCATATTGAGACAGGAAGAGTGTGATCGAACAGGTCATCTCATGACATAATAAAAATGAATCAATCAAACCAGTTGTTGGTACATCAGGTCAATCACAAACACCGAACAGTCAATTTTGTCTCTCATTCAAACTGATTGGACCAAATTGTTTTTCCATACTTCTCATTGTATAAGGATTTCTGTTAGAGGTTAATCACAATACATTACCATTTCCATAGATGAACCAAGTAAATTCCAGGAACTGACCAGAACATGATACCAAACATTTTGCCTTGAATCAAACAGCAGAAGTGCTTATGTCTACTAAAAACTCAGAAGAAACAAAAACTTTTAATTCCCACCTTTCCCGACCATTCCGAAAGAAAGGTGAAAATGGTTGAGGCCAAAGAAAAACCTGGGGAATAAAAGGGAATTTGAAGTCCCAAATTACTTCATTGTTACTTTGTTTTATGTCAAAATAATTGCTGAGGAACAAACATAAGTCAACATAAAAAAGATCAGATTGGTCTTTTGGAAGCAAGCATGTGCAGCAAGTTCATACAAAGGTCTAGATTTGAATTGCTCCTCTTGTAAATCCTATATTGTATTATTGCAGCACATGACGGGACACTTGAATATTAAACAGCACAATGCAAAGACTTGATTGAAAAGTTAAAATCCATTTACTGCATAACACATGTTTACTGGAATAGTTTCGAACCTGTTCCAGCAATAATCATTCCACGCAGTTTAAGTGCATGTCAACTTAATGGGACTAGTACCTGAAGTATAGCTGAGGAAACATATTTTCTCCAGTCTTCTAACAAGGAAATTTTCAAATCACTACTTGAAAATCTCGGAGAGAAATCGATCCCTTGTTCAGTAATCAACTGTACTTTGCATATTTTGTCCATTATGCATTAATGGCTGAAGGCAAAGCTACAAGAGATTTGTCAACTGAGGCAAAAAATTAGCTGATGGAGAGAGATTGCAGAACTCCATAAAACAGAAAGATCTGAGTGGCCTGATTCATGAATCACAAGAGATTAGCATGCAGACACAGCAAGTGATTATGAAGCAAATACAACATTTGTCAATTATTGCATGGTGAGTGAAATGTCTAGGGATTTGGTGAGACCACATCTGGGGATACATGTACAGTTTTAGTTCCCTTATTTAAGGAAAGGCATAATTGCATCAGAAACATTATGAAGAAAACATAATTGGATGATCTCTGGGAAGAAATGATTATCTTATGAGAACAGGTTGGAATTGCATCGAAGTTTTTAGAAGATCTTACAAATATCCTCAAGGTACATGACAGGATGGATGCTGAAAGAATACTTTCAGTTAGTGAAGGGACTAGGACTAGGCAACACAGATTAAAATTAAGGGATATCTCATTGCAAACAGAAACAAGGAACATTTTCTTTTCTCTCAGAGGATAGTTAGTTTGTGGAATTCACTCCATTGAGCCATGGATGCAAGATCACTGATTTTTTTTAAAGGACAAGCTATATTGACTTCCTTGTCAGTCATGAATCTCAGGGTATAGGGGCAGACAAACAAGTAAATGCTACAATTTGGTCAACCCCAATTTTATCAAATACTGGAGCAGGCTCAAGCAAACAGACGCCATTTGGTTTAATTCTGGTCCAAATTCTTGTATTTGTACATTCAGTTCTAGGTTGAATCGCAGCTTCAAAATGTGAAGAAGAAACTCAATGGAACAATTTGGAAAGAACAACAGTATTTCAACAGACAGCTGAAATAGAACTCTCCCTGTTAATGCTTACCTGAGGGATTTACATCTACAGAGGCAAAGACACGTAAACTTTGAGACACCAAAATCAAATTCAACACATTAGACTGGGAGAACTAACTTGAGCATTCAGAAATGGCTTCCCACAATTGCTTCACAAACATGAAAATGGAAGAGCAACTACAATTTGTTTTGCTTAGTTATTTACATATACCATTTGACAGGATCAAGCTCGGATTTAAGATTTTTAAAGCCCTCCAATCACATTTTGCATTTTTCTCTTGTTAGTGTTGCAAACAAATTGATCTGCTCATTTCTAACAGATTTCAGAAGGGTTTTGTTTCACATGCTCATGAATTCCTCGCATATTATTCACAGAAGCAATACTAACCTCAATGTGAATTGATTGAAACTAGTGACCAAGCAGAATGATCTATACCCAAGTCCTCAAATGATTTCCTTAGCCACCGAAACAAAGTTGTCCTCAGAATCAATGCAGAGCACCTGTAAAACATGGAGGCATTAATGTTAATATTTTACAAGTACATTTCTGGCGTGCAATGTGATACGCATGAAACATTAAAATCTTAATGTCTTAAAGTTAAAAGGAGCTGCCACTATACACTGCAAATATTTATAACCGAAACAGCTTTCACTTTTGCAAAATTCCAATGCCATTTTTTAAGGGAGCATAGAATATCTATTTTTTTTCCAAACTATCCATTCAGAGTTTGGAAGACATAATTCCAATCTTGGATTTGGAAAGCACTGTCTGATTCTTAAAGTGTTAGTACACACACAGAGAAAATAATTCACAATTAATTGCAGAAAAGCACTGCTGGAAAACTAATGCAGTCCACTGGAATAAATTGGGGGACATTTGTCTGGATAAGTAGAAAGGTTGGTGGTATAGCTAAGTGTCTTTTCACAATGTCAGCTACTTCAAAACAAAATGAATTCACATGGCACTCAAGATTGGAACACCTAGTTTTAAACTAAGTTGAACCAGCTCAACCCGGGGTCTCATACAACATTCGAGTTAGGTTTGCAGTTAGTAATGCAAACATCTCATATTTTCCACATCCACTGCTCAGAGCGAAACCAGATTAATTTCAACAGCTGAAAAATGACCTCTTCTTAAAAAGGAAACAAAACACAGCACAACTAAAATGATTTTCTATTCTGTGAATGATTAACCATTAAATCATGACAGATCTTTGTGCCTGCCTTCAGCAGTGAACGGTGAAATAACTGGGTTGAGTAAAAAATTAGAGCTGCAAAGGAGCTGCTTTAGCATGCTTGGGGAATGATAAACTCTGATGAAAAGCTAAGGCAATCTTCACAATGCATCAGCTATTAGTTTACATGCAATAATCGGGAAATGATTCTGCTGCAGAGGACAGGTCTGATGATATTCAGGTAAATTTTTCAACCCCAAATAGGCTCATCAGAAGCATAGTGTTTAGCTCCATTACCATCTCACCCTTTTTGCACAAAGGAAAATACCATTTGAGTTGAACATAGATTAAAACCTTCACATGCTTTAGAGACTGATAAATCTCCAAGGTCAGCAATCCAAAGATAGTAAACAGTCATGTTCGTTTGGTAAATTTTATTCATTTCTATCTGTGAAAGGAAGAGGGAAAGGGGGTGGGGGGGAATACGTGGGCAAACAACGGACATCAGGATTCCTACTGTTCCTCAGCATAATGATTATTCAAGACAGATGAAAGTTTACCAACTCAAGACATTTATGTGGTTTCATCAGCTCACAATCTTTTTAAACTACTTAAACAGCATTTTTTAAATTCACTGATGGAAAGTGGGCATCACAAATAAGCATTTTATCGCACATTCTTATATTTTCATGAAAAAAGGAGCTGTCTACTTGAGTTGTTCCGATAGGGCATCTCACCCTTTACTTGCCACCTCGCTAAGTCAGGCATTTGGCAACCATCTAAACCCACCATCAACTAAGGGACACTGGGAAATCTGCCAGACCAAGTAGGTGGGAGAGTGGGTGTGTTCTTCAACCTCCGCCATTCAAAGACAGAGGCTTCAAGGAGGTCAACTCTGACTCCCCCCTTTACATGACGCCCCCATTCCATCACAAGAATAAGAAAAAGATTTACCTTCTTACCACTCGAGCCTGAGGAGTGGGCTTCAAGCAACAATTTTTAGGAACCAGAAGCTGCTGATCTCTAATTGGCTGATAGTGATATCGGTCAGTGATAGGTCAAACAACTCAGCCACACTCTTCTGTCAACACCTAATGACTTAATAAGTGTGTGAAATGTCTACTGTCACCAACTAACACACTTGCCCCACTCAATTTAAAATTTTAAAAAATGAAAAATCATGCTCTGTGTAATGGTCCAAATGTTATTGATTAAAACTATGCAACCCAATAGCTTATGTTTCCTGACAGAACTATCGCTTAATGTTGCTAAACCTGGTGTCAAATGCTGTGTAGCTGTTGAACATACACATGAAACCAGAAGCAAGATATGAAAGCATTAATACTGGATCTCTATCTGAAAGCATGAGTTAAAAAGCTTACTTTACATCTCCAGTCTGTTTTGATATTGTTCACATGCTTATTCATCCTTAAATTTCTTAAAATGACACCCACTTTATATTTTTAACAAGGTGAAGCAGGTTAACTCAAGGCACTGCACGGTCAATCGTTTATACTGCCTGAGCTACCTTTGCCAATTCATGATACCACTCTCTTCACTGCACTATATTTTTGATGTCTCAGTACTCTGGCTCAGTCGATCTACATGTTAGATACCATATTCAATTAAATACAGCGAGTCTCAGATTTAACAATTACACCTTTCCCCTTATCCAAAGTTTTTGCCTCCTCCATCACCACACCTTGCACTGTCGCTGTTTTATTCAAAACAGTGCTGTATCCATTATTTTAAAAATAAATCTTCAGCAACTTCTTCCTCATTCTTCTAATACCAACATACTGATCAAACAAAGACTGTAGGCGTCCACCCCGCCTGACATTTTGGCTAAGCCATCATTGCTCTTGTAACAAGCTCAATAGTTGATATCGTTGAGTTTCTGCAATATGGTATGAATCATGGCCAATTTCCCTCTTCATTCAATAGCAAGCACAAGAAATGAAGGTCAGGTACAATTTCCTCAATACTACCCTGTCACAGAGTAATGTAAAGTACTAACTGATATACAAGATAGATCAGAAAGTGAACATTGGACATCATCGACGGATGGCAAAGAATTAGAGAAAAAGTTGTCGTTTTGTCTATGCAGTCCACCTGATCTCTTTCACATGAGCTGACAAATCATCTAAAATACTGTTACTTTGCTCTCAGCTATTGTATCCCATTGAACTTTGAGAAATGCAGATCAGCCAAACTTTATTTTGAACCGTTATCAATCTTTTCTTTTGTGATGTACCCGACAGATTAATTGGAGGGATTTTTTTTCTGCAGTCACAATTACTGTTGAACTTGTTGAAAACTGGAGTGCTCATTAGATATCCTCATGAAAGATATTGACTGTTTCCATTGTAGTCTAAGATCAATGTACAGATGAAGTGCATCATCACTACTGCAGTCAAATAGTCTTTCCAATTACTAACTGACCCATGTACTTCTATGTTACAGGCTCTTTCTTAAGACTATCCTTGATTAAAATCTGAAAGATTGCTTAAAATTTATGAAAAAGTCACTGATCAATGGAGGCTTTTGCTTTGACTTTTCAGTTAATAGGTGTAAAAGGAGATACTGGAAAATAGGTAGCTTGTAAGTTCTCCCTGCTCAGATATATCTTTTGGATTCAATCAGAAGCTGCCACAAATGATAACATCCTCTCACCACACACAAGAACTAATGAGGAAATTTTTCCTTGATTTATTTACATATTTATTCATATTCATGTTCCTCAAAAATGGTGTAATTTTAGAGAAAATTCTTATATCAAGTCAACTGCTGTTGGCTACAGATGGAGAAAGAGCTGACTTTAAAACACTAACTCAAATACGCCTTCAACAGCCAGTCGTCATTGTAGGATGAACAAAACACAAAAGCTCATTTCGACTGAAACTCTTTGTGACATTGAACAACTTAACTCAGCAAAGTTTTGCAACAATCTTGGAATATTCTCATTTAGACTATTAACCCAAATTACTCACAGACCAAGATTATTTATGGCCAACCAATGCTTAGGTTAAGCATCTCTTCCCTTGACGGAGTTTACTCCAAGACGTATAGGAGAAAGTGAGGTCTGCAGATGCTGGAGATCAGAGATGGAAATGTGTTGCTGGAAAAGCGCAGCAGGTCAGGCAGCATCTAGGGAACAGGAGAATCGACGTTTCGGGCATTAGCCTGAAGAAGGGCTAATGCCCGAAACGTCGATTCTCCTGTTCCCTAGATGCTGCCTGACCTGCTGCGCTTTTCCAGCAACACATTTCCATCTCCAAGACGTATAGTGCTGTGACAGTAAACATGCATTAAATGGTGCAGATGAGCAAGTCTCCTGACCTGCTGCACTTTTCCAGCAACACATTTTTCAGGTGAGTAAGTCACCCAAACAAATGCTACTTCCCTGATTTGAATCCTGATATTAGAGTCATAGAATCATAGATTCATACAGCATGGAAACAAAACCCTTCAGTCCAATTCATCTGCACCAACCATATATCCCGATCTGACTTTGTCCTGTTTGCCAGCATTTGGTCCATATCCCCCTTAACCCTTTCTATTCATATACCTATACCTAACCTTTTAAATGTTGTATTTGTACCAGCCTCCATCATCTGGCAGCTCGTTCCACACACACAACACCCTCTGCATGATAAAGTTACCCCTCAGGACCTTTTTAAATCTTTCGCCTCTCACCTTGAACCTGTTTAAGACTCTCCCACCCCAGGGAAAATTCATTCCTTGGCTATTCATCCTATTCATGCCCCTCATGATTTTATAAACCTCTACAAGGTCACCACTCAGTCTCCAAGGCCCAGCGAAAGAAACCTAGCCTTTTCAGCCTCTCCTTATATTTCAAACCCTCAGTCCCAGAAACATCCTGGTCAATCTTTTCTGCACCCTTTAACAACAACATTCCACAACACCAGGTTATAATCCAACAGGTTCATTTGGAAGCACTAGCTTTCTGATCGCTGCTCCTTCATCAGGAAGCTGTGAAGCAGGACCATAAGACACAGAATTTATAGCAAAAGATTACAATGTCATGCAACTGAAATGATATATTGAACAAACCTAGATTGCTGTTAAGTCTTTCATCTTTTAGAATGGGTTGCAGGTTTTGGTTCATTAATACGTCAATCCCAGAACTTCATCTGCAAACTTACTAACCATACCTCTTATATTCACATCCAAATCATTTATATAAATGACCAAAAGTAATGGACCCAGCACCGATCCTTGTGGCATACCAAAGGTCACAGGCCTCCAATCTGAAAAGCAACATTCCACCACCACCCTCTGTCTCCTTCCTTCAAGCCAATTTCATATCCAATTAGCTAGCCCCCTCTCCCTCCACACCCGACCGGATCCCATGTGATCTAACCTTACTAATCAGTCTACCATGCAGCACCTTATCAAACGCATTGCTGAAGTCCACATGGACGACATTTGCTGCTTTGCCTTCATCAATCTCCTTTGTCACCTCTTCAAAAAAACTCAGTCAAGTTATTGAGACATGATTTCCCAAGCAGAAAGCCATGTTGTCGATTTCTAATCAGTCTTTGCCTTTCCAGATGCACATAAATCCTGTCCCTCAGAATTCCCTCTAACAACTTGCCCACCAGTGACAGACAGCTAACTGGTTTATAGTTTCCTGGCTTTTCCTTACAAACGTTTCTTAAATAATAGCACCACATTAGTCAACCTCCATGCTTCCAGCACTTAATCTACTAAAACATCACAAGTTCATACCTTACAAATGCAAATAACTTGATCTCCGTCATTTCTGTCTGTGGTTTTATGCTTTCCCAGCGGGAGAGGGGGGAATGTTGCTGTAACACCCGAACTGCAATCAATGGAGATCGACTGAACTGATGAGAATTTATCATTACCCTCCAAAAGGTTTTGCCTTGATGATACATTTATTCTTCATTCATTCATCTGGTATCATACCAAGTAACACTAAGCACCCTATTGACTCTGAAAAGCAAATTTTATATGTATGGGAAGTCAAATTCATCCATAAACACTAAATTTGCTGTGCATATTTTTTGAAGGAACAATATCTTTTGGGCGGCACGGTAGCACAGTGGTTAGCACTGCTGCCTCGCAGCGCCAGAGACCCGGGTTCAATTCCCTCCTCAGGCGACTGACTGTGTGGAGTTTGCACGTTCTCCCCGTGTCTGCGTGGGTTTTCTCCGGGTGCTCCGGTTTCCTCCCACAGTCCAAAGATGTGCAGGTCAGGTGAATTGGCCATGCTAAATTGCCCGTAGTGTTAGGTAAGGGGTAAATGTAGGGGTATGGGTGGGTTGCGCTTCGGCGGGGCGGTGTGGACTTGTTGGGCCGAAGGGCCTGTTTCCTCACTGTAAGTAATCTAATCTAATCTAATATATTTGTTTTAACTTCTATTAATGCAATTAAATTAATTTGTCTTAACTTCCTCATCTTTAACTTAAAAAGCAGGTGAAGGATATCAGGTGCTCTTATCTTCCCAACTTGCGATGGATGAATACTTCAATGTGACTGGTTTTTTTACCTACCTGCTGGCATCACTGTTATTGACACCAAATCATTCCTCTGACTTGGCACCAGATTTAAATTGTAAAAGGGAAAAATCACACCATGACACAACAGAATGGGCAGCTCTCTTCAAGGTCAGCACTGAGTGCACTTCCACCCACACAATCCATGCTATTATTGTTCCATTAATCAGATCTGCAAACAAAGGCACCTCTGATAAGGATGAATCTTGGGTTTTTTAAAAAATGTCTTCAGTGAAGGAGCAAACAAAAAACAAATGCTCTTTACAGTAGGTAGATTTTAATGACCACTTGCAATTCCAGGCCAAAAAAAATTCACAAAACATTAACAGATCAGTCAATAGTTGGTCAGATAGAAACTGGCTGTTCACCCTGCTTTCTTGATGTAGTGTCACAGGAAGGGTATCAAATTTATCAAAATTATTTATTTGAAGCATTCAGCCAAAAAAATGACAATTTTGTACACAACTTTATTTGTGTTGATGTGATGATTGAAACACACCCATTTTAAAAAGGTAAGAGCATGAAAGAAGTGGTCTTCCTCCTGTGTGGGAGAGCCTGATCAACAATAGAACGGGCACAACTGGTTTTAGCAGCAAAGTATCAGCTTAGCATAAAAAGAAACATCATCTTTGTGAAAGTGTTTGGCAAACATTTTAATTTGTTTGAATGGTAAACGTTTCACTCCAACGGAGTATCATACTGGACTTGAAACTTTAATTCTGTTTTCATCTTCACAGCCAGCAGATCTGCTAAGTGGTTCCAGCATTTCTGATTTTATTTTAGACATTCGCATTCATAATCTGCTGCTTTCATTTAATAGTTTCACTACACTGGCATTGATGGGATTGCCATGAAAATACTTAACTCAGGGTAAGCTTTTCAAGTTGGTCCTGTTTAGGGGGCAAGGGTCAGCCAGGTGAACCTCATGGAATATGAGTTCCCTGAGTGGGGCTGTTAGTCTGGTCCAATTAGGCAGCCCTAGCTGACCGATATAAACAGGAGTGTCAAACATCCTGTCACTCAGTGCTGGCTCTGAGACAGCTGAATCAGTGTCAAGGACTCTCCATGTGTAAATAAAGGTTGACGTGGTGATGGGATTCAGGCTTCTGTGGAGTTATTTCATGAAGTTCACTACTGGCAACACAAATCACCCAGACATTGGGCTTTGAACAGTAGCCAGTAATCTCGAGACACACACATGCACGTTCTTTAACAGGAATGGCACATCCCTTACTCAAGTGAGCACTGAAATACAATCTGTCATATAAGTACTACTTCATATTCAACGACAGGCAGGAGAGGGGATAGGCCATGGACACAAACCCGTAATTCCGCACTCGCAGAGCTGTCAATAAAAAGGAAACATTAGCAGCCACATGCTCAGCAAGAGTGACACTGACAAATGGTCAACATGTTCCTTTATCCGCTCTGCATAACCCCATCCTCCCCCACTCATCGCTCTCAACTGTTTTGAAGGGAATACAATGATGGTCTGCAATCCTGTGCTGGCAGCAATTTCAAAGTGAATTACATTAGCATTAAATAACATACACGAGGGTAGAGGGTGGAATAGAAGTGGCATAGTTCTCTTAATTGAGGAGAAGGTGCTGCTATGCTGTGACAAGTTTGAAAACTCTTTTGGAAACAAAATAACCCTTTCTGAAGATACCTTTTTCCAACTGACATCATGTCTGGATCTATTAAGCATTGAATTAACCTCATCTTGTTCTGATGCTGTAGGATGCAATGGGCACTAAATACATCTGAAGAAATGAGCACTAAAAGGAGGCAACACTCATCAAAACTATAGTAATTCATGAAAGGGGCATTAGCAGTTAATGTTCAGGATTTGGACCAAGACTTGTAGAGTGTTTATCACCTGGAAAGCGATCCTTTGGCTCATGTCCACTCTGGTAATCAAATATCCATCTCGTCTCATCCTTTTTTTTCCCTGCACTTGGCCCATAAACCTTTGTGCTACAATGTTTCAATCCTGATCCAAATAGTTCTTAAATATCTTCAGCAATCTAGACTCTACCACCATCTGGAGCAGTGAGTTCCCAAAACCCGCAATTCTCTGGATGAAAACGGTTTTCCTCAAATACCTTCTAAAATCCTGCTCTTTATCTTAAAACTGTGCCCCCTGGTTTCCCCAAAGGGGAAAGGTTACCCCTCCCTATCCTGTCTATGCACCCGCCCCCCCAGAACCTTGTAAACCTCAATGAGATCACCCCTCAGCCTTCTCTGCTGTAAAGAAATAGCTCAGCCGATAATCTCTCTTCATAATCAAATCGCTCCAGCCTGGCAATATCCGAGTGAACCCCTTCTGCACTTCCTCTAGTGCAATCACATCCTTCCTACAGTGTAGTGACCAGAACTACATACAGTGCTCTACCTGTGTGTTATATATAGCTCCATCATAACGTTTTGCTCTTGTAGTCAAGGTCTTGACCATTAAAGGCAAACATTCCATATGCTTTCTTTCCCCCCTTATCCATCTGTTCTTCCACCTTTCATGACCTATGGACATGCACACCCCAAAGTCTCTCTGATTTCTATATGTCCTGGGATCCTTCTAGTCAATGTGTACTTCCTTGTCTTAGTTCAACAAAAATGCATCGCCTCATAATTTTAAGAATGGAATTCCATTTGCCACTTGCAGCCCTCCTGACCAGTCCAAACATTTGTTCCTGAAGTCTAACGGTTTCCTCCTCACTAATTACCACACCACCAATTTTCATATCATCTGCAAACTTACTGATCGCATATTTTGTATATTCATGTATAGGCCATTAATGTACACAAGGGAGCCAGCATCAAACCCTGTGACATACCACTAGACAAAGGCTTCCAGTCACAAAGGCAACCTTCAACCATCATTCTCTGCTTCCTGTCCTGGATGCCAGTTTTGAATCCAATTTGTCCTTCAGCCCATGGGCTCTTGGCTTCTTGACTAATCTGTCATGCAAATCCTTTTCAAAAGCTTTCAAACAAATCCATACAGACTGCACCAACTGCTCCACCCTTATCTACACACCTAGACAACTCCTCAGAAAATTTAACCAAATTTGAGATATGATATTCCCCTTACAAAGTCATGCTAAGGACCCCTGAACAATCCTCTTGTCTCTAAGTGTTGATTAATTCTGTCAGAATTGTTTCCAGTTGTTTCAAGATGTTAGAGTAACTGGCCTGTCATTTCCTAGTTTATCCCCAACACTCTTCTTGAATAACAGTATCACATTGACTGGCCTCCAGTCCTCTGAAATCCCCCCGTGGCCAGAGTGCATTTGTAAATTGATGTTTGAGCTCCTACAATTTCCTCCCTTGTCTCCCTTAGCTGCCTTGAATTCATATCATCTGGTCCTGGGAATTTATCTACTTTCAAGCCTGCTAAAACTGCTAATACTTTTTCTTCCTTGATGTTAATTTGTTCAAGTATACCACAGACCCCTTCCCAAATCCGAAACATACATCATCCTTCTTTATTGTGAATATGAATGCAAAGATCTCATTGCCACTTTGGTCCCTAATGGGCCCTACTCTTTCTCAGTTTTTCTCTTGCCCCTGATAGATTTAGAAAACACCTTTGGATTTTCCTTAATGTTACCCACCAGTGATTTTTAATGTCCCATTTTCACTCTACTAATTTATGTTTCAAGCAACATCTTGCATTTTCTCTTGATGAGCTGTTTTGAGGCTTCAGTATCTGACAGAAGCTTCCCTTTTTCAATCCATTTTTGTACGGCCCTGGACATCATCTGTGCTCTCTGCCTCTACCTATGATCACTAGCACATGCCACTGGAAATAATAGAGATGACAACCTTTGGTCAGTTGCATTACCTAGCTCCCTAAATCTCATTATTCTTTCAACCGATGCCATGTTCTGATACTGTTTGTCTTTCCCATTCAGAACTTACATGCCTTTTGCGACAATGTTAAAAATCACACAACACCAGGTTATAGTCCAACAGGTTTAAGTGGAAGCACACTAGCTTTCGGAGTGCCCCTCTTCACCTGATGAAGGAGTGGTGCTCCGACAGCTAGTGTGCTTCCAATTAAACCTGTTGGGCTATAACCTGGTGTTGTGTGATTTTTAACTTTGTACACCCCAGTCCAACACCGGCATCTCCAAATCATTTTGTGACAATGGCAGAGATCATCAATCTCTAGTTGGGATGAATCAATTTCCTAAAAAGCTTCAACCTACTATAAAGTTAAAACCAAACATTTGCGGATGTAACTATTTCTTACGCTCCGACTTCCAACAATTCGTAAAACATAGATCACCACACCAACTCCAACAGCGTGATCATTAAAACTAAAGGCCAAAGGCAATTGTGATTTTTGAGAAGATTTGTAGCTCAAGTTGAAGTTCTGGATGTAAGTTCGCTTGTGGAGCTGGTAAGTTTGTTCTCAGACCGTTCATCACCACGCTAGTCACTAGTGAGCCTCCGGTGAAGTGTTGGTGTTCTGTCCCGCTTTCTATTTATGTGTCTTGGTCTGTTAATGTGGGTGATATAATTTCCAGTTCTTTTTCTCAGAGGTTGGTAAATGGGGTCCAAATCAATGTGTTTCTTGATGAAGTTCCAGTTTGAAAGCCAGGCCTCTAGGAATTCCTGTGTATGTCTCTATTTAGCCTGTCTTAGGATGGATGTGTTGTTCCAGTCAAAGTGGTGTTCTTCTTTGTCTGTGTGTCAGGATCCTAGCAATAGCTGGTCATGTATTTTGGTGGCTAATTGCTGCTTGTGTATCCTGGTGGCTAGTTTTCTGCCTGTCTATTCGATGTAGTGGTTTGTTGAAAAATTTGCCTTTGCTCTATAAAGCAATTTGTCCTTTTCTAGTTATTGGATCAACTGCCTCATCTCTACCTCACCAACCCCCTCATCTCCATCCAGAGCCCCAAACAGTCCTTCCAGGTGAGACAGAGGTTCACTTGCCTCTCTTCCAACCTGGTTTACTGCATCAGGTGCTCCAAGTGTGGTCTTCTGTACATCGGGGAGACCAAACGTAAACTTAGGGAATGGTTCACCAAGCATACAATCTACAAATGAGTTCAGTTCTTAAGGCTGTTCACAAGTTGAACTTGTATGCAAGTCTGAAGAGTTACATACGGTTCACATCTAGCGTCAATTCATCAAATGTTTGTCTAGATGTAGTGTATGTCGCAGAGTTTGCAGGATACTTTGTATATGGGATTCAATTTACTGGCTGTTGGCACGGAGTCCTTTAGGTTCATCAGTAGTTGTTTCAGTGTGTTGGTAGGTTTGTGGGTTACCATGATGCCAAGAGGTCAGAGCAGTCTAGTAGTCATCTCAGAGATGTCCTTGATGTATCTCAAGAAGACACAACATGCCCAGAGACTCTAACCGCACTACCATACATCAAAGACATCTCGGAGATGACTACCAGACTACTCCAATTTCTTGACATCATGGTAGCCCACAAACCTACCAACACACTGAAACAGCTACTGATGAACCGAAAGGACCAAGTACCAACAAACAGTAAATCGAATCCTATATACAAAATACCCTGCAGAGACTGCAACAAACACTACATCTGGACAAACATTTGACTAATTGATGCTAGATCTGAACTGTACATAACTGTTCAGACTTACATACAAATTCAACTTATGAACAGCCTTAAGAACGGAACTTGTTCGTAGACCATACATTTGGTGAACCATTCCCTAAGTTTACGTTAAGTCTCCCTAATGTACAGAAGACCACACTGGGAGCACCTGATGTAGTGAACTAGGTTGGAAGATAGGCAGGTGAACTTCTGTCTCACCTGGAAGGACTGTCTGAAGGCCCTGGATGGAGGTGAGGGGGTTGGTGAGGTAGAGATGAGGCAGTTGGTCAAGAAACTTGAAAAGGACAAATCACTTTATAGAACAAAGGCAATTTTTTATCTGAAAAAAATTTCCAACCTAAAACTTTTCTCACCTCTATTGCAGCCAGAGTATGGAGTCCATTTTAACTTTTGGGCAGTCAGCCAGTTTCCTTGAGGAAAGAAGTACAATTTCTATTGCCCCTCCAAATTATTAGCAATTTGCAGGTGGCCTCCTTTCCTGCAACAATGGTTTGGCAAGTCACCTTCACACTTGTTTGCTTCCACATCTGCGACTCCAAAGGCAAAAATGCTTTCCATGTTTCTAAATCAAGTTTTATATTTAATCGGATCTGGAATCATTTTCTTTGAACAGCCCAGTGCTCATCAGCTGCTTGTAAAATATGGTTTTAGAAAGCCATTCATCCAACACATAGATATATTTGCCTCACCCAATCTGTCTCAAGAAACGCTCCTTTGATGGCCACCACAATTAGGCTTTGAAGAATTTTAATGTTCATCATATGGTCTTGACTCTTCATTTCTGTGTGATGTACAAATCTTAGGTGGACTCTCTCCAGCTGTTGCACATATTTGGACGTTCTACTCTCAAGTGTAAAGATTTTTTGCTGAAGGGGTTATTTCAGTTGTACATACCTTTTAAAAATAGGCTCTCAAACTGTTCTTGCAACCATCAGTTGAGTTAGAGATGTTTGTACGGGTTAAATAGTTAAAAAAAAAATCACTTTTATTTACCACAATAATGGTCCAGACGAGGTATGTACAGGTCAGAAAGTAGATACCGGAGTATCTGCTTAAATGGTTGAAATAGCAATCATGCTTGACAGTGACGCAGAATTGTAAAGCAAATTCTCACTCTGGATGCAAAAGAAGTTTGTTTCCCTGGGATAAAGTGTTATGAAAAGTCAGGAACAAAGAGACAAAGTGTTCATCAAATAAAACAGGAAACAACTGCAGGTACAGTAATATGGTATCAATGCTTCAGGACTAGTAGTCAGCGGACATGAGTGCCAATCTAAACAAGGACTGAACTTGAAAACTTGAATTCAAATGAAGGAAAACAAAATCAAAAAGGTCACCGCACAACAGCCATATTGCCAAGTGGCCCTGCCGTCCTGACCTGACCTAGTCAAATGTGACTGCAATCACGAGGCTTTGTTTGCAAGATAGAATTACCTGCATTCTGCCACAAACTGCAATGGCCAAAAGTACTGGTGGAAAATGATACACGAGGCAACATTTTGCTGAAAATAAAATAAGATTAATTAATGTGAAGTTTTAGTGTTCTGTAAAGCTATTAAGCATTTTAAATCGGATTTCTAGTCTTTTTTGTTTAAAATGTGGTTTTCCCGTTATCCCTCACAAAGTCACAACTCCATGAAAAAGTTTTTTGTTTTATTTTTCTCACAGCACACAGATCCAACAGGACAATACATTCACTTCCATAAGGTTTTTCTTGGGAACCACCCACTTACATGTTCCTGAAAAGACAAACAAGTCTCGGACACTCCTATTCCACAGAGATATGTTTCTGGAGGTCCTTGCTACAGCTGCTTTTCTACATTTGAACTTGCTTTGAACCTTCCAACCACTTTAGCTAAAACAAAACTTCATAAATTCTTCCACACTATGTTGAATGCTCGTGGGGACCTACACAATGGAATTCAATGTTTTAACCTGGGTTCTCAGGCCTGGCTGTGAAAAAATGTGAACAAAGATCAATTCCACTCATCATGAGACAATGCTCCACATCAAAACCAGAAAGGGCTGGAGGCTGCTGAGGATTTAAGCAGTGAACCACACATTTGTAAATCCTAACCCACTCTTGCCCAAGAAAGTGCTGTCTTCAGGGGAAGGGACTTATAATATCTACATTCATCCACCATTTCACCATGGTTTAAATGCAGCTCTCAAACCATTATTGCAATACTCTCATTCTTATAGCAGAAAGTTGAAGGCAAAGTATAATGCTTGGAATATTTTGCCACAATTGCATTTCTTAGCAAACTGAAGCAAGGAGTCATTAATAATTTCACCTCTCAGACAAATTACCACAGGCAGTCAGGCAGAGTATACTAATTTTCCAGTTGCTTGCTAGTGCTATGCAGACACTATTACCAAGGAGAATCCTTTCCTTTACTTAAATCCTGGCCTTCACTTTCTCAATGGCACCAGTGAACCCAAGCTGAAGTATTGACAGCAAGAGTTTTCATTCAGATCTGCATGAGGCACCATTTTGTTTTTGTACCTTACTGGCACTTTGTCTGTTTAATTCAATATATGTTTGACCTTTATATCTTGCTCTACTCAGGAAATAGGATTCTCTTCCTATATCTACATCCTACATGCAGGGTTACAGGGAAAAGGCAGGAGACTGACACAATCAAAATGCTCAGACAGCCAAACCAGACAATAGGCTGAATCTCTCTGCACAATTAGACTTCTATGATTCAATGCTTTTCACATTTTCCCTAACATTCGAACAATTTTAAAGCTTTGCTCAGAATAGAGGGGTTTAGATTGCTTTAGCTGGTGGATCCATACCAGAGAGAATCTTCATATTGTCCAAAATGATGCAAAGGCCAGAGGTTAGAACAGTGATCCCCAAATTGTGCATTACAACCCCAACTGGTTTCGCAGAAACAGCAAACAGTGTCACGAGATTTCCCTCCTCCAAGACTATGCCACAGACCAGCACTGAGGCACATATAGCATGCCATATCGGTTTGTTCTCCTCATTGCTCTTTTTCTCTCATCAAGTCGTCGGTTCTGATCCAAGGCTTAAAGCATGTCCCCATTCAGGAATTCAGGTGCAATGCCTCCATTGCTGAGCTCTGACCTCATTGCCCTGAATCTGCTGAATAACCTCTACTATGAGCTCAGCCATCTCAATGTATATAAACTTCCAGTTTTGCTGCTTTCCAGTGAAAGTTGACAAGCTCCTGCACCTCAGTTGAGGTAATGGACTGGTGAGGGATGTGATGTTGTTTTCTATATTCATCCAGGTAACATTTGAGTTCTTCATGAAATCAGATATCTGGACATTTATTAACAACCAACTACTTACACTAATGTGACATAAACTTACATATAGGCTACACTTATGACTACTTACATCATTACATTTTATACATTGTTGACTGACTAGCACACTGACTTTTTGACTATTGGCCTGACTGACTCCTGTACAAAGTCCAAGTCGGAGAACTTTTATCTGCAAATGCCATATATCATGATATCGTCTAGCTTTCTTAAATTTAGCTTTGAATTTAGCTTAAATTTAGCATTGAAATCTGTTCAATGACACATTAGTGAGCACATAAAACAACAACACTTTTACAATGTACTTCCAAAATATGTTTTTCTATCTAAATCATGTGAATGCTTGAAATATGTAAACTTTATAATTGTATACTATGCTACAATGCTTTTTTTTTGCTGATCACATCCACAAAATGTGTGTTAATTAAATATTAAAATTGGGGCATATTAGAGATTGGTTGGGTAACCCTGGTTTCAATCTTCGAGGAGAAAGTGAGGTCTGCAGATGCTGGAGATCAAAGTTGAAACTTTATTGCTGGAACAGCACAGCAGGTCAGGCAGCATCCAGGGAACAGGAGATTCGACGTTTCGGGCACAGGCCCTTCTTCAGGATTCCTGAAGAAGGGCCTGTGCCCGAAACGTCGAATCTCCTGTTCCCTGGATGCTGCCTGACCTGTTGTGCTGTTCCAGCAATAAAGTTTCAACTAACCCTGGTTTCAAACTACATATTGAGAGGTAGCATAGCAAGTATAATCGGAAAATGTTGAGTGAGTAACTTCCAGTGGTAAACATGGGCAGAGATGTATAATTAAAACTTTTAACAATCGTAATGATTGTGGACAATGAACATAGATCACCAGTAAAAGCCTTTATAATCCAGTATTAACCACTCTTTCCAAAAGCAGACAGAAGCAAGAGAAGGATAAAAAAAAGGGTTTCGTGGATCAGGGTTTTCAAAAGCAACTTATTGCTATTTTTAATGTTTTTTTTAAATAGAGGAAGGCAAAATATTACAGCAATTTGAGAAACGAGAATTAGATTTTGTTAAAGCACAGGAATTAAAGACTCAAAACAAAAAATGCATCAAACATTCAACAGGTCAGACAGTAACTGTAGGAAGAGAAACTAATTTAACACTTCATAAAAACAACCTATCATCGCTATAACTTAGAAATTTAAATGCATAGAAGGAAGCAAAGAGTTATGGGAAAGGGCCATTGCGGGAGGTTAGAAAAGGAAATAAAATGAGAAATATGTAATAAATGTAGATGGCATGATTAATTAAATGGCAAAGATTGGACAAGAAACATAATTTAATTATTCAGTCATTTAACCACTCTTGTGCAATGTTCCATCACGGATACTTTTCCCTTGGTCTTATTGTCTATTCCTGCTTTATTCCGCAGGGTCTGTATTTGCGTAAAGAAAGTTAAATTGACATTTCTTTAAACTCTAATGGAAACTCCAAAAAAACTGCCTGGTGCGTGCGGATTGAATAAATGTCAGCAAGTTCCAGCAGAGCAGTTAGACATGTGATTGAACAAATTACACATAATACCTTCATTTGAATTATTATTTGATGGAGAAGTTGAATCATATGGTTCACAGACAACTGAAAGTAGCCCATGCAAAATTCATTTGGTTTTTAAGTGGAGAAGATATCTAAGAAAGCAATTAACTTTTAAACTTCGATACAGGACTGGATTTTAAAAATTGAGGCAACCTTCAAGCTAACATTTTGGGAAATGTCTGCATTCGCGACTTTGACACCAAACATTTGCAGCTAACTTCACTACACCAAAAAGCAGACTCACAATTGGCAAGATGACATCTAGCCACAAGACAAATGTAGCACTCCAATCACAGGGAGGCTTAACAAGTTGATCAGAGCTGTAGCAATCGGCTGCGGTGCTGTATGATGCCCTGTCAAAAAAGGTGCAATGTGTGCACATGCATTTGCTCCCTGTTTACATTGGCTGGTCGAAATGAAAAACACACAGGCAGATTTGAGAGACATGCATGAAAAACAAATATCAATTGGTTTAGAGACAGTGCAGAAACTGTTCTTTAGGGAAATAAACAGCCTTTGTTTAATCATTCAAAAGTCATGTTGAACAAATTACCTTGCAAAAAGGCTGTAGTTTAGTTTCAAAAAACTGGAGAGAGTGCTTTGTTCTCCTTCAATCCACTGTCTTGAAAGAATAATAAGCAAGCAAGTGCAGCTATTTACTCCAAATCCCAACATAACCAAAATTATCATAAAAGTAAATAACAACCATTGTTCTACATGACACTTTGATGCTCTGAATGGGAATTATCAGTTAGGTGGGAGAATAAAAGGTTGCAACTATGGGTTTGAATAGAAAGGAAGGCTACCACCTTTTTTGCTGACACATGTAAAAAGAGAGTATGGAATCTAAATCACAGGTAACCCATGAGTTTGATTTCCCAGTTAGGGTAGCCTGTCGAATGTAGTGAATGCGGTTGGGCCCCCGAGTGTAAAACTCAGCTTTGTGTACACATAAAATCCCAGTTTTAATATTACAAGACTTGATTTAAATAAAGCTGCTTCAGTGCTGGCTTTCAGCATGGAGTCAACTCTGTTCAGTTCTGTTCACAACACACACACGTTTGTTATTTTGTTTCTTTTAAATTTATATATTAGATGGATCACAGAAATACAAGGTGTACAATATAACAGTACATAATGCATTCCTCTATATGGCTGCTAACTTGGACAGTCTACATGAAGCAGCTGAAATGTTTGTCACAAATGCATGTAGCACCATTTATGAACATGAAGCATTCCACAGATAAGGATCAAAGTTCTGCAGCACGTGGGCCAGGGCACCAATTATGAAAACACAGATGAAACTCTGGTTTGGTTAGGGTGCTCTAAGAGATAGGATCAAAGAAAAACTCAAACACGACAGCATTATCACACCCCTGCTCAGTGACCTATCTAGCTATCGTTGAAACCCACTGGAGTAGCTGGCATGTCATTTGAAAGCTACTTGCAGGACAAGTCCAAAGGCAAAAAATAAATCAGTGTTCACCCCCCACCCCTAACAAAGGAATTCAGTGTTGTTGCAACATCCATCATCTTCTTCTTAGGTAGTCCTCTAGGACTGATGATGACTTCCTTTCACTCAGGATTTATGGGTCCTGAGGTGACACAATAGTCTAATGCCTTATTCACTTCTAACATCACTTTGTCTGCGTCTACCATTGATGTAAAAGACTGGAGTAACATATAGGCTAGACCATATAAGGACAACAGTTAAGCAGTTGGGGTTTACAACTACTCATTAGCTTCACTGTATGAAAAGCAACATTTAATTCCCACTTCTTAAAAAATACATAAAATGGAATTCAAATTCTGAATTTGACAAGTTTGGCATTAAACTCATGAGTTTGGATCTTCCTGAAATGGAACAGTTTCTGACTTAGCAGGCCACCTCCTTTCAAATGGCATTCACCAATATATTGTCATTCAAAGGAAGTGATGGAAGGGTACAGCCCAGACTATCACCTCCAAAAATACAATTTGGAGGCAGCCACAGAGCTAGCGAGACAAGTGCTGAAGCAAGATGATTAAAGGTTTCACCTCAATACAACTAAGTAACAGATGCAGAGAACTAAGGAATTTTAGGGCCTCATGTAAGTCCTCACCCCACACACCCCTATCCACATAAATGGTACAGTCAAGTCCTTCCAAAGCTCCTTCCATGTTTGACACACAAGTAGCCCTGTACTTTATATCTATTGCTGCACTCGACATAGTCTCCTAATTTCTTTATCAAACCAGGGTTGATCTCCCAGTTGGACAGTAATGGTAGAATAGGGGTCTATGTCAAGAGTTTATTTCATGCTTGAATACAATTCTTTTGCTAGTGATGGCTCCCAGACTTTTATGGATTTCCAGTTTTGAATTGCTAAGGTTGGGGGATATGTATGGTGCCATAAGAAGCCAATAGTTGGCAACTAGCAGGATTCCATCCTCATGTTTCACTTGGTTACCATGAGATCTCTTGGAGTTCCAAGTGAATGCTGAGGACTGCCAGGATAGCTTGCTGTAGACTGTACATTACCATGCTACCAATGAAAGGACAGGATATATCCAGGGATAGTGATGTGGAGTCTAAGACATTGACTGTAAGGTATGATTTCACAAGCATGACTATGTAAGGCTGTTCATTTAGTTTTGAAGAGCAGCATCAGTGACTCAATGTTAAACTTACTTGATTCGCCATAGATACTGACAGACCTGAAGATTCTCTCTAAGATTCTCTGTGCTCGCTTCAGATTTCTAGCATCTGTAGTATTTTGTATTTCTGTTTTATGTCAGGCTGTTGCTTGACTAATCTCTGGGACAGCTATCCCAATTGTGGCACAAGTCCCAAAATCTCAACACAAGGCATTTCCAGGTTTTTTTTTCCCCTGCAATGGTTTATCCAGTTGTATTTATTTTATCCATTATTTCTCGTGGTTTGATACACCAGAGTGGTTCACTAAGCCACTTAAGGGTTGCTCACATTATTGAGAGTCAGGAGTGCCACACTGGCCAGACCAAGTAAAGAGAGCAGATTTCATAAGTAAATAGTATTCAACAATGGTTTCATTGCCATTACTGAGGTTCTATTAATTGAATTTAAATTCCATCAGCTGTTAAAGTGGGAGCTGAACTCAAGTCCCCAGGGCATTTGTCTGGCCTCTGGATGGTTAACATTATTGTTCGTATTATCTCTACACCATAACCTTCTCCATGAATTAAGAGAAATTCTGTTCAATTTAATCTCCAGTTAGAATATATTGACTTCCCATTCAATAGAGCTGCTCACCAAGACTTTTTTTTCTCTCCGTTACTTCCACTGAATACACTTTGGATTTATATTCGGCATACACCAGCCCAGTCATTTTCATTCAATAACAGTTTTACAGAACTGACAAAGTACAAATTGCATGTCTGCAAAAACTGAAAATTGAACAACTAATGATTTTAATCCACTGCTGCATCACACACAAATTACACAGCACTGCTAAAACACAATTCTAAGCGGCTTCACAAATACATAGTTATACAACACAGAAACAGGACATTTGGCCCAAATAATCAGTGGTAGATTTTACACTCGACACATGCATCCTCCTGACCTATTTTATAACTTAAGCTTTTGACTCCATTCTCACTTGTACTTTCATCTTGAACACTATGCATCTTCACCACTTCCTGGGAGAGCAAGTTCCACATTCTCACAATTCCCCAGTAGAGAAGAAAACAAAAACCAAGACCTGATTTCTAAAGCCCAAGCCAAGAACTCAGAGTTGGCAAAATTCCCAGTGCCACAAACCAGACAGCCTGTTTTTTATTGTTGCAAAGGTACGCTTTTAAAAAGGTCCAACTTGTTAATGTGGAACTTTATCATCATAATAAAAAGCTCTCCCGCCTTTACCATGTACATGCCAACTGTGCCAAGTCATGCCACCATCTCCCATAGCCCTTCATGTCCTCCATCCACCCCCATGGCCCTTTAAAGCCCTAAACCAACCTAGTGCCAACTCATTACCTCCCAGTCACTACCCTTAAGCCTTACACAACTCTGATATGTTGTGAAATTAGTCAAGCAGTCCAATTCCTTTAATAGAGTTCTCAGGTTTATGATAAGCGATGGTCAAATAGCAATCACAGATGTTTTCCTAAAACTGCTCACATTTTTGTCACAAAGGCCATATTTAAATGATTTGACAATTCCCTTAATACCTCCAATGAATCCATCCACTTTTTAATGCATAGTCATGCTCAGCTTCAAGAAGTCGAAAGGGAATGCAATATCTCCCAAAGGGCAGCTGGTCTCTCCCAATGTTGTCCACATAGCAAATCAAAGAAAATCTCTTAATCTCTCCAAAGTTTAGATCTCCAAAGAATTCCAGCTGCTTTAGAACTTCTCCTGAAAGGTCTGAACCCCACAAGCCGTGTTTTCAATATTATATCAGTGGTTATTTGATCTGACTGAAGGACACATCACTTTAACTCTCCATCAGCTACAGATGTTCACAGTATAACCTGGCCTAATTCTACCTTACACCAGGGAAAATTAAAAGTTGCCGTGTTTGATATGAGACTCATGAGATTGGGGCTCCTGCACCATTTTTTAAGTCGGTTACTGGCCATCTTTACGAAAATTAAGGTCTAAGTGACTCATAAAGGTGATAATTGACCGGATTTCAAAAAAAAGGTACAATGCAATTTGCAAATCAGTTGGCGTTAGCAAGACAGACCTACAGACAGGAATACTGATCTAGTATCAAGCTATATTAGTCACTTTCCTTTTTTCTGGAACTGTCAAGTTTTGTTGGACAGCAGCAATCCTCTAATTCTTGTTCAGAAAGCAGAAACTGAATACTGACAGAATTTAAAATATCAGCAAATTAACAGGCGAGCAGAGGATTAGACTTGGCTTATAAATGGTTTTTCAGGTTGAAAAAAAACTTTTCTAAAATAGGAGCAATGAGAAAAAGTAGTCAACCTGATGCAAATCAACTAATTCAGCACACAGACAGGATTACATCAGGAATACCTTATCCCAGGCATTGTATTTAGCCTCTGACCCAGAGTACTCAAATTAGCAAAGAAAGTGTTAGGCAATCAAATTAGGGGACAAACTTTGTTGTTGCAAATGGCAAAGTACTAAGCTTTATTTAAATGATTTGGATGAAAGGGTGAAGGTATGGTAGCTAAATTTGCTGACTGTAAAGATGGGTAGAGAAGTGAGCTATGAGGAGGATATATAGAGCCTACAAAGGGAAACAGATTGATTAAGATCTGGCAAATGAAATACAATATGGGAAAGCAAAAAGCTGTCCATTTTGCACAAATAATAAAGAAAACATGCTAAGCGGTGAGAGATTGCAGAGTTCTGAGATGAAAAGAGACCTAAGCATCCTCGTGCATGAATCGCAAAAGGTTAGCGTGTGGGTACAGCAGGTAATCAGGAAAATAAATAGCGTTTTGTTATATTTTATTATGAGGGAAATTAAATGTAAGGGTAAAGAGATTATGCTTCAGTTATACAGGGCATCGGTGAGACCACATCTGGAGAATACTGTAACAAAGCGCTGATCACCCTACATAGAGAAGGGTGTAATGCAATGTTAAACCAGTTCAGAGAACATTTACTAGACTGGAATACTGGAATGAATGGATTGTCTTATGAGAAAAGGAGAGACAGGCTCGGCCTGTATTCTCTGGAGTTTAGAGGAGTGAGTTTACTGAAACATTTAAAGGATCCTGTGGGGATTTCATCAGGTGGATGTGTAAAGGATGCTTCCTCTTGTGGGAGAATCCAGAACTAAGACAAATTGTTTATAATTCAGGGGCTGCCCTTCTAAGACGGAAATGAGGATTTTTTTTCTGCCAGAGGGTTGAGAGTTGAACTCCCTACATCAAAGGGCAATGGATGCAGAATCTCTAAATATCATTAAGGCAGGGGTTTATTACCAAGGGAATGAACGATTAATGGGCATTTGCAAGAATGCAGAATTGAGGTTAAAATCAGATCAACCATGATCTTACTGAATGGTGGAGCAGACTCAAAAGGGCCAAACAGATTACTCTATATGTTTGTATGTTCTCATGCCTTCTGAAGGAAAGTTAGATGTCAATTCAAGTCCGGAGGAGAAAGTGAGGACTGCAGATGCTGGAGATCAGAATCAAGAGTGTGGTGCTGGAAAAGTACAGCAGGTCAGGCAGCATCCGAGGAGCAAGAGAATCGTGCATAAGCCCTTCATCAGGAAAGAGGCCTGATCAATTCACTTCCCTATACCCACTCGCAACAAAGCAAAGACTGGCAGTAGATCAGTTCCACTTTGTTAGTTTTTTTGAATGTTAACGGATTATATTTCAAAGGTTTAAATTTCTGCATGACTCAATTGGATTGGGCAGCCCAATCAACATCCTTTGTGATAAGATGAGGGGCCCACACAATTCTCACTAATCATCCTCAGAATGCCAAGCCCTTACTGAATCACAGAACCAGAGTTTCAGGGTAAAAATAAGATCATGCATCACACTGCCAAGCATTTTTGGTCATTGGCAGACAGCAGCTTATTGGATCTTGCCAAATACAAACCTGAGAGGAGGACTCCTGAAGAAGGGCCTGTGCCCGAAACGTCGAATCTCCTGTTCCCTGGATGCTGCCTGACCTGCTGTGCTGTTCCAGCAATAAAGTTTCAAATACAAACCTGAACCTACTAGACCACAAGTTGCAGTTAAAAGCTAATGTATTACGCTTTAAATTACACAAATTAATAATATTTAGAAGCACGTTTCTAAGTCACAGAAGTCAGAAATCTCCACTAATATGTCACACAGTCCTCTGTCATCATGCATCTTGCTGCAATTAAAAGATCCAACACATGGGATATAGGATTCAGGATGAATAAACACTTGAAAAATGATGCTTTACAGGCATCGCCTCCAACCAAAACCTCATAATATATTGTCGTTAGTGTTCAAACAAGCAAAACAGATGTCCTTGAAAGATGCTCATATCACATGGGAGGAAGATTCCATCTGAGCGCAATGAAATGCCAGCAGCAATCTCAGTCTCATGCAAACAAAAATGTGACCTAGGGTGTCCCCCTTTGGCACACCTCCCCATAATTCTTCTACCTATTAAGACGAGTGAGACATAGCTGCAAAATGGCACAAACATAAAATTTCATCCCAGGAGAATGAAGGTACCACAATGTTATTCAAACAGAGCCAGAAAGTGTTTGGAAACACTTGGAAGAACAAACACACAGCAGCATCTATGGTTTAGTTCGAGTTATTCCCTTTCTCCTTCATACTGTCAAGCAGAAGACAAATTCATTTTCTAATTTATGGAACTCACTCTCACTTGGTCTGATGAAAATTTACTTGAATGCTGCCCTTTCAATTCAGCGGATTATGCACATATCAAAAGAGATATATCTCAAGATATTCATACAAGATGCCACAGTCTATTCACAGTTAACTTCATCACATCAGTCTTTGAATTACTTCTTCTGCTTGTAAAACTTCAAGATGCACAGGGGACAATTCCCAAGTCAAATCACAAGTAGTAAAAGCAGGACTTCTGCAAATTAACGGGTAACAACATACAAAGTGCAGCTCCTAATGCGGCCACCTATTAGTAAGGTTGATGCTAAGAAACTGCAATTAAAGCCAAGGAAGCACACAGGACTTAAAACATCTCCGATCTGCTGATATTGTGACCAACATCTGAACTTAAACAGGCCATCAATAAAGGCCTAGATGTTCAAACATTGAGTCCAGTTCAAGTGATAAGAGGAGGAGCCATTTATATTTATCAGGCATTCAGTGCTAATGTCAGATTGCCTGCTTTAAAGGAAGTCACTGAAATTTGTGGATTTAAAGATATGGGTTTTATTTGTATTTTTGCAAGCTTGGATGTTTTGAAAATGATGGTCTCTAATAATAACTAATACCATGCAATCTCCTCTCACCCCACCGTTCATAATCCAGTACTGTGTGAACATCATTTCTTATTACTGCCCAGATTAAAAAAAAACTTTCACAGCCACCAATTTAAAAAAAAGCTGGATATGAAGTAAGAGGTTAACTGAAAAAAATACACCCCGTCGATTGACTAAATAATTCTGAATGGCCTGTAATGCAACAATTCAGATTCCTCAGCATCTGGAGACAGGTCAGGTCATTAGAAATGCAAACAAAGAAAAAGGGATTGAGATCTGTAAAAGAATGAAAATTCACTAGGACTCACCCTTTCAAACAGAATAATGGAATATCAAACAGAATTTTGGGTGATCATGTAAAACAGACGATAACAGTTCTGGTCTGCATGTCTCCCGACTTTCCACTGCATTGTCTCAATGTACTCTCCCGACAAGGCCTAAGCTCAAAGTATACATCAAATAAATAGAAACATTGTGCAACAATGCCTGTGGCATACATCAGCAAATCTAGTTCATACTGAATATCTCTCTAGAAGTTTCAATGTGACAAATTAAAAGGCACTGAGCAGTTCAGAAAGAATTGCAAAAAGACAAAGATCTGCAAGATCAATATGGAAATCAAACTGAGATTTCCTTTAACACCAGAAACCCTCTTGCACTCAAATTTGCATTTAAAAAATTTGAGCTCATATCTTGGAGAGAAGTTCCCATCCATTGTATTCAATTGAAAATGTCTCCACAGTTCCAAATGAGCCTCTCATTACTGCAAAATTCCCTTCTTTGTGCTCATTCCTCTTATGTTTTGCATTTTATTTCACTGTTCAACAAATACTTGCTGAATTAATTTGCTCCCATATCTTGTCTTCTGTTCAATTTTGCCACCAAGTACTTTCCACACACCTCCAAAGGCAGTATCTCACATGACCGATACAGTAAGTCGATACAATCAGAGCACAGTAGTCATGACTATCCAAACTGTACTGTTCAATCAATGCTTTGAAAATTTTGGTTAAATCTGGAATTGGCTGTTTCAGAATATGCACTAAATACCCTTGTTTTCAACAACATCTTGCTGGAATACTTCGACTTCAAATATCAAACTTCTCCCTTCAATCCACTGGCTTCCATTCCCGAAAGTAATGATGCAGTCACCACAATGCTATGAGTGATGGGTTTCCTTCAGTACCCACCCAAATCTCCACTTTTTTTAAAAAAGAACTCAAGCAGTGAAAATTGGCAAGCTGCTTGGTCATGAAGGGTATAAGATCAAAAGGTGCAGGTAATTGTTCCTATCCGCCTCACTACTCAAAGTGAAGCATGTGAACCCTGCTTAGGACACAACAAAACCACATTCCTGCATTGTGCTTTTGACCTTGCTATAAACGCCTTTAAAATTTAATTTGTTTGTGCAAGATTAACAAACCAGACGAGAAGCCGCATCCAACAAAAGAATATTATGTCTGACTTTGGTGTCCTTGGTGCACTGTAATTTTTTTGATGACTTTTTTGCTGCAGTTGGACAGTGCCAAAGAGCTCAATAACTCATATGAGACAAAACCATGTCAGTGAGCCAGTCATCACTGAAACCAAGACAGACCAGTACGAACCTATTTTCACTCAACATCCAATGTATTATTTTGTAGCAGAGCTCATTGGATGACTGTAGTGGTGTTGGCTGATTATATTCTCTAACTGTTGAAGCCTCTTGGTTATCCCAGCTGAGATCAGCTAACTTAACCAAAAATGAGGACCAAGTCTGGAACAATTGCTGAAATCTCTGAAATGTTGACTTTAAAAACTTGATTTAAAAGGTGTCATGTTCACATAAATCATGGCAGGGTGTTCACACGGCACCTACTTTACATCATTTCAGAAAGCAGCCTTTTATATTTGACAACGTTAAGTGTCTAATGAAGTTAACAATGAAGTGAAGTTGATAAAGAGAACTGCGCACACAATGCCAGGTTCACGTAGTCAGACAGGCATTAAACTTAGCAACAATGCAGAGTCAGAGTCACAACACATTCCTCTGAGGTAATAAGAATAATTGGAAGTGATGGAACATTAAAAGTGCTTTTATGTTAGCCACAGATGGAGCTTGGAAATCTTTAACTTGATTTTAAACCAGCTTATTTAACTTAACATCAGAATTGCAATTTTCATGAGTGTATAGTTAAGCCTTCTTTACAAAAGACATGATACAAGTAAGATAAACTAAACAAGGTTGTGTACAATCATGGTTCGACTGATTTCCAATCACATAACAAATAGGAATGCATACAAAAACCATTTTTGATAAACCAAAGCATTGTTACCAGGCAATATATTCTTTAAACTTGAAAGAATTCCTATAACTACTGTATTACCTGCATTTATCAAAAGGCAATCCTTTTTTATTCTGTCTCCAAGTTCCTTCTGCTCCCCCTTAAAGCAGATTAAGTCATGTTGGTACTATTTCTCTAGTGCGGCACAAGTGAACATTCACCTTGTCAGCAATCAATCAATGACATGAGCATAAACTTGTCCACACTTGGTAACCAGTATTTAGCAGTATGGGTTCCTGGATGATTGTGAGGATACAAACTAACTATCATCTCTTACTACTGAAACTGAATGGAGGCTCACATGGTGCATTCATAGTGTCCTAGCCTCTGGACAAATCTGGGTTCAAAGCCCACCAGTCAATTAAGAAGAGGGAGACGAGGAGACACCTTTTTCTCCAAAGGGATCAGGAGTCTATTGAATTCTCTTTCCTAGACAGCGGGTGAAGGCAGGTTCATTGAATATTTTTAAGGCAAAGTTAAACGGATTATTGACTAATAGGTAGCCAAAAAATAAAGGTGACACATTCAATCAAAGAACAGAGACGTTTCAAGGAATGAACTAGCCTAACTTTAATATGCACATTTTTAGATTACGTTGTGACATACGTATCACAGACCCAACTTGTATTGCCTAAAATAAAGAGGATTAAGGTCCAAACTAATTGAGGTGTCTTAAGATGATCAACGTTGATAGAAAATGAGAAAATATTTCCTCAGGGGGCTGCTGCAGGGGAGAGCCCAGAACAAAGGGACACAGCCATTAATTAAGAGATAAGTCATTAAAGGGTAAGGATAGGGAGCAATTCTTCACAGAAAGGATCATGGAAGTCTGGAATTCATTTCCAACTCAAAACATTTGAGGCCAGGTCAATCAATAATTTGAAAACTGCAAGTGATAGATTTGTTAGGTCAGGATACTGAAGCAGGGTGTGTAGATGAAGTTGAGATGCAGATCAGCCATGATCTCATTGCCTTGAGTAACTGAAATTGTTCCTATGCTGCAAGCAACCTGAAGATGAGTCACAGCCTTCAAAATATATCATTAAAGTTTAATGCGACTTTATGTGACCAAAATTGTGCATCACTTAAGGTCTAAATGTTTAGTTCACCATATGACATTACATGAGCCAACACAAAACCATAATAATTTAAATGCTCAAACAAGGGGAAGGACACTGTGAATGAATTTGAACTCCATTCATTATGCATTGGTATTTACATGCAAGAATGACCTGACAAAAACCCTCAAATCATTTCAATGGGTTATTAAATTAAATTGAAATTCTCAATTTCACAAAATTGAGTTCCAGTTCAGGAGACAACACTTCCTTCACTTGGTTCTGGCAGTCTTTAAAAGTCTTGAAAGAAACTGCACCAGTGCGGTATTCAGCATAATTAACCTTCTACAATTAAAATATTAAGGCAGTTATGAAATATTACTTCTTTATTCTTCTGTCATATTCCTCTATTACGGACCTTGGATTTCATCATCTTTGCTGCATCTCTATGTCAAAATAAAACATTTGCAGCTGCCAAGTTCAAAATCTGATGAAAAGGCCCTCCATTATAAGACTTTTCCTAATCACAATATGCTGTGCTTCTTCCGTGCAATAGACACACAAGCAGAAGAATGCCAACTATCTTAAATAAATATATGCAGCACTTCTTAATCTCGGCTAAATTTGCCACAGGGGTCAATATCTGTGCTGGCACCACTCTGCCAAGGCTGACGGCTTGTAATGAATGCCTGCTACCTTGCAACAACATTTCCTGTGCTTATCACAGTGACACCACATTTCATTTTCTTGCTACTCAAGCTGCTTCTTTTAAAACACCCGATAAAATTAAATATGTCAAACTGAAAAGAGTTGTTATTCACTTTGTGTCAGTCCCATCTATTATCTAGTCGCTGACCTCAGCAATAGCCAAGCATAAACCCACAGATGATGACAAACAGCAATAAATTTATCAGTCCAATGATATCATTTTCAACATCAACATGATTCTTGTTGAAGGGAAAGGTACTAAACACTGCTCCCATTAAGGTAGCTACCGTCTGTCTATTTCATAACATCCCTTTCAAAAGATGCTCTCAAATTCTACAGGGTGTCAAGCTGCAGAAGCAGTGACTCATCAGCACTTTCAGTACCAGCTCCAGTGCCCATTCTTAAAAGAAACAGCTCCATTCAAACTGTCAAGATTAGAGTGGTGCTGGAAAAGCACAGCAGGTCAGGCAGCATCCGAGGAACAGGAAAATCGATGTTTCGGACAAAAGCCTTCAAACTTGGCAAGTTTGATCCATCAATGTCCACATGCCCAATCACCTTAAAGTGACAAAATATCCACCCACTGAGTTGGATCCCATCATTCAATGACTGTAAAAATTTCCTTTCGTCAACAGACACCATGAATTTGCTGGCCTGTGTGAGAGAGCAGGTTTCATTCCTTTGCTATTCAATCTGCCAGTACCAAACTAAACGCACAAATCCAAGGGAAGCTATATTGACACTGCTATCTATGACAGCAAATGCTTCCCTCACTCAAAAGGAGCATCATCTCATATACACCATCATTGGTCAAGACCATACCTCAACGTTACATATCAATGGGCTACAGTTCTGAAAGGTTTTGAAAGGCACTGTGCGAATGAACAGTCAAAGTAAAAGAGGACACGAGTGCTCTGAGGGTGGGGATACCTGGTGACCAGGTGGAGCCCAGTGCTGATGTAACCATCATGTGCTGCACTTGCTTCTATCATTCTCTGGTTAAGAAACTTAACGGGAAAATGGCTGAGAAAATGCCAAGGGTAGGGAGAGACAGTATCAGTTGGATCAGTGAAAGGGTAATGCTAGAACAGTGAAGTTGCAAATGCATGAAACATGTTGTTTGTTACCACTTTCTGGTCTAACACATTGGAAATCAAGACCAGAATCATCACAAATATTAACCACTTTGTAAAGTACACAAAGTTCTTCAACTTATCTGACTTTCAGACCCAGATTGATAGAAAATGGAAAACAGGTTTCTGTCCTGAGCCAGAATTACTATTTATTACAAGTAATTAGACCTTATCTACAGATAGACAGTTATAAACTGACAGCACATAACACTATTCATTAAAACTCTAATGCCATTACAAACTACCCCTGATTCACACAGAGACAAGCATTTAAGATTAAATAGGTTATGGAAAGAGGGAAAGACCAGAAAGTCAGTTCAGTAGTCTGTGTTCCCAGTTGTTGAGATGATCTTTATGACTCTTTGTTAGCTAACACCTTGCTTCAGTTGTCATCTTTATCCTGTTGCCTCCATTGATTGGTGCGAATAAAGAGTAAAAGGTGAAGTGTAAAACCATTTTGAAATGTTAACTCTGGTTCTCTTGTCACAGATGCTGCCAGACTCGCTGAGTTTCTCCAGCATTCTCGGCATTTGAGATCTTGGAGATTTGGTCATCAGGTTGTGGATCAAGTTGTCAGCTTGCTCGCTGAGCTGGTGAGTTTGTTCTCAGATGTTTCATCGCCATGCTTGATAACATCATCAGTGAGCCTTCAGTGAAGCATTAGTGTTCTGTCCCACTTACTATTTATGTGCCTTATGTGGTGGGTGATATAATTTCCGTTTCTTTTTCTCAAGGGGTCCAAATCCATATGTTTGTTAATGGAGTTCTGATTTGAATGCCAGGCCTCTAGGAATCCCCGCACACGTCTTTGTTTGGCCTGTCCCAAGATGGATGTATTGTCCAGGTCGAACTGATGTCCCTCTTCATCGGTGTGCATGGATACCAGTGATAGTTGATCACGTCTTTTGGTGGCTAGTTGGTGGCCATGTTCCCTAGTGGCTAGTTTCCTGCCAGTTTGTCCAATGTCATGTTTATTGCAATCCTTACAAGGTACTTTGTGTATTATGTTTTCTTCTGCTGGCTTTGTGTATAGAATTCTTTAAATTCATCAGGAGCTGTTTTAGTGAGGTAGTGGGTTTGTGGGTACCATGATGCCTGGTGGTCATCTCTGACATGTCTTTAATGTATGGTAGGGTGACTAGAATATCTAGGCATGTTGTGTCTTCCTGTTTAGATCTGTTGTGCAGGAATCAGCAGACTGTGCTTATTGAGTAACCATCATTCCGGAATACATTGTATAGGTGTTTATCCTCGTTTTCGCATAGTTCCGGGCTGCTCATTTAAATAGTGTCCTGATGCAGCTCCATTTGTGGGTGGTTGGGATGGTTGCTTCTGTAGTTGAGTATCTGGTCAGTGTGTGCTTGGCTTTCCTGTAAACATTGGTCTGCAGTTCTCCATTGGCTTTTTGTTCTGCTGTGATGTCCACGAAGGGGAGTCAATTACTGATCTCTTCCTCTTTGGTGAACTTTACATTGGTAAGGATGTTGTTTAAGTGTTTGTGGGTTTCTTCTAGTCTGTCATGTTTCGTGATGATAGAGGTGTCATACACATACCGGACGTAAAGTTTAGGCTGGATTGTGAGAGTCTCTGTTCATTCTAACCCCTGCATAGCTGCTTCTACTTTTTTGGTGAAACCATTGGCGTCCTATTGATTTGTTTGTATATCTTGTCACTGAAAGGAAGTGAGTTGTCAGGCACAGGTCCAGTAGCTTGAGGATGCTGCCCTTGCTGATGAAGTTGGCGTTGTTGGGTTTGTATCCCTGGTTTGTCTAAAGTAAGGCCAGTGTTTCTTTGGCTAGGATGATGTTTATTGATGTGAATAGGGCCGTCACATCAAAGGAAGCCATGACCTTGTTGTCCTCTATCTTGGTGACTTTGATGGTATTGAGGAATTCCTGGGTGGACCGGATGGAATGGGTTAAGAAGGGATAGGGTTCGGGTTAGGATTCTCTGTGCTTGTTACTGTGAGTTTTGACCTCAGAGAACAGATAGACCATTCCTGAACTGGGAAGGAACTGAACATTCCTCTCTCTCTGTAATTTGTTCCCATCTCCAAGCTGCTCAGTTGTTGGCAGGGAAAAAAAAAGTCTCCATCATTGATAACTGTTACTAGTCTGTCGACTAATCAAGCTTCTGTTGCAGCAAAGGTTTTATTGGTACATCCCCTCTGCTCCAAATCATCTACAATTCAAACTGCAACTACTGCTTTTTCCATATATTTCCATAATGTCAGCAGTAGGTGTCAGCTTACTTATTTTGCAAACTGTAGCCACTTTTTCTAAAACAAATCTTTCTCATTTCAGTCTCTAATTAAAAGTAGTACCAAAACACGCAATCCTTATAGCTTCCAAACTCCAGCTGCACTTAATTTGCAATCATTTCTTCACCATTTCTAATGCATACAGAATGAATGCGCATTAGGCTTCAAATGCTAGTCAAAAGCTGTTTGAACCAACCATTAGTACTTACAAATCTCACACTCTCATCTCAGTGGTGCAGAAACTAAAGGCCAATGTCCACCTTGATGCATATGCCACAACCAGGGACACAATGGATCAGACAATAGAGTTGCAGAAGATGTGGTTCCATTGTTTGGACTGATTTTGGATTGCCTTCCAGTATAGTCCAATCAAGGTGTGCTACATCATCTTGGTATGCTGTGCTCTGCACAACTGCAGCAGGCAATGAGATAATATGATGGATGCTGAGAAACTGAAAAATTATTCTTCAGAGGGAGACAAGAGCACTAAGGAACTGGAAGTTCTCAATGGCTATGACAAATGAATTAGCCCCCCCACCCCCCCCAAGCCGTAGAGAACCCAAATGACACCCCCATTCTGGTAGATGAGACCTGGGTCAGCAGACCATCGTGGAATGGAAAACAATTAGTCATATGTCAGCATTTGGGGTTGTATTAGTGGGGGGGAGGGGGCAGGGAGTGGGGAGTAATTGTGGCCTCAACTCACTTTGTTTGTATCACCTTTTGCTGTCTGTAAATAAAGTTTACGTTTTCAATTGTCTGATTGTTTGCCTATACTTGATGCTTCCCTATTTGACAAGCTATGGGTTTCTAGGAGGCATTGTGGACAGAATATCTGTGAGAAGTTGCTTATGTGTGGATATGCAGCTAAGGACAGGTAAACTGTGGCCTAGTGTTTAAACAGTAACTAGGATGAGAGAGTAGAGTTGTACTGTGTGGTGTTTGAGCCATGCCATTTTTGTGCTATGAAACATGGCTTTTTGGCCACTGTGCCACAATGTCTGATTGCTAACGCTTGTCCTGGTGCACAGTAATCTTTCAAAGATGTCAAAGGTGCAAAGTATATCCGCTGAGTAGCGAGTTGTTGTGGAACCAGGGCATGGTAAGATGGGGCTAGAATCTGAGAGAGATGCTATAGGGGAGGGCGGGCCAGTTAATGAAGGGAGTTTGGTAAACTAGGATGAGAAGACCCACAAGCCTCATGACAAAAAAACCCTCCAATAAATTCTTCACAACTGGCATTTAGCCAAGCAAAAGTAAATTGCAGCCCGCTGAGATAAGTGCTGAACAAAGGAAGTGTCAAAACAATTCTGCAAGGAATGTAAGAGATAAAAAGAGGACTGGAAAACACAAAACCAATGAAAGCTACAACATTTACAATAAATTATGCTTTTCAGACCACTGAAAAGTATCCAAAGTGATTTTTTTTGTGGCTTATGCAGTAAATGGGATTAACGGCAATAATGTCAACAAGTAGACAACGATGATGTCAAACGATATTTGGTCATATAAAATTGTATGAAACCTGTTGGAAAAAAGTTCCAGGGAAATCCTCCTTCACTACACTTTTGTCCAAGTTTAGAGTTGCGAGTCTGCACTGGTGTGATGATGTCCAGTTACCAACTGCCCACAACTTCCAGAACCTAGCCATGATATTATTTCAAAACGTGGCCTAATCTAAGCCTTTACTAATTTTTTTAGAAACATTGAAATTTACACCAGGTCCACCTTCTACGAATGCTCAAGGAAATGTTCTCCAAAGCAGCAGACAAAACTTTACACCGCCAGCAAGATTAGCTTTTGAGGCAGGAGCAACCAGAATGCATTTTACCATTCTTCAACTGCCAATGTACTGACCTAGACACTGAACATATTTCATTTAGATTAACTGAGCATTTATCGAAACAGTGGCCATTCCATCCTCAGTGTAGCTCCCAATATTCTCATTGCAGATTTTAGACGAGTGGGATACATGGGCTCTTGTTTCTGTCAAGAGCTTATTTATTACATGCAGAGTTAGATCCTTAAAAAAAAATCAGCACTGGCCAGTCAAAACCACCCAAGTAGTTGCAAAAATTCAATGAGGAGGACACCTATACTCATCAATAATAGGCAAATGAGACTCAAACATCAAGCGATTTGAGTTTTGTGGTCAATACTTTTGTGGGCAAAATGAGTCCTGCTCTCAAGAGAACAATCTACCCAATTCAGGCTGACCTTGTTTCAACACAAACTCCAAATTTAGATATGAAGTTGTCAAAATAAACTGGTTATCACTATAACAGTTTGGATTTTTGTACAGTATTTATACCATAGCATGAAACAAAGAAGCTGGATTTCGTCATATTTTTGGGTGGATTATGTCGTGCTCCCAAGAAAGGATCACCAGAAAATGGTCATGGTAAAATGGGGGCAGTTAAAGGTGGCACTCATTTCAACAACTGCCTCCTTCCAATCACTTTAAAACTGAACAAATGAAACCAGCTGGAGGAGAAAGTGAGGACTGCAGATGCTGTAGATCAGAGCTGAAAATGTGTTGCTGGAAAAGCGCAGCAGGTCAGGCAGCATTCAAGGAACAGGAGAATCGACGTTTCGGGCATAAGCCCTGAAGAAGGGCTTATGCCCGAAACGTTGATTCTCCTGTTCCTTGGATGCTGCCTGACCTGCTGTGCTTTTCCAGCAACACATTTTCAGCAAATAATACCAGCTGCCTTGATTCAATTACACCTACAAGCAGCATATTGTTTGGGCTCAGATACAACCAAATAGGATACTTACTTCTCAATTACTTAAGCCTCGATCATCCTACTGCTAGAATTCCCTAGCACCTTAACAGTGCTCTTACCCATTTCCCTATTCTGTGATACTTGCAAGGTATCACTGACCCACTAATTCACTATTTGAGCCCATATCCTTTGCTGCACTATCCCCCACCAGCTTCCCTGCTCTAGTCACAAACCTCCTTTTCCCTCAGCGGTTTATTTGCTTTCAAAATTATCAACTTCAGTCAACCCAGACTTTTGGAAATGCCAAGGCCTTTAATTAAAGCGTTTTTGGTGAAGGCATTAAAAGCCACCAAACTCCATAACTGTTTAAAATTCTCTCAATTCCATGTTGTGTTTAATGGTTGCAACAGACCTCACACATAAATACATCCATGTGAGAGAGATCATTTGACCATACCAAACCAGCCAGTACACTAAGGGCATCGTTGCCATTCTCAGGATCTCCACCTTGCCCATATTACACAATGGTCTATTTACATAAGAACCAACAACAGAAAAACTTGAAACCAAGAAAAAGGGCAGAATCAAAACAAAACCCAAAATACTAGTGCCCCCAAGCAACTGCTGGGATGCTCACATATTATTTTTCTGTTCTCTAAGCTGTTCTAGAACCAACACATCACCATTAGCCTCAAGCTGCCCCAGGCAATTCAACAAATCTGTCTGAGCTTTCATGCAACTTTGATCTCGCCATGATTTGCCAATTGATCAATATAGTACGCTGAATTACTGGACAACCCACAAAGCCATCAGTGTTGGGGAAAATAATCTTCTCTATCCACAAAGGTAGGTCTGTCAGTTCCTGTCACTACCATTGGCTGATTGAGTGCAGAATTTCATATTGACTTCAAAAGGGAGAGCTTGTCCATAGCGATTCAAAGAAAACCCTTTATTTTGTTTTGCTTAGGACACATATGCAGCAACTCCACCTTATTCACAAACATTTATCACCAGAATCATGATTTTGTTCTGCAAGTCAGTACATGGAGTGTTGGAGTTGGGAGGTCATGTTGTGGCTGTACAGAACATTGGTTAGGCCACTTTTGAAATACTGTGTGCAATTCTGTCTCTCTGCTACAGGAACGATGCTGTGAAACTTGAAAGAGTTCAGAAAAGATTTATCAAGATATTCCCAGGATTGGAGGGTCTGAGCTGCAGGGAGAGGCTGAATAGACTGGGGCTATTTTCCTTGGAGTGTCAGAGGCTGAGGGGTGACCCTAGAGATGTTTATAAAATCACGAGGGGCATGGATAGGCTAAATAGACAAGGTCTTTGGCTCAGGATGGCCAAGTCCAAAAACTACAGGGCATAAGTTTAAGATGAGAGGTGAAAGACTTAAAAGAGACCTAAGGGGCAACTTTTTCACATAGAGGGTGGTCCGTATATGGAATGAGTTGCCAGAGGAAGTGGTGGAGGCTGGTACAATTACAACATCTAAAAAGCATCCAGATGGGTATATGAATATAAAGAATTTAGAGGGACATTGGCCAAATGCTTGCAAATGGAACTAGATTAATTTAGGATATCTGGTCAGTATGGACAAGTTGGACCAAAGGGTCTGTTTCCGTGTTGTACAGCTCTATGACTCTAATAGTTAATTAAGTAAATGCAACTGGGTGTATCTCACTGCAAATTAAAATCACCCAAGTGTTAGTTTTGAAATGAACAGGGTAAATGCTTTTTCTTTTGAAAACTTCAAACTTTGCAAATTCAAAGTGCAGCGGACAATGACAGATTGCTTTGTCCTATAACAAGAACAACTTGCAATTATACGGAACCATTAACATAGAAAAAACATTTCATGGTGGCTGGAAGTGTAACTAGTTAAAGGGATCCTAAGCCAAAATGGAAATGCAAGGGGCTGACTTGCTCAAAGACATGGGCTTCAAGCTAGATCCAAATAAAGAGAGAGGGGTGAACTGGGCTATGGACAGAATCACAAAGCATACAGTCTTGGCAGTAGAACTCATAGCTATCAATAGTGGAATAATAGACGATGGAGAGCATACATACAAGTAGTTACAGGAAGGGTTACAGACAAAGTGTTTAGGGTAGAGAGGGAAAATTGTCGTTCCAAACATGACACACAGGGAGGAGCAAAATCATGAAAGGATATTATGTAGTTTCGAATTGTTGAAAATAAGTAATATGAAAACGTACCTAAATCAAAGGAGTGTGATTTACAGGGGGGTGGTTTAGGTACGTTTCACATAATTTATTTTCAAGTTTGGATTTAGAATGAGTGGCATGAGGGTTTGGCCTCTGTGTACAAGGGGCTTTAATGATTAACTAGTCAGCATTTCTGAAGCCAGGGTTCTTTTTAAATAGCAGAACGACAGAGCAATTGTAAGAGTGAGAAGACTCAGAATTTTAGGAGCCAACAGGCTAAACATTGAGAAGCATCAGCTCACTTTCTACTTAAAAGCAAATTGCCCGATGCTGAAATCGATAGTTATGGTATCGATGGAACTATATTTTTATGGTACATTTCAAAATATTTCAAATTGTATTATATTTAAATAACTTGGTTTACTTTCTTTTTTATCTTTTCAATATAAACTTCTGTTTTATAGATAAAATCAAATCTGCAGCATCACGTGCTTCTGTTTCAGTGGAAGATTACCACATTAAATAAAACAACAAAAAAGTTCCACCAAGCCAAATTTCAGTCAAAGATTTGATCTGTCCAGAAATAACTGGCATTATGACAAGATTCAATTAAAGACATTATGGACAACGGTGATGAGTAAGACAACACCACACTGTGAGCAGACGACACCAGTAGGATTCGTCAAGTTTAAAGGTAACAAAGCAGACATCCATTAGAATTTTCACAGCAGACAAACCGAAGTAGAGATAGGGATGGGCAATTTTGATGACATGAAAGTAGAAAGACATTCTTATGGGAACAACGAGGATCAGAAACTCACGACCAAGCAACAGGTAGGGCCTACTGGTATAGTCCATTTGAAGTTTGTGACTGGAAGGGTGAACAATTGGTGATGACCAAAAGCGGGGACAATCTCTTGGGAAAACTGTGGTTCATCCAACATTAGGCATCGGTTAAGCAGCTTGACAACACAGAGGAATTGGAAATCAAGACAAATGCTAGCAAGCAAAAGCTGATATTATTGACACTTGCTGAAACTGACACAATGGTGGAACCTTACGCTCTCTCCTGATCTCAGTTTGATGGTGGAGTGGGCATTTTAGTAATGGGTGTGTGTGTGTGTCCCCATCTCCACCTTGATCAATGCACAAGGAAGACAAGGAAGGCTCATGGACAACGTTCCCTCACTGCCACAAACATAGACCATCAAGTGGGGCAATGAAGCAAGAAAACATGGAAGCTAGGAGCAGCAGTAGGCCATTCAGTCCCTTTGGGCCTACTCCACCATTCCATCTGATCGCAAATGGCAAAAGAATACTGCTCCTCAAAGTTCAATTGGGCTTTAATTCTTGACCTCTCCGCCTCCACCCTACTCCGACCTATCACCCTCACCTTGACCTCTTTCCACCTATCACATTTCCAACGCCCCTCCTCCAAGTCCCTCCTCCCTACCTTTTATCTTCTCCTGCTGAACACTCTCTGCTCATTCCTGAAGAAGGGCATGTGCCCGAAACGTCGAATCTTCTGTTCCCTAGATGCTGCCTGACCTGCTGTGCTGTTCCAGCAATAAAGTTTCAGCTTTAATTTCATTTGAATATTTGCCTACCTGTTTCTGAAATTGCTAATTGATGACAGAATAGAATTTCAGAGTACAATGTTCCCACCTCAAGACCAGTCGGCCTGGGTTTAAGACCTGTTACAGAGATGTGTCACAACATGTCTGGACAAGTTGGTTACAAATATCTTGAGTTCCAGGAGTATATCATTAGAAGCTCTAATTAGCTCACCATTTTTGACGCAAGACTGGACAACAATGCATTTAATCGTATGAGGCATCAGTTGTCAACCTCTGACATTCACGTGTACAGAATTTCCAACAGTGCCTGCTGGATAAAAAGCAGAATCAGGAGCTAATTTTCGGTTTCTTACACCAAGGTCATTGAAGGGTGCATCCCGACAAGGCTCTGACAGATGAAAACTAACTCAGGAGAGATCTGCACTGAATACATTTCCATCATTAAACACTACTGTTGGAGATATACCAAAAAGGAAACCTCCAAGTGTGACAAGAATGTTGAGGTTTAGGCACTTTAATTAACTCAGGAAAATTAGACTCAGTTACAGCTTAATTGCAAATGTTGGATATTTTAAAACCTCATGTTTGAATGCAAGATGGTCAAATCCATTGAACACTAATAACTAAGAATGAAGATGAAACAAAATCAAAATGGTGTACAGCCAGATCTGGCCTGAATAACCAATGCCAGAACTGGCCCGGTAGTCATGGAAACTTGCTGAAGACCTGCAAAAAATGCAATTTTCAAGTTTTCCCAACAAATGGCAACATGAAATCATTCCATACAACTGCACTGAAATAAACTGTGGATAAGCACTCAAATGATAAGCAATTCCACAACTCTGATAGGTCTGCTGCTCATTAATCTGTCAGTCAATCCTGTTTTGCTGCTCCTTAAATAAGCTGCCATTAACAATAAAATGAACGCAAGTGCCTGACTGTGGCATCACTGAGTAGTCTAGCTAATAACATAACAGGCCCATTAAGGTTCACTTAATATCTCAGACAGTCACTATTCATTGTGATAAACTGCAGCCTTTGTGCATTTTACTGTACAAAAAAACAAATAGCTGTATTCATTTGAACAGTTCAGCTATGTAAGTCAGTTTACCCGAAATAAATCTCACCCTGGCAACAGAGAAAGGCAATGATTCTTCTCTCCAAGTGGCCATACTAGCTGCTCAGTTCAACCAATACAGATTCCAGCTACTCTTTCACTCCCCTACAACTATCCTTACTGCCAATCCGTTCAATATCCTCTCTGTTGTTCACTTCATTGGAATTAAAAAGGTCTTCAACTTTGGCCATATTTTGAACTCTGTCAAATACATTTGTAGTTACTATTCTCCATCAACTTTCTGTTTCCTTTCACCAAGTAAGTGAATGACACCAAGAACAATCCCATACCTTCATCACAGCAGTGAAGGTCTGTAAACTAAACATCAACCAGAGACTTTCCTGACCAGGCTCCTGATTAAGTGTCAGTTCAGTAAAAGTTCTGACAACACAAGACCTTCAACTCCAATCAATAAAAAGATGACTTGAAAAATCTTGTGAATTAATTTGAGAAGTAATTCGAATGGAGAAAAGGTATAACCTGTTCATTTTAAATTATTTGTGGTTTACTTAGCATCAGCCATTAGCCGTGCACATTATAAGGTATTTCTTCATGAAAATCTACTAATTTTGTTTGAACTTTAAAGTCACAAATTCATGTAAATAGACGCTATTGAAATTATTCTACTTATTTGATGCTTCAAAGAGAGATAAATTTATATTTCAGTGTCTACCACATAGCAAGTGAATTTATCTTCAAATCATCAAGTTTTGTTTGTGTATTTAGATGCATGAAAATATATGTCAATCTAGGTGTACATAAAAAGCTCTGTCCAACAAGCTGGGTAGATAGCAAGACTATTTCATAAATATTTTGAATCGAAAATAAGAAAGAATTCAAATTATATATACAGTAACCCCAATTCATCTCTAGCCCTAGTGTTATAATTGCCATCAAAAACATCTCAACCAAAATCAAATTCTCTATTCTCATCATGCAAAGGTATTCTCAATGGCCATTTGGATTGGAACAGGAAGAACAGAGAGGCTGAATGGGTTTGTTTATACTAGAAATAAACATTGGCTTTCGTAGCTACACCTACTGGGGCCAGAGGTAAAACCACAATCTTTAACAACTTCCCAAACATTTGCAATTGCAAATTTATCCTTTCGTCCATCTCAACCAATTTAATGGTTAAGCAAACACAGATTAGAAGCGTTTTGCCAAAAGCATACACTGCCACTTTTTCTCTTCATTGAATGTTGCTGAACTTAAATTTCAATTCTGATCGAGATAATCTAAAAAAAAAGTTAGAAATAATTTCCAAATAACAAGGTAAAGAGTTTTTTTTTAAAAAATGCATTGGAGAGCCCAGATTTCAATAAAAGAAATGCTGTGCTTATAAAACCCTGCTAGAAGACTGTAAGTAGGACAGCATTTCAAGGAGCACACGTGCAAACATTAAATAAAATAATGCTGAAGATCTGAAATAAAAACAAGTTCCAGAGAAAATCAATATGTCTGGCAGCATCTGTGAGAAAAAAAAAACAAATTTAATGTCAAGTCCAGAGATTCCTCTTCAGAACAAATGAAATGTGTAGATGAATAATATCAATGAGATGGGTGAAGAAATAAAGAGTAGAACATCCAACCTTTGCAGGCAATACCAAGTTAAAATACATGGTAAATTGTGTACAGGAGTAGAAAGCTTTAAATGGACTGAAATTACATGAATAGTTTAAATTGTGGCAGATCAAGTTCAGTGTGAGAAAATGTGAGGTCGTTGACACTTGTAAAAGATTAAAATCTAAGAACTGTGAGGAACAGAACTTGCCAATTCTTTAGCAGACCAGACTTTCATGTGACACTCATGCTGTGCAGCCTGCCATGGCCCACATTGACTTTTCCCATACAACATTGTGCTCTTTATCTGATGGTGTATGCTGTAGGTGTGACAATGATGGTAAGGGGGCCATACAGTAACATGTCGAGACTAATTTGTGCAATTAGTCTCCGGGATACCCGTTTCATAGAATTGTCCAGGAGAAGCAGAAAAGTTCATCGCTGCTGGGAATTTCGCAAGGAAATGGTCAAGAAATGCAAGTCAGTCCCCCAGTCAATCCGGGGACCGAGAGGTACTGACAGACAGGATAGTGAAAAGAAAGGCAGTGCTGCATTCAATTAACCAGTGAAGGGGGTCATACAACTAGACACAGCCAGCCTGGTCTAAGATGGTGACCCAGGTAAATGTTGTGTCACAGGGAAACACAATATAGAGCATTTCAAGAAGATGATTTTTTTTTAAATTTATTGACGGGAAGAGAGTATCACTGGCCAGGTCAGCATTTATTACTCATTTCTAATTGCCCAGAGGGCAGTTAAGAGTCAATCACATTGCTGTGGGTCAAGTCATGTGTAGGCCAGACCAGGTAAGGATGGCAGTTTCCTTCCCTAAAGGGCATTAGTGAACCAGATGGGTTTTTCTGACAATTAATAACGGATTCATGGTCACCATTAGATTCTCAATTCCAGATTTTTTTTTGGTTGAATTCAAATTCCATTATTTCCATAGCAGGATTTGAATCTGAGTCCCCAGAGCATTATCTGGGTCTCTGGATTAACAGTCCACTGATAATACCACTTGGCCACCACCTCCCGTTGATAATCTTCTGCACTCCTCCCTGATAGAAGCTGCTGTCTTCTCTCCTAACACCATATACACAGAGGGTAAACACTCACCAAGATTGTCAGTGCACACACTACTTTCTGAAGCTCATGACAACAATTCTCATTATGCACACAATATGTGCACTCAATGGCTCACTCATCCTCCCCAAACTGAATCCATGCTGCCTACATGATTTCTACACACTCACTGGAGACACCTTAACATCTCTCCTGCTCCTACGTCACAAATTGTTCGCCCATCGACTGTCATTGTACTTAGCTTCTCTCTTTTTCTCACTGCAGAAAGAAATTGCTGAGTCCTCTTGGACTTGGACTCCTCTTTCCACAGCAGCCACACTGTAATCCCCGGATTGGTTGCACCCAACCTTCAGAATTGACTATAAACAATCCCTAGGCTGTAAACAGACGAGCCCCTTCACTGCCTGTGAAACTTTGTGACAAGCTGTTATCCCAAATAATCACTGCACCCCTTTGACTAACAGACCTGGTGATTTGTTTGAATCACATGCAGTGTGTCTGCCATTTAAGCTGATGGTGTATGCTGTAGGTGTGACAATGATGGTAAGGGGGCCATACAATAATATGTCGACCCCCTTTGACATGCCAGTGCTCTGAGCCATGACAAACTGATGCCTCTTGCTCTGGTCTACGGTACAATGCACGCCACAGCTAGTGACCTCCAAATAAATGCAAAGTCATTGGGCACTGAGAAATTAAGAGCCAAAAGATTCATCCTGTGGGGGCGCACAAGATGGATATGTCCCTACGGACAATGTGGCCTGGCAGAAGCATTACTGACTGTCTTAAGCTCTAAAATGAAACCTAAAGGACTGAAAGCAGTCATAATGATGTGCTGAGGCTGATGGTTTGCCATTGATGACTTGTATGGATGCTCTGTAATGAAGTCGGAATTGGGTGAAAGCCCAGAGAAGCAAACAGTAATTTATAGACACCAAGTAGTTGCTCTGATTCTCATCAAGAGACTCGGTGCCACATAAGTTTTTGTTTTGTGGGACATGAACAACGCTGGCTGACCAGCATTAATTGCCTGTTTCTCGCTGCCCTTGAACTGCTGCAGTCTATACACTCACAATGCCCTTAGTGAGAACATTCATTGCAGAAGGAGAGTAGAATTGGGAGCTGCACAGAAATTTGCCAAATTTGGCTAATAATGAGATGCAAATGCATATAAAGAAGGCAGTTATTGCTCATTAGCAAGAGATTCTCAGTATCATGAAGTTGATTTTCACTGGTATTCCCAACTTTCTTGTCAATGCCTCTGGACTTGGGTGTTTATTTGCAAAAGTCACTAAACAGTTTGCACGTTCTCCCCGTGTCTGCGTGGGTTTCCTCCGGGTGCTCCGGTTTCCTCCCACAGTCCAAAGATGTGCAGGTCAGGTGAATTGGCCATGCTAAATTGCCCGTAGTGTTAGGTAAGGGGTAAGTGTGGGGGTATGGGTGGGTTGCGCTTTGGCGGGGCGGTGTGGACTTGTTGGGCCGAAGGGCCTGTTTCCACACTGTAAGTAATCTAATCTAATCTAATCTAAAGGATATAAAAGTGCAACTCCAAAAGGCACAGGTCAAGGGAAACCTCAAAAAAAGTGACCGGCATACAAGAGAAAGCAAAACTATCGTGAGTTTTTGGACCAAACCTGAAATGGACAGAAATTAATGAAGAGAAAACAAAGCTCTGTTAAATTCTGAAAGACCTCTGGGACTGTTTGGCAATCAGGCACCAAAATGGTTGCCAGTGGGCTTTTGATTAGTAATAGCAATCCAATCCAGGTGCGCTCGTCACAAGGAACTGCCTGAAATTCAGAGTCTAGTAGCTCTGGAACTTTGTATCTCCCCGGAAGATTACATAGTGTCTGAATGGTGATGGAAATGTCACAGTCTGATACAAATAGAAGCGTGAGTGTTGTATGGGATAGCATAAGGTGACACAGGGAGCAAGTAGATGGCGTGAAGGAACTGAGGGGAGAATCAGAGCTAGAGGGTCTCTCTCGCTTCATTTTAATTGGGACAAAGTTTCACATCACCAAGATGGACCTTGCACTCAAAATTAGTATTAAGTCATTTAGGAGTGAAATGACAAAGCCTTTTTATACAACTGAGGTGGAAATTTGGCACTGTTCACCTTAATACTAGATCCAAGCCCCATTACCACATCCCTCCACCTCCCGAAAAATTCAAGTTTCAAAAGAATCCAAATGTGCAAGACAGAAATTGACAGACTTTGTTAATGAAGGCTACCAAGGAACATGGAACCGTGGCAATTTCATGGAGTTTGAAGGAAGACTTGGGTTGAATGATTCATACCTGCTCCTGTGTAAAAGAGAGCACTCAAGTCCGTAGCCCTGTCCAAAAACAAAACTGGAATCTAAGTTGAATGTACAGAGAAAAAGAATAAAACAAGAGTCTAATAATAAACAATGAGTCTACATTAAATCTTAATAGGGCCTCAACTGGAATTGTCTGTGAAGTATTGGGGTCTGCACCTTTGGAGGGATATTGAGAGGCATATTGTCGGGATAACGTCAACAGTGGCTTTGGCTGGAATAAAGGGAATAGAAATACAAAGAGATTTGAAAGATTGGTTTTATTTTTAAATAAGGATCTTGCAGAATACAGATACAATAAAAAAAACTTCAATTCGTCAAAGTCTAAGAAAGGTCAAAGAGCAGTGAAGTACAACAAATACAAGATGAAATGGAGGAGATTTAGAACAGAAAGTAGAAATAAAGTCCTATAAAACCAGGTACAAACTAGTATTTAGAGAGATCTATATATTTAGAATATAAACAAAGTAACAGATTTTTTAATGGTTTGATAAATGTTGTTCCATAACTATTGCCTGAACACATTTCTTTAGTGCTCTACCTCAGTCACATTCATTTGGAGCACTCATAAATGAAGGTTAAATCAATTAATGTGCAAGTCTTTTGTATTCTCCAACTGACTAGATCACATTCAGCCCCAGATCTTTGGGTAACCATCCTCTAAGGCAGACTTCAGGACATACAACAACGCAGAGTCACCGAACATAGCCATGTTCAGTCCCCATGAGGGCAGCCTCAACAGGGATCTTGGGTTCATGTCACACTACAGGTGAACCCCATTACACTATACAATACATACTGACCAAATACTGATCTACAGAAGCAATCATCCCAACACCCAGAAACGAAGCTGCATTAGAACATTTTTTCAATGAGCCAACATGTGCTGCAGCACAGAGGAAGTATGCAGAGCAGAGGAAAATCAGTGTATTCAAAAAGAACATATCCAATGAACATAGTCCACCGATTTCTCAACAACAAACCCTAACAAGCAGACAAAACACGTCCAGAAACCCTAGCACTCTCCCCTACATCAAAGACATCTTGGAAATGACTGCCAGACTACCCAGACCTCTTGGCAGCCTACAAACCCACCAACACACTTAAAACAGCAACTGATGAACTTGAAAGACCCTATACAAACAACAAGGAAAACTATTGTCATTTACAAAATACTTTGCACGAACTGTAACAAAACGCTACATTGGGCAAACAGGCAGAAAACTAGTCACCAGGATACATGAACAAGTCACAAAAAGACGTGACCCACTCTCACTAGCATCTTTACATACAGATGAGGAAGTACACCACTTCGACTGGGACAATACATCCAGCCTAGGACAAGGCAAACAGAGACATGCACGAGAATTCCTAGAAGCATGGCATTCCAACTGGAACTCTATCAACAAACAGAGTAACTTAGACCCCATTTACCATCCCCTGAGGAAAAAGAACAGGGAATGACATCACCATGGGAAATGACATTACCACAGGAAATGATTTCACCAATCCAGGGAAACCTAAACACATAAATAGAAAGTGGGCCATGCCACCAGTGCTTCATCCGGAGACTCACTGATGATGTTACTTAGTATGGTGAAACTTCTGAAAACAAATCTTCCAGCTCAGCGAGCAATCCTACATCCAGAACCTCAACCTGAGCTACAAATCTTTGCAAAACTCGCTAACTATATACTCTCTCACATATACACACACATTCGCACTCTCTCTCTCTCTCACAGGCATATACTCACTCCCAATCTCTCAAGTGCACACACTCTTGCATACATGCATGGTCTTATACACAAAAATTCCCTCATTCACACACACTCCCTCTCAAACACACACACATACACACACTCTCTCTCTCTCTCTCAAGAGCATGCGCACGCACACACACCCATGCGCGCACACACCCACACTCTCTCTCCTCTACACACACACACTTAAATTTTTAGGGTGACTTTGCATCTGCAGATTTGTATTTGCAGATACATTCTATGTTGTTCAAAAAGCACACAATCTGCAGACAGTCAGTCAGTGATATTTTATAAATTCCTACTTTGGCAATAAAACCAGTCTGACAGATACAAACAGACTTGAAATATGGCCTCACACCTAAAATACATTGTATGACCAGAGGTGCCACCTTTATTCTGATAAAACATGAAGGTATCTTGGGGCAGTGACTTGAAAGGAATTCTGGGATTTACATATTAATCAATCAAAACCTGCACCTCCACTCTAACTGATTAAAGACTTAATAGCCATCTCGGTTTGTTCAATACATTCCTATACGTTCTATGACCTTCGATATTTTACTATAAATTCCGTGTCCGATGTTTTCTCTCTCACTAGCTGTTTGAAGAATGAGAGAAAGGGCTCCAAGAGCTTGTGGTTTCAAATAAACCTGTTGGACTATAATCCGGTGTTATGTGACTTTTGACTTTGTCCGCCCCAGTCCAACACCGGTACCTCCACATCATTGCTTTAAATATATGAGCAAATATGTGCGGTCCCATGCTAGAAGATATTCTTGGTAAGTGGGGTTGAGTTTGTACAATTATGTATTTTAAAAAAAACATCATAAGTTCAAGAGCTAGAACTAATCAAATAAATCCACATTAAAGATTACGAGGAGGGATGTGAAACAAAGAACGATTTCTCTCGACTGAGATATAGAGTGCTACATGCAAAATGAGCAGTTAATGAAGCAGCAAACAACTGAGGAGGCATTTTTTTCTGATTAGGAGTTTAAATCATCTCTTCATGTCTCACTCACATTTTGCATGTGCAGATAAAGTTTATATGAATGTGTAAATTGCCAATGTGCACCTTATGATAAAATCATAAATTCCTATAATGATCCTACTTGAATCACACCCTTTGATGAAAAAGGTTAATTTTCACCGGGTTTGGATGGCAAATCAGTTCTGGAAAACTCTGCAGCAGCTTTCATTCTGTTGCCTCAACTGAGTCAGAATATCACGTCAAGTTTTGTTGTAGAACTTGAACACAAGGTCTAGATTGACACGTCTGTGCCATATTATTCATGCAAAAGTCTTGACATTAAATTTCTTTCAGTCAGAAACTATCACGACCAAATTCGATTTGTTTGCGATGGCCTTTACGTTTGAACAGCTAACCATAAAATCTCACCTGACTGATTTAAAAGTGCATTTCTTGCTAGGATTTTCAGCATAAGAATCAAGATTAAACAATATGCACATATAAGTGAGCTGAGCCCTGGATCTTGCTCATCTGCTTGACACAATTAAATTCTGAACAAAAACAAAAGGTAGCACAGAGGTTTATTTCCTCCAGCAATTTCAGTGTTGAACCTGTGTGAGTATTTATATTGATCCATGCAAACCTCAAGGTTAAGTTAATGTTTATATTTTTAAAGCCCAAATTGGACAGATACTGTTCAATTCAATTAGGAAAGTAATGTGATTACACCCATCCTAAACATTCGCTACCTCAAAAGTATCAACAATAGAAGAGCTTGAAGATTGTTCTGTGAAGATAAAATGGCTGTATGTGATATCACTGGATTTGACCTGAGGCTATAGATAGCATGAATTAAATAAACAGCAGACTTGTGGAAAATGTGATTGAATCAAGCAAGAGCATACAATCATCCAGCCGATCCTGAATTTGATAAGATACAAGCTGCATCTATTGTTACTTAGATGCGGTCTCCCAAGCAGAGCGACCTTGTTTGAGAAAACGTTCCAAAGAACTGTGACTAACTTGAACATCCTTTTGTTGTTTCCTGGCTATGTCTGTTTAAGGCTGACCACAATGACGTGAGGGGAACTGATTTAGAGCAACATCTCAGTCTAATTGTGTGAAGATGATGAACATACTCTAGGATCCCAATCATTCTGGGTTAATGACTCTCTACCAATATTAATTCAGCTCTCATCGCCAAGTCACGCTCATTAACTTCAGGCCAGTTTTTCCTGATGAGGTCATCGACATGTTGACAGGGGGAAAAAAAACCCAAATTCTTTGTGATGATTTGATTTAACAGCAATTCTGATGACCAGAGTGACAGAAATTTAACACATAACAGATCAGTCATGGCATAGTTCAACGTAGAAGGACAGGAGAATTAAAACATTTGATGGACCCTGTATTATTATGTTGCTGAGTTGCAACGTGATATGACCCTTTGCATCCCTTTAAGGAAACAATAGCTGTCTTTCTGAAGAGGAGGTAATTATTACAAAATTGTGTGAAACTGAGAAGAAACCAGCAGGGTCACCTTCACTGATAAAAATTTTAAGTTTCTCAGCAATCACTTCAGGGGCAGTGCACTTGACTGGTTCTTGATTAAACATTATTTTCTTCGTCAGGAGGTAAATGAACGTGTGTGAACAGTTGCAACAGAAGTATTCGACTAAGATGTTGAGGAAACAACAGAGAACTGCTCTTCCTCTGCACTACTTAAGTTATGTGTTTGTAAAGCAAAAGGCAATGCGTCTCTCCAAAGAAGTTCAACCGTAGTGAACATTAAAAAATCCATTTTATACTGTAAACTATATTCATCTTTACTTCAGAAAAGTTTACAAGGTAATATCTTGTTTTGTTTTAAAGGAATTGGGTAATTTTCCTGCAATTTAGATCAGTAGAGAAAGAGGAGGTCTGGTTTATGGACAGCTGAACTGGGAAAGCAGAATGGCCAATATCGCTATCCATTAATATTTCTGGAAGCTATAATCAGGCTACCTTCAGCTGACAACAGTGACACTGAGAAATCATAGCTCTCAGAGATGAATAATAAGAATTGTTAATCCTACCTTAAAATAGAATTAAAAAACATAATGTTTCAATGAAGTTAAAGATCACACAATATCAAATCATAGTCTAACAGGTTTATTTGGAAGTACAAGCTTTCAGAGTGCTGCTCCTTCATCAGGATTATAGGACACAGAATATATAGCAAAAGATCATAGTGTCATACACTGATGGAATATATTGAATAAACCAAGATGGTTGTTAAGTCTTTCATCTTTTGGAATGGAAACACTTTAAAAAAACTGAACTCATCATGATCATACTATTAATCTTATTTCCAACATCATGCCTGCTGAGGGTTGAACATGGTTGCCAATCAGGGCGAGATATCATAACATTCCAGTTCTCTCCTTTTTACTTAGTTAATTTATGATATAGTTAGCAACTTTTCATCAAAAGATATTGTGTTTTCTTCAAATTGGTACTTGCTCTTCCTGCTTAATTAATATTTGAGGCTTCACAATGAACTTTTCGTCAGTCAATCAGGTGCAAGTTTGACAGTTGAAGTACAGTGGGTTTAGTGTGCAGAGTGAGCCTGAAGTTTACACAGTATATACAGAAAAAAAAAACAGCTGAATTTCAGGGTAAGATCAACCAGTGCAAAATTACCAAATTCAACCCAAATACCAATTGATGTAATAGCCAGAAGTACATAACATTATAAGTAAGACTGAAACCTTTCACAAGAATTCCTACAAGAACAGTGGATCAAGGATATAGAATGTGTAAAACAGTGAATCTCCTTTTTTTTGGTTAATGTACTCCATTTCAAATGTATCACTGATGTGAATGCAAACTAAAACACCTCGTAATGCCCATAGCTTGAGAGTCCTGCATGGTGGTGAACCAATATTTTTATGAAAACAAATATTTACACACAAAGATTGGTGTGACTGCTTTTCCTGTTGAGACTAACTACTCACAATGTAATGTTTGGCAATTGTGCATCAACTATTCCTCATTCCCAAATGGGACTGTTGCTGAAATGCAGCTTATTTTTTCCACCCAGGTTTGTTATTAACATAGAAAAATCCTAAATTGCACAAATGCATGTGGTTGAGCAGGTTAAATACTTTCATTCTTTTTTTTTCAAAGAATTAGCTCTGTTACAACAAATAGCCAAAATTGGGAAAGGTGTTTGCCCCTGAAACGCAATTCCCAGTAAGCTATTACAGGGCAGTTCCACAAGTTCCTCTTCTATTTTGTAACTTGTCAGTGTTCAGTGCTGAGAATGCAACTTGAATCCAATCATACTTAAACTGTTCAAAACAAACACTGATGTACTGTATAAATATGAAAGATCGGCAAAGATCCTTTATTTTTCTCACACAAATTAATTAGGAACAGAAATGAAATTCTACTGTTCACCCAAATTTTTCAAGTTTCTAATCTTTTCCCATGAGATGTATAACACTGAAACAGACCCTTTGGTCCAACTTGTCCATGCCATATATCCTAAAATAATCTAATCCCATTTTCTATATTTAGTCAATATTCCTCTAAATCATACTTATTTGTATACACATCCAAATGCCTTTTAAATGCTGTAATTGTACCAGCCTCCACCACTTCTTCTGGCAGCTCATTTCATACACACACCACCCTCTGCGTGAGAAAGTTGTCCCTTAGGTCACTTTTAAATTTTTCCCCTCTCACCTTAAACCTATGCCCTCTAGTTCTGGCCTCCCCACATCACGGAAAAGACCTTGCCCCTCATGATTTTACAAACCTCTAAGGTCACCCCTCAGCTACCGATGCTCCAGGGAAAACAGCCCCAGCATGTTCAGCCTCTCCCTATAGCTCAAATCCTCTAATCCGGGAATAATCCTTTTAAATCTTTTCTGAACCCTTTTAAGTTTCACAACATCCTTCTGATAGGGGGGAGACCAGAATTGCACACAATATTCCAACAGTGGCCCAACCAATGTCCTGTACAGCTGCTACATGACCTCCCAACTCCTAAACTCAATGCTCTGGAAAGCATGCCAAACACCTTCTTCACTATCATATCTACCTGGGATTCCATTTTCAAAGAACTATGAATCTGCACACCAAGGTCTCCTATTTCAGCAAAGTGCTCCAGGACCTTACCATTAAGTGCATAAGTCCTGCTCTGATTTGCCTTTCCAAAATGCAGCAACTCACATTTATCTAAATTAAACTCCATCGGCCACTCCTCGGCCCATTGGCTCATCTGATCAAGATGCCGTTGTACTCTGAGGTGACCTTCGCTAGCCACTGTCCACTATCCACCTCCAAATTTCATGTCACCTGCAAACTTAGTAATTCTACTTCTTATGTTCACATTCAAATCATTTATATAACTGATGAAAAGCAGTGGACCCATGTGTTGCAACATTGTCAGTCACTGATGAGTATGGGTGAAATGATAGACTCACCATAGCTGGCAGATTAAAATTTGGAAAGGGATGTTTTTGTGGGCAAACAGATTGTGCAGTAGCGTATACAGAAAGAAAAACTAGTAGCCGTTCAAGAAGGTCAAAACAGTTTTGAGAGCTCTACCATAAGATATTCAATGTGTGAAATATATTTTTTCATTCCTGTATCTATTTTTCAATGCAACTTTGCTACTTGTAATATATTCGCAGTTCCTGATTTCACAAAATTTATAGCTGCATTTAATGTAGAAATTTTGAAACAAGGGTCTAGCAATGCAACAATCAACACGCCATTGTTACCTGTTATTCTTGCAACAATGCTGTCATTAAGCAGCAGTATCAACTATACAAACTGCAAAATAATTCTCCCAAAGTACTGGAATACATGCTAATTTTGTAACGCTTGACCAAACAAAACCTTTATTAAAATTTCCTTTGGCAACTGCAGTAAAGTAATAACCAATAATTATACTTGTAATTATTAGTTATTTCATCCAAGCCACCAATAATTTGCTCTCATTCGTTATTTCAACTGACCACAAAACACGAACTGTTGAAATTATTTCCTGAAAGTTTCCTCAATCTTTAGCTAAATGCATCATTGGAAAGTACTATGGCTTTCAATTTTGGTGCTGCATCTTCATTCACCGTTATCTTCATTTCTACTTCCCTACAGCTGGTGAGAGAATCAGTTCCTTTCCAACGCGGACTTCCTTGGTTTTAACAAAAAGGAGATCCGAAGGTCTCTGAAGGCCTTTGCTGGAATCAAAGTTATATTTGTCATGTCAATTTTTTTTTGCTGCATTCAAAAATTTTCCAATTTGTCTTTATGTTCCAAATTCCTCGGACAAAGAGGTTGTTTTCATTTTCAAGGTTTCATTGTGTCATTGAATAAAATTTGGAAGGATGCAACACATTTTATCCATTCATGACTATGATCTGTAATTTTGAATTCTCCTCATACTTTGTTTCTTCTTTGTTTTGAGTCTCTAACTGCATTCAGCGCTGCTGGTGGCTTCAATTGAAAAATTTGCAATGTTAATTATGGTTTTTTTTCAGATCCTTCTAGCCTGTTAGTACATGCAAAACAGGAGTTTAAACTCTCAGCATAAGACTCATCCAAAGACTTTCAACAGTTCATGTTTAACGGTCCTCTAACAAAGCAGATATATTTCTATAATCTAATCAACCAACTCCTGTACCTCATTCTATTTTCGTCTCACTGTTGTGCACAGAAAATGCCTAGGGCCATTGTGAAACGTGGCTCCACTTGCAGAAAGCATTCTTCGAATCGATTCAATGATGAGACTTTTTGTGACAATTGAACGAGGGTCATATCAGTCATCAGATGCAGGTTCACATATCTCTCAGCATCCCTGCACAAGGTGCAGTTACAGTTGCCAGTGAGGAGGCAGTCACATGAATGAAGGGCAGTCACTGAAAAACAAGTTAACTCAAAAGGCTTCTAATGTGCTGTAATGACTGCATGCTACCCATTCTTCAGTTTGTGAACTGCTGGTCTAAATCTGCTGAAATATGACCAATCTAATCTATCTTTTTGAAGGAGCTAAAGTCAATGTGCGCTTGGGAAGGAAGTTTATTCTGATATGAGGAATGGGCATGAATGGCATAGGCATTAATATTAATTTGTTTGAACTTGCGACTGACTGTCCTTAATATTTGTTTGCAAGTGCTTTGCGAAATCAGAGACTTTCACCGATATTAGGTGTGATGGCAAAACACATTATACTCAAGTACTTTTTTTGCAGTTTGAAGAGAATATACTAGAGGAATGCATGTAAACAAATTAGTTCATGGCAAAATGGAAGCGTGGATATAATGCCCGCTACACAACCTTGGTCTGATGCAAAAATGCTTTTAAGCGTCTGACGACAATTTAATCATTTTGCATATATTAGGTTGCACATCCAAAACCAATAAAAATAAACATGAAAGATATAATAAAATTTGTGATTTTCAGTAACATTAGACACGTCAGGCTAACTGGACCTTCACAATATTTAACTGAGCTAGTAAGGCAAATAAAGAAGGGAGGCTGGCTGCTTACTGTTAGAAATTCATTGTTCTTCAATGCTTCAATACAAATTGATGCCGATCAGCAATATACTGTCATGCTGTTTTATCCTCAGTTAAATCTCTGTTTTAGATAAAGCTTTTTCCATCTCATCACATTCTTATTCAAGCACAATTTAATCGCTAATATTGCATCAGCAAAATACCCTGGAGAATTCCTGTATACAGCTTCAGATTTACCTTGTTGCCCGGAGATGGCTCTGTAATTTTCTGCATGGTTAGCCTTCATTCTAGCTAACTGTAGATCACTTGTTTTTATTAAAATGTGCCAGAACAAAAAAAAAGTTTTATTGAAATTTACATCAGATGGAAACCACCTCGGAAAATTGCATGCTCAATTCCAACAACAGAAGGAGGCGTTATAAAAGCAGATGCTTCTTCACAATTAAAGATGTCAAAATGTAGTTTAACCAATGCAGTAGTGCCAGAAACAATTGGTATGTCTACACAGTCTTCTGCCTGATGCTACTTTAAATGTACGATCAATAATAGCATGCTGTTTAAATAACTCATGCATTATCACTAACCCACAATCCATCAACTCAAGGGACTAGCATATCCATCCCTTGTCCAGATATTTTCTAATCAACTTGTTCAGAGATGTTATTCCACATCTCTGGAGAAGGCAGTCTAGCTCAGCAGTAGAGACGTTACCACTATGCCATAGACGCCCTCTTCCATCCCTTGTCAATGTTAAACCACATTTTTTACAGAACATTCATTTATGTTATATTTAAAATGAACTTGCTAAATAATAATTTCTTGTTTACAGGTGGGTGTTTGTTTTTAAACAGGAGGGTTGTCAAACAGAATGGCAGAAGAAATGTTAAAGCTGTTATTATAGAGAAGTTAAAAAGTGTTATAATCCAGGACCATACCACCAAATCTATGTTGGACCATTAAGTTTTATTTATGAAATGGACACAGTGAGCAATCCCGGGGACTTACTAAGAGAAGTTTCCATCACTTTGAAAACAAAGAGTAATAATCTTTACCATATAACGTTGGATCTGTCATATAATCTACAGGAAATGGACAAATTATTTTTAACACCCAAAATTAACATGTGGAAGAAATGGATGACAGACTGTGGTCAAACACCGCACAAAACACACTGAATGACAAATGAGGTCAAAACAAATCCCCCCACACATTTTTACAGCAACTTTCACAAAGGTTAATGACGTAGTGGGTTATCAAACCTCACTGAACTTCACAAGAGAACACAATTCTTCACTTATGCTGATCGGGCCTTAACATTACCATTCAATAAACTCTCAGTAATGGATTGTCCCAACAGTTGCTCCTGTTCCAGTCAATCACGTTCCTTTCAAGATTCTGTGCCCCCATGGACTCTGAAGAATGTACTCCTTCGTAAGTCTAACTCTAGCTTCTCACAAACAGAGCTTCAACATGCCAGTATCACTCCTGCAATTTTCTGAGTTTGACTCTTGCTCAGCTGAATACAGCAAACACAGCTTTTGCCCCTCCCAATCTGGGTTACTAGATACAAGGTCAGCTTCTGCTGACCTTCCATAACTTCCCCAAACCCTCACAAAATAGACCTATTTAACACCTGAAGGACATCAGAATCCTCACAATAGGAATCCCATATAGTTCAGTAATACACTTAACAACAGTACGAACAAGGAGTCTTCGTCTCCTCTCTTTCTTCAACTAGTTGGCAGTTTCACTGCATGTCCCATTTGGATTCTTCAGTGGCCTCAAAATATCCTAAGTAACCAACTGAAAACCTAGCCATTGGCCCCTCGTCTATTACAGTCATAGAGAATAACAACACGTAAACAAACCGTTCGGTCCAACTCATCCATGCCGATCAGATATCCCAACCTAATCTAGTCCCATTTGACAGCATTTGGCACATATCCCTCTCAACCCTTCTAATTCATATACCCATCCAAATGCCAGCCTCCACCACCTCCTCTGGCTCCAAACATGCACCACCGTCTGCATGAAAATGTTGCCCCTTAGGTCCCCTTTTATATCTTTCACCTCTCACCCTAAAACTATGCCCTCTAGTTCTGCACTTTGTCTATTTATCTTATCCATGCCCCTCATGATTTTATAAACCTCTACGAGGTAACACCTCAGCCTTTGACTCTCCAAGGGAAAACAGCCCTTCCCTATTCAGCATCTCCCTATAGCTCAAATCCTCCAAGCCTGACAACATCCTTGTAAATCTTTTCTGAACTCTTTCAGGTTTCACAACATCCTTCCAATAGGAAGGAGACCAGAATTGCATGCAATATTCCAGAAGTGACGTAACCAATGTCCTGTACAGCTGCAACATGACCTCCCAACTCCTATACTTAATGCTCTGACCAATAAAGGAGAGGATACCATTGCTGGGCAGAATTGAATATTGCCCGTAAACAAGTCATAGATTGCTGGTTTTTCAATACAATAGAATATGGACACACAAGGCTTCATCACAAAAGAACTTTTAAACTGGGAGGGTGGTGAACACAGACACAAACAAATTGTTTCCTCATTCAAGCCTCATTCACCTAACTCCAAACCATGTGGAAACCATTCTTCCTCTGAGAATATTCTTCACATCAGATCAGCTTCATCTGAAATAGAATTGTAAATGTGCCCCTTATTTTAATTTCTGGCACAAGATAGCAATACCAATAAACTACATGTGAAGAGTTAGGTTGTCGAGCAGCCAAGATCTTATCAAATGGCACAAAAGACACAAGGGACTCAATACCTCTGCTGTTCCTATAGATTACATGTAAGTCAAAAGATATTACACAGCATGCTACATTTCAGTGAGATGGTTGGTTGAACAAGTTGTTAATTAACATCTATCAGCCCAGGATACACAAGAAGTTATTTTTAAAATCAACCACTGACTGCATATGCTGCAGCACAGAAAGATGAATTTCATTTTATGGGATAGACAGCAAGCAACTACTGCAGTGACCGTTCTTTTCAAGCTGATAACATTTGCTTTCCTTATACTGATTTTTGAGTGACAAAGCTATTTGCATTACAGCATGAAGATTCACTCTACCTCGGTACTCCGAAGAGACAACTCTTGTTTCATGAGCACTAAACTATGAAGGAATTCACTGAAATCACTTCAAAATCAATTTTATCAATGGTCAGAAAATTGTGCAGAAAATACAGGCAGATAATGCCTTCTCCGAACAGCTGTCTTATTTTCTATTGTGACATAAACTGTCGGTCCATGGGAAGTTAATAGAAGATAAAACTGATTTTTTAAAAATGAGTTTTCTCCAGCCAGGTGGATCACCAGGAAGCACACCATTCTCATATCCAGATTTTTTTCACATTATCTTCAGTGATCTCACTTTAAGAAATAGCTCATTGAAGGAACTTGTGACTATTTCTTAAGTGAAGACCTCTTAAGCATGTGAGAAATTCAAACTGCACAGATGCACTTTAAAGAGAGGCATGGGAATATTTCAGATACAGTTACTAAAGCTGATAAAATGGAGGTATTAATTTAGCAATGGAATTGAATCCAATTAGAAACCGTTTAAAAAATTCAAATGGGATTCTGAGAGCCAGGGTTTTACTACTGAAGTGTATAGCTCGAGACAGATAATCCCCCAACTTGGCAGATCTACCTCAGTTTAAAGGACAAGTTGGATCCAATTTTAACTCGAGGGAGTTGATATCAATTTGGGTCAGTCATCCCCAAATTAGAGAGCAGACAGTCATGGGGACAGATGAGTGCCAACGTGCTTCAGTTCTCTGGCACTTCATCTTTTTTGATTTAAGGGTTGTTAGACCACCCATTTCTCACTCCCCATAGTAACATCCTGAGACCCAAGGCCTCTCATATCCCAGCTCACCTCCATGCAATCTCACATCAACCATGCCATCTCTAATTCTGATTTGGAGATGCTGGTGTTGGACTGGGGTGTACAAAGTTAAAAATCACACAATACCAGGTTGTAGCCCAACAGGTTCAATTGGAAGCACTAGCCTTCGGATCACTGCTCCTTCATCAGGTGGTTGTGGAGTACACAATTATAAGACATAAATTTATAGCTAAATTCTGCGTCTTACAATGGTGTACTCCACAACCACCTGATGAAGGAGTAGAGCTCCGAAAGCTAGTACTTCCAATTAAACCTGTTGGACTGTAACCTAGTGTTGTGTGATTTTTATCTCTATTTCTACTAATCTCCTAGTTTCCACCACAGAAAGATGCCAGGAGTCAAACAGACAGAAAGAAGACTTCTAACAATGTAATACAACTCTCACTCATACACATTTAATAGTGAAAATTTCACATTCTTTTAAGTGAAACAAAAACTTCCGTTCAGATTCCATAAAGTTAATACTTTACCAGCCTTTATAAGCTGTTAATCAAGCAGTGAATTTTAACTATCTTGTTGGGGTAATTGAACCTTTTGAAACTCAGCTGGGCATTCACAGAGATATTAATACAATCCTCAGGAAAATGTAATCAAAAATCTATTCTACCAGAAAATCAGATGTGTTCTTTTTAAAAAACCAACACCAAATGCTGCAATCAAAACAGTACAGCAGAGCTTTTTCTTCCCTTAAATACTTACACAGTTTATGCTGAAAATTTTTCCCATGTATAAAGACCAAAGTGTTTTCAAAATTTCAGATCCTGACAAAATCTTTAGCTGCTTTCTAACAATGTGGACATCCATTTCTTTAATTTGTGAATGCTACATTGCAGGTTAATAGCCAAAATGGTGCTGAGTTCAAACAGATCCTCAGTTCAAATAACGCTGATGAGTTTGCAATTGTCTCCGCGATGAATCAAGTCCTGACCTCCTCCCCTACTGGCAGAAATTGGATCCATTATCTGCACAACAGGTTGAAGCTGATGCAACTGACATATAATGGGGAAGTGTTTGATATCCCATTCACATTCCTGCCAGGATTATTCTCCTGAATGACTCTATTTGAAATCCCATCTTCATGGGTTTGGCAGGTCCCAGCAGCCATTATCATTTTAAATAACCTCCAGCGAAATGGTAAATCCTAGTCCATGAGCACTTGGGTCTGCATTTTGTTTGTATTTTTTGCAATTTATCAGGATGTGTTCATCTCTGTCTGTCCAGAAACCACAAAAGAAGCCTCTTGACGTCCCAGAATCCATTTTGTGATGGAACAGTGTCAATATTCCAGGCGCTTTTTGGTTAAAGGTAGCATGCAATTTCCAACAAGTTTTTTGCTCTTGGATGTGATTATAAACCATGGCCTCATGGGGTTTTATTACTGTTAATCCAGAGACCTAGGTAATGGTCCAGGGGCCTGGTTCAAATCCAACCATGACAGATGGTGGAATTTGAAGTCAAAAAAAATCTGGAATTAAGGGTCTAACGATGACCACAAATCCATTGTTAGAAAAACCAAACTGGTTCACTAATGTCCTTTCGGGAAGGAAACTGCCATCTCTACCTGGTCTGGCCGATCCACAACATATACCTCCAGATCCACAACAACGTTTTTGATTCTTAACTGGGATTAAATTAGGGATGGGTATTAAATGCTGACACAGCCCTCATCTCATGAATGAATAGCAATAAAAAGACACTGAGGTGAGTGCTCATGACCAAATAAGGAACTATATGGCAAACCTGTATAATCCCCAGAAATAATAGCAGCTACAAGTATTATTTACATTGCAGTTTAAGTGATGTGGGTACAGGGAAACCACTTGATTGAATGCGTCCTGCTGCCTTGAGAGGCAAAAATAATGCCTCATTTATACATGGTTTAGTGGTAAACCACACAAAGACAGAAGCTCAAGCAAAATTGACATGTTACAGCAGTAATGAAGAAATGCTGCACTGCCAAAGGTCCCTTTCAAGTGGACATAAAATACTCCAAGGGTGCTATTTGAAGGGAGGCATAGAAATTCTACTGGTGACCAAAATCATATAAATAGCTCAAACAACATGATCTGGTCATTGTTACACTGATGTTTGAAAACACATGAAATCAGAGCAGAAACAGATCTTTCCTCAATCCTGCTCCGTCATTCAATAAAAACACAGCTGATCAGTTTATATTTTGAATACAAAATCGCACCCACCCATAATAACCATTGAATCCCTTTCCGAAAATGAATCAATCAATCTACTTCTGTCATAAAAATGTTCAATGAACCCTCCTCCTTCTGAAGTAGTGAAAATATTTCCTCCCCTAGGTTCAAAAAGGGTGACACCAAATTTGTGTAAAACACAAACAAAAGGCAAACCCACGTGCTCATAGACTATTCTTCACCATTTTACTACAGGTAAATTAAAACAGTGCCCTCTAGTTCTAGACTGACTCAAGAGTTTCAATGCCCACCATGTCAAGAACATCTTATAACTTTCAATCAAGTCACCCCTCACCCTTTAAACTCCAGTGGAAACAAATCCAACCTGTCCAACCTATTCTCCCAAAACAGCCTGCATATTCCAGCTTGTCAATCTAATAAACCTCCTGTGAATCAGGTCCAACATATCAAACACAGAGAGCTTGCTATACTACATTGTGTGGCATAAGGCAGGGGAGATTGTGGGCTTTATAAATGAAGGAATAGAATTTATAAAATGCTATTTTAGTCTCAGCAAGTGTATTATGTCTAATTCTAGCCACGACATGCTCAAATAATGTAAAGGCACTAACTGCTAAGAACCACAAAAGACAGCATGAGGAAAAATCTCTTTCAGCAGCAGATGGTTAGGACCTACAATGCACTGTCTGAAAAAGTGGTGGAGCCAAGTTGAACTGTGTTCTTCCAAGTGCACTTGTGCAAAAGGGACAATAAAAACATTACAGGGCCACAGGGAAAAGGCAGGGAAATAGGATTAGGTGAGTTACTTTTACAAAGATTTGGCACGGATGTGTTGGCTTGAAACTATCTCCAATTCTAGGATTTCCTACATTAAAACAGTGACTATAAAGCTAAAAGTGTTTCATTGATAGTGGCACTCTTTGAAATCATAATCATGATGCTTGAGATAGACATGCAAGTCTGGCCTTTCATATTGCTGCAGGAAAGTTTGGGCAGTCAACCATGAGCAGCAGTACTTTCCTCTCGCAAATACTTTCCCCTCCATAGTTACTCTTCGCTTTCATTTCTTGCCAACTTCATCCTTCTGGATTAAATGAAAGTAATTGTCCACAGTCCAAGAAAACTAAGCTTCATAATTAAGAGTCATCTTTTGAAGAGACAATAGTGCTCAAATTGCACCTTCTAAATAACCCCCAGAGTGAGGTTTGCCTTAATAAATGTAAGTCATTATTAGTGTGCAATTTTGAAGCAGTTGCTTTCTACATAGTTAACAAAATATACAACACCAGGTTATAGTCCAAAAGGTTCATTTTGAAGCACTAGCTTTCAGAATGCCACTCCTTCATCAGGTCACCCAGTCCAAACACCATCACCTCCAAGCCATGGCTTTCTACGTATAAAGTACTTACTTTCTAATATGTGAAAAGATACAGCCCATCTTAAAAAAGGGACTAATTTTAAATTAAGGTAAAGTACAAGTGGTCAGCTAGGGAATTGTTACCTCAGAGTGTCTCAAGCTGAAGTCCCAGTTTCATTCAGTATTGGGAATGGTCTTCCCAGCAGTCATCCAAAAGACGACTGGGCGGCACGGTGGCACAGTGGTTAGCACTGCTGCCTCACAGCGCCAGAGACCCGGGTTCAATTCCCACCTCAGGCAACTAACTGTGTGGAGTTTACACATTCTCCCCATGCCTGCGTGGGTTTCCTCCAGGTGCTCCGGTTTCCTCCCACAGTCCAAAAATGTGCAGGTTAGGTGAATTGGCCATGCTGAATTGCCCATAGTGTTAGGTGAAGGGGTAAATGTAGCAGAATGGGTCGAGGCGGGTTGCGCTTCGGCGGGTCGGTGTGGACTTGTTGGGCCAAAGGGCCTGTTTCCACACTGTAAGTAATCTAATCTAATCTAATACGAGTGGAAATAAATGGTGGCCTACATAGGACAGCAACAGACTGGAGTACTCATGAGAGACCAAGTGTACTTCTACACTTTACTCAGTCCGGCAAAAACAAGAGTCCCTGTATGATTTGAAGCTCATAAGAAAAAAGCCTCTGTGGTCACTTTAAGGTGACTAAATCTTTTAACAGCTTTGGGTGGACATTCTACTCATTTGTATCTCACAATTGCAGATGGAAAACAGACCTTGCATTTCCTTCTTATGGGCCTACCCATAAGCCACAGAGCCAGAATAAATGGACTATGTGCAAGCTCAACACTATCAGTCGTTCATTCTTACTTTGTTTACATATACTTTGTTTGCTCTGAAGCATTTAAAAATTGGCCCTAAGTAATTCAAGCCATTTAAAAAGAGATGGACCTTAATTTGTTTGTCAGCCACTTTGGTCTCCAACCACTCCTGCCACTATTCACCATTGAATCATTGAGGTAATGCTGTATCGAGAAATGGCAAACACTTCCTCAAATTAGCCCACAGTCAAGAACACACATGTCAGTATGGCCCTCCTCCCAATGATATACAGATCTGAGTTACAGACCCTGAATTATTGAAGTTCTTCTTATGTCCGAGTGCTCAAGTAAATGTAACTGGCATTGCAAGGATTTCTTTCAGATTGAAATGAATGTTTATATGCTAACCTACATGGTGCCAAAGTTGTAAAGAGAGGAATGTGCACCAGAAATTTTATACTTGCATGAAGCAGATTCAGTTTTGCAGTTTGTCAGAGCCTAAGGCTTGCATTGATTCCGAACTGAAGCGGGAGAGTCAAGATGCTTGATTCAGGCTGGTTTTACACTGTAACTGCATATATTCAAAACTGATTGATGTAAGAGTTCCATTCAGCTTCCTAGCAGGTTTCATTAAGCAGTGCAATTAATTTGATCCTGACAGAGATGGACTGTTGAGCTCAATATTAGCATATTAATGAGAGCAGGAGCATGTACATGTTTTTTTTTTCTTGGCTTTAAACTGCCTAATCCCTATAAATGACAATTCAGACTAAACTACCAGGAATTTTCATCCCAAGACACAATATATGCTTGATGTACCTAAACCATTAGTGAACAAAACTCAAATCCCAGCAAGCTGGAAATTCCTCACCGTTTTTCTCCAATATAAAACACAAGTGCTAGAATACAGTGCCTGCCCCAAGTTAATCAATCCAAGCATCAGCTTAATTCAGACCCCAGACAACACCACTCCGCACATACTTGAAAACTTCCAAAACAAAAATAAACTCACTCACTTTACCTCAAAATTCACAGCTTTTGAATGATAGCATTTGGGAGATTTCAGAAACACTAACCAGATGACATGAAACAAACAACAGCCGCGCACATTTTCAGTCCTGACAAACACAATTTCAGTCTTCAGTTTTGCTGTGCACTACAGACGCTGGAGTCTGAGTTAGCAGAGAACAGGAGTACATGCACGTTCCCCTTCAATATTTTTGTAATAGACATTTGAAGAGCAACTGAAGTATTACTGCTATTTTATAATTTGGCATAATCGTCAAAAACCTTTTGCAATATTGCCCCAGTTTCCTGTAAAATGATTTTGTCTAAGGGTGTTTGAACTAATCAGAAGAATACAGGGAAGGCAGGTGATTAAAAGAATGCATTTGGAAAGTAAGAAAGACATTTCCCAGCCTCCTCTTGCTCTGAACATCACTTCTCTGCAGGGAGGAGATCAGAAGGCCTTGAGAGCAGGGCACTGTGGAAAAACCAGCTTGCTTGTAGCTTGCCTGGACATCAGTGATGTGTCCACAGATTACAAAAGGTAGGATCGAGAAATGTGCACATGCGCAACATTGCTGGAATAAATTATTACCTGGGAATGCAGTGAAAAATTCTAAGGCATAAAGTTTTTAAACAAAAAATAGGGAATGCAGGCAAAACAATAAAATCAAAGCTCCAAAAGCACAGAGAACCAAAGTTTAGAGTCATAGAGCTGTACAAAATGGAACAGACCATTCGGTCCAACTCGTCCATGCTGACCAGATATCCGAAATTAATCTAGTCCGGTTTGCCAGCATTTGGCCCAGCCTATTCAGCCACCCCCTATAGCTCAAACTCTCCCAACAACATCCTGTGATCAGCAAGTTATAAACATTATTTGATCCTCTTACATTAAAAAAAATTCTGAATATCCATGAGTGAGCTCAAAGATGTCAAACCAGGTTTTTGTGGTTCTATGTTTATTTAAGCACACATCTCAGCATGTACGCAGGTAAGAATTAATGACCAGATGCACTGATTAAGTTAAATGTCACTTCTAAAAGGGTAATAGTCAGTCATCCATGAGCAAATGAGAGCTTATAAACCACTCCCTACTCCTCAGCTTGTCCTCCGGCATCTGCCTACAGCACAAAAGTAGAAATAACACCGACTGTGTGTCTTGAGAAAGATTCTCTCTCTGGTCTCTTTCACAAGTTCAGAGCACCTGGCCTCTAATGGCAGTATGGCTGAAACAGATTTATTGTAAATGAAGCATACTTAACAACATGCAAGTTTGGACACCTTGCCACTGGTTTCTTCACTTTATGTCTGGTCTGTAGTAGATTAGTGAATAGAGGTTGCTGTATCACAACTAAAATAATCCTTAATAGTGAATGAGAGAGATTTTGGTCTCATTTACTGGTAATCCCTATGCTTCTCTTTGATTAAGAAACTAAACTTGGATTCTGCGTCCATAATCAATTTAGTTTTGTAAATATTGCTACTTTGTGTTATTCGTGAAATTAAGTTGGCTGCTTTTTACAATATCTAGGATTGACCTTGGAACTGAGTTTTCCTATTAGGACAAGTGGTTATGTTAAACTCATCATAAATGAACAAGAGCAATCGAGCCAAACATCACTATCAAACCCAGGTCACATGATTCACACAGATCTAATGCAGTGTATTAGTTCAGAGCTGTGCAGCACTAATTATGGGATTAATTATTTCCTGATGTAACAAAATGTAACATTTTCTTTGAAATAAGCAATTCAGAATGGGGATCTGGAGGAAATGGGAAATCTGGCCAGCAGAAAGGTTGAGATAAGTCCCTTAGCTTTAGAATCAAAGTCCTGTCTGGAATTAGCTTACATATTTCGGTAAATCAATAGTCATACAGATGTTCTATCGTATTTCCGGCATTAAATATAATGCCTCACTGAATTTCTGCCTGTGCTTCTTCTGCACATGTACTCTGCACTGCAAGACCAGCATCTAATGCCCATGAAGGAACTGAGTGAGGGCTAGGCCAGTTCAGAGGACAGTTAAAAGTCAACAGAATGGTTGCGTCCAGACTAGAACTGGCAAGGATGGCAGATTTCCTTCACCAAAGGAAATCAGTGAACCAGATGGACTTTTACAACAACCCAATAGCTTGATGCTGACTGTTACAAGTTCATTTTTGTATTCCAAACTTATTTAATTGATTCAGCATAAATACTCCAGGCTCCAGTTTCTGATGAACTTGTGTCGCTGTATAATTGGCCTAGAATTTCCTATTTTTAAGATAAATATTATTTTTAGGAACGGACATCCTGTTGTTAATCACCTCTCCTCACCTTATGAATGATACAACTGGCCTCGATAGTGTACTTCTCATGTACCAAGTAGCAGAAGGGCCAAAGTTCCTACTGCTGACGTGACCTTTTGATGTGCAACCTGCTGACACCAGATTTTAAAGGCCAGCTGCACATCACTTCAGAACTGCAAGCCAGGTGTCCTCCACACTGTCCCCTTAGAAAACCAAAATGTCCCAGAAAGGAAAACTGATAATTTAAGAACCTGGAGGTCTTGCGTGGGACATGATTGAGAAAAGTGCCATCCTCTATCTGGAGGACCACCAGAGGTCTGTGATGATGCTGTGATTTTAAAAAGTTATCTTGCCCTGGGGTTTTTTTTTTGAAGAGAGGTTGTAAAGACAGACGTGCTGAAGTGGCTGCAAGGGCCATCCTGAATTTTTTTTTTTCAAAATAGTTTAACAATGGAAGGAGAGTGGCCAGTTCTCCCAATTCAGGTTTTTGTGATTTTATTTTAGCTATAGCAGTCACAGGATGATTTGAGTACCAGAAGGGTTGCAAGTTTCACTAAAAGATTCCTACCTGACTTTCTCTAAAATCTCTTTGGATGTTGTTCCCGCCTACCTGTAAGAGTCTATGTTTGAATTTACCATTTTGCCAAGGGCTGTGTTTATGGGATGTTACTATATCAGAACAGTTAATTAGTTAAGTTGCTTATTGGGTCGGTTGAGTTTTCTGATAGTTATGCTATTTTAAATTCTGCTTTCTTTTGTTCGTGTTTCAACTTTAGAGTTTAAATAAATTCTGTTTTGCTTAAAGCTGAGTGGTTTGACCAGTTACATAACACCTGGAACACCCACTTCACATCTACATTTAAATTAATAAAAAGTTAGGATCTGGGCTACCTTCTTAAATATTTTGAGGGTGTCTGGCTGGGTCCATAAGAGGACAAAGCACCAAATACAGCCAACAGGGAACCAGACAGCAACCCCAGTCAGTTCCCTCACCAGGTGCAAATGGAATGCAGAACAGAGCAGAGCAAAAAAAAAATACATGAGCTTCTGCACTCTACACATATACGTGCAATCATTTTCTCTCCGCTGCCTCATACTGTCTAGCTCTGCCACTGCACACAAATCTGATCAACACTCATGGGCTCCCAAACATACTCGTGCATGCAGGATCTCCACTCAACAGCTCTCACCCTCAAAAGCTCTCTTAAATTAATACTGTTCTGAAGTATAGGTGGCAAAGGACAATCAGAATACTGTAAACCCGTGGATCACAAAGGTGCTGAGACCATAATTGTAGCGGAGTCTCTGAAGTTTTCAGGGTCAGTGGGAGTGCATCCCATTATAAAATGTACAGACGGACATTAATCTTCTGAAGAAGAATTTTTTTTTAAATAACTGTCATAAATGATTTAATAAAGGAGGTGAGAGGACTGTGGCTGGATGCACTGTGGTCACCCCCAATCCCAGAGAAATACAAACATGGACATTAACATAATTTCAGTTGGATCTTCCAGAAACTAATACCTGTATTCCTCTCGGATTAGGAGTGAGCAGGGTACCAGCCACAGTCATCTCACCTCCTTTATTAAATCATTTATGACAGTTATAAAAAAAAATTCTTCTCTAGAGGATTAGGCCAGTCACCTAACCTGAAGATGATAGGTTGGGACGCAACATCCATTCTTTTGAGGACTCCAGTAGACAACCTCAAATTGGCAGTTCCCCATCCATACACACAAGACTGAACGTCAGGGACTCTGGCACTCTCTGCCATTGTTTGCATTGAACCAGAGTGTTAGAAATCCTGCGCTGAAAACCAACGAGTGGTTCTTCCCTCTCCAAAATCAATAAGAATCGCCCGGTGCCACAAGGTCTGTCCTGCTTTCTCGGGAGTTCTGCAGGTTTGATGGCAGGAAAGCAGCAGGACTCCTGAGAAGTGCCAGGACCTTCATTTCAAACTGTTTGTGCTGGAGGACTTTGGAAAAATAAAATGAAATGCATCAGAGGGAATTATGAAGCTCCTATGCAATGTCATGAGGAAACTGTTCTCGTCTTGTGTGATATGCACAATAAGGATTTCAGAAGAGCATCTCCCCCACAGTTCCTTTATAGTGTAGACAGCAGATCAAACACTTCTCTTTAATCATATTAATCTCAGTCAGTGGGAAAGAGCTTAGATTAATTCAACTTGCAAACACTCTTCCTTTGAATCCCAAGACAAAATGGTTGGCCTTTCTGTAAAAATAAATGCACCATAAAATGAATGTGTTTATTTAAGTTTCCAAACACAGGGAATAAAGCAAATTGAACTTCTGTGAACCTACGGGACTCAACCAGCATGTAACAAATTAAAAATTCATTTTGTCTACGGCTAATGTCAACCTTGTAAGTGAATTTGATTCAAACATTCGATGTTCTTCCAAATATAGAATAACCTTTTCACTTATCAAGTCAGGAAAATGTTTTTTTTATTAAATGTATGCAGGAACTGATAATTAAGCAACAATGTTCAACTCCTGCTAGCAGAAAGGAATTTCAACACTGTCAAATCCACATGCAGTAACAAATGCCCATGTTTCCACATGGCTACAGATCTGCACATTAGAACTTGCTGGCATTTAATGAGAAAAATGCCTCAATAAAATTCATTCACTCTATTATCAATGCAGATATCAAAGAGCAATATACTTCACTAATGTGCCTTTTGTAGGGATCAAATTAGAAATTTGATGGAAAAGAGTTAAGATGGCTTGTCTGAAAATGTGGAGCACTTTGAGAAATCCAGTCAAGGACAGATGGAATTAATCACTCCACATCCTTTACGAGTTATGGAGGCTTTATGTGAAGTAAGCTTGGGAGCCTCATTCCAGTTCCTTGTAAACTTGCCTGACTTTGGAGAAAATGTCTTTGACGCACAGATGGATGGATGCTGAAGCGACAGCCAGGCTCTATCTTGATGTAGTCCCTGAGCAGCGCAAGGAGGAATCAGAGTACCCGAGCAGTGCAACTTACCTTGGTGCAGCTGAGTGCAACTGCGGAATCGACTGGAGGCTGGAATGGAGCGGGACAGTTTAAATTAGATTTGATTCCCTACAGTGTGGAAACAGGCACTTTGGCCCAAGTAGTCTACACCGACCTTCCAAACAGTAACCCACCCAGACCCATTTCCCTATCCTATATTTACCCCTGACTAATGCACCTAATACTACGGACAATTTAGCCTGGCCAATTCACCTAATCTGCACATCTTTGGACTGTGGGAGAAACCCGGAGCACCCAGAGGAAACCCATGCAGACTCAGGGAAAATGTGCAAACTCCACACAGTCAGTCGCCAAAGGTGGGAATCGAATCGGGGTCTCTGGTGCTGTGAGGCAGCAGTGCTAACCACTGAACCACTGTGCCACCCCAAGCAGTTGTTGGGCTGTGGCCTGACACGGGCAGTCAGACCACGTGTTCACTGAGCTGCTGCGATGTAATGTCAGTCTGAAGCACTGTAATGTCGATCCTTTAACTATCTTCTTTCTAACTTATATTTTAGTCACTAAGTAATGCTACTACTTTTCCTTTTATTCCTCTATTGTATCCAAGGTTTGTACCAAGGTACTTGTACTTAAAATGGTGTCATTAGAAGAGAGCCACAGTAAAACCTTTTCACTGTACTTTTCTACTGGAGTACACATGACAATAAAGGATATTCTATTCTATTCAAATTGAGGTGTCAAAATGGTGAGAAAACGTTGCATGGATTCAGTGGGGAGTGATAATCAGAATTTCAAAACGTAGTCCTTTACCTGGAGTACTTGCTGTTGTTACAAGGTGTCCAAAACCTGCAGTATTTGCTCACCTCAAAAGATGAGTATTACAATGTACAAAATTGTTGCTCAAATCATAATAGTACCCACTATGGTTTATCTCACATGAATACTTTTTCTTCTTATGCAAATAAATCAATGGATCTCATGTTACAGCAATTTCCGTTGGTTCCAGCTGAGGTTTTAATGGCGATAAATATAAAAGACCTGAGGAATGCCTGGTGGGAGACTGAGTTGAAAAGTCATGTGTGGGTGACGAGGGCAGCCTATACAGGGGATTTGAAGTTAAGGATAAGAATTTGGTTGACCTCAAGTTTATAGGCAGTAGAATTTGCGTTGTAATAATTAAGAACAAAAGGTAGCAAGGACATAGATGAGGGTTTAACTAGAAGGGCCAAACTAGGGGCAAAGGCAGGTAATGTGATGGAAGTATAAATAGGCGATCATAGGGCTTGTAAAGATGCGTAGTTGAAATCTCAGCTTGGGACCCTGACATATGGTGCTGTACATATGTAAGAAATTTTCTGTCAAAATCCCGAGTTGTGCTTTGTCTTTGAGTTCAGTGGGAAGTCAGGTAATCAATTTGAGGTTTAAAAGATGTTTTGGGATGTTCTTTAAAGTGAGGGAAAATTGAAGAAGCATCATGTGATCTCTTTGTCAACAAGACTGGGTGGTTTGCCAATTCACGATTAAGAAAATCCCACACCAAACCTGAAACCTAGCATCTTTACAAACAAAGACAATGACAGCAGTGTGTAGGCTAACAGAGGATAGATGGTCTTTGAAATCCCAGAAAAGTCTCAGCAATCTCAGGTTGTAAACATGTTGCATTTTAAAGAGTTCATTTATCACTAAAAAATTAATGTGATTCACCTTGCTGTGCTGATGGCCTTCCAGATGAATACAGTAGAGGACATCATTGTGCTGTCAGGATATAGGTTTTCCCAAAAGATAACTGAATCTGATAGACACAGGATTAAGAGGGAAAGAGGAACAGTATAGCAAAAGGATGATAGCCTTTCTAGTTCTCCATATCAATATATGGACGGGAGCTCGCACACTAATTGAAAAGAAGCAATTTGCAAGGAGTTAAAACAAATCGAGAAGATTCAACTTGCATATTCTCGAGGAAGCCAAGTTGTTTTGGACTTATTCTGGCAGAGATGGGTGTTTAGTTGATGACAGTGTAATATAAATCTAGGAAATGTGTTTTTTAGATTATGCTAAAGACAGGGGCATGGAGTATTCTGTTCTGCGCCTATGAACAAAGTGTCTGTGCCTATGAACAAAGAGGTAGTTAAAATCCCTTTCTGAGACAGTCATTGCTTGGCATTTGGATAGCATGAATGTTAATTCTCACGTCAAGCCTGACATGTGCCCAGTTCTTCTTGCATATAGACATAGACCGCTTCAGAATCTGAGGAGTTGTGTAACGTACTGAGCGTTGTGCAACAATCAGCAAACAACTCCATTTCTGAGCTTATGATGGAGGAAATGTAATTGTGAAGCAGCTGATGATCAGCCAAAGTCACTCTTCTGTCTAACTCCTATTGCAGTGTTCTAGGGCAAGGTGACTGACTCACAGCAAATCTTCCTTTTCTCTAAGGATAATGGCAGAGAGTTTCACCTCAAACCCGTTAACTTAAACTTTATTAAGGTTCCTTGTTCCCGTGCTCAATTAAATGCTGCCTTGGTGTTAGGATAATTTCTATCACCGCCCCTTTGGAATGTTGTACTTCTGTCCATATATAGACAAAGCCTGTAATGAGCAATTGAACAAAGGAAATTTAGACTCTAAACTGAGCATCAGTGAATGTGCTCATAGTGACTAAGTACCACTTGGTAGCACTGTCAGTGTCAACTTCCATCATGTTGCTGTTGATCAAGAGTAGGCTATTGAGGCTGTTATACAATCAGAATAGGCCAAAATAATACTACAAGATGAATCAGCGAGGTGATAATAGATTAATATAAAATGTTCTGAGGTCCAATACCTTTCACAACCTCATTGCTAATGATACTAAAATCACATTCTACTAAAGTGTGAATTCAATTACCCAGGAAATCCTATGAATGGTGAGAATTTTCATATTCTGGATCGCCAGATAAAAATATTTTGCAGATGTTGCTTCCAAATTTTTCTCAACCTACAAAAAAAAATGAGGCCAATCATAGCAGTTTAAATAAAATCAATAAAAATCAAATGTCATTGAAATAAGCAGAGGTCAACCACTTACACAGGATTATCTCAATGATCAGATTATTGAGCCGAACATTTAAAAAAAAAATCAATTTCCAACAATAGATTTGCTGATGGCACAGTTCAATGGCCCCAAAGTCACAATTTCAGGTTAAATTGCATGTAACAAAATCCCTTGCCCACTTACTCCTCCAAAATGACTAAAAATGTATTTTTTTCTTATACAAAACCATTCAGTGCATTCAAACATAAACTTCAACAGATCAAATTGTTGTTGAGTCTGCAGAATTGTTTTATGACATTCAAACCCTGTTACAGTCTTCTGGATATCTCTTTAAAAGTAATGCTGTATATGGAAGTTAATCATTTGTGCTGCCCTAGCCTATCACCACATCCATTGCACATTTCTGTGCCACTCTTTTCAGAGCTTACAAAATGACCTTGCAGGTATGTAGAAAGGTCATGACCAGGTCAGTTATGAAAACTGGAGCAGTTTCTAAGCAAGGGTTGGATGTTGGCAATGTTCAATGAGCCTGAACGACAAATTGACAGTTTGTAGAGGTAACTGTGCATATCATTCTATGCTGGACAGAATACAAAAAGAAATTCTCAGTATGGGAATATTGTTTTGAAAACATATACTTGATTAATAGATTAAAAGTAGAACAATATGTAATGTGACATTCTATTGTCCAAAGACGACCAGAGTTAAACCCTGTGAACATTCAGTGAATACTTGCACATTTCAAATGGCCCTAAAACATCCTAAATATATGACAGAACATTTTACCTGAGTGGTCAGATCAATGAAGAAGTCCTCAAACACCAAAGGGGCAATGTGATGTAAAACAGAAATGTTAAGAGTCTGGAATAATGGGATTAAGAAGGAGACCCAGGAACATAACACCACAACTTAGATTGTACATTTTACACTGCTTTCTTGGACTTGGAAATGGGAACAATGACAAAAGTGCATTGCTAGACATCAGTTACTGATGTCACATTATTCTATGCAGAAAGCTGACCATTACATAACTTTTTTTTAAAAAAAAAGAGTCTGCTTTTGCAAAATGCTATCAATCCATATGGATTTAATTTTCTCAACAAAAATCATGCCAAGTCTCCAGCACACCTTACTTCCCTGGTCATGGCATCCTTGCTAGAAAATAGCTCAAGTGCTGGTTGCCCTCTGCAAATTGCTAAGTTGGTATAGTTCATACAAGAGCTTCAAAAATGAGCCTTGACACATGATTTGGCACCAGTTATGGAAGAAGAGCTAGAGACTGCCTACAAATTTTGGTCTGGTTCATGATGCCCAACACAAGAATTTTTTAATTATTAATCAGCAACAACTTCTGTCCAGCTCCATACTCTCATCCTCTATGCACTGTTTAATTTCCTTGTGCTAAGTCCAGGTGAGGAGGGGAAAGTCAGTCCCCCTTCTTCAATCTCTGCTCCCAGTTGCTCGTCGTTATGCCTCACTGGAGTAGTGCACTGCAAATCAAAACTTGCCACTTCCACAGTTGGCACAAAAGTTAAAGATGTTAAAAAGTATGCAAAATGCTCCAATTTATCGATCTATTCAATCGAGTTTGACAGAAAGCACTGACCAGGTTTCTGTACTGAACACAAATTACTGTTTCTTAGAAATAAATAGTTTATAATTATTTACCTGTTGCTAAAATCTACCTATATACAAACAACAAATTAGTTAAAACTCTAAACCACCTTATAAAAAAATTCCCTTCTCCACACACATACTGATATACACGAATAAAAGGGCAGCATGGGTGAAAAACTGAGAAGGCAATTCTATGGACGCTGTTCACAATGTTTGCTGAGATTTTTTATTGACTTATCAGGCAATGCTCCTCCTCAATCCTTCTTTTGCACGTACTTTGAGTTGCTTCCAGGAGGCACAGGATGACTGGTTCACACATACGAGTCAGTTAAAAGGCACAGCTTATCGCAACTAATGAGAGAAATAAAGGCTTGAGACGTTTTTCTTTTTAACTGATGAGAGAAGGATAGTTCCTTCCTTTCTGAAAGTTCAATGCCTTCTTATTCAAATATTCATACCCACAAGCAGTTCCCCTACCATATGATTTAGAGCCTATCGTATAACTGTTGACAGGCAACAAACCTTTATCTTTGACAATGGGCCACCATTCTCCAGGAGAAAGTGAGGTCTGCAGATGCTGGAGATCAGAGCCGGAGATGTGTTGCTGGAAAAGCGCAGCAGGTCAGGCAGCATCCAGGGAACAGGAGAATCGACGTTTCGGGCATAAGCCCTTCTTCAGGAATGAGGAAAGTTTGTCCAGCAGGCTAAGATAAAAGGTAGGGAGGAGGGACTTGGGGGAGGGGCGTCGGAAATGTGATAGGTGGAAAGAGGTCAAGGTGAGGGTGATAGGTCAGACTGGGGTGGAGGCGGAGAGGTCGGGAAGAAGATCTCAGGTTAGGAAGGCGGTGCTGAATTTGATGGATTTGACTGAGACAGGGTGGGGGGAGGGGAAATGAGGAAACTGGTGAAATCCGAGTTCATCCCTTGTGGTTGGAGTGTTCCTAGCCGGAAGATGAGGCGTTCTTCCTCCAACCGTCGTTTTGTTGTGGTCTGACGATGGAGGAGTCCAAAGACCTGCATATCCTTGGTGGAGTGGGAGGGGGAATTGAAATGTTGAGCTACAGGGTGGTTGGGTTGGTTGGTCCGGGTGTCCCAGAGGTGTTCTCTGAAACGCTCTGCAAGTAGCCGGCCTGTCTCCCCAATATAGAGGAGTCCACATCGGGTGCAGAGGATGCAATAGATGATATGTGTGGAGGTGCAGGTGAATCTGTGGCGGATATGGAAGTTTCCTTTGGGGCCTTGGAGGGAGGTGAGGGGGGAGGTGTGGGCGCAAGTCTTGCACCTCCTGCGGTTGCAGGGGAAGGTGCCGGGAGTGGAGGATGGGTTGGTGGGGGTGTGGATCTGACGAGGGAGTCACGGAGGGAGTGGTCTTTACGGAATGCTGATAGGGGAGGGGAGGGAAATATATCCTTGGTGGTGGGATCCGTTTGGAGGTAGCGGAAATGATGGCGGATGATGCGCTGTACATGGAAATTGGTGGGGTGGTAGGTGAGGACCAGTGGGGTTCTGTCCTGGTGGCAATTGGAGGGGCGGGGTTCAAGGGCGGAGGAGCGGGAAGTGGAAGAGATGCGGTGGAGGGCATCGTCGACCACGTCGGGGGGAAAATTGCGGTCCTTGAAGAAGGAGGCCATCTGGGTTGTGCGTTTTTGGAACTGGTCCTCCTGGGAGCAGATGCGGCGGAGTCGAAGGAATTGGGAGATTGGGATGGCGTTTTTACAGGGGGCAGGATGGGAGGAGGTGCAATTCTTCAAGGACTGCAATTTCCCCCCCAACGTGGTCGACGATGCCCTCCACCGCATCTCTTCCACTTCCCGCTCCTCCGCCCTTGAACCGCGCCCCTCCAACCGCCACCAGGACAGAACCCCACTGGTACTCACCTACCACCCCACCAATCTCCATGTACAGCGCATCATCCGCCGTCATTTCCGCTACCTCCAAACGGACCCCACCACCAAGGATATATTTCCCTCCCCTCCCCTATCAGCATTCCGTAAAGACCACTCCCTCCGTGACTCCCTCGTCAGATCCACACTCCCCACCAACCCAACCTCCACTCCCGGCACCTTCCCCTGCAACCGCAGGAGGTGCAAGACTTGCGCCCACACCTCCCCCCTCACCTCCCTCCAAGGCCCCAAAGGAAACTTCCATATCCGCCACAGATTCACCTGCACCTCCACACATATCATCTATTGCATCCTCTGCACCCGATGTGGCCTCCTCTATATTGGGGAGACAGGCCGGCTACTTGCAGAGCGTTTCAGAGAACACCTCTGGGACACCCGGACCAACCAACCCAACCACCCTGTAGCTCAACATTTCAATTCCCCCTCCCACTCCACCAAGGATATGCAGGTCTTTGGACTCCTCCATCGTCAGACCACAACAAAACGACGGTTGGAGGAAGAACGCCTCATCTTCCGGCTAGGAACCCTCCAACCACAAGGGATGAACTCGGATTTCACCAGTTTCCTCATTTCCCCTCCCCCCACCCTGTCTCAGTCAAATCCATCAAATTCAGCACCGCCTTCCTAACCTGCAATCTTCTTCCCGACCTCTCCGCCCCCACCCCAGTCTGACCCATCACCCTCACCTTGACCTCTTTCCACCCATCACATTTCCGACGCCCCTCCCCCAAGTCCCTCCTCCCTACCTTTTATCTTAGCCTGCTGGACAAACTTTCCTCATTCCTGAAGAAGGACTTATGCCCGAAACATCGATTCTCCTGTTCCCTGGATGCTGCCTGACCTGCTGCGCTTTTCCAGCAACACATCTCCGGCACCATTCTCCAGACCTACTTACTGGCAGGGAAATCGATATTCTTACACATCCTTCAACTTCAGCTCGTCCTCAACTAGACTTCACCCATTGCTTGAACAGATAGCAATGCAAACAACTAGGCAGATGCTGAAGTGCAAACAACACTTATAACTGGTGCCAGGTAACTTGATTTTTCAAAGTGCAGCTATCCTTTCCACAATCCTTGGTCTTAAAACAGTCTTTTTTCTTATTTCAATCCAAATCAAAATACAGAAAAATGAAAAGATATGGTCTTCATAGTCACAACAACCTTTTCTTTGTGTTTCTTTTTAGCTTGCAGCTATCATAGTTCACAGTTCACCAGAAAATGAAGCAACAAATTATCAAGGTTTTCTTGAGTGAAAGAAAGAAGCATTTTATTACCAACTACTCCTGACAGAAAGCAATACAATATAATACATGCACAAACACATATAATAAGTTTAAAAGAAGCAGGGGTTTGGGAAACATGTCCAGTACAAACAGGAAGATACACAGTTTGAAGTTTGGAGTCTTTGATCTGCAAGAGTGAATCAAAGTCCAAAAATGTTTAGCTTTTTTTTGGTTTCCTCAGCAAAAGTGAAATGTACAATATTTGGACTTCTCATGAATTTTGTTTGCCCATGGTGCATTTTCACCAGGTGCTGATTTCAGAGGTTGGAAGAACCAGGGAGAAAAACAGCAAATCTTCCAGTTTCTATTGTTATGAATACATATTCTTCCCTCTCTACTCTGCCAAGCGTGCTGGTGATAGATTAGTCATCTGTACATTCCCAAGTCGAGCTCTGCTTTCTTACAGTCTTATGGTCTTTTTCCAAACTCAACACACTATGGGCATCTTTCCATCTCCCAATAAACTTATGGTGTCACTCATGTTTCCCACTATCACAAACATTTCTCAGAGAATATGCTTGCCATACAGCATGGATCACACTTGCTGGCACACAAACTTCTCTATCACACTTGCCTACATTTGACGCTTATACATTAACCAAATTGAAAATAAAAACTGTGGATTCTGCAAATCAGCAAATTGCAAGCAGGCATGAAAACATCCCAACAAAATCCAAATGCTACAAATCATTATTTCCTGCAATAGCTAGAGCGTGCAAACAAGCTGCAATAATGAAGTTACATTGAGTTCAAAACAAGTAGGAACTGAGAGCCTACTTTTTAAATCCTGCTTTTGTAAAAAGAATTGCATGCTGTTAAAATAAAAGAGCAGCAGAGAGACAGAATAAAAAATGAGAAAAGAAATTGGATGAAATCATAAAGGAGCTAAATGGGTTAAGGTCTGAGGTCAGGTTGCATTAAAGACTGCTCGACTCCCACTGTATATAAGTTGCAGACATGAGAAACATTTTAAGTGTGAAAGAGAATTTCATGGGATAGAAGAAAGAAACTGTTTCCTCTGATGTGGGGTCCAGAATAAAGTAGAGGAGATAAAACCTCAATAATAGACCAAGGCAGTTCAAGGGCACCATCAGAAGCACTTCTTCTCAGAAGGTAGTGGAAACCTGAAACTGTCTTTTTCCAAATTAACTTTTGAGATGAGGTCAACTGATAATTCTAAAACTGAAATCGAAGGCCTTTTGTTAAGTCAAAAACATAACAAAAACATACAGTTAGCAGATGGAGTTAAGATACAGATCAGTTTCTAACCCTGACTTGATTCGTAGGCTGCTGTATTTCAGTCATGCTTTCATTACCTTTAGATTCAATTATTCCTGTACGTGGCCTCCCATCTTTCAATCTCCATAATCATGAGTGATCCAAAACTCCCTTGTTCATATTCTGGCTCACACCAAGTCCTATTCACCTATTATCCTTATGCACTGTCAGCAACTACACTGGTTTCCCCGTCACACAAAAAAGGTTCATCCTCTTGTTTGATTCCCTCCTTGACCTTGACCCTCTATTATTATGCTGTCAATAGTACAACTCTCCAAGATCTATGCTCCTCCAATTCTGGCCTCGTGCACAACCAGATGTCTATTGTTTTGTGAAGACTTATCCCAGGATACCACATTTTACTACTGCACTGCAGTCACATGTTGAATAACAATGCATCAGTCAGCTAGCCACATGAAGAACAGCAAGATCTACGCTCAAAAAGATCCAGGATATATATACACATGATAGACTGGTCAGGCTGGTGATCTTGCAGAGGTATTTGAGAGGTTGAAACATAAATGTGGGCTGACATTCAGTCACTTTCCAAGAAAAGCTTTCAGAACAGAAACAAAGTTATATTCTTTTGGGGGCAGGAAAGAATAAAATTAAATTGTTTAATAGCTAAGAGCTGAATAAAGATGAAAGGAGTAAACTCAGACCACGTCTTTGAAAAGTTCAGCACACGTATCATCTACAAAACTCTTCTGGGCTTTGCCCTCCTGAAGTACACAAAAAAAATGATTAGAAAGGACAAGTTCACAATGTCACAAACCATTGACAGTGCCAGAGGAAATGAAGCCGAGTAGACAGATGAAGACGCTGACTATACAAAGTGCGAGCTGTCAGATAAGGCAGCAGGGTCGATGCAGTGAAACAGTGATGAAAGAACGCAAAGACCCTTCTGAGGGAGGGTCACTAGATCTGAAACATTAACTCGGATTTCTCTTCACAGATGCTGCCGGACCAACTGAGCTCTTACACCAACTTCTGTTTTCGTTCATGAAAGAATATACACTAGACTAAGATAAAGATCATAGAATCCCTACAGTGTGGAAACAGACCATTTGGCCAAAGTCCACACTGACTCTCTGAAGAGCAACCCACCCAGACTCCCAACCGCTCCCCAATCTCTGCAATCCTGCATTTCCCATGGCTAATCTACCTAACCAATATACCCCTGGATACTATAAGCAATTTAGCATGGACAATCCACCTAAAGATGAGCCAGATATGTGAAAAATCATGAGCTCACAGACAGAAGGAAATGTCCCTCAAATGGATCAAACTGCAGAACTTGCAGAAAGTGCAAACAACAAGAAAAATTGTGCTAAATAAAAAGAAAGTAGATAGTAAATCATTTACTGGAGGCAAAGCAATGCAATGAATGAGAAGTAAAAGGAACAAGAAAAAGCAGTATCATCTGGAAGATGAGTCTGAGAACACAATAGGCACAGAAATCATACAACTACATGAAATGTCTGAAATGAGACACTCCCAAGAGAAAAGAAATTCACACAACCATTCAGATCTGGAAGAAAGTGAGAAATTAAACCATGACCATAAATCAGAAGCAGAACAGAGAGAAATGTCAGTTCTTTAAAAATATACCAAATCTTTCCATAAAAGTTGAAAGAAAAAGTACAAAGTTAAAAATCAGACAACACCAGGTTATAGTCCAAGAGGTTTATTTGGAAGCACTAGCTTTCAGAGCGCTGCTCCTTCATCAGTTGGTTGTCTGAGGAGCAGCGGTCCGAAAGCTAGTGCTTCCAAATAAATCTCTTGGACTATAACCTGGTGTTGTGTGATCTTTAACTTTGTACACCCCAGTCCAACACTGGTGTCTCCAAATCAAAAGTACAAAGTGTAGAAGAACAGCATATTAACCTTAGCTTTAAAGTAATTGGCAGGAAGAGTCGAAGGACGTGTGCATGGGGAAGAAAATCACTTTCATGCAGTGTGTGGTGTGTAGCGGTCTGAAAGGGTAGGGAAGGCACAGACAGTTAACTCATGTAAAAGGAATTTCAATATGCACCACCAATGCTACATTCTGCATGTTTACAAACTAAACTGTTATAAAGTAAAATTAAGCTGGGTAATTTGTTTTTTTGGTTGATACAGACACAATGAACCAGGTGGCTGCTTTCAATGCTGTCGACCTTCTGTGATTCAGTACACAGTCACCCAAAGAAATAAGCTCTGAATCAAAGAAATACCATGATGATGGCAAATGTCAGAACTGAGATCCAACAGCTGGGAACAAGCAAAATTTGTGATCACAAATTGGAAGATATGAACCCTAGGTACCATGTCACTGAAAGAGATGGTCCTCATATCTTGGATATTGAGCAACTGCAAAGGGCTGAGCATATCTCAGTAAACTATGAGATAAACAATTCAAGAATAAAGACTCAACAACTAGTGAACATAACACCACTGAAAAAGTCCAATTAGAGATGAGATCACAAACACGAAGACTTACAGATGCTCTTTCAGCAAGTAAACGTGGATAATCTACTAAGATACAGCAAACATGACCAGCAATATGGCAGAATGGATTTCTCATTCAAAGATAGTACTCTGTGAAACAGATCTGGAAGAATTATACCCAAGATGATACACAAAGAATTCCTCCCGAAGACAATTCACCTCCAGAGAATTTAAGGAATTTCCTGCACAGTACAAGCTCTACTATCATCACCACATTACCCAAGCACATGTAGGTTTATATCTGAAGACAAACCCAGGGTCAAGAAACCCTCTCAAAATTTGTAACAATAAAGCAAGAGCCAAACTAAAAACTTTATTCTCTCTCCAATCTACACTTTCTCAAGGCTGACCTGAAATCACCTGCAAAGATCTTGAATCAAAGAAAGTTCAAGATAACTTTGGCAAGCAAGGCAGTCCTCCAAGTGATCAGACGAAAGAAAAACAACTTACTGATTCACAGGGAGACGATACAGGCTGTTCTGCTATAACACATGTTTTGCCAGCACAAATTGGCTGTAACGCAGTTGACATATTGTGGACATTGTCTGGGTAACATGAACTTTCTACTGAATGGATATAGCGATTTTCTATTAACAATCTTCTACTGAGCGATGTTCTATAGCAGTTTTTCATACCATGATTTTCCACAGTGCATGGAAAAGGAGCACAACTATTGTGTTATATCAGAACAACCTGTAGTCAACACTTCAACAAGGACAGCCCCCACACGTCAAAAGTCTATTCTGTGCATGTTGTTGGAGAAACAAACAGTCCAGTGAGCAAATGGAAAGAAAGAGAGAGTCCAACACAACCCGTGCTGAGCTGGAATTGCAAATGTTAGTAAGTTCATAAGCAACATCACTGAATAAAGTGGCAACATCAACAGTATCATGGACAAATATAAACATAAACAATATGATCAGGAAGTGGTAACAACAGCAGTATTAAGCAAACCACCTGTAACACTGGGAGCAACATACAAAACCCATCACCTGTGCAGTGTGCCTACTCACCACCAAGTACCAAATGGACAAATAAAGGGACAACATCCTGTCACCTGTGTAACAGCATTAATATTTTCAGAGAATGAAGCAAGCTTAAGATATTATTTCAAAATATTTTTTCCTGAAAGATTAACAAACGTAAATGTTTGTAATAGTTACATTGATCGAGAAGTGCATGTTTTTAGAGGCCTGTAATATAATTATATCATTCAAAAAGAGACAGGAACTATCCTGGGTATCAGATCTTATTGCTACATTGCAGCCAAGTGCTACGTAACAAGCTATCCATCTCAGAGTTTGCAGTCACATGGAGAACAGCAACAAATACACTTACTGACATGCCAAAATAGAGTTGAAAAATATGATCATATGTAACTTGTAGAAATTTGAAAACCTATTGCTATCACATCACCACTGCTTTCAACAGCTTGGCCCAAACACTAGAAGTTGGGGATTATCCTCCAGTGAAGCACACTATTCCCTGTACAAAGAGCTATTTTAATACAGGTTGTTGTTGTTATAGCTGACAGCCAAAAAGTTGGAAGAAGAAAAATCCAAAACGAACTAGGCCAAATTTGTGGTGCACAAATCCAACCTTGCCTTCTCACAAGATTACACTCCCAGATGCCAGAGCATCAGAGTTTCACAGAATGGAAAATGGCCCAACATATCAATGCCGATCATCAAGCACTGCATCAAAGAATCCTTACAATGTGGAAGCAGACCATTCAGCATACCAAGTCCACACCAACCACCAAACAGCATCTCACCCAGACCCATTCCGCTACTCTATCCCAGTAGCTGCATTTTCCACGGCTAATCCAGACTAATCCATACTACAGGAAGTTTAGCATGGCCAGTCCACCTAATCTGCACATCTTTGGAGTTTGGGATGAAACTGGAGCACCTGGAGGAAACCCATGTTGACACAGGAAAAATGTCACCTGAGGGTGAAATCAAACCTGGGTCCCTCACTGTGCATCTATGTATCTATCTATCCTCATTCCATTTTCCAACATTTGGCTCATAAAATATGGTATTTCAAATGCTCATCTCAACCCAGTCTTCTGGAATGGTGAATAACACCAGGGCGGCACAGTGGCTCAGTGGTTAGCACTGCTGCCTCACAGCACCAAGGACCCAGGTTTGATTCCAGCCTCGGGCAATTGTCTGTGTGGAGTTTGCACGTTCTCCCTGTGTCTGTGTGGGTTTCCTCTGGGTGCTCCGGTTTCCTCCCACAGTCCAAAGATGTGCACGCCAGGAGAATTGGCCATGCTAAATTGCCCATAGTGTTAGATGCATTAGTCAGAGGGAAATGGGCCTGGGTGGGTTACACTCTTCGGAGAGTCGGTGTGGACTTATTGGGCTGAAGGGCCTGTTTCCACACTGTAAGGAATCTAATCTAATCTAAAACATGCCAGAAGCTCCAGGTTTGAGTCCCATACCAGGGCTTGATGACCACTCGTGTCCAAAACTTAACCATCAACAGGTTGGTTACCCAGCCTTCCAATATAGCTGTGGCAAACAGTGCAGCCTTGTCAGCCATGTTTGATATCCCTTGAGCCATCTCCCCTGGTGACAGGCTGGTTAGCTGTGCTGTGAAGAACTGCCCATGCAAACAGACAAAAATGTGTGCTTTTCTGCCGCATATATCAATACAAATGGAAAAATCTCAAAGTCTAACTTGTTTGTAATGTGGCAGTGGACCTACTTCTTGAATTAATGCTGTTCACATCATAGAACTAAAACTTTAACAGAACTTTTTTTTTCCATGCAACAAATTACTTCAAAGCAGTTATATCAACATAATTAGCACTGATCCATGTAAGGAGGTATTAGTTCCGGTAGCCAGAAACAGTCAAACTGTAGGCGCTGAAAAGAAAAATCCCAGTCAAACATGAATATTTAAAGACAATATTTCAGTAACAAAAATTGTAACTGTTTAGTAAAATTGTTTCAAATTGAAATTATCTTTTCTCCTCTAAGGTTTAGATATTTGTTAACCTTTGCTAGAAAAACCCATCTTAAAAGAGACAGGCAGGTTAATTTAATTAGCTGTGCTATCTATCTCCTTGCAGGTCAGATGAAAGTAATTATTTTCCAGAGCTAAATACTAATTATATCAAAAATACATAGCAAATTCCTCGCTAAGATATGCCTCCCCTTCACTCAGCTCCTTTCTGCAACAGTTAAATTGACAACAGGAAAACTGATTTGCCATGAGCAATATCATTGATGAATGACAATTTTGCCATAAAAATATACACATATTTAACTAACAGTAAGTCCTCCCAAGGCTGCTGAACAGAAATAGTGTCAAAGGTGGCTGCTAATGCATTGCTCTGTCACATTCCAAGTTTGTCACTCACTATACCTTTTTCATACTTTAGGTGCCTTGTATTGTCTGACAAACAAATCTACTTCATACTTTTTCATAAAACTACACCATACAGTCTTTTTTTTAAAAAAAGACTCCTTTCAATTAGCCTCAGTTACTTTCCCCTATGACTGACCCACCTCCAGCAATTTTAGTGGCAGAATATTATATGGCATTATGCTCCTTTTTATATTATAAAATCGCAAAATCGCACACCTTCCAATGGTTCTGCTTTATTGCTCACCTGTTTCACTTCAATAAATTTCGATTAGTCCTGATCACATTACAGTCTGACTCCTTTTAATGTAGTCACTTGATTCAAATTATCTGATCATTCATTAGTTTTATGTTCAAAACTCTCCACTTATATCATCATTAGTGCTGTTTAATTCTAATTATTAAATTATTCAATGTTCTTACTCACGACTGCAGACAATGGATATTATCAGCAGACTGAACATTGTTTTTGATGCAGTAAGCTTCCATATCCATTGGAATGGCTTTTAAAATTAGCGTTCACGAAATCTTTGGAGAGTCAAATGGCAACTCATCTAGTACACTATTAAGCCAGAGCCTCGTGTGCTCACCTTAAAACAAACCCAAATACAAAATCAAACCACAGTAAAAACATTCTAAGACGAGTAACACAATGAATCATTGTCAGCAGCAAGATAGAGTATCTCCACTTTTGAAAGTGGATATAACTCTCAATAGACTTCATCCAGGAGTAATCCAGTCAGTCTTGCCTATCAAGACATTTATCACATTTCCCTGATGCCCATGATACACTTCTCTATGCTTCAGCTTATGATTCCATTTTACAAATAATCTAAACCGTCTTTGATGTTCAACAAAACTCCAGAATAGTTTCCATAATCTGTTGATCTGTTTGCTTAGAAACTAAGCATTAATACAGGTAGGAAACAGCCTGCCAGAGTCATGCAACACAGGGAGTGGCAGTTCTTTCTAATCCACTCATGACTTACATTTCAAAAATATGGGCTTGGAATTTCTGTCTGATTTAAAGCAGTTTTAAGTCAAATAGATCAAAAGATCAGTGAATTTTAAGATCAAGTATGTTGCAACCTTACATTGGATCATTTGCAATCTTTTATACTCAATTAAGATGAGACCCTTCATCCAAATAAATCCTCGCCCACACAATGAAGATATTCCAGGAGAGTTTTGCAGGAAGATTCTGAGGAGCGTGAGACAAATAAGGGCTGAACCTAAGTTCAGTGCAAATTATTAACATTAATTAGTAACACTGTAGGGTAGAGATTCAATAGTGCCTTGTCAAATCAAGTTTCAACACCATGTGATCTAACATGATAATGACACAGCACCCTATATCCATGTATGGTAGTTGCCAGATAATTGGTACAATTAACTCTTTATTTTTTTTTCCTGTTTATTTATTTTATTTTATTAAACAAATTACAAAAGCAGTTTACAACAAACAGTTACATTTACAGCTGCATACAAGAGACAGCAATTTTACAAGGGAGAGGAGCAGCAAAGCCAGGCCCCAAACCCTACCGTTCAAACAGTTTACAGGGACATGAGGACAAACTTCAAATCCCAGTTTCACATAAAGATATAAAGAGACAACAGCAATGACAGTTGTACATTACACAGTACTGTTACGTACAAAAGTGCAGACAATACAGACTCAGCAAGCTCCCACCCCTCCCACCTTCCGACCACTAAGGAAGCCCGCCCCTATCCACCTTCCGGTTCTCAGTCCACCCCATGCCCCTTCCAGTTCTCGGTCCGCCCTGACAACAATTAACTCTTTACACTACAGGGTTCATCACATTATAGGCTCAGCCACTTAGGCATTCGAGTCAGAGGTAATCTAGCATTAATCATTAGACTACTCAATTGCAGGCACATTTCTGCTTTGTTGCGACAGAAATATCAATTGGTTTTAAATACTGAAGACCAGAGCAGTAGACCAGCAAGTTGAAGCACCAATCCTCCCTCACCACCTGATGCCTGGAGGAAGAACAGCTCATCTTCCGCCTCAAAACACTTCAACCCAGGTCATCAATGTGGACTTCACCAGTTTCCTCATTTCCTTCCCCCACCCACCCCCCACCTTAACCCAGTTTCAAACTTCCAGCTCAGCGCCATCCTCATGACCTGTCCAACCTGCCAATCTTCCTTCCCACCTATCCGCTCCACCCTCCTCTCTGACCTATCACCTTCATCCCCACCCCCATCCACTATTGTCCTCTTTGCTATCTTCTCCCACCCTCCTCTCTGACCTATCACCTTCATCCCCATCCACCTACTGCACTCTCAGCTACCTTCTCCCCAGCCCCACCCCACTCCCATTTATCTCTCCACCCTGGAGGCTCCCTGCCTTCAGTCCTGATAAAGGGCTTTTGGCTGAAACATCGATTTTCCTGCTCTTCGGATGCTGCCTGACCTGCTGTGCTTTTCCAGCACCATTCTAATCAATAAAGAGAAAACCTGCTTACCTGATGGCCTCTAGCCTGAACCTGCAAGAAAAACATTCTTTTTGCTTATCTTTCATTCTCTCTCAATCAAGAATTCTGAGGCCTCACTGACCTTATTCCAATCATGAATCCAGTACATTCAATTCATGGGAGTGTTTAATATCTGAACGAATGTGAACAAGAATTTGTGCATGTATTTATCTTGGCATTATTAGCATATTTCACACTAATTCTTAGTGCAATCTACCAAATGTGAAGGAGCTAATATAAACACAGTATATTGTTGGATATACGTTTTGATATTTAAGGATTATCTGGAAATAAATGATTTTGCACATTCTATGGAATAAAAAAGATTTCCTTGTGTGATTTTGTGAGAACAGAACCCAACAGTTTAATGCGTGCTGTAAGCATCCTGCATTTTATTGGAAAATCAATGATTTGAAGAAATCGTTAAACAAAGCTTTCAATGAGATAAAAGATAAAGTTTACTGCTTTTCTTTTACTGGGAAAACCTAGCTTCGAGGGGAGCAGGGGATGTTGATATCAATGGTTACCGAGCAACATAGAAGAGTAGGCTATTTGACTCCTCAGGTCTGCTCCACCATTCATTGTGATCATGGCTGATCACGGAGCTCAAAACCTTCATCCCACCCTTCACTTAAATCAGTTGATCCTTTCAGCAACAAGAGTTATGTCTACCTCCTTAAAAACACAATCTTGTGGCCTCAACCACTTTGTGGTAGGGAATTTCACAGGCTTACTGCTGTCTGGCTGAAGAAGTTTCTTATTATCTCAGTTCTAAAATTACCCTTAAACTCTGATCCCTGGAATCCTTCAGCACTGAGAACATCCTTCCTACATCTAACCCATCTAGTCCTGATCGAATTTTATAGGTTTCTAGAAGCACCATTGTTCTTCTTAAATTCCAATGAATACAATCTTAACTGACTCAATCTTTCTTCATACATCAGTCCTGCCATCCCAGGAATCAACTTGGTAAACCTTTGCTATACTCCCTCTATAGCAAAAGCATCCTTCATTAGATGAGGAGACCAAAACTGTACACAATATTCCAAATTTGACCTCACCAATGCTCTGTACAAATGCATCAAGACGTTCTGTTCCTGTACTTGAATCCTCTCACTATGAAGGCCAATATATAGTCTTTACTGCCTGCTGCACCTGTGTGCTTACTTTCAGTGACTGGTGCCCAAGGACACCCAGATCTTAATAAATTGGCTCGTTTGTCGCCATTCAAATAATAATGTTTTACTATTTTTGCTACCAAAATGAAATAACCTCATATTTATCCGCTTTACACTGCTTCTGCCATCCATTTGCCCTCTCACTCAGCCTGTCCAAATTCACTGCAGCCCCCTCTTAGCTCATCCTTCCACCCAGCTTTACGTCATCTGCAAATTTTCAGAGTTTATGATCAGTTCCCTCATCTTTTTCATTAACATATATTGTGAATAGCTGGGATCCTAATACTAATGCAGAAAAGGACATGAATTCCTACTCTGTTTTGTGTCTGCAAATCAATTTTCTATCCATTCAATACACTATCCTCAATCATATGCACTTTCATGTTACATATTAATCTTTTTTGGGGGATCTGGTTGAAAGCCTTTTGAGAGTCCAAGTAAGTCAGATCCTTTAGCTTCCCTGATCAAATCTACTAGTCGCATCCCTAAAGAATTCAAGCAGATTTGTCAAGCCTGATTGGCCTTTTGTAAATCCATGCTGACTGTGTCTGATTCTACCACTGTTTAGTAAGTGCTCTACCATAAAGTCCTTGATAATAGACTCTAACATCTTCTCCAAGTGCTGTCAAACTCACTGGTATATCGTTCTCAGTTTTCTCTCCAGTTGCCTTTTAAAATAGTGGGGTTACATGTGCTACCCTTCAATCTGTAGCAACTTACCAGAATCTCACGTTTCTTGGAAAATGACCATCAATGCATCTATTATTTACTTTATACACCAAGGAGTCACCCTAGCAGCTGCAGTCTCTCCCCTGAAATCCTGTTTTCTAAATTCCTGGGAACCTAAAAGTTTCCAAATACCAGCATTTGTGCCCATCTTGTAAAACCTGAAGGAGTGGATAATGACAAATCTCCAATAACTTAAACCAAGTTGGCCAGAAACAGAGTTGGACATTTATCAAGTGGCTGTACTCCAGCTTCAATCAACAAAATAAAATTTACAGATTACCCTTCAGCTCCTGATTCTTCCATCAATGGTGTTGACTTTTTCTTTCCCCTTTTGCATTTTTTAAACTAAAGAAACTCTGCAAAGTTCTGTTTTTTGGGGCTGTGCTCCCACATCTATGTGAGAGATTAAGGGGATATGGTTTTAACTCCAGATCATAATCTAGGTGTTAACTAGTGTTCACCACTTGCATTACAAAAATGTTTGTTCATAATACACACAGGTTATTTGGAGTTAACTGAAGACAACTGGTGAATACATCTTTTATTCTGGATAACAGAACTGAAGGACAGCGATTGACCTTTATGGTAAGTGAATCAGCATATATACATTAATAATGCAAACTGGAGTCATGATGGGGTTTGATTATCAGCTCATTCCTTCAGTCAACGTCATAGCAACACTCACCAACTAAGATTCTTCAATTTAACTGTTTCTGTTAGTCACGCTCCCTTCACACAACTGATATTGGTGCCTGTTCCATGTCAATTATCATAAATTATTGGAATACAATAAAAATAGTAAACTTTCAGGTAAAAACTAACTGGTACTTTCAACCAAGTATATATCGCTGTTCTTTTACCAGCGCTGGGTCAAAATTCTGGCATTCACTCCCTCAGAGCATTGTGGGTATTCTTACAGAAAATAGACTTCTGCGATTCAAGAAGGTAGCTCACCACCACCAACAGATGTAGACCAGCTCAAGAGTAGTGATAAGAGGACTGGCTGTATATTGAGCACAGATAATCAGTTTTAAGCTCTTAAGAGAAAGAAGTCTTCAAGTTCATCATACAGGCAGAACAAAGCATCGAGGAGTTGCACAAATGTAACACCACTGAATCAAAACAGCAATATCCTCCATTGAATGCCTACTTAAGTTTTTGTGCCCATATTCACGATTAAAAAAAAAATTGCCTACCAGAAATAAGGGGAAACCCAGGAGTTCACCATATTCCTACCTGTTTGGATTCTAAAGGAGTTAACCGAATCACTGTAGAAGTTCTCACTATTTTTGTTTTCCTAATTTGTTTCAGTTCAGAACTTTGAGTTGAGGTGGAGTTGAACTTTGAACATCAATTTGTTTTAAAGGAGATGAAAACAAAGCCAAATGTTTGCTATTGGGAACATGTCTTGCAGATAGTGCAATGTAATTACTGTTCTGAAGACACTGTTGAAAAACTGGCAAGTTGCTATGCTCCAGACTAGCAGTTGATTAGATGCTGAATTGATCAATCAAGGGAGGACCAGAGCTAACTAGTCAACCACAGAAAATCTTGATTGGAAAGCAACAAAAATTGTTCTGATTGGATTTTGCCAGGAGTGTGATTTTATTTTGAAAGCTTACATAGATTAGATTAGATTCCCTACAGTGTAGAAACAGGCCCTTTGGCCCAACCAGTCCACAACAACTCTCCGAAGAGTAACCCACCCAGACCCATTTCCCCTCCGACTAATGCACCAACACTATGGGCAATTTAGCATGGCCAATTCACCCGACTTGCACATCTTTGGACTGTGGGAGGAAACTAGAGCACCCGGAAGAAACTCACGCATTCACGGGGAGAATGTGCAAACTCCACACAGATAGTTGCCTGAGGCTGGAATCGAACCTGGGACCCTGGTGCTGTGAGGCAGCAGTGCTAACCACTGAGCCACCCTGTGGAGTTCTGGAGACTGCTGCTGTGTTTTGCTCTCTAAATTTCTATCGGGTTTTCGAATTATTCTGAGAAAATATTCTGTAACAATCCTAAAATAATCTGTAAGAAATAAATGAATATTGAAGGAGGCCTACCAAAGCTGTTTGCATTGACTGGTGACTTCAGAATTCAAGCACAATTTGGCTGTGACCTTGCCTGTGAACAAACCATTGTCCAAGAATTTTATAAAGGCATATATCATTTGAAACAATTAATTGAACCAGCAAGTTACAATTCTTTTACTACTTAAAAAAATCTCTTAAATTTGTCTGTGTTTCTATCTGAGAAAGTGGGCATTATGCTAAAAGAAAATTGGGCTTTAGATTGCAGATATTAGTTAATTACCTTGATGTTTATTTGTGTTCTCCCTAAGTTACATTATTAGTAACTGTTAATTTTTGTTGAAGTTATATACATATTAATAAAAACCTATTATTCATCAAGTCTGGTAATTTCACTGTATTGTGAATCCAGTCATAAGGCTGATTTTGTTGGGCTTGCTATTACTAGATTGTAACATGCAATGCTTAATAAGCTCTCCATATTCCAAGGCACTATAGAACGGTATGAACCTTCTCAAATGTAACACTGCTTATCATGAAAGGATGGAAAGAGAAAATTGAAATATAGTTATCGGTTAGCTTGACATCAGTCACTGGAAAATTGCTGTAACTCATTAAATCTTATCAATGAATTTGAGAAAAATCAAGATATGGTCAAAGTCAAAGACAAAAGTTTTACAAAGAGAAAACAAAACTTATTTGAGAAATTTGTTGAAGATTTTTCAAGATTTAACTAGCAAGATAGATAAAAGGGAACCAACAGATGTGGTATAATTGGAATTCCAAAAGGCATTTAAGGAAGGTGCCACACAAAACACAGGCTCCTCATGGATTTGAATTCCAGGCACAACTGCTATGCTCCAAGGTGAGGAGTTTTAAGTTAGCATCTCATTTTTTATTCACTCATCTCCTCAGCTGGTTTGAATAATGGTCACTAAAAATGATCCCTTTCCTTAAGGTACCTTTCTCCCAGACCAACTTACACTTCAAAAGGACTCAATTTAACCAGGCTTTTTGTGTTAAAGACAAGGTATCTTTATCAGTCACTAAGTGTGAGAAGTAGGAATACTGTGATGCACATACACGGAGATTAGAAATGAGAAGTGATTTCAAAAAAGATACAACTCAGAAGATGTACACATCATTCTCTGCATTACTCAAGAGGTGAAAAAGTGAGGACTGCAGATGCTGGAGATCAGAGTCAAGATTAGAGGAAAAGCACAGCAAGTCAGGCAGCATCCGAAGAGCAGGAAAATCAAATTCTTGATGAAGGGCTCCTGCCCAAAACATCGATTTTCCTGCTCTTCGGACATTGCCTGACCTGCTATGCTTTTCCAGCAACACTCTAATCATTCCTCAAGAGGTGTAGACAGTGGAACTTTGCAGCTGTTATTTTGGGGAATACCAATAGTATTGTTGGTAGGTGGATGCTTAACTTTGAGTTTCATGGCTGTTCACATCAGCTTCACTTCTTTGGTGCTATTTCCTTTCAATGGTGACTGGCAACTCAGAACAAAAGTGCATCTTTTCTTTTTAACTTCAAAGCATTGGGTTTAAGGGTTGTCCTCAAGCTGCCAGCTTCACAGCACACTTGTCCATACCAGTATATTAGGCACTGACCTACATAGCTCAGGTGTTGTAGTTGCTTTTTTAAGTTCAATATATCCCCAAAAAAGTAAACTAAAAACACGTCTTTTCGCTTGTCTCCTGTCTGGAAGACAACCTCTAAAATTTGTTTTCTTGCGGAGAGAATGTAATTAGATTGCAACAAACTTCTGCCCTTTTAAGTAAATCTCTATTTTGAAGACTTCTTGGCACTCTACAAGGTGTGACATTCCAGAGGTTCACACAGGGAATCATTCAGCAGCCTGTGAATACTATATTTAGAAGTTACAGCATTGGCTTACTGCCTTCATTCGAAAAAAAAACTCAAAATTTCAATGTATCTGTATGTAATTAAGATTTATGATCAGTCAGCTTGACAATATAGAATGAAATGTGAACTCTGAGGTCGTCACAAAGAGGTTGCAAATAGATATAAATGAGTTAGATGAGCGGGAAACAACGTAGCAGATAGGGTATTATGTAGAGGCAAATGAGGTAATTCACTTTAGTATTAAGAATAAAGGAGCAGAGAATATGAAACTTGGAAATGATGTTCCGAGACATTTATGGAAATAACAAAGTTAGCAATTATAATGAAGATGGTGATTGGAACATTCATCTTTCTTACAAAAGAACTGGAATACAAGATTAAACAAGCCTCCCTACAACTGATTAGGGTTTTGGTGTCTGACCACACCTGGGGTATTGTGCAAAGTTTTGTTTTCTATCGCCAGGGAAGGGTTGATTTGGAAACCGTGCAGCAAAGATTCACTGGCTAGGACTCGACAGTGAGAATGCTATCCGATGATGAGATTTGAATTAATTAGTTGCTTACACTCTACAGTTTTAGAAAAAAAATTTAAAATGATCTCACTGAAGTATTCAACAAAGAGGTTTATAAATCTTGGGAATTTTGTACCCTAGAGAGTTGTGAATGCTCCATTGTAGATTGTATTCAAGGTTGAGATAGTTCACATTTTGGCCTCTCAGGGCATTGAGAGATATTGAGAGCTGGTGACAAACTGGGCAGAAAATTAGCCATGAACATACCGAATGGCAGGGAAGCCTGGAGGCACTGCATGGAGTTACTCCTGCTCCTTTTTCTTATCTGCTTATGAAACATTAATTTTCTCTCTGCTCTCTCTCCTTAGTTACTGCTTAGTCTAAAGTATTTTCAGCATTTTGCTTTAGCTCGAATTGGAGTTGCAAAGAATATATTGTCCGAGTTTACACCTTAGCTGGGGTTATTAAACATTGTTACTTTCAGACACCAATCACAATTTAATTTTAAGCAACAGTCACAGAGTTAAAATTCTGTTTCACGATTTTAAGATAGGTCGGAATACAAAACAAGCCATAGCCTGTTAAATAATAATAGCAATGTTGTAGTAACACCAAATTTAAAATATTTGCTGAAGATAATGATTAGCTCAATTCAAATCTCAGCTTATTGGCAACAGGCTCAGCATTTTGTTGTTCAATTGCAATTCCTTCATGAGTATGGACATTAAACACATTAAACTGATGATTTTCTCTCTCAATTGAACAACCATCTCCCCACCCCCAGCTCCCCAAGCACCTACCAAAAAAACTTTGCTTTCAGGAAAATCTTGTTTTGTATAGGAAACACAAGTTTTCAATTTAAAGCCACAAAAACAAAATACAAGTATTCACTGGGATAAAACAATGAATTTATCCTTTTGTGAAACTGCGGTACTCTACACAATACTTTTGACTGGGTTACGGAACTATACATTTATACACTTGATGTTTGGCCACTTACTCTACAGTATTTAAAACAGAGTCAGAGAGATTTACTGAATAGGAAAAGACCATTCAGCCCATCAAGTCTGTGCCAATTAAAACCAACCCCCCAACTGTCCAAATCCCAATTTCCACCACTTGGACTGCAGTCTTTTATGCCTTGGTATCACGTGTATATTTAAATAATTCTTAAATGTTAGGATGGCTTCTGCCTCAACCACCATTACAGCAGTGAGTTCCAGTTCCCACCAACCTTTGGGCATAAATCGCTTTCCTCTCATCGCCTCTCAGCCTCCTACTCCGTATCTTAAATCTAGGCTTTAAATCTATCCCTCCACATAAAGTAAACGTTTCTTGCTGTCGACCCTGTCTATGACCCTCATTATTTTATGCGCCTTAATCATATCCCCTTGACTTGGGAGAAAACAACCCCAGTGTATCCAATCTATCTTCGTAACGAAAACATTCCAGCTCAGACAATATCGTCCTCTGCACACTCTCCAGTGCAATTATATCGGTCCAATAACGTAGATTCCAGCCTGCAAACAATACTCCAGTTGTGTCCTCAACAATGTTTTATACAGTTGTAGCATAACCACCCTGTATTTAAATGCTATGCCTCTGCTAAAAAAAAGCAAATATCCCAAGTGCCTTCTTTACTACTTTATCCAACTGAGTGCTACCTTAAGAGACCATTGTCCCTTTATTCCTCGCTGCTTCTGAGAGTCTTACCATTCATCACATATTCCCTGGCTTTGTTTGTCCTGCCAAGTGCATCCACTCACTCTTATCCAGATTGATTTCCATTTGACACTGATCAGCCTAGCTACATCCATCTATCATAAGGCTATCCTTCTCACTATTTACTAAGCCATGAATTTTCCTATCACCAGAAAATTCACTGATCATCCCTCCTGTATTCTTTGTTTTAATTCACTCATCTCCAAATCTTGGTGCATTTGAACATGGACTGTTTCAGTATCTGAGAACTTGCAAGAGATTCTGAATACTGTGCAGTCACTGGCAAACATGCTCACTTCTGACCTTATGATGGAGGGAGGGTGATTGATGAAGCAGCTGAAAATAGTTGGATAAAATTGCAAACAGCAGTTTATAGAATTATAAAAGCAACTACATTTTGAATTCCCTGATCAGTTCAGAAGTTTGGAAAGGCATTGCAATTAAAAGCAATGCATATCTTTAAGTTTGATTTATATGTTACGTGTTGTGGGATAAGGTGAAGACATGGTCAGCCATTTTTACAATTTCATTCAGATGCTTGAGGATCTGGTACTGAGAGGTTTGGAATTCAGCTTTTAACGACACACATTTTAATGAGATTTTATAATCTTGTCTTTAAGAGTGTAGGGGGTTTAACAATTCCACACATTAAAAATAATAAAGAAAAAAAACTCATGTTGTATTGTGATAGGGGCCCAGTGATACTAAAACGTCAGTGTATGGGTGTGCCATGGAATTCATTTGGGCTTGCTCTGAAGCTAAAAGTGACAGTGAGTTTAGTTTGCAGTTTGTTTTCAGGTGTCACAGGGAGAGATTTTGAACCGATTGTGGATGACGTGGTATCAGCACAAATGGAAATCTAATTATGAAATCTGATCAATGTACAAGAACACTGATAGAAAAATCAACCATTTAGCAGCACCGTTCTAAAGCCTCTAGTGGAATTAGCAAACGAGACATGACAAAGGCACTAGTAATTGGACAGATTCTCTCTGACGCCATCAGAAGCAGGTGAAGCCTAGATTTTGGGATGAAACTTGTTATTTAATAAGTGAGACCATGTCTCGAAAACTTGTACTTTGTAATTAACCAAGACAAAAAGAAACAAAAGCAAGCACCATAACTACCAACTGTCTCATTTAGGAATATTCGGTCAATATTCAATTTCAGAATTGATAAACAAACTTGCCTTTACATTATTAATGCACTTCCTGAACTGGAATTGGTTTTCTGATATTGGTTTTTGAATGCCACCTCAGCTTATCCCACCTGCACACAGTTTGCACAGCAGTAACTCAATTCGGTTGAAAGGGTGAACAAAAGGTCGATGACTTCCATTTAATTTTTTTTTGTTGATTCAACAAGCAGGCTGTAGTTCTTTTTACCTCGGATTTTGAACAGACTTCCCAAAGGCCAGCCATTCAATAACTGACTTGTAATACAACAAGAAAACCATGAATAAATGCAGTTCAGGTATTTCCGTACTTGTTTATATTAATTACACGTATTGCACATAGAACAACTTCAGTCTGTTCAGAGAACAAGTGATGTTTGGAACACAAGGAATCTCATCCTCAAACATCAGTATCCACCACCTGAAAGTCAGCAGTTTTAAGAGTGTCAGGAAAATATTCTGCTGACAGATCATATTTAAAGTGACATGAGTGACCTTTTGATGAAGCAAAGGAAAACTGCCATTATCTACAGAATTGAGAGACACGAGTAAGCAGCTTTATAAAAAGAAAGAAAACTCAATGGTAGTAGGTGCAGTATTTAAAGGGTTACACAAAAGTGTGTGAAGAATCTTATTCAGATAGGGTCTTGTATTTGCCACAGCTGATACTTCCCAAAACTCCACAGCATGGACGTTCAACTTGGAAATGTAAATTGAGTGTGAAGCCTAGAACTGCATTTCCCTCAGGAGCATCATGAGTCTGTTGCCTCCAGGTATTAGATGGGACCCAGGTGCTACACTGTGCAAAGCAAAACTGATTCAACAGCAGGTGTGAATGCACAACAAAAGTGCAAGTAATCAGGCTTGGTTTTCAATTAAACTTGGAGTTATGAAAAAAATGTGAAATTAAATGTTAACAAATCAAGAAAAATACAGACAAATGTTCAGGCCAAACCAAAACCAAAGTAATGCTCACCCATTCCTCACCAGCAGTGTTAATATATTTTCCTCTCAATTCTACATGGCAAAATTGTCAAATTAGACTTCCAATACTTTGATCTGCCCAACAGAAGCACACATCTGTCCTACTCTACTCGGGGAAAGGGGGCGGGGGGGGGGGGGGGAGCGCGACTGCCACTGAACTGGAATACAGCTGCAGAATAGCAGGGGTTTAATTAAAATCCTCAGTCTCAAGTACACTCTGTCTCTTACTGCAATTATTTAACCAGCTTTCATTACAACAGCACACAAAAACAGACTAAAGGTCTCAAGTGTCAACGATAAAAACAATCACAGTTAGACACAGTTTTTCAATAAACATCCGCACTCAGGTAGAACAAAACTATTAAGAGTAAGATCCGAACATGTCACAGGACCAATCAGCTTGAATCATGGAAGCTAGGTTCAAGCCTTGACCTTTTGTTTGGGGGAGGTGGGGGTAGAATGAGAATGCCCCAGATAAAGGAGCAGGCTTGTTTTCAGGAATGAGGGCAGCATATATCCACAAGGAACTCAAGATTTTAAACGCATGTGAATTTTCGACTGAGACTGCTTTGTCTGAAGCAGGTCAGAAGCATAGCTTTGAGCTCTTGAAGTAGTGAGAAGTTAACATTAAATGACAGCTATACATTTCCACTCAGTTGCACAAAGAAAGATGTAAATATAGGGCAGTGCAGATGACAGTAAAATGGGTCTGCGCTAGCACTAAAAGCACCACAGGAACTGGCGTAGGCCACTCAGCCTCTTGAACCTGGTCCACCATTCAATGAGATCATGGTTGATCTGCAGCTGAACCCCATATACCAGTCTTTGGCCCATTTCTCTTAATAGCTTTGCTTAGGAAGTATTTGTCTATCTCAGTTTGAAAATTCATAACTAATTCAGCATCCTTTGCCATTTGTGGAAAAGAGGTCCAAACACCTACCCATTACGTGTAAAAGTGCTTCCTAACATGTCTCTTGAGTGGTCTGGCCTGAATTCTCAGAAAATGCCGCGTAGTTCTAGATCCTCCAAACAGTGGGAACAGTTTCTTTATCCACCATGTCTTTTCCCATTAATTTACTGAAGACATTGATCAGATCATCCCTTAACCTTCTAAATTCTAGATAAAAATAGGCCTAATTTGTACAATTTCCTGTGTAGTGGAGTAGAGTGCTCCATTTAGGAACCTTCACTGAAGCTTCCCCTTAATTTGTAGTTTTTTTTCAGAAAAGTAGACATCCACCAAGATGATGGTTTAGTCTTTTTGCCCTTTTTCTCTATAGCTCTGTCATTCATTAAAGTGTTCACCCAATTCCCCTTTGAATTTTAACATCAAAACATACAGTGCATTTCAGACTGTAAAGAATAACAAATAGAATTACAATCTATAACAGCATTGCTAAATGGAAAATGATCAAATATTTGTGAGTAAAAAAATCATATGAATGGGGGGGGGGGGGGGGGGGGGTGGAGGGGTACTAACGTGGATCAAATGGACCAATGCAGTGCTGAAATACTTTATGTTTCTACCTCAATGTGTCATACCATTCAGCTCAACATACAGGACAACACCTTCACTGTAGCTGGATTCACAGCTTAAAATTTCATACACAACATTTCAAGACGTGTGGTGTAAATGTTACTTGCCACCTAAGTGTCAGGCTATCATCATCTCCAACAAAAGACAATCTAATCATCTCTTCTTACATCTAATGACATCACCGTTGCTGAATTCTCCATTATCAATATCCTGAGGTTTAGCACCAGCCAGAAACTCAACCAGACCATGTAAATACTATGGCAACAAACAGGTTAGAAGCTTGAAATCCTGCACTACGTAACTCACCTCCTGACTCCCCGGAGTTTGTTGGTCATCTACAAGTCATGAGACATTTTTTAATTGACTTGTGGTTTGTAGCTTTGCTCGCTGGCTGGCATTTATTACCTGTACCTAGCTGCCTTCTTGAACCACTTTAGTCCATGTGCTGTAGTCTGACCCACAATGCCCTGATTGAGAGAGTTCCAGATATGAGCATGATGGAATCCTCCCCCAAATTATCAGGACAGATCGAACTCCAACAACACGGGCGATATGGTGGCTCAGTGGTTAGCACTGCTGCCTCACAGCGCCAGGGTCCCAGGTTTGATTCCAGCCTCAGGCAACTGCGTGTGGAGTTTGCACATTCTCCCAGTGTCTGCGTGGGTTTTCTCCGGGTGCTCCGGTTTCCTCCCACAATCCAAAGATGTGCAGGTTAGGTGAATTGGCCATGCTAAATTGCCCATAGTGTTAGGTGCACTAGTCAGAGGGAAATGGGTCTGCTCTTTGGAGGGTCGGTGTGGACTTGTTGGGCCGAAGGGCCTGTTTCCACACTGTAGGGAATCAATTGCAACACTAAAAAAACTCAAAGTCGTCTGGCACTTGTTTTCACCACATCCAATCTTTCCAAAACAGATCACAATGGCAGTAATCTGTACTATCTACAATTACTAAGGCTCCTTCAACAGCACCTTCCAAACTGACAACCTCCACTGCAAAGGAGGGCAAGGACAGCAGATGCATGGAAGCACCTGCAAGACTCCCTCATGGCCATCCTGGCTTGAACCATATGATCACTCCTTCACTGATGCTGGGTCAAAATTCTGAAATTGCTTCCTAACAACCGTGCGAGATAACCTACCTACATCCTCACAAACTGCAGTGGTGCATGAAGGTAGCTCACCACTCTCTTCTCCAAAGCAATTACAGACGGGCAAGAAATGCTGGCCGAGCCAGTTTCACCAACATCCCACAAATTAATATGCTTCATGGAGTGCTAGCTCATTCAATCAGAGCAGATGGCCAGAGGTGAAAAATGGCATCAGTGGCAATGGAGCAAGATAAAAACATTTCTTCAAGAAGTAAATGTGCTAGAATTTGAATAGCTGTGCAAGAAACCATTACTTTCACTTGAAAGATTACATTTATCAAAGCAAGTGCATAGCTCAATGAGAAGGGCTCTTATGGCATAGCTGGAGCTTTTCTACTTGCAGACCAGAACACCGGGCTTAAAATCCCACCTGCTCAGAGATGTGTCAATAAATGTCTGAACAGACTGGTTGAAAATATCTGCAGGTCAAGAAGATAAATGTACTGAGTCACACCAAGAGAGAAAGCTGTACACAGACAATGTCAAAATGTTTTCTGTAGAAAATCTTTGCTCACAAAATGGACACAAAATGCTCTCATCAGAAAGTTAGACATCTGAAGCCAATGCAATGTAACAAATGCCTAATAATGTAGTCTGGAAACGAACTTTCTCAAAAGGTCATAGTCATTAGAATTAAGCCCAGTCCATTCAGGAGAAATGCCACAAAGAACTTCTACATACAAAGATGTTTGGAACTCTCTTCCACAAATGGCAGTGGATGATAGATCAGTCATTAATTTTAAATCTGAGACAATTTTTTTTGCATTAAGCGAAGGCATTCATGGGCATGGGCCAAAGGAAGGTATTAGGTCAGAGATCATCCATTGAATAATGGAACAGGCTTGAGGGGCTAAATGTCTTATTCGTTTTTCCACGTTCCAGTAAAAAGATCATTCAAAAACACACTTTGTTTGATTTTGACATTGGCATGAAACAAGAAGGGCTGAGGGTACTGACACTATTACTTAAGTTGTCATAACAGTCTTACATGGAAATGCCCTGCAAGTTATCAGTTTAGTTTCTCATCCAAAACAAGGACTCATTGTGACCTGGGTAAAAGCAGAATAATTCTTTGGAATAGGTCATAAAATATTGAAATAGTTGGGTGTGTACAGTTACATGATCAGGACACACCTTGAGAACTGGTGAATGTGCCAAAGTACAATGTGTTACAGCATTCTCTTTCTCTTAAACTCCTGATCTCTGTTATCCAAGGGGACTTTGCAACACACTGATCAAATTATGCCTGTGTAAGAAATAATTTCACTGAAAATACAATAGCCCACCAATCACACTGTTCTTTTTAAAATTGATGATTGCAATACCAGTTATATAATGGTATTCTGAATACCATTCCTATTTGGTTTCTGCACTTGTATTTTTTCATTCATTCACAGGTCATGGGTGTTGCTGGTTGGGTAGCATTTATGCCAATTCCTAGTTAACATTGAGAAGGTGCTGTTGAGCTTTTTTTAAAAAACTGGCGCAATCCATTTGATGTTGGCAGACCCTTAATACTATCTGGGAAGAACTGACAGGATTTTTACCCAATGACACTGAATAAACAGCAATATATATCCAAGTGAAGCAGCGGAGTGGCTTGGAGGGGAACTTGCAGGTAGTGGTATTCCCACGTATCTGCAACCTTTGTACTTAATGATGGTAGTGGTCATGAGTTTGGAAAATTTTGCCTGAAAAGCCTTGGAGAATTTCTGCAGTGCATCTTGTGAATAGTACATACTGCTGCTACAAGGTGTCAGTGTGGACGTAGTGAATGCTTATGGACATGGTGCTTTGTCCTGGATAGTGACAGCTTTCTTGAGTGTTGCTGGAGGTCATAGAGATGTGTACAGACACTTTGGTCCAACAGGTTCAGAAAAAATTTACAATGATGTTGCTAGAGTTGCTATTGGGAGAGGTTTAATAGGATGAGGCTGTTTTCCCTGGAGCGACAGAGGCTGAGGGGTGACCTTACAGAGATTTACAAAATCATGAGGGGCACGGAGAGGATAAATACACAAGGTCTTTTCCCTTGGGTGTGGAAACTAGAGGGCATATATTTATGGTGAGAGGGGAAACATTTAAAAGGGACCTAAGGGACAACTTTTTCATGCAAAGGGTGTTGCTAGAGGAAGTGTTGGAGGCTGGTACAATAATACCATTTAAAAAGCATCTGGATGGGAGTGTGAATAGGGAGGGTTGAGAGAGACATGGGCCAAGTGCTACAAATGTGACTAGATTAGATTAGGATATCTGGTGCTCAGATCCAGACAAATGGGGGGTATTGTGTCACATATTTGTGGTTTGTAGGTGGTGGATAGGTTTTGGAGAAACAGGAGGAGAGTTATTTGCAACAATGTTCTTACTCTCGAACCTGAACTTAGAAATCATCTCAGTGTTGTCATGCAGAAACTGGAAAAGATGCCTATCCGCATTCCAGCAGGCATTTGCACAGAAGTGAGAGAGATGACAAACAAACTGCAAGATAAGCTAGAGGAGGGTGGGGGTGGGGAGAAAGTAGCATAGAGTACAATGGGTGAGCACGACATGGTTGAAGAGCTTCAGGGCAGAGGAAATGACCTGGGAGTTGCAGTGGGAGAGGGACTCCCTGAGATTCTTGAAGAGGTGGAAAACTTCTTCAAGGCAGGCATCCTTGCAAGAAGATTCGCAGTACGGTTAAAATCAACGAGGTAAAAACAATGACTGCAGATGCTGGAAACCAGATTCTGGATTAGTGGTGCTGGAAGAGCACAGCAGTTCAGGCTCTGGATTAGTGGTGCTGGAAGAGCACAGCAGTTCAGAAGGACAAGGCAAGATTGGATAGCACAAATTAGAGTCAGTCAGGTCCTTCATGATGCCCAAAATCATAACTGTCCACCCAAAGCCCTATTTTGTTCCAAAATAATGACATGCACGAAGACTTATTACATGCAGCACAGGAAAACAAGCCTGCAGGCTAAATTACTAAAGATGGCAGGCTAATGCTCAATGTGAATGGCATTGCTCTGTCAGTAGTTTTCAAAGAAACATGGTCAAAACCTTTGGCAAATACAGACAGGTAAACGCCTATTATGTGCAGAAGCATCTATTAACTATCACTGACAACAGAAGCCAATATTATATTTGCCAAGATTTCAAGAACTGACAATATGTTGTAACCTGCAGCAGGCTGATTAAACCCCCATGCTGTGAGCCTTCATTAGAGCTTCAATTTTCAAAATGTTTATTTTTCACTCTCCCCGCATCAGATTCAGAAATAATTTGCTAGTTAAACCGGCACTCACCATGTTGGTTAGTTAAACCGGCAGTCACCATGGTTAAAAAGTGGCAGTCGAGGTATGTGCCATGTAAGTGTGCATTTACATATTACCATCATTTATCAGATTTCCAATGAAAGGGTTGGTATGGTTAAATACAGGCATTCTTATTTAAAATATCAGTACACTTAACAGGAGATTCATGGCATGAAAAGTGAGAACATAATGAGCTCAAACATGCATAAAAATGTTTAATATGGATTAAAAAATATATACTTTTCATTGTTGAGATACATCCCTGCCAAAACTTCCTTTCATTAGAAATTAATAAATTCAGCACTCCTATACATTGTACCTTCATGTAAATTGCACTTTATGCCCTATCCATCTCCACAATAAAAATCTTTTAATGTTGCATATTATTTATAGTCTAGGTTTTGACAAATCCACTACATTCTAACTTTTGCTCTTCATCAACAGCGTATGTTCAGAATTGCTTTTTAGCATTGAGAATGTTTCTTGTTTTTTTTTATTATTTGTTCACAGGATGTGTGTGTTGCTGGTTAGGCAGTACTTATTGCCCATCTCTAATTGCCCTGAGGACATTTAAGAGTCAACCACATTGCTGTAAGTTTGGAGTCATATGTAGGCCAGATCGGGTAAAGGATAACCGTTTATTGCCCCAAGAGGTCATTAGTGAACCAAGTAGGTTTTTCTGATGATTGACAATGGATTCATGGTCATCATTAGACTCTTAAATCCAGATTGTTTTTTTTAAAACTTCAAATTGTTCTATCTGCCATGGTGGGATTTGAACCCAGGTCCCCAGAACATTGCTGGATTAACAGTGCAGCAATAATACCACAAGGCCATTGCCTCCCCAGTGAGTGTGGTGAGGGGTGGTGCAAGTTCAAACAAATCTCAACACCAAACTAAAAAGTAATCTCTGCATGAGAACATAGGCTTTTGGAGCATAAGCCTGCAGTGGTTTGGAAAGGCTGAATAGTTGCAAATCTTTACAGCTTTCCCAATGCTGCTCAGTGTTTCGTCACTCAACACCTGATATCTTGCAGCTGCATTTCAAATCCTGCATTCCTCCCTTTCATCCGAGCACCTTAACAGGAAACAACTCATTTGCCCGCAGCTGAACCAGTCGTTAAATGTCTGACATTTAACGATAATCAAATTCCGCAGATAACAAGAACAGTGAACAACACAGAAAGTCTGTTTATTGTGGTCCATAATATCTCACTGTGATAAGCTTCTCCCTCAAATATCTCAAACTCCACTACAGGCATTGTTACAAATTGATAGAAGTTAACTCCTTGAACTGAAAATGAATTTTCTCAGAGACACAATGAGGTTTGAAGATGATTCACGTTGTTAACTTGCAGCAAGGTAACCAGAAAATAAAGGCAATATGTACAGGCTAAAATCAATGCCAAGATTGCATTAAATGTTTCAAATCAATTCACTGAGGACAGATGAAGCTGAGCCATCAAATGTAGCCTAAACATAGTTCCATTTATTTACTTCAGACCTGAAATACGCAGAAATAAAAACAATGGTCACAATCAAATTGTTAAATCACCCACTTGCATGCAACATTGTTACTTGAATTCAGACTTTCATTTGTCGACAGACATCAATTAGGTTATTCTTATATATTGAGGAGGATTTGCAGAAGAAGACAAACACCAAGATGCCAAGGCGCACCAGTGCACACTGCACGTGCTCATAACATAAATGTATGACTCCCTCCATTTTATAAACATTTTTTGAGAATTGATTTTCTGTTTGATTAACTAGGCAACTTCAACCAAGGAAAACAAATAAACAAATCCTTGTGAATATCCACACTTGACAAAATTAAATCTTACTTAGCCATTCTGATTTTGTTCCAAGTTTGATGTTGACTGAAGTTTTGGACTGTCTGATTTCATTGGAGAACTCTCAAAAGATCCTGTTTCTCTTTTCTGTACAACTGGTGTATTTGCTTTCATTCAATCCACTTTTATATCTTTGCTGCTCAGAATTTCAGCCTGTTAATGAATAGCCTGTGTTTTCAGTGTACGCTGCTGGTTAATTATCTTTTCAAGATTAGCTTTCATGTTTAAATCTTTCGCCCTCTATTGCTTCGATATCAGATGAGATCTCTTTGTCATCCATTTTTACAAAAGTCGGAATGGTTTAAAATGGGTAATTTGACCATGACAACAGCTCGAAAGGAAATTTTGACAGCTTATTCCAATATTCTTGAGAGATAGTATGTTTAGAACATGAACAGTATGCACAGAAACAGGCCCTATGACTCATCATATCTATGCTAACTATGCTGACCCTCCCCCCTCCCTTTCCTGCATCCCCACCCCCATCCCCTGGGTATTTGACATTTTCATCCTGGGTATCCTCTCCACCCTATTCATGCCTCTCACAATTTTATAGACTGCAGTCAGATCATCCCTCAGCCTCCAATGCTCCAGCAAAACAATTGACACTTGGCCACCGCTCCTAATACACTCCAATCTAGGCAACATTCTAGGCAACACTCTCCGAAGCATCCACATTCTTCCAACAGTGTGGCAACCAGAACTGCATACAATACTCCAAACGTGGCTGAAGGTTTCTTACTGCGGCAACATGACTTGCCAACTTTTACACTCATGCATAAATTCCTACATACTCAATGTTCCAACGAATGAAGGCAAGCATGCCACATGACTCCTTTACGATCATATCCACTTCTTTTATCACTTGGAGAGAACTATGGACTTGCACTGCTAGATCCCTCTGTACATGAATGTTTCTAAGGTCCTGCCATTTACTGAATACTGTCCTCTTGCATTTGATGTTCCAAAATGCACCACTTCACACTTGCCGGAATTAAACTCTATCTACCATTTCTCCACCCAACTTCCTAATTAATCCCTATCTGGCAGTATCCCATGACAGGCTTCCTCAGAATCCACAACTAATTTTTGTGTCACCTGCAAACTTATTAATCAGACCACCTACATTTTCATCCAAATTGCTTACATACAGGGTGGCATGGTGGCTCAGTGGTTAGCACTGCTGCCCCACAGCACCAAGGATCCAGGTTTGATTCCACCATTAGGCGACTGTCTGCGTGGAGTTTACACGTTCTCTCCATGTCTGCACGGGTTTCCGCCGGGTGCTCCGGTTTCCTCCCACAGTTCAAAGATGTGCAGGTTAGGTAGATTGGCTGTGCTAAAATTGTGTCCAGCAGGCTAAGATAAAAGGTAGGGAGGAGGGACTTGGGGGAGGGGTGTTGGAAGGAGGTCAAGGTGAGGGTGATAGGCCGGAGTAGGGGTGGGGGCGGAGAGGTCAGGAAGAAGATTGCAGGTTAGGAAGGCGGTGCTGAGTTCGAGGGTTGGGACTGAGACAAGGTGGGGGGGGGGGGGGTGAAGGGAAATGAGGAAACTGGAGAAATCTGAGTTCATCCTTTGTGGTTGGAGGGTTCCTAGGCGGAAGATGAGGCGCTCTTCCTCCAACCGTCGTGTTGCTACGGTCTAGCGATGGAGGAGTCCAAGTGCCTGCATGTCCTTGGTGAAGTGGGAGGGGGAGTTGAAGTGTTGAGCCACGGGTGGTTGGGTTGGTTGGTCCGGGTGGCCCAGAGGTGTTCTCTGAAACGTTCCGCAAGTAGGCGGCCTGTCTCCCCAATATAGAGGCCACATCGGTTGCAGCAGATGCAATAAATGATGTGTGTGGAGGTGCCCTCCCCCCCCCCCCTTGTCTCAGTCAAATCCCTCGAACTCAGCATCGCCTTCCTAACCTGCAATCTTCTTCCTGACCTCTCCGCCCCCACCCCCACTCCGGCCTATCACCCTTACCTTGACCTCCTTCCACCTATCGCATTTCCAACGCCCCTCCCCCAAGTCCCTCCTCCCTAACTTTTATCTTGCTGGACACACTTTCCTCATTCCTGAAGGGCTTATGCCCGAAACGTCGATTCTCCTGCTCCTTGGATGCTGCCTGACCTGCTTCGCTTTTCCAGCAACACATTTTCAGCTCTGATCTCCAGCATCTGCAGTCCTCTCTTTCTCCTGCGCTAAAATTGCCCATAGTGTCCAGGGATGTGGGTTAGCCAGATGAAATGCAGGGGTGAGAGTGTGGGTCATGGTGGGATGCTCTTCAGAGGTTTGGTGTCCCCCAAATAGGTTGAATGGCCTGCTTCCTAATTATGGAATGCTATGGTATATAAAGAGATCCCAGCACTTATCCTTGTTTTACCCCATAGGTCACAGACCTCTCGTCAGAAAATCATCCTTCCACAACCACCTTCTGTAACCAAGCTAACTTTTTTTTAATCCACCATAGGCAACTCAGCATCGATCGCATGTGATTTAGTCTTCGGGACCAACCTATCATGAGGGACCTTGTCAAATACTTTAATGAAGTCCATGAAGTCCATCCACTGACTTACCCTCAACAATCACCTTTGTTACTTCCTCAAAACTTCAAATCAAATTTGAGACACAACCTCTCCACTTTTCTCTGGTCTTCTATGATCTCACCTGAAGCTAAAGAGAATACAAAGATACCTATCCAGGCGTCACCCTTGCCATCCTCAGCGTTTTGGGATGGAACCCAACAGGCCCTGGTGACTTATCTACCTTGATGGTTTTTCAAGACACCCATCACCTCCTCCTTCCAACCTGCCCCAGAATATCAATGCAGCCCTTTCTAATCTTCCCATCATCGAGGTCCTCCTCCTTGGTGAGTACTGATCCAAAATACATTAAAAGAACCTCAACCACCACCTCTGGCTCCTCGCATAAATTCTCTTTGTCCTAGAATGGACCTACCTGTTCCCTCATTACCCTCTTGCTCCTTAAATACCTCGGGATTCCCCTTAATCCTACTTGCCAAGGACATTTCATGGCCCTTCTAGACCTTGTAATTCCTTGTTTGAATTCTTTCCTGTTTCCTTTATATTCCTTAAAGGGACTACCTGAACTTCAGTTTCCTAAATCTTACATATGCTTCATTTTCTTTTTGCTCACCATTGATTCCCGATCACTACCACTGTCTAGAACTCTGTGAACATCAGATTAGTAAGTAAACCCTCTTGCTATGGAGATCATACTTACTATTTATGTGTTATCAGTGTCAAGAATTTGAGCCGATCTCTGATCCAACTTGATGCAGCCCTGTTCACAGGACAATACATTATAATGATAATGGAATATTGTCAGCCCCTTATCTGCACACTGGTCAAATGCTACCCATTGATGCGTAAAGATCCCAAGTCTCTCTGACACTATACTTTCTTCAGGACTCTGTTATTAATTACTCACTGCGTTACCAATACATTTTGTCAAAATGTACTGGCTCTCATTTCTCTGTATTGAATTCGATCTGCTACATCTGTGCCTGTTCTGCCACTCTTTTTAGAATCCCTACTGTGCAGAAAGCAGGTCATTTGACCCTTCAAGTCCAGACTGACCCTCTGAAGAGCATTCCAATGTGACCCACGCTCCTACCCTCTCCTTGTATCCCTGTATTGCCCCATAGTTAATCCACCTAGCCTGCACACTATGACTACTTTAGCACAGCCAATCTACCTAACCTCATCTTTGGACTGTGGAAGGAGACCAAAGCACCTACAGGAAACCCATGCTGACACAAGGAAAATGTGCAAACTCCACCACAAGTGGTCATCCAAGACTGGAATCAAACCCATGTTCCTGATACTATCAAGCAGCAGTACAACCGCGGAGCCAATGTGCGACCCAATTACCTTGAAGACCATTTTGTATGACTGTCTGCCAGCCTCCAGTTTGAAAAACAGCCATTTACACAACTTGCATTTTTTTAAGTCCTAAAGCAAATTGTTTTATTCAAGCTGACACTAACCATCCTATTCCATAAGCCTCTATTTTGTTAGCCAGTCTTTTATATAGTAAAGTCATTGCAGACAACTGTATTTTCACCAATATTCATTAAGAAAGTGAATTAGTCAAAAAATGGTCCATGCTGGTTCTCCTTAATAGGCACAAACTTTGTCAAGTCCCTAATCATTCTTTCACTAACATTATTTCCAAACCCTTACCAACTACTGACGTTAAACTGACTGGACTATAGTCACCGAAATGTTTTTACCTCTTATTTAACCAGGACGTCAAGCATTTGGCACTTTCCAATCCTCTGGCACCTCCCCGAAGTGTACAGCAGATCATAAGATTATGTTTACAATATTATAAGCCCCTTTCCACAACTCCCCCACTTTTCATAGTAGCCTGGGATACAAGCCATCCAGACGAACTAACTAAAGTGTCGGGTTGGCGTGAAAACAGCAGTTCTGCTGAGAATTTGGTTCTTTTCTCAAGAAGTGGTGCCCAGCACGTTAACTAACACTACAAAAGAAAAGTCCTGTTGGGGATTTTCAACACAATCAAAATGGTTGATGCACATATGCCTGAGGAAGTGTAGCATCTCGAGCTTGTGCAGCACAGCTGTCAGCATCAAAAGGAACATTATTTACGACAGGCAAAAATAGCAGAGTCAACAAGGCAATACATTTAAATATAGACTGACCACTTACTTTGATAGACTTGAAGTACAAGCAGGATTGTTTTTTAAAGGTAGATAATTGGCAGTACTAACAGTGACAGGTCAGGGATAATAGCCAAATGGTAAAGTAATCTACCCAAGGGAATCAACAGACAGATGCTGCCATATGGTCCCCAACTGTAAGCTTCACAACGCTACCTCTTTTGACCTGAGGTGTCATTGCTCAAACTGAAATTTCTCATTAGAAGGGAGGCACAGCAAAGACCAACATTTTACATCCTTTAATCAAAAGCAAAATATAAACCGTGTTCACCAGAGGTGAAAGAGGTAAAGAATGTCGGAAAATAGCTACAAGTTTGGGAAATCAGAACAACCAAGCCTGCCTCAGTGCAGCTAAATTCAAAGTAATGTTACTGACTGATATGACACAAAAGGTGGCCACTGGGCCCTTTGAAATGTGCTAGCTGTCTGACAGTAATATCCAATTAATCAGGATCTTCTGCACTTTCCCCATCATCCTACATATTAATTTATTACAAGTATTTAACCAAGTCTCCTTTGCAAGTTGCTTTTCAATTTGACACAACCTCACTTTCAGGCCCGGGTTTTCAGATCACAATAACTTGCCCTGTTTAAAACAAAGGTTTCCTCATATCATCTCTGGTTCTTTTGCATTTCATCTTAAATTTATGTTTATAGAGTCATACAGTCAAAAGCTGTACAGCATGGAAGCAGACCCTTTGGTGAAACTTGTCCATGCCGACCAGATATCCTAAATAAATCTTGTCCCATTTTCTAGCACTTGGCCCATATCCCTCTAAACCCTTCCTATCCATGTGCCCATCCAGATGCCTTTTAAATGTTGTCATTTAATCAGCATTCATGACTTCCTCTGGCAGCTCATTCTATACATGTACCACTCCCTACATGAATTGTTGCCCCTCAGGTCCCATTTATGTCCTTCCTCTCTCACCTTAAACCTACGCCCTCTAGTTTTGCACTCCTCTTACATGGGGAAAAGACTTTGGTAATTCATCCTATCTGTGCTCATGATTTTATAAAACTCTGTAAACTCATCCCTTAGCATCTGATGCTCCTGGGAAAAATAGTCCCAGCCTATTCAGCTTCTCCTTGTAGTTCAAACCCTCCAACCTCAGCAACATTCTTGTAAATCTTTTCTGAATTCTTTCAAGTTTAACAACATCTTTTCTATAACTGGGAGACCACAGCTGAAAGCAGTATTCCAAAAGTAGCCTAACCAATGTCCTGTACAACAGCCCAACTCATATACTCAATGCGGAGAAAGTGAGGACTGCAGATGCTGGAGATCAGAGTCAAGAGTGTGGTGCTGGAAAAGCACAGCAGGTCAGGCAATATCAGAGGAGCCTCAGATGTTGCCTGACCTGCTGTGCTTTTCCAGCACCTACTCTCGATTCATATACTCAATGCACTGACCAATTAAGGCCAGGGAACCAAACGCCTTCTTTACTACCTTGTCTACCTGTGACTCTACCTTCAAAGAACCTTTGTGACACTGCAAACAGTTTCTTTATTACTCTATAAGAATCATTCAGGATTTTGAACTCCTCCATCTATTCTCCTCATAACCTTTTCTACTTTAAGAAATGAGAAAATTGGTGAGAAAACTGGATTGCCAACTTTTCTTATATTTCATGTTGACACAAGACATTCAGTGTGTGAAGTGGTTTGGGATCAGCTCCTTCATTTGATCATTAAATTCAACGAATATTTCAGGAACAGTGACAGCTGAATACTTAATGCCACTTTTTCAAAGAACACGACATTCTTCACTGACCAGGTTTACCTGCAATTGAGATTCAGCTGCACTTTTGCGATTTACAGAGGCCCTTCTTACGTTTGATAAGAACACTTATCAAAAAAAACTTTACATTTTGTACAATATGGAGATATATGTGGTGAAACATCCACCTTTGTCAAATGACATTTGTAGAGCAAATTGAAACGGATTTCGATTCACCTTCAGCAAAAATGATTAGGTCCTTCTTTCAATACAGAAATTGATTAGATATACTTGGCATTAATTCAATACAACTTAAACTATTATACAAAATATTTTCAACACCAAAATAATGTCAAACATGCACAGGTGTGTGCAGACATTCCATCCTGCAATTTTTATCCAAAGAATTAGCAAATGATAATTTGTCTTTGCAGAACTACCAGCTCCGCCATGATGCAAATATTGCACAATATATTTAAAGTGTACAGCATTGCACGTTGCAAGATAATTTTTATAGCACCTATATGGCATAATGCCCCAAACAGTTTACAGCCCAACAAGTATCAGTACTTTTAAAATACAGTAATTGGTGCTGTACAGGAAATACAGCAATTAATTTACCTACAGCAAGGGCTGCAGCAATGAGATCATGACCAGATTATATGATTTTATAGCAAAATTAGTCGAGGGAAGGCTTCTATTCTTCCTTTTACTGGGTGTGTCCCTAAGATATCATCTCATTAAGTTTCAAATGATGGATAACACTAACCAAACAAGGTAGCTTTCATAGCTTTCTAGTACTTTTTAAATAACTTCATTTCACCAAGATAGATGAGATACTTCACCACAATGGGCGGCACGGTGGCACAGTGGTTAGCACTGCTGCCTCGCAGCGCCAGAGACCCGGGTTCAATTCCCGCCTCAGGCGACTCTCTGTGTGGAGTTTGCACATTCTCCCCGTGTCTGCGTGGGTTTCCTCCGGGTGCTCCGGTTTCCTCCCACAATCCAAAAAGGTGCAGGTCAGGTGAATTGGCCACATTAAATTGCCTTTAGTGTTAGGTGAAGGGGTGAATGGGTCTGGGTGGGTTACGCTTCGGCGGGTTGGTGTGGACTTGTTGGGCCGAAGGGCCTGTTTCTACACTGTAGGGAATCTAATCTAAAACAGAATTTGAGAGATAGTTTACATCAGATTATATAAAGAGATTTTTGCCAAAATGGGCAGTGTGGTTATCTGACAGTAAATCTTCAAGAGAAAAAATCCAAAGTCTCACAAATGCATAAATGTCCTGTAATAATGTCAGACATAGGAAATTTAATTTGGTCTCAATCCATTGCATTTGTAGCAATTTGTCGAGTTATTTCAATGGTACATTTTTCCAATGAGAGTCAGCATTGCCTCTGTATATTATCTGGAAGACAGACAACAAATGCATCTACTATAATGGCTTGCAAGGTTACAATTTTGATTTCAATACACCATTAAGTCAAAAGGCACACACCAAAAGTGATAAAGATTATCCTATTCTTCCATTTCTTCAAGGCAGCCTAGAGTTAAGATCTCAACATGTTGATCATATCAAATCACACTAAATGGTGACGAGAAAATAAAGAAATGTGGATACTCAAAATCTGAAACAAAATCATAAGTTACTGGAGCAATTCAGCAGGTCTGCCAGCATCAGTGGAGAATCAAATAGAGTTAACTTTTTGTGTTTCGTTCAAAAGAACAGTCACTGGAATCCAATCGTTAAGTCTCTTTTCTCTCCACTGATGCTGCTAGACTTGTTAAATAGTGAAGAGTTCTGTTGCTTAAAAAGTGTAAAAACAACTTGGCAAGTTAGAAGAAAGGAGTGGGCTCAGTAAATTACGGTTTCTGTCGAGAGGCAGCAATCATGTGTCATCTAAACCGAGGTTCTTGTCATCTCACTTTGTCACAAAGGATCAAACTGCTTATCATACTCAAAAAGGCGAAAAAGCCCAGGGCCCCAAATATTCATCTCTGGATCAAGGACACACAGCCAACAGAAATCCTGGATCTTGCCCTTTAACAATGGCCACTCACACTTCAGGTTTTCACATCAGGGGTGCAGCTAGATGGGGAGTTGGACGAGGTGACCAGAGAAATGCCCAACAGGCTGCCTAGCTTGAGGCAGGCTACACAAGCTGTCAGAGAACCCCAGGATTGTAACCAAAATTCAAAACAAAGGAAAAGATTTTAACCAAAAACAACTCTTCCGCTTTCTCTCCCGCATTCCCATTGCTCCCCCCATGCCAACCTCTGCCTCATATTTCAACGCCTCTTGTATCTAATCTGACCCAGTCATCCCTACAGCCCTTTTTAGCCTGTATGCAAAGTCATTTTCCAGTTATTCTTAGCCCTTCCCTCCCATGCCAACTAATTATCCAGCATGGGGATTAGTCAGAAGACATAAGGCAGAAAATAAAAGTTACCTGTCCACCAGTTATACCACTATTTATAGTACCCTAACAGATATAAAATAAACACCCAATATAGTAAAACTGCAAAAACAAATACTTCAGTTAGTTTCAATGACTTATCTAAATGAACATTTAACTTGCATCTGAAACCTTACATTGATAAACATCTCAAGTACTTAAAAACCTTAAAGTCAATAAACATTTTGGTCCAATAAGCAGGTGGAAGTATCCATCAAAAGGTACCCCACTGGTGAAAATGGTAGTTTGGGAGTCAGGCATGCAGCACAAACTCTAATGATAATTTGATATCACCAGGCACTCTCAAATAACTTAAAGGTCTTTTATTAAATGTACAACATTTTCAGGCAAGTTCTTGACAACGTTGCTCGTCCAAGTGAGTTTTATGCATTTTTTTTTCTATTATGAACAAGCATGCCTTTTCACAATCCACAGGCTACCTTACTATTCAGAAATGTATCCCAGGACCAGACCATTGAGGTGCTTCACCTCTCCCAGGTGTGAAATACAAAACACTCTTTCAGGACTTAGCTCTCATACACCTTCACCACAACACACTCCCCATAGCCCATCCACTTCAATTCATGTGAACTAATGCAGACATACCACCACCCATCATTACAGCAGTCTATCCACGCATTTGCAGTCCTCATCCCTTTAGGTGGTATAGGTCACAGGTTCAGAACGTGCTGTGTAAAAAACCTTGGTGAGTTGCTGTGTGTATTTTGCTAACAGTACACTCTGCTGGCACTACGCAGTGACACAGGAAGTGAATGTTTAAGGTGTTAGATGAATGCCAATCAAGCTGATCAATTTATTCTGGATAATATAAAAGTTTCTCGTGTGTTGTTGGAGCTGCACTCATCCAGGAAAGCGAAGGGCATTCTATTACACTCCTGACTTGTACTTTGAGGATGGTACATTTGTTTAAGGAGTTACTAGCCTCTGACTGCCTCTTGTATGCACAATATTTATTTGGCTGATTCAGTCAGTTTCTGGTTTCATAATCCATGCATTGAGACATCTAGACACTTGCTTACAGGTCAACTCTTGTTGACAGGTCTTAATCAGTTGATTAGATTACATTACAGCGTGGAAACTGGCCCTTCGGCCCGACAAGTCCACACCGACCCGCCGAAGTGCAACCCACCCATGCCCCTACATTTACCCCTTACCTAACACTACGGGCAATTTAGCATGGCCAATTCACCTGACCTGCATAGTTCCAGGGGGTTTATGCACCATTTACATACAATCTTCTCCACAGTTAACTGTGCAAAAAGGCACACAACCCTTCTCCTTTCAAAAGGATCATTGACAAACCCCCACCCCAAACAATGACTCTCCACCTCCTCCAAAAGATGCTCCCCCTCTACCACTCCCACCAAAAAGCTGTGTTGGGACAACAGCCACATGGGTCCCTCTACTCTCCAAAGGGCAGTCTGACTATCAAGAAGAAATGTATTGAGCAGACCTGTTCTCACCTGGTCTAATCTCCACATTCCAGTGGAGACTGCTAATCAATTCAATGACTTGCTGACTGCATATTTGAACCATTGTACAACCTTCAATTCTGCCCCGTGGAAAAAAAGGAGGGATTGGGGCTCACGGCAATGAGTTCCCTGCAAATTCCATCATTCTGTTATTGCAGAGAACTTTCTAAACTGGTGAAATTCAAGGCCTCACTGTTAGAGATCAGTGTAAGTTCTGATCAACAAAACTGACAGCATGCAGAGGCATAGAAGGACGTCTATTTGGCCCACCAGGTGCAGGGTCCAGGTGTTTCGCCCAGTGGCAGGAGAAAGATGGCAGTCTGAAGTCACACAACACCAGGTTATACTCCAACATGTTTATTTAAAATCACTAGCTTTTGGAACACTGACCCTTCATCAGATGAAGTCCAGCTCCCGGTCAAAATGGCATGTGGCCTGGAAGGATACCTGCAGGAGGCATTGCTCCCACACACCTGTTGCTTCCCACACTCGGTAATAACAATCTCACGTCTAGAAGGTCCAATCAAAAGAGCTCTTGAATATTGCCAAAGTACATCCTGCAGATGGTGAATGTTATCATAGCTCCAGAGGGCCATAGGCAGATCTTTCATTACAGCAAGCAAGAGGTGATGAGTTCAGCACGTGGATCAACACGTCTCAGATGATGTGGAGGTGCCAGTGTTGGATTGGGCTGGACAAAGTTCAAAATTACACAACACCAAGTTATAGTCCAACAGGCTTATTTGGAAGCACTAGCTTTCAAAGCGATGTTACGCAACTGAAACATATCGTTTCAGTTGCATGACACTCTAATCTTTTGCGATATATTCAGTGTTTTATGATCCTGCTCTACAGGACCCGATGAAGGAGCAGCGCTCCGAAAGCTAGTGGTTCCAAATAAACCTGTTGGACTATAACCTGGTGTTAACTTTGGACACCCCAGTCCAACCGGCACCTCCAAATCATGATATTACACTGCATTGCAAATCAGCTGTCCAGCCAACTGAGCTGTCATTCAGTTCTGAAGAAGTCATACCAGACTCAAAACATTAACTGTTTCTTTCTCCATAGATGCTGCCTGACCTGCTAAATTTCTCGAGCATTCTCCACGGTTGACATAGAAACGATACCAAGGTCATGGTGTATATTGGCGAAGGCTATCTGAAGTAACATTCTGTCCCACTTCAGCCATTCACTGACACTATGCATTCTTTCAGATTGACAATGCAATTGAATCAGCCCTAAGAAAAACGATCCTTTTAACAATTATGCAAGCTATAGAAATTTACAGAGGTTTTTTTTTAAAGCAGGTAATTCCAAACAACCAAGCATCAATTTCAGTTGGAGAAAGCGGATTTAATTTAGCAAGGCATTAAAATCCACACTTTGCAATTTTTATCACTCCAACCTGGCTCAACAATAAACTAAAATTAAGTATATTAGAAAGTACATGGGATTGGACATTTATGTTTCTTAATGCCTAAGAAATAATCTAGAGTCATCTCTGCTCCAGATGACAGAGGCTTATAGAATTGATAGTTTTTTCATGGTGAAAGACATCTCACACTAGCAAAGCAGTTAAGTCCTGACAGTGCAAGTACAGTATGTTGTTTGCCAATCAATCAATAATGTATAAGATCATGCATATTATTGATGAAGAAAGCATGCCAGAACAAGCTAAATTCAGACTCAAGGGCACTTTCTACTAATGAATTTTCTCATTTGCTTATAAATTAAGCTCAGCACTCCCAAAGCCTAATTGCCACAAAGCTTCTCTCAAAATACAGAAGTTAGAATCTCTGAGAAGGGAAATGCAAGTCTGAAAATGTGTTTATGCACGTGTATATGTGTGTGTGTGTGCACGCACGCGCGCGCGGTGGGGGAGGGGGAGGGAAGACATTGCAAAGTAGACAATAGAATTTGGAAATATAAAGACAACATCTGGGCTCGAGTCAGATGTTCAGAATTCACAGTAACTAGAGGAATATCATGCAAATGCAAAACTGAAGGTTAAATATGTTTTAGTTATGGCTCCTCCTTCTTTATAAAAAATGATATTTACTAACCCAAGAATGCAGAAATAACCACAATTACTCCAAGACCTTGGTTTCAGACCATGAAAGCTTTTATTCTCTGTTGCTTAATTTTTAATACTGTAGCTTACCGTCCATCCATTATGGATAAACATAAAAGATCAAAATTCTCTCAGCTCTTTTTTTGATTGTTTGTTAAATTCATACATTTCTTATTCTCCTCTAGTTTCCTGCATGTCACTTTTCCTCCCTTTCACCAACTCACTACTTCTTTGCAAATACACACTCACATTTTTGCACTTGTTTTCTTTTCTCGATGTATGGCTCACTCTCCGTTTTCTCTTCAATCACAAAGTGGGACATGCGTATTGAGTTTCAAACCTCTGATTCACACCTTAACTGTCTATTTTATCCCTGCATACAGAGAAGGGTGTGGTTGTCTGAGCCAGAACATGGTAGGAAGGAAAGGGCTGGCCACAAACAGAGTAAAGAATATTTGCAGCTTCATAGAGGAGGGAAAGACTTTATCTGATTGGTGTGAAGTTCAAGTTTCTGTTCAACGAATACACATCATTGAAAGCATTTCACATTTAAAAATAAAAACCCACTTAGGTCAAGAAGATGTTTCTACAGCTAGTACTCACAGATATTACCAGCAAAATATTATCCTTCAAATGTACTCTCGTGGGACAGGAGAATAAAGTACAATTGAATTTTATTGGCTACTAAGAATGCTCCAGACGATAACCAAAGTAAAATCAATGCTTTTGATGTCTCAGGGAGGCAAATGTGCTGAATGTAAACATACCCCCATGGAATGCTAGAGAAGACTTGAGAGAACACTTGAGTGTAACAGCCCTAAAAGGGAGTTACTAGAGAGATATACCAGTACATAGGAAATGGGTTAAACGCTAGGCCTTGCATTAGCCAAGGGACAAAACAAATAGGTACAACCACGAGCACACTGATCTCTATTTCACCCCCTGTAAAATGGAATTGCTGAGGAGCAAACCTGACCTCTCATCTTTACAGCCTAATAAATACCAGACAAGGATTCAAAACTGAGAAAATTCTATCCAGCCAACCTTGTCAGCTTGGAGACATTTTAAACTGGACTGTGGAAAGCCCTCAGCTTCCAAGGGCATTTCACAATCCATGAAAAGCCATTAGTTAAATTCAAAGCTGTAGACATTCATGGTAAACATTAGACCATTTTCTGCACTTCAGCTAATTTCCTCTGCAATTAGAACCCATTACAAGCACTAGTTGAGGTGAGGGGTGAGCACAAAGTGCTGAATGGATTACGCCAAAGCTTAGAACGGGCATCAGACCCAAGTACGAGGTCAAACGTGACTTGGATACGAATGGAAATGTAAGATGTAGCTCAAAAATAATGATGTAAGCAAAATGATAAAGACCATTTCAAACTCTACACAATTATAAAATAATGCACATGAAGAAAATCAAACAGCACATGCGCTACAACAATGGTGTTATATTCATGAAGGGAGACTTTGAAAATCTCAGAATCATTACGGAGTGCAGGTTATTTTTATTCATGAGATTAGAGTATTGGTGGAAAGGCTAGCATTTATTGCCACCTCTAATCTCCCTCAAAAAGTCATGGTGATCCCACTACCTTGCAATGTTACAATCTTTGTGATGTAGGTACAGCACATCCAATTGCCATTATGAGGAGTGTTCATGAACTCTGGCCAAATACAATCAAGGAAGAGTGATGTATGTCCAAGTCATGAGGATGGTGGTTTAGTGAGGAAACCACAGTGCTATCAAGAGCTTGCTGACTTTGTTTTTTGAAGGCATTAGAGGTCATTGGTTTTGAAGCTACTATTGAAGGAGGGTTGTAACATTTTGCAGATGTTACAAATTGCTGCCTCCAAGTGCCAGTGGCTGCCTTGCTTTGGAAGTTACAACTCGATTATTGTTGAAGCTGTAAGTGAAGTAAGTTGAAATGAAAAATATTCCATTATGCTCCTGTCTTGCCTCTTGTAGATAGTCAACAAGCTTTGCAGAGTCAGGGTAGTTTACTCACAAGTGGATTTCCAACTTCTAACCTGTTCTTGTTGCTACAGTATGGGTGTCATGGTCATACGGTCAAGGATCCCATTTTGCCCATCGATTCAATGCCAGCTCACTGTATTCAGCATCCCATTCTGTCGCATTTCCACACTTTATCCCAACAGTATTGCAAAATTATTTCCCCTAAGTACTTATCCAAATGCTTCCTGGTATCGTTGACTGTATCTACTTTCATAGGCAGTGGGTTACCAGTTATCATCCCTTACTGCCTTAGTGAATGCACCAATTAATGGTGACCAACAGTTATCTGCCAGTTAACTATCAGACTATGGCTACATGTTAAACCAGGTAGCTCGACTGTGATTAGTCAGGGCATTAAACAAATGAAACACAAAATTATTAACTTATTAATTAAATCAAAACTGATTCCATAAAGATGCAGAGTTGGGTTAACACACATTATACCAAGTTAAAATATAAATGCTTACCCCTCTAAACTACACCAAGCACAGAATACACCATCACATGCCCATTCACATCAGGAAGAGGAAATAAATCATTTATTTCTGCAGAGATTTAGTTTGAGAAAAGATGTAAATATTTTTGACCCATAATTTATCATTCCTGATAGCAGGAAAAAAAATGGAATTTTCAGATGGCTGCTGATCTGCTGTCCGTGCACATCTGGACAGTTTCCAGAAATATAGGCAAATGCCTCTGGAATCTTGGCAGACTCAGCTTACTCAGGAAATATTGTAGCAAGAAGTCTTTCAATTGCTCTTCATTAGAGCCATCAAGGTTTACACAAGATTCACCAGAAACAAGTGACAGGAGCTGAGCAGCTTCTTTCTTTCAGCAAGCTACCCCAGTAAAAGTCCAAGCCTGCAAAAACAGTGTCCAAACTTTCCAATTACCAGTAACCATTATCCATCTCAATGTCATACTCAATGAAAATATTGCCTGGATGTCACGTGCAGCCACTCTGGCAACACCTCCAAAATTCCTTTTTTTTGATGTATCGTTGAACCAAATGTATAATCATGTTTGCAGTCAAGTGTCTGGCTGAATGTAAACTAAATTGTTAGGCAGGGTATTGATGATTAAGTAAAAACCAAAAAACTGTGAATGCATTGAAATAAGAAACAAAAGCAGTACTTGTTTGTAAAGCTCAGCAGGTTTGACAGCACTGTAAAGAGAAATCAAAGATAATATTTCATGTCAGGTGACCCTTCCTCAGAACTTTTTTTTGTATTGATGTTTAAGAGTCACTTAATAGCACCATTGACGATACCTTCCCTTTTTTTGCTGATGATTGGAGGTGGACTGATAGAATTGGTCAGAATGCACTGGTCCTGTATTTGACAACAGGACACAACTAAGTAATTTGCAACATTGATGGCAGTGTATTTGGCAAGAACTGCAGTTCCTTCTTAAATATATGTTCAGCAGTACAACCAGGGTGTTATTGGGGTTCCATGGTCTCCATCATAGCCTGGTACGCACAGCCTACTCTTTATTTCACATAAAGTGGATCAAACTGATCAAAGATTGGCATCTGTAATATTAGGGATTCAGGTGAAGGCAGAGGTGAATCATCCACTCAACAGCTCTGGCTGAAGATGGCAGCCAATCTTAGAACATAGAACAATGCAGCACAGAACAGGCCCTTCGACCCTCGATGTTGCATCAACCTGTGAACTATTCTCAGCCCGTTCCCCCTACACTATCCTAAAATCATCCATGTGCTTATCTAAGGATTGTTTAAATCTCCCTAATGTGGCTGAGTTGACTACGTTAGCAGGTAGGGCATTCCACGCCCTTACCATTCTCTGCGTAAAGAGAGTGTCTTGTCTTTTGAACGGGCATAATGGGGTCTGCCGTCACTCACAATGGGAATATTTTTGAATCGTTCTTCTCCACTTAGCTCGATTATTGTCCACATCCATTCACAACTGGATGTGGCGTTGCTGCATAGTTTTATCCAAGTCATTCATTGCTGCTCCACTGTTCAGCATGCTATAGCCCTGCTGTGCATCAAAGCCTGTGAAATGCCAGATCATCAAGCTAAAAGAATATAGGACACAATTTAGTGGAAATCACACTGTATAGCATTTTGAGCAGAATATACCTTGAGCACATTGTTTCATTCCAATTGCTATGGCACAAGGGAACATCAAGGAGAGTGAACAAAAGCAGACCATGTAACACTGGCATCAAGTATGCAACAAAATCAACTTGGAATTCATTATATTCTAAATTTGAATTTTGCAGGTTAATTACATCATTATTCAGTATTACGTTTGTAGACCAGGTGTCTAGTGATGCTACACATCATAAAACTAGCTTACTTACATGTTGCTATCTTTAATTTAAGCAGCTGAATGAGCTCTTGGTATATATTTCCCTAAATTAGTTGAGACTCTGGGACTTACCTTTTGCCCAGACTAATCCCACATAGCACTGATCTGCAAATAAAGTGCACATTTAAGTTTATTATGCCTATTAAATAAACCTTTGAAGCTTTCCCACTTCAATTTGCACAGAAACAAGTTTTCAGATTAGGATTAATAAAGTGGCCATTAGCAGCTGCTGCACAATGCATGGAAGAGAATGAAAGTGATCAGGAAATTCAATCACACTAAAATGCTGTAGTCATCAATCCTGGAAAACACACTAACTACTCAGCACTCTGATTGGCTCCTATCCATCCTATCAAACTTGACTGACAATATCCTGGACGGCAGGATGCTGCTGAGCTAATCTAACCCAGAGGCAAAGATCATAACCCTTTTAATTAAAAAGTCAAGTTTCTACACCAAGTGAATAATGCTCTATAAAATGTTGACAGGAATGATTAAATAACATTAATATACTAACAACTAGAAACAAACTGCTGCACTTATTCAGCAGTCAACCTCTCTTAGATCCTCCATCCTGTGTGTATGCTTCATATGCTGCTATTTCTTTTTCAACATTCTCCTCTCAACACCCTCCACTTCACCCAAGCACGCAGATTGGTGGAAGATATAAATTCACACATGGTGGTCACTGCCTGGTATAATGGGCATTATGGTGGTCCTAATTTTAACGTAGCTTGTCAGCAACCTGTTGGACTATGAACACATTACACCAGATGCCCTTGCATGTGCACATACAATAAGGAACTGAGTAGTAACTAGCTTCTACCTACTCCCATATTGGAGGCATGAACAGTCATGATGCCAGTCCGAGCTGAGACAGACAGTCTCATGATTATAAAATCTGGGGCTGATTTTCAAGCTCTGAAAGTCAAATGGGAAAGTGTTCCAATAAGTTCAGAAGGTCCTCATTTAATATTCCAATGTATGGCAGTGTTATCAATAAACTTCATTAAGAGCTCAGACGATATGCTTCATTTTAGTTATATGCATTTTTTTTTAAAAGATCCAATCAGTAAGCTATCTCATTCATCAAGTCTAGATGTTTACATGTTAATAAAGGGCTTTTGTTACCAGAAGATGGGAATCGAACAGCTTTTTGCTTGGAAAGAAGCATTATCATAGATGGTTTTGAACGGACTGAGATTTTGAAAACTGCAAAACAAAACCATTTCAGTGCAAAGAGAAACCAAGTTGCCCATAGCTCTCTGCCCTATGCTAAATGTTTAACTGAATTCTTATAAAGGCACTCATTATACCTGATTCATACACACCAAGATTAGTTTAGAAAAGGAGGCTGTTGTGAGCAGTTAATCTAACTTCATACTGTATATTGCACCACTTAAACACACTTGCTGAGTCCATTACAATCATTATACAAAGTCTCGATGCCTGTAGCATCAATGCATGATAATGTAATTCTTCTGTCAACATTTCTAATCTGTACAACAATATACCACAGAGTAGATCATATTGTCTACAGAAATTCAATTCTAAAACATTGGGCTCTCTCAGTCCTCCACCGTACACAAACCTTTTATTTCAAATTCAGATGTAAAAATGGTATAAAGTTGTCAGGTACAATATAAAAGCAGTGGATTATTCCACTCAAGCCAGTTCCATAGCTGATCCTATGAACTTGATCCTGTAACTTTAAATCATCCCAATTGGTCTCTACATTCCTCAATACCCTTGGCCCGCAAGAATCCATTGTTTGTCTTCGTGTGCCACAACGGTTAACACATTTGCTTTAATTCCATTTACATGATTGAAGGAAAAGCCTATGTTACACCAATCCATTTCTTCATCTGAAACATTCAACTACCATCGCATACTATCAAAAGGGTGCACTGCAAATGGTCCTTAAGATCATCTGATGGAGACAGCTCAAAGCTGTTTTCCATTCCCAATTACTTCCTTTCCTAATCAGGTTACTCTAACTCCAGAACTGATTTCCATACTGAGGTGTAGGGTTACATGGGAATTTTCTTTCCTGACAGCTAGACGTTCCAATCAGCTTCAAGTTCTCAAAAGTTCACTCTCCTCGATCTGAGCACTAGCTCCCACTCGTGTTCTGCATATTGAACAGGGTCAGTATTTTCTCTGTTCCTGGTGCAGGGCTCCTGTCTCTCAAATCGTTGAAGACTCATTTTGCCCAAGAATTGTAAATATATCTTAGAAAACCTAAACTTGTTAATATAATTAAAGCCCATCTCTCTGGTAATGAACTACCTGATTGTAGCTCAAGTCAAAATGCTTATCAGCTATATTTGAAATCCCAAATATTGCAATTATTTAGACAGACTCAAGTCTAACCATTTATAGAAATGAGCATTTTTAATATCGTCCTGCAAGACTTGCAGACGAACAATCGACCCACAGGCAGTACTAATGCACTTGCCATTTCCTCGATGTGCATATTCTCAGCAAATCTCTTAACTTGAGTTTCTCTCATCCCCAGAGCAATAAAGCACCTGGTTTGCTGACATAGAACATCAGGCTCACATGACCCAATTATTTTTTGCCTTTTACTTTAACTTAGAAGGGACCCGTTTCAAAACAAAATCTTATAAATTTTGTTTTCAAGGAGGAGACAGATATAGCTCTTTTGGCTAAAGAGACTGAGAGATATGTGGAAAGGGTGGGCTTAGGGTTGTGAGCTTAATGATCAGCTATGACTGTATTGAATAGCAGAGTAGGGTCAAGGGGGTCAAGTGGTCACCTTCTGCTCCTAAGTTCTATGTACTTGTAACAGAGGGTTGACTCTTGGACAAAATAGATGTTCATACATGAGCCATGGTGGTTCATCAACTGTTTAGGATACATCTAATGCAGCCACACACATACATATAACATACTTCTATATATTTTTTCCAAGAAATAACCTTCAAGATAGGAAGAGGAATGCATACATATCTTAATGGGCCTTTCCAGATGTGGACATTCCTGGATGACTCAAGCACTCTCGCCTATTCCCAAATGCCAGGAAGACAGTGGTGAAATGCCTCTTGAACTACTGAAGCCCATGTGGTGAAGGTACTCCCACACCGATGTTAGGAAGGGAATTCCAGGATTTTGACCCAACAACACTGCAGGAATGATACTATACTTGCAAGTCAGGAAAGGGGGCAATTGAAGGTGGCACCGATCTCCCATAGGTCAGCTGCTCTAGGCCAAACTAGACAAGAACAGCAAATTTTCTTCTCAAAACAGAACATTAGAGTTTTATGGGTTTTATGACAGTTGTTTCCATGGTCGTTATTTCTAACACTAGCTTTATTCTCTAAATTTTTCACCTGAACGTAAATCCCAGTGGCTGCAATCTGAATCTCTTTCTTGTGAGCATTAGTTTTAGCTTCGGGATTACTAGTCCAGTAATCATAGCATCACTACAGTGTGGAAACAGGCCCTTCAACCCAACAGGACCACGCCGACCTTCCAAACAGCAACCCTCCCAGACCATTCCTCTACCCAATTTATCCTATATGTACCCCTGACTAATGCACCTAACCTCTGAACACTATGGGCAATTTAGCATGGCCAATTCACCTAACATGCACATCTTTGGATTGCAGGAGGAAACCGGAGTACCCAGAAGAAACCCACGCAGACAACGTGCAAACTTCCCACAGTCACCGGAGGCTGGAATCAAACCTGGGTCACTAGTGCTGTGAGACAGCAGTGCTAACCATTGAGCCATAGTCTTACTACAATGGCACCATCTCCACCTGATGATTACTAATCACATGTGCCTGACTCCCAAAAAAATGGACTCATACACTAACAGATATTTCAATCTTATTCTAACTGCACGCTGATTTCAAATGTTCATAATTCTGATAGGAGTCAGTGTGAAACAGAAACACTGAGAACTCAATGCTCAGCAAAGAGTCCATAGAAGTGCAATTAAACAATGACCTGTTGCTGCAGCAAATCATGCAGATCAGTCAGCATAATAAAGAAAAAAAACTACACTTCCCAAAATTAGTGTACAGACCACAATGCATCCTCAACCAACCAGTTCAGTAGCAGCCCACAATGTAGCTTCTCAAGCTGCTGAGAGAATGATGGGATTCTCCACTATTTGTCAAAAGAGCTCCCTCTGTTGCTAATAAAGCTGTGTATCTCTGTTGAGGCCAGACAATGAATTGGTCATTTCAATCAGTCCTTTTTTTTCAAATACTACAGTTTTTAGGCTCAGCATAATATGCTACAATGAAGCAATTAGTACTGCAATACGAGTCATTCAGAATCTACGGCAACAAGCTCTTGGGTTAGATTTATTTCCTTCAGCAATTAAACAAAAATCCTCAGCACATTTTCACTTTAAAAGAAAATGCTTAAAGCTGTTGACTGAACTACATGAGCCAGATTTAGCCTCAATGGATTGTTGAAAACCTAATTCTAAATTGGAGCTCATTACTAGCTCACGGTTGTGGTACGATAATGCTCCACATCGTCTGTAAATTAAACAGTGCCATTCTGCATTTTGTATGCAATAACTGGCTTGTTTTATCGTACATTATCACACCTTTTGAGAACAATTTCATGGACACTTTATGTCCACTTGTTCTCAACCATGTCTGAAGATTAAAACGCAGACACTGAAAACAAATACGCATGTAGTTACTTTGGTGAATAATTTCACTCTGTAGTGTTTTGTGTTGAACTCAGCAGTTGTGCAATCAGACAGGCTTCATCATGAATCAGGTAAAGTCATAGTCATCTTACTTTACCAGATGCTCAATGATAGCAGGTGCTCAATAATATATTCATGCAAAGAGTCTGCTTAAGAAGGATTTTAATTTCTTAAATAATCACTTGTTTTTGAAAAAAAACCTGTTGAACAATCCAAGACAAAATGCACCACAATTACTGCAATGGCCAATCAAGGTTTTAGAACATTTTAAGAAAAACTGAACCAAAGACAACAGTGAAAACAAAAAAAATGCGGATGCTGGAAATCAAAAAAAAAATTGCTGGAAAAATTGCTTAGATCTAGCAGCATCTGTCAAAAGAAAGCAAAGTTAATGTTTTGGGTCCAGTGTCCCTTCTCCCAGTGACCCGAAACCTTAACTCGGCTTTCTCTCCACAGGTACTGCCAGACCTTCTGAGTCTTTCCAACTATTTATGATTTTGTTTCAAAGACAATACAGGTAAGGTTTTACCTTGGCCATTCTCAAACTGACTTCTCCCTTTTCTACACATCTCACAAAAATAAAAGATAGCATAAAATCTTATAATTTTGAAAGCGGGAGAAGTTTTGTATCTCACTGAAATTTCAATCAAATGAGCCAACCACATAAACATAGCAGGATAAAAAGGTGGCAGCCGACTGAAGCGAGAAAAAGCCAAATGTTAACAGACTCAACAGCCCAATATGAGAAAACATGCAGCTAATTTAGTCTTCAACTGTTTCCTTTGATAAGTTTCACACAAAAATGTGGCAAGTATTTTCATTTGTGATGCTAAATGCACCACGAAAGGTTTTCCAAGAAAATATGCACTGTTAAATACAAGTGGGGCAGTTTCTATTACCAATTCAATGAGCTCCATCAAGTTGCCTATATTGAAAACCAGCTCGCTCTTACAAATCCACAGAAGTTTACAGGAGATCATGTCCATTTCAAAAGATAACCTCTGCTGCTCCTACCTCTATATTTCCATTACAAACTTACACCCAGTTCTTTACACAGCTGATCTCGCAGCTGTAAATTAATCTACTTAAAATATAAACTGTAAAAAGGAAGGCCGGGGTGGGGGAGGGGAGCAAGGTGTTTAAAAGATGCATTATCTCAGATATAACTGGATCCAACTTCCCTGAACTACTCCCCAACCTTGTGCCAATTAGAGATTGTGCAGTTTTAGCCAAGATGAATCCTAATTTCTTCTGAGACAGAACCAATAGCAAGCAGGACAATAAAAAAAACTAAGCAGTGCAAACCGGCAGCAAGAGAATGCACCAAAACCGAACCTATTAAACCAGACACTAGCAAGAAGAGATTCACACTTCAGACCTCACTAGATGCACTTTTTAAGAATCAAGAAAATTGACAAAAGCCATTGAGAGTAATCAGCACATTTAAAAAACTATCAAGTGCAAAGACCCAGCCTACACGCTGAATTAGGGTGACAAAAAAAATCTCACCTACAAAATTAAATTAAATAATTTTATTCATATTGAATGTTGTGATTTAATTGCATTTTAAATTTTACCTGTAAAAGCAAATACCATTATACATGGAGTGTTATAATGCTGATTCTTCATGCCAGAACCCTAAAACTTGTTCTTAACATATGCATCAAGGCAACAATAACAAATGTGATACTTACAGCAATGTGTAGTCCAATTTTAAAATCCTTGAAGGGATAAAATTTGGGCTTTTCAAGTTACATGTGCAATGGAAGGAAAGAAGAAGCCTGTTCATCTATTGGAAGGTTTGTAGGCAAAGATTCTAAAGAACCAACTATTCCGATAACAGACAGGGTTTCAACACTTGTCCACTGTTTCCATGAATGACAAACAGCAATAGGCAAAAAAAAATGTATTTTGCTCCAAATGGCAGGAACAAATATTAACACTTATTTAATTGACAAGATAAGGGGATTTAAGTCACAATCAAATTACTCAACAACTACAAAAGTTTCTAAGCTACAAAATACAACGAAAGCCAGAATTTTCATTGAATTGAGCTATAGAAATACCTCAACAATTCACAGAAGACCAACACTGCATTTCAAATGTTCATGACCTCTCTTCAGAAAGTATGCCACAATTATATAAATCAACTACCAACATGCCTTCATTTAAAGTATCAAATGATTTAATTCCACAATTAATCCTGGAAATAAGTTAACAACAGACACGAAAAAGCGGGAGTGATGATTAGATGTGATCGGTGAAAAAAAAAGTCTTCCCCCTTCTCACTCTTTTCTTAGCCAGTCCCTTGGGATTGAATACAACTTGCTTCAATTCCAGTTCAATGAGTTCTAAATAGCTAGCAAGTCCATAATGCGATCTGCACGCTCTGCCATATGCAAGGCTTGAAGGGTTGGATCAACAGCATTTGTGCCTTCTTCTGACACTTTAGTTTCACTTCTGTATGCTTACTGTTTGGTCATAAACCAGGACCTCCCATGAGTCAGTGGTAAGTGTGACCTCTTCAGGACTGCTTTGAAGATATTACTAAAGCATCTCAATTGTTTGCCTGAATTCGGTGGAATGCAGTTAATTTGTGACACTGTGCTGGGTACACAAACTACATGCCCTATCTAGCAGCTTTGTGTGATTAGCATCTTGATGCTGGACAAGTTGTCTTGGGAAAGAATACTGCTATTGAACTTCTCTCTTGCAAATGGGATTCTGAGAATTTTACAAATATACCACTGCAGGTAGTTCTCCAGTAATTTGAGGAGCCTGTTGTAGGCTGTGCATATCTTCATAGAAGGAGATTTTGGTCTTCAAATACTCTTTCCCACAAATGGGCAAAGACTCAGCTGGCACACTGGATAGGATCATAAATTTCATCATCTTTATCTGCCTTTGCTAACACTGACAAATTGGTCCATGTTTTCCAGAATCTCACTGTTGACCTGAACTGATAGGAGGAAGTACTGGGATAGCTAAAAGAGGTTCTTAATTTTCTACGTGTTTTGCAAAAAGCCTACTTTCACAGATACTCTAGAGAAGGAGTTAACAATGAACTGGAGCTCAGTTCTGAGTGAATACAAACACACAAGTGTCCTCTGCATACTGAACCTCCAAAGCTGAGACTGGAGTAAAGTCTAACAGAGGTTGAACAGTTTTCCATCTGTCCTGTAGATTATACCTATGCCTGTGAGTAATTTCTAAAGGCAGTTTGCAGTGTAGGACAAATGACTTGCCTTTTTAATCTGAGACTCTGTCCTTTCACTCTTGACCCTACTGCAAGGGGAAATATCCTTTATGCATCTACCCTGCTTATCCCTTTAAGAACTTTGTAATTTTTTTGACTGCCTCTCATTCTTTTTATACTCCATAAAATACAGCTCTAGTTTGGAATCAGTCTAATGAAGCTCCATTGCAGCCCTTTGCAAGTATATCCTTTCTTGGGCAAGTGAACAGAAAGTGCACACAATATTCCAGGCCTAGTCTAACCACTGTTATATGACATATAAGTATCTTTCTTCCTCTACTCAGATCGTCTTGCGATTAAGGCTAACATACCACTTGCCTTCTGAAATTCTGAAAAGCACCTGCATGCTAGATTTCAGTGAGTTTTGAACAAACTCCTTCCGGATGTCAACACTCCAGTTTCTCAACATTCAAAAAGATACTCTGTTGTTCCAATCAAAGTTGATAACTGCACCTATCCCTATTGTATTCCATCTGCCACGGTTTTGCACACACACTTAGCCTGCCTCAATCTACCAAAACCTCTTTTGCATTCTCGTAATAACTAACATTTCACCAAATTTTGCTTCATCTACAAACTTGGAAATATTACGTTTTACTGAAAAATCTAAATCATGATGTTGTGAACGGCTAGAGCCCAAGCAGTGATCACAAATTGTTAACTTGAGAATTACCCTTTTTAAATATTCACTGCTTTCTGCCTGTTAACTAATCTTCAATTCAAGTGAATATATTACCGACAATTCCATGCACTTTAAATTTGTTGACTAACCTTCTGTTTTGGACTTTATCAGAAACGTTCCAAAATCCCAATACATCCAATGATCCCTCTCATCGACTCTGTTCGTTAACATCCTCAAAATCTCCAAGCTTGTCAAGTATGATTCCCCCTTCATTAATCCATTTTGATCCTGCCCAATGAGACTACTATTTTCTAAACACCAATAATCATATCCTTCGGAAAAGATTCTCATTTCCCTACTGCTGGCATCAGACTAACAACGCGGTTCCCCATTTTCTCACTCTTGCCTTTCTTAAACAAAGAGTTTGCATCTGCAATCTGCAGGCTTCACTGCAGAATTAATGGAATTTTGAAATATCATCACCACATATCAACTATCACTACAGTCATTTATTCCACTCGAAGGTGAAGGATTGTACCCTCAGGTTTTCTGTTGGATATTTTTGCCTATAGAAATGTACGTACTCTTTGAAAATCAAGTATGAATTCTTCAAATACCAGCCACTGCCTATCCAACATCAAACCTTTTAATGTTTTTTTTCAACCCACCACAGCCAACTTCTTCTTCAAATCTGAAGATAGATAACTATGAACATATCAGCCCCAGTTTCAGATTGAACAACTTTTTCAAACGCAATTGAAAATTCTCACTAAATAAATAGTCACTAGTCCCTAAATGTTGTTCTTTAACATGATCATTTATTCGCTCGATCTCATCACATAATACTGAATCTCAATGCACACATATGTATCTCAACACATTGCTCCAAAACAACCTTCTCAAGCATTTTCCAGGAATTCTTTCTCCTCCATACTGGTGCTCATTAGATTTACACAAACTAGAAGTAAATTAAAATCACCCATGATTACTGATTCCACACAGTGAAAAATCATGTTTGTGGTTCCCCTTAGTGGGCAAAAACCACACAGATGTTGGAAGGGACTTCCTCAGCCAATGGGAGATGGTGGAGGAGGAGGATCCTTACAATGATCTTCCCTGTGGCAGGCAGCAGAGAGATTAAGCTGTAGTTACCATCAATTGGACTTGTTTCACTCATTAATAAAGTCGTGAGCACAGGGTGCCTACATCAGTGGTGTGAGCCCAAATGAGGGGTATGTTGTTGCATAGCCGCGTCAGACGTATATCATGGCCTTGTTTCAGAATGCCAGCAGAAATTCCATCCAATCCAAAGGCTTTGTTGTGCAACTGTTGAATGGCTTATTAAACTCACTTGAGACTGTATCAGCATCAAACTGGAAAGGATATCAAGGAATGGAATGGAAGATGTCAAATCAAACTTCATCTCAGTTGAGTTCTTCAAAATTTTCTCTCCAGCAAATACTTACTGCCTCCCTGTCTTATTAGAACTCAAATCGTCCAAAAGCACCTTTAGCTAAATAGCTACCTTTGAAGAGTAGTCATTGCAGTAATGTATGGTGACAGCAGACAATTTACGCACAACAATGTCCTTTGAGCAATCAACTGAAAACGAGAAATTAACCCTTTTTTCCAGAAAAGAGATGCTTATTGAAGGATTGACAGGACAAAAACCAAAAGAACTCTAACACTCTTGGTTCTTCTTGATTTGTCCTCAAGTCAGACAGTGTCTCAATTTAATATCTTGTCTGAAATATGGCACATCAGATCCCCAAATGTTGCTTTCCCTCAAACTTCTACTAGGAGCTCCCTCGGTATTTCACTGAGAATGCCAGCATTTTTGCTGAAGCTTCTGGAATGGTTCTTGAACTCACAAACATTGGACTCAGTCAAGAGTTCTACCAAATGATCCATAGCTGACATAAAGGTTCAAAGAAAGAAAATGGAATAAAGAAATATGGCAAGTATCCAGGTGCATATTGATTCAAAGAGGAACAAGTTATACAGTCATAGAGTCATTTTGTTGAAGATTTTTGTCTTGTACTGTCAGGACAAATGCAAGAATGCCAAATTTCAAATAATCAAAACAATTTTTACTTCAGAAGATAACAGTGCTAAGTAGTTGGCAAGTTCTTGTGACTGGTCAAGATACTGTCATGAAGAAAGCAACAAGAAAATTATAGGCTTCGTATGTCTCTAGGGAATTCAAAAAAAGAGAGGGGCTTGAATGTATTCTTTTTGTTTGTGGAGAACTGGTCACTGTATATGAATGTATTTTGCTTCAAGCATAATGTGTCATATTACAACCTTGACAGGTCATTTTGTATTGTGACAGTCGGGATTCTTTCACCAGTGCAGCCTAGTTGAGAATCACACCTGACAACGTGTATTCTGCTTTGGATTTTGCAGGTACAGACTGGTTGCATTCTCAATGACTAAATGACACTTGGCCAGAGTCTACTTATCAACTAAACAGCACCAACACCCACTTCACAGAATCAGAATCACAGAATGCTTATGGTGCATTCAGCTCATCATGTCTACATGGGATATCTGAGTATTTTAAATTAGTGCCAATTTCCGGGTTCTTTGCAGTAACCCTACTCAAATTCCTTAACTGTGTCCACAAACATCAGGAAAATTTCACCATCTCCATAACTGAAGTTTATCCCTGAGCAAAACACACTTTGAATTGTAGATTTATCTAACCACATTACTGACATGTTGTTTCCCCTTGGACTGTTACTAGAAAATCACAACGAAAAGACAAAGAGCTTCACTGCAGAGCTAATAGTAAGGCACAACATTTCTCCAATGCCACCAGGACTCTTCAGGTCCAGGTTAGTACAACACAGATGGAATTGCATTTGAGCAACATTTCAAATATTCCCACAGATAATTGGGCAAAGAAACAAAGTCCAGGAAATGCCTTCTCGTTCCACACTGATCCACCACGACAATGATGTCTGCATTCCTTAAAAAGATTAGCAATAAGTAGTTCTTTCCATCATAACTGCACAAAAGATGACTTAATGTTCCTGTGCAAAATATCACAGCATTTATCCTGTCCAAAGACCAAAGAAATCACGAGGATAGGTGAATAGATAGATTATTAGGCAATTTGAGAATGATGTGAACTAAATTTGATTTAGGTCATCTGATAAAAAACCTAAATAATTACTGCTTTCTTCATTTCAGAACAGGGTTTGGAATTTAAGTAGTTAAAATGGCCACCCAAGTGGACAAGGTTGTTAAGAAAGCATATGGTGTCTTGGCTTTCATCAACAAGGAGATTGAGTTTAAGAGTCATGAGATCTTGTTGCAGCTCTATAAAACTTTGGTTAGACCGCACTTGGAATACTGCGTCCAGTTCTGGTCACCCTATTATAGGAAAGATGTGGATGCTTTGGAGAGGGTTCAGAGGAGGTTTACCAGGATGCTGCCTGGAGTGGAGGGCTTATCTTATGAAAAGAGGTTGACTGAGCTTGGACTTTTTTCATTGGAGAAAAGGAGGAGGAGAGGGGGACCTAATTGAGGTATACAAGATAATGAGAAGCATAGATAGAGTCGATAGCCAGAGACTATTTCCCAGGGCAGAAATGGCTAACACGAGGGGTCATAGTTTTAAGCTGGTTGGAGGAAAGTATAGAGGGGATGTCAGAGGCGGGTTCTTTACACAGAGTTGAGAGAGCATGGAATGCATTGCCAGCAGCAGTTGTGGAAGCAAGGTCATTGGGGACATTTAAGAGATTGCTGGACATGCATATGGTCACAGAAATTTGAGGGTGCATACATGAGGATCAATGGTCGGCACAACATCGTGGGCTGAAGGGCCTGTGCTGTACTGTTCTATGTTCTATGTTCTAATTTGTGTGCTCTTTTTGTTCAGAATCAACAGCATATGGAAGATCTATTCAAAAGAATTTGCAGCATCATGGCATCACTTGAATTCAACACTATAGCATGCAACAATTGATGCTTATTTTAAAAGTATGAATATCACAAACTGGAAATAAACTCTGTCATCGCTGACAAATCTTGAAACACACAAGTAAATACTTCCAGTAATTGTCCTGTCAGGAGTGAGGCATGAAAGTTCTCTTGCTCAACGATTCCTTTATGGGTATCGCGAGTGGGATCAAACCAAATTTAGAATATTTCAAAAGAAGATTATTGGTGATTGTGGGCTGTTGGATGGGGTTGGGGAGGAGACGTGTGGTGATCAGTGGTATTTAGTGAGAATAGGATGGGGGGGGGGGGGAGAAGGGAAGGGCATAACTCAAACTTTTCACCTTCTGCAAACTAGGAGAAGAGAGCAATTGTCACTATTTGGATTTTATTCACTGACAACTCGAAACCAAGTAAATTAATTCTGAATTAAACAGAAGACACTTCAAATTTAGATTAAGAACAAAGCAACTCTGCACCAGAAAGCTGAAAGAGAAAATGGATTAAATTCAGACAGACAAACACATATTAGACACAAACATATTAAAAACAAACCAATGAGTTGGAAAAACCTTATCTACCACACCCCCCAACCCTGCCCCGCAGCTGGGGAGTGAAAATTTTCCATTCATTACTTCCATCTTCTCCTAAAAAAATCTAAACCATAGGAACACCAATCTCTGGCTACAGCTAACTACGTAAAATAAATGGGTTCAAGCTGTGACAGAAAAACAAATCCAATAGGGACACAATCCCATTTTAAGATCACCACAGCTCCATTTCAATCCTCTCGATTTGATAATTTTCTTACCCAGTAACTAACTGAGACTGCTCTCCTGAAAATGTGTTGCTAGGTCATGATAAGATTAGGAGAGACTGCAATCAATGTATTAGGATGGAAAAAAAATACACTATATCTTTAAATTCCCCAATTCTTTGAAATGTATTCAAATATTGAGACAGGAGCAGACACAAAAAATGCATTAAAGGTTACCAGCATCCCAAATCTAAACACAAATGTGTCACAAGCGATTGGAATTCGGATTTGAAAAGTGGTTGGCAATGTTGTGATGAAATTTTAAGCCTGTCTCAATGCTGAACTTGGGCAAACAATTTCTTAGTTCTTACTTCCAGAGCAATACTACAAAACAAAGCCGATAAGAATGGCCAAACGTTTAATGTGGCATAGTTCCTATAACTGCAAGTCTGATGTAAAACCAGATGCCTCAAAACACTAGAATGGCCTCTAAACATAACAAAAAAAAAAGCAATCAACCAAACCTACAATGACATATAAACTTAAGCCTACATTTTCAAAAAAAAGTTTACAATTATCACCTCAGCTTAATTGTAATGCCATGTTGAATCCAAACTCATTAAATACTGTCAGCAGCACAGAAAAACAAGGGTCCTATGCTCAATCAGCTTCAATAGACTCTTTCTGTTCCTCGCTTGTGTAAAGCTACACATCACTCTCTATCTTTGAAATAACATCCACTTACGTTCTGAAAAACAAAGTATTTCCAGTATCCACTTTCTCCAATCGCATTCAAAAATAATAGGGCCATGCTTGTAAAACATCAGTCTTGCCGACTAACAAAAAAAAGCTATATTGAATTGTAATTATGCTGGCACTATTAAAACTCATGTGCAAACTCTCAAGTGCTTATGGTAGCAAATGAGACCATTCACCAAGCTGAGTCCACACTAGTATTTTTGCAAGAACAACTCAGAGGCCCACACACTTCCACCCCCCCCCCCCCCCCCCCCCTTTCCTGCTTTTCATTTATCTTTGGTAATTGTTTTCCCTATAGAGAGTTTGTTGTAATTGTGCTGAGCTTGAGCATCTTGATAGCAAATTCATTGTCACCCATTTCTAAACAAAATCCAACATCTGTACATATCAAAGTCTGGAATGTAACTTTACATTAATTATAAAGATCATTCCTACAACGCAGAAAAAAAAAGCTTTAAGGGTAAGATTGTCTCATCCTGCTCCTAGAAGGAGAAAGAAGCAAGACAGAGAGAAAAACAATCAGTTTCTGGTTCAAGAATTTTTTGGACAGAAGTATTGCCAATACAAATACTAGCACCTGACTGAGCAGACGTGTCGGCTGACAAACTCTATGGACGTAAAGCGGTTGCATATTAAAAGAAAATGTTTATTTTTTTATGCAATTAGAGTGGCCCAGCACTTTGCCATTAAACTTCAATGGTAATTACAGCAATTTGTAAGTCCCATCAACTAACTGCAGACTAATTTTCCAAATTGTACACTGGGCCTAGTTTGCCCCAAACAGACCTTAAAAAAAATCCTCAAAGCAGTCATTTCACCTTCTCAGAACTCGCACCTTTTCCCCAGATATAAAAGTGGAATTACAATGCTGTGGTAAGCAAATGGATGCAATTCAGTCCACAAAATAATTCATTTTTACACAAGTATGTAACTTGTTTCCAATGGCAAAGCAAACTGACAGCCGATTCCTCATACCCAATTGATCACTCTATAGAACAAAATAAGCTCCTTCTTTACACAGTTCAAGTAAACGAGTGGAATTTGCCTCCGGTTAAATCGATGGAATGACAGTCACTGCTGCAATAATGCTGGAGAGTTTCCTTTTACAAAAAAAAGGGGAATACCTTCTAGCTCTCACTCAAACCCCGCTGGCAGTGGGAGCTATTCAGATCCAAGTCACCAGGATCTTTTCTTTCCCCCTCTTCCTTAGAGCCTTGCAGTAGCTTTAGAAAACAGGGTGCCATTGAAAAACCGCTAACAGGGTCAGCTGCTGATGGAATGCTTTTTAGTATTCAGGTTACCCAGCCAAGCAGAACATCAAAAAAAACTCCAGCTCTTCGCTATTCTCACAGGCTTAAGTTAATGCAGAGTTACCAAGACAATACCGCTCCTCTCCTGAATAACATATACACTCAGAACTGCTGAGCAAGTAAACACCTTACCCAAACTGCCTCCACCCGTTACTTACTTAAGAGAAGCAATTACTCCGTCATGGGCTAACAATGTTGTCAGGAAAAAAGGTAATAAATGCAAGTGTCTCAATTTGACTACACAAGACTCCCTCGTATTTTAACAGGCATACACGTTTCATGCCTCATTCATGAAGAAAATGTCTTCAGTGACCATTAATTTCATCTTGTGGCTTGGGGAGAACTGATTCAATAGTTGAAAAATCTGAAATGGACAGATTACACTCCTGTAGCGCGGTCTTGCCCACGGGCTGCTCTTGGAGTGTAATCCGGCCTCAACATTGTTTGAAAAGAAAATATGAATTGACATTTGTTTTTTTACCAATTCAAGTACTTGATGTTCAGGATCGCAGTACTGGGAATACTCCGCTATGACATTCTTCCATAGGAGTCAACTCAATGCAATCACGATGATAACCGGTTGTAAAAATAAATTTGGGACTCGCGACAACCTACACAGTCTCACACGTAGTGTGTGGTCGACTCCAACAGAAACCATCACTTCCCCGAGTCCCACAATCCAACTGAATAAATTCCCACTATCCCAGGGCTGTGAACTAAACCTCCGCCGTTATTACTGAGTGTCACACTCTCCTTCGGTACAAAACAGCATTCCGGGACTGGAGATTTCTGCAGAGCACTCGCTCTCATTACAATAAGCGAGAGATTCGAAAATAAAATGCACCGTGAATCAGAATAACCCTTTCGCATCCGCGAACATATGCTTTTGCATTAGTATTCCCAACATCGTGAAGGGACGTGATTTCTGCAGCTATTTTTTTTTTACACACGGGAGATCACACATAACACAGTCCAGAGGAGAAATCAATCGGGAAGGAAACACGGTCGATTTCCATTGGAAATTAGGAAAGCAATTTCAACGTGCATGTATCAAAAAAAGAATGCCCCGAAGCGAAAAGCAGCAGCCGGCATTATAAAAACAAATTATCACAGCATTTAAAAGAAAATAAAACCTCAAACGAGCCAGGGCGATGTAGTGAAATGTAGGAACCATACGCGTATAGGAAGCATGGCGATGCTCTCTTGTATATGTAATGCGTGAGAGTGTGTAAAATCCTAATTTCTTTCTCCTTACCACACAGCTCGGTTGAGTTCTCCTTGCGGGAAGCGAGCTCTGCTGGCTACCTTGATTCAGAGACAGTGAAAAGGCAGGGTAAACCGAGTCCCCATTCATGCAGTCACTGGTAGGAACCGCCAGTCTCAAATCAACCCCGAATAACAGCTCGGCTTCATTTCCCGTCTCTCTCGGCTTCTCCTGGGAAGAATTGTCCAAGTTGGGCAAAGGCGGTGGCTTATTGTCTGCAGCAAGTCTCCTTCAGTAGTGGAAGGTGCAGCATGATGTCCTCAGGAGCTGCCATTGGGGATGGATGGAGCCTCTGGACGTCTCGCTGCTTTACTCCAACATCTCCGTGTCCTCATTCCCTCACTCCATTCCTCGGCTGGCAGGATGCAGCTCCACCTAGTTCTCCCTCTCAGGCACTTTCCCTTCGAAAAGGTTAGGCGGATAGCGAGGACTTTGCAGCCGCCACCAGCACTCGTCTCTCTCACTCACACGCTCCTTTTTTCCCCCACTGACTCTCACATTTCACTTAGCTAACCCCTGTGCCGCAGTCCACAGTCTTTTTTAATTTTGTATACAGTTATTTCCTCTTGTTTCTTTTTTTTTAAATCGCCCACCTTTATTTATCCTCCTGTTTCAGAAACTCAGCAAGCCCTCAATGCAATTCTACAGACCCCTCTCTATGCAGCTACACACAGATGAGAAAAAACGTCCTTGTTACACAAAAGCTCTCCCATTTCTTCCCCCCGTCTCCCTATTATCGTATTTTTTTAAAAAAAACTAGTGCTTAATCTCGTTTTTACCCCTCTTCCCCGCCCCAAACTCCCATAGATACAGAATACACACATATATATATATATTTACAAGCACGCGAAGAACAAGCGAAATGTTTCCTTATAAACAGAGCTCCGCCAAATGGCAAACCAATTTAAACCCTGCTCTGGTGCTGATTTCAAAAAATAAGGAGGGAGAGAGAGAGTGTAAATCCTGGCAGTGGATCAGGCCAGCAGGTTGCATTTCGGAACGATACTGGCAAATACAGCACTCAATCCAATCTATCATTCTGCTAATGTTTCCAGGTAACCCCTTGACTCATTGCATCCTTCTGCCTACTCCCTTCCCCTTAGTAAACACACAGATGGGTAAATGCGTTGTAAGAAAATGTTTTGAACCAAAACAGGCAATTCCATTTTAGTTGCCACGGAGATCATGTCACTTTTTGGGGGGTAAATGTGCACACATCGTTATTCTTACATTTTGCAGGACTCTAGCGGCGATAAAATTAGCAATTTGTGTGTATTAATCACGGGAAGGTTGCAAACATGCATTGCAGGTCGACAGTTCAGTTCCCGCTGCCATGGAAACGCAATCCCTCCACACGACAATCTAATTCCAAATTCCACTCGCTTGTTTTTTTTTGGGGGGGGGGGGGGGGGGGGAGTGCTCGGTGGAATGTGTGGGGAGTGTAAGGGAGAGGAAGAAAATACTCTTTTGCAGAAGTTCTCGCAACTTTTGTTAGAGAATTCAAATCTCCCCAACGTTGGCAGGAATGCCAGAATTCATCACTGTTGCAACAAAAGATTGCCTGGCTGCCATTAAAGTGTTCGACATCCAAAATGCTCCAGCCACAAAACCAAAGAAAAAAGATTTAAATTGCAAAAGAAAAGTCCGAGCACGCATCAACATTTAAGGAGCCTGCTCCATTCCAGCGGGTAATCCGGTGCCGGGAGGTGGAGTGTCCCTACACAATGGGAAAGTCAGTAAATGCATCTTTCTGAAATCCTATCCTTGACTCACCGACAATGAGAAGAGAGAGAAAGGAATACAAAATGAATAGGGCACTCTGAAAGTTTGCCCCGTGATTAAAATCGAGACGGTTCGTTTTGAGTGAATTGGTTGGTGTTACAGATTGGGGAGGGAAGCCTGTGGTTTGGTCTCCCTGCGTCCCCTCGATGGCTCGGCGAGAAACACGAGGCATATGCTCATCTGCATTTGTCTTTGATTTCACTACCGCTAGCCTCAGCTCCAGCCTTGGTCTAATAGCTCTCGTCAGATTGCTAAACTTAATGATCAATGGGGGAATTCCACGGAGGAGTGCTGCTGTGGCTGGTGTCACTGACGGTGCTGCATTCAAGCCTGCAGGCATTACGAACCCTTGTCCTACAATTGCTTAAAAATAACAATAAAGGGGGCTAAAATATACAGGTCACGCCTTTGCCAGTTTCTTGCCCCCTCCGATCACATATTATGATTATTATCCCTGAATGTTTTTTTTTCACCTGTAGGGATTCCTGACCATCTACGGGGCTCAATGTGCCCTCTACTGGAAAATGATCTCCTCCGCATGAGAAACCATTCCGCACTTTTAAAAGGGACCCCCGCACTTTTAAAAGGGACCCCGCACTTTTAAAAGGGACCCCCCGCCCCCTCCATCATCCTTTCACATTTTGATCTCCTCATTTAAGAAAGGGTGTAAATGCAGTTCAGAGTTGGTTCACTCGTTTGACACCAGGGATGGGGCCGGCTATGTTCTGGAAAAAGTTATGCAGACTGGGCGTCTATCGTTTACGGTTCAGAAGAATGAGAGGCAATCTTAATGAAGCATAGACGATCCTGAGGGAACTTGACACCATGAATATTCTGTAAGGATGGTACCCCTCGTGGGGAGACTAAAGCTAGAGGAAACATTTTAAAGATGCCCATTTAAGAAGGAAATGATGTGATTTTTTTCCAAGAGTACCATGAACTGAATTGAATTAAGTTTATTGTCACATGAGAACAGTGAAAAGTTTATGAGTTCCCACTTAACGGCATCATCTTAAGCACAAAGATATCTATGTACAGAATGCATAAACTTGGAGATAGTCAGGACTGTAGATGCGGGAAAGCCAGAGTCGATAAAACGCGGAGCTGGAAAAAGCAGAGCAGGTCAAGCAGCATAAGATGACAAGAGCCCCGATGAAGGGTCCTGTCTGAAACATCAACCCACCTGCTGTTCTGATGCTGCTGGCCTGCTGTGCATTTTCCAGCTTCACGTTTTATCGAATACATAAACTCACGTTCCCTAGCTGGGAATGGAACTCAGGACATGGTGGTGAAAGCGCTGCATTCCAATTACTAGATCACCCAGGGAAACTCTGTGACTGTCTCCTCCCCAAACATTACTGAATATTTTTAAATCAGAGTTAGCTAAATTCTTAAATAATTTGTAGCCACAGCCAGATTGTCATTAACAGATTGAATGGTGGAACAGGTTCAAAGAGGGTAGATGGACTGCTTCTGCACCTTATATGTTTGTATACTAATTTGTATCTTAACAGATTTCAATGTTATTCTGCTTTGTTGCAATTTCATGTCAAATTTTCACAAATCTTACCCCCAGCCTTACACAAAGAACACAAACAAGCTGTAATTCTTGGATGCAAATCTATGACATATGCCAAGAAATTTAGCCCATTTTCATAAAACTTGAATGAAGAACAAATTCAGCTGTTACAACAAATAGCACCATAATTTGGTTTTGAAGGATCTTGTTTTTCATAAGGAGAGAATAGTAATTTATAGTATATATTGTAATATGAGCTGTTGCAATGTTTGAGTTGTTGGTTGCACAATGGAAGGCAACGGTTAAGTCACCTGAACCTGATGGGAGGTATCCTAGGATATTATAAGAATTAGCTACAGAGATAGTGAACACAATAATAGTAATCTTTCAAGAACCTTTAGGTTCTGGAAAAGCTCAAGAGGATTAGAAAGTAGCCACCGAAACACCTCTATTTAAAAGTGAAGGAAACAAAAAAATAAGTAACTATCGCTGAACATCTGCTATTAGGAAAATTATAGTCTATTATACAGAGTGTAATAACAGAGCATTTAGAAACATGTAAATGATTAAGCAGAGTCAGCATGGCTTAATGAATTGGAAATCATGTCTGAAAATTTTATGAGAAATCTTTGAGGAGATAACAAACAGGGTAAATGAAGGGGAAGCAGTGGATGTAATCTATTTGGATTTTCAGAAAGCATTTCATAAACTATCACAAGTTGGGCCACTCTAATAAAGGTAAAAGCTCATGGTGTTGGAGGTAGCATGGATAGAGAATTAGCTAACTAATAGAGAACAGAGAATTGGAGTGAGGTACATTTCAGGATGGCAACCTGTAAGTAGGGGAGTGCCACAGGGATCAATGCTGGGACCAGAATTGTTAGCAATAAGTTTTACTGACTTGGACATGGAAAGTGAATGTACTGCAGTCATGTTAGTGGATGACATGAAAAAAGGTGGAAAGACAAGTGGTGCTGATGACACCAAGAGTTGGCAGAGGAATATAAATAAGTTAGGCAAGTGGGCAAAACTTTGGCAGATGGAATATGAGTGAGTGGGTGAGGCCCCTTTCAGTCATGGCTGACCATGGGTTGCATCTTCGTTGTTGCATCCTTATTGTTCTGGCTTTCTGCTTCCCTGAAGCAACATTGTTCATGACTCAAGAGACCAATGCTGGAGTGACAGTCCTGGTCGCAGAAGTCACATTTGTATGTGGTCATTGATCTGCTAGAGCTGCTACACTCCTTCCTTCATGCCCGCTTGTTTGCTGCCGCGCTCATCGGCTTCTTTTCCCCTGTTTTGAGGTGTTGGTTCAGGATGCTTCTCCATCTCGTGCGGTCAGCTGCAAGCTGTTCCTAGGACTCCATAATGATCTCAAGCGACTTCATGTCCCTCATGCAGATGTCCTTGTAGCACAGCTGGAGATGCCCAGTGGGTCTTTTCCCGGATGCAAGCTCTTCACAGAAGATATCCTTTGGGATTCGGCCATCCTCCATGAGGTGGAGACGGTCCAGCCAATGCATTCTCTGCAGTCTGAGCAAAGTGTACATGCTGGGAAAGCCAGCACAAGATAAGACCGCTGGGTTGGACACTCTGCCTTGCCAGGATAGACCCAGGATCCAGCAGATACTCCTCAAGTGGAAGGTGTTCAGTCTTCTCTCCTGTCTGTCATATGTAGTCCACATTTCACTGCTATACAGCAGTAAGCTTATGACGCAGGTGTTGTAGATTGACATTTTTGTCTTCACTGTCAGTTTAGGATTTGTCCATACTCGAGTTGTGAGGCAAGCAAGAGATGATGCTGTTTTCCCGATCCTCTTGTCAATCTCTGTATGTAAGGAGAGCTTGTCAGTGATGGGAGAGCCAAGGTACGTAAACTGATGAATGATATTGAGCTCATAGTCATTTTCGGTGATGACTGGTGGTGCCTCTGTATCCTGTCCCAGGACATTAGTCTTCTTCAGATTGTTAATTAACCCAAAATCCTTGCAAGCGTGAGAGAGGCAGTCTGTCAGTAACTGGAGTTCCTGCTGGGTGTGGTTTACAACTGCAGCATTAGCAAGCAGTATGTCCCTGATGGGTACCATGCTTACTTTTGTCTTGGCTCTAAGGCGGGCAAGGTTGAAGAGCCTGCCTTCTGATCTAGTGCGTAGGTAAATCCCTTCCATTGCGGTGCTAAAGGCATGTTCCAGGAGCACTGCAAAAAAAATCCCAAAGTGTTGGGGAGCGAGGACGCAGCCTTGTCTGATGCCGCTGCAGACGTCGAAGGGCTCAGAAGAGCTGCCACGGAACTGCAGTATCCCCTTCATGTTGCTGTGGAAGGATTCGATCATGCTCAGCAGTTTCAGTTGGCAGCCAATCTTCTGGAGAACCTTGAAAAGGCCCTTTCTGCTGACCAGGTCGAACACCTTGGTGAGGTCAATGAAAGCACATAAAGGGGCATTTTCTGTTCTCTACACTTCTCCTGCAGTTGGCGAAGGGAGAAGATCCCATGTCTATTGTTGACATTTTAGCTCAGAAGCTGCAGTATGGCTCTGGGTCTACACGTTCTGCCAGTTTTTGTAGGTGAGTCAAGATGACCTGAGCAAAGGTTTAACTGACAGTGTTGAAGAGAGATATGCCTCTGTAGTTGTTGCAGTCACTTCTCGTGCCCATGTTCTTGTAGAGGGCAATGATCTTGGCATCCCTCATGGCTTGCAGTACAGCTCCTTCTTGCCAGTACTGGGGGAGGACTTCATGCAATGGGAGCAGGAAGCTAGTCTTTCAGCATTTGATCAGATCAGGAAGAATCCCGTCGCTATCTGGGGCCTTACCTGAGGCTAGGTTGTCAATAGCTTTGCTGAGCTCTTCTATTGATGGCTCTGTGTCTAGCTCGTTCATGTCTGGCAAGCACTTGATGGCATCAAGCACTGAAGCAGACATGGTATGCTCTCTGGAGTAGAGATCAGAGTCATGTTTTTGCTGGCCTTTGTCTGTGATTGCCTCCCCAGTCGAGAATTTGGGGAGGCGCTGCCTTGCTGTGAGCTGATCCTTGTGCCTTCTTGATCCCTCGTAAATTCCTCTGATGTTCCTCGTTATAGCGGCCATCTGAATGTCCTCACTTAGCTGGGTCCAGTACTTGTTAGTGCAACGCCTGGCAGTCTGCTGAACATTGTTCCTGGCAGCCCTGAGAATCTGCAGGTTCTTCCTGCGATCTGACCGCTTGTACTCAGCTAGGGTGACACTGCTTGGCTTCAACGACGGGGGTCAGCTCGGTTGCCTTAGCACCAAGCCAGTCATGTGTCTTGCAGGTCTTCTTCCCAAAAGAGAGTCAGGGAGGTGCTGTGCATGGTATCCTGCAAGGTTTCCCACTTCTCTGTGGCGGAGTCTCCACGTCACGAGGCACTGAGTTCTCTCTCGAAAGCTTCTGAGAACTGTTGCACAAGGTCTGGCTGGGACATCTTGCTGATGTTGATGAGAGGGTTTCCCTGGTGCTTAGTGCGATGGAATCTTTCAGGTTGCAGCCTAATCTTGCAACGCAATAAGGAGTGGGCTGTGTCACAGCCGCACAATGGTAAGAGCATGCGTGGAGAACGTGTTTGCAGGTGGCATGCCTAACTAGGATCAGGTCAAGTTGGTGCCAATGTTTTGAGCACGGGTGTCCCCAGGACACCTTGTGCTGAAGCTTATATTGTGGGAATATATAGATGGAATCTATTATGGGAAAATGTGAGGTGATGCCCTTTTATCAGGAAGAATAGAGGAGCTGAATGTTATTTAAATGGGGAGAGACTGCAGAGAGCTACAGAACAGAGGGATTTGAGCGTCCTCATCCACAAGTTACAAAAAGCTAATATCCAGTTCACCAGGTAATAAGAAAGGCAAATAGAATGTTGGCCATTATTTCAAAGGGAATGGAGTATTCAAGTAAGGAGCTTTTGCTAAAACTATACAAGGATCTAATCAGCTTACAGCTGGAACATTGTGAACATTTCTGGGGGTCTAATCTAAGGAAAGCTTTATTGGCATTGAAGGCAGTCCAGAGAAGATTTACCAGACTAAGGATTGTCTTAGGAAGAGAGATTGACTCGGCTGGGCCTGTTCTCTTTGAAATTCAGAAGAATGAGAGGCAACCTTTAATGAAACGGACAATATTACGAGGGTATTTGACAGGTTAGATGTGGAAAGGTTATTTCCCCTGGTAGGAGAGTCTAGGACCACATGGCATAATTAAAGACACCAATGAGGAGGAATTTCTTGTCTCAGCAGAACAAACCTTTGGATTTCTTTATCACAGAAACCTGTCGAGACTGGGTCAGAGACAGATTTTTAAATCAGTAAAAGGAATCAAGAATCATAGGGGAAAAGTAGGAAAGTGAAGTTGAGGATTAATAGGTCAGCCATGATTTCATTGAATAGCAGAGTAGATTTGATTGGTTAAACTGTCTACTTCTGTTCTTAATTCTTATGGCCTTATTAATCATTCCAAAGGTAGTTCAAGATGGCTTAAGCAACATAAATAAAAGTGTCAGAGACAAGAGCCTGTGTGAAAGGAATGCAAGGTCACACTCAAGCAAGAAGCTAAGCATCCCAAGGCACCATCTGATGAAATGATTATGCGTATTAACCTGTCAGTATCAAAACAGTAGGGATATGGATTATATGAACAATGAACAGGTTAGGAAGGCTCAATAACCTTAACCAAGAAATGGGAAAAGAGGAACTAAACATCCTGAGGTTATATGAGGTTATATGATTCCTGAAGAAGGGCTTATGCCCGAAACGTCGATTCTCCTGTTCCCTGGATGCTGCCTGACCTGCTGTGCTTTTCCAGCAACACATTTTCAGCTCAGTTATATGAAGTACAGCAAACAGGAGAAGGAATCTTCATGTATGATAAATTATATACTCATACAAGAAGAAGAATTGGAAATAGCAGTAATGTTTCACAAGGATATTGCCAAATTTATGGGTGAAGTCAAATGAAATACAGATGGACTGAAGCCCAGTGAAACTAAAGGACAAACGGTTGACATTTTCATCAGTCAGGTACTTATGCCTACATGGAAAAATCTAGATGAGGATTTTGATTAAATGTATGATGGGATTGACAAACTAATCAAACGGGAGAGTGGGGAGAACTATGCATTTCTTACAGGAGATTGGAACAGTATTGTTGAAGAAGGATGAGATGACAAAGGGATAAAAGCCAGAAATAAAAATGAGTGAGACCAAAGGCTGTTAGTTCTGTGCAGAAAACAGGATTCATGGCGACAAATACACGGTTAGGCATCACAAAGGAAAATGGCGGACATGGAAAATGTAGATTTCAACCCGACCATACAATGGTGAGACAAATATACAGGAATAATGGAAGCAATGAATAGTTAACAATTAAACAAGATCATAAACTTTTGAAAATGGAAACTGTACTCCAGCTGAAGATAGAATATGTAGAGAGCAGTGGAAACTAAAATAGCTGAAAAAGTAAATGAAGAATTTGTAAATTAAGCAAACAAATCACTAGACAAACAAGACAAGGATATCATCCAACATGAACATGCAACAGAAACAAATGAAAATCTCTATTAGAATGGAATAGAATAGTAATTTATTGTCACTTGTATTTTTACAAAATAAAGTGAAAAGTATTTAAGTTACTATGTTCCAGTGCCATTTTAATAACAAATAATATATATCAACAAAAAATTAAGACAAAGTTCAATTCATGGTTCCAGGGCTCCTGATGTTGAGGAATCTCAGGCCTTTAGAGTCCTGGGCTAGACCACCATGACGGTCAGGAAGCCGCTGAAGCCGCTGGAAGGAATCTCAGGCCTTTAGAATCCTGGGTTAGACCACCATGACAATCAGGAAGCCGCTGAAGCCACTGTAAGGAATCCCAGGCCTATGGAATCCTGGGCTAGACCCACCACAGTGCCCAAGAGGCCACTGAAGCCTCTGTAAGGAATTCCACGCAACCTCCAAGCTGACTCCGAAGCTGCCTCAAGGAATCCCAGACTGGGCTGGACCCACCATGCCACTGAAGATGCTGTAGAAGCTGCCCAGGCCATTGGAATTCCAAATCCAGCTCCACCTCATCACCAAAAGCAGCCCACCACGTTGTAGGACACGCCAGCAGCCATAATGACCACAAGGAACGGTCAAATCCACACCACATTCTCTATCACAGCAGCCTCTCAAAACCTCCTTCCTCCCCCAAAGCCACCAAAACGAAGTATGTTGAATTTCAATGTTAGAAAATAATAATAAAAATAAGGTCTGGTGATCAGAAGCAGATGGGCCGGGAGCCTGAAAACTTCCTTCCCTGCCTCCACCATCTTGTTACTGTTATAGAGGAAGGAGGGGCAAACAGCTCAAGAGGAAAAAGGAACTATTCATGACTGCAATGTTGCAAAAGAATGGGAGAAAGGAGAAGATGAAAGAATATCAATACTGAAGAAGACTGGAAACTTGAATAATGCGTTATAAAGAGAAACTGAGAAAGAGACAAGACCAAAAGAGAAATGCAATATTACTGAAAAATTGAATTGACTTGGAGATTAATGGCATTCAGCATAATGGCCTGAAAAAAGTCAACATTAGAGAGTAAATAAGGTGCATTAATAACAAATGCTAATGAAGTAAGAAAAAGAGGGAAGAATCATATTGAAAAACTATGCAAACAAATGGAAAACACAACTGAAATGATTGAGCTCAAGGAAAGTAATGTTGATATTTATTCCAATGGACCAGAAATGCAAAAGAGTGAGAGAAGAGCTACATAAGGTTTTAAGAAAAACTGGAAAAGCAATTAAAATAGATAAACTTAAGTTCAATGTTTATCAAGTGGTACCAAGATACTTATTCATCAGGAGAATAGCCAGACGGGTTAATACAAAAAACCATGATCATGCTGTGAAAAACCAAAAGCCTGTTGACATTCTGGCTTTCATACAGTTAGTGTGATTGTTCATTTTTGAACGCTGTATTGAGATACAAGAAAGAGAATGCATGGAAAGGAATTGGACGTGACAGTTTAGATTCCAGAGGAAGAATCATAAAATTTGCACATTATAAGATTTAGGAGTTCATATAATTTAGAATTTGGACAAGATTCATTTGTTTGTTTCATAAATTTTAAAAGATGTTTTGATCAGATTGACTGTACTGCACTATGGCCAGGACTGAAAGACTTTGGTGCATAATGCATAGATGCATGAGACTTATAGAACATTGAGTGTTACAGTGCAGTACAAGCCCTTTGGCCTTCAATGTTGCGCCGACCTGTGGAACCAATCTGAAGCCCACCTAACCTACACTATTCCATTCTCGTCTATATGCCTATCCAAAAGTCCTTAAAGTTGGCGAGTCTGCTACTGTTGCAGGCAGTGTGTTCCACGCCCCTATTACTTTCTGAGTAAAGAAACTACCTGTGACATCTATTTTATATCTAACACCCCTTATTTTAAAGCTATGTCCCCTCGTGCTAGCCATCGCCATCCGAGGAAAAAAAGATCTCACTGTCTAACCTATCTGATTATCTTATATGCCTCAATTAAGTCACCTCTCAACCTTCTTCTTTCAAATGAAAACAGCCTCAAGTCCCTCAGACTTTCTTAGTAAGACCTTTCCTCCATACCAGGCAACATCCTAATAAATCTCTTCTGAACCCTTTCTAAAGCTTCCACGTCCTTCCTATAATTCGGTGACCAGAACTGTACGCAATGCACCATATGTGGCTGCACCAGAGTACTGTACAGCTGCAGCATGATCTCATGGCTCCGAAATTCAATCCCTCTACCAATAAAAGCTAACACACCGTATGCCTTCTTAACAACCCTATCAACCTGGGTGGCAACTTTCAAGGATCTATGTATCTGGACACCGAGATCTCTCTGGTCATCTACACTACCAAGAATCTTACCATTAGCCCAGTACTCTGCATTGCTGTTACTCCTTCCAAAGTGAATCACCTCACACTTTTCCCCATTAAACTCCATTTTCCACCTCTCAGCCCATCTCTGCAGCTTATCTATGTCTCTCTGTAACCTACAACATCCTTCGTCACAATCCACAATTCTACCGACCTTAGAGTCAACCACAAATTTACTAGCCCATCCTTCAATGCCCTCATCCAGGTCATTTATAAAAATGACAAACAGTAATGGACCCAAAACATATCCTTGGGGTATTCCATTAGTAACTAAACTTCAGGATAAATATTTCCCATCAACCACCATCCTCTGTCTTCTTTCAGCTAGCCAATTTCTGATCCAAACCACTAAATCACCCTCAATCCCCTGCCTCCGTATTTTGTGCAATAGCCTACCATGGGGAACCTTATCAAATGCCTCACCCTCATCCACCTGTTCAATCACCTTCTCAAAGAAGTCAATATTTTTGTTAGGCACTATCTACCCTTCAAAAAACCATGTTCACTATCCTCAATCCACTTATTCCTTTCTAAATGATTATAAATCCTATCTCTTATAACCCTTTCCAACACTTTACCCACACCAAAGTAAGGCTCATAGGTCTATAATTTCCAGGGTTGATGCTATTCCCTTGCTTGAACAAGGGAACCACATTTGCTATCCTCCGGTCTTCTGGCATTATTCCTGTAGACAATGATGACATAAAGATGAAAATCAAAGGCTCGGCAATCTCCTCCCTGACTTCCCAGAGAATCCGAGGATAAATCCCATCTGGCCCAGGAGACTTGTCTATTTTTACACTTTCCAGAATTGCTAACACCTCCTCCTTGTGCACCTCATACCCATCTAGTCTCGTAGCCTGTATCTCAGTTTTCTCCTTGACCACATTGTCTTTTTCTCATGTGAATACTGATGAAAAATATTCATTTAGCACTTCCCCTATCTCCTCTGACTCCACACACAACTTCCCACTACTATGCTTGATTGGCCCTAATCTTATTTTAATCATTCTTATATTCCTGATATAGCTACAGAAAGCCTTAGGGGTTTCCTTGATCCTATCCGCCAACAACTTCTCATGTGCCGTCCGGGCTCTTCTTAACTCTCTCTTTCGGTCTTTCCTGGCTAACTTGTAACTCTCAAGTGCCCTAACTGAGCCTTCAATCTCATCCTAACATAAGCCTTTTTCTTCCTCTTGACAAGACATTCAACTTCCTTAGTAAACCACAGTTCCCGCACTCGACAACTTCCTCCCTGCCTGACTGGTACATACTTATCAAGGACCTGCAGTAGCTGGTCCTTGAATAAGCTCCACACTTCAAGTGTGCCCATTTCCTGCAGTTTCCTTCCCCATCCTATGCATCCTAAATCTTGCCTAATCCCATTGTAATTGCCTTTTCCCCCAGCTATAACTTTTGCCCTGCAGTATATACCTATCCCTTTCCATCACTAAAGTTAACAAAACCAAATTGTGGCCACTATCGCCAAAGTGCTCACCAACCTTCAAATCTAACATCTGGCCAGGTTCATTACCCAGTACCAAATCTAATGTGGCCTCGCTCCTTGTTGGCCTGTGTACATACTGTGTCAGGAAACCCTCCTGCACACATTGGACAAAAACTAACCTGTCTAAAGTACTTGAACGATAGTATTCCCAGTCGATATTTGGGAAGTTAAAGACCTCATAACAACTACCCTGTCACTCTCAGTCCTATCCAGGATCATCTTTGCTATCCTTTCCTCTACATCCCTGGAACTATTTGGAGGCCTGTAAAAAATTCCTAACAGGATAACCTCCCCTTTCAAATTTCTAAACTCAGCCAATACTACCTCAGTAGACGTGTCCTCAAACATCCTTTCTGCAACCGTAATACTGTCCTTGAATAAGTGCCACCCCACCCCCTCTCTTACCATTTTCTCTGTTCTTACTGAAACATCTAACTTAAGAAATCTGTACATGGAGCAACAGTAATAGTGTGAGTAGCCAAAGGTGAGTCAGACTATGTGTAGTTAGAAGAGCACATTGCCAAGCTTTTGCTTATCACCAGTCCCCTTCAACATTGAAAGGAAACAATGATCAAAGAAGTATTTTAAGGCATAAAAATTAACTTGAGCAAGGATGGGAGCAGGCATATGACAAAGTACAGAAGGACTACAGAAATTGATAGACTGGAAAAGCAAGCAGTAGCTTTGAAATGAAAGTGAATGTTGCCAAAACCAAACTGAAGCATATCTCATAATCATGAAGAAAAAAGAAATCACATGCTCATAGAAGAAAGGGAAGTAGCACAGGCTCAGAAATTCAAGCATTTAGAAAATGTAATACCCATAAATGAAAGAAACAAAGAAATAATAACAACCATTGGAATGGAAAATACCTTTAAGTAAGGAGAGGAGCTAACCACAAAGCTGAATAAGCAACTTAAGAAGCAATCAATAGAAACAAAATCTTGATTTGGGATGATGGTTTGTATTGATATGAGACATGAACAAGGAGGAGTCCAAATTACTAAAGTGCTTTGAGTTCTGGCTTTGAAAGTGACTGGAAAGGATCAACTCGGCAGAAAAAGTGACAAATTGCGAAGTGCCACAGAAAATAAAACAATCAAAGGAATTAATTAAATAAATGAGCAAAAGGTAGACCGACCAGAAAGGCCACATCTTCTGAGGATACGGACGTGTAAGGGATGTTATGGAGTGGCAATTTCAAGGGAAAAGAGGACACGGAAGAGAACGTCAATGTTGGATAGCTTGAAAAGTTAAGGAAGTCATTAACAAATTAAAAGACTGGCATGGAGTAGAGTGATATGGAGAAGGTAACCATGAGACACCTTTGAGTAGGGGTAGAAGGGAAAAGAAGGATGATGACAACGATGATTCTAATTATGAAGAAATCAATTAGTGACTTTCAAAGTTTGACTGCTCGGTTGTATTTCCAGATTGTTCTCAAAAATTAAACTTCCACCAACTAAAACACCTTCAAATTCATACACAGATATTGCATGCCATTGCAAATTAACCTTTTCAAGAAAATACTCTAATCATTTTCTCTTGTCTTTTTCTGATGCTGGCAAGAAGCTGAAGATTGAATGTATAGAGAAATAAATATCCTCAAAGTGAGCTCAGGAAATTTAGTTACTCTTTGGATTTGAGATGTGGACATTTATAGCAGGCATAATGATAAAATAATAATATTGCAGCAAGCAATAAGTTAAAAGTTTATCAAGAGAAGCAGGAATCTGGTCAGGCATGATCTTGTTCAATAGCAGGGTAGGCTTGAAGGGCTGAGTGGCCTAAGCCTATTCCTAATTAATTATTTGTATACGTAAGATTTGGATTACCAATTTCCCTTAGGAATGTTTTGAATGTCTTTTCAAATAGAAGTAGGATTCCTCTCTAAAGAAAGAGGTTCTATTGCATAACTTTTTATTGTATGAGTAAGCATTTGGCTTATTGTTGTTCTGACAATGTGTCCTATTTCCACATATTTTATGGAAGTAACCTCTAGTTTTACAAATTTAACATTATTTTGTCTTAACAGGAATGCTGTTTGTGCTTGAGGCTTTTTCATAGAATCCCTACAGAATGGAAGCAGGCCATTCAACCCACTGAGTTCACACTGATCTTCCAAAGAGGACCCCACCCAGGTCCAAGCCCCTGCCTTGCATTTCCAATGGTGAATCCACCTGGCCTGCGCATCTTTGGATTGTGACAAGAAACCCACACAGGGAGAATACTCCATACAGACAGTCACCCAAGAATGAAACTGAACCCGGGTCCCTGGTGTTGTGAGTCAGCAGTGCTAGTCACTGAGTCACCGCGCCACCCATTTTGTTCCCTAGCACTGACAATGACTTTCTTATCTGCTATTTAGCCTACCTTTTGTGTTGATATGTCATGTGTTTGTAAGGTGCATAGAATCTTATTGTTGTCCTGTAATAAGGTGGTCCTTCTCCTCTAACCATTCTGTGAGCTTTGCCTGCTTCTGCTTCCTCCAAAATTTGGACAGTTTTGTCAAGGGTTAACAACAATTCTCTTATGATTATTGTGTTTAAAAGTGCATAGTCAGTGTTCAACTAATCTGTAAAGGTCATTAACAAAATTATCTATGGATTCCCTGAAGGTTGAACACTTCTGTTAAATCTTGCTCTTTCAAGAAATGTAATAGTTTTCAGATTGAAGTAGTCATCAAATGCTGTTAAATCTTTTTTTCAAAAGTATCTGTGCCTTCTTTTATATTTTGGTGATTTATTTATCATGCCACATCATAAACTGCAGAACCTCCTAAATTGTATTTACTTGTTCAACTTGAGAGATAGTATTTAATCTTGAAGGAATTATTTATCTTAACCATTGCTTTTCTTCAAAATGTCCAGCCCTGTGTTTTGTTTGAATCATCTGACATTAAATCTTATGGCAACATTTCTTCTGTGCCATTTTCATTCAATGTTATTACTTTACAGCTGTTTTAAATCTATAGCATGTCAATGCTATTTGTTTTATTTTCCTCAAAGATAAATTTTCCTGCAATAGATAAAGGTCAATGGCTTTAAAACCTTGTCATCTTTCATCAGCGCTGTTTTAATTCTATTGTCTTAAAGTCTGTTCAGGCTCTTAAAGCATGCAATGTAACTGTACTGCATTATTATAAGAGTGGTGGGCCTGTGGAATTCATTGCCACGGAGCGTAGTGGAGACCAGAATGTTAAATGTCTTCAAGGCAGAGATTGATAAATTCTTAATCTCGCAAGGAATTAAGGGATACGGGGAGAGTGCAGGTAAGTGGTGTTGAAATGCCCATCAGTCATGATTGAATGGTGAAGTGGATTCGATGGGCCAAATGGCCTTACTTCCACTCCTATTTCTTACTGTCTTATGGTCTTATTATTTTCTTTGCAAGTTTTGTGTTATAGTGGCGCCATTGAATTTTCTTCTAATAAAACTTTAAATTCTGCATGATAGCAATTTTTTTTACTTTTAAACTTCAAAATTATTTCTGTTGCAATACTGGATCTTTCTGCTGCTTTGATTTTACACCACTTGCCTTTTTCAACAATTTAAACATTGCGATTTTCTTCTTTCTGTTTCCAAGGTGGAGTATTCCTGCTCCTTTTCTGGCGAAATATATGTTTTCCCACTGTTTACAGTCTAAAGCATAAATTTATTTTAAGGTTGTGTAAGATCTTCATGTTGCTGCAGCCAGAAAAAAAATCTTCCTGCTGAAATGGAGGTTTAAATTGCGAAAGTTCTGGTTTTATCAAAATCTATAAATTCTTCTAACAATCTTCTTCCATTAGACAAAAACTGAAAGATGTGTGGCTGCTGTAAATCAGAAACAGAAATTGCTGGCAAAACTCAGCGTCTGTGGAGAGAAAGCAGAACTAAAGATTTGGGTCTAGTGACCCTTCTTCAGACATCCTGACACTCTGAGAGCTGGCTCTAAGGGAGCTGGAACAGTGTCAAAGACTTTCCATGTGTGAATAAAGGGTGACTTGGTGATGAGATACTGGCCTCTGTGGAGTTATTTTCATCATGATGACAGCAAAACACACTCCTGAAGAGATTCGCTCACAATAATGTCTGATTTGGGGCAAGCATTTATGTTATCATGTCATTACTTGGGAAGCTTGACTCGTTCGATCCTGCCAAAGACTGGTCTCAGTATATGGAAAGAATATATTATCTTTTCAGGCCAAATGACATCGGGCAGTTGGGAAGCAACGAGTAATTCCCCTGACAATTTGCAGCTTTTTCCGTTGTCAGGAGCCTAACTTTCCCTGAGGCTACTTCCTTTTGAAATCTTTCAAGAATTGATGGATTTAATTAAGAAATATTACAACCCCAAGCATCCTCTAACCTTGAGTCACTTTTGTTTTTACCCAGCAATTTGAGAACCAGAAGAATCCATTTCAGGATCTTTGACTTGGTGAAATGACTGGCAAAGGCATGCGACTTTGGTTTAACCCTTAATGAGATGCTGGGAGACCATTTGGGATGTGGGATTAATGATGTGACCATGCAAAAGTACCTAGTAACTGAAGACTAATTGGACTTCAAATAGGCACCACAACTGACTTGGTTATTGGAAAATGCAGCAAGTGGATCAGATAAGCTACAGGATATTCCAATGGCAGTCAACACCTTCACCAGTTTGACTGAGCTTGTGGAACATCACTTGAGTGGAGAAAGTTGCATAGTTTCACTCAGGACATCTTCTGAACAGAGGGACTCTAGGTCAGATCCACAGCAAAGCCCCAAAATAAATCAAGACTCAGCCATACGGTTGAAACTTTCTTCAGGATCCAGGTAAGCAAGTCATTGTAATTGCTGCCAGTATGCAGACTCAAGATAGCAAAAGAGTCCTACTGGGCCTGGATTAAGTAAAATAATTCAGAATGCAGGAGAGTGCACATCCTGAAAAAACAACCTACATGTGGTTTGGAATCGTTAAATTGCTTAGCAGGATCTAAATCAGAACCAGTCAAAATAAATGTCTGGTTAAATGGTCTCCTGGTTCTAATGGAGAACATTTTACAAGATCTCTTTTATGAGATCGCCATTTATCTAGATGTCAGGCTAATAACTGGGAAGACCAATAAGGAACACTCAAAGAACTTGGAAATAGTCCTTAGGTGTTTCTCCCAGGCAGTCATATGCCTGTGAAGGGAAAATGCATATTGCAGGCACCCAAGTGACCTACTTGGACTACAGAGTTGACAAGACCAGGTTACACATATTGGAAGTGAGGGCGATCAAGTGTGACCCAGCTCCCATGTCAGTACCAGATGTTAGGTCTTTCCTTGGGATGGTGAATTACTACGGAAAGTTCATAAATAACCTGGCCTCTAGCTTGTCACGTTTGCATCAACTCCTAAAATAGGGTCAGCCTTGGAAATGGTCGTGTGGCCATGCCATAGCTTTCAGGGAAGTGAGGAAACAGTTTGAAAGGTATTGACATAGTATGATCCCAAACAAGGTCTGGTATTGACATGAGATGCCTTGGGGTATCGGGATAGTAGTAGCTCATAGGTGGCCCAATGGACAGTAATGCCCAATAGAGTATGCATCCAGGATTTTGACTAATGCATAATTACATCTACATAGAGACGGAAGGGTTGACAGTCATATTTGGAGTCAGGATATTCCACCAGTATCTTTACAGAGGTAAATTTGTAATAATAACAAACCACAATCTTGTGCTAGATTGACTTGAAGAGGACATGGCATTGCCACCCATTATTTCAGGCTGACGTCTGTGGTAGTGTCTAATGGTAAGTGTGCATAATTACAAGTTGGAACACATCTGGGAGGCCATTTAGGGAATGCTAATGCATTGAGCTGCCTGTTACTAGTGTGCGCCACTGGTGGTACAGTCATTGGAAAAATCCGTAATGATTTTAAATTTTCCAGGCATACTTCCAGTCACAGCTGACGATATCAGACATTGGATGAAGAATGATCCTGTTCTGGCAAAACTAAAACAATTGGTGGTGATAGGAGATACCAAAGGGCTGTCACAACCAGAATTGAAACTTTTTTGGATCGGGAGAGAGCAGATCACAGTCAAGGATGGCTTATCATTATGTAGAGCAAGAGTAATTGACTTGAGCAAAGGTTGTCACCAGATACTGGCTGAACTCCACCAGGGTCATTCAGGAGCCTCCAAAATGAAGATGTTCATGAGAAGTTATGTCTGGTAGCCAGGACTGGATGCAGACAGAGCCGCATTGGTGGTCCAGAGTGCCAACAACAACAACATTTCTGGCAATGGACAAGGTAGACCATGGACTTGGTCACGCTTTGATTACGCAGATCCTTTCCTGCGCTCAATATTCTTAATCATTGTGGACATCCACTCAAAGAGGTGGGATATGCATAGAGTTCATTTGTCAAGCACAGGAATGACAGTAGAATAGCTGCGTGCATCTTTTGCAATTTAAAATCTTCTAGAAGTGTTGGTCACAGAATATAGGCCATTAGTTGCCAGTCGAGAATTTGAGTATTTTCGAGAGCCAAATTGCATTCAACATGTAAAGACAGCCCTGCACCATGCATCAGCCAATGGTCTGGCAGAACAAATTGTCCCAGTTCCTATTTGTTTATTGGACCACCTCTCATGCAACTACAGGGATAGCTTCAGAGTTGCTAATGGGGAGAAGACTGCACCAGATTAAATCTGATCTTCCTGGATAGTGGACATGGCTTAGGAAATGGCATTGTTTCAAAGCTAATCCTAGACACATGACTCCACTAAACTGAGAGAGAGACAGTTTACTTTAGGTTATGAAGTTTGATGGAGGAATTACGGGAATGGCCCTGCATGGGTAAGAGGCATGGTTGACACGAGATCAGGTCCACTGACTTAGAAAGTTTGAGTAGTTGCAATGGTCCTGAACAAGCAAGTGGACCATAATAATCTGCAATCTTACTTATGCATTGGGAACAAAATGTGTCTGAATCCTTGGAAAGACTGGCAGAACCCATGGGTTCTCCCTCTCCATCAAGCATTGAAGAATCAGTGGGCGGCACAGTGGCACAGTGGTTAGCACTGCTGCCTCACAGCGCCAGAGACCTGGGTTCAATTCCCGCCTCAGACGGTGTGGAGTTTGCACATTCTCCCCGTGTCTGCGTGGGTTTTCTCCGGGTGCTCCGGTTTCCTCCCACAGTCCAAAAACGTGCAGGTTAGGTGAATTGGTCATGTTAAATTGCCCATAGTGTTAGTAGAAGGGGTAAATGTAGGGGAATGTGTCTGGGTAAGTTGCGCTTCGGAGCGTCGGTGTGGACTTGTTGGGCCAAAGGGCCTATTTCCACACTGTAAGTAATCTAATCTAAAAAAAACCCTCAGAATCTGAGATGGACACAGCCGATGTTGCTACCTTGATGCCCTTGCCCCCTAAAAGAAAATAATATTTTTTTTCTGAGATGCTCTGGCTGCAAGAAGTGAGCATCTGTGCTTTAGATGCTGCCTCTAACCAAAGCAGAATTGGAGTAACCTGACCCAGTGCGAAATCACCCCAGGAGGAGCTACAAGAAAAAGATCCAGCCTATGTCATTGCACTCAGAGGAGGAGGATGTAGTGATTGCAATTTGGTTAGTCAGGTGGACTTCATAGATTATGAGTTCCCTGATTGGTGCTATTAATCTAGTCCAGTCAGGGAGCCCTGGATGACAGAAATAAACAGGAGCGTCAGACATTGAGAGACTCAGAGCTGGCTCTGAAGGAGCTGAATTAGTATCAAGGACTTTCCACGTGTTAATGAAAGATGACTTGGTGACAGGCCTATGTGGAGTTATTTCAGTATCAATCTCTGGTAAGACTATTTCTGATCAATTCATTCTGGGTTTTATCAGAATGTTGACTTCCTTATCCAAATCCTTCTTCCTTCTGTGAACCTTTCAAATAAAAAAAAACTTTCCTATTAACTTACATCTGCATTTCAATATCACAGTTGTCAAAAAATTTATCTTTAGTTCAACACAACATGTCTGCAGCTATTGTTCTGCTCAACCACATCCTCATTTCTATGTTTGATGTCTCAGTCCCTATTAAATCCATTACTCTCTCTCTCCTTGTTTACTCTTTAGCCCTGCCCTGATCTCAGTCCTAAATTTATATATTTCTCCTGTTGCACCAAATAACTCTCTGTGCTCATCTTTTGCACCGGATCTTCCTCCTCTCGAGTATATTTCCACCTAGATCATGAGTTCCTGTCTTCCTTTTTGGTTTGCATGATAACTAACATTCTAAACTGCTCTCTGCACTATCACTTGACTGTTAATTTTGCTGTGGCCATCTCTCTCTTTGAAAAAAATACTTGAGCTCTCAATGGGAACAGAACAGCCAGTGAATCTCCAATCTTCCTTTCCTGTCCATTGTCCTTTGAATGTATTGCCACCTCTCGAATCACTTTTTCTAGTACTCCATTTTTCTATCCCTCAGGTTTCTATCCCTACCTGTACCAGGAATATTCCTGGTAAAATCACAAAATGACATTGTCTATGAAGGTGACAGAAATTTATTATCCTGTCTCCCAGAATGTAAAAGCCTTTATCACAACTCTGCGTGTTCTTAAATGCCTCTTCACCAGCTAGATTAGACTACACCCACCTTGTTCCATCCTTTCTTATTGTACGGTAGCCCGAGGATCATGAGTGTGGTGCTGGAAAAGAACAACAGGTCAGGCATCATCCAAGGAATAAGAGCATCAACAACTCCTAATGATGGGCTTCTGCCCAAAATGCGGATTCTCCTGCTCCTCGGATGCTGCCTGACCTGCTGTGCTTTTTCAGCACCACACTGTCGACTCTGATCTCCAGCATCTGCAGTCCTCACTTCCTCCCAGCCAGAGGATCATGTCTACTGGCTTCTCATTACAAGCCTGCTCAATAATCTCTGGTGCGTCCCAACCATCTCTCCTTTTCTGTGTCTATCTGTCATCTACAGATTGCCCACTTGCAACATCATCTGAAAACACAATGTCAGTTTCTATATGCAAACTGACAAGATGTAGCCCTCCTGCATGGTGATATTTTACAATCCATCACTATCTCTAAATGTCATTCTGTACCTTATATAGAGCATTGAACGTGCAGAAATTTCCTTTAACGTTTGAGGTAACTAAACACCTTCACTTGGATCCTTGACACTGCACAACCTCTCCACTGTCTCTATCATTCGCCTTGGCAATTGTCTGAGTCTGAATCATTTTGTTCACAACTTTGATCTCAAGGCAGGATTCCAACAATATATCTGCACCATAACTAAGATTGTCTATTTTCACCAGAACAGCATTAACTTGCATTAAAAATCCCAATCATTTAATCATTACTTCACAAATTTCATTCAGTTACAGTGCATTAGAGAACAAGATGTTTTTGTGTTTGAACACTCAATGAAAGTTTACGGGGACCATTACTAAGACAAGCTTTATATTCTATTTTTTATTATTGAATTTCAAGGGCAACTAGGAATGAGTAATAAATGCTGTCCCAGCCAGCGATGCCCAAATTCTCTCAGTGAATAATAAGAAAACATCTTTCACCAGTTGTCATGTATATCAAACCACTCAAATGTAAATTATAGTGGGTGGAGAGATGGGTGAACTTGTAAGTTGATTTTAAGACATTCCCCCAGGACATAACATTGCTAAGTCTAGAAATATTATCACAACGACATCATCTCACCTTAAGCTCTCGAGTATTAAGCTCTCTTCCTCCATACCTTAGATCTCTCTTTTTAAAACATTCCTCAACACTGACATCTTTAACCAAAGCTTTTTAGTCATCTATCTTAAATAGAGAATGTATCTCAATTTCAATTTTACTTTCATGATGCCCCTGTGAAGCCCTTCAGGGTGTTTCATTACATAAAGGCACACTGTAAAATGTAGGTTGTTATTATTGTTAATCTCAGAGAGTGTAGTATGAGGTATATTTCCATACAATAAATTCAAGCTGTTTCTTTTGATCTTATGCTGCTTAGGTGAACAGACAGTATAAATTGTCATTCAGTTCAATCTGATCTCCATGGATTAATAAATGAAAGCATTATTTCGTAAATTCTCTGAAGCTGATTTGTTCCAAATAAATTACCTTACACCAGAAATTTCAAAGCACAATGTACATCAGACCACTGAAATAGAAATTATTGTGGCTGGAAAGATGGGTGAATTTGCAAGATGATAAAATCTGAAATTGATTAATTTACCGACAAAACAATTGAAACTGAATTAGTTGGTGAGACAGCCAAAATTTTCACTTCACTGAGATCTTAAATTGATTGAGTTTCAAAGGCTAAGAAATAGCAGCACAGTAGATTAGATCAAGGTGGCTTACTATTGGTGCTGGCATTTGCACTGTTTCTCCAAAAATTCTGACAATTACAACTTCAAGCCAAGATATGGCAGCTGATTTAAAATCCAGGACAGTCCAGCAGGACAATATTGGGTTTAGTTTTTGTATCTGCATTTTGGTTCTCCAAGTCTCACTGGCAGCAATCTGAATTCAAATCTAATGAACAAACTAAGTCCAACAGTAGTCAGATTGATTCAGCGCCCAGATTCTCATTTAAAGACCAGAGAAAAGTAATGGAAGGTGGTACTGAAGCTCAGAAGAGTTGATATTCAAGACTCTGGAGAAGGACTGTGGAAAATTTCAGCACAAAGGGATATGGGAGACCTCGCACATGGATCACAAAAAGCTAGCTTACAAGTTCAGCAGGTAATAAGGAAGACAAAATGAAATTTGGCCTTTAGTTCAAATGGAATGGAGTATAAAAATAGGAAAGTCTTGCTTCAACTTTCCAAGCCACTGGTTAAACCACACCTGTGAGCAGTTTTAGTGTCTTTGTCTGAAGAAAGACATACTGGTATGACAGACAGCCCAGCCGAGATTCACCAGGTTGATCCTGAGATTAAGGGTGAAAGTGAGGACTGCAGATGCTGGAGACCAGAGTCAAGATTAGAGTGGTGCTGGAAAGGTGCAGCAGGTCAGGCAGCATCCAAGGAGCAGAAAAATCGACGTTTTGGGCAAAAGCAGCTTTTGCCGAAATGTTGATTTTCCTGCTCCTTGAATGCTGCCTGACCTGCTGTGCTTTTCCAGCACCACTCTGATCCTAAGTTTGGAATGATTGTTTCATCAGGAGAGATTGAGTAGGTTGGGCCTGTACTCTTTGGAGCTCAGAAGAATGAGAGGCAAACTTATTGAAACATAAATATATTCTTCAGGTACTTGACAGATCCACAGAGGCTGTTTCACCTTGTGGGAGATTCCAGGAATAGAGGGCATTATCTTTGAGTAAAGGATCACTAAGTTAGGCTAGAGATGAGGAGAAACTTCTCTCAAATGGTAGTGAATTTGTGGAATTCTTGATTGCAGAAAATTGTAGAGATTAGGCTGTTAAATATATTCAAGGCTCATGTAGACATCTTTAATCAATAAGGAATCAAGGGTTATGGGGAAAAGGCAGGAAATCTGAATTGAGGATTCAGATCAGCCATGAGCTTTTTGAATGGCAGAGCAGACCCAATGGGCTGAATGGCCTATTTCTGCTGTTATTCTAATGCTCTTACATTAGACAGTAGTATGCATACAAATGTGATGTGTCTGAATTTTTTGATGAATCATTAGTTTATATCATTATAATGGTGAAGACCTTTTCAAGAAATTATGGCATTCGTCACTCATACATCACATGTGCAATAAATTAATCAGATTTGATTATTCAAGATCATTTAATTGGGTTCCCTGGTTCATCCTCCATTCCAATGCATTGATCAATCATTGTTCACATTCTAACCAATTAGCATGTTTCTCTCATGCAGTATAAAATGTTATCTTTGAAACGTGTTATTCGTGCATATGTCCTGGTGAATGCAAAATGAAAATCTTCAACAGCACATCTACTTTTTCGGCAATACTCAATTTTTGTGCCATCAAGCAACAATCTCAAAGAACAGCTGCACAGCTCCACAAAAACCCTTCACAAAACAGTTGAACATCTTGAATAAAGAAGTCTCAGAGCAATTGTACAGGGTGTTAGTGTTATACACCTGGACTGTGGAGTACCATTTTGATCTCTTTACCAAAAAAAGATTGTATTTGCATTAATGGGAGTGCAGAAAAGCACATTGGGCCATTTCCTGCGATGAGTGATTAAATTGACTATAGGCCTATAATCCTGACAATTCAATAGAATGAGAGGTGATGTCATTCAAACAAAAGAAAATTCTTAAAGGATTTTATGGGATATATGTTTTCCCTGACTGTGAGCTAAAGGTCACTGACACAGAATAAAGGAAAGTCAATTTTGGACTGAGCCAAGGAGAGATTTCTTCACTCAGGAGTTTGCGAATCTTTGCAATCCATTAATTCAGAGAGCTGTGGATGCTCAGTTCTTGAACATACACAGTACTTTCTTGGATACTAAAAGGTGTGAAGTGAAAGGGCAACAGAAGCAGGAGGTTAACCATAATCATGTTGACTGGTGAAACATGCTTAAAGGACTGAATGGCCTATTCCTATTTCTTATCTTCTTAGCTCCCTAATCTACATTAAAAATGAATTGTGAGATCGAGCTAAATCAATGCCACTGTAACTGCAATAGACACCAATTACAGATTGGTGCTGGAGGGCTCAATATTAGCATTCAATTGTTCAGCATTTTGCCTGAGGGTGACATTTTTGCTGACTTATTCTCGGAAATTCATTCAAATTTTAAAACTCCACGATGTAATATAGTAAGTGTATTGGCAGCCATGCACATTCTGATTGTTGTCTGATTGATATTGTTTGCTTAATAATAATGATCAATCTTGTGTGATAAGCATCAGTTATAACCAATCAGGAAATATGGCCAGAGATCATATGTAGTTGGGAGCACAATATTATGTAAGCATATTCCTTCTAAACAATGATTTATGTACTTATGTCAATTCAATCTATTAAATTACACCAGACCCTCAATATGATATTGGAACAGTTACTCTTAAGATGATCCATGTTTAATAACTTGTTGCTCTGTTCTGTCACAATAACAAGTTCCTTGCATGCATATCAGACATTGACTATGCTGCAGCTGAAATGCACTATATATATTGTAGTACTTTTGGAGTATGTTTGCAGCAAATCTGTCACTGGACCATGTGGGAGTACAATGGCCTTTGTTAGAATATGTGACATTTGTTGCCAATGTCATTACTGAACAACATTCCATGCTGATATCTTTACTTCCACACCTACATGAATTTGTCAAGGCATGAGAACAACGTTGAATCCTCAAATGGAATGAAAGACTGATGTAGCACAGAAGTAGGTGATTTGGCCTATTGTGCCTGTGCCTGACCACAGTACAAGAATGTGAAAGGGGCCTGGTTAAACATACCTCCCCAGATTAAGACTTAAAACACCATCACACGGATCTTCTCAATTCTGTTAAATGCTACAGATTTGTAAGAAATTAAATTTAATGGAGCTTTTCAAACCGACATGCCACTACGTAAAACACTGTGTCTGGAAACTCACAAATAGATTAGGAACATTTAATCATTGCTTTATTGATCGAAAAGTTCTTATAAAGTAAACAACAAGTATTTGTCCAGAATTGCACTGTCCTGTCAGAACTATTTGCTTCATTGGAACTCAGAGTGCAATTTTGAGGATTTTAGTCTGTGGAATTCTATGGAATTTCAACTGTTTTGTACCATTATGTTTTGAACTGTTATGTTCTACTGCAGCCCATGTTGGTCTGAAATTTGAACTGTTAGCGAGTTTTGAGACTCGCACTGAACTGTCAAATCTTGGAAAGAAACAATGTAAAGAGCTTACATTGTTTAGCAAACAGGAATTAATTCCATTGTTGGGAGCAGGTTAGAAATTTCATTTTACTCAGTCACCAAAGCAGTTATTTATCATATTTATTTGAGTGAACTAAACTGACTTAATATGTCACTCCAATCCAAATTCAGAAAAAGCAAACATCAAAAGGTAGAAATTTGGAAGTTCGATAAATGAAATTTGCAACAGGTTGTTTGTAATCTCCCTCACACGTTAGAAATGGAACATTCACAAAAGTCTGTTCAACACTTAGTCTGGGTATGTCGAAGTTTGTGAACCATGACACACAAGTTAGACCATGGGTTTAATCAGGAGCCATGACAGACTTGGACTAGATAAAATATTTAAACTGAAGATGAGATCATGCTTCATTGAATTGGGTCATAGAGTGTACATTTGAATCAAAATCCACATGGGAAAAAAAATTTTGAAGAAAACTACTTTTAGTTACCTTGTATGTTTTGTTTAATGATTTCATTTCAGGATTATACTCGTTCTCATCCCAGTAAAATCTAAAAATGCCACAACTGGCCTAGATAGACATGGTTAAAAATCACACAACAGGTTTATTTGGAAGCACTAGCTTTCGGAGCACTGCACCTTCATCAGGTGGTTGAAGGAGCACCTGATGAAGGAGCAGTGTTCTGAAAGCTGGTGCTTCCAAATAAACCTGTTGGACTATCACCTGGTGTTGTGTGATTTTTTAACTTTGTACACCCCAGTCCAACACTGGCATCTCCAAGTCATATGACATGATGTGTCTCATGTAATTGGGGTTGGATGTTTTCAAGATTTTAGGATCCTGACATTGGGACAGAACTGGGTTTCAAGCCTGCACTTAACAGCACACCTCATGATACAATCATCCGAGAGGCTGCTTCCCAATAAACACTGAAAGAAACCTGTAACTAGGAGGCACAAAAGAAACCCCCATACAGTAAGGTTTGAAGATGAAGACAATCAATGCACAAAGGCAAACCGAAAAGGAAAGCAGGTAGAATCACAAAGAGGAACACGCAGAATTCTTGTGAAGAGGTGGAACAACTCATTCAAGAAGAGATCCATTTTGTCTGTTTGGCAGAAAAGGAACAAGGAACTTTTACAGATACTTTGTGGGCTGGCTAAAAAAGGTTTAAAATTTTGACATTAGTGTGACTTGCTCAGAAATACCAGTGGGTGATCTCTCAGGAATTGATCAAATCGTACACTGGGTTTAACGCTTCGTCAGTTTAAAAGGAACTCATGGAAACTGTGCCATCAGGATTGCCATTGTCAGAAGAGAGGTTTCACAAAAGTATGCCATGCTGAACATTTCTATGAAATTCAAAGTTCAAACATGTTGTCAGATAGGACACCTTATTGACTCTGCAAGAACATCGGAGAGTATATTGTGGAACAGTTTATTTCTTTAGTGCGACATTTGTGTGGGAAGTGACATGGGTGCTTGCAGTTAAATAGGATGTGTCATTATTGGGACAAATACCTAAAATGAAAAGCATCTTACAGTTTGAAGCATCTTTTGCTTGTTAATTCATGATTAATTTGAATTGCTTCTGATTTGTTTTAGAGCAAAAATTAGAGAAAGTGGAACCTTGTTCATAAACAAAGAACAAAGAACATTTGTCTGGTCGGCATGGACGAGTTGGACCGAAGGGTCTGTTTCCATGCTGTACATCTCTATGACTCTAAAGCACAGGAACAGGCCCTTCAGCCCTCCAAGCCTGTATTGATCCAGATTCTCTATCTAAACCTGCCAACTATTTTCTGAGGATCTGTATCCTTTTGCTCCCTGCCCATTTATGTATCTGTCTAGATATATCTTAAATGACGCTATTGCTCCTGTCCCTGTTGCCTCTGCTGACAACACATTCCAGGCACTCACCAACCTCTGCATAAAGAACTTTCCACGTATATCTGCCCTAAACCTTTCCCCTCTCACTTTGAACTAGTAATTGAGTCCTCCACTCTGGGAATACATTTCTTGCTATCCACCGTGTCTACACCTCTCATGATTTTGTAGACCTCAACCAGGTCCTTCATCAACCTCCTTCTTTCCAATGAAAATAATCCTATGTACTCAACCTCTCTTCATAGCTAGCATCTTCCATACCAAGCAACATCCTGTTGAACCCCCTCTGCACCCACTCCAAAGTATCCACATTCTTTTAGTAATGTGGTGACCAGAACTGTATACAGTATTCCAAATGTGGGCGAACCAAAGTCTTATACAACTGTAACATGAATGACCTGCCAGCTCTTATAGTCAATACCCTGTCCGATGAAGGAAAGCATGCCGTATGCCTTGTTGACCATTCTACTGACCTGCGTTGCCACCTTCCGGGAACAATGGACCTGAATACCCAGATGTCTCTGTACAATTGTCCCCAGGACTTTTCCGTTTTCTGTACAGTTTGCTCTGGAATTGCATCTTCCAAACTGCATCACCTTGCATTTGTCTGGATTAAACTCCACCTGCCATTTCGCTGCCCAACTCTCCACTCTATCTATATTCTGCTATATTCTCTAACAGTCCCCTTCACTATCTGTTATTCCACCAATCTTAGTGTCATCTGCAATGAGGAATGCCTTGCTAATGAGGTAACTTACACCTTCCTCCAAATCATTTATGTATATCACAAACAACAGTGGTCCCAGCACAAATCCCTGTGGGACACCACTGGTCACAGGTCTCCATTTTGAGAAGCTCCCTTCCATTACTAGTCTGTCTCCTGTTGCCCAACCTGTTCTCAATCCATTGAGCTAGAACACCCTGGACTCCATGCAACTTCATCTTCTTCATCAGCCTACCATGGGGAACCTTATCAAACACCTTACTAAAGTCCATGTATATGACATCTACACCCCTTCCCTCATCAATCAACTTTGTCACCTCTTCAAAGAGTTCTATTAGGTTGTAACACATGACATTCTCTACACAAAGCCTATCTCTGATAAGCCCATTTTCTTTCAAATGGGTATATATCCTATCCGTTAGTAACTTCTCCAATAGCTTCTCTAACACTGACGTCAGACTCACTGGTCTGTAATTCCCTGGATTATCTCTGCTACCCTTCTTAAACAAAGGGACAACATTAGCAATTCTCCATCCTCTCGGACTTCCCTGTTTTCAAGGATGCTGCAATAATATCTGTTAAAACCCTAGCTATTTCCTCTCTCGCTTTCCTCAGTAACCTAGGATTGATCCCATCCGGACCTGGGGACTTGTCCTCTTTAATGCCTTTAGAATATACAACACTTCCTCCCTCCTTGTACCGACTTGTCCTAGATTAATCAAAGACCTATCCCTAACCTCAACATTGCCATATCCCTCTCCTTGGTGAATACTGATGCAAAGTACTCATTAAGAATCTCATCCATTTTCTCTGACTCCATGCATATCTTTCCTCCTTTGTCCTTTAATGGGCCAACTCTTTCCCAAGTTACCCTGTTGCTCCTTATATATGAATAAAAGGCTTTGGGGTTTTCCTTAAACCTACTCTCTTAGGATATATCATCACCTCTTTTAATCCTCTTAATTCCTGATTTCAGATTGGTCCTACATTCTGATATTCTTCCAATGCCTCTTCTGTCTTCAGTAACTTAGACCTTAGGTGCACATCCTTTTTCCTTTTAGCTCGACTCACAATTCCACCTGTCATCTATGGTTCCATAATCTTGCCATTTCTATCCCTCATTTTCACGGGTACAGGAACAATAATTTCTGGGGATCATTTAGTAGGTTTGATTATTTTGAATAACTTCTGAATGAGTCTTGTAGCAGCTGCTTGCTCTCATTACCTTTGTATTGTCATATTTTCCTTGTCCCATTTGAAAAGAGGACCTCTTCTATCCATCTTTGGCACCAAAGCTTCTGTCACAAAACTTTGGAACTCTCTCTCTTTATCCTTGTCCCATTCTGGTCCTTTACCCAGGAAAAAAAAACCACTCGGAATGACTTCAAATATAGTTACCCCTTACAATGTATAGGTTGACTTTAAGGAGTGGCACTGGCGTGAACTGGTACTAGCTTCTTCTAATCTTACATGCTATGCTCAAGGATGCAGCCACTCAACAGTGTTTATAATTGGCTGTAGCTCTGCAAGACAAATGAGGTTTACACGCTGCATAAATCAGAAACAATACGTCTGAGTTAATTGTGCATTGCAATCCTTGTGTCCATCTTTGGGCCTTAATGAATTTACGGCAACTAAGTGATTGCAAACCAATATTACCAAGTGTAATTCTAATTATTAAAACATGCACAGTATGGACAAATTCCATTTGTTTCTATGTTTACCCAACATTGAGCCACTTATTGCAGTTTTACATCAAATGGACTGACCGTTCCTGAAGAAGTAATGTACTTGCTGCAACAAATTACTTATTTTTATTTATGAGAAATAAAAATGATTTTAAAACCAAGTTTTGGATGCTTCTTGCTCATATTAACTTTATGGAGATTTGCACTTACACCACATTTAAGACATTAGTACCTGTTGAAACAACTATACAAAAGACATACAATGGTGTGCAAAAATATTATAGTTGAAATACAACTCAGAGGTGCATTAAAGACCTGAGGGCTGTACTTACCAAGTGCATGTTAGCTTACTAAGGGCTACAATAGACAAAAAAGAGACATGAGATTTCTCAGATCAAGCTATTTTCAGAAATGCAATTAGTGAAGAAAACAGAGCAATGGTCTTCCTCGAGCTTATGGAGGGATTTTTTTCAGGGTGCTGGAGGTGGACTTGGTAACTGGAAAATTGGGAGAAATGTTGACCCAAAGATATCTTCATGTTCTAGCTTCTTTACATTATTTCCAAGGGAAGAATGTTGGAGATCAATCCCAATCCTGACAAAATCCTACATTATTCTGGTCCATGGTCTCCATTTTAAAGGAGACATAGTTCTGCTGGTGCATTCACTTTCTTCATCCTCCATCCCCTGACAATAGCTCACCTTACTGTAACCCCTCAGCTTCCCAGGGAACAGCCATCCCAGGAGTCCTCACCATTCCTGTGGTTATTGTTGGAGAAGCGAACGGTTTTGAAAGGCTTAATGGTGAGGACCGCACTAAGCTCCCCGCCATTCTGAAATTTTTATACGGTTTTGGATGGAGAATGAGGAGAACAGCTTTGGATCTTGAGGAGAAAATGTTTGTGATCTATGTCTTAGTTGCAAAGCCTAACAAGTTCATGTAGATATTTTTAATCAACCCCATCTTAATATGTCATGACAGACCTCTGGAACAGGTGGGATCTGAACTCGGGACTTCTGGCTCTGCACCACTAGAACTGGTAAAGGATACGTTCAGAATTTGTGAATATTTTTAAATCAACCTGTTCAGACCTCTCATGACACACTTCTGAAGCAGGTAACGTAGAGCTCCTGGCCTGGAGATCGGGTCATTAGAACAGTTTTACCTCAGCATTAAGCCTGCCATGTCATAAACTACAACTTAATAAGACAAGGGCCTTTTCCAGTTTAAACCCTTGAGTAGTTGTTCCTTGACTATTATTAATTAAGTAAGTCATTAGTCCCAGTAAAGCAGAGATGTGGTTGCAATAGCTTTCTACCAATAATACCACAGTTGCTGCAAACAACACTATTGAAATGCTGGTGAGCTTTTATGAATCATGCCATGGTTCCTTTAATCAGGCACTCTGCCTGTATTCCTGATGAAGGGCTTTTGCCCGAAATGTCGGATTTTCCTGCTCCTCGGATGCTGCCTGAACTGCTGTGCTTTTCCAGCACCACTCTGCAGTCATTGTTTTTACCTTTAATTCAAAATCCTTCCTCTCACAAAACAGCCACATCATCTCACCAGCCTTTCTTAATTTATTGGGAAACTAAGAGGTCATTTCCCATAACTGGATTTCTTTGGCAAAGTGCTTTGGAATGCATGCTACTTTCAATTATTAATTTTGTGATCTCAAAATGGTCCTGAATTCATGAAAATAAAAATTACCTGAAGTGATAAGACCTCAATGTCGGAAACTGAAATGCTCCTCGGGTCAGACAGGAACTTCAACATTCTAATTCATCTGGTCTTTCAATCACAAGAAAAATGTTGTATAAGGAAATTATACTGAAAGGGTTAATGTTCATGTTACATTGGTTCCACCTATTCTATTGAATTCACACAGTTTGTGACTGGAGAGAAGATTCTTTCCATGTTTGCGTGAGAAAATATATCCATAACTGCTCTCTAAGGTCATTGTGCCTGTCCAAATGTAGCTGCAATTATTGCTATCATGCAAAAAAAGCCTTGTTATCCTGGAACAATACTTCTTCTGTGGATAGTTGCCAGTAGTGTATCCTTTAGCACTCACCATATGAAAGGGTCAAGACAAAACAAAAAGTGAAGGAGGATTGATGGCAATGAACTACTTGAAACAAAATTTACCCAGAACACATACTGGTAGTGATGAAAAATGCCACAAGATACCAGCAATGGTCATCAGGGAAAATACCAGAGAATGTTTTAGCAATGTGAACGTTCTAAGAAGGAATGCAAGGTTAGGTACTGTGCCAGATGAGTCATGAAAAGGTGAGACAAACCTGTTTGCTCTATCCATAAAAAAGGGGATGCAAGTATTACAATCTCAGTACAGGCCAGTAAGACACTTATTGCTTACTTTTCTTTGGAAATTTGCAATCTCTAGATATTTCTGGAAGGGCGGCACGGTGGCACAGTGGTTAGCACTGCTGCCTCACAGCACCAGAGACCTGGGTTCAATTCCCGCCTCAGGCGACTGACTGTGTGGAGTTTGCACGTTCTCCCCGTGTCTGCGTGGGTTTCCTCCGGGTGCTCCGGTTTCCTCCCACCATCCAAAGATGTGCAGGGTCAGGTGAATTGACCATACTAAATTGTCTGTAGTGTTAGGTAAAGGGTAAATGTAGGGGTATGGGTGGGTTTCGCTTCGGCGGGTCGGTGTGGACTTGTTGGGCCGAAGGGCCTGTTTCCACACTGTAATCTAATCTAATCTAATTAAAGCCCAGTTATCACCATTTAAAACAGAAGGATTTTAGTACACATTGAATAATATGAACAAAAATAACTGCATTCTATCTTGATTATGTTAAAAATAATGCAAGTACAAGGTCAGCCTATGTAGAAGTGCCAAAAGGAAAAACCTGTTTACATCTGCATTAGCAACATTACAATTCACTGGGGTACTGTGCTGGAAATCAAGGGCCACTATTCCCAGATTTGTTACAAATGTTAATGATTTTGTAAAGTACACAAAGTTCCTCAATTTACCTGAATTTCAGACCCAGGTCGATAGGAAGAATGGACCAGATTCTGAACAGAATAAGAATCCTAATTTATTACAAGTAATTACAAGTAGACTCTAGCTACAAGTAAGCAATTATAAACTGTTGATACATAATAGCATTCATTAAAACTCTCATCTCCGTATAAAATTCCCTTTCTTTTGGCAAATGGGATAAGATTAATTTAGGATATCTGTTGGCATGCATGAGTTGGGCCAGAGGGTTGATACATCTTTATGACTCGGTGTAGGTATTTTTGATCAACCCATCAAGACATCCTATGTCAGACCTCTGGAACAGTTAGGATTTGAACTGAAGACTTCTGGCCAAAACAGACAAAGCAAACAGACAGACAAGGTAAAATAGCTAATATGCAAAGAGGAAAAACTAGAAACTCAGTTCAGTAGATTTTGTTGCCAGGTGTTTTGGTGAGATGGTCATTATGAATCTTCTGCTGGGTAGCAATTTGCTTCAAATGTCTTTCTCCAGAATTTTCCACTTATTGGTAATTCATACAGATGGTCAGTTCACTCGTAAGAAAAAAGTATCCAGTTTTTCAGTTAAAAGTCACAGCTTACAGCAACTGTTGCTACAGGAAAGGTAAACTGGTTCTCTTCAGGTTTACAATGAATTTTGCTGTGGAGAACCACATTTGAGCTGAGGAAGAACTGAACACTTCTCTCTCACTAATAGTTGTTCCCAGCTCCAAGATGTTCAGTTACCTGAGAACCAATCTTCCATAGTTGGCAGGCAGAAAGGTCTCCCTGTCTTTGATAGCTGTTCACTAATCCGTAGGCCAAACAATTTCTCGTTGCTAGCAAAAATTGCATCAACGCACACCCTCAGCTGCAAGTCATTTGCAACTCAAATTTCAATTCCTGCTCAGTGAAACATTTGTTTACATTATGCGAGGCATGAGTGTCAGGCTACTTTTCTAACCTGTAACCATCTTTTTTAAAAAACTAGTTCATCCTTGTTTCTGTGCACAGTTCTTTAAAAACAAAATAAAATGACATGATCCTAACAACAATAAAACTCAAACTTCCACTATACAATGAACACAGTTATTTACACTCTCAACAAATCTTAACTCAAACTTTCTTATGCATTCATTTGACTTTATACAACCTCCAAAACCCAAGTCTGACATTCATTGAAATTGGAAGATTAAGACTTGTTCTGAGTACTGTTTTAAAGATTGACATAAGTATAAAGAGGTTTGATACTTTCCACAAGTTTTCCCTATCAAATCTGTATCAATCGTCTCCTGGTTGTAACTCTCAGTTCAATATTAGCATCTTAAGAATGGTCAAGTCAAAACATCCTAGCATTCTTTATCTCTGGAATCTTCAGTCAGGATCTCTCTCTCTCTCTGTTTTTGGCTTGGCTATTCCAGAAGTGTAATTCATTGTTAGCAGAGTTGTTCAGTTATCAAGAATTTTAAACCCTTTCAGTATGCACACAGATTTTCAACTAAATTCCACTGGAAATAGATGGCCACCATTGCAAACTTGTTCAAAATTCAACTGCTTGAAAAATAGAACCACACACATGAATTTACACACTTTGAAATTAACTTTCTACCTACTATTCTTTATCTCACAGGCAGCGTGAACACATGGTCAGTTCATGGGAGCAAGTTGCCTGTGAATGAAATTATCTTCCAATAAAACCAAGTTCATAAAAGGATCACCACCCAACATAAACCATATGTTTCTCACAAAAGCATTGGCAATCACACAAGAAGTACTAAATGGAATAGAAAAGTTTACTTCTGACAATAATCTCAAATTAAATCAGAAATTATGGACAACGAATTCTCGGTACAAACTAGTTAAAAAAAGGCAAGTAAAAGTTGATACAAGGAAGCACATCTTCACCTAAAGAGTGATTAATATCTGGAGGATCTTTTCGATGGAGCAAGTGGAGGCAAAGGTTCTGAATTTATTTAAATCGGGGGATGATGGGAGTGACTAGATATTGTGATGGATGAATTGTAGTTTTCTATTGAAGAATGAACTGGATGGGTGAACAGCCTCTATATTTGTATTTATCTTTGTGGCCTTAAAACTATCATAGTATCCTTCATATATATGTGATCAGTCAAATTGTCGTGATTGCTGAAATGTAGATAAATTTGTTGGAGCTCACTGTAAACCAAAATTTCAGCATAATAATAGTTGTCTTTTCGTGGGATGAACGTTTTCTTCAAACAACATCTTTAACAGAGACATCAGTTCCCAGTACAAGAAGGAAGAGCATCTCATCTGTTGGAATAACATCCCCTGAAGACACCTTTATGCCATGACACACAATCTTTTCAGACTTTGTTTGCTCAGTCCACACATGGTAATGTTAGGCTTCTGTTTAGGTTAGTGCTCTGCTAGCATTAAAAAGTAATTGTTTGGAGAGCAGAGATTTGTATACACATGCAAAGCAGAGTGTGAGACACCATGTGCTGTAGCTCGCAGCGTGCCTCAAGTGTAACTCACTGCATAGTGTTGAGGTCTGGTTTACCTATGCTCATTGTATTTGGTTTTGGTTAGATCTGTGATACTTGATATATTAGGATCAGGTCTATTTGCATGGTACAGTATTCAATTTTGGTCAACGTACAAAATTAAATTTTTTACATTTTTCATAGGTTGTCATTTGGTTTTGGCCCCACCTATATTGTTTGATAATGGATTAAAATACACTGGCTGTTTTCAACAACTGATCTGTAATTTGGTCTTTAAAAGATTCTATCCAACGTCTGTAATTTCCTGAGAAGAGTAAAATGCAAAATAAAACTAACAGCAACTAAATGACTAAACTAAACTACTCCACTGAAATCTTTCTCTGATTCTGCCACATATAATTTCATCTACGATATTCCAGAAAATCAATCTAATATTGCAATTCACATTATTCACCCCTGACTGGTCTTATTCCACTGATGAAATTTGCATGGGTTGAGCAGAACAGAAATTTTTGAATTGCCTAGGGTAAATGATCAAATATGCCATGGCTTATCCATATAGCATTCAATCCTACCCATAATCAAGAATGCTTCCAACTCTTTTAAAAATAGTTAATCAGCATTGTACCAAATGATTCTGAAAACAGTCTAATTCTCTGTAGGAGAAACAATTTCTTCAATCTGACTTGAAGTCTGCTAGTTTCTGGTAATACTTTCCAGTTGCACACTCACAATTTGAATTAAATAAACTTTCTGAGCTGCATTATTTTATGTATCTAAAAAGCTAGGTACACGTTCAACTCTGCACCTGTTTTAATCAATAATAAGCCTGTAATTGTCTTATGTCAGTATTATCTGAATTATCCTGTCCAATGAATTTTTGAAAATGAAGCCTTGAAAACAGCAAATAACTTTTAAAATGTAAACTGTATAATGTGTTATTCAAGATTTAAAAGGTCACATTCAAAGACAGATCAATGAGCTGGAACATACCAAATACTGGATTTATTGCAAATTGATATATACCGACTGGACAGAGTTAGGGAATGGTGTTTCAACATGACCAAATCATTTTTCTTTCCCCGTCTTTGCTAACTGGCAACCAATTACTTCTTACAGTCCATTTATGCACACTGTATAAATGTGTATTGCCTTACGTTATCCACACCAAAATCTATGCTCAAGTGCATCCACTTAATTAATCCTATAAATGTGATCAATCATTTACAGCAGTCACATGGACTGTACTTTGGTGTCATCAGCAAACTCTGGTCCTTGCAGTTCCATTCTCTATATCAGTAATGTACTGAACTTTAGATTTGTGGCCCAGTGTATTGTTCAGTGTTGGGCTTCAGTCCAAATTGTAATGTTTGAAATTAAGCTTTGATGAAATCTATACTGTACCACATTATGCTTTAACATAGCCTGTAATTCACAATATTAGAATTTGAACAAACCCTTTGTGGTGCCTTTAAGGCAATGAACTTGTGCCTGTTAAGAATATCATTAGGTTGCAGACACCAGTCTATGGAACATGACATGCACTTGAGCTATGCTACCAACTGCAAAGTACTATCTCACATGTTGTTTCAGTAAAAGAATTCCAAGATGACAGTTTTGAAGTCCATACAAAAATTCTGCTCACCAGACTTCTTCTTTAATGCTAAGAGAACACAGCTGGAAGAATATGCACTTTCAACCTATTAAAATAAACTTGCATTTATACAGTGGATTTTATAGCCAGCAAAATCCTCAAAGTGCTTTACAGCCAATTAAGTACAGTTTGTTGGAAATGTAGTCACTATTACAATGTTGGAAATAAGGCAGCCAATTTGCTCAGAGCAAATTGCCACAGCAATGTGTTAATGGTCAGATAATCTCTTTATTTAATGTTGGTTGATGAATAATATTGAACAGGACACCAAAGATAACTGCTGTATTTTTTTCAGAATACTATCCCACCTCAGATGTCAGATTACTATCTCAGTTTCATCTATAAGATAACACTTAGAGCAATACAGCACTCCCTTAGTGCTGCTTTGGAGTGTCAGTCTTGATTTTTGTGCTCTTATCCAAGTGTGAGACTTAAAAATCAATAAACGTATGACTTAGAAGCAAGAAGTGCTGCCATTGAGCCAAGTCTGACACTGTCTGAACTAATGATTTAGATCAGAACACATCTAAATAACAACACATAAACGTACTTAGATTAGATTCCCTACAGTGTGGAAACAGGCCCTTCGGCCCAACAAGTCCACACCAACCCTCCGAAGAGTAACCTGCTCAGACCCATTGCCCTAACAATGTGGGCAATTTAGCATGGCCAATTCATCTGGCCTGCACATCTTTGGACTGTGGGAGGAAACCAGAGCACTCAGGGGAAATCCACACAGATACTGGGAGAATGTGCAAACTCCACACAGACAGTCACTCAAGGCTGGAATTGAACCTGGGACCCTGGTGCTGTCAGGCAGCAGTGCTAACCACTGAGCCACTGTGACACCCTTAATTGGATCGGAGTTTACTTTGGGATGTTTGGATGTCATTAGAGCAACATTTTTTCTTTATATTTCAAACAATTTTAAAGCTTGCTTTGCGCTACGTTTGAAGTAACGTGAGAACAAAAGCCAAGAGATTTAAGCTTACATCCAGGCAATGAGCTTTGTATTCACTGGTTTTGGTCACTCTTGGGCTACAATGTCACTTTCAAGCCATAACTTATCTGAAATGACTTTATACTGACATATGAGTGATGGTAGATGAGTACTATTGGATGGATTATTAGGTGGTTGTGTTGCCACTTTCTGACATGAACTTGATGGGCCAAATGGCCATCTTCTGTGCCATAAAAGACTGATACCACCCAACAGGCAGACGTAGAACTACTTTGATTATTGTAATAAAGACTGTATTACTTGGAGGGTCTTGAAATTAAATTTCTATTGCAAAAAACAGGAATCAAAAGGCATCCACTTTTAAAGTGTTGCAAGCAGCATTTGTTCTTAACTAATTACAATTTTTATAGTGGAGATAAATTTCAGTGACAGACAGTTTGTGTATTTCAATGCTGATCTTTGCTCTCTAGCTCTGGATTACTGCCAATCACAGAACTCAATCTCAGGGGTCAGTGTATTAAGCATACAAACTGGTGCTGAAATTGCTCATTGGTACAGGAAGTTAACTAACATTAAACCAGATGTCATTTAGGAGGACTGATACTGGGTGTCAATGGCATGGGCTTGGTGCGAAAATCATTCTGTATCTACGTATTTGTCACAACATATGGAGAGTGCACCTTATCCAAAATAACATTTCAGGTCTCTGAAAGAGAGGTGCAGGCATGGTTAAAGAAAAGGAACTTGGGGAGGTGAGATAAAGGAGATAAAGGGATTTTTGAAAGCAACAGAAAATAGAGTAAGTTAGAAGACCTGAAATATTGTAGCTCTATCTCCAATCTACATTCCCAACCCCATGCCCAAGTGCAACCTCATTCCAAGGGAAATGGAGTCACAGGATTAAAAACAAAAAATTGTGGAAATACATAGTGGATTTGGAAGCACCACATGGAAAGAGAAACCACATAAGCAGGCTGGATATAACACAGCACAATCGAGTCAGGAAGGTGGGACAACAATACACATGGTGTGCCTACTCCTGTAACTTTTCAATTACTTGTGCAGTTAAGATCAACCAGTCAATGCATGTTCAATCACCAGGTTCTATGCCAAATAGTAGGCTTAAGGTGGGGTGAATTGTGGTAGGGAGGCCAGGCTGCAAAATGGAAGCAGCTCCTGCTTTCAGACACAGCAGAGGTCAACCTCATGGGCATCAACTGATATTTGGCTGCCTATCATTGGTAGAGAGTGAAGGTAGTGAGAACATCCAGTGTCATTCTGGAGATTTTTATGCCAGCTATGTCACTGTTAGTCCTGATTAACCATGGAGGACATTTCTGCTCATTGAGGGTCTCAGCACACCAACCTAAAGTGAAACACCCCCCTAGCAGTGGCTTACAGGATCCATGTAGGAAGGAAAAGGTCAGATAATTCCATTAGGTGATGGTGACCATCTATTCATCCTCTCCTAGGCCATAACTCATTAGTATGATGTTCTCATGCCGCAGGCTAGCGAAAGTAGGCCACCTTGTTAGAGCAAGCACGCCTGGATGGTGGGGAGGTAGAGGAAATCAGCAGTGCTGGTGAGATCTTGAAGTCAATGACAACAGAGGCTGAAGGACCTTATCCATTCTGCAAGGGAGAAACAAAAACCCAGCTCATGATTAAATTCCATCATATCAGAATGTTGCAGTGAGATCTCCATCTGCAACCCTACGAGGTTACCATCATGGTTGTGCTTAGTAGTGTTGGAAGGGGCCTTCAGGTTTCACAGCAGTCCAGTTATCTATCTTCCATCAGGAATATTAGGATTGTGGAGACTCTATACTGGGTGAGTGACTGCTGCAAAACCAAACACAAACCTGATATCCTTTTCTGGAAGGACACAGGCATTCTTTCATCACTGCAACTCTGCCATGACCCTTGCTCTGTCTGTCAACCAGGTAGCCCAAACTATTACTACCATTTCAATAGTGACATATAAAAGCTGGATTTCCATGGCAGACTGTCACCTTGCATGATGTTTGTAGTTTCCCTCAATGAAAGTTATCAGCCTTCCACCTGCAACCCCTGGGATAGTATTGTATATGAATACTAGATTAGGCAAAGGCACATGGAAGACAAGAGTGAGAGGAAGGAAGTTGTGAATCTTGTAGATAATGCACAATGCTGCAACTGAGCATCAGTGGTGGAGGGTGTGGATGCTTGTAGGTGTGGTGTCAGTTGAGCAGGCTCATTTCTCCTGGAAGATATCAAGCTTAGGGAGTAGGTTTGCTCGCTGAGCTGTAGGTTTGATATCCAGACTACAGAGATCTCACTGCAACATTCTGATATGATGGAATTTAATCATGAGCTGGGTTTTTGTTTCTCCCTTGCAGAATGGATAAGGTCCTTCAGCCACTGTTGGCATTGACTTCAAGATCTCACCAGCACTGCTGATTTCCTCTACCTCCCCACCATCCAGGCGTGCTTGCTCTAACAAGGTGGCCTACTTTCGCTAGCCTGAGGCATGAGAACATCATGCTAATGAGTTATGGCCTAGGAGAGGATGAATAGATGGTCACCATCACCTAATGGAATTATCTGACCTTTTCCCTCCTACATGGATCCTGTAAGCCATTTCATTGCCTGGCTAGGTAACATCATCAGTGGTGACCTCTAAGTGAAGTGAAGCTGTTGTCTCCTGCTTTCTATTTATATGTTTGTCCTGGATGGGGTTCCTGGGGTTTGTGGTGATGTCATTTCCTGTTTGTTTTCTGAGGGGTTGATAGATGGTATCTAGATCTATGTGTTTGTTTATGGTGTTGTGGTTGGAGTGCCAGGCCTCTAGGAATTCTCTGGCATGTCTTTGCTTAGCCTGTCCCAGGATAGATGTGTTGTCCCAGTCGAAATGGTTGTTTTATTTCTTTCGTGTGTAGGGCTACGAGGGAGAGAGGGTCATGTCTTTTAGTGGCTAGCTGGTGTTCGTGTATCCTGGTGGCTAACTTTCTTCCTGTTGGTCCTACGTGGTGTTTGTGGCAGTCCTTGCATGGAATTTTGCAGACGACGTTGGTTTTGTCCATGGTATCAAGATATCAAGCTTCTTCAGTGTTTCTGGAGCAGCACCAACTCAGGCAAGTGGGCAGTATTCCATCACATTCCTGAGTTGTGCCTTGTAGGTGGTGGACAAGCTTTGGGGAATCAGACACGTGAGTTACTCGCCGCTGTATTCCTTGCCTCTGACATGCTCTTGTATCCACTGTGCTTGTGTTACAGTTAGTCCAGTCCAGTTTCTAGTCAATGTTGATAATGGGGGATTCAGTGATGGCAACTGAATGTCAAGGGATGGTGATTTAATTGTCTCTTATTGGAGATAATCATTGCTTGGCATTTGTGCGGCATGAGCGTTACTTGCCATTGGATAGCCCAAGTCTGGATATTGTCCAGATCATGTTGCATTTGAACATGGACTGCCTCAGTATTTAAAGAGTTGCGACTGATGTTGACCGTTGTGCAATCATGGGCGAATATCCCCACTTCTGACCTTGTGATGGAGGGAAGGTCATTGAGGAAGCAGCTGAAGGTGGTAGGGCACGACCCTCTGGAACACCTGCAGAGATGCCCTGGAGTTGAGATGACTGACCTTCAACAACCACAACCAACTTCCTATGTGCCAGGTTTAGATTAGATTAGATTAGTGGGTGGCATGGTTGCACAGTAGCACAGTGGTTAGCACTGCTGCCTCACATGGTTCAATTCCCACCTCAAATAACTCTCTGTATGGAGTTTGCACATTCTCCCCGTGTCTGTGTGGGTTTCCTCCGGGTGCTCCGGTTTCCTCCCACAATCCAAACATGTGCAGGTTAGGTGAATTGGCCATGCTAAATTGCCCGTAGTGTTAGGTGTAGGGGAATGGGTCTGTGTGGGTTGCGGATCGGTGTGCACTTGTTGGACTGAAGGGCCTGTTTCCACACTGTAAGTAATCTAATCTAAAAAAAATTCTCTACAGACTCATTCCCCTACCCTATATTTACCCCTGACTAATGCACCTAACACTATGAGCAATTTAGCATGGCCAATTCACCTAACCTGCACATCTTTAGATTGTGGGAGGAAACCAGAGCACCCGGAGGAAACCCACGCAGACACGGGGCGAATGTGCAAACTCCACACAGTCGTCTGAAGCAGGAATTGAGACTGAGTCCCTGGCACTGTGGGGCTGCAGTGCTAACCACTGAGCCACCGTGCTCCAACCAATGGAGAGTTTGTTTTAAGAGAACTCCTTGATGACACTAAGGTCCTTGGGGGAGCTTTTGCTACTGCTGTTAGGGAAGTTTTAAACTAATGTGGCAGGGGACTGGGAACCAGAAGAGAAGACCATTGGACAGTGAGGTGGAAACTAGATACTGTAAGGATCATGAAGCGAGCATTACCAAGGGTAAGAGTAGGCAGAGAGCAGATGAATGCAAATGAACTGATGGCCTGAAGTGCATATATTTTAATGGAAGGAGTATAGTGGGTAAGGCAGATGAACTTAGGGCTTGGATTGGTGCCTGGGAATATGATGTTATTGCGATCACAGAGACTTGGTTGAAGGAAGGGCATAATTGGCAACTAAATGTTCCAGGATATAGATGCTTCAGACAGGACATGGAGGAAAGTAAAAGGCGGGAAGGAGTTGCATTGGTGGTCAGGGATGACATCACAGCTGTGCTAAAGGAGAACACTATGGAGTTCTTGAGCAGTGAGGCATTATGGGTAGAGCTGAAAAATAAGAAAGGTGCAGTTACATATTTGGGCCTGTATTACAGGCCTCCCAACAATGAGCGTAAGATAGAAGAACAAATAGGTAAACAGATAATGGAAAGATGTAGAGGCAACTGGGTGGTCGTGCTGGAATATCTTAATTTCCTAACATTGACTGGGATACACTCAGTGTCAGAGGTCTGGATGGGGCAGAATTTGTAAGGAGCATCCAGGAAAGTTTTCTAGAGCAGTCTGTCAATAGTCTGACGAGGGAAGGGGCCACTTTGGACCTGGTGTTGGGGAATGAGCCAGGCCAGGTGGTAGAAGTTGCAGTGGGGGATTTCTTAAGGAAAAGTGACCACAAGGTTTGGAGGGATATAGGCTGGGTCCTGGCAGGTGGGATTAGATTGGGTTGGGATATCTGGTCAGCATGGACAATTTGGATCGAAGGGTCTGTTTCCATGCTGTACATCTATATGACTCTATGACCTTGACAGGTAGGACAAGGAAGAGCTTTACTGAGTTTCCCAAATTTTTTGTTTTAAACTCAGATTGTAAACGAGCCAAGAAAGGGTAGAAAACATCTGAGATTTGATAGAATAATGAGGATGATCAATTTTCCAAATCAAAGGTGAATGAGGCTTTAAGCAGCAGGGATCATAATGGGACCATACTTGACACACTAATGACTGATGAGTCTATAAGAGCCCAAACAAAATTATCAGAGATTAGGAAGAAAACTCTGCAGCTGAGAAGGCTTGTCATAATTGGTCTGGCAGATTTGGAAATGGTACAGAATTCAGACAAATTTAATACTAAAGTCACAACATCAAATGCACAACAATATTTTAACATTGTAGAGCAACAGAAGTGAAGAATCATAAAATGTTTCAGAAAATGTTTGGATCTGCTGAAAATGGGATTATATGAGGACTTATATTACATAGGCTGCAAATGTTGTTGAATAAAGACTTTGTTCTCTGTTCTTACCATTTAAAACGTAGGTAGCTTATTGATCTGAGGATTGTTCACTAACTAGGAAATTGAAATACAGGAATGGTGGCTTAAATCTTCCAAACATCATTGAGTACTAGGGAGATGCCTGTGAGCTGTGAAAAGGCATCTTTGTTTTCAAAAAATGCAACAGAAGTGAGGCAGGAAACTATAGACGTTTGATGTTCCTTGTGGGCAAAGTTATGGAGAACCTTATTAAAGAGAAGAATAGTAAGTATCTGGGTGGAAATAAAATCATATAAGATAACAAATATTGATTTAATCTCTAATTTAGTTAAGATTGTGATGAAAGAGTTTGGCAAGAGTAAAGCAATGGCTATCGTATAATTATATTTCGGCAAGATCATTGATTCAATTCCTCTGGAAAAGCCAGCACTAAAAATAAATTAAAAATGTGAACAATTGGCAATATTTTATACTGGTACATAATTGGTTGACAGATACTTTGCAAAAGATGGTGATGCAGGTTCTATCATCAGCCAAGCAGAACATTATGAGTATAACATGATGTTTTGCAGTCTTCTTTGGCTATTTCATAAACAAGCTGAAATTAAAGGTCATAATAGCCAAAGTTGCCAATGATGCATATCTAATGAGGTTGACTCCAAAGCTGAACAGGAAACACTTTGGAGGAATTTCAAAATTTATGTATAAGGAAAATGGCAAATTAACGGTAAATTAGAAAGATGCAAAGTGCTTCACATGAACACAAGATGTTCAGAAAATGGCTGTAATACAAATGGAAAATGAAAATGATTGGAGGGTCCAGATTGCATATTATTGTGGTAGCTTCAATTTGTTGGCAGTGGATAAAACAAATTCAATTTTTCAAGTGTATTAAAGATGATATTAAGATTAAATACTGAATTAACCTTATCTGTTTATACTATAAATGATCAATGTGACTGTACTTAGAGAACTGTGTACAATACTGGTCACGACAGAACATAAAAACCTTTGCAACTTCTCAAAGGTTCTGAAAAGGCCAAACTGATCGATTGACAGGATTGAATTAATTGGATTATGAAGAGCATTTGTATAAATTGGGCATGCTCGCACTTGAAAAAAAGAAAGGTGTGACATGATATGATTGCTGTTCTTGGCAATATAAAAGGATCATGTAATGTAAAACATGGCAACCGATTTCATTTTGTCTAGGATACTAAATCAGAGGAGACTGCTTTCACCTTAAGCAAGGCAAATTCAGCAGTACTCTGCAGGAATAGTGGCCTGGCTATTCACGGAGGTGGTTTCTATAGATGAGGATGTGTGTGGGACTGGGCTGCAGTTTTGGATGGGAGCACATGTTTCACTACATGCTGTGGAACTCCAAAGTGTATGTTTTTCATCCTTGAGTTGTGCACTTGGAAGCCTGCCTGATTGGTAAGCTTGGCTTTGAGATGTGGGATCATGGGACATGGGGTGCTGAATCAAAATGCTTACCGGTAAGGGGAGAGCAACCCATCGAGGTGGCTGTGATAAGAAACAATCACACAGGGTGGACCTGTGATGGGGACAACTTATGTGGTCAGCAGGAAATAGTATTCAATTTGCCTCCAGCTCCTGGGGCTTCCCAAAGTGAACGCAGCTCTATTTGCCAGTATAGAAACTAAAAAAAAATGATTATTTCAGAGGCTTACAGCCTGATTAAAACACTTAAATGACCAAAACATCTTCCGAGGTTGGTCTGATTGAGTTGACATTCCCTGCTTGGATTATCATCCAAACCAGAACTGAGCAAGTTAGATTTAACACCTGTCCTGAACCCAACTCTTCCATTTATTTGATGTTAAATTTCCACCCATTATTTCAGTGAGCCAGCAGTAAATCTATGGATGACACTCTTTAACAAGACAGTTCACCATGGTCTATTAAAATTTAAATCACTGTCAACATTTTCTTCAGTGAAGATAATTTTGGGACACAAATATACAAGTGACCTTGGATATTTTTGATGACAAGTGTATAATACGCTTGGATGAAAGTTCCCAAAGTTTCTCAACATGTAGTATCTCCTCGCCTTATGTGAATCTTTTGTAGATGAATTGGTGGAGATTGATTCCCATATATAATCAACAATTCCGCTAACATGACTACCTGGATCATAGAAGACACATAGATCTTGGCCTATTTTCAACTACCAATTCTTAGCTTCCTTCCTGAATTTCAAAATTGCAGAAATATTTGAAACTTTTTTTTTCTCCATCCTATGTTTTAACGGCAGACTGGAATAATAAATGAAAATGAAATGATTCAACTTTTTTCCAACATGTCCCCAGTGGTCTAGTAACCAAATTCAGGTCACGAAGAAGACATTTATTATTCTAGTTTTTCTAAACGTTTGTGTGACATTTTCAAAAACCCCAGAGATATGGCTATTTGCCAACTAAGTCATTAGCATTAATCAGTCATTTACATAGGCACATATTGTACCATTTCCTATTTGAAATAGATGAAAGCCCTCCTAAAATACTATTTTTTTGTATGTGGACAAAATGGGCACAAAATGCATGGAGGTTGCCATATTAATAGTGTTCATTCTAAAACCTGATTTGTTAATTTTCAGAAGTTTTCTATTTATGTACTCCAAAGTCATCTTCACAAATTTGCAATAATTCATGTAAATTTTTAGAATATTATTTTTCTCTTCCTTGATTAATACCTTGAATGTTGTTGTCATAAGGGCATTTGTAAATGAATGCCACATAGGTTCAGCATTCAAAACATTTTGCTTGTATGCTCTTTCATTTCTTTTTATAGAATATCAGTAGAAACATCACGTCAAATTATTTTGGTGCGACAAACGAAAGTTAAGTACCTTGTTCAATTTGTTGATGCAATTGCAACTTAAAAACAACAGCACATAACCTTGCTAGTGTCGAAACATGAACCTAGACTTAGAAAATAACTTTCAGTGCATTGTAAGTTCTGTAAAGAATGATAGAGCAATTGTTTTATATTAAACTGGGGGCTTGAATACTTAAATATGAGATGGAGTCAAATGTTTAATTCACAACATCTGTGAATCTATCATTTAAATGGTTACAATTAATATTAATGCCAGCAGTGAGTAATGCCACATTCCAACATTCATTGACACAATGGTACAATTGTCAAAAACAATTGGACCTCTCCATATATTTAATCTACCTAATGACAGAATAACAGGTTAAAATCTCTACCAAGTACTCCACCTAGTAATTAAGTTTAATGCGGTTTCGTTTCTCTATATGTGCTCAAATAACCATCCTGACAGAACTTAATAAATCTGCAGTGAGCAGAAGACAACCTGCACCACAATTCTCACTTATTTACTTTTTCTTCTTGAAGATCTGGCATATGATTCCTGGACATTTGACTCACCTTTCTTTAAGGTATGATCACTGGGTATTAATGATAAATATTATCCATCTTGTTTCACACAACATGTTTAATTCAAGGGCTTATAAAATACATTTGTATGTTTCAGTGAGTGATTACGGTGTACTAATTTAACAGTGCCTCTTCATTCTTGTGTTCAACATTTTAATGAATGTTACTGTAAGTTTAAAAAGTCCTTTTAGTTACATCAATTGCCACCTTTAAAATAAGTCATGTATCTGCAAATACAGTTGTTCGTCAACTCTAATACAAAATCTTAACATTATGTTATATTGCTTTTCCTTTTTCTTATAATCAAAATATCTTGACATACAGTTTTCTACATAAAGCTACATTTGTGATCTGGCCATCCTGCAGGCTAAATATTGCCCTGTACAATCTTCCAGCATTCTCATCACAATTTATCTGTCTGGCCCCTTCTGCTTGTTGGTGCATCATCTACCATGATTGATTGGATTTCCCTCCAAGTCAATGCCCTAACCCTCATCCTCAGAGGATTACACCTCATTTAATTGCTCTGCATCTCGGGCATCCTTCCCTTTGTTGTATCCAGTTGGGAGGCACAAGATGCTACGAAGATATTGTCCACTCTTTTTGGGTCATACCTATTTCCATGCTGTCGTGGTCTGGGTGTTTTGTAAAGAGAATCTGATTTTTTACATTTTTGCCTTATTTACCCAGCTTTCAAGCCATTGCCCACTCCACTTAAGGCAGCAGAAGATTCCATCCAAGTTTTAAATCAAAGTGTGTTAGGATGTGTTTTAACAATCAGCATTACACTCATTCATTCTATTAGAAGAGTTCCTGGCTTTCCATTTTCAAATCTATTGCTGTGACAGTTCCAAACCTGAAGATTGGGGAGACAGCCAATTTGACCCTGAACTTTGCACAAATTAAACTAAAATATTTAAGGCATTGATTTTTTATTTGATTAAGACTGTTTTAACTAATCCAATAAATGAATTTAAAATCCAGTCCAGGTGAATCTCCAACTGATTTAGTATAAAAGTAATTACAGCAGCTTATAATTAAAAGGAGAGACTGGTTGGGGAATTCATGGATATAAAGGAAGGATGTGATTAACAAGGAAGATAACATATGCAATTTTACCATGGTTTTGCGAGTTGTGAAGAAAGAACAGAAATTAGAGCATGTATTTCATAAGAAGCTTGTTGGGCAAGGCACTGAAGTGGCAAGTTTGGTAGTGGCAACACAAATGAAAGCAATCTTATTAAGATTTAAATTGTTTGCTTGTCTTTGAGCAATGCAACTGCAATCAGCACAGCACAGGTAGATTTTGAGAAGGAAAGCCCATTTCTCACTCTTCAACACTAAGTTATTTTGACCAAAGAGACCAAACCCATTTGTTCTTGATTCATAAGTACTTTTTGAAGGCTGATAAAATGAGTGTGTGTTTTATTAATGCACAAATCTCAGAAAGATGGAATACATTTCAAACAGTTAGATGACATCACAACATGCGACACTTGAGTCAAAACAGTCTCTATCTTAAACCAAAAAAGAGAAAATGCTGGAAAATCTCACAAAGTCTGGCAGCATCTGTAAGGAGAGAAAAGGCCTGACGTTTCGAGTCTAACTGACCCTTTGTCAAAGTTTTGACAAAGGGTCAGTTAGACTTGAAACATCAGTTCTTTTCTCTCCTTACAGATGCTGCCAGACCTGCTGAGATTTTCCAGCATTTTCTCTTTATTGGTTTCAGATTCCAGCATCCGCAGTAATTTGTTTTTATTAGTCTCTATCTTACAGTTAGCAAGCAGACCAGCAGTAATCAGCTTGTCAGCTATGGATATAATGTAACAGTTATCTACATAACATATAACTCTGTCTGTAAAGCAAGTCTGAGATCTCCTTTAAGTATACATAGTTAGTTGTGAATAAATTTCCAGATATCAGTCTCAATAAGAACCTGAGCCTTTGTGGTGTGTAGGTTAGCATATAGGAAGCTACATCGTATCATTGTAGCAGCAAGTGGATAATATGAGATGGTAGCAGCAAGCAGATAGAAAAGGCTAGCCACTGAAAATCGATACAAAAGGCTAAAAGAAAATAGCTGCAGTTTATGAAGTTTTTTTCCCATTAGTCACCCATTATTTGTCTGAGTGCAGAAGTGATGTTCACATCTATCAACCATACAGCAGGTCAAAAAATATCTTATCCAAAAGCTTTGGAACCAACTGGCTTTCAGATAAAGGATACTTTAAGGTTTGAAAAAAATAAACGTTGCTCTTAGGTCCATTCAGACCTTTTGGGAACCCCTTTGCTTAACCCAAATGGACTCGTAGATGTGCTGAGCTCAGCCTGTTGAGGAAAAAAAAAACTTTCCTTTAGGTCCATTTGGGACAAGCAAAGTTTTTTTTTCCTAAAAGACTAGAACTCAATGTGTTGATAGGTCGATTCAGGTCTGCTTCCGAAGAGGCCTTTGGTTTTTAGGTCTTTTCAGTTTTTGGACATACGGTAACCAGAATGGAAGGACAGTTGTGACTACACTTTGTCTCTTTCACCAAGGCAAAAGAAAGGCCACTGTAAGTCTGATTGAAAACAAGGACAATTTGCAGGTTGTCCAAGACAGCTCCAATTTGGAAAAGTAATCCTAAATAGAATGTGGCTCAAACACTAGAAAAAATATATTCTCATATTGTTAGGGCATTATGTGGCCCAAGCTGTCAACCTATTTCAGTATTTTGTTTGGTTTAGAAATGGCAATAAGCAGAAATAAGACATGTATGAAGATTGATATTGAACTTGATGTGAACATCATACACAGGTATTACTCAGTTATTTCTTTTAAATGCAGAATGAAATTCTAAAAACAGTAGCAAGGAAGGAAACAAATTACTCCCAATAATGCATCATTGAGAACAGAACTAGGAGGTGAAGAAAGATGAATCTCTGGCTGCAAAAATGTTGCAGGAGAGAAAGTTTTAGATTCCTGAGACTGGCTCTGAAATCATATAGAAGGCCACTGAATTGCACTTGACGAAAGCTGCGACTGGGTTTCTTGCAGGAAGTTTTACTCATATTGCTGGGGAGACTTCATACCAACTCAGCAGGAGTGCAGGAACTAGGGCAGCATATGAGAGATTTATACCAGGTTGTACAAAGTACCAAGAAGAGACATTAGATTAGATTATGATTAGATTATATTACAGTGTGGAAACAGGCCCTTCCGCCCAACAAGTCCACACCGACCCGCCGAAGCGTAACCCACCCACACCCCTACATTTACCCATTACCTAACACTATGGGCAATTTAGCATGGCCAATTCACCTGACCTGCACATCTTTGGATTGTGGGAGGAAACCGGAGCACCCGGAGGAAACCCACGCAGACACGGGGAGAATGTGCAAACTCCACACAGTCAGTCATCTGAAGCAGGAATTGAACCTGGGTCTCCGGCGCTGTGAGGCAGCAGTGCTAACCACTGTGCCACCGTGCCACCATGCCGCCCATATAGCACTTTAATAGAGGACAAGAAGTGTATAGCTGATGACAGCAGAAGATACATGGATATTGGTCTGTTTTCAGTTACCGATTCTTATCTTCCAACCTGAGTTTCAAAATTACTGAAATATTTGAGGCTCTGTGCAGGTTACTGCTGGGTCAGACAGCAGTGTGGGTTTCTTTCTCTGACTCACTGCCTATGTGGTTACTGCCCTTTGTCAGTCTTCCTCCTTTTTAAATATCTTTTTCCTCCAAAGTTCCAAAACAATGCACCAACTTATACATTACTGCTCCAGAATTTGAGGGAATTATCTCCAACACCGAAAGTACCTCTTACAGCAATAATTTTTTTCCTCTCCTCCATCTTAGGTTACTCACAATCCCTTTCAGACTGGAAGCCTGTGATCAGAGGTGTGCCACAAGGGTCGATGCTGTGTCCACTGCTTTGCATCATTTATATAAATAAATTGGATGTGAACATAGGAGGTATAGTTAGTAGATTTGCAGATGACACCAAAACTGGAGGTGTAGTGGATAGTGAAGAAGGTTACCTCAGAGTAAAACGGGAACTTAATCAAATGGGCCATTAGGCTGAGGAGTGGCAGATGGAACTTAATCTTGATAAATGTGAGGTGCTGCATTTTGAGAAGACATATCAGGGCAGGACTTATACACTGAATAGTAAGGTCCTGTGGAGTGTTGCTGAACAAAGAGACCTTAGCGTGCAGGTTCATAGTTCCTTGAAAGTGGAGTCACAGGTAGATAGGATAGTGAGGAAGTTGTTCGGTATGCCTGCCTTCATTGGTCAGTGCATTGAGTATAGGAGTTGGGAGGCCATGTTGCAGCTGTAATATGCTTGTAATAGATATCAGACTGAAAATAGGAGCAAGCTGAGTACAAAAGATTTGGCATGGAAGTAACAAAGCAAATAAGAGAGACAAATGGATTATGAAAAATGGAAGTGGAAACTAACATAATGGGGAACCCCAAAGTCTTTTACAGGCACCTCAATAGAGAAAGGGAGGTAAAAGGAGTAGTGTTAATTAAGGACCGAAAAGAAGATTTACCCAGAGCAATGGAGGCATGTCTAATGTGTTCAATTAATATTTTACATCTATCTACCAAGAAAGCAGATGTTACCCAGGCCCTAGTGACAGAAGAAGATGCTCAGAAAGGTCAAAATTGAATGGAGGTGTTATTGGATGAGGTGTTGTTACTTTGAGTTGACAAGATACATGGACCAAATGAAATACATCCAAGGATGGCGAAGAAAGTTAGAATGGAAATTGCAGAGACACTGATCGTGACCTTGCTCACTTCCCTGGACATGGGGGTTGGTGCTAGAAGACTAGAAAATTGTAAACTAGAAAAGCTTTCAGGAAAAACTCAGCAATTGCAAACCAGTCATTTCCGCTACAGTTGTGGAGAAAACCTCAAGATATAATTATTCAAGCCAGCTTTCTTAGTCACATGGATAAATTGATTAGGGAGAGTCAGATTGGAATTCTTAAGGGAAAATCATGTTTGCCTGATTTTCTGGAATTGTTTTGAAGAAGTAACAGAAAATATTGATGATGATAATACTGCTTATGTTTTCCACATTAACTTCAGAAAGGCATTCAATACAATGCCACACAACAGGCTTTAGAGAAATGTTGTAAGTTATGGAATAAAGAGACAATAATGAATGCATACAAAATTAGCTCAATAATAGGAATCATAAATTAATGGTTAGTTGATATTTTCCAGGCTGGACAAAAAATTGCGATGGAGTTCCTCAGGGCTTGGCAGTGAGACCCTTACTTTTCTTCATATATATTAATATTGGTCTTGAGATGGAGAGGACAATTTTAAAGTTTGTAGACAATACAAAACTTGCAAGCATTGTAGACTGTGAAAAAGACAGTTCCGTACTTCAAAAAGGACATTTACAAGCTGGTAGAGTGGGTGAATAGATGGCAGATGAAGTTCAATAGAGAGAAGTGGGAGGACATATACTTTGGTGGAAAGCACATATAAAGACAGTATAAAGTAAAGACACTACTCTAAAGGGGGTGTAGGAACACAGTGTACACAGGCTTAGGTCATTAAAATTGGTACAACTGGATCAGAGAACAGCTAATAATGAGTATTGTTACAATTCACTGCAACAGCACACTAAAAATTGAGCTCCACTACTCCCAGAGTTATCACAAAAGTAAAAGACTTTATAAAGTTCACAACGTTCCCTAATTTACCTGACTTTCAAGCTCAGATTGATGAAATGCATGGACCAGGTTTCAGTACTGAACAAAATTTGCTATGTATTTCAAACAATTAGATTGTAGCTACAGGCAAACAATCATAATCCTTTGGTGTGTAACATTTCAAATTCAAATTTTAACCCTTATAAGCTCCCCCTTTCACACACACACAAACAGACAGTGTAATCTGGAAAAAATCTGTCTTTGTTCCTGTAGTGTTGTTGAAATGATCTTAATGGCTTTTCTGTTGTTGTCCAGTATGTTACTTCAGTTGTCTTCATTTGTCTTTCTCTGATTGCTTCTACTGGTTGGTGAGACAGAAGAGGTGGGAAGTACAGTCATAAAGTCTCTGACTTACAAGCCATAGCTTACAGCAACTGTTGTAGGAAAGAAAAAATAGTTTTCTTCTGATATACAGTTAGTTTTGATGACAGAGAACAGAGAGACCACTTCTGAGCTAGGGAAACACTGACCTTCTCTCTCTCTCTCTATCTCTCTGTATCTTGGTCCCTAATCCAAGATCGTGAAAACCAATCACACAGTTGTTGGCAAGACAAAAGGTCTCTATCATTGATAACTGTTACCAGTCTATAGACAAATGTCAAATCAATACGAGTCTTGTCAACCTTTTCAGATCAATCTATTCTTCAACCACTATCAGACCTGATCCTACAAAAATAGAAGACATGCAGAGTGCCTTCAGCACAATACAAAGGCATGTGGGTTTCTTCAATGTTTTATTGAGGTACATTCCAAATTTGTGAACACAGTATCTTTCTGAGATTTACTTCATAAAGTGCTACATGTGGCAGGAAGATCACCAACACATTTTTTTTCAAACACACTGAAAATGCTTTATCATCTAGCATTATTGTGTTCTTTAGTACTATGATTCTTCTAACCTTACTATGTTGGAGGTTGACACATCCCAGAAAGGACTTAGACCATGTCTATTACACAATCACAAGCCTCTTGTGTTTGCTTTCAAAGTCATTATGACAGTTCAGGTGAACTACTATAATATAGGAAATAAACATCAAGCATTAGTATGCAGGATACTAAGGTTCCACACTATAGCGATTAGAACCAAGTGGATCTTGTTGACTATGTGGTCCCTGAATGTGATTGTTAACCAGGGCCAATCAGGAAGGCATGGCTGACCAATATAAACAGGGGCCTACCGCAGTTAGGCAGTAGTGTGGGAGGAAAAAAAGAAGAAGAAAAAAAGAAAAAAAAAACCAGAAAAAATAAATAAATAAATAAATAAATAAAAATTAAAAAAGGGAGTGTCCAACTCTATTTTGATTTAGTCCCTACCCTAAAAAAAATTTTAAAAAAAATAAACAGGGGCCTCTGGCCACCCGGGTGTTTTCCTATCTTCCTGGTGGTGGAAATTGAATAAAGATTTGTGCACCTTGTGTTTCTCACTGTGTCTCACACCTACACACACACCATGGGTGCTGGGGAAAAAAATAAGCACTACCGCAGTTAGGCGGTAGTGTGGGGGTTAATATAAAAAAAAATTTTTAAAAAAAGGAAAAAATATATATAAACAGGGGCCTATTGCCCTTTGATGAGAAGGGCTCTGCCTGTCCCTGGCTTCTCAGGTGTTTCTTTTCTTCCTGGTGGTGGAATATGAATAAAGAGTTCTGCACTCCTTGTTCTTTACTGTGTCCTACACCTGCACACACACGACATGGGTGCTGGAGAAAAATAAGCACTCCCGCTGTTTAGTGGGAGTGTGGGGGTTTGAATAAAAAGAAAAATAAGTTATAAGGGGATTTGAGAGAAAGGAGAAAGAAAAGAAAAAAGTATAAATGGGGCCTTCAGGAAGAGGTGGGCACCACAGGGCATGGTGTGCTTTGTTTCCCCAGCGCAACTCTATTTTGATTTAACTCCTACCCTCCCGTTCACTTTTTCGTTCATGCAGGCTTTGCCCATAAGGAATGGGGCATTGTCACTGGCCACTCCGTTTTTTCTTCTTTGTGGTGGTGGAATATGAATGAAGTTGTCTGCACTCAATGTTTCTTCACCGTGTCCTGCAACCACACATACAGACGACATATGTGCTGTTTGGGAAGGGGGAAAATATATATATATATATAATTAGGACATATAACATATAACCAGGACATTTAGGGCAGCATAGTGGCTCAGTGGTTAGCACTGCTGCCTCGAAGCGCCAGGGACCCAGGTTCGATTCTAACCTCGGGCAACTATCTGTATGGAGTTTGCATGTTCTCCACTTGTCTGTGTGGGTCTCCTCTGAGTGCTCCGGTTTCCTCCCACAATCCAAAGATGTGCAGATTAGGTGAATTGGCTGTACTAAATTGCCCCTAGTGTTCAGAGATGTGTAGGTTAGGTGAAGAGGTCAGTGATAAATATAGTAGTGTAGGGGAATAGATCTGGGTGGGTTGCTCTTCGGAGGGTCAGCGTGGACTTGTTGGGCCAAATGGCCTGTTTCCACACTGTAGGGATTCTATGATTAGAATCTCCTCTGTTTTGAGGGAAAAAAAACATAAATAGAGGCTTCAGACTCTCTACAGTTCAAGGACTCACTCTGAGCTGTCTGGCCACAAGCAGTAAATAAAGAATGATTTGGTGACAAGATACCAACCTCTGTACAGTTATTTCACATTCTTAGGCAAACATTTCATTGGCCATTCTGACCACAAAGCATTGGAAATGACTGACCAAAAACCTCTCACAAGTTCATCTTCATCATTACAATATTTAGTTGGGAAGATACAAAAGTACAATTTCAAATTATAATACACACCAGGTTCTCGGACAACAATTCCTGATGTTTTCACTGAACACAAAATATCACTGACAAAGATATTCCTCTTGACATACATTTGAATGTTTTTGAATTTGAATTAGAAGGCAGTCTCCACATCAATCTCATTTATTTAGTCATGGGCAACCACAGAAGATGCATGATTTGGTGTACACCCCAATCGAACAATGGCTCCTCCAAATCATGACTACCATTCACACCACTAACTACCGGCTCAAAGTGGAGAGGATCTCCAATAAGATCACACATATCGACACAGACATCAAGTTTTGGCAGAAATACAGGAAAGCAGGAAAGATCCCAAAAGGATTATGAATCACATATCCGCACAAGTCGACCTCCAACACAGACTACGAGGAGAGACTTTGTCACTGCACTACTCGCAAGCTCCTTTTTTTTAACTTTGAACAGCAGATGCAGTAAGGTACAACTGATGATGTCTGGCTGCAAGAGCTCAAGAAGATCATTATCAGGAGGAGGTCCAAATATTTTCAATAGGCTCTTGACCAAGTACATTCTATCACCTCATTTAGAGATGAACTTGGACTCTCTAGGGTTGTTATTTTTCAAAGACAAACAAATTATTATTTCATTGAGATACAATTGTATTGATTAGCTCAGCCAGCTGGGCTGACTTTGCAATGCAAAATAATGCCAACTGCACAGGTTCAATTTCTGCACCAACAGAAGGTTCTCCCTTCTCAACCTCACCTCTCACCTTAGGAATGGTGACCTTCAAATTAATCTCACCACCAGTCTTCTCTCTGTAATGAGAGAGGAGTTCTAAGGTCTTCTAGGAGTATAGCAACTTTACACATAGGCCTCAAGGTCACAGAAAATAAAAGAAGAGATTGCCATCTGAATCAATTTATTAGCCCAACATCAAGAAGGATATTGATCAGCTAATTAAATCGTATGAAGCATGTCAACTCTATCAACCTCAGCAATCGAGTGAACCTCTCAATCCACATGAGATGCCTTTTGAGATGTGGCACAAGATTGAGACTGATATCTTCCATGTTCAAGGATACGGCTAAATCCTTAAGTAGACTCTCACCTAATTCCCCACACAAATCAAAGACACCACTCATCCTTCAACGGTTGATTTATTAACAATCATATTTAATATATTTGATACTTCTCAACCAATGGTATCCAACACTGATTTGCAATAAAGCTTCCAAGATATCAGCAGGGAGGGAGATAATAAACATATTGCCTCCTCTCCTATTTTCAAAAGGTCTTGTATCATGCACTTTTTGTCTGATGAAATCTATGGTAACTAAATGCAAAGCTAGTTACCAAGATTTTGTAACAGCTATGTTCAATCTATATTCTATGCAATGAAGTGCTTTACCCTCACCAGATACAGTTCTCACATTAGGAAGACAAATCCATACAGTTCCTCCAAAAAACTTTTTCTATTCAACCACATATAGATGATACATTGTTGCAATGACGGGAGTAAATGGGCATGAGAGCAGGATTGATGAACATACAACAGCTATACCAACCTGAACCATGGCAAGGCATCAGGGGATTGAAATTAATATTCAAATTAATATATAGGTTTATGGAAAGATACTAGGATGTAGTGTCTGTCCATGTTTCATGACGTTGTCATAAGCAATGTCCAAACCCAATAATGAAGTAGATGACATAACTGAGTTGTACCTCAACAACCTGTCTGTCATACAAGATGTTGAATCTGATTTTGAACATATCATACCAGATTATTGACATAGATCCATTTACAATGACAGATAAACACATCATAGATTGAAGCAACAAAATTTTCATGGTAATTATGTAAGGAGTAGATCTTCTGATTATATTTTACAATTGCTTAAGTATTATCTTAATATACAAAGATAGTGCATCAGTGTTCATTCTTGTGTATATTTATTAGAACATGGATCCTATTTTTCAGTGGGAAAATGATGGCTGTTGAATTATTGCTCAGGTCTCAGAAAGGCCCCATACTTTTAAGATAGCTGGATGACATCACAACAGGTGATGCAACAGTCCAAAAGGACTCCATCTTACTCTCTATACAGTGAGCACACAAAAAAGATCATCCATTTTGTTAGTCAGCCAGTCATTTACGTAGGTAATGTCATGATTATCTAAGTAACCATATAACTTACACTGTGTGTAAGTCTGAGATGTCATATTAGTGTACATAATCACTTTCTAATAAACTTCCAGAAATCTAGCATGTCTCTGTGGTATATTTTATGTGGATTACATTACAGAAAACTACATATCAGAGTGTGCATGGACAGTGCTGCTGCTCAAGTGAAAACATTATGGACAGTTAACTTAATTAAGCATATATTTCACCAGATATTAATATAGATAAAAGATAAAATTTTAATTTTAACAGAATTAAGTTTATGGACAAAACATCTAGAACCTCCTGATGTACATCATTGGTGGATAAGGCATCACAATAGGATCACAAGTTGTTAAAAGTAAGCCCACTAAAGGTACAATTTACAATTCAGCATGTCCAGAGCAGTCTGAGTGGCTGATGTAGCTTAGCACTGAGCATCACCATCACATAAATGTACAGATGTGACAAGCGTAACATTGGAGTCAAAAACTGGACAAAGCAGTTCTTCTGCTTTGCAATGTAATTTATTTGTTGAGCAGCTTTCCACTTGAACCATGCTGAGCACTCCAGCTGAAGTGAACTTGAACCTTGCTTTATTGCAGCTTCTGATTATTTTCCACATCAGCTCCTGAATATAAACTAACTCTCCAAATGATAGTTTAATTGTTTTCATGTATATCCATAGACTCAAAAATGAGATATAAATACAAATATAATGAAAAGCTTGCATGAAAATTAATACATATTTCAACTTTCTTTACTAAATCTTGCAGGGCCAAATCTAGAATTCCATTTTTAATTGAATGGCTGGCCAAGTGGCAGGAAGCAAGCCCCCAAGATGTCTTCAGTGTGGGCAATTTTAATTAATAGGTTTTCCAGTTCTATCAAAAGAATCATGAATAGGGTAGCCTGCTCAAGTGAAACATAATGTTGGATGCCCATAATAAGATCTATTTAACTTGGATGTACCTCATAAGGTTGTATTCCCTACTTTAATTTTTGCTGAAGAATACTTCCAAATATTCTGACAGCATAGATGAGTAGAAGGGTTATGCCTTATTTTCCACTGGATGCCAGAAAATTTCTAATGGAGGAAATAATGGAATGTAGGTTGGAGAAGTGGCAAACTGCAGAAACCCTGTTCCAGTAGGGCTGGAGCATCACAGGGAGACAGTGAAGGTCCTCAGATACTGGAGATCAGAGTTGAGACCACAGCAGGTCAGGCAGCATCCAAGAAGCAGGAAAATCGATGTTTCAGGCCAGAGCCCTTCATCAGGAATGAGGCTGGGAGCCTCCGGGTTGGAGAGATAAATGGGAGGGGGGGGGGGGGGGGGGGGTGGTGGGGCTGGGAAGAAGGTAGCTGAGAGTGCAATAGGTGGATGGGAGGTGGGGGTGAAGATGATAGGTCAGAGAGGAGGGTGGAGCAGATAGGTGGGAAGGAAGATTGACAGGTGGTACGGGTCATGAGAATGGTGCTGAGCTGGAAGTTTGGAACTGGGGTAAGGTAGGGGCTGGGGAAATGAGGAAACTGGTGAAGAAACTGGTAGAGTGTCACAGGGCCATTATTCTTACAGGGCCGGATAGGTAAATGCAGGAAGGATGTTTCTTTTGCCTGGAATAGGTCTACAATCAGGACACTGTCTCAGAATAAGAGGTAGCACTGAGATGAGGAAGAATTTATTCAGCATGTGAATTCTCTACACCAGAGGCTCAGTCAATGAATGCATTCGAGACAAATTGATAGATTTTTCATTATTGACAAAATATAGGGATATTGTGGGAAAATGGTATTATGGTAGAACATTAGTCATGTTCTAGGCTTGAAGGATCAGATGGCCTACCCATGCTTCAACTTCCTATGCTCCTACATCTTCAGCAAGCCTGGGCAGCATCAGCTAGAACAGGATCTGTGTTCAATTTAGGAGAATGTTCAATTACTTTTTAAGAGAAACAGGGGTGTGTACAATACATCATCTCTCCACCTGCAAGCATCATATCATTATCTCAGCAAATCTCCTCCACCATGTAATTTGACAAAATTGTTCTAAACCACTTCTCTTTCTTGCCAGCTTATTCACTCCCAGCTCTTCCACTCTTTTCACAACATTTACTACCACAATGCTCTTTTGACTAGCACTCATCATCTACTTGGTTCGTTCTACCTCTTAACATTCATCATCATCCATTCTCATTGCAATTTGTCCTCCAGCTTTCACCTTGCATTGTCAATAAGGGAATCAAGGGTTGTGGGTGAAGACAGGAAAATGGAGTTAATTATTATCAGATCACCCATGACCTCATTGAATGGTGGAGTAGACTCAGTGGGCCAAATGTCTTATTTCTGCTCCAATGTCCTATCATCTATGGTTACATTTACTACCTGCTGAAGACCACACATCTTAACTTGTATTCTCAATACGTGTGCCTGCCAAGTGTCTACATGTCAAGATTGCCAATAATGTCAGAGAATGAGCCAAGATCTTGTAGCCCTTGCTACAAGATTGTGGCCCAGGCAAAAGGTATAGCTTCAATGCAGTTGAGGCTAATACACAAGAAGGAAACTTGTGTGTTATTTGTAATCCTTACTTCACTTCAGAAAAACTGTTCAGCAATCATATAATCTTTTTCTTTCTATTCATTCACAGGGTGAGGGTGTTGCTAGCTAGGGTAGCATTCATTCCCCATCCCAGAGGGTAGTTAAGAGTCACCCACATTGCTATGGGTCTGGAGAATAGGTACGGTTGCAGTTTTCCCTCTAAAGGATATTAGTGAACCAGATGGGTTTTTCCAACAATTGACAAAGGATTCATGGTTATCATTAGAGTCTTAATTCCAGATTTTTAATTGAATTCAAATTCTATCATCTGCCATGGCAGGATTCAATCCATATCCCAGAACATTACCAGGGTCTCTGCATTCACAGTTCAGTGATAATACCACTAGGTCATTGCCTCCCCTCCCAGCTTCATTTCAAGTTTCATTCTCAAGACTGTTATGTGCAAGTGTCCAGCTTTTGTCTGCGAGGCTAACTTTCGTCACTTTTCCTTTCTGGTCTTTCTTGACATGGAAGGCACCTCTGGGCAGAACAATTCTTTTGAAGATGCATCTTCAGTTGCATACACTCTGTGCCCTGTCAGCCATCGAAACATATATTGGCATTTGCGTAGGAGTTCTGTTTCACAGGAGTTCTCACATGATGAAACACCCAGCATAAATTAGCAGTGACATATATGAACAGTTGGGACGAAGTTGAGGTTCCAAGTGATACTGTTGAGGTCCACCAGATACATGACAAATAGAAATGGAGCCAAGGATAGATAACAGTACATGAACTGGCAGAGAAGCAATTGAAGGAGGTTCTTTGAATATGACTGAATTATTAGAAATGGAATAAAGTCAAGGCAATGCCACCCAAGGAGAAAAGAAACAATGGAGGAGTATGGTCTAATCAACCATGCCAAAATATGCAATCTGTTATGCAATCATATACGTGCACTCCAAATGGTTCTTAGACTGATTTCCATCTGACATCTTCCATTCCAAAACTATTCTTTACTTTATTTCTGTTTGACTCTCCCATCATCTGTTGACCTTGTTTCCTTCATGGTTCAACCTCATGTCCATCACTTTGTCAGATTAATTTAATTTGTTCCCTAGAAATTGATGTAACCTTTCTCCAGAACTAATTCTAATGCCTCAGGAATCAAAACCCACCCTCCTTTGCCATTTTACCAGGCATGCTCCAAACTGCTTTATTTTAGTTATATATATATATATAAATGTATATATATATATACGATGGGAATAATTTTTTGGCAGGGGTGAGATTTTGGGATTTCAGGACCACTGTTATCAAATATAAACAGTCAACCATGCAATAGGAATTTTCAGGTAGTTTATTAATTTTGTTAAGAAGTAACTTAGGTGTGATGCATTTATTAATTAGGAAAGAAAAGTCAACTCAAGGTGATTCATTGATACTAAAGGATGGACAGATAGTTGATACAGAGTGAGTTGATCCCATTAAAGTTGTGAAGACAACATCCTGATTTCTAGCTGAAATGTTTGTGAACTTTACCCTGCTGATAGTCATCCAGTTATAGATTATTCCAGAACTTGTGCAAATATATATTGATTGTACAATAGAATAGCTTATCTTTACAAGATTTTCAGGACTTATTCATTACAAGTACAGTTAACTCAGATCTGATAACATCTTGTATCCCACACTGATAAGGGACTATCTAGGTAGTTTATGCAGTAGATACAGATTTCTTTATACGTGATAAGAGTTGGATATCATGAGAACGCACTCTAGATTTCTGAAATGGGAGAAGAATTCAAAACGTTTATTTAATATCAAAAGAAAACAAGCAAAATAAAGATGAACAAGTTCAAAAATGGCATGCAATGATATTCTACATAAAGGCAAGAAATAACATAAAATCTTTTAATAAGAGACTTTGCAATCTTTCAGCCTCAACAATGACTTCAACACTTTTAGATCATGACCACAATCCCCATGTTTCTGATGCAATAGTTGGTAACAATTCAGCTGTTTGCCATTTATAACTTCCATTGAGCCCACCTTTTGTTTCTTTATGTGTTTCAAGATCTTTAACTTGTTCCACCATCCCTTTTTGTTTTATTTCTCTTGCCTTCAACAAATAGGAAATCCCTACAGTTATCAACTCACTGAATTTCCAAAAGCAGGGTATGACTGACAGATCGATGTAGCCCCTCTTGATCACTTGTCCATCAGGACCTCTAGGTTCTTCTCTGGAAAGTGGGGTTCTCGTGTCCCTTTTTTGAAACATACTGGTTTTCTAAATGGTCAGTGTGGACAGTTCCTGGCTTGCAACAGCTGAAGTGGTGTGGAGCTGCACTGTACAATAAAGAGGTTCACACCATGAATATAGACTTCCAGTTACCAGATGATCATTGATCTGCCAAGCATAAGGGAACTTCTCTATCACCTTTGTGATTGTGTCCCACCAATGATGTTATTATATCTCTTTTGTTATTTCTTGTGTTGTTTCTCAGTTATTGACAAACTGGTGATGTTTAGAAAATGATATCAAAGCTGCTTGTCACCCAGTCAATTAGCTTTCCTTATAGCTGGATTTATTATTTGGTTTGACCTGTGAGCAGGACAAAAGGTTCACATTCGATGCTTTTTCATGAGGCTGGATTTTCACACCTTTTTGGCTAAGTGGTCTTTTTTGGGAAGATTCACAACAGTATCCTGTCATTGATCGAATATCACCTTCTGTCCCTCACCTCATTAATTATGCAACTGGCCTCCCTGGTATAAACTACCGGCACAATATCGAAAACACAGCTCCACACCCTTCAGATGCTGCAAGTCAGGGACTATTGCCACGCTGAACTGTTCGAAAACTGATATGCCTCAGAAAAGGGACACCGAGACCACACTTTCTAGAGAAGGATCTGGAGATCCTGATGGATAGGTGATCAAGAGGATCTACCTGGGGACCACTGGAGGAGTCTAAAGCACCAAATAATGTCAATCTGAATGCAAAATGCAGCCTGCGTCAGTGGTGTCTATAGGATCAGATCGAATGCATAGCAGTACACAAAAAACATTGAAAGATCTTCTTTACTGCACAAGGATAATTGTCACCATCTTCTCCCTTCCTCCTAATATATTCAAACTATGACTTCTTGTACCAGTCAATCCTGCCCTGGGGAAAAGTCTCTGGCTACACAGACAAACTATTCACTGATGGTTGCTTCCCAGCATAGTTGCTCTTATATTTCAGTCTCCTTTAAATTAGGGAGACCAAAAGAAGATTACAATGCACACTATCTACTCAGTTCATTCGTGTGATTTTGACCTTCAGCAGTGTTTCATTCTATATGATTTGGAGAAGGGTTACTGACTTTCTATTGCCCTTTCCTAAAACAAGGCAGTGTGATTTGTTGAGAACATTAGATTCAACAGACTACGAATTGAACTTAGGGCTTGCAAGGCTATACAGCATCATTTCAACATGACTTGTCACATTTTTTTCCTCTCATTAGCCAATAATGTCTCAAAGACATTATCTACCCATCAAATATATCTACATGAATTGCATGTCAAATAGGGTATAACAAAATATTGTTCTTGCGAAACAGAAACACCAGAACAGAAATGGACCTTTTTTGGTTCCTTTAGCATATTCAGTCATTCAGTGAAATTATAGTTCATCTACAGCTCAACTCTAGGTAGCAACTTAGAGGTCAGATTCAAACTCATCATTCTCACTTCAGAGTCCAGAAATTGGTCGGAACATAAAAGTGCATCCATAATAGAATCACACCATGTTGGAGATCACTGCCATCAGTACGAACCAAATGATTTCATAATTAAATTAATGAATTGTACCTTGGTAGTAAAAGAAAGATAACAAGAATGGCTATGTGTGAAAATGTTGACTTTTCAAAATACCATAGGAATTACATTTGGTGCCACATTCTATCAGTTATGTGACAGCGGTAGCTTCATGGCAAGAGGCCAAAAATAGTAATACAGATGTGAAAAGAGATCTTTCTTTTATTCACTTGTGGATTGTGATGTTGCTGACTGACCAGCATTTATTACTGGCCCCTAGTTTCCCTTAAGAAAGTGATGATGATCTTCCTTTTTGAACTGCTGCAGTCTATGCACTGTGGGTTGACCCTTGATGCCAGTAGGGAGAGAATTCCAGGATTTGTGCCAAATGACAGTGAAGAAACACCAAATCAAGTGGTGAGTGGCTTGGAGGGAACATCGTAAATGGTGACGTTCCCATGTAACTGTTGCCCTTCTCCACCGAGATGATAATGGTCACAGGTTTGGAAGGTGCTGTCAAAGGATCTTTGTTGAATTTCTACAGTGCATCTTATGTTCAGCATTCACAAACAAACCAGACTGAGCCTCAAATCTCTCTTTTTTTATGTATTTATCATTGTAAACCAATGTAATTCCTTGCATAAGTAAAAATATTAATGGATGAAATTTTGCAGAAATTGAGAGATATGGACAACATTAAACACTGTGCCTGCAGATGAAGAACAAATAACTTATTAATTCAATAACATTTTAAATGCTGTTTCACATTTGACTTTATTCTTTGAGCGTTGATGATACTTTGTAAGTCACTGATAATGATATTTGACATCTATTAAGGGAAATTTTGCCTAATATGTATTTAAAGACACAAACTGGATTCTGAAAAAAAGACATTAGTCTGGTTTAAAGGCTGTCATTATACTATCAACCCAATGCGAAACATTCATGGTTGGACATCCTTGACAGAACAGGGGTATTTTTGTAGCCTTTCATCTTTTACAAGTGGAGCGCTATCACCCCAACGATTGTGGGAATGACACATGCCTGGCATTGTTGTGGTGTTAACCACCCTATTCCTCTTTCAGGATACCTGAAATTGACAGATTATCTTCAAAGCATCGAGCAGAATACTTTGATACCATGTTGTTACTGTACCAGCCACATATAGAACATAGAAAAGTACAGCACAGAACAGGCCCTTAGGCCCACGATGTTGTGCTGAGATTTAATCCTAATGTAAAATATAGTAACTTAACCTATCCACCCCTCAACTCACTGCTATCCATGTGCATGTCCAGCAGTCACTTAAATGTCCCCAATGACTTCGCTTCCACCACCTCAACTGGCAATGCATTCCATGCATTCACAACTCTCTGAGTAAAGAATCTACCTCTGTTGTCTCCTTTATACCTTCCTCCTAATATATTCAAACTATGATTTCTCGTACCAGTCAATCCTGCCCTAGGGAAAAGTCTCTGGCTATATAGACAAACTATGGTTGCTTCCCAGCATAGTTGCTCTTATATTTCAGTCTCCTTTAAATTAGGGAGACCAAAAGAAGATTACAATGCACACTATCTACTCAGTTCATTCCTGTGATTTTGACCTTCAGTTTGTTTGTCATTGTAATTCACCGCCTTGTACTTATATTCACATTTCATTCCTTCACCTGCTGCAATGTTCCATTCAACTCCAAGATTGAGGAATAGCATATCATTTTACAATTAGACACAAGAGAGAGAGACCTTGGTGTCTATATAAACTAATTCTTCAATATGACTGTTTAAGTTGATAAAGTGATTTTAGAAAATATGTGGTTGAATTGGGTTCATAGATGCTTAGAATAAGTAGCAAATAAGTCTTACTAAAATTTCCAAATCACTGATTAAAACTCAACCATGGACCTTGATTGTGGATGATTCCAGGTTGGTAAAAATCCGAAGACCTTCGAAATAGGCAAAGGAGATTTAACATGGCTGTCACAGAGTATGGTGGGCTTTGTTTTTAGGAAAGCTTAGAAATGTTATGGCTAAATTCTAAGAGTGGTCAAACAGAGATTTTCAAGATGAAGGAATACTTTGACATTGCTAAGAGTTGATCAAAGTACAGTAGCGTTTTTAAAAAGCAGACAAGAAGTAGAATCCCATCTATTTACTAAAAGAATAAGTTCTTAAAATTCAGGAATTTTTAAATATACAGGCAAGATATAAATTTACAATTTAAAAGAGAACAAAGCAAATATTAGATAATTAACACAAGGTAAACTTAAATCAACTGGCAAACTATGGTTGCACATCAAAAAGTAGACATAGAGTCAGATGGCATGGAAATAGACCTTTTAGTCCAATCAGTCTATGCCGAATATAATCGCAAACTAAACTCGACCCACCTGCCTGCTTCTGGTCCATATCCCTCTAGACCTTTCCTTTCAAAAATTGTAATTATACCCACATCTACCATTTCCTCAGAAAACTCATTCGACATGTGAACCGCCCTCTGTGTAAAAAAATCGGCCCATGTCTTTTTAAAATTTTTCTCCTTTCACCTTAAAAGTGCCCCCTAGTCTTGAAACCCTTTCATCCTAGAGAAAAGACAATTATTACTAACTCTGTCTATACCTTTCATTATTTTATAAAGTTCTATAAGGTTGCTTCTCAACTTCCTATACCCCAGTGAAAAAGTCCCAGCATTTCTTTATAACTCAAACGTTCCATACGCGGCAACATCCTGGTAAATCTCTTTTGAACCCTTTCCAGCTTAATAATATCCTTCCTCAGATTCTATCAATTTTTCAGTAACACACCTAGAGGTCAATAATCAATCTTCAGAAAAAAACCTTCAAACTGTTTATCCTTCTGAGGAATTTCACCCCTTCTCTCTTGAGGATCATTTGTGGGTTCCTGCGACACCAATTGCAATACAACCTGGATGCTCACTTTTTTGTTCTGCCTGAAATAAATCCTCAGGCAACTATACTTTAGCTGACCTTGTTGTGGTTCTGTTCGCCGAGCTGGGAATTTGTGTTGCAGACGTTTTGTCCCCTGTCTAGGTGACATCCTCAGTGCTTGGGAGCCTCCTGTGAAGCGCTTCTGTGATGTTTCCTTCAGCATCTATAGTGGTTTGTCTCTGCCGCTTCCGGTTGTCAGTTCCAGCTGTCCATTGCAGTGGTCAGTATATTGGGTCCAGGTCGATGTGCTTATTGATTGAATCTGTGGATGAGTGCCATGCCTCTAGGAATTCCCTGGCTGTTCTCTGTTTGGCTTGTCCTATAATAGTAGTGTTGTCCCAGTCGAACTCATATTGTTTGTCATCTGCGTGTATGGCTACTAAGGCTAGCTGGTCGTGTCGTTTCGTGGCTAGTTGGTGTTCATGAATGCAGACCGTTAGCTGTCTTCCTGTTTATCCTATGTAGTGTTTTGTGCAATCCTTGCATGGGAATTTGTACACTACATTGGTTTTGCTCATGCTAGGTATCGGGTCCTTCGTTCTGGTGAGTTGTTGTCTGAGAGTGGCTGTTGGTTTGTGTGCTGTTATGAGTCCTAGTGGTCGCAGTAGTCTGGCTGTCAGTTCGGAAATGCTCTTGATGTATGGTAGTGTGGCTAGTCCTTTCGGTTGCGGCATGTCTTCGTTCCGTTGTCTTTCCCTTAGGCATCTACTGATGAAATTGTGCGGGTATCCGTTTTTGGCGAATACATTGTATAGGCACTCATCCACAGATTCAATCAATAAACACATCGACCTGGACCCAATATACCGACCACTGCATCGGACAGCTGGAACTGACAACCGGAAGCGGCAGAGACAAACCACTATAAATGCTGGAGGAAACATCACAGAAGCTCTTCACAGGAGGCTCCCAAGCACTGAGGATGTCACCTAGACAGGGGACGAAATGTCTGCAACACAAATTCCCAGCTCGGCGAACAGAACCACAACAACGAGGACCCGAGCTACAATTCTTCTCACAAACTTAAGCTCACCTTACCCTAATGACAGCTCACTTCCCAAATGCTCTTCTGCTCAGAATGTTTTAAACTGGGTTTTTCAGGCTTCATTCCCCAGCATCTAATCACCAGCAAAATGCAAATGCTCTTCCATATAAGGCTGCTTGTTGGCTTATCTTTGCTCCAAGTTTCTTACAGCTTCACATGAATGCTTCTGGCCTTCTCTGAGCCCCAACTGTTGTGAAATGACTCCAACAGGATCACACAGGAACTGGTGAAATTTAGTGAAAATAACTCAAATATTACTTGCTGGTGTTTAACTATTATATCGTAACATTTTTAAAGAGTTATGTTGAAAATTCAGGAAAATATTTTTTTGGACAAAAAGAGAGCTTTAGAACTTTAAATATCTTTCATGTGGAATGTTCCAAATGCTTACACCCCACCGAGTGATAAAAAAAATTCCTAATATCCAATTGAGATTTTCTTTCGGTCAATAAATGTAAATCCAAAAACTCTGCTTGTCACCAGTGTGCAAAGTTATTCTGTGTGAAATCTACTGTGAGGAACGTTTAATGAACCGAGGCTGGAAACGCATTGACAGTCATGCCTCACTTAGTTTTGAGTTTTCCATATGCAATCAAACCTTTCAATTCATTGCATAGGCAAACATTGCCCAACAGTTAAAATGATAAATCACTCCTCCAAGGCTTCTCCGATTACCAACTCCTCAGCAGGCCTGAGCAATCCCTACTCTTAAGCCGGATGCCGCCGCTTCTCCTGGAGTTGTTCTTCAGCTCCTGACAAGAAGAAAAGTTAGGTAAAAACAATGACTGCAGATGCTGGAAACCAGATTCTGGATTAGTGGTGCTGGAAGAGCACAGCAGTTCAGGCAGCATCAGAGGAGCAGTAAAATCGACGCTTCGGGCAAAAGCCCTTCATCAGGAAGAAAGGCAGAGAGCCTAAAGTGTGGAGAGATAAGCTAGAGGAGGGTGCGGGTGGGGAGAAAGTAGCATAGAGTACAATAGGTGAGTGGTGGAGGGGATGAAGGTGATAGGTTGGGGGGAGGGGGGGGTGGCGAGGGTGGAGTGGATAGGTGGAAAAGAAGATAGGCAGGTAGGACAAGTCATGGGGACAGTGCTGAGCTGGAAGTTTGGAACTAGGGTGAGGTGGGGGAAGGGGAAATGAGGAAATTGTTGAAGTCCACATTGATGCCCTGGGGTTGAAGTGTTCCGAGGCGGAAGATGAGGGGTTCTTTCTCCAGGCATCTAGTGGTGAGGGAGCGGCGGTGAAGGAGGCCCAGGACCTCCATGTCCTCGGCAGAGTGGGAGGGGGAGTTGAAATGTTGGGCTACACGGCGGTGTGGTTGATTGGTGCGGGTGTCCCGGAGATGTTCCCTAAAGCACTCTGCTAGGAGGCGTCCAGTCTCCCCAATGTAGAGGAGACCGCATCGGGAGCAATGGATACAATAAATGATATTAGTGGATGTGCAGGTAAAACTTTGATGGATGTGGAAGGCTCCTTTAGGGCCTTGGATGGAGGTGAGGGAGGAGGTGTGGGGGTGCAGGTTTTGCAGTTCCTGCGGTGGCAGGAGAAGGTGCCAGGATGGGAGGGTGGGTCGTAGGGGGGCGTGGACCTGACCAGGTAGTCACGGAGGGAATGGTCTTTGCGGAAGGCGGAAAGGGATGGGGAGGGAAATATATCCCTGGTGGTGGCGTCTTTTTGGAGGTGGCGGAAATGTCGGCGAATGATTTGGCTTATGCGAAGGTTGGTAGGGTGGAAGGTGAGCACCGGGGGCGTTCTGTCCTTTTTATGGTTGGAGGGGTGGGGTCTGAGAGTGGAGGTGCGGGATGTGGACGAGATGCGTTGGAGGGCATCTTTAACCACTTGGGAAGGGAAATTGCGGTCTCTGAAGAAGGAGGCCATCTGGTGTGTTCTGTGGTGGAACTGGTCCTCCTGGGAGCAGATACGGCGGAGGCGGAGGAATTGGGAATACGGGATGGCATTTTTGCAAGAGGTAGGGTGGGAAGAGGTGTAATCCAGGTAGCTGTGGGAGTCGGTGGATTTGTAAAAAATGTCAGTGTCTAGTCGGTCGTCATTAATGGAGATGGAGAGGTCCAGGAAGGGGAGGGAGGTGTCAGAGATTGTCCAGGTAAATTTAAGGTCAGGTTGGAATGTGTTGGTGAAGTTGATGAATTGCTCAACCTCCTCGCGGGAGCACGAGGTGGAGCCAATGCAGTCATTAATGTAGCGGAGGAAGAAGTGGGGAGTGGTGCCAGTGTAATTACGGAAGATTGGCTGTTCGACGTAGCCAACAAAGAGGCAGGCATAGCTGGGGCCCATACGTGTGCCCATGGCTACCCCTTTGGTCTGGAGGAAGTGGGAGGATTCGAAGGAGAAATTGTTAAGGGTGAGGACCTGTTCGGCCAAACGAATGAGAATGGCAGTGGAAGGGTACTGTTGTGGACGTCAGGAGAGGAAAAAACAGAGGGCTTGGAGGTCCTGGTCATGGTAGATGGAAGTGTAGAGGGATTGGATATCCATGGTGAAGATGAGGTGTTGGGAGCCGGGGAAACGGAAGTCTTGGAGGAGGTGGAGGGCATGGGTGGTGTCTCAAACGTATGCGGGGAGTTCCCCTTCCCCCACCACACCCTAGTTCCAAACTTCCAGCTCAGCACTGTCCCCATGACTTGTCCTACCTGCCTATCTTCTTTTCCACCTATCCACTCCACCCTCCCCCGCCCCCTGACCTATCACCTTCATCCCCTCCCCCATCACCTATTGTACTGTATGCTACTTTCTCCCCACCCCCACCCTCCTCTGGCTTATCTCTCCACACTTCAGGCTCTCTGCCTTTATTCCTGATGAAGGGCTTTTGCCCGAAGCGTCGATTTTACTGCTCCTCGGATGCTGCCTGAACTGCTGTTCGCTTCCAGCACCACTAATCCAGAATCCAAGAAGAAAGATTGCTCATTTCCATGCTGCTCTGAGGTTCCAAGGTCATTATGTCATGCTGCACCTTTACACTGCACAATGCCGATCTCTACAGCTGTGGAAACCATAGACAACCATTCTTTCAAAAGACCACTGCCCGCCTGTTGCAAATATTCACCTGTTCAATGAATTGAGTGGTTTGGTTGAAATGTGGAAAACTCAGCACTAAGTGATGCATGACTGTCAATGAGTTTCCAGGCTAGGCTCATTAAAAGCTCCTCACAATAGATTTCACAGAGAATAACCTTTCACACTGGATAAATCATAGACTGAGGAGAATTAAACCAGCCTTTCTTTTGGTTCAGAATAACATTTCGGATGAGTAAAATAAATTTTGATTGTGAGGAGACATCAAAGAATGTTCTAAAGCTTTGAGTGGATGAATGAATGAATTAGTTTCATTGTCATATACTCAAATGAGTACAGTGAAAAGTTTATAAGTCACCACTTACAGTGCTGTCTTACATACAAATGTATCTCGGTATAGCTTCTTCAGTTATAAGATTAGTTACAGAAAAGTTGGATAGTTTAAAAAGCATTCTTCTTGAAATTTTTCTTGAAATCTTGAAATTGAGATTTTTTTAAGAGCCCATGTAAATTAGTAAACAAGTATACTAAATTAATAAATAATGTATTTCCGCCATTTTCAGTTGCAAAGCGAAACTGAGTAACATCTCCAATGTCACTCTTGTCGAAAAAGAAAATAATTTATTGGCAATATTATCTGATGTGTGAAATAAAACAAAATTTATTTGCAATAAACTTATTGCTTCAACTAAATTTACATCTGAATTATAATTACAGTAAATGTAAAATATGGAAGCTATTTTATCCTTCTGGCTTAGTTGTGCTTTGGTAGAAAGTCAAACATCAATCACAGTACTAACTGAGGTAATGTTTGCCAATATAAAACATGGAATGTCAGGATAATTCAGAGAGCACATTCAGTCGGTAGGAAAGAAACGACGAACTTGCTTATCAGATTTTTGTATGTGTCACAGTGCTCGGCTGCCAATAGCTAATCTGTTACTTATCAAGTTAACTGTTACTTTTATTTGTAAACCCAGTATAGTATTGCAGAGTTGCCTTATCACTCTCAGAATGGATTGGTAAGTAAGGAGAATTACATTTATTTTATATTCTCAAACTGAATTATTTAACGGATAAACTAACATCTTACAGTTACAGAGTAATAAATGTACACATTCTCTGTCTCACATGCTGCTACTCAGCTCCTGCTGGTATTGTGGTGTTATCCTGGTTCTTTGCTTGTCAGCATACTCAGCTCTTAAAGCAGTAACCAGGGAGCAAATTGGTGCATTACAAGGGACCATAATTAAAGTGAGATATTGGCTAGCATAACGGAGTTTTTTTTTAATGTTGTCATTCCCATCTTTGAGATTCAACTGAATGTGCCGACAGCACCCTGGTTTAATGATTAAGCAAAAGTGCTATATTTGACAGTGCAACCCTGCCTAAATACTGAAATAAGACCGAGTTCACAATATTGATTTTAACCCATTCAGGACTCATCCATTTGCAATAATTAACATTGGGCTCTTTCAATGAAAGAGACAATTGTACTAACAATTGAGAAATCAAAAATTGACAAACAAACTCAAATCCCTGTATAAAAAACTTTTCATCAGGAAATCAGGACCATCTTGGCAGGGGGAAACAGCCCATATAGATGTTCATTGAAAAAGGCAGCTGTACAGAAAGATTGAAAGGAATATTTGTAAACTCGTCTCTTCAGTCTTGATTAAAAATGGTGAATCAATTTTAAAAGGAAATAGAATGCTGAAATACTTCGTCTAGAAAAAGTACTTTAAGCTTTCAAGTACTGAAGCTTTCTGATGCACTGCTTCAATTGACTTTGGAGTACTCAGTGCAGTTCTGAATGCACCATTTCCAAAGGGTCACAAATGCATCAGGGAAGATGCAGAACAGCATTTAGAATAGTTGTAGGTTTCCAGGAGTGGTCTAAGAGAGGGGATCTGCTGCAATAAGACCCCAGGCATTTATCTATTATACAGGCAGGGACTTGGTGAATTAAGGTGCGATGGTGGTCTGGTGGTAATATGGATGAATAATCCAGAGGCTGAGGTTAATGTTCGAATCCTGCCATGGCAGCTGGTGGTATTTCAGTTCAAGTAATAACATTTGGCAATTAAAGCTTTTCTATGAAACATGACCATACCACACAATGATTGTTTTAAATAATAAATCTGATTCATTCGTCCCTTTGAGAGATGGAAATCTACCATCCTGCTATGGTCTGGTCAATATTTCCGGGTCCACAGTAATGGGGTTACCTCTTGATGGCCACATGAAAGGGCCTAGTGAGCTTTTTAATTCAAAGGAATGGGCAGTAAATGCTGGGCTTGCCAAAAATGACCACATCCCATGAAAGAATATAAAGCAAATAGGTTTTTAATAACTTTCCCCTCAATTGACAGACTCGATTTATCATACAGCTAATTAAAATTCATAATATAACAATGCATAATCATTGTGCGATAATCTAAACTTGAAATCTAAATAGTTAAATACAACCAAAATGACCAGGTGGTGATGTGTTACTCTTGTAGCGCGTGGGAGCTGGTGGACCCCAATGTGATCCACAGCAGCCACATTAGCAGCTGGAGGGGCATCAGCTCTGAGTTGATGAGGTGGACTTTCAGATATTGCGATGCATCAGGGATTGGGACAGCTACATGGAGACTGTCCTCCAGCAGTCAGTCTATATCCCTTAGGCTAGATGCTTTCGATTCAGTCCACGTTCAAGGAAAAGAGGGTGGAACTTTTAGGAAAGTCTGGATTGAGGTTATCTAAAAGGTAACAATGAGCAGCTTCAGCCCTTGCAAATTTTCCAGTAGGTTCCAATTCTGACAGCTGGAATGGATGAGACAAGGGACAGCAGGGAGGAAAATCACCGCCATACTTTGGTACAGGATGGCATTCAATAGAGGGGTGAAAAACATATTGTGGTTAGGGGATATTTCAGTATGTACAGCGGGATAGATACTACTCTCTGGAGCTGTGAGTGAGACCCAAAGGCCTTGTCACCTGCCCAGGCTTGGACTAGGAGCAGAAAGATTCAGTTGTTCTGAGCCACGTGATGACCAAAGCATTAAGTAGAACTCAGACAGAGGTTCTGCTAAGGGAATATGAGTAGCTTGGAGCAATATTTAAAAAAGAGAACCTTCTTTTGATTAATGCCTGAGCTATGACAAAATTGGCAGAGGGAAAAAGAAGATCAGTGAATTGAATAATTGGCTCAAAGTTCTCTGTAGAAGTAATGATTTATTGGACACTAACACTGGTCCTGAATAAAGAAGAAACTGTACCATTAAGATGATATTTACATAAAATGCATTCAGTCAATGTCCTGGTGAATTGTATTGCTAGGGACGTAAACAGGGCTTTAGACTAAACAATAGGGATAGGGGAGTTCGTGAGGGGTAAGATGAAAGATGTTTATGACAAAAATAAAAGACAATGCAATAGCGCAGTATAAATGCACATGTATGTATAGTAAGAGTGTGACAGGAAGGATTACAGCATACAAATAGAAGAGCCCCAAGTAGATAAAGTGAGAATAGGGAAAAGTGATCAAAAGACAGAAATAAAGTTTCTTTATTTAATGCATGAGGCACTTGAAACATTCAATGGCACAAATGGAAGTCGATGAGTCTGTTATAATAGCCTTTCCATAAAGATAACTGAGAGACTACAACTGGCATCTGAACATTCAAGTGTTTATGGCATTTTGGAAGGACAGGAAGAAATCTTAACGGAGGTGGATGTATTTAGTACATAAGTAAGAAATGATCTTGGCTTGCAGCACCAGAATGTTTGTCAGAATCGTCCCAGTCCCTGAACAACATGTGTATTATGAGGTAGTTAGGAAAATCTGCCAAGATCAACAAAATGAAATTTTTAATGTCATAAGAAAGAAAGGCCCACTTCATCACTGAAAAAGTCCAATTCATCATCATAAATTCAGAGATTCATAGAGCACAGAAAAGGCCCTTCAGCCCACCGGGTCTGTACTGACTTATCTACCACTAAAAGTGTGCTAATCTCAACACTCTGCATTTGTCCCATATCCTTGCATGTTATGATATTTGGAGTACTCAAGCAGACATCTTTTAAAAGTTATAAGGTTTCAATCTCCACAACTTCCCAGGTAGTACTTTCCAGATTCCCACCATCCACTGAGTGAAAAGGTTTTCCTGAAAGTCCCTCTGAATCTCCTGCTCCTTACCCTAAAACTATGCCCTCTTGTGGATTGACCCTTCAACTGGAAGGGGTTTACAGCTGCGCTCTATTCACTCTGTCCATATTTCTCATAATCTTATACATCACAATCATGTACCCCTCAATTTTTTCTGTTCTCAAGAAAACAATCCAAGGCTATCTAGATTCTCCTTCTAGCTCAATGTCTCCATCCCAGGCAACATCCTCAACCTTCTCAGTACTCTGTCTAGTGTTATCACACCCTTCCTATAGCCAGGTGGCCAGAAATGCACACAGTACACCAGTTGTGGCTGATATAACTCCAACATTACCACCTTGCTCTTATACTTTATGCCACCATTGATGAAAGCCAGCATCCCATATACCTTCCTAAGTATCCTATTCATGTGGTCTCCTGATCTCAGGGATGTCTGAATAATTACCTTAGGACCCCTCTGTTTCTTTAAACCACCCAGTGTCATGCCATTCATTAAATACTCCCTCATCTTGATTGCTCTTCCAAAGTGTATCACCTTGCACTTATCAGGATTAAATCTGCCACTGGTCTGCCCATTTGGCCAACCCATCTGGCACGGTGGCACAGTGGTTAGCACTGCTGCCTCACCGCGCCAGAGACCTGGGTTCAATTCCCACCTCAGGTGACTCTCTGTGTGGAGTTTGGACATTCTCCCCGTGCCTGCATGGGTTTGCTCCGGTTTCCTCCCACAATCCAAGAAAAATGTGCAGGTTAGGTGAATTGGCCATGCTAAATTGCCCATAGTGTTAGGTGAAGGGGTAAATGTAGAGGAATGGGTCTGGGTGGGTTGCGCGTCGGTGTGGACTTGTTGGGCTGAAGGGCCTGTTTCCACACTGGGTAATCTAATCTAAAATGTTCCTGTAACCTACAAGCATCTTCTTCACTATTAACTACTCTACCAATCCTGGTGTCATCTATAAATTTGCTTAATGCCCCCACATTTTCATCTCTATAATTTATGTATATTACAAACAATTAGTCCTGGTGCTGATCCTTGTGGTACATCGCGGGATACTGGTCTCCAGTCGCTCAAACAACCTTCCACTATCCTTTATGTCCTGTTACTAAGCCATTTTCTGATTCATTTTGCCAAGTTTCCCTCAGTTTCATGCACTTTAACCTTCCCAATCAAATTTCATGTGTGACCTTGTCAAAAGCTTTGCTAAAATTCAAACAAACTACATCAACCGAACTTCACTCATCCACATACCTGATCACATTTACAAAAAAATTCTAACAGAATTGTAAGGCAGGCCCTCCCTCTGACAAATCCATGCTCACTATCCCTAATTAACCCATGCTTCGAAGTGGGTATCAATCCACTCCTTCAGAATTTTATCCAATAGTTTCCCTACTACTGACATGAGACTCACTAATCTATAATTTCCTGGTTCATCTCTACCTTCCCTCTTAAAATGTTGAACCATGTTAGCCGTCCCCCAGTTCTCTGGATCCTCCACCATGACGAGAGAGGAATTAAAATCTTATGTTAGAGGCATTGCCAATTCCTGCCTCACCACCTACAGCAGCTTGGGATGCAATTCATCTGGGCTAGGGAATTTGTCCATTTTTAAGCCTGACAGAGCCTACAATACCTGCCAATTTCCTATGTCAAACAGTGTAAGTTCCTTACAGTTCCTTTTCCTGAATTCCATACTTATGATCTTCTTTTCATGAGTGAAAACCGAAGACAAGTATTCATTCAACACCTTTCCAATATCCTGCAGCATCTCACATAGGTTGCTGCCATAGACCCGAGTGGACCCCACTCTTTCGCTGGTTAACCTTTTCCCTTTATTGCATTCGTAAAGTATCTTAGGATTCTCCTTAATCCTGTTTACAAGTCCCTGTTTCATATTCCCTTTTTGCTCTTCAAATTGCTTTCTTAAGTTTCCTCCTGCACTTGTATTCCTCTGGGGCTACAGCTGAATTGTTCTCTTGGGTCTTTAACTTCCACCTTATCCAATTTTGTACTGTCGTAGACATCCAATGTTCTCTGAACTTATTGCTCCTACATTTCCCACTAAAGGGTTCATGTTGGACCTGCACTTTCCCCAGCTCCTTTTTGAATGGCCCCCATAGCTCTGCTGTCGAGTTATTGACAAGGAACTGCTCCCAGTCTACTGTGGCCAAATTCTGCTTTACTTTAATAAAAACTTTCTTCCCCCAAATCCAAAGCCAACTTTTACAGGCTATCTATCTCCTTGTCAAGAACAAATTTGAACCGTACCATGCTGTGGTTGCTATCACCTAAATGACCCCCCACTTCCACTTGAATATTTATCCGGCTTCTTTCCCCAGAACCAGATCTAATACCACGCCATCCCTTGTTGAGCCTTTTATGTAATGATCCAAAAAACTTCTCTGGATACGTTTCAAGAAATCGACTCCCTTTAAACTCTTAATACTATGACTACCCCAATTTATATTGGAAAAGTTGAAATCCCCTTATATAATTACCCGATTATTAATCTTACACACCTCTGTGATCTGTCTACATGTTTGCTCCTCTATCCTCTATTGACCCTTTGGGTGCCTATAATACACAGCCAGTAATGTACCTGCCCTCTTAGCATTCCTATGTTCTACCCACAATGCCTCTTTCAAGGACCCTTCCAAGATGACATCTCTCTTTATTCGCAGCAATTGATAGTAATCCTTAATTAATAGTGCTATACTACCTTCCTTTTTAACGTCCTCATCTGTCTCGTCTCAAGATCTTATACTCCAGAATGTTGAGTTGCCAGTCCAGCCCTTCACTCAACCATGTTTCTATGATGGCAACAATATCATGCTTCAATGTACCTATCAGTCTAACCTATTACATCCCAAGCACTGAAGTAAAGACTTGCAGGCTTGCCTTACTCACTTGACACTCAACATAGCTGAACTCACTGATTTGCTTTCTTTGCTGTAGCATAATGTACCTCTGTTTCATTGATATTCTGTGTTCCCTGCCAGACTAGTTTAAGTAGTGAGATGTGATTGCAACTAAACTTGGAATGGTGGGATGAAAACCATGCTGTATGACTTGATGACTATAATCTTTGTAGTGAGTGGCAAGACTGTATTTGCATACATTAACAAGTCATTAGTACCTCGTCTTATCTTGGTGACAGGCACTTTCTAAACTCCCATGAGCTGGTGGGAAATGAGATGTGAGAATTCCAAACATGAACGTTTGAGTGGATGCCTGGTGATTGAAGCTTGATGTTTTCTCCATTTGAATAAGATTCACCAACATCTCGGGGCAGTGAACGCCCACAAACCCTTATCCACAGAAGATGGCATTGAACACATACCAGCCTGTCTGTATACAGATAGCACATCTTATAATCAAGTTATAATCCACTTATAATACATTTGATTCACATTGTGCCTTCTTAAAAGCTCATAGCATTGCCTGCCTCAAATTTTTGTGCTTTTCCCCCTTATTCAGAATGCAAAGGCTTATTTCTGCCTGGTCTTGACTTTTAGCATGGCCATTAAGCCAGGTAGTTTATCATAGTTATTAGTGGTGATTACTCAGGGCAATGTTGCTGCACAGCACCATAACGTGGAGGAGCCAGTGTTGGACTGGGGTGGACAAAGTTAAAAATCACACAACACCAGGTTATAGTCCAACAGGTTTATTTGGAAGCATGAACTTTTGAAGCACTGCTCCTTCATCTGGTAGCTGCGGAGCAGGATCATAAGACACAGAATTTATAGCAAAAGATTACAGTGTCATGCAACTGAAATGATATATTGAACAAACCTTAGATTGCTGTTAAGACTTTCATCTTTTAGAATGGGTTGCAGGTTTCGGTTCATTAATATGTAAATCCCAGAACTCGCTTTAAGTTACATTCTCGAGATAACTGAAGGTTTTATAAAAAAAGGTGACATCTCAGCTCAGACAATGCATTAAAGGTACACAACACAGCACCATGTTCCATCAATGTATCATATGTACCATGTACAAGCAGCTTACACAATAGACACATGGCATATGCTTCACTTAAAATGACATGCCTCAAAGATGAAGAGACTTAATCCTCACTCAAATCAAAGAAGATATCCTTCATTCAGCAAGTCCCTAAACAGTAAATTAAGGGAACTGTCTGGTAGAGGTCCAGGAGCTCAGAAATGATCAGTCAGCTTTTGGGGTGGGTATGTTCAGAGATCTGTATCACTACAGTTCAAAGAATTGACCACAGACAGTCCTGTAGGTCTAGTACAACCAGTTCAGGATTTGGAGTAAGTCAAATGGGGGAGTTGCACAGAAATAGCCAGGAGCTCAATCAAACGTCAGCCAGTGCGATCCATTCAAGTCAGTAAAGATGTTGGTCTCAGTTAGGCCTTGGGATCAGCTCAATGAAAGTCAATAGGGCTTATCAGCGGCCACTACTATGTTAGGGAAGTTGGAAACGTCAGTTCTGGGAACTGGAGGCAACATTCTGAAAGACAGAGGGGACAATTACTATGAAGAAGGCCAATCAACCTATAAGGAAGTAGTAGACAATAGTACATTGGAGGACATGGCTTACTGTGGTAGAGGGATCACCAGCAGTTACAATCATCCTCGCTTTGCAGCACAATGGTTGGCATGACTAAGCCGGTAGACTGGGGTCAGGGGTAAGGTTGGGAGTTAAAGTCATAGGCTAATAAAGTTACATAATGGGGCGCATTGGTCATCAAATCTGTTCTGACCTATTTACTTTAAGGTCACTTTCTGGCACATGGTTGAATCTTATAACATTTCAAGTGTTCATCCATGTACATAAAAGTTATGAGATTTCCCACCTCTACTGCTCTACCACGCAATGTGTTCCAAATGCCCACAAGTGTCTGGGTAAAGAAATGCTAACTTAAATGGCCTCTAAATCTCCTGCCCTTCACTGTAAAATTATGCCACCTAGTTATTGACCATTCAACAGCTGTTCCCTATCCACCTGTCTATGCCCCTCATATTCTTATACACCTCCATTAAGTTCCCCTCCCAAGTTTCTCTGTTATAAAGAGAACAACCAAACCTATTTAGCTTCTCTTCATAGCTAAAATGCTCCAATGCAGGCAAAGTTCTGGTGAATCTCCTCTGCACCCCCTTCAGTGCAATACCACTGGGATCTGTGCCAGGGCTTTAACTCTTTCTGATCTATGTTGATGACTTTGATGATATATTCTGTAGCTGAACTTCTTAATGCTACAAGGATAGCAGGAAAGCAAGTTAAGGGAAGGATACAAAATTTAACAGATGAAGTATAATGTGGGAAAATGTGAAGTTGATTACTTGGGCAGACAGGAGAGAAAAACATAACATTGTTTACTTGGGGAAAGACTGCAGAATGCAACAGTACGGAGGAATCTGAGTGTCTTTGCGCATGAGTCTCAAAAAGTAAAGAACCAATTATGGCAAGTAATTCACAAGGCAAGGATGTATAAAAATAAGGAAATTTTACTTTGTTAAGACAGCACTATGAGTACTGTGTTCATTTAGTTTTTCTAAACAAGGAAGGATATAGTTGCAATGGAAAAGGTTTAGAGAAGGTTCATTTGGCTGATTCCTAGAATGATCGGGTTGACTAATGAGGAAATGTTGAGTAGGTTGGGCCTGTACTCAGTGGAGTCTGGAAGAATGAGAGCAGTATTGACTGAAACATGTACAGGATTAATGCTAAAGAAATGTGTTCTCCCTTGGATAAATTTAAAACTACTTGGCAAAGTTTACAAAGAGAGGGTGGTATTTAAGATGGAGATGAGAAAGAATTGCTTTGTTCAAGATGTTATTTTTTATTCTCTTGTGGGCATCGCTGGCTGACCAGCATTTATTGCCAATCCCTAGCTGCCCTTGAGAAGTTGGAGTTGAACCGACTTGTTTAACCATTGCAGTCCATGTGCTGAAGGTAGACTCACAATGCCATTAGGGAAGGAATTCCAGGATTTTGATCCAGCAACAGTGAGGGAACAGCAATGCATTCCCAAGTCAGGATAGTGTGTGACTTGGAGGGGAACTTGCAGGTGGTGGTGTGCCCATGTATCTGCTGCCCTTGTCCTTCCAAATAGAAGTTGTAATGTTTATGGCAGGTACTATTTAGTTTTTGGAACTCTCTTGCCAGTGAGCAGTGATAGCTGCTACATTGCAAATATTCAAGGCCCGAGCTGGACAAGATTTTAATTGACAGGGGAACCAAAAACAGGCTGGAAAATGGAAAAGCTGGAATTAATTTTAGGTGAGTGAGTTTGTGTTGAGGCTCAGCATGTCACTTCTAATACAACTGATATTTACTGCAAATGCTGATATTCAACCTAGTATTATCGTGACATGTTTATATGTGACTTTCCCGATTAGTATTCAAATTGGAAGCTTAAAAAGGAAGACAGATGGTAAATGAATCCACAGCAATAACTTACTCTTATACATTGCTTTTACTGGAGAAAACATTTCAAAATTGGGAACAAACATATAGTCCAGCATAGTGAGTGCGAAGCCAAAGAAGGAGCAATTAAGTAGAATTCACAAAGCTTTGGAGATGGGTCTTTTAGTCGGATCTGAAAGGTAAGGTCGGAGGTGGAATGATAGGCAAATTCCGGGATAAAATTGAATGATGTGGTGCCAAGATATGGAATTGTAACAATTTGTGAATCCATCCAAGAGTTTGCAAGAGTTTGAGTCAGGCCTTTTGAATCTGAAAGCACATCTACCAATGGTTGGGTGAAGGGAAAGGGAAAGTGCAAACTCATGCAATGTGATATTGAAAGGTATAAGAGATGTTTATTTTCATTCACTAACAATTGCAAATGTCATATTCACAGGCAGCTCAGTTAGCTATTCAGTTATATGCTTTCATCGCTGTCATGTTTCAAATGATCTGGGTTAAAATGGAGTGTGAGTCTTTCATACCCTCCAGTCACACACAACCATACAGAGGTGATATCATGAGTATGTGTCCAAATGGTGAACTGATGTGCTGATTGTGAGACCAAACACAACACACAATTCCAGAGTTGGAGCAATGACAAGTTCAAGTATTTTAGAACTGGTGGAGATTCATGATAATTCCAGAGATGAAGAGACTTAAACAGAGGGATAGGAATTTTATTCAAACTTATTGCAGAACCAGATACTATAGTAAGGTAGCAAGGTCAGAGAATGCCAGATTATCAGGATTTTGTGTAGGATAGGCCAAGGACGACTGGTCTGTATTTTGAAAATGATTATTTCTGAATGGTGCACATGACCTGAATAATGCATAATGCCTATTCAGAACTATTACATGATTTGCCACTTTCTCTTACATATACTGAAAAATAGAAAGCATTTTGCCCATATCATGAATATGTAGGTCAATGTGACAGGGATGACTGAATTGCGTTGTGATTAAAAGAGAAAATGTTGATAAAACTCAGCAATTTTAATTGGCAATCTCAAAAATCTTGCAAATAAACATTTCAATCACTGCTCACGTCTTCTAATAAGTAAAAGCAAACGTGTTTGTTACTGTGGCTATGAACTAACATCCCAGATACGTACTCTTGTACATTTATCCATACCATACATTACAACAAAATTAAAGCCATGCACATTGTTCAAGAGAATTAACCAGCTTTTGCAGATCGGTGCTCATTAAATACCTGATTATCAGCTTAACAATAGCTCAACAGAAAAATTACTGCAGCTGCTGAGTTGTCGATTCATTTTGAAGCACCAACCTCCAAGAACTTTCTCTGAGTGAAGCTGCATATTGTACTGAGAAAAAGAAACAATTAACTGTCATTTAATGTACAATTAGTGCACTAAAAGCAAATTAAACCACAAGGCAGTTTGAAACGAGACTGACAGGGATAAGCTTCAATTTGGCTGAGCAGCTTTTTCTAGCTCTTGAGTGTTCTTATGTTATTGAGCATTGGATCAGCAAGGCAGCAAAGCAGCTGATGAATAGAAAATTGCTATGAGTAGGTGGTATAATATCAGAAGTATTTGACTGCGGGATGATTAGTGATACAAAGGTTAACAATACTGCTGAATAGAATTATGCCACAAAGCTAGTACAACATCTGGCAGGGCAGAATCATTGCTATACAACCAGAGAAATGTGACTTTATTGTAATTGTTACCTATAGGGAACGTTTTGCAAGTACAGGCTGGAATTTCTCTGTGGTGGCTCACTATTTCCTTCTTAAGAGCAATTAGGAATGAACAGAAAAATGCTGAGATTGCCTGGAGCCCTCACATTCTTGCACAAACAAAAAACAAATGGAATGGAAAGCTGACTGGAAATGTAAGGACTGCAGTAATTCAGTTTAACAGCTAGGTCAGCTTTCCTGCTCATTTCTCATGCTGGCTCAAGCCAACCCCAGCATACCTGAAGTAGATAATCTTTGTCAAGTGCCAAGAGAACTGAAGTTTTTGGTCATTGGATATTAATAAAGACTTGGGAAATCATAGGCCTCATGTTGGTACAGCACAATAAAACTGAAAGCACTCTTGCAGTTATTGAAAAGGACATTCTGGAGTTCAGCAATCAGAAAAGTTACACATCCTAGGCTGTGAGTTATTTGAACTGCTAAAAAGATAAGATTTGAAGTCTTCAGTGGAGATTTGATCAGGCCACAGAGCTATGATACTCCAGATGTTTCTAGAATTCCGATACAGGGTCATTGAAATAGTAATTCTGTTTCTTGACTAGATGCTGCCTGATCTGCTGAGATTTTCTGCCATTTTTTAATGTTTATTTCAGATGGTTGTTGAAGTCAGAGCAGACTTCACAGCATTGCTTATTCTGGCCTAGCAGTCATCATTGAAGTAATTGTGGCCTTCAATGAATACAAAATTGGCTTCGTCAGTTGGATATAAGATTGACTTGATCGTAAAAGAGAGTGGGTAGTTGTGGAGAGGTGTTTTTCTGATTGGAGATCAAAGCTGGGATCTCTGTTGTTTGTAATACTTAAAAATGATTTGGATGAAAATATAAGTAGTCTGATGATTGGTTTGCAGACAATATAAAAATTAATGGAGTTGTAGATAGTGAGAAAGCTTTCCAAAGGATACGTTAGGATAGAGATTGGTTGAAATGTTGGGCAGAGAAATGGCTGATGGAGTTTAATCCAGGCAAGTGTGAGATGATGAAATTTGAGAGATCAAATTTAAGAGGAAATGATACAGCAAATAGCAATTATGCACATTATGCACATTAATAAATAGAGAAATCTTGACATGCAAGTCCATTGCTCTCTGAAATGCCTACATGCCTAAAGAAGGCATTGAATACAAAAGTTGGCAAGCCATGTTGCAGCTGTATAAAACTTTAGTCAGGCCACTTTTGGAGTGTGTTATTACTGTGACCAATCAAATTACATTTGGAACAGAGCATTTTATACTTACCTTTAAATAAGATAAATGTTTTGGTCTCGGCTATTGCATTGATATATTTGAAGGGGATTTGGAGGTTTCTGGTCCATAACAGCTGCAATTATGTCATTAATCCTCTATTTCACCAGTAGTCCAGGCAGAGAAACCCATTTCTCCTTCCTGAACTTCCTCATGGTGAGAAACTCTGGCAAACTCCAAAGATCTCTAGTCTCTCCCTTCATGGTGGTGATGATGTGTAGGATGAATGTACCTCTTCCTGTCTGGTATTTTGTGACCTTTATAATCTGAAAGGACATGTAAAACAGCGATATGCCACTACTGGCCATCCATAGCCAATATAAACAATTTATTGAAAGAGAAACTGTACATATCAATGCTGGGAGGCTGTTAGTAAAACTAGCTCTGAGGCTTGCTGAAGATCCAGTAAGTACTCTTGGGCGACATAGTCCTTCAATGTTCTGGTTCAGTACATGCCCTGAGGCTCTTCAAAGTATTGTCTGCTGGAGTTTTAATACTCAGATGTCTGGCCTCAATGTTTACCATTGTACTCACCCTGTCCATGCAAATTGTTATTCAAACATTTCTACTGCAGCCAGATCCTCCAGAACTCAGTCCCTCTGCATAGCCTCTAAAACACCTTTGTCATGTCTACCTGGTTTAGGAGGTTGGCTATTCCTTTCGCATCCTCCTCTCTCTCACTCTCACAAGGAAGACATTCAGGTCTGTGCCTATAAAGTGAGGAAAACCCTACCCCAGGGTTCTCTATTTTTCTGTTCCATAATTACTTCTAAAATTTGTTGAGTAGAGCTACAACCAAAGAAATAGCTGTTATGGCCTATGTAAACTGGGCTGGTTACTTTCCACCTCTACTCACACTCCCACAGCCATAACTGGCTGAACAACTTGCTCTGCAGCCAATTAACAAGTATCCCCATGAAGAACAAGTCTGGTGACTGCCAGCTCGAACACCGCTCACCCGGAGTGGGATCAGGACATTGAAAAGGTCAGGAGATTTCTTTCCTGCCCCCAGAAGGAAAATCTGGCTGTTGGTGTTTGCACCTGGAAAAATAAGTAGTTTCTGGGAAAAGTGACAGGAAAATTGGCCTTTGTAATTCGATGAAGGATCAAAAAGGCTTCTGGCCAAAAGACGTATCTCGTAATTTGAGTCAGGGAGTAATCTGAAAATTAAATGATTCTCACATTGTTAAGTACATGTTCCACTATATTAAGGAGTTTGATGTTCTTTTTCTCCTTGAAATTTCAGAGAGTTAATTTTCCATTTTACAAGGCTTTGTGAATTTTCTAGGATGTTTCATTGTTTTATCAATGAAAGTACATTTTCAATATGCTACAATTCCATTAAATTCTGGCTTGAGCTATTCATATAACGATAACTTATACAGAGGAACCTTGATTATCCGAATGACATGGGCAGGGAGTAATTTGTTGGATCTTTGAATGTTCAGATAATCAAATGCCAGATAACACAGTTTAGCTAAGCATTGGGACTTTGCTATCTTGCCGGATAATCCAAAATTCGGATAATCGAATGCCGGATTATTGAGGTTCCTCTGAATTTGAGATAGTAAAACAGTCAAAGGTGCATCCAGGAGCAAAAACATTAACAACAAGCTACATGAGGTGATATGAGTACCGATAACTAAGAGCTTTATTTTAGTTTTAAAGTTTTAAGTTTATCTTTCAAATGCCTTCAATAATATCCCCTTTAACAGAGTAGTGAATAAATTTGGAGCAGGTGAAGTCAAGGAACAAGCGACAGTATAGATTTTTATCAAGACAAACACAGAGTTTTTTTTGGCTTTATTTATTGATGTGATGTGGGTGTTGCCAGCTGGCCCAGCATTTGTTGCCCATTCTTAGTTATCTTGGGAAAGTGTTGGTGAGTAACCTTCTTGAACTCCTGCAGTCCATGTGGGGTAGGTACGAAGACAGTGTTGCTTGTCAGGAAGTTCCAGGATTTTGACCTAACAACAGTATAGTGATGACAAAATTCCAAGTCAAGATGTTGTGTGACTTGGAGGAAAAATTGCAGGTGGTGGTAGTCCCATATGTATCTGCTGCCCATGGCTTTCTAGATGAAAATGTTCATGGGTTTGGTAGGTCCTGTTAAACAAATCTTGGTGAATTATAACAGTGCTGCTGGAGATGACACAACTTCTGTGAATGTGCATCAGTGTTGAAGGAAGTGATTGTTGAAGATGGTGGATAATTTGCCAACTACAGGGACTATTTTGTCTTGAATGGTGTTGAGCTTTTTGGGTGTTGCTGGGACTGTACTCATCCAGCCAAGTGGAGAGGATTCCATTACATGCTTGAATTGTGTCTTGTAGAATGAGACAGGATTTTGTGAGTCATGAGGTGAGTTACTCACTGTAGGATTCCCAGTCTCTGATCTAATTTTATAGCCATAGTAGATATATTGCCAGTCAAGTTGGGCTGCTTATCAATTGCAATTCCAAGGATACTAATTATGATGATTCAGCAATGGTAATTTCATTGAATGTCAAAGAGAGTTAGCTTCTCCCTTGTTGGGAATGTTATTGCCTGGTAATTCATGGCATGAATGTTACTTGCCACTTCTCAGACCAATCCTGAATGTTGTCCTGCATAAAAAGACAGACTATTTATATATTTGAGCAGTTACAAACTCTACAGAGCATTGTGCAATTGCCTATGATCATTCTGACTTCTGACCTTAAGATGGAGGAAAGTAATTAATGAAGTGACTGAAGATGCAGGATCTTGGAGAGTACGCTAAGGCATCCCTGCAGAAATGTCCTGCTACTTCAAAACCACAACCTGAGCTCAGTTTGACTCTGCTCAGTGAGGACAATTCCCATGATTCCCATTGACTTCAATTTTGTGAGGATTTCTTGATTTCACACATGGTGAAATGATGCATTGATGTCAAAGGAATTCACTTCCAACTCACCTCTTGAATTGAGCAATTTGGTCAATTATATCAATATCTGAACAAAGGCTATAATGATGTCAGGAGCTGAGTGGCCCTGAAACAAAACTGCATAGTTTATTGCTAAGTAAGTGCCACTTGTTAGCACTATCAAAGATCCCTTCCATCAGTTTTCCGATGATCAAAAATACACTGATGCTAATTGGGCAAGTTTGATATGTCCTGCTTTTTTGTGCTTAGGACAAACCTGGGTAGGTTTCCACATTTCTGGGTAGATGTCAGTTATGAAAATGTATGTGAACAGCTTAATAAGGGGTTAGATTTAATATAATTGATTTTGGAGTGCACATCTGTACTATTGCCAGAATGTTGTCATGCCTATTAACCTTTGTAGTGTCCAAAGGATGACTACAACAAATTATAGAAGGACATTATTAACCTTGCAAATTGAGCAAATAATTGGGAAATGACATTCAATATGATGAAACACAGGTCAAAGTATTTTAGTAAAAAGAAGATAGAGGTCAGTTATCACCTGAAAGGTGAAGGTCTAGATGGGGAAATGGAACAAAGGGATCTCTTAAACATATACACCAGGCGCTAGAAATTGTGGCACAGATTAGCAAGACAATAAAGTGAAAAAAAAAACAAAGCACTAGGTTTCATTTCCAAAGCCATAGGGTTGAAAAGTAGTGAAGCAATCATAAACTTAATTTGACCTTTACACTTTAATGTGATATTGTATAGTATCTCGACTATGGCTGTGCTCAGAGAATTCAAGCTCATCAATCTATTTCTATTTTTTGGTCTTTCTTGTAAATTTTCTTTTTATCCCTGAGTTCTCTTCTGTTGTTAAGCCTCCTATCACTTTTCCTCTCTCAGGTACTCTGTCTTCTCAATTCCCTAATCTAACTCTTACAGGTATTTTCCTGCTATCAGAGGCTTTACTGTCTGTTAGATGTCTACAGCTTCCCCCTGTACTCTTTTTGGCAGTCTTCTGATACTCAGCACTGACTCCAAATGAGCAGCAAACCCAACTCTCCAATCTTATTTTCTTTTTGACTTTACCACACCCCTTAGTATATTTTAGAGGCTAGTCTTGGCAATCTACCTGTCCAACAATTTACTTAGTCTCTAGCTTCCAATAGCCAAAACATTTCTGCACCCACCGATTTGATCGATATGGAAGCTTTGGAAAGGCTTCAGAGGACATTTACAAGGATGTTGCCTGGTATGGCAGCAAGGTCTTACAAGGTAAGGCTGAGGGACTTGAGGCTATTTTTGTTAGAGAGAAGAAGGTTGAGAAGTGACTTAATTGAGACAGGTAAGATAATCAGACGGTTAGATAGGGTGGAAGTTGAGAGCCTTTTTCCTCGGATGGTGACAGATAGCGTGAGGGGACATAGCTTTAAATTGAAGGGTGATAGATATAGGACAGATGTTGGAGATAGTTTGTTTACTCAGAGAGTAGTAGGGGCGTGGAATGGCCTGCCTGCAACAGTAACTGCCTGCAACTTGTCAACCTTAAGGGCATTTAAATGGTCATTGGACATATATATGGATGAAAATGGAATAATGTAGGTTAGATGGGCTTCAGATAGGTTTCACAGGTCGGCACAGCATTGAGGACCATATGGCCTGTATTGCTTGGTAATTTCTATGTTCTAATGTTCTATGTTCTAAATGGGTTAGCCATATTTGACTGGCCCCACTTTCATCTGCAAATACAGCCCAATATTCCAGTATCATTTTGGAATGTAAAGGTAACTTCTGTGGTTTAAATCGCTCTCTGCTAGCCCCTTCACCTTCACCTCCAATAACAATTCAAAGAGACTCAAGAATATTGCCACTAAAATTCAGACCATCTAATCAGCTGTCTCTGCCATGTCCATCTCTTCCACTACTATGTCTGGTCAAATGTCCTCTAATGGTCCATCTAGTTCACGTAGTTTACTTAGTTTATTCCTTCTCCACCCTCTTGTTTTCTCTGACCACATCTTTTGGATGAGGCCCACCTCTTGTTCTCTGGATCCTATTCCCATTAAACTGCTGACTGCCTGATATCCTGTCCTTGCCCCATGTTAGCCAATGCCTCAAATTGTTCCCTTTCTCTTTCAAATCTGCTATTAAGCGAAAAAAAAACCTCTTCACCCTCGCCATCCTTACAAAATACCATCTCATCTTCCACCTCCATTTCCTCATCAAAAATCTTCTGGTCCTAGACCAGAGACAACTGGGCAACTAGAAACTAGAAACAACTGTTGTGCATCTAACTTGTCAAGTTCCCTTAAAATCTTGTCTATTTCATAAGGTGATCTCTCATTCCTTTAAATTCCAAAGAGTACAAACCCAAGCCCATCTCATAAAACACCCAAGATCAACTAGTGAATGTTCTCTAGACTGCTTCTAATGCTAGTATATCTCTTCTCAGATAAAACTGTTGTCAATATTCTAGCTGTAATCTGACTAATGATTGCAAAGTTTTAACAAAACCCTCCCTACTCTTACGTTCCTTCCCTGTTGAATTAAAGGCCAACATTCTGTTTGCCTTCCCGATGACTTGCTGAAATTGTATATTAGAAAACGTCTGGATATCAAACCTACAGCTCAGCGAGCAAACCTACATCCCGTATATTAACTTTTTTGATTTATGCACAAGGACTCCCCAAATTCCTTTGTGTTGCAGCAATTTTCTGCACTCTTTCTCTATTTAAATAATATTTAAATTCTCTATTCTTCCTGTTAAAGTGCAGAACATCGCGTTTCTGCACATTCTATTCCATCTGCTCCATTTTTATCCATTGACTTAACCTGTCTAAATCCATCCATAGACTCTTTGTCTCACCCTCACCATTTACCTTCCCACCTATTTTTGAGTCATTCACTTTCCTCATTCATAGCACTAATACGTATTATAATAAATTGTAGCTCCACCACTCCATGTAATTAAAAGTCACCAATTGTAGTTGTAATTAGTCCCAGTCATGGTGAAGTTATTTCCTTTACTCCCGTCACCTTTGAATTCCAGCACCTATGGCAAGACGAATTGCTTGACCTGTTTACAGGGAAAAATATGATGGTTCAATGAAAGGGAAAATAGTCCTGACTTAATGACTTTCTTTGTCTATATATGAAATAATTGTTCCTAATAAAGTCATAGAGTAAGCAAATGAAAAACATCAATAACAACAGAGCGAGACAGAGCTACATCCTTTTATCAATTTCATTTGGAGTTTTTATCAATCAAGAATTGACAAAAATGTTAATTGGATGGAGTGCTTACCTGTAAATAAAGAGAAAGGTGTAGAAAATGATTATAGCTCCATAAAGAGATTGAAACACTTTTGATATTACAGTCATCATGGGGGATAAAGAATATAGCTTTGAGATAAGCAACCACCATGATTACAATAAATGGCGGAGCAGGTTTAAAAGGCTAAATGGCCTCCTCCTGCATCTCGTTTCTAAGTTTCTACAATCAATGATGTGCTGACAACTGGGAGATCTGAGGTTACTAGAAAAAAGTTCTGAGGCGTTATTAAATTTCTTGTGTGATTTGCCACCTCCAGTTGTACTGCCATTAACAGCTTGAATATTTAAAAGCATGAATGAAAGTCAAGTTTCTTGCATTGCTGACAGTTGCCTGGGGCAAAAGTCCTTGAAGGAGACTTGAAATGGAGAATAGTAGGGAGTAATTACAAAGGAATCATGGAAGCACTCCTATCTCTCCTATTCCACAGAAATATTTGCCCAACTTAAAAAAAGGATTGTAACTCAACAGCTACTGAAGAAAGGCAAGCGCAGCAAAAATGGAAGAACAACAAAAGGTCACTTATCACCCTGCGACTGTTCACTATTCAATTAAATCTACCCTGTGACTTACATCCACTTGCCTTCAACCTATATCATTTAAGATCTATTGAGGCAAATGCAATCATTTTTCTCAATGGGATTTGGATAATTACCTGAAGAGAATAATTTCCAGGTTTACGTAGAAAAGAAAGGGGCATGGGACAAGCTGTATTGCTCTTACAGGGAGTAAACATGGACATGACTGCTTGAAGGCTACCTGTATGGTAACCTTTCTATGACTTGATGGAAAGTTTCATCAGGTTTTTCAGACTTTAACTACCCTTTTTATATCCACTGCATTTGTCAGAAACAGATTTCTGTGTGAACATCTCCATCCAATGTTAAGTTCCTCAGTAACATATATAGAGTGCCCAATGTCTGTTTTACATGAGTGTTGGGAATACCTTTAACTGTCTTACTGACAAATTTATCAGTAGTCCAAATGTAGGTGCAATTGAACATTGGCTGTCGCTGAGTTACATTTTCCAGTGATATACAGTAAAATCAAGTTCAAGGCACAGCAATTTCCATTTTCATATATCAGAGAGATTTAAGTATCCACAGCTCCTTTCCTCCTTCCATTGGGACCTTTAAAAGAAAGTGCAGCAGTTTGAATTGATCATAGATATAAACAAAACTCAGTGCAAGAGCATTGGCCTTGAGAGCCTGTGCTTAAAGGTTGATGAGTAACTGATTGAAGAGGCTGATGCATTTATGTACTTTGGCAGCACCATGACAATTGATATGGATACTAGAAAGCAAATTCATAACAAATTTGGAAAAGCTAGTAGCAGTTTCAAACATTGGATGAAGCATGTTGGAGTTGAAACATCAGTATTCAAGATCCAGGATGTTAGTATGTAACAATATGAGGGTGGCACGGTGGATCAGTGGTTAGCATTGCTGCCTCTCAAGGTTCGATTCCAACCTCGGGTGACTGTCTGTGTGGAGTTTGCACATTCTCCCCATGTCTATGTGAGTTTCCTCCCGATGCTCCGGTTTCCTCCCACAGGCCAAAGATGTGCAGGTTAGGTGAGTTGGCCATGCTAAATTGCCCGTAGTATTCAGGGATATGTAGGTTAGGTGCATTTGAAGGTTAGGGAAATGTAAAGTAGGGGAATAGATCTAGGTGGGTTACTCTTCGGAAGGTTGGTGTGGACTTGTTGGGCCAAATGACCTGTTCCCACACTGTAGGGATTCTAGGAGTTCTATGACTGGAAGAACAGTGAACTTTATGTTATTTAGCAAAATGCAAACTGCATTAAATCTTTTGGAGGGCTTCTTGCTGTGAGATGGAGTGAGATTTCTCATTGTAACTTGCCAATTGCACCTCATTAATTATTTACCACATCCCTGTGGCATCTGCTTGGTCCAATTTTAGCCTGATCTTACCACATGCTGTTCCTGGAACAATTTGCCATTCAATGAAGAGCCACTGAATGATTGGCATCCCTTGTGATCACACTGCCTTTGAAAGTCGGCTGTGCACCCAGACAACTTGGCAATCTGATGATGCCAGTTGCCAGCCACGTAATGGAACTGTGGCCACAAAGTCATGCTGCCCACTACAACTAGCTGGTATCGCAAGCCCTCTATCGCACATATAACCCATTCGCTTATCTTGGCTGCTGTTTATCCACCAGGCTATACAATTTACTGTTGGTAGATACAACAAATCGAAACACTCTCTCTGAGTCCCTGATCCTCTTTCCTGATGCCCAGTGGTCAGCCAAACCTTGTCTTTGTCCAGTAGGAGAACATCAGATATGGGAAGCATTCTGCCAAATCCAAACTTTTATTGGCAACCAGCAACCAGAGGAAATGAATTCAGGCTGCAGTTTGCCTCCAAAGTGCAAACTGAGTTCTCACATCTTGACCTCAACAGTCCATAATATTCTCCTGCATTGAACTGGTACCTACTGGAACTGAACGTCAGTCATCCCCTATTTGCCTTATAGTATCTGATGCAGCTAAGCTCTGTCAAAGACAAGGGGAGCTTTCTCTAGCGCAATATCCTCATATGACAAGTCCGTCATCCCTGGGATCATTCTCATTAATTTCCTCTGGACCCCTCCAAGGCCAGCACATCCCAAAACTGCTCAGATAAATCCAAATGTGGCCTGACCAGAACCTTACACAGCCTCAGCCGTAGGTATGATTTGGTTTATTGTTATCAAATGTACTTAAACCTGAAAAGTTTTGCAGTACAGGCAGGTCATAACATACAAGGACCTACAGGTCATCGGCTGTTTAGACAAAGTGAGGCATACAAGGTTAAGGCTGTACAGGAGATGCACAAAAGCAAGATCAACATTGATTTGAAATTAGAGTGGCCCATTCAGTGCAATAACAATGGGGAAGAAGCTGTTCTTGAACCTGTTGGTATATGTGTTTAAGCTTTTATACCTTCTGCCTGATGCTAGAGGTTGGAAGAGAGTATAACTGGGGTAGGAGGTGTCTTTGATGATATTGGCTGCCTTTCCCATGGTAACAAGAAGTATAAATGGAGCACATGGGTGGGAGGTTGGCTTGTGTGATGGCCTGGGTTGTGTTCACCATTTTCTGTAGTTTCTTCCAGTCCTGGGCAGATCTGTTGCTGCTCGAGTCATACTGCACCCTGATAGAATGCTTTCTCTGGTAGATCCGTATGGTTAAAGAAGGTCCTTTTGGACATGGTAAACTTTCTTAGTCTCTTGAGCAAGAAAAGGCATTGTTGTGCCTTCTTGATGGTCACATTTACATGGGAGGACCACTTCTAGGAACTTGACGCTCTCAGCCATTTCCACCTCAGCTCCACTGATATGGATAGGTGCATGTCCTCCTGCTTTCCTCTAATACATGTCCTCTCTTGCATTCTAGCCCTCTCAAAAAGAATGCTAAAACTGTGTTTTCCTTTCTAACTGCCAACTGAATTGGCATGTTACTCTTAAGAGGACCATGTTCCTCTCCTGGGGAGGTGCTTGCGTAACTGCTCCTGTTGTAATCTAGCACGCCCTCTGGTGCTGTTTCACATATCCCACATTGACCTTGAAACTTCCCTTGTCACTGTCTTTGTCTCCACACCACAAATGTCTTTGATTCCACTTGCAGCATTGACTTCCTCGTCCCTTTTTTGAGGTGATTCCCTGCTACCTCTGCAGACACCCTAGAAATGACTGATGGATGGACACCTAGGAATAGCTTCACCTTGGACCTCTGATCCATCACAAGCAACCCTCACATATATAAAAATCGACATTTCAGGCAAAAGCCTTTCATCAGGAAGTTCCTGATGAAGGGCTTTTGCCCGAAACATCAATTGTCCTGCTCCTCGGATGATGCCTAACCTGCTGTGCTTTTCCAACACCACACTCTCGTCTCTAATCTCCAGCATCTGCAGTCCTCACTTTTGCCTCACATACATAAACTGACTGGACCCTGGCTGCTATCCTTGTAGCTCCTGCCTGACAATGCATAATTCCCCTGACTGTTGCAGCTGACCCCGCAGGATGAGCTGTTGCCCCCTGCCCGGACCTCAGGTGAAAAGAGCCTCTGACTGTGTTCGAGCCCCTGGACTTTGCGCAGGCTGTGCCCATGACTGATGGCTCTGGGACCTCCCTGACTGACCTTCGCTTCCCATTGAGTGGAATTGAAAATTAGCCACCCCCCTGAGTTTGCAATGTAGCCGTTTGATTGTACAATGTGCAAAGCATTTGTCAGTCAAGTAGCTTGTCCACACTAATACTGTAGGCGTTAAATTGATATCTCAGTGTGTTGTACTTCAAAATGAGGAAGGCTTTTCTTCCTCAGGAGGATAAGAAAGTTTGCCATGTCACAAGGACCTTCGCCAACTGTACATCTACACATAGTAACTTGTTTGTATGGCATCACTGATAACTTTTGGCTCTGGTTGAAGCGCTAATGAGCTAATTGCCATGACATGACAGATAAAGCATGGATGGTGCAAACATCTAGAAAGGTACTGAGTGAGCAAGTGCTAAGAGAACAGGGAGCAACCCTGACATAGAGCTTGCTCTGTCCATGAGCTTGGTGCTGGACTTTCATGTCTGTTCCCCACCGATAAGTCCTCCAAAAAATATTAAATATAAAGCATCCCCATAGCACAAAGTGATAGGAATAAGGGATATACAAAAGCCAAGAGTCAGAAGAACAGAGTTTGTGGGAAGGGTATAGGACAGGGAACAGTTACTGCAATATGTAGATAATGAAAACACAGATGGCAGAAGCTATAGCTAGAATATTGATGGTGTTATGGAATTGGGAGTTGTGTTTTCTTTGTGAAGGGTAAGGAGTGAATTTGGAAACTGAGCTCAGCATTAAATAAGATATCCAAGTTGTGCAGAAACCTGTTCAGTTTAGGCAGGTGAAGGGGATGGAATTGATAGCAATAGTATCGACATTGTGGTTCGTGTTTTGTTAGTGACTTAGCAGTCTCCAAAGATAATGATGTGGAAGTGAAAGATGCACCATCACTGTAGATGAAATTGATTTACAAAAAGGACATTTAAGGGTAGATTTGCAAGAGTCATAAAAATAATTTATAATTGTTCGATAGACATACAAATACGGAGAGAGTGTAAGCTGAAACTAAATACGTGATCGTTAAAAGTGTGTGAATTGATAAATTGGGAATAAGTAAACAATATAGACATTAAATAAGTAGTTTGTACCTTTCTTCACAGTAAAAGGGACAACATAAATTCTGGAAATAATTGTGAATAAAGGGTTATAAACTGAGAAACATAAACAAAAAAAAATCAATCTAAGTCAAAAAATAGGACCGAATCAAAGTAATAGGACGAAGTGGCAACAGATCTTCTGGATTTACAACCTGTATACAAAGTTTTAAAAAGGATAACTGCAGAGATAGTGGCTGCATTGGTTTTACCTTTCCTCAATTATTTCTGGAAGAATTGAAAACATAATCCTGTTATTAAAGAAAGGAGGAAGAGACAAACTGTTTAGTTATTGGTCTGCATGAAAGGGGGCATGATAGTAGAGTTTGTTACGAGGAACATTTTAACAGGACACTTAGCAAATCTTAATACAATTTTGCTACAATAGTATAGATTTATGAATGGGAACTCGTTTGCCAAATCTGCTTGGTTTTATTTTAAAACTTAATAACCAGGATGGATAGATGCTGTGGCCAATAAGGTGCTACAGATGAGGTTACGATACAAAATTAGGAATTATGATGATATATTTGCAAATTGCAGATTAGTCAATGGTCAGAAACAGGAGAGTATTAATGAACAGGACATTTTTGGGTCGAAAACCTGTAATTAGCAGAGATACAAGATCAATATGAGGCCTTCAGCTGTTTACAGTCTGAGTGCTTACCTCTGGGTCAGGATGCCTATGTTCAGGTCCCATCAGCTTCAGTGTAATAACATCTTTGAACAGGCTAATTGGAAAATATCTAGATGAGAGGACTGAGTATGCAATATCCAAATTTACTGGTGATGTAATTGAATAGTAAAGTGTGCAATGAAGCTGATGCACAGAAACATTTCTTTTTTGGTTCCCCTGCCACTGATCACATGGTGAAAGATAACATTTTGCCGGCAGCACTTGACTTGGTGCACATCAGGGTTTTAAAAATGGAGCCGGTGTGAAGAATCCCGAGAGGTCCAGGCAGTGTCAAATATTTCCACTGTTGCTGATTGGAAAAGGGTACATGTAGGGAACCATGCAGTTGTGATGCATAACTAATGATGCAACCTGGTAAAATTCAACGCACAGTCTTGGAACTGAGATTAGATTAGATTTTAGATTAGATTACTTACAGTGTGGAAACAGGCCCTTCGGCCCAACCCGCCAAAGCGCAACCCACCCATATCCCTACATTTATCCCTTCACCTAACACTACGGGCAATTTAGCATGGCCAGTTCACCTACCCTGCACATCTTTACACTGTGGGAGGAAACCGGAGCACCCGGAGGAAACCCAAACGTTTCTACTCTGAAAGAATTCTGAAGCTTTGTGGTTCTTTCTCCCAGAAAGCTGAAGATGTTGAGCTGCTGAGTTTATGCAAGATGCAGGTTGACAGATTTTGGGCTCCAAAAGGAATTATGTGGCACATTGTGTACTCTGCGAAGGTAGGCTGATCTTACTGAGTGATAGAATAGGTTTCAAGGGCCAAATTGTTTGCTGCTTCTATTTCTTATAATCATGTAATTTTAAGCTGTAACTATGATTGGTTACGTAAAGATGGATCCAAGTAAATGCTGCCTCATTGAGCTGGATAAATGAGAAAAGATAGGGCCCAGTTATTAGGAACAATGTAAATGAAAGGGAGATTAGAGATTGGGGTTAGATTGCAAAGATAAAGGATCAAAGATGGACCTTTTGGAAAATGGGTCCAATCGATGTTTTTGAAGTTACTTGAGGGGGGATATCCAATTGTAGTGACAGCAAGCATGGAACCAGGAAAAGAAATTGGGTGACATTAGTTTCAAGTGAAAATGGTCAGGAGATGGGGAGACATGAAAAAACATACTGAAGAGAGGTATGGATTCCCAACCAGTGTAGAAGTAGCTTGTTTTTGACTGGTGGGCAAGGGGAAGAAGGGATGCAGCAGAAGGATCTGAAGAAACGTTCTTCTCTTATAGACTGGAGGCTTGTGACCAGTGGAGTGCCTCAAGGATTGTTGCTATTTTTCATCATTTATAGAAATTATTTGGATATGAGCACAAGAGGTATGGTTAGTAAGTTTGCAGGTGACACCAAAATTAGAGGTGCAGTGGACAGCAAAGAAGGTCACCTCACATTACAATGGGATCTTGAGCAGATGAGCCAATAGGCTGAGAAGTGGCAGATGGAGTTTAATTCAGATAAACGTGAGGCGCTGCATTTTGGGAAAGCAAATCTTAGCAGGACTTATACACTTAATGGAAAGGTCCTAGGGAATGTTGTTGAGCAAAGAGACTTTGGAGTGCAGGTTCATAGCTCCTTGAAAGTAGAGTCGCAGGTAGATAGGATAGTGAAGAAGGCAACTTTGACAAAGGGTCAGTTAGACTCAAAACATCAGCTCTTTTCTCTCCTTACAGATGCTGCAAGACTTGCTGAGATTTTCCAGCATTTTCTCTTTTTTGGATAGTGAAGAAGGCGTTTGGTATGCTTTCCTTTATTGATCAGAGTATTGAGTACAAGAGTTGGGAGGTCATGTTGCAGCTGGACAGGACATTGGTTAGACCATTGTTGGAATATTGCATGCAATTCTGGTCTCCTTCCTATTGGAAGAATGTTGTGAAACTTGAAAGGGTACAGGAAAGGTTTACAAGGATGTTGCCAGGGTTGGAGGAATTGAGCTATAGGGAGAGGCTGAGTAGGCTGGGGCTATTTTCCCTGGAGTGTTGGAGGATGAGGGGTTTATAAAATCATGAGGAACATGGATAGGATAAATAGATAAATTTTCTTTCTTGGAGTTGGGGAGTCCAGAACTAGAGGGCATAGATTTAAGGTGAGAGGGACAAGATATAAAAGAGAGACCTAAGGGGCAACGTTTTCACACAGAGGGTGGTATGTGTATGGAATTAGCTGCCAGAGGAAGTGGTGGAGGGTTGTATAATTGCAACATTTAAAAGGCATCTGGATGATTATATGAATAAGAAAGGTTTGGAGGTATATGGGCTGGGTGCTGGCAGGTGGGACTAGATTGGGTTGGGATATCTGGTTGGCATGGACGAGTTGGACTGAAGGGTCTGTGTCCATGCTGTACATCTCTACGACTCTTAGTGACTAAGTCATCGTGGATATTCCTAAAACTGTATAGACAACGCTGAAGGCAATGTTCAGAGATCACTTCGTAATGTATGGTCTCAACTCATTGCTTGCAATTAGTACTTGGCACCTCACACAGATATCTGTACGAGAAGAACAGAAGCAGGCAGGTGGCTTGCATGTTGCCATGAGCTCCAAGCCAGCAGTTGCTTGTGGGAAACTGATAGCAGTAAACCCCAAAAAAGGTTGTGCCAAAAATAAATGCAGCCAATTCCCACGAAAGTGCAAATACAGAATTTTGCATTCCATCCTTCTGTTTTCAGGAAAGGAAAAACTGTCGATCAGTACCTGTCATATTTGTGTGCTGTTTAGCACATCATCTGGTGTGCTGCAGGGAGTTCAAATTTACCCTCATCATTTTCCTGAAAACTGCTTTGCTGCAGCTCTTTTTAATGAACATGCAGATGCCTCTTCCAATGACAATATTTTGGCAACATGCCACACACTAAAATCATTCTGTCAACTCATGCTGACATTCACTGCATGCCGTCACCTGGGACAATGAGGTGTGCTCATTTTATTTCACTTTTGTAACAGTGTATTATTGCAAGTCTTCACTTGCTGGGTTAGGAAGTTCAAAGGAATGGCATTTTGTAAGGTAAATTTTGTAGCTCTGCAGGCCATAGAATCATAGAATTTCAACCATATGGAAAGCTTCCATTCAGCTCATTAAGTCTGCACTGATCCTCTGAAGTGCATCCCCCCAGAACCAGCTCCCTCCCTCCAACTTAGCCCTATAATCTCACATTTACCATGGCTAACCCAGCTAGCCTGCACATCCCTGGACACTATGGGCAATTTACTGTTGTCAATCCATCTAACTTGCACATCTTTGGACTGTGGGAGAAAACTGGGGCATCTGGCAGAAAACCTCGCAGACACAGGGAGAGCATGCAAGCTCCGCACACACAATTACCCAAGGTTGGAATCAATCCTGGGTGCCTGGCAGCAGTGCTAACAACTGTGCCAACATCCTTCTCAGTGTTGTAACAAATAACTGGTCGCATATGATTTTCTGGTAGGTGGCTACTCAGCAGCAGGGAGACATGGGGGCTAAGAGAATGGGGCCTGACAATACCCTTTCTTGATCTGCTAAGGTGAGCAGTCCAGATCTCCTTTTTCTCTGCAGTTTGTCTGTGGCGATATCAGAGGGCAGTTTTAATGAATCTTGTGATGGGTGACAGTGGGATAAGGCAGATGCAAATGCAGTCAGAGGCGTGGTTGCGCCTCTATGAGAGACACCAGGTCTGTCAATGTTGACCCTCACAAGGTCCCTTGAGAGTGGTTGCATAAAGGAGGCATTCAGGTGACCCCAGACTGCCAGTAGTACTGGTAATGCGTTTGTTTCTGTGGAGAGATTAACAATGTTACCAATCTCAGGGGAGGCTGTGGCACACTTGTAATATCACTGGAGTAGAAAAGCAGAATCCCCAACTAATGTTCTAGGGATATGGGTATGAATATCTGATTCATTAATGTCCTTTAGGAAAGGGAGTCTTCCATTCTCACTTGATCTGTCTTACATGTAATGCATTGTGGTTAACTCTTAGCTGTCCTCTGAGTGATTAGTGATGGACAATAAATGCTGGATTAGGCAGTGATACCCACATCACCTATTCAAATACAAAAAAGTTAATCTTTATATGTTTTCAGGAGAAGACTGCACTCCACCTCAAAAAATGGGCCTAGATGTACCATTCTGAAAGGTTGTGACTGCCATGGATGAGGAGGCCTTGGAGGTTGAACAGGACAGTGACTGTTAAATTGTTGATGGTAAACAGGAGTCCAACCCCAGAGAGTGAATGGATAAATGGAGGGGGCACAAGAGTGTATTTGTCACACATGAGATATTGTGCTTATGTTATCTACAGTATGCATTATTGGAATGATACAATGAGAAGCCTATGGTCAGATAGCTTGGTTGGTTGGACAGCATGTTTGCAAAGCAATGACCCAAGAGCACATGTTCAATTTCTGTGCCAGCTTATCCATTTCCCACATGCGATCATGTCTTTTAATTTTCCCAATCAACTCAAATACCTTGTGCCTATGCTTTCATCATTTCTCTTACTCAAATTTAACACGCTGATTTAACAGATTTAGCATGTTCAACTAGCCTGTTTTCAAACAATATGTAAAGTTCAATCAAATGGTGTCATTCATTCCCAACGATTCTTATACAAGATTATTCACTAGCCCTTTGTCATTGTGTAATACTCAATCCAAGATAGCCTGTATTCTAGTTGGCCCAAGAAAACCATCCCTAAGATATTTCAGATACCTGTCCTCCACAACTTTAATCTTCAACTATTACCCAGTTCATATGCGGATTGAAGTACTCAATTATTGTGTTGCACATGCTACAAGCTGTTCTTATCTCCTGATTTATACCCTGCCCCACACATCACTATTATTTGGTGGCCGAGAAGTAACTCCAATGTCAGCTGCCTCCTGCTGTTTTGTACAAACAGATTCCACGCTTTGTTCTTCCAATCTGAGATAATCCCTTATGAATGTACTGATCCCATCCTTTTACTATGAGTGCAATCTCACCTCCTTTCCTTTCTTGTCTGTCCTTCCTAAATGTTGCACATCTTTGCATATTCAGTTCCCAGTCATGGCCAATATGTGGCCATATTCCTGGAATGGCAATTATATCTTAACTATTTACCTCTATTTGTGCCTTTTAGATCATCTATCTTGTTGCAAATGTATGTGCATTTCAATAGTGTGCCTTAACTTTGTCTTTTTTTCATATCATTCCGTGTTCAAGGCATACTTGATGTATGGCTTTCTTTCTCCTGTCTCTAGTCTCCCTTGCAGTCCTTGTCTAATTTCTGTTAACAACTTAACTCCACAATAATTTGGGTTACCTGCCAGGTTCCCATCACCCTGATGAGCTAGCTTAAACCAATCCCAGCAGTGATAGCAAATGTGCCTGTGAGGGTATTACTCGCAGTCCTGTTAAGATATAACCTCTCCAATTGATTATGTCCCACCTTCCCCAGAAGAGGACCCGGTGCATCCGAAATTCATGCTTTCTCTCATACTCCAGTTCTCCAGCCATTTGTTCAGTCAATCGATCCTTGTCTTCTTGTGCTCACCAGCACAAGGCACTGGAATTGACCCTGAGATTACTGCTCTTGAGGTCCTGTTTCTTCATTTCCTTCCTAACACCCTGAAATCTGCTTTCAGAACCCTATCTTTTCATTCCAACCTGTGTTATTGGTTTTTCTGGCTGATCCCACTCCCCTGGAACAATATTGTACAGCTGCTGTATGACGCCCTTGACCTAGGGACCAGGGAAGTAGCACACTATCCTGGAATCAAGTTTCATGCTACAGGAATGCCTGTCTAATCCCTTGACTATGGAGTCTATCACTGTTGCCCTTCCTTTCTTCTTCCTCCCTTCTGTATAGCGAAAATCCGGGACTTGGTGCAATTGGAGTACTTTTGCTGCACTCCTCTGAGGAGCCATCTCTTTCACTCATTACTAAAATGGAATACTGATGAGCAAGCACTGCTGCATAGTTGTCTGATTTTCTTAGTCTGTCTGGTAAGAAAACCCATTCCCTCCCTGACCTTTTGCTTCTAATCTGCGATGTGACCGCCTCCCTGTAGATGCCCTTTGGACAGTTCTCTGCACACAACAGTGATTCCAGCCAATACTCATGTTGCAAGCACCAAAACTCAAGCAATGCAACCAGTGACACTTCCTGCCAATACGTTTGCATGAGAAACATGGAATGACATATATTGCAGGATATATTCTCCATGTGGTCCTGCTGGCTTGCAATCCCATAACTCTGAAAACTATTTGTTATCCTTAGAATAAATGTAATATAACAATAAAAATCATATTAATAAATTAATTTTACTTTATTTATGTTAATATTGTTTTGCTTTGGTTCTAATTTGATATTTTATTTTGCTTTGACTTAATTAAATTTAACTTTTGCCAAAGTTCCTTCCTGAAATCCAAGTAGTTGCTCCTTCTTTATAAATTATACTTTTCTTTTGCTTTAAGCTATTTAGATTCACTCCTTAGCAGCAGCTTCTCGCCAATTAATAAACATTTCCTGTTACTCTTAGATTTTTTTTTTGAACATTCAACCTCTCTCACTAATGTATTCAGAATGAAGACACTCCCTGCTCTCCCCACTCTCCTGAAATTTGCTGCCTCTTCTCTTAGCACCATGTCTGGGATAAAGTCACTCCTCACTATCTGCACTGGTTTAAACTTGCTGCCTTCATTGTTTGGCTCAATATGCATAATTAAGCCATTCCCTGCTCTTTCTAAGCTTTCTGCCGCCTCTCTTGGTGCTGAGTTCAGACTGAAGCAACTCCCTGCTCTCTGCATCCTTTTTAAACTTGCCCCTTTCTCCCTCAGCACTGTATGCCTAATGAAGCCACTCTTTCTTCTTCACATCCTTTTCAACCATACTGCCTCTTCCCTTGAAGGGGAGTTCAGGATGAATGGCGACATTGTTACTGGCTGAGCCAGCATTTGTTGTCTATCTCTAGTTACCCTTGAGAATATGGTGGTGAGTTGCCTTCTTCGACCACTTCAGTCTATTTAGTGTAGGTAGACCCACATTGGCGTGAGGGAGTTAGAACCAGGATTATGATGCAGCATAACTGAAGGAACAGTGATATATTTTCAGGTTAGGATGTTGAGTAGCTGAGTGGCTATCTTGTACAGGGTGGTGTTCATTCTACCTGTCATGTTTGTCCTTCTAGATGGTTGTGATTGTGGATTTGGAATATTCTACTTTAGGTGCATTGGGGAATTGCTGCAGCTCCATTTCTGAATGGTACATGCTGAGTTACTGATCATGGGTGGTGGAGGGAGTGAATGCTTGTGGATGTGGTGCTAATCAAGCAGGTGACTATGTTGTGGGTGGTGTCAAACTCTTTGAATGTTGTTAGAGCTGCACCCATCAAGGCAAGTGAGAGTTTTTCCATGATACTCCTGATTTTTCTGTTTTCGAGATGGTAGACAAGCTTTATGGAGATGGGAGTGAGTTACTGCAAGATTCCAAACCCCTGATTTGCTCCTGTAATAATTGCATTTACCTCACTAGACTAGTTCAGTTTCTGGTCAATGGTAAACCTCCATGTTGATAGTGGGAGATTCATTGATGGTAATGACATTAAATGTCAAGGAACAATGTTTAGATTCTCTCTTGTGGAAATGTTTATGTCTGATATAATGTGGTGCAGAGATATTCATAGCTTAATGTCTACCCGCTCTGCAGTGTTGGATTCCCAGTGATCAACAGATCCTTGTCAGGGTATCTGAATTGCATTGTCAGGTAACATGACGTGTTCAATGGTCACTTGTGTTGAATCCATTGGTAGGTTCCTGTGAGTAACTGTGCCATGCAAGTGTTGGTGATTGCCAGGTATTTATCCAAGGTGGTACGTAAGATATGTAAAACCCATGGCACTTGATACTGCTGAAATATGCATGCACTGTGGCTACTTATCAGGACAGCCTGTAAATCTGAAGGATTCGTTGTCAATGGTCAAAGCCCAGTTGTGCATTGAACTTATAGAACCATTTCCATTGATGAAGATCATGACTTACCTTGTTAGGTCAGAAGGAATCCAGAAATGACCCTGATCCGAACAGATTTTTTTTGCTTGTCTGACCCGGTCAGTGCATCAGTGCACATTATCACTAGTCCTCAATCACTGAATGTGGTTGCCCCATAGTTGCACGTCTGGTCATACAAGATGTAGAAGCTCAATTGAAGGTCACATGATTTCTCACTATAGTTTAGATAGGTAACACACCACAGGAACATATACAGCATTGAGGAGTAGAAAGTCCAACAAATCTGATCTCTGTAACTTTGAGACCCATATACGATGACTTCTGGCTCTGACCCCCACTGAAACTCTGCAATCTTCTCAGTACTTCAAACCAGCTTTAAAGAGGAAGTATTACTGCAATGCTGAAATTAACTCATGGCTTACCAAATTCATTATGTTAATTGCTGCTTAACAAGCATGTAAAAGTCAACAGATATTAATGATAGGTCTGAGCCTCAATAAGTGTTGAACATATTTATTCCCAAGAACAAATTTAGGAGCATGGGTAAAAATTAACAAATACTCAATTAAGACTCTCATGAAATTACAACCCAGTAATAAACACATAGCACAGTGCTAGTTCTAAAATGTAAAGCTCCTCACTCACCATGAACTCATTTCTGATGCAATATTATCAAAATGTGCTCCTCTAGAAATTAATCCAGTGAGTGCCTGACCTACTCTGACCAGGGATGATTCAGTTTAGATTCCTATTCATTGCTGATTTCAGTTATTATGAGGTACTGACAACACAACTGGGACCTTCACCTATCTAATAAGAAGGATGGAGAATAATCATGGTCCAATCCGTCATTGTGATCTAGTAAAACCCCAGGTATTGGTCTACAAAAGTGCATTTGAGCCTAGGACTTCCTTAATGTTGGCTGAATACTTTAAGATTCACTAGGAGAAAGTGAGGACTGCAGATGCTGGAGATCAGAGTCGAGAGTGTGGTGCTGGAAAAGCGCAGCAGGTCAGGCAGCATCCGAGGAGCAGGAGAATCGACATCTTGGGCATAAGCACTTCATAAGCCTCATTCCTGATAAAGGGCTTATGCCCGAAACATCAATTCTCCTGTTTCTTGGATGCTGGCTGACCTGCTGCACTTTTCCCGCACCACACTCTTGACCTTGAAGATTCACTGCCAAGTTTCACACTGGAATAACAGGCACTTGGGAAAGGGCAAGTGGGAAACCATTGTGGGAAATAGAGTAGAAATTTGGGAAAATGGAACTGATGTCAAACCATGGTAGCAAATTTCATTATTTGAAAGAAACAAGTGCATGCGAGGCATCCTTTCTGCTGTGTGGAAATATACTGGATATGCCTGCCTTATGGCTGCACTCCTTTTGCTTATCAGTTTTACTGCTCTGTTGCACAATTTCCCACTAAATTGGCACATACTAGCTCAGAACAACATGTAAATATGAAGCAGATATTTTTACATATGGAAGGGATTTGCTCTGAGTGATAGTGTTTTTGTTGCCTCTATATATATTAGCAAGCATCTGCTTCTCATTTTTTTCTACAGACAAGGATTATGTCAGCCTATATTATGTTATGAAATGACAGTTATTACAGACACGGCTCGATTTCTACATAAACCATAGGTTTTGGCTCCATCGTGGAGCACCTGGCAACTTCGACCACACTTTATTCAGATGAAAACAAAGATAGTCTTGAAAATACATTAAGGGATAATAGTTTATGGACATGCAAAACATCTGTCTGGATTTTTTCTTTCCCATTTTAGGAAAGGCTTTTCAAATTGTCTCATAATCACATAATAAGATATTCTTTTCTTAACTTTGTACACAGTTGAATATACCCTGTTACTAAATAACGTACATAATACATTGCACAGCCCAAGGATGTGATGCAGATTCTGTTCTGATACTATGCTTAAAAGATGTATGGGCCACACTACCAAAGATGCCACAGATGTATAACATTTGATCAAGCATGGAAACTTAGACACTCAGGCTTCGCCATGTATAATGACGTAATGAGGCAGATAGAGTACAAACGCTTGAAGTCTTTTTTCATAGACAACTAACCTATTCTAGGAAATTAAAAACAATACTCAGACGTAATAGTCTGAGGAGTGTCATTCTGCAGCAAGCATTATTGACCAGGAATATTCCCCCACTCCAGAAGGGTTATTTACAGATTGATATCGATTGACATATTTGATCATATTGTGAAAACATCTTCAGTTCATATCAAGTTGTGGATTGGATCTCAAACCCACAGATTTTGTTCAAGGATTGAGTGGCATAGTGGCTCAGTGGTTAGCACTGCTGCCTCACAGTGCTATGGGCCTGAGTTTGATTCCACCCTCAGGCAACTGTATGCGTGAAATTTGCACTTTCTCCCTATGTCTGCGTTGGTTTCCTCTGGGTGCTCCGGTTTTTTCCCACAGTCCAAAAATGTGCAGATTAGGTGGATTTCCATGCTAAATTGCCCACAGTGTCTAGGGATGTGTAGATTAGGTGCGTTAGCCATGGGAATTGCAAGGTTACAGGAATTGGGAGGGGGGATGGGGATGGGGATGAGTCTGGGTTGGATGCTCTTTAGAAGGTTGGTGTGGAATCAATGGGCTGAATAGCCTGTTTCTGTACAGTAGAGATTCTATGATGAGTGCTACTGATATACTACGAAACCTAATGAAGTGTACTGATTGTTTAAATAGGTATATCAGGGCATCCTGCTGTTCCTATCACATTCCACAGATCTCTCACACTGCCAAGGAAATATCAAACAGGAAGAATACCCCAATTCAAACCCTGAAAGTACAATTTAAAGTTTTCTTAATTTTAATTAGAATGCTGACCATTAAATTTAGTTATTTCTAATCTTCTATTTGTTGGTTTTCTATTAGTGCGTCTGAAATTATTAGCAACAAAGCAATTCCAACACTGAGCTGCATCTCAGTGGAATTTGAGCTTGTGTGAAACAAGTTATTGCTTTCCCCTAATAGATCATTGGTTGAACAGCGTGGGGTCAATTTCTACATTGGCTGAACTTACCACGAAGGTTCTGTTTTTCTCAACCTCTCCTGAGGTGTGATGAACCTCGGACTAAAACTCACCACCCGTCATCTCCTTTTAATAGGACATAACCTCATTAGGCTACGTCCATACCAACTTGAAAAACCGAACCAATTACATGTGATCTTGGAGGCTAAACAGACTCAGTCCTGGTTAATACTTGGATAGGAGACTGACTGAGAATGCACGGGGGTGGGGGTAGGCTTTGTCAGTCTCTGTGGTGCAACTGGTCAGTGCATCAAATGTTAATTTAAAGGTTAGTTGTTCAAGATCACTCAGGCAGAGTGCTTTAATTGCTCTTGTGATGTAGTGGTGGTGTCCTTTACTCTGAGTCAGGAGGCTTGGGTTCAACCAACTTACTCTAGAGGTGCCTAATAACATCTCTGAACTGATTAATTGATCAAATTATTGCACTGCACACTGGGCGCACTATGCTTTCTCATCAAAGTGACACTTCATTTACACCTGCAGAGATGAGTTATTTAGCTTATTGACACTCTACACACTCTGGGGCGGCACGATGGCTCAGTGGTTTCTGTCTTAGGTGACTGTGTGGAGTTTGCACATTCTCCCATGTCTGAGTGGGTTTCCTCCAGGTGCTCTGGCTTTCTCTCACAATCCAAAGATGTGCTTCCCAGGTGAATTGCCCATGATAAATTGTCCATTAGTCGGAGGTAAATATAGGATAGGTGAATGGGTCTGGGTGTGTTATTCTTCGGAGGGTCAGTGTGGACTTTTTGGGCCGAAGGGCCTGTTTCCATACTGTAGATAATCTAATCTAACCTACTGACACTACTTGTATGATCTTTTGATCTCTCTGCCTATAAACTCTGTGCCTGTGTACTTCTGTTCACTTCACCTGATGAAGGAGCAGTGCTCCAAAAGCTTGTGATTTCAAATAAACCTGTTAGATTATAATTTGGTGTCGTGTGACTTCTGACCTCGTCCTGGAAAATGAGAGTGGTTTCTATATTGGAGTATAGCAAACAGGTTGCTGTTGCCCTGGGTTCCCACCAACGCCATGAATGGTGAGGGGAAGTGACCTTTGCACATTGAGGATCCCATTGGACGTAGCATTGACCTGGAAGATTGATTGGCTGATGACCAGAGAACATTCCAGAAAATGCAGCAGGGAGGCATAAGAAAGGAGAGCTTATGGCCATTTCCTCAGTGAAGACTTGCCCTGGCCCAGCAGCAAAGTTCTGACCATTTGGGAGAAAGAGACTGAGACTGAGACTGAGAGAGGGAGAGACAGAGAGACCAAGGCCAACTTTCAACAAGTTCATCAGAGTCAACTACACAACCTGGCCAATGGTCATTGCATGGTTAGTACCTCGTCCTAGCTTAGTAGCTAGTGGTAGTTTGGATAAGGATTGTGACAAAGGTTTCACATTGTGAGTAGTAGACTAATTAGTGTAACTATTAGGAGTTTTATTGTGAAAGAGCAGGAATTTAGATCATATTCAGCCATATGCCTCATTTTGTGTCTTTAGTATATTTTGTGAATAAAATTGCCTTGAATTGCAAATCTAACCATTTTGTTCATCGTATTAGTATAATATCTGAGTAAAATGAGTTTACATAGAGACTGGTCGAAGTGTTCAAAGCACAGACAATAATGTCATGGATCATTGGCTAGAATTCCAATAGAAATTTCAGGCTTCGGTGATGAAGCACGAGGTGGGAAGTGTTATAAAATGAGGTGGGAAAGTGTTGAGGTAGACCATACAATGCCATTTTGGCAGCATGGAGGAAGATGGCAGATAATATAGGGAAGACACCTTTCCTCTTGGTGGATGGATCAATGACCAGGGACTATGGATTATGGTAAAGGGCAGGAAGCTTTGACGGGATGTGAATAAATTTTTTTCATTCGGTGTGGGTTATCTGGAACTCACTTCCTGAACGGATGGTAGAGGCAGAAATACTCATAACATTGAAGAATATTTAGATGCGGACTTACAATGCCAAGACAAAATTGAAAATCACATAACGCCAGATTATAGTCCAACATGTTTATTTGGAAGCACTAGCTTTTTGAGTGCTGCTCTTTCATAGAGTAACTGTGAAACAGGATCATAATACACAGAATTTATAGCATCACAGTGTCATGCAACTAATATGATATATTGAACAAACCTACCTGATGAAGGAGCAGCGCTCTAAAAGCTAGTACTTCTGAATAAACCTGTTGGACTATAACCTGGTGTTGTGTGATTTTTAACTTTGTCCACCCCTGTTCAATACCGGCAGCTCCACATCAATGCCAAGACATACAGAGTATGTCTTGAAAATGGTATTAGAATAGTTGAATGCTTGTTTTTGACCGGCAGAGACTTGATGGGCCAAAGAACCTTTTTTCTGTGCTGTAGGTTCTCTCTAACCTGCTCTTTTGGAGACAAGTCATTTAAGTGGTCGATTATTGGCATTCCCTGTCTCCACAGATATTTTGTTCCTGTTAGACAGGCCTGTGTTGGGAGACTGCCTGGTGAAAGCTAGACACCATCTGGAGGCTCCAGGCTGAGTAGGTCACCTTTCATGTGTATGCTGTGGCCCATCAAGAGATCTCCTGGCAGCGACGGCAGCCCCAGGAGTGATAAAACCACCTGGCTTCCCAGATTGCACCCACCCCACCCCTGACTAAAATTCAGCCCATCGTTAAGGCCATAGCTGAAATGGTATACTTAATTGTAGGCATGCTATCTTCCAGGAAATAATATATTCAGCAAAGAGGGTTGCTAGAACAATCTTCGCATTTAAAATTCGACAAGTATGACATCTGCTATGTGATAATATGTATGTAAAAAAGTTCTTCATCTAATGTTGCATTAAACAGCAAGTGTTCATTTTGTCATATCATCCAATGCAGCAAAAAAGAGAGAGATGCCCAGAACTAAACTCCTTTATTGAAATGAATGGCATCACGGTGATGTTGAAACTGCTGGGAAGCATGGATAATTTATGTAGATCAGCTATTAAAGATGCATTCTGGATAAAAGCATATAGCTAATGAGTCTCAAATCAGACTTGATGTTCGTGGGGAAAAGAAACTTCAAAAAATTTGCAGGGTCAGAGGAGGTCAGATGGAGCGATAACATCATGGAAGTAACAGGCTTGAGTTTCACAAGGGCACTGAGAGTGACACAGGATCGATGCAGCTGGAGGAGGAGAGCACAGGTTACCACAGCAACTTGACCTCCCTGAATTACCGCCATCGGAAAAACAGCCAAGACGTCTATTAAAATCAGTTAGTTTTGGCTAATTCCTTCCGTTAAATAAAAATTGAATGAATACCTCGTTGAATTTTCAGACTGGAGATTTGAGAGTAACTATAGGGGTGTTTAAGGGAAGGCTAGAAATGTCTATTGAAAGCAACTGTGAACAAATCATTACAGACACGTTACTTCAAAGCTTGCTAATAGTTCACATTTCAGGAATTTTAATTTTCTTCTAATGGAATGAAGCTTAGGACAGGTTTAAGTTGAAGTGTTGTCTTCTGGTACAAAGTGAATTTGTACATATTTAAGAAGTGCTAAATCACAGCATGCAGCCACTGAATGTTCCCACTGAAATTAAATGAGCCAATTTTTTTTTTTGAAATGTTGTCTGCTTTAAACGAATACAATGACAGGTTATTCCAGGTTTACTAACCTAAGTGTCTCACATTCATTTTGAGAAGAGCAGCAGATATTTTCTTCAAAGTATAAACGCTAAAGTGGTGGAGATGGAAAGAAATCAGAGTAAAAACAATACTGGAAGAACTACAGATGCTGAAAATCTGAAGCAAAAACAAGAAATTACTAGAAAATCTCAGCAAGGCCTGGCAGCGTCTGATTAAAAAGGGAGGTAGACAAAAGATAGGGACTTATAGACTGGTTAGCTTCACTTTTGCAGTGAGGGAAGGTGCTTGAGTCTATTGTCAAAGAAGAAATAGCAAGGCATCTAGATCGAAATTGTCCCGCTGGGCAGATGCAGCATGAGTTCATGAAGGACAGGTTATGCTTAATTAATCATTTGGAATTCTATGAAGACATTATGAGCAAGGTGGACAATGGGGACCAATAAATGTGGTGTACCTAGATTTTGAAAAGGCCTTCAACAAGATGCTGCACAAGAGGCTGTTGCATAAGATAAAAGTGCATAGCATTACGGGTAAACGGTATGGGCAGCACGGTGGCTAGCACTGCTGCCTCACAGCGCCAGGGACCCGGGTTCAATTCCAGCCTTGGGCAACTGTCTGTGTGGAGTTTGCACATTCTTCCCATGTGTGCGTGGGTTCTCCGGTTTCCTCCCACAGTCCAAAAATGTGCAGGTTAAGTGAATTGGCCACGCTAAATTGCCCATAGTGTTAGATGCATTAGCCAGGGGTAAATGTAGGGAAATGGTTCTGGGTGAGTTGCTCTTTGGAGGGTCGGTGTGGACTTGGTGGGCCGAAGGGCCTGTTTCCACACTGTATGGAATCTAATCTAATCTAAAGTATTAGCATGGATAGAGGATTGGCGGACCAGCAGGAAGTAAAGAGATGGGATAAATTAGTTTTATTCTGGCTGGCAATCAATAATTACTGGCATGTCTCAGGGATCGGTGTTGGGACTGCAATTATTCACAATTTATACAGATGTTTCGGGGTAGGGGACCACATGTAGTGTGTCAAAATTTGTGGATGACACTAAGATGAGTGGCACAGCAAAGTGTGCAGACGACTGTGAAACTTTGCAGAGGAACATAGATATTTTAAGGAAGTGGATAAGAGGTTGGCAGATGGAATACAATGTTAATAAATGTGAAGTCATCCATTTTGCTGGGAGTAACCGTAAAAAGGATTATTACTTGAATGGTAAAAGGTTGCAGCATGCGGCTATGCAGAGGGACCTGGGTGCTCTTGTGCCTGAGTCACAGAGGTTTGCTCTGTAGGTACCAGTAAGCAGGAAGGCAAATGGAATTTTGTCTGTCATTGCTAAAGAGATTGAGTTTAAAAGCAGGGAGGTTGTGTTGCAGCTGGACAGGGTGTTGGTGAGGCCACACCTAGAGGACTGCATGCAATTTTGGTCTCTATACTTGAGAAAGGATGTACTGGCACTGAAGGGGGCACAGAGGAGGTTCACTAGATTGATTCTGGAGTTGAGGGGGTTGGCTTGTGAGGACAGATTGAATAGACTGGGATTATATTCATTGGAATTTCAAAGAATAGGGAGGATCTTATAGAAACATAAAAAATTATGAAGGAAATAGATAAGATAGAAGTATATAAGATGTTTCTACTACTGGGTGAAACTAGGACAAGAGGACATTGCCTCAAAATTAGGGGGAACAGATTTAGGACTGAATTGAGAAGGAACTTCTTCATTCAGATGGTTGTAAACCTCTGGAATTTCCTGTTCTGTGAAGTAGTTGATAATACTTCAGTAAATGTTTTTAAAGCTAGGATAGTTTTTTTTCTGAACAATAAAGGAATTAAGGGATATGGTGCGAAGGCAAGTAAGTGGAGCTGAGTCCACAAAAAGATCAGCCATGATCTTATTGAATGGCAGAGCAGGCTCGAAGGGCTGGATGCCTACTCCTGCTCTTAGTTCTTATGTTATGTTCTTATTATGATTCTCATGGAAGATTTCATTATCTTATCTGGTAACTCTGTACAGAAACCACAAATCTGGCTGTGAAACTCTGCTATGCACAACTGCTAATTTCTTTTCAGCCATCTTATGGCAGCTAAAAAAATCCAGATGGCTTTTTTTTTAAGATTGCTTACAGTGTGGAAACAGGTCCTTCAGCCCAACAGGTCCACACCAACCCGCCCAGACCCATTCCCTGGCATTTATCCCTTCACCTAACACTACGGGCAATTTAGCATGGCCAATTCACCTAACCTGCACACTTTTGGATTGTGGGAGGAAACCGGAGCACCCGGAGGAAACCCACGCAGACACGGGGAGAATGTGCCTGAGGTGGGAATTGAACCCAGGTCTCTGGTGTTGTGAGGCAGCAGTGCTAACCACTGTGCCACCATACCACCCATGTCAACATTAGTCATGGACAGCTGCAACAAAGTGGCATCTTTAACAGACAGCAGAAATGGTACAAATAATTGGAATTAGTTAATATTTGGGTATTGGTTCTGGATAAAAAAATGTCCAAGATTTTTAAAAGTTTACATCACTTGTAAAAATAAGTTCTAGATGATAATACTGACCCATGTGATGATTCCACCAGGTGAATGCCAGGAAGGATGTTAAATGATGCCCTGTGGCTGGCAGAGAGGACAGAGATATCCAACGAAGAAAGGATGTTCTAGAGAGAAGGACGCCATACAGGAAAGATTACTGCATGGACAATCCTGTTTGTGCAAAAGCTGCTGCCAAGGGTCAACTGCCTACATTTTTGGAAGGAGCAAGAAATCTGCTTGGAACAACTCCGTGGTTAAAACCAGAACCATTTCGGCGTTTGGCTTGCTTGTAAAATTTGTGAGATAAATTTTGCGGCATTTTCTAATTCATGCATAATTGATAGTTCATATTGACCATAGCCTGTTAATTTATATTTAAGTTAACTCAATTCTGATTCATGCTAAGATAAAACAATTAAATTTTATTTGATATATTGCATCAATCAGGGTGTAGCTGTGTTGAAATACTTGGTTATTTTGATTTATGATTTCCCATGGGATAACTATTTAGTTGTGTGAATGATAGACATTGACACATACAGACTAGAATTAGAATTAGAATCCCAACAGTGTGGAAAGTGGCCCTCTGACCCACCGAAGAATAACCCATCCAGACCCATTCTCCTATCTGGTGTTTACCTCTAATTAATACACCTAACTTACATATCCCTGAACACTATGGGAAATTTAGCGTGGCCAATTCACCTAAACTGCACTGTGGGAGGAAACCAGAGCACCCAAAGGAAACCCGCGCAGGCACAGGGAGAATGTGCAAACTCCACACAGACAGTTGCTGTGTTGCACCATCTCCAATGCATTGACATCTATCTTTAAAAAAGACCAAAGTTGCATCTAATACACAAGATTTTTTCCCTGGAGTGTAGGAAACTAGAAGGTGACCTTAGAGAGGTTATAAAATCATGAGGGGTATAGGTAAGGTTAAGATAGTCGCCTTTTCTCTAGGATGGGGCATTTCATGATGAGGGGGTACTTTTTAAGGTGAGAGGAGAGACATTTTAAAAAACATAAGGAGTAAATTTTGTACAAAAAGGGTGGTTTGCATGTGAAATGAACTTTCTAAGGAAGTAGTAGATGTGGGCACAGTTACAATGTTTAAAAAACATTTGGATAAGTACCTGAATAGGAATGGTTTGGAGGGATATGGGCCAGGAGCAGACAGGTGGGACTAGATTAGTTTGGGATTATATTCGGCATGGACTGGTTGGACTGAAGGGTCTATTTCCCTGCTGTATGACTCCATATGATCTCACCAATGCCCCGTCCAACAGAAGTGTAATTTTTTAACTGTTAAGTTCAATTCCTCTTGTAATAAAAAAAGCATTTTATTAGCCTTCTTAGTTACTTGCTTTACCTACATGTTAATGTTTTGCATCTCAAACACCTAGACCTCTCTACATCTAGGAATTCTGCTATTTTTTTTTTAAATAGGTCATACCGTCAGTTCTGCTATAACGCTGTAGTTCCATTCTCATGCAATCCTGTGTTATAAGAAAATCACATAAAGCAGCACTATCTAAACTGATGGGTCCAGAATCACGTTATCACCAATACATGTTTTAAAAGTTCATGCTTTAGAAACAGTGTCCCCAATCCGTCTATTGTGTTATAGTGAATTCGCGTTAACAAAATATGCGTTATAACAGAACGACCTGTACTGTGGGGATTTTATTTTCTCTCCCTGCCTAAATATGCAATTTCACATTTTTATGTTACATTTGGCAATTTTTGTCCACTTCCTCAACCTACCTATATTGGTCTACAATGTGCTTATGCTGTCTTCACTTTCCTCTCTTTAGTAGATATGGATGGTGTATGAGTATAATGGAAGAGATATGAAAGAGAGAAGGGGTTAAGGTGTATGGAACGGATATGAGGGGGCATGCAGAAGACAGATGCGTTTGAGGGTCATTAACAAGAAATTTAAACTTACCTGTTAAAACATTCTTGATTCTACATCAGGCTTTCCCCAAAGGCTCAAACACCAACTTACATCTCAGAGATCTAGCAGTCTTCATCATCCTTTTCCCCAACACAGAAGTACCATGGGAAGGGAAATTTGACTTTTCAGCAGCAATTTGAAATGTGAACACTGCATCATTTTAAATGAGCACCTGGTTAGAACACAGCATGATTCTTGATCCAATACGTATGGTGGATGGCAGCAATCATAATGGTTACTTAAAAATGTGACCCCGATACATCCTGTTTCATCCTCTTCTTGTGGATTTGCTCAGTATCGGGAGACAAAATTAAGCCTATTGACTTCATGTACTGTTTAGACTGCTCCTATATTGCCATTGATGCCATCTGGACACATCTATTGTTTCTTTACTACAACTATTCCCACTCTCTTTGGCTGTTGAGTCATCAAATCCTTTCTTCAATTAACCTCTCTGGTCCGTTATCCACAGAGCTTCCATCCACCTATCCCTTTCACAGTCTTCTAAATTTTTATGTTCAATCATTTTTACTAGTTTGATAAAATGTCTGAAACATTAACTGCTTCTCTCCAGAGATGCTGATTTGCTGAGAAAATATTGTCCAATGCAGATAAAAGCTTTAGGTCTCATTGGTTTCCTTACAAATCTTGGGTGACAGCTCATTTTTTATTAAAATCATGACATCAAAAGGCCAGTTCTGTCTTCACAACACCAATCAGGTGGATGGCTCAGCAGTCTTCACTTAGGGTATCCTCAACTTACTGGTTCATTATTGAAATGACTGGAAGATTTGGAATGCTGTGAGCCTGTGGTACAGACCTCCTTTTCGCAAACATACCATTCCATTGAGCACGCTCCCCATTTAGAACACCAATTTACAAGACTTACTTATATATGTGTTCAAAATGGTTACACTGGAGTTATCCAGTAGGCAATTGAACTTGATCGACCAAAATAATCTTAATTTTGATCTTAAATCTATGCTGAGCTAGTTGTATGGGAGTTATGAACATACAAACTTAAAAACATGAAACAAGAATAGGCTGCTTGGCCCTTTGACTTTGCTTTTCGATGAGATCATGGCTTATCTGATTTTCACCTCAACTCTACATTCCTACATATCCCTGATAATCTTTCATCCCTTGGCAATCAAGAATCTGTGTACCTCTGCTTTAAAAATACTTTTGAGACTATGGATCCAATGTTATTTAAGGGAAGCAATTCCAAAGATTCTCAACCCTCTAAGACAGAAGAAAAAAAATGCCTCAACTCTGTTGTAAAAGGGTGACCCCTTACTTTTAAACTACAACCTCTCATTCAAGATTCTCCCACTAGATGAAGCACCCTTTTGACATTCACCCAGTCAAGTTGCCTCAGGATCTTATATATTTCAATTAAGTCACCTCAGACTTCCTAACCTCTGGGGGACCCTTACCCAGTTTAGCTTTCCTTCAGAAAACAATTCACTCATTCCTGGTATTAGTATAGTAAACCTTCTCTGAATTGCTTCCATTGCATTAACCTCCTTCCTCATGAATGGTGACCAATATTGAACATTATCCCAGATGTGGTGTCACCATTGCCCTTTATAACTAAAGCATAACCTCCTGACACTTGGATTTAATTTCCCTTACAAGAAACTATAACATTTTATTTGTTTTACTGATTTTGTTTTCTGCATAATCAATGGAGAGAAAAATAAAGTTTTTTTAGGCATTTGATTTTTTAATCAGAACTGAGCAAAGTTACAGATGTTATAGGTGTTGACCTAGTGAAAGGAGAAAGGTTGAGAATGACAAAAATGGAGGTTCATGATAAGGCAGAGGGAAGGGGAAGTTAAATAACAAAAGGTTTCTTTGTGCAAAAGCTGTTTGGAGTGGAAATAGATAAAGTGAAGAAACAAAATATGTACACATCTCAATGAATGCCTTGATGACAGCTGTATGAAGGCAAAGCTTCGCAACAAAAATAGGAAACTGGATAAAATCAGATCAGCAAAAACCAATGGTTGAGACAGAAACTATGATTTAATATTTTTGAACAGAATTTTGTGTCCATAATATTGTAGAGAACCTAGTCAAAAGATAAAATTTTGTTTCTCAAACTTGCTATATGCTTTATTGGAGCAATGTCAAAGTCAGAAAGGTTAGTGCGAAAACAAGCTATGTTGTTGGTATTGTGTGCCAATCACATACATTTGGGATATTTTGCTGCCACCACCCTTTCCTCACAAGATCTAAGTACCTGCTTAGTTTACAGAGCAGAGGAAAACATTAACAAGGAGGATATTGTCTTAAATAAGTTGTAACTAATTGCATGATAATTGTTGCATGTCACATTAGTAAGATAGACATCTTTCCTATGACTGTGTAAAAATGCAACGTCTTGGTCTTCACTCCAAGATCCTTATCTGGTCTACTTTTTCCCCACTCAAGTATCACATCAGTAAATTGGGTGGATCTCAATACAGTGTCCAACATTGACCCTTTCAGAACTATTACCCTATGAAACCCATATAATTACCATCACCTAATAAGAATCAATTGAAATTTTTGCAACCGAGTTGCAATTTCTACCATTGTACATAGATGTGTTTCTTAACTTCACTCCTGAAAGGGCTGACTTGATTTTTAAATAACGATGTACAGACACCTCAGGCAGTGAAAAATAGTGCTAATTTACTTAATATCTTAAACTTCAAATAATAACATGTACTTACTCTTACATTGTCTCTGTTGTATCGCAAGAGAAAATTGTGTATGCCAGATGTAATGTAACTAGTTATTGTGTAAGATGGAATAAGCCCATTTATTATTCAAGAAGGTTGAGCCTTCTTCTGTCCAGAAAACCCTGTGAACATTGTATCCGGAGACTAGCGGTGAATCCACCCAAGGAATCTCAGGTGATACTGGTGGGATGTAATATTACAATAGCCAAATTTCCCAAATGACACAAAAGAAACTGAGAGACAAGGTGTCACTTCTTATCAATAGCACTGTGTTCTGTCTTTTTACATTGGAAGTAGATGACTTCACACCTGCTTGTACTGAAATCCATATGCCACAGTTTTGTCTATTCAATGAATCCATCAATATTTCCTTATGATTTTGTTCTTCCATCTATTATACTTACTATTTTCTGTATCTTACATTAGTGGCTTTCTATCTCATCAAAACACTATGAACAGTTACAGTCCCAATTCAGGTTCTTGTGGGAATGCCTCTAGTCATATCTTGCCAATTAGACTATCTGCTCATTAACAAACTCTCTATCTCAAGCCACTCAGTAAACTTCCTAACTTGGTCAACTATTTGTCTTCCATAAAAATACAAAAAGAACAACCTGTCTTCAATGGCTTGAAGTTTAGTGAACAATCTCACATGAGGAATTGTATTGAACGGCTTCCTAATGTTCAGATTGCTGAGACCAATACACATTCTCCAATCAATTATTTTAGACACCTTTTACAAAAATCTAATCAGGTTCATCAGGCATGTAGTACTGTTCACAAATGTATGGAGATTCTCTTTGATCATCTGAAAATGTTAACATTTTAATTGGCCTATCCTTAATTAAAGTCTGGTGGTAATTTGCTGACAACAATTATCAGACTTAACTGGGCGATAATTGCTTGTTTCCTCATCATTTTTAATCAGTAATGTGACATGACAATCAGCAATGTGACAATCTTTGCTGAAATGAAAAAAGTCTACTATATCCTTTCCTACTTCAATCACCTGGAATAGAAACTAACTGGTCCTGGTGATTTGCCACAATTTATTGTTAAAAGGTTCTTAACTAGTATTATTTTGTATAGTTAATGTTGGTGAGAAGCTGTCGCTGGTTCATATTCAATAGATTCAATATTAGCTTCCTGAGGATTTCTGGCACACTGACCTATTTCTTTCATGGATCCAAAATGTTTTCCATTTATTATTTTTAATGGCAAGATCATTGCTACTAGCTTTCAAGGGCCCACAGTGCAATAACAACTTACCTTTTTCTAATATAATCACAAAAAAGCTGTGCATATTTTAAAACATTTTTGTTGCTCTACCTGTTCTGTCACATTTAGCCATTCTTTATGTTCCACCAATGCTAAATGATTAGATTAGATTTTTAGATTAGATTAGATTACTTACAGTGTGGAAACAGGCCCTTCGGCCCAACAAGTCCACACCGACCCGCCGAAGCGTAACCCACCCATACCCCTACATTTACCCCTTTTACCTAACACTACGGGCAATTTAGCATGGCCAATTCACCTGATTTGCACATCTTTGGAGTGTGGGAGGAAACCGGAGCACCCGGAGGAAACCCACGCAGACACGGGGAGAATGTGCAAACTCCACACAGTCAGTCGCCTGAGGCGGGAATTGAACCCGGGTCTCTGGCGCTGCGAGGCAGCAGTGCTAACCACTGTGCCACCGTGCCGCCCAAAAATGATAGGGCAGCCAAACTCACAGTTCCTTAGTAATGAATGAGATTGATAACAGGGTAAAACAAAATAAGAAAGTGCATGAGAGGTGACTTCTTCAAGTGAGAAATCATTTGAATACCATAAGCTGCAAAGGAATATGAAGAAGAAAGAAGGTGGGCAAACAGAAAGTATTAGAATAAAATGATAGCTAACATGAAGAGAACAAAAAATCTTCCTTCAGTGTGGATTGGAGGCTAATCAAGACAAAGGTCTATGCCAACAAGAATACTTAATGAGCATGTTGCATCACTGGTTAGGAAGGAAGAAAGTTCTGATGAAATATGTCAAAATGGAAATGGTAGAAGTAAATATGCTGTAAAAAATAATAGAGGCAATAGATTGGCAAGCATGGCTATATTTAGAGAGCAAAGGTTATCTGGTCTAGTTGGCTTGCATCCCAGATTGCTAAAGAAAGTGGAGTGGAGATAACTCAATGGTTTATGGAAAGCCTGTATCTTTTAATTTACTGTTGTGGACTGAATTGGGGAAAAGACTGTTTTAAAAAACAGAAGGATTGTGGAAGGGATTGATGTACCTTTTAAAGGTAAATGACTGAAACTCATTGTAGGTGGTGTTTACACTGCTGCTTTGTTCAATCAGTGGAGAATGGGCTGGCACCAATGGATGTGTACAAAGTGAAATTCAGCCAGCAACAATAGCTGATTGGTTTGTGGAGTTGTGACTATATGGCCAGAAGCCTTTGCATCTCTGAAAGGGGAGCTGGTGTTTATCTGAAGTCAAAAATACCTAAAAGCTGAAGAAAGCCAACTACCACCTCTCACCAGTTTCTGCCTTAAAACTAATGTGTTTGACGTTTTATAATTTGTGATCCAGTCACTCTGTGGAAAAGTAACTGGAGAAGACAGACTAAATAACAGCAACTCCTGGCAAGCAAAAGGATTACCTCAGTGAAGCCTGTGTCGAGGGGCCATTTACTATCTTCCAAGTTTTTCAATCCACTCATAACACCAATACTTCTTGACTATCTGTATATGTGTATAGTAGCAGTTCTATAAAAGTGTTAAGAGTTTTAACAAGAAGCGTTATACATCCACAGTTCAGTTACTTACCTGTGGTTAAATTTATTTATTTCTAATAAATACAAATTCTCATTAAGTACGGAAAATTGGTCCATGGTTTTTGTTCATCTACATCTTAACAGCTATGTAAATTGAGGAATTTTGGGTACTTTTATAAAATCTGTAACACTTGTGTCAACTCCAGAAATTGCATCTTTTGATTCTACCATGTTGGGGGGGTGGGGGGAGGGTAGTGGGATCTGAGGAGGAGGCCAAGATGGTTCATCCACTTAGCACTTCTATCTGACGATGGTTGCATTTACGTAGCTAGTTCATTTGTGCTCCCATGTGCCACTGTACAGCCATGCTAGGCTCTCCTATCATTCTGAATGGAAATATATTTGGAGTCTTCTCCTCCAATTTGTTATTTAATTGTCCATGTTGATTGTATATGGTATGACTGCAGAGTTTTGATCTGATCAATTGGTTGCAGTATCACTTTTCTCTCCTGTCACATGTTCCTTGCATCGTCACTTCAGCAGGTTGAACCTGATGTTAGCCTGGTCTTGTCCCTACTGTGACTCCTTGCATGTTTCCATTGAACAGGAATTGATCCTCTAGCTTAACTGAAATGATAGGTTGGGGGATTTATCAGGCCATGAGGTGAAAACGAAAGTTGAATACAGCTTTGCTGCTGTTGGTAACCCTGAGTGTCTCATGGATACTCAGTACGAGCTGTTAGATCTTGTTCTGGGTCTATCTCAGTTAGAATTTTGCTAGTGCTGCACAACATGATGAAGTATGTCCTAAGTGCAAAGATGTCCATACAGCACTGATAGAAGTGCCACCTGCACAGCCCTGTAAACTGTGAGATCATTTAATTTCTTCCTTGTATTGATTTGCATCGGTTGCTACAGGCCCATAATGGTAGAAAATCCTTCATAAAATGGACAGTTCAGTCAATATTGGTGTTACTGAGTAGATTCTTGGTGCTGAACATTGAAACCCTCCAGACGTAGAATATTGTGTGAGTTTCTAACCTCAGTTTTTCTTAAAAGTGGTGAGGGATGCTGGTAGCTGGTAATTGACGGGAAATTTACTTGCCTAAGTTTGATATGACGCTGCAAGACTTCATGGGGTCAGGATTCAATGTTAAGGGCTTCCAGGACTACCCTCTTCCAGCTGTATGTCAGTGTCCCACAGCCTCCAGTATGTTTTGTTGAAGGGTATTATCAGGAGGAAAAGAGAAGAGATGGGGTCCAGATAGCAGAATAAATAGCTAATAAAATAGTACAATATGTTAAACAGTGAGTTTGGGGAAGGGGAAATGTTGTAGGGGTGAAGTTATGACCCTATTCAATGTCAGATACATCAGTATAACTACTCAGACTGTAGATTACAAGGTGCAAAGAGGTTCGGCATTGTACCTTCAGCTGAAAAGTCTGATCATATCTTTCCAGATAATTGTCAAAATTCATTAAATTTGTCATCATGTCAACATTTGCTTCTGTTAACATAAGCAAAATATGCAATGCTCTATAATGTCCTGATGGTCTTTTGGTCTTTGCATACAAACATTGTTTGTTTAGATCCCACGCTAAGCAATTCTCTTCCTAAATTCCACTATCTCTTCCCTTTCTCCCTTAAGGACCCATTCCATTGATCAAGATATGGATCGTGCCTCCTAATGTCTGCTTCTTTGTTTCAGCATCTATTTTCAGATTGCATCTCTATGAATTGTCTTTGGTTGTTCTGCTATTTAAAGGTACTGCATAAATGTATGTTGTCTGCTGCAAACAGTTCATGCTATTCCAGCTGTGCAGGCCTGTGAGCCTCTTGTTTCTTTTGTCAATTTATAGGAAGCAAATGTTGACAAGAGACTGATTATATCTTGAAAGCTGCCTGCTTGTTCCAATGCTTTGTGTATGGATTGCACCTGGAAACCAAACGCTGTCTATGGTTATTGGTCTCTGTGAACAAGATTGATCAACTGTTAAAGGTTCCAAAATCGCTCCTTTGCAGGTGTCTCTCATTTGCATCGAAGCATTTCACATCTACCTCAGTGTCATCAGCTGATATTCCTAGGTGATGCTCTAGCTGAAAACAACTCCAATCTCTTCTTTGAGCCTTTTATTTACAGTGAGGACACCATGCAGTACAGTAATCAAGGTAACTAAATAAAGAACTGGAAAACATTATGTAAACAGGTCAGGTTCAGGTAATGTTTTTCATTCTAGGCAAATCCTTCTTCTTTCGAATACCTATTGTTTTCTTTGGGATAAATTGGAGGATCCTAAGACTGTACCCAACCCTAATCTCCTGGAGAACATGGCTTCCTATTGACAGTTTGCTATTTGGGAATGAACTTTAATGTCATGATTTGCTATTTACAAAGAAGTTCAGAAAGCTGTTTCTGCACAACTCCTCACAATTCATTATTTAAGCTTACAGGCAGTGGCTAGATTGGAATTTTGCATTGTAGTGTGACAGCTTTGATAAAACAAATAAACAGTGAAAATAATGAGAATTCCTGTCTAAATACGTGAGAAAGCCAGCTGTTGATGTCTTTTAATCAAGTCAATCAACTTCAATACAAAACAGTAGATGTTTGTAACAAACTGTGATCTACCAAATAATGCTGACATATGATGTGCCATATTAATTTCTGTCATATTTTAAATGTAATAGTATTTATTGAATAAGCCACTTGTTGAAAAATACAAATGTAAATGATTTACTTGACAGAAAAATTGTCTCAAATTTTAGTTTATGTGACAGATTTCAATCTCAGATACCCAGATTCTGAATAGTTTATTGCATTTGAAAGTTGAATGAAGCAGCCTATGAATCTTCAGAAAACATGCTTAAGCAATCATTCATCAGAACTCTTCCACTGTTCCGGCAAAGGTTGAATTGTTTCTGTCATTGACAATTCATACTGGGGCCAGTTGGCAGCTGTGTTTGAAAAATGGAAATAGAATGCCATCAGTATTGTTCAGAATATATTACCAAAAGATACATCAACTTCTGAGGAACTTGCTGTAAATAATCTTTTATTCTGTTGCCTTTTTCAGAGAGCCTTTCAACCTGTTTCCACCTGATGTCACAAGAAAACAGTTAAGTAATTGCTGGGTCATAAAGTCACGCAGCATGGAAACAGTCCCTTCGGTCCAACCATGTTCCCGAACGAAACTAGTCTCACTTGCCTGCATTTGGCCCATTTCGCTCCAGCCCTTTCCTATTCATGTATTTAGCTAAATGTCTTTAAAATGTGTCACTGTATCCATATCCATCACTTCCTCTGAAGGTTCATTCAACGTACGAACCACTCTCTATGTAAGTAAGTTGCCCCTTGTGTCCTTTTTAAATTTTTCTCCTCCCACCTTAAAAATATGCCCCTTAGTTTTGAACTTCCCCACCATAGGGAAAAGACCTTAGCTATTCACCTTGTCCATGCTTCTCATAATTTTATAAACCTTTACAAAGGTCAGCCCTCAATATGTTATACTCCAATGGAAAAAAATCCCAGCCTCACTTTATAACTCAAACCCTCCAACATCCTGGTAAATCATTCCTGAACCCTTTTCAATTTAATAATATCTTTCCTATAACAAGGTGACTAGAACTACACACAGTGCTCCATAATAGGCCTCACCAAGGTTGTGTACAACCTAAACTTGACATCTTCACTCCTATACTCAAAGGTCTGACCAATGAAGGCAAGCCTGCTAAACACCTTCTTAACTACATGTTTACATGTGAAACAAATTTCAAAGAATTATGTAACTGAATCATTAGGTCTCTCTGTTTGACAACGCTACCCAGGACGCTACCATCAATTGTATAAGTTATCTCTTGTTTATTTTACCAAAATGCAATGCCTCACATTTATTCAAATTAAACTTCATCTGTTATTCCTAAACCCATTTATCTAATTGATCAAGATCTCTGTAATCTTAGATAACCTTCTTCAGTTCCCACAATATCATCAATTTTGGTGTCATCTGCAAATTTACTTACCATGCCTTCTAAATTCTCATCTCAGTGATTTATATAAATGACAAACAAATGTGGACCCAATACTGATCCCTGTGGAACACTGCTGGTCACAAGCCTCCAGTCTGATATACAACTCTCCATACCAACCTCTGTTTCCTACTGTCAAGCCAATTTTGTACTCAGTTGTCAAACCCTCCCTGAATCTCATGCGATCTAACTTTAGTAATTAGGTATTTCTTCCATGTCTCATTTGATTGGTAAAAGAGTGCAAATTAGGAAATGTAATTGCAACTGAAGAGTACTGCTAAGGAATTAACTTTTGAAATACTTAACATATGAATTAATTCATTGAATAAAATAGAGATAGCTATGCAGGTGATGTGTTGCAGCTGTAGTATGCGAGAGCTGGTAGACAAAAAAATACAAGAAGGAGCTGTAAAGTCGAGAAACACTGTCACCATAGGAGTTTCCATAGTTAGGGGAATAAGCCGGTATTTCTGTAACTGTCATTGTGAATCATGCGTGGTTTGTTTCCTTCCAGCTGCCAAGATAAAAGACATCATTGGTGATAGTTCAGAATATTCTGCAGAAGGACAGGAGTGATTCTGTCATTCTGGACACCAGGTTTAGAAGGGAGGGAAAGATTCAGATCACTTTGCCATTTGGGACCAGTTCTAGAGCTGGCACTATCCATTCAGAAGGGTTCTTGCACCTCAATAGAATGGGGAATTATTTTGTTGTGGGGAAATTTGTTGTTGTGATCAGCAAGGTTCTAAACTAAATTGAAAAGTGTGAGTCACCACTTTAGGAGCACTTCCCATCAGGCAACGATCTTGAGGCATGGAAGTGTTAAGCAATGGATTAGATGTTTGTCATTTAAGTCTGCTTAGTTCTCAACTGTGGGAATGGAGTTTCCTTATATAACAAGGCTGGGGCACCAGATGTTGTATCTCCACCTAGTCTACAAATTGTAACTCTCACTTCCTGCACCTCCATCCCCTGAGCCTTATGTCCCCAGTGCAAAGCCCCAAACTAACCTGTGTCCTGTGGATCCAGCATTTTAACCAAGGAGGCTACTTGCAGTCCCAACATTGGGTACTAGACATACTAACACTGCTGGAAATACAGCCTGACTGACCAATCAAATTGACCATCATTTTTCTGAGGTGGAGATGAGTAATTTTAAAAGAAAGCTGAATAAGCACTTTAATGAAATATAATTTCAAAGTCATGGGGATAGAGATGGGCAATGCAAATTGGCCAATTGGCTCTGCAGAGTATTGGCAAGAGTTTGATTGGCTGAAAGACTTCCTTTTGTGTCCTATTATCTCAAGCAAATGTACACCCTCTGGCAGGGACCGATGAACAGCAGTCAGTCTTCGTAGACGCTGAGATTGAGGTTGACTGGAACTCTAAAGCACTCATCTGAGATTTACTTGCTCAGTGCAAACATTTGATTGAACCTATTATCTGTATAATCTGTACGGTCTAATTAAAAAGTTAAGATGACAGTACAATTAAAGCTTATTTTCTTATGGTGTAGGTTTGCTCGCTGAGCTGTAGGTTTGATATCCAGACGTTTCATTACCTGGCTAGGTAACATCATCAGTGGCGACCTCCAAGTGAAGCGAAGCTGTTGTCTCCTGCTTTCTACTTACATCTTTCTCCTGGATGGGGTTCCTGGGGTTTGTGGTGATGTCATTTCCTGTTCATTTTCTGATTTTGAAAGTTTAGATATAATTCAATGTTGATGTAACATCCTCATGTCTGGCACACATCGTTGGCCTAATCTTTCTGACTCACTGTCCTCCTCCACCATAAATTTAACAAAGAAAAATCCTACATTCTTGTCATAAGAGATACGTTATCAAATCATTGGATCAACTGTCACATTCTTGTCCCCCAGATTGAAGGAAAATACTCAGCAGCACAGAAAATGTCCAATTTCCCATTGTGATTCATGATGTAATGGAGATTCAGTCAGGAGATTGCCAAATCTCTTAGTTGTCCTATGAGGTGAAATGACTGTGTTCATCCTTCGGAGTGCTTGGTAGAGCTCCATGATTCACATATATGTGACTTTTAAGGTTAATGTGTGCCCTGAAGGTTCTACTGTAAATAAGGCAGGAGGCCTCCAGCAATTTAGTTTGGATGTCTTTCTGTCTTGGGATTTTCTCAACTTGTGTTTCCTTTCTGTCCGTGATATTTAGCGTACTTTTAAAAAGGTCACATTTTTTAATTACTTGGTTACACCAGTTTCAGCAGACCTAAGTGAGCTTCTCCTGGGACTCAGAGTTAATCCAAAATCCCTAAGAGAAGCCTACTTGCCCATTCGAACTCAGATTGGTCTCACTGAGCCAGCCCACCAGAACCAATTTTAGCACACCAAGGTGGGCAAACTCCTAAATGACCCAGGGTAAAGGATTTGATGGTTACTGGAATCTGGTTGAGCCTACCTTTGAAACAGTTCAGTGTGGCCACGATCATGTGCAAACAACTTACAGCCCTAGGGTTGGATGATGGTAGGCACTAATGCAGGATAATCCAGTTGCCGCCAGCCCACTTCAAAGGAGAGCTATCCCTCCCTTACAATGCTTATATCCCTTGACAGATTACAGTAACAGTCATCCACCCACTCAAGCTGACACATGTCTTAGTCAGTACTCACTTATCCAGTAACCCCTCATTAAGAAAAATAACAAAGTTTCAACAAGTCTTGTATATTTCACATAACATAAATAAAAAGACAGGAATTGTTTCAAAGGGAAAAGAAAATGTTGGAATTTAAGGCATAGTCATATCCCTGGAGTGTTTTGTACCCTGTAACATATGCCTGTGGAACTGTAATGAGACTGGGAATTTAATGGAAAAAACATAGGGCTTTAAAACGCTGTTGTTTCAAATAGGCTTGGCTTCTATACAACAATATGTCTAAATATTGATCATAAAAATGTCTTCTTACCAGTGATGACTTTAGAATGCTTGAGGTTTTGAATCCTGATGATAGATTCTCTAGCACTGCTATAGCTGAGAATGGATTTCCAGTGAATTCTGCTTTCAAATGGTGTACTCTAGATAACATAAGTAGAGTAGTCTGAAGATTTCTTTGCTGGTTTGTTCAGAGCAAGGAAACATGAATTGCAATAAGTTACATTTGGAAGTAGGCATTATATTTGAAAGTTCATTTAGTGAGTTCCATCAAATTAGATGTTCAGATAATTGACCTGAATACTTACTTTATACTTAGTGCAGTGGAGCAGGGTAATGTCAGTGGATTCATAATCCAAAGCCCCAGGTTACTGTTCTGGGGACATGGATTTGAATCTGAACATGGCAGATGGTGAAATCTGAATTAAACAAAAAAGCTGGTCTATTGCTGATAATGTAACCTTTGCTGATGATTGTCAAAAACACATTTTGTCCACTCATGCCCTTTAGGGAAGGATATTCACCATTCTTACGTGGTCTTGCCTAGATATGACTCCAGACCCACTGCAATGTAGTTGACTTTTAATTGCCCTTTGAAAAGATTCTATCAAGCCACTCAGATCAAGGGTCAACTAGAGCTGATCAATAAATGCTGGCTTAGCCAGCAATATCCATATCCCATAAATGAAGTTTTTAAAAATGCAGTGCAGTGGAAAAAGGTTGGATTGGTCACTTCCAGTCTTGATCACATGCTGTGGATAATCGACTCCCAAACAATACTGTCTTTCAACAGAAGGAAAATCCCAAGATTCAGAAGTCTCCTTTCTGTCAGCCTTTGAAAAGCAGTCTTGCAACAGTGAGGCTTGACCAAGGCTCCTTTGTAGTGAAAAATAAATAATAGAGTAATGTGCATGGAAAAATAAACAGAATGAACAGATTGGCACTCTAAAATCTATTTCTGACACCAAGTTGAATGACAAAATCTTTGCTGAAGTAATAGGATGTGGAGTCTCCACTTTTAACTTTGGAAGACTTACATAATTTGGACTTTTATAAGCTTAGAACATAGAACAGTACAGCACAGAATAGGCCCTTCAGCCTACGATGTTGTGGCGACCATTGATCCTCATGTGAGATAAACCTAATGTACAAACTCTCAAATTTCTGTGACCATATGCATGTCCAGCAGTCTCTTAAATATCCCCAATGACTTGGCTTCCACAACTACTGCTGGCAACGCATTTCATGCTCTCACAACTCTCTGCATAAAGAACACTCCTCTGACATCCCCTCTATACGTTCTGCCAAACAGCTTAAAACTATGATCCCTCGTGTTAACAATTTCTGCTCTGAGAAAGAGTTTCTGGCTATCAACTCTATCTATGCCTCTCATTATCTCGTACACCTCAGTTAGGTCCCCTCTCTTCCTTCTTTTTTCCAATGAAACAAGTCCGAGCTCAGTCAACCTCTCTTCGTAAGATAAGCCCTCTATTCCAGGCAGCATCTTGGTAAACCTCCTCTGAAACCTCTCCAAAGCATCCACATCTTTCCTATAATAGGGCGACCAGAACTGGACGCAGTATTCCAAGTGCGGTCTAACCAAAGTATTATAGAGCTGCAACAAGATCTCACGGCTCTTAAACTCAATCCCCCTGTTAATGAAAGCCAAAACACCATATGCTTTCTTAACAACACTGTCCACCTGGGTGGCAATTTTAAGGGATCTATGCACCTGCACACCAAGATCCTGCTGTTCTTCCACACTGCCAAGAATCCTGTCTTTAATCCTGTACTCAACTTTCAAGTTCGACCTTCCAAAATGCATCTCTTCACATTTATCCAGGTTGAACTCCATCTGCCACCTCTCAGCCCATCTCTGCATCCTGTCAATGTCATGCTGCAGCCTACAACAGTCCTCTATACTGTCAACGACACCTCCAACCTTTGTGTCGTCTGCAAACTTGCTAACCCATCCTTCAATCTCCTCATCCAAGTCATTAATAAAAATTACAAAGAGTAGAGGCCCAAGAACAGAGCCCTGTGGAACACCACTCATCACTGACTTCCAGGCAGAATACTTTCCTTCTACCACCACTCGCTGTCTTCTGTCGACCAGCCAATTCTGTATCGAGACAGCTAACTTCCCCTGTATTCTATTCCTCCTGACCTTCTAAATGAGCCTACCATAGGGAACCTTATCAAATGCCTTGCTGAAGTCCATATACACAGCTCGACCCTCATCAACTTGTCTAGTAACATCCTCAAAGAACTCAATAAGATTTGTGAGGCATGATCTGCCCCTCACAAAACCATGCTGACTGCATTTAATCAAGCCATGCTCTTCCAGATGGACGTAAATCCTATCCCTCAGAATCCTTTCTAACACCTTGCAGATGACAGACGTGAGACTGACTGGTCTGTAATTGCCGAGGATTTCCCTATTTCCTTTCTTGAAGAGAGGAATTACATTTGACTCCCTCCAGTCCTCAGGTATGACTCCGGTGGAGAGTGAGGATGCAAAGATCTTCGCAAGCGGCGAAGCAATCATATTTCTCGCTTCTCAAAGCAGCCGAGGACAAATCTGGTCTGACCCTGGCGACTTGTCAATCTTAATGTTTGTCAAAATTTTCAACACATCAACTTTCTCAATCACTATCTGTTCCAGCATGCTTACCTGCTCCTCAATGGTTTCATTCACTGCAAGGTCCTTTCCTTTAGTAAAGACAGAAGCAAAAAACCCATTTAGGGCTTCCCTCACCTCCTCAGACTCTATACACAAGTTCCCTAGCTTGGCACTAGAATGGTCAGTAGTCAATATCGTACTTTTGTAGACTGAAGTGCATTTGCTGAATATTTTAAACAACTACTAACAGTAAAGTTATTTTGGACAATTTCACTGCTTGTCAAAGATAAAAATGAATTACTTGCATATCAAGGCTTCATTCTATCATCTAGGGTAAGATCCTGTTGAGATGCATTTTGAAGTGTCCAATGTTAATGTTCTTCAAGCATTTATTCTTCAATGAAACCTTGAGGATGTCTGCTGTACCAGTGCATGATTCACAATTAGCTGCAGTTAAGACAAGTTAATACTTGAACAACCAGGAAAAAGACTCCCATCATGCTGCAACTGCACCAAGCAGAAAGTTATGGTGGTTGGAAGACACACACAGCACATTTGATAAGAAGCATTGAGTTATGGGGAGAATAGAGAATCTTGAGTGAAAAATACACTTCCTCAATCTACTGTGATCCATACACTATAAATAGGTTCAAGAGAAAATCTAGAATGCCTTAATTCTATTTTTGCCAACTGATGGTCTTGGCAAGATGTCTGCAACTTGCTTAACAATATAAAGACATTGCTGACATAAGAATGTAAGAATGAGGTGTAGGAGTCTGCAATTCAGCCCCTTGAACCTATTCCACCAGTTAATGTGATCGTATCCAATCTCACCTTGGCCTCAACTCCACTTTCCTTCCTACTCCACATAATCCTTTAACCTGTTACTAATTAAATATCTCTCTTTTCCTCTTGAAGCTTATTCGGTGTTCTGGTGTACATCACACTTGAAGTAGTGAATTTCACAGATTCAACAAATTGCATTCAAATAAGAGGCTGGAAAGACGACTGAGAAATGGCACAGAAACTAAAAGTGCCTGCGAAACCAATAAGGATGTAACACAACTGTGTGACTTCAACCACTTAAAGAGGTGACAGAGATCAATATGGGGTGTTAGTGTCATCTTAGTTCAGCAGTATTATTTATGATAGTGCTACTTATATAGCTGTTTACTCATGCTATTCTTCAACATATGCATGCTGATGGACAATGCGTATGGATGGAAAATACTGAGAGTTTCTAATGACATTTTTATCCAAATTCTCAACATGTGTTACAGAGTTTAGTGGAAAGGGTGAACTCTATGCTGCATACAAAGGATTGTGGAAATGGTCCTCTGGTTATCCGTCTGCACATCCTGTGATAAGAGTGATAATGCTAAACTTATGAAACAAGAAACAGAGTTTGCAGATGACACCAAAATTGGAGGTGTAGTGGACAGTGAAGAAGGTTACCTCAGATTACAACAGGATCTGGACCAGACAGGCCAATGGGCTGAGAAGAGGCAGATGGAGTTTAATTCAGATAAATGCGAGGTGCTGCATTTTGGGAAAGCAAATCTTAGCAGGATTATACACTTAATGGTAAGGTCGTAGGGAGTGTTGCTGAACAAAGAGACCTTGGAGTGCAGGTTCATAGCTCCATGAAAGTGGAGTCGCAGGTAGATAGGATAGTGAAGAAGGCGTTTGGTATGCTTTCCTTTATTAGTCAGAGTATTGAGTACAGGAGTTGGGAGGTCATGTTGCAACAGTACAGGACATTAGTTAGGCCACTGTTGGAATATTGCATGCAATTCTGGTCTCCTTCCTATCAGAAAGATGTTGTGAAACTTGAAAGGGTTCAGAAAAGATTTACAAGGATGTTGCCAGGTTTGGAGGATCTGAGCTACAGGGAGAGGCTGAACAGGCTGGGGCTGTTTTCCCTGGAGCGTCAAAGGCTGAGGGGTGACCTTATAGAGGTTTACAAAATTATGAGGGGCATGAATAGGATAAATAGACAAAGTCTTTTCCCTGGGGTTGGGGAGTCCAGAACTAGAGGGCATAGGTTTAGGGTGAGGGGAACGATATAAAAGAGACCTAAGGGGCAACTTTTTCACGCAGAGGGTGGTACGTGTATGGAATGAGCTGCCAGAGGATGTGGTGGAGGCTGGTACAATTGCAACATTTAAGAGGCATTTGGATGGGTATATGAATAGGAATGGTTTGGAGGGATATGGGCCAGGCACTGGCAAGTGGGACTAGGTTGTGTTGGGATATCTGGTCGGCATGGACGGGTTAGACTGAAGGGTCTGTTTCCATGCTGTTCATCTCTATGACTCTATGACCCTAAGTCGCTGGATGCTGAATGCCAACCAGCATTTCACAACCTTTTGTAAGCGTGATTTGGACATGCCAGTGTTGGACTAGGGTGTGCAAAGTTAAAAATCACACAACACCAGTTTATAGTCCAACAGGTTTATTTGGAAGCACTAGCTTTCGGAGCGCTGCCCCTTCATTCAGTAGTTGTCCTGATGAAGGAGCAGTGCTCTGAAACCTAGTGCTTCCAAATAAACCTGTTGGAATATAGCCTGTTGTTGTGTGATTTTTAATTTTGTACGTATCTCTCTCTGTTAAGCTCTTTTTTGTGTTAATCCTCTTACTGGAACTGACCAGATATTCAAGTCTAGCACATGCTTTACCTTGCTAAGGTCTGCCAGTAACAGTGTCTTGCTTGTCTTTTGATTTGATGTCCTAAAGCACAATAGCTGTCATAGCAGGAGCAAATGTCAACTTGTTTTTGCCTTGCTGCCTTTGCACTCAGTCAAGTTCTAATAAATGTTTTATTGCTACTCTTGGAATGTGAGCATTTATTTAAGGTCAGCAATTATAGTCCTTCGACACTTGCCCTTGAGAGGGTGATAATGAGTTATTTTCTTCATCTTCTGAAGTTCGTGGGGCATGCATACACCCACAGTGCTTTCGGAGTGGAGTTCCAAGGTTTTGATCTAGTGACAGTGAAGGAATGGTGCTATAGTTTCAAGTCAGGATAATATCTGATTTGGCGCATAACATCATAAAAAATAGTTGAAGGTGAAACCTAGAGGTAGTGTTGTCTTAATGTTTTTACTGCCGTGGTTACCATTGATATCACAAGCTTAGATGCAGTCAAAGGACCCTTAGTAAATACATTGTCTATATGGTACACATTGTTACCACTATGCAGTAGTGTTGGGACATGAATGTTTAAGGGGGCAAATAGGGTATTGATTATGCAAACTACTTTTTCTTGGATGGTGCTGATATTGTTCGAGTTGGCTGCCAGGCAAGTGGAGACTATTCCATTATACTCCTGACATGTGCGTTTTGGAAAGTGGACTGGCTTTGGGGAGTCAGGAGGTGAGTTCTTTACCACAGTATTCCTAGCCTCTGAGCTGTTTTTGTATCTACAGTATTTATATGACTGGTTCAGTTCATTTGCTGCTCTGCAGTAACTCACGATGTCGCTGATAGTAAATTCTGTGATTGTAATGGCATTGAATGGCAATGGGAATTGGTTTGACATGTCTTCCTTGTAGACATGGTTATTTCTTGGTACATGTGGGCATGAGTATTACTTGCCACTTCTCATCCCAAATTAAATATTGTCCAGATCTTGCTGCACACAACCAAAGATAGTTCAGTATCTGCATGTGACATCTCATTTACTCTGTCTGCATTGAGCAATTATTCCGTAAGTGCTGTGGGGTAACATATAATGGTGCTAAGCTTCATTTCGTGTTTTCAACATTGTTCAGACACTATTACAGAGCCATTTTTCTTCGTTCATAACTTAGAGCCAGCATCAAGTGTTGACTAAAGACCTGCATTTCTCACATAGAGACAAAGCAAGCATTACAATTATTGACAGGTGCAACGTCAGCCATTCTGAGCTATGAATAAGGTTAACATACATAATCACTAGAGTCAAAGTGCTTCTATATTCCCTTAAGGGATCTGCAACAATAAATTCTGTGATCATTGTTGGTGTCTCATTCAGTTTTATCATCTTGATGAGGAACCTTAGCTCAAGGTTCTGTGAAGTAGGCTATAAATTCCACTCACATGGGACAGTAACATTTCTGACCTAGTTTGTGTTGAGTTTATTGAGTGTTAGTGTGGCTGAAGACTCACAGCTGAGTGGTGACTATTCTGTGACATGGTCCTAACCTTAGAACATTGAGATGCTAACTGATGAAGTAACTGAGGATTCCTGGGCCAAGAGCATCTCCCTGAGGAACTCCTGTACTGATAGTCTTGGGCTGCAATGACTGGCCTCTGACAACTGCATTATCTTCCTTTGCATCAGGCGTGGTTCCAGTCACTGTAGAGTTACCCTTTTACACACTTCCCATAAATTTCAACATTGCTAGAGCATCGTGATGTCATATTTGTTTGGATTTTGCCCGGATATCCAGAGCAGCTACTGTCATTTCTACTCTCATATTTCATTCCTGTAGCTATGGCTCAATCAAATCTGTTGTGAGGACTGGAGCATCTAGCACAGTTAACCCATCGCCAAGAATATTGGTAGAATGTAGAAAATTTCACTAAAGTGTGAATCAATTGGAACGGTTTGATTTAAGATCAACTGCATTTAGACTGAAAAATCGAACTATTTTGAAAGGCAAACATTTTGACCTGATCACAGTCATAATTCTACTGTGTGTCTTCTGAAATATCCTGAACTCTGCATCGATTAGCAGTGCATTTATTGGTGATCTGCATTGATTTAATGAAAAAAGAACTCTCTGCTTTTAGATTCTTCTCTGTTTCATATTTCACATTCCAGGAAAAACATGTTAGTGTAAAGTGGCAGCAGATGTGGCATGGTGGGATGTTATTGATTCCAATACAACTGTTTAGGTAATTGTATCAAGCAAAAGAAAAAGACAGGCTTTTCAATGATTTAGCACTTTTCATATCTCCTAAGCAATCCAGTGTTATAATTTTCCTTCATAATCTGGCTACTGTTGTAAAATGTACAACGGAACAGTGAATTTATGTACAGCAAGCTTTCACACACATCAGTAAGAACGATTAGCAGTTTGTTGTTAGTTGAAAGTTAAATGCAGGCTAAAACAAGATAATTCTCCCACTCTTCCATCAGTCGTGTCAAGGGATCGTTTACATTCTACGACACAGACAGGTTTAACAAAAGATGTCACTTCCAACAATCAAACATTCTCTGAACACCATTCTGAAGTGTCATTCAGATTATATGCACCAATCCTTGGCTGAGGTTTCAAACCATAATCGTAATTGCTTTTTATCTGTTATGTTATTTCATGCTGATTTTGATGGATTTTGCTTCTTACGTTGTATTTCACTGCCAGCTGAACTTAGGGCATTTTATTTAGAACTCAGGGAATATCTTACTGGAAAGCTCTGTCTACCTTTTTGAAAGAAGGAAGGGCAGGAATCGAAGAGAAAAACATTGCAGATTGCCTCGGACATTGAAAATGATTGTAACATGATTTCTTTATATTAGCCCTCTTTGCTAATTGAAAAACAGTTTCTAAGTCATGTGACTTTATGCAAGTTCATGAAGCCATAATACACAGTTAAAAATATTGGTTGTGTGTTTATTTTACGAGTAACGGGGCAAGTCATTCACAGAGCATCAGGGTACCTATGTATTTGGAATGTTGAGAACAGTTACCACAATGTTGTATGTTCTTCCTCTTTGATTTAGAGCACAGTTAGTTTTTAGTTTAAGACAATGTTGTAAAATTATGTAGAATTAAGCAAAATCTTGTAACAATTCAAAAGACACCCAAGCCAATGTTAATTCTCTCTCCTACTTCATCAGCATATTCTTTAAAAATTCATGCGTATGTCTAGTGTCCCAATGCACAATTAAGCAATGTCTGTGCGCACTGGCCTTGGAGGTTTTGCTGATGAGAAAACTTTCTTTCTCATCTATTTCGAGGATCATGAGAGAAGAGTGGGAGAATCAAATGAGAAGTCCAGTGAGGTCTAAGCCAACATCAGTAGAAAAGAAATTGCACTTTACAACAGAGGCCCTGACTTTGAGGTGAGATACTTGCCAGTGCACATTGAGAGATATATTTACAAGTATTATTTTCATTCCCACTGAGTTTCACCTTATTAGTATGCAAGTTCCCATTCTACCACCCATCCAACAGAAACAAGATGTCAAGAATTCTCAACGTGATAGTCTAAGCAGGTACCTGGCAACTCCAACTCATTACTCGGTCCTCCAGACTTCCATTTTGGACAGCCAGTATCAATGTCTTAAGGCACACTCTAAAGCAGCAGCTGTGCAAGCGTCATGTCCATGTATGTTCGTCCTGAACCCACTTACAATACACATCTTCACTCCCATGCCAAGAAGTCATCAGATCTCCTTGGGCTCAGGTGCTGTCTTTGTCCTCTGTGATTTAAAAACAAACCTTAAACCTGAAGAAAACAAATTTATTTTTTCCTTCAGCAGTTGCTGTAAGCTCCAACTTTTAAGGAACCTGTTTGAATCCTTTAAAACCAGTCACCCTGTACCATTTGCAAACCAGTGAAATCATCGCGAGAAGGAGCATTCTCGTCAACATGAGAATCATCTCAGCAAATTCGATGGGTAAGGATGACTGAACTGCCTTCCTGGTATTTCCCTCCACCCATTATAACCATGCTGTTTTCTTCTTGTTTGCATCTGCCTGTTTGTGTGTATAAAGGGGCAATTTAGAAGGGGTTACTGGAGTTTTAACCGGTAGAATGATATGTCAATGGTTAATAATTATTTAGCTGTAACTAGAGTCCATTTATTTGTACTAACTAGTTATTCTTATTAACGAAATATACCTGGTCTATGCTTTCTATCAACCTGGGTCTGGAATTCATGTTAATTGGGGAATTCTGTGTACATTTTAAAATCTTTAGCTTTGTGATAGTGCTAGGAATAGCAGGGCTTGATTTACAGTGCTCTATCCTGGTGGGGCACAGCAATCAGTCATCTGTCAAGGTGTTGCACATACTGCTGGACAGTATTGTACTCTGTCAATACCATCTTTGAACCAAGTGCCAGCAGCATTTGCAGCAAAGACACTGCATGTGCATCACTCAAATGGTCAAGGCCATCTAAGAGTATTCCTCAAACAAGTCAAGGGTCATAGCCTTCATTTAGGCAGTTTCAGCACAATAAATTAAGGGCAGTCTCCAATAACAGTCCATGAGTTTGGTCGCAGTCATTTGGACACTTGGAACAGTCAGGGTAAAGTCAACTCCTTGTAGGGGGAGAAAATTGGATGGCACAGCTTTTAAAGCTGGTGCAGGTAGGGAAAGATGGCAAACCGTCCTGAGCGAGTGACTAGGCAGAACAGAGGCCATGCAGGATCAATGGTGTTGGTGGTTTGGATTGGGAAAGAGTGAGTGAATGAGGGGACGCATTGCAGGCAATGGTCCAAATAGTGGAGCATGAGCTTTATTAAGAGGGGTATGTAGTAGCAGAGATAGAGAGTGAATGCATTTAGCAGAGAAAAGACACCACAAAGATCATTTACCTTCTTCCTAAATTGCTGAGTATTCTTTCACATGACTAAGACCATACTGACACGGGTTGTAACCTCGGAGCAGCCTGACTGAGTCTGGTGTCATGGGCTCTTTTGCAAGTCCTGTGGAAGGAAGATGTCCCTCCTCTGCACCACCTCATCCACCAGAGCCGCTGTAACCCCCTCTACAAAGCAGGCACCAATTTCCCCATGGCTGCCATGTCCGGTGAAAACATTACCAATGGTGCAAGGTAGCTCCGGACTTTCAAAGCTTGACTGGATGCTCAGTGGCCTTTTAAATATGACACCAATGCCAGGGATCCTGGGAAATGCCAGCAGTGGTGAACTCTTTTGTCTGTGGTAGCTGGGAGATTTGGCCGAGCATTGGACAAAGGGGCATCATAGGGGCGAGGTAAGTAATTAATGAGGTGATTTGGGGGCGATAGTGTGAAAAAGCTCAATAGACTTCACAGACAGAAAATCTTCATGAAACTTGATGAACGTGATCCTTAGTCAAAATGTGGTGAGATTCAAAACAAACAACTTTCTGAAGAAATTCAACAGGTCTGGCAATATCTGTGGAGAGAAACAGAGGTGACATTTCAAGACCAGTGACCCTTCTTCAGAACTAGAAACAGTAAGGAAAAGGTGATATTTTTGCTGATGGGTGGATGTGGTGCTGGGGAGTGCGTAACTAGGTCAGGACCGAGGCAACAGCGAGAGAGGAAAGGATGGAAATTGCAAAACTGATACTTTTTTCCAATTTCAGATGAAAGAGAGAAGATGTACAGTCAAGGTGACGATGGGAGTTAATATGGAAACTATTGAAGTTTGGAATAGCACCGGCGCGGCAGGGAGAGGAGGCCACGCACGAAATGGTGGCAGGGTTTGCCCCGATGATAGGTGGTGATGGTAGACGAGTGTGTTGTCCCGCCATCTGGGGCCTGTGGCAGCAAAGCTCCACCAGCGATCAGGGGTGGTGGCATTGGCAGCAGTGGACTCTTCAAGATGGCAACTCTGGCAAGGCCACACCTGCAGCCAAAGCAGGATTCATCACCCTGTGGTGGCTTGGCCTGACAGCGGAGGCAAGGTCTCATGGTTGAGGGATGAGTATAGGTTCAGTGGCATCAACAATGTCCAGTAGTGAAGAGGTGACACCTAAAATGGGGAGACACTTCTACATTGAGGGGTCTGGTTCAGGTGGGAGCAAAGTGGTGGAGATCTCTCTTGATGCTAGGTGCCTTGCATGGACTGCTTTCAGCACAGCCAACACATTTTCAATTACCCACAGTCTCCATTATCATCTATGTAGTTTCTCTTCTTCCCTGGTTTCCTGTCAACAATCCCTTTGTCTGACTACTTCTATTTCTTTCTCACTCTTGGTTTCATCTCCACAGTTCCATTCACTTCTCTCCTCCCCAACCCCATTATCAGCTTTTCCTCTCTGCTTCCAGTTCTGAAGAAGAGTCACTCGACTTGAAATATTAACTCAGTTTTCTCTCCATGGTTGCTGCCAGAACTACTGAGTTTCTCCAGCAATTTCTGCTTTTGTTTCATTCGGACCGCCAGTAGCCCCACGTCTTTGTTCCATATTATTATGGTGAAATTCAGCCCTGTCTCTCTTGAGTTCACTTGCAGTGCACCAAGAATGCCGAGATTTTATTTGATTTAGTTGACATTACGTTATGGTGTCCACAAACAGCAGGTGTTCAGCTATTACTTTGCCCAACTCAAATTATTGTCTTCGTGAGGTAGCTTCAGAAGCTCATGAATTAGGATAACATTCACACTTTGTTCAATGGGAGGGAAGCAGAATGGTAGACTTGAATAAATTCACTCATTGCCTGCTGCTAGACAGAAGCTAAACTTCAAGGGGACATGAATCAAAGAATCTGTGTTGTAGAATTTTAGCCTTGCTGCTGATTTTCATTAAATGTGATTCCCTGCAGGGAGCCCAGAACCAGGCAGCTTATATGCTAGATTCTGAGCTTCATTTGAAAAATGAAGGCATCACAGACAGGGTTGAAGATTATATAGCATAGTTTACTTAATCACAGGAACCTGCCTGTCCAAGATTCAGAGCAGTAGAAAAAAAATCAGAAACCAGAGTAGTTAAAAAGAAAATGAAAGAAAGACTTTAATTTATTTAGTACTTTCCATTGCTACTGGACATTTCAAAGTGTTTTACAGCCCACTAAGTACTTGTGAAGTGTCTTCACTGTCATGATGTAGGACATCACATAAAAATCAAAGCGGGGGGGGGGGGTGGTCATGGTACTCAATTAATGTATGGTTATATATTGCATCTAAGGGTGTGTATTAAATTGGTGGTTGATTGCAACTTACTGTTCACTTGTCTCTTGCACTCGTAGTGTATGATATTGTGAGTGACTAGAGTCCCTGTTGTACTGGCCAAAATTGCACAGTCTGAATCCAGAGTACCTTGGCCCAGAGCTTGAGGTATTCCTCTCTGGATGTTATTGTCACCTCACTGAGGTCAGCAGCCTTTCACCCATCCATACGTCACTGGGGAGGACCTTCTGGGTGCAAAACGACAAGCAAAAGACCAAGGTACTAAAAAAATGCACGAGCATGGTTACTTTAAGTCTGTTTATATTATTTTGTGATTGAAATTTTAACTTATATTTGCACATTTTGCTGATTTTCATTTTTATCAGAAAGAAATCACCTTTTCGTCACAGAGGAACGGTATGGAGTACGGAAAAGTGAAAACTGCCAATGAATAGGAAGATGTAATTACTACTGAAATTATGGTTGTTCCTCGTGAATAATTTGACCACATTGAGAAGAGGCAGACAGACATCATCATCTCTCTTCACTTCACTTACCCTCCACATTCACTTGCAATTCTACCTCCTCCTGTTCTGTTTGCTACAAATTCATTTTCCTCGACTGTCTCTGCCAAATAGTTATTGCCTGACATATAGTTCATTTTTATATTCCCATGTAAAAATCTCTGGTTTACTGATTAAGAGTCACAAAAATAGGTGGGAGAATGTGGTGGTGAGGACCACAGAAAGAGTCAGTCGAAGGATATTGACGGGATTAAGTGATTGGGCAAAAGGAGCAGATCAAATATAATGTCTGAAAATATGATATCATTCACTTTGACAGGAAAAATAAAGAGGTGAATACTTTTTTAAATGGAGAAAGACTGCAGAAAGCTACTGAAGAGAGGGAGTTGGGAGTCCTTATCTGTGAATTACAAAAATAGTCTTGCATCCAAAATCATGCTGGTAGTGCGAAAAGCAAATAGCATGTTAGCTCTTATTTCAAAGGGGATGGAGTATACAAGAAGGGAGATTTTGTTCAAACTATTCAAGACACTAATCAGGCAGCAGCTGGAATACTGTGAAGTTGTGAGCCTCTTATCTAAAGAAAGATACACTGGCATTAAAGGCAATCCAGAGAAGGTTCAGTGAGCTGATACCAGATATAGAGGAATTATCTTGTGAAGTGAGCTTGAGCTGATTGAGCTTGTGTGCATTTAGAATTTAAAACCAAGAGAAGTGACCTTATTGAAATATTCAAAGATTCTTGGGGTCTTGATATGGGGTAGATATGGAAATTTCGTTTCTCCTTGTGGGAGAGTCGAGCACCAGAGGGCTTAATCTTAGAATAAGGGTTTGCACATTTAAGACAGTGATGAGGATCAGTTCTTTTTCTCAGTGGGTAGTGAATCTGTGGAGTTCTTTACCAGAGACCGCTGTTGAGACTCAGCCAATAAATATATTCAGGCTGAATAGGTAGATTTTTAATTAGTAAGGGAAAACTGAGTTAAAGCGAAAGGCAGGATTATGGACTTGAGAATTATTATTTCAGATATTGTATCATTGCATGGTGGAGCAGACTAGATGTGGACAAGCAGTTGCTGGAAGAACACAGCAAGCCAATCAGCATCCGGAGGTGGAGAAGTCAATATTTCGGGCATAACCTTCCTTCAGATTGAACGGCAGAGCAGAATTGAGGGACAGAATGGCCTATCATCTGCTCCCACATCTTCTGGTCTGATCATCCTTCAGCTTACAACAACTATTAAGGAGAAAATAAATTGACGAATTTCAGGTTTGAGGTGATTTTTACTACCTCAGAGAAATGAGATGGTTCCTGCCTTAGCAGAGATTGGATTACTCTGCCCAAATATTCACATCCCAAGCTGGTCAGCTACCTGGGAGCCAATCATATCATTGTTGGTAGGCAGAAGGCCTGTGTCATTAATAACTGGTCACTAGTCCTTAGACCAAGCAATTACTTGTTGCCATTCAACACACCGTTCATACACAGCCTCCAACTCCAGCTCATCTGTAGCCAGGCTTTCAGTACATTAAGCTGTATATACAGCAACACATACAATCAGCCTTCTTTATTTGTTTTTTTTAATAAATGTAGCATCCTTTAACAATCCTTGGTTTATAATACAGTTTTTTCCCCTTTCAGTCCACAGTCAAAAATTTCGAAAAAGTTAATATCTTTACTTCTGAGACCTCTTTTGTGAACCAAAGACATCCCAAACAATGATCCTCACTGAAATTCAGTGAAGAGAATTGCAATCTGGAAACGCTCCGGAGGATATCATCATCTCCTGAGTGGCTTTTTTCCTTTTGCAGAAGCTTGTTCTGAATTGTGAGGCATCTATTAAAGTTCCCAACCCTGTTCAATTTCCAAAAAAAAACCTCTTGTCAGTCCATCCATGTCGGGCAGCTACTCTTTAGAGCACAAAACTTCACACGATAATGAAGGACTGCAAGGCCTTCTAGTCAAGTCCCTGTAGATTATTTCACTCTCGACTGAGTACACAAAGCCTCCAAAATGCGTACAATTGTGCCAGCAGAAAGATTAAATAGCACAGCTATTAACTTCTAATACTTTATGTTCCCTTCATATTGCCCAATTTGAATCTTTTGTTACATGGAAGGTACTCAACTGAATGAGTTGGTCGAAGTGTTGTTAGAAAGTAGCAGCGATGGCTTCAGATCAGCATTGCTCACTGATTTGTATCAACATCTCACTGTTCTGTATACTACTGATGGTTGTTAGCTGAAAAGAGCACTCACTTTTACCCCAATTTTTTAATGTTTAACAGAATTAGATTGTCAACTGACTTTTCAACTACAGTGGCGAAGAAACAATAATAATGATATGGAAACACTGTACATTTTAATTTGGTTAAATACATTCCACTGATTTCCTGAGCAGCATAATTACCCTTTATTTCATGTTTAACTTAGAATTTAAATATGTCTTACATGACAGATTTACTATATTTTATGAGATGCAATTGAAGGGATTACTGGAAGAGTTATTATTGAATACTATACTTCATGTAATTTTAAGTTGGGAAAAATGAGTGTGTAAAAGTCATCTCTTTGTTGCATAATAAAGAAGTATTGCAACATTTCCATAACAATGTACTTTGCTACATTTTGGGTTAAATAATTCAATGCAAGAGAGTTGTAGATGGTAGAATTTTATAGGGGTCTGTGCTGTGGTGAGATTTGTGGCAGAAGTTTGAAAGAAAACCAGTGATGGCAGGCTGGGAGAAATTCACTGCATCTGCCTGACATCAAGGTGACCTTCTTGCTGCCCAATAAGATGGATTACTCCTCATTAACGACCATATTAACTGCACATTTATATTAAGCCTCCAAGCAACTTAGGCAAACTATGGGGAGACAATTCTTGATTCGCAAATCTGAGATGGTACCCTGTGATTTCATCTTACCACCTGCTCCACTTTTCTTATAGATTCAGGGGATGTGGCTGTGCCAGCATTTATCGACCATCCTTATTTGCCTCGAGAGGGTGGTCATGAGCTGCCTTCTTGAACCAGTGTTGTCCATTTGACATAGGTAGACCCATAATGCTATTAAGGAGAGCATTCCAAGATTTTGACCCAGTGACAGTGAAGGCACTGCAATAAATTTCCAAGTCAGGATGGTGAGTGGTTTTGAAGGGAGCTTGCAGATGATGATGTTCCTTCTAGATGGTAATGGTTGTGAGTTTGACTGGAATGTTGGACAGCATCAATATTCTCAGCCACCCTCCACTGACACTGGCCACATGCACTCCACAAATATGGACTCCTCTAAGTACCCTGCTGGCACACTTCTGATCCACCTACAGTACACTTCTGCACTTAAGTGCTGCACCTGAGGGCACACTGCCAACTATCATTGCAAGGCTGCTGCAAAAATACTGCTTGCTTAGGCAACTGAACCCACAAAGTGGACCAGGCTTCACGCTTGATGTCATTTGCTGACATAGTGCTCACTCACTCTGAGACTACCTGGATGCTCACAGATTGGAAGAAAGCTACTGAGTGAGGAAGTGAAAGTTTAAGGTGATGGATATAGCACTAATGAGGAGGCTGTTCTGTCCTGGATTATATTGAGTCTCTTGAGTGTTGTTGAAACCACGTGCATCCAGGCAAGTGCCAAATAAGTTCCATTCCTGACATATAGTAGGTGGACAGGTCAGGTACTGAGTTCATCGCCATGGAATTCCCAGCCTCTAATTTCCTCTTGTTGTCACAGAATTGATGTGGCTATTCAAGTTAATTTTCAGCCCTCTCTAGCCTTTCCTTTGGCGTTCATCTCTTCTTTTCCCTTCTTTTATCTATTCCCTCTGCCACCGCCATTCTGTTGTTTGTTCATGATCAATAAAATAAGATATCAGCTCCGTGTAAAATCAAAGCAAAATAGAACATGAACATGATAAGGGAAAGGTAATCAGGTTGAAACAAGGACATGATCTTGCTGGAGCATGATTTCACTCAGAATGGACGGAAAGACAAGCGTGGTCCCTGCTTCACAGTCTCTGAGCAAACAATCAGACTGAGATCTTTGGGAAAGCAACTGCTTTATGAACTCTTCAGAATTTTCCAAGCTAGGATAGAGCCAGAGCCTCAGTAACATTCACACTGTAATAATGAAATGGCAGCTGTTTGGGTTTTCAGCACTCGGCAGGCACTCCCTGAGATCTTTCCATTTCACTTCAAGAAAGAGGAAGGACAATCACTAGTTTGAAACCTTCTTTGAGCTGTTAGTCCAGCTGGCAGTGCACTCATTGAAGACAGTGTCAGATGGAGGACAAGACTGGCTGGTATTTCTGCAAAGACACAGGAAGTGGTGCCCCCTGAAGTAACATTTCCCAGTTGGTATGGTGCTGGTGCATTCTAGAGGAGCAAGTAAGAGAACCTGTGGGGGAGAAAGGAGTGGGCAAATGGAACTGGGTAGCAACTACCTTTGGCCAACTGCAGAGAGATGCTTGTGATGGGGACCCTGTGGAAGGCTTCTGAGGTGATCAAGCACAGGGACAAGGGTACCCAGTGGCCAGGGCGTACAGACGATGGACAATTACGCACTTGTTAATGAGAATAGCCAAATTACCAATTGTTTGTCAAGGATTGATTCACTCTATGGGTTAACTTATGGTTTATGAAGTGGACATTACAACAAACAAATTGATTTGTGTGTGTGCGACTTGCAGACTCCCAGCAGATGACTTACCAGGCAAAATTACAACATTTAAGTGCACACAGCACATTTAGTCTTAATGAGCTCTCATAAATGCAACTACTAAATTCTGAAGTTGAACAGAGTCAAGTAAGATCGCACCTATCACGAGAGGCAAAAAATGATCTGTACTATGATAGTGGAGGATGTGAGCTCCATTTACATTGATGGGCATCTCATGCCAGGTAGACATAAAGTAATTGTGGCCCTATGTGTCCAGATCTCAGGCTTATTCCATTGGCGCACTCTCAACTAGCAACAAATTTCAATTAATAGAAGACCTTTTTAGGATGATTCAATAGTCATTGAGTAGTCTTTATTGTCACATGCACTCAAATGAGAGCAGTGAGAGGGTTTGTGATGTTGCTGCGTTGGCACCAACTTAGATACAGGATACTAAGGTACAGATACTTTGTTACAAAATTGAAAGAGTGAAAATTAGTCTACCACAGGAATATAAAGTTTTAAAAGTACTCAAATTACTCAAAGTTACCAGAATAAGAATAAAAAGTGTCTTTAAAAAGCACACAAATTTCACTAAACCAACTGGGCTTCCGAACTTGACGCTTCATCGTCTCCACATGCTGGCCTCTGGTCTGAGACCTGCCCCAAGGACTCGCCTCCCTCGCCGGCTTGGACTCAAACTCCCTCCTGAGCCGGGCCAAGACTGTCGACCCACCTCCAGGACATTAGTGCATCACCTTTAGAACCGGCGTGGAGAGTCAGACTGAGAGAGTTGTAGGCATTCATACCACGGCTGGATTGTCTCTGGAGCAGACCCTCACAGGCCAAATACATGGCCAGCCTGTGCTTTTCATTGGCAGGAAAACGTCTCATTTCCTCAATGTCCAGTTAGTATGTAAGCCTGCTAATGGATCCTGCAATGTGTGTTCATTGTCCTGGGAGCAGCGACAGCCAACCTTCCATTTACACTGTGCTGCTGCTCGGAGCTTTGTGCACATTAATTGAGATGCTGATGCATTGGCTTCCCCATTTGAAAGCCACTGCTGTGCATGGGCCTCGGAAGTCCATGCAGCAGCAAAAATAGTTTGGGAGGGAGCATTGGTCACAATCCTTTCATTCTCTGACATTCTACCTTCATGTTATACAACCAAGGGAATGTGTTGTTCCTGGCTATCAAAGACATACTGGATTGCAGAGAACCTAAAGCATATGAAGGGCACAAGAAATCACTTCCAGCATAAGTTCTTCATCAGGAATGTTAGATGAAGAACTTAGACTCGAAATGTTGACTCCCCTGTTCCTCTGATGCTCCCAGTGCTTTTCCAGCACCACACTTTTTGACTCTGATCTCCAGCATCTGCAGTCCTCACTTTCTCCACAAGAGATCACTTACAGGGCAACAAATCTAGGACAAAGGGAGAGTCAGGAAGCACTGACACTCATTCATTTCTCCTGACTCTATTTACTTCAGCCATCCAGACAAATAAAAAGGTATTCACACTCCAAACACGAGCTCACTTTACCAGATACTCACACTCATTAGCACCCGATGTTTTTGCAATGTGAAAACCCCAGAGTCAACCCAGATAGCGCCTTCAAATGATCTGTGAGCTCAAGTGATTTCAAAGATAACCGGGAGCTGATGACCCCCTGCTTAACAGCAAGCTATGCCCCTCAGCCCACACTGTCAATTATGTCCCAAATGGCACCCTCTCTGTGAATTATGTCTCAAACTGCTGACATATACAAAGGCAGGGATAAAAAGCCAGACTCAATGCTGTTGAAGTGGAACAATGTGACTGAACACTCTCACATATGCCAACTGGGTTTAAGCATTGACATGGCCTTACTTCTTGTTTCACTATTCATTCTTCTCATGTTTAGTAATTGATAAACTCATTCTTTGTTGACTCAAGAAATTATGGTTAAATTGGCTCATTTTTCAACTCAAGTTAATTTGGATCTGAGAGAAAGGTATCCACAAGAGAAGGGATTCTTTCTAAATTAACTTTGTTACAAGCCAACAAGGGATTGGCTGGAAAAAGAAGAGCAGCCAGTTCATCCTCTCCTGGGAAACTGACAGTTTGGAGTGTCCTTGAGGAGAAAGTGAGGTCTGCAGATGCTGGAGATCAGAGCTGAAAATGTGTTTTTCGGGCTTATGCCCGAAACGTCGATTCTCCTGTTCCCTGGATGCTGCCTGACCTGCTGCGCTTTTCCAGCAACACATTTTCAGTTTGGAGTATCCTGTCTGGAAAAGTAAGAAATTGGGGAACCTTGCGTATTGTCCGATTGTAACTGTTATGACATTGAATTCACTCACTAAATGCATTGGAGCAGCCATCACCCTGTTGTACCATCAGCTCTACCTCCTCTTCCTCCATTAGGATCGGGATTGCAGGAGTAGATGCTGCAAACAGTCCATGCCAGTTGCCTAGGATTCTGGGCCTGGAGGCACGTGACAATGATATTAATGCTTGTAGCAGAGCAAATATAATGCCTAAAAAGTTTTGCATGGTTGTTACATCATCTGCCTCCAGTGGTAAATCACGTTTTTATTCATTGCTATTATTTTGTTTTAACCTTGTAACATCCCAAACAATCATAATTGTGAGGCCAACATTTTGTACATCTTTATTTTTACAGCTTTTCTGACCATTGTGAACAAGATTGGACTGAAAAGCTGGGAAAAAATAAAATCAATGATCTGGAACAATTAGAAATGATGTGCGGCAGCAGTTATTAATATAGCCACAAAGTAGGCCTCAATGCAATCCTCAATCACGGAGGTGTTGTCGTAATTTGAGAATAAAATGTAACAGAATGTGATTATCTGGAAATCATCAGCCTGATCCCCACCCCCCTACAGATCTGTACACCATTATGGGTAAAGTAATATTGTGTGACTTCGATTATTAGTTTAACCAAACAGCGTGCCTTGCTGACAAACACCATCATCCTTGAAGTATAACGCCCACAACTGGGAATAAAAGGTAACAGTGTGTGACTGGTGTGAGTGCTATTTCAGTTAACGATGATAGCATTTTCACTCGGCCTACTCTATTTATGAAAGGGCAGAAGTTTCATCATAACTACATCTGCGAATCTGTTAATGTATACTCCATGCCTGACTACTGGCACTTAAAGAGATCTCAGTGGCATTGGAATGTCTGTCCTCAAACATAATTTCCAAACCCAATTTAACATAACACAATCTCTGTTCACTTGCAATTTCACACAGAATTTGTGTTCACTCTTCTTTAGTCACCATGTCTTATACAATAATATTCTTAGGTTTCATTATTTTTGGAGAAGTTGGGAGAGAGTTCTGGAGGGGAAATTTGGAACTAAAATTTTCCCGACTGGGAAATATATCATCTTTTGAGAAGGAAATCATGTTTGGGAGGGGGTTTGCAGAAAGTGTTGTGGGGGTGGGGGGGGGGGGGGGGGGGGGGCGGGTTTAGTGGTGGTGGTGATCATGTGGAGAAATCCTAGTCAGTGGAAACCTCATGGGGAGATTGTGGTCAAGTCAGGACAGAGTATGATCATTTTAAGCATTCAGGCAAGTCTTTTATAGACTTTTAACTTCTTGAGTATCCCACTGACCATCTAATTTACTGTACACAGACTTCTCCTGAGTAAACACCACAGAAAAGTATTGATTTAGTTTCCTGGCCATGCTTTCTGCCTGCACCAACTGATATCCATGTCATTTTTTTCAAAATCTCTACTATTCCTCTGACAATATTTTATTGTTAATGGATTTAGATTAGACCTTTGAGTTCTCCTTTATTGTCATTCAGCTGAACTCAATTCCTTTTACCTGCTTGCTTTCCTGAGCCTTTGACACTTAATTCCTACCCAAACATAATTGTCCAGAGGAATCAAATTTACTGCTTAGTGCCATTCAACAATTTGTTATGTTTTGTAGTCAGCCTCACCTCCTGAGCCAGCTCCACCATGAAACCTGGTGAATTTTCTCAACATATCTTACCAAATTCACCCCAATATCTACCTACCTGCCCCATTGTTACCCTCACATCCGATTCTGACCCATTACTTATTGTGAGCCATTCCCAGAACAACAGCAGATGTCATGAAACTCATTGGCATTCCTTGCACCTACATTGTCTTCAAAAGCTCATTGTCAACAAAGGCAAATGCTGCCAGTTGGAGCTGCCTCTTCACATGCAATGTTCCTCAGACATGGCAGACAGGGCAGAGCCAGCAAATCAATTTGTGAACATGGACGTGGACATCATACTAGGCAGAGTGAGGCAGAGCCAGTAAATCCTATAGCCCTGGACCAGCCGTGGATACCATGACACCAGGTCATGGACTGAGGCTGTCATCCCCAGATGAATGCACTCTCAGCATGGCTCTGTAGGAAGGAGATCAATGTCATTCTCCACTCCACTGGCATGAGTACCACCATCTTCTGTCGAATATCTCTCTATCCCTGTTACTATACCCACCTGCCACCAAGGTTTATGCATTTACACTTCCACTATTGCATGTGCCATCTTTCTCACTCACTCTCACCCATCCTGTCACCAATAACCCCGCATGCTACTCATTCACAAAAGTAACAGCTGTGCTATCCACTTTCAATTCCCTTATGAGCTGCCTCTCTCCCATTCTAGGAGGAAAACAGACCACAACAGAAAAGAAAGAGTATAGGTGGACGGTGGACTGCTGACATTTGGTTCTTCACCCAATTTGTGGAGAGCATCATGACTCTGACCATCATGGGACAGAGTGACTGCATCCCAATTCTTGGATTGGTACTGCAGGGTGACCTTGACATAATGTATCAAGATCCTCCAACTTAAGACTGTCCCTTTCGACCTGACTGAGTTCTGTCGACAACCAAGGCAAGCTTACTTCCATTGTGTCTGTGCCAAATGGCAATTCAAGACAGATGTAATATGAGCCTGAGACTGCATAAAAGCAAGGCAAGGTGATTTAAGGCATGGATACTGAAAGCATTAAGGTAGGCTCAGAGTGAGGGTGCACTCTGAGTGCAAGAAAAAAGACTGAACATGCAGCCTGGTCCAGTCCATGAGCAGAGTCCATGAGCCTGAGCACACAGTGTCCTTTCTATAGCATTACAATGATTGTTGTTGATGCAGTATTGAAGTGCAGAAGCAACCTGTAAGTGGGTAGAAGATGTACCCTAGTGGTACTTAGATGCCAATATCATGGATGTTGGGTGCCTGTGGCCAGTACCATTGAAATTTGCCCTGAGAAATTGGTGGCTCGTGTCAAACATGGATGTTGTTCAGCGAAAGTGGAAAGCAGAATTTTAATCACTCTGATTTCCATGCCAAGTTTTCTCGACATGCAACTTGTTTAGCTTATTTGGTATGATTGTAAGCTCAATACTCTTGAAATAATTTAAGCTGTCAACATGACGTTTCACAAGCAATACACTTCTTTAATTGGCAACTTGCCATTGCCCAGCGAGAAACTCATCTTGTTGTTTAGCATCTCTATAAAAGATGGATTGAAATGCTTTTGACATCGAGATTAGCCTCACTAGGCTTCTCATTCGATTCGGTGACAAATCTTGCCAAAGCCCATGTCACTCAGACCCTACCAAAATTCCACCCAGAATTATTGTGATTACAAGAGCAGGTCAGAGGCTTGGAATTATGTGGGGAATGATTCACTCCCTGTATAGAGTACAAGCTGATGGAATACTGTCCACTTGTCTGGATGAGGATAACTCTAACAGCATGCGAGGACACCATCTAAGATATGGCAGCCATTCTGTAAGCAACAAAATACACTCCCTCAACCATTGAACTCACTAACGGCAGAGTGTAACATATTCGAGATGCACTGCAGCAACTCACCCAGGCTCCTTTGACAGCAACTGCCACTTCTATGAGACCAACCATCTGGAAGGACAGGAGTAACAGGGTAGCACAGTGGCTCAGTGGTTATCAGTGCTACCTCACAACGCCAGGCTTTGAGGGTTCGCTTCCAGCCTCGGGTGACTGACTGTCTATGCGGAGTTTGCACATTCTCCTGTGTCTGTGTGGTTTTCTTCCGGTTTCCTCCCACAATCTAAAGATGTACAGATTAGGGTGAATTGGCCATGCTAAATTGCCCATAGTGTTCAGGGATGTGTAGGTTAGGTATATTAGTCAGGGAAAATGTAGAGTAATAGGTTGGGGTGGGTTACTCTACAGACGGTTATTGTGAACCTGTTGGGCCAAATGGCCTGTTTCCACACTGTAGGCATTCTATGATTTCAGATGAATTGTAAAGCCACTAGCTGTGACTTCCTCGACATGTCCCTACACCACCCTGACTCCGAGCTCTACTGATATTGTTTCACTGTCACTGGATTAAAATTCCGGAGATCCCTAACAACACTAAATGGACAGCAGCAGTTCATCACCATCTTCATATGGGGAATAAATACTGGTCTTATCAGGGATGTCCATCACTGATGAAAAAATGTTTAAAAAAGTATGAGTGTGGGTAAGTAAGAGCTCGACTTAATGGTTTAGACTGAAGAATTGATGCAGCATATAACACTACAATGTTCTTTACGTCCTCAAACACCTCAACACTTGCCATCATTGACCTGGTCACCATTTTTGACAAAACTACGACCACAGCAAAGGACAAATTTGTCGCAGGTAGAATTTGCAGGTAGAGAAGCATTACAGCCTAAAAAAAATAGATTGGAGATTTTTACACATGTTGTAGAAGTTATGAACTGTTGAAGAATAAGGAGATTCAGGGGACATGCACAGAAATCTTTAAAAACTAGGGACAGATACAGAAAATAATCAAAAATCTAATGGAATATTAACAATTATTTCATGGTGTCAATACAAAGTTAAAAAGCAGTCTACATATTCTTCACAGTCCATAAAGCTCCATTCCAAATCCATCTAAAATACTAAATTTAATTATGGACACCAAACATTGAGAAGGAGTGAAGAGCCTTGGCAACAATAAATGCTGGGGATCACAGCGGGTCAGACAGCATCCATGGAGAGTGGGAAAGCTAGGGTTTCAAGTATGGATGACTTTTCATCATAGCCTTGGAGAGGGTGCAGCATAGACTGCCAGATTTGTTCCAAGCTTATGATAGTAAAATGCAAGGACAGATTACAAGACTACACTTAAGTTTCTTTAGGTACAGCAAAAAGGTTTAAATTATTATCTAATTGTGTGATAGAAAATGATCAAAGAATTTGATATGGTAGTTATAGAGCAAGCAATTCCTCTTGTCAAAGCTTAGGGCGGCACAGTGGCTCAGTGGTTAGCACTGCTGCCTCACAGCACCAGGAACCTGGGTTCGATTCCTGCCTTGTGTAACTGTCTGTCTGGAGTTTGCACATTCTCCCCATGTCTGCGTGGGTTTCTTCCCACAATCCAAAGATGTACAGGTTAGGTAAATTGGCCATGCTACATTGCCCATAGTCAGGGATAAATATAGGGTAGGGGAATGGGTCTGGGTGGGTTGCTCTATGGAGGGTTGGTATGGGCTTGTTGGGATGAAAGGCATGTTTCCATACTATAGGGAATCTAATCTACTCAAAACAAGAGTAACTTTGCCTTAAAATTACACTTGGGGCATTGAGCATGATATCAAGAAGCATTTCCCCTGATGGTTGAATCTGAATCTCTCATTCTTGAAATATTACTGAGTGTGTCTTATTTGGGGATTAGACAGGAAGGTTTACCTGACTCGCACCTGGAATGAATGTGTTGGACAGGCTAGGTTTGTATCTACTGGAGTTCAGCAAAGTGAAGATTGATTTGATTGAAGCACAGAAGATATTGGAAAGGTCTTGACCGGGTGGTTATGGAAAGAATATTTCCTATTCTGAGATAGTGTGGAAGCCCTTTTCTCTAAGGGTTGTGAGTTTTTGGAATTCTCTTCCTTAAAAAGCAGTGGAAACAGAATCCTTAAATATTTTTGAGGCAAATGTAGATTGATTTTTGAGAATCAAGTGATTGTAAAATTAGGTAAGAATGGGGATTTAAGATTATAATCAGATCAGTCATGATCTTTTTAAATGGCAGAGCAGGTTGATGGAATGAATGGCCATACCTACTACATGTTTATATGTTTGCATGTTCCAAATACACAGAACCAGTAGCCTTCAGAGATGTTCACAGCAACCAGTGCTCTTCTTGCCTTCCAACATAACAACTCATCAGGGACTCATTCCGACTTTGTCCCTTCGAACTGATCTGAATGACATGTTGAAAACATCACAACAACCCACACCATTATTGTTTGGCAGAAGTTAATCTAGCACCCAACAGTGAAACTCAAATGAATTTAATGGAACAGCAAGTTCCTTCAATGTTACAATATTCCCAGATTGCTGCTTACACAGTACAATTAGGTCGAACAAAAAAAAAGAATTTGTCACACAATAGAGTTCAGAAGTAGTCTTAGTTCTGAAGAAGGGTCACTGGACCTCAAACATGTAACTTTGCTTTCTCTCCACAAATGCTGCCAGACCAACTGAGCTTCTTCAGCAATTTCTGTTTTTGTTTCAGAAGTAGGGGTTTGTTACTACAGTTATTCAGGGTTTTGTTGATACAGCATCTAGAGCACTGTGTAAGCACTGAAAGAACTGTGGATTCTGTAAATCAGCAACAAAAATAGAAATTGCTGGAAAAGCTCAGCAGGTCTGGCAGCATCTGTGGAGACAAAGCAGAGGTAACGTTTTGGGTCGAGTTCTGAGGAAGGATCATTTGACCTGTAACGTGATTTCTCTCCACTGATGCTGCCAAACCTGTTGAGCTTTTCCAGCAATTTCCATTTTTGTTAGAGCACTGTGTGCAGATGAGGAACTCTCTACCTAAGAGGCGACTGTTGCATGAGAAGCAATTGGTTCTACTGGAATTGTATTCACGAGAGTTTAGAAGAATGAGAGAGGATATGATTTTAATGTATATAATTCTAACAATGATGGACAGACTAGATGCAAAGAGGATGTTTCCCACTGATTAGAGAGTCTATAAATAGAGCATAGAACATAAAACAGTATAGCACAGTACAGGCCCTTCAATCCACTATGTTGTGCTGAGCATTTATCTTAATCTAAGATCGACCTAACCTACACACCCCTCAATTTACTGCTGTCCATGTGCCTGTTTAGCAGTCGCTTAGGGGTCACAATTTCAGAAATGCGTGCTAGGATGCTAAGAATATTCCTTCACTCAGAAAGGTGGTCAACCTGTGGAATTCACTACCACAGACAGCAAGGCCAGGACCTTAAGTATATTAAAGAAAGAGGTTAATTTTAGTTATTAATGGCATCAAGAAGGTTTGGAGAGAAAGTGGGAACATTGTGTAAAAATAAAGGATCAGCCATGATCATATTGAATAGTGGAGCAGGTTTGAAGGCAAAATGACCTACTCCTGCTCCTAATTGCTACATTTCTATGTTAACAGAGATCTGGGTCATTGTGTCACTGTTTCAACATCCTGGGACTCCACTCCTGATGACATTGTGGATGTACCTACACCAAAATGACAGTAGCAGTTCAAGAAGGCAGTTCACTGTCACCTTTTTAAGAGAAATAAGCAATAAATGTTGACCCAGCCAGCCACATCTGCATTCCATGAATGCATTAAAAAAATCAGAGGTTCCAATCCAGCCTAGAAAGGATCTTATCCCATCAGGGACTTCTATCACGTGAGAAATCTCTATCCCATCAGACACCTAAGGTTTTTATCCCATCAGACACCTCCATCATTGATGTTGACTGTATTACTCTCTTTAGAGATGCTGCTAAACCTGCTGTGTTTTTCCAACAAGTCAGACTTTATTTCAGATTTCCACCATCTGCAGTAAATTGCTTTTGTTCGCAAAGGGACTTATCTTTCTCAATTTGTGCTCAACTCCAGAGATTAAGAAAAAGAATATTGCAGTAACTCTTTGTATCATAGAACTATTTTATCTATCTTATTTAACAAATTAATTAACAAGATGTCAGGGGAATTTAAAAGACAGGAATACAGTATCAAAGACTAAATATTCTTGTTAAATACACAGAGCATTGTTTATAATTAAATAGAGATATCACACTGAGAACAGACAGCCTTGAATTCCTTTCTTCATTTTACCATAGTAATGGAAATTCTGCACAAAGTGTATCTTTACTGCTTTCTAACAGAGACAAGTGGCTGAATGTTGACAGTTTGGCACGGACTGAGAGCTGGGAAATTCGCTGGGGACAGGCAAGTGGCATTCTTGGTATTTTCCCACCACATGCCATTCAGTCAGCAGTGGGATGGTAGTAGACAACATAGCATATGGAGCCCAACTGACCACTTACGCAGTTAATTTAGGGTTGATCTTCCTGCCTCTCCTGGCATTTAAACAATACTTGAGGGACTTGGCAAACCGTAGAAATGTGTCAGCTTCTTGAGGGGTTTCAGGGTGGAGCAACACAAATAGGGGGAGGTCTCTTTTTGGGAATTCTTTAATCCACAGAACCACATAGCCTCCCACCATCCTCCAACAGAAATGGCTACCTTGGTAGAAATGGCACTGAATGCTTCACAACCAGACCCCCACTCCCACCAGGGCTTGTCTGACTGCCACTCAGTGCCTCCAAATCCCACTAGGCTGACACTGAGGGCACACAGACATCAACATGCTCTCATTGCGTGAATGCACCCTGGGAAGTGTGGCCACTGCTAATTCAGTCAGCTGACTTTGGTTGCTCCAGGCACAAATGCCCACCAAAGCTGTGTGTGGTGGGATTTTTGAAAATCGGCACTACGTGCCTCTTTGCAGGCTGGGGGCAGATATTGTCTTGTGTAGGAATCCTGTGCTTGACATGACCTGCCCACCCTCAATGCCCTGTCCTCCTCCTTGCTGCCAGACCCTTGAGTCTGGACCTGACCAAACTACTGCATTTCCAACAACATGAATGCTTTGTGCCCAGACCATAGTGGAACTTCTTGGGGGGAGCTGTGGGGACTGCAGAGCTGCCAACCATTTAATAGTCAGCTGTTTTTAGATGTGGGAATGTCCCATACATGGGACAGCACTTTCCTCTAGAGCCAAGCTGTCTGGGCTTGCCATCTAACGATGGGCTTGGCCCTTGACATTGCTGTTGGGTGGATGTGGAGGGTGATGTAAAACCAATGCTACTTTTTAAGATTCCAGATTTTGAATCAATCCAAATGGAATCCATGATTAACCAGTTGCTGACACATTGATAAAACTGACCAACCAAAACTGACAGAACATTGGAACTCTGTAAGTCAGCATTCCACATCCTGCTCTGCAGTGCTAACTCTGTAGGAGTGTGTGATGCAACCTAAAAGGTTTCTAGGAGCCATACTGATTGATAGATGTGACTTTTTGTTGGGTGGGAGCCGAATCAAATCAGGAGCAGGTAGGCCTGTGCTCTATTTGAGAATGGACGGAGGGGGAGAGCACTGTTTACCCTCAGTACTTGGCATCTGATTTCAGGAGCCTGGGAAAGTCTGATTCCAGGGTGATTGGGAGGGGAGGGTTTACAATTAAGTGCCTGGCAGAGAGATCATAGTGGGAGTGTGATGGAAGCCATGGTGACGATGAAAGCATGTTGGGGAAGTTGACAAGTGATCAGTCGGAAGATTGGAAAGATCAGGGTTGGCATGTGTGGTTGCAGGTTGACAGCTGGGTAAGGAGTCACATTAGAATGAGCAGCTAACGGGGAAGGCACCTTCTTCCTGATTTAGCACACAACATATGCACATGATTACATTTGGTTTGCTAACTGATCTTCCTGCCCTGCCATCATTAAAAAAAGGCAATAGATCTGTTGCATACAGACTCAGATTAAATTATTCCTTATCTGATCTAATCCTAATTATTTGTTGGATTTAAATTCTCCCATTGTTCCAGTCTAAGTTGGTCTTAATATCAGATCAAATGTATGCATTGTATCTCTTCAAAATGGTCCATCATGACAAGCCTGGTTTGCTCACCTGTAGCAACAACACTGTTAATGGTTAATCAGAAGGTAGTACCCTAATATAAGATTTGATTCCCTACAGTATGGAAACAGGCCCTTCGGCCCAACAAGTCCACACCAACCCTCCGAAGAGTAGCCCACCCAGACTCATCCCCCTACCCTAATTTTATCCCTGACTATGGGCAGTTTAGTATGGCCAATTCACCTAACCTGCACACCTTTTGGATTGTGGGAGGAAACCAGAACACCCAGAGGAAACCCACACAGACACAGGGAGAACATGCAAACTCCACACAGACAGTTGCCCGAGGCGGGAATCAAACCTGGGTCCCTGGCGCTGTGAGGCAGCAGTGCTAACCAATGAGCCACTGTGCTGCCCATATGAACCACTGCTGTTTTACTTCATTTCAAATATTTATAACTTTTGTAAACAGCAGAGGTAACAAAACAAGCTCCCTGAAATTTCTTGAAATGATACCAGTCAACAATAGAAAGACAAGACTGTATGATTCATGTATGTTGGTGACACTGAATTGGTGGGTTTGACAACAAATGAATTGCTAGATTGCAATGGGTGGGTCACCACAGAATAATGGAGCTGACAATATTTGTACATTATCATCAATAAGTGTCAGCACATTGTGAGGTAAGCAGTTTTATTTTTCCTATGTTTGTAATCAGATACGCTATTTATTTGACACATTAGTGCAGAATAAATATGCTTGAATCAACTGATGAAGGACATGTGACATTTGTATTTAACATGTACTATAACCTATGATTAAATGAGTGACATGAAAGCTCTCTCCCATTTGAATCCTTGTTTTATGTACAGAGGAAAAAACAAAGCTGCTATGACTAAACAAAACTGCTCAGAAACCAAGGGCCAACAAGCATGTTGTCAACAAAACAAGGCAATTAACATCCTGGAATATAAATCTGCTAACTGCAGCATCACCTGGACTTTGAAGCTTCACATGGTGCTGTAATTAAAATATTTGATGCAGCTTTCATTTTAGTCTGAAATTAAGTTATTATACCATAAAATAACAAGATGGGGAAGAAAATAAGATGTTAAGTTACAAAGTAACATTGGCAGAGCTTGGAAAATTGGATCTATTACCATCCTACAAACTATAATTGCTACATGTCTTTGCACGTTGTAAATAAAGGTTGTAGACTTGCCTGATTTAGTATCAAATTGACTTTTTTGCTCTTCGCTGACTTTTTCCTACTTATGCAAAGCATATCTGAAATTAAAACCTCTTTGTAGATATGGATTGCTGGGATGAAGATAAGTCGCACCCGTTTTTATGTCACTAGCTGTTGGATCCCGGTAAGTGGTAATTCACTAATATTCTGGAAAGCTTTGGAATATTTTAAACAGCTTTTCACTGTTAATGAATCAGAGGTAGCCAATGAATGAGTATAGAATCGAACCCTAGAATTCAATAAAAATCTGGAAATAAAAGTTAGTCTAATGGGGACCATATAATTACTGTTAATTATTTTTAAAAAGATCTGGTTCATTTTAGAGAAGAAAATCTGCCGTCCTCACCTAGTCTGACCTACGTGTGACTGGACCAAGAGCAACACAGTTGATTCTTAAAATCCTTCTGTACAATTAAGGAGTTCAATTTATCAGAAATTGCTGGGAAAAATTCAACGGGTTTGGCAGCATCTCTGGAGAGAAGAAATGTTCTGAAGAAGTGTCACAGGATCTGACATGTTATCTCTGCTTTCTCTCCAGAGATGCTGCCAGACCTGCTGAGCTTTCCCAGCAATTTCTCATTTTGTTTTTGATTTTCAGCATCCTTGGTTGCATGTTTTTTTGACTTTCAGTTAAGTTGGCCTAGCCTACGATACCCATATGCCTTCCCTGATGTGGAAGTGCCAGTGTTGGGCTGGGGTGGACAAGGTCAGCAATCACATGACATCAGGTTATAGTCCAACAGGTTTATTTGAATTCGTAAGCTTGAGTAGTGCTGATGAGAGAGCAGTGCTCTGAGAGCTTGTGATTTCAAATAAACCTGTTGGACTATATACCTTCCAATAAATTTAAATGAAGGATCGGGGAATGTGGAGAGGTAATGAGGTAAGGTGTGTGAAGTAAGCGGAAAGAATGATCAGGACGGAGTCAGTGAATGAGAAGACTTTTGAACCAGGATTGAGTCAGAGGTGAGGATTGGAAAGAGGGAGGGGATTGGGGTAATTGGCTGATGGTAGATGTGGAAGTGTGGGTAATGAGAAGGTCAGTGTGAGTGTTTGTGGTGTTCGATTTTGCACTTCATGATAACAGCTGAGAATCAGCTTCCTGTTTTTAGAATCCCCTTTGGTTGGTCACAACAAATATTTTTGTTTCTTTTTTATAGCATGTAGCTATTAACCTCAATTAGACTGAGTTAATCAGACCAAATTTGAAGTACAGCCAATTTCGAGGATTTCCTGAATGAAAGAGAATGGAGGTTTATAAGCTATTAAATTTGAAGAAAGAGTAAAAACATGACATATAGCATAAATATAGCACTAAAATTAAGCTTAAGGAGAAAAGAGGGGAGGAAGAGAGTGTTCATACAGATAAAAAGGTACAAGCAGTTGCAGTTTAACATTTTAGAGTATTCTGGTAACAAGAGTGAGAAGTGAATCCCAGTGGTTTAGGTGTTATCTTGTTTTTTCAGGCATGGTGAAGATTGATTACTCACTGAATGGTAGCTTTTACAAGTTATTTTTGGCAATATCAGTTTCTGAGATTGTGAGGGAGGAGGAGAGAAGCAGTTCCTTGCTGGTATCAGTCCATGTTGCTTTCTCTCAATTTTTGCCCAAAGAAAATTGCTGAAATATGGTTTGTTTGTAAATTCCAAGTCTAGCTCCATTGTATTTTTCAAGCTGTACACTCTGCAGGGAACCTCTCACCTCCAAACTTGTGATTTTTTCATGAAATTGAGTGTAAAACAAGGAATGTGAATTTCTTGATGCTTCATTGAGTTTAACTGCCTCTTGATTAAAATGATAATTCTAATGTAGCCTGTTTTATATCTTTCTGGTCTGGTTGCCTGAGCTTGACAGGTGATTACTTTTCAAAATATTTTCATACAAAAAATAAATTCAAATGATAAAAGTTGTACTTTGGTTTTCTATTTTCATTATGAATGTAACAAGTTAGCCAAGGGTTAGCCCAGGATATTCTCATTGAATATAACTTCTGGAACAATTCTTGTGAGTACATCTGAACTATCTGAAGCCTGCAACTCTAGCTCAAAGTTGAAAACTTCTTTGTTAGGTCATGGGCAGTCATAGAGTCCTACAGCACGGAGACATGCCCTTTAACCCAAACTGGTCTATACTGACCAAAGTGTCAGTCCACGCTAACCCCATTTCCTGCACTTGGCTCATCTCCTTCTAATCCTTTTCTATTCATGTATTTGATCAAATGCCTTTTAAATGTTGTTAATGTACCCACCTCAACCATTTCTACTAGCAGCTCATTCCTTATGCGTACCACCCTCTGTATAAAAAAGTTGCCCCTCAGGTTCCCTTTTATTCTTTCCCCTCTAAACTTAAACTGATGTTATCCAGTCCTCAGTTCCCCAACTCTGGGAAAAATACCAAATGCATTCGCTCTATCCATGCCTCTCATAATCTTATACACCTCTGTAAGGTCCCCTTTCAGTCTCCTACGCTCCAAAGAAAAAGTTCCCAGCTTGTCTAACCTCTCCTTTTCACACAGACCATTGAGTCCAGGCAACATCTTTGTGAATTTCTTCTGGACTCGTTCTACTTTAATAGCATGCTTGCTGTAGCAAGGTGACCAAAACTGAACACAATACTCCAGGTGTGGCCTCACCTATGTAACAGGACCCGAAATGTTATCTCTACTTTCTCTCCAGAGATGCTGCCAGACCTGCTGAGCTTTCCCAGCAATTTCTCATTTTGTTTTTGATTTCCAGCATCCGTAGTTCGATGGTTTTTTGACTTTCAGGAAAGTTGACCTAGCCTATGATGCCCATATGCCTTCCCTGATGTGGAAGTGCCAGTGTTGGGCTGGGGTAGACAAGATCAGAAGTCACACGACACCAAGTTATAGTCCAACAGGTTTATTTGAAATCTAAAGCTGTACAACTGCAACACAACATCCCAACTTCTATACTCAATGCCCTGACTGATGAAGGCTAGTGTGCCAAAATCCTTCTGCAATGCCCTGTTTACCTGTGACTCCACTTTCAGAGAACTGTGAACTTGAACTCCAAAATTCCTCTGTTCCACTACACTTCTTAGGGCTCTACCATTCACCATAAAACTCCTACCTTGATTTGACTTTCTGAAATGCAAGATCTCACATTTGTTGATATTAAATTCCATTTGCCATTTCTCAGCCCACCTCCCCAGCTGATCAAGGTCCAGCTGCAATTTCTGATAACCTTCCTCGCTATCTACGTTACCGCCTATTTTTGTGTCATCAGCAAACTTACTAATCATGAGTTGTACATTCTCATCCAAATAATTGAAAAAGATAACAAACAGCACCAACCCCAGAGGCACTCTACTAATCAAAGGCCTCCAGACTAACAAGCATCCTTCCACTATTACCCTCTGTTTCCTATCATCAAGCCACTATCTGTGTAAAAAGATTGCCCCTCAGGTTCCCTTTCATTCTTTCCCCTCTAATTTTAAACTGATGTCTTCTTGTCCTCGATTCCCCAACCTTGGGAAAAGTCTGAATGCATTCTCCCTATCCATGCCTCTCATGATCTTATACACCTCTATAAGGTCCTCTCTCAGTCTCCTATGCTCTAAAGAAAAAACATGGAGAAAGGGAATCCTTGTTGGAAACTTAAATCTCCCAAGCGAATCTCATCCTGATGTATGCCTTTACTTGTATGTCTGATCCTTGACTATAGTGACTGGAAAATCTAGGTCTATCTGCTTCTGATATGGTTTTTCACATGGCACGCAATCTGATGATGAGGCTGTTGGTATGAATTAAAGCCTTTGTGAATGTGGCAGGTTTCTCCAGTGACAGCTAATATTTGTGGAAGTCATGTGTTGTGAGAACAGATGCTCAAAACTCTACTGACATGAATATTGAAATGGCATAAATCTACTGTAGACTCTGATCTCCATTTTCTTACAATGTTATGCCGGTAAATTGTGAGGGCAAGGAAAGAGTAATGGATCGGAGATACCGACATTCTATCCACTGACAAGTTGATAGTTACTGCTTGAAGTGACATTAAGTGTTTAATGAATTCACTGAAAAATAGATGAGTATAGTATAATAAGACAAAAATGGCAATGTTATGTGACAGATTTCCCATCATTTGCATCCCAACAATGTTAACTGTTAAGCATATCAGTGCCCTCTTGCATTGCTTTTGGATGTATCGAAGCACATTTTCCAGCAAAGCAATTGATAGCCTTAGTCAAAATAAAAATCACACAACACCAGGTTATAGCCCAACAGATTTATTTGGAAGCACTATCTTTCAGAGCACCTCTCCTTCATCAGGTGTTTGTGGAGTATAAGATCGTAAGACACAGAATTTACAGCAGAGGTTTACAGTGTGATGTGATTGAAATGATACATTGAAAAAGACCTGGATTGTTTGTTAAATCTCTCATCTTATGTAACTTTAAAAAAAGTTCTTAGATTGACATATGAACGAACTGAAACCAACACGGTCATTCTAAAAGATGAGAGACTTACCAAACAATCCAGGTCTTTTCTCGATGAATCATTTCAGTTGTGTTGCACTGTAAACCTTTGCCTAAAATTCTGTGTCTTACGATCTTATTCTCCACAACCACCTGATGAAGGAGCAGTGCTCTGAAAGCTAGTGCTTCCAAATAAACCTGTTGGACTATAACCTGGTGTTGTGTGAATTTTAACTTTGTCTAGCTAGTCATAGAGTCATTGAGATGTACAGCATGGAAACATACCCGTCTATCCAACCCATCCATGCCAGCCCAATCTAGTCCCACCTGCCAGCACCCAGCCCATATCCCTCCGACCCCTTCCTATTCATATATCCATCCAAATGCCTCTTAAATGTTGCAATTGTACCAGCCTCCACCACTTTCTCTGGCAGTTCATTCCATACACGTACCACCCGCTGCATGCAAAAGTTGCCCTTTAGGTCTCTTTTATATCTTTCACCTCTCACCCTAAACCTATGCCCTCTAGTTCTGGACTCCCCCACCTCAGGGAAAAGACTTTGCCTATTTACCCTATCCATGTCCCTCATAATTTTGTAAACCTCTACAAGGTCACCCCTCAGCCTCCGCGCTCCAGGGAAAACAACCCCAGCCTGTTCAGCCTCTCCCAATAGCTCAAATCCTCCAATCCTGGCAACATCCTTGTATATCTTTTCTGAACCCTTTCAAGTTTCACAACATCTTTCTGATAGGAAGGAGATCAGAATTGCACGCAATATTCCAACAGTGGCCTAACCAATGTCCTGTATAGCCGCAACATGATCTCCCAACTCCTGTACTCAATACCCTGACCAATAAAAGAAAGCATACCAGACGCCTTCTTCATTATCCTATCTCCCTGCGAATCTACTTTCAAGGAGTTATGAACCTGCACTCCAAGGTCTCTTCGTTCAGCAACACTCCCTTCATTGGCATCTCCAAATCATTTGTCAAAATAGGAATTGTTAAAATTTGAAACTTTGCACCAACTTTTATCAGGTTGTTACAAGGGATCTAGCTGCTCCTGTTATCCTCATTCCTGTCTGAAGCAGGAAATTGCATCAAGCCATAAATAAACACACTCTTCTCATGCAAACCACTTGACACCGAGAAGTGAGTAAGGGTTGGTATACAGCCATGAGGAAGCCCAAAGCCTTCTCCCAAACTATGAAATATTTACTGCCATTACTGCAAAGAAATAAAATCACTCTTGTTCCAATATTCTTAGGTACTTCCCTACCATGCACAAATGCATATTCAAGAGGCTGATCTATATTCAGGTTCTGTCAATGTCTCTTGTCCCACACTTCCTTTGACCTTAAAGAAAAGGCCATTTATATTACAACTTTCATGACTTAAGATGTTCCAACCAACGAAAAGAATACTTTTGAAATGTAATCATTGTAGCAGAGGAAATGTGACGGACAATTTGCACAAGCGTCAATTAAATAAATGAACAGAAAATCTGTTTTCGTGATATTGGCTGAAGGATAAATATCATCCAGGAGAACCTTTCAGATTTTCTTTGGTAAGTATTGTGAGATCTTCTTTATTCAACTGAGAGGGTAAACAGGAACTGACGGACTGTTTTTAAGCTTTATCTTTTCTTACTCTTTCTTAAAACTATTCAGAATGACACTGGATTGAGGCTACAGTGGAAAAGCTTTTCACTGTAGTTTACTGTTTTGCTCACTTTAAAATACACATGACAATAAAATAATTTATTCATTCAATCTCATTGTATCAGCCCAGATTATGTACTCATGTCTTTGGAATAAACTTGAACCCACAGTAATTTGTGTCATCTGTCTTGAATATTCTGTTTGAAATAAGAAATCTACCTGTCACAGACTCTCTGATAGGAAACCACAACATTTCATGGCAACAGCTGTGTTTCTTTGTTGCTTCAAGCAAATTTGATGGTTTCATATTGACTTTCAATCATGTATCTGTTAGTTCAATTTAATACACCAAAGAATCTTATGCATCTAGTGTAGTAAGTGAGATACATGACCTTGACATAAAGCATGCTGCATCAGTTTTACTACATAACTGAGCAGATGCCATTATTTCTCTGGCTTCCATAATTTTGAAAATATATCTATAATTTGCTTTATTTACCGTTATGATTCATTTTGTCCCTGCTGCACTAAGTCTGAGGCTTTTAGCAATGTGCTGTGAACTTTTAGGATTTAATACAGTATAATGAGCTGCTTGTGTTGTGGAAAACGTTTAACCCATATACAAGTATAGGAGTGTGAAAAAGCTTTGCAGTGAACTGTCTGCCAATCTAGACAATGAGTGTAAGGGAAATATCAAATCTTGGCTTCTGTTGGGATGCTATGTAACATAAAGCAAAGCTCTGGAGTGCTGTTGCTTGTTGTTACCACAGTTTGGGTGACAGTTAACTGACGGGCTGCACGTTTTCTCTTTCCCATGTTTCTCTCTCCTCTTTTGAAGGTGTGTTTTCATCTGGCATTTTGTTCCATGGTCGTTGGAATTTTTTCTCTACATTCCATGCATTTTTTGTTTGGTTTTAGACAATGGAACAGTTAGTGAATTCTGCAACTGCACATAATCTCACCGTGACCTCAATCTGTTTATTTTCTCAATGATTTTGATCCATATTCCCGCTTCCTACTCTGACAAAACCAGTTGTAACACCTGGCATTTTGCCCTGGCTGAGACCAAATAAACTTGTTAGCACAGACAACAGGCCTTTCTGCTCTGCATACTGCATTTGCATCCCTACCTTTTTTTCAACACACCATTAGCTTTTACTGTTTTGCACATAAGTTCTGGAATTTTCTTCCCAAGACATCTCAAATGCTATCTTATTTTTTGAAGACACTGCATCAAATCTTTCTTTTTGACAAAATGTTTGGTCATTTGTCCCAATGGTTCATTCTTTGTGCTTAGTCCATTTTCATCTGCTTATCCCATTGTAAAGTGACTTGGGATATTTTACTGCATCATAGACACTAGGCAAAATCTTACAGAGACCTGAGTGACATGGATTTTAGCGGGATTTCTGACTAAATCACACAACCAAGTCTGCTGACACTTTCTCCATGTCTGGAACAACTCATTGTACCTTTTATGTATGTGCCAAGAAGTGAGACAAGTTGGGAATTAAGGAGATTATAGCTTGTGAAATATCTTTCTGATGCCACAATTCACCCCATTGATACTCAGCTATCTTACCAAACATTCTGAACAAGCTAATTGTTGAGACTTTTCATCATGGAAGTCAAAGCCAAAATCTGGTGACTTCAGCTTGCCATTAGTGATGGACACAATCCATGGGCATCATAAACATTCATCCCTTGTGCAGGGACAGCTAATATTTGCCAACCCTCATAACCATCATGGCACCTCTCTAATCAACTTGCATTTTACTTAGGAAGCACCAAATTGCATTACGAGTTGCACCAGCAACTAGCAGTGCATAGCTGCTGGAAGGAGATTTTGCACACGACTAGCTCACAGATTGGATCAGACTCTACCTCACGGTTGCTCATTTATTCTCTTAGTGATCCTTCACTAACCTGCATTCTTGCAGCATTGATGCCTTGTCATGTTGTGTCATGCCAGTTGGTGCATTTGCACTTTTGTTTTCACTCAGAGGATGAGGGCATCTCTGGCCAGACAGTATTTATTGTCCATCTCTAATTGCCCAGCAGTCAGTTAAGAGTCAACCACATTGTTTTGGTCTGGGGTCAGAGGCCTGACCGAGTAAGAATGGCAGTTTCCTTCCCGAAAAGACATTAGTGAACCAAATGGATTTTTCCAACAATTGGCAATGGATTCTTGGTCAACATTAGATTCTTAATTCCAAATGTTTATTGAATCAAATTTCATTACCTGGCATGGCAGGATTTGAGTCTAGCACTCCTTAACATTATCTGGGTCTCTCGTTTCATAGTCCAGCAATAATACCAGGAGGCCATTGCCTCCACTGACTTCAGCCAGAGTCAATGGCTATCAGTTTTGATGTTCTCTTTTGCACAGGCACACAGGCAAGCTGCTTGTCATGCGATATATCTGAGGGGCTATGGTTTACTCGACAACACACCGAGATGTTAATCTAATATCTATAACATATGCTGGCTGCCTGCACAGCCAACATCTTGAACATATATTGAATGTTTGGTGGGGCCTAGCCATCAGTCCAACCAATGGTCCTATTACCGTCTGTCACTGGAACACTTGGCGCATGATCCATGAGCAATGTCCCTCTCAGTTATCTGTTCAGGTTGCTCATGGACAGTGGATCTGTCTGATTATAGTCTGAAGAGTTGACAACAGTCAGTCCTATTGGGCCAGCCCCAAAGTTAGAGGAATCGTCTGTTTGTTGGGGACTTACAAAGGCAGTGGTCAGGGGTCTGATCAGTCATAGAGTCATGGAGACGTACAGCATGGAAACAGACCCTTCAGTCCAACTCGTCCAGTCCGACCAGATATCCCAACCCAATCTAGTCCCACTTGCCAGCACCTGTCCTATATCCCTCCAAACCCCGCTTATTCATATACTCATCCAGATACCTTTCAAATTTTGCAATTCCTATTCCCCCACGTCCTCTGGCACCTCATTCCATAGATGTACCACCCTCTGTGTGAAAAAGTTGCCCCTTAGGTCTCTTTTATATCTTTCTGATAGAAAGGAGACCAGAATTGCACGCGATATTCCAACAGTGGCCTAACCAATGTCCTGTACAGCCGCAACATGACCTCCCAACGCCTGTACTCAATACTCTGACCAATAAAGGAAAGCATACCAAACGCCTTCCTCACTAGCCTATCTCCCTGCGAATCCACTTTCAAGGAGCTAAGAACCTGCACTCCAAGGCCTCTTTGTTCAGCAACATTCCCTAGGACCTTACCATTAAGTCCTGCTAAGATTTGCTTTCCCAAAATGCAGCACCTCGCATTTATCTGAATTAAACTCCATCTGCCACCTCTCAGCCCATTAGCCCATCTGATCAAGATCCCATTGTAATCTGAGATAACCTTCTTCGCTGTCTACTACACCTCCAATTTTTGTGTGATCTCCAAACTTACTAAATATACCTCTTGTGCTCACATCCAAATCATTTATATAAATGATGAAAAGTAGTGGGCCCAGAACCAATCCTTCTGGCACTTCATTGGTCACAGGCCTCCAGTCTGAAAAACAACCCTCCACCACCACCCTGTCTTCTATCTTTGAGCCAGTTCTGTATCCAAATGGCTAGTTCTCCCTGCATTCCGTGAGCTCTAACCTTGCTAACCAGTCTCCCATGGGGAACCTTGTCAAACACCTTTCTGAAGTCCATCTAGATCACATCTACCGCTCTGCCTTCATCAATCCTCTTGGTTACCAGTGGCTGTTTTTCAAAGTCAGTCACAGGTCTGGGGCAAATACATTTCTGGAGTTGTGACCGTTGATCTTTCAAGAAGGTATTAGAACGTCTTTAGTGGCAGCAGGTTGGTGAGAGGCTTTGCAAAATGTGTTTGGGGGAAGAATCAAAGATGTTAGGGGAAAACAGAAGCACTTAGAATCCATAGCATTCCTAAGTTTGGATACACGCCCTTCGGCCCAACAAGTCCACACTGACCCTTCAAAGTGTATCCCACCCAAACCCCTTCCCCTACCCTATTACTTTATATTTACCCCTGACTAATGTACTTAACCTACACATCCCTGAACAATATGGACAATTTAGCATGGCCAATTTACTTGACCTGCACACCTTTGGATTGTGGGAGGAAACCAGAGCACCCGGAGTAAACACACGCCTGACACAGGGAGAATGTGCAAACTCCACACAGACTGTCACCCAAGGCTGGAGTCGAACCCAGACCTCTGGCGCTGCGAGGCAGCAGTACTAACCACTGAAATAAGAAAGGTGATAGGAGTGCATCTTAAGATGTAAGGGAGGTGGGTGCACCGATATCAGAGGACATAGTAGACTGTAGGAGGAGGGGCTGTTGTGGCAGTGATCACCACTCTGACCTTCATAGAGGGAGCATAGAAGACCCAACGTTAGACTGTTAGCTCATTTTTTCATTACCTTTTATATTTTTATCGATTTTTGTTTGGAGCTGTGAACTGGGAACTGTGAGCTAAGGATCACTTTGGACTGATTGTAACAACTTGTGTTGAAAGGATATCAGATCAAACAAGCATTTGTTTATTCATGAGGTGAGGCCTGGAAGCTAATTGCAGATTGGTTCTTGATCAAAAGGCTCTGCAAATGCTTTAACACCAAGGCAGAGATTATGTTTAAACAGATCGAAGAGTTTGGCTCGTGACAAGGCCAGTGCCTTGAAATTGGTTCCAGCAAGTCTGGAAATTGCCTTATGCTCAAGCAAATAGTAGATTCTGAATAGTATTTAGGACCGCATGAAGAGGTGTTCAATCTGTTAGGGATTGTCAAGGTTTAAATTGGGATTTTGCACTGTGTTTTCTGTGAGAAGGAGTCTGGCTGGTGATGCTACAGTATGAAGATTTAAAAGTTCCTCATCTAACCTCCCCTGAGTAACTGTTGGAAGTTCAGAGAATAAAAAAAACTAAGTTATAAGTATTGCTGCCTTTATCTGACTAAATTATTAAGCTGACCCTGATTTAACATCTTCAGGAAATCAACCAAGAAACCATAATTTACATCTACGAAACAATGCATCTTGAACTTTACTTCAGTACTTAGGCCAGTTTTATTATTTTCTTTTATTTATCCCTTAGCTGTGTTTGTTTGTCTGGCTGTCTTTTGTGCACATGGGCCTGGAAATGAAAGTTTTTTGGGGTTTATCACATCGAGCAATTAAATTACAAGTCAAGTTTAATTTTGCTTGACTAAAATTTGTGTGTTGTTAATACACTACTAAGGCGCTTGTTTAAGATACAAACTAATGTCAAAAATTGAATCTTTACAAAGTCTTGGATTGGTTATTCAAAAGCTGTTTCGGAGCCATTGGGTCAGGTTTGAGTGTCTTTGAAAGTTTTACTTAGACTGTGTTGTTAATACAGAGTTGGTAAGGCTGATTTGGTTTAACTCTCAGTATCTGGTCATCACATAGGGTAGGCAAGTTTAAGGTGTAATGTTAAGGTTCAGGGAGTATGGAGAACTGGTGGAGATGAAGTTCAATGCTGTGAGTCTCTGCATGGAGGCATGGATGAAATGGGTTGTTGAGATATTGCGAAGTAAAGGGGGGACATGGAGACTCTGTGGGGCTGGAGACTCTTTGGTTACCTGGCAACCATGCAGAATCCAGTGCTGATGGTGTTGATCGTAAGCTATGGCTCCATTTCTCGACTTGCTGCCCCCGAATGTGAAATGCCACTGGAAAATGCTGGGATAATACTCAGGACAGGCAGTGTCCCTTCCAGTTTGATGGGCAAAAAAATGGGATCCATGTCTACTGGATGCTCAGACATTGAAGGGATAAACACATGAAGCAAACATTTGTAAACTCTAGCTAAATTCAATTTATAATCAATTAATCATCTATCTGCAATGCATGCAGAGTGAACATACTCAGCGTTCAAATGCTGGTCAAAGGTGATTCGTACCATTGAACATTGGCATCTCAATGGTGCCGAGGTTAACAGCCAATGCAGCATCATTACTTCTGTAGCTTCAGTAGGTGCTGTGTGAGATGGAAACCATTGCTTCATCATCTGGCATGTAAGTTTAATGAAAGATTAATTAATAGATGCTGGTCTGGGATGGGAACTATTGCAACTATGGCTCATGTAACCATTTCAAAGCTCCCTGACTGATTCAAAGAGTAAATGTAGTGCTGCCCATCCCTTGACCAGTATGTGGTGGAGCAGATGATTGGGCAGCTGAACTTGTAAGTTCACTGCTTCGACCAGTCTATGGGGGCCCTCCAGTATAATCTAAACAGACTGTGTTGGCTCATCCTGGTATGCTGTGCGCTCCACAATGCAGCAGACAGTAATATAATGTGCTGGTTGTGGAGGAACTGGGAAAATGGAAGTAGTCTTCAGAGAAGCAGGGTAAGGAAATTGGGGAGCAGGAAAATCTCCTTGTCTATATGAAGCTCAGCTGCATCGAGTTCTGCAAGCCAGTTAGGGATCTGATTGATACATCTTCCAGTAGATGAGAGCTGGGTACATAGAATAAGAAATGGTCATTGGTCATGATACCAGCATTTGGTTTGCATTGTAAGAACAACTGGCAACCTCTGTTTCTATAGATTGTGTTCACTTTTGGTAGCCCCTAATAAAAAGGTCATGGTATGGAATTGTATGATTTCTTGCTTGACAGCATTCATATGGTGAAGGTATTCAATTTGGTTACATTTCAAAATCAAAGTAATGAAAATGACCACGCATTGAGCTATTCTCTGTATTTGAAATCCTATGCAAAATATTATGCACATCAACTATCCTAGACTAAGCATACTTGTATTAATTATTTGACTGTTATCTTTTTATACTTTAAGCTGCCTCTTACATTTTCAGTCTGACATGCTAATGTGCTTAGGCAAGCTCAGATAATGTGACATACAGTCATGTTGCAGTTTATTGAACCATTAACATAATATGGGTTATTAACCTTCATCCATCCATTTCTGGTCTCTTGGGAAATCATGCATGTGAGCTGCACCCAAACTTCCCATTACAATACATATGAGTGCAATGACATTGTCTTATTGAAACAATGTACAACATTAAGAATATGTTTTTAAAATATTGGAAACTTCTGCCGAAATCCCTAATTGAAAAGCATATCATTTGTCTTGATGCTCCTGCACTGATTTGAGCCCAGATCAAGGTCATGTTTCTCACTTAATCCAACAGGTGCTGTATCTATTGGAGAGTGCAAATCCTATCCTGTGAAATAGGGGCAATGTGCACCCAAATTGCTATTTGGGAAGGTGTTAAACCTTTTTTTAACAATGCACCCAGGTTCTTCCTATCTCAGTTCTGCTGCTGATGGTGGAAGCAATCTGAACATAGGTCTCTTTAGTTGCGGTTGGTGACATCTACCTGCCAGCCCCTGGTATAGGATCTTACCCCTCTCCCTCCAATGTTACATCCAGGTCTGCACTGATAATGAGAGGGGCAGTCTAACAAACTACTGGTTCTCCTAAGACTTCTCACTTCCCTCTGCTGCAGTGGAAGGCTGTGATGCAATCAGCAGCTTCCTCCCCTCGGACAACCAGCAGACTAAATGATAGTTGCTGTGGAGAATCTGAATCAGTCCCCCATTTAATCTGATCTGCATCCGTTCTTGCCCCTGTGGGTTCCAGTTGGACAGGAAGCCTGTCTCCACATCATTTAACAGCTCATCCACTTGAATGTTGTGACTTTAATCAGTTTCCAACTCAACACAAGCTCTGGCCCCAGTTTCCTGCTTCAGTGGAAACATTCATCCCCTGTTCTTCACTTGTAAACTGATGGGGTCACACAGCCATTGCACACACTTTTGCTTGGTCTCTCTTCAGCTTATGTTTTGTAACTTGCAGCCATGAAAGCAATCACTAACAGTAACTGTTATTTTGCTTCAATAGAAACTCTAATAAAAGCAAACAGCTAAACCTGACTGTGATCAAAGAGCACTGATGTTCTTCGCAGCAGGAAGCTATCAGTGGCAGGAGTACTGACAATTGGAGCACATTTTGTATTGCTTGCACTAATGGGCTTGTATTTATGCTCGAAACTGGGCCACTGCTGGCACTGGGCGGTGCAAAGGAAGCTGGGCTGAGGAGACAAATAAGAACTGGATGCTCAGTCAGAAAAATCTCTTTGCTGTTCCTCATTCCCATAATTCCTATTAAACATCAGCACTGAGGAACTGATACTAGCTGGACAGGAACATTTAAACAGAAAGCTCACAATTGGGCTTCATCACCGTGAACACAGGGGAAATATTTAAGTTGGAGCAACTCAGCAGCTCAGGGCACTACAGGTCCAGGGTAATGTAGAGTGGAGTAACAGTACATGAATTCACAGCACAAGAATTTGCATTTATATAGTGCATTTAACATGAAATGTCACAGTGTCTTCACAGAATGATTATGAGAAAGAAATTGTCACTGATATATACAACTAAGAAAGAGAAATGAGAGTCAGAGAATTTTAGAATGAGAATTACAGAGTTCAGGTCAGGCGCAGCTGAATGAATGGCCATGAATGTTAGAGGCCATGAAAACTGAGAGGTGCAAAAGTAGCCACCGTTAAAAATGTATGGTGATCTCAAAGGATGGGCTGGACAAACTTTCAGAGTTCAGAAAATGCAAGAGCATTTAAGGGTTCAAAAACATGAATTTGAAAGTTAAAATCGAAATGTTGTTGAAGTAGGAGTCAAAGTAGGCAAGTGAGCAAAGGAGTGATGGGTGAATATGATGGTTGAAGTTAGCGCATGGACAGCAGTGATTTGGCTAATTTTTTAAAAATGGGTGTGGCAAAGTCAGAGGCTAGCTGAGAAAGCATTGGAATAGTCAGGTGTAGAGGTAACGATGGTACAGATGAGGGTTTCAGCAACAGACAAGCTGACATGAGGGCAGAGTCAGGCTTTACAAGGGAGATAAAAGGAGGATGTCTTGGTGATGGAGAGCAGGTGTGATCAGAAGCTCATTTATTGGTGAAAAATGACACTGAGAATGTGAACAGTCTGCTTTCCGTCTTCGTGACGAAGGAGCAGATGAGGTTCATTGGTTAGGGACATGCTTTTATGAATATTTAACTGGAGTAAACTCCAGCTCATTCAAAACTGAATGCCTGACAGGCATGTGATATTGGTTCCCAGATGTTCAACATAACCATAATTTCAGACACAATTACTGGAACTGTTATCAAATGTATTTCTTGCAGTGCTGTGGTGTCATATTCACTAGGTGAAGGATCTTTCCACTTGGATCTTTTAGCCTATATTGGTCCTGCAGTGACAGATGAGTCGGGGGATCTGCTAGCACCATTTTGCTTTCTGGCTTTTATTTCATAATGAAAACATAATTCTGAAGCCTCAATGGTAATGATTGTGTCTTTATTGGTGCTCCACAGGGTTTTGTTTTTGTGGATCTGTCAATAGGTTGCTGATTAATCTCCACCACAAACATTCTCCCATTAAAAGTATGGATTAAATTTCTCACATCAATGTACCAATGCTGAAAGCTGATGTTCTATGCTGGCATATCTGGTCTCCTCTGGTGTTAAAGCTTCGGATGAGACTGTCATGGGTATTCCCCCCTGAATCTGGGCTGCCCTGAGTCCTTATGTGGAAACATTCACTTCCAAAGTAATAAAGTTCATCAGTTTTAGATTGATCGATTTGTCTCCTTGCTTGTTATTTCTTAGAGTTTATTGAAATTCTTCTTGTGTGATTCTAACCACTGGTATTCAGCATCTCTTATCAGCTCCTGTAGGTTTACTGCATGTTGTGACACACATGCACTGGATCAATCCAAGGGAACTTGTTATCTTAGGTAGCTGTGACTTTCAATAGGTAAAGGTTTCAAAACACAGAGCGGATGAATTTACTCTTGAATGCCCCCAGACAGCTCTGGAAAATTCAATTTATGTGGTGACCAATGAGAGCAAAATCACTATATAATGGAAGGAGCAAAATTGCCCTCTGAGAGGGACAATGCTTGTCACTGGCCACTTGGGTGTTTCCTTTCTTCCTGGTAGTAGAAATTGAATAAAGATTTGTACACCCGTTGTCTTTCACTGTGTCTCACACAAAAATAAAACACAAAAAAGAAATGAAAGGAGCAATATTCAGTGAGGAGTTGTTCTTCCAATCACAGATAGTTTCTGTTGCATTTTGTATGCTGATAGGCTTACTAGGAGAGGCTGCTGAAATAATAAGGTCTGAGGAGGGAGGGGAGACAGTTAGAGGAGAGAGGCGGACAGATTCAAGACATGGTCAGGTCATAGAGACTACCAGGGAGGGGGCCGGTCAGGTCAGAGAGACTGCCAGGGGAGGGGGGCAGTCAGGTCAGAGAGACAGCCAGGGGAGGGGGGGCAGTTAGGTCAGAGAGACTGCCAGGGGAGGGGGGCATCAGGTCAGAGAGACTGCCAGGGGACGGGGGGGCAGTCAGGTCAGAGAGACTGCCTGGGGAGGAGGGGCAGTCAGGTCAGAGAGACTGCCAGGGGAGGGGGGCGGTCAGGTCAGAGAGACTGCCTGGGGAGGGGGGCAGTCAGGTCAGAGAGACTGCCAGGGGAGGGGGGCGGTCAGGTCAGAGTGACTGCCAGGGGAGGGGGGCGGTCAGGTCAGAGAGACTGCCTGGGGAGGAGGGCAGTCAGGTCAGAGAGACTGCCAGGGGAGGGGGGCGGTCAGGTCAGAGAGACTGCCTGGGGAGGGGGGCAGTCAGATCAGAGAGACTGCCAGGGGAGGGGGGCAGTCAGGTCAGAGAGACTGCCAGGGGAGGGGGGCGGTCAGGTCAGAGAGACGGCCGGGGAGAGGGGCGGTCAGGTCAGAGAGACTGCCAGGGGAGGGGGGTTGGTCAGGTCAGAGAGACTGCTGGGGAGGGGGGGCAATCAGGTCAGAGAGATGGCCAGGGGAGGGGGGGGGGTGGTCAGTTCAGAGAGACTTCCAGGGGAGGAGGGCGGTCAGGTCAGAGAGTTGTCCGGGGAGGGGGGGGGGGGCAGTCAGGTCAGAGACACTGCCAGGGGAGTGCGGGGGGGGGTGGTGGCGGTCAGGTCAGAGAGACTGTCGCATTAGGAGGGCAGTCTGTGACAGTAGAGGGGTAAGAGGTAGCTGGAGAGAGAGTAGACATGAAAGGGAGAGGAGCAGTGAAAGAGAGAGAACAGTTTTAAAAATGGTAGAAAAGAAACATTCGGTTACCTGGAGAGTCAGAAAAATTTAGAAATCACCAAGGTAATGATTTAATTGTATTGTGGAGTGCCTAGCTCAAGGCTGAATAAGTTCAGGAGCTACTGCAGGGAAAAAATGTAGTGGATGTTATTGTTATAAGTATTGTAAATTGGATAATTAAAGAATAAATAGTTCTATTTCATAAGAAGGATTTACACGTATGTTTACTATATCTTAAACGGTTGCATGTGCACATAATTTCCATTTAAAATTGCTCCATTTAACATCATTACATTTTAACCTTAAATTCTTTGAGTCCTGCTTTCTCAATTTGTGTTACAATTTTCACTTTATTGTCATTTGCATGTTTTGTCTGTGTCTATCCCCATTAGAAATCAGCATCCATTTGTGTAGTGCCTACATTGCAGCCTGTCTGCCCTGCCAAGGGGTTTTGCCCTGCTCTTGCCCTTGCTGCCAGAATTGCACCACTTACTTTGGTCTTGTTTCCTGATCAGGTCACTTTCTGGTACCATCTCCCACCTTATTCTGACTGGCCTTGACTCAGCCCCAGCTTGCTTCACAGTCTCTTCACTTCCTGGCCTGGATTTCACTTGGTGTTGTCTCCCTACATGCTGCTAGCTCGTCTTGTCCTCTCCAGTGAGCATCCTGATGAAGGGCTTTTGCCCAAAACGTTGATTTTCTTGCTCCTCGGATGCTGCCTGACCTGCTGTGTTTTTCCATCACCACTCTAATCATGACTGTAATCTCCAACATCTGCAGTCCTCACTTTCACCTTTGTCACTCTGGCTAACCCTTTGGCCCTCTTTCCTTCCATCTCTTTTCTTCCCACCCAGGCCTCATTTATTGAATCAAAAAGTGTAGGCTGGAAAAGCACAGCAGGTCAGGCAGCATCCAAGGATCAGGAGAGTCAACGTTTCAGACATAAACCCTTCATCAGGAATGTTGGGGAGGGGGAACAAGAGGGCTGACAGATAAATAGGAGGGTTTGGGGCTTGGCAGAAGTAAGCTTGGAAGGCAATAGGTAGATGAAGGTGAGGGGTGATGGTGATGGGTTGGAGAGGAGAGCAGGGTGGATAGATGGGAAGGAAGATGGACAGGTAAAACAGTTCAAGAGGACTGTGCCGAGTTGGAAGGTTGAATCTGGGCTGAGGTGGGGGGAGGGGAGATCAGGAAATTGGTGAACTCGACACTGATGCCGTGTGGTTGGAGGATCCCAAGGCGGAAGATGAGGTGTTCTTCCTCCAGGCATCGGGTGGTAGTTGGATTTGGCAGTGGAGGAGGCCCAGGATTTGCATGTCCTTGGCAGAGCGGGAGGGGGGCATTTATTATTGAATGCCCGGGATTAGGAAACATAATCTAAGAATGAGAACCAGACCTTTCAAAAGTGTAACTTCACCCACAATGATAGATATTGTACTTGTATGTCTTTTCTGCAAATGACAATTGATACCAGATCAACATCAATGCAAGATCAATATCAATGCAAGATCCATATCAATGCTAGTTCAAATGTTAATTTTTAATCTATTTAAAATCAAATCTGAATTGAAATCTGAGAAGTAGTATAAAGGGTAGTAGCTACCTGGTTAAAATCTTTCAGCTCTCCGAATGTGAGATGAAAATGCATCAACTGCAACATCTCCAGTCCATGGAAGGTGCTTTTTGTATATATAAGAATGTATCAATTGCATAAAAAGAAAACTTTTGTTGTTAAATTACACCTTTTGTCTTGTTGCAATTCAAATACTGTGTTGCCTAGCAAATGAATGCTTTCCTTTTTGGTTGCACTTTAAGTTTAATGAAGAGTGGATGTATTATTCCAAATCTACTTCTGTAGGTGGCCCAGTGGTTAGCACTGCTGCCTCACAGCACCAGGGACCCGGGTTTGATTCCTGCCTCAGGTAACTGTCTCTGTGGGATTTGCACGTTCTCCCCATGTCTGCGTGGGTTTCTTCCGGGTGCTCCAGTTTCCTCCCACGATCCAAAAATGTGCAGATCAGGTGAATTGGTCATGATAAATTGCCCATAGTGTTAGGTGCATTAGTTAATGTAGGGGAGTGGGTCTGGCTGGGTTACTCTTCGGAGGGTCGGTGTGGACTTGGTGGGCCAAATGGCCTGTTTCTATACTGTAGGGAATCTAATCTACTTCTATGTGTGTCCAAATAACCAAATATCTCAGCACAAACACAGAAGGCCTTGTTAGCATGTGACTGCATCACTAAATAAAAGAGTTAGTAAGAATGTAGAAGGAATCCCAGAAGATGGAAGAGTACCCCTGAAATTCAAAAAGTAAGACCCAAGAAATTGTCAAGAAGAGAGTGCAGAAAAAAGAACATTTATTCCCACCCCAGTCAGATGTGGAAGCTGTTGCTAAGACTGTTGTAATTATGTTTTACTTCATGGCTTCAAGATATTTTTAATGGATCTGGATATTATCAGCTAATCTCTAATTCTATGTTTATCTTCTCTATTTTCTGTGAAAATTTTATTTTGTTATTGAAATGGAACACAAGTGAGGTACATGGATTCTATTTATTCAAAGACCTCTGGTGGAGTTTATTTTTGATTAAACTAATATGCACAGTACAAAGTAATCACCAGGCATAGCCTGTGTCTAGAGTGATATAGAACAGAAAGCCTGTGACCATGTGATAACATGTAGGTAGCTAGTTCTTTTGTGTGTCGAGCTCATAAAGAGAAATTACTCAAAAAAAAAGATACCCTAACACTTTCTGTTCAAATAGTTTCTAGCTCACTTTAAGGCTAAAAGATGGAAACAGGAATTTGTACCATCCAAAGGATGTATTGATATTGTCAACAATGAAGATCCCTGATCAAGCTTTGTGTTTTAATTGTAATTTCTCACCTATAGAATGCAGGAAACATTTATCCCTGACAGTACTGACATGGTTTCTTCCAATGTTGGAATATTCATTAATAGATGAATAGTATCTTTGGGATCCAGGCAAATGCACAGATAACCATTTGATCCCCCTATGATAACAATGTAACTTCCCTAATCTGTTGGTTCTGTGACAATGGAGGGGGGGGGGGGGGGTTCCTTTGTTTTGTTACATTTCTTAGAGCTCTCTTTCAAACTTTTGAAAAGTTCTGCTGGCACTTTACGCTTTACTGTAATTCCCCGGTTTCTCTCTACCACCTTTTGAAAATGGGAATCACATTAACTGTCCTCCAAGCCTCCAGCACTTTCTTTGTGGTCAGAGGGGAATAAGCAAAAATTGAGTCAGAGCCTCTGTGATTTCCTCCTTTGCCTCCCATATCATTTGGACTTTAGACTTTGATTATCCTAATTAATACCTAGGAACTTAATATCTCCTAATATTATTGCCCTATTATTGTTATTCACTTCAATGAATTGTCTACACATCTGCTCCTCTATTAGCCGCTGACTGTTTGGAGGCCTAAAATACACCCTCAGCAAGGTGATTGGCCTCTTTTTACTTTGAAACTCTGGCCATTAAGCCTCATTCGAAGACTTTTCCAAGATATTGTCTCTCCTTTTACAATAAGTGGCTCCTTAATTGATAATGCAACACCACATCCTCTTTTACCTTCCACTTTCCTTATCTGTCTTGTTTATCTTCTTTGTTTTCCAATCTGTATCTCCCATGGTCATCTGCTTTTGCCTCTTCCTTGATTCTGTTTGTTCCTACTTTTGCACATCAGCCTGCCCTTCCATTCCTTCTCTCTCCACACCTTCAGCTTTGTCTCTTCCACTTCTCCATAATTCTACATGAACTGCATTCATTTCTTATGCTTACATTTTCTGAAAAAATCTATAATATTTCTGTTTTCAAATTTCTGACCTCTCTATCCCTACAGTTGCAAATGATATTCAATCGCGGAACTCAGATGTGGAAGCAAGTTAAAGGCATCAGATTGAGGGGGTCAAGTGGATGGGAAGTCAAAGATCTGAGAATCAAGGTTCAGGTAGGCTCCATGCAAATGCAGAGTGATACAAAGTGCAGGTGAGCAGTTAAACCCACACGTTAGCCATTCAGTGGAGGCTCTCCTTTTATCAGGTACTTTTCCCACAGAAACACAGAGAACTGAAGAAGGACTTATTAATAAACTGTATGAAGCTCTTGAACAAACAAAACTTGCCATTGGAATGTACTGTTGGGAGCAAGAAGACAAAAATAGAGAGCAATTTTTTAGCAATTACAAACAGGTTGATACAAGCCAGAGGAATGCTTCTGACAGTATTTCTCTTTGACCTCTTTTAAACTCTTCTATTTAATATGAGTCTTGTCACCAATATTAAATCTATCCTCTAATACTAAATAATCCTGAGAACCTAATAGTATCTTTTACTCAGTTTCAAAGACTTTGATATATTGGGGAAGCCATTAATTGCCCATATTTCCTCTGTGCCACAATGAATGCTATGAACAGTTTCAGCATCAAGTGTTTCCTTTTATGTTTAAGCTTCTCCATACACACACACACATGCACAATTTTATAGCTGTTCCTCTCTGTGATAATACTTTAAAAGATTATTGTACATAACTATACCCCTTAAAATCTTTGTTGTTCTCATTGTCCTATATTTCTGTTCTTTATTATTTCTATGATACCAAATTTCTAACAAATGAAGCCATTTTCCTATCTCCTGGTTCTTAGTGTTACATTGTTCCTTGTGCTAAGTAACTCTGCATGAACAGCAAATTTTAATATTTTTGTTGCACAATTTCCATGTCCAAGTTGTTGAAGTCTACATGAGAAAGAAACAAGTCACAGGATAAGACTATGCAACACATCAGAAGTTACATCTGCCCAATTCACAAATTAGCCTAGTTCCTCCATTATCCTGTTCTTTCTGTAATTTATTTTAGTTCTAAAGCTTTAAAGAAACAGACTGCTTCTGAAATTCAGAGCCTGCTGTTTTTTCTACCAAAAGAAATCTCCAATTCTTGCCACCCCCTCACTACTCCAACTCAGAGAGGGCTGATGTCTCTATTGTTATCTCAAAGCATTGGAAGTCTATTTATTTGCTGTGTGGACATCTGTGAATATGTTGAATATTGAGGGCAAGGAGGAAGGTAAGTAAAAATTATGGAGAGATCCAACTAGAAAGGGTGCATTTTTAGATTGGGTTCTTTGAAAAAAGAATCAAATATCAATTTGGAACATTTAGGAGACAGTGATGAGAATAAGTTGAAGAAGTTGGGAATGTTTTCTTTGGTGAGAAGATTAAGAGGGGATCTGATGGAGGTTTCAACATCTGACAGGCTGGATAGAGTAAGGAGAAACTGTTCCTGCTCATATAAGGAGCATGAAAAAGAGGGCATAGATTTAACATAATCTGTAAAGGAGTAAGGTGAAGTAAGAAAAATTTTGTTCACTCAGCTACAGAATCCACTGTCTGGAAGTGTAGTGAGGCAGGTTCAAGTGAGGCATTAAAGATGGCATTGGATAATTATTTGAATAAAAATAATGTACTAGGGTAGAGAGAAAATGCAGGAGATTGGCACTAGATAATTAAGCTCAATTAGCAAACCGAAGCAGGAATGATGGGTTGAATGGCTTCCTTCCACACCATAAAACATTTGTGATTCTGTGATTGTTCTCCTGTGTCTCCCAGATTGGCTGCCTCCCTTTGGTGTTGCCTACCACGTTATTCCAGTCATTTGGGTTGTCTCCAGCATCACCTTATTTTTTAATTTTTTGTAATGATCTCTTTGCCTCAGTTAATTGGATTATAGGTCATCTCTTCACTTGTTATTTAGTTGTTGACACTTTACTGACACCGACCTATTATTCATCCTGTCAACATTCACTTGTGTGATCTTTTGATCTCTCTGATTATAAAGTCTGTGCCTGGGCATTCTCTTCACTTCACCTGAAGAAAGGACAGTGTTCCAAAAGCTAGTGATTTCAAATAAACCTGTTGGACTATAACCTGGGGTTGTGTGGCTTTTGACCTTGTCCACCACAGTCCAACAGTGACACTTTCATATCTTTTCTAATTGCTGGTCAATGTGTGATTAGATTAGATGAGATTCCCTACAGTGTGGAAACAGGCCCTTCAGCCCAACAAGTCCATACCGACCCTCCGAAGAGTAACCCACCCAGACCCATTTCCCTCTGACTAATTTGCCAAACACTATGGGCAATTTAGAATGGTCAATTCACCTGACCTGCACATCTTTGGACTGTGGGAGGAAACCGGAGCACCCGGAGGAAACCCACAGACACGGGGAGAATGTACAAACTCCAGACAGACAGTTGTCTGAGGCCAGAATCGAACCTGGGCCCCTGGTGCTGTGTGGCAGCAGTGCTAACCACTGAGCCACCGTGCCACCCCAGTGTTCACTGCATAAAAATATGATAAAATATGTACAAAAACTTTGTAACCTATGCAATGTTATGATGATTCATAAGAATCTCTAAGTATTTATAGACATTATTTTTACTTTTAATTTCAAAAGGTGTTGTTTTTAAAATGAGGACTGCTATAGAGAGAAAAAAAGCTATAGACTTAAAGTCAGTGACAGCCTTGCAAAATTCTGTGTGAAACAAATGGAAGTCACACCTGTAAATTATCGGAGAAATTTCAAGGAGGGAAAGTCTTAAGATAAGAGATAATGAGGGGGTCTGATTATCTCTCCCATCTCATATAAAAACACCTCTTGCAGATGTGTTCAGGAATATCCAAAAAAAGATGTTACAAACCCAGTTTCAACTCTACCACAGTGCATTTGTGGGACTCAATCTTCTTGCGTCTGCCAGATAAGGTGTGAACATTATTGTGCTGTGAAGATCACAGTTGAAGAATTATCCTTATTTACCAATGTCTCGCAGGTAAACATGCTTTGTAACTCTGGGTATGGCTATAGTGATTGTAATGAGGTTAGCCGGCTGGACCTCATACAATATGAGTTCCATGATTGGGGCTGTTAACCTGGTCCAATCAGGGAGCCCTGTGGACAAATGAAAACAGGAGTCTCAGGGTTTCTGCTCACTGTAGGAGCTGGCTCTGTGTTAGCTGGGTCATTTCTGTATAAATAAAGGGTGACTTGATGACTGGATACCAGTATTTGTGGAGTTATTTTCGTGGCGATGTTGGGAAATCACACTTTCTTTTAAAGCGAGCTGCTCACAACAATCACCGTTGAATTGATGTAAGCATTTCTGGCATCATACCATTATCTGGGAAGCTTGTCTCGTTCGATCCTGATGTTGAAGACTGGGCCCAGTATGTGGAAAAAATATGTTTTTTCTTTCTGGGCAAATTACATTGGGATAGATGAAAAGCAATGAGTAATTCTCCTCACAATGTGTGGACCCGCAGCTTTTTCTTCTATTAGGAGCCTAACCCTTCCTGAGACATCAGATAGTAAAACCTTTCAAGAGTTGATGGATTTAGCTAAGGAATATAACGACCCCAAGTCGCTTCTAATTCTGAAATGCTATCATTTTTACCCGACAGTTTGGGAACCACGGGAATCCATATTGGGATTTTGATGACTGGCAGAGGCATGTGATTTTGTTTTAATGCTAAATGGCGTGCTGGGAGACTGCTTGGAATGTGGGATTAATGATGTGGTGACACAAAAGCACCTATTAGCTGGAACTGGACTTCATACAGGCGCTCCCCTATAGGTAAAAACAATGACTGCAGATGCTGGAAACCAGATTCTGGATCAGTGGTGCTGGAAGAGCACAGCAGTTCAGGCAGCATCCAAGGAGCTTCGAAATCGACGTTTCGGGCAAAAGCCCTTCATCAGGAATAAAGGCAGTGAGCCTGAAGTGTGGAGAGATAAGCTAGAGGAGGGTGGGGGTGGGGAGAAAGTAGCATAGAGTACAATGGGTGAGTGGGGGAGGGGATGAAGGTGATAGGTCAGGGAGGAGAAGGTGGAGTGGATAGGTGGAAAGGGAGATAGGCAGGTAGGACAAGTCCGGACAAGTCATGGGGACAGTCCTGAGCTGGAAGTTTAGAACTAGGGTGAGGTGGGGGAAGGGGAAATGAGTAAATTGTTGAAGTCCACATTGATGCCCTGGGGTTGAAGTGTTCCGAGGCGGAAGATGAGGCGTTCTTCCTCCAGGCATATGGTGGTGAGGGAGCGGCGGTGAAGGAGGCCCAGGACCTCCATGTCCTCTGCAGAGTGGGAGGGGGAGTTGAAATGTTGGGCCACGGGGCGGTTTGGTTGATTGGTGTGGATGTCCCGGAGATGTTCCCTAAAGCATTCTGCTAGGAGGCGTCCAGTCTCCCCAATGTAGAGGAGACCACATCGGGAGCAACGTGTACAATAAATGATATTAGTGGATGTGCAAGTAAAACTTTGATGGATGTGGAAGGCTCCTTTAGGGCCTTGGATAGAGGTGAGGGAGGAGGTGTGGGCGCAGGTTTTACAGTTCCTGTGGTGGCAGGGGAAAGTGCTAGGATGGGAGGGTGGGTTGTAGGGGGGCGTGGACCTGACCAGCTCCCCTACAGGCTTTATCCTTAGAAAATGTGACAAATGGAGCTTATGAGTTACAGAGTATGCTAGGGGAAGCGAATACGCTCACCAGGCTAACTGAGCTTTGGGGGACAACACTTGAGTTAAGGCAATTGCATAGTCTCATTCAGGACCTACCTTAAACAGAGGGACTCTATGTCAGGCTATACAAAACCCCAAAACTAGGCCCAGCTTCAGTCAAATGGTTAAAACTTACTTGAGGACCTGGATGGCAAGCCATTGTAGCTGTGGCTGTTATGTGGACTCGAGAGAATAAAGTTTCCACCTAGGCCTGAACCATGTGAGAGAACTCAAACTCTGGTATCCAGGAGAGTGCACACCCTGGAAAGTCCACCTAAAGCTGGCTTGGAACAGTTAAATTAATTAACAACATCCAACTCAAAAGGAATCAAAATAAACATATGGTTAAATGGTTACCCAGTTCTAATGGAATTTCATGTCTGCACTGTTGTATCAGTGATTGTGGAATGAGTCTTTTCCAAAGTTTTGCTCTGGACTCCAATCCCTTAAGTTTGTGTAAGACATTGGTCAGGCTGAGAACCTATACTGGGGAACCCCTACAGATTATGGGTACAACTTTGATTTCAGTCTCTTATGAGAAGCAGCTGGTTCAGTTCCCACCGATTGTAGTAAAAGGCTCGGCCCAAGTTTGATGGGGCAAAATTGGTTGAGAAGATTCTCCTTGGCTGGCTCAGCATTTTTTCGATTAGAAAATAACTACCTGAGTGATGTCCTAATTAAATACTTGGATTTTCAGTGAGATCCAGAGACTATCAAAAGGGCACCTTACAAGAAGCAATTCCAAGATTCTGCAAGGCCCATGCAGTGCCATTTACCTTACATGCAAAAGTAGAGGCAGGAATTCAGAGGCTGGAAAGTGAAGGAATCATCAAACCAGCCCAGTTTGCAGGATGGTCAGCACCGCTCTTCCCATTTGAGAAGCCCAATGGGTCAGTTCGCCTTTGTGAAGATTTCAAACAAACAGAGTGCCATTTTTCACATCTGTATAAATACCCAATCCCTCACACAGAGGATTTATACAGAAAGCTAACTGCGGCGCTGTCCTTCACAAATCTGGAGCTGAGCCATGCATACTTGCAACTGTGGTTAGATGAGGATTCCCAGACATACTACAATTAAGACCAATTAGGATTTATACCCATATACGAGACTGCCTTTTGGGGTATCATCAGCCTGTGCCTTTTTCTACCATTTTACGAGGTCTCCCCCAGGTCATAGTTTTGCTGGATGATGTGCTAATAACTGGGAAGACCAATAAAGAGCATTTAAAGAATTTGGACATAGTGCTTAAATGTTTCTCCAAAGTGAGGGTATATCCTAGGAGGGAAAGATGAGCGTTCCAGGCACCCCAAGTATCTTACTTGGGCTACAGCATCGACAAGATACGGTTACATCTTTTAGAAGACAAAGTGAGGGTGATGACTGGTGCCGCCGCTCCCACCTCTGCATCAGAGGTTAGGTCTTATATTGGTGAATTATTATGGAAAATTCATATGTAACCTGGCCTTCATCCTGGCACCCTTACATTTGTTATTGAAAAAGGGTTAGTCTAGGAAATGGTCTTGTAGCTAAGATGTCACTTTTAGTGAAGTGAAGAAGCAGCTATCATCGGCTAGGTGTTGGCAGCTACTCAGTTGGCAATCTGCGACATCCGTAGTGTTCAATAATCTGCTCTCTGCAAATAATGTGGAAACCAATCTCTTTTTAACTTTTATCTTTTTCATCTCACCCCTAATTTCTAATCTGTCTGTGTGCATTGCATTACTAATTCTCCTTGTGTTTTCTAATTAATAAACCTACACTTCTTGTTAATTCAATGAAGCCTGGTTAAATTGGCTTCTTCTAAAGCATGAATTTGTTTACTTCTGGGAAAAAAGACATTTAGCAGGGAAGGGATCCTTTCTAAAATAACTTTCTTGCAGCCATCAAGTAACAAGTTGGGGAATCTTACCCAGGTAACAATATTTAAGTTCAGAAGACTTGAAAAGCAGTATTTAGTTTCTGCAGTTTATGATGTAAAGAAGAATTGCTTCTTATGTGCTCCAGTGACAGTAATGCAAAGTGAGTGCATTTTCAGATCAGTGGATCATACAAAAATACTGCCCATTGCTTTAAAGATAGATGGTGAAAAGGGCCAGAAGTTTGTTGCCTATTCATTCCTGTGTTTATCTGACTGAACAAAATATTGGACCATTTAGAGGAGCCAGATCTCCATTTGGTGTTTCCAGCTGTGTTCACAAGATAATGCAAATTGAAAATGTAAATTATCTCTCTGTTGCTTCCTTGAATCATTTAATCAATGAATGCTTTACTACATTCAGTGCCTAAATGCACACTTTTTAAACAAAGAATTTTCTGCCTCCATGCTCTAGTCCCGAATAGAGCAAATATGCAAGTATGTGAGAACTAGAATGCCAACGGTAAATAATTTAAATCATTCTGCAAAAAAGAGAAGCTGCAAATTTAATATTCAGAATTTTTTTAAAAAATCTGCAAAATAAACATAATTTCCATAACAACTATTTAATGAATCATGGAAGAGAGCATATGTGAATAAAACCGCTGTTACCAGCATTGTAACTACATTTGAAAAGTTTATTGAAAGATCTCTTTAGAGGCATATAAGCGTGGAAGATAATCACAAAGCAGGTCTTTCAGAAATCTCCTTGTAATTTGGAGAAATGCTCTACATAAAAGCTCTTTTATATTCTTCAAGGTGAATAGAAAGTAGACCTTGAACCAACTAAAAGATGAGATCACTGTCTAACATCTTTGGAGACACTCTAATACAAACAGCAGTTACTAACCCACCTAACTATTGAAAGCCCTGACCAGACAATCTGGCATGCAGGCAACATCTGCAAAGAATAAGTGCTGCTGCTGCTTTAGAAACTGAGCACAAAGGGTTCTGCAAAGTCAAACTGAAAGCTGGCATGCTTCAGAATTCTCTAAGCTGTAAAAATGTTAATAAGCTGAAATGAGTCAGATATATTCAATTGCAGTTTCATCAGAAAAGAAGGTAACTGGATATGTGATAAGAGAATGTATTAATTGCTTGTTACTGAAAAGGAAGTAGGTATTTCTTCATAACTAAAGTGTTTACGTTTTAGGGCATTGCCTTTTTAAAAAATATCATAAACACCAATAAAAGCAATGTAATAGTTCCTACATGTGACCTTAACCTGCAACACATTAAGAATTAAGATTTACTTAATGAACACATTTTGTTAATTTTGTTTTACCCTGCTTGAGTTTCAGTCAAAACATTCATATCACATGTTGTTTGAAAGTCAATGTCAAAGGTAGGAGAATTCTTTTCTTTTCCTTCTCTAAGGTTACTTTGTAAATTTAACTTACCAGTTTATTATAAGTCCATTTGTCATTGGGAAACTCAACATTTGCTAAATTTATCAGTAAGACTAGAATCTACCCAACAAGTTTACTCTGTCATGTGTGAGTATTTAATTTCATTGTTGTGGGGATGGATTTCACACTATTCCTACATCATTTTCTGGTAATAAAGGTCATTGAGGAGAAATTGGTGAACAGCAAATTTGGAGATGGGAATAACAGTAGCAAATAAATTATATCCATTCATTCTATTTTAGATAGGATGTTAAAAAGTTGTTGCATATGGTTATTACTACCGTGTTCAATTCTGACCTACCTGCTTTAGGAAGGATGCTGTGAAACTTGAAAGGGTTCAGAAAAGATTTACAAGGATCTTGTCAGGACTTGAGGGTTTGAGCTACAGGAACAGGCTGAATAGGCTCAGGCTATTTCCCCTGGAGTGTCGGAGGCTGTGGGCTGACCATATACAAGTTTATAAAATCATGAGGGACATAGATAGGATGATAACCAAGGTCTTTTCCCTTGGGTGGAGGAGTCCAAACCGAGAGGGTTTAAGTTGAGAGGGGAAATATTTAAATGGGACCTAAGGGGCAATGTTTTCATGCAAAGGTTGATGAATGTATGGAATGAGTTGTCAGAAGAAGTGATGGAGTAATGGTACAATTACAACATTTAAAAGGCATCTGGATGGGTATATGAATCGGAAGGGCTTAAAGGAATATGGGCTAAATGCTGGCAAATGAAACAAGATTAATTTAGAATACCTGGTCGGCATGGGCAAGTTGGACCGAAGGGTCTGTTTCCATGCAGGATAGTTCTGTGATTCTATGACTCTATTTATGATTAACACATGCTATTATTCAATGGCTGCACCCGTCCACAGGGATATCTGAATTGGAGATGCCGGTGTTGGACTGGGGTGTACAAAGTTAAAAATCAAACAACACCAGGTTATAGTCCAACTGGTTTAATTGGAAGCACACTAGCTTTCGGAGCGCTGTTTCTTCATCAGGTGAAAAGAGCAGTGCTCCAAAAGCTAGTGTGCTCCCAATCAAACCTGTTTGACTATAATATGGTGTTGTGTGATTTTTAACAGGGATACCAAATATTGTAACTGACTTGCATTACCTAAAGGCAACTCTAAGATAATTGCATCCTTCTTTTGGTAAAGAGGCCAATATTGCACCTAGTATTCCATTGTGTGTTAAGGCTATTTTAACATTTACTTTCTCAATTAATTGCAGTACCCAGTTGATAAGTTTCTGTCGTTCACATAAAAAGACTCCCAATTCTTCTGACTATAACCATTTACTTGTTACCTTTTTTAAAAAAAAATGCTTTTCTAGTCTTCCTGTGAAATTGGATTGTTTCATAGCTTCCATAAAATACTCCAACTCTCATTTTCTTGCATCGCCTCTGAACTGGTTTGCAATGTTTATGTTCTGTTTGCACCCTCATTACGTTTCATCTTCATGCTTAACTTTGTGCCATCAGCAAATCTGGATATATTGCATTAAGTCCCCTTATCCAAGTCATTTTCATAGGTTATAAGTACTTGAAGATCATGCACTAACTCACACAGCATTCCAAATCCCGCCTTCCCAAAAACTTTTCGTTGTTATTTTCTGGCCATTAGCCAATCCTCAATCCATACTAACACACTGTCAATCCTACGAGCCCTAATCTTTGATTACCAACTCTTGAGTTGCACCCAAAAAAAAATCTTCTGGAAGTCCAAGTATCCTGGATTCATGTGCTCTTGACCATCCATTCTACTGAGTTCACAAAAATTCTGATCAATTTGGCAAGCATAAATTTTCATCAAATCACATTGACACTACATAGAACATAGAATATTACAGCGCAGTATAGGCACTTCAGCCCTCGATGTTGCGCTGACCTGTCATAACAATCTGAAGCCGATCTGTTCCACCTAGCCCACCTACACGATTCCATGTACGTCCATATGCTTGTCCAATGACGACTTATATGTACTTAAAGTTGGCAAATCTACTACCGTTGCAGGCAAAGCATTCCATACCCTTACTACTCTCTGAGTAAAGAAACTACCTCTGACATCAGTCTTATATCAACCACCCCTCAATTTAAAGCTATGCCCCCTTGTGCTCGCCATCACCATTCTTGGAAAAAGGCTCTCCCTGTCCACCCTATCTAACCCTCTGATTATCTTATATATCTCTATTAAGTCACCTCTCAACCTTCTTCTCTCCAACGAAAACAGCCTCAAGTCCCTCAGCCTTTCCTCGTAAGATCTTCTCTCCATACCAGGCAACATCCTAGTAAATCTCCTCTGCACCCTTTCTAAAGCTTCCACATCCTTCTTATAATGCGGTGACCAGAACTGTGTACAATACTCCAAGTGCGGCCGCACTAGAGTTTTGTGCAGCTGTAGCATAACCTCATGGTTCTGGAACTCGATCCCTTTATTAATAAAAGCTAAAACACTGTATGCCTTCTTAACAACCCTGTCAATCTGGGTGGCAACTTTCAAGAATCTGTGTACATGGACACTGACATCTCTCTGCTCATCGACACTACCAAGAATCTTACCATTAGCCTAGTACTTTGCATTCCAGTTACTCCAACCAAAGTGAATCACCTCACACTTGTCCACGTTAAACTCCATTTGCCACCTCTCAGCCAGCTCTACAGCTTATCTATGTCTCTCTGTAACCTACAACATTCTTTGTCACTATCCACAACTCCACCGACCTTAGTGTCGTCTGCAAATTTACTAACCCACCCTTCTACGCCCTCATCCAGGTTGTTTATAAAAATGATGAACAGCAGTGGACCTAACACCGACCCTTGCGGTACACCACTGGTAACTAGACTCCAGGATGAACATTCCCCATCAACCACCACCCTCTGTCTTCTTTCAGCAAGCCAATTACTGATCAAAATTGCTATATCTCCCACAATCCCATTCCTCCGCATTTTGTACAATAGCCTACTGAGGGGAACCTTATCGAACGCCTTGCTGAAATCCATAAACACCACATCAACCGGTTTACTCTCATCTACCTGTTTGGTCATCTTCTCAAAGAATTCAATAAGGTTTGTGAGGCACAACCTACCTTTCACAAAACCGTGCTGACTATCCCTAAACAAATTATTCTTTTCTAGATGTTTATAAATCCAACACTTTACCAACAACTGAAGTAAGGCTCACTGGACTATAATTACCAGGATTGTCTCTACTCCCCTTCTTGAACAGTGGAACCACATTTGCTATCCTCCAGTCTTCTGGCACTATTCCTGTAGATGATGACGAATTAAAGATCAATGCCAAAGGCTCGGAAATCTCCTCCCTGGCTTCCCAGTAGATCCTAGGATAAATCCCATCCGGCTCAGGGGACTTATCTATTTTCACACTCTGCAGGATTTCTCAAATCTCACCCTTGTGAACCTCAATCACACTTCGTCTAGTAGCCTGTATCTCAGTAATCTCCTTGACAACATTGTCATTTTCTAGAATGAATACCGTTGAAAAATATTCATTTAGTGCTTCCCCTATCTCCTCTGACTCCACACACAACTTCCCACTACTATCCTTGATTGGCCCTAATCTTACTCTTGTCATTATTTTATTCCTTAAATACCTATAGAAAGCCTTAGGGTTTACCCTGATCCTAACCACCAACAACTTCTCATGTCTCCTCCTGGCTCTTCTGAGCTCTCTCTTTAGGTTTTTCCTGGCTACCTTGTAACCCTCAAGCACTCTAACTGAGCCTTCACATCTCATCCTAACATAAGCCTTCTTCTTCCTCTTGACCAGAGATTCCACTTCCTTTGTAAACCACGGCTCCTGCTCTCTACAGCTTCCTCCCTGCCTGACAGGTACATACTTATCGAGCACACACAGTAGCTTTTCCTTGAATAAGCTCCACATTTCTAATGTACCTATCCCCTGAAGTTTCCTTCTATGCTTCCTAAATCTTGCCTAATCACACTGTAATTGCCTTTCCCCAAGCTGTAACTCTTACCCAGTGCTATACACCTATCCCTTTCTACCAATAATGTAAACATAACAGAATTGTGATCGCTATCACCAGAGTGCTCACATAATTCCAAGTCTAACACCTGGCCAGGCTCATTACCCAGTACCAAATCTAATGTGGCTTCGCCCCTTGTAGGCCTGTCTACATACTGTGTCAGGAAGCCCTCCTTCACACACTGGACAAAAACTGACCCATCTATAGTACTCGTACTATAGTGTTCCCAGTCAATATTTGGAAAGTTGAAGTCCCCCATGACAACTACCCTGTCTCTCTCACTCCTATCGAGAATCATCTTTGCTATCCTTTCCTCTACATCTCTGGAACTATTTGGAGGACTATAGAAAACTCCCAACAGGGTGACCTCTCCTTTCCTGTTTCTAACTTCAGCGCATACTACCTCAGTTGACGAGTCCCCAAATATCCTTTCTGCAACTGTAATACTGTCCTTGACCAACAATGCTACACCTACCCCTCTTTTACCATCCTCTCTGTTCTTACTGAAACATCTAAATCCTGGAACCTGCAACAACCATTCCTATCCCTGCTCTAACCATGTCTCCGAAATGGCCACAACATCGAAGTCCCAGGTACCAACCCACGCTGCTAGTTCACCCACCTTATTCTGGACACTACCTATTAATGTTTTGAAATTCCACATGCCATGTTGTTATGCCTTTAAAAAGAGATTCTAATATTTCCTTACAAACACTGTCAAGCTACTGGTCTATGGGAAAAAAAGGTTTGTGTTTATGTATTGCATTTCATGGCTACTGGATGTTAAAAGTGCTTTACAGCCAATTAAATACCTTTGAAATGTAAGTAACACAACAGCCAATTTCCATTCAGCAAACTCCCAAAGTATAATTGTGATAATACCATAATTTGCTTTTATGAAGTTGATTGAAGGATAAATATTGCCTGGGGCAATGGGGACAACTGTCTCGTTCTTTGAAATAGTACCCCAAAATTTATCACATCCAGGTCAGGCAGCATCCAAGGAGCAGGAGAATCGACGTTTCGGGCATGAGCCCTTCTTCAGGAATGAGGAAAGTGTGCCAAGCAGGCGAAGATAAAAGGTAGGGAGGAGGGACTTGGGGGAGGGGCGTTGGAAATGTGATAGGTGGAAGGAGGTTAAGGTGAGGGTGATAGGCCGCAGTGGGGATGGGGGCGGAGAGGTCAGGAAGAAGATTGCAGGTTAGGAAGGTGGTGCTGAGTTCGAGGGTTGGGACTGCGACAAGGTGGGGGGAGGGGAAATGAGGAAACTGGAGAAATCTGAGTTCCAGCAACACATTTTCAGCTCTGGTCTCCAACATCTGCAGTCCTCACTTTCTCCTTTATCACATCCAATCAACCAAGGTGATAGGACCTCAGTTTAACATTGCATCAGAAAAACTGTAGCTCTGTGAGCACAGCACTCGCCCACCCCCACTCCTGTCTTGCCAGTGCATCTCCCTTGATTCTTGTTTTCAAGTGGGGATTGAATCAAGGGCAGAATTTTCCTATGCTTCGAGTGACCTTGGCAATGGCACAAAATGTGGGAAATTGGCTTGAAAGAAAGTGAAATAATCTAATTTTTGATGTCAAGAAAAAAAGTCAGATTTTCCTTTTAAAGTTTAGGTCAGAATCTTACTGATAAGTAACGACCACCTTATTTTTACGCATTTACATCAAATTAATAGCCCAATTTGCAATTCTCAGCATCTTGTCTTGAGAAACCATCCACTTTTCTGGGCCTCCATTTAATGTCCCTTCACCAACATGTCCTTGAATTCTCCATGAACAGCATTTTCTCCATCCTACATCCGGCAAAGTTGGCATTAGCAAACTACCAGACTCAACGCACTATCATGAATGATCTCGTACCAAATCAGAATCCAATTTGACCTGTTAGAGTTTAACTTTGGAGCACAAGGACTCCTTAGACCTGCCTGCTCCTGCCAGGTCGCTCAGGGTCATCTCATGCATTTCCATAGGATGGCTCTTAGCTTAATTTCTTCATGCCCTTTGCACTTACTCAGAGGCTGCCAATCTCTATGGGTCACGTAGCTTTTTTGGCCAGAGCGTAGGTGGGTTAATAATTTGGAGGTGGGTGATAGCTGATGAGTAGAAGTGTCACATGCAGGAGTGATGTTTGTACTCCATGGTCATTGGTGAGGTTTGTGCTCAGAGGATCAGGTCAGGAGAGCAGAGAGACGTTGGCAGCAATTATCCTTGTGTAGTGCAGAAGATACTGACATTTTTTTCTGCACCATTATGCATTCCATCTGACCCTGGAGATAGCAGTGACCTGGATGGCAAACTGTGTCCAGTACAATTGCATTTGATGCTATGGTCTCCTTTGATGGTTCTCTTTGTAGAGGATGACTCTCCTCTCGACTACACTTCCATCAGGACTCCAGGGCCCTATCTGGATAGTATGATACCACCTTCACTTTCTGAAACATTTTGGTTTCCTAAGAGTTTTGTGTATGAGACAATTCCTGGCTACAATGTCGGAAGAGCTGTGCAGCTGGACTTTCAGTGTGGTGCCAGTGGACTATATGCCAGAAGGTCACTTAGAAAATTTTGCTTTTCCTGCCAAATGACTATATGAAAAATGCAAAAGAGGCCACTTGCACAACTAATAATGTGGGGAGCAGGAGAATAGCACGAGAAAAGTTGCTATGTTCCACAGCGGGATACCGACCAGGAAACCACCCAAAAATAGCACTCAGCATAAACATGGAAAAATCCAGCTCCTAGAACCTTATGATTTGAAGCAAGTGTGCTACTAAATGAGCCACTCTTTTGAACATTTATTAATTTGTAATTCGAAAGAGCCATTCCAAACCACAGGGAATCCTAGGAGATCAAAGCAGTTGCATTTAGTATTTCTCTATCAACCTCTTTTAAAATCCTGGAGTGTAGAATATCAACTGGAGGCAATTTGTCAGTTTTTGGGCCCATTAATATCTTCAGTAGTTTTTCTTTACTATTCTAAATTAGTTTAAGTCTCCCATTCTCAATAGACCCTATGTGACCCATCATGTGGTTATGTTCCTTTTTCTACTGCAAAGACACAAATATTTACTTAATGTCTCTGCCATTTCCTTGTTTCCCATTATAAATTCTGCCTTTTTATGCCTTGAAGGGGTCTATGCTAAATCTCTTCCTTTTTACATAATTGTAGAAGTTTGACAATCTGTTTTCACTTTAATATTTTGTGATTTCTGTCTTTATCAATTTCTTGATCATCCTTTGCTGATTTCTGAAACCCTCTCAATCCTCATGGTTATTATTGTTTTTGGAAATGTTGTAAGTTTCTTGTTTTAAGCTATTGTTACTAATGCCTCTCATTTGCCATGGTGGCATGGCTTCTACAGTGGAGATAATTTTCCTTTCAGAGATTATGTATTGAATGTGAAATAGGGATTATTTATTTAATTATTGGCCATCACTTATCCATAGCTATCGCTTTTGACCTAATTTTTCAAACAAGCTGTGATATCCAAGTAGTGGCAAGTGAGAGAATTGGGCTATTATGGGATGAAAAGGGTATCTGTATATTTTATGAGGCAATTTTGGGGCAAAATGCAAGAAAATTCACTGGGCCTCATGGATTGAAAACCTGCTGTGAAACTCTATGGAAATGACATTTTTCCCAAAAGTAGTAAAATCCATTCCTATTATTTGCAAAGTATCTTATTGGCTATAAAACACCGTGAGAAAGCCAATTCTTATGAATAGCACTATTTTATGCAAGTTTTAATGTTTCTCAAAATTCCTCTCAGGAACCAAAATGTAGCAATGAGCTGCATTGAGGATATGCACCTGATACTCAGCCAAATACTTGACTAGAGTGATATGATTTAAGGCACATTTTAAAAGGAGAAAGAATAATAAAGAGACAAAGAAGTTTGAGAAAGGAATTCCAGTTCTCAGAGGCTCAGCTGCTGAAGCGACCACCAACAATGATACAGCCATTAAAGTCCTGGTAAGCACTGCAATATAGAATCAGAGGAATTACACTATGTAAGGTGCATGGTGGCTCAGTAGTTAGCAATGCTGCCTCATAGTGCTAGATACCCAGGTTGGATTCCACCCTCAGATAATTGTCTTTGTGGAGTTTGCACATTTTTACTGTGTATGCATGGGTTTTCTTCGGGTGTTATGGATACCTCCCACAGTCCAAGGACATGCAGGTTGGATGGACAGACCACTCTAAATTGACCATAGTCTCTAGGGATGTGCAGGCTCGGTGAATTAGCCATTAGAAATGCAGGGTTACAGGTTCAGAGTTGGGGGTGAGTCTGCTTGGGATGCTGTTGGGGTTTGATGTGAACTTGATGGGCTGAATGGCACCCTTGCACACTGTGGGGATTCAATGATTCTAAATATGAATGAGAATTTTAAAAGTGTCTGTTAACTGGTGACTAATGTAGGCCAGTGAGCACAGAACTGAAAATGTGTTGCTGGAAAAGCAGCAGGTCAGGCAGCATCCAAGGAACAGGAGAATCGACGTTTTGGGCATAAGCCCTTCTTCAGGAATGAGTAAAGTGTGTCCAGCAGGCTAAGATATCTCCTGTTCCTTGGATATCTTAGCCTGCTGGACACACTTTCCTCATTCCTGAAGAAGGGCTTATGCCCGAAACATTGATTCTCCTGTTCCTTGGATGCTGCCTGACCTGCTGCGCTTTTCCAGCAACACATTTTCAGCTCTGATCTCCAGCATCTGCAGTCCTCACTTTCTCCAGTGAGCACAGAAGACAATTTGGTGTGGATTGGGGTGTGGATAACAGGGTTTTGAATAACCTCAGATTTACTGAGGATGAAAGTTAACAAGCAAACTTTTGGAAACCAGCCAAATGTTCATTTGAATAACAAAGTCTGGAAATAACAGAGACATGGGTAAATGCTTCAACAGTCGATGAGCTGAGGCAGCAGTGCACTTGAATAATGTTACAGAGACAGAAGTAGGCATTGTGTGTGATAGTGCAGATATATGGTTAGAAGGGGACATGATTTAGTGACAATCTGGTGCCCAGCCTAATTCCCCTGAGACATTGGTTTGAATCCTATCAAACCAGTTTGTTGAATTTAAATTGTTATCTTCACACTTATAAATTTACCCATATTTCAACACTCCTTTATCTTAATATTTGTAGACCTATCTACTTTCTGGTTTTTTGATTCATTAGTACAATAGTAGTTCATTAGTACAGGGTCTCTGCCCAGTTTAATTGGAATCTATCCCAATGGAGCAGCTCTCTCTTTCCCCAGATAATGATGCTCATGCCCCATGAATTGAAAACATTGCCTCCTAAATTGTTCTCTCAGCTAAATTTTTTATATCTTTGTTAACTTGTGCACTGCACGGGTAGTAATCCAGATATTATTACCATTCGGGTTTTCCACTTGTTACAGATATGAAACATCTTCTTAAGTGCTATCTCTACCTAACCTTGTCATGTACATTTGTTGGGCCTAAGGGCCTGTTTCCACACTGTTGGAAATCTAATCTAATTTTTAAAAAATAATGTTTTAATTCATTCACTAGATTTATTTTTAGTTTGTTTCTAAGTTGACTAATCTACTCAAAAGGCACACCTCTTTCTTCTTTTTGCATTTCCAATCTCAGCAAACTCACAGTAATCCATACTGTGATGTATACTGTTATGTTACATGTGAGGTTACATTCTATGGTTCAGCTGTCCATAATCCAACACTCACCTGCTGACAGCCTCTATCCATCAGCACTCAACCTGAACATTTATGCGCTGTACTTCACGGTCTCACACTTAAAACTGTTGCAAGTCACACAATCCCAATTCACAGCTTTCATGCACTGGCATCTATTCAGTTGTGTCAGACACATCACCCGAACACATTGTAGGGCAACCACTGACATACTCTTTCTTCCTAGTGAAAGTGACACATGGCAACAGGCAGCAGCAAAGAACTGGAAGAGGACAAGAACACCTGTATGGTTCAACCCCTCTGAGAAGGCTATGATGGAAAGGGGCATTGCTGAAGCTGTGTCTTTTGGCTTGGGCTGAAACAATTGATGATCCCTAACACTTTCATCCCATGTCTCCTTTATCATCGCAATTACATCTATCTGAAACACCACAGAAAATGTGGAGATGCCGGTGTTGGACTGGGGTGGACAAAGTTAGAAATCACACAACCCCAGGTTATAGTCCAACAGGTTTATTTGAAAATACAAGCTTTTGGAGCACTGCTCCTTTGTTAGGTAGCTCTGAAAGCTTGTACTTTCAAATAAACCTGTTGGACTATAACCTGGTGTTATGTGATCAGTAATAGATGAGCAGTAGCACAGATGGAATTGGACAAAGTTACGGAGCTGGAAAGAGGTAAAATGGCCTCAGTGTGCAGTTGGAAGCTATTCTCATGGTCAAGTTTGGTGTAAAAGTTGTGAACAGTACATTTCAGATTCAGCCAATTGCCATGGAAATAGATGAATCATTTGTTTGTAGTAAGGTCAAAGACAGCAGAATGTTGTGCCTGTCCTGTGATGTATTTAGTGACGAGGGGTGGGGTTATTTAATCAGACAGGAGAATGGCGTGGAAAGCCTGATACATTCTTGACTCCAGCCTGATGGAGTCAATGACAGGAAGGCCTGTGGATGATCTACACACCCCACAATCAACTGAGGTTTTTAAGAACAAATAATGCCCACTAAAAGGCCTTGTCCTGGATGTAAGTTTTTTTGCTGAGCTGGAAGGTTAGTTTTCAGACGTTTCATTACCATACGAGGTAACATCATCTGTGAGCCTCTGGTGAAGCGCTGGTGTTATGTCACACTTTCTATTTATGTGTTTAGGAATTCTTGGATCTGTGATGTCATTTCCTGTGTTGGCGATGTCATTTCTGGTTCTTTTTCTCAGAGGGTGGTAGATGGGGTCCACATCGATGTGTTTGTTGATGGAGTTCTGGTTGGAATGCCATGCTTCTAGGAATTCTCATGTATGTCTCTGTTTGGCTTGTCCTTGGATGGATGTGTTGGCCCAGTCAAAGTGGCATCCTTCCTCATCTGCATGTCAGGATACTTACATAACGCACTATCACTCGTATCCTGACATACAGATGAGGAAGGACACCACTTTGACTGGGAAGACACGTGCATCCTTGGACAAGCCAAACAGAGACTCGCATGAGAATTCAGAGAAGCATGGCATTGCAACTAGAACTCTATCAACAAACACATCGATTTGGACCCCATCTACCACCTTCTGAGAAAAAGAACAGGAAATGATCTACTAGCATATGAGATGAGGTCACATAGTTCTGAAGAATCCAATTAAATTTTATTACTGTTCTTGGTATCCATGTAGATATGCACTGTACATAGAACATTAGAACATTACAGCACAGTACAGGCCCTTCGGCCTCAATGTTGCACCAACCTGTGAAACCTATCTGAAGCCCATCTAACCTACACTATTCCATTTTCATCCATGTGTCATTCCAATAACCATTTAAATGCTTTTAAAGTAGGCAAGTCTACAACTGTTGAAGGCAGGCTGTTGCATGCCCCTACTACTCTCTGAGTAAAGAAACTACCTCTGACATCTGTCCTATATCTATCACCCCTCAATTTAAAGCTATGCCCCCTCATGCTAACCATCACCATCTGAGGAAAAAGGCTCTCACTTGCAACCTATCTAACCCTATGGTTATCTTATATGTCTCAATTAAGTCACCTATTAACCTTCTTCTCTCGAACAAAAACAGCCTCAAGCCCCTCAACCTCTCCTCGTAAGACCTTCCCTCCAAACCAGGCAACATCCTAGTAAATCTCCTTTGAACACTTTCCAAAGCTTCCACATCCTTCCTGTAATGCGGTGACCAGAACTGCACGCAATACTCCAAGTGCGGGTGCACCAGCATTTTGTACAGCTGCAGCATGACCTCATGGCTCTGAAACTCAATCCTTCTATTAATAAAAGCTAACACACTGTATGCCATCTTAACAATCCTATCAACTTGGGTGGTAACTTTCAGGGATCTATGTACCTGGACATCAAGATCTCTCTGTTCATTTAGACTGCCAAGAATCTTACCGTTAGCCCAGTACTCTGCTTCCCTGTTCCTCCTTCCAAAATAAATCACCTCACACCTTCCTGCATTAAACTTCATTTTCCACCTCTCAGCCCAACTCTGCAGCTTATCTACGTCCCTCTGTAACCTACAACATCCCTTGGCACAATTCACAACTCTACCGACCTTAGTGTTCAAAGACGTGCAGGTCAAGTGAATTGGCCTTGCTGAATTGCCCATAGTGTTAGGTACATTAGTCAGAGGGAAATGGGTCTGGGTGGGTTACTCTTCGGAAGGTCGGTGTGGGCTTGCTGGGCCGAAGGGTCTGTTTCCATATTGTAGGGAATCTCATCTAATCCAATCATCCACAAATTTACTAACCCATCCTTCTATGCCCCCATTCAGGTCATTTATAAAAATGACAAACAACAGTGGCCCCAAAACAGATCCTTCAGTTACCACTAGTAACTGAACTCCAAGATGAACATTTCCCTTCAATCACCACCCTCTGTCTTCTTCCAGCTAGCTAATTTCTGATCCAAACTGATAAATCACCCTCAATCCCATGCCTCCATATTTGTTCTGGATGTGCAATAGCCTACTGTGGGGAACCTTATCAAGCACCTTACTAAAATCCATACACACCACATCAACTGCTTTACCCTTGTCCACCTGTTTGATCATCTTCTCAAAGAACTCAATAAGGTTTGTGAGGGATGACCTACCCTTCACATAACTGTGTTGACTATCCCTAATCAACGTATTCTTTGCTGGATGCTTATGAATCCTACCTCTAATAACCTTTTCCAACAGTTCACCTACAACTGAAGTAAGGCTCACTGGTCTATAATTACCAGGATTGTCTATCCTCCCCTTCTTAAACAAGGGAACAACATTTGCTCTCCTCTGGTCTTCTGGCACAATTCCTGTAGACAATGACAGCATAAAAATCAAAGCCAAAGGCTCTGCAATCTCCTTCCTGGCCACCTACAGAATTCTAGGAAAAATCTCATCTGACCCAGGGGACATATCTATTTTCACACTTTCCAGAATTGCTAACATCTCCTCCTTGTGAACCTCATCTATCCCAGTATTCTCATTGCCAACATTGTCTTTTTTTAGTGTGAATACAGATGAAAAATACTAATTTAGCGCTTCCCCTATATCCTCTGATTCCACACACAACTTCTCACTACTTTCCTTTATTGGCCCTAATTTTACTCCAGTCATTCTTTTATTCCTGATATGGCTATAGAAATCCTTCTCATGTCCTCTCCTGCTTTCTTAGCTCTCTCTTTCAGTCTTTCCTGGTTAACTTGTAACTCCCAAGCACTCTAACTGAGCCTTCACGTCTCATCCTAACATAAGCTTTTTTCTTCCTCTTGACAAGGACTTCAACTTCTTTCGTAAACCACGGCCCCTTTCCTCGACAACATCTTCTCTGCCTGACAGGTACACACTTTATCAAGGACATGCAGTAGCTGTTATTTGAATGAGCTCCATAATTCAATTGCGCCCATCCTTGCAGTTTCCTTCTCCATCCTATGCATTCTAAATCTTGCCTAATCGCATTGTAATTGCCTTTCCCTCAACCAAAACGCTTGCTGTGCAGTATATACCTATCTCCCTTTCCATCGCTAAAGTAAACTTACCAAATTGTGGTCACGATCATCAAAGTGCTCACCTACCTCCAAATCTAACACCTGGCCGGGTTCATTATGCAGTACCAAATCTAATGCGGCCTCGCCACTTGTTGGCCTGGTTATATACTGTGTCAGCAAGCCCTCCTGCACATATTGGACAAACGCTGACCCATCTAAAGTACTTGAATTATAGTACTCCCAGTCAATATTTGGAAAGTTAAAGACCTCCATAACAACTACCCTGTTACTCTCACTCCTATCAAGAATCATCTTTGCTATCCTTTCCTCTACATCTCTGGAACTGTTCAGAGGCTGACAGAGAACTCCCAACAGAGTATCCTCTCCTTTCCTGTTTCTAATCTCAACCCATATTACTTCAGTAGATGAGTCCTCAAACATCATTTCTGCCACCATAATACTGTCCTTAATTAGCAATACCTCCTCCCCCTTTTACCATCTTCGTTGTTCTGGATGAAGGAAGTGAGAGCACTGTTGTTAAGTTTACAAATGACAAATAGATAGAAGGAAGGAAAGGTAATGTTGAGGATGCAGGGATGCTGCAGAAGGACCTGGACAGGCTGGTAGAGTGGGCAAACAAATTACAGATGGAATGCAATATGAGCAATTGTGAGGTTATGTACTTTGGTAAGAAGAATATTGGACTATTTTTTAAATGGGAAAGGCTTTGGAAATCTGAAACACAAAGGGACATAAGAATCTCATTTCAGGATTCTCATGAGATTAACATGCAGGTTCAGTTGGCAGTTAGGAAGGTAAATGCCTTGCTAGTATTCATTTTGAGAGGGGGAGAATACAAAGAGATGTAAAGCTGAAGCTGTATAGGGTTCTGGTCAGACTATATTTGAAATATTGTGAACAGTTTTGAGCCTCGTATCTAAGGGAGGATGTGCTGGCATTGAAGAGAGTTCAGAGGAAGTTTACCAGGAATGATTCCAGGAATGGAGGACTTGTTATATGAGAAGTAGTTGAGGACCCTGAGTTTGCATTCAATGATTTTCGAATGATGTAGGGGGATCTCATTGAAACGTACAGTATACTGAGATAGAGTAGACACAGAGAAGATATTTCCACTAGTCGGAGAGACTAGAACCTGAAAGCACAGCCTAAGACTGAAGAAACTAAGCTTTAGAACTGAGATCAGGAGGACTTTATTCAGCCGAAGTGTGGTGAGTCTGTGGAATTTATTGCCACAGAGGGCTATGAAAGCCATGTCATTGAGTCCATATAAGACAAAAATAGAAAGGTTCTTGATTAGTAAGGAGGTCAAGGGGTTATGGGAAGAAGGCAGGAGAATGGGGTTGAGCAACATATCAGCCATGAATGAATGGCAGTGCAGACTTAATTGGCCTAATGGCCTAAATCTGGCACCATATCTTCTGGTCTTATAGTCTCTAATGTTCCAAAAACATGACATCTGCTGCCGAGAAGAATAAAAATTTAGCAGGCACCAGGAAAATGTTGTGGTCCAAGTGGTCCTTCCAAGTTACTCATCAAATTGACTTAGAAATAGATCATTGTTCCTTCATTGTTGTTGGGTCAAAATCGTGGAGACTGCTACCAAACATCACTGAGAGTTTAACAAAGACATCAAGAATTCAAACACGTGACACATAGCCTGTTCTCTGTTAGAGATGGACAATTAGAGATGGACAATAAATGCTGGGCTTGACATTGATGCTCACATCATCCAAAGCAATTTTTAAGAACTTTCTTACAGTATGAATGACATTGGGAAGGTAATAGAAATGTAGAGTAAAACCAGAAAAGAAAGTTGAAATGCACTACAGAAATTAACAACTAATTCTATGCCAGATAAAGTTTGCATGTATATTTTCCTCCCAAGTTGATGATTATTTTTTTTCTCCAGTATCCCACATGATCAGAATTTATTTTCTCTGTGAAATTCAAAGGTTGCTGAGATAAGGAAGCAGTTTTGTAATACAACACTTCTTCTTATGCAGCGTGATATCCCAGTGAAGCTGTTATTTCTGTCTAGCTCTTCAGAATATTGCACAGCTTCCTGCTGTGAACAGGGAGCGAGTTTACAATCTCCTGAAAGATAATGTAAAGTTACCATGGTCAAGGCAAAGAGACACAGTTTAATGCTCTAAGTTCTGAAATCTAATTACAGGTTTCTAAAATTGGCTTACACATTTCTCTGACATGAGAGTTTCCTTGTATGAGAAGGTGGATAAGTTGAACAATGATATAAGGAATGTATGTGATACCTACAAATTCACTGCAGTGAGAATGTCAGGGAACTCAAGCAAAATGATATCTATGAAAGGATGTGTGCTATGATGTTTAGAATAGTTTTATTTTTGCATGACTTTAAGTTATTAATCTTTGTAGTTTTTCTTTCTTTGAGGCTTCCGCATTATAGAAACTTGCAATGTAATTTTTAACAGAAAACCACTTTTTCTGAGATATTCATCAGAGTTTTGTACTGAGTATCAAACAATGTTACCTTGCACTTTCTTGTACGTTAGCTGCTGAAATAAATCTACGGGGACAGGTTTTAACCTATCTTAGCAGCAAAAGTTGGAGACTGGTGCTCAGATCCTGACTTGCGCCAAGTTCTATTCACCCATTATTCTTAGTACTTGCTGACTATGTTGGGTCCTGAACCACCATAGCTTCTCATTGATAAACTTATATTCTCATGTTCAAATTTATCTACTGTTCATCCCTCTCTTTCTCTGCAATCCTCTCCAGGCAAGGAATTTTGCAAGAAATATGTTTTGATCACTTACCCACTTCTGTATTCCTCCTCTACTGGCTACCTGCTGCTATGTCCTAGGTTTTGGAATACCTTCCCTGAACCTTTTTCACTATTTACCCTCCTTTGGACTCGCCTTTAAAGCTTTGCTTTCAAAGTGCTTTGTGGATTAACTTTGATTAGGTAAGTGAGTGAGGCGTATGTGTGGGGAGTGGAAAGGGGTGGTGGATGGTTTGATTGGCAGGAGGCAGATTGGCAGTAATTGGGCGGTTGAGGGGTGGTCAGTCTTTTTTGGGGATAGTTGAGTGGTTGGCAGCAGTTGAGTAGAAATGGGTGTTTGGCTGATCAGTGAATAATTGGGTGGGAATAGATAGTCAGGCTGGGTTTGGGTCATCTGGAGTGTTCAGTTGGGAGTGGGTAGTTGAGTCATGAAGCACTGGTAGTTGCATGAGAGAGGGGTTTGAGGTGGTGAACTGTATTCAGGAGTTTGAGGGTATGGTGATGGTCAAGGAGGGGATGTTTCGTTGTGAAATTACCCAGTTGTTAGGTAGGATTTTAAACTGTTTAACAGTACCTGGACAACTATTAAATTAAATCACATGTATCTATCCTAATTCGGAGATGCCAGTGTTGGACTGGGGTGTACAAAGTTAAAAATTACCCAACACCAGGTTATAGTCCAACAGGTTTAATTGGAAGCGCACTAGTTTTCGGAGCGACGCTCCTTCATCAGGTGATTGTCACCATCTCCTGATGAAGGAGCGTCACTCCAAAAGCTAGTGAGCTTCCAATTAAACCTGTTGGACTATAACCTGGTGTCGTGTGATTTTTAATTTTGTATCTATCCTAAGTCACCACCCTAAGCTTAGCTTCAAAGACATAAATGCAGGGCGCTGGGCAGCAGGGAATTGCATAGAAAGGACAGCTCCATACCATCCATCATCCAATGGTCTGGCGAGAAGAGCAGTCCAAACTTTGAAGGCAGGTTTGAAGAAACAGCCTGCAGCTTCACTTGATACTGAACTGTGCGAGTTTTGATTTGATTATTGGACCACTCCCATCAACTACATGGATAGCTTCAGCAGAGTTGCTAATGGGGAGAAGATTCTGCACCAGGTTAAATCTGATCTTCCTGACCTCCAGGGGTGATGGGTGAAATGGCATCAGGAATGCCAATGTCAGACACAAGACTCCTCTCAGCACGAGAGACAGTTTACATCAGGGGACGAAGTGGTGTGTTTGCAACCAGGGAAATGACCCTGGATGTGTAAAGGGTCATGGTCGATGAGAGGTCAGGTTCCGTGATATATAAATTTTGGGCAGGTGACATGGTCCTAACAAGCATGTGGACCACATGAAAGCTACAAACTTACAACAGGGCAGGAGCAAAACATACCCGCCCCCTCAGAACAGTCAGAAAGGCTGTCAGAACTTGTGGATTCTCCGTCTCTGTCTAATGTCGAAGAAACCTTGGGGTAGAAGTTGCAGCGTCAGTGCTTTTCCCAGCAGAGGCAGGGGACAAATGTTCTCTAAGACGGTCTGGAAGCAAGAGGTGGTCTACGGTCCAATACATGCCCCCCCCGTATCTGAGGCTGAGTCAGAGGAAATGGACCTGGTGCGAAAACATTCCAGGAGAAGCTACAAGAAAACCAACAGGCCTCTGTCCCCGGATTTAGAGGTGGAGGGATGTAAGTGATTGTAATGAGGTCAGCCAGGTGGACCTTACAGAATATGATTTCCCTAATTCAGGCTGTTAAACCAGTCCAATCAAGGAGCCCTGGATGACAGTTACAAACAGGAGTTTCAGAGGTTTTCTTCACTCTGAGACGTGGCCCTGAGGAAACCAGACCAGTGTTAAGTGTCACTATACATGTGTCAATAAAGGGTGACTTGTTGATGGGATACCAGCTTATGTGAAATTATTTTGACGAGCATAACTTGAGGCCATTCAGACCAACTGCTTTCTGTTATTACTTATGCTCCACAAGAGCCTCTTCAAATCCTATTGGCATATCCTTCCGTTGTTGCTAACACATCACTATGTTATATTTTGCAGCAGATTTTAAAACAGCAGTACTCTGTACTGTCCTGTAATTACATTTTTCTGATATATATAGGCAGGATGTTCTGCTAAGTTCCATCTGTTACGAAAACATTCATGTTTTCACAGCAGAACTAAACATCAAGGACATCATTTTTGTACTTAGACAGCTGACCTTTGCTCTAAAATTCAACAGCCATCTCACTGCCCTTTGTCACTGTTCCTGCCATTTACTGAGTTGGTGCTCAGGATCAGACCTGGAAGTCAAGTGTATGCAGCACTTTGCTAATATGATTGTTTCTACAAAAACGTGCATATTTTAATAATGGCCACAGAAAGAAACAAAGCCTTTTCATGTGAACTGGTTTTAAACTTCAATATATACATCAGGGACTCCACACATAAACATGGCAGTGAGCACTTTCACATCTTTCGTGCCAGCAATGAAATGTTGAAAATACCAAATGTCTTTCCTCAGATAGCCATCCCTTTTCTATTCTCCTTTCATGCTTAATATATGGAAGACTTTGAAGTGCTGTAAATGATTTACAATATGAGCTGTAATTTGAATGTATTATTCTTAATAACCTAACTGAACAAAATGCATTGACAGGGCTTGAATGCTGTGACTGCCTTTTAACTGACTTTTTAAAAGGCCGTGATTGTTTACAATTAAAGATCCTGTCATCCCATTACCAAACAATTCTGTTGACTAATTAAAATTTAAAATTGAACAGCAATTCAAATCAGATCCTTGTGTCTTTATGATTTTTGGTTTAACTGTAATCATTCTGCAAATTTATTGAAGTTGTAATGGTGCAAAATATCATTTAAACGTGAATGAGCTGCTTGTAAAAACCAAAATGCATACATTTTACAGGTTATCTTTGGTACTGGAATAAATGTACGAAGCACCAAATCATAAGCAGGAGCCTGTTAAACTCAGGTGTGTCAGGCCTATAGAAGTTTGGTCACTTGATCCCAATGTGGCTAAAGATATGTTCAAATTGGTTCAGGTTAAGAAAACGGGGCACTATGTTGTGGAGAAAGGCTAGAGAAATGAAACGCATTCTTGCTGGAGGGAAGCAGACCAGGGAGAGGCATGTTTATAGTTAGTCAAAATAATGATGGGTGGAGGTGGATAAACTACTTCACTTGAACCATGACCATAGCACGAGAACACAGATACCTTGCAAGCTTCAGACAGGTGCGGTATCCAATGGTTATCTGCTGCAGTGCAACTGTACCCAAACACAACCCACACGCAGTAAAGACAAAGAAAACTCCAATTTGAAACTGAAACATTCTGTGGGCTGCAATTACTCAGCGCCACAATGGTAGGCTTGCAGGCAGAAGGATCAGGAAAATAGGAGGTAACCATTTTGGGACAGTATGCCATTGCATTCCTGCTTCCAGAGATGTTTCACATGGTTGAGCAGCATCCAGGATCATCTGCCTGCAATAGTCTGATTAGGATCCAATTTACTTCAATTTGCTTTTACTTTGCCAGTTAGAGCAGGTGTCATGTGTACGGACTTGCCATCACATGGGGCATTGCCCCTGCAGCAGGCCAGGAATTGATGGTGACTATACAAGCCCGATGACAATGCTACAGATCAGAAAGGGCAGATCTGTAGCCTAAACATATGCAGGGATACACCACTTTTTTCCAAGAAACCTGAAGAATTTGTCTGCCAGAATTTGAAAATATTGTTTATTCAATTAGGCGGCACGGTGGCACAGTGGTTAGCACTGCTGCCTCACAGCACCTGAGACCCGGGTTCAGTTCCCGCCTCAGGCAACTGTCTGCGTGGAGTTTGCACATTCTCCCTGTGTCTGCGTGAGTTTCCTCCGGGTGCTCCAGTTTCCTCCCACAGTCCAAAAATGTGCAGGTTAGGTGAATTGGCCATGCTAAATTGCCTGTAGTGTTAAGTGAAGGGGTAAATGTAGGGGAATGGGTCTGGGTGGGTTGCTCTTCAGAGGGTCGGTGTGGGCTTGTTGGGCTGAAGGGCCTGTTTCCACACTATAAGTAATCTAATCATTGAAGGGATTTGGGCATCGCTGACAGAGCTAGCATTTATTACCCATCCCTAATTGCTCTTCAGAATGTGGTCATGAGCTGGTGGTTCATTTGACAGCTACAGAGCTGTTAGGGAGGGAGTTCTGGGATTGTGTGACAGAAGGAATAGTAATATATTTCCAAATCAGGACAGTGAATCACTTGAAGGTGGTCCCATGAATCCACTGTCCTTGTCCTTCTAGATTTAGTGGATTTGGAGACTGCTGTCTAAAAAGCTTCGGTGAATTCTGGAATTGCATCTTGCTGCTTTTCTACTGCGTGTCAGTGGTGAAGGGACTGAACCTTTGCAGTCATGGTGTTATTCAAGTGGTCTGCTTGATATTATCAAGCTTCTTGATGTTGCTGCTGCATTGATTAGGCACGTGAACAATTTAAATACCTTCCTCTCAGGATGTCTTCTCTCTGAGGTCACCTCACAGTGCATTAAATCATTAAAGTATCATCTAGCAATATTGCCAACAGTAATTTCTCTGGTATTAGTAGAGAGTAAATTGGGCACCAGTGCAGATAGTGATGTATAAATTACTGAACTGTGCAAGTTGACATGTTATTATGCATCATTTCCTGACATTAATCTTTAATTTTTGTCATTTTCAGATTGTTCTCAAATTCTTCATCGGAAAAGATTAGAAACCAGATAATGTGCATTAATGCTGTCTTGATGAGGACAGTAAGAAGTCTTGTCTTAGGAAGATAATCTAACTGGGAGAAAGTGAGGACTGCAGATGCTGGTGATCAGAGCTGAAAAATGTGCTGCTGGAAAAGCGCAGCAGGTCAGGCAGCATCCAAGGAGCAGGAGAATCGATGTTTTGGGCATAAGCTCTTCTTCAGGATTCAGCAAATTTTTCAGCAAAGATAATCTAATGACAACAAACAACATTACTTTGTGAAATTACACATAACTGCCAATGAAACTTGGGCCAAGAAATTTTGATGGCCAGATTATTGTTCCAGCAGCATAGACTGGATTTGTGAATCTGGATAATGTTAAGATTTCAATGTAGTTGCCTTTGGGGAATCACTTCGAAAATAAGTTTATACTGAATTTCCTCTATATTTGGAACTTTCCAAAACTATTTCCAAAAGTCAGATATTTTCAAGAGTTCTGACTCACTTAAAATTAATCATTACCTCGGAACATTTAAAAGGTTTAAAACTTAATCAACCTCCTGGGCAATTATTAAAATTAACTAGGAGAAAGGGAGGACTGCAGATGCTGAGATCAGAGCCAAAAAGTGTGGCGCTGGAAAAGCACAGCCAGTCAGGCAGCATCCGAGGAGCAGGAGAGTCGACATTTTGGACATAAGTCCTTAATTAGGAATCCTGATGCCCGAAATGTTGAATCTCCTGCTCTTCGGATGCTGCATGACTTCCTGTGCTTTTCCAGAGTGACACTTTTTGTCTATTAAAATTAATTCCAAGTCACCATGATTTGACCCTGCCCACCCAGACCCGACACCGGTATTGATCAGACATGACCAAGCCTAGCTTGTCAACCATAACACCCTATCCATTTGCCTGCATACCTTACACACTTATGTTTTCCTCAGAGCTGCCAAAGTGGATTTACGATCTTGGAAATAATTTAACTCATAAAACATGGCAGTGTTCTCCCCATGTCTGCACGGGTTTCCTCCCACAGCCCACAGTCACTCAAAAATGCTAAATTGCTCATAGTGTCCAGGGATGTGTCGATTAGGTGGATTAGCCATGGAAAATGCAGAGTTACAGGGATAGGGTAGGGAGATAGATCTGAGTGGGATGCTCTTTGGAAGGTTAGTGTGGATTCAATAGGTAGAATAGCCTCCTTCCACACTGTAGGAATTTTATGATGCCACGACTGCGTATTGTCCTAATGGTCTGGAGCTGTACTGAGGGAAAGTTTCTCTTTGAACCTAATAACGTGAATATATTTATTAATTGAACCTTCACTTCAAGTTAAGGAACATTATATTCCAAAGGTTATGAATCACTGAACAGAACAGTATTTTGCTGCTTCCATGGAATTAATAATTTTGTAACAGGAAAAAAAATTGCTATGAAAATGTAATTACAGCTAATGTGTTTTGGTGCAGTTACCGATATTTTCAAAAGAAACTTTTCTTTTAAACACATCCTTATCAAAACAGGTCGCAGAATACAAGCAGTGCATGCATGGTAGGCTGCAATTAATAGCAACTGTCAAATAGTTTCCAACTGAAGGTGCACCTGCCCCACTATTAAGCAGAATTGTGTTTCTCGTAAAAGATAACTTCTCAATTCAGCAGAGAAATACACATATGGCAGAATGAGCAAAAGGGAGAGACAGATAATGTGACTGGTTGTAGCTTGATATGAATGGGTCTGACAGGTTCACAGTACTCTCGCAGACTTGACAGCAGCACTGAGCTGTATATCGGCAATCCCTCATGTAAGCATTTGATGCTAAAGTGTTTATGGATAATCTGAAAAGGCCAAAAAGAAAGATTTATATTAAGAAATCATACATAATCGCATGTCAACCTTTACAACATGCTTGTGTCCACATTACCATTTACTGATATAAAAGAGAATGCCAGTTTCATTGCCATTCAACTGGAAGCAGTTTATCCTGGATTGTCCATTTCACTTGCATTATAATGTCCAATGCATTTTCTATTTTTGATGAATAATATTGTAATCTTTTCTTTTCCAGCAATTACTTATCACCTGGAAACTCAATGTCTAAAATACCTGGGAACTTTGCCTTTATTTTTCAATAAAATTTGCAGAACTGGAATACAACAGCCATTAATGGGTTGCCATGGTTACACTGGCTATCAAAACAGAAATGATTCTGCCGATCTGTTGGTACTTACACTGTCCCCATTTTTCCTGGTGCTTGGCCTACATTTTAAGCAGTTGCTTTTAGCAGAAGCATCAGTTACAAGACATTTTTTGGAGCAGTGTTAAGAATGGTGACTCTTTGGACATGTTGAATACTTTTTATGCACTGTTTAAGTGAGATTAGGGGCCTTTACTTCCTTAATGACCCGCCGGCTTCAATCGCCATCATAGCCTCAAAAACTCCAATAATCAGAGCTTCCACAAAAATAATAAAGTTGGCTCAAATTTGAATCAGAATCAGCAATGCTCTGTGTGATTGTAGGAAGCCTCCCCCATTTTCTACACTAATTCCTTTGCTGTAAAAAACATGTGATTTGTCTTCTCATTTGCATATTGCATTTGTATACTAACTTGTTTCCTTGAACCAGTACATCCAAATCTCTTTGAATTGTAAGATTTACAAATTTCATGCAGTTAAAAACAAAATCTGCTTTTTCTATTCCAGAAAAAAAGGATCACCTGACACTAATCCATGTTGTACTCTATCCGTTAACTTGTTGTCCATTCACTTAACTTGATTCTAACTATTTGCAGCCTCTTTGTAACCTCCTTATAGCTTGAATTCTTATATAACTTGGTGTCATCAGCTCATATGTCCTGTCCCTTTCTCTTACTCGTTGAGATTTAATGCAAATAGCTGAGGTCCCAGCGGTGATTCTTGCTGCACTGCGCTTGTTGCAACCTGACAACCTGAAATGTTCTGTTCATCGCAATCATTGCCTCCTGTTCATTAAGCAATCCTCCATCCACCCTGATATATCTCCCAGCTTGCATGAGTATATTAGTCTTTTGTGTGGCACTTTATTGAATGCCTTTTGGAAATCCAATTTCCTGTCTTTATTGATTCCCCTGTATCTAACCTAATAGTTACGACCTCAAAAACTTGAAAAAATTGGTCAAACAGCAATACTAATACTCCAATGTACTTGGTGTGTGGACCTTTGAGGTCCATGTGAGGCAGAAGTTTCTGAAAGGAGAGGTGAATGTCTTGCTATGATAATTAGCATGCACAGAACCTCGGAATAGCTGTGCACAGCTTAGAGGATACACTAACCATAATTCCTTTGGAAAATGTAGACCCAAATCTTCCAGTCTCCAGATTGTTGGAGACCAGACGTATGCCAGAAGATATACACGGGATCCTGTTGATGTCAGACATATGGAAATTACCTTGTCTGTTTAAACTTTTAATGTAGGTAAAAACAAGGATTGCAGATGCTGGAAACCAGAGTCTAGATTAGAGTGGTGCTGGAAAAACACAGCAAGTCAGGCAGCATCCGAGGAGCAGCAAAATCGACGTTTCGGGCAAAAGCCCTTCATCAGGAATAGAGGCAGGGTGCCTGCAGAGTGGAGAGATAAATGAGATAAATTTATCTCTCCACTCTGCAGGCTCTCTGCCTCTATTCCTGATGAAGGGCTTTTGCCCGAAATGTCAATTTTCCTGCTCCTTGGATGCTGCCTGACCTGCTGTGCTTTTCCAGCACCACTCTAATCTAAACTTCTAACGTGCTGATTTCCGGCTGCTTGAAACCCTACATACATGTCTCTAATTCATCAAGAGTTCAAGACCTGGGACGATTTTGAGTGATGTATCTTGATGTTTAGCTAAAACCCAATACAATACATGAATGATTCAATAACAAGCACCACAAATCACCATGCCCCACAATCCAAGTCTGACTGAACATAAGAACATAAGAACTAGGAGCAGGAGTAGGCCATCTGGCCCTTTGAGCCTGCTCTGCCATTCAATAAGATCATCGCTAATCTTTTCATGGCCTCAGCTCCACTCACCCACTGTATCCCTTAATTCCTTTATTGTTAAAAAAAAAATCTATCTTACCTTGCAAAACATTTACTGAAGTAGCATCAACTACTTCACAGGGCAGGGAATTCCATAGATTCACAATACATTGGTTGAATAAGTTCCTTCCCAATTCAGTCCGAAATCTGCTCCTTCTAATTTTGAGGCTATGCCCTCTTGTCCTAGTTTCGCCTGCCAGTGGAAACATCTTCTCTACTTCTATCTTGTCTATTCCCTTAATTGTTTTATATGTTTCTATTAGACTCCCCCCTCATTCAAAATTCGAATGAATATAATTCCAGTCTACTCTGTCTCACCACATAAGCCAACCCCCTCAACTCCAGAATCAAATTAGTGAATCTCCTCTGCATTCCCTTTAGTGCCAGTACATCCTTTCTCAAGTACGGAGAGTAAAACTACATGTAATACTCCAGGGTGTGGCATCACCAGCACCCTGTACAGCTGCAACATAACCTCCCTGCTTTTAAACTCAATCCCTTTAGCAATGTGGGACAAAATTCCAATTGCCTTCCTAATTACTTGTACCTGTAGACCAACCCTCTGTTGGCCTCTGGCCAACTGATTGTCACTCATACTATCTACTCACACATCTACCCACCTTCCCAGTACTCATCTGCATTTTCACCTACCTACCTATCTCACTTACTAATGCACTTACCCTCTGAAGTAACTCCACCAAGTCACCCATTATTTACACATGCACAGTACATGACAAAGACCCAGCTAGTGCAGAGCTGGCTCATAGCGTGAGCAGAATCTCTGAGACTCCTGATTATCTCTTTCTCTTGATTGTTGTCTTCCCTCATGTGACTGCATGGTGAGGCAAGATCACAATTGACAGTGTTGCCTTCCATCACCTACTAACATCCGAAACATGGACTCATAAAGGACGAACAACCAATTGAACAAATTGTCAGTTATCTGTCAGCCAGGACTCCGTGATTGCACCAGGTTAACAGTTCCAGTCAGGAAATTCATATTCTATGAGATCTACCTGGCTGACATTGTCCTAATCACTACACCCACTACATGCACTCACTCACCTACCTTCCTTATTCACTTACCAACTTATTCACTCACACACTCACCCATTGACTTGCCTGCACTTAGAAGATTGGATCATTAAGCCTATCTGAATACAGAAGCTCTTGCCTTAAAAATGGAGCAGATCTTATATTTGCAGGAATAAGAGCAAAGTACTGTGGATGCTGGAGATCTGAAATGAAAACCAAGAATCCTGGCAAAACTCAGCAGGTCTGGTATTATCTGTGGGTAGAGAAACAATTAACATTTTGAGCCCAGTTTGACCATCCTTTGGAATTTTGAATTATTTATTTTCCAACCTTGATAATTTTATTCCCAGATCTGTTTTGGCGTTTCAATGTAAACCAGTTATCTATTTGCGTCACGAGTTTAATCGATCTCATTCCAAATACATCACGCATTCAATAAAGAGCAGTTAATTCACTTTAATTTTTTAACCACCATTATTTGAATGAACAGTATTCACTGATACACAATTACCTTTGAAATACCTGAGCCTTTAAGTACCATGCTTTTTAGACCCACATCATTGCACTGTTCTTTTGTCTCAACGTTTCTCTTTGAATTCTAAATTTTCCTCCACCTGAATACTCTCCCCTCATTCTACTAGTTTTAAAGTCCTGTCCATAGACCTAGATATACAATTGCCATGATATTCATCCCAGCCTAGCTTAAATACAGCCATCCTAATGGAACAGCTCCATCCCTTTAATACTTGGGTCAGTGTTCCACAATTCAAAATTCCTTATTCCCAAACCACTCTTTGGATCATGCTTTTAATTTTCTCCTCTGTTTAATCCTCTGCCAATTCGTTCATGGCTCAGCTAACAATACATGTATTATTACCTTTGAATTTCTGTATTTTATTTTGGACCCTAACTCCTCAAACTCACTTGCAGGATATTATTCTAGACCTATCTATTTTGTTCATCCCGATGGGTGTTCTTCCCATCCAGGTTTGTCTCCAACTCTGAGAGGATGTCCATAATTATTGCGTTGGATGTAAAAAATCTAATGATATTATTTCAAAGGAAAACAGTGCGATTACTGATATCCCGGAAATATTTACTCCTCAAAAATTGTAATTATTGCTTTTGTGGTTATTGCATAAATTAGTCATTATAATGCTGACACTACAACAGTGGCTGTGCTTCAGAGTCATTCACTGGCTGTGAAAGCAATTTGAGATGACCTCTAGTAGTGAAACGTGCTGTAGGACTGCTCGTATTTCTTTAACACCTTCCTTCACAGTCTGCTGAAACTCTAGCTGCTTTGGTGACAATGAACAGAGGCGATTTTGCTTACTGTTCACTGTATACTAAGTTCCACTGACCTCTCTTTAACTGAATAAAGCATTAAGCTCCCAATTACAAAGCTTGTTGGGAGTGAGGAATATTTGCTATAAATATAATTGCAAAATTTCTAGATATATTTATGTATAGTTATATACATTCAATGAAGAAAAATGATTGTCATTCTTACAAAGTGAGAGTTGGAACATTTAATTTGTGACATATTACACAATTGGGTTAAAATCCAGGTTTCTATGAGAACAATACTGAAATATTTAATTGTCTTATTTCATTGTATTTCTAAGGGGAGAGAAGTGGAAGATGAATACTGAAGATTTTCCCTGTGATTTTTAAGGATGTGTTTATTATGCTCTCCACTGCATGTAGCTGGTATATTTTTTAGGCACTAAAATCCCACTGTAAATATTAACAATTGTGTCACATTACAAGGGTGCAAATGTAGTTATGGAACATTGCAGAAAAGGAATCCTAGTCACTTTTATGTACAATGAAGACACATCATCTCCATTTTCATCCAATTGTGTTAAGATCTCACGAGTGTTGGCATATTTAGACACATTTCCAGACACTTCACCTGACAAGGGGTAGTGCTCAGAAAGCATATGATTTCAAATAACACTTTGGTTTATAATCTGGTATTGTGTGACTTCTGACTTTGAGATATTTTGTACACTGCTTTCCTAATTCTATTTATACAGTTATTGATCTTCATTAAACAATAGCTAAAAATTGTTCGCTGTATAAAAGAAGCCATACGCTGAAATCTTTATTGTGAGAAAAACACACCAGGATTAAACACTTTTTTTTTGCATTTACAAAGTGCATGAGAAGTTCCAACATGCAGCACTGTGTGTAAAGAGGACTAATGGTGCATTCATCCATGTGATTGCTATTCCCTCAAGTCCCTGTTTTTGAAAGTCTGTGGAATCTTCCCTAGGAGTTATCCTGATCGGTCACTGTTACGTTAGTGATAGATCAGTAGGAACCCCAGATAGATGTGTAAATCGGATTTCCAGATGATTGAGGGAATCCCTGAGGAAGTTCATGGCAAGCATTTAAAAATACCAGCTGTTGCTTGTTATATAACCATAAATACAGCCTAATTCAAAGTTGTTTCTTTTTACCTGTCTTATTAAAGTTTATTCAAAATTGATTGTCACTCTCGTAGGATTCTCATTCCTTTGAGAATTTCCATTCCAGCCTGTTGTTAGGCAATGTTTCCATTCCAGCTGATTGTTAGGCAATATTTTTATAACATGTGAAGGTTGATAAAACAGATATTAGGCTACTAACATCTGAGCAGAAGTCTGCTGAGCAGGGGTCTGCTATTTGGCCCCTAACCCCTGCAGTGCTATACAAAAAGCCTATAACTAATCTGATTGTAGCGTGAACTTCACTTTCTGCCTATTCACCTTCACTCCTTCCCTGTCTGTCAAACTCAACCTTGAATGTGTCCATTGATCTAGCCTCCACTGTTCTATGGGGTAGAGAATTCAAAGATTAACAACCTCTTGAGAAAAGAAATTCCTTCTTATCTCCCTCTTAAATAAAACACCCATTATTTTGAAACTCTGTCCCCTTGTTCCTAATTCCCAGTCAATAGGAAATCTTCTCTATGCATTTATAGTGACAGTTCCCCTTCAGATCATAAGTTTTAATCTGGTCACCACTCGTTCTTCTAAATTTCAAAGAATGTAAGATCAATCTGCTCAGCATTTCTTCAAAAGACAACATTTTCATCCAGGAACTGAGTGAGCCTTCTCTTAGCCATTTATAATGTATTAATATCCCTCCTAAAATAAGGAGACCAAAACCATACACAGTACTCTCAGTGTGGTTTAATCAGTGTCCTATAGTATTGTAGCCAGACTTTTCTATTTTTATAACAGCAAGGAAAAAGTGAGGACTGCAGATTCTGGAGATCAGTCCAGAGTGTGGTGCTGGAAAAGCATAGCAGGTCAGGCAGCATCCAGGGAGCAGGAGAATTGGCATTTCTGGCAAGAGCCTTTCATCAGGAATGTGGGGAGAGGGAAGGGGACTCAGAGATAAGTGGTGGGGTGGGGCTGGGGGGAAGGTAGCTGGCAAGGCGATAGGTAGATGCAGGTAGGGCGTGATGGTGATAAGTTGGAGTGGAGGGTGAAGTGGATAGGTGGGAAGGAAAATTAATAGGTGGGACAGTTCAAGGGAGCAATTGCAGATTGGATCTGGGATGAGGTGGGGAGAGGGGGAGATGAAGAAACTGGTAAAATCAATGCAAATGCTGTGTGGTTGGAGGGTCCCAAGGTGGAAGATGAGGCATGCTTCCTACAGACATTGGGTGGCTAGGATATGGCGGTGGAGAAGGCCCAGGACTTAAATGTCCTGGGTGGAGTGGAAGGAGGACTTGAAGTGGCCGGCCACAGGATGGTTAAGGTTGTTTGGTGCTTGTGTCCCAGAGATATTCCCTGAAACATTCTACGAGTTGGCATCCTGACTGCTCAATGTGAGGAGACCACATCGAAAGCAATGGATACAATAGATGAGGCTGAGAGTGTGGTGCTGAAAAATAAATTTTTCGGGCAAAAGCTCTTCATCAGGAATGACCCTGGGAGCCTCAGGGGTGGAGAGATAAATGGGAGGGGGGTGGGGCAGAGAAAGGTTGTTGAGAGTGTGATAGGTGGATGGAGGTGGGGGTAAAGGTGATAGATCAGAGAGGAGGGGGAAGCTGATCTGTGGGAAGGAAGATGGAGAGGTAGGACAGGTCGTGAGAGCAGTGCTGAGCCTGAATATTGGAACTGGGATAAGATCGGGGGAGGGAATATGAGGAAACTGGTGAAATCCACATTGATTCCATGTGGTTGGAGGGTCCCAAGATGGAAGATGAGGCATTCTTCCTCCAAGTGTCGGATGGTAAGAGAATGGCGATGGAAGTGGCCCAGGACCTATGTGTCCTCAGCAGAGTGGAGGGGAAGTTGAAGTGTTTGGCCACGGGGCGGTGAGGTTGGTTGGTACGGGTGTCCGGGAGATGTTCTCTGAAGCGCTCTGCGAGTAGGCTTCAGAGGGGACAGGATATCTACTCACAGAGCGCTTCAGAGAACATCTCCGTGACACTAGTACCAACCAACCCCATCGCCCCGTAGCTGGACACTTCAACTCCCCCTCCCACTCCACTGAGAACATGCAGGTCCTGGGCCTTCTCCATCACCACTCCCTTACTACCCGACGCCTGGAGGAAAAACATTTCATCTTCCACCTCGGGACCCTCCAACCCTACGGCATCAATGTGGATTTCAACAGTTTCCTCATTTCCCCTCCCCCGCCTTATCCCAGTTCCAACCTTGCTGCTCAGCACCATCCTCATGACCTGTCCCACCTGTCCATCTTCCTTCCCACCTATCTGCTCCACCCTCCTTTCTGACATATCACCTTCACCCCCACCTCCCTCCACCTATTGCATTCTCAGCTACCTTCCTCCCAGGCCACCCCCATCCCATTTATCTCGCTGCCCTCCCCAGGGCTCCCAGCCTCATTCCTGATGAAGGGCTTTTGCCCGAAACTTCGATTCTCCTGCTCCTCGGATGCTGGCTGACCTGTTGTGCTTTTCCAGCACTACATTCTAATCTCCTGCAGCTGCAGTCCTCACTTTCACCTCACAATAGATGAAGTGCTTGGATGTGCAGGAAAATCTCTGCTGAATGTGAAATGATCCTTTCGGGCCTTGGATGGAGTTGAGGGGGAGGTATGGGTGCAGGTTTTATACCACTTGCTGATGAAGAGCTTATGTCCAAAATGTTGACTCTCCTGCTCCTCAGATGCTGCCTGACCTGGTGTGCTTTTCTAGTGCCACACTTTTTGACGCTTTGCTACTTTTATTTTTCATTCCCCTTGCAAGATCAGAATCCGATTTGTTTTCATAATTATTTGCTATTTGTGATTCATGTGAGGATATTCAGATCTTTCTGCAGCATTCTGCAGTCTCTTCTTCATCATTATTATCAGTTTTTCTTATTTTACTCATCACTCAATGCTGGTTGATCACCTTTCTCCATTTCTTCCTGTCAATCACCATCGCTCTTCCAATCCAATTTGGTTATCATCATATCTTTTCACCTGATCTTAGGTTTTTCTCTTCTCCTTCTTGTGGGCAGTTCCATCCCATCACCCACATGCCCATCCTATCAACATATCAGATGACCGTACCATTTCAATCTTTGCTCAGTTACATTCTTTGACACTCCCATACCCTTCACTGACCCCCAATAGGCTGATACCTGATCTTGTCCATTCTCGTTGCTCCACACATTCATTTTAGCTTCCATATCTCATCAGTAAACTGTTGGTCATTTCTTCCTGACATCATCTACATTATTGCATTACATTACAAAACCAGTCTCACATTTCTTTTGGAAATTCTGTCTACAGTTTTAGCCATATTTTCCTATAACATAATAGCCATAGTATTTCTTCCAATTTCAGCCAGCATTAATCCATTGCTTAATCCCTATTTCCACACTTCTACCTCTTGCCCAGTTTTTAAAATTGTTCACTTTTTCAAGTTTTCACCCATTACCTTGACATCCTCAGTCTTATTCTCTTCTCTGGTTCAAACTGACCTTCTATAAATAGGGTTTTTGGTCCAGTAATCTTCATATCTCTATCTTCCAGTTTTTTTCCAGTTCTTCAGATAATTAACCATGTTCCCATTATCCCCACCACATAGTTCAATATCATCTGCAAACATCATTGGCCAAGAAACTTTCCTTCTATCTTTCTCAGTTAAAACAATCCTGAAGAGGAAGAAAAGAAAAGCAGAACATATTTTTAGACACGTTTTGGAGAATTTCAAGGAAGCTTCATGCAATATGAATGTTATAGATGGACTGAAATTAAAACAAATGCTAATGATAGCACTCTGGAGCTGTCTAGAGTTTATGGAATCCTGGAGAAGCACAGAAGAACATAAAGAAGCCATGGGTGAGAGAGTCAAACTTTTAAAGGTAAAATTAGATAGCACCTGGATCAATGCTGAAGCATTTTCTCTTACTGTAATTAGAACATTCCTGAAAAAACTCAACATGAATCTTAAATTTTTTGACTAAGTTTGAGTTGCATTTTCTTTTTGCCATAATTTTGACGAGGCATATTGAGTTCTCTCATTGTAATTTATCAAACTCACCTCGTTAATTAGCTACACAACCCAACAGCATCTCTCATTTCTAGAGTTGTGGCCCTGTCTTCCATTCACTGTTCCCGGCACCTTTTACCATACATCGGATCTCCATCAAAACAATAGCATCCTTTGCACTTACACCAGCTTTGAAACATTGCTGTGCACTCCGACAAACACAGTCAGTCTAGTGATGCCCTATTTGCTTCCTGACATTTGCCCCAGATATGCAGCTATGGGAAAATCGGTGGCCGACCTTGCATGCTTGGACCTGGAGATCCTGCTGGATGGCGTGGTAGCAATGTGAAACTTTCTCTTCCCCAGGACATGATACCAGATCACCCCAACTTTGTTTGAAGTTGCCACCTGTGTCAAAGTAGTTTCAGCCATCTGAGGAATGCTGAGCAATGTAAGGAGAAGATCAATGACCTTCTCCACTTTTCCAGGAAAAGTTCAATCAGCCTTTCTTCCCACATCCACTCCATCTTTGCAACTGTGCCCACCTCCCACCAAGATTCATGCTCTACCACTATCACTGCTGCCTGTAACACCTTCTCCTTCTGCTATTAGAACATCCCAACCAACTTCCAACACCACTAACCCTGAATGCTCTGAATTACATACTCACTCATTCGGGAACACCTCCCAACTGGAACCAATAGTAATAGCTGTGCCATCCACTTTCATCTCCTGTAAAACCTGCTTATTTCTCATTGCAGTAGGAAAACAGCCCGTAATGGCGAAAAAAGAGACAGGATGGGTGGCAGACTGGCTGTTGTTTCTCCCCCCATATGTGGACAGGATTCTAATTCTGACCATCATAAGCATACCCTCGAGTGGTATCATGCCCTTGACATATTAATCTTGGCTTAATTCGTTGACTTAACTGAGGCCTGCTGACAACCAGGACAAATGTCTGGGCCTGTGTCTGCACTAAATGGCAAGGTAGGACAGCAGTAATATCAGCATGATATCTCTGGCTGAGGGAGCAAAGTGTAGAAAGGCAAGGAAAGGTAATTTGAGGAAAGGATTGTGTGAGCATCCTGGTGCAGTCAAAGTGAGTGTGTGCTATGACAGCAAAGTCAGAGCTCAGAGCTCATAGCTCATAGTCTCAACCAGTCTATGAGCTAGGTGCATGTCTCTGGAGCCTACGTGTCCTCAATGCAGCATTGCAGTGATAGTTGTGAGTACAGTCTGAGGTGCAGCATTGAAATGCAGAAGTATCCTGTAAGTGGATTAGAGAGGTGGTATGAGACATTTTAGCAGCTGGCACATATTTGATGCCAGTGCCCACACATTTGATGCCAATGGGTGTCTGTGACCTGTGACCATGGAATGTGTCCTGCAATGTTGGTGCCTGGTGTCCAACATGGTGATCAGTCAGAGAAAGTAATGAGCTGAAGCCACGAGATGCCTATTCTGGATTTTGACAAGTTTTCCAGACATACAATTTGTTTGGCAAGTTGGTACAATGGGTTTGTGAATATTAATGAGATGAATTGAGCTGTTCACGAGATATTTAACAATCAATAATGATCATTAAACTGCATCTCGGCACTGCTTAGTCAGAGTGTTGGTGCTAAAATTGTACTAAAATACTTTGCCTCTGTCCTTGAAATTTTCTCTTAGCGCAACACATTTGAGAAGCTTTATCAGGGCCTGGACTCAATACTCCCCTCAGCAGTTTTGCTGTAGTTTTCTCCATTTCAGTAATATTCTGCTTTTCCACTTTTCATACCAAAGTGGGTAGTATTGCATTTATTCCTGTGAATTTTTTTGCCTATTCGCAAATCCCTTTGCAGACACCTCGTGTCCTCCTCACAATTTGCTTTCTGACCTATATTTGCATCATCAGAAACTTTAGCTAATATATTCTCGATCACTTTAACCAAGTCAATAATTTAGTTTGGAAAGAGTTTGTGCCCAGACAAAACTACCTATGGCACTTCAATGTTATAGCTACTCAGTTTAAGAATCAGCAAGTTAACTTGTTAGTTAGCTAATCATCCATCATCCTAATATACTACCCTCTAACACAATGAATTTTTATCTTGTGTGGTAACCATTTATGTTATCTTACTTGAAAGGGTTCAGAAAAGATTTACAAGGATGTTGCCAGGGTTGGAGGATCTGAGCTACAGGAAGAGGCTGAACAGGCTGGGGCTGTTTTCCCTGAAGTGGCAGAGGCTGAGAGATGACCTTATAGAGGTTCATAAAATCATGAGGAGCATGGATAGGGTAAATAGACAAAGTTTTTTCCCTGTGGTGGGGGAGCCCAGAAGTAAAGGGCATAGGTTTAGGGTGAGAGGGGAAAGATATAAAAAAGATCTAAGGGGCATCTTTTTCACGAATGTGGTGTGTGTATGGAATGAGTTGCCAGAGGAAGTGGTGGAAGCTGGTACAGTTGCAACATTTAAAAGACATCTGGATGGGAATATGAATAGAAAGGATTTGGAGGATATGGGCCAGGTGCTGGCAGGTGGGACTAGATTGGGTTGAGATATCTGGTCGGTATGGATGAGTTGGACCGAAGGGTCTATTTCCATGCTGTACATCTCTATGACTCCATGACTCTATAACTCAACAATTGTCATTTTGAAATCAAAATTCACTACATTTACCAGTTCTCCTTTATACACCCTAGTTACATCTTCAAAGAACTCTAATAAAGTTTTTAAATGCAAGGAGATGTTGTTTCCAGATCAGACCAGCAGGGGTGGGATTAATCCCAGCTTCATCAAACTACCCTTTAAAGTTGGCTGCTTGTATTTCAGATTTATGCTTTGGATAGGAGTATGGATTGAAAATTAGGCCAGGTAACCCAGAAAAAGCCAAAGAGCCTTGACATGTCCCAGAGCCATTTGGGCAGAAAGCCTGACTCCAGGCTCCAGCATTGTGTCCAATGTTTATACATACAGATTAAAACAGAATACCCCTCACTTGCTCTTGCCCTTCAATCCACATGTCCCATCCATGCTAACTTAAGGCCACTATATACAGTCCTATTCATCCCTCACACCCCTATGTCAAAGTATCAGCTGGACACACCTTTCTTGGCCCTCCATATCTCCTGTGTCAATTTAGTGTCCCTGTTTCCAACCCTGTACAATCCTGGTGCAACTGTGTACCCATATACCCATTTCTTGTGGCCATCAAACCTCATTTTTTCTCACTTCCATGGCTTGTATATCCTCAAAGCAATAACAGTGATATCCTCCATCCACTATCATTTACCCTTTGCCCTCCATGCCAAGTCATGCATTATTCAGCTTGGAAATTAATTAGGAAACATATTGAGAGAAAGTAAAATTACCTATCTATTGACAATGTCACATCTGGAAAGAAAATTCATACAAACAAACATACAATAGAAGTCACATGACACCAGGTCACAGTCCAACAGGTTTATTTGAAATCACAAGCATAATGAGTGCTACCCCTTTGTCAGGTGATGAAGGGGCAGCACTCTGAAAGCTTGTGATTTCAAATAATCCTGTTGCTCTATAACCTGGTGTCATGTGACTTCTGACCTTGTCCACCTCAGTCCAACACCAGCATACAATACACTGAAATTGCTTTAAATAAATGCTGAAGAAAGCATGTATTTTACTTAAATGCTTAATGACATCTCACTGAAGTGCTGGATTTGTTATGTAAACAACCACCTCACCTAAGTGTATGTATTTCAACAAACATTTCTATTCAATAAACATTTGGAAGTGTCCATCAATCAGCACACCATTGTGAAAATGGTGGTTTGGAAATCACTTACATAGCACAAAATCTATCATGAATAAGCAGTCTGAGTGACCAAATACTGTTTTTTTGACTTCACATTTTCTATTGCAGCTACTTGACCACTTTTCCATTCCCAATGAATTTATGCAGTTTTTATGCGCAAGCATACATTTTCACAATTGAAAATGTGGCGTGGGAACAGATCCAACATGATACTCCAAAAGGGATTCCCAATTTGGGTCCAACGTCCCCACAGGGTGAATCTCCATACACGCATCCACGAAATTGGAATGTTGCCTCTGTAGTCTTTTATTCCCATTTTCCCTGGTCCATTATGTTTCCTCTGATATCGGTAATCTGAGGCAGTTCAAATAGTAGGATATCACCAATGCTCTTTATAAAGCAAAAGTTCACAGCAAAAATCTTACCCATATAATTCCTGCAATCACAAGCAAACTATTTATATGGACTTGTCGGAAAGTTAGATCGAAACAAATGATCAGCCCACGCAATAGCAAACTCCAGCCATTGATTAGCTGACTATGCTCTGAGGCAAGCTTTCTCTTATAATCTTACAGATTAGATTTATTATTGTCCCATGCATATAAATGCAATGAAAAGCGAGTTCTATCCAATGAAAGCTGCGTCTTCAAACACTGACATTGTCCAGTCTCCAGCAAATGGTCCATTTGATCACTGGCAAAAAAACTTATGTGGGTGGCGTGGTGGCACAGGTGGGTGGCAAGGTGGCACAGTGGTTAGCACTGCTGCCTCACAGCGCTAGAGACCCGGGTTCAATTCCTGCCTCAGGCGACTGACTGTGTGGAGTTTGCACATTCTCCCTGTGTCTGTGTGGGTTTCCTCCGGGTGCTCCGGTTTCCTCCCACAGTCCAAAGATGTGCAGGTCAGGTGAATTGGCCATGCTAAATTGCCCGTAGTGTTAGGTAAGGGGAAAATGTAGGGGTATGGGTGGGTTGCGCTTTGGCGGGGTGGTGTGGACTTGTTGGGCCGAAGGGCCTGTTTCCACACTGTAAGTAATCTAATCTAATGTAAGTAATCTAATCTTATCCAGTCTGTTCATAAAAGTTATGTCTTTTTACTGGATCTAAAAAGACACAGTCCATTCAGGAGCAGTTAGTGGGAGTAGCTTTAAAATCTCTAAGCGTGTTTGAAATTTTGTATGAATTGTTTTCGCTGACATTGAATAAACTCTATGTACTTCATTGTTGTTTACCCAGCTCTAATTTCCTTTTGTAGCTGTCATTCATGTTCTGCTATTTTGATTTGTGTTAGCAATTTAATAGTCCATTCACTTTTGTTTCACACCTGCTACTTGATGATCATGTGGTTTGCAGTCTTTTGGAAGTGCATCAAGAGCTTTTATGTTAACAGTTGTCAAAAGGTCTCCTCCTGTTCACGGCTGGTGTGGCTGCAATAGTTTTTTTTAATATATCCGGGCATATTTCTTGAAATTCCACTTAAAGCTTGTAGGTGCAAAGCAAATGGATTGTTAACATTTTTAACCTCTTGTGTTCAGTTACAGTCATTAGCATTTTTTAACAAAAACTTATCATGTCATAACTCCACTGTTGGTTGCAAATGATATGATCATTCTTGCCCAGGCGATCTTTCACCATGAAATTATTAATTACTCCTGTCTTTTTAAAAATTATCCACTATCAAATATTCTGCTCTTTGGTTGGTTGCTGATTGTATTATGTTAAAACATTGTCCCAAATCCATTGTATAAACTTACCCTCAAAGCTACATTTGCCAAATTTGGGCTCAAGTCGCTAGACTGCAATTTATGCATAACTTTCTAATTCGGAAGTAAGAGTGTAAAATCTGCAAACTGCGAGACATTGCAAACATCTAACATAAGCTTGGAAGGGATCAGATACTTGAACCTTTTTGTGTGGGGTGTTTCAGGTTCTGCTCTGAATTTGTAGTTAGGCCTGCAGTGGGCAGCAAATTGTTTATGGTGATGGAGTTAGTTGGTAAAGTTGTTGAATGTTGTGATGGAGTTGTTTCTTTCATGTGCTGGCTTGAACATATTTTGCTGCTTAGAATCACAAAATGGCAACAAAGTCTTTATCATGCTATGAGCAGTTGGCATCTGCAGTGTATCTTTTGTAGTTATGTTTAAGGCAGCTTCAATCAAGAATTCCAGGAGGAAATTTGACTGTTATCTGAAAAGGAAGGGGTTAAAGATAAATGCACAGCTGAGAAAGCTCAGAGGTGATACTATGGTACTACAGTAAAATTGCAGTAATGCTTTCGGCACAACAATAGCATATTTGGCCCATCATATTTCTACTGGCTCTCTCAGTCCCACTCAGCCATTTCCTGACCTCTCTCACTAACCTTGCAAATACTTTCTTTTCAGTTTCCTTGAATTTTCTTGTGAAACCCATGATTGAATCTGACCCTACCATATCCTCATTCCAGATCCTAACCATTTGGTTGGTACAGATATTCTTCCTAATTTCTCCATTTACTCTGATACCAATCACCTTAAATCTTCCTGTCCGCTCTATCTAGAACCCCTCATGTTTTTGAATAACATTTTCAAATCTCATCTCATTCTTCTTTTCGCTAAGATGTTTACACAGTGTTTGTATCTTCCAATCATAGTACTGTTATAATGGGGCTTCTTCAACAGCAATACAACTGATGCTTCAGCATTTTATTTATAATTTAAACTTTTCCAAGCTCCAATCCATGTTTCATACCTCTTTGCAGCTGGTGTAAAACTTGACAGCAAACAACATTTGAGACAATGAAAATTCAGGCTAGAAAATTGAAACAATTATTTTATATCCAAACTGTCAGATTATAACTTGTGATGGTACTGGACTGTAGAATGTCATTATATTTATAATTGGCTTGAATGAAAGAATAGAGAATCATACATGCAAATTTGCTGACAGTACTAAATTGGGTAACATGGTAAATTGAGAGCCGAAAAATGTGTTGCTGGAAAAGCGCAGCAGGTCAGGCAGCATCAAAGGAGCAGGAGAATCGACGTTTCGGGCATAAGCCCTTCTTCAGGGCTTTTTTCAGCTCTGATCTCCAGCATCTGCAGTCCTCACTTTTTCCTAACATGGTAAATTGTTTACTTTGGTGAAGAAGGCTTCAAAGCAACATTGGCAGGTCACTTTTAATTGGCAAATATATTGAAGATCGCATTTAATGCGGAAAAATACAAGTTCATCTACATTAGAGTTGAGAAAGGTGTACTAGCACATTGATAAATGCTAAGAAGTTAGAAAATATGGTCAAGCAGGGATCATTAAAAGCCAGTGAATAGGTACAGATTATGTTCAAAAAGGCAAATTGGATATTGGCTGTTTTGTCAAGTGGTTCAGAATACAAAGAGATGGAAGTTAAGCATTGCTAAAAGTGACATGGAACCAAAGTTTTTTTTTGTCTTGCAGTCTTCAGGCTGAAACATAAGTAAACCAGCTTCAGAATGGAAACAATGATTTATACAGCATGACAAGAGTATGCTGGTTGATTGGAGTATTATTGTCATGGTGATGCAGCATGAACTGTTAAATGTCCATTTTAGTTAACTGATTAACTTCAATCCATATAAGTCAATTCTGTTTGTGTAAAGTGTTGCCATGGAGATGCAGCAGCGATAGATGGTTTTCACTGTGGTTTTCTCGTTAAAAAAGTTGTTTAAGCAGTGTGTGCTTGAAAAACCCAGAGCACGGTGTCCAACATTGGATGTGATATCATTGTTAGACAACATTTACTGAATAATCCTAACTGTAATATGGATCACGTTGATTACTTGTTTAAGATTATCAGTTGGACTTGTACTTGTGGATGCTAGAAGCTCCAGTTGTTTACACGCAGGGTCACATGCTTTGACAGCAAAAGGATTGTATCCATCATTGTACCAGAAAAGGTAAGGTGGGGAAGAGGAGATATAGCATTAAAATTAGAGTTGCATTTTTGGGAATGTTCATAGGAACAAAAACGACAATAGGCCTGTTGAGCTTAGGCCAATTGAAAGTATCAAAACTGGGAATTATCAATGTTGTGCTGTATAAAGTATTATGATATTTGGGAAAAAAAGTGAGTAAATCGGTTTACAGTGCAAATCAGCTAAGATATAATTGAAGAGCAGAATTGGCATGAAGACAAGAATGACTTTGTGTTCCTGGATTCAGATGTTGCTGAATGAAATTTTAAAACTCAATTCTTCAAGTTTCAGATTTGTTCAACTGGCGAGGTGGGAGATAGGAAATTGCCACATTTGGGTAACAATCAATACCCGCGATGTGTCCACAGCTCTAAGTATTCTGAGGAGTCAATAATCCATCCAAATGTAACCAGAAATTGCTGGAGAAGCTCAGCAGGTTTTGCAGCATCTCTGGAAAGGAAGCAGAGTTAACAAGGTGTCTAGGGACCCTTTCTCTTCCTTGGACTTCCCATTTTGTTGGTAACTATGATGATTTTATTGATGTAACTAATACCTAATTGCTATAATGCAATAAACTACATCTTGTTTAAGATAACAACTCTGTCTCCTTAAGACTCACTTATTAGTTTCCTCTACTGACGTAAAGCAAGTAGGCCCTTAAATCTAGTCAATGAAAAGGGATAGAGGCATCAAAATCTCCCAGCCACAAAGCGGGTTGTGATTGGTTTTATAACATATACAGCATTGCACTAGCAATTGCTTAATACCACGAGGTAAAAATTATGTGAACTATATTGAATAGTGTACGTGGATCCTTACAGCTTTAACAATTACTCATGCAGCCTGTCAGCAGCTGTACAGTCAAAGAACCTTCAACAAAATTTTGGAAAAGGTAAAAAAACAGCACTTAATAGTCAAGCTTTTTACTCCAGATCTATTGAGAGGTACAGCACAATATGGAATAGAAGCTAGTTGCGAGTGTCTGGTGTAGAGTTCATCAGGAAGTGAGAATCTGGTAAAGAGGTCCTGGTTTGAATTTCAGCTAGGAAATGAGCTGGCATCAGACTTCCATAGGTTAAGTTAAATATCCATGTGATTAAAGGGAAAACTTTAAATTAATGGTGCAGAAAGGATAGAGAAGGCCAGAGAACAATTACTGCCACACAATGAGTGGACATCACAAGCTGAACAAGTAAAAACCACTAACGTGTTCAACAGAACCTGCAATGTGATGATGTGGTAGCTCATCAAGGCACAAAAGAAGACACAAATACTTTTGGTGAAGTTGTACAAGCTGTTGACAGTTGCTTTAAGCAGAGTTCAAATAAAATTCTCTAAAGAAACCTGATTTTATAGAACAATTAAATAATCCAGGGAATTCATAGTTATTTTCATAAATGGTCTCCAAACTTTGAAATGAGAACTACTAAGGAAATAGAATCAATCTGGTGAGTAATTTTACTTTTGACTTTCTTATCTCCAGTTTGAATTATACAGCTGAAAGTAGGCTTAAGGCACGGCATAACAGATCGGAGCAGATTGGTGTGTAATTTTACTTTCTGCTTTCTTATCTCCAGTTTAAAGTATACAGCTTTGAGTAGGTTTAAGCAGTGGCATACAGATTGGCTGTGTGGAAATCCCTGTGTCATGTGGAGACTTGTGAACACTTCATGTGGCCTGGCTGATTACATGTGCAGGAAAAATCATCAGTTGCAACAACTTGAGCTCCAGGCTTTAGAACTTAACTGGTTGCTGGAATCAAACTTGAGAATGACGTGGGCAGCATATTTAATAAAATAATTGTACTACAGATTAAGACCAGGTAGACAGACAGAGAGAACAGGGAAATCATTAGGCAACCTAGAAAGACCAGGTAGAGAGCACAGGAGTCTCCTCTTCACTATCTCTTCACGAAATGGTTTTCCATTTTGGATACTGGTAAGGGAAATGGTTCATCAGAGGAATGTAGCAAGAGTCAGACGTGAAGCACTGCAAATTGCTCAGCCGCATGGTTTATGGGATTGGGGGACGGGGAGTGGAGGGAGGGTGGTTAGTGATTGAAATGGCAATTGTGCTGGGCAATTTGATACAGGAACAGAAAAGCTTTTTTTTTTGGCATTGAAGTTGCTCAAGGATGTTATGTTCCCCCCATAGCATCAGGGTTAATGATTTCACAGAGTAATTGCAGGACACTCTTTGGGAGAACCAGAAATTGTAGTCCACATTAATGCCAGCAGTATAGGTAGAAAAAGAGATGAGCTCTGAAAGTATCATTTAGGGAGACTGAAAAGCATCTATAAGGCAATGACCTCAATATTTCTTGCAGTAGCATGTGTTAGTGATAATAGAAATAAGATTGAGTGAATGAATATGTGGCTGGATAAAACTCGGTAGTAGAGAGGATGTTAGATTTTTGAGCCATTGGATTAGAATAAAAGAATGTTGGTTATGGAAAGAAAAAAGGCTGTAGATGAGAGTGAAAGGCAACAGATATAAGCCCCTCTTATTAATAAGGATCAAATTACAGATGACTGTTAAAAAGGCAGAATTAAAAGCATTCCATTTGAATGCACACAGCATTAACAAAAACATAACTGAGTTGATTAGATTAGATTCCCTACAGCATGGAAACAGGCCCTTCAGCCCAACAAGTCCACACTGACCCTCCGAAGAGCAATCCACCCAGACCCATTCCCCTACGTTCACCCCTGACTAATGCACCTAACACTACGGGCAATTTAGCATGGCCAATTCACCTAACCTGCACATCTGTGGATTGTGGGAAGAAACCAGAGCACCTGGAGGAAACTCACGCAGCTACGGGGAAAATGTGCAAACTCCACACAGACAGTTGCCCAAGGAGGGAATTGAACCCAGGTCTCTGGCGCTGTGAGGCAGCAGTGCTAACCACTGAGCCACCGTGATGGCGCCAGTAGAAGTGAAAGGCAATGATTTAAATAATATTATCAAGACAACACTGAAGAGTTTCTCAGATTGGAGCTGAATGTTAAAGAATATTCGATATTTGGTAGGATCGGCAAGAAGGCAGAGGAAGAAGGGAAGTGCTGATAATGAGAGACATGATGATAAGATCTCAGATCAGAAGAAGAGGATGTAGTATCAGTTTGGGTGAAGTGAAATAACAGCAATGAGCTGTAAACATTGGTATTTGTCATTTATAGCCTAATAAGCAATACACACAAACATGAATTAGGAGCCGAAGTAGGTCACAGGATCTCTATACTGCCCCCTTAGGGAATGTCACCACAAAACTATAGTCCAAAAAATGACCATTAACCATTACTGTCTGTTTTCTAATCCTCAGCTAATAAGATCTTCAGACATAGGAGCGGAAGTAAGGCCATTCGACCCATCAAGTCCACTCTGCCATTCAATCATGGCTGATGGGCATTTCAACGCAACTTACCCGTGCTCTCCCCATATCCCTTAATTCCTTGCGAGATTAAGAATTTATTAATCTCTGCCTTGAAGATATTTAACGTCGCGGCCTCCACTGCGCTCCATGGCAATGAATTCCACAGGCCAACCACTCTCTGACTGAAGAAATGCCTCCTCATTTCCATTTTAACTTGACCCCCTCTAATTCTAAGGTTGTGCCCATGGGTCCTAGTATCCCTGCCTGATGGAAACAAATTCCCAGCATCCATCCTTTCTAAGCCATGCTAATGTTATTACTGACCTTTTATTCCATGAGTTACGTTTCCCTTTCACAGGTCTGTTATGTGGCTCTGCACTGAACACCTTCTGGAAGCCCATGCATATGACATCTACAACACTGCCCTCATCAACACTTCCTGTTCACTCTTCAAGAAACACCAGCAACTTAAGCAACAGCAAAATTCCTTGGGCCATTTCTGCTTTCTTTGCCATTTAATAAGATCATGGCCAATCAGTTTGTGTTTTGAAATCTATATTTCTACCTATTCTTGATAACTTTAGATTCCACTGTCTAACAAAAAGTTGTCTCTCTCCACCTAAAATACCAATGACTCCATCTCCATTGTTTTCTCATGCAGAGAGTTCCAATGTAGCACAACTTTCTGAGAGAAATCATTTCTCATCATTCCTTTCCTAAGAAGAATATGACTCACAATTTCAAAACAGTGCCCCCCGCTGCCTCCCTCCCCCCCCCACAAAGTTCTGGAGTGACTCACAAGAGGAAATATCCTTTCTACATCCATCTTTTCAAGACGTATTGAATCTTATAAACTTCAAACAAATCACCCTTCACTTGTGTGAAAGGAAGCCCACTCTGTCCAACCTTTCATCATAAGACAACCCACTACTACAGGGATCATCCAATAAACCCCCTCTGAACTTCCTTCAAAAGTATTTGCATTCTTGTGAAATAAAGAGACCAAACTGCCCTCTGTGTTTGAGATGTGATCTCAGTAATGATCAGTATAACTGAAGTATAATATCTTGACTTTTCTGTCTAATTCCTTTTGTAATAAACAATAATATTCAATAATCCTTACTAATTACTTGTTGTACCTGCTTTCTGACATTTTGTGACTCATGCACTAGAATACTTAGATCACTCTCCACCTCTGCAGTCATTCTCCATTTAGGTAATATTATGCTTTTTCATTCATCTTGACAACATTGAAATGTGAAAGCACAGCAATCCTACCTAGGGCATGTAACATAAATTCTGTACAGGTACTGTCAAGAAGAGCAAAAAAACACAATCATTAGTTAAGTCCCTGCCTTGTAGGGTAAACTAGAAATCACAAGAGTTTTGGGGATGTGTAATCTCTACAACAGTTTTGTACCAAATTTCAGTATAATGATGGAGAAACAAGAAAGCAAGGTAGTATGGTCAAGGAAGTTGAAAGGCTGGAACACTTTTGATCAATTTTTAGAGTTGTCTACCCAAATTCTTTAATTTAGCAATTGGTGCCAGTGACTTGGAGCTAGGTGCAGTCCTTGTACAAGAAGTTAGGTTGGCTATTGAAAAAGCAGTGAGCTTTTTTTAGAGAGCTAAATCAACACCAAAAAAGATGCCCTCCAACTGAAAGAAGAAATTCTAGGTTTACTACCAGCTCTTTAACATTTTGAAGTATATGTCTTCCATAACTACAGGAAGACATTGACATGAATTGATTATAGCTGGAAATGTGTTGCTGGAAAAGCGCAGCAGGTCAGGCAGCATCCAGGGAACAGGAGAATCGATGTTTCGGGCATAAGCCCTTCTTCAGGAATTGATTATAACCACTTAACCTTTGGGGGAAAATTGACAAAACACACAATATCAGACTATTTTTACTGAGTTTACTACTGTCCTAATACTGGAGAAAAAGAAACATAATTGCCGATGCTTAGTCTAGAATTTAAAAGATAAAAATGTTGAAAGAGCAAGTTGCAACAAAGGAGTTCAGCTACAAGAATAATCAATTAACAATTTTGTGACTGTCCTCCACATACCTGTAGAAAATTTGAATATGAAGCTTTGAAATCAAATTTTATATGTCAGAATGGCTGATGGAATGTTTGATGAAACTTTGTTAAATTTCCTTCATCCAAGGAAGATTCAACATTGGAGAAAGCTAGTTAAATCATGTTGAAAGAAGAAACTAGAAAGAGTTATTGACAAATCATGAGAGAAGACAAACCTCAAGAAAGCAAAACATGATACCAAGTGTTAGTGTCAGCACCGTATCAAATGCAGAGTATAAGATGAGCAAGTCTTGCTTAAACTATATTATACTCTAATCAGATCGCACCTCAGATACTATGTAAACCATTGGTCCCCTTACTGAAGAAAAAATATTCTGGAGTTGGAGGCATCCAGAGAAGGTTTATTAAACTGATCCTTTGTGTGGAAGAAGTTTGTTTTCAGGAGAGGTTGAGGAGGTTGAGCTTGATTTTTTTGAAAAATATAAAATTCTTAGGGGGTTTGATGGGTAGATACGAAGAGGTTATTTTGCCCTGTGGGTGTATCCGGGACCGGAGGCATAATCTGAGGAAAGGGTCACCTTTTAAAACAGAGATGAGGATGACTTATTTTCTCTCTTAAAGGATAGCAAACCTGTGGAATTCTTTACTGCAGAAGGCTCTAGAGGTTGGGGTCATTAAGTATTTTCAAAGCAAAGACAGGTAGACTTTTAACCAGGAAGGATGTCAAGGCTAATAGAAATAAGACAGGAAAATGGCACTTAGGATTATCTGATCAGATTGATCTCATCGTACAGTGGAGCAGTCTCAGTCAGCTGAATGGACTACACCTGCTTCTAAGTCTTATGGTTTGTGGAACAATATGGACTCCAGCCATCACTGATGAATATTACATTTGCAAAACTGTAAGCTACTCACAGTTACTTACAGTAAGAGACATCAATGGATAAAATGGGCAAGGTATTTCTCAAGAAAGTATTGAATCCCAATGAGGCAGAAGAGATAGAACTTGTCTGGGTTAATGGATGCCCTGTCGATTTTGTGAAAGATACATGGAATTTGGGTTCCTGGCCTATCGGTCCAGTTCTTCATAGCTGAAGATACAGATATTATCACTGATAGAGATAAGACTACATGGTACAGGTTGAACAATTGGCAGAAGCATAAGAATCCTACAGGTTACACTACAATGCAATGCAGATGCAAGATTTGAAAATGCATATGTTGTTCTCAATTAAACAATTTCACATATGAACCTGCACACATGTCTCAATCTCAACCTCATCAGAAGAGTTAGAGGAGATTAACAACCTCCTCTTGAGAACAACAAGTCCAGAAACAATCAATTGTCCAAATACTGGTCCAGTAATAAACTATTATTAAGCAATCAGTAGAAGACTTCATTCCCAGAATCATGGAGGGATGCAAACAGATGAAACAATTCAATGAGATTACTAATGTTGATATGAGAATATTGTTTAGCATTATTAATGTATAGGAATTCATAAGCCTCACAGGAGGAAATATTCAATGCTCCATCATGTAAATGCAATAGTAAATGCCCCTATCGCAGTGTCCATTGGTCCAGGGCATGGTCAGTAAAAAGTGTGGACATTGCTAACCAGGCTAGTATTGGCCACTTTGCAAGCTTGCTGATATAATTTGTGAAGAAATGGATGACTGTGGAAGAGCTGCCATCCTGGAACTCTGAGGACAAGAGTATCGAGGAAGCAAAGGAAGCATTGGCAATGCTACTTTCTGCACCCTCACCCCCAACAGCTCAGATAGTGACACCTCCGTGAGAATTGTAGACTGACAGAGTGTGGGTACTCAATCTGGTAAGCACCTCACAGCAACAGCTCCATAGTTGACCAAAGGAGAAACAGCCCAGGTCCCTGGCATTTGGAGGTCTGTCAGAGACCAGGCAGCTGCCTAGCCTTAGGCAGGAGAGGACCCACTCGTTATGACATTCAGCAATTTTATCCACTGCATAGAGAGCAACAGTAGCAGCTCCCGGGTATACGGGATGCTCAGAAGCTGCAGCAGTGCAGTGAGTCCTGCAAGTGTCTGGCTGCCTCCATGGAGAGGATGGCAGCTGCTTTGGAGAGACAGGCCCAGCTCCTTCATGGTGCACCTTCAATCCATCACCCCACCATTGGCCTTCAGCACCAAAGTCATGGTGATGGGGAATGGAGAACATTGACCCCATTTCAGATGCTGCCTTCTCACAAGGAGACAGGGCACTGCCAGGAGGCACCCAGCTGGAGATGTATCCATATATGGACTCCTTGGCATTTTCCACTCATGGCTTTCCCTCCGACTCCACCCTATCTGTATTCCTCTAACCCTTAGAAGTTCAAGTGAAAAAAGGTCAATTTGCCTCTCACCCATCTATTCGCAAATGTCCCAGGGTCACCCCATGAACCCTCTGGGGGCTCCACAGCGGAACACTCCAGCTGCATAACTAGGGATGAGACATAATGACTGAAAGTGAAAGAAGAAAGCCTATTGAGTGAACTTTAGTGGCATGAGTAAAGAAGGCTTTTCTACAAATAAACGTTTGTCCCTGAAAAGTCATGATGTTGACTTTCTTTCATGTGTTCGTGAGTGTATGCGCTAAATGTATTTTTAAATAATCTGGTATAGCAATTCATGATCATACCCAACATCCAGTTGATTGATTTCTGCACGGAAAGCCTACTGAAAGAAGTGGACCCATAGCAGTCACATGACATTGGGTCCTGGTGAGTTTCCTTGTTGAGTCTTCATAATGTTTAGTTTGTTTGGCATATTAGCTAAGATAGGATTCTGAATAATGAGGTGCAAATTGCATCTCGCCACTTAGTAAGAACTTTGCCTCACTACTTATGAGAAGCATAAAACTTGAAATGAGGTGATCTTGATGTCAAGACATCCCTCATCCAATTCTACTACACATCTCGCCATTGCTTATGTCATTCAGACTCTTATAAGATTGCAACCCATATTCATCCTCATGTTAATTTTGATCATTCCTCTTTCCTTCTCATCTACTGATTTATAGCTCTTAGTGAATTGGTTTGTGAATCCTCTGTAATGAAGACACAAACAAAATATGTATTCATTTCATCCACCATTTTCTCATTATCTACCACTACCTCTTCCTTCTGACTCTCTCCAGGACCAACATTCACTTTACTTACTCTTTACCTTTTAAACACTTGTAGAAATTCATGCTATCCATTTTTTACTTTCCGAGCTTCCTGCCATAATCTAAGTTCTTCATCCTGATCACCTTTGGGTCATTCAGTGCCTTTCTTTAAATTGTGTCCAATCATCTCATCTGCAGTTGTTTGTGGAGTTATATTCCTTGAGATTGATGTATTCCCCAATTTCCTTGTTCACTGTAAATTGTGGTTCTCACTTTGCAACTTTTCTTCATAGTTGAAATGTATTTATTCTAAAATATCGTCTTAAATGTTCGCCACTGTGTCTTTATTGAGCTATCCTCCAGCCTAATGAGCCAGTTCACTGCAGATAGTTGAGCTTTCATGCTCACATTGTTATTCTTAATTAGGTTAAAAACTCTAGTCTTAGACTCAAAATTCCTCCCTTTCAAATTGTTTATAAAACTCAATCATATTATGGCTCTGGTGCCAAGGATTTCCTGAATTCCAAAGTTGTTAATATATCCTATTATATTATATAATACCAACTCTTGTATAACTTGCTGTCTTGTCTGATCTAAAATGCATTGGTTTAAAGTACTGTAGTGTAAGTACTTTATGAAGAACTCACCCAGGCTATGCTTTCCAAACTGATTTTTCCAGTTTACAGAGGAACCTCAATTATCCGGCATTCAATTATCCAAATATCGGATTATCTAGGGTGTAGGTTTGCTCGCTGAGCTGTAGGTTTGATATCCAGACGTTTCATTACCTGGCTAGGTAACATCATCAGTGGCGACCTCCAAGTGAAGCGAAGCTGTTGTCTCCTGCTTTCTATTTATATCTTTCTCCTAGATGGGGTTCCTGGGGTTTGTGGTGATGTCATTTCCTGTTCGTTTTCTGAGGGGTTGATAGATGGCATCTAGATCTATGTGCTTGTTCATGGCGTTGTGGTTGGAGTGCCCTTATAGCCCTACACACGGATGAAAAAAACCACCATTTCGACTGGGACAACACATCTATCCTGGGACAGGCTAAGCAAAGACATGCCAGAGAATTCCTAGAGGCCTGGCACTGCAACCACAACACCATAAACAAGCACATAGATCTAGATGCCATCTATCAACCCCTCAGATAACGAACAGGAAATGACATCACCACAAACCCCAGGAACCCCATCCAGGAGAAAGATATAAATAGAAAGCAGGAGACAACAGCTTTGCTTCACTTGGAGGTCGCCACTGATGATGTTACCTAGCCAGGTAGTGAAACGTCTGGATATCAAACCTACAGCTCAGCAAGCAAACCTACACCCTAAACCTCAAGCTGAGCTACAAACCTTCACAAACATTGGATTATCTGGCAAGATTGCAAGGTCCCAATGCTTGGCTAAACTATGTTATCCAGCATTCGATTATCCGAAATTCAATTAACCGATAAAAGTACTCCCCGACCGTGTCCTTCAGATAATCGATGTTCCTCTGTACGCGTAGACTAAAATCATCCATGATTACTGTGCTTCCTTCACAACAAGCACCCAAATTTTCCTCTTTTGCACTCTATCCCACATTGTAGTTATGGAGAAATGAGTTATCGACCACACCACTAGTGACTTGTTTACCCTGCTATTCCTCATTTCCTCCCAAATCAATTCTACATGCTGACCTCCTGAAGCAAGGTCATCTCTAATTGTTGCACAAAATCATCCGTGATTAACAATGCTACCCTCTACCTTTTCCTTGCTTCCTATTTTTCTTGAATGTCAAATACTGGTCAATAATTAAGCACCTAATCCTTGTCATCCTACAGCCGTGTCTCTGTAAAGGCTATCAGATTGTATGTATTTACTTTAATCTGTCTATCAATTTGTTTACATTATAATAAATGCTAAGCATTATCAGTCACGGAGCCTTTAGTTTTTTTTTCTTTTTTGATTTTTTGTAACATTTAGTCTTGATTGTTAGTATATTCTGAGGCTTTTCACTTGCCTTTTACTGCCATTCTCTGACTCCTTTTTCCCATGTTACTATTTACAACATTTGATCCCACTATTTCATTTAAAACCATCCACACTGTTCACTTCTACACCTTTGCTTTCTGGGTTTTGTAAACTGCCTCACTCACACTAACACATACTCATCCCTGACAAAATCAGAAGATCTTATCCTATCATGTGAGTGCCTCCTATATCAACTCCCTAAGGTCCAAATAACTATGCCTGACTAAGTGGAATTATATATATTGCTTTCCTGTAATAACCTTTTGTCTTATCTAAGAACAGTGCCTCTTTTGTAGGTACTCACTGGCAGCATATTCTCCACAACTAATCATTAGACAGGTTGAAGACAAAGAAAATTGGGGATTGATGAGGAATTTCAGTATCACATACAATAAATCTTCATTTAAAATCACCCCATTTAACATTGTTTTGCTTTATCTTGGAAAGTTAATGGGACCCTGTACTCTTGTTGAGTTTTGTGAGGTTCATTTTAATTATATTTACTGTGCAGCCCAATTGTCACTTTCCTGCTCCACAGCTTCTAACCTGTGACCTTTCCTACCTTCTGACTTAAAGACTTGATTTTCAGGAATGCAACTTTACCTTTAAGTGAGGACTCACTATATTGGAGGAGGTGATAAATACCACAAGGTGTCAGCAGTGGACATTAGGGAATATACAATGAAAATTGGGCAGGAATCTTCCAGAGTATAATTTCCCTGTTAGGACTGCCTTTTTCCCAAGACATCATGTGGTTTTGGGATTGGGTTTGTGGTCAGAGATACATTTTACTTAGGTTAGATGGGGTTAAAACAGCTGGAAATTATTTTTATACAGCAAGAAATTTTACAGAGTTGCTATCTAGGCTTGGAATGGAGATCACAGCATAGAAGCAAAACTTGATCATCTGGTCATGAAGACTATCAATAATCTAAGCAGAGTTTGTATCTTTAGCATGATATATCATGAATATATCCCTCCTCAGCAATAACCAACAAGCAAGTTAATATTGAAATCTTTACGGATACTTATGACAAATATTAAAGATAATTCATTTTGATTCAGAGGGAGAATCTTCATGCATTTTTGTTTTAATGGCTTGCTAATGTGTGTCAGGTTTGAACAAAACCGAAAGGATGTGTCTGGTAGATTTTGATTCATAATGATTTACAAAACTTAAAGTTATTAAGAAAGGATAATGATGTTAACTGTTCAATTAAAATAGTTCACAGAAATTTCAATTTCAAACATAATTTGTAGTCCTTCACTTTCAGTATTAGAATTCTCAGGAGATAAGAAAAATTGTGTAATTTTACCAGTTGTCAAACTTGTAAAGAAAGTGATGGAGAAGATTTAGAGTAATGTGTTTATCACTGTTTAAAATGTGAACAGATGATATTCCAGTCCAAGACTTCTTTCTAGACAGAATTTGATATTAGGTATGATTTAAACATATGTATTACAGAAAGGTGAAATAGTAAATACAGATGTAGATTGGGCATTTTCAAGGTTTACCTTGACAAAAAATTAACAGCAGAGTGGTTATTGCCTTACCAACAGTTTGGTTGATGAAGTTACCACAACAAAAGGAAAGTACGAACAAAAAAGTGAATTAAAAAATGAAGTATCTCAGGAAGCATGACACAAATTTACGAAAACAGACCTATGAGTGAGTAAGGATAGAAAGCTGTAATAAAGAAATGATATAGTACATCTTGAGAAATAAACAGAATTATATTTCCTCAGACAGGAATTTTAGTTTGGCTTCATTTACAGCTCTTTTCCTTGTGAGGGTAGATGTGGGATGAATAGACACAAGAGAGGAACATATGCAAGTCATTCAACCCCTCAAGGCTTTGCCATCCACCAGGCAATGGAATTATGGCACATTCCCTGCAATCGGATTCTACATTGTCATCTTTGTTCATACAGGTACCAACAATATAGACAGATTGTAGGGTGTGATCCTGCAGTCAGAATATAGAGGCATTAGGAAACAGGAAGTCAAAAGTGGCAATTTCAGGACTATTCCCAATACAATGCACAAGTTAGTACAGCATCACAAATGTATGCATGTCTGGGAAGATTGTGCAGTGTTGGAGGGCTTTGGATTTCTGAGACATTGAGAATGGCTGTGAGGGAAATAGACCTGGACAGGTGGATGGGTTGCACTTAAATAAAGACAGGTCAGAGTTCCTTGCTGGATGGTACGTTGGTGCTATTGTGGAGAATGTAAGCTAACTTGGGACAGGTATGGAAATCAGACAGTGACGTCAGAGAGAACTGCTAAAATGAACACAAAACTGGGAAAGGTATATCGCACTAGAGGGCCGAAGTGAGGAAATGGGGCAATAAATCAGCTTGGGTTAATGGAGGATGAGGTTTTGGGTCCAGTAAGGTTCAATTAATTTGGATCCAGGGTGGAGAGTGTATCAGGTTGGTTGGTTGCCCGTTCAGGGGGACAATCATAGTATGAGAGAGTGTAGTTTGAAGTGGAAGTTGGTGTTATGGTAAGCTGGGGTTCGGTTTCCCTCTTGTCCAGAAATTACAGTCAGTTTTTTTTTAATTCTCTAGCTATTCCCGGGTAACTATTAAGCTTAATTGAGTTGAACCTTTGAAGTATTCGAATTTCAGGGTTTTTTTCCCAGAAGGTTCTAATGTAGGAGAACAGTGCATAAAATGTTTGAATTTCCTTGGTAATTATCATGGAAACAACTGCATTGAGGATATTGTATAATTCTGGCACCCAACTTCAGTCCATGCTACTGACTGTGCAGCCATCAAAATGTCTGGATCAAGATCTCCTAGAGCGATCAAGGACAGATCAACTTGGCTGGAGCAAAGGACAAATCATTTTGCTTGGTGTCATCCATATTCCAATAACTAGTCGGAAGGATGTAGACAAATAAATTTGCAAGCACATTTCAGTGAAATGCATGAATTAGAAAATAGTTAAATGGGCAACTTTAATTCTCCAAATATAGACTGGGATGGAAGTAGTGTAAAAGGCAGAGAGAGGCAAAAGCACCTGCGGCACATTCAGGAAAATCGCTGTGCAGTATATTTTCATCTCATTGAGAAAGGTGGCCCTGCTAGGCCTGGCTATTGGGAATGAGGTATGCCAAATGGATCAAATGTTCATCGGAAGTGTATACATGATGAACGGTAGGACTCTTGGGAAGTACTGAAGATCACAGGAAGCTTGGTGTGCATATCTGCCAGTCCCTCAAGGTAGCAGGTCAAGTAAATAAAGTGGACGAGATGGTAAATGAGATACTTTCCTTTATTAGCCAAAGGATAGAGTTTAAGAGCAGAGACATTATTCTGGACCTTCATGAAACTTTGGCTAGGCCACAACCTGAGTATTGTTACGGTGCTATAAAGCATGTTATAGGAAGGATATAATTGTGCTGGAGAAGGTGCAGAAGAGATTTGCCAGGATATTGCCTGGACTGGTGAGTTTTAGTTCTGAGTTTTAGCATTCCCACCTAACTTTGCACCATCAGCATATTAGGTCCATTACTCTCTGTCTTTTTGTTGAAGTCATTAGTGCAAGTTGTAAATAACTAAACCCCAGTACTGATCTTTGCAGCACTGCACTTAGCACAGCTTGCAAACTTGAAAATTCCCTGCTTGTCCCTACCCTTTATGTCCTGTTTGTTAATCAATATTTTATCCATGCTAATATACTACCTGTAGATGCATCTTGCATATTAAGTTTTTGAGTGAAACATTAATAAATTACTTGTGGAAATCAAAGAATAAGGAAAATGGTAATGTGCCAGTTCTGTTACTGGAGAAATTCTGCTCTGATATTTTATGGTCCTATGAGTATTAATCCTTTGGCCCAAGTGTATGCTCTGCCATGTGGTTCAAATCCTACCATGGCAGCTACTGGAATTTAATAAATCTGGAAATAAAAGCTAATTTAATGATGACCATTTTTATTTTTAAAAATCTTTATCACCAATAAAGATGGGTGGCACAATGGTTAGCACTGCTGCCTCACAGCGCTAGAGACCTGGGTTTAATTCCCGCTTCAGGCGACAGTCCATGTGGAGTTTGCACATTCTTCCTGTGTCTCCATGGATTTCCTCTGGGTGCTCCAGTTTCCTCCCACAGTCCAAAAATGTGCAGGTTAGGTGAATTGGCCACGCTAAAATTGCCAGTAGTGTTAGGTGAAGGGGTAAATGTAGGGGAATGGGTCTGGGTGAATTGCTCTTCAGAGGGTCAGTGTGGACTTGTTGGACTTCCACACTATAAGTAATCAAAGCTAATCAATATCCTTTAGAGAAAAAAAACTGCTTTTCTTCCTGGTCTGGCCTACATGTGACTCCCAACAGCCATCTGCGATGGCCTAGAAAGCCACTTATTGTATCAAACTGTTACAATTCTGAAAAAGAATGAAATCAATGCGTCATGCGTCTATATTCCAATAACTAGTCGGAAGGATGTAGACAAATAAATTTGCAAGCACATTTCAGTGAATTAGAAAATAGTTAAATGGGCAACTTTAATTCTCCAAATATAGACTGGAATGGAAGTAGTGTAAAAGGCAGAGAGAGGCAAAAGCACCTGTGGCACATTCAGGAAAATGTGACATAAATGAAACACCTGACAGAACAATAGCAAACACAATCTTATTTATCCTGTAATGTACTCCTCACTAACGTCTGAGGTTTGCACTAAAATTGGGGGAGCTGTCCCACAGACTAATCAGACAGCAGCCCGACAGAATCATATTCATAGGATCATACCCTGCAAACAGTAAAGCAGACATATCCTCACCTTTCCTGGCTATGTCCTGTCCCACCAGCAACAGTAGATCAGAGGTTTGAAATTCTGCACCAATTCCCTGACGCCTCCTGACTGTTTGAGGACTGTCCACCATCTCCTAAGCACAGGTCAGAAGGAGGAAACTCCTCACATGCATGTTTTGTGCAGTTTCAGCAATACTTAAGAAGTTCAGCATTACTCAGGAAAAAGCAACCTTCTTCTTTACCACCCCATCCACCACTTCAATATTCATTTCCTCCACAACTGACACACACTAGTAGTAGTGTGTGTGCCATGTAGACGATACACTGCAGCAACATAACATCACATCTTTTGACAGCACATTCCCAACCAACCATCCAGAAGGACAAGGGCAGATGCATGGGAACACACCACCCATAATTATCTCACAAAGAAGCATGACATCCTACTTGAAACTGCATCACTGTTCCTTCACAGTTGCTAGGTCAACACTCTAATGGTCTATGGATACACATGGTAAAAACAATGACTGCAGATGCTGGAAACCAGATTCTGGATCAATGGTGCTGGAAGAGCACAGCAGTTCAGGCAGCATCGAGGAGCTTCAGCAAAATCGACGTTTCGGGCAAAAGCCCTTCATCAGGAATAAAGGCAGAGAGCCTGAAGCGTGGAGAGATAAGCTAGGGGAGGGTGGGGGTGGGGAGAGAGTAGCATAGAGTACAATGGGTGAGTGGGGAGGAGATGAAGGTGATAGGTCAGGGAGGAGAGGGTGGAGTGGATAGGTGGAAAAGGAGCTAGGCAGGTCGGACAAGTCCGGACAAGTCAAGGGGACTGGAAGTTTGAAACTAGGATGAGGTGGGGGAAGGGGAAATGAGGAAGCTGTTGAAGTCCACATTGATGCCCTGAGGTTGAAGTGTTCCGAGGCGGAAGATGAGGCGTTCTTCCTCCAGGCGTCTGGCGGTGAGGGAGCGGCGGTGAAGGAGGCCCAGGACCTCCATGTCCTCGGCAGAGTGGGAGGGGGAGTTGAAATGTTGGGCCACAGGGCGGTGTGGTTGATTGGTGCGGGTGTCTCGGAGATGTTCCCTAAAGCGCTCTGCTAGGAGGCGCCCAGACTCCCCAATGTAGAGGAAACCGCATCGGGAGCAACGGATACAATAAATGATATTAGTGGATGTGCAGGTAAAATTTTGATGGATATGGAAGGCTCCTTTAGGGCCTTGGATGGAGGTGTGGGCACAGGTTTTACAGTTCCTGCGGTGGCAGGGGAAGGTGCCAGGATGGGTGGGTGGGTCGTAGGGGGGCGCGGACCTGACCAGGTAGTCACGGAGGGAACGGTCTTTGTGGAAGGCGGAAAGGGGTGGGGAGGGAAATATATCCCTGGTGGTGGGGTCTGTTTGGAGGTGGCGGAAATGTCGGCGGATGATTTGGTTTATGCGGAGGTTTGTAGGGTGGAAGGTGAGCACCAGGGGCGTTCTGTCCTTGTTACGGTTGGAGGGGTGGGGTCTGAGGGCGGAGGTGCGGGATGTGGACGAGATGCGTTGGAGGGCATCTTTAATCACGTGGGAAGGGAAATTGTGGTCTCTAAAGAAGGAGGCCACCTGGTGTGTTCTGTGGTGGAACTTGTCCTCCTGGGAGCAGATATGGCAGAGGCGGAGGAATTGGGAATACGGGATGGCATTTTTGCAAGAGGTAGGGTGGGAAGAGGTGTAATCCAGGTAGCTGTGGGAGTCGGTGGGTTTGTAAAAAATGTCAGTGTCAAGTCGGTCGTCACTAATGGAGATGGAGAGGTCCAAGAAGGGGAGGGAGGTGTCAGAGATGGTCCAGGTAAATTTAAGGTCAGGGTGGAATTTGTTGGTGAAGTTGATGAATTGCTCAACCTCCTCCCGTGAGCACGAGGTGGCGCCAAAGCAGTCATCAATGTAGCGGAGGAAGAGGTGGGGAGTGGTGCCGGTGTAATTACGGAAGATCAACTGTTCTACATAGCCAACAAAGAGACAGGCATAGCTGGGGCCCATACGTGTGCCCATGGCTACTCCTTTGGTCTGGAGGAAGTGGGAGGATTCAAAGGAGAAATTGTTAAGGGTGAGGACCAGTTCAGCCAAACGAATGAGAGTGTCGGTGGAAGGGTACTGTTGGGGACGTCTGGAGAGGAAAAAACGGAGGGCTTGGAGGCCCTGGTCATGGCGGATGGGGGTGTAGAGGGATTGGATAGCCATGGTGAAGATGAGGCGTTGGGGGCTGGGGAAACGGAAGTCTTGGAGGAGTTGGAGGGCGTGGGTGGTGTCTCGAACGTATGTGGGGAGTTCCTGGACTAGGGGGGATAGGACAGTGTCGAGGTAGATAGAGATGAGTTCAGTGGGGCAGGAGCATGCTGAGACAATGGGTCGGCCAGGGTGGTCAGGCTTGTGGATCTTGGGAAGGAGGTATAACCGGGCAGTGCGGGGTTCCCGGACTATGAGGTTGGAAGCTGTGGGTGGGAGATCTCCTGAGGTGATGAGGTTCTGTATGGTCTGGGAGATGATGGTTTGGTGATGGGGTGTGGGGTCATGGTCGAGTGGGCAGTAGGAAGAGGTGTCCTTGAGTTGGCGTTTGGCTTCAGCGGTGTAGAGGTCAGTGCGCCAGACTACCACTGCGCCCCCTTTATCCGCCGTCTTGATGGTGAGGTTGGGATTAGAGCAGAGGGATTGGAGGGCTGCGCGTTGTGAGGGTGAGAGGTTGGAGTGTGGGAGGGGGGTCGACAGGTTGAGGCTGTTAATGTCCCGGCGACATTTGGAAATGAAGAGGTCGAGGGCAGGTAATAGGCCAGCGCGGGGTGTCCAGGTGGATGCAGTGTGTTGGAGGTGGGCGAAGGGGTCCTCGGAAGGTCGGCGGGGGTCCTGATTGGATCTTATGGATACATATACCTACCATACACTACAGCATTTCTATAAGGTGAATCACCAGCACCTTCTCAAGGGCAGTTAAGGATTGGTAATGAATGCGGTCCTAGACAGAGATGCCTACATCCTGTGAATGAATAAAAAGAAACCAACAGTTCCTGTTTTCCTTTTACTACCTTATTAGTTAGATCCTCAAAAATTGTAGTATATTTCTAAATCAAGGTTTAATTTTTGCAGAGCTGTTTCCTTTATTTGATCATACCATGATTGCTACATCATTAAGTCTTCCTTTTCTTCCTGTTGTGCTACGTTTAGGAAGCTGGGAACTTGCACTGAAAGGTCCCTCTAGTCTTCAGCACCTTTCAGTATCTTCCTGTTTATTGTATACTCTCTTGCCTCATTCATGCTCACCAAAAACATGACTACTTATTTTGTTTTTGTAACTTTTCTACCCATTGACTCATCCATTGATGTCTTCTTGCAGTCTGCAGCTTTCTTACTTGCCATGTGGTCATTTTACTTTGGATTATAAACAAAGGTTTTAATCATGTCTTATGTAGTTGAATCTAAGTAATTGAAATAAACCATGATACCATGAATTAAGCTCCATTATTAAACTCTGCAGAACCCCAACAGAAACCCCAACAGAAAATGATAATTACCTTTTGCTTGCTGCCACTAAGTCAATGTAGTGCCCAAACAGTCACTTTCTCTTGGATCTTCTGGGTTTTTATTCTTTCCCTCAGTTTTCCAAGTTGGACATTGACATGCAGCATGTCTTTTTTTAATAATGAGGTGTTCTCTTTCAAGAGAAAGACAGAGAGCGAGAGAGAGATTCCTGTTAGGAAATAAAATCAAGGGGTATTGAGGGTAGATGGAAATGCGGAATCTGAAATGCAAATAGACCAATTGTGATCTTATTGAATGATGGAGGAGACTCAAATGGCTGAACGGTCCATTTTTGCTCCTATGTTGCATGTTTATACGATCTTGTCAAATGCCATTCTAAAGTTCCTGTAGGCCACATCAGCAATGCTATCCCCATGAACACTTCCTTGTTACTTCTTCAAAACATTCAATCAACTTAGTGCCTCTCTTGCTGGTATACAGGTACTCTCTTTTCCAAGATTTCAAATTCCTTAACATTGCCTCTCTTACTGGTATGATCATCAAAACAACTCCACACAGGCCGGGTATCCCATTCCAAGTCACTCTTTATTTACACATGGAAAGTCCTTGACACTGGTCCAGCTCTCTCAGAATGTCAGAAGGTCTGACACCCTTCTTTTTAACTGTCAGCCAGGGGGTCCCTGATTGGACCAAATTAACAGCCCCAACCAGGCAACTCATATTGTATGAGGTCCACTTGGCTGACCTCAATACAATCACTACATCCCTCCCCATCTGAATCTGAGGACATAGCACAGTCTTGTCCCTTGTAGCATCTCTGGGGGCATTTTAGCATCAGGTCAGGTTCCTCTGACTCTGTGTCAGATCCAGGCACCATGTAATGCACTGGAGCTTGCCTCCTACACCCAGAGCCCTCAGGAGAAATTCATTTTCTTCTCCGAGCAGCAAAGGCATTGATGTGTTGAGGTCCACCATGTCTATCTCAGATTCAGAGGTCTCTTCAATGCTTGAGGGAGAGGGAGAACCCATGGGATCCACTAGCTTTTCCAGCCTACCCAAACTTTCAACATCACTGGACCTGACTTCACGTTAATCTTGTCTCTCACCCATGTAGGGCCATTCCCGTGGTTCCCCCGCCCAACTTGGTTCCCTGTAGTAAACTGTGTTCCTCGCTTCAAGGAGTTTAGTATCTGACACTGGCATTCCTGATGTGGTTTCACCCTCCCCCCAGGTCCGGGAAGATCAGATTTAATCTGGTGCAGAGTCTTCTCCTCATTAGCATCTCTACTCTAACTATCCCTGTAGTTGCATGATGGGTAGTCCTATAACCAAACAGCAACCAGGATAGTTTGGTATTCAGTGATGCTGTAGACTGTTTAAGCTTGCCTTCAAAGTTTGGACAGCTATTTCTACCATACCATTAGATGATGGATGGTATGGAGCTGTCCTCAAATGTTAATCCCATTTCAATGTAGAAAATACTCAAATTCCCCGCTGGCCCGTTATCTGTGACTGACACCTCTGGGAGTCCATGTACTGCAAAAGATGTACGTAGTTTGTCTGTCATCATTCCCATTTTGATTGGGTGTCCACAAGACTAAGAAAACTGAGCCCATGAAAAGACCTTCACAGTTGATGTGTAACTGAGTCTGGGGTTTGCACGGCCATTCCCACGAAAGTAGGGGAGCTGCTGGTGGTAATCTTTGTCCTTTTGGCACTGTGGGCATTGGCCCACCAACACATCTATGTCTGCATCCAAGCTTGGCCACCAGATAGAACTTCTCACCAATATCTTCATTCTGTGAGTGTGTCCAACACATTTATTTCCATAAGATGTCTCATTCTTCTGAACTCTAACTCATACAGGCTGAACATGTCTATTATTTTCTCTTAAGACATCCCTGTCTTCCAGGAATCGGTTAAGTGAAGCTTCTCTGCCCTGCTTCTCATGCAATTATATCCTTTCTTAAATAAGGTGACCAAAACTGTTTTGATGTGTTCTCACAATTCCCTGTGTAATGTAACTAAGTACAAGTACTTTTATATTTCATTATTCTTGCAATAAATGACAGCATTTCATTTGCATTCATAATGACTAACAGTACCCTACAAACTAACTTGTTGTGATTCATGGACAGCCATATCTCTGTTCCTCAGAGATTTGTAATCTCTCTTTTTAAAAAGTATACTCTTTTTTCACTATCCTTTCTGTCAAAGTAGAAAATCTCACATTCTCACTCAATATACTCCATTGTCTTTTTTGCTAAAGTCACTAAACCTTTCTATATTTCTTTTCAGACTTCTTCTGTTGTCTTCACAACTTGCCTTCCTACTTATTTTATATCATCAACAAAATTGAATAAAAATTCATTTGGTTCCTTCACCAATATGTTTGATATGGATTGTAAATAGTTGAAGCCCCAAACCTGACCCTTTTGGTACCTCATTCACTGTATGTTCTCAACCCAAAAATGACCCATTTCTGTATATTCTCTGTTTCCTGATGGATAACCAATCCTTAATCCACACTAGCATACTACTACCTAAACCAAATTCTTCTATTTTATTTAATAACCTTTGATGTGGCATGATGTTGAATACCTTTTCAAAACCTAGATATACCACATCCACAGTTTCCCCTTTATCCACATTGCTCAAAGAACGCAATGAAATATGATTTGCCTTTCATAAAACCATGTTAACTCTGCTTAATTGCATTGGACTTTTGAAATGCCATGCTCTAACCTCATTTAGCCCCTATAATCTCCTGCATTCTGTTTCTCCCTACTCTTTCAAGGAACAGTTACTTTCATGATTTTACAATCTGATGGGACCTTTGCATAATTTGAGTAAATTTGGTCAATTTGGCCAAAGCATCCACTATATCAGCAGTCACATTATTTCAAGAACCCATAGCAAACTCCATCAGGACCTGTAGACTTGTCAACTTTTAGGTCTAATAACTTTCTGAATCCCCTGCCCCTAATGATTGCAATCTCTCCTTTTGTTTCAATTCTTGATAGAAAAAAGTATGTTTCTTGGATGTTAAATTGTATCATTTTAAGTGCAAAATATCTTTGTAATTCATTTGCCATTTCCTTATCTTCAAAATTAATTTCCCAAAAATCATAAATGAAGTGATGAACAGTCAGCAGGATAATTCAAAAGCATATGTATATATGCCACAACTAAAAAATATTGACTGTTCATCTTGAAAACCTCATTAGAAAATGTAAAAGTTTTGGGCTTGAAATAAAAATAGTTTAAAATGAGCTACAGTACTTAAAAATGGCCACCAAATTCAGCTGAATCCCCACCTCATGAAAGTCTCAGGAACATACAGAGGGATATAACTGAGGCTAGTGACCACATACTGAAGAAGGCTATCTAAGGGTTAAATACTTAGATATTGAAAGTATTACAGACCAGATCAAACCCCCTCAAATATATCAGGGAGATAGCTTAGACCCTAAATTTTATCTGATTTAAAGGCACGTGTAATGTGCCTTTCAGATGTGACTTGATTGTTCAAACTTTGAGGTTTTAAGCAAAACACACTTGTATTTTAACTGTGATGTAAGAACAAAGCAAATAAAATGTCTTGGCATAACTTTAACTCTATCGAAATACTAATCATCAGCCGTTCAAATATAACTGGGAGAAAGTGAGGACTGCAGATGCTGGGGATGAGAGTTGAGAGTGTGGTGCTGGAAAAGCACAGCTGGTCAGGCAGCATCTGAGGAGCAGGGGAATTGACATTTCGAGCATAAGCTCTTCATCAAATATAACAGCATCTCATAAGCATTCCCTTTGCAAAGGCAATTTCAGATTTTTCTCACATGCTATCTCCTTCAGTTCAGGAGAAATGAACACCAAAAGAAGCAATCTAGCAGCAGAGAGAGAAGTCAAGTTTTTTTTGCTTCAGCAGAGATAGAGCTGTATACATCAGCTGCAAAACCTAATTCAAACTGAAAGCAAAACCCATACTCTCGGACTTTGTGAGCCGGACTCCACTCACTGCTTCTTTTGTCTATTAAAACACTCAGGGAATTTATGCACTGCTTCTGAAACAGACATGTGATCACCACTGGCAACACCTTTGCAAGAAAAACATACACAGAACAAGTCACTTAAAGGCACCTATTGTCTCAAAATTCATCATCTAGAATGTATATCTTACAATGGGACCTTCAGCTGTTTCTGCCCGAGGCCAAAATTTCTTGATTGCAGGTATTGTTGGAACAAAGATATAAATCTAAATTTTTTGATGCAAAGTGGAGATTTGAAAACCCTCCCACCTGCATTCATATTAAAGCTCATTCAGGGAGGTCTAATGATGGACCATTGAAAGTATTTGTAAAAAATGGCCACTGCCCCCGGTCGACATCCTGATTTTCATCCAAAAAAAACAATCATTGTCTCATAAACAAACACAAAGTAATGAACTTGGACACAATGGAAAGATCTTCATGGAAATATGTCCTGGAACCAATATTTCGTGGGAGGTTCCGGGAGCATTTCTCAATTCTCAATTTTCCCTCTGAAAAGGTTGGTGTGCAGTTTTCTTAGAAACCAGTACAGAGAACAATTATGAAGGAACCAAGCATTTTCAGTAATAGCCAATTCATGTGGCCTGATTGCTCTGCAGAAACCAAATCAAAATTGGTCTTCTACCTCAAAGACAACCAAAGGACTATAAAACACACATTCTCTTATCTTCATTTAATTGGACCCTCTACACCTTTAACTTTGACCACTTGTATCTGTATATATGTGTATACATTAGTATGTGGTGTGCAGGTTCATGTACATGTGTAAACATGCATATCTATGTTCATGTTCATGTGCATGTATATATGTGTGTGTACATGCATGTGCAGTGCATGAGATAGTACTCAAGTGACTACACAAAGGCCATATTCATGATGTTATACTTTCATTATTTTGCTTGGGTTTAACACTTCATAAATTTACATTTTCTTTGAGGCAAATAAGCTTTGTTAATTTGTGTCTTATTGCCAGCATTAAAATATAGTTAACTATATTTTTAATTGGAATGAAGTACAGCCGCATGCAAAAAATAAATTCAACCTTTGTTGTGATCACCTGAGGACATTGAACAGACAGGATCCAGTTTATTGTTTTTCATCTGGTTATAACAACACAAATACTGTGGTATAAGTTTGGTATTGCTTGATGGGAACATTATGCATGGTTTAAAATACACTGCGGTGGCATGAAAGTGAGTACCGTTTGTTTTATCTTATTAAGAACAGAAACCCTCTCCAAGCAGTTCCTGTGTGATGTAGACAGCAGAACATCAGTGAGTTTCTGACACATGTGGCACTTCAGTCATCCTGCGTAGATTCAGCAGGACACTGTTACCAGTAGAGAACGTTGTCAAAACTGAAGCACACCATCGCACATTGTTTTAGAGAAGAGAAACCTCTTTTTTGTTTTGCTGTCACAGGTGCCATTTTGACCAATTTTCAGCTTTGCTTTTTAAAGCAAGGTTCAATGTTGACTTCACTTTGCTCAAAGCAACAGACACTCGCATAACCAATAAATTTCATTTCATTTTAAAATAACACGGCATACAGTGAAGCTAAAGGAGCAGTTGTCAGCACTCTCTATTTTATCTCCTGAATAAAGCAAAATATTTTTCACCAATAAAATAGGTTTCAATTCGTGGAAATTAGGTTACTGTGTGATGCTTGAATAAAAATTCATTGAATCCGTGAGAGGAATAAAATAGCAAATGGGTTTTATATTTTGCCAATGAATCATCATGAAAAATCACTTCACTAAAATTGGAAAAACACAGTTTGATTCAGGATATCAGGAAGAGGAGAAAAAAATGGAGGTTTTATTGGAATTTAGTTTGTGCAACGTGTTTCATTTCTAATTAAACATCACGCCTTTTGAATTTTATTTGAAATCATGGGTTCTGAAGTGGTCAGAACTAAGAATAGCTTCACATTTGATTTACATTTCTAAAGCGTGTGTTAAGAAGGCAAAGCATAGGGCTGAGTCTTTCCATATTTTGGCTGCCAATTTTTGATAGTTTCCCTCCTTGAGCCCTGATGGGTTTCCTCATGCAATCTTCCATTGTTACCTCATTAGTGCATTTAAAAAAGACATGAGAGGCAAATTTTTATGATTCTATGTGTTCTCTGAGGCCGAACTGCTTGTTGCTATGAAGACCTTCTGGCATTACCACTGCAGCTGCCATATTTAAACTCTATTTGAACACCACTTCAAAATCTTCAAGCCAAGACTGATTATTCCAAGTGGTTCTTGGATTGATTTGAGATGGCTGAGAAAAGAAAGTAGGTGCCCCTGATTGAGAACAAGCTTTTTTTGGAGATTCTGGTGATTAGGGTGTTTGGGAGGAGGGTGCCCTTTTTCCTCAAGCCCACCAACAGAGGTGATGACTCTAGATGATGCCTGAGCTGGGTCAGTCAGATGGAGTGATCAACAGTGCTATAAGAAGGTCAATGTTTTTCTGTGCTCCACAATGCCATTAACAACACCATTGCACACACTTCCCATCAAGGTTAATTGCTACCACTCTCACTATTTATTCAGCATCTCCTCTCAATGGCTCTCACTCCCACTTCATCTTCCTACAGTACTATGACTTCTTGGCCTCTGCGCTTCCTACTCATTCAGTCAGAACCTCACTCCCCACTTACTCTGCTCCAGTGCCACCTCTAACAGCTCTTCCAGCTACTTCACTCACACTCAATCCCTCTATTGTCTCCTGCAGGGGCAAATATCTCATTATGGATATGTTAAGACAAAGACTGGTAAAAGGCTAGATGACATTTGTCTCATTGCTCTGAATGGTGAGAAGATCCCTTGAGTTGGCCTTAGACAATCAAAATCACTCATGTGGAGATGCTGAGATCTCCATGATGAGGCAACCAAGTACATTTCATTGTGCTGTGCTGCACTGCTCTCCCATTAACTGTACTGTTTTTACCCCTACTGCACAACTTGATCCTTCTCTTCACTTATGGAGGCATCAGTGGCACCCACATAAACTTTACCCTGAAGTCGCCAGGCCTTCTGGCCATTAGCTCGGTATCCTTCAGAAGATGCACCAGCAAGGTTTTCTGCAGCACCCTCCACCCGCTCAGTACCTTTTACCTCAGCAGATACTTTATCTAAATTATGCTTAGATAATCTGGTGATTGTGGCACATCTTCACCATTCATTGAGGAAAGAAACATCTCAGGTTGCTGACATCTCAGGTTGCTGGGATCCTCTTTGGAGGGTTGATATGGGCTGACTGGCCTGCTTTCATGCTGAAGGGATTCTATAATTCTACTTATAGTTGACTGTGAGAGAAAAACAGTGTCTGGTCCTTGTGCAGCTGCTAAAAGATGGGAATGGGTATAAGAACTAATGAATGCCGGTAAGATTTTTAAAGTGGCCTGAGTTTACCATTGCTCCATAGTGATTGGTAGATTAATTACTAATGATCAATTACATGGTCATGATTGTTTGTGGCCAAGATTTGTAAAATGCATGTTGATCAATGTAAGGGCCGCACATGCTGAATAACTTGTCATCACTGAATGTTTGGATGCCTGATTAGTACAATTGTAGTTTGAATAGTCTCACCTTATCCCCAGGTGCACCCCATGCCCACATAGAAAATCAAATGAACTTACTCTGTCCACTACCAGTGTGCTGGCAGCCACGTTTCACCCTATAAGAAGGTTGGGAATTGGGGGAAGATGGAACAGTTGTGTTCCTGAGAGTAAATGTTTCACTCTGCCTGAAGGTCAAGATTCCTGTCCTATTCTTCATGTAGCCTTTTGTATAGCTATTCCTGTTAACACCATCAGCTTTGACATTCCCCAAATTCAGATCCCCAACTTTTGTCTAGGTGTCAATATCTTCTTTTATTTTGCTCACCCTCTTCCTCATCATCATGCTCGTTATCATAATCCACTGTCCCCCCTGCCACTGAAGTCAGGATAGTGATGATCAGGTTGCAAAGCACTCCTTTCCTCCCGTATCTATGCCGTATCAGATCTCGAATTTATATTTGGAATTGCTCCCCATTGTTGATATTAACCTTTCTGCCTCCCAGCACAATGAATCCTAACTCTACACTTGAATTTCCCACTTAACTCAGTATGGATTCTCCCCTGATAAACCCCCTCGATATCTACTAACCAAACTCTAGTCAATGACTATAGCCCAGCCTCAGATGAATTTGTGAGGACAGCCCTGGCTGAGAATGGTTCAAACATCTGATTGATTTCCTTACAGCTCCCCGGTTGGCTTATCTTATTCCCTGGACTGGTTAAATTTGTCACCAGGACTGACCATGACCAATTTCTGGACCAGAAGGATGTGAATCTGAGGACCATGATCACACCGAGCACTCAGCTGACCGTGTCCAAACTCTTGGATTAAGATAGGCTGATTCCTTTAACTGAGCACACTATGCCCTTTAATTGATCATCATTACCCTTCATTCAACTGAGAACCATTCCCTTTGAAGTTAATTAGCTCTGTTGGCTGGATGGCTGGTTTGCAACGCAGAGTAATGCCAATAACACAGGCTCAATTCCCAAAATGGCAGAGGTCAACATGAAGGTCCTGCCTTCTCAACCTTAGGTTCACCTCACCATTGTCATCCGTGCCTAATGGGATTATGATAACTTTACTGTTACCCTGGACCTTCAGACATAGCATTTTGTCTAAAGTGCTTGCAACATGCTAATCTCAGCAGCTGTTGGCATATGTTTTACATAGAAGATTGAAGAAGCAAAGTGCTGTACAACAAGATGTCTGTCCCTTTGACTATCCAGTGCTAACTAACATATCAAGCTGTCTGGCTTTCTGTCTGCAGTGCAAGGCAATGCAAGGCAAGATGTGTGACCCTCCGTGTTCTGAACGAAGCACTGATGTACTAAAAGGCATGGAAATAATATAGGCAGCAAGTGATTGACAGAGTTAAGCAATTCCACAATTAATGAGTCAGATTTAAGCTCTGCAATCAAGCCATATTTTGTCATGAATGAGAGTGGATAATTAAACAACTTCCTCAATATCCTGGTCCTCAAAAATGGGGGAGTCCAGAACATTGTTGCAAGTGAAAAGTCTGAAGCATTTGTAACAATCTTCAGCCAGAAGTGCCGAGTGGATGATCCATCTCAGCCTTCTCCAATGGTCTCCACTATCTCTGATGCCAGTCTTCAGCCAATTCATGTCACTTGATGTAACATCAAGAAATAGTTGGAGTCACTAAGCACTGCTAATAATTTTGGCTCTGACAATATTACAAAATAATACTGATGACTTGTGCCCAGCACTTGCTATGTTCCTAATAAAGTTGTTCCAATACAGATACAACACTGGCATCAGATTGAAACTGTGGAAAATATCCTGCATATGAAAAGCAGGACAAATTTTAATATCCTCCATCTGTCTACTCTCAATCATCCAATAAAATGATGGAATGTGTCATTAACAGTGTTAGCAAACAGCATTAGCTCAGCAATAACCTGCTCATTGACACCCAGTGTGGATATTGTCGGGGCACTCAATTTCTAACCTCATTTCAGACTTAGTTCAAATATGAACAAAAAATGTTGAAATCCATAGGTGAAAAGAGAGTGTCTGCCCTTGCCATCAGGGCCACATTTGACTGAAAGTGACATCAAGCAGTCTTAGCAAAACTGGAGTTAATGAGAATTAGGGAGGAAATCTCTTTTGCTTGGTGTCATGCTTGGCACAGAGGAAGATGATTGAGGTTTTTGGAAGTCAATTATCTCAGCTTCAGGATATCACTAAAGGAGTTCTGTAGGGCTGTGTTCTAGTCCTAATCATTTGCAGCTTCTTCATCAATGATGTTTCCTCTGTCATAAGGTCAGAAATGGGGAAGTTTGCTGATGTTCAGCACCATTCATTACTCCTCAGATAATGGAGCAGTCCATGAACAACATCCAGGTTTATGCTATTGAATGTCAAGAAGTTGTCACAACACACAAGTGTCAGGAAATGACCATGTGCAGAAAAAAAGAATCTAACCAGTGACCCTTACTTTTAATTGTATTATTATCACCGAACCTTCAATATTATCTGCGGAATCTCAACTCTATCAGCTGGGAATTAGCTTGACCAGAAACTAAACTGGATTAATTAAATACTGTTGCCATAAGAAAAGGTCAGACGCTAGGCATCCTGCAGTGAGTAACTTATATCTGACTTCACAAAGCCTCTTCAACATGTAGAAAGCACAAGTCAGGAGTGTGATGCAGTATTCCTCACTGGCCTGGGTGAGTGCAGCTCCACCAACACACAAGATCTTGACACTATCCAGACAAAGCAGCTGGCTTGAGTGACACCAGATCAACAAACATCTATACCCTTCACCATTGATGCTCAGTAGCAGAGGGGAATATTAGAGAAGTTGTACTTGGAATAGTGCAACAAATCACAATGGAAGGAATCTGTCTTGTGGAATGACCTGAATGATCTAAACTATTGGCCTCAATGAGGGTGTTGCAACAGCCAGTAGAAGTGTAAGGAATTGAAATACCACAGGACAAACATTTTGGATTGTTTCCTGTCTGAATTGTGGTTAGATCTCAGGTTCATCGAAATTGATAGGAGAAGGAAATGTTTGTGCTCAAGCTAAATGCTGAGGAAATTTGTTTATTTGTTTCTATTTGCAAAACTTAAGTTAAAAGATGAAGGCAAAGAAACTGAGATTGGAAAGTTTAGCTCATCTTCTTTAATGGAAATGTAACAGATGAATCCTGAATTGAGAGAGCTGTATCAAAAGCTGACTCAGAAATTGCATCAAAATCAATAACTGAGGATTATTAATAAAAATGCAAAGTCTTAATGAAGAAATGAAGAGCTCTTCAAATACAAGTCAATGAAAAACTGGCAGTACCCCATCAATGTTAGTTCCTCCTGAGTAGTAAAACCAACTTTTACGAGTGGTTCACATAAATTCTATTAAGAATCAAATGAATATTAAGAAAATGCAGGTAAAAATATTGATCTATTTTCTTTTGTTAGCCAGGCTTACTTAAAAATGTGGTCATATTTTGCCAGTTGTCCCGCACAGGGCAGGCATTGGGAAACCCAATCATTATTTGATCTATTCATTTAATTCCAGCTTTCAAAGAACCATGATCTTAATAGATTGTGCAACACTCCTATCCAAAATTAGTTGCAACATTTACTACCTTTAGCTAATATAGATATTTCAACAATGTGTTCTGAGGCTGTGCCATACTGTGATCATTCGATGTTATGTGTTCATATTTAGGAGGAGGGGAAATGGGAAAACATGATAAGATTACTTAGGAGGTATAACAAAATCTGTAAAGATATAATTGTACCTATTATGTTAGCCAGACATGATGCTGTTGTAGAATCAGTGCATTACCAGTTGAGTCCAGGGAAACAACCTCAGCTGGAAACAGAGATTCAGTATATACTGGAGAATCACTTGATTGAGCACAGCCAAAGCAATTGGAGATCCCCAGCAGAGTTAGTTCCTCAGCTGGACGGATCAACTAGAGTTTGCTTAGACTATAGAAATGTAAATGTAGTCATGTAACCCATTCATAATTGAGAAATTTGTATTGACAGGGTGGGCAGTGCTTCATTTATTTCTAAATTTAATTCATTGAAGAGGTGTTGGCAAGAACCATTAAAATCAACACCTACAGTGACAGGTATCTGTCACAACAAAACCATTTCAAATTGTAAAAAAAAAGTTGTGCTGTTATTGCAGCATTCAGAAAGTTTTTGGTAATACAACAACAAATGTTTTCCCCTCAAATACTAACTTTTAGTAAACTCTTCATCTGCCTTTCATTTCTTCACTGTAATTAATCAAATTATACTACTATTTTAGAGATTTATTGAATGCATTTTTCTCCAAGTTTTTTTGCAATAATTTCAAATGATTATAAACAATACTTGATTAGAAAGATACCCATTTAAGCTTTCTTCCAGTTCCTCAGTCTAGAATCTTAAGATTTTCATTCCCCTTCTGAAGGACAGAGCTTCAGATGTTTGACATTGACCAGTGTATCCAAGATTCATGATTTGGATCTTTTACCTTGTAGTTGTGTTAAGACCATTGTGGTCTACACAAGCTGCTACAATTATTTTTACTATTTCTTGCTATTTTGAGCTTGTAGAGGCAGGCTTTATACTGCTAAGAGTTCTGCAGCCTTTATTCTGCTGACTGTTGCATTCACAGAGGTTATCAGGTTTGCTGTGCCTTTATTGCTGCTGAATATTTAAAGGTGCAGTCACAATTTTCAGCTTTTTCTCCTCATCTTTATTCTCCCTGGATGGCTGTGACCTTTGTAGGATTTCTTCTGGCTAACATAATCTGGTTGAAATCTGCACTGCCATTCGCTGCATAGTCATAGTCACTAATCCTTTTGTACGAATATCATGCAATAGCAAAATAAAGCATTAACCATTATGTTTAGAGTAACAGCCACTCTCGTTTAAAATATGGATCACAATGCAAATGATAATGATTCACTGATCAGAAAGTGTATTATTACAATGACTGATATACTAAGGAAGTACTGCACTACTGGAGATGTTATCATTTGGATGAGACATCCTGACATCCTTGGGGCACAGTCAGCTCCAGACCTGTGTGGGACCAGCACCGGGTGGATGAGTTTAAATCATAGTTGAAGAGCGAAGTCTGAGTTTACTTGGGAGCAGTGTACACACACACACACACACACACACACAAACACACACATACACACACAGTTGTCACAGGAAATCAGTCAATTCATTATCTGGAAAGGAATTACCATTAGGGAATGTCTCATAGTAAGTGTAATATTGAGGGATTAACTGAGAAACACCAGGAATAATTGAAATTAGAGCAAGCATAATAAAATAGCATAAGTAATGATAAAAAATAAATAATAAAAAAGTATGTAAAGGAAAATAAATGAACAAAACTATAGTGAAGGTGAGGGGGTATTTTTAAGTCTAAATAATTTGAAAAGTTAGCAAGCAAGCAAGCAAGCAAGTTTGAGACTTTGCAGGGAAGATCCACTGAGGTGAATGCGTGACCTTTAATATATGGGAGGTTAGGGACCTCATCAGTGTCCTAGATGACTACATGTGTTGGAACTCTGCTCAGCTACAAAAACTTGAGCTCTGGATTTTAGAGCTCAAACAGTAGCTAGTACAACAGTGCTGCATCCATGAGGCTGAAAGTTACAAACAGGTAGATGTTTAGAGAGGTGGTCACACTATAGCTCAAGGTAATACCTGACCATCAGGCAGTCCGAGAGAAAAAGCCCCCTGATTTGATTTGATTCAACATTGACTTCCAGAAGCTATTTGATATGATGCCTCACAACAGACTTATGAGAAATGTTGTAGATCAAGGTATAAAAGGAACAGTGGCAGCATTGATAAAAAATTGACCAAGTGATAAAAATCAGACAGTAATGGTTGATGGGTACTGTTCGAGCTGGGGGAAGGTTTGTTGTAGAATTTCCCAATGATCGTTATCGGGACCATTGCTTTTTCTGATGTATATTAATAATCAGCATTTTGCTGTGCAGGGGAAAGTCTCCAAGTTTACAGATGACACCAAACTTGAAAGAATTTTGAACTGTGTAAATGTTAGCGTGGCACTCCAAAAGCACATTGACAAGTTAGGAAAGTGGGAATAACGTTCAATCCAGAGAAGTGAGAGGTCTTGCTCTTAGGTCAGAAGGATATTGGAAAAACAGAAGTGTGGACAGTTCTAAAGATGATGCAGGAGCAAAGGAACCTGGATGTATATGTGCACAGATCATTGAATGATGGAGATAGCAGTAAATAATGCATGCAGTGTTCTTAGATTTATCAATAGAGGCAGAGAATACAAGAGCAATAACGTGCTGTTGAACTTGTACAAGACACTTGTCAGACATCAGGTGTTGTATCGCATATATTTATGGGTGCCACATTATAGGAAGATGAAATAACATTGCAGAAGGTGGAGAAATGATTCACTAGAATGCTTCCACATATGAGAAACATTAGTAAGGAAGAGAGGCTGAAGAAGTTGGGATTGTTCTCCCTGGTGTGAAGAAGTCTGAGAAGAGGTCTGACTGATGTTTTTAAAATCATGAGTGGGCTGGACAGAGTAGATAAGGTGAATCTTGTCTGCTTGCAAAAGAAATAAGAATGAGAGGATATTGATTTAAAGTGATGCACAAATGAAGCAAGGGCAATATGAGAAAATACTTTTTTTCATAGAGTGGGGAGTTGTTAGAGTATGAAATGCACTGCCTAGAAAAGTTGTGGAGGCACATTCAATTGAGGCATTCATGAGGTCATTGGATGCTTTTTCAGATAGTAATGGTCTGCAGTGATATGGGTAAAAGACAGGAATTTAGCAGTGGACAAGAGAGCCAGTACAGACTCACTGGGCTGAATGGTCTCCTTCCACACTGGCATCGTTATAATTCTGTGACATTGAACCAGTGTTACATCTGCCTGCTCAGATGGACAGAAAATATCCTCTGGTATTACTGAAAAGCAAGTGAATTCTTCCTGGTGTTCTGCCAATATTTATCTTTTAGCCAATATCTCTAAAACAGATAATCGGTCACTTATCTCTTTGTGCTTTACCAGGTCTGAGTGCAAATTGATGTCAAGTGTTCATATATAACTGTAATTCACAGGCCATGAAACAGTTTAGAATGTCCTGAAGACAGAAAAGGCATAATTTAAATGCAAGTTCTCTCTGTCTGACTCTTTGTCACTCTCTATAACAGTTGAATCTGGACCTTGCAATGAGATAACTATTCATACCTTTTATTCTTTATGTAGTGTTACTGCAGCCCAGAACTGAATACTTTATAATATTTTAATGATGTCAGAGGACTGGAGAGTAGCTAATGTGGTACTATGTTTACAAAAGGTGTTAGGGAAAAGCCATGGAACTACAATCAGGTGAGCCTGCTTTCAATAGCAGGTAGGTTGTTGAAAGGGTTTCTGAGGGATAGGATTTATGTGTATTTGGAAAGGCAGGGGCTGGTTAGGGATAGTCAACATGGTTTTGTGCCTGAAAAATTGTATCTCAATGACTTGATTGAGATTTTTGAAGGGGTGACAAAGACGATTGATGAAGGCAGAGTGGTAGACGCTGTCTATGTGGCCTTCAGCAAGGCGTTTGACAAGGTTCTGCACAGTAGACTGGTTATCAAGGTTAGATCACACGGAATCCAAGGATAACTAGCTAACTGGATTCAAAATTAGCTTGAAGGCAGGAGACAGAGTTTGGTGTGGAGCGTTGCTTTTCACACTGGTGGCCTGTGACCAGTGGGGTGCTGCAAGGATCAGTCTATTGCTTTTTGTCATTTATATAAATAATTTAGATGTGAATATTGGAGGTATGATAATTAAGTTTGCAGGTGATGCCAAAATTCATGATATGGTGGACAGTGAAGAAGGTTAATCCAGAGTATAAAGGACCTTGATCAGATAGGCCTATGAGTCAAGGAGAGAAGAGTTTAATTTAGATAAATGTGAGGTGTTGCATTTTGGTGAGATAAGTCAGGGAAGGACTTATACAGTTAATGTTAGGGCCCTGGGAAGTATTGCTGAACGAAGAGAGCTATGGGTGCAGGTGCATAGTTCCTTGAAAGTAGAGTCACAGGTAGACAAGGTGGTGAAGAAGACATTTGGTATGCTTGCCTTCATTGGTCAGTGCATAAGAGTTGGGGCATCATTGGTGGCTGTACAGGACATTGGTTAGGCCACTTTTAGAAGACTTCATTGAATCCTTGTTTTTCCTGCTACAGGAAAGATGTTGTTAAACATAAAAAGATTTACAAGGATGTTGCCAGGATTGGAGGTTTCGAGCTATCACAAGAAGCTGAATAGGTTGGAGCTTTTTCTCTTGGAGGGTCAGAGGTTGTGGAGTGACCTTATTGAGGTTTATAAAATCATCAGAGGCATGGAAAAGGTGAATAGACAAGCTCTTTTTTTCCTAGGGTAGGGGAGTCCAAAGCTAGAAGGCATAATTTTAAGGTGAGAGGGGAAATATATAGAAGAGAGCTAAGGGCCAACTTTTTCACACAGAGGCTGGTGCATGTATGGAGCAAGCTATCAGAAGAGGTAGTGGAAGTGGGCACTATGACTACATTTAAAAGGCATCAGGATGGGTACATGAATAGGAAGGGTTGAGAGGATAATGGCCCAGTGCTGGCAAATGGGACTAGATCAGTTTAGGATATCTGGTCGGCATGGACAAGTTGGACCAAAGGGTTTATTTCCATGCTGTAAAACACTATGACTCTATGACTCAATACTATCGCAATTACTTAGGTAGCTGGCTGGAACAACTAGCAGCTGATACTGACAACAGCAAAATATGATAAATCTTATTTAAGCTGGGTAATTTTTGAGAATATCCTTATATGCAGCAATGGAGGCAATAAGGTAATCTGCGACTGTGGTTTTGAAAGACCCGATGCCTTGAACATCAAATATTATACTAATGATATCACTCCAAAAATGATCTAACATCTGCACAGATCACCCCTTCCTCTGCCATCTCTCTGAGGACAAAGCAACACTGTCTGGCCAATATAGTTTCTGACTAAACTATTCAAGAGCATTCTCAGCCACTTTAACTCCTGAGAAGGGAACATTACCCCCATGATGAGTTATTGAATAAATTGGGTATAAACTTTCTGGTGTTTAAAAGAATGAGGGATGATATACTGAAATAAAGAAGATTGGGGCAAGATGGAGGGTGTAATTTTGACATGGATGAAACTGAGAGGTTGTTTCACCTTCCTGGAATTTATAGAAGACAAGAGAACAATCTCGATCATGTGGAACCAAGATCAGGACAAGTTTGTGAATCTGGAAATACCTTTCCAAGAGTTTGTGGCTTTTCCATTGTTTAACATAAATAAGACTGAAATAGTCTGGATTTTGGTCTTTCAGGGATATGGGGAGCATATAGGGATGGGGTGCTGAGTCAAAAGATCAGGCATCATCTTATTGATTTACAGAGTGACCTCAAGGAGTCATATAGATTTCTATTCTTATGTCTTATATAGATAGACATAGTGTATTGCTGAAAAATACATAAGACTACATGTTTTTCTTTGTTTTGTACTTATCAGGACATTTTGTAACACTACCAGTTCAAGAAAGAAAACAGCATTGATGGCGTATGAGAGGAGAGTGCTGGTTGGTTGGCATATGGGTTGAGACGTTGCCAAAGAAGGATTTTTTTTCCAATGATACTATTTCTCATATTCTCATTTGCAATTGAAATAAAGTTGCAAACATTGAATATACATGCAAATCAGGGTGCTTGGTCATTTAAATAATGCTTCTGCGGAAGCTATCTTGTTGCTCCCTTTTTAGTTCCTCATGAGAAAACAATACAGTTCTTGCCAAGATTTGATTTGTCCAAATGTAGCATTTTGGTAAAACATATAGTGCTTGAGCTGTGTGACATCAACAAAATAGGAGTTGCATTGTGTGCTATCATTCTGCACAGTTCTATTTGCAATCTTTTATGAGTCATCAGGATAAGACCAATTCTATCAACAGTGTGACCCATAACCTGTAAGAATACTCCATTGGCATCAGCTGGCTACACAGTCTGCTACTGATTAACACAGATGGGCCTTTCTGCTGACACAACAGGGATCACCACATGCCAATAATGTTTTAGTTTGAATCTTTTATTTATTCTTAAGTGTGCCTGACTCTAGAAAGATATGCAGATTGCTCTTTGCTGCAAGAATTCTGACTATTGTGCATTTTCAGTGGGGGGGTGCAGATATTCTTGAGTGGAATCAGTCAGCTAAATTAATGCAAGAAGATCAAAGTAAGTAAGACCTGCCTCACACCACCTGCATTGCTATTTTCCAAGATCCTTTATGTTGAATAAAATTTCAGAGAATCCCATTCAGGCTCTGTCTCCAAGTTACCCTCAAATCCCAGGTTGGATTGCAAATTTCCAACAAGTACACTGGTCAGAAATGTTTCTTCAATTTGCATCCATCTTCATAGGCACATGTGTATTAATAAGCATTTATTAACATCACTTTGATATTAAAATGTTGACCTTTTTCAGAAACTAGCTCACGTGCACTGATAAAATTATGAACTGTGTGAGAGTATGGTTGATTTCAAGCCAACCCGTGTGATTTTAAACCAGTTTACAGACAGGTGATGGGCTGGTTTAGAAACTAGCGCTGAAAATGTGTTGCTGGAAAAGCGCAGCAGGTCAGGCAGCATCCAAGGAACAGGAGAATCGACGTTTCGGGCATAAGCCCTTTTTCAGGAATGAGGAAAGTGTGTCCAGCAGGCTAAGATAAAAGGTAGGGAGGAGGGACTTGGGGGAGGGGCGTTGGAAATGCGATAGGTGCGGGATAGGTACCTATCGCATTTCCAACGCACCCCACTCAAGTCCCTCCTCCCTGCCTTTTATCTTAGCCTGCTGGACACACTTTCCTCATTCCTGAAGCAGGGCTTATGCCCGAAACGTCGATTCTCCTGTTCCTTGGATGCTGCCTGACCTGCTGCGCTTTTCCAGCAACACATTTTCAGCTCTGATCTCCAGCATCTGCAGTCCTCACTTTCTCCTAGTTTAGAAACCAGCACTGTTGCAAGTAACAGTGCTGCTTCAAGGTCACAGCTGCAGGCTGCATCACAGTTCTGAAGACCAGGAAAAGTAGGAGGTTGTTCTGAGGGAAGAATTGTCAGAGGTTCCAAGGCGAAGGCTGGGGAAGGGTTCCAGTGGCCATCTTCCCCCATCCATCAACCTGGTCACTCTAGGTTGGTGCAGATTGAGAGCCCCTTTTCCCCTCAACTCAGCACTCAAGCCATCCCATTTTATCAGTCAGCAATGCTGCAACTGATCTCACCCACCCAGAACATGGTTAATTGGTGCAATGGTGGGAATGAGGCCTTGAAGCAGTTAGGCGAAAGTGAGGACTGCAGATGCTGGAGATCAGAGTCAAGATTAGAGTGGTGCTGGAAAAGCACAGCAGGTCAGGTAGCATCCGAGGAGCAGGAAAATCAACGTTTCGGGCAGGAGTCCTTCATCAGGAATGAAGCAGTTGTTAATTGAACACTTAAGATCTCTAATTGGTGGTAGATTGGGGAAGCTGACCCTGAGACTTCCACCAGAACTTCATTCCTGAAGTGGCAAGAAAAAAGTGGACATCTCACTGGTATCGAACCATCAAGTGTTTCCCCATTCTCCAGCTTTGTTAACATTTCATAGGAGGGGAAAGTCCCAGCCAATTATTTTCTATCATGTTGCTCAATTTTGCTAGTTCATGGAAGAGTTTACATTTGTGATTATGCAAATTAATTTTTGTGGAAACTTGGAATATAGGACAAAACCTTATGGAGGCAGCGGTGGTCACTCGTGCCACTTAGGCACAACTAACAGGCAAGTGGCAAACCATCCTCCAGAAACAAAGTTCATGCTGCTGAGGGCTGCCAGCGAATTGGAGGGTGATCATTCTGTACTCCAACACCCAAGGCATGGGATCAAGGAGGTACCAGACTCAAGTAAACGATGGTAGAAAAGACAATGGAGAATGTGAATCACAAAGAAGCTGGGTGAGGGCAAACTATCAGCTAGGGAAGTGGGGAGGGATATCACAGGCCTTTCCTTTCTGACGCATGTCTGACACTGAGTATCTTTGAGTGAGGATTCTGGGAACAAACAAGCCGATGAAGTTTGTTGATCATTATTCCTGTCTGTCACGTCTTCTGTTCACTTTTAGGTTAAAACTGGTGTTGGTGGGATTGAAGTCCTTTGAGTTCCATTCATTGCTCACTGAAAGGCCTCAATTGACAGTGGGTGAGAAGACCATCAATAGGCCTTCCTGTCATGGTTTTAACTCGGCATGAATGGTGACATGGGATGCTTCAATCCTGCTTGATAACATTTCCCCTCACCACTAAACCTCCCTTGGGGGATCATAAAAGATTCCACCTCTGCTTTAGCCAGCATTGTTTCAGGCCCATTTTGGGAACGTTCAGCCAATGGCAGACAATAGGGTGGCACAGTGGCTCAGTGGTTAGCTCTGCTGCCTCATGGTGCCAGAGACCCAGGTTTGATTCCAGCCTGGGGTGATTTGTCAGCGTGGAGTTTGTTCATTCTCCCTGTGTCTGCATGGGGTTCCTCTGTCAGCTTTGGTTTCCTCCCACAGTCCACAGATATGTAGAATAGGTTGATTAGCCATGTCAAATTGTCCATATTATCCACAGATATGCAGCCTAGGTAGGTTAGTCATGGGAAATGCAGAGTTTCAGGGATAGGGTAAGGAGGTCTGGATGGGATGTTAGTGAGAGGGTGGGTGTAGACTCAATGGACAGAATAATCTACTTCCACACTGAAGTGATTTTGTGAAAGCAGAGATGCATGTGCATATTTTATTGTGGCAAGCACTAAAGAATTACACAATGTTATGCTTCACTGGGGTAGGATGTTAGAAATAAATGTGAGTCTTGGTCAGAGTATTTCCTGGGATTTGGATTGCAGCGATTCAAGAATGCAGTTTACAGTCACTTTGCCGGGGAAATTTGGAAGGGGCAATGATTTCCAGTCATACATAAATCCCCCGAGTAAAGTTTAAAAAACAGAAAGAAAAATATGTAAGCAGAACACTGACTGAATTTCAATCCTTCCAAGAATGTAGCAAATGTTAAATAATTTGTGGTTGGATTTCAAGGAAGGAAAGCTGATGAATCTCAATCACATTGCACGACAGAATGTCGGACCAGAGAAACAGGAAAGCTCCAAATATCTCTCTCCCACTAAATGTCCACTGAAGCAGAAAGTTTCTTATTTTTTAAATAAGCAGGGTCACCCACTTTGTACTCAGCCTGGTATCAGAGGAAATGAAAATTTGAATCATAACAGGCAGGGCAGAACATGGCAAGGCAAGGAGAGGAGAGGCATGGATGCTGCAAGAATGCAGGTGTGCACAAAGTGAACAAATGCTAACAGAGCAAATGTGAATTCCTGAGATGCAGCCTGGTCCATTCCATGAGCTGGATGCCTGACCAAGTGCTCAAAGCAACCTTGCAGTAGCCTTTCAATGGAAAATGTCACTGAGTTCTACAATACAAGTCTGTGCCTCGTGAGTGAACTGCTAGTGCATCAAAGACATAGCACGTAAGACATGATGGGTTTGCAGAGGCCAGATGCCCATTTCCACAGACAGAGTATGCATGCATCTGGTGCTCATAGATCAGGCTGTTGTTATCCAGTGTCTGGCATGGAGGTGGTCCAAAGCATGCTGTGGACTGTATCTGCCAGATGTACACGTTGGTTTCCTTGTTGAGTTTTTCACATATTTAGTTGCTTGGCAAGTTCCATAAAAAGGGATGCTGAATATTAATGAGGCAGATTGTGGCATTTAAAAATATGTGAGAACATAGAACTTAAAACAAGAACAAGCCCTATGTCTGTGCTGACCATGATGCCATTCTAAATGAATCCATCTGTCTGGCCTCTACTCCCTCCCTGACCAGGTATCTGTCCAAATGCCTCTTAAACATTACTTTTTATTCTGCTTCTACTATCTCCCCAGGCAGCACATTGCAGGCATCAACCATTCTCTGTATAAAAAATCTTTCCTCGCTCATCTCCTTTAAAGATGCCTCTTTCACCTTAAGGGTATGCATCCTAACATTTGACATTTCCACCATGGGAAAAAGAATCTGACCACCCACCCTATCTGTGTATCTTATAACTTTTCATACTTCTTTCAGGTCACCCCCTAACCTCTGATGTTCTAACAAAAACAATCAAAGTTTGTCCAACCTCTACTTACAACCAATACATGCCAATCTAGGCAATGTCCTGGTAAACTTCTTTTGCACACTCTCCAAAGCCTCCACATCATTCCTATAGTCTGGTATACAATACCTATAACTATAGTTGAATCTAGCTACAACAATGCTTGCCAACTTTTATACTCAGTTCCCAATCAATGAAGGCAAGCGTGCCGTATGCCTCCTTTACCACCTTATCCACTTTTGTTGCTATTTTCAGGGAGCTATGGACTTGCATCCAAGATCCCTCTATCAATGCTCCTAAGATTCCTGCTATTTACTGTGTACTATCCTCTTGTATTTAACCTCTCAAAGTTCACCATCTCAAATTTGTCCATATTAAACTACACCTGCCAATTCTCAACCCAACATTTTGAACTGATCGAAATCCTGCTGTATCCTTAGGCAATCTTATCCACTTGCCATATCTCCACCATTCTTGTGTCATCCGCAAACCTTCCAATCAGGCCACTGGTATTTTCATTCAAATCATTTATATAGATTACAAACAACAGAGGTTCCAGCACTGATTTTTTTCAGAACACAACTGTTCACACACCTCCAGTCAGATATACCCTTCCACAACTACCCACTAGGTCCCGTGACCAACTTAGATAAGTTTGCATTCAACTCATCAACTCGCCATAGTTCCCACGTGATTTAATCTTCTGAACCAGCCGACCATGAGGGACTTTGTCAAATGCTTTAGCAAAGTTCAGGTAAGACAATATCCATTTCCCTACCCTCATCAATCATCTTCATCACTTCCTTAAAAAACTCAATTAAATTTGAAAGACAATATCTCCCACACACAAAACCATGCTGACTATCCTTCATAAACTTTTGTTTTCCAAATGTGAGTAAATCCAGGCCCTAAAAATTCTCTACAATAATTTTCTACCACTGATGGAAGGCTCAGCAGCCTATAATTTCCTGAATTATCCCTATTGCTCTTCTTTCGCAAAGGAACAGCCTGGCTATTCTCCAGTCCTCTGGGACTTTGCCTGTGATAATAAAGATCTCTGTCGAGAGTGTTGTGCTGAAAAAGCACAGCAGGTCAGGCAGCATCCAAGGAGCAGGAAAATCGGCATTTCGGGCAAAGGTTCTTCATCAGGAATTGAAATTTTTGCCCGGAAACGTTGATTTTCCTGCTCATTGGATGCTGCCTGACCTGCTGGGCTTTTCCAGCACCACACTCTCGACTTTAATCTCCAGCATCTGCAGTACTCACTTTCCCCTATAAAAAGGTCTCTGTCAAGGCACCGGCAATTTTGCCTTCCTCAGTATCCTGTGATAGATCTCATCAGGCCCAAGGGACTTACTTACCTTTAATGTTTTTCAAGATATCCAACACCTAAACCTTCTTAATATCAATATGCCCTAGAATATCACCACACTACTCCATCTTACCATCATCCATGTCCTTCCCCTTGGTGAATACTGATGCAAAGTACTCATGAAAGAATAAACTCACTTCATCTAGCTCTACGTATAGATTCCCTTCTTTTGTCCTTGAGAGGATGCATTTTTTCCTTAGCTCCCTTCTTTCTCCTTATGTACAAATAAAATGCCATGGGACTCTCATTGATTTTATTTGAAAAGTACATTTCATGACCCCTTTTAGCTCTTCTAATTCCTTGTTTAATTTCTTTCAGCTTTCTTTACATTTAAGGGTCTTATCTGATTTCAGTTTCCTAAACCTTATTGTGTTTCTTCTTCCATTTTGACTAAAATTTCAATATCTTTTGTCATCCAGGTTCCTCAATCTTGCTAACCTTTTCTTTCATCCTCATAGGAACATGCTGGTCATGAACTCTCATCAATAGGTTTTTCAGAGACTCCCACATGCCATGAAAAAAAAACAAAGAACTGTGGATATTGGAAATTAGAAACAAAATCAGGTATTGCCTTAAAAGGTCGTAGATTCATTCGCCGAGCTGGTGTGGTTTTCTGCAGACGTTTAGTCGCCTCACTAAATGATATTGTCAGTGCATCTTCAATATGGTTTTGGTAGTCTCATTTTAATTGCTGGAAAAACTCAGCAGATTTGGTGGCATCCGTGGGGGCTCCCTCATTGAAACTTCAATCATCTGTCCAGACTCATTCAACAAGACAAGGTCTAGTAGTGCCCTTCCCTTCTTGGTCTGGTTACATATAATTTTGAGAAACCCTCCTGGATACACCTAACAAACTCTGCCCCATCTAAGCCCCTGGCACTATGGGAGACCCAGCCAACACTGGCCAAGTTAAAATCGTCCACTGTAACAACCTTGTTTTCATCTGTCCATGATCTGCCTACATATATGTCCCTCTGTCTCCTGTTAGATATTGAGAGGCCTGTAGTATAACTATAGTATCATAGTGGTTGCAGCTTCTTCTTCATAGAATTCAACTCATATGGCCTCACTAGATGACCTCTCGAAGATGTCCACTTTTGCTGCAGCCTTGGCATTCTGCTTAATCAGTGATGCAACTCCCCTTCCCATTTTACATCCCTCTCAATCATGCTTGAAGTATCTAAACACTGAAATGTTGAGCTACCAGTCCTGCCCTTCTGTCAACCAAGTTTCTGTAACGCAACAGTATTGTAGTCCCATGTACTAATCTAAGCTCTAAGTTCATCTGCTTTACCTGATATACATCGTGCTTTAAAATAAACATATTTCAGACCGCCAGTCCTGGGACGTGCATTCACCTGGCTCTGCCTGTTCTTGCTATTGGACTTACTTGATTTAATCTCTACCTTCTCCTCAACCCATAATCCACATACTGTCCTGGTTCCTGCCCCCTGCCACACTAGTGTAAACCTTCCCGAGTGGCACTAACAAACATTCCTGCAAGGATTATGGCTGCTCCTCCAGTTTTGGTGCAATCGATCCTTCTGTACAGGTACCTCCTGCCTTGCAAGAGTCTCAATAATCCAAACAGCTGAAGCCTACCCTCCTCCACCAGCTTTTTAACTGTGTATTCAACTGTATTAACTTCCTAGTTCTAGCCTCACTAACAGGTGACACAGGGAGTAATCCCAAGATTACAACCCCGGAGGTCCTGCTTTTCAACTTTCCACCCAACTCCCTAAATTCCCTTTGCAGAACTTCATTTCTCTTCATGTCTAGGTCATTAGTGCCAATATGGATGACAATCTCTGGTTGCTGTCCCTCACCTTACAGAATGTCCTATGCCCGCTCAGTGACAAATATTAATCCCTGTCAATTGGCAGCTCAGCACAGCTTAGCAAAGGATCTTATCGTGTTTCTTCCGGAAAGTGAAACGTTTAGAGGAAGATGGTCTCGATGTCGAAATGGGCCTTGCTGACATCTAGTTCGATTCTGTAACATCTAATGCCATAGCCCACACTTCCTGTAAGACTCCACCCATTGTATATTTTCAGGAAACAGCACAGTTATTCCCAACATTCCCTCTAAAGCTGTGCAGCTGTGTGTGCAACTGCTCCAGTGTCCCAACTGGCAATTAACGGCATGTTGATCACGGCGTTGACCTTCGCTTCCCGAATGGACCATGCATGGACCTCAGAGACCCATGCAACCAGTAAGAAAATTAGATGGAACACTGGTTATATTTAAACCAATCAAACACATTTAACATCAAACAAAATGAAACCACCTATAAATCTGTAATGAATGTGGCACCTGGACAACATTTTCTAGTTTTGAACTGAAACAATTCTTTGTCAAATAAAATTTTCTTTTTAACACCTACATAGTACCTTTAACATGTGGTAATCTCTGAAAATTCCAAAAATGAATCGACATTGAGCCAAAGAACAATCTTTATGAGGGACTAAAAACCTCTTTAAAAAAGCACAATTATCATTTCTTTTTATCTTGATTGGCACTTGCATTCCTGAGCAATGGAGAAATTTGCACTGTGACACATCTTCTTGACTCAAGTGAAGCTTGTGTAAACAGAAAATGTCAGAAAGCAGGTGTAACAAGAATTGAAATGCAACATACTTCCAATAATTTAGTCATGCTTTAGTATTAAAAATAATGAATTTTCCAATAAATTCAAGTAAAGCTACATTAATAGCACAAATTTAGTGCTACACATCCCTAATGAACAAATAATTTTATTCCAGTGACATTAAATTAAGAGCAGACTGCATTGATTTTTATTTCGTAAGTGTGGCTATGCAGCTTTTTCTCAGGAGTTACATTAATTTTGATATTTTAATTAAAATTATTCAGTTCGCAATTTTAAACCACTTTTACTTGAACAATAGCCTTCCATTACATCTCATTATTTGGAAGTTGTAGTATTAATAAAAACCCTTCATTGATTAATAATTTTCTCTGAAACATTTTTGACAAAGGTGAATGCTTATTTTGTTGGCCGGCATGAAATGGCTGTGAACTGCAGTCAAAACATTTGCTTGCATATATGGCTCAACGTTGTATCAGATACTTTTAAGGTGCCCTAGGAATTGAGGAAGTTGCTGTCTGAAATTAAACCTGTTGCCTTGTTGTTTCTATAGGACAAGGATAACAATACCAATATCTATCCTAGTATCTCATCATTTCAATACTAGTCATTTAATAATATTCCATAGAAATGAAAGTGTAAGGTATCTGGTTTTACTGATGCAACATTAATATGTTAAATAATGAAATAAAGTGGGTGCATCAAAACAAATTGCCTGACCGTCATCCAATTGAAGGGGTTTAAATGCTGTCATAAAACTGCCAATGGGACTCAAGGCCCTTGTGCTGTTGCTTGAAGATTCACTGAGAGGTGCCTATTATTGTTAATTAAATGCAAAGGGCTGTGCTGGATTGTTTTCCTCAAATCTTTCTCTTGGTATAAGCGCAATAATTCCATTGCTCATGGATTTAAAATCAGGTAATTTTTTTGACCAGAAGACATATTTGATTTCTGATTCAGTAACTGAAGTTTTACTTGGTTAACTTCCTCGGAGGTTAATATGGTGTCTCAGACATTGTCATACCTCACAGGGATAGTGGGCTGGTCATCACGTCTGACTGTTCCCACAGTTGTCACAAAATCTAAAGACTTTAAAAGATTTTTAAAAGTACACAAATTTTGCTCAACTTGCCTGACTTTCAGACCCAGGTTGACAGAAAAATTGGAACAGGTTTCTGTACCTTACAAAAATTATATTTATTACACATAATTAGATTATAGAATAAACAACGTAAAATTATAAACCACTATAAACTCCTCTTTACACACAGTCGCACACACACAGAAAAAGTAAAAGCCCATGGATTACGTGCAAATGGACCACTGGTAAACTATTCAGTAGGTCCTATTTAAAAGAGTTGCTGAGAAGGTTCCAATGATTCTCAAACAAGTCAGAACATTATTTCTCAGACACCTTTCTCTGGATACTTTCAATAATTTGCAAGAAGTACAAGGTGTCTGGTTCAATGATAAATGGTCTCTGATCTATCAGTTAAAATTCACGGCTGACAACAATTACAAAAGGGAAGGTGGATATTTTTCCCCCACAGGCTTAAAGTGACATTTTCTGCAGATAATAGAGAGTTCCCAAACTGCTGATAATTAGAAAGCTTCAGTCTATCTTGTTCACAGCCTCAAGCATGATTGTTGGCAGGCAGAGAAACATTATCATGGAGTCCCCACAGAGTGGAGGTAGCCCATAAAGATCCTTAGAAGAGCATCCCACCCCCTGCCCTTGTATTCCCCATGACTAATTCACGTAGTTTTGAACTGTAGAAGGAAACCCACCAAGTTGTGGGGAGAATGTGCAGACTCCACACAGACAGTCTTTACAAGGCAGGGATTGAACCCAGGTCCCCAGCACTATGAGGCAACAGTGCTAAACACTAAGCTACCATGCCACCCCATTATCATGTGTAACTAGTCACTAGTCCACAGACCAATCCACTACTGATTTCCAACCACAGCTCAATTTGGACACAACCCTTTGGCTCCAATATGTCTGTAACCTTTTCCTGCCATTGCTTAAATGAACAGCTGTGTGCAATATTTACAATAAGTACCAGGTTACTGGATTTCAAAAACATGCAGTTATCCTTGCAATTTCAGTTTTTAAACTAATTCTTTCCTCATTCCATTCCAAAATTAAAAATACAGAAAACATAGTCATAGTTTTTCCAGTACATTTCAATGAAACACCATAAATAGATACAAAGTAAATTTGAATAGGTTGTATTCAGGGAATTGAGACCAAGGGCAGACTTCAGGTGAAGTTGGGTTAGTTGGGTTATGTATTTGGACCAATACATAGTTGTCATTCAAATCCCTACTTTAATTGTTGTGCATGCTGTCCTTATTTTTATACGTTCCATTATGAATTCCTATAACTACATTTATAATGGAAGCTTCCAGTGCAAACTTGTCAAACTATAATTGCACCTTTCTTCCAATAATGGCATTGCCATGGCTTCACTGACAGGAGGGTGTAATTGTAATGTGTGAAGTTCTTATTATAAATATGGATAAAGGAATGTGCGGTGGAAAATCTGACAGCAAATGAAAATATGCGAGAGTGGTTACCAAATGTATAACATAGATTCACAGAATCACCTAGCACAAGGGAGGGTCAGCACTGAGGGAGTACTGCCCTGTCAGAGGGTCGGTGCTGATGGAATGCTTCCCTGATGCAGTGTTAGTACTGAGGTTGGGTTGCACTGTCAGAGGATCAGTACTAAGGGAGTGCTGCAACATCAGAGGATCAGTATTGAGAGAGTGCTGTACTGTCAAATGGTCAGTATAGAGGGAGTAAGGCATTGTTGGAGGGCCAGTACTGAGAAGGTGATGCCTTGTCAGAAAGGCAGTACTGAGAGATACTGCACTTTTAGAGAATTGGCAGTAAAACATTCTGTGCTTTTGGCTGTTCAGTATTAAGGGTGTGTTGCACTGTTGGAGAACCAGCATTGAGGGAACACTGTCTTGTCATAGAGTCAGTACTAAGAGAGTACTCAACTGTTGGAGGATCAGCACTGAAGGAACATTGCATTGACCGAGGTTCATTTACTGAAGAAGTGGTATATTGTCAGTGAGTCCGCACTAAAAGAGTACTTCAAAGTTGGATGCTGTGTACTGAGGGAACACTGCACTCAGAGAGTCAGTAATTGGGAATGCTGCACTATCAGAGGGGCAGTATTGAAGGAGTCTCCAATCATGGATTGTCAATACTAAGGAAGCACTGCAATGTTGAGAATCAGTCTTGAGGGAATGCTGCATTATTGTTGGTTCAGTATGGAGGGAAATCTATACTGTTGAAGTGTCAATACCGAGGAAGAGTTGCAATGTCCGAAGGTCAGTTCTGAGGTTGGTGGTTCAGTAATGAATGAGGGACAGTCACAGGATTAGTACCTATCCATCCCATTGTGTCTGTATCAAATTTTTGAAAGAGCTTTCCAGTTATTTTCACTGTCTTGCTGTTTTCCTAAGTCTTGCCAATATATAACCTCAATGTACCACTGTGTATGTATATATTGTCATGGCACAGTACTGGCACATCATAATCTAAACTTCAAATTAATTTCAGATTATTAAAATTGAACATAAGATGTCTGGAAATGATAGCTTCAAAGGTTATCTGATATTTTTGTAGTTTCAGACCAATGCCTGTCTCAAGGGGGTAAAAAGAAATCATTTCAGACTAACGTAAGTTAATGCCATTCATTGACACCAATCAAAGGGACATTATTTAGTTTGAACATGGCTTCCTAAAACAAAGGTCTCAACAGGTACAAATTTCAGAAGTGTCAAACTACAACATGGGAACTGGAATCAACATGAACACTACAGCTTTAATAGGGATAGAACTTGAACTTGCAAGAAGGGTTCCAAACAGGTGAGAAGGATAAATTGAATTATTTTACTTACTCTCTGTTTATGAGTAGAGATTATGATTTCTCTTTTGAAACATGATGTGACATGCTTTGCATAAACCTTTTGTTTGTGAAGGCTAATTTTAGAAGTAACTCACAATGAATTCTCTTTCAGATTAAATCAGAAGCATGTATTATTTACGTTCTCAATTCTGGGCAATGATTGTCAAAACAAATACGGCAGCACAAACATACAGTGAAGAAGGAAAAAGGAGAGTTTGCAACTAAGAATAAATTAAAAACCAAAGGTGAGGATATTAGTTTGCATGATTGGCAGAGTCCAAAGAGCTCTTATCCAGTCAGGGTCTTTCCTTCAGATTCAGACAATTGACCTTAGCAGGACTGAACTTGCAAGATGTATTTCAATGCTGATGAAGGTGCAACAGTATACAATACATGGGAATTGGTCAACTTTTCAATTAGATACAAAGTTTCTTTCAAAAAGAAAACAAAAAGAGTAATGGTCAATGTTTAATTTTCAGGCTAGAGCAAGGTTTAAAGTGATTTCCCCTGGAGTTGATTTTTAAAAATTTATTTGTGGGACTTGTGCACCGCTGGCTGGCCAGCATTGGTAGCCCAATTCTATCTGCCCTTGAGAAGGCGGTGGTGAGTTCCCTTCTTGAATCGCTGCAGTCCACCTGCTGTGGGTTGATCCACAATTCCAGTCGGGAGGGAATTCCAAGATTTTGACCCAACGACTATGAAGAAAGGGTGGTATATTTCCAAGTTGGAGTGGTGAGTGGCTTGGAGGGGAACTTGCAGGTGGTTCCCAAGTACCAGCTGTCCTTGTCCTTCTAGATGGAAGTGGTCGTGAGTTTGGAAGGTACTGTCTAAGGATCTTTGGTGAATTTCTGCAGTGCATGTTGTAGTTAGTACACACTGCTGCGACTGAGTGCTAGTGGTAGAGGGATTGAATGTTTGTAGATGTGATGCCAATCAAGCGAGTTGCTTTGTCCTGGACGGTGTCGAACTTTTTGAGTGTTGTTGGATCTGCAACCATCCAGGCAAGTGGGGAGTATTCCATCACACTCTTGACTTGTGCCTTGCAGATGGTGGATAACTTTGGGATGTCAGGATACTCGCCACTGTATCCCTAGTTTCTGACCTGGTCTTGTAGCCACTGTGTTTATGTGGTGAGTCCAGTTGAGTTTCTAGTCAATAATAACCCCAAGGATGTTGACAGTGGGGGATTCAGTGATGGTAATACCGTTGAATGTCAAGGGGCGGTGTTTGGAGTGTCTCTTATTGGTGATGATGATTGTCTGGCATTTGTGTGGCACAATTATTAATTGCCACTTGTCAGCCCAAGCCTGGATATTGTCCAGATCTTGTTGCATTTGAGCACGGACTGTTTCAGTATCTGAGGAGCCATGAATGGTGCTGAATGCTGCAATCATCAGCAAACATACCCACTTCTGACCTTATGACAGAGAGAAGGTCATTGATGAAGCAGCTGAAAATTGTTGGGCCTAGGACGCTACTCTGAGGGATTCCTGCAGAGGAGATGATTGACCTTCCACAACCACAAACCATCTTCCTTTGTGCCAGGTATGACTCTAACCAGCGGAGTGTTTGCCCCCAATACTCATTGATTCCAGTTTTTCCAAGGCTTCTTGATGCCATACTCAGTCAAATGCAGCCTTGATATCAAGGGCTGTCATTCTCACCTCACCTTTGGAATTCAGCTCTTTTGTCCATGTTTGTACCAAGACTGTATTGAGATCAGGGCTGAGTGACCCATTGCTTTTTCTGATGTATATTAGTGATCTAGATCTTGGAGACAATGGACAATTTAAATGTTGGCAGACTACAAAAAACTTGGAAGCATTGTCAAATGTGAGGATCGTGGAAAACTTCACTAAGTTCATTGTGAAAAGTTGTGAAGAGATGCATTTTGACAGAAAGAATGTGGAGGGACTGCAAAATAAAGTATGCAAATCTAAAGGGTGTGCAGGAGCAGAGAGACCGAGACATATAAGTGCAAAGTTATTAAAGATGACAGTACTGATGGAAAGCACTGATTAATATAGCATACAATATCTGAGGATTTATTAATAGCATCACAGATTTCAAGAGCAGGGACATGATGTTGTGGTCAAGTGACCACGGGATCAAAGTTCCAAATTCTAAATTGACCCACAGCTGAAGAAATGGGGCCTGATAGAAAATTAAACAGCAGTCAGCAGCTATTGGCTACAGAGAACCTTTGAAACCAAGGTCAAAGAGGTCACAAAGGTTCGGGGGAACCAGTTACAAGCAACCCGTGTGCTGTTTATTGAAGAAGTAACAAAATGATTTTCATGGCTCCTTGAATTCCAATCAATGGCTGAGGCCATGTATTTTACACCTCGCCAACACAGCAATGGCAATGCATGTTGGTGCCACCTTCCATTGGATGCTTTGAACTCAGCACATGACTCCTTTAGCCAAAGGCCATAAGACACTTAGGAATGTCCAGGGTGAGGGGAGATAAAATACACACCTGGAAGCCACCCTTCAGTGAGGACTCACCAAGAAGACTCAGCCAGGCTTGTGGCATATGATTGTGCAACAACCCAAGCAGACCCAGGAGGAGATCCAGCCTGACCTGAGAGACCCAGCTGATGGAATCCTTATGTCAGAGAGGGTGAAGATTCCAACAACCCAGCTCATTTCTCAGGCAAAGTTAGATAGAGTTAACTTTGCAGGAAATTGGGAAATGCTCACATGGTGTTTTTAATACAAAGTATTTTGTAAATAAAATTGAGATGCGGAGCAAACTGAATTCTGTGTTCCTTTACTCGCTTCACCAACAAGAGTACTTGGGTGAAGTGTTTTTAAGACATAAACTGGTCAAAGTTTCCAAAGCGCAGACAGCAATGTTTACAAAAATAGTTCTAGGAATGAAACACTTCTGTTGTGAAGCCAGGTTGGGGAAGTTTGGACTGCTTTCCATAGAGAGAAGAAAAGTAAGAAGAAATTTGTTTGAAGTTTGCAAAAATCATGAAAGGATTGGACAGTGAAGTCAGGAGAAAATTGTTTCATTTGTAAATGGATAAAGAACGTGAGGACACAGATTTAATGCCATTTGCACACAGATGTAAGTGGTTCAGTTCTAGAATACATTGTCTGGAAATGTGGTTCAATCAGTATATTCAAGAGGATGTTAGATATTTTATTAAGTAGAAGAAGTAAGCATGGTTAAAGGCAAATAGTTGGAGCATGGCACAAAGTCATGATGCTCATGAAAGAGCCATTGTGGACATGATGGACTGAATTGCTTTCTTCTGCACAATTGAAATTCTGTTAATGGACATTTTCTAATGTTCAAATACCACTATTCATTATTTGAGTGAGATTACAAACCAATATCACCTTTTCAGACATAATCTGTAAAAAGATGTGATTTGCAGGGGTTGCTGTTTGAGTTCTGTCCAGGTAATTGGTGATTGAAACTTTACAGAATTGTAGTCAATTTTGTCTTATGGTCAGCAGCAACAAGGTTTAATCCAGCAGAGTCCATTTAGAAAATCAAACAAGTAAGTATAGCAAATAGTCAGACTACGGAATGCACTGTCTGGAAGTGTTTTGGAGTCAGGTTCAATTGAGCCATTCAAGAGGGCATTGGACGATCATTTGGATGGAAATAGCATGCAGGTATATGAGGAAATATTAGGAAATTGGCAATAGCTAATAATGTTCCTCCGGAGAGCTGGTGCAGGGATACTGGGCTGAATGTTCCCCCGCTGTTCAGTAAAACTTGTGTGTGTTATGAACCAGACTAAACCACCTCAACATCTATTATGAAGACAGCTAGACTCCAACATTTTCTTATTTTTAAAGGCAAGTGTGAGGTGTTATATTCTGGATGTAATTTGATTGGTTAAACTACCAGATTTGAAACCGAGGGCGGCACGGTGGCACAGTGGTTAGCACTGCTGCCTCAGAGCACCAGAGACTCGGGCTCAATTCCCACCTCAAGCGACTGACTGTGTGGAGTTTGCACATTCTCCCCGTTTCTGCATGGGTTTCCTCCGGGTGCTCAGGTTTTCTCCCACGGTCCAAAGATTAGATGAATTGGCCATGCTAAAATTGCCCGTAGTGTTAGGTTAAGAGGTAAATGTATGGGTGGGTTGCGCTTTGGTTGGTCAGTGTGGGCTTGTTGGGCCGAAAGGCCTGTTTCCACACTGTAAGTAATCCAATCTAAAACACACTTTATTTTTACCCTCCAGTTAAACTTAAAGCAAAAGAAAGAAGAATTGGAATAGCAACTCTACTGGAAAATGTGACAGAATAATAGATTATTTAACTACTAAACAGCACCTGTTCAATACAGTAACATACCACAAATGTACCCTTGGAAATGGCAAATTCTGTAAAATCGATTGTTGTCACATGTAACTCTCCAGTCCAGGAAGAAAGAACATCAAAAGAAATCTCCGGAAGAGAGAGAGAAATATCAAGCATTTTGCTGTTGCAGGGAAGAAGTGTAGAAGCTTCCACATCCCAACAGCTACTGAAAGCTAAGCTAAAATCCTGATTCTGTGGGAGCTTGACCCCACTCCTTCATGCTGCTTCTATTGTTCCAATTAAAAAGAAAACAATGCTTATAAGCAGTTTACTCGTAGACATCTTGGCAACTCTGTCTCAACCTCTCTTCATAAAAAAATGGCAAAATATACCTCTTAGAGTATCATAGCACACATGACTCTGTAAAACAATTTATGATTTGACTTCAAGACTCATCAACATGAAAAAGCCACAAGGAGACAGTCATGTTTTCTTTGTCAATTCTAAAGATCAATAAAGGGTGTTTCTATGGTCAGAGCTATCAAAGAAATGAGAAGAAGCAATTCAATCAGTCTGTTAATCAGAATGGCAAATTGGCTGCAAGACATCAAGCAACCAATGTATTTAACCTGCTCCATTTTAAAAATTCATCTGAGAGCCAACCTCCTAGAAATTCAACCACATGAAACTTCACAACCTGTTTTTAATCCTTCACTTTACACCCTCATTTCAACTTTAACAAGAGAATTCCATTCAAGAGACAATAAAACTTGTCCCATGGGAGACCAGATATCATAATTCTGAGACAGAGATAATTGTAAGCTGTAAAAGTGTGATACCTTTATCTGCATCCTATTTTTGTCTGTGCGTGGGTGCATGAGTGAGACTGAGTGTGTGTCTGATGTCGCATTTAATTCAAGGTTAATGTCTGAGCATAAATAAGCTTTATTTTTAAACCTATACAGCTTTACACACACACACAAACAAACACACACGACTAAAAGTTACCCACTTATGCTAAAACGACTTCTCTGCTCTGGAGATTCCTGAACAGGCAGTTCTTTTTACAACCATATCAAGGAATCCATCAGTGTAGAAGATGATTGGGGGCAGATCAGTTATTTTGATATCATTGATAGGCAAATTATTGGAAAAGATTTCTGATGGGCAGGATTTATCAATATTTGGAAAGGCAGGGATTGATCAGGAAAAGTCATCACAGATCTGTTAGAGGGAAGATCCTGCCTGATTAATTTAATTGGGTTTTTGAAGAAGTGACTAAATGTATTGATCAGTTCAATGCTGTGGATATGGTTTATGTGGACTTTAGAAGGGCTTTTGACAAGGTCCAACATGGAAGCCTTGTCGAAAAGATAAAAGCTCACGCAATCCATAACAAGTTGGCAAACTGGATCAAATATTGGCTTACTGGAGGCAAGGAGTGATGGGGATGAAATTATTTTGGTTGTTTTTGTGATTGGAAGTCTCAGACCAGCAGTGTGTCATAGGATTTGGTATTACGACACTTGCAGCTTCTGTTTAAATTGATGACAATGAAAATTAGAAGGTATAATTATTAAGTTTCCAGATGACAAAAAAATTGGTGATGGTGTTGATGCTAAGGAGGATGGTCGCAGGCTACAGTCTAATGTTGAACAGCTGGTAAATTGAGCAGAGCAATGGCAGATGGAATTTAATCTGGATAAGTGAAAATTGATGTATTTTGCGAGATCAAATAAAGGAAGGACACACACAATGAATGATAACTCTCTTGGGACTACTAAAGAACAACCAGTCTGTTAATCAGAATGCAAACTGGTATACAAGTCCATGGATCCCTGAGTTGTCAGCAGAGGGAGACTGGGTGGTGAAGAAGGCATATGAGATGCTTACCTTCCTTAGCCAGGATATGTAATATTGGAGCAAGGAAATCTTATTGCAACTTTATAAAACATTGGTTAGACCACTTGTGGGCAGTTCAGGTTGCCACACTGTCAGAAGGATGTGATTGCACTGGAGAGGGTGCAGAGGCAATTCACTGGTTGTTACCTGGGGTGAGAAGTCTCAGCTATATAAGAAAAAGGATGGGCTTGGTTTCTTTTCTTTGGAGCAGAGAAGGCTGAGGACAGCTCTGATTGAGGGATACAACATTATGAAAGGCATAAACAGAGTAGATCTTGAGAATCCCTCTCTCACGGTAGACTGTCTAAAACCAGAGGACATAAGGTGAGGAGAACATGGGTAGTTAGGTCAGATTGCGGAAGGGGATATTTGTTGGATAAGATTTGTGGGGATGTCTGGTATGGCAGATAAGTCAGTGGGATTCTGTCAGATCTTGTAGGTGTTCGGGGTCTGGGAGGTATAAGGAATTTTTGACCATATAGTTGGTGTGAGGTGGAACAGTAATGAATCAGGGATTCAGTTAAGCAGTCACCCTGGAGTTAGAGAAGTGTTTTAGTGCTCTAACATTTCATGGGTAAGTTATTAAGTTTTAAGTGAGGCAGAACCATCTAACATCCCTGATTTGAATTGACTTTTTTTGCAGGTCCTGGCAAATTACCCATTGGAAAATTCAACTTGATTGTAATTCACTCACAGTCAGCTACCTCAGGGATTCCTCACTGGAGTCTAGGCTGCTGCACTAGCTATTTGACCATTTGAAAATCTGGACCTAAGTTCTGGCTGACCGTATCTTACAATGCTGTAAAACACTCAAAGAACATATCAGTGATTGTGAACAATGGAACAAAACATAAACAATTACCAGTTTTTCAAATTAGTTTAAAGCTGTAATCAATCCAGAGTGAGTACATTTTAAGGCCCACTGAATATTTTGCTTTCCCAATTTGGTGCATCTTTTCACTAATATCAATATAACAGTTTCTTAGCACCCAACATAGTCCATAGCATTTGAGCCTGGCCTCCCCACAGTGTGAAAACAGGCCAGTCAGCCCAACAAGTCCATACCAACTCTTTGAAATAGCCCTCCCAGATCCATCCCCCTACCCTATCTCTGCAAATCTGCATTTCCCATGGTTATTGCATCTAACCTAGATATCCCTGAACACTCTATTGGTAATTTAGCATGGGCAATCCACTTAACTTACACATCTTTAGACTGTGAGAGCATTTGTCAAAAATTCCACACAGGCACATGGAAGAATATGCAAACTCCACAAAGACAGTTGACTGAGGGTGGGATCGAATATTGGTCCCTAGTGTTATGAGCTGAAAATGTGTTGCTGGAAAAGCGCAGCAGGTCAGGCAGCATCCAAGGAGCAGGAGAATTGACGTTTCAGGCATGAGCCCTTCTTCAGGAATGAGGAAGGTGTGCCAAGCAGGCTAAGATAAAAGATAGGGAGGAGGGACTTGGGGGAGGGGCATTGGAAATGTGATAGGTGGAAGGAGGTTAAGGTGAGGGTGATAGGCTGGAGTGGGGGTGGGGGCGGAGAGGTCAGGAAGAAGATTGCAGGTTAGGAAGGTGGTGCTGAGTTCAAGGGTTAGGACTGAGACAAGATGGGGGGAGGGGAAATGAGGAAACTGGAGAAATGTGAATTCATCCCTTGTGGTTGGAGGGTTCCTCGGTGGAAGATGAGGCGCTCTTCCTCCATCCGTCGTGTTGCTATGGTCTGGCGATGGAGGAGTCCAAGGATCTGCATGTCCTTGGTGGAGTGGGAGGGGGAGTTGAAGTGTTGAGCCACGGGGTGGTTAGGTTGGTTGGTCCAGGTGTCCCAGAGATGTTCTCTGAAACGTTCCACAAGTAGGCGGCCTGTTTATTTAAACCGACCGACTCCCATAGCTACCTAGACTACACCTCCTCCCACCCTGCCCCCTGTAAAAACGCCATCCCATATTCCCAATTCCTTCGCCTCCGCCGCATCTGCTTCCAGGAGGACCAATTCCAATACCGAACAACCCAGATGGCCTCCTTCTTCAAAGATCGAAATTTCCCCCCAGACGTGATCAATGATGCTCTCCACCGCATCTCCTCCACTTCCCGCTCCTCCACCCTTGAGCCCCGCCCCTCCAATCGCCACCAGGACAGAACCCCACTGGTCCTCACCTACCACCCCAGCAACCTCCATATACATCGTATCATCCGTCGTCATTTCCACCACCTCCAAACGGACCCCACCACCAGGGATATATTTTCCTCCCCTCCCCTATCAGCATTCTGAAAAGACCACTCCTTCGCTGACTCCCTCGTCAGGTCCACACCCCCCACCAACCCAACCTCCATTCCCGGCACCTTCCCCTGCAACCGCAAGAAATGCAAAACTTGCGCCCACACCTCCCCCCTTACTTCCCTCCAAGGCCCAAAGGGATCCTTCCATATCCACCACAAATTCACCTGCACCTCCACACACATCATTTACTGCTTCCGCTGCACCCGATGTGGCCTCCTCTATATTGGGGAGACAGACCGCCTACTTGCGGAATGTTTCAGAGAACACCTCTGGGACACCCGGACCAACCAACCCAATCACCCCTTGGCTCAACACTTCAACTCCCCCTCCCACTCCACCAAGGACATGCAGGTCCTTGGACTCCTCCATCGCCAGACCATAGCAACACGACGGATGGAGGAAGAGCGCCTCATCGTCTGCCTAGGAACCCTCCAACCACAAGGGATGAACTCAGATTTCTCCAGTTTCCTCATTTCCCCTCCCCCCACCTTGTCTCAGTCCCAACCCGCGAACTCACAATCACCTTCCTAACCTGCAATCTTCTTCCTGACCTCTCCGCCCCCACCCCCACTCCGGCCTATCACCTTCACCTTAACCTCCTTCCACCTATTGCATTTCCAACGCCCCTCCTCCAAGTCCCTCCTCCCTACCTTTTATCTTAGCCTGCTTGGCACACTTTCCTCATTCCTGAAGAAGGGCTCATGCCTGAAACATCGATTCTCCTGCTCCTTGGATGCTGCCTGACCTGCTGCGCTTTTCCAGCAACACATTTTCAGCTCTGATCTCCAGCACCTGCAGTCCTCACTTTTTCCCTAGTGTTATGAGGCAACAATGCTAACCATTGAGCCACTATGCCAGCTCTGAAGTTGCCCTGTATTATAGCAGCAACTAAAGATATTAAATTTCATTTCAAGTGTTAATTTTTTTGTAATTTCAGTGAAGATAAAGAGCTGTTATGGAATAAAGGCAAAGGAATTTAATTGTCAAGTGCATATTTGGTCACATCACAGTTATTTCAAGGTTATACTGAATCTACACTACACAGTCAGTTATCGAAATACTCATTTCAAATTTATTGAACGTTTAGTAATGATTGGAAATGAAGAATTATCATTGCATCTCTAAGACAAATCTTATATACAGGTCAATTCAGAGTTGTTAAGTGCTCAATATATAACAAGGTGTTGTGATTTCTGGGGGCCTGTTGAACGACAGCAGAGCAGTTATGAATTCAAGGGTCTGAAATGGATATTGTATAAAAGATTCCAGTGTATTTTTAGTGTACACTGAAATAATTGTGCCGAAGCATTCAAGCTCAACATTTTGTTTGCACAATTCCAGTAATTTTCTTACTTGTCCTTAAGCTGAGAATCATCGATTGGTAAAATAATGACAGCATTCTACTGGGATTTCTGTAAGTTTCATTTTTGATGACAACACCTATGAATTCAATACGTAGAAAACCTACTTTATTGGCAGAATCTAACAATGCTCATAACATTCATCGACCTGAGTGCCTAAGGCGCTGTCAGCTACCATTAGTAACATGACTGAAGACAGAGTAGAATAATGTCAGTGAATTACTGTCATTCTTTTAAATATTCACCTCCCACCACAAACCAAGCAGCATTTAAGTAAGTGCATTCTATTTATTTCATGTATTCATGCACATCGTCACAACTCTGAGCTAGGGGCATAAAACCGATCATTATCATTAATCTTTGTATTGCCATCTTTTATAAATGTAATGGAAGGTATTGCACAGAACAACAACCAGAGCTGATGAGTAATGTTTTTCAAGACTTCTTCAATGTAAGTTCTGGATAGCCTTAAATCCATAATCTAATCCAAATAAAGAAATATTTAACCATTTCATAGTTTATAAGTCTATGTGAGGCCATTAAAATAGCAGGCTCCACATAACCATTTTTTGTATTTATTATTTTCCAACACTTGTTGTACATGTACCTTACCTTTAAGAGAGTTCACCTTTAAGTATTCCACCCCCAGTTGTACACCTTGCCTAGCAATTAGTTTGCCATGGATTTGCAAGTCATACATAGGAATCAACTGGTTTGCGGCAATGACTACTTTGTAACTTGTGATGTGTTGTACTGTTTTAGCTAAACTATCCCATGGAGCTAATCATCCCTGTCAATTGATTGCTAGTAAATCATTATCATTAATATGACATGGTAAACAGCAGTGGAAAATAATGTGACGATGCAGTCTATCGTGCTTGAACAGTCAACAAGCATGTTAATCCACAGCTAAAAGACATGGTTGACAATCTTAAATCATGCTCAAATCATGAGCCAACCCATGATGTTCTTGTGCCTTACATTACCAGATTATGCTGAAAAGGCAGTTTGTACATTAGCAGACAAATCCCCACCAAGAGCTCAGTCTATCTGATATATGAATAAAAAGGAATCAGGTGTCTGCTAGAAAAAAAACAAGCAAAGGAAGATCAGAGCTATAATTCCACAAAATTCCCTAGTTTCAATCACATCAAAATTCAAAATATTGAAACACTTTTCAGGGCTATAGTTTCTATATCCATGTATGTATGATGCAAAGAATGTATAATAGCCAGAGCACAAGATATCACACAAAATATAAGGACCATATTAGAAGGCCAGTTCAAATTCAGATTAAACTTCTATACTCAAGGACTAAAATATGTGTTATTCAAATAGAGGCCAATAATGGAAGACAAAGACCACTTCAAGTGCATATGCAGAGAAAAGGGGTCATTACATGAATTTTCAGACACGCTGTGAGCAAACAGATTTGTTGAGTTGGTGGTCCCTATGGTAGCTTTCCAGAAAGTTTTGCTAGGCAACCCAAAGCCTTATGGTTTAATAGCCAAGGACCTTTACCCAGGTGAGGGGAATCCAAAACTCGAGTGCATAAGTTTAAAATGAGAGGGGAAAGATTTAAAACAGGCCGAAAGGGCAACTTCTTCACGCAGAGGGTGGTGCATGTATGGAATGAGCTACCAGAGGAGGTAGTGGGAACTGGTACAATTATAACATTTAAAAGATATCTGGATGAGTATGTGAATGGTCAGGGTTTAGAGGGACATGGGCCAAATACTGAGAAATAGGACTAGATTAACTTGTGATAACTGGTTGGCACGAGTTGGACCAAAGGGTCTGTTTCCATGCTATACATCTCTATTGCCTATTTAAGGATAGATGTAAGTACAAAGTGATCCTTGCAATATAATGAAGCTTACAAGTCCTAAGTATAAACCAAATACTTGATGCAATCAGTGGAACAACCAAATATAAAAACACAAGTGGAAGGTTTGGTCATCTGCATGTACCAAGCAAAAGACAAGTTTTCAATCAATAGTGAAGCTGGCCTGCTGTGGATCTGCAAACTACAAACGCCAAAACAAATTGGTTTGCTATAATGTCTTTTTCTCAACTTACATGTCTTTTAGGGTGTACTAAACTATGGAGTTAATCAGTCCTTCACAAGCAATTTATCATTAAACATTACGTTAACCTGTTTTTTGGGAATTGCACTCAGATGCAATTGCCTTTACCCTGATGTGGATGAGAATATTTCTATAAGGTGCCAAGTCATTATTGATATTTTTCTGTCCTTTGAAGAAAATATTTCCATAAAGGTTTTTATTTAATTTGTTCACAGGATGTGGGCATCATTAATTGCGCTAACGGTTTCGTGCATCCATGATTGTCTTCGAAAAAGCGGAGGTGACCAGCTTCTTGAAGCACTAATGGGGTGTAGATGTACCCACAATGTTGTTAGAAAGGAAGTTCCAGCTTTTGACCCAGAGAAGGAACAGTGACAGAGTTACAAGTCAGGATAGTGGTTGGCTTGGAGAGGAGATTGCAGTTGATGGTGTTCCAATGCAGTTTCTGTCCTGTTCCTTCCAGCTGATTGATATCATGGGTTTAGTATACAGTCAATGTGCTCAGATAAATATTGTACTCATGATGTGGAGGTGCTGGTGTTGGACTGGGGTGGAAAAAGCCAGAGCCACTTGACACCAGGCTATCGTTCAACAGGTTTATTTGAAATCACAAACTTTCACTCATACGTGACTTCACCTGATGAAGGAGCAGCGCTCCGAAAGTTTGTGATTTAAAATGAATCTGTTGGACTGTAACTGGGTTTCAAGCATTGTATGGAAGCACAAACAAAATTTGCTAGAAAAATTCAGCACATTTAGCTTCATCTAAGGAGAGTTACCATTTTGGGCCCAGTGATCCTGCTTCAGAACTGGTATTGTACAGCCCTTTTTCAAATTTATTTTGCAATTATTGAACAGAATTTTCCATGTTCACTTCGTTTTAAAAAGCATGTGAAAAATAATTGCTTAGAATAGTAAATATTGAGATTATACTTTAGCTACATCTGCCTTTCGATATGACGTGGAGCCTACTTAGTTAGACATGTACACCCCTCTCTGCATTTATATTCTTTCTCCATTATATAGATGAATGGATTAATACCACTTCTATTTTTCAAATTGAACTGAAAAATGTCATCAGACTTGCAATTTTCATCCCTCTCTTGCTTTTGCATGGCCTATCTCTGACATTTCCCTTCCCTTCCTCCAGACTTCTATTCCTATTTCTGATGTTAGATCATCAAACAATGTTGAATATCCTATCACTGAGAGCTATAAGAGTAACAATGTCTCATGCCATATGCTAGTGCATGTAGAAAACAGAAGGTACAATAGATAATTGCATGGCTGGATAGATGGGGTAGGAGGGAGGGCATCAGATACTTGGGGCATTGGGACAAACTCTGCAGAGAGGAGATGGAGCTTGTGCCAGCCAGACTGAAGACATCTCAGTGAAACTGGATCCAAACTGCTTGTGGTTTGTTAAAAATACCAGGAAGGATTGAAACTAAAGTTGCAAAGCAGGGAGTCACTTTGAGAAGAAAGACAAGATGCACAAAAAATAGGGAATGACAGAATTTTTAAAAAGGCATTAGGTGGGGTCAACATAGAGCAGAATGTCCTAAAGTTTAAATTAGGCTTATTATTTGTGTACATGAAAGTTTGGAGTGTGGTAATAAGGTTGATGATCCACAGCTGCAGATAGCCAAGGAGTATATGATGATGTGGTGATGAAAGAAAACTGACGCAAAAAATATGATTCAGTGCTAAATCAGACTTGATGCAAGGTATTCAGAAAAGGCAGAGTAGGTAAAGAAGGGAAGTAGGAATCTGTATTGATTGAGGAGAATATTACAGAAGTGGAGAGAGAGGATGCCATAGAATGGTCAAGGACAGAATTTATTTGCTAAGAAACACCAGTTATAGAAAAGCATATTAATGGATAAATTTGGAAGGAAATCACAGAATTGCACAAACTATTAAGTAATTAGACAGAGGGGTGGGGGCGGGGGGGCTTAATCAGTCTATCATAGATTGTGTCACGAATCCAGCTGATGGTAATGCTGTATCAATGTACTTATAATAAAATAATATCAAAGTTTATTACACACAAAAGAAAAACAGCACAAGTTATTTTACAACATAATCCATACAAAAACTTGTTGAACATATCAGAAATAAATATTTAACATTTTTACCTTCAACGACAACCTTACAGGCATTTAAATGTCAGTGAAGGTAACCCTGCCTCCACTTTAAAATTCCCTTGCAGTTCAAATGTCTGTAATTGGTTTCTTGTCAGTACATCTCTGTTGTCATTGAATTATTGCCTCTTAGAGTCATAGAGGTGTACACCACGGAAACAGACCCTTCGGTCTAACTTGTCCATGCTGACCAGATATCCCAACCCATCCCAGCCCGGCCCATATTCCTCCAAACCCTTCCTATTCATATACCCTTCCAAATACCTTTTAAATGTTGCAATTGTATGAGCCTCTGCCACTTCCTCTGGCAGTTCATTCCATATACGTACCACCCGCTGCATGAAAAGGTTGCTCCTTAGGCCTCTTTTATATCTTTCCCCTCTCACCTTAAACCTATGCCCTCTTGTTCTGGACTCCCTCACCCCAGGGAAAAGACTTTGTCTATTTATCCTATCCATCCCTCATGATGTTATAAACCTCCATAAGGCTACCCCTGTCTTGAAATCCTGAACAATTGGCTCACACTTCTCACTTTTATTTTAACATGGTTTGCTGAAACTCCTCTTCACAGCCTTCTGATTCTGGAATGTGCAGCTTATTGACATTAAGCTGCTCAGGTTATCTTTTCTTTTGTCTTGACCATTCTAGAACCTGCTAAACTCATTGCTTTTATCACAGGCCTTTTTCTCTCTGAATGACCATTTCCCTGAAAAAAGCAACAGACTCTGCCAGACACTCTGGATAGTTCTGTCTTTCTGTTTCCTGGTGTCATAAGACACCTCATTGATAGGCAACTGTAGTTTTATTTCTTTCTTCTACCCTTGTTACTAATGTACTGACCTAGTCACCTCAAGAGTTCCAAAAATCCCATTAGATGAATGCAAACAAAGCTTGAGGCAACTTGGCACCACTCTCTGAATTAAACAAAAACAATGTACTTCTATTCTTAATGCACAGAACATATAACTGAAAATCAAATGGACTGAGGCAAAGGCAATTACCATAACTTTCCATGGAGCTTTTGAGTTCCTGCCTTACCTTCAGCAGAAGTACTATTAATGCTTTGATCTTGAGGATTGCCATTAAATCTTCTGTTAAATGTACAGCAGATGACTGGAGTAATACTTCTATAAATTCTAACCCAGTGTCTTTAAGCATAGATTGAGTTTTTGTGGAGATTTAATTTTCATTGGGCTGATGTGCTACCTACAATAAAGTATTCTTTTGTTATTTTGGTAGAGCTTTGATATCGAACGGTTTTTTGTACCTTTTCCTTCAAGCTAGTGGAAATTGAATTGCTTTAATGGTAGCAACTGTGCAATGAAGTGATCTATTATTAAAGACAGGAGCATGCAATAAACAAAATTGATAATGCACTCCTTGTACTACGGCATATAATGTACTCTGGTTGGGAAATTTCAATATTTATCATCACGAAAGTCTCAGTGTCATCACTACAGACTGAGCGTGTTGAGTTCTGAAGGATATAGTTGCCAGGCAGGACCTGTAGTTGGTGGTGAGAAAACCAACAAGATGGAAAAAATGCCTCTTGAACTCATTTTCATCAATCTTTTTGTTGCAGATACATCTGTTGATGACAATATTGTTAGGAGTGATCATTATATTGTGCCAGCATTGAAATAATCACGTTTTCAAGCTAAGGATATCCTCTGTTGCATTTTGTGACACTGTTAAATTCAGAACAGTTTCAGAAACTTAAAAAAATTGTTCATCCCCTCGGTGCAACTATCAGCAGAAGAATTATATTTTATCACATTCTATAAACTCATGATCTTAAGCAAGGAGATTATATCTGTTTGACAATGGAGTGCAGGTGTGCATTTCAGGAATACCACAAAGAGGACCTGAAATTGAAATGCCAATCTGATGAAGCTACAACACAGAACTACATGTGCGCTAAACAGCAGAAGCAATATAAGATATAGAGAACCACACAATCTCATAAGCAAAAAAGATCAATTCAGAATCCCAAAGAAGTTCAACTATAATGGTGATTGACAATTAAAGAGTTAATTGGAGGAAAAGACTTTGTAAAAAATCCCATAATAATTTATCATTGAGCCCAACATGTTTACAAAAGACCAGGGTAAGATGCCCCTATTTATCTTCACTGAGAGGGATAGTCCAACATGACTTCCTTCTTAGATTTCCCCCATCAACATGGAAGCTAGTCTTCTGTTGATTAGGTTCACTCCATATGGCATCAAGAAATGGCTGAGAGTACCGGATGCAGCAAAGGCTATGGACCCTGACAAGGTCAGTGCTGAAGACTTATGGTTCAAAAACAACTTTGCCTCTGGTCAGGTCATTCCAGCTCATTTGCCATACTGGCATCTATCCTACAAAGACAACATTTTCCCAGCTTTATCATCTACAAAAAGCAGAATACATTCAATCCAGTTACTTAACCACCTCAACAACAGAATCTCAATCATTGGCAAAATGATGAAAGTTGGCATCAATAGTTCGAATAAATAGCACTTCCTCACAATAACCTCATCATCAGTGGGCAGTTTGGAATCTGTCCGGATCACTTGACTGTGGTTCTTATTGCATTCTTGATCCAAACATGGATGAAAGAATTGAATTTCAGAGCAACTAAGAGTGTCTTCCTTTGATTCCAAGGCAGCAGGTGACTGAATGTGATACCAAGGAGCTGAAGCAAAATAGAACCCAATGGAAGTTAAAGGATAAATCTCTACTTGTTGGAATCATAATTAGTGCAAAGGAAACAATTGTGAGTATTTGAGGCCAATCACCTTTGCTTTATTATATTGCCTACAAGAGCTTCTCAGGGCTCTGTCCTTAGTCGAATGTTTATCGAATTGTTCTTGACATAAGAGTTTTCTGGCAAGGCAAACATTTATTACCCATTCCTATTTGCCCTTAAGATGCATTCTTGAAACGGTCATAGTCCACGTGATAGTGCTGCTCAGGACTTCCAGGATTTTGACCCAGTGACAGTGAAGAAACAAATATATAAATCCTGTTTAGTTCAGTGAATGGTTTTGAAGGAATATGCACAGGTTCCCTAGACCTTATGGTTTGGAATGTGCTTGGAGCAAAGGTGCTTGGCATGTTGCACAATGCATCTTGTATGTGGTACACACTGTTGGCTCTTTGCCCAAAGATAGAGGGAGTGAATTTTGAAGGTAGTAGATGAGGTCCTGATCAATAAGCAGTTGCTTTGTCTTCGCAACTTCTTAAAAACAGGGGCAGTTGAATTTATGTTGGCAAATGGAAAGCATTTAAACGTACGCTAGTGCCTTATGGATGGTGGGTTGGGTTTACAATGTCAAAAGGTGATTTATACATGCATTGTATGAATCTATCACCATCTGCAGCTTCCTTTCCAAGCCATATTACTCTGCTTGGAACTATATTACATTTCTTCACTGTCACTGCAAGTCCAAAAATCATGGAACTCCCTTCTTAAGGCACTATAGGTGTGTTTACAAATATGGACTGCAAAGGATCAAGCAGATAGCCTGAAACCATTCTTTCAAAAATAGTTATGGATGGACAAAAAATGTTGATTTAGCTAGTAATGCTTGCGTGCCATTAGTTTCAATAAGTGGTACAGAATTCCCAATCTCTAAATTACTCTTGTAGCTGCAGTAATTATATGACCAGATGAATCCAGTTATGTTTCTTTGTCAATGTTAACCCCCAGGATGCTGATGGTGGAGGATTCGGCAATTGCAATGTCATTGAGTATCGAGAGAAGATCCCTCCTCCTTGTTGGAGATTGTCATTCCTTGACACCTGTGTAGTATAAGTACCATTTAAGACCATAAGATGGACGAGGAGATGTAGGTCATTCAGCCCATTAAGGATAGTCTGTCATTCTGTGAGATCATGGCTGATCTGTTAATCTTCAACTCCACTTTCATCCCCTTTTTCTCATAAGCTTTCATTCCATCACTGATTAAAAGTAGGTCTATCTTGACCTTGAATATACTTAACAGCCCAGCTATGACATTCCCCCGCAGTACAGAATTCCACAGATTCATTATCCTCTTAGAGAAGAATTTCCTTTTCCTTTGCCTTTTGTACTACCCATTGAACTTGGATGCAATCTTTTTGTGATTCATAGTCAGTAACTTTCAAAATTTCCTTTTCTGTAGTTTTCTCCATTTTTTCTCCAGTTAAATAATATTGACTTCCTTTATTTTTTCAGCAGAATTGCAAAACCCCACATTTTCCCAATTTGTCAGTCATGACTTCCTCTTCATGAAACCATGCTGACTCAGCTTATTCATATTATGCATTTCTAAATGCTCTGCTACAACATCCTTTATAATAGAGTCTATCTTGTTCCCTGCAGCAGTCATTAAGCTAACCGACCTATGTTTACCAGGCTTTTTGTCCACTTGCCACGCCCGAACGCAAACCAGAATGTTCTCCGTGTCATGCTGCATGTGAGCATGGATTTCTGCATTACCAACATAATTGTGAATGATACTGAACACTGTGCAGTGATTAACACGCCTCCATTTTTTTTCCCTTTAAGTTGAAGGAAGATCATTAATAAATAGTGGGTCTAAATCCAAGGGAACTCCTGCTGTAGTGTATCATGGCAGAGATAATAACAGTCACAACCATCTCTCTTGTAGGTACCTAGCTGGGAATTTCACACCTGCTTGCAATTGACTTCAATTTTGCCAGGTTTCTTTGATACTTCATTAGTCATACAGACCCTTGGGCCAAACTCATCAAGTTGACAATGTTTCCTAAACTGAACTAGTCCTTTATTTTTGGTCCATATCTCTTTAAATCTTTTCTATTCGTGTACCTCTCCAAATGTCTTTTAAATGCTGTAATTGTAGTCGCCTCGACCACTTCGTCTGGCAGCTCAAGGTTTACCTTAATTCAAAGGCAGTTACACTTGCTTCACGTCTGAAGTTCTGATCTTTTGACTATGTTTGGATTAAGCCTATAATGAGTTTAAGAGCTGAGAAGTCTTATTGAAACCAATAAATGATCAATGAGTAGGTTATTGCTGAAAAACACCCCTCTATTACACTGCCAGAAGCACAATTCCATCACTTCTTGAAAAGTGAACATGGATTGATGAGGCCATAATTTGTTAAGTTTGGTTGGTTCTACTTTTTATGCACATGGCATACCTGAGCAATTATCCACAACATCAGGTATACATCAGTGTTAAAGCTGTACTGGAACAGATTAGCTTGAGACACAGCCAGTTCTGGCACAAGTCATCAATAATACAGCTGTGATGTTGGCAAGGCCCATAGCCTTTGCTGGATCCAGTGCCTTCAGCTGTTTCTTGATATCACATGAAATTAATCAAAATATTTGAATACTGACATCTACAATGATGGGGACTTCAGAAGGAGACTGAAATAGATCGTTCACTCTGCACTTCTTGCACGTGATGGCTGCAGGTTCTTCAGTCTTGTCGTCTAATCGCCCTAATCGTCTTCATTGAGGAGTGAATTCTTTTGGTTAGTCATTTCAATGACCCCACCATTCCTGACTGGAATGTTGAAGAACTGTAGAGTTTTGATCTGACCATGTAGTCTGTGGGATTGCTTAGCTCTTCAACTGCTTCACCAATGATCTGCCAACCATTATAAGGGATATTCACGTTGGTTCCATAGTATTGAGTTCCATTGACAAGCACTTAGATAATGATCATGTTCATGGACACACACAAGCAAGACCTAAAAAACATTCAGGACTGAAAAGTCATTTTAAAAATTATTTTTCTTAGCCAAGGTTGAAAAGGGAACAAATACAAAACTTGGACCTAAAATAAATATCAATGAGAAATTCATGGACTGTCAATGTTTGTCAGCATGAAACATACAACAAGATAAATAGAGAGATGAATATTGCGCTGCTTTCTTGTTTTTACATTATCCTGGATCTTTGTTTCAACATGTACCTTGCACTAATGTCTCAACTTATAGCACCTTCACAGTTGAAACAGAAGGCTGTGGATCCCAGACCTACTCATGAGATTTGCCCACATACTTTGTGCTGACTCTTCAGTGTGTTACTGTGGGACTTATGGAGGTGCTGTTTCTGAATGGTTGTTAAACAAAGGGTCAAACTTATTTTTCCAGCTCAACACTGAAACATAGATAGCTTTATGGTACAAAAGTCATCCAGTTGGTCCATCCTTTCTGTAATAGCTATAAAAACGATACCTAGCATTATTTCATTCTCTGGTTCTAGGTCTGTAGTCTTATAGATTCTTCGGCAACTCAAGTGGTCATCCAAGTATCTTTTAAATATGATGAAGGTTTTGCATCTATTATTCTTTCAGACAGTGAATTGCAGACTCCTACCAATCCCTGAATGAAGAAAATATTTGAATATATGAATATATAAATCAGTAGCAGAAGTAGCCCATTCAACCCCTCAAGCCTGTTCTGCCATTCATAAAGATCACAGTTAATCTGACTGCAACTTAAATCTATATTCTCACCTACCCCGGTAACCATTCCACCCCTTGCTTAACAAAAGCCTATCTACCTCTGCCTTAAAATTATTCAAGAGTTCTGCTTTCGCCACTTTTTCAGGAAGTGTTCCAAAGACTTACAAACCTTAACAAGAGTAAAAAACACCGAATCTCTGCTTCAAATTGGCAATTTATAAGAGGAAACATGTTCTTAATATCTGCCCTGTCAACACTCCTTTAGTCCTGTTGCTAATTTCTTTAAATCTATGCACTTTGATTACTGACTTGTCAGCTAATATAAACATGGGCCTCTTTTTCATCTGTCAAGGACCTCAATTTAATCCATGAATTTAAAACAATGTTCATCTTTCTCCTCCCTATCAATGCTGACTGTCAGCTGTCGTCCACTAAACCAGAACTTGGGGAGCAGCAATGGGAAGTAAACATGTTTCCCTCAGAATTTCCAGATGTAGTGCATAGGCTTACACAGAAAATTAAGGAGTCAATCATTAGAAATGAGGGTCATGAGGTCCCTAACATTTGCACTGACAATGATCTTCATTGAGAGAGTGAGAAAACTCCTGAAGGGTCTGACTTGGCAGCCACTGAATGAAAGCGGACTCACACTAATGACCTTCAATCGATTGTTGCTGTTTCACACAATATTGATCAAAGCTCTGCACTTACATCCAGCAATCTCACCTCGTGCTCTTGATTCTCTTGGAACTCCAGGAGAGGTCTAACAGAGAAGATAATGCAAATTCTGGCTGGAGTGTGGGCCCTTCTCAAGGCCCTTGCTCTCTTACTGTCAAACAGAGCTTAACATATTGCATTGTTCCCTAATGACTGAGACTGCCTTTTGCACAGATGCAGGTCAGACTGGCTATTATCCTCGACATAGTGGGCTCCAAAACCATTCGACATTAATCACAGGCTTCTCATATGTCAAATCAAGGGAATGAAAAACATGCGTCAGCCTTAGTTGAAGTCAGATGGACATCTTTTCTTCATTCAAGGATTGGTAGGAGTCTGTAATTCATTACCTGGAAGGATAATAAATACAAAAACCTTCATCATATTTAAAAGGTGCTTGGATGACCACTTGAGTTACCAAAGAAAGTAATGGATGGCTGCTTGTCTGAAACAGGCTGGTTTTGTGATTTGCAGTGATCATAGCAGTTGCACAGGAGTTGTCATGGGAAGCTATCAATGCAATGGCCACACTTCTCAAGTGAACTCTGCTTCAATCAAGTTGGCAAGGACTTCTGTGGCAGCCAGCTCTGTTCTGCATGTTGCAAATAATGGTGCACATCAGGATTTACCTTCTCTTTGGAATATGCTGGCCCCTCTCCACCTTCATTTGGAGCCAGCTCAGCTCTCTTAGCAGCCTTATATTGTGCAAGCAGACCAGTAATTTGACAAGCAGACCACAACTTTATGGGAGATTCTTGCTGGGGAACTGTTAAAGGCTCTCTATATTGCCCCACTAATGATAAATAAGTTATTGTTGTACCTCCCCTATTCATCTATGTTGGGGTTGTTCAAAGAGAATATCAGCTAGATCTTTAGTGCACATGCCTATTTCCTGAGAAGCCAAACACTGGGCAGTCCCATGGAATGAACCTGAGATGACCATAAGGAAGATGAGACATGACAGCTCCATGGGTATTTAGTGAACACTTGCATTTTCCTCATGTGCCAATGACTTGACAGAAATTTAAACCTTTTAATTTGACAAGTATACTTGGATGGAGTCTATGACCATCGAGACTTGCAGAAATCATGTGAGGGATCCAAGCCGCTGGGCTAGACTGGTCTCAATGCTCTTAAAATTGATACAATTGGAACCTTGCAAAAAAGGATTCTGTAACCTAGCCGATACAATTATCTGCTACCAATTGGGACATCCTACCATTGTTGTGGTACAATAAGCTGCATTCGCTTCTCAGGGTTCCATCTAACTTTAGATTGCGTCACATGGAGGTCTCACAGGCAATAAATTGAGATTACCTTAATTGGAACGCTTTGAGTTGTACAAAGTTGCTATTCTCAGTGAAAGCAATGATTGTAAGCTGACTACATTGCTGCAGTTAGTTTAGCCTTTCACTGTAGCTGATCACATTCTTCACATCAGGCCCCTTTTACTCTCTGTGTTTCATTTTCTTCAGCCTGCCAGTTGCAGGCACAGCAGGCAATCCATGTACCATAGGAAAGAAAAGTATTACAGCTAGATGAGGAACCATCCCCAAGTTAAAATGCAGTTATCTAATTTTTATAGTGTTAGTAAAGAGCCAATAACAAGATCCCCTTGAGGAAAAAAAAGAGAAATACACACACACGTGCACACACACATGTGCACAGACACACATTCACACACGCATGCACACACAAACACACACTCATGCACACACATATGTTAAAGAACAAAAGTCCATTAGAAACGTACTGTGCAGTTTAGAGTACTTAGGACATCCCTAGGGAGAGACCACAGTTGTTTAGTTGTTATCCGCAGTCACAAATTCTCCAGGCATCTTTGCAGTTTTTGATGTTTCAATGTTGCTTTTTAATCCATACTGCGCGCGGGTATATTTTCTTCTTGAGGAACTGAGAGAGATCCTCAGCCTTTTAGTTCTGCCATCAAAAATCCACCTTCTTTTTCTGTCATGAGCAGCTGCTTAGTATGCAAATCTTTCTTTGTGTATTTCCATGTCTGAGTTCATGGTCTCCAAGTTCAATAATTTCAGGTGATGTATTCCTCTCCGACATTTGAGCCTTCTCAGAAGTGTACATTAAAATAAGAAATAAGGGTCCTTTAATATCTCCCCAGGTGGACTTGCTGGGTAGTTTCAGTACCTTTGTTAATTTCACCTCAGCTGTTGTAATCCATCTTGAAATTTGGCCAGTTGTCGCCATGTAATACCTATGGCCATTTTAAGTCAGTGATTTTTGCTCCTTTTTGTAAATCATTTTAGTTAATGTAAGTCCCAGGTATTAAACTGAAGGATGGAATTTTTTTTTAAAAATCAATTGTCTCCATTTTATATCATTGTGATGAGAGGGATTTGATGCTTTAAAAGGCTCTTAAATGCTTTTTGAATCAGTACAGTTGGTTTCCTGCCAACCCCAAAGGAGCACTCCAATTGACTTTTACAAAAAAAAATCCTTGATTTTACCATGCCATACACTCTGGATCCTTTCTCCACTGTGCTGGTAAAGCTCTGCTGTATACTTCAAACAGAACCATAAAATGATTTGGAACAATTAATTCTCACAGTAAGTTTTCTAAATGTTATGGAGGGGAGAAGTAAGGGATGTGGGTCAGGACATCACCATTATTTCACTGGAGTAAAGTTGGGTGGCACGGTGGCTCAGTGGTTAGAACTGCTGCCTCACACTGCTAGGGACCTGGGTTTGATTCCTGCCTCAGGTGATTCTCTGTGTGGAGTTTGCACATTCTCCCCGTGTCTGTCTGGGTTTGCTCCGGTTTTCTCCCACAACCCAAAAGATGTGCAGGTTAGGTGAATTGGCCATGCTATATAGCCCATAGTATGAGGTGCATTTGTCGGGGTAATTATAGGGAATGGGTCTGGGCGGGTTACTCTTCAGAGGGTTAGTGTGGACTTGTTGGGCCGAAGGGTCTGTTTCCACACTGTAGGCAATCTAATTTAAAGTCACGACTACAGTTTCAACATTAAAGAGCTTCTGGGTTGTCATCTCAATTTATCAATTTATTGTGAAGGATAAAACACATCAGCAGCCTTTGGATAACTTAATACTGGCTGTAATACAAGTTTATGGTTGTCCTGACACTCTCCTGCAGTGTGGATGGAATACAGAATGTTGCTTTTCTATTCAATTTAATGGAAGTGGAATTCAATAGAGGTGTAAAAAGGGCTGGAGATTTGTTATCACACCAAGTCAAAATCTGTCCAAATACCATCATTCTGAGAAGAACCAAATGCAACTCTCCCCTCCATTTAACTTGCACCTCAGGTTTCATACTAACCCAGGCAAATTCTTAATGTCTGACCAAGGCTCAAATGAATGTAACTTTGAGCAATGTAAAAGTCCTCTCATGAAATGAACCTAAAATTCAGAAAACAAATAAAAGATTGATTTAAACATGAATATCAACATATATTTTGTAAAAATGTACTAATTTCATTTAATTAGAGCTTAGAAAAATGCCAGCGATTTTGTGGGATTTCTAAAACATTGCAAAATAGTTTTGAATCTTGATTGAATTTAGAACAAAGGAAAAATTGAAACATAATGTTTTCTTGCAGAAACAATTCATTTCTATAATACTGTTCATGGCTTTGAATAGAAATGTAGTAGTGGACTTGGTTCTGATAATAGAAGCCATAATATCATTTGCTGTTTGGCTTAGTGATGATTAGATGGGAAATCGTTACTATAACAATTGCATTGTGAAAACTGGACCATACATTGGAAAGCTAGTAGAAGGAGACTTTGAGATCAAAACTATCTGAAGAAATTTATATTTTCTTTTATTCTTTTGTGAGATGTGTGCACCTATAGCTAGGCCACCCTAATTGCCCATTCATAATTGCCTTGGGATAGTTTTCTGTGGCTGAAACACAGGGCAAATTTCCACATTTTCAGATCGATGCTAGAGTTCTGGCTCTTCCAAAACAGCTTGGTTCGGGGTGTAGCAAATTCCAGAGCTCAAGTCTTTGCTACTATTGCTGGAGTGTTATCAGGGCCCACAATCTTGGCAATACCCAACGTCTTCAGTTAATTCGTGATGGCACGTAAGTGGCTGGAGGCCGAAATGGATCTTCCACTCAGTATTCTGACTGAAAATTATGATGAATATTTTAGTCTTATCTTTTGCATTGGTGTGTTGGGCTCTACCATCATTGAGGATGGGGATATTTGTGGAGCCTCTTCCCTGGTGAATTGTTCAATTGCCATCACCATTCATGACTGGGTGTGGCAGGACTGCAGAGCATTGTTTGGTTTTGGGATTTCTAGCTCTGATCATCATTTGTTGATTATACTGCTTGAAATGCAGATAGTCCAATGTTGTACCTTGACCAGGTTGACACCACATTTTTAGGTATGCCTGTTTCTAGTCCTGACATGCCCTTTTGCACATTTCATTGAATCCTTAGCTTGATGGTAATGACATGGTATGGGGTTATGCCAGGCTCTGTCATTACAGATTGTATTGGAGTAAGTTCTGTTGGGCTGTTGATAATTCACTTGGTTCATCCTGTTGGATGCCCAATCTTGAGTTGTTTGATCCATTTGAATCCATTTAACACGATGATAGTGGCACATAGTATGATGCAAGGTACTCTCAACATGAAGATCAGACTTCTTCTCCACAAGGACTGTGTGGTGGTCACTCTGTCATGGAGGTGCAGTATGTTTTTATCTCTTGTGGCTCCTTCACCCCAAACTACAGACTAAGGTGTCCTTTTGGATTCAACAAGCTGAATGAGTACATAGAAATGTGGTTCCCCTGTTCAAGAAGGGGAGTAGAGACAATCCTCGTAATTATAGTCCAGTGAGCCTTACTTCAGTTGTTGGTAAAGTGTTGGAAAAGGTTATAAGAGATAGGATTTATAATCATCAAGAAAAGAATAATTTGATTAGGGATAGTCAGCACGGTTTTGTGAAGGGCAGGTCGTGCCTCACAAACCTTATTGAGTTCTTTGAGAAGATGACAAACAGGTAAATGAGAGTAAACCGGTTGATGTGGTGTACATGGATTTCATCAAGGCGTTCGATAAGGTTCCTCACAGTAGGCTATTGTACAAAATGCAGAGGAATGGGATTGTGGGAGATCCAGCAATTTGGATCAGTAATTGGCTTGTTGAAAGAAGACAGAGGGTGGTGGTTGATGGGAAATGTTCATCCTGGAGTCCAGTTACTAATGGTGTACCATAAGGGTCGGTGTTGGGTCCACTGCTCTTCGTCGTTTTTATAAACGACCTGGATGAGGGTGTAGAAGGGTGGGTTAGTAAATTTGCAGACGACACTAAGGTCAGCGGAGTTGTGGATAATGACGAAGGATGTTGTAGGTTACAGAGAGACATGGATAAGCTGCAGAGCTGGGCTGAGAGGTGGCAAATGGAGTTTAACACAGACAAGTGTGAGGTGATTCACTTTGGTCGGAGTAACCGGAATGCAAAGTACTGGGCTAATGGCAAGATTCTTGGTAGTGTCGATGAGCAGAGAGATCTCGGTGTCCATGTACACAGATCCTTGAAAGTTGCCACCCAGGTTGATGGGGTTGTTAAGAAGGCATACAGTTTTTTAGCTTTTAATAATAGAGGAATCGAGTTCCGGAACCATGAGGTTATGCTCCAACTGTACAAAACTCTGGTGCGGCCGCACTTGGAGTATTGTGTCACCGCATTATAAGAAGGATGTGGAAGCTTTGGAAAGGGTGCAGAGGACATTTAATAGGATGCTGCCTGGTATGGAGGGAAGGTCTTATGAGGAAAGGCTGAGGGACTTGAGGCTGTTTTCATTGGAGAGAAGAAGGTTGAGAGGTGACTTAATAGAGACATATAAGATAATCAGAGGGTTAGATAAGGTGGACAGGGAGAGCCTTTTTCCAAGTATGGTGAAGGCGAGCACGAGGGGACATCTCTTTAAATTGAGGGGTGATAGATATAGGACAGAGGGGTCAAAGGTAGTTTCTTTACTCAGAGAGTAGTAAGGGTATGGAATGCTTTGCCTGCAACAGTAGTAGATTCGCCAACATTAAGTACATTTAAGTCATCATTGGACAAGCATATGGACGTACATGGAATAGTATAGGTTAGATGGGCTTCAGATTGGTATGACAGGTCGACGCAACATCAAGGACCGAAGGGCCTGTACTGCACTGTAATGTTCTAGAGTAGTGTTGCTTCCAAGTCTCTTTTGGTGATGGATATTGACATGTGCTGGCCAGAGTACATTCTGCATCCTTGCCACTTTCAGCCCTTGGGGGTGATTGGGAGGGTGGTCTGAAGTAAGCAGCAAGAGGTTTTCTTGCTCGTGTGTGACCTGATACCATGAGAAGTTATGAGGTCCAGAGACAACATTGAGGACTCCCAGGGCAACCCACTCCTGATTGTATAGCAGTATGCCGCTACATCTGCTAAGACTGACTTGCTGGAAGGTATGGTGATGATTGTGTCTGAGATGTGTGCGAGGTATGCTTCTGTAAGTATGACTATGAAAGGCTGTTGCTTGATGAGTCAGTGAGACAGTTCTTACAATTTTAGTGCAATTTTGAACAGGGTTGACAGAGCTGAGTTTTCCATTGTTGTTTCCATTTGTTTAGTCCTGGTAATCTGTCCAGTTTTATTTCTTGTTTGAGATTTTCTAATGGCTGATGGAAATAACTGGCATAAATCATAGAATCCATACATAAAGAATGTTTGGCCTCCAAAGTGCATCTCACTCAAAGCCAGCCCTTGACCCCTCCCCATAACTCTGCATTTATCATGCTAATCCACCTAGCCTGCAGATTACTGGATACAACAGACAATTTTCCATGGCCAATTCACATAAAGTGCACAACTTTGGGAGGAAACCGGAACACCTGGAAGAAACCCACGCAGACACTGGGAGAACATGCAAACTCCACACTGACAATCACCCAAGGCTGGAATCGAACCCAGGTCCCTGGTGCTGAGAGGCAACAGTGTTAATCATTGATTCATTGTGCGACACAAAGGCTTTCGAGACCTCTTTGGAGGGTAGATAGAGTTAACAACTGTGCTGTAGGTTTGGAGAGACCTGTAGGCAAGGCCATGTAATGACATCAGTTTTTCCCCCTCTAAACAAGATTTGTGAACCAAAGGGTTTTTTTTACAACAATTGACAATGACCTAAAGTCATCAGTCTAAATTTGTTCCAGATTTCATCAGAATTGTTCCTTTGCTGTCCTTGGTTAGTGCTCATTTCTGAATCAAAAAGGTATCAATTTGACAAAACATACACCTCTAAAAATCCCTTGTAAACATTGGTCTATTCTGAGGAAAGGTCACTGAACCCAAAATACTAACTCAGAGTTCTCTCCTCAGATGCTGCCAGACCTGCTGAGCTTTTCCAGCAATTTCTGTTTTTGTTCCTGATTTCCAGCATCCGCAGTTCTTTCAGTGTTTATTCTGAATCAAAAAGCTCAGCTCAAGTTTTCGACCTCCCTGGCAAAAATGCAGCCATTGCTTTAGAAAAGCCAATTATATCAGATCAATGACACTGCCTGACTAATCCTCCGACCTTATGTTATCATGAGATCACTTGAGGGTAGTTAGATGCAGAACTTACTCAAACAACATGAATAAGACCTAATTAACTTGACCCTTCCTCTCCAATAAACAGCTTCCTTACTTCATACTGTCCTCCCGGGACAAAGGCCTTATAATGATGGCAAAATGGAACCCTGAAAAGGTGGGACTTGACAATTCAGTTGGTAATTTTGGAACTCTACATTTACCAAGCAATTAAAACTGGAAATTTGCAAGGGATTTTCAGAGGAGCATGTTTAGTCAAATTGACATCAAAAAATATCTTTAGTTACACATAGGGAATGGTTATTGCCAAAACTTCTGTGTGTAAGAATGCCATACTTATGAGTGTTACATCACTGCATATACATCTTATCAAAAAGTAAAGATCAGCACACCAGAAAATTGCTGCTGAGCTCAGAATAAATATACTTGCAGTTACCATGAGCACACTATGTCTTTTGGTTTTGAGATTCAAACAAATTCCACTCTATTCTTCTAAGTATGCTTAAGTTTGCATTTGATAGAGATCAAGGTATATATTTTCTTCACTTGAAATTAAATGTGGTCTTTTACAGCATCATCATTGCTAATCAATTGTTATGGTCGTGAAATTGTTATTTTATTACACTAGCAATCAAAGATTGAACAAACAAACAAGAAAATGTGAGTTTATATCCCGTATTGCAATTCATGTTAAAAAAAAATCTATAAATGAACACAGGCATGAATAGTAGTGACTGTGAGGTTCCAACATTCTGATAAAAACCTAAATAGTTCACAAGTAACCTTCAGAGAAGGAAAATTCCTGACCATTCCTGGTCTGACCTCCAGCCTCACAACACTATAATTGGTTCATAACTCGCCTTTAGATCAGTCAAGCAAACTCCTCAGTTGTTTCAATCAATAGGCAGGAGTTCAAGAACACACCCTATTACCAGCAGAACTAGCATGAGCACCATAACCTTGCCAGCCATGTTGTTCATAAAACAGGGCTGATATTTTCCATTTTCAAGCAAAGTGTTTTTATTTCAAATGAGATTCATGGCATGCAGTTCACCATAGCTCAGAAGGGTTTTTCCTCACACAATTGCCTGTCCATCCCTTGATCAGTTTGCATCTACAGCACCCATCTTGTGAAATTGTGAGGTGGAAGATTTTGCCACTGCCAGGATTTTCTGATGTTTACACCTCTCGCACCATATTTAAAGCTGACATCAGATGCTGCAAGCCAGGAACTGCCCTTCATCCAGTGGTGTTTAAGCATCTGCGCTCAGGATGTGGCCCAGAAAAAGAAGTTCTATCCTCATTTCACCAACATGGACCTGAAGGTGATGGTGGATGGGTCGGAGGGATGGACTGGAAGACAGTGCAGTGTCCTGCTGACCACCAAATGAGACCACGCTATCATAGCCAGCCAACATCAACCCACACTTCAGCTCAGCTCAGGTCAGTGCAGTGTCCCAGGGAAATACAATACACAGCAGTACAGGAAGAAGGCTAATGATCTTCAATGGTCCACTCCATAACCTCTCTGCTACTCAGGTTCATAAGGAGTCCACTCACATTAACTATGCCAATGTACAGTCATCTCAACAAGTCTGATTTACACTGAACTTGTGAGTGAGATTGCAGAATCAGTGATGATCTCTACATTCTATCTTTCAGCTTTTCAAGGCTATTCAAAGTTAGGGGGTTACTATGGACACTTCACATGCCCAGTCTCCTTCATGCATAGTGTTCTGTTGAGAATAGCTGCATAAAGTGTGCCTCTCTCAGGGTAAATATATATAGTCCTACAAAACTTTCAGTCTTTTCATTACAATTTAGCAGTTGGCATTCACTTGAAGGTCACATGATGATGGAAGGGTTAAATGAAATGCCTTAGGATTCCTCTCAACACACTGCGTGTTATGAGAAACTTCACTACACCACACTCGGATATAAAATGTTGGCAGAAACTATACGAACTAACCAACCATTGCATCATGCTGTTAGTTCAGGGACTGACTGCAAATATTTCTGTAACAGTCAATAGAATTGGCCCTGTGTGGATATTTTAAAGTGGAATCACCTCAAGGTGTTAAGGGTACAATCAGAGAGGTAACCAGACACTCATTCATCAACAGAAAGGTTCAAAGGTAACTCAGAATAGAATATCCTTTATTGTCCCGTGTACCCCAGGACAGAATACAGTGAAAGGTTTTTACAATGGCTGCCTTTAGGGAAAAATACCGAGGTACACATCTTGGATACAAAAAAGGAATAAAAGGAAAAGGAGTAGCATCAGTACAGTGTCTAAAACAATAAGTTAGAAATAAGATAGTTATAACAAAGTTAAAATTTGACATTACAGCCCGGTAAAGAATTTAAAATAGCACAACACACGGGTTTGACCAACTGCGCCAAGCTCCAGTCTAATAACTGTCCCGCTCCATTCCAGCCTCGAGAATGCTCCTTATCAGCACCCAGCTGCAAAAAGGTATCTTGCAAGACTCATTCCCCTCGTGCTGCACTGGGGCTCGCTTCCCATCGCGCTGCACTGGGATTCACTTCCCCTTGCACTGCACTGGGACTCACTGCCCATCGCGCTGCACTGGGACTCACTGCCCATCGTGCTGCACTGGGACTCACTTCCCCTTGCACTGCACCGGGACTCACTTCTCATCGCGCTGCACTGGGACTCACTTCCCATCATGCTGCACTGGGACTCACTTCCCATCACACTGCACTGGGACTCACTTCCCATCACGCTGCACTGGGACTCACTTCCCATCACACTGCGCTGGGACTCACTTCCCCTTGCACTGCACTGGGACTCGCTTTCCATCGCGCTGCACTGGGATACACTTCCCCTTGCACTGCACTGGGATTCACTTGCCCTCGCGTTGTACTGCGACTCCCTTCTCATCGTGCTGCACTGGGATTCGCTTCCCCTTGCGCACCACTTGGATTCACTTCCCCTCACATTGCACTGGGACTCGCTTCCCATCGCGCTGCACTGGGACACGCTTCCCCTCACATTGCACTGAGACTCACTTCCCATTGTGCTGCACCGGGACTCGCTTCCCATCGAGCTGCACTGGGATTTGCTTCCCATCGCGCTGCACTGGGATTTGCTCCCATTGTGCTGCACTGGGACTCGCTTCCCATCGAGCTGCACTCGGACTCACTTCCCATCGCGCTGCACTGGGACTCACTTCCCCTCGTGGTGCACCGAGACTCACTTCCTATCGCGCAGCACTGGGACTCACTTTCCCTTGCGCTGCACTGGGATTCACTTCCCCAAACATTGCACTGGGACTCACTTCCCCTCGCGCTGCACTGGCACTCACTTTCCCTCGTGGTGCACTGGGACTCACTTCCTATCGCGCAGCACTGGGACTCACTTTCCCTTGCGCTGCACTGGGATTCACTTCCCCAAACATTGCACTGGGACTCACTTCCCCTCGCGCTGCACTGGCACTCACTTCCCCTCGCGCTGCACTGGGACTCGCTTCCCATCACGCTGCACTGGGATTCACTTTCCATCATGCTGCACTAGGACTCACTTCCCATCGTGCTGCACCGGGACTCACTTCCCATCGCGCTGCACTGGGACTCACGTCCCCTTGTGCTGCACTGGGACTCATGTCCCCTTGTGCTGCACTGGGACTCACATCCCCTTGCGCTGCACTGGGATTCACTTGCCCTCACATTGCACTACGACTCGCTTCCAATCATGCTGCACCAGGACTCACTTCCCCTTGCGCACCACTGGGATTCACTTGCCCTCACATTGCACTGGGACTCGCTTCCCATTGTGCTACACTGGGACTCGCTTCCGCAAACATTGCACTGGGACTCACTTCCCATCGCGCTGCACTGGGACTCACTTACCATCGTGCTGCACTGGGACTCACTTCCCATCGCGCTGCACTGGGACTCACTTCCCATCGCGCTGCACTGGGACTCACTTCCCATCACACTGCGCTGGGACTCACTTCCCCTTGCACTGCACTGGGACTCGCTTTCCATCGCGCTGCACTGGGATACACTTCCCCTTGCACTGCACTGGGATTCACTTGCCCTCGCGTTGTACTGCGACTCCCTTCTCATCGTGCTGCACTGGGATTCGCTTCCCCTTGCGCACCACTTGGATTCACTTCCCCTCACATTGCACTGGGACTCGCTTCCCATCGCGCTGCACTGGGACACGCTTCCCCTCACATTGCACTGAGACTCACTTCCCATTGTGCTGCACCGGGACTCGCTTCCCATCGAGCTGCACTGGGATTTGCTTCCCATCGCGCTGCACTGGGATTTGCTCCCATTGTGCTGCACTGGGACTCGCTTCCCATCGAGCTGCACTCGGACTCACTTCCCATCGCGCTGCACTGGGACTCACTTCCCCTCGTGGTGCACCGAGACTCACTTCCTATCGCGCAGCACTGGGACTCACTTTCCCTTGCGCTGCACTGGGATTCACTTCCCCAAACATTGCACTGGGACTCACTTCCCCTCGCGCTGCACTGGCACTCACTTTCCCTCGTGGTGCACCGGGACTCACTTCCTATCGCGCAGCACTGGGACTCACTTTCCCTTGCGCTGCACTGGGATTCACTTCCCCAAACATTGCACTGGGACTCACTTCCCATCGCGCTGCACTGGGACTCACGTCCCCTTGTGCTGCACTGGGACTCATGTCCCCTTGTGCTGCACTGGGACTCACATCCCCTTGCGCTGCACTGGGATTCACTTGCCCTCACATTGCACTACGACTCGCTTCCAATCGTGCTGCACCAGGACTCACTTCCCCTTGCGCACCACTGGGATTCACTTGCCCTCACATTGCACTGGGACTCGCTTCCCATTGTGCTACACTGGGACTCGCTTCCGCAAACATTGCACTGGGACTCACTTCCCATCGCGCTGCACTGGGACTCACTTACCATCGTGCTGCACTGGGACTCACTTCCCATCGCGCTGCACTGGGACTCACTTCCCATCGCGCTGCACTGGGACTCACTTCCTATCGCACTGCACTGGGACTCACTTCCCCTTGCGCTGCACTGGAACTCACATCCCCGTGCGCTGCACTGAGATTCACTTGCCCTCGCGCTGCACTGCGACTCCCTTCTCATCGTGCTGCAATGGGACTCTCTTCCCCTTGCGCTGCAATGGGACTCACTTCCCCAAACATTGCACTGGGACTCGCTTCCCATCGCGCTGCACTGGGACTCACTTCACATCGCGCTGCACTGGGACTCAATTACCATCGCACTGCACTGGGATTCACTATCCCAAACATTGCACTGGGACTCGCTTCCCATCGCGCTGCACTGGGACTCACTTCCCATCGCGCTGCACTGGGACTCACTTACCATCGCGCTGCACTGGGACTCACTTACCATGGCTGCACTGGGAATTGCATTCCCCTCACATTGCACTGGGACTCACTTCCCATCGCACTGCACTGGGACTCATGTCACCTTGCGCTGCACTGAGATTCACTTGCCCTCGCGTTGCATTGTGACTCTCTTCTCATTGTGCTGCACTGAGACTAACTTCCCCTCGTGCTGTACTGGGATTCACTTCCCCTCACATTGAACTGGGACTCGCTTTCCATTGCGCTGCATTGGGATACACTTCCCCTTGCACTGCACTGGGATTCACTAGCCCTCGCGTTGTACTGCGACTCCCTTCTCATCGCGCTGCACTGGGATTCGCTTCCCCTTGCGCACCACTTGGATTCACTTCCCCTCACATTGCACTGGGACTCACTTCCCATCGCGCTGCACTGGGACTCGCTTCCCATCGCGCTGCACTGGGACTCGCTTCCCCTCACATTGCACTGAAACTCACTTGCCATTGTGCTGCACTGGGACTCGCTTCCCATCGCGCTGCACTGGGACTTGCTTCCCCTCACATTGCACTGAGACTCACTTCCCATTGTGCTGCACTGGGACTCGCTTCCCATCGAGCTGCACTGGGATTTGCTTCCCATCGTGCTGCACTGGGATTCGCTTCCCATCGAGCTGCACTGGGATTTGCTTCCCATCGAGCTGCACTGGGATTCGCTTCCCATTGTGCTGCACTGGGACTCACTTCCCCTCATATTGCACTGAGACTCACTTCCCATTGTGCTGCATTGGGACTCGCTTCCCATCGAGCTGCACTGGGATTTGCTTCCCATCGCGCTGCACTCGGACACACTTCCCATCGCGCTGCACTGGGACTCACTTCCCCTCGTGGTGCACCGGGACTCACTTCCTATCGCGCAGCACTGGGACTCACTTTCCCTTGCGCTGCACTGGGATTCACTTCCCCAAACATTGCACTGGGACTCACTTCCCCTCGCGCTGCACTGGGATTCACTTCCCCTCACGCTGCACTGGGACTCACTTCCCATCGCGCTGCACTGGGACTCACTTCCTCTTGCGCTGCACTGGGACTCATGTCCCCTTGTGCTGCACTGGGACTCACATCCCCTTGCGCTGCACTGGGATTCACTTGCCCTCACATTGCACTGTGACTCGCTTCCAATCGTGCTGCACTGGGACTCGCTTCCCCTTGCGCAGCACTGGGATTCACTTCCGCTCACATGCACTGGGACTCATTTTCCCTCACGCTGCACCGGGACTCACTTCCCATCGCGCTGCACCAGGACTCACTTCCCATCGCGCTGCACTGGGACTCATTTCCCCTCACATTGCACTGGGACTCACTTCCCATCGTGTTGCACTGGGACTCACTTCCATCACGCTGCACTGGGATTCACTATCCCAAATATTGCACTGGGACTCGCTTCCCATCGCGCTACACTGGGATTCACTTCCCCAAACATTGCACTGGAACTCGCTTCCCATCACGCTGTACTGGGACTCACTTACCATCACGCTGCACTGGGACTCACTTACCATCGCGCTGCACTGGGACTCACTTACCATGGCTGCACTGGGAATTGCATTCCCCTCACATTGCACTGGGACTCACTTCCCATCGCACTGCACTGGGACTCATGTCACCTTGCGCTGCACTGGGACTCACTTGCCCTCGCGTTGCACTGCGACTCTCTTCTCATCATGCTGCACTGAGACTAACTTCCCCTCGTGCTGTACTGGGATTCACTTCCCCTCACATTGAACTGAGACTCGCTTTCCATCGCGCTGCACTGGGATACACTTCCCCTTGCACTGCACTGGGATTCACTTGCCCTCGCGTTGTACTGCGACTCCCTTCTCATCGTGCTGCACTGGGATTTGCTTCCCCTTGCGCACCACTTGGATTCACTTCCCCTCACATTGCACTGGGACTCGCTTCCCATCGCGCTGCACTGGGACACGCTTCCCCTCACATTGCACTGAGACTCACTTCCCATTGTGCTGCACCGGGACTCGCTTCCCATCGAGCTGCACTGGGATTTGCTTCCCATCGCGCTGCACTGGGATTCACTTCCCATTGTGCTGCACTGGGACTCGCTTCCCATCGAGCTGCACTGGGATTTGCTTCCCATCGCGCTGCACTGGGATTCACTTCCCATTGTGCTGCACTGGGACTCGTGTCCCCTTGTGCTGCACTGGGACTCACATCTCCTTGCGCTGCACTGGGATTCACTTGCCCTCACATTGCACTACGACTCGCTTCCAATCGTGCTGCACCGGGACACACTTCCCCTTGCGCAGCACTGGGAATCACTTCCCCTCGCGCTGCACTGGGATTCACTTCCCCAAATATTGCACTGGGACTCACTTCCCCTCGCGCTGCACTGGGACTTGCTTCCCATCACGCTGCACTGGGATTCACTTTCCATCATGCTGCACTGGGACTCACTTCCCATCGCGCTGCTCCGGGACTCACTTCCCATCGAGCTGCACTGGGACTCACGTCCCCTTGTGCTGCACTGGGACTCATGTCCCCTTGTGCTGCACTGGGACTCACATCCCCTTGCGCTGCACTGGGATTCACTTGCCCTCACATTGCACTACGACTCGCTTCCAATCGTGCTGCACCGGGACTCACTTCCCCTTGCGCAGCACTGGGACTCACTTTCCCTTGCGCTGCACTGGGATTCACTTCCCCAAACATTGCACTGGGACTCACATCCCTTGCGCTGCACTGGGATTCACTTGCCCTCACATTGCACTACGACTCGCTTCCAATCGTGCTGCACCGGGATTCACTTCCCCTTGCGCAGCACTGGGATTCACTTGCCCTCACATTGCACTGGGACTCGCTTCCCATCGTGCTACACTGGGACTCGCTTCCCCAAACATTGCACTGGGACTCACTTCCCATCGCGCTGCACTGGGACTCACTTACCATCGCGCTGCACTGGGACTCACTTCCCATCGCGCTGCACTGGGACTCACTTCCCATCGCGCTGCACTGGGACTCACTTCCCATCGCGCTGCACCGGGACTCACTTCCTATCGCACTGCACTGGGACTCACTTCCCCTTGCGCTGCACTGGAACTCACATCCCCGTGCGCTGCACTGAGATTCACTTGCCCTCGCGCTGCACTGCGACTCCCTTCTCATCGTGCTGCAATGGGACTCTCTTCCCCTTGCGCTGCAATGGGACTCACTTCCCCAAACATTGCACTGGGACTCGCTTCCCATCGCGCTGCACTGGGACTCGCTTCCCCTCACATTGCACTGAAACTCACTTCCCATTGTGCTGCACTGGGACTCGCTTCCCATCGCGCTGCACTGGGACTTGCTTCCCCTCACATTGCACTGAGACTCACTTCCCATTGTGCTGCACTGGGACTCGCTTCCCATCGAGCTGCACTGGGATTTGCTTCCCATCGCGCTGCACTGGGATTCGCTTCCCATCGAGCTGCACTGGGATTTGCTTCCCATCGAGCTGCACTGGGATTCGCTTCCCATTGTGCTGCACTGGGACTCACTTCTCCTCATATTGCACTGAGACTCACTTCCCATTGTGCTGCATTGGGACTCGCTTCCCATCGAGCTGCACTGGGATTTGCTTCCCATCGCGCTGCACTCGGACTCACTTCCCATCGCGCTGCACTGGGACTCACTTCCTCTTGCGCTGCACTGGGACCCATGTCCCCTTGTGCTGCACTGGGACTCACATCCCCTTGCGCTGCACTGGGATTCACTTGCCCTCACATTGCACTGTGACTTGCTTCCAATCGTGCTGCACTGGGACTCGCCCCCCCTTGCGCAGCACTGGGATTCACTTCTCCTCACATGCACTGTGAGTCATTTCCCCTCACGCTGCACCGGGACTCACTTCCAATCGTGCTGCACCGGGACTCACTTCCCCTTGCGCAGCACTGGGACTCACTTTCCCTTGCGCTGCACTGGGATTCACTTCCCCAAACATTGCACTGTGACTCACATCCCCTTGCGCTGCACTGGGATTCACTTGCCCTCACATTGCACTACGACTCGCTTCCAATCGTGCTGCACCGGGACTCACTTCCCCTTGCGCAGCACTGGGATTCACTTGCCCTCACATTGCACTGGGACTCGCTTCCCCAAACATTGCACTGGGACTCACTTCCCATCGCGCTGCACTGGGACTCACTTACCATCGTGCTGCACTGGGACTCACTTCCCATCGCGCTGCACTGGGACTCACTTCCCATCGCGCTGCACTGGGACTCACTTCCTATCGCACTGCACTGGGACTCACTTCCCCTTGCGCTGCACTGGAACTCACATCCCCGTGCGCTGCACTGAGATTCACTTGCCCTCGCGCTGCACTGCGACTCCCTTCTCATCGTGCTGCAATGGGACTCTCTTCCCCTTGCGCTGCAATGGGACTCACTTCCCCAAACATTGCACTGGGACTCGCTTCCCATCGTGCTGCACTGGGACTCACTTCACATCGCGCTGCACTGGGACTCAATTACCATCGCACTGCACTGGGATTCACTATCCCAAACATTGCACTGGGACTCGCTTCCCATCGCGCTGCACTGGGACTCACTTCCCATCGCGCTGCACTGGGACTCACTTACCATGGCTGCACTGGGAATTGCATTCCCCTCACATTGCACTGGGACTCACTTCCCATCGCACTGCACTGGGACTCATGTCACCTTGCGCTGCACTGAGATTCACTTGCCCTCGCGTTGCATTGTGACTCGCTTCTCATCGTGCTGCACTGAGACTAACTTCCCCTCGTGCTGTACTGGGATTCACTTCCCCTCACATTGAACTGGGACTCGCTTTCCATTGCACTGCATTGGGATACACTTCCCCTTGCACTGCACTGGGATTCACTAGCCCTCGCGTTGTACTGCGACTCCCTTCTCATCGCGCTGCACTGGGATTCGCTTCCCCTTGCGCACCACTTGGATTCACTTCCCCTCACATTGCACTGGGCTCACTTCCCATGGCGCTGCACTGGGACTCGCTTCCCATCGCGCTGCACTGGGACTCGCTTCCCCTCACATTGCACTGAAACTCACTTCCCATTGTGCTGCACTGGGACTCGCTTCCCATCGAGCTGCACTGGGATTTGCTTCCCATCGCGCTGCACTGGGATTCGCTTCCCATCGAGCTGCACTGGGATTTGCTTCCCATCGAGCTGCACTGGGATTCGCTTCCCATTGTGCTGCACAGGGACTCGCTTCTCCTCATATTGCACTGAGACTCACTCCCCATTGTGCTGCATTGGGACTCGCTTCCCATCGAGCTGCACTGGGATTTGCTTCCCATCGCGCTGCACTCGGACACACTTCCCATCGCGCTGCACTGGGTCTCACTTCCCCTCGTGGTGCACCGGGACTCACTTCCTATCGCACAGCACTGGGACTCACTTTCCCTTGCGCTGCACTGGGATTCACTTCCCCAAACATTGCACTGGGACTCACTTCCCATCGCGCTGCACTGGGATTCACTTCCCCTCACGCTGCACTGGGACTCACTTCCCATCGCGCTGCACTGGGACTCACTTCCTCTTGCGCTGCACTGGGACTCATGTCCCCTTGTGCTGCACTGGGACTCACATCCCCTTGCGCTGCACTGGGATTCACTTGCCCTCACATTGCACTGTGACTTGCTTCCAATCGTGCTGCATTGGGACTCGCTTCCCCTTGCGCAGCACTGGGATTCACTTCCCCTCACATGCACTGGGACTCATTTCCCCTCACGCTGCACCGGGACTCATTTCCCATCGCGCTGCACCAGGACTCACTTCCCATCGCGCTGCACTGGGACTCATTTCCCCTCACATTGCACTGGGACTCACTTCCCATCGTGTTGCACTGGGACTCACTTCCCATCGTGTTGCACTGGGACTCACTTCCCATCACGCTGCACTGGGATTCACTATCCCAAATATTGCACTGGGACTCGCTTCCCATCGCGCTACACTGGGATTCACTTCCCCAAACATTGCACTGGAACTCGCTTCCCATCACGCTGTACTGGGACTCACTTACCATCACGCTGCACTGGGACTCACTTACCATCGCGCTGCACTGGGACTCACTTACCATGGCTGCACTGGGAATTGCATTCCCCTCACATTGCACTGGGACTCACTTCCCATCGCACTGCACTGGGACTCATGTCACCTTGCGCTGCACTGGGACTCACTTGCCCTCGCGTTGCACTGCGACTCTCTTCTCATCATGCTGCACTGAGACTAACTTCCCCTCGTGCTGTACTGGGATTCACTTCCCCTCACATTGAACTGGGACTCGCTTTCCATCGCGCTGCACTGGGATACACTTCCCCTTGCACTGCACTGGGATTCACTTGCCCTCGCGTTGTACTGCGACTCCCTTCTCATCGTGCTGCACTGGGATTCGCTTCCCCTTGCGCACCACTTGGATTCACTTCCCCTCACATTGCACTGGGACTCGCTTCCCATCGCGCTGCACTGGGACACGCTTCCCCTCACATTGCACTGAGACTCACTTCCCATTGTGCTGCACCGGGACTCGCTTCCCATCGAGCTGCACTGGGATTTGCTTCCCATCGCGCTGCACTGGGATTCACTTCCCATTGTGCTGCACTGGGACTCGCTTCCCATCGAGCTGCACTCGGACTCACTTCCCATCGCGCTGCAGTGGGACTCACTTCCTATCGCGCAGCACTGGGACTCACTTTCCCTTGCGCTGCACTGGGATTCACTTCCCCAAACATTGCACTGGGACTCACTTCCCCTCGCGCTGCACTGGCACTCACTTCCCCTCGTGGTGCACTGGGACTCACTTCCTATCGCGCAGCACTGGGACTCACTTTCCCTTGCGCTGCACTGGGATTCACTTCCCCAAACATTGCACTGGGACTCACTTCCCCTCGCGCTGCACTGGCACTCACTTCCCCTCGCGCTGCACTGGGACTCACTTCCCCTCACGCTGCACTGGGATTCACTTTCCATCATGCTGCACTGGGACTCACTTCCCATCACGCTGCACCGGGACTCACTTCCCCTCACGCTGCACCGGGACTCACTTCCCATCGCGCTGCACCGGGACTCACTTCCCATCGCGCTGCACCGGGACTCACTTCCCATCGCGCTGCACTGGGACTCACGTCCCCTTGTGCTGCACTGGGACTCGTGTCCCCTTGTGCTGCACTGGGACTCACATCCCCTTGCGCTGCACTGGGATTCACTTCCCCAAACATTGCACTGGGACTCACTTCCCGTCGCGCTGCACTGGCACTCACTTCCCCTCGCGCTGCACTGGGACTTGCTTCCCATCACGCTGCACTGGGATTCACTTTCCATCATGCTGCACTGGGACTCACTTCCCATCGCGCTGCACCGGGACTCACTTCCCCTCACGCTGCACCGGGACTCACTTCCCATCGCGCTGCACCGGGACTCACTTCCCATCGCGCTGCACCGGGACTCACTTCCCATCGCGCTGCACCGGGACTCACTTCCCATCGCGCTGCACTGGGACTCACGTCCCCTTGTGCTGCACTGGGACTCGTGTCCCCTTGTGATGCACTGGGACTCACATCCCCTTGCGCTGCACTGGGATTCACTTGCCCTCACATTGCACTACGACTCGCTTCCAATCGTGCTGCACCGGGACTCACTTCCCCTTGCGCAGCACTGGGACTCACTTTCCCTTGCGCTGCACTGGGATTCACTTCCCCAAACATTGCACTGGGACTCACTTCCCCTCGCGCTGCACTGGGACTCGCTTCCCATCACGATGCACTGGGATTCACTTTCCATCATGCTGCACTGGGACTCACTTCCCATCGCGCTGCACCGGGACTCACTTCCCATCGAGCTGCACTGGGACTCACTTCCCATCGCGCTGCACCGGGACTCACTTCCCCTTGCGCAGCACTGGGATTCACTTGCCCTCACATTGCACTGGGACTCGCTTCCCATCGTGCTACACTGGGACTCGCTTCCCCAAACATTGCACTGGGACTCACTTCCCATCGCGCTGCACTGGGACTCACTTACCATCGCGCTGCACTGGGACTCACTTCCCATCGCGCTGCACTGGGACTCACTTCCCATCGCGCTGCACTGTGACTCACTTCCCATCGCGCTGCACTGGGACTCACTTCCCATCGCGCTGCACTGGGACTCACTTCCCATCGCGCTGCACTGGGACTCACTTCCCCTTGCGCTGCACTGGAACTCACATCCCCGTGCGCTGCACTGAAATTCACTTGCCCTCGCGCTGCACTGCGACTCCCTTCTCATCGTGCTGCAATGGGACTCTCTTCCCCTTGCGCTGCAATGGGACTCACTTCCCCAAACATTGCACTGGGACTCGCTTCCCATCGCGCTGCACTGGGACTCACTTCACATCGCGCTGCACTGGGACTCAATTACCATCGCACTGCACTGGGATTCACTATCCCAAACATTGCACTGGGACTCGCTTCCCATCGCGCTGCACTGGGACTCACTTACCATCGCGCTGCACTGGGAATTGCATTCCCCTCACATTGCACTGGGACTCACTTCCCATCGCACTGCACTGGGACTCATGTCACCTTGCGCTGCACTGGGACGCACTTGCCCTCGCGCTGCACTGGGACTCTCTTCTCATCATGCTGCACTGAGACAAACTTCCCCTCGTGCTGTACTGGGATTCACTTCCCCTCACATTGAACTGGGACTCGCTTTCCATCGCGCTGCACTGGGATACACTTCCCCTTGCACTGCACTGGGATACACTTGCCCTCGCATTGTACTGCGACTTCCTTCTCATCGTGCTGCACTGGGATTCGCTTCCCCTTGCGCACCACTTGGATTCACTTCCCCTCACATTGCACTGGGACTCGATTCCCATCGCGCTGCACTGGGACACGCTTCCCCTCACATTGCACTGAGACTCACTTCCCATTGTGCTGCACCGGGACTCGCTTCCCATCGAGCTGCACTGGGATTTGCTTCCCATCGCGCTGCACTGGGATTCGCTTCCCATTGTGCTGCACTGGGACTCGCTTCCCATCGAGCTGCACTCGGACTCACTTCCCATCGCGCTGCACTGGCACTCACTTCCTATCGCGCAGCACTGGGACTCACTTTCCCTTGCGCTGCACTGGGATTCACTTCCCCAAACATTGCACTGGGACTCACTTCCCCTCGCGCTGCACTGGCACTCACTTCCCCTCGCGCTGCACTGGGACACGCTTCCCATCACGCTGCACTGGGATTCACTTTTCATCATGCTGCACTGGGACTCACTTCCCATCGCGCTGCACAGGGACTCACTTCCCATCGCGCTGCACCGGGACTCACTTCCCCTCACGCTGCACGGGGACTCACTTCCCATCGCGCTGCACCGGGACTCACTTCCCATCGCGCTGCACCGGGACTCACTTCCCATCGCGCTGCACTGGGACTCACGTCCCCTTGTGCTGCACTGGGACTCACGTCCCCTTGTGCTGCACTGGGATTCACTTCCCCAAACATTGCACTGGGACTCACTTCCCCTCGTGCTGCACTGGGACTCGCTTCCCATCACGCTGCACTGGGATTCACTTTCCATCATGCTGCACTGGGACTCACTTCCCATCGCGCTGCACCGGGACTCACTTCCCATCGCGCTGCACTGGGACTCACGTCCCCTTGTGCTGCACTGGGACTCACATCCCCTTGCGCTGCACTGGGATTCACTTGCCCTCACATTGCACTACGACTCGCTTCCAATCGTGCTGCACCGGGACTCACTTCCCCTTGCGCAGCACTGGGACTCACTTTCCCTTGCGCTGCACTGGGATTCACTTCCCCAAACATTGCACTGGGACTCACATCCCCTTGCGCTGCACTGGGATTCACTTGCCCTCACATTGCACTACGACTCGCTTCCAATCGTGCTGCACCGGGACTCACTTCCCCTTGCGCAGCACTGGGATTCACTTGCCCTCACATTGCACAGGGACTTGCTTCCCATCGTGCTACACTGGGACTCGCTTCCCCAAACATTGCACTGGGACTCACTTCCCATCGCGCTGCACTGGGACTCACTTACCATCGTGCTGCACTGGGACTCACTTCCCATCGCGCTGCACTGGGACTCACTTCCCATCGCGCTGCACTGGGACTCACTTCCCATCGCGCTGCACCGGGACTCACTTCCCCTTGCGCTGCACTGGAACTCACATCCCCGTGCGCTGCACTGAGATTCACTTGCCCTCGCGCTGCACTGCGACTCCCTTCTCATCGTGCTGCAATGGGACTCTCTTCCCCTTGCGCTGCAATGGGACTCACTTCCCCAAACATTGCACTGGGACTCGCTTCCCATCGCGCTGCACTGGGACTCACTTCACATCGCGCTGCACTGGGACTCAATTACCATCGCACTGCACTGGGATTCACTATCCCAAACATTGCACTGGGACTCGCTTCCCATCGCGCTGCACTGGGACTCACTTCCCATCGCGCTGCACTGGGAATTGCATTCCCCTCACATTGCACTGGGACTCACTTCCCATCGCACTGCACTGGGACTCATGTCACCTTGCGCTGCACTGGGACTCACTTGCCCTCGCGTTGCACTGCGACTCTCTTCTCATCATGCTGCACTGAGACTAACTTCCCCTCGTGCTGTACTGGGATTCACTTCCCCTCACATTGAACTGGGACTCGCTTTCCATCGCGCTGCACTGGGATACACTTCCCCTTGCACTGCACTGGGATTCACTTGCCCTCGCGTTGTACTGCGACTCCCTTCTCATCGTGCTGCACTGGGATTTGCTTCCCCTTGCGCACCACTTGGATTCACTTCCCCTCACATTGCACTGGGACTCGCTTCCCATCGCGCTGCACTGGGACACGCTTCCCCTCACATTGCACTGAGACTCACTTCCCATTGTGCTGCACCGGGACTCGCTTCCCATCGAGCTGCACTGGGATTTGCTTCCCATCGCGCTGCACTGGGATTCGCTTCCCATTGTGCTGCACTGGGACTCGCTTCCCATCGCGCTGCACTGGGACTCACTTCCCCTCGTGGTGCACTGGGACTCACTTCCTATCGCGCAGCACTGGGACTCACTTTCCCTTGCGCTGCACTGGGATTCACTTCCCCAAACATTGCACTGGGACTCACTTCCCCTCGCGCTGCACTGGCACTCACTTCCCCTCGCGCTGCACTGGGACTCGCTTCCCATCACGCTGCACAGTGACTCACTTCCCATCGCGCTGCACCGGGACTCACTTCCCCTCACGCTGCACCGGGACTCACTTCCCATCGCGCTGCACCGGGACTCACTTCCCATCGCGCTGCACCGGGACTCACTTCCCATCGCGCTGCACTGGGACTCACGTCCGCTTGTGCTGCACTGGGACTCATGTCCCCTTGTGCTGCACTGGGACTCACGTCCCCTTGCGCTGCACTGGGATTCACTTGCCCTCACATTGCACTACGACTCGCTTCCAATCGTGCTGCACCGGGACTCACTTCCCCTTGCGCAGCACTGGGACTCTCTTTCCCTTGCGCTGCACTGGGATTCACTTCCCCAAACATTGCACTGGGACTCACTTCCCCTCGTGCTGCACTGGGACTCGCTTCCCATCACGCTGCACTGGGATTCACTTTCCATCATGCTGCACAGGGACTCACTTCCCATCGCGCTGCACCGGGACTCACTTCCCCTCACGCTGCACGGGGACTCACTTCCCATCGCGCTGCACTGGGACTCACTTCCCATCGCGCTGCACCGGGACTCACTTCCCATCGCGCTGCACTGGGACTCACGTTCCCTTGTGCTGCACTGGGACTCACATCCCCTTGCACTGCACTGGGATTCACTTGCCCTCACATTGCACTACGACTCGCTTCCAATCGTGCTGCACCGGGACTCACTTCCCCTTGCGCAGCACTGGGATTCACTTGCCCTCACATTGCACAGGGACTTGCTTCCCATCGTGCTACACTGGGACTCGTTTCCCCAAACATTGCACTGGGACTCACTTCCCATCGCGCTGCACTGGGACTCACTTACCATCGCGCTGCACTGGGACTCACTTCCCATCGCGCTGCACTGGGACTCACTTCCCATCGCGCTGCACCGGGACTCACTTCCCCTTGCGCTGCACTGGAACTCACTTTCCCTTGCGCAGCACTGGGATTCACTTGCCCTCGCGCTGCACTGCGACTCCCTTCTCATCGTGCTGCAATGGGACTCTCTTCCCCTTGCGCTGCAATGGGACTCACTTCCCCAAACATTGCACTGGGACTCGCTTCCCATCGCGCTGCACTGGGACTCACTTCACATCGCGCTGCACTGGGACTCAATTACCATCGCACTGCACTGGGATTCACTATCCCAAACATTGCACTGGGACTCGCTTCCCATCGCGCTGCACTGGGACTCACTTACCATCGCGCTGCACTGGGAATTGCATTCCCCTCACATTGCACTGGGACTCACTTCCCATCGCACTGCACTGGGACTCATGTCACCTTGCGCTGCACTGGGACTCACTTGCCCTCGCGTTGCACTGCGACTCTCTTCTCATCATGCTGCACTGAGACTAACTTCCCCTCGTGCTGTACTGGGATTCACTTCCCCTCACATTGAACTGGGACTCGCTTTCCATCGCGCTGCACTGGGATACACTTCCCCTTGCACTGCACTGGGATTCACTTGCCCTCGCGTTGCACTGCGACTCTCTTCTCATCATGCTGCACTGAGACTAACTTCCCCTCGTGCTGTACTGGGATTCACTTCCCCTCACATTGCACTGGGACTCGCTTCCCATCGCGCTGCACTGGGATTCGCTTCCCATTGTGCTGCACTCGGACTCACTTCCCATCGCGCTGCACTGGGACTCACTTCCCCTCGTGGTGCACCGGGACTCACTTCCTATCGCGCAGCACTGGGACTCACTTTCCCTTGCGCTGCACTGGGATTCACTTCCCCAAACATTGCACTGGGACTCACTTCCCCTCGCGCTGCACTGGCACTCACTTCCCCTCGCGCTGCACTGGGACTCGCTTCCCATCACGCTGCACTGGGATTCACTTTCCATCATGCTGCACTGGGACTCACTTCCCATCGCGCTGCACCGGGACTCACTTCCCATCGCGCTGCACCGGGACTCACTTCCCCAAACATTGCACTGGGACTCACTTCCCCTCGTGCTGCACTGGGACTCGCTTCCCATCACGCTGCACTGGGATTCACTTTCCATCATGCTGCACCGGGACTCACTTCCCATCGCGCTGCACCGGGACTCACTTCCCATCGCGCTGCACTGGGACTCACGTCCCCTTGTGCTGCACTGGGACTCATGTCCCCTTATGCTGCACTGGGACTCACATCCCCTTGCGCTGCACTGGGATTCACTTGCCCTCACATTGCACTACGACTCGCTTCCAATCGTGCTGCACCGGGACTCACTTCCCCTTGCGCAGCACTGGGACTCATGTCCCCTTATGCTGCACTGGGATTCACTTCCCCAAACATTGCACTGGGACTCACATCCCCTTGCGCTGCACTGGGATTCACTTGCCCTCACATTGCACTACGACTCGCTTCCAATCGTGCTGCACCGGGACTCACTTCCCCTTGCGCAGCACTGGGATTCACTTGCCCTCACATTGCACAGGGACTTGCTTCCCATCGTGCTACACTGGGACTCACTTCCCCAAACATTGCACTGGGACTCACTTCCCATCGCGCTGCACTGGGACTCACTTACCATCGCGCTGCACTGGGACTCACTTCCCATCGCGCTGCACTGGGACTCACTTCCCATCGCGCTGCACCGGGACTCACTTCCTATCGCACTGCACTGGGACTCACTTCCCCAAACATTGCACTGGGACTCACTTCCCCTTGCGCAGCACCGGGACTCACTTTCCCTTGCGCAGCACTGGGATTCACTTGCCCTCACATTGCACTGGGACTCGCTTCCCATCGTGCTACACTGGGACTCGCTTCCCCAAACATTGCACTGGGACTCACTTCCCATCGCGCTGCACTGGGACTCACTTCCCATCGCGCTGCACCGGGACTCACTTCCTATCGCACTGCACTGGGACTCACTTCCCCTTGCGCTGCACTGGAACTCACATCCCCGTGCGCTGCACTGAGATTCACTTGCCCTCGCGCTGCACTGCGACTCCCTTCTCATCGTGCTGCAATGGGACTCTCTTCCCCTCGCGCTGCACTGGGACTCACTTCACATCGCGCTGCACTGGGACTCGATTACCATCGCACTGCACTGGGATTCACTATCCCAAACATTGCATTGGGACTCGCTTCCCATCGCGCTGCACTGGGACTCACTTCCCATCGCGCTGCACTGGGACTCACTTCCCATCGCGCTGCACTGGGACTCACTTACCATGGCTGCACTGGGAATTGCATTCCCCTCACATTGCACTGGGACTCACTTCCCATCGCACTGCACTGGGACTCATGTCACCTTGCGCTGCACTGAGATTCACTTGCCCTCGCGTTGCATTGTGACTCTCTTCTCATCGTGCTGCACTGAGACTAACTTCCCCTCGTGCTGTACTGGGATTCACTTCCCCTCACATTGAACTGGGACTCGCTTTCCATTGCGCTGCATTGGGATACACTTCCCCTTGCACTGCACTGGGATTCACTAGCCCTCGCGTTGTACTGCGACTCCCTTCTCATCGCGCTGCACTGGGATTCGCTTCCCCTTGCGCACCACTTGGATTCACTTCCCCTCACATTGCACTGGGACTCGCTTCCCATCGCGCTGCGCTGGGACTCGCTTCCCATCGCGCTGCTATGGGACTCGCTTCCCCTCACATTGCACTGAAACTCACTTCCCATTGTGCTGCACTGGGACTCGCTTCCCATCGCGCTGCACTGGGACTTGCTTCCCCTCACATTGCACTGAGACTCACTTCCCATTGTGCTGCACTGGGACTCGCTTCCCATCGAGCTGCACTGGGATTTGCTTCCCATCGCGCTGCACTGGGATTCGCTTCCCATCGAGCTGCACTGGGATTTGCTTCCCATCGAGCTGCACTGGGATTCGCTTCCCATTGTGCTGCACTGGGACTCACTTCTCCTCATATTGCACTGAGACTCACTTCCCATTGTGCTGCACTGGGACTCGCTTCCCATCGAGCTGCACTGGGATTTGCTTCCCATCGCGCTGCACTCGGACTCACTTCCCATCGCGCTGCACTGGGACTCACTTCCCCTCGTGGTGCACCGGGACTCACTTCCTATCGCGCAGCACTGGGACTCATTTTCCCTTGCGCTGCACTGGGATTCACTTCCCCAAACATTGCACTGGGACTCGCTTCCCATCGAGCTGCACTGGGATTTGATTCCCATCGCGCTCCACTCGGACTCACTTCCCATCGCGCTGCACTGGGACTCACTTCCCCTCACGCTGCACTGGGACTCGCTTCCCCTTGCGCAGCACTGGGATTCACTTCCCCTCACATTGCACTGGGACTCACTTCCCCTCACACTGCACCGGGACTCACTTCCCATCGCGCTGCACCAGGACTCACTTCCCAAAGCGCTGCACCGGTACTCTTTCCCCTCGTGCTGCGCCAGGAATCACATCCCCTCGCACTGCACTGGGACATGCTTCCCATTCTGCTGCACTGGGACTTGCTTCCCCTCGTGCTGCACTGGGACTTGCTTCTCCTTGCGCTGCGCTGGGAATCACTTCCCCTTGCGGTGCACTGGGAATCACTTCCCCTCGCGTTGCGCTGGGACTCACTTCCCCTCGCGCTGCGCTGGGAATCGCTTCCCCTCGCGTTGCACTGGGAATCGCTTCCCCTCACATTGCACTGGGACTCACTTTCCTTCATGCTGAACTGGGATTCACTTCCTTTCAGTCTGCACTGGGACTTGCTTCCTTTTGCGTTGCACTGAGACTCACTTCCCCTCACGCTGCACTGGGACTCACTTCCCATCGCGCTGCACTGGGACTCACTTCCTCTTGCGCTGCACTGGGACTCATGTCCCCTTGTGCTGCACTGGGATTCACATCCCCTTGCGCTGCACTGGGATTCACTTGCCCTCACATTGCACTGCGACTCGCTTCCAATCGTGCTGCACTGGGACTCGCTTCCCCTTGCGCAGCACTGGGATTCACTTCCCCTCACATGCACTGGGACTCACTTCCCCTCACGCTGCACCGGGACTCACTTCCCATCGCGCTGCACTGGGACTCACTTACCATCGCGCTGCACTGGGACTCGCTTCCCCTCACATTGCACTGGGACTCACTTCCCATTGTGCTGCACTGGGACTCGCTTCCCATCGCGCTGCACTGGGACTCGCTTCCCATCGCGCTGCACTGGGACTCGCTTCCCCTCACATTGCACTGAGACTCACTTCCCATTGTGCTGCACTGGGACTCGCTTCCCATCGAGCTGCACTGCGATTTGCTTCCCATCGCGCTGCACTGGGATTCACTTCCCATTGTGCTGCACTGGGACTCGCTTCCCATTGTGCTGCACTGGGACTCACTTCTCCTCACATTGCACTGAGACTCACTTCCCATTGTGCTGCACTGGGACTCGCTTCCCATCGAGCTGCACTGGGATTCGCTTCCCATCGCGCTGCACTGGGATTCGCTTCCCATCGCGCTGCACTGGGATTCGCTTCCCATCGAGCTGCACTGGGATTCGCTTCCTATTGTGCTGCACTGGGACTCACTTCTCCTCACATTGCACTGAGACTCACTTCCCATTGTGCTGCACTGGGACTCGCTTCCCATCGAGCTGCACTGGGATTTGCTTCCCATCGCGCTGCACTCGGACTCACTTCCCCTTGTGCTGCTCTGGCACTCACTTCCCCTCGTGGTGCACCGGACTCACTTCCTATCGCGCAGCACTGGGACTCACTTTCCCTTGCGCTGCACTGGGATTCACTTCCCCAAACATTGCACTGGGACTCACTTCCTCTCGCGCTGCACTGGGATTCACTTCCCCTCACGCTGCACTGGGACTCACTTCCCATCGCGCTGCACTGGGACTCACTTTCCCTTGCGCTGCACTGGGATTCACTTCCCCAAACATTGCACTGGGATTCACTTCCCCTCACGCTGCACTGGGACTCACTTCCCATCGCGCTGCACTGGGACTCACTTTCCATCACGTTGCACTGGGACTCACTTCCCATTGCGCTGCACTGGGACTCACTTACTCTTGTGCTGCACTGGGACTCATGTCCCCTTGTGCTGCACTGGGACTCACATCCCCTTGCGCTGCACTGGGATTCACTTGCCCTCACATTGCACTGCGACTTGCTTCCAATCGTGCTGCACTGGGACTCGCTTCCCATTGTGCTGCACTGGGACTCACTTCTCCTCACATTGCACTGAGACTCACTTCCCATTGTGCTGCACCGGGACTCACTTCCCCAAACATTGCACTGGGACTCACTTCCCCTCGTGCTGCACTGGGACTCGCTTCCCATCACGCTGCACTGGGATTCACTTTCCATCATGCTGCACCGGGACTCACTTCCCATCGCGCTGCACCGGGACTCACTTCCCATCGCGCTGCACTGGGACTCACGTCCCCTTGTGCTGCACTGGGACTCATGTCCCCTTATGCTGCACTGGGACTCACATCCCCTTGCGCTGCACTGGGATTCACTTGCCCTCACATTGCACTACGACTCGCTTCCAATCGTGCTGCACCGGGACTCACTTCCCCTTGCGCAGCACTGGGACTCACTTTCCCTTGCGCTGCACTGGGATTCACTTCCCCAAACATTGCACTGGGACTCACTTCCCCTTGCGCAGCACTGGGATTCACTTGCCCTCACATTGCACAGGGACTTGCTTCCCATCGTGCTACACTGGGACTCACTTCCCCAAACATTGCACTGGGACTCACTTCCCATCGCGCTGCACTGGGACTCACTTACCATCGCGCTGCACTGGGACTCACTTCCCATCGCGCTGCACTGGGACTCACTTCCCATCGCGCTGCACCGGGACTCACTTCCTATCGCACTGCACTGGGACTCACTTCCCCAAACATTGCACTGGGACTCACTTCCCCTTGCGCAGCACCGGGACTCACTTTCCCTTGCGCAGCACTGGGATTCACTTGCCCTCACATTGCACTGGGACTCGCTTCCCATCGTGCTACACTGGGACTCGCTTCCCCAAACATTGCACTGGGACTCACTTCCCATCGCGCTGCACTGGGACTCACTTCCCATCGCGCTGCACCGGGACTCACTTCCTATCGCACTGCACTGGGACTCACTTCCCCTTGCGCTGCACTGGAACTCACATCCCCGTGCGCTGCACTGAGATTCACTTGCCCTCGCGCTGCACTGCGACTCCCTTCTCATCGTGCTGCAATGGGACTCTCTTCCCCTCGCGCTGCACTGGGACTCACTTCACATCGCGCTGCACTGGGACTCGATTACCATCGCACTGCACTGGGATTCACTATCCCAAACATTGCATTGGGACTCGCTTCCCATCGCGCTGCACTGGGACTCACTTCCCATCGCGCTGCACTGGGACTCACTTCCCATCGCGCTGCACTGGGACTCACTTACCATGGCTGCACTGGGAATTGCATTCCCCTCACATTGCACTGGGACTCACTTCCCATCGCACTGCACTGGGACTCATGTCACCTTGCGCTGCACTGAGATTCACTTGCCCTCGCGTTGCATTGTGACTCTCTTCTCATCGTGCTGCACTGAGACTAACTTCCCCTCGTGCTGTACTGGGATTCACTTCCCCTCACATTGAACTGGGACTCGCTTTCCATTGCGCTGCATTGGGATACACTTCCCCTTGCACTGCACTGGGATTCACTAGCCCTCGCGTTGTACTGCGACTCCCTTCTCATCGCGCTGCACTGGGATTCGCTTCCCCTTGCGCACCACTTGGATTCACTTCCCCTCACATTGCACTGGGACTCGCTTCCCATCGCGCTGCGCTGGGACTCGCTTCCCATCGCGCTGCACTGGGACTCGCTTCCCCTCACATTGCACTGAAACTCACTTCCCATTGTGCTGCACTGGGACTCGCTTCCCATCGCGCTGCACTGGGACTTGCTTCCCCTCACATTGCACTGAGACTCACTTCCCATTGTGCTGCACTGGGACTCGCTTCCCATCGAGCTGCACTGGGATTTGCTTCCCATCGCGCTGCACTGGGATTCGCTTCCCATCGAGCTGCACTGGGATTAGCTTCCCATCGAGCTGCACTGGGATTCGCTTCCCATTGTGCTGCACTGGGACTCACTTCTCCTCATATTGCACTGAGACTCACTTCCCATTGTGCTGCACTGGGACTCGCTTCCCATCGAGCTGCACTGGGATTTGCTTCCCATCGCGCTGCACTCGGACTCACTTCCCATCGCGCTGCACTGGGACTCACTTCCCCTCGTGGTGCACCGGGACTCACTTCCTATCGCGCAGCACTGGGACTCATTTTCCCTTGCGATGCACTGGGATTCACTTCCCCAAACATTGCACTGGGACTCGCTTCCCATCGAGCTGCACTGGGATTTGATTCCCATCGCGCTCCACTCGGACTCACTTCCCATCGCGCTGCACTGGGACTCACTTCCCCTCACGCTGCACTGGGACTCGCTTCCCCTTGCGCAGCACTGGGATTCACTTCCCCTCACATTGCACTGGGACTCACTTCCCCTCACACTGCACCGGGACTCACTTCCCATCGCGCTGCACCAGGACTCACTTCCCAAAGCGCTGCACCGGTACTCTTTCCCCTCGTGCTGCGCCAGGAATCACATCCCCTCGCACTGCACTGGGACATGCTTCCCATTCTGCTGCACTGGGACTTGCTTCCCCTCGTGCTGCACTGGGACTTGCTTCTCCTTGCGCTGCGCTGGGAATCACTTCCCCTTGCGGTGCACTGGGAATCACTTCCCCTCGCGTTGCGCTGGGACTCACTTCCCCTCGCGTTGCACTGGGAATCGCTTCCCCTCACATTGCACTGGGACTCACTTTCCTTCATGCTGAACTGGGATTCACTTCCTTTCAGTCTGCACTGGGACTTGCTTCCTTTTGCGTTGCACTGAGACTCACTTCCCCTCACGCTGCACTGGGACTCACTTCCCATCGCGCTGCACTGGGACTCACTTCCTCTTGCGCTGCACTGGGACTCATGTCCCCTTGTGCTGCACTGGGATTCACATCCCCTTGCGCTGCACTGGGATTCACTTGCCCTCACATTGCACTGCAACTCGCTTCCAATCGTGCTGCACTGGGACTCGCTTCCCCTTGCGCAGCACTGGGATTCACTTCCCCTCACATGCACTGGGACTCACTTCCCCTCACGCTGCACCGGGACTCACTTCCCATCGCGCTGCACTGGGACTCACTTACCATCGCGCTGCACTGGGACTCGCTTCCCCTCACATTGCACTGGGACTCACTTCCCATTGTGCTGCACTGGGACTCGCTTCCCATCGCGCTGCACTGGGACTCGCTTCCCATCGCGCTGCACTGGGACTCGCTTCCCCTCACATTGCACTGAGACTCACTTCCCATTGTGCTGCACTGGGACTCGCTTCCCATCGAGCTGCACTGGGATTTGCTTCCCATCGCGCTGCACTGGGATTCACTTCCCATTGTGCTGCACTGGGACTCGCTTCCCATTGTGCTGCACTGGGACTCACTTCTCCTCACATTGCACTGAGACTCACTTCCCATTGTGCTGCACTGGGACTCACTTCCCATCGAGCTGCACTGGGATTCGCTTCCCATCGCGCTGCACTGGGATTCGCTTCCCATCGAGCTGCACTGGGATTCGCTTCCCATCGAGCTGCACTGGGATTCGCTTCCCATTGTGCTGCACTGGGACTCACTTCTCCTCACATTGCACTGAGACTCACTTCCCATTGTGCTGCACTGGGACTCGCTTCCCATCGAGCTGCACTGGGATTTGCTTCCCATCGCGCTGCACTCGGACTCACTTCCCCTAGTGCTGCACTGGGATTTGCTTCCCCTCGTGGTGCACCGGACTCACTTCCTATCGCGCAGCACTGGGACTCACTTTCCCTTGCGCTGCACTGGGATTCACTTCCCCAAACATTGCACTGGGACTCACTTCCCGTCGCGCTGCACTGGGATTCACTTCCCCTCACGCTGCACTGGGACTCACTTCCCATCGCGCTGCACTGGGACTCACTTTCCATCACGTTGCACTGGGACTCACTTCCCATTGCGCTGCACTGGGACTCACTTACTCTTGCGCTGCACTGGGACTCATGTCCCCTTGTGCTGCACTGGGACTCACATCCCCTTGCGCTGCACTGGGATTCACTTGCCCTCACATTGCACTGCGACTTGCTTCCAATCGTGCTGCACTGGGACTCGCTTCCCCTTGCGCAGCACTGGGATTCACTTCCCCTCACATTGCACTGGGACTCACTTCCCATCACGCTGCACCGGGACTCACTTCCCATCGCGCTGCACCAGGACTCACTTCCCATCGCGCTGCACTGGGACTCACTTCCCATTGTGCTGCACTGGGACTCGCTTCCCATCGCGCTGCACTGGGACTCGCTTCCCCTCACATTGCACTGAGACTCACTTCCCATTGTGCTGCACTGGGATTTGCTTCCCATCGCGCTGCACTGGGATTCGCTTCCCATCGAGCTGCACTGGGATTTGCTTCCCATCGAGCTGCACTGGGATTCGCTTCCCATTGTGCTGCACTGGGACTCACTTCTCCTCACATTGCACTGAGACTCACTTCCCATTGTGCTGCACTGGTACTCGCTTCCCCTCACATTGCACTGAGACTCACTTCCCATTGTGCTGCACTGGGATTTCCTTCCCATCGCGCTGCACTGGGATTTGCTTCCCATCGCGCTGCACTGGAACTCACTTCCCATCGCGCTGCACTGGGACTCACTTACCATGGCTGCACTGGGAATTGCATTCCCCTCACATTGCACTGGGACTCACTTCCCATCGCACTGCACTGGGACTCATGTCACCTTGCGCTGCACTGAGATTCACTTGCCCTCGCGTTGCATTGTGACTCTCTTCTCATCGTGCTGCACTGAGACTAACTTCCCCTCGTGCTGTACTGGGATTCACTTCCCCTCACATTGAACTGGGACTCGCTTTCCATTGCGCTGCATTGGGATACACTTCCCCTTGCGCTGCACTGGGATTCGCTTCCCCTTGCGCACCATTTGGATTCACTTCCCCTCACATTGCACTGGGACTCGCTTTCCATCGCGCTGCACTGGGACTCGCTTCCCCTCACATTGCACTGAGACTCACTTCCCATTGTGCTGCACTGGGACTCGCTTCCCATCGCGCTGCACTGGGTCTCGCTTCCTCTCACATTGCACTGAGACTCACTTCCCATTGTGCTGCACTGGGACTCGCTTCCCATCGAGCTGCACTGGGATTTGCTTCCCATCGCGCTGCACTGGGATTCGCTTCCCATCGAGCTGCACTGGGATTTGCTTCCCATCGAGCTGCACTGGGATTCGCTTCCCATTGTGCTGCACTGGGACTCACTTCTCCTCATATTGCACTGAGACTCACTTACCATTGTGCTGCACTGGGACTCGCTTCCCATCGAGCTGCACTGGGATTTGCTTCCCATCGCGCTGCACTCGGACTCACTTCCCATCGCGCTGCACTGGGACTCACTTCCCCTCGTGGTGCACCGGGACTCACTTCCTATCGCGCAGCACTGGGACTCATTTTCCCTTGCGCTGCACTGGGATTCACTTCCCCAAACATTGCACTGGGACTCGCTTCCCATCGAGCTGCACTGGGATTTGATTCCCATCGTGCTCCACTCGGACTCACGTCCCATCGCGCTGCACTGGGACTCACTTCCCCGCACGCTGCACTGGGACTCGCTTCCCCTTGCGCAGCACTGGGATTCACTTCCCCTCACATTGCACTGGGACTCACTTCCCCTCACACTGCACCGGGACTCACTTCCCATCGCGCTGCACCAGGACTCACTTCCCAAAGCGCTGCACCGGTACTCTTTCCCCTCGTGCTGCGCCAGGAATCACATCCCCTCGCACTGCACTGGGACATGCTTCCCATTCTGCTGCACTGGGACTTGCTTCCCCTCGTGCTGCACTGGGACTTGCTTCTCCTTGCGCTGCGCTGGGAATCACTTCCCCTTGCGGTGCACTGGGAATCACTTCCCCTCGCGTTGCGCTGGGACTCACTTCCCCTCGCGCTGCGCTGGGAATCGCTTCCCCTCGCGTTGCACTGGGAATCGCTTCCCCTCACATTGCACTGGGACTCACTTTCCTTCATGCTGAACTGGGATTCACTTCCTTTCAGTCTGCACTGGGACTTGCTTCCTTTTGCGTTGCACTGAGACTCACTTCCCCTCACGCTGCACTGGGACTCACTTCCCATCGCGCTGCACTGGGACTCACTTCCTCTTGCGCTGCACTGGGACTCATGTCCCCTTGTGCTGCACTGGGACTCACATCCCCTTGCGCTGCACTGGGATTCACTTGCCCTCACATTGCACTGCGACTCGCTTCCAATCGTGCTGCACTGGGACTCGCTTCCCCTTGCGCAGCACTGGGATTCACTTCCCCTCACATGCACTGGGACTCACTTCCCCTCACGCTGCACCGGGACTCACTTCCCATCGCGCTGCAGTGGGACTCACTTACCATCGCGCTGCACTGGGACTCGCTTCCCCTCACATTGCACTGGGACTCACTTCCCATTGTGCTGCACTGGGACTCGCTTCCCATCGCCCTGCACTGGGACTCGCTTCCCATCGCGCTGCACTGGGACTCGCTTCCCATCGCGCTGCACTGGGACTCACTTCCCATTGTGCTGCACTGGGACTCGCTTCCCATCGAGCTGCACTGGGATTTGCTTCCCATCGCGCTGCACTGGGATTCACTTCCCATCGAGCTGCACTGGGATTTGCTTCCCATTGTGCTGCACTGGGACTCACTTCTCCTCACATTGCACTGAGACTCACTTCCCATTGTGCTGCACTGGGACTCGCTTCCCATTGAGCTGCACTGGGATTCGCTTCCCATCGCGCTGCACTGGGATTCGCTTCCCATCGAGCTGCACTGGGATTCGCTTCCCATTGTGCTGCACTGGGACTCACTTCTCCTCACATTGCACTGAGACTCACTTCCCATTGTGCTGCACTGGGACTCGCTTCCCATCGAGCTGCACTGGGATTTGCTTCCCATCGCGCTGCACTCGGACTCACTTCCCCTCGTGCTGCACTGGCACTCACTTCCCCTCGTGGTGCACCGGACTCACTTCCTATCGCGCAGCACTGGGACTCACTTTCCCTTGCGCTGCACTGGGATTCACTTCCCCAAACATTGCACTGGGACTCACTTCCCCTCGCGCTGCACTGGGATTCACTTCCCCTCACGCTGCACTGGGACTCACTTCCCATCGCGCTGCACTGGGACTCACTTTCCATCACGTTGCACTGGGACTCACTTCCCATTGCGCTGCACTGGGACTCACTTACTCTTGCGCTGCACTGGGACTCATGTCCCCTTGTGCTGCACTGGGACTCACATCCCCTTGCGCTGCACTGGGATTCACTTGCCCTCACATTGCACTGCGACTTGCTTCCAATCGTGCTGCACTGGGACTCGCTTCCCCTTGCGCAGCACTGGGATTCACTTCCCCTCACATTGCACTGGGACTCACTTCCCATCACGCTGCACCGGGACTCACTTCCCATCGCGCTGCACCAGGACTCACTTCCCATCGCGCTGCACTGGGACTCACTTCCCATTGTGCTGCACTGGGACTCGCTTCCCATCGCGCTGCACTGGGACTCGCTTCCCCTCACATTGCACTGAGACTCACTTCCCATTGTGCTGCACTGGGATTTGCTTCCCATCGCGCTGCACTGGGATTCGCTTCCCATCGAGCTGCACTGGGATTTGCTTCCCATCGAGCTGCACTGGGATTCGCTTCCCATTGTGCTGCACTGGGACTCACTTCTCCTCACATTGCACTGAGACTCACTTCCCATTGTGCTGCACTGGGACTCGCTTCCCCTCACATTGCACTGAGACTCACTTCCCATTGTGCTGCACTGGGATTTCCTTCCCATCGCGCTGCACTGGGATTTGCTTCCCATCGCGCTGCACTGGGACTCACTTCCCATCGCGCTGCACTGGGACTCACTTACCATGGCTGCACTGGGAATTGCATTCCCCTCACATTGCACTGGGACTCACTTCCCATCGCACTGCACTGGGACTCATGTCACCTTGCGCTGCACTGAGATTCACTTGCCCTCGCGTTGCATTGTGACTCTCTTCTCATCGTGCTGCACTGAGACTAACTTCCCCTCGTGCTGTACTGGGATTCACTTCCCCTCACATTGAACTGGGACTCGCTTTCCATCGCGCTGCATTGGGATACACTTCCCCTTGCGCTGCACTGGGATTCGCTTCCCCTTGCGCACCATTTGGATTCACTTCCCCTCACATTGCACTGGGACTCGCTTTCCATCGCGCTGCACTGGGACTCGCTTCCCATCGCGCTGCACCAGGACTCACTTCCCATCGCGCTGCACTGGGACTCACTTCCCATTGTGCTGCACTGGGACTCGCTTCCCATCGCGCTGCACTGGGACTCGCTTCCCCTCACATTGCACTGAGACTCACTTCCCATTGTGATGCACTGGGATTTGCTTCCCATCGCGCTGCACTGGGTCTCGCTTCCTCTCACATTGCACTGAGACTCACTTCCCATTGTGCTGCACTGGGACTCGCTTCCCATCGAGCTGCACTGGGATTTGCTTCCCATCGCGCTGCACTGGGATTCGCTTCCCATCGAGCTGCACTGGGATTTGCTTCCCATCGAGCTGCACTGGGATTTGCTTCCCATTGTGCTGCACTGGGACTCACTTCTCCTCATATTGCACTGAGACTCACTTCTCATTGTGCTGCACTGGGACTCGCTTCCCATCGAGCTGCACTGGGATTTGCTTCCCATCGCGCTGCACTCGGACTCACTTCCCATCGCGCTGCACTGGGACTCACTTCCCCTCGTGGTGCACCGGGACTCACTTCCTATCGCGCAGCACTGGGTCTCACTTTCCCTTGCGCTGCACTGGGATTCACTTCCCCTCACGCTGCACTGGGACTCACTTCCCATCGCGCTGCACTGGGACTCACTTCCACTTGCGCTGCACTGGGACTCATGTCCCCTTGTGCTGCACTGGGACTCACATCCCCTTGCGCTGCACTGGGATTCACTTGCCCTCACATTGCACTGCGACTCGCTTCCAATCGTGCTGCACTGGGACTCGCTTCCCCTTGCGCAGCACTGGGATTCACTTCCCCTCACATTGCACTGGGACTCACTTCCCCTCACGCTGCACCGGGACTCACTTCCCATCGCGCTGCACCAGGACTCACTTCCCAAAGCGCTGCACCGGTACTCTTTCCCCTCGTGCTGCGCCAGGAATCACATCCCCTCGCACTGCACTGGGACATGCTTCCCATTCTGCTGCACTGGGACTTGCTTCCCCTCGTGCTGCACTGGGACTTGCTTCTCCTTGCGCTGCGCTGGGAATCACTTCCCCTTGCGGTGCACTGGGAATCACTTCCCCTCGCGTTGCGCTGGGACTCACTTCCCCTCGCGCTGCGCTGGGAATCGCTTCCCCTCGCGTTGCACTGGGAATCGCTTCCCCTCACATTGCACTGGGACTCACTTTCCTTCATGCTGAACTGGGATTCACTTCCTTTCAGTCTGCACTGGGATTCACTTCCTTTCAGTCTGCACTGGGACTTGCTTCCTTTTGCGTTGCACTGAGACTCACTTCCCCTCACGCTGCACTGGGACTCACTACCCATCGCGCTGCACTGGGACTCATGTCCCCTTGTGCTGCACTGGGATTCACATCCCCTTGCGCTGCACTGGGATTCACTTGCCCTCACATTGCACTGCGACTCGCTTCCAATCGTGCTGCACTGGGAGTCGCTTCCCCTTGCGCAGCACGGGGATTCACTTCCCCTCACATGCACTGGGACTCACTTCCCCTCACGCTGCACCGGGACTCACTTCCCATCGCGCTGCACTGGGACTCGCTTCCCCTCACATTGCACTGGGACTCACTTCCCATTGTGCTGCACTGGGACTCGCTTCCCATCGCGCTGCACTGGGACTCGCTTCCCCTCACATTGCACTGAGACTCACTTCCCATTGTGCTGCACTGGGACTCGCTTCCCATCGAGCTGCACTGGGATTTGCTTCCCATCGTGCTGCACTGGGATTCACTTCCCATCGAGCTGCACTGGGATTTGCTTCCCATTGTGCTGCACTGGGACTCACTTCTCCTCACATTGCACTGAGACTCACTTCCCATTGTGCTGCACTGGGACTCGCTTCCCATCGAGCTGCACTGGGATTCGCTTCCCATCGCGCTGCACTGGGATTCGCTTCCCATCGAGCTGCAGTGAGACTCACTTCCCATTGTGCTGCACTGGGACTCACTTCCCATCGAGCTGCACTGGGATTTGCTTCCCATCGCGCTGCACTCGGACTCACTTCCCCTCGTGCTGCACTGGCACTCACTTCCTCTCGTGGTGCACCGGGACTCACTTCCTATCGCGCAGCACTGGGACTCACTTTCCCTTGCGCTGCACTGGGATTCACTTCCCCAAACATTGCACTGGGACTCACTTCCCCTCGCGCTGCACTGGGATTCACTTCCCCTCACGCTGCACTGGGACTCACTTCCCATCGCGCTGCACTGGGACTCACTTTCCATCACGTTGCACTGGGACTCACTTCCCATTGCGCTGCACTGGGACTCACTTACTCTTGCGCTGCACTGGGACTCATGTCCCCTTGTGCTTCACTGGGACTCACATCCCCTTGCGCTGCACTGGGATTCACTTGCCCTCACATTGCACTGCGACTTGCTTCCAATCGTGCTGCACTGGGACTCGCTTCCCCTTGCGCAGCACTGGGATTCACTTCCCCTCACATTGCACTGGGACTCACTTCCCATCACGCTGCACCGGGACTCACTTCCCATCGCGCTGCACCAGGACTCACTTCCCATCGCGCTGCACTGGGACTCACTTCCCATTGTGCTGCACTGGGACTCGCTTCCCATCGCGCTGCACTGGGACTCGCTTCCCCTCACATTGCACTGAGACTCACTTCCCATTGTGCTGCACTGGGATTTGCTTCCCATCGCGCTGCACTGGGATTCGCTTCCCATCGAGCTGCACTGGGATTTGCTTCCCATCGAGCTGCACTGGGATTCGCTTCCCATTGTGCTGCACTGGGACTCACTTCTCCTCACATTGCACTGAGACTCACTTCCCATTGTGCTGCACTGGGACTCGCTTCCCCTCACATTGCACTGAGACTCACTTCCCATTGTGCTGCACTGGGATTTCCTTCCCATCGCGCTGCACTGGGATTTGCTTCCCATCGCGCTGCACTGGGACTCACTTCCCATCGCGCTGCACTGGGACTCACTTACCATGGCTGCACTGGGAATTGCATTCCCCTCACATTGCACTGGGACTCACTTCCCATCGCACTGCACTGGGACTCATGTCACCTTGCGCTGCACTGAGATTCACTTGCCCTCGCGTTGCATTGTGACTCTCTTCTCATCGTGCTGCACTGAGACTAACTTCCCCTCGTGCTGTACTGGGATTCACTTCCCCTCACATTGAACTGGGACTCGCTTTCCATCGCGCTGCATTGGGATACACTTCCCCTTGCGCTGCACTGGGATTCGCTTCCCCTTGCGCACCATTTGGATTCACTTCCCCTCACATTGCACTGGGACTCGCTTTCCATCGCGCTGCACTGGGACTCGCTTCCCATCGCGCTGCACCAGGACTCACTTCCCATCGCGCTGCACTGGGACTCACTTTCCATCGCGCTGCACTGGGACTCGCTTCCCATCGCGCTGCACCAGGACTCACTTCCCATCGCGCTGCACTGGGACTCACTTCCCATTGTGCTGCACTGGGATTTGCTTCCCATCGCGCTGCACTGGGTCTCGCTTCCTCTCACATTGCACTGAGACTCACTTCCCATTGTGCTGCACTGGGACTCGCTTCCCATCGAGCTGCACTGGGATTTGCTTCCCATCGCGCTGCACTGGGATTCGCTTCCCATCGAGCTGCACTGGGATTTGCTTCCCATCGAGCTGCACTGGGATTTGCTTCCCATTGTGCTGCACTGGGACTCACTTCTCCTCATATTGCACTGAGACTCACTTCTCATTGTGCTGCACTGGGACTCGCTTCCCATCGAGCTGCACTGGGATTTGCTTCCCATCGCGCTGCACTCGGACTCACTTCCCATCGCGCTGCACTGGGACTCACTTCCCCTCGTGGTGCACCGGGACTCACTTCCTATCGCGCAGCACTGGGTCTCACTTTCCCTTGCGCTGCACTGGGATTCACTTCCCCTCACGCTGCACTGGGACTCACTTCCCATCGCGCTGCACTGGGACTCACTTCCTCTTGCGCTGCACTGGGACTCATGTCCCCTTGTGCTGCACTGGGACTCACATCCCCTTGCGCTGCACTGGGATTCACTTGCCCTCACATTGCACTGCGACTCGCTTCCAATCGTGCTGCACTGGGACTCGCTTCCCCTTGCGCAGCACTGGGATTCACTTCCCCTCACATTGCACTGGGACTCACTTCCCCTCACGCTGCACCGGGACTCACTTCCCATCGCGCTGCACCAGGACTCACTTCCCAAAGCGCTGCACCGGTACTCTTTCCCCTCGTGCTGCGCCAGGAATCACATCCCCTCGCACTGCACTGGGACATGCTTCCCATTCTGCTGCACTGGGACTTGCTTCCCCTCGTGCTGCACTGGGACTTGCTTCTCCTTGCGCTGCGCTGGGAATCACTTCCCCTTGCGGTGCACTGGGAATCACTTCCCCTCGCGTTGCGCTGGGACTCACTTCCCCTCGCGCTGCGCTGGGAATCGCTTCCCCTCGCGTTGCACTGGGAATCGCTTCCCCTCACATTGCACTGGGACTCACTTTCCTTCATGCTGAACTGGGATTCACTTCCTTTCAGTCTGCACTGGGACTTGCTTCCTTTTGCGTTGCACTGAGACTCACTTCCCCTCACGCTGCACTGGGACTCACTACCCATCGCGCTGCACTGGGACTCATGTCCCCTTGTGCTGCACTGGGATTCACATCCCCTTGCGCTGCACTGGGATTCACTTGCCCTCACATTGCACTGCGACTCGCTTCCAATCGTGCTGCACTGGGACTCGCTTCCCCTTGCGCAGCACGGGGATTCACTTCCCCTCACATGCACTGGGACTCACTTCCCCTCACGCTGCACCGGGACTCACTTCCCATCGCGCTGCACTGGGACTCACTTACCATCGCGCTGCACTGGGACTCGCTTCCCCTCACATTGCACTGGGACTCACTTCCCATTGTGCTGCACTGGGACTCGCTTCCCATCGCGCTGCACTGGGACTCGCTTCCCCTCACATTGCACTGAGACTCACTTCCCATTGTGCTGCACTGGGACTCGCTTCCCATCGAGCTGCACTGGGATTTGCTTCCCATCGTGCTGCACTGGGATTCACTTCCCATCGAGCTGCACTGGGATTTGCTTCCCATTGTACTGCACTGGGACTCACTTCTCCTCACATTGCACTGAGACTCACTTCCCATTGTGCTGCACTGGGACTCGCTTCCCATCGAGCTGCACTGGGATTCGCTTCCCATCGCGCTGCACTGGGATTCGCTTCCCATCGAGCTGCACTGGGATTCGCTTCCCATTGTGCTGCACTGGGACTCACTTCTCCTCACATTGCAGTGAGACTCACTTCCCATTGTGCTGCACTGGGACTCGCTTCCCATCGAGCTGCACTGGGATTTGCTTCCCATCGCGCTGCACTCGGACTCACTTCCCATTGTGCTGCACTGGGACTCGCTTCCCATCGAGCTGCACTGGGATTTGCTTCCCATCGCGCTGCACTCGGACTCACTTCCCCTCGTGCTGCACTGGCACTCACTTCCCCTCGTGGTGCACCGGACTCACTTCCTATCGCGCAGCACTGGGACTCACTTTCCCTTGCGCTGCACTGGGATTCACTTCCCCAAACATTGCACTGGGACTCACTTCCCCTCGCGCTGCACTGGGATTCACTTCCCCTCACGCTGCACTGGGACTCACTTCCCATCGCGCTGCACTGGGACTCACTTCCTCTTGCGCTGCACTGGGACTCATGTCCCCTTGTGCTGCACTGGGACTCACATCCCCTTGCGCTGCACTGGGATTCACTTGCCCTCACATTGCACTGCGACTTGCTTCCAATCGTGCTGCACTGGGACTCGCTTCCCCTTGCGCAGCACTGGGATTCACTTCCCCTCACATTGCACTGGGACTCACTTCCCATCACGCTGCACCGGGACTCACTTCCCATCGCGCTGCACCAGGACTCACTTCCCATCGCGCTGCACTGGGACTCACTTCCCATTGTGCTGCACTGGGACTCACTTCCCATCGCGCTGCACTGGGACTCGCTTCCCCTCACATTGCACTGAGACTCACTTCCCATTGTGCTGCACTGGGATTTGCTTCCCATCGCGCTGCACTGGGATTCGCTTCCCATCGAGCTGCACTGGGATTTGCTTCCCATCGAGCTGCACTGGGATTCGCTTCCCATTGTGCTGCACTGGGACTCACTTCTCCTCACATTGCACTGAGACTCACTTCCCATTGTGCTGCACTGGGACTCGCTTCCCCTCACATTGCACTGAGACTCACTTCCCATTGTGCTGCACTGGGATTTCCTTCCCATCGCGCTGCACTGGGATTTGCTTCCCATCGCGCTGCACTGGGACTCACTTCCCATCGCGCTGCACTGGGACTCACTTACCATGGCTGCACTGGGAATTGCATTCCCCTCACATTGCACTGGGACTCACTTCCCATCGCACTGCACTGGGACTCATGTCACCTTGCGCTGCACTGAGATTCACTTGCCCTCGCGTTGCATTGTGACTCTCTTCTCATCGTGCTGCACTGAGACTAACTTCCCCTCGTGCTGTACTGGGATTCACTTCCCCTCACATTGAACTGGGACTCGCTTTCCATCGCGCTGCATTGGGATACACTTCCCCTTGCGCTGCACTGGGATTCGCTTCCCCTTGCGCACCATTTGGATTCACTTCCCCTCACATTGCACTGGGACTCGCTTTCCATCGCGCTGCACTGGGACTCGCTTCCCATCGCGCTGCACCAGGACTCACTTCCCATCGCGCTGCACTGGGACTCACTTCCCATTGTGCTGCACTGGGATTTGCTTCCCATCGCGCTGCACTGGGTCTCGCTTCCTCTCACATTGCACTGAGACTCACTTCCCATTGTGCTGCACTGGGACTCGCTTCCCATCGAGCTGCACTGGGATTTGCTTCCCATCGAGCTGCACTGGGATTTGCTTCCAATCGAGCTGCACTGGGATTTGCTTCCCATTGTGCTGCACTGGGACTCACTTCTCCTCATATTGCACTGAGACTCACTTCTCATTGTGCTGCACTGGGACTCGCTTCCCATCGAGCTGCACTGGGATTTGCTTCCCATCGCGCTGCACTCGGACTCACTTCCCATCGCGCTGCACTGGGACTCACTTCCCCTCGTGGTGCACCGGGACTCACTTCCTATCGCGCAGCACTGGGTCTCACTTTCCCTTGCGCTGCACTGGGATTTACTTCCCCTCACGCTGCACTGGGACTCACTTCCCATCGCGCTGCACTGGGACTCACTTTCTCTTGCGCTGCACTGGGACTCATGTCCCCTTGTGCTGCACTGGGACTCACATCCCCTTGCGCTGCACTGGGATTCACTTGCCCTCACATTGCACTGCGACTCGCTTCCAATCGTGCTGCACTGGGACTCGCTTCCCCTTGCGCAGCACTGGGATTCACTTCCCCTCACATTGCACTGGGACTCACTTCCCCTCACGCTGCACCGGGACTCACTTCCCATCGCGCTGCACCAGGACTCACTTCCCAAAGCGCTGCACCGGTACTCTTTCCCCTCGTGCTGCGCCAGGAATCACATCCCCTCGCACTGCTCTGGGACATGCTTCCCATTCTGCTGCACTGGGACTTGCTTCCCCTCGTGCTGCACTGGGACTTGCTTCTCCTTGCGCTGCGCTGGGAATCACTTCCCCTTGCGGTGCACTGGGAATCACTTCCCCTCGCGTTGCGCTGGGACTCACTTCCCCTCGCGCTGCGCTGGGAATCGCTTCCCCTCGCGTTGCACTGGGAATCGCTTCCCCTCACATTGCACTGGGACTCACTTTCCTTCATGCTGAACTGGGATTCACTTCCTTTCAGTCTGCACTGGGACTTGCTTCCTTTTGCGTTGCACTGAGACTCACTTCCCCTCACACTGCACTGGGACTCACTACCCATCGCGCTGCACTGGGACTCATGTCCCCTTGTGCTGCACTGGGATTCACATCCCCTTGCGCTGCACTGGGATTCACTTGCCCTCACATTGCACTGCGACTCGCTTCCAATCGTGCTGCACTGGGACTCGCTTCCCCTTGCGCAGCACGGGGATTCACTTCCCCTCACATGCACTGTGACTCACTTCCCCTCACGCTGCACCGGGACTCACTTCCCATCGCGCTGCACTGGGACTCACTTACCATCGCGCTGCACTGGGACTCGCTTCCCCTCACATTGCACTGGGACTCACTTCCCATTGTGCTGCACTGGGACTCGCTTCCCATCGCGCTGCACTGGGACTCGCTTCCCCTCACATTGCACTGAGACTCACTTCCCATTGTGCTGCACTGGGACTCGCTTCCCATCGAGCTGCACTGGGATTTGCTTCCCATCGTGCTGCACTGGGATTCACTTCCCATCGAGCTGCACTGGGATTTGCTTCCCATTGTGCTGCACTGGGACTCACTTCTCCTCACATTGCACTGAGACTCACTTCCCATTGTGCTGCACTGGGACTCGCTTCCCATCGAGCTGCACTGGGATTCGCTTCCCATCGCGCTGCACTGGGATTCGCTTCCCATCGAGCTGCACTGGGATTCGCTTCCCATTGTGCTGCACTGGGACTCACTTCTCCTCACATTGCACTGAGACTCACTTCCCATTGTGCTGCACTGGGACTCGCTTCCCATCGAGCTGCACTGGGATTTGCTTCCCATCGCGCTGCACTCGGACTCACTTCCCCTCGTGCTGCACTGGCACTCACTTCCCCTCGTGGTGCACCGGACTCACTTCCTATCGCGCAGCACTGGGACTCACTTTCCCTTGCGCTGCACTGGGATTCACTTCCCCAAACATTGCACTGGGACTCACTTCCCCTCGCGCTGCACTGGGATTCACTTCCCCTCACGCTGCACTGGGACTCACTTCCCATCGCGCTGCACTGGGACTCACTTCCTCTTGCGCTGCACTGGGACTCATGTCCCCTTGTGCTGCACTGGGACTCACATCCCCTTGCGCTGCACTGGGATTCACTTGCCCTCACATTGCACTGCGACTTGCTTCCAATCGTGCTGCACTGGGACTCGCTTCCCCTTGCGCAGCACTGGGATTCACTTCCCCTCACATTGCACTGGGACTCACTTCCCATCACGCTGCACCGGGACTCACTTCCCATCGCGCTGCACCAGGACTCACTTCCCATCGCGCTGCACTGGGACTCACTTCCCATTGTGCTGCACTGGGACTCGCTTCCCATCGCGCTGCACTGGGACTCGCTTCCCCTCACATTGCACTGAGACTCACTTCCCATTGTGCTGCACTGGGATTTGCTTCCCATCGCGCTGCACTGGGATTCGCTTCCCATCGAGCTGCACTGGGATTTGCTTCCCATCGAGCTGCACTGGGATTCGCTTCCCATTGTGCTGCACTGGGACTCACTTCTCCTCACATTGCACTGAGACTCACTTCCCATTGTGCTGCACTGGGACTCGCTTCCCATCGAGCTGCACTGGGATTTGCTTCCCATCGCGCTGCACTCGGACTCACTTCCCATCGCGCTGCACTGGGACTCACTTACCATGGCTGCACTGGGAATTGCATTCCCCTCACATTGCACTGGGACTCACTTCCCATCGCACTGCACTGGGACTCATGTCACCTTGCGCTGCACTGAGATTCACTTGCCCTCGCGTTGCATTGTGACTCTCTTCTCATCATGCTGCACTGAGACTAACTTCCCCTCGTGCTGTACTGGGATTCACTTCCCCTCACATTGAACTGGGACTCGCTTTCCATCGCGCTGCATTGGGATACACTTCCCCTTGCGCTGCACTGGGATTCGCTTCCCCTTGCGCACCATTTGGATTCACTTCCCCTCACATTGCACTGGGACTCGCTTTCCATCGCGCTGCACTGGGACTCGCTTCCCCTCACATTGCACTGAGACTCACTTCCCATCGAGCTGCACTGGGATTTGCTTCCCATCGCGCTGCACTGGGATTCGCTTCCCATCGAGCTGCACTGGGATTTGCTTCCCATCGAGCTGCACTGGGATTCGCTTCCCATTGTGCTGCACTGGGACTCACTTCTCCTCATATTGCACTGAGACTCACTTCTCATTGTGCTGCACTCGGACTCGCTTCCCATCGAGCTGCACTGGGATTTGCTTCCCATCGCGCTGCACTCGGACTCACTTCCCATCGCGCTGCACTGGGACTCACTTCCCCTCGTGGTGCACCGGGACTCACTTCCTATCGCGCAGCACTGGGACTCACTTTCCCTTGCGCTGCACTGGGATTCACTTCCCCAAACATTGCACTGGGACTCACTTCCCCTCGCGCTGCACTGGGATTCACTTCCCCTCGCGCTGCACTGGGACTCACTTCCCATCGCGCTGCACTGGGACTCACTTCCTCTTGCGCTGCACTGGGACTCATGTCCCCTTGTGCTGCACTGGGACTCACATCCCCTTGCGCTGCACTGGGATTCACTTGCCCTCACATTGCACTGCGACTCGCTTCCAATCGTGCTGCACTGGGACTCGCTTCCCCTTGCGCAGCACTGGGATTCACTTCCCCTCACATTGCACTGGGACTCACTTCCCCTCACGCTGCACCGGGACTCACTTCCCATCGCGCAGCACTGGGACTCATTTTCCCTTGCGCTGCACTGGGATTCACTTCCCCAAACATTGCACTGGGACTCGCTTCCCATCGAGCTGCACTGGGATTTGATTCCCATCGCGCTCCACTCGGACTCACTTCCCATCGCGCTGCACTGGGACTCACTTCCCCTCACGCTGCACTGGGACTCGCTTCCCCTTGCGCAGCACTGGGATTCACTTCCCCTCACATTGCACTGGGACTCACTTCCCCTCACACTGCACCGGGACTCACTTCCCATCGCGCTGCACCAGGACTCACTTCCCAAAGCGCTGCACCGGTACTCTTTCCCCTCGTGCTGCGCCAGGAATCACATCCCCTCGCACTGCACTGGGACATGCTTCCCATTCTGCTGCACTGGGACTTGCTTCCCCTCGTGCTGCACTGGGACTTGCTTCTCCTTGCGCTGCGCTGGGAATCACTTCCCCTTGCGGTGCACTGGGAATCACTTCCCCTCGCGTTGCGCTGGGACTCACTTCCCCTTGCGCTGCGCTGGGAATCGCTTCCCCTCGCGTTGCACTGGGAATCGTTTCCCCTCACATTGCACTGGGACTCACTTTCCTTCATGCTGAACTGGGATTCACTTCCTTTCAGTCTGCACTGGGACTTGCTTCCTTTTGCGTTGCACTGAGACTTGCTTCCCCTCGCGCTGCACCGGGACTCGCATCCTTTTGCACTGCACCGGGACTCGCTTGCCCCACACTGCTCCAGGTCTCCTAAAAAGAGCGAAAACAAAAGAAAAGAAACAAAAACAGTAGGCAGAGCAGAGGAACTCTCAGTGGAGTATCCTACTTTGCCCCCATCTTGCTGGAACACATGTCGGATAAGTCTTGAGATGAAATAGCTCCACATTTCCTTTACACTAAGCAGGGTCTGCTTGCCACTTAATGATCAGAAATGTACACCATAAAGAAAGTCAAAAAGCCAGCTCTAGTCCTTAACTGTATTATAATGAGAAAACCACATTTTTGACTTTCCAGAAAGGCCCTGCCAGTGCGGTCCAGGCATTGCAATCACAATGGTGGCACCTTGTATCCTCATTCTGTATCAACCTGAGAGTCTTGCCATACTGCTATCAGCTATATTGGGAGGGGACAACTCTTCGAGGAGAAAGTGAGGTCTGCAGACGCTGGAGATCAAAGCTGAAACTTTATTGCTGGAACAGCACAGCAGGTCAGGCAGCATCTAGGGAACAGAAGATTCGACGTTTCGGGCACATGCCCTTCTTCAGGAAGAAGGGCATGTGCCCGAAACGTCGAATCTTCTGTTCCCTAGATGCTGCCTGACCTGCTGTGCTGTTCCAGCAATAAAGTTTCAGCAGGGGACAACTCTTGCCTCTCCACAGTCATCCATGTGTGACCTGAGGACTTTGGAAGTAGAACAAATCCTGTGAGTTCTTGAGCATATATACATGATGGCATTTTTCAGAATATCTGGCGTGGGCCTCCAAAATTTGACATTAATGGTCACATGTGATTTGAACATTTATGGAATGGAATCTACTTGTGTTGATGAACTCAGCAGGTTCATGATCAGGTGCTTTTGAAGCATGGGTACAGTCTCCAGCACTCTGAACCTCAGGGAAAACAAAGGGATGGAAAATCTGGCTACTGTCATGGGACACTGATACAAACAGCTCTGACTTGGAGAACGTTGCATTGCAGACATTTCAGAAACATTTGAGAGTCCATAACTGGGAGATGCAAAACAGGTTTCTTTGAAGTATGCTATCAATACCAAGGTCAGTGGTAGCTGTAATGTTAAGAGCCATCAGGATGTGATGACCAACCAGTTCTTCTGAGCACAGATCCTCTGCCAGCAGTTCAGTGATGAGGCCTGTGACATCCTTATCTGGCCCTGTACTGGGTTTCCGAGTGCTATAGAATACGACGGCGATTTGGGTATGCATTCTTCAGGGATCTTCACCTGCCACTCCTCCCTCTGGAGGTTGCTGTCCTTGCTGATAACATAGAAATTGCTCTCTTCTTTGATACTGTCTTTCCATTTGAGGCAATGCCAGAGGGCTCCGGTCACAGTTATGTCCATTTCAAATCATGAGAAAGAACCTGTGGGGAATGGCAGGAAGAGGATATCATTGCATTCAGTGATACTCCTGAGCCTTACATCAATCACAATGAAGTATCATGTTGTGCCCTGACAATGAATGCATGGAGGTTTAACAAGGAAGTCAGTGTCATGGCTTCATGAACAGCTCTGATGTATGCAAGTTTATCCAAACATTTGTTGCCTAACCAAAGTGTTCATGCTAAATTCGGGGAGTGAAATTCTGGGAGTAAGCCACCATGATAGTCCCCACCTAAAACAAAAAGCATCTTTGAACATTACTTCTATGCCATACCCCCTTAGACCAAAGTGTTATCTTCCATTGATTATTATGGAATATGTTTCAAAAACATCAAGCCTCGATTACGCTTTTCGGTTGTCTGATTATGTTTGGTTAGTCGGCATGACACAGAGGCAATCAGAATGAACAATGACTGTTCGAGGCCACAATTGTGCATTCTTAGTCAATGAATGACTGAGGAAGAAATGCAAATTTTTTAACAAATGGGTGACATTACGTGTCAGTGGATGCATAATTAATGTCATCACTCCCAGAAAGGCTCAAATTCAAACAATATTGCATCATCCTAAAGATAAAAATCAGTAGCGTAATCTGCTGAATCTGCATGTGATGACGGTAATTTTGTATTAGTGCACAGTTAACTTTGGATTGAAATGATGAGTTTTCAATGTCATTGCCCCGAGAATAATGTGCAGAGTCCACATGAGATGCAGGATGATCTCTCCCATCCTTCATACTTTTTTGTTGTGTTTCTGTGGCTTCGATAAATGTGTTGCCTCCTCCCATTTCTGTTCAACCACTTTACATAACTATTAATGTCCCCAACCTACCCTCAGACCACATGGCTTTACAAATACCCATATCCTTGTTGGACCATGCACTCATGTCCACAGAGTAATAGTGACTTATGAGAAATTCCTTCCTGGAGTTCACCATCATATCTTATGCTCTATGAAATCACTTTACTTTCAAATTGTCCCCTTTCAATGCAATCATTCTCTCAGGAACCCAGGTCCAATGAAACCCATCTGCAGACTTGATCTTTCACTGACCTCAGGAATCTGTAGACTGAGCCCTGGTAAGCCCTCTGGCTGCTAATGCCCAATCACCAGGACTGACGGTGGCCCAGCACTTGGACTGACTTATGAAGTCAGTCTGATTAAGTATGTCCCAGACTCTACTCTCCGCACAATACCCTGACTGATGTACCTATAAACCCCAGACCAGTTGCACTTGATCAGCAGAGCTTATATTGCCCAAGCTCCAAACTCCAAAAGCCACAGATCCCCAGACTCTGGTAGGATCAAGTGCCTGACTTAGCATGGACTGGAATTGTATGCACCCCTTGACTGGTTCAGGTAGTATCCTTGACTGACTGATTTTAATTTTTCTTTCCACCTCATTGACTGTTCAGTGCTCTGAAGTCAAGTTATCTGCCTGGCGCTCGGAGATGAAAACTAATAGAAAACACAGACTCTGGCAGCTTCCAAGAACATACAAACAAGGAGCTGACACAGACTATTAGATTCTCAAGATTAGAGTGGTGCTGGAAAAGCACAGCAGGTCAGGCAACATCCGAGGAGCAGGAGAATTGACGTTTTGGCCAAAAGCCCTTCATCAGGAATGAGGCAGGGAGCCTCCGGGGTGGAGAGATAAATGGGAGGGGGTGTGGGGCTGGGGAAAAGGTAGCTAAGAGTCTGACAGCTTCCAAGAACATATAAACAAGGAGCTGACACAGACTATTAGATTCTCAAGCCTATAACACCGTTCAATAAGATTATGAGTGATATTGTATTCCAAATTCTACATTCCCATCAATCCCTGATAACCTTTGATTTCCTTGCCTATCAAAAATGTATCTATCTCCATATTAAAAGTATTTAACAGATCCCACCCCCAAAACCACTTTCTGAGGAAGCAGGTTCCAAAGTCATTAATGCTGTGAAAGAAAAAGGGTCCCATGTCCCAAAAGGGTGACCTCTACTTTTAAAACTTTTTGTCCCCTAATACTAGACTCACACAAGAGAAAACATCCTTTCCACGTCCACCTTATCAGGTCTTTTCAAGATCTTGAAAACTTCGATCAAATCACCACTTGTTCTACTGAGTTCGAGTGAAAACAAGCCCAGCCTATCCATTAATTCCTCACAGGACATACTGCTCATTCTGGGTATCAATCTGTTAAACCTCTCATGAACAACCGTCAATACAATTGTATTCTTCAACAATGAAACCAAAACTACACATAACATATGAGACATGATCTCACCTATGTCCTGTATAACTGAAGCATAAGATCCATGCGTATGCCTGTGATCTGGCAGAAACATGCAAGTCATTGGTATCTTTAAGTTTCAAAATGAGAGCCTGAAGAGCTGAAGTGGTTGACTGGGGAGCAGGTGTGATATCGTGGTGCTTGTTCTGGTGGTTTGATGACATGGAAGAAGGATGGAAGAGGACAGTGTTCATGGAGCATACAAGGAAATGATAATGTAGGCAGCGTTATCCAAAGGTCTTGAGGATCAAGTGACAAGCTGCTGTTGCCAGATAGGCTCTCTGACTTTCGTGTGGGGAATTAGAGTCTTCAGTTTCTCAGGGAAGTAGGGGAGAATTTTGAGCTGCACAGAAATGAGGCAAGATTAACAAACAGTGCTATGCAAATATATGGGAATAGATTGCCAGTTTAACAAGACTCAGAATGCACCAATTAAACAATTAAGAGAAAATAATTTATTTTTCCTTATCATCGAGAATCTGCTGTTTTCATTATTGCCGTAATTTATCTTTGTATCATAATCTGATGATTGGTGACTTGTTTTAACCCATTTTATTTTAGAAATCACTCTTATTTGCAACATTTCCTTTACAGTAGCAAACTAAATTCTCACTTTTTTTTCTGGTGACACACATTGCAGAATGAGTGTTTCCCAAAAATAACACTTTTTAAAAAAACTGAGATTGCCCCTTGTAAAGGATATTATGCAGAATATTAGACAGAAATACTTCCATATATGTTGCTCCCACAAGTATTTGTGTTTTAGCTGCTCAAGTGCTTTCAAATACCGTCGACATTCTTAGCTTTGAGGCTAATGGGCAACATTTATTATTCTTTTTGGGGAAGAATATGATAAACGGAACACCTTTTATACCAATTGATCTGTATTCCCAGGAATATGTTGTTAAAAGTCCAAAGAAAATCCTCAGGCTTACTTTTCCCACTGTCAGGAAGTGAACTCTGATATTTTGATCGGAGGATTTTCTTTGAAACCCGAAGTCATTAATTTGACTTCAGCTTTATATGTATCATCAAAACCCTGTTTTCTTGGTTATAAAACTGGCTGGTTGCCACCTAGTTGAATTTTACCAGAAATTGGCTGTGTCAATTTGGGTAAGTTTTGTGGAGGATTTTTGTTTTGTGAGCCCTAGGGAGATTTCTCATGGTCTCCTCCATAGTGTTCCATATTAGCTATACACCACTCCTCAATGGTGTCTCATTCACACTGTCTTTCTTTGCACCAGCTTCAGAAGTACCTCCACTGCTGCGACCTCCTGGGATTCTGATGTCAGCACCAATTTTAAAACATGGTTGTGGTTAAGGTCAAACACTGTCAGTCAGGAACTACCCTGCACAGTTCCTGTGAATTGCTTCAGAGATGGTGGTCAAAGGAAATTTAAGCACCCCATTTTCCTAACAGGAAACTGAGCAGCTCTCACGACTGATGATATCCACCTATCTCATTACTCATTTCCCTCCTGTGCTCTGTTGTGTCTCCCTTTACCTCCTTCACAATTGTTAGTGCCATTGTATTCCAGCTTGTTGTTTCCAATTCCCAAAACTGGATTCCCCAACTTCACCAGGCCCTGATACCGCACTGCTTTCCCACGATCTCCACCTTGACTTTCAGTGGATAGATCCCCAGGTCTGAAGATAGCGTCACCTTCCTAACCTACTTTGAGACACCACCATACCCATCCCCCACTCCAACAGATGAATAAACAAATGATTGATCCTTGTGCAGCTCCACAACTTTGTAACGTGAGTTCTGAAGGAGGATCACTGGCTCCAAAACCTTGTCTCTACTTTTTCTTCACAGATGCTGCCAGACCTGCTGAATTTCTTCAGCTATTTATGTTTTTGATTGTGACTTGATTCCCTGGACTGATTGTATTGAATCTGTAGGATAAACCATTCCTGGACTGTAAAAGTACAGACTGCTGACCATGACCACCCAAGTTGCTGTCTGACCACTTCCATGCCCTGCACTGATACCACTGACTTATTGCCGTCAGGACCCCTTACTGAAGCCTGTCGCACTTGATCTAATAGAGGAAAAGCTCCCTTGGATTTTGAGACATGGCAATTTGGCTGAAGTACACGCAGTGTGCTTGCAACATACGCTACTGGCACAAGTGGAGTAAACGTGATGTGGTGCAGCATGGTGTCATACAGCAACATGTCCACTCTCGTGATTGATGATTGCTGACAACTTGACAAACAGCCTGGCTTTGTGACTGTACTAAAAGGCAAGGCCAAAAAGAGGCCTGTAGGCTTTTTAAGCTCAGGTTCATTGAACACAGCACAAAACAGCAAGGCTTGCAGTGGAGCTATGAACACCCAAGCAGGCTTAAAATGCTTGAGCACAAGGAGAGCAAAAAAGGAGCCCTGAGATGCACCCTGGTTAAATCCATGATACAGGTGTCTGTCCCTGCAAGCAAAGTGACCTGGCAGCAGCATTACAATGATAGATATGAGTGAACTCCATCGTGCAATATTGCAGTACAGAACCGTATTGTAATTGGTTTGGAGATGCACATGAGGACGCCGAGGGGGTAATACGAATCCGATACCAAGGCCCATGGATGAAGGCTGCCCAAGAAATGTGCTCTGAAATCTTGCAAACTGTTGTCCAAGATGGAGGCTGAGAAGAGTGAGCAGAAGACTGAAGTTGCCAGGTAGCCACTCTGACTTTCATGTCAGGAATTGCCGCCATTCTATCTGGCTCGTTGGAGAATAAGAAACTGCTTTCAATTACTGGAGATTAGATTCAAATGGCACGCTAAACCCAACTATTGGTTATAAACAGTCCTTTCCCCACTCACTGGTGAGAATCTTGTCTCCTGTCACTGTGCAACACTTGGTTTTAGAATTGGGCTCTTTTCTCAGTATCAAGAACCTCATTTTTATGAGCTCACTGTATCTTTCAACTGACTCGCCAATATTCACATCATTTCGGGACTGGGAAGATTCTGCCACAAGTTTTTCCCAGCTTTCCAGTTATTTTTCTTTGGCAACCTTTAACAACGCATGGGGCCTGTGGCGCAATGGATAATGCGCCTGACTACAGATCTGGAGATTGTAGGTTCGATTCCTACCTGGCTCGAGCGTAGTCTGCATTTTTATGGGCGGCACGGTGGCACAGTGGTTAGCACTGCTGCCTCACAGCACCAGAGACCCAGGTTCAATTCCCGCCTCAGGCACATTCTCCCCGTGTCTGCGTGGGTTTCCTCCGGGTGCTCCGGTTTCCTCCCACAATCCAAAAATGTGCAGGTCAGGTGAATTGGCCATGCTAAATTGCCTGTAGTGTTAGGTGCAGGGGTAAACATAGGGGAATGGGTCTGGGTGGGTGCGCTTCGGAAGGTCGGTGTGGACCTCTTGGGCCGAAGGGCCTGTTTCCAGAAGTAATCTCATCTGAAAAAAAACCGCATCTTCAAATGTATTGAAACATGCTACAACTTCTCTATCACTAGGATTTCATGTGGTTTCCGTCACCTGTTTTGTTGCTCTTGTTATTCTCACAATGTGACTTGCACTCACTCTTCGGTCACGTTCTGGGCTGCTGCTTTAGATTTTACCCTCCTATGACCAAAATTCTTTTTATAAGCTTGTCGTCCTTTATCAGGGCTGTGTTCACTTCCAGGCCCAATTTCAGAGCTCGAGCTGAGTTTCTGGTCTTTCGCATCTTTGTCTCCTTTTGCCAAATCCTTATTTGCTTTCTCCTGTTCCTCTTCATGCATATTTAATGAAGATTTGTATTTGCCGGGGGGGGGGGGGGGGGGGGGGGGTCTGCTCTCCCGAAAATAGAGATGTCTCGTTATGTGATTTTAGTGCAAACTTTGATATTTATCCATAAGGATGTCAGTCCTTCTTCCATCTGCCATCTTTTACTCGTCATAATTATCCAACATGTGCAGGCACAAAGTAAATGGTGCTTTGTCACTTGTGATTACTTGTTTCAATTCTATAAATGTCTGAACAGTGACAATTTACCTAGAGGAATACATTCTCAGACTGATTGTCAAGATGTTACATGGTTATAAACAGAGATGGGAAAATAACAATGACATTTCTCCTCTTTTTCCCTTCTCTTTTTAAATTTCTTCTGCATTTAAACTGCATTTCTGATAGCTTTATAGATGCTGCGCGGCTTGGCAAAATTTCTTAGAAACCTCAGCCTTAATTAACTTTTTTCTTCTTTACTTTCACCCCATTAAATTGCTCAGAAAAAGTGGAGAGAATTGTAGTCACTTCTCAAGATGAGGGTTGATGACTAATTACCAAATATATTTTTGGTTTTCTATCAAAAGACAACAGATATGGCTGTAACACCTTACCATTTACATTATTTGAATGTAATGCTCATGCAGATGTTACATACAATAATGATATTGTGAATCATGACATCTGTCATTTAGACACTAGACAATAGACAATAGGAGCAGGATTGGGCCATTTGGCCCTTCGAGCCAGCACCACCATTCATTATGATTATGGCTGATCATCCACAATCAGTATCCTGTTCCTGTCTTATCCCCATAACCCGTGATTCCACTATCTTTAAGAGCTCCATCCATCTCTTTCTTGAATGTATCCAGAGACTTGGAACCCACTGTCTTTTGGGGCAGAGAATTCTATATGTCCAGTACTCTCTGGGTGAAGAAATTTCTCCTGAACTCTGTTCTAAATGGCCTTCCCCTATTTTTAAACAGTGTCCTCTGTTCTGGACTCACCCATCAGCGTAAACATGCTTCCTGCCTCCAGAGTGTCCAATCCATTAATAATTTTATACATCTCAATCAGATCCCCTTTCATCCTTCTAAACTCAAGTGTATACAAACCCAGTCGCTCCAATCTTTCAACATATGATAGTCCCGCCATTTCAGGAATTGACCTCATGAACCTGCACTGCACTCCCTCAATAGCCAGAATGTCCTTCCTCAAATTTGGAGACCAAACCGCACACAATACTCCAGGTGTGGTCTCACCAGGGCCCTGTACAGCTGCAGAAGGACCTCTTTGCTCCTATACTCAATTCGTCTTATGAAAGCCAGCATGCCATTAGCTTTCTTCACTGCCTGCTGTACCTGCATGCTTGCTTTCATTGACTGATGTACAAGAATACCTAGATCTTGTTGTACTTCCCCTTTACCTCACTTGACTCCATTTAGATAGTAATCTGCCTTCCTGCTCTTGTCACCAAAGTGAATAACCCCACATTTATCCACATCAAGCTGCATCTGTCATGCATCCGTCCATTCACCTAGCCTGTCTAAATCACCCTGTATTCTCATAACATCCTCCTCACATTTCACCCTGCCACCCAGCTTTGTGTCATTTCGTAACTCATTTCACAAACTACATTCTTAAAGGACCATTCTGCTATCGTATTTGTTAGAACTTTGTCCATATCATTCAAATTAGCCACTGGCAAAATCCATGCCCACCAACCACCTTCACCACCATCATTTTCAGTGTGGAATTTAGCTGGCGCCTTCAATCCAACCATTAAACATTTCTTTATTATTTTGCCCACGATCACTTTTTCTTTACTAGCATTGTTGTAGACTGGTTAGATTTAAATTGCTAGATCTAAGACATACAGGACAAAAATACTTTTTTCCTTATCCCATATATTCAAGTCCTTTGATATAAATTCATTAAAGTCTCTAGCTAATGGGAGACTCATTGCCATAATATTGTCCTTCTCTGTATTTTAAGTTTATCATACTTAGCACTAATCTTGTCTACAAGTTTACTTAAACTTTATCAACTTTTTAACATTTTGAGAAGGTGGATGGGAAAACGGTCAATGTAGTTTTTAAGCTAGTCAGCCTGTTTTTTTCCCCTTTGGACTCCCATTATCTCTTAATACCATTAATACTTCTTTTATTTTTGTTTAGAGAAGTTAGTCTCATTTAGGCATTTAATCATGTCCAGATTATGTAAACTGTAAGTCCATACCATTGGAACATTCTTCATTGACAGCCTGTTCAGCAGGAAGAGCATTTCACTTGATACAACATTTGTGCTGATATAACTATGGTTACTGGAAATCAGAAACAAAAAAACAGAAATAGCTGTAAAAACCTCAGAAGGTCTGACGGCACCTGTGAAGAGAAAGCAGAGTTAAATGTTTTGGGTCCAGAGACCCATTTTTTGAATTGATCTCTAGTGATAAAATTGATTAAGTAGCTGTTTTCCATGGAGTTATGATTCTTTTTAGTAACTTTTGCGTGTGGTAATCCCCAAATCTGAAGCATTTAGAACTCTCAAAATTCATTAACTTTATTTCAAACATTATGATTAGAAATCTAGACAGCATTTTAACCATCTGACTCCAGTCCAGTTGAATTTGCATCCACTGTCCATGCAGCACAAAGTCAGTGATACAGCAGGTTGTAGCTTCATATAACTAAACTTTCTGAAACTTGTATATTATAAAGTATTTAAAAATTCTTGTCATCCCATTCAGGACAACTCATTGCACAATGGTACATAGAGTCCCATCTGAAACATGTTAACCATGGCCTGGGTATTCTTGGGGTTCATTCTTCTGTTATAGCTCCACAGTTCTATCGCTTATCAGGGTGTCTCCATCCTCATGTCTTCCAGTTATAATTCTTCTTTTATATTGACGCTTGCATGCCACATCCATATGGTGCCAAAATGGAGTTGGTATTTATACTTCCTTTTTTTTTGTTTGATTGGTGAGTGTCCCAATTAAGCCATGAGGATGATGGAAATGAATGTTTCCTCAGTCTTTCTAACACTGACATCAGTTGCAAAAATGTGTCTATTTAAGAAAATCTAATCCCAGTTAATATTAAGAATCTATGCAAGTTAAACATCCTAGCAGACTCCAGCAAATTAACAAGCACGAAGTTAGAAATCTCAAAATAATTTCTTTTTTCAATTTTAAAAATAGTCTGTTAAATTTCATTTTATATGTTCCTCTGGAATAACTGTTCAACTGTTAAAATTTATCAAAGTCTGAACACATCTCATGTACTTCGCAGATTGACTTTTCTTTTTATTAATTCTGAATGTTAATAAATCACCCAGAACTTCCTCAGTGTCTAATTGATGAGCTTCCAATTCTAAATATACTTTACACTTTACCCTGCTTTTGTTTGGAAATGACAATGACATACATTGCTTTTTGTCTTAGGGAAGGTATAACCAGTGTCCATATATCTGCCTCATTTTACCATTGATATAAGATCAGTTTCCCAGAACATCAATGGGAATTTACATCAAGACACTTCACACTTGGTTCCAGCCATTCTTCTGTAAAGTTTCTCCAAATTCCCAACCTCTGCTTGAAATAAATCTTAGGTTTGAATGTCTACCTTTAAACAACCATCCCTGTTGACATTAACTGCCCTGCAACTGTCTAAGACTCAGTGGGGCTTAAACTAAGTTTGAGGAAGACTTCTACCCTTATTTGAGAAGGAGGGCCAGCCTTAAAGAGCTGCCAACCACAGACTTGTTGGTATCTTCATAGCCTCAGCAGCGGATGTTCAAACTCTGGCCCCCACAAGATTACACGCAGTCCACAGAGAGCAGTTAATGTAGGTGAGATTTCAGAGAGGTCCAGAGTATATGTGGGGTTTGATTGGCAGTCGCAGAGAAAGGGCACGAGGATCAAACTTAAGTGGTCTGAGGGAGAGTTAATGGATATACGATCTTATAGAGCGGGATATCATGCATATGCAATATCAGAAAGTGTATAAAATGATACAAAAATTCCAGGCATAGAACAACACAATCACACCTAGAAGGCCCATAAACAAGCCCTTCTTTTCCTTTCACAAATTAGAGCCAACTAGTTTAAACAAGCCAGGCCAAGTGTGCAGTGTGTACTTTGCTATATCATGTGCTGAAGTAAAAACTACCACTTGCACATTGAGATACTGGTCTGAGAATCATGAGCTGTGAGTATCTGCACATACACCGTCCCAAAGGCTGCTTGCTCCTTATTACTCAGCAAGATTCTTTAACTCCCTATGTGCTTTATTATTTATACCTTTACATTATAGGTTATCAAATACAGCTCTCTCATTTAGTTTTGAAGGTTTCTCTCTTCATATAATAAACTTGTGTCTTCCTCTCTCATTGCTGTAGAGTCCTGTGATTAGTTACATCACCCTGATTTACAGAAACATCTCACCTCCAATTTTCTCACTAATCCGTCCTCATTACTTCAGTAGTTTACTGTGACTTACTTACAGTCTTTGTAATCATTAACATCATTATTACTATTATCACTGTAATCACTATTATCATCATTCTACTGCTATCAAATTCTGAAACTCACAGTTCAAGATGATTTAGATCCCTGACTAAACATCCTGATCTGCTTAGCTTAAATTCTGCACTAAGGTTGATTATATTATGCTATGTCTGGAATTTTTGTATCATGTTATACACTTTCTGATATTGCATATGCATGATATCCCATATTACATGATAATGTTACTTCCTCTTCCTCTTGGCATAAAAATAGAAAATGCTGGAGGAACTCAGTGGGTTTGGCAGTATCTGTGGGAAGAGAGTTAAAGTTTCAAGTTCTTCACATCTGCAGTGCTCAGCTCAAATAAGAGCATTCCTGTTTCTAATATCCATTCAGATATTCTGGAAATAGAAGACAATAAGATCTTGGCTGATATGCTTTTCTATTGACTGTAATTTCCTGTCCCTTAACCAGACATTCTGTATTGGATTTAAGGTCAGCTTGTGTCTGGAGTTGTATCACCTCTGCTGCTTTTTCTCCAGTAGTTATACCTTCTCATGGTCTTCAGAGATTATGTTTGGCTCGAGGGTGTGTTCTATAGCTGATCCATCTGTTTTTAACTTCCTTCCCTTGTACTGTTCCACTGGCAGGCATCCATTATTCAATGGTGTTGCCCTGTAACTGAGTACGGCTTATTCCCAAAATGGATTCTTATTGTTGGGAATACATAACAATATTTACAGCTGAATTTGAGATCTGGAAGATATGGAACTGTTTAGACACTTTCTGGATTAAAAGTATTCTTTTTAACCAAAGATTGGAGGGGAATCCATGTGATTTTTATTGGAACTAAGGTCAACATTTTAATGTGGGCTGAGATCCTTCTGCAGATTATACACAAACAATTTTTGAAAATATTTTGTAAAGAGTTATATGATGAAATTTATTCCCTTTAATTTCTGGAAAATTTGGCTTCGGGGGAGACTGGGGGGCTCCGTGCTGATGGTTATCTAGCAAACCTTTCTGGATGTGATTTTTGCTTTTGTGAGTCTAGAAAGGGAAAGAAGAAGGAAGAGCACTATCAAAGCAGCAATACGGTTTCACGATTAACTCTCTCAATTCCTTGGTCGAAGTACTCAGGAACCTGATAAAGTTTCCAAACCTCAATGTTTTGGTTGTGTTCTAAATACTGAAAAGCTGAACCTTGCCCATTATCTAAAGATTTGGATCCAGCTTGATTTGCATCTGAACTGAAACCCTCAATTGAAAGAACTTCCATCAGTTTAAGGCTGTTAGCAATCCAATTTCCCAACAAGAAAACCAGTGGACTGTGAGGATTCATTAAATTTGATCATTTGTTTTTCAGACCTTGGGCCAATTTTCTTTTGCCCATTTAAAAAAGTTGTCTTTGTAAAGTCTTTGTCAGTTTTTGTGTTGTGTTCCCATTTTAGGACTGAAAGGGGATAGAATTCTCATTCTGGATTATATCTTCGATACTAATTACTTGAATTTAAGATTTAGTTTGTTTTATCATAAGCAGATTTGAGTTCATTGAAGAAAACTGGTAAAAAAAATCACTTTTAATCTGGAGAGCAGTACAAAAGGAAAATGATTGACCATTTTGATGATGAAAATAAATAATTTATATTAATGATTCAACTCACAAAGTAGCTGAGCTTGATTACTAATACTTTCTTTCAGTCACAAACACAACACTATGCACCAGTGACTTTGCCGTCTTGACTGCTCTCTCTGCCTAACAAATCCAGAAGACTTGAAATAGATCATAAATTGTTTTAAAAACTGCACTTTATTGTGTACTTTCAAATGGACTTTACTGAAATAAATTTAGTTCGTGCAAGTCACAAGATTCTTGCAATTAGGACAAAGGTAAAACTTCCAGCTTTTGGGAATCTCATACCTTCAATTGTGTGGATATTAGAATCAACAAACAGCAGAAGAAGAAATGTTAAATCATTCAAACAGGAATTGACAACAAAAAGGACCTTTCAAAACATATGCCTCAGGTAGTGTTAATAGTTTAACTCACATCTATTTCATATATGGAATGTGTTTTCACCAGAGACATAGATATGTAACCTTGTTATACTTGTATAGATGCCAAAAGGGTGCATTTTTCTCCCAAAGGAAATACCGGACCAACAATCAGAGGGATAGAAATGAATTGCTAAGTTAAAACTGATTCCTTATGTAACTAAAACTCCTTTGGCCTTTGATAAAGATTTAATTAAATATTTCTGGACCCTTGCCTCAGTCCGGTAAAAAAAATCTAGTCCACTCTTAATATCACACAATGTTAAGCATCTTGCTAGAGACACTACAACTAGATTCAAGGCCTTTCTAGTATACACTAATATCCTCCTGCTGAGATTTCAACAATATTTAAAGGAATCTTCCAACATCAGTCAGCTGTACCCATCAGAAGCCAAAGTGATACAGAAATGAAGCCTCATTGGATACTGACTTCCTGGGTTCAAAGAAAAAGATCATGTGAATCAATGATTTTTTTTAATTATTAAATTATTTTTAGTTGTAATTTACTTCCTTTCTTTTATGCGTGTGTGTGTGCGTACACGTGTGTCTATCTATCTGTCTGAGTGTTGGAATAATCTTCCTCTGAGTTCAAATGTATGATGAATCATACTTCTGTTTTAAGCAGGAAGTTTCATACCTTTGTATTGAATGCACCTGGTGTGTGAATTCATATTTGGAATGGAAACTGTAAGAATTTTCCATAGATTGCGAATAGATGTGTTACTTATGCCTGATGAATGATTTATTCAGAACAAATGTTATAGTTTTTCCAGCAGTTCTGGAAAGAACCAAGTGGGATCAAGGAGATAGATCAATTAGAGGAACCTTTTCTTCATATGCAATGACGCAAAAATGGCGAAGCAAAGTCCATCATAAGACTGGCATAACAGAGAGATGTTTGGTTCTCTGAAGCCTTCTTCGGGGGTTTGTAAAATCTAAAGGAAAAGCTTAGTGAGACTTCTTGGCAAGACTACAGACTAATGTGGTACACCTGCCTCAATTAGCCCAAACCTTTCAATAGCTTTAGAAATTATTGTCTGATTTCTCTACTGCATTAATTCTGCTGTATTGTATCCACCCTCTCATAGAGAGACATAGATGAATACATGTATTTCTGCTCAATAATGAGGTATTATGATTCTTCAGTATGTATGCTGTTTCAACATTTGTGGATGATGCAGAATTTGGATGCACGCTAAAATGTGAGGAGCACAAAATAGAACATCAAAACAATATTGACTGCGGGTTGGTAAAGTGCATAGATAGGTGGCAAATAAAGTTCAATGCCAAGAGGTGTGACATTATGCAATTTTATCAAAAAAAAATTGATAGACAATATAAAATAAAGGGAATATTTTCAAGAAAGTGTAGGAGCAGTGAGACCTGGATATACACTTACATAAGTAATTTAAGGTTGCAGAATAAGTGAAAAGGTAATTTAACGTTATCTCAGTTTCCCTCCCCATGGATGTTACCAGACCTGCCGAGTTGCAGCAGCGGTTTCTGTCTTTGTTTCAGATTTCCTGCATCTGCAGTTTTTTTGTTTCTGCTACAGTCTGATCTGTTGGATATAATTTGGTTTCAAGCCAAACAAAACCTTTTTGATATGATTTGGCTTTAGTCCAGCTCTGAATCTAACCAACCTGCTTGAGACCAGCTGTACACATGTCGAAAGATACAAAATTAGGCAGTCTGTCTCTTTGAAGTGTTGAGAGATCCACAGATCCTCCGATTTATTGAAAACCACTTTTGACTCCAGACCAATTAATTGTGATGGTGCCATCCCATCCTGCCCAGTCACTCATTAAGCAATTATGGTCTGATTCCAGATAAAAGATTTGTGTTAACAAGGAGTTGAATTTGTTTTGTAAAATGCAACTTGTGCCTAGAATTGAAGAATATTTAAGCACTGGGAAAAGCAAGGAGCACACATATGGGATGAGACAGCCATCTTGGACAGTAGAGTTAAGGGTGGCTGGCAGAATGTGATAAAGTGTGAGGTAAGCTCTGGCTTCTCAGAAAGAAGTGACAAGCAGGATAAATTTTTAAACAGGTTCAGCCTAGTTTGGATCTGGCTATCCTAAGTTGTCGGTGTTGATGAGTCAACCAGCATTTATTGTTTATTCCTAACTGTCCTGGAGAAGATGGTGGTGAGCTTCTCAAAATGCTGCAGTCCATGGGAGCACTCACAGTCTGATAAGAAAGCAGGAGTCTGATCCAGCATCAGTGAAGGAACAACAATAGGAGAAATTGCTTGACAGTGTGCCTAGTGCATTTGATGCCCTTGTCCTTTGATGTGGTAGAAAGCATGGGTTTGGAAGTTGCTTTTGAAGAAGCCTTATTGAGCTACTGCAGTGTAGCTTGTAAATGGCACATTGCTGCCACTGTGCACTGATTGCAAGAGGAATGAATGTTGTAGGTAAGGTGCCAATCAAACTGGTTGGTTTATTCTGGATGGCATCAAGTTGAGTGTTGTTGAAGTGCCACTTATCCAAGCAAGTGGAAAGCACTCCTGACTTGTATTTTACTGCATATGAGCACAGACTGCTTCAATATCTAAGGAGTCACAAATGACGCAGGACATTGTGCAATCAGCTCCTCACTGCAAACACTTTATGAAAATTTCATGGATCTGTCAAGTTAGAGCTTCCAGCACAACTTGTACAAGTAGTGAACTTTTCCGCTTAGTGGTGCCTTGTTGACAAATTTCAAAACAATATGTAAGTTAACAAATAACTTATATAAGTAGATTTGGCACAAAAGCAAAATTGCTGGTTTTAGGGTTACTGAGCAGAATTCCAAAATAGCTAGGCATTAAGTGGTCCTGCACACTCTTATGATCCTGCTATAACAGGATGCAGGATTTCATATAATATTTTAGCAGATTACAGAAAATAATTTGCTGCATGGGCCATTTTACTTAAGAAAAGTACATTAGGGGAGGCATTGACATAGTGGTAATAATACTAGACTCATCATCCAGAATCTCAGGCTAATGTTCTGGAGACTTAGGTTTGAACACGCATAGCCGATGGAATGAGTCTAATAAGAATACCAATTAAAAACAACTAACTAGTCAAGTAGCAGCCATGTAAGCACGCTTGTCATTAAAAAAAATCAAGTCTATTAATATTCTTTCAGGAAGAGAATCTGCCATGCTTACATGATCTAACTCTCGTAATTCCAGACCCACAACAACGTGACTGATCCTTAACTGCCCTCTGGAAAGTTAGTGATGGGTAATAAGTGCTGACCTAGTAGATGATGGTTACATCACATGAATGGATGAAAAGAACCATGTTAAGAAAAAGTGGTGGTTAGATACTGGTCCATTACTTACAGCACAGCAGCAAATGACACCTAATTATTCATTACCTTTTGCAAACATATGCTTTTTCAAAATTAATGAAGAGAGACCCATGTACAAAATCACCAGATATTTGGGAAAGCGTCAGTAAATATAAATGATTCATGGTGGCACATCATTTGAAAATCGATATTGATTCTCAATCCTACAATGGACTTTCTAATTACTATATTTTTACGTTGTCCTTTGGGGAATGACAACTGTTCAAATCTTAAAATACAACGGTCAATGTATACCAGAGCATTTTATCCCATCGGCTATCTTTTAAAATATTTTCATCTCTTTGAAAGAAAAGTTGGCAATCAAAATATATTTCCTCATCCCCTTAACCACACCACAAATGGTTCTCTGACATCATTGGTTTCAATAATCTTCAGTTGAGTGAATTCAGGCCTGCAATAAACAGTGCTTCCAAATCCTGTAGACAAAAATAAGTAACCTCTTATTCTATCACAGTATCAATGCAAAACTTTACACCTAAGTCTCATCTATCAGTATAATTAGATGATATTTATTTTTAGTCAAATAGTTAAGGGATGCATAAAATAATTACTGTACTGAAGATGAACTGCCCGTCTAGTTCCCATGTATGAGCTCGAGAATTTTATTTGCTTCCAAGTTAATCCAAGAAAAATAAATATCCATCAAACTGCAGAATAGTAAAAATGGTAAGGAAAAGGTTTCATTCTGCAAGACTCCAAATGTTGAATGCAAGGAGAGAGAAAAGACTCGAGGGATCTGGCTGAAGTGTGGAAGTGAAAGAAAGCAGTTTAGTGACATAATCTATTCAGTAGGGGAGAGGTTCAGGTATTTAGGAATATGATGTGTTTGGCTTTGATAACACATCAGTATCAAATTGACAGTCCCATCCTGCATTGACCTTTGTGTACTTCATTAATATCTACTTCATTTGTGTAGGTACTATCATTGAGCCATATAGAAGCTCTATCTTCCAAACATACATCACATTAATGAAAATGTAAGTTCACTCAAAGCTGTAAAATGCCAAAGGCATTTTGGAACTTACTGGCATATTGGCTACTTTTATTGTAATGTGTTTTTTTTAAACAAATGATTCATGGTGGCACATCATTTGAAAATCGATATTGATTCTCAATCCTACAATGGACTTTCTAATTACTATATTTTTACGTTGTCCTTTGGGGAATGACAACTGTTCAAATCTTAAAATACAACGGCCAATGCATACCAGAGCATTTTATCCCATCGGCTATCTTTTAAAATATTTTCATCTCTTTGAAAGAAAAGTTGGCAATCAAAATATATTTCCTCATCCCCTTAACCACACCACGAGCAGAAATATTAAATGAGCTGTAACAATTAATTGAAAAGCAAAATGTTCTGAACCTGGAAATCTGAATTTAAAATAGTAGATTTGGGAAATACTCAGCAGATCTGATAGTAGTTTTGTCGAGAGAAACTAAGTTAACAGAGGTGAGGTCTGTGACCTTTCTTCAGAACCTTCCTCGGGTCTATAATTTAAATATATTCAGATGCAATTAATTCTGTCTCAAACCCAACATACCAGCTTTAACAAACAGCACATAGGTTTCCTGAGTTGTGTGTAATTTATCAGGGTCATCAAGGTGAGAGCACAGTGGGAATTCATTGCTCTGTGAGTTTGACAGTCTTTAAAGAGTCAACCTGCATTGTTATTTCATGCCCTCAGAACTTAACTGAGAGCGTGATTTCAAAGTAATTTCAGATTTTTAGAAGACATTTCATTTATTTGAGACTCATCAATTTTTGTCCTGCACTTTCCTCCGATCAAACTTTAAAACACCATGGTAGCATTTTCTGCGGATGGGGCCTTCAAGTTCTGTTGAGGAACAAGAAGACCATTACACTAGCAACACCCAGAGCAGGAGGAGCAACGTCAAAAGCAGCAAAAATAACAGCAGTCACCTTCTCAGTAGCCACTTGCCCCTCAAAAAGACAGAGGAGATTGGGACAGAATCTCTGATTTGAAGGAGATAATGCATGCAACACAGGGTAAACAGGATGAAAATCAACTTTCATTGAGTGACTAAGCAGCAGTGTCTCAGGCGGCATCAGACTTTCATAATTGTTGCCTTTATTGGTAACTGTACAGCACAAAACCTCCTCCCAAGTAGATGAACATTGCCAGTGGTCATCAAGATCACCACAGTCCTAAATTTCATCAGCTCCAGTTCCTTCCAAGGATTCACTGATGGTATCTACAGAATTGTACAATCTTCTGCCTATAAGTACATCTCCTAGGTGACCAATGCAAAGACTGCCACTTATGTCGTCTTTGACACTGATGAGAACAGTCAAACCCAGAAGGCTCCCTTATTTCCTACAGTAGCTGGTTCTCTGTTGATACAGGAAGTCATAGACTGCACAGGTGTGGTAATCAAAGCACTGTCAGATAACCCATCAGCCTTTTTTAATCGAAAGGGCTTGAAACCAATTAAAGTGGAGGAGCGAGAGGACTCAAGGAAGAGCAAGTTGGGCTGCACGGTGGCTTAGTAATTAGCACTGCTGCCACATTGAGCCTGGGACTCAGATTTGATTCCAGCCTCAGGTGACTGTCTGTGTGGAGTTTGCACATTCTCCCTGTGTCTGCGTGGGTTTCCTCCGGGTGCTCCGGTTTCCTCCCACAGTCCAAAGATGTGCAGGTCAGGTGAATTTGCCATGCTAAATTGCCCATAGTGTTAGGTGCATTAGTCAGAGAGAAATGGATCTGGGTGGGTTACTCTTCGAAGGGTCGGTGTGGTCTTGCTGGGCCGTAGGGCCTGTCCCCACACTGTAGGGAATCTAAAATGTCAGAGTTCTGGAACAGAGTAATGTTGTGGAGAATAAAGCAGAACGAGTCAGGAAGGAACAATTATGGAACGTGCAGGAGGATTGCAAAACTACCAAATTATGACCTTTATTAAAAAAAAAACAAAAAAATCTGATAAATATGGGTCAATTAGTGTATCATCTGTTATTGAAGAAACAATTAGATTTATGCAAAAGGATTAACAACAGAATATTTATAAAAATGTAATATAATTAAGCAGAGTCAGAGTGGCTTCGTTTAGATGAAATCATGTCTGACAATTTTATTAGAATTTTTTGAGGAGGCTACGAGCAGAGTAGATAAAAGGAAATAATGGGTATAGTATATTTGAGTTTTCAGAAGGCATTGATCAGGTACCATATATTCAGTTACTTAATAGGTTAGGAGCCCATGGTATTAGAGGTACAGATAGAGGATTGGCTAACTAATAGACAACAGAGATTTGAGATGGGGAGGGTTTTTTGTACATGTGCTAATCAGCAGGAGACTTCCTTGCCCTCGTTTGACCTGATCCAATGAGAGTTAATGGTTTCCTGAGTCCCCCTTGATGGTGTCACACTGGTGCACTATCTTTGGTGAGTCTATCCTGCTAGTGGGACAGGACATATCCAAGAATGGTGATGGTGGTGTCTGGGACACTGTCTATAATTTATGATTCTTAAGTATGGAGAAAGTGAGGACTGCAGATTCTCACGACGGGCCTCCTGGCCCTCCATTTCTTCCTCTCAAGCTGAACTAACCAGTACCCTTCCACTCGCACTCTCATTCTCCTGGCTGAACTGGTCCTCACCCTCAACAACTTGTCCGACCAATCTGCTCACTTTCTCCAAACCAAAGAGGTACCCACAAGCACCCACATGGGCCCTAGCTATGCCTGCTGCTTCATCAGGTACATGGAACAGTCCATCTTCTGCAGTTACACGGGCACCAATCCACAACTTTTCCTCCGCTACATTGATGGTGTATCAGTGCTACCTCGTACTCCCACGAGGAGGTTGAACAGTTCATCAACTTCACAAACACCTTCCATGCTGACCTCAAATTCACCTGGATCATCTTGGCTCCTCCTTCCCCCTTCCTCTCCATGTCCATCTCCAGGTACAAACTAACCACGGACATCTACTACAAATCCACTGACTTCCACAGCTACCTGAACTACACTTCTTCCACACTGCCTCCTGTAAAAGGAGGCATCCCTTTTTCCCAATTCTTCCACCTCCATCGCACCTGCTCCCAGGAGGACAAATTCTGCCACGGAACACACCAAATGGCCTCCTTCTTCAAAGACCAGAATTTCCTCTCTCACATGGTCAACGATACCCTCCAGCACATCTCCTCCACTTCCTGCATCTCCACACTTGAACACCCACCCTTCCAATCACAGCAAAGACAAAACCCCCCCAGTTCTCACCTTCTACCCCACTCACCTTCGAATGCATTGCATCATCCTCCACCACTTCCGCCACCTACAAACAGACCCACCACTAGGGGTATCTTTCCTCCCAAATCCCATCAGTGTTTCAAAGAAACCATTCCCTCCATGACTCCCTTGTCAGATCCACATCCCAACCAGCCCACACCCCACTCCTGGCACCTTCTCTGCCACCACAAGAAGTTCAAAACCTGCGCCCACACTTCCTCCCTCAGCTCCATCCAAGGCCCCAAAGGATTCTTCCACATCCAACAGAAATTTACCTGTACTCCCACAAATGTTATCTACTGTGTCTGTTGCACCTGATGTGGTCTCCTCTACATTGAGGAGAAAGGACGCCAAGTTGCAGACCGTTTCAGGGAACATTTCTGGGTCACTTGCACCAACCAACCCCACTGCCCGTTGGCTGAACACTTCAACTTCCCCTCCCACTCTGCAAAGGATATCCAGGTCCTGGGTCTCCTCCATTGCCAAACCCTAATGACCTGACTGCAGGACCCTCCAACCACACGGGATCAATGTAGATTTCACCAGTTTCCCCATTTATCTCCCCCCACTTTATCCTAGTCCCAACCTTCCAACTTGGCACCGTCCTTTTGAACAGTCCTATATGTCCATCTTCCTTCCCACCTATTTGCTCCAATCTCCACTCTGACCTATCACCTTCTCCCTCACCTTCATCTGCCTATTGCATTCTCAGCTACCTCCCCCCAGCCCCAACCCCTCCCATTTATGTCAGCTCTCCCAGCCCATATGCCTTATTCATGATGAAGGGCTTATGCCCAAAATGTCGATTCACCTGCTCCTCGGATGCTGCCTGACCTGCTGTGCTTTTCCAGCACCACACGCTCACATATGATTCTTGAGTATGACTATATCAGGCTGTCACTTGGCTAGTCTGTGAGATAACACTCCAAATTTTGGCATGAACCCTCCAGTGTGCTAGTATAGCCTTCAGCTGCCTGAGGAAAAGGTTCCCCCCTCCTCTAGGACGTGGACTGTCTACAGCAGACAGCTCAAGGTGTTGGAGCAGTACTACCAATGCTGCCTGTGTCAGATCTTGTCAATCTGCGGGGAACAAAGAAACAATAACACTAGCCTTGACCAGGCCAACATCCCCAGCATCGAGGTACTGACCACTTTCAATCACCTTTGTTGAGTTGGGCACGTTGTCCACATGAGACTCCCCAAGCAGGTGCTGTACTCCCAGCTCTGAAATGGCAGGCAAGCCACAGGTGGACAGAGGAAGTGCTTCAGTGATACCCTCAAGGCCTCAAAGTGTGGCATTCCCACTAACACCTGTGAATCATTGGCCCCAGACCATCTAAAGTAGAAGTTAAACATTCGGGAAGGCATCGAGCACCTCCAGATTTGCTGTTGGGAAAAAATGGACCAGCGAAAAGATTGCCTGCCACACCAATGCCCCACCCACCACCTGCCCCAAGTGTAACTGAACCTGCGGTAGCTGTATCAGTCTGTACAGCCTCCTGTTGATTCACCCTAAGAGTGGAAGAGAGTCAACCTCATCTGTGAGGGACCGCTGCTGATGATGACGATTTTCTAGGGTTGTTTCTGGTCCTTTAGTTGATGCAAATTGTTTGTGTGAAACTTTCTTACATCTGTTACGACTGAATGATTTGGTAGGTCTTTTCAGAAGGCATTTTAAGAATCAGGCACATTGCTGTGGGTCTGGAGTCACATCCGGCCCAATCTACATAAGGAAGTCAGTTTCCTTCCCTAAAGGATATGGGGGAGCGAGATGGGTTTTTATGACAATCAACAATATTTTCATGATCATCATTAAACTTTTAATTCCAGATTTTTAATGAATTTCCCTGGTGGTATCTGTTAAACTTTGTTACATTGAAATTTATGCTGTAAGCTTAAAGGCATCTTTGTACAGTTGTTCAGAGAATTGGTAAGAGCACATGTAAGCTATTGTTTACAGTTCATAAGGATGGTATATGTTTTTAGGTATATATTTTTGTTTGTTTTTCCATAGGATGTGAACAGCACAGCTAGATCAGCATTTATTGCCCATCCCTAACTATCTAGAGGACAGATAAGAGGACAATGGGTCTGTAGATATGTTTTAATCATATAAGGTAAAGATGGCAGTTTTCCTGGATATCTTTTTGTTTGGTGTATTCATATTTAACTATCTGTATTGGCAACATTCAAATCCATGTCCTTACAACATTAGTCTTGCTTGAGGGTTGCTCATCCAGTGTCATTACCATTGAGCCACCATCTCTTCAAGACACACCCTAGAGCAAGTACAATGATGAATCACTAGGGTCATTGTTGGGATAAAGGAATTGCACTATTATGAGAGATTGAGTAGATCAGGTCAATAGTGCCTGAAGCTTAGAAAAATGAGCAGTAATCCACGTGAAACATATAAAATTGTGAAATATACTTGTAGGGCTTGACAGGGCGGATGCTGAGAAAATCTCTGCCTGAGAAATCCGAAATATGGGCTCAATTCCGGGATAACACATTTCAGCTCTCATTGGCCAAACAAGAGGTAACTTCTTCAGTGACAGGGCTGTGAATCCTTGAAAGTCTTTGTCTCAAGAACTTTGGATGTCCAGTCATTGAGTTTCTTCAAATCAATGGCTGATAGATTTTTGTGCAGTAATTAAGACAAAATGGATAGTGTGGCAAGGATGATTTTGTTGATGGGTTGAACAGCGTGAAATTGTTTATTTCTGTTTCTGAGTCATTCCAATAACATTCAGCTGCTATGTGACCACTGCAAGGTTTTCATGGACGCCTGGACAAAATACCCTGGAAGCTACTGCAAAGCTTTCACTCTGTACTTGTTACATGTCCCATCAATAGCTGTTTCCATTTCATTCATAACTTTTGCTCATCTTCCAGTCTTGTCATATAGTTCTCCTAAAAGCTAATAGCTTTATGGAATGTGGAAGGCAAAATTTAGATGACCAGAATAGAAGCTTTGTATAAAATGCTAGATTTATTAACATTTTATGAAATATTATGAGATTCACATTGCCAATAGCACTCAAGTAACTCCTCTTGTGTAAGTAAAGGTTTTGCCTTGTAGTACTTCTTCATGATCCTACCCCTGTGGCTTCAGTAGAGCAAATGTAGACAAATTGCCTCTTTCCTTGCTCTGGTACGGAGATGCTTGTGGCAAATGTCCACTGGTCTTTGGAGGCCATGAAAGCTTTGACAAAGTCAAAACCCCACAAGCACCTGTACAGAAGTAAACTTCGTATCAGGACAGATTGCAGTGTGTGGGATTCAGTGGTGGGTGGTGGGGTGTGTATGATTTTGAGGGACGGGGGGTGGGGGGTGGGAGCACCTCGAGCAGAGACCCCACTTCTATTTAAAGTGGCACTCTGAGTGTATAGGGCAATCATTTCACTCATTTTACACAATATCTGTTCCTCCGTGTGGAAGTGAACACCCATATTTGAGACATGATACTGATTCAACATTTCCTTTTAAATTAAATTCAAATTTCACCTGCCATGATTGCATTTGATTGCATGCTCTCAGAACATTAACGTGGAATTCTAAGCTGCTCGTCCAGTGATGTACCACTAGGCTACAGTCATCCTAGATATCTAACTCTATCGGCAACTACCTGGGAAACCCTAGTTTCTACAAGACCACGGTCATGACCTCATCCAGCAATCCTCCACAGTGTTTCAGATGGTTTTGCTTGGATAGGCATGCTGCTGTTCTCTACCTCTTCCTGGATTTATGAAAGAGAGAAAGCAGTAGATTAGATTCCCTACAGTGTGGAAACAGGCCCTTCGGCCCAACAAGTCCATACCGACCCAGTTACCCGAAGAGTAACCCACCCGGTCCCATTTCCCTCTGACTAATATACCTAATACTATGGGCAATTTACCATGGCCAATTCACCTGACTTTGCACATCTTTGGACTGTGGGAGGAAACCAGAGCAGCCGGAGAAAACCCACGCAGACACTGGGAGAATGTGCAAACTCCACACAGACTTCTCCTTGCCTGAGGCTAGAATCGAACCTGGGACCCTGGTGCTGTGAGGCAGAAGTGCTAACCACTGAGCCACCGTAAGGTATGAATGTGAGAAATAACAACTGAGACTTAACATACAACCCAGGTCTTTTTCAATATATAATTTCAGTTACATCACACTGTAAACGTTTGCTATAAATTCTGTATCCTATGATCTTATACTCCCACACAACCACCTGATGAAAGAGCACGCTCCGAAAGCCGATGCTTCCAAATAAACAAGTTGGATTATAACTTGGAGTTGTGTGATTTTAAATGTTAAACAGCAAAGTCTGCTTATCTGAATAGCAGGTTCCAAATTACTGCATGCTTTGACTGATGAGAGTGGATAACTCCATTAAAATTCTGCCCAATATTTCTCACAGACTTATGCACAATAATTAAGAAGCAACACAAATTCTATTTACCACTGAAAGCATGAAATCTTTTGCCATTGCACTAAATGATCAAATATCTCATTCTTAGGTTGCACCCTTCATTACTGACTGATTTGTACATCCAGACAATTATTTTATGCAGAGCTGATACAAAGGATTCTCTTGAAATTTCACAGGTATTAAGTTTTCAGCTGAGATGAAATGCTGTATTGTCATTGTTTTCTGTCTCTATTGCTTCTGAATTTTTAAAATCTTATTATAATAAAAACACGACATGCAAATTTTCAGCTAAAGCAGGAATATTGAATTATTTGTGCTTGGAACTCACTGCGCAAATTAGAACAGGTTATTGTTGATTTGGGACCTCAGAAAGCGAAAATGAAATCATGCAGTGAGGAGGAGATCAGGCATAGAGACACAATCATTGTAAAAAAGGAACATCTGAGGCAATATAACCAAGATTCTTCCTGACACTTGGAGGATGGAAGTGAAATTAAGACTATTTTTGTTTCATTGTTCTTGATGACAACAGTAATATATTATCTTGCACTATTAAAAAAAAACAGTCCAATTATAGAGCTTCAATAATAGTATTACAAGAAGCTGATGTTTCTTGGCTGGCAGTTCAATGAGAACAATGGCCCGAATCTTCCCTGGCTGGATTGTTGTTACGCTAGCGCAGATAATAGTTGCACATGGGAAATCTGTGGAATTCCCATTACAGCAGAATCTGAAGGAATTACCTAGGAAATCAAACATTCTCTTGGGCAATTCAGCTAGGCCTAGGACCCTCCAAAGTCATCATTTCAACTCTGAGACTTTTACATTTCTGACAAAGTTGAGTAAAATAGTTACTCAGTAAAAGTTACAGTTAGTTATTGAACTGACTAAAAGTTAGATATTGAATATGTAGTCTAACTCCCGAGTAATAAGAATCCTTTGCATCAACTCCACGTAACATAATTGTCTGTATGTATAAATCAGTCAGTAATGATGAGTGCAACCTAAGAATGAGATATTTGATCATTTAGTGCATTAGCAAAAGATTTCATGCTTTCAGTGGTAAACAGAATTTGTGTTACTTCTTATACTTACCTCACACATCCCAAACTACACCTTCTCCAGACCTCTTTCACCCTAAGGACTCTGACTGAACAATCATCACTAGACACCTCCTGTCCCACCCCCCCAAATGGACTGGTCCTGATCCCACTGTCATCAGATGGTCTTACACACATTGTCAGGTAGATGCCAATGTTGTAGCTGTACTGGAACAGCTTTGGCTAGAGATGTGGACAATTCTGGAGGACAAATGCAACCAACCTAGCACTCTGCACCCTGCCTATCTGGCATCATACCCTGGCACCTTACCCTCTCCCCAGTTGACCCCCTTCCTTGCCGGTATGTTACTTATCAGGCACCCGTACACCATACAGACCTGGAAGCTTGCTTACCTGGAAATCCACCCATTCAGAACCCAACCCTCACAGCACACTAGCATCACATTCACCTTATGTCCTTACCTTTTGATGGCAGCTAGCAAAGTGTCTGTCGGGATCTTTAAACTTCAGAAGATGACAGCTGACTGTGGCGAAAGTAGGGGAGGTACCATTTGCCTTCCTCTGATGGTTCTACACGCAGAATATCTGTCAGGTTGGGAATATGACTCCACATTTCAGAGGGACCCTGTGCAGAATCCCCTCTCAGAAATGCAGAGTTCCACGCTTTCGTAAAAGAAGTGGGAGGAGCGGCAAGCTACATGAAATTGGCACTGCTCAGAATACCCAACCCAATGTTTTTATGCCTGAGAATAACATCATGACTTCATCATGATGGGTCACCTCTTTGATACAGAAGATTTTGAAAAGAGGTCTGCTCTAGGTCAGTCCAGGGATGATCATCCATGCAGCCTCTAAACTTTTAAACAAAACAATATCTTTACACCTAGAATGGCTTGCTATCTTTTTTGGAAAACAAAGGAATTTAGCAGAATTTGAAGACTAAATAAAAGGTCAAAGATTGATATAAGCAGCAGGTAACAAGAGGAACTAGAAAAAAACAATCTCAATTTCCAGGTGCACTTAAGTCACTTGGAGAACATAGTAAAATATTCTTCAATATTTTCTCAGAGAAAAATACATCTATTCTCATGGTCATGGTACTTGACAAGCAGACCAAAGCTCACACATTTCAATCTTATGATGGTAAGTTACAAATTGCAATTTGATTTCTTTTGGCTCTGCCAGCAAATAAAGACCAAAAAATCCCAATAGTGATGTCATTAGAGTGAAGGAATTTGCCACCTTTACCTTATCTGGCTCTAATTCTCATAGCAGTGAAATCAATAACTTAGAGAAGGTCCATCAGAACATTTTCAGGTTAACTAGAGATGAAGACCAACATCCCAACACCCATTTACTTGGGTGATGGGCTGATTTTTTTCATTTTCAGTGAAATTGTTTTGTCGAGTGAGGTGAACAAGTCTGCCATAACTCAGAATGACGCTCCTCGTGCGGTCTTGCACAGTTCACCTCATTAAATATACATCGGGGTTATTGGGAGCTTTTCTTGGGGAATCACGTGTCCAGAGAGGGAGAAGTGCTCGCTACATCTGGGACATTTTAGCTTTCACATTTCTGCTGCGATATTTACAGCTCAGCATCATACCACTTCAGATGGTGCAAACTGGGGCTGGGCTTACTCTGTGGTGCTCAAGCCTCAATATCCCATATATGGCTGAATAAGAAAGATTCCATCCCAGACAAAGTGCTGTGCACAGAGTAAGGTGCAACATCCAGCAGTGCAGGAAGAAGGTCAACAATCTTCTGTGCTCTGCAGTGCTAAGTGCCACCATCTTTTCTTTGCTACCTCACAATCACTTTAATTCTACCACATATCTCTCACCAATGCTCATGGATTATGACTTCCAGTATTGCATGTTCACTCAAAAGCTCTCACACACCTTATCATCGCAAAGTGCAAACCTTCCTGCTATCTATATACTTAGTGGGGATACTCTCCTGCTCAGGTGTCACTACTAACTTTTCTTGGATCCATTTCCATTATACTCAACTTCTCCCTTTTGTCTCATTGCAGGAAAATCTTGCTTGTAACTGAACCAAGAGAACGAGAGGCTTGGCAGACATCAGTCTCTACCCCCCACAAGTAGACATTTCTGGATTTAACTGAATAAGAGCAGGACTGTTCATGATGAGATGGAAAGACTGCACTGGCCAATAAATCCAATAAGAGCTGAAAATGTATTGCTGGAAAAGCGCAGCAGGTCAGGCAGCATCCAAGGAGCAGGAGAATTGACGTTTCGGGCATGAGCCCTTCTTCAGGAGCCCTGAAGAAGGGCTTATGCCCGAAACGTCGATTCTCCTGCTCCTTGGATGCTGCCTGACCTGCTGCGCTTTTCTAGCAACACATTTTCAGCTCTGATCCCCAGCAAATGCAGTCCTCACTTTCTCCTAATAAACCCAATAAGCTTCATTGTTCTCTGCTGCATGACTCTCCAGAGAATACTAATACGTTCTTAATTTGCATCAGCTTTTATACATCTTCAACAACTAGTTCCTTCACTTTTCATACAGGCATCAACAGCACTCAGAAATGCTCCGACAAAGATGCAAGTACCAGGGAACCTTAGCTGCAGCTCCACCTCTGAGAAAGATTCTATTGAACTCTTTGGGGGACTCGAGCAAGGCTTTTTCCTGAACCCTTGCCAAAATCAGAAATATTTGCCCAGATAGGTACTCTCTCTGGATTAGACTTGGCAGTATAGTCGGTGAGCATGTCACTCGTGCATCTCTGTTGTTGGTTGAGGAAGAAACACCTAAATCTCTAGAGCTCAGAACACTGCAAGAGACCAGGCACCTGTTCAGGCCCAGGCAAAAGACAAGTCCCTATGTTCAGTCAATAAAGACTTTGTCAAATAGCATGCACAGGCACAGGTTCATCGGACTGATTCCTGGCCTTCCTGATGAAGGGCTTTTGCCCAAAACATCGATTTTCCTGCTTCTCTGATGTTGCCTGATCTGCTGTGCTTTTCCAGCACCACACTCTTGACTCTGGTTTCTAGGATGGCAGAACTTATATATGAAGAGATAAGGACTTCATTCATGAAGTTTAGAAGAATGATGGGGATCCCATTTAATAAAGTATAAAATTTATAACGAAATCTATAAAATTGTACCAGGACTAGACAAGGTAAATGCAGGAAGAATGTTCCGATGGTCAGAGAGTCCAGAACCAGAGACCACAGTTTAATGATACACAATAGGCCATTCAGGACTGAGATAAGGAGAATTTACTTCACCTGAGGAGTTGTGAACCTGTGGAATTCTCTTCCACAGAAGGAGGCAAAGGTCAAAACATTAAAATGTTTTCAAGGAATTAACCATAGTTCTAATAGATAAAATGATCAAAGGCTATAGGGAGAAAGCAGGAATAGGTTTCTCAGTTGGATGATCAGACATGATCATATTGAATGGTGAAGCAGTCTTGAAAGGCTGAATAGCCTCTTGCTCCTGTTTTCTATGTTTAGGATGTTTTGTCAGAGGTACTCACTAAACTGGATCGAAGGATGAAGGAGTCTACCAACATTATCTGAGTTCAGTGTGCATGTATCAAGCTGTCTCCATAGATAGGCTGGCAACTGCCATGGAAACTCAGGTCCAGCACACTCACTATCTGCTGAATATATGCGCAGACTTGCACTACCTCACTCTTCCTATAGGTGTTCAGTACCAACTACAAAACAAGATGGGAACGTGGGAGCTCGACCTTATTCCAGGAGTCCATTGCTCTGAAAGATACAGAGTGGTGGCAGGCACCCACAGGGAGTGGTGTCACATAGACAGGAACCCAGAAACCTGCTCTCAGGATATTCCAGAAAAACCCTCCACCTCTCCATTGCCTGTGATCCCAGAGCCTGCAACAGTTCAAGATGATGAACGCGGGTTTTCAGCTGGACTTGTGACTCTCAACAAGCCTGTGACTTCTAAGTAAAAACATGGACTGCAGATGCTGGAAACCAGATTCTAGATTAGAGTTGTGCTGGAAAAACACAGCAGTTCAGGCAGCATCCGAGGAGCAGGAAAATTGACATTTCGGGCAAAAGCCCTTCATCAGGCATAGAGGCAGAGTGTCTGCAGGGTGGAGAGATAAATGAGAGGACGGTGGGGGTGGGGAGAAAGTAGCATAGAGAACAATAGGTGAGTGGGGGAGGGGATGAAGGTGATAGGTCAGAGAGGAGGGTGGAGTGGATAGGTGGAAAGGAAGATAGGCCGGTAGAATAAGTCATGGGGACAATGCTGAGCTGGAAGGTTGGAGCTGGGGTGAGGTGGGGGAAGGGGAAATGAGGAAACTGGCGAAGTCCACATTGATATCCTGGGGTTGAAGTGATCCGAGGCGAAAGATGAGGCGTTCTTCCTCCAGGCATCGGGTGGTGAGGGAGCGGCAGTGAAGGAGGCCCAGGATCTGCATGTCCTCAGCAGAGTGGGAGGGGGAGTTGAAATGTTGGGCCACAGGGCGGTGTGGTTGATTGGTGCGGGTGCCAGAGATGTTCCCTAAAGCACTCTGCTAGGAGGCATCCAGTCTCCCCAATGTAGAGGAGACCACATCGGGAGCAATGGATACAATAAATGATATTGGTGGATATGCAGGTAAAACTTTGATGGATGTGGAAGGCTCCTTTGGAGCCTTGCATGGAGGTCAGGGAGGAGGCATGGGCGCAGGTTTTGCAATTCCTGCAGTGGCAGGGGAGGGTGAGTTGCTGGGGGGTGTGGACCTGACCAGGTAGTCATGGAGGGAATGGTCTTTGTGGAAGGCGGAAAGGGGTGGGGAGGGAAATATATCCCTGGTGGTGGAGTCCGTTTGGAGGTGGTGGAAACGTTGGCGGATGATTTGGTCTATGCGAAGGTTGGTAGGGTGGAAAGTGAGGACCAATGGGGTTCTGTCCTTGTTACGGTTGGAGGGGTGGGGTCTGAGGGCGGAGGTGCGGGATGTGGACGAGATGTGTTGGAGGGCATCTTTAACCATGTGGGAAGGGAATTTGCGGTCTCTAAAGAAGGAGGCCATCTGGTGTGTTTTGTGGTGGAACTGGTCCTCCTGGGAGCAGATAAGGCGGTGGAGGAATTGGGAATATGGGATGGCATTTTTGCAGGAAGTAGGGTGGGAAGAGGTGTAATCCAGGTAGCTGTGGGAATCGGTGGGTTTGTAAAAACTGTTGGTGTCAAGTCGGTCGTCATTAATGGAGATGGAGAGGTCCAGGAGGGGGAGGAAGTTGTCAGAGATGGTCCAGGTAAATTTAAGGTCAGGGTGGAACCTGCAACTTCTAGGCCACACTGCCCCTGGGGATGACCAGCCAAGTCCTCCAAGTGAACAGGGCCAACTACAGAGCAGGTTCCCTCCCTACAAGCTGCTGAAGTCAGGATTTCACAATGGGAGGAGGGAGAGAAAGAAAAATGATTACTCAAGACACACAGATGGCAAGGATGACACATCAGTGTAAATAACCTTTCAATTTTGTAAAGGTATGTTCAGATGCAGTTTTGAAATGTATGCTGCAGTACAATATTCACTGTTGGATCTGGATAAGTTACACTCATGTGGAACATGAACAGCCTCTTCAGTGAATCCAAGAATGAAATAAGTTGCAATTGGCAAGCATTATTTGCTTCTCACAAGCAATCAACGCCTTGTCTGAAGGTAGCCTCTGATGTCAGGGATTCTTGAACCGTAGCATTGATGATTACAACCAAGACGTGGAACTTTCATGTGGCCAATATTGGGGCTAGGCACAATGAGCAGGGAATGTGCTCAGGTCTGGCAGAAACACATCATTGCACTCTTCTATGCACTTTATGCATGAGAGTATGGAGTCCATACTTCTCTGGATAGAAAGTTTCATTCTATGAATCAACTGTTAAATGAAATACACTGTCTTCAAGACTGGGAAATGTACAATACAGAGATCAAGTGTCCAGTCTTTCTCATGGTGCATTGGCCTGCAGAAAAAAAAATTGTCTCTTGTTCCTTAGCCTTCCCTCTATCCTATATGTGTGGACAGCCCTCCTGGTCAGTATTCTGATCCTCAGTCTCATTTACAGCTTCAGAAGTTTGCAGTTATTTCCCAATTTCATTTTGATTCAGGATATCCTCCCCACCCCTCTCATTTTTCAGCTCCACTTGTGAAGGATGTAGTGTGTCACAATGACGCAAGACGTCTTTTCTAAGCTAAAGTGCAAGGCTCCATTGGTGTGGTCCAGGTATTGAAATGTTGTGTTACGGAGCACTGTCACAACAACCCTGGTTTGAGCAGGAGCAGCATTCTACCTTTATTCTGTGTCAATCTAAGGGTTATATAAAGTTACCATCTACCATGTTAGGAGATGTACACCTCATCCACAGTAATTATTTCTGTAAAGTCTGAGGACTCACACCACACCAGGGAATTCCACCCAGCATTTGCTGACATTCCACTCACCAAGTATTACTTTGCCATGTGCCATCTTTCAAATAAAATGCAGATCCGAGATGCGAGCTGTACTACTTGGGGAGATGTAGAAGTTTGATAATAGCCAGAAATTTTCTTTTGACCAATATTACAAACTTTTTAAAATCATTATCATATTATTATTGGTGGGCACATTTGTAGCTGGATTTCCTACACGATGACAATACCTACTCTTATGTAGAACATAGATAAGTACAGCACAGGAACAGGCTCATCACCCACTATATCTGTGCTGGGCACAATTTCATTTTAAACAATTCCCAACTGCCTGCACAATCTCTCTATTCCCTGATTGTTCATGTGTCTGTCAAAATGCCTTTTGAATGTTGCTATCATATCTGTTTCTATCACCACCTCTGGCTGTGAAGTAGAGATGTAAAAACCCTGCTGCGCACATTTCCACGTATGGAGTCAGCTATTACAAGGGGGCATAGCTTTAAATTAAGGGGTGGTAGGTATAGGACAGATGTTAGGGGTAGGTTCTTTACTCAGCGAGTCGTGAGTTCATGGAATGCCCTGCCAGTAGCAGTGCTGGACTCTCCCTATTTATGGGCATTTAAACGGGCATTGGATAGGCATATGGAAGGTAGTGGGCTAGTGTAGGTTAGGTGGGCTTGGATCGGCGCAACATCGAGGGCCGAAGGGCCTGTACTGCGCTGTATTCTTCTATGTTCTATGTTCTATTTCCTTTAAACTTTCCCCTTTCACCTTAAAACCCTAGTATTTGATATTTCCACCCTGGGAAAAATACTTTGACTATCCACCCTATCCATGTCACTCAGAATGTTCTGTACTTCTCTCATGTCACCATCAATATCCAGAGCTCATGTGAAAACAATCCAACCTCTTCTTATAGCTAATACACTTCAATCCAGGCAATGTCCTGTGTCCTCTCTAAGGCCTCCATACTCTTTCTATAGTGTGACCAGATCTGCATAAAATATTCCAACTGTGGCTGAACTAAAGTTTATACAACCAAAACACAACTTGCCAACTTTTATACTCAATGCCCCAACTGATGAAAGCAAGCATGCTGTATGCCTTCCTTATCAGATTAGCCACTTGTGTTGCTAATTTAAGGGAACTATCAGCTTGATCCTAAGTGACCGGACATTTACTGAATACTTTCCTCTTGACCTCCCAAACTGTATCATCTCACACTTGTCTGGATTAACCTCCATCTCCATCCAACTTTCCAACTGATCTATCCTTTGGCAACCTTCCTCACCTATCCACAATCCAGCTACAACTTGCATTTTCATCCATTTTTATATGTTACAAATAGTAGAGGTCCTAGCATTGATCCTTTTGGAACACTACTGATCACAGACCTCCAGTCAGAAAAACACCCTTCCACAACTAACCTCTGTCTTCTATGACCAATTTTGTATCCAATTTACCAACTTACAATGGATTATATGTGACATAGACTTTTGGACTAGCATATCATAAAATACCTTGTGAAATGCTTTATTCAAATCCATGTAGACAACATCCACTTCTCTACTTAATCATCTTCATCTCTTCCTTAAGATCCTCAATAAAATCTGTAAGACATGATATCCTGCACACAAATAGTCCCCTTCTGACTATTTTTAGATTAGATTAGATTAGATTAGATTACTTACAGTGTGGAAACAGGCCCTTCGGCCCAACAAGTCCACACCGCCCCACCGAAGCGCAACCCACCCATACCCCTACATTTACCCCTGACCTAACACTACAGGCAATTTAGTATGGCCAATTCACCTGACCTGCACATCTTTGGACTTTGGGAGGAAACCGGTGCACCCGGAGGAAACCCATGCAGACACGGGGAGAACGTGCAAACTCCACACAGTCAGTCACCTGAGGCGGGAATTGAACCCGGGTCTCTAGCGCTGTGAGGCAGCAGTGCTAACCACTGTGCCACCGTGCCGCCCACAATAAGTATATTATTTTTGAAATCTAAGTAAATCCTATCTTTAAGAATCATCTCCACTAACTTCCCTACTATTGATATAAGGCTCACTGATCTATAATTTCTTTGATTATCCTTGTTGTCCATCTTAAACAAAGGAACAACATTGCCTATTCTCCAATTTTCTGGTCCCATGTCTGTGGCTAAAGAGGCTACAAAGATCTCTGTCAAAGCCCCTGCAGTCTCCTCCCTTACCACCCTCACCACCCTCAGTAACTGAGGATAGATCTCTCAGGTCCTGGGCACTTACCTGCCTTAATATTTTTCAAGTCACCAAACACCACCTCCTTCTTGAAATATCAAAGTTAGAAATTACACAACACCAGGTTATTGTCCAACAGCTTTTTAAGAAGCAGCACTTTGAAAGCTTGTGCTTCATATAAACCTGTTGGACGATAAACTGGTGGTGTGTGATTTTTAACTTTGTCCACCCCAGTCCAACACCAGCACCTCCAAATCCTGAAATATCAACATATTCCTCCCTAAAGTATCATTATCCATGTCCTAAATATCAATGCAACATAGTTATTAAGGACCTCACCCACTTCCCTGTGGCTGTATTCATAAATTCCCTCCTTTATCCTTGAGGTGACCTATCATTTTCCTAGCTACCCTCTTGCTCCCAATATATGTATAAAATGCTTTGGGATCCTCATTAATCCCATTTGCCAAGGATATTTCATGTCCCTTTTTAAACCTAATTTATTTAAGTTAATTTCTGTCTCCTTTATACTCCTCAAGGATCTTATCTGATATCAGTTTTCTAAAACTTACAAATGCTTTTTTTAAACCATACTTTCAATATCTCTTATCATCCTGAGTTCTTGAACCTTGCCCTTCTTGTCTTTCATCCTCACAGGAACATGCTGGTGCTGAACGCTGATCACCTGGTCTTTAAAAGATTCCCACATGTCAAATGTCGATTTACCCTCAAACAGCTGCTCCCAATCTAATTTCTCAAATTCCTGCCTAACGCTTTTGTAATTAGCTCTCCCCCAATTTAGTATCTTGACCTAAGAACCAGTTTTATCCTTATCTTAAAATTTACAGAATTATGATCACTGTTCTCAAATTGTTTTTCCACTGAAGCTTTGATCACATAAGTCAGGCTTATTCCCTAGTACAAGGCCTAGAACAGCCCTTTTCCTCATTGGACTATCTACATATTGTTTCAAGAAATTTTCCTGGATGCACTTAACAAGTTCCTCCATATAAGCCCTGGCATTAAGGGAGTCCCAGTCAATATTGGGCATACTAAAATCACCCACTACAACAACTCTGCTGCTTTTACATATTTCCATGATCTGCCTACATATCTGTTGCTCTATCTTCCGCTGGCTATTTGAAGGCCTATAGTATAACCCAATTATTGTGATTGCACTTTTCTTATTCCTGAGTTTGAGCCATGTGGGTTAAGCCCTTCAACATGTCCTCATTTAGTGCAGCTGAGGGATTCTCCCTAATCAATAATGCAACTCCCACACCCCTTTTACCTCCCTCTCGCTCATGCCTAAAGTATTTAAACACTAGAATGTTGAGTGCCGGTCCTGCCCTTTTCTCAACCAGGATTCTGTAATGGCTACCACTTTGTAGTAATCCTGTTATATTCCTTGCATTACAATAAATACACTTCAGACCGCCAGTCCAACCATGTTCATAAACCCAGCCCTGCTGTTCTTCCTATTCGGATTACTTGATTTAACTGTTTCCTTCTCCTCAATCACTCCACGTGTTGATCTACTGCTCTGGTTCTCACCCCAACCTACTACACTAATTTAAACCCTCATGAGTGCCATTAGCAAAACATACATTGACTATAAAACATGTCATAAGGTACATGTTAAAAACCAGCGTCCTTTTTCTTAATGAAAGCAACCATAAATATTGTTAATCATTGGTGCTGTCCAAGTAGCTGAGATACCAACTGAGAAAGTCATAATAAAATAGGCTCAGTTGAAAATACTTTTCATTAATTAAAGCTTTTAGAATCTGTTTCCAATTTATTTTGAAGTATTTTGGAGAAAGTAAATATCTATCTCTCAAAAAACAGTAATGATGACAGATGAAATGATCATCAACAAATTGCTGTTAGTGGGACCATGCTGTGTTCAAATTGGCTGCTCTATTTTCAATATTATTGCACTCCAAAAATATTTTGTTAGTTATAAATCTTCTTGGGATGTCTAGAGCACATATAAGTTATGACAAAAAATACTATTTTTTTATTCAGGGAAAGCTCCCCACAAGGTGAATGGAGGCCTTACCAACTTAACTGGTAGCAACAAATTGCTGAAGACGTCTGCCACGTGCTTAGAATAAAAGCATGTTATCACCTTGCAAATGATCCAAGGAGAAACATCCAGTCAAAGTCTAAACTAATAGCACAGAGATTGAAATAGAACCTTTCTGAAGATATTCCACAAAAATATGACAGTAAATTCAAATCAGATTATTGTGTATGTGTCATATTTTAATTTGCATTTACTGGGGCAATTTTACAAGGAGAACATGATGGCTCAGTGGTTAGCACTGTTGCCTCACTGTACCAGGGACCTGGGTTCGATTCCACCATTAGGCCACTAATGTGTGTGGAGTTTGCACATTTTTCCCGTGTTTGCGTGGGTTTCCTTTGGGTGCTGTGGAGTCACCCCCATAGTCCAAAGATGTGCAGGTTAGGTGGACTGCCATGCTGAATTGCCCATAGTGTCCAGGGATGTGCAGGCTCGGTGGATTAGTGATAGGAAATGCAGCGTTATAGGAATCAGGTGGGAGGAGGTGGTTCTGGGTTGGATCCCCTTCCAAGGAGTAAGTTAGACTTGATGGGCCGAAAGGCCTGCTTTCATTGTATAGGGATTCTGTGATATGGTTACAAATATTTTCAGAACACATTTTAAATAATAATTTGACTGATCTTCATTTTTCTGTTGCTGGTTGTTCATGCTTCTTATTTCTTTACATCCTTAGTTATTTCTTATTGAGAATGCTTTGTTACAACCCCGACTTCCTCATTTCTGATTTGATACCAATGTCTTGATTTGACAGCCCTACGTTGGAATGTTGTAGTAGTAGAGAGATGGAAATTATACCGTGACTGTAAGCATAGTTCCCAAGCATGTTGCGATTTCAGATTACAGAGAACTGGAACTGGTCTGCTGGGCTCCAGATAAGATGCACTCTCTTACAAGCCTCAGCATATACTTATATACAATGAAGCCTGTTGACATTCACTCAACTGATTGCAGAGATCACTGTACTGCATGGTGACAAGTGGAAACAGAGTCAAGAAAACCAGAAGAGCCTAAAATGAAGTCCAGTGACAGTAAAGATTAGGGGAAGAAATCACCCCCAGACCAGCCTAGCCACCCAAGAACAGGCATGGGGAAAATATTCATGGTGGAACATCAGCAGTGATCGGGGCTTCGAGACTGAACTAGGAACTGAATTGCAGAATTGGAAAACCCACCGAAATGCTGAAAACACAGGAGAAAACCCATCGCAGAGTACACAATAAATATTAGGAGAGAATTATCTGCTCAAAGGGATGAATAGACTCGGATTGTTCATTAGTTTACAGAGAAAAATAAAATGGACAAGAAAGGACTCTCATGTAACGTTACAAAAATGTTAGAGAGCTAGGAATGATTTGGTCAATACAGTCTACTCTGCACATATTTTAATGATGGAAAATGTCCAGCCTTTCCTGGACTTGCTAGAAAATGATGGGAGTCCCAAGCAGGCTGCTTATTTTGGGCAAGCTGACTCCAATGGTTTAGCACATACAATAATACAGCATATTCACAAGAAGCCAGACAAGGATGAGGTCAGTATGTTGTTTTATATGTTCAGTTCCAGAGCCAACATCATTCTTGCCTGACACTGTCCTACAAAGGGGACAGCAACATACACCAATGTAATTAAAGCTTTGACTCCTATTTTATTTTAACAAGAAACCAGTTATGAATATTCAATTGACACAGTAAAGCATTAGCAGAAAGTATTGAATCTTTCTTAAGCGATTTATGCCGCCTTGTGGATCATTCCCAACACTGAAATTGAAAGACCAGCTCATGCTAGACTGCATTATAGTGGGGGTACAGGATGAAGCCCTGTCAGATTTTCTCCAGTGTAAAGAAAATCTTACATTCCAAAAGTAGACGTGTATACAGGATAAGCTGAACTGTATTTTTTTTAATCTAAGGGGACAGAGAATGTTCCTGGAGTCAGACTACTGACTCGCTCAGTTAGTTCATTCATCCAAAAGCTACTAAAGGGCTACCAAGAATATGGCACTGCTGCTTTTCTGCATTGTGCTGGGAAAAGCCCAGCTACTGATACAGAAGGCGATGCAGGTCATAAGATGAGCTTTTTTCAGATGGTCTGGCGAAACAACAGATTTTGCTATGGAGGGATTTTCTTATGAGAGTTTGAGTAGGTTGCACTTGTACTCAAGTACCCAAAGGTGCTGCTGGTCCATGATAATAGCTCTTAGGTTGTGTCCTGCATCTGACAGTGTATTGATGATATATATTCTTTGGTTCTGTTGAAAAGTGTGCTTCTGAAGTGTTTAATAGGTGTAGAGACATTGTCCATAAGCCAAGGTAATTTGGGACATCCACAATCCATACCTCTACATTGACACCTACCAACAAATTTGTCAAATGCTTCTTGTGGCTGTTGCAAGTTTGGCATGAGCATTGTGGGCAGCATAGTGTCTCAGTTGCCTCACAGTGCCGGGTTCAATTCCAGCCTTGGGTGACTACCTTCACGGAATTTGTATGTTCTCCCTGTGTCTATGTGGTGTTCCAGTTTTCTCTCACTTTCCAAACGTAAGCAGGTTAGGTGGATTGACTGAAGTGTCCAGAGATGTGCAGGTTAGGTGGATTATGCATGGCAAAATGTGGAGTTATGGATAGAGTGGGGGGCTGGGTTTTTGTGGGATTCTCTTCAGAGTGTCGGTGCAGACTTGATGGGCTGAATGGTCTCTTTCTGCAATACAGCAATTCTATGATCGTGATTCAACATGTATTTCCAACGTAGCTTGAACTCTAAACTGGTCATTGGAAAGCTGGAAAGAAATGGTCAGAATCATCATAAATACCTAACAAATTGACTCATTTTGATCCATTGTTTCTCAAAGCATTAAAGTGTTTGACTGCCTGATTTCCTTATCAGCTATGTGTTGATTCATGAAGTAAAATTCTATTCTTCCTTCAAAAAAAGAAAAAAATTTACAAGGATGTTGTCAGCGTTGGAGGGTTTCAGCTGTAGGGAGAGGCTGAATAGACTGGGTCGGTTTTCACTGGAGCGTTGGAGGCTGAGGGGTGACCTTACAGAGGTTTATAAAATCATGAGGGCATGGACAGGGTAAAAAGACAAGGTATTTTACCTGGGGTGTAGGAGTCCAGAACTAGAGAGCATAGGTTTAAGGTGAGACGGGAAAGATTTAAAAGGGACCTAATGGGCAACTTTTTCCACCAGAGGGTGGTGCATTTATGGAATGAGCTTTCAGAGGAAGTGGTAGAGGCTGGAACAATGGCATCATTTAAAAGGCATCTGGATGGGTATATGAATATGACGGGTTTAGAGGGATATGGGCCAAGTGCTGGCAAATGGGACTAGATTAATTTAGGATAGCTGGTTGGCATGGACGAGTTGGACCAAAGGCGCTGTTTCCGTGGTGTATATCTCTATAATTCCACGACTCTATAACTGGAACTCTGACAGAATGGTAGAAGATTGTCAATTAATGTTTGGCTGTTTATTTTCCATTTTAATTTAGGAATTCTGTGCATACTGTTCCTTAATTGCATTACACAAAGAGAGTAGCTGAACTACTGTGGAAGAGATTAAAGTCAGATGAAAGCATCAATTCCAACACAGATGCAGCTTCTCAAAGAGCTCAAAATATGAGGAATGTGATGGTGTGGAATGTAACTTTTTTTTACTGTAAAAGTTACAGATAAGTATCTAAGATTTGCACCAAGAAATATCACGTGCCTGTTTTTTGTGGAGTTTGCGTAGTTTCTGAAAACAAGATGACAGAATTGACTGTCACCTGAACAAAGCTTAGACCTTATCTACACAGAAAGCACTTTTATCCTTTCCACCTGCAGTGTCTCATGTGTTGACCAGGAACCTTTATAAGCATGAATTGCTGCTGGATTAGAGCTGTTTTATACTCCTTGCAAAACTCCTGTGCTGCTAAACAGGTCAACAGTGGCCTCGGGTTTTTAGAACAAAGAGAGTACTCACAAGTGTTCTTTCTCCTTTGAGGTTACTGTGCTTCTGAAGGGTTTGCAGTATTTTTGGTCTTAGCTGTTGGTTATAAGCTTCAGCTCTGAACTCATGGGGACGGTTAGTGATGCTTAGTAAATGTCTTCAAAATTGTCGCTGCTGCTATTACCTTTTAGCAGCAAATACTGCCAGGAACAAGCAATTATTCTGTCTGCCACCATATTATGGTTTCTTGATAAACCACCACAGCCAGTTTGATAAAGTCCAAATATTCTCTAAATGTTAGCCCTTCTGGCATATGTCACAAAGACTGGATTCTTTAAAATAATGCATCTGAAAATCCAAAACTATTAAACTGACTGCTTTGTTTTATCATTCTATCGGCCTGAGCAATTACATCAGGGCCATGAATCTCATTCCACAGAAAACCTTTTAGTCATTACTTTATTTTCAAAATCCCATCTTGCTAGTGGAGAAAGAAAGCAAAGTTTTTTTTTGCTCTTTTTAATAAAAAAGCATATCTTGGCAATCAGGGATTATCTGCAGACAAAGATATCACTTGCTAACAGGTTCTGTTCCAATCCAATGTTTTCAATTATTCTTATTGCTATTTATGTCAATGACTCATCCATGTAGAATTGTGGTCCTGCTATAAAAAAAATCACAGAAACTTAATAAGGACTTAACAAGGCTTGAGTGTATTGTGAAAGTGTTACCTGTGCAGTCATCTATTTATTTTCCATTCCCACTGTATCCCACAATCACACATTCACTCTTATTGCAGTCGCATTGTGACACACCTTGCATCTATTTGAACATGCATTCTCTAACCACCTCACAGGATTGCTGCCTTGATGTTCTCTATTTCTGGCTGGAGAAGGTTGTACATAACGAGTGCCAGGTTGAAACCAGAGAATGCTCAGCATGTGTTCCATAGCCTGACTCCCATGGAAGAAGACATGCAGGTCATCATGGTCAGGAGTACATTATGGGCATGGTGAGAAACCAGACCTTCGGATAGGGCAGGTTACTTTTCCAATCGTCCTTCTGCTGTATCCTTATGCAATCCTCAGATGCTTTCACTCATCACTTCTTTCTCTACTCTCCATTCACACTAACAACCAGATCTTAACTTTTTCTTTCAGTTTATATATCGAATATGTGGCGACACTTCTGCCACTAATGACAGAGAACCTACATTCAATGTATCTCAATTTGATTCTATTTCAGGGGCCAGTCACCAAAGATACTTTCGCAGTTAACCTAACTGCAGATTTCTCATGTAGCAAATTAAAGAACATAAATGCCCTGCAGCAAGGGCAGAGGATAAATGCCAAAGGTTGAGGTTATAAATCACTGTTATAAATAACTCAGAAGCACAAGTAGAGAACCCAGGCTACCACAGGATGTTTAATGGATATGCGTCAGGAAAAACACGGTGCACTGGGCAGCTTACCAATGAACTTCTGCAAATGGGTCAGCTTAAAGGAGATCTGCTTCAATTTTACTGGGGCTTTGTTAGAACATGGAGACCTTTCTGCCCAACATGGTGCAGGTGACCAGCTTCAAGAACATAAACACTATGATGGAATCTGTGATGAGAGTTCTGCAAGATCCAATGCACATCACAGCCATGAAAGTTTAGATACTGCGCTTCATTGTTTTTGTGGCCATTGTTGACAGAGGTTTTCAGAACATCATCACAATCTTACACACTTTTCAGAGGTCATGAACCAAGAGTGAATGGGATAAAAATTGTAGCCCAGACAGGTTTATGATTGAAAAGCCGCACAGTATAAGGTTGGGAAATTGCAACATTAATAAATTATGACTGACTTTTGTTGAAACTCTGTTGAATTTTGAGGCAATGGAGTCACTTAGAGAAAAATGGTAAGATTATGTTAAGGTTTGCATAGTACAATGGACAGAAATTAACTCCATTTTTTGGAGTGGAACAGAAGCTGGGAGTTGTATGGTGAAGAGGGAAGATAGGGGAGGTGAAGTGCTGGCTGAAGTACAACTTTCTTTGGTTCAGTCAAGGATCAGGATGGTCAAGAACAGCCTTTATGGCCAAAAGCTAATTATGGCCCGAAAGTGGCCAATTAATGGCCAGTGAAATCCCAGTAAAAGCTAATGTCCTTCATAGCCTTAGTAAAGTTCAGGCAGAAATGCTGCCTTATCCTCCATTGGATATAAAGTGTCCTTTACAGAATTCCTTCCTCCATTTCTCCCTGTCAATCCCCATTTATTCCGATCTTCTTTGCACCACTCCCTCTCCTCCTACTCTTAAAGGTTGGCTACTCATAACTATTTGTTTCAAAAATGGAAAACCTTGCAGCACTACAAGTAAAAACTCCATCTAAAAAGTTAGAAGTCAGCTGTAGAAGTGCAAATCTAAGCCAAATATTGCTAAAAATAAAACAGAATCAGCAAATTAAATGGACAAGTTTTAATTTAAAAACTTTACTTCAGCTTCTTATGCTTTTGGCTCAAATGTTTTCCAATATTATTTGCATAAGAATTGAAGACAAATTTCAAAATCTTTGACCATGCAAAATTTCCTACGACGTTTTTTAACAGAAGGCTAATCTGCTTTAATAAATAGAAATTTACTGTTTGAGGAAACTTGTCTGATCACAGGGACTTCTGAAAAAAACAATTTGTAGATTGAATCTTCTGTAAGTTCCACATTTTGCTTTCTTTAAATAAACTGTATTTAGAACTAAGTTCTTCTGTGCAATGCTCCGAGATAAATCAGATAAATAAGACATGCAGGAGCTTAACCCAAATATATCACACAGTGATGAGGATTTAAGAGAACTATTTCAATCTAGAAGGGACAGCAACAGTTTTTCTTCACCTGGAGATTCTTGAGATTCAAAGCCTGTTTCCTCACAAAGAGGATGAACGGTCCTGGATGTAACAATGTTCTGTGAGAAAGCTACATTTATCTCAAAGCAGAAGGCCTACAAATATTCAAACAGTTCACAGAGGATACGTCTATATTTAGGGCCGTAACTGCTTTCAGGGAATATTTCAGCCAAAGCAAAGTGCGACGATTGAATGACACACATTTCTGTCAGAGATGCCTGGGAATTGGGAAAAAGAGTTCTCGGCCTACCGGGACCTTTTCAATTATGAGCAGGAGAATTTAATTGTGTGGGTGGCAAAATTTCACTTACTCAAACGACAGGTTAAAGTTTTGTTATCAGGTTCCCAGACTCCTTGAGGCAGGCTGACTTTCTCAACCTTGATTGTTGATAACCTGTTTTCATTCTTTGGCATCATTCCTGAATATCCTAGCCTGATGGGATTACGTTCACAGGCACAATCCTGTTTGTCAAAAACAGGAAACAACTGTGCTTACAAACCCAACCAGATCTATATGAGGTGTGGACTTGGTAGAATTGACTTCTTCCTTCAAGCTCAGGTGAGTTCAAAATCCTTTTGTTACTTAGCTCTTTCATAAGTAAGCCGTTACGTTGTGCGATCACTTAATGTGCAGTGCAGGTCTACCGGCTCACGAGAACTCTCAGTCACATGGAGTCTTCCATGTTGTAGTTCTTAACCATTGCAAGTTTAAGTGGTGAAAAGGCAACCAACTAATGAGAAGTCTCAGTCGTACGCAGTCTTAGATGTTGTCATTCAAATACACTGAGGGTGAAGATCGCTGATTGAGAATTCCAAACTGGCCCAATGAGGCTGTTTAATTGGCTCTGCATTTGCAGCTACTTAACTGGAGGCAATTCTAGACAGTAAACATCTTCAGCTCTTCCACTGAAATACTGATTGCATTATGGAGACCCATGGGATCCAATGCAGTCCAATGGGAATATGATATATAAATCAGACCTCCACACATTCCCACTCCCACTAACAATTGAAGGTCAGGTCCTTGGCAACTGGGAATAATGAAGAAGCAAAGATGTTGAGCGTGACAACAGTAGTATTGGAGAAATTTCAGGGTCGGCAGCATTCAGTTCATTACTTGGTAAATGTTGAGTTTGATGTTTTGTGAAATCTACTAGTATGTGTATCAGACAGTGACACGGGTCAATGCAATCGGACAAACACATCAAAGTCAATCTGATGCTCCTTTCAGGATTATCATGCCTAACTAATGAGAAATACAAACTTGTCAGCACCAGTGAAGATAATTCTCTGCCAATGGTTGAATGGCTGACAATGATTTTCCATCTTTTATGTGCTGAGCAGTATCTCCATTTACTCTGATTTTTTAAAATTGCAAATGTATACTTTATTTTTAAAAAAATCATTCTTACAAAAGGTCCTAAAACAGCTCCACACAGTCTTTGCAGAGAAAAAGCAAATACAATGGAATTTGACATTTCTCAGAGCTTCCCTGCAGTTGCAAAACAAAGGCATTTTCTTGTCATGCAGGAAACTATTCACATTAATTCTGAGGCAATGAAGAGATTTGACAAATTAATGGACTCTCCTTATATGTTGGCAGAAAGAGCACAGACAGTGTTGCTTCCCACTGCACCTTGGCGGTCACAGTCCCAAGCTGTAGTGCTTCCCTGGATCTTAGAATGTGTCTGTCTGCAACACTCAGTTAAGATCAACTCTTTACACTGTAAGACCAAAGTGCACCATTCATCAAATTGATGGTCTTCCAAGCGCAGTTGCTGTTATTCTGGGTGCGTGTCCCAGGAACAGCCCATCAACAACAAAGTCCTGCACCATGGAGCTGCTGTACCCCTCCCTCCAGACCCTCTTTGCATTGATACATTCCAGAAGGAGATGTGTGACAGTCTCTTTACCAGTGTAGCCACTTCAAGGGCAGCGTGTGGTGGCAGAAAAAGTCCAGGTATACAGGAAGGATCTCACAGGTAGTGTCCTTTTTACTACGAGCCTAGCGACATCTTGATGCTTGTTGGGAAATTCTAGCGATAAGGCATTCTGCCAAATGACTTTTGATAAATGTGTTTTTCTTTGTAAATTTTTCCACAAAGGAGAAATAATTTGGAATAGTCCAACTGCTTGGAGCATTCCGCGGCACTAAAGCCAGGCCTATCCTTCATAACACCAGGGATAGGTAGAACCTGGTGTTTACATATTGTGGGCTTACGCACAAAGGATAATGGTGACGCTGAGTAGGTTCTTGCCATCCCCCTTATCCAGAGCTTTGTACATAGTGTCCCTGCAGACATGGTCCACTTTTGACCTCTAGATGAAGCGGAAGATGGCTTGAGTAAATGTTAAGGTGCAGGCTTGGGGAATAGGCCAAAGCTGCACCATGTACAACAAACCAAGAGTACCTCACACGTGGTGACCAAGTTTTTACCCACAATGGCGAGGGAATAATGACTGCATAAGCCCATTTTAATAACTTTTCTTTTGTACATACACTGTCACTAAAACTGTCCAGATCTGTTTTCGTGTACAGAGAAGAAAACAAACATTGGGGTTTGATTTTATTGATAGTTACAAACAATCCAAAGGCATTTCTTCTTTATACTAGATACTCAGAACTATTTACCTGTATCTGAGGCATCAGAAGGGTCCGATAACTGAACGGACCCTTGTTGTACTTTGACAAACAGACCTAAGACGGCGGACTTTCCCCTCTGCATTCTGCCAAATAACTTTGACAGCCTTCTCAGGGAACAACCCAACAGGATCCATCTTCTCCTTTCCCCGCAGGGTCTCGAGGACACTACGTGCTGACCACTGCCTAATGGACTTGTGGTCAAAGATGTTTTTCTTTGCAAATTTCTCATTAAGGGACAGGTGATGTGTGACAGCCCAACTACTTGGAGCGCTCGTGGTAACAAAGCCAGGTCTACCCTTTATATCACCAGAGACAGGTCGAAACTCAGTAAATTGTGACACTCGGAGTTTGCGTACTGAGGGTCTATGCAGAGCTTCATGCAGCTGCACATGAAGGTTGCCATCAGGCATTAGGTACATTCTTCCTCACTTTGCCCAGCACTTTACAGATGGTGTCCCTTCGGACTCAGTCCATCTTTGACCTCCACATGAAATAGAAAATGGCGCAGGTAACAGCAGAGGCGCAGGTACATGGGATAGGCCAGAGCTGTGCCTCTTACAATAACACTGAGATTACCTCACACCTAATGACCAGATTTTTACACACAATGGAGAGGGAGTGGTGCTCCCATTTGTCCAGTTTCTGCCTTACTTTGGGGATACGCTCCTCCCAGGTTTTTGCACATCATCCACCCCCTTTGCATCATGTTCCCAGCACCCTCAGATTATCCTTTTTACTATCAGAATAGATTAAGGATTGGTCGGCCCAGTTCCCAAGGGTCATGGCCTTGTTGTTTGCTCCTGAGACTAGTTCAAACTGGTCGCAAATGCTCAAGTACTGACAGCAAATCTGAGCAGAAAACAGTGATGTCATCTAGGTACGCAGAGGCTTTGACCTACAGGTCTCTGCTGCCTGGAACAATCACCACTCTCAAACACGCATCTTTCCTGATGGACTCAACAGAAAGATCTATACAATACACAAACAAGACATTGTTATCATTGGTGATCTCTCACAGATGAGGATGACATTGACCTAGACTCAATGTACCAACTGCTGCAACGGCAACCAGAAGCAGCGGGAATGAAAGCAAACAGATTCCAACCGACACAGCACTGCAGTGCTTCACAGGACGCTCCACAGCACTGAGGATGACACCTAGAAAGGGCCAACACATCTGCAAAACAACTTCCCAGCTCGGCGATCATACCCACCACAACTGCAACCAGCACCTGAGCTACAAATCTTTACACAAATCATGAACGCTCTTGCACTCTCAGGGTGAGTCCGTAGGTGGCTATACAGACTGATCCAGTGAGTGTGGGCTCTGTTACATCTGGGGCAGAAGATGGTCGCATGAAGGGGTGGGTGGGACATTGATGTGGCAGTGCATTCCGTATGCTGTTTGCACCTGGCTTCCACTGGCTCCTCACGGCAAGTCTCGCTATGCTCGACACCTTCTCGGATGTTCCACCTACACTTTGGACGATCTTCGACCGGTGATTCCCAGGTGTCTGTAGGAATGCCACACTTCACCAGTGAGGCTTCGAGGCTATCACTGAAATACTTCCTTTGTCCACCTGGGGCTCACCTGCTGTTTCAAAGCTGGGACACACAACACCCAAACAAGGCAGGAGGGAGTGGCCTGATTCCGAATCTGATTGGGAACCTATCTGGTTTCCACCCGTTCATTGAGACTGCATTGAACATGTTGGTGTAGAGCAGTCAGATCCAATTGTGGATCCCATCCCCAAAGCCCATTTTGGAGAATATACCTCTAATGTAGATGTGTGATATCCTGTCAAAGGCCTTCTCCTGGCCCAAGCTGATGAGGCAGGCATTCATCCTCCTCTCCTGCACATAGATGATCGTATCCCTGAGGAGGACGAGGCTCTCTGACACCATCCTGTCTGATACAGCATGGGTTTTGTCAGGGTGAATCACTGATCTCAGAGCAGACCTGACCAGATTAGTGAAGACCTTAGACAGCATTTCATAATCTGCATTCAATTGTTCACCAATTCCTAATTTCCTCCCTCTCCCCCTTCCACTTGTAGATGAGGGTGATGATACCTTTCCTCATGGATTTACACATTACCTGCCAGAAGCAAACTGTCATACACTTCCAGAAGCTCCTGGCCTATCAAGCAGAAGCAAAACAGAATACAACTCAGCCAGTAAGCTGTCACTTCTGGAAGTTTTAAGCCCTTTGTGATAACTTCCTGATGGAGACATGTTCATCTTACATTTTGGAAGTGGGGGTGATTTTGGGTGGGGAGGTGTGCTCTGTTGTGGTGCTCATTTCAGTTACACTGGCTTATTTTTGAATTAGAGCAATCACTAACTAGCCTAGCATTCCCTGCTAAGTATTCAGTTAGGTCCCAGAGATTCCCCAATCTCACAAGTCCTAATTCACTTCTACTGAACTCAATGTCAGGAACATACACAGAGGGTCCCAGGTAGTACAAATCAGTCAATTGTACATTTTTCACAGCAATTACAATCTTACATCCAAATGCTGCTCTTCTGGACATTAGAATCTTTGGGCTCATGTCTTTATAATTAAGGTAAAGTAATGGACACCATGGAATCTGTTCTGAAGTCTGCCTGATAGTAGCCCAGAGTGGTTAGATTATTAGAGATCACAGGAAGACTTGACATGCAATGAGGCAAACTTGATTAGGAACCTTAAGATGAAGGAACCCATAGGGGGCAATGACCATAACATGACAGAATGCACCTTGCAGCTTGAGAGGGAGAAACCGAAATCAGTATGATTGAGTAAAGGTAGCTACAAAGAGAGGAGGGAGGAGTTGCCAGGGTTTATTAGAAGTGGAGCTGAGCAAGGAAGACAGTGGAGGTGGCAGGTGTTTCGAGGGATGACTCAGGAGACACTGCAAAAATTCATCCTGAGGAAGAGGCAGCATACCAGCAGCAGACAACCATGACTGACAAGGGAAGTCAGGGGCAGCATAAAAGCAAAAGAAAAAGTGTACAATGTCATGAAGTCTAGTGGGAAGCCAGAGTATTGGGAAGTCTTTAAAACACAGCACAGGATAACTAAAAAAGAAATGCCTTTGGGGGTGGGGGTGGGGCAAAAAATGAGGGCATGAAAGTTATTCACGTAAAAGAAGATTACCAGAGATTTTATAGATATATTAAAGTTCAGAGAGAGGCAAGAATGGATATTGGACCTCTGGTAAATGAGTAATGGGGAACAAAGAAATGGTAGAGGAACTGAATAGGTAACTTGCATCAGTCTTTACAGTGGAAGACAGGAGTAGCATACAAGCACTTCAAGAGAGTCAGCAGGCAGAAGTGAGTGTAATGACCATCAATAAAGAGAACGTTCTGGGAGAGCTGAAACGTCTGAAGGTGGATAAATCACCCGGAGCAGATAAACTACTCCCCAGAACTTTAGGAGATTGTGAAGGTTTCAGTAGTGATCTTTCAGGAATCATTGGAGTCAGGGAGAGTCTCAGAGGACAGGAAAATGGCTAATGTAACACCTCTGTTTAAGATTAGAGGGAGGCAGAAGACAAGAAACTATAGGCCAGTTAGCTTGACCTCTGTGGCTGGTCAGATTTTACAGTCCATTATTAAGGAGGAGATTATAGAGTACTTGGAATTGAATGGTAATAAAAGGCTGAGTCAGCACAACTTCATCAAGGGGAAGACATGTCTGATAAATTTGTTAGAATTCTTTGAGGAGGTAACAAATGGCATAGACAAAGACAAAACAATGGACACGATCTATTTGGGTTTCCAGAGGCCATTGACAAGGTGCTACACAGGAGCCTGTTAAATAAGATAAAAGCCCATGGTGTTAGGTGCACAGTCCTGGCACGGATAGGCTAACTGACAGAAGGCAGTGAGTGGATACAAAGGGCTCTTTTTCGGATGGCAGCCAGTGAGCATTTGGAATATTGTGAGCAGTTTTTGGCTCTGTATATAATGAAGGATGCACTAGTGGTGGAGGGGATCAAGTAGAGGTTTACTAGAATGAAACCAGAGTTGAAGGACCTGTCAAATGAGGAGTGGTTGAGGACTCTGGCCCTTCACTGGATGAAGTTTAGAAAGATGAGCGAGAGATCTCATTGAAACTTACAGAGTATTGACAGGCCTGGATAGAATGGACGTGCAGAAGATGTTTCCACTAATAAGGGAGACTAGAACCCAAGGGCACAACGTCAGGGTGAAGAGATGACACTTTAGAACTGAGATGAGGGGGGGTTTCATCAGACAGAGGGTGGTGGATCTACGAAACCCATTCCACAAAAGGCTGTGGAGGCCAAGTCACTGACTCTATTTGAGACAGAGATAGATAGATTCTTGATCAAGGGGATCAAGGGTTGTGGGCAGAAGACAGGAGAATAGGTTTAGAAATGTATCAGCCATGATAAAATGGCAGAGCAGACTCAATGAGCCAAATCTTATGGTTTTTTGATCTTCTAGTTTTATTGGGAAAGAGGGCTTCACTTGGGGATAATAGCAGTAACATTGGAATCGCCAAAGTCCCAGGTAAATGTTGAGAACATGAAGTGATCAGACCTTGGGGAAAATAGCTTCTTTGAACAATTTTAACAACCGACCCGCATCCACAGTGTGGGTTGGTCACTCACTCGTTATATTACCTCTTTCAGTTTTGAAAGAGGGCAGATTTAAGGTAGGGTAGCTTCATATTTCAGAATATTGACAGGAAAGATGATTGCCTAGTGGTATTATCGCTGGACCATTAATCCAAAAACCTATATGATATTCTAGGTACCTGGGTTTGATTTGGTCATAGCAGGTGGTGGAATTTGAATTCAGTAAAAAACACAGTCTGGGATTAAGGGTTTACTGATGACTATGAATCTATTGTTGATTATACGGAGAACCCATTTGATTCACTAATGCCCTTCAAGGAATGAAACTGCCATCCTTACCAGGTCTGGCTTACATGTGACTCCAGGCCCACAGCAATGACTCTTTATTGGCCTAGCCAACCACACTTTTATCCCATGAATGAATAAAAGCATATTCGCATTTTAACTCTTGAACTTAATACAGAGGCTTTGATAACTCTGTGTAACTTCAGATAATCCACTCTCCACACTTAGAATACATACTTTTTAAAAGCCTCTAAGTTCAGAAGAAAAGAATTACCAAGGTTCAAGCTATACTGGATCAATCATTTGGTGCAATTGATATATGGTGGCATTCATTTTGTAACTTCTGAAAACTAAACCTGTTAGAAATGAAGGAGATAACAAGTTTATGATGAAATAATTTAAAATGTACAAATAGTCATTAAACATATTTCTTTCATCATGTGCAAACATTTTATGAAATACTTAAATGCAGCTTCTACTGAAATACTGCAGTAAAATTAAAGTTTTGCACTGGTAATATTGCCTTACCCGATTCACATCTATTCTGTGATGCATCAGAAAATTATTTTTACTCATTGAATGGAACTAGGTACATTATATACCACCATGCTGTGAGGATGTTTCAGTGATTATCTGCTAATAATGGTAGCACAGAATCTTGCTTTCTTTTGAAAGCCCCATCAAATACATTCAAAATGAATGGGAGATGTGGCTGGTTCAAGGCATTGTTCATTTATTTTAGATAAACTGAAAGCCCAACATTGAACAATCTACCCACACTCTATAATTAAGCAATAAAGGATGCCTCCATGTACTGCGTAAACAGTCAGTTAGTTGAAAGATGAGGGCACAAGGTTGAGTCCTTGACTTGAACAATCTTCGCTGAATCTCTGCTGCACTACGGGAGCAAATTCATTACTGCAATTCGATAATGGCTTCAATCAGTGATTCCCCGGCTACAAAGACATTGCATATGTCTCTGTTACTTAGTAGAAAAAACCAACAACTAACAACTTGTTTTAACTCTGTAACTTGAACTTTTATTCATAACCTTTTCAATGGAAAATAATAACTTCTTGTTTTCAAAATATTAAAATAAGTTTACTTTAGCTTTGGTGTTGAGCATTGAAGTGATTCACAAACTGCACACAAGAAAGACAAGAAAAAAAATTGCACCTGAACCTGAAGGCTCTGAATGGTTTATACTCCATCACAAGAGTACTGTAGTTTGTATTTAATCAGGTATTTGACTCATGAAGTATCCTAGCTTTGACCTTATCAAGTGATGTATCAATGAGGTACACAGCTTCTACCTGAGTACGTACTGTGCTTTTCAAGTTCTCAAGCTCTTGCCCCATGTATGTATTGCATGAGAGAAAAGTATGTCACTTTTATATCTGAAGTTCTCCATTACATGCTGTAGTTAATCATCGCCATGCTGTCATTCAAGAGATTTTATTTTATACCATTTTATAAGCAGTTTACATTAGTTACCCAAACATTTTTCCCATTATACCTTGTATTCTTGAGATGGCCTAGTTTAAATCCAATTAAATTCTGTATTCATTGGATACGCCAACACAATCCCTGTAACACATGACAGTGAGTGTTCTTTACCTGTGAACAACTCTAGTTTATAGAGTCCCATCTTCTCATTAAGGAAACTTTCCATTGTGTGCAGCACTGCCATTTTAAATGTTATATATTAAGAACAAATGTAACAGTACAAAACTGGGTATTCAGGAGACTTCCTGTTTGTGTTCTGACCACTTATATTCGGATGCAGCAATGTTGAGTCATAGTCTCCTCTGACTACTGCCATCTACTGGCCGACTGTCACATGCTAGGAAGACTAGAAGGCTCCAGGGAGCCATTGAAGCTGATGATGAGTTTACTAATACCCTGGGGGTTAGTAAGCATTGACTTCAGGTCCCTAGCTTCCTAAAAACATTGACCAACTCAAAAGGTATTTCAAAGGTTGGAGAATTGTATTCAAGTTAATTCTCAAGGGGTTGTTAATTCTCAAAGGTACCCAGTCTGATTTGGCTGAAGTTAATAGAGATTTATGAGGTGAAGAGACATTAAGCTTTATTCTAAGGCTTGGGGGCCTCGATGATGATCTCCTGGTCTAGGGTTTGCTCCATAGAGCAGTTCAATATGCGCTTATGTTTCTTTTTATGGAAGGGAAAAAAAAGAGCTCTGTGGTGAGCTGCCTGAGGAAGGTGATGACTCTATAATATCAGCACAGTCTTATATTTTGATGGTCAGAGAATCTATTTAGGCTGAACTGTATGACATGGAGCTGACAAACAACACAGCCTCCCAGTCATTCCTGTCCTCTATCAATATGTTCTTAGATTAAAACATACAGGAGAATCTGGACAAATTGCTAACTCTAGGTGAGCTGACTCAGGTCCTTGAAATAAAACCTCTAGAAACAACAGTTACTGGCACTCAGTAGGACTTTATTGGCCAGGACCTGCTGAAGGTGTACAACATCATAAGACCATAAGATATAACAGCAGAATGAGGTCATTAATCTCAGTGAAGTTAATGGAATTCAGGGAAGTACTGTACTGGTTGAAATGATACTGGGCACAGAAGAAATATAGTTGCTGGAGGACTTTGGGGCAGTACAGTGGCTCAGCAGTTGGCACTGTTGTCTCATGGAGCTAGGGACCTGAAGTCAGTTCCACCCTCAGGCAACCGTCTGTGTGGAGTTTGCACATTCTCTCTGTGTCTGCATGGGTTTTCTCCGGGCACTCAAGTTTCCTCCCACGGTCCAAAGAGGTACACATTAGTTGGAATGGCCATGCTAAATTGCCCATACTAATGTATCCAGGGATGTGTAGGTTAGGTAGATTAGCCACAGAGAATGTAGGGTTACAGGAATAGGGTATTGGGTGGATGCTGTTCAGAGGGTTGGTGTGGACTCGATGGGCTGATTTGCCTGCTTCCACACTGTAGGAATTCTATGATTTATGATTCTGCTCTAAGACATCATTGTAGGAATTCCTCATGGTAGCATCTCAGGGTAATCTATGTGCAGCTGTATCATTACTGACCTTCTTTGTCTCATAAAATCAAGATATTTTTGATGATTCTGAATTCTTCAGATCATGAAACATTATGTGTAAGAATATAGTAATGACTGAACAGTATTTATCCCTAGACTGGTTTGTGGCAAGTTATAGTCAGACCACACAAGTTCCAGGAAATGACAGTCTCCAAGAATATAACACCTCCCTAGGACGTGAAATGACACTACCATCACTGAATCTTCCACCATTAACATTCTGGGAATTAATTCAAAACTCAGCTGAGCCAATCATATAAATGTGATGACTGGTAGAGTATATTGGTGGCTCGGTACTCTGCAGCAAGCCATGATTCTACCAGCTATGAGGCAGAAACTTAAAATTGTGATGAAATGGTTCCCCACTTGCCTGGATAAATTCAGGTCCAGCACCAAATAATAACATTTCAATAAGGCAGCTCATGAAACATTCAGCATATGATTGGTAATCAAGGCCAACTCGATATGGACAATAAATGCCAGCCATTTTGAAAACATTTATATCTCAAGAGTCACTACTGAAAAATTACATGTTGTATTCATGTGGTATCCCAACACATGGTGAAATCAAGGCATGCATTGCTTTTTTAGACAAGGGCAACTCTCTGTATATATGGAATCGTTTTCTGCGGTTTCAGTTACCCGTGGTTTAATCACAGCCTGAACATATTATAGGGAACCTTCCACAACCAGAGACCGGGGGCTGCCAAGAAGGTAAATTTTTCATTTACATAAATAGGTTCGCTCCCATCCGCAGTTTTGGGCTTGCACAGTAGGTCTTGGAATGTATCTCCCACTGGTACGGAGGGAACTACCGTAAATAATTTATATGTCCCATCACAAGATGCATTTGTGAAATGTCTTGGTACATATTTCATGAAATGGTGTACTCATGATTACCAATCATGTGTTGAATTAAAATACAAAACAAACACTATATTCTCACTCAAATGAAAGCATTGAAGATTGACATATTCGCACTATTTGATATGACTAATTTAATCTTTGTTCAAACACCACATGCCGAAACACAGCAAACTGCCAAATAATTTGCTTGGAGCTGACCCCTGAAGTCAAACTACACACAAAGACATAAGTTAATCTGTGGCACTCAAAGAGTTAATATACTGTTTCAATTTGACACTTGCCATTTGTGAAACATCTGAACTACTTAATGCTTTACTACTTGTATCTTCTGAGTATCAATTATCCTAAATTATACCGCATGTGTGGTCTAGCAATTGTGGTATCTCTGTGCTTGTGACAGTATTACAACCGAATGGAACAGTCATTGGCATGGATGAGATATGATAATGCTTCCCTTGTTGGTTAGTAGAAGTATTCAGAGTTAATTGGCACACAGAAAGAGTTGAATACAACCTTTAATGCTAATAAACAATTTAAGATGGGGCAAGGGTCAGAATGTTCCTCTAAATTCTTGTGGCAATGTCTGCTTTTAAAGTCTGACTTACCGACCACCCAGCCAAGCACTTGTTATTTCTGTTAGACCAGCTCCAAAAGTGGGTCTGCATAGGCAGATTCTGAAAGCACCTGTCAAATGATGCTAATTCTGAGCTAATGACTCACCAATTTTCTAGAATTATCTTTCAACAACTTGAACTTACCTTTAAATTAAGATTGTGACAAGCAAATTGGTGTTAATTATGAATTCCAGTTTAAAGTTAATAACTGCATCCAATTATTCAGTAAAATTAGCAATTCATTTGGTATGTTGTTAACCACTTTAACAATGTACAAAATTATCAATTGATCAATTGAAATCTTGATCAATGAGCTATCTATTAACACAATCCATTCTCCTTACTGTGCTGACACACTCTGAAGCACATTCCTTTCTAGTATATCCCTTCATCTGTATGAAATAAGCTGCAAGGGATAGAGTTTCCATATAGTTGGGCTGTGTCTTTTCAGCAAGCTTTCTCTGAAATCAGCCTTAGGGAGTTCAAAAGATTGAGGAGTTTTTCACGCAGGTTGTATCCAGCACCAATCAAGTTTCTATGATCTTTTATGCTTGTTAAAGACATAGCGTTGGAAGTCACTCCACTTACAAAGTAATGTGAATCGTTCTTATTTTCATGCTGATAAAGAGGTTCTTAATAATGTTTAAACATAAGACATTAGGAAGCTTGCTTTAAAACAAAACAAATGTTTCTATGGTTAAAAAAAGATAATTTATGTAAAAACCAACTACTGTGCAGGAATGAAATTGTCTTCTGCAGATTTTAAAATTAAGTTCCTATTTATTTAGGCCATGGCCACTCACAGGTATTCAACTAGACAATCTTGTGAAAACTGCTTGAATGATGAACCCATTTACAACTGTGTTAATAAAACTGCAACAGATCTTCATCCAGGTGTTGAAAGAGTATTGGCACCAATTGATGTGACATGTTGAGGTTTATGGAACTGTCAAGAAAACTGGGCATCTGTCTGGAGTTGAGTACTAACTCCTGTGAACTGCGACCTTTGCCGGCTGTAGCTGAATGTTTGTGACCAACAGAGTACAGATGATGTTGCTGGTGCTAAAGGTCATCATCTCAGTCCTCACCTGAGATCAGTTCAAAGGCAGTACAAGTGGCATGCTTATCTGCTATGAGCATGCAAATCTCCACAATGGAGGAAGTTGTTTCAAAAGTGTAGACTGCAAACTTGCAGCAAAACTACTGTGAACAAATCCCTCACAAGTATTAAGTAGAAAAGTAGCTGTAAGCACTGATTGTTTATTGACATTTTTCACTGAGCTCGATTAGCCCTCTCAATTATTGCTCTGTTACTTTTATTATTTTCAGGCAACCCTTGGACCTGACTTTAAGGTCAAAGATATGTCAAATTGAACAATTAACATGTACTAATTGTCAAGCCACAGGGATTGTGTACACACAGCCTAATTTACTGCAGTGGAAATGCGAGAGGCAGTGGATTGGAGCTGGCTTCTCGACATGCTGTCAATTTCCCTGGTTTTAACATGCCAACTGCATAGAAACAAAATGTTTCAGATTAAAATTCAGCACAAAGACTGAAATCCCTTTAAACCCAGTTGATGAATACAGATTTTATAGGTAGATTGCATGCCATGCAGACCATGGCTTGTTTCAAATAAATAACAGGCTAAAAATGTTCATTAAAGTGCAAATGTTTTAAATGGAATTGATGCAATCTGCAGTGTTTCACATATGTGTTATACTGTTAATGGAACACAAAGATATAATTTAGTAAGGGTACAATTAAACAAAAATGGGGGTTTATACTCAAACTCAGACAACTGATGAACAAGAAAAAAATCAAACATAATTTCCACAGAGTCAAAGGTTAGTGTTGTAATAAGAGCTTGCCTGTATACAAAAAGGTACAATTATGAAAATCAAATGCCATGTTAAAGTCATCCTCGAGGCATATTTTCAAACATGTTAAAATTTTATTTATTGTGGCTGAATTTTTTATTGTTTGTGTGTTTTGGTACACTTTAACCTGACTAGTGCAGTTGTATTAACTGATCCATTTTTATTTATCATTCATTTGATAAACTTGACGTTGAATACAGGAATTTTGCACACCTGAAAGGGTAAATTGCATGTCTTTGCGCAGGATAGCATTCTGTTATGATTTCAATCCAGAAGCATATAATACGTGCTGTGCCCTTTATTTGAATGGACTGCATTCATTTGTGTCTGTACATCCATTGCATCCTGTACGGCAGAATCTTGTCAGGTTCTGAATGGCATGGCTGACATGATGAGATGAGCGATAGCGTTCAATGAGGTGGATTTCAACATCAAGATCATCTCCCCACACCTTTTATCAAGCAGCGTATTGAGATCGTTTCTAGGCAGTGGCCAGTTCTCAAGTGAAGCTCTGATGTGGAGGTGTTGTTGTTGGACTGGGGTGGACAACGTTAAAAATCACACAACACCAGGTTATAGTCCGACAGGTTTATCTGGAAGTACAAGCTTTTGGAGCACTGCTCCTTCACCAAATAGCTCATTATTGCTTGTGGAATAGCCTAATGCCACAGTTTGCAGTCTTATCAACCATGCCATTCCAACCTGCCATCGGGGAAACATGACATGGAAATCAAAGCAGGTTCACATCAGGTTCAACTCTCCTCTTGCTCCAAGAGATCTCCATGTTGGCCTCAGCTCCATCTGTAACAGCCACATGTGCTCTTCCACCACAGACATTGGCATTCTCCTTTCAGGGAGGCATTGCCACAATCCTGATATTCTCCAATGCACTGGCACTGGGACCTTCAAGGTAGACTGGTCTGTGTGACACATGAGCAACCAGCCGTGTACATAACAACAATGAACAAGAAAATCATGGCTTATCTGCTTTTAACCTCAAATCTACATTCCTGTATATCCCCAATAATCTTTAACCGTCTTGATTATCAAGAGTCTATCGACTTCTGCCTTAAAAAAAAATTAAAGATTCTGTATCCACTGCATTTTGAGGAAGGGGATTCCAAAGATTCACAACCCTCTACGAGAGAAAAAAAAAAATCCTTATCTGTGTTTTAAGTGGGCAATACTTCACTTTTAAACTGTGATCACAGTACTAGATGCTCTGGTGAGAGGAAGCATTCTTTGAACATCCATCTAGTCAACTCTCCTCGGGATCTTTATATGTTTCAATTGAGTGGCCTTTGATTCTTCAAAATTCCAGAGAGATGCAAGCCTAGCCTGTCTAGCCATTATTCATAAGGCAATCTATTCATCTATTCAGGTATTAATCAAATAATCGTTCTCGAAACTGCTTCCAAAGCATTCCATGAGTACAGTGGCAGTGCTGTACACAGGATTCCAGATGTGATCTCACCAGTGCTCTGCATGACTGGAGCATAACATCCCTACTTTTGTATTCAATTTCCCTGACAATCAACCATAACATTATATCTCCTGATGACTCACTGTACCTGAATTCTAATCTTCCCTGACTCATGAACAAAGATACCAGACCTCTCTCCATCTCAGTGCTCTGCAACCTCTCACTTTTTTATTCTTTCTGCCAAAATGGACAATTTCAACTTTTCCACATTGTACTCCAATTAGCAGAGCTTTGCTCACGAACATAATCTATCTATCTCCCTGAGAAGGCTCATATATCCTCATCACAATTCACTTTCCTACTATTCATCTTTCAGTCATCAGCATATTGAGCTACCATACCTTCGATCCCTTCATTCAAATTATTTCGATAAATTATAAAAAGATAAGACCCCAGCACCAACCCCTATGGCACTTGGCGACCTGAAAAAGATCCGTTTAGTTGCTACTTCCTGTTAACCAGCCAATCTTATATCCATGCTGCTATGTTAGCAACTCCCCCCACCCTGCCATGCCCTTTTATTTTCCACAATGGTCTTTGATGTGACACTTTATTAAATGTATTCTGAAAATCTAATGCAAGACACCCCTTAATTTACAGCACAAGTCACTTCTTCAAGGGACACCAAAAAATCATTTAAACATGATTTGTTTTTGACAAAACAATATTGCCTCTGCCTGATTTTTTGGACAAGTCCAAGTACTGTGTTATAATATCTTTAACATTAGTTTCTAATACTTATCCTGTGACATGTGTTAAGCTAATTGCCCTGTGGTTTCCTGATTTCTGCCTCCCTTCAATTTTAAATACAAGTGTATGGCTGCATTGGGTATATGTACCACACAGGGAAAGGGCTCCATCACATGGCATGGACCAGGCTCCTGACCAGTCTGCAATCCACTTGCTGCCTACTGGAATGCCCTCCATGTGTATATCTTGCCTTGCCTTAGCAACTGGCATAATCAGGCAACCAAGCAGCGTTACATGCTATGCAATGGTCCTCAGTCAAAGACTTGTACAACTTGTCATGTGTCACCTCATTCTAGAACCTGCACCACGTAGAAGCAAACAATCCCTACAGTGTGGAAAGAGGCTATTTGGCCCATTGGGTCTGCACCGACCCTCCAACCCAGACCCATTTATCCCACCCTATCCCCTTAACTCTGTATTTCCCACAGCTGATCCACTTAGCTTGCATATCCCGATATGCTACAGACAAGTTAGCTTGGCCAATCCATCTAACCTGAACATCTTTGGATTGTGGGCGGAAACAAGTGCACTCAGAGGAAACCCACAAACATAAGGAGAATGTGCAAACTCTACACAGACAGTCACCCAAGGCTGGAATCAAATCCAGGTCCATAGCACTGTTAGGCAACAGTACTAACCCACTGAGCCACCATACTGCCCGAATTATTCTATGATTCAATTTACTCTGATTCAATGGTCTCAGTGTTTGTGGCAAACACACAGCATTTGCAGGAAGCAGTGCAGCATGTGTTTGAAAGTATAAGGGTGGTAGTCAGAGTTTGGCAAAGCAGCCCCTCTATTCTCAACCTGCCTTTGATCCTGAGAACCAATGTGTGGGGAAATGGAGTGCCGATATTGTCAATTCTCCGAGTGCTGCAGAGTCTGTGAAATATCTGCAGGTATTCGTGTAAGGTGACTCCTTAAGTAAGAGGGATCTAGTACTCCACATGTGGTCTCATAATGCCACTAGGCCATTGCCTCCCCTATGTTAAAAGAAGTTTAACTAAATGTTCTTATCAGTGAGATGGATGAAGGAACTCAGAATTTGCTTTGTGGTTCAACTCGATTTTATTAACAAAATATTCTTTATTAACCACACTATGTGAGAATTTCCCAAATTTCCACAATATTTGCTTTCTATCTAGCTCTATCCGTCTGAGAAAGGCTATTTTCTACAATGATCCAGGTGTTTGAGCTGGGTTGTTGACAAGAATATCTCCTGTGATTAAATTGCACTTCTGTGGAGGAGACTGCTTGTTATGTAGAAGACAGCGTTTTCTTCCTTTCTGCACCTCACCCCAAACATTGAAGGTCATTCTTACACCAAAGTATCATAGCCCTGCTCTCATTATATCAAAGGCAATTGTCACATTCTTGGACTGTTGCCAGTTTTCTGCTCCTGCCATTTAGATTGATGTCAGCCACGAGATTTATTGATTTTAAAGTATTGAATCCACATATTTGGAGCCTCTGTAAATGATCTGAAAGTTTCAGAGAATATATCTTAAGTATGTAATAATCAGACAGACTTGTGACACTGACTTTAGGAATTAATGTTAAAAATTATTGAATGCACATGTCTTATCTGATCATGTAGAATAAACAATAATGATATTTTCCAAGGAAACAAGAACTGAAAGGCATGTCTGTTAATATTTGGGGGATAATGATTGAAGCAGTTTGTTTCTTGGTAATGTCAGGAGGAGTTTGAAAATGTTACTAACATAATTGCTTATCTGGCCACTTCCTGGGTATCATCCAAACATAATCACCTCTCCATTTGAGCAGAATCCTTGCTGGGATCTTCATTACTGCAGGATTACAAAAAATAAAGTCTTAAGCTTAACAGAGAACTGAGCAGCTCACAGTTCCCATAGGATGTCCACTAATTTTACACTGTTTGACTGTTTTATACCAGATTAAAGATCAGCAACATATTTGAGAGAAATGATACGCTAGAAACTAAAAGCATCTTTGGACTTTGGCTACAATACTGAAGTTAGAGCCACTGAATGAAGCTACTCAGTTATTAGGAATGCATAGATTATGAATTTTAATATCCTAACTTAAAATCTAATCAGCATTCCAAGGGAAAAAAAATCTAGAGAACAAATGTCATCTCCACTTGTGTTTATTCTTCTTTCCTTCGAATAGAGGTAGCTTTTCTCATCACTACCTCTGATTTGCAGCAATAGTCACTGCACCTATTCTTGTTATCTATCCAAAAGCTTGAGGGTGAATTTGTCACTGAAGGTTGGAAGCACTCAATAATATAACACTGATGGCATTCAGTGCCAATGTTCCAATTGCAGGAAAATCCAGGCTACCTATTATTGGGAGGAAACTTTTTTTTTCTGAATAATGCCAAAAAAATCAATGCTAAATCAAAGTTAAAATAAGCCCCTTTGCATTATACAATTACTTAAAACATGTTTTTTGTTCATTAATAATAATTTGCAATTAGATGTACAACTGTGAAGTCTCATTATTGTTTAGTCTTATGTGGGACCTGATACATTTTAATTATAATGAGCTAAGTTTATTTAAGAAAACAAACATTTCTAAACTTGATATATTTAGTTAAGTAAGTGAATTGTATTAATAATTGGGATGTTCTGATAACATAATATTTAAATAGACGTTTGGCAGTCGATGGCGGAACAAATTGAATTAAGAAAACCCTAGCAATAAAGAGCAGGTGTTACATTCAATTGAGAGCATGGCTTATCTGTTTGCCCAAGTTGGGAATTTGTATACTTGTGTTTGTAATTTTCTGCGTACCACAACAAACTGCAGAATAATTTTAAATATATAAGTCATTGTAGCCAATGATCTGCAATAACTGAAATAATATTATAGCTGTATGAGAATACTTTGTGAAAAGATCATTCAGGATCTGGAATACCCACTCAAGTAATCCACAAAATTTGAAGTGTCTTCCTTTGAGGTGATTGACATGATGTGGAATCACACATGCTATGAGTCATTGGACTTTAAGGTCATTCGAATATTCTATATTTCTGATCTGTCAGGCATCAAAGTGCTCATAGTCAACTAGATAGTTGCATGCACCATAGAAGATAGTTATTCAAAAGCTATGAGTTATCTGGCAACCAGTTGGGTGGATTAAATGAATGACCTAGAGTACTAATATCAGTGATATATATTATGCATTATTGCAGAATCTTTATAAGAATCAAATCAGTTTAGCTTTTTCTCCAATATTAATTGCAAAAGTACATTTTTCCACCTTGTGCACAAACATTGACCTCTTTGTATGACCTCCTTCTGCTCACCATTTTAACAAAGAAAATAATAATTTAATTTCACATGACTTAACAATTCTGTAATAATAGTAAATGGAGGAATATCAGATGGATATGTTCACATGTGGTTTATAAATTTATCAATAGTGACTTTTTTTTTAAGAATATTATAAGTTTGAAAGTGAATTATATTAGTGCTTCCTTTCACTGTAGAAATAACAAACTGATTATTGTAACCTGGTCAGTTTTGTGATGGAAAGAAATGGAGGCCTTGACCATAACTATCTATAAAGCTATCCTCAACATGCATGGAAAAGCATATGTTGCCCCCGCCATCCAAACTCCTTTGGAGACTGGCTCTTTCAATTGGTGAGATCAAATTGGAACCAATAACACAGGATATGATCTCTGTTCAGTCTACCCCTAATGGAGATGGTGATGTTGTTTGTTTAGTCTGCCTATGGGCAGGAAGCTCAAGAAAAAGTTAACACAATGGTTTATGCTAACATAAAATGATAAGACATAGGAGTAATAGAAGACCATCTGGCCCATCAAGTTTGTTCTACCGTTCAATGAGATCAATCCTCGACTCCACTTTCCTGCCTTATCCCCATAACCCCTAAATCCCTTACTCATTACTAAATTCAGCCTTCAATTTATGTAATCACCCAGTCTCACAGCCATTTATGATAAAAGATTCCACAGATTCACTACTTTCTGAGAAAATACATATTTGCTCATCACTGGTTTAAATATATAAACCCTTATTCTGAGATTATGCCTTCTGGTCCTCGACTTTCCCAGAAGGGGAAACAACCTTTCTGTATCTACATTCCCAAGTTTTCCAATAATGTTATATGTTTCAATAAGTTCCATGTGCATTCTTCTATCTTCCAATAAGCATAGTCTCAATTTATTCAACCTCTTCTCATAAGACAGTCCCTCCATTCCTCATATCAGACTAATTAATCTTCGCTGGACTGCCTCAATTGCCAGGATAACTTTTCTCAGATAAGAGGAGCAAAACTGTTCACAGTATTCCAGCTGGAGCATCACTAGTGCCTTGTACAGTTTTCAGAAAGTCTCCTTACTTCCATATCCAATTTCATTTGAAAAAATGATGAAAGTTCCATTTACCTTCCCAATTAACCATTCTAGATTTGTTTTTTGTGGATTAGTACTCCCAAATCTCTCTTTGTTGTTTTCTGCAGATTTTCTCCATTTAAATAATTTTCAGCTCTTCTATTCTTCCTGCAAAAGTGCATAACCTCACATTTCCTCACATTATATTCCATCTGTCAAGTTTTTCCCACTTGCTTAACCTATCTATATCTCTCTGCAGATACGTTGCATCATGCTTACCTTTGCCTTCCTACTTATTTTGTGTCATTTGCAAATGTAGCTGCAGTACAATCACTTCCCTCATCTAAGCTATTGATATTTATTATAAATACATGCGACCCCAACACTGACCCCTGTGGCAGACCATTAGCTACACATTACCATCTTGAAAATGTCCCATTTATCACAACTCTGTTTTTTTTATTAGTTAGCCAATCCTCCATGCTAATGCACTACCCCAAATCCATGGACACTTGTCTTATTAAGCAGTCTAATGGGCCGAACTTTATCAAATGCTTTCTGACAATTCAAATGTATTGCAGTCACAGCTTTCCCTTTACCTATGCTTATTATCCCCTCAAAGAATTCTAGTAAATTTGTCAGGCATGAAACCAAGCTAACTCTGTTTGATCATATACATTTCTAAATGCTCCGTATTACATTCTTTATAATAGACCCTAACATTTTCCCAATAACAGATGTTAACTGGCCTAGTTACTGTTTTTTTTCTATCTCTTTCCTTTTTTTAACAGAGAAGTTTTATATTGGCAATTTTCCCAATCCTCCAGGAGTTCTCCAGAATCTAAGAATTCCTGAAAGATTATTACCAGTGCATCCATTATTTTTGTAGCTACTTCTTATAATATCCCAGGATGTGTCCCATTAGATCCAGGAAATTTATCAGTTAGCGAGTTTTGAAAAGATTTGTAGCTCAGGTTGAGATTCAGGATATAAGATTGCTCGCTGAGCTGGAAGGTTTATTTGCATGAAAATAAACCTTCCAGCTCAGCAAGCAAACTTGCATCCTGATTTATTAGTCTTTAGCCCCAATCGTTTCCTAGCACTTTTTTTATCCAGTGATAGATATTGCACTTACTTCCTGTTTGTCTGCCCCTTGATTATTTTGTAATTTTGGGATGCTATTAGTGTTTTGTACTGTGAAGACTGATGCAAAGTATTTATTCAATTCCTCTGCTATTTCTTGGTTCCCTATTATTATTTCCCCAGTCTTATGAGGCTTATGATCACTTTGTCTTTTGGGTTTTTTTATATATATTTTAAAGAAGCTCTTGCTGTTCATCTTGATATTACTTGTAATTTTGCCTTCAACGTTTACGTTTCCCTCCTTCTTATTTTTGGTTGTCATTTATTGTTTTTAAAAACTTCCCCAATTGTCTGTCTTACCACTAATCTTTTCCACATTGTATTTTGTTTTCTTTCAAACTGATGTTATCCTTAATATCCTTTGTGCTCTATGGCTGGTTTACATCTCTCCTAGAATCTTTTATCCTTATTGGAATGTGCCTTTACTATGAACCATGAACTATTTTATTGAACTTTTGTCATTGATCCTCAACACATTTTTGCTGCTAAATGCCTTTAATAGTCCACACTCGTTGGCTTTGTCCTCCTTCCTTTTTTGTTACCCTTATTTCAGCTCAGCACAGTTGTTTCTGACCCAGATTTCTCCCCCTTAACCTGAATGATAAATTCCACTATGTTATGACTACTATTTCTGAAGCAACCTTTTACTCTGACATCCTTTTTAAGCCTGCCTCATTAGATATCACTAGATCAAAAATAACCTGATGGTTGTCTGGTCACACTTCATATGTTGTAGGAAACAGTCCTGAACACTGAATACATTCAAAAAATTCCTCCTCTTGGCTTTTTCTGCCAATCTGACTATTCCAATCTACATGAAGATAAAGTCATCCTTGATTAATGGACTACCTTTGTCACATGTCCTCATCATCTCCTGAGTTATTCTCTAACACACAGTACAGTTACTGTTAGGAGGCCTATGGGCTACTCCTACAAGTCTCTTCTTGCATTTTTCAGATTTTGTTCTTTACCCATGTGGATTCTCCATTTTTAAATTCAACATAATTTCCTGCTATTGTATTTATTCCATCTGTGACAATAATGCTACCCCACCACACTTTCCTTCCTGCCTTTCCTTTCAACAAATCACATAAACCTGAATATTTAGTACCCAGTTTTGATTGCCTTGTAACCATGGATCTATAATGTCTACAAGATGATCCCAATAATCAGTATTTGTGTGGCTAATTCAGTTACTTGCTCTGAGTATAGATGCCTTCAATAAAGTTAAAAATCACAGAACACCAGGTTATAGTCCAACAGGTTTATTTGGAAGCATTAGCTTTCGGAGCGCTGCTCCTTCATTAGGTGGTTACGCTCTGATGAAGGAGCAGCGCTCTGAAAGCATGCTTCCAAATAAAGCTATTGGGTTATAATCTGGTGTTGTGTGATTTTTAACTTTGTACACTCCAATCCAACACCAGCACCTCCAATTGAAGTAAAGTGCCATTAATTTTGCATTTTTCCCATTATTTCCTCTTTTGACCCAATTTCCTGCTGTTTTTCTATGTATATATCTGAAATAACTTCACAGAAGCCAGTATCCCATCATCAAGTCACCCTTAATTTGCAGGTGGAGAGTCCTTGACATTGATTCTCTTTCCTCAGAGCCAGCTCTCAGAGTGAACAGAACCTCTGATACTCCTGTTTATTTCTGTCATCCAGGGCTCCCGAGTGGACCAGATTAACATCCCCAATCAGGGAACTCATATCCTATGAGGTCCACCTGACTGACCTCATTACAGTCATGTTAGTATTCTTTGTCCTTTTCTCTCCCAGTCTGTGTATTGTTATCCTAAGAGCTTCCCTGTAATTTAGCCATTTCCTCTTGGTTTGTAAGCCTACATTTTCCTTATCTCAAACCCTTTTCCCACCTCCCCCACCCAACTGCCTCCCCACCCAAATAGTTTAATACCCTCTCTGCAACCCTAGTTATTGAATTTGCCAGGACACCAGTCTCAACACAGTTCAAGTGAAGCCTATCTCTTCGGGAACAGCTCAATTCCACTCCACTACTAATGCCAGTGCCCCCAAAATTGGAAATTATTCCACTTACACTAATCTTTCAGCCACACATTGGCTGTTTGATTTATTTACCCTCTGCCAGCTTTCCTATAGCTCAGGTAGCAGTCTAGAACTTATTATCTTGGAGGTTCTATATATTAATTTAGCTCCTTACTATTCAAAGTCTTTCAGAAAAATCTCTTTTGCAATGCTGTTGATACCAACATAGGTGATGACTATTGAATCCCTCCCTTCCCTCTCCCAGTTGTTCCTCAGTTTTGTGGATATATCCCCAACCTTCACATCAGGCAAGCTTGAGACTCCCACTCATGGCTGTGGAGAACAGTATGTGGATTAAGGCAATCATTCAATAGTGTACTCAATTCAGGGAAATTGCTGCAGTGAAGGAGAGTTTCTGTTTTAGTATGTTTAAAAAAAAATAATGGCAGCATTTTCCCAGCCACTGCGTGGTGTGGACAATAATGAAATATATATGAAGATATGGCAAGAATGAAAAATAAGATGCTCAAGTTCGAGAAAGAAAAGGTCAATGTTTCCCCTCAAAATTTTAACAGCTAGGTGAGAATCTTGCTAGTGAGAGATGTATATGCATCTCATTATAGTCTAATCTCCCCCCATATATATGCCATTCTCCATTCTTCCAGCACTGGTGAGAAGGTAGATGGCACCAACATCCAACTTGAAAGTGAATGTGATTTCCTGGTGGTTGCACCTTGTTTGTATTTTCTCTGAATCATTATGTTTGTCTCCTTTCAACAATATTTTGTGGCATGTTCCATGTGCAGTGACCACCTCCATCCTTTATCCACGAATATTGGCATCGTCAAAACACCAGCCTCGCCACATCATTATGGCTGATCTCAGAATAGCTGAGAAAACATTCTGGCATTTCGTGTCTGCACTTTAAAGCTCACAGGCACCTTGCACTGCAACAGTCATTTCAGCCCCCTCTGCAGGCAGAAACAGACACCCATCTCATGCGTCTTCACTGGCTGCATCTGGTAGCTCTTAGCTTGTTTTCTCAGCACTCAGTCACCTTGCGTTTACTTGAACACTACAGCATTTCTGCCTTACCTTGCTCTTCAGTGTGTTAGTGCTTCAATCAGAACTTAGTCATGGACTCATAGAGTTTACAGCATAGAAACAGGCCTTTCAGCCCAAATTTTCCTTGTTGCCCAGTTTTCACAATTAATCTAGTCCCATTTATCTACCTTCAGTCCATATTCCTCTGTTCTTATCCCATCATATACTTGTCCAAATGTTTCATAAATGACAAAATTGTACTTGCCTCCACCATTAACTTTGGCAGCTTGTTCCAGACAATCACCACCCTCTTTGTGAAAACATTGCCCCTCTGTATCACTCCCCTCTCACTTTAACCTGATGCCGTTTGGTTTTAGACTCCTCGACTATGGGGAAAAGCTGTGGGCCATCTACCTTATCTAGGCGTCTCATGATTTTATAGACCTCTGTAAGTTCACCTCTCAGTTTCCTGCGCTCCAGGACAAAAAGTCCCAGACTATCCAATCTCTCCTTATAACCCAAAGCTTCCAGTCCAGGTTGCATCCTAGTAAATTTTTTTCTGCACTCTTCCTAGTTTAATAATAGCCTTTCTTAGTAGGGTGACCAGAACTGCATGCAGTACTCCAAATGTAGCCTCACCAATGTTTTGTACAGCTACAATAAGACATCCCAATTCCTATTCTTGATATTGTGACCGATGAAAGCTAGCATGCCAAAAGACTTCTTCACCCCCTTATCTACTGGTGATTCCATTTTGCAAGGACCTTTGAACCTGTATCCCTAGATTTCTTATGGGCTTATAGTATGTCTGGATTGCCTTGCTTTCTAGGGAGGACAGAAATCCAGGTAGGCTTTTAACGGTCATGGATTTTCACATTCAGGTAGATCCTGGAATTCATTCTCAGGAGCTCAACCTGGAGAGCGTGCCAGCTTCAACCAAATCTCAACTGTGCACCAAGGATGAGAGATGGCTGCCAGTCCACTTATAGTTGATAGTATAAGTTTTGTTCTGTCTGTGGGGACAAGATACAGTTTTGGATGTTGTGAGGCCCTTAATGCAGAAATTGCATTAATCAGGCTCCACAAACTGAAAATAACACACTTCTGACATCCTGCTACACTTCATGTGCAGCTCAGGGTTTAACCAGCAATGTGTATTACACGTTTCAGTCACAAGCATTCATGACTTTAATCTTGACAAATTAATCGTATTAATCTCTATGAATCATATATGATCACAGGCAAACTCCAATGTGTCATCCGAGGTTATCAATTCCCAAACATGTTCCAGATTCTCATAGCTGCACAAGACTTGAAGCAGCTTTCCTCTCACAGTGAGTTACAAACATAAGAGAACATGGGCTGGTATATTCCATGCTGCATTTCTTGGGTGCTTAGGAATGAAGGGGGGAGGTGGATGGAACAGGAGTACTTGTGCCACAGTTACAACATCCCAACGTTTTTTGTGCAACATTGCTTATTCTGCATGCATCTCCATAAGGTGTAATATGGCAGGGGTTCATGTAGAGTCAATAGATGGCTTTCCTTCTGGAAGACCTTTATGAAAAAGTCTTATTTCTGCTTGTTCTAATGCTCAGGAATCACATCAGTGAGAAGTCATTCTGTTTCTATACACAGGATCATTGAACACATCCTAAATAGATCCAGCAATGGCAAGTGCTCTTGTTGTTGTCACAGTGAGACAAAAACATCACAGATAAATTCAGGAGGCACAAAAATTTCTGCCAACTCAGGAACAACCATAACATCCAATAGCTTCCATGCAGCTTCCAAAGGGAAAAGGCACACTTCATCTAACAGGATCCCTGTTTGGTAAACCAGGATGTCAACTTCCCTTTCTCAGCCATTTCCTGTGCTACAAAGGTCAAGCAGCAGACAGTGAGTGGTGGTACTTGGGGCTTGCAGCATTTGAGTTGTTGTGAAGCTGGGGTTTAAATATGACACTAGTGGCATGAATGTGATAACACTCCAGCAGCAGAGTGCCTCTGCTTCACATGGTTGAATGAAGCCTGGATACATGCCTGATGAAATGAGCAGCAGATGATTGCATGAGAAAAGTCACCATAGGCCATAACAGGCAAGCCTCTGTGAAACAGGTTCTAAAATCATTTTCTTCCCCACTGTTATCAGGCTTTTGAATGGACATCTCAAATATTAATGCTGATCTCTCTCTCTTCTCTGCGCCTGCAATATTGTATTATGAACTGTTCTGCTGCCTCGGTGCATTTTGTATGGTACGATCTGCCTGCACAGCATCTCAAACAACACTTTCAGTTGTATCCCAGTCCATTTATTAACAATAAATCAAACTCAGTTAAACATAATTTTTCCTGAAGAAAACCATAATAGGTGTCCTTAATTAACTAAATTTGTTTACAAGACAATTAATTTTGTCCCAAATTATTATTTCAAGATATTTCCCTGTTGCTGAGGTAAAACTAACTGTTCTCTAGGTTGTTTGGCTTATCTTTATGTGCTTTTTTGAACACAGTTGTAAAGTTTGAAATTCACCAGTCTCTGGCACCATGCCTGAGTCTAGGAAAAACTAAAAATTTATGACTTCTTCATCTCCAAATTAAACTGTCTATTTCCTGGCATTTTGTATTCATCTTGTCCACTTGCTGCACCTGCTCAATTTTAAGGCTATCCAGTACCTTTTCCTGATGAAATTAAAAAGCTTCTAGCAAATAAATGTCTTCCTGTTTCACCATGGCGTGGATAGCATTTGCTTCTTTGATAGAGTCAGAAGCAAAGAATTTATTTATAAATCGGCCATTCCACCTACCTCTATGTGTAAATGCTTTCTTGATCCCTAATTTGCACTATTCTGCTTTTCCTGATACATTTTTTTATTACACCTATACAAGACTTTGGCTTTCCCTTTTCTTTACATAGCTCATTTCTTTTACTTCTCCTGTTTGTTTTCTCACCACCTACCCTTTGAATTTGTATTTTTTGACTAAGCCCGAATTATCTGACGTAGCCCATTATTGCAACAAAGGTTTCTCCTGCCAACATTTGACACCAATTTATTTGATCCATTCTTACATCACTGAACTTGGCTTTTCACCAATTTATTATTCTCATATGGATTACTCATTGTTCTTTTCCATAGTCACCCTTAATTTTATGATATATGATCACTATTGAATAAATTCCATTGACGTTTCACCTACTTGGCTCTCCTCATTCCCCAAAAAACAGTGCTTCCTTTCTTATTGGATGGGAAATATATCACTGTAGAAAATTCTATGCTCTCTCGAAGATCCTGCTCCTCCCTGCAGTTCATACTTCTGCTATCTCGATCATTCCAGCATAATTAAAGTATCACATTATGATAACTCTACGGTATTTGCACCTCTGTAATTTCCTTGCAAATTTATTTACCTCCATCCTTCTCACTAGTCAGTAGTTTGCAGACTACACTGAGTTATTTTTGTTCCTTAGTTCTTGCAAAATTGATACTGTCCTTGATATCTGGACATCATCTTTCTCCAACACTGCAATACTCTCCTAAATCATTATTGTCCATACTCCCCTTTTTTGTCCTTTCCTATCTTTCCTGGTCACCTCCCTTTCATTCATTGAGCCAGGTGTCATAATTCCACATGGCAATTTGTGCATAACTCAGCAATCTTATTTACTACATGACTGCACCCACATACATGCACAATAACAGTCATTTTGATTTTGTTACTTTCAAACTGACTTTGACTCCACCTATTAACTTACTATTCTCTATTCTAGTGTCAGCTGTCTCTCACAATATTTTGAGGACCTTGGTATGATTCTCCGATATTATCACCTGGTTCCTACACCCTTGCTGAGTAAGTTTAAACCTTCCCTAATAGCATCAACAAAATACTCTACAAACAATTTAGTTTTGGTTCTGTTCAAGTGTAAAGCTTCTAACTTGGACATTACCCATCTCTCCCCGAGCCAGCCCTTAAAGTCCATAGAATCTTAAATCCCATCTAAATCCTGCATCACCTTTTTGCCATTCATATGGCTTAGATTTATTTTCCTATTCTGATTTGCACATGGCACTGGGATTTATCTGGAGATTATTGCCTTTGAGGTCCTGTGCTAATTTCCTGAAGGTGAAAGTTGCCATCCTCCTAAGGGAGTATACATTGCACTTGCATTAGAGAGAGAGAGAACTGATTGTGTTTAAATTGAGTGTTACCTTTTCTCAGGTGAGGAAGGAGTTTGAGAAGTCAGGTCCTTTATGGTGACCTCTGTCAGCACAGGAATGTACTCATGCTCTTGGTGTCACACTGCATCACGAGCCTGTGGTCTAGTTCCTGTCCAGTTGACTGTTGGACCTTATCTCTCTTTCTATCTATGTTGTTTGTATCAATGTAGGCAACAGCTATTGGCTTCTCAGCCTCTAAAGGTGCTCTGCAATTGCTCTGTGACATCCTTGATTTTGGCATCAGATAGCTAAACACCAGAGGGAAATCAAAACACAAACACACAGCCATGTTTCCAATGAATGGCGGAGCAAGCTTGAAGGGCCGAATGGTTTACTTCTGCTCTAATTTTGCATGCTCATACAAGCCCTCTGCTTTCTTTCTTTTAGCTTTGATCGATGTATGTCTTTTCCATTACATCTGTATTTCCTTTCCTGCTTTGCTTTAATATGTATCTTTTCCAATGCTCTGCATTTAGGACATCCTTCAGGACTAATGATCAGTCTATAACTCAAACATCAATTGACCTGTTCTCTCAACAGATGTTACCTTGCCTGCTGTCTCCAACAATTTCTGTTTGCTTTTAGATTTTGTGTATCTACAGTGTTTTACTTTTTGTTAAGGCCGTGCTAATTGTTTCCACAAGTACAAGTCATGTCCTCGCTCTCATTGTTCCACGGAACAAAAGCATTAGTTTTTCACGTGAAGTAGATACATGTTTTAAGCCACTATCTGTGATCAGGAATAATGAACTCACAGGAATCTTCTTGGTTTTCAAAATGTGCCTCTGAGCTATAATTAAAGCCACATTTCTAGTTTTATTGGACTGGATCCTTTTTAGTGGATTTAATGATATTATGCTTCCATCTGCTATCCTGTGCCTGGAATAAACTATTTATAATTTGATAAAGACATAGATAAGCTATAAGTTATGGTCACGAGTCAAGCCACATTTTAAGCAGAAATCACTACAAAAGAGTTTTTCTAACAAAGGTACAATTTACACAGAAAGGCCAATGTTATCTCCTGGTGGGAAGCCGATGGAAAAGAGGATGGAAATGTTACAAAGGAATCCCAATAGATTTTAATTGTTTATTCTTGTTGAGTCAGACTGATCAGCTGTTTATCCATTTCCAGGAATTGTTGTGATCTGGTATTGGAAACAGATGCAAAGGGTGTTTGTTCATGGACAATTACTGTTGAGTAAGATGGAAGCAGCAAAGTCCTGGATAATCCTTTTGAGATAGTGACAGAAATCAGGAAATTACAGGCTAGTTAGCTTAACATCTGCCACAGGGAGAATGTTGGAAGCTATTATTAAAACATTTATCAGGGCACATGAAGTTCAAGTTCTTTGATGTAATCAGGCAGAGCCAACATGATTTTGTGAAAGGGAAATTATGTTTAACTAATTTATTGAAGTTCTTTGAAGAAGTAACTTGTGCTGTAGATAAAGAGGCATAAATGGAAGTTTTGCATTTAGATTTCCAGTCAGCATTTGATGAAGTAGCACATCAAAGGTTACTGCAGGAAAGGAAAGCTTGTAGTGTTGGGGTAACAATTCAGCATGGATAGAAGATTGCCTGGCTAACAGGAAACAGAGAGTCTTTTTGAGGCTGACAGGATGTCATGCGTGGTGTGCCTCAGAGGTTGGTGGTGTATCCCCAATTATTTTCAATTTATACAAGATGATTTGCATTAAGGAATCAAAAGTAGCTAAATTTGCTGATGACATGAGATAGATAGGAAGGTGAGTTGTGAAGAGGATATAAGGAGTCGATAAAAGGTTAAATGTAGGTTAAGTGAGCTAGAAAAGATCTGCAAAATGAAGTACAATGTGGGAAAGTGGGAAGGTGTCCATTTTAGTAGAAAGAATAAAAAAGAAGCATATTATCTAAATGGTGAGAGGTTGCAGAACTCTGCGTTTGCAGTGAGATCTAGGTGTCCTAATGTGTCAAGAACAGAAGGTTAGCATGCAGGTATAGCAAGTAATTATGAAAGCTAATAGGATTTTATGTCTTATTGTGAGGGGAATTGAATTCAAGAGAAGTTATTCTTTAGTTACACAGGGCATTAGTGAGACCACACCTAGAGTGCTCTCTCTGAGGGATATTAATGCACTGGAAGCAGTTCACAGAAGGTGTTCTCCACCCTGTGTGCTCCTACCTAACTAGATTTTACCCACTCAATATCCCCTTTTCCTTCCAGCTTCTTGCTAAGAGCCTTTTCCTTATATCCAACTCCCTAAGCTCCGACTCTCTTCAATTGTTGTCCTCTTTTTCTCTCTAGGGAGAAAGTGAGGTCTGCAGGTGCTGGAGATCAGAGCTGAAAATGTGTTGCTGGAAAAGCGCAGCAGGTCAGGCAGCATCCAAGGAACAGGAGAATCGACGTTTCGGGCATAAGCCCTTCTTCAGGAATTGCGGGATAAGTTGGTTCCGTAGGCAGGTGCTGAGGAAGGAGATATGGCTGTGGTAGCGAGTCTGTTTGAGAATGTGGCTGAAGAGCTTCTGTGCAGAGGAGATGACCTGGGGGGTGCAGTGAGAGAGGGACTCACTGAAATCTTTGTAGAGGGAGGAAGAGAGCTTCTTCAAGGAAGGCATCCTTGTAAGAGGATTCACAGTAGGTTGAAATCTTTGAGGAGAAAGTGAGGTCTGCAGATGCTGGAGATCAGAGCTTCAGCTCTTTTTCTCTCGAGCCATCTTATTTTCCCTGTGGACTTTCACAACTGCACTCTTCCATTCTTTCTGAGTGGAGGCTGTCACGAATGCTGTTCTTCCTCTGCAGCTGAGTGCCAGACCTCAGGGACTGAAGGAACATTGCTGCCTCTTGAGATTTCAGGGCTCATTGCTCAACCACAATCCAAAGATGTTGTAGGATGTGGTGCTTGGATGGTCTACTGGTCCTTGCTGTCTCTTTGACATTTGCTCCTTTCCTAACCTTTTGACCCACAGTGCACGCCCAACATCATATCATGTAAAACTTTCCGTTAAAACCTCCACCCTCATATTGAAGATAACTTCTTCAATAAAGCTCTCATCTTGGCACTAAAGCACGTCATCTGTTCTCCAAACTCTATCTGGTGTAACAATTTGCATCTCCCCTTCCAGACTTTTTGGCTTCACCTCAACCCAAGCCTGGGCTGAGCTACCAAATTTCCATCCTATCAAGGAAAACAGGCCTAGTTCAACCACCAGTCCACATTCAAACCCCCTGTGCAGAGCAGGCTTGGCACAGTCCAGTCTGCCACACATATACACCTCATCTTGTCCCATTTTTGCTGAATTGAAATACTGAACTCCAATACTTGAGGCATGCTGATCTGTGGTGACATAGAATCCATACAGTGTTGGAGCAGGCCATTCAGACCATCAGGTTCGCACCAACCCTTGGAAGAGCATCCCTCACAGACCCACACCCTTACCATATCCCTAAAACCCTGCTTATCCCATCACATCATTAATCAACATATCCATAGACACTATGGGCAATTTAGAATGGCCAATCCACCTAACCTGCCCATCTTTGGATTGTGGGAGGAAACCAGAGCACCCAAATGAAATCCCACAGGTATAGGGAGAATGTGCAAACTCCACACAGACAGTCATCCGATGGTAGAATTGAACCCAGGTCTCTGGTGTTGTGAGGCAGGAGTGCGAACCACTAAGTCACCATGCTGCCTGGACATGATTGACCTTCCCTGTTCTGCTGTTGAGAATAAAGAGGCATGTGACCAAAGGCTTGGGAGGAAATGTAGGTTTAAGGTACAACTTAAAGGGAGAGGGACAGGTACAGAACTGAAGCAAATTCCAGAGCTCAGAGATTAATCGCTGGTGAGCAAACTAATGCCAGCTTCAGATTCACCAGCAGCTCACAGATGGTGACAGAAGATCCACAGGATCCCTAATCCTGAAATAAGCTCACTGGCCTTCTTGGAGGAGACAATGCACATCCATCAAGGCAAGATCCCTAATGCCTGCATTAGATGCTGTTCCTTCAGTGGACTGTCCATATTGAGAGAGGAATGCACTTACTTTACCAAGCTGACTGGAAAGGCTGATGGAAATGTGTTGCTGGAAAAGCGCAGCAGGTCAGGCAGCATCTAGGGAACAGGAGAATCGACGTTTCGGGCATTAGCCCTTCTTCAGGAATGCCCGAAACGTCGATTCTCCTGTTCCCTAGATGCTGCCTGACCTGCTGCGCTTTTCCAGCAACACATTTCCATCTCTGATCTCCAGCATCTGCAGACCTCACTTTCTCCTGACTGGAAAGGCTGCCATTTAGCAACAATCTGTAATCAATTTCAAGAATAAGTCACAGAAGGCAATTGAAACTTTAAAAAAAAGAATTGTGTGCACAGTTATCTTGTCTTTCGAAAAAAAAATTATGTTTTATTTTCAAGTGAGAAAATGACATAAAACCTAAAATCACTTATTGGCCTGAAGCAACAATTTTAGTTCTGTTAGGTTCGAATTTCAATTAATTGCTCCACCACTGTAGGCTTTTACAATAGACTAATTTTATTGCAATGGAACTGAAGGCTAATGGTTCTCAAAATTTAAATTGGTCGATTCGATTGGACTGAGAGTCATGCATCAATCTAATCTCCTCCCTCTGAAGCACACCCAGGAATTGTTACACCCAGTATCTTTTGCAAGGTTTGTGAAGGTTTGTAGCTCAGGTTGAGGTTTAGGGTGTAGGTTTGCTCGCTGAGCTGTAGGTTTGGTATCCAGACGTTTCATTACCTGGCTAGGTAACATCATCAGTGGCGACCTCCTAGTGAAGGGAAGCTGTTGTCTCCTGCTTTCTATTTATATCTTTCTCCTAGATGGGGTTCCTGGGGTTTGTGATGATGTCATTTCCTGTTCGTTTTCTGAGGGGTTGATAGATGGCATCTAGATCTATGTGTTTGTTTATGGCATTGTGGCTGGAGTGCCAGGCCTCTAGAAATATTTTGGCATGTCTTTGCTTAGCCTGTCCTAGGATCGATGTGTTGTCCCAGTCGAAATGGTGGGTTTTTTTCATCGGTGTGTAGGGCTACGAGGAAGTGAGAGGGTTGTGTCTTTTTGTGGCTAGCTGGTGTTCGTGTATTCTGGTGGCTTACTTTCTTCCCGTTTGTCCTACGTAGTGTTTGTGGCAGTCCTTGCATGGAATTTTGTAGATGACGTTGATTTTGTCCATGGGATGTACTGGGTCTTTTAAGTTTGTTAGTTTTTGTTTGAGAGTGTTGGTGGGTTTGTGTGCTACTAGGATTCCAAGAGGTCTTAGTAGTCTGGCTGTCATTTCTGAAGCTTCTTTGATGTATGGTAAGGTGGTTAGGGTTTCTGGCTGTGTTGGTCTGCTTGTCGTGGTTTGTTCTTGAGGAATCTGCGCACTGTATTTTTTGAGTATCCGTTCTTCTTGAATACGTTGTATAGGTGGTTCTCCTCTGTTTTCCGAAGTTCGTCTGTGCTGCAGTGTGTGGTGGCTCATTGGAATAATGTTCTGATACAGCTTTGTTTGTGTGTGTTGGGATGGTTGCTGGTGTAGTTCAGTATTTGGTCAGTGTTTGTCGGTTTTCTGTATACGCAGGTTTGTAGTTCTCTGTTGTCCTTTCTTTCGACTGTGACATCCAGGAATGCGAGTTTGTTGTTGGTTTCTTCCTCCTTGGTGAACTTTATGCCTGTGAAGGTGTTGTTGATGATGTTAAATGTCTCTTCTATCTTGTTTCGTTTTGTGATGACAAATATGTCATCTATGTAGCGGACCCAGATTTTTGGTTTGCTGGTTGGTAGGGCTGTTTGTTCTAGTCTTTGCATTACTGCTTCTGCTATGAATCCTGATAGCGGAGATCCCATCGGTGTGCCGTTAGTTTGTTTCTAGACTATGTTGTTGAAAGTGAAGTGGGTGGTGAGGCACAGGTCCACTAGCTTCATGATGTTTTCATTGGTAATGTGATTGATGGTGGTTGGGATGTGTGTGATGGTCTCTTCTAAAAGTGTGGTAAGTGTTTCCTTTGCCAGGTCGATGTTGATGGAGGTGAACAGTGCTGTTACGTCGAATGAGATCATTGCTTCGTCTTCCTCTATTTTGGTGCTTTTGATGATTTTTAGGAACTCCCGGGTGAAGTAGATGGAGTGCTGTGACTCTTCTACTAGGTATTTCAGTCTTGCGTGTAGTTCTTTGGCCAGTCTGTAAGTTGGTGTTCCGGTTAGTGCGACTATAGGTCTGAAGGGTGCTCCTGGTTTATGGATTTTTGGTAGTCCGTAGAATCGTAGGGTGTTGGTCCCGTCAGGTTTCATTTTCTGGAATTCCGTCTTGTTTAATTGTTCGGAATTGTGTAATTTTCTTAGGAGATAAGTAATTTTTTTTTCTAGGTGTGGGGTCGGGTCTAGCGCCACCTGTTGGTAGGTGTTGGTGTCTGCGAGTAGTGCATTGGCTTTCTCGATGTAGTCCCTTCTGTTCAGGATGACTGTGAGCCGACCTTTGTCTGCAGGTAATATAACGATGTTTTTGTCTCTTTTGAGGTTTTCTAGGGCTTTCTTTTCTTGTGTGTTCAGTTTGTTTCCTTCCCTCTTTCGGCTCAGAGTAGGTGCAACTGTCTGTCAGATCGCTTGTTGTGTTTCTTCCGAGAGATTGTTGTCCTTCAATGTGGTTTCTAATGCGGCTAGGAAATCCTTCTTGTCAGCGTCTCGGTAATTGAAATTTAGTCCTTTTACTGGTACCACTTTTTCTGTGTCTGATAGGGTCCGGTCTGATACGTTCTTTCTCCATGCTCCTGTGTTATCGGTCTTGTCTTTGTTTGTGAGTTTGTCCAGTTTTTTCTTCAGGTCCCGATTTTTCTTTATCTGTGTTTGTCGTTGTTTGGTGTTTATGGCTCGTTCTACCGCGTCTGTCCATTCTTGGTTTGTTGCTTGTTTGAATAATGGTTTTTGGCGCGCAATTTCCCATTTGTATTTTCGGAGTCTGTGGTGGGCTTCATTGATTAGTTCTCGGAGCATTCTGCGGCCGTTTTGTTCTGTTAAACTTCTGGCATGAGGTGTTTTTATCGGCAGTTTATATTGGCGACATTTTGGCAGTACCTGTTTTCTTAACCATTCATGCAGGAAGTACAGTTGTTCGCGGGTGGAACTCTCTCAATGGCATTCCTTTCCAAAACCAACGTCATCTACAAACTTCCATGCAAGGACTGCCACAAACACTACGTAGGACAAACAGGAAGAAAGTTAGCCACCAGGATACACGAACACCAGCTAGCCACAAAAAGACAAGACCCTCTCTCCCTCGTAGCCCTACACACGGATGACAAAAACCACCATTTCGACTGGGACAACACATCTATCCTAGGACAGGCTCAGCAAAGACATGCCAGAGAATTCCTAGAGGCCTAGCACTCCAACCACAACGCCATAAACAAACACATAGATCTAGATGCCATCTATCAACCCCTCAGAAAACGAACAGGAAATGACATCACCACAAACCACAGGAACCCCATCCAGGAGAAAGATATAACTAGAAAGCAGGAGACAACAGCTTTGCTTCATTTGGAGGTCGCCACTGATGATGTTACCTAGCCAGGTAATGAAACATCTGGATATCAAACCTACAGCTCAGCGAGCAAACCTACACCCTAAATCCAGTATCTGCCCAGCGTGGATCTCAAATATATTCAAAAGAGTTGCAAAATCCCCATCGGTTGGGTTAGGTATAATAAATTCAACCACTGCCTAATGCTTTTACTGCCATCTGTGCCCGAACAAATTTCCACATTATTACATTGCAAATGCATTGAGCCGTAGAGTCCTACAGTACAGAGGCAGGCCTTTTGGCCTAACTTGGTCCATGCTGACTGAAATGTCCATCCATGCTAACCCTCTTTCCCTGCACTTGGTCCATATTCTTCTAAAGCTTTCCTATCCATGTATTTGTCCAAATGTCTTTTAAATGTTGTTAATGTACTTAACTCAACCACTTCCTCTGGTAGCTCATTCCATATATGCACCACCTTCTGAGTAAAAAAGTTGGCCCACAAGTTCCCTTCTATTCTTTCCCCTCTAACATTAAACTGATGCCTTCTAGTCCTCGATTCCCCAACCCTGCCTATCCGTGCCTCTCATGAATTTACACATTTTTGTAAGAACCCCCCTCAGTCTCCTTCACTAAAGTCCTAACTTGTCCAACCTCTCCCTACAACTCAGACCATTGAGCCTTTACAACATCCTTGTAAATTTCTTCTGCTCGCTTTCCACATAATCAGTAATTATGCTGATTTGATCAGGTCATGATCAGAAGTGTGAGGAACCAAAAGACCCAAAGACAGCCAGATGGTTGCTTGGCTCAACATAAACCTACACTGTGAAGTAACCCTAAGAGGATCAAGAGCTGCAGAATGCCATTGATGAAGCATCCTCAGTCATTAAATCAATACAATCACATAAAACAGCTTTCAAATTTCAAGTCGTATAAAACCAGATCTTCTTTAGATTAAAAAACATGCTAGAAAATCTCAGCAGGTTCTGGCAGAGACTATGGGAACAGGAGCAGAAATATCATTTCATCTCTATTATGACACTTCTTCATAATTATCTTGCTAGTTTGATGAATGAAAGGTATAAGAAATATTTAATGCAAGATAAACTTCCACTAGTTTACATAAAGATTCATTTCATACTCCCACCTGGGATTTTAGTTGTTGAAAGGAGGCATCTGCTTTATTTATTGCATTTTAACAATTTCCAATCTTAATCAACCTCCTTTGAATTAATTTATAATAGGATCACATAACAGAATTAACTATACTGAAAGAGATCATATTCAAAAGGGAACAGTAAATCTCAGGATCTGCACTTTGATGTTTGTTATTGAGAACAGCACTGACTCCTTCCCTATTAATCTCACATTAAATTGTACAAGTCTAGGCAATAAAGCTGATTGTGGTATTTACTGAATACAGAGTTTCAGCACAAGAGAATATGAATCAATTAATAGGAACAAGCTAATAATTTCTCTGTGACAAAATATTTCAAATTTCTTTGATTTGCAGAAATTTACCCTTGCAATTGACATAATAATTTGGTTTTTTGGCATGCGGTGAGAAACAGAGGAAGGAAAGGTATTGTTGAAGGAACTGCTACTATGTCATTGGTGTTCCATTATGGTTTTCTACATCTTATCCCTTGTAACATATACCATAGAGACTCAGCTTCTTATTTCAACAGATATCAGGAATTCTATTAACAATTAACAATGTACATATAACATCTCAGATTCAAACATACAGCATGGGTGAAATGCTTATTTACATTACCAATACATTATATATATTGTTGACTAGCTAACTAGCCAGTCTAATGAGACTAAACTGACTAGCTGGCTGGCTGACAGACTAGCTATTGTCTGTACTGGAAGTAAGGTGAGGCCTCTTGTAACAGAGAATCATGTGTTGAGATGAGTTTGTTGCCTTATCGCAGAATTTGACTGAAATGTCAACTACATGAATTGTTTAAGCACAGGAGTGAGCTTGAGCATACTATCTCTCAGAGAGGTTTCACTGCCAAAGTCACAAAATAAAAGCAGTGGAGAATCTTAGCATTCTAAATGGCTTTCTCTGACTTTACAGTGCTGTCAGCTAATCTTAGTTAATAATCACACGTGTTTGAAGTTCAACCCTAATGTACATGATTTTCCAATTATTTGAATAGTATTCTGTTATGTCATCTTGCATATTCCTAAATGTCTGACACTCCTGATGCAAGGCTCAATGAGCTATGTAAAGTCAGAAATTAAACCCATCCCATCATACTCATATGAGAAAAAGCATTTTGAGAAAAAAAGATGGGAATGATGACAGGGATGATGGTGGAAGAAATAGTGGAAGTGTTTCAGAAAGTGATGGTATTTGCTATTTAGTCATGTCACCTTGCCTAGGAAAGATCATGATGTAGAGGTGCTGGTGTTGGGATTGGGGTAAAACAAACGCCAGACAGAGGTTTTCCCTCCTAGTCGGAGAACACTTCAGTGGTCAGGGACATTTGGCTTTGGATCTTCAGGTGTCCATCCTCCAAGGCGGACTTCAGGATATGCAACAGAGGCTGAGGCTGATAGCCAAGTTTGGGACCCATGAGAATGACCTCAACCAGGACCTTGGGTTCATGTCACATTACAGGTGACTCCACTACATGATACACTCTCACACATACATGCAAGTACACAAACACACACAGTGCTACACACTCACACATTCACTCAGACCCTCTTTCATACACAGGCTCTCTCTCAGACACACACACATACACCCTCCACACTCACACCCACACACACACCCTCTCACAGGCTTATACTCCATCACACTCATGCACACACGCAAACGCACACTATCTCATTCACATTCACATGCACACACTCACACTCTCTCTGTTTCTGTCTCCCTCACATGGGTGCAGGTGCACACACACACACACATGTAAGTCTATGGGGTGAATTTGCTTTTACAGAAATATACTTGCAGATACATTCTATTTTTGCTCAAAACGCACACAACCTGCAGACAGTCAGTGCAGGCAGTCAATCCATATAACATTTTATAAATTCCTACTTTGGAAATAGAACTAGTCTCACTCAAGATTGGGATACAGAGACTCTAACCTCACAACTTTAAAACATTGTCTGAGCTGAGATGTCACTTTTTAAAATAAAAAACCTTAAGTTATCTTGAGAATGTGATTTAAAAGAAGTTCTGCGATTTACATAATTAATGAACCGAAACCTGCAACCCATTCTAAAAGATGAAAAACTTAACAGCCATTTAGGTTTGTTCAATATATCATTTCATTTGCATGACACTGTGATCTTTTGCTATGAATTCTGTGTCTTATGATCCTGCTCCACAGCCAACTGATGAAGGAGCAGTGCTCTGAAAGCCAATACTTTCAAATAAACCTGTTAGTCTATAACCTGGTGTTGTGTGATTTTTAACGAGCAAAGATCAGGCATTTTCAGTGGAGGTAACACTTAACAAGCTGTCTTCATGTTCAGTGAAGATGGTGTGACTGAATCATTGAAGTAGCTACTGTCTTTAAGAGCTGTGAAAGTGATGGACTGAAATAGGCTATCAATAATTTAGCATCAATAGTGGCATCTATATGAACCAGTCATGTTGATGGTGAAGTAGAGACAGAAGCAATGCTGTTGAATATGATAAGGAATCTTGGAGTAACATTTTCAAAGAAGTTCTCTATGGCTTGGTGAACCTTTATAATTGCCTCAGAATATTTAACTTTGTAAATGATGCTGACTGGTGCATTCAGCCAATGGCTTTACAGTGGTGGAGGGAGTTATCACAGAGCTAGAAGCTACAGTTAAATATGTTGCATTTCACAATATTTCGGCTTTGGAAGCTGGTGATGCGCTTTAGAATTGGTGTCATACACACAGTTTGGATAGCATTCCATTAGTAGCAGCCATTTCACAGAAATTGGTGAAGTGGGGACCTAAACATTGACAGTCCATGAATTCTTGTTGAATCTTCATTTCATCTGCATCACTGAAAACTGCTGAAAAGATTAAAGGGTGCCAAGAGCTCAATAATAATCAAAAAGACAAATATAATCAGGAGATAGAAAAGAACTGCAGTGTAGCACAATATAAACAGCTTTGGCTTCTGCTAAAAAAACAGAGAGAAAAATTAATATGAGTGTTTTCACATGATCACATCCCTTGATAGAAATTTCTGCCAATATGCTGCAGATTGATTCTCAACATGTGCCTTCAACATTATGCTTGTTCTCTCCTAGTACAACTTGTGAACTACAATTAGTAAATAGGGCCTTATCCTTATGCAAAACAAACTCCAACAGTTTGTATTGTTATGTATTTAGAATAGAGTGTATGTAATAAATAACCCCTAACAAAGACTCAAGCCACAAACTGCATGAGCAGATGCTGAGCCAAAAATAAAAAATTGATCAAAGAAATGAATTTTCAAGATGCTCTGCACAGAAGATGAGGAAGGTGGAGAGATAGAGGAGTTTGAAATTGGTACTCCACTGAGTGAGAGAAATAGCAATCAAATATAACAATGAAGCAATGTTATGATGAGTGAAGCTGTTTGCTGTTTCAGGAATAAACTCTGATCTCTCAATATTTATGTTTAGGTTCCTTTCATGCTAATTGCTCTTCAAATTTTCCATTCCTTTAAAGTGTTACCCATTCTTACATCATAGAATTGTAATCAGATAAAAATTGATACCAAGCCAGTGAAGTAGACACTGGAATAGTTGACCACAGCTAATTCAAAATGATAGGTTCTTAAAGGAGAGTGAGAGGTGGGGAGTGGAGTGATTTAAACGGATGATTCTAAAGCTGAGGGCCTGGACAGCTGAGTATAGAACATAAACCATTGAACAGTATAGCACAATACAGGCCTTTCAGCTCTTGCTTTTGTGCCGACCTTTTATCCTACCCTAAAATCAAACCAATCTCCATACCCTTCATTATACTATCATCCATGTGCCTATCCAAGAGTCGCTTAAACATACCTAATATATCTGACTCTACTGCCACTGCTGGCACTGCATTTCACGCACCTACCACTCTCTGTGTAAAGAACCAACCTCTGACATCATCCCTAAACCTTCCTCCAATCACCATGCCCCTTCGTGGAAGCCATTTTTGCCTGGGAAAAAGTCTCTGGTTATCCACTTTATCTATGCCTCTGATCATCTTGTACACCTCTATGAAGTCACCTCTCATCCTTCTTTGCTCCAATGAAAAAAGGCCTCGCTCCCTCAGTGTTACTTTATAAGACATGGCCTCCAGTCCAGGCAGCATCCTGGTAAATCTCCTCTGCACCCTCTTTAAAGATTCCACATCCTTCCGACAATGAGGTGACCAGAACTGAACACAATATCCAAGTGTGGTCCAACCAGCGCTCTATAGAGCTGCAGCATAACCTGTTGGCTCTTAGACTCAATCTCCTGCTAATGAAAGCCGACACATCATATGACTTTTTAACAACCCCATCAAACTGGATGGCAACTTTGAGGGATCTATGGACATGGGCCCCAAGATCCCTCTGTTCCTTTACATTGCCAAGAATCCTGCCTTTAGGCCTGTAATCTGCATTCCAAAATGAATCACTTCATATGTTTCCAGGTTGAACTCCATCTGCCACTTATCAGCCCAGTTCTGCACCCTGTCAATGTCCTGTTGCAACCTAAAACAGCCCACCACACTCTTAACCACTCCACCAACCTTCATGTCATCAGCAAACTTACTAACCCACCCTTCCACTTCCTCTTACAAGTCATTTATAAAAATCACCAGCAGCAGAGCTTCCAGAACTGATCCATGTGGAACATCACTTGTCACCAAGCTCCAGGCTGAATACTTTCCATCCACTCACTGTCTTCTATGGGCCAGCCAATTCCATGTCCACACAGACAGATTTTTGCGTATCCCATACCTCCTTACTTTCTGAATGAGCCTACCGTGGGGCACCTTATCAACCACGTTGCTAAAATCCATGTACACCACATCCACTGCTTTACCTTCATCAATGTGTTTTGTCACATCCTCAAAGAAGTCAATAATGCATGACTTGCCCCTTGCAAAGCCATGATGACTATCTCTAATCAAGCTATGGTTTTCCAAGTAATCATAAATCCTTTCTCTCAAAATCCTCTCCAATAATTTTCCCACCACAGATGTAAGATGAATTGGTCTATAGTTCTAAGTATTATCCCTATTCCCTTTCTTCAACAAGGAAATAACATTTTCCAACCTCCAATCATCTGGCACTACTCCAGTGGACAGTGAGGATGCAAAGATCATCGCCAGAGGTGCAGCAATCCCTTCCCTCACTTCCTGTAGTAACATTGGGTATATCCCATCTGGCCCAGGGGACTTATCTATGCTCACATTTTTCAAACTTTTCAGCAGATCCTCCATCTTAACTTCAAACTGTTTGAACATATCACTCTGTTTCATGCTGTCCTCACAAAAGTCAAGTTCCCTTTCAGTGGTGAATACTGAAACAAAGTATTCATTAAGGACCGAGAAGAACAGAGATTTGGAGATGTTAGATTTGAAGGTAGGTGAGCACTTTGGCGATAGTCATCACAATTCAGTTATGTTTACAATAGTAATTGGCAGGGATAGGTATATACCATGGGGAAAGAGGTATAACTGGGGGAAAGGCAATTATGATGCGAGTAGGCATAGGATGGGGAAGGAAACTGTAGGGGGAGGACACACTTGAAATGTGGAGCTTATTCGAGGAACAGCTACCGCGGGTCCTTGATAAGTATATACCTATCAGGCAAGGAGTAGTTGTCAAGGGAGGGAGCCATGGTTTACTAAAGAAGTTGAAGCTCTTGTCAAGAAATAAAGAAGGCTTATATAACAATGAGGCGTGAAGGCTCAGTTAGAGGGCTTGAGAGTTATAAGTTAGCCAGAAAAGATCTCAAGAGAGGGCTAAGAAGAGCCAGGAGGGGACAGATAGTTGTTGGCAGATAGGATCAAGGAAAACCCTAAGGTCTTCTATAGGGTATATCAGGAATAAAAGAATAACTAGAGTAAGATTAGGGCCAATCAAAGACAGTAGTGGGAAGTTGTGTGTGAAATCTGAGGACATGGGGAAGCACTTAATGAATACTTATCATCAGTATTCACATTGGAAAAGGGCAATGTTAGTGAGAATATGAAGATACAGGCTACAAGATTAGATGGGATTGTGGTTGACAAAGAGGAGGTTGTAGCAATTTTGGAAGATCTGAAAATAGATAAGGCCCCTGGGCCAGATGGGATTTATCCTCAGATTCTCTGGATAGGAGAAGATGGCAGAACCTTTGGCTTTGATCTTTATGTCATCATTGTCGACAGGAGTAGTGCCAGAAGACTGGAGGATAGCAAATGTTGTTCCCTTGTTAAAGAAGGGGAGTAGAGACAATCCTGTTAATTGCAGGCCAGCGAGCCTTACTTCAGTTGTGAGTAGATGTTGGAAAAGGTTATAAGAGTTAGGAATTATAATCACCTGGAAAGGAAAAATTTGATTAGGGATAGTCAGCACTGTTTTGTGAAGGTCGTGCTTCACTAACCTTATTGAGTTCTTCGAGAAGGAGACAAAACAGGTGGATGAAGGTAAGGCAATTGATGTGGTGTATATGGACTTCAGTAAAGTGTTTGATAAGATTCCACATGGTAGGCTACTGCACAAAAAACGAGTTTTGGGATTGAAAGTGATTTAACAGTTTGGATCAAAAATTGGCTAGCTGAAAGAAGACAGAGTGCGGTGGTTGATGGGAAATGTTCATTCAGAAGCTCAGTTACCAGTGGTGAGCCACAAGGATCTGTTTCGGGGCCACTGCTGTTTGTCATTTTTATAAATTATCTGGATGTGGGTGAAGAAGGATGGGTTAGTAAATTTGCAGATGACAATTTGGTCGGTAGAGTTGTGAATAGTGCCAATGGATGTTGTGGGTTACAGAGGGACATAGATAAGATGCAGAGCTGGGCTGAGAAGTGGCAAATAGAATTTAATGCAGAAAAGTGTGAGGTAGTTCACTTCAGAAGAAGTAACGGGAATGGAGAGTACTGGGCTAATGGTAAAATTCTTGGCAGTGTATATGAACAGAGAGATCTTGATGTTCAGGTGTATAAATCCCTGAAGGTTGCTACTCAGGTTGATATGGTTGTTAAGAAGGCAAATGGTGTGTTGGCATTTATTGGTAAGGGGGTTGAGTTTCAGAGCCACGAGGTCAAGTCTCAGCTGTACAAGACACTGGTAAGGCCGCACCTGGAGTATTGCATACAGTTGTGGTCATCGCATTACAGGAAGGATGTGGAAGCTTTGGAAAGGGTTCAGAGGAGATTTACTAGGACGTTGCCTGGTATTGAAGGAAGGTCTTATGAGGAAAGGCTGAGGGAACTGAGGCTGTTTTCATTGGAGAGAAGAAGGTCGAGAAGTGACTTAATCGAGACGTAGAAGATAATCAGAGGGTTTGCTAGGGTGGTCAGTGAGAGCCTTTTCCCTTGGATTTTGAAAGCTAACATGAGGGACATAGTTTTAAATTGAGGGGTGATAGATTTAGGACAAATATCATGGGTAGTTTCTTTACTCAGAATGGTAGGGGCTTGGAACAGCCTGCCTGCAACAGTAATAGGCTCGCCAACGTTAAGGGCATTTAAATAGGCATTGGACATCCATATGGATAATAATGGAACAGTGTAGGTTAGATGGGCATCAGATTAATTTCACAGGGCGGCACAACAGCGAGGGCCAAAAGGCCTGTACTGTGCTGTAATGTTCTATGCTCTATGACCTCCCCACCTCTTCAGGCTCCAGGCACAAGTTCCCTCCAATATCCCTAATTGGCCCTACTTTCACTTTGGCCATCCTCTTGTTCCTCACGTAAGTGTAAAATGTCTTAGACTTTTCCTTAATCCTACCTGCTAAAGCTTTATCGTGCCCCCTTTTACTCTCCTAAGTCCATTCTTCAGTTCCTTCCTGGCTGCCTTGTAACCCCCCCAAAGCCCTGTCTGATCCTTGCCCTCTCAACTTGAAGTAAGCTTCCTTCTTCCACTTGACGAGATGTTCCACACCCATTCTCACCCAAGCTCCTCTCAACCTACCATCCCTTCCTTGCGTCAGTGGGACAAACCTGTCCAGCTATCAGCAAGTGCTCCCTAAACAACCTCCACATTTCTGTTGTGCATTTCCGTAAGAACATCTGTTCCCAATTTAGAAACCCCAGTTCTTGCCTAAAAGCATTGTAATTCCCCCTCCCCAATTAAATACTTTGCCATACCATGTGCTCCTATCCCTCTCCATGAGTATAGTAAAGGGCAGGGAGTTGTGATCACTATCACCGAAATGTTCTCCCACCGAGAGATCTGACACCTGACCTGGTTCATTGCCGAGCACCAAATCCAAAATGGCCTCCCCCCTCGTCGGCCTATCTACATATTGAGTTAAGACTCTTCCTGGACACAACTGACAAAAACTGCACTGTCCAAACTATTTGAACTAGGAAGGTTTGAATCAATTTTAGGGAAGTTAAGTCACCAATTACAACAGCCCTGTTACTTGTGCACTTTCCAAAATCTGCCTCCTAATCTGCTCCTCCGTGTGTCTGTTGCTATTGGGGGGGGGGGGGGGGGGGGAGGGTCTGTGAAAAATTCTCCGTAAAGTGAATATGTGTCATTAATAAAGATGCGAAGGAATTCAAACGGCAGGAGCATTGTGGATAAAAGGCCAGACGTGGAGTTGTTGAAGGGTGGTACAGCTGGAAGAGCAGATAGATTGAGCCAGCCAAGACTCTCAAAAGATTTGAATATGAGAATGAGAATATTAATATCAAGTTGTTAAAAAACAGAAGGCTAATTTAGGACAGCGAGCACAGTGCACAGTGTTTTGCGTGAAAATGACTTTCTATGTATTAGGATGTAAGCAGTACCTTTCTGGATGAGAATGCCGATAAAAAAACCAGGAGAAGTAAAGATAGATGTAAAGGATAGGGTGAAATTTAAGAAGTGGAACGTACTGGGCTATAATCTTCCATTCTTCCCTGAGAGATTCCAATTGAAATTTAGGAAATTCAAGAAAGAGTTAAGGAAATGCTGAGTAACTAGAGACCAATGGTGTGCAAGATCTTACAACAGTAATAGGCACTTGGAGAGGATTGAATGAATAAAGCAAATCCCGTATGGATTTTAAAAATGTAGATCATGTTTGACTAATCAAAATTAATTTTTGACATGGTGATAGCAATGGTAAATGGAAGGAATACAATGGAATTTCAGACAGCCTTTGGCAAAGCATTGCATATAAGCAGGTTAACAAAATTGAGTCTTATTGGACAGAAGGTCAGTGTCAGACAGGATAAACTCCCAAACTTCTCCCAAACTTTGAAGGATAAAATCAAATATTGGCTTAAGGACTGGGTCCTGGTAACTGGTTGCTTTTCAGACTGGGAAGTGGCAGACAATTTGCTCCCAATGAATCAATGATGAGTCCACTGTTGAATTACTTGGATATTGGATTGCAAGGTAACATTCAAAATTTTCTCATTATACCAAACTTGGACGCATTGAAAATTATGAGGTAGATAGCTATTGACTGCAACAGGACATAAGCTAGCAGAACAGGTAGTCAATGGTAGATGGAATTAAATGCAGAGAAGTGTGAAGTAATTTATTTTGACAGAAGCGATAGTGAGAGGCAAAATAAACTAAATAAACAATTCTAAAATGTATGCAGTGACCAAAAGATCTGTGGTAGACATTTGAATTTGCCATGTTGCCAAAAGCAGATTGCAAAGCGTCTATGATCTTGTGCTTCATATAAAAAGAGATTGAGTGCAACAACAAAGAAGTTAGGCTGGACATTTATAAAGTTGTGTTTCAGAGAGTATTGCGTCCAATACTAACAACCACATTTTAGGATGGATGAGATGGTCCTTGAGATGGTGCAGAAAATAACCAGAATAGTCGAGGGTCGAAGAATTCTTGACACAAGATTTGTTTGGTAAGCTGATATTGTTCTCCTTGGACCAAGAGGTTGAAGAGAGTTCTAACTGAGATGTGCAAAATTAAGATAGGTCAAGGTAAGGTAGCTATTGATAAGCTATTGCTATTAACTGATGGTACAATGACAAGAGAACACAGATTTAAATCTTGGATAAGAGATGCAGCAGAGATGTGAGGATGAACATATTTATACTTAGTGGAAATTACTTGGATCTTGATGTCTATGAAGGAAAATTGGATAGGCACTTAATTTGATAGGCACTAGGGTTACGGGCATAGAGCAGGGAACTGATCCTGTGAGTCTAGATTAGAGTGGTGCTGGAAAAGCACAGCAGGTCAGGCAGCATCCGAGGAGCAGGAAAATTGATGTTTTGGGCAAAAGCCCTTCATCAGGAATGAATCCTGTGAGCCTATAAGTTGGTTCTGAAATGGGCAAAGATGTATAAGAATCTGGAGTTAATTAAATAAACAGTTAGAGGGTCCAAGGGGCAGCGATAGGACCGTAAAGTGCAATTCCAAGTTGGTTAGAGGAACAAAGGGGCTGTGTAAATATGCCAGCACCAACTGTTGCACCAAATAGTATCAAGGCATGAAAACAGATCAACTATTGGACTTTGCTTTCACAGGGAGAGGATTGAGAAGTTGGGAAATGATGTGAAACCTGGATTGAACATTGGTTCGATGACCATGAAGAGTTCTGTGGCATTTTAAATCAGAACATTATAGAGGCATTGGAAAGGGTATATAAGATATTTAGAAGGATGATATCAGGAATGCTTGATTATTATCAGAATTTATAATATATTGTCATGTTGATTCAAAATGGATTTCGTAATATTTAACACATCATTAACTAACTTAAAACCTTTGTTCTTTATGGCTGTTTTGAAGATACACTGGATAGCATCAGATAGCTTCATGACCTCTACCTCTAGACAAAGAATAGTGCTACTGCTGCTCTCTCATCTGCAAGACATTACATGAAAGATCAGTGACTGTGGTTCTCCTGCATCTTCACCACATCATGAAACCATCTCTGGCAACACCTTGGCTCTACATCCATGCAAGGTTGATGCTGACTGTGGGATTGCGGTCACATATTTTCCTCATCCAGTTGTGTAGCAGCTGTTAGTGCAGCAGGCACAGGAATGACCACAATTTCTGTATCTTGATCCATTGGGGATAGTTCCAATGAGTCTATGAGAGCAACATCAGAAACAAAGTAACCTCTCAGTAACATGGTCATTGGGGAATTGCAGCGCAAAAAATAAGATTTGAACAGTGTCCTTGAAACAGTGAGACATGGAAGTCAATGACAAGGAGGCCAGTTGAATGCCTATACATGACGTTGCACATTATTCACTCGACTGACCCTTATCACTGCACTTTTTGTTTTCAGTTCTCTCACTTGAAAGGTTTCCTACAGCATGGTATCACGATCAATTTTCCCACCCACCTTGCAGACCTTGCTTCCACTGACACAGATAGAAACCCCTTCACAACTATTGATTAATGTTAAAGGCTAACATTCCTTCACCACTGCAACTTGGAACCTAATGCCCAGCTGACTCTGATTGCAGTGTGCTATACCCTCCACTATAACATGTTTGGAGGTAAGGTGGGCAGCATTTAATCAGGCAGGATGGTGATGAATGGGGAACTCACAACCTTCCCGAATATGCCCATAATGGGAATGTCCATGGATTGCCATCCTGCTGTAGAACGGGAACCAGTTAAAAGGGCTGTTAAGGGTGTCATCCCCTTGCCCAGGGTTATTAAAGCAATTGTAGGTAAGCCTGTCACCACGAAGGGAGCCTGATCAGTGTACCTTGAGCAGGTTGTGGTCTCCTCACTCCAAAGGACTCAGTGCCTGATTGAGGGACCTCACATTGGGGAAGCGAGCTCTTGCTGACAGTAAAAACTACGCCCTTGTTGCCGACATCCTCCACCTCCATCCCTAGCTTGTAAAACCCTTCCCACCTTTACTTCATCAGACCTGGGGCACTCCGCAATCCAGTTTCCCCTGGAGCAATGAGGCCAGAAGATTTTTCCAATTTTTCCATTAATTTTAAGCAATGAAAATGAAGGATTAGGGAAAGTGTATACATTCACCTCCTTGTCATTATTAGCAGATTCTGAGTGCTTAAGTAATAAGAAAAGAAAATTAAACCATATTCAAAAAGCAATCTTGTTGAAACCATGGCTCTCACATTTGTGCTGCTACATATTTCTTTGAAATGTATTCTGTGAGCAAGATTCTCTCCGTGGCTGTGCAGATTAGTGCACAGCTGCCATGGTCTCCCATTATCAAGATCAAAATTTTCTGAGGAAAATCCAGCACCACTTGAGTTATTTTGCAGGTGCATGAAAATGAGTAGCATTTTGTTATTTGGTTAGCACAAGATGCAGAAATAGGTTATAATTATTTCAATTACACCAGAGAGATTCACTCAAGTTAAGTAAAATATTTTTTTAAAATCAGTGATTGTAATGCATAAAGCCAAAGAATTTTTTTTTTCACTCACAGTATGGTTTGTGAGATTGAAGTATTGCATTAAACATTTGAAGATCATAATTCTTTGCTCCATCTTCCTTTGAAGGTCATGGCAACAACAACTCACATTTATATAGAAAATGTTCAGCAGGTCTGGCAGCCACTGAAGCAGCGTTAGTCACGCTTAGTTTGACGACCTTTCATCAGTAATGCAAGATTTTAGATTAGATTCCCTACAGTGTGGAAACAGGCTCTTCAGCCCAACCAGTCCACACCGACCCTCCGAAGAGTAACCCGCCCAAACCCATTTCCCTTTGACTAATGCACCTAACAAATGGGGCAATTTACCATGGCTAATTCACCTGACCTGCACATCTTTGGACTTTGGGAAGAAACCGGAGCACCCGGAGGAAACCCACGCAGACAGTCACCCGAGACTGGAATCGAACCTGGGACCCTGGTGCTGTGAGGCAGTTGTGTTAACCAATAAGCAAGCGTGTTATAGATTTAATGGATTTCAAGTGGATGAAAGAGAATAGAAAAGAAGAAAGGGCAGTGCATGTCTTAAGTGAATGGCAGACATTATTGAATGAAGAATTGATTGTGTGAGGACAGATAAGATAAGAATGATTCTGGTCTGCTGTGAGTGTTGAATATTGGAGAGCTGCTATCTCAAAACAAAAAAAATAAAAATAACACATACAAAGAGAAGAAATAATAATGGAGGTAAATTCATTATTCTACCATTTGCACCTCATCCTGATCAGATTGGGTTAATTGTAATTCAGATGGTTTCCAAAAATACAATTAGATTACTTACAGCATGGAAACAGGCCCTTTGGCCCACACCGACCTTCCAAAGAACAATCCACCCAGATCCATTCCCCTACACCTAACACTACAGGCAATTTAGCATGGCCAATTAATCTAACCTGCACATTTTTGGACTGTGGGAGGAAACCAGAGCAACCCCACGCAGACACGGGGAGAATGTGCAAACTCCACACAGACAGTTGCCTGAGGTGTAATTGAACTCAGGTCTCTGGCAGCAGTGCTAACCACTGTGCTACCGTGCTGTCCTTATTGGCCTTATTAGGTTACATTTCAAATGCTGTTTATGCCTTTATCATGAAAACTTTATTCAAAAGCATAGTTATCTCACCACAAACAACTGTAACAACTGTAACCTATGTTGTACCAGTTTAATATACAATAAATTGTCTTTATTCATCTAAAAAAGATGCATGACAATTTTTCTGCCTCATGTCAATGTCTTGTCTTCACCAAACCTGAAACACGTACGTTCTGTATATTTATTAGCCAACCATGCAGTAAGCATGAGAAAAGAGATAGGAAAATAAATTTTACATTTACATTTACCTCTCAGATTGTTTTTTATTGTTAAAATCAAACTATACAATAGAACCCCAAAGATTCTTGCCATAACCTCTTCCTACCTTTAGTTCCAATTGTGACAAAATATTACAGAAAACAAAGATTGAAGAGTTGGCCAGATAAGGTCACTTCCTCCGTTAAACAAGATGCAATTTGTGGTTCTGCATCAGTATGCTTTGAGTCCCAAAGGCAATCAACCATAATCCATAATATTCATCTGTCCTCATATCTTCACTGTTCAATTCTTGTATGTTGTCCTCTAGACAACATTGCAATAACCTTCTAATTGCTTCTTAGCCCCACTGTGCATTGCAAATGTTTGACTTCATTTGCTCGATGGCCTACTTTCATATTGTATATTCATTGTACAGAGCAGGAGTAATGAATAACTGTATCCAGAGGCTATTGGGATTGTACACAACCATTTCTAAAGGTTAGAGTTGAAACACCTCTCAGGAATTGTGCCTACAAAATGGCTGAGTTACTTTCCAATGTTTAGTTGGCCACATTTTATGTTCCTAACATTTATTGAATCTAGGTCATTATTTTATCAAAATAAAGCCAGTTCTACAACCACAAAGCATAATAATGCTGGAAATATGAAATAAAAATGGAATGTGTTAAAAATACTCAACAGGTCTGGCAGTGTCTGTAGAGAGACAGTTAGCTTTGTGAGTTGAATATAACTCCTCTTCAGAAGAAGATGTAATCTGTAACTCTGAAGTGATATTTTTCAAATCCTAAAGCAATTAAGCATAATCCATAATATTCATCCATTCTCGTATTTCCATTGTTCGATACTTGCCAATTAACTCCTAGAAAACATTGCAATAACCTTAGTTAAGTTTTAAGAGTCAGATGTCATATTGTAGCTTTATAAGACTTTGATTAAACCACACTTAAAGTACTGCATTCAATTCTGTTTACCATATTACAAGAACGATGTGGAGAATTTGGAGAGGGTGCAGAAGAGGTTTACCGGAATGCTACCTGGATTAGAGGGTATATCCCGCAAGGAGAGGCTAGAAAAACTCGGGTTGTTTTCTCTGGCGGGGGCTGAGGGGCGACTAGATAGAAGTCTATAAAATTACGAAATGGATAGATAGAGTTGATAGTTGAGAGTGTGTTGCTGGAAAAGTACAACAGGTCAGGCAGCATCCGAGGAGCAGGAAAATCACATCCACATCCATCAAAGTTTCACCTGCACTTCCACACATCATTTATTGTAACTGTTGCTTCCGATGCGGTCTCCTCTACGTTGGGGAGACTGGACGCCTTTTCACAGAGCCCTGTAGAGAACACCTCCGGGACATCCGCACCAACCAACCCCATCGCCCCATGGCTGAACATTTCAGCTCCCCCTCCCACACTGCCGAGGACATGCAGGTCCTGGGCCTCTTCCATTGCCACTCCCTCACCACCCAAAGCCTAGAGGAAGAACGCCTCATCTTCTGCCTTGGGACCCTCCAACCCCATGGCAACAATGTGGACTTCACCAGTTTCCTCATTTCCCCTCCCCCACCTTATCCCAGTTCCAACCTTCCAGCTCAACACCATCCTCATGACCTGTCCCACCTGTCAATCTTCCTTCCCACCTATCTGCTCCACCCTCCTCTCTGACCTATCACCTTTGCCCCCACCTCCATCCACCTATTGCACTCTTTGCTACCTTCTCTCCAGCCCCACCCCATCCAATTTATCTCTCCACTCCTGAGGCTCCCAGCCTCATTCCTGATGAAGGGCTTTTGCCCAAAATGTCAATTTTCATGCTCCTCAGATGCTGCCTGACCTGCTGTGTTTTTCCAGCAACACACTCTCAACTCTGATCTCCAGCATCTGCAGACCTCACTGTCTCCCAGATAGAGTTGATAGTCAGAATCCTTTTCCCAGAATTGAAGTATCTAAAACTGGGGGGCATGCATATAAGGTGAAAGGGGGAAAATTCAAAGGAGATGTGATGGGCAAGTTTTTTCTACATGGAGCAGTAGGAGTGTGGAAGGCTTGGGTGATGGTGGGGGAAGATACTATAGGACATTTAAGGAATTATTAGGTAAGCACATGAATATGCAAAGAATGGAGGGATATGGACCAAGTTTTTGGATTAGTGGTACTGGAAGAGTACAGGCAGCATGTTCCTCGGATGCTGCCTGAACTGCTGTGCTCTTCCAGCACCACTAATCTAAAATCTGGTTTCCAGCATCTGCAGTCATTGTTTTTACCCCGGATATGGACCAAGGGCAGGCAGAAGAGATTTGTCTAATTTAGCGTAATGTTTGGCACAACATCATGGGCTGAAGGCCTGTTCCTGTGCTGTACCGTTTTATATTCTATGTTCTAACCTTCAGATTTCTTCTGAGCTTTATTGTCTTACAAACTGCTGGCCAACAAATTGTTTAAGACTATCCTGACTCACTCACAAGAAACAACTAAAACAATGCAAACATTTCCTGAAATTACAGCTAAATAGAATCGCTGAATTGTTATGATGCAGAAGGCCGTTTGGCAGACTCAGAGTGTGCCCATGTTCCCAATTAAAAATTCCAAGCACTGTTTTGTAAATAGATATTATTTTGTTGTACATCACATCTAATAAAGAAACAGCTCCATGATTTTAAGATTTGTGTTTGAAAGTGGCATCAATCATCACAGCACTCTCATTTGCAAGTCCTCAAAAACCTATATTCTACTTGACAAAGGAAATTAACTATTAGATCCAATAAGAGTAACATCCCAATAGCAGTAAATTATGTATCATTTCCTGAACTGTTTATCAATTAACTCAGAGTTCACAATGAAAAAGGAAAGATGAAGGTTCAGGTTTTATGTCTCGGGAAACTTGGAAAAGACTGCCTCCTCATTCGCTTTAATCTGTCACTGCTGTCTCCAGAGGTTGTGCTGTTCCATAGATTTAAGGCTTTGGGGCTCTGCTCTCCAGGATCATGACACCATGAAGTCTGTGTATTGAGTGCCTATACAGCATACTTAGAATCATAGTGTCATACAGCATGGAAACAAACCCTTCTGCCCAACTCGTACGTGCCAACCAGACTTGCTAAACTGAACTAGTCCTGCATGTGCCTGCATTTGCCCCATATCCCTCTAAATCTTTGCTTTCCATGTAACTTTTAAATGTTGTAATTGCACTTTCCTCTATCACTTTCTCTGGCAGCTCATTCCATATATGCACCACCTTCTGTATGAAAAACTGGCTCCACAGCTCCTTTTTAAATTTCCCTCCTCCCCTTCACCTTAAACCTATTCTTTTTAGTTTTGGACTTCCCTTCTCTGGGGAAAAGACTCTGGCTATTCTCCTTATCTATACCCTTCATGATTTTATAAACCTACAAAGGATCACCCCTCAGCCTCCTACGCTCCTGGGAAATAAAGTCCCAGCCTGTCCAACCTCTCCTTTTAACTCAAACCCTTCAGTCTCAGTAACATTCTTGTGAATCGTTTTGGCACACTTTCCAATTTAATAACATCCTTTCCATAGCAGGGAAACCAGAATTGTACACAGTACATCAAATGTAACCTTAACAGGAATCTAACCTTGTACAGCTGTAAACTGATGTCCCATCTCTTATACTCAATGCTGTGACCATTGAAGTCAAACATAGCAAACATCTTCATTACGCTGTCTACCTGTGATGCCACTTTCAAGCTATGTTACTTGGCTAGAGTGTCCCTCATCCAAGACTACTACATTTCTCTCTTTATCTTTTCTAATAGTAATAGACTGACTCATTGTAGTTCCAATATTATATTTATTTATTTTCTAGCAAATAGAATACAGGTTGCAGTTCTCCAATGCATTTCTTCCATTGTTCATTTCTCAGAGTCTTAACTGTTGATTTTAGCATTACCTCATAATGCACATCATGAGCATCTTCATTCCCATTTTACAACATAACTCACATACAGGTACCAGCTGGTTCTGGTCAATCTCACCTCACTTGCAGTGACTCACTTTGCAAATTCTGGTAAAGTGATACTGCATGCATTAAAGATAAATGACTATTAAAACTTGAGGGATGTGCTTCATTAGCATAATTAAATAAACAACTTGCGCCTCAAATGTTCATCACCTAAAGTCTACCACCCTCTGTAAAAATACAGTGTTACAGCCGCAGAGAAGGTGAAGAGAGAGAGAACAGAATTAACATTTAAAAGGTCCATTCTAAAATCTGATAACAGCAGAGAAGGTGCTGTTCTTGAATTTATTCACATGTGTATTCAAAGCTTTTATGTCTTCTGCCTATCGGAAGAAGGTGGAAGAGAGTATAACTGGGGTGGGAGGGGTCTGATTATGTTGGTTGTTTTCCTGAGACAGTGGGAAGTATAGATGGAGTCAATGGATGGAAGGCTGGTTTGTGTGATGGACTGTGTTCACAATTCTCTGTAGTTTCTTGCAGTCTTGGAAGAGCAGTTGCAAAACCACACTGTGATGCATCCAATTAGGATGCTTTCATGCTATGAAGCATGATTTAACATCGTTCTGAAGAAATAGCTGCATGATAGCCAGGACAAGTATTAGGGGAACCTATGTTGCCTGGCATTCACTCTGAAGGTCAGGAATTTGCTCTGGCTAGTTTCTGGCTGAAGGAGAGAAGATTTGGAAGTGGCAAATAAATAACATGAGTTGGAGTTTTGACCAGATGCAAATACAAGCAAATAAGAGACTGGTGCTCAGTGCTGAGATTCTGAAAGTTGCTATTTAGGCTTTGAGGGGAAAATTAGGAAAACATCTCTCTACATTGCAAATCTGGTATTTTCATTATCATCATATTTTCCCATCTTTCTCATCATTCACACTAGGAAGGATAAAATTTTGTCCGATGTGTGTTTAGATTTCTTTTCACAAATACCTTTTTTTTCTTACATTTAGGATGCTGCAGTCTTTGGACTCATGTTCACTTGAGTTCATTTTGATGCAAGGAAGCTGTTTATTGAGAACCCTGTTGTTTTAGTTTAGCATTGTTACTTCAAACCAGAAAGGAATTTAATGCAGTGGGGAGAAAGAAAAATAGAGATCATGTTTATATGTTATCAGCTTCTGGAGAGTGGAAGCCTACTTGAATGAATGTTTTGTATTGCTTATTGTACAGCTAGCACAATCTTGTGGTTGCATTACAGCACAACATTTTCATTGAAACACTGTTGATATTGTGATACTGTTCATGTGCTAACCTGACAGAAAACAAAAATCTACTGACGCTCAGTATTTCCACAACTGAAAACCTTATACAGTACATGTTCTGTCAAGTTCACACTCAAAATCTTCATTGTTCTCTTTGATTGTCTTTCACCTTCCACCCTTTTAAAAATTTCAACTTGTTTAAAACCTTTATTCTGAAAAATCTCTCTGTCAGTCAGCTCTGTCCTCATTGACCCACACTGGTTTTCTATCCCCAATGCTGCAAGTTTAATCATCTCCCATCTTCATCTTTACAATCCTGCTGGGCCTCACCTATTTCTGAAAGGCCTCCAGGCTACATACCTCCCGACTGACCATTTCTCAAATTGTGTGCATTCTGCCTGCATAATGGTTCACTGTTAGTAGCAGAAGCTCAATATTTCTCTCATAATCTTTGGAATTCCCTATTTCCCTCGCCTTCTCAAAATTCATCTTTGATGGAATTCTTGATGCCACCTCTTAAGCACTCTTAATCTTCCTATCTGAGTATCTGTTGGCCGCACATATATCCAGTGAGGGGTTCTGTGATGATTTTTACCCTAAAGATCATTGTAATTGGTACTGCTACCATTAGTACACCCACTGAGGATTCAACTCATCTGGGTCAATGGTAATAAGCTGAAAGGAAGTGATGATCAGCTGTAAAATGAACAGAATTAGGGCACTTCAAATCTATTTAAAGAATTCCTGAACTGAACAAATGTGGAATCTGCAATCCTTCACAAGAAAGAAAATAAATATACAAGGACTAAAGGAAATAAGTTGAACCCCCTGCACAATTAGGATCAAAGGTGAAATGGGTAAAAATGTAAAATTTGAACTCAACTGTCTGTGAATGTGTCTATTTCTGGTTCAACCACAGAAGGTTTGGTATAGACTGAGTAATCAGCTATTGTGTTAGTTATTACATGTAGAACATAGAACAGTACAACACAGGAACAGGACCTTCCACCCACCATGGTGCTATTCTAAACTAATCCCATCTGCCTGCACACGGTCTTGATTCCGTTCTCTGTGTCTTCAAGCGTCTGTCTAAACACCTCTTCAACTTATATATTTTAAATTAAGCTCCACTCCTCAAACACAAACAAAAACAGAAATTGCTGAAAAGCTCGGCAGGTCTGGCAGCATCTGTGGAGAGAAATCAGGGTTAACATTTTGGGTTGAATGACCCTTCCTCAAAACTGTTTTGAGGAAATGTTGACTCTGGTTTCTCTCCACAGATGCTGCCAGAGCAACTTCTGTTTTTGCTTCTTGTTTACAGCATCCGCAGATCTTCAGGTTTTTATTCACTATTCCACTCCTCCAAGTTCGCAACAATGTAGCAGCTATGTGTCGGATTCTCCAGAACTTGTGAAATCTGGTCACTGAAGGGAGGCAGATGTTGTTGCATCCAGTAGTTAACATCTCTATCAGCATGGCTTCAGGCTGGAAGAGGGAGGAGTGCCTGCATCAGTCCCTCAAGTAAATCTGACAGAATCTCTCCCTCAAAATGATTGATCAAACCCTCCAAGACCACTCTTCTCCAGGATTCACATGATTTGCCTCCAGGGACTTCAGATTCTCCCATGCAACCTCTGATGCAACATTACTCCCCATACAATCTGCACACACAGACAGCATCTCACACAAAGTACCCGTCATTGTATTCCAACCACCTTCCCAGTGCACGCCAGCACGTGCTGGAGTGTCACGAGTCTCCCCGATTGTGGCTTTCTATTGCAGGTTTTCACACACTGCAAACCAGCCAGCCTAACAATCCAGCCAGCTACTGGGTGGGAATGTTCAGTCAACTCTAAAGTTTGCACTGAACCAGAATCTGATCAATGAACAAAAAACCTTGCGCTGTTGCGTCTTCCTTAGTGGTCAGCTATTGTTCTCGCTTATCCAAGTGAGTCTTTGAAGATAGGCTGGGTGACAAATATCCGATCTCTAAAAGCCTGAAATATCGAAAGACAGGGTTAAGGTGAGGGAAAATACAGGTTATTTTGGAAGTAATGGATCAATGGCGATGCCATCAGTAGTTTGTACTTCATGCTAGAAAGAGGGAGCTGAGATGTAGCATAAGGCAGAAACATACTTCCATGCTGAGTATGCCCAGAGATCCCACATGCAATGATCTCAGTCTGCTGCCCCCATGGTGGGGAACACTGACCCCTCACAGTGCTCAGGTGTCCTGCCCATGCTGTGCCTTTTCTCTGCTGCTCCCTTGCCGTAACGTCCCCTTTGTTCCACAGGAGAGGGGGAAGAAAATGAATGGATGGTATTTCATGGGGTCTGTGTAGAATGGGAAATGAGGTTACAGGGTGACTTCATTTAGTGGGAGCTTAAATTTCAATGTCCTGACATTGAGTCGAAATGCAGAGATGAAGTCAATGGTCTGACAGTCGCAGCTCATCTTGTGGCAAGCTGCTACTTTCCATTGATTTGCGCGCTATGAATGATCATTACATTAAAACATTTTGAAATGAAGCCCCACCAACTTAGTGGCACATGGTACCCGATTCAGTTAGTTTAAGAATGTTGTGCACCACTTGGCTTTATGCAGTTGTCTCAGTTGAATTCTGCGACATGAAGGAGGAGAGCAGAAGAGCAGTTTGCATGAAGGCTTAGGGCGAGCAGTACAAGTCGGGGTTGAGTTTGAGGTCATGTCAGTGGTGTAGAGCAGTGAAAGACAGATTCAAAGGAAGATGGGACCAATGGCATGGAAGAGTGAAGTGGTAAGTGCCTGATGTCTTGGATGTATCCTGTGGGGGATGGTGGAAATGTTCAGTCAAGTTAATGAGAGAGATGGGCCAAATGTGTGCAGTCAGTATTGTTGGGATCTTTTGGGTCAAACTCAGGGTATGGACTGGCAAAAGGAACATTCATGGTGAGAGGTGGGCATACTATTCAGTAAGAGAGGACAGGTTTAGTCAGAGGTTGGGATAATTAAACATCTTGTTTAATTCATGGGATGAGCCCAAAACTTCAAAGGTAATGCAGGAAGTGTGTCTGGGTCCGAAAGGGGAATGTCAATGGAGATCTTTCAGTGCTGAATGGCAGAAATCATGTCCAAATGGATGGTGGCAGGGTCCAAGGTAATTGGGGCAATTGAAAGGTTTCAGAGGAAAGGCTCAAAGTAATATTGAAAGGACTGCTGCAGATAGCAGTGAAGATGTTAGAAGAAGCACAGAGGGTTGTGAGTTCCAGCACAAATATGACACCTATGATATTCTGAAAACAGCTTCATAGTGTGCATCTGACTGCCAGAAATGTGCATCTATATGAACGGAGGCCAATGTGATGTGGTTAGCTTTAAATTGTTATAATCTAGACCATGCCCCCTCAAATTATGTTAAGAAGGAACCCAAATCCTAACTTTTTCTTATTTTAAAGGTAAATGTCAGGTGCTCCATTCCAGATGTAATTGGATTGGTCAAACTATTCAATGTTAAGCAAAACACAATTTATTCAAACACTTTAGTTAAAATACAAAAAAAAAGAACTTGGAATAATTTGACTCGATTGGAAAACTAAACAGAACAATTGATGCAGTAACAATTACTAATTAGCTGTTCCTATAAACATACTCTTGGCAAATGGCAAATTCAGAAAAAAATATTTTGTCACACATGCAAAAGGTTTTGTCCCAGCAGCTTAGGAAGCGAACCCTCAGCTTTTGGCTGGAATTGAGAAATAGTTTCCACTTCATCAAGACCTCAACAACAACTGCTCCTGAAAACTAAAAATTCCTGGTTCTGTGAGTGGGAACTTGATGACACCAATTCAGGCTGCTTCTATTGTTCCAGCTTTTAAAAACACGTTCAAGGCTTCGCAAGTTGTTTATCTTTTCATTGATTGCTTGACACCTGTCCTCTAATCTCTCTGTCTAAAAGAAACCAGTACTGTACATCTCTATGACTTTATGTCTCTATGACTTTAAAACACACCTTTTAAAGCCACAGCATCATCACAAAGTCTATGGGTCTCATACAGCGAATAGCTCTGCATTTCAGGAGTAGGACTGAGGAAGGGCTGTGCTGACTAACAACAGAGGCTGAAAGGCCAACAGAAGGCAGCAGCAGAGGGTGAATGATGCAGCAATCCTGGAAGACATGGCAAAGATGGGCAGTGGCATTTTGACATCTCCTCAACTGAATAACTGACTACCTGCATGTGCCATAGAGTCAATGTCAGAAGGGAGTCAGGATATCTGGGAAGTGGTCACTGAAACATGAGGGATTGTGCAGCAAGACCCGTAGCTTTTTTGGATTTGATTTGAAATCCATGCCAGTTGGTTGTAATGCTCAATTTTTCACCTCCCAAGGTTTCTCAAGTGAATTGTTGATTTCACAAGCTTCCACACACACACATGCATAAAGGAATGACTAATGCCCTCTTCTGTAATGCAAGTTAATTTTTCTTATTCTCCAGGTGGTGACAGCAGGACAGCAAAGGCTTTGGGCTTCAGGCCCATTGTTTTTTTACCCCTGGAATACTATAGATCATCAATTCCAACCATGTGGCCAAAAGATTTTGATAAAAGTTGTCAGTGGTTTTTGTGAATCGCGAGGGCTTTCATTTTCTGATCATGCAACTGGGCTGTGACAAATTGCAAAGAATCATGTTCATTTCCCAGGGAGCTTCTTTAACTCAAACCTTTTTTTTTCATCACTCTGAGGCCCAAGATCAACTGAATGACTGATACTGGATGACAAGGACTGTCTCTTTCAGACATATTAATTACATGGTGAGGCATCACTGAGTGAGACTGTGGTACAATAATGGAGCTTATGTCTCTGTCAGAGGGATGACTGAACAAGTGGGGAGTGTGAAGTCATTCTTTTTGTTAGGAAGAACACAGAGAAACAATGTTAAAAGAAAGGGTGCAGTTCTTAAGGGAGTTCAAGAGCAGAGGAATTTGGGCATACATAGAACCTTGCAGAGTTGATCAAGAATTGGTAATTAAGTATTCAGGGCCCTGTTATTAGGAGCAGCTTGCACAACCTCGTCCTAATGTCAAATAGCACCTCCCCTGTCCTATGGAGAAAGGGTAATTGGAGGGAGGTTCCTTGTGCCTTATCCCCTGTTGGCTATTTGCAAGGAGTGGTTGCTGAACTCTGATGTTGGTCTCTATCTAACCTCAGGCATTAGTACTTGTATGCCTTGAATGGTGATTAATGATAAAAAGCAATAAATTATAAGATAGGCCGTGACAGGAGGTGACATTTTAGTGGATGGGGTGAGGGTCATGATCCATTGCCCTGAAAATTAAGGCAAGTTACTTGGTCAATTTGAGTTCGGTAGGAATATTGAAGCTATGATGCAGAAGTTTTATATTCGATCTGTAGCCACTGTATTGTCAATGAATGGCATATTGCAAATGAAAAGCTTCCTTCCTTATGTGATTGAAAGTGATTGCCTGTGCCTCTTTAAACCTTAATTAGAATCACACTGGAGCCAGCTCTAGACTCATATACTAAGGATAAAATACTGCTCAGAGGCTCTACTGCAAAGTATTTCACTGATGTGCTCACCAAAGCCAAAAGTTGGAATTATGCAGAAGCTGCAAGAGGTGGATGTGGGACTGGTATCATTATTGGGTGCACAAGGAAGAGATGGAAAATCTGGATGTTGGCTAGAAGTCCTGGCTGCTCATGGGTGAGTCATGATGGTGTGCTATATTGAGTCGTACCAGATACTGAAGTGATGGATAAGAGATATTGTATTAAGGTCCATTCACCATCAATTTGAGATCTTTTAATTTTTCTGCAACTGCAGCTAAGGGCAGGTAGGAAGTGAAATTAACTAGATAGATGGTGATAGGTCAAAACCATACCTTTGTTTGAATCAAGCCCCAGTTAGGAAGGCCCAAACTCCATCTTCCAAGACTGTTGCAGTCTGATGGTTATATTTGCTCAAGTAATGACAACTTTAAAGCTTATTGACATTTGAATTAACAACAAATTCATGCCCAGCAGGGACAGGAAAGAGTTAGCCTGACTGTTCAACCAGGGCATGCAGGTTATGGGTTGGGCTGTATCTCTCTCAATCTACATTAACCTGTGCACAATGCAGAGATGGACATAAGGAAGGAAGTTAGGTAAAAACAATGACTGCAGATGTTGGAAACCAGATTCGGCATTCGTGGTGCTGGAAGAGCACAGCAGTTCAAGCAGCATCCGAGGAGCAGTAAAATCGACGTTTCAGGCAAAAGCCCTTCATCAGGAATACATCAGGAATGAAGGGCTTTTGCCTGAAACGTCAATTTTACTGCTCCTCGGATGCTGCCTGATCTGCTGTGCTTTTCCAGCACCACTAATCCAGAATAAGGAAGGAAGTTGGCTGGTGATATCCATGGCTGTGCCCTTGCTTCCACCAACCCCACTCTTTCCTCTCTGTCTTTCTTTGATTCTAAACTTCAGAAAACGCAACAACAATCAACACTTAGATTAAAACAGAGTGGCAGATACTGGAGATCTAAAACAAAACAGAAATTGCTGGAGAAACTCCGCAGGACTGGCAGCATCAGTGGGATGAAAGCAGAGTTAAAGTTTTGAGTCTGGTGACTCTTCATTGGACTCAAAATATTAACTCTGCTTTCTTCCCACAGATGCTTCCAGTCCTGCGGGGTTTCTCCAGCAATTTCTGTTTCAAATCCAAACAACACTTACCTTTTAGCTGGGACGCTAAATGTCTTCAAGGCAGAAATTGATAAATTCTTGATGTCACAAGGAATTAAGGGCTACGGGGAGAATGCGGGTAAGTGGAGTTGAAATGCCCATCAGCCATGATTGAATGGCGGAGTGGACTCGATGGGCCGAATGGCCTTACTTCTGCTCCTATGTCTTATGGTCTTATGGTCTTTCCAGTCAACGAACCAGCATCCAAAGATCTGAGGTTATTTTGACAACAATGACTGTGTGGGCCAAATGATTCTGAAGTTCTGGACTCTGATTAATCAGCAGGGTACCTGCTTCAGCCCAGGTCCGAATTCTGGTAGAAAGCCTGTCAATGACCAATCAGCTGACTGTTTTCTGGAAGATCGGATAGGTTTGCCCAGCTTCAGACTGTGAGTTTTCCTTCTCCAAACCCTTCCACCTTCAGATTTAACCTGAATATAGGAAGGGTCCAGCCTTGGTCCTCATTACCAGGTAGCCAGGCTATGCTACCTCCCAGCTATGTATTAAAAATAAAAAAACGTTTTTTTTTAAACCAAATCTATATTCTCAACCTGCTGATAGATCTGCAGACACATGTCATAACATCACAGAGCCATACATGGTGTCTCAGTGGTTAGCACTGCTGCCTCACAGTGACATGGGCCTGGGTTCAATACTACCCTCGAGTGACTGTCTGTGTGGAGTTTGCACATTCTCACCTCCCCGTGCTCTGGTTTCCTCCTAGAATCCAAAGACATGCAGGTTCGGTGGATTGGAGCTATGCTGAATTGCCCATAGTGTCCAGGGATGTGGATTGCCCATAGTGTCCTGGGTGGGTTAGTCATGGGAAATGCAAGGGAGGGGGATCCTTTTCTGGACGGGAGGTTCGGCATGGACCAAATAGCCTGTTTCCATATTGTAGGGGTCCTATTAAAATGGTCATGGAAAGAGACTCCTTCGCCCAACTAGTCCATGGCAACCATATTCCAAAAGTAAACTTGGCCCACATCCCTCCAACCTTTCCTATTCATGTCATTATCCAAATATCTTTTAAATGCAACTGTATCTGCATTGACAGCTTCCTCTGGCAGTTCATTCCATACCTGAACCACTCTCATGTAAAAATGTTGCCCCTCATGTCCGCTTTAAATCTTTCTCTTCTCACCTAAAAAAATGCGCTTCAGTTTAGAACTCCCCCGCCCAAGGGAAAAGACCCTTGCTATTCACCTTATCAATGCCCGTCAGGCTTTTATAAACCTCTATACGGTCACTCCTCAACCTCCTATGCTCTGGTAAGGAAAGTCTCAGCCTATCCAGCTTCTCCTTTATAGCTCAATCCCTTCCATTTCTGGCAACCTCCTGGTTAGTCTTTTTTGAACCCTCTTCAATTTAATAATGTCCTTCCTGTAGTAGAGGGACCAGAACTGGACACAGTACTCCAAAAGAGGCCTTACTAACATTCTGCACAACCTCAACATGACATCCCAACTCCTATACCTCCAAGGTCTGAGCAATGAAGGCAAGCATGCTAAATGCTTTCTTAATCACCCTGTTTGCCTGTGATGCAAATTTCAAAGAATTATGTACCTGAACTCCTAGGTGTCTCTAGGTGTCTACAACACTATCCAGGGTCCTACAATCAATTGTGTAAGTCCAGCCCTTGATTATTTTAATGAAAGGAGAAAGTGAGGACTGCAGATGCTGGAGATCAGAGTCAAGAGTGTGGTGCTGAAAAAGTACAGCAGGTCAGGCAGCATCCAGGAGGAGGAGAATTGACGTTTTGGGCATAAACCCTTCATCATGAATGAGGTTTGTGGGTTGGGGCTGATAGATAAATGGGAGGGGGTGGGGTTGGCGGGAGGTAGCCCGCGATAAGGGGATGAAGGTGAGGGAGAAGGTGATAGTTCAGAGGGGGCAATGATGGACAGGTCCGGAGGGGCAGTGCCAAGTTGGAGGTTTGGGACTGTGATATTATGGGGGGAGGGGAAATGAGGAAGCTGTTGAAATCCACATTTATCCTGTGTGGTTGCAGGGTCCCAAGGCGGAATATGAGGCGTTCCTCCTCCAGGCGTCGAGTGATAACGGTTTGGCTCTCCCTCCCAAACCATCAAGAACATGCTGGTCCTGGGCCTCCTCTGCCACCAAACCATTACCAGGAAGAAACAACTCTCGAATGTCAACATAAGTCATCTTGATAAATTATCTTTTCTTTTTACAGCTTGCCTTGAGTCTCGGAAACCCAGTGAAGTAATTAACTGGTAGGTCTTTTGCTATTTGATTAACAACAAATTTTTCTTGGACTAGATTAGTTGTTTTCTGAAGACCAGTTGATCTTCTTGGCTTCTCCTTCTGTGGTGAAGACATGCAAGCATTCTATTGTCCTCTTTGTGTTGCAGGGTTATTTGGAGCATCCCTTTAAATCTTCAAGGGTCCACCTGGATCATCTTTGTAGGCTGTAACTTTTTTCTCTTCAGTTATGATATTTGATCGCCGGAGACAGTGACACTCTTGTAACAAGCTTACCAGTAAATGGGCTTTAGCTCCAAATAAACAATTATGGACCATCACCACATAACTCAACAAGTTAAAACTGATTCCTTTACAAATTTGCACATAGATGTAAAGAAGACACAGACAAGAAAGAAAATTTAAGTGTTATGGTTAAAGAGAAAACAGAGAGAGTCTAATCTAGTTCAGTGGTCTCTGTTCACAGAATCTGCTGGTTGGTTCTTGCACTGATCAGAATGTTACTTCTCAGTATACCTTCTCTGATGCTTCTACTGGTATGCAGAGGCTGAGAGTAGCTATTTCTCTTCTAAAAGGTCTCTGATTTAGCAATAAAAAGTCACAGCTTACAGCGACTACTGAAGAAACGATAATCGGGTTTTCTTTAGGCTTAGAGTAGCTCTTAGCACAGAGAACAGAGAGAGTTTATGAGCTGTTGCAAGTTGGATGGTTTCTCTCTATCTTATTCACAGCCCCAGGCCGTTTAGCCACCTGAGAACTAATCACATTTTTACTGGCTGGCAGAATACCAAATCAACTGATAACTGATCATTAGTCCACAAGCAACCAATATTTGTTGCCAATTCAAAGCTGCATTTTGTGCACAACTCTTTGGCTCCAGTTCATCTACAAACTATTGCAATGACAGTCAGGTTACTTTTAGGACATGCAACAATCCTCCAGCAATCCTTGATTTTTAAAAGTTAAAAATCACATAACACCAGGTTATAGTCCAACAGGTTTATTTGGAAACATTAGCTTTTGGAGCGCTGCTCCTTCATCAGGTGGTTATGGAGTATAAGATCATAGGACACAGAATTTATAGCAAATGCTTACAATCTGATGTAACTGAAATTATATATTTGAAAAAAAAAACAAAACATTTGTTAAGTCTCTCATCTTTTCAAATAAACTTGTTGGTTTCAGTTCTTACATATGTAAATTGCAGAACTCTTTTAAAGTTACATTCTCAAGTGAACTTTATCAGTTGGTGTCATGTCAGCCCAGATAATACATTGAAGGGGTGAGGTGGCCTGTGTGAGGCTGTCTGTGCCATAACGCTCAAACTGATTCTAATCTAAAAAATGTATTTACAGAATCTTACAGGGATTCATGCAGTTTTTGAGCAAAATAAAATATAATTCTGTAAGTACAAATTCACCCCACAAACTATATGTGTGTGTGTGTGTGTGTGTGGGTGGGGGGGTGGGTTGCAGGTTGTGTGGAGCGGTTATGAGTATCTGTGAGAAATTTCTGCAATTTACCTATGAAAGAATTAAAACCAACATGTTCATTCTAAAAGATGAGAGACTTGCCAAACAACCAGGTCTTTTTCAATATGTGATTTCAGTTACATCACACTGTAAACCTTTGCTACAAATTCTGTGTCTTATGATCTTATACTCCACAACCACCTGATGAAGGAGCAGTGCTCTGAAAGCCAGTGCTTCCAAATAAACCTGTTGGACTATAACCTGGTGTTATGTGATTTTTAACTTCGTACACCCCAGTCCAACACCGGCACCTCCAAATCTTGACTTTTAAACAGTTTCTTTCTCATTTCACTCCATAATTAAAAATGCAGAAATGTTTTTAAAAAAAACCTTTGCAACTGCTTTGATCCACCTTTTGCACCAGTTCTGAGGTAAAGGTTTTAGCCTGGAGTACTGCTTTTGCTCTGTCATTCCTTCCACAGTAGCTGACTATCTGCATATTCTTACAAAATATCTATAAAGTAGTAAATCTAATTGGCTTCTATTCTTTTTTCTCTCCTTGGTCGAATGATTTTTTTCTGCTGTTGTTATCTTGATGTACTTCAGCAAAAATCCCACCACTGATCACCACATTGCATGTGTTGCAGAACCAATCACTGCCAGTTAATACAAAAACAAAAAGTGGTGGACAATCTTACCAGGTCTGGCAGAATCAGTGGTGAGAAGAAGAGAGATAACATTTCAAGTCTGGTGTGACATTTTTTCAGAACTGGAATGTATTGAAAAGTTATTTTTATATATATTTTTTGATAGAAGCAAAGGAAGAGTAATGGGATAGATGATATCAATGAAGGTGAACAAGCAAAAAGGGGGTTCTGAGGAAGGGCTGCTGGACCCAAAACAGTAACTGTGATTTCTCTCCAGAGAAGCTACCAGACCTGCTGAGCTTTCCCAGCAATTTCTGTTCTTGTTTCTGATTTACAGCATCTGCAGCTCTTTCAGTTTTTATTTAGCAAAAAATGAAAATGGAAATCTCTTTGGAGAGAAGAGCAGAACTTCTCCAGATGGGCACACCGAGAAGAGATATGGCAGTGAATTAAGCACTCAAATAAGAGTACACTTCAGTGAGTCATTACAAATTACGTTGGCTATTTAGATGCAATTATGAAGACTATGAGGAGCATGAGGTGACACATCTGACCTCATAAGACCACAAGAATATAAGAAATCGGGACAGAATCAGGCTATTTAGTCCCACAAATCTGCTCTGCTATTCAATAGTATTATGTTCGATCCAACATTTCTCACATAACTTTCTTGCCACTTTCCCTTGCTTCCCTACTGATCATGAATCTATCCACCTCACACATAAATATACATATGGACTCTGCCCCACAGCTTCCTGTGCAAGGAGTTTGGAAGCCTCACAACCCAGAAAAGAAATTCCTCCTCATCTCAGTCTTACATTGATGCTCCTTTATCCTGAGACAATGCCCTCTGACCCTAAACTCTCCCAAGAGGGGAAACATCCTCTGAGCATTTACTCCTTCAACCCCCTTAGGAAACCTATATGTTTCAATGAGAACACCTCTCATTCTTCTTTTGCTCACCTTTGCTCACAAGACAATCCTTCCATGCTGGAGATAGTCCAAGAGAACTTTCTCAAACTTCCTCCATTGAAATAATATAATTTCTTAAATAAAAGGATCAAAGCTGTTCACAGTTTTCCAGATGTGGTCTCACCAGCAGTTTGTACAGTTGCAGTAAGACTTCCCTACTCCTACCTTCCAGCCTCGTTAAAATAAGGGCTAATATTCCATTAACCTTCCTCATTATCTGCCACACCTGCATGCTAGCCTTCTGTGTTTCATGTACAAGTACCACCAAATCTCTTTGTAGCAGCTTCCTGTGACTTTTTTTTCCAGATCCTATTAGTCTCCTATTTCCCCACTTTATGATACCATCAGATTGCATGGAGATTAATGCAATTTCAAACATTAGCCCTCAACACTCAAAATGTTAGCTACAGGTAATGATTCCTCAGGCACTTGGCAATCTCGCAATCTCTAAGCATCATTGTTCTAGTTTCTTCAGCTTAAGATATGGAAGTGTCATAGTCTCTTATTGCCACAGTGGACCAAGTGAAACACCTCAACACTGTTCAATAACTAAAGCCTGCAATGGAACCTGCAACAGTTGAAATGTGTCACTGGCATAGAAAGTGAGTGATGCATTCATCCTCATTGGGCAAACGTGAGGACTGCAGATGCTGGAGATTAGAGTCAAGATTAAAGTGGTGCTGGAAAAGCACAGCAGGCAGGTAGCATCTGAGGAGCAGGAGAATCGATGTTTCGGGCAGGGGCCCTTCATCAGGAATTCAGGCCCGATATGTCGATCTTCCTGCTCCTCGGATGCTGCCTGACCTGCCGTGCTTTTTCAGCACCACTCTAATCTGGACTCTTCATCCTCATTGGTTTCGGCAGTATCTCATTAATAATAGATATTTGTACAGATCTTCATGTAGCCTCTCAAACCAATCATGCTGCATTTAACATGCATGTTAAATCTCAACCCACTGAAACAGTAAGTGTCAAGTTAGGCTGTGGAACTAATCTAATTTTTCTAGGTCCTTTGGAATTGCTTTCCACAATTTTGCTGCAACTTGAGATTATGTTCATTCAGTTATCCAGCCAAAATTTGGACTTTATAAATGAATATTAAATGACATTTAACCAATTGAAGAAACTTTTGAAAGAGCTGCAAAACACTGCTTGGTTAAAACATGTAGAAATGTCACATGAAATAATCAAGAAAAAAATATAATTCAAATAAAAGTAGAAGGATATGTAAATCCTAAAGTGTTGAGAATAATCATAATGTTAAATTTTAAGATTGAATTTATCATTGCACAAATTCAAACATGATATTAAACAAGTCACAGTTGAAAGCTGAATATTCTATCAAATGACAGCATCAAGTGAAGTACACTCATGCAATATTTATGAAAGCTTTATTGCAAGAGGTTATACATTGTATTAAGACTAAGCTGGGAGGAGTGAAATCTTTTCCTAGTCCCACTTCTCCACAGGGGTCACAGCATAAATTTCATTGTTTCGTCAGTTCTTGATATTATCAAACAGGTAAGTTCTCTGTACTAGACTAAGAATGAAACAAACCAGATTTCTTTAATAAACACAAGTTGTCAGTTTATGATAAAATGAAGCCTGTAGATGCAGAATTAGATAATACAATTCACAACTTCTACCTCTTGAAATGACCAAACTCTCTCTTCCATGCACACACGCTTGCAAGAAGACATCAGCACACAAACACACATTTCAGATAAAGAGAAAAAACAGATTTCTCTCTGCAGGGCTTCACTTAAAAGTAAAAAAGGAAACACCTTGTAGCCAATTGGGCTAATCTTAAAGGAAAAAAGAATCTGATGCTTGGAAAAGTCATGAATCATTCAACTACTCTTTCAGAATGACAAATAGGATTCACCCCAACTCATTGTGCCAACCAGATATGCCATTTACCAGCATTTGGCCCATATCCCTCCAAATCCTTCCTATTCATATACCCATTCAGATGCCTTTTAAATATTGTAATTGTACTAGCCTCCACCACTTCCTCTGGCAGCTCATTCCATACACGTATCACCATCTGTGTGAAAACCTTGCCCTTTAGATCTCTTTTAAATTTTTCCCCTCTCAATCTAAACCCATGCCTTCTAGTTGTGGACTCCACCACCCCAGGGAAAATACCTTTGCTACTCGCTTTATCCATGCCCCTCATGATTTTATACACCTCTATCAGGCCACCCCCTCAGCCTCCGAAGCTCCAGGGAAAATAGCCCCAGACTATTCAGCCTCTCCCTGTAGCTCAAACCCTCCAATTCTAGCAACATCCTCCTTATAGCACGGAGTCCAGAATTGCACACAATGTTCCATAAGTGGCCTTAACAATATCTGGGACAGCTATAAAATGACCTCCCAACTCCTATACTCAACACACTGACCAATAAAGGCAAACATATCAAAGTCTTCTTCACTATCCTATCCACCTACGATTCCACATTCAATGAACTATGAACTGCACTCCAGGGTCTCTTCATTCAGCAACACTCCCCAGGACGTTATCCTTTAGTATATGAGTCCTGCCCTGATTTGTATTTCCAAAATTCACCACTCATTGTTGTCTAAAGTAAACTCCATCTGCCACTCTCAGCCCATTGGTCCATTTGATCAAAATGTTGTTGAACCCTGAGATAACCCTCTTCGCTGTGCATTACATGTCCAATTTTGATGTCACCTGCAAAGTTATGAACAATACTACCGATGTGCACATCCAAATCATTTGTATAAATGATGAAATGCAGTGGACCCAGCACCAATCCTTATGGCACACTACTGGTCACAGGCTACCAGTCTAAAAAACAACCTTCTACCACCACACTCTGTCTTCTACCTTTGAGCCAGTTCTGTATCCAAATGGCTAGTTTTCCATGTATTCCATGTGATCTAACCTTTTTAACCAGTCTACCATGAGGAACCTTGTTGAATGTCTTATTGAAGTCCATACAGATCATGTCCACTGCTCTGCCCTCATCAATCCTCTTTGCTAATTCTTCAAAAAATTTAGTGAGGCACGAATTCCCACGCACAAAGCCATGTTGACAATCCCTAATCAATCCTTGCCTTTTCAAATATATGTAAACCCTGTCCATCAGGATTCCTTCCAATAACATGTCCACCACTGATGTCAGGCTCACTTTTCTATAGTTCCCTAGCTTATCCTTACCACCTTTCTTAATAGAGGCACCACTTTAGCCAACTTCCAATCTTCCAGCACTTCATCTGTGACTATCAATGATCCAAATAGCTCAGCAAAGGGCTCAGCAATCATTTCTGTAGCTTCCCACAGAGTTGCAGATGACATCTGATCAAGTCCTGGGGATTTATCCACCTTTATGCTTTTTAAGTTGTTCAGCACCTCCTCCCCTGCAACGTGGACATTTTTCAAGATGCCACCATCTATTTCCCCACATTCTGTATCTTCCATATCTTTCTCCATGGTAAACACTGATGCAAAATATTCATTTAGTATCTCCCCCATCTGCTGCGTTTCCACACATAGGTGGCCTTGCTGATCTTTAAGGGGCCTTATTCGCTCCCTAGTTACCCTTTTGTCCTTAATAAATTTATAGAATCCCTTTCAATTCTTTTTAACCTGATCTGCCAAAGCTATCTCATGTCCCACTTTTGCCCTCCTGATTTCCCTCTTATGTTTACTGCCTTATATTCTTCTATGGATTCACTCGATCTTTGCTTTCTATACCTGACATATGCTTATTTCTTATTCTTGAACAAAATGTCAATTTTTCTAGTCATCCAGCATTCCCTACACGTACCCTAATAGGAACATACTTTCTCTGGACTTTCATTATTTCACTTTTGAAGACTTCCCATTTTCTAGCTATCACTTTACCTCTAAGTATCTGACCCAACTTTTGAAAGTTCTTGCCTAATATCGTCAAAATTAGGCTTCCTCCAATTTAGAACCTCAACTTTTAGATCTGGTCAATCCTATTTTAAAACGAGTAGAATTATGGTCACTGGCCACAAAGTGCTCCCCCACTGATACCTTAGGCACCTGCCCTGCCTTATTTCCCAAGAGTAGTTCAGGATTTGCACCCTCTCTAGTAGGTACATCCACATACTGATTCAGAAACTTTTCTTGTACACACTTAACAAATTCCTCTCCATCTAAACCCGTAACACTATGGCAGTCTTAGTCTATATTTGGAAAGTTAAAATCCACTACCATTACCACCCTATTATTCTTCCAGGTAACTTCAATATCTTTACAAGTTTGTTTCTCAATTTCCTGCTGTCTGGGGTGTCGACAGTACAATCCCAATAAGGTGATTATCCCTTTGTTATTCTTCAGTTCCACCAAAATAACTTCCCTGGACGTATTCCCAGGACTATCATTTGTAAGTACAGCCATAATATTATCCCTAATCAAAAACACCACACCCCCTCCTCTCTTAAGCTCCTTTCTATCCTTCCTATGGCATCTATACCCTGGAACATTAAGTTGCAAGTCCTGTCCATCCCTAAGCCACATCTCTGTGATTGCTTTTCTATCCCAGTCCCATGTTCCCAACCATGCCCTGAGTTCATCTGCCTTATCTGTTAGGCCTCTTGTATCGAAATAAATGCAGTTTAATTTATCAGTCCTATATTATTCTATGCTTTGTTCCTGCCTGCCCTGACTGTTTGACTTGCACCTTTTCCCAACTCTACCCATCTCAGACAGATCTCTTTCCTCACTATCTCTTTGGGTCCCCCCCCTTCAACAGTTTAAATCCTCCCAAGCAGCTCCAGCATATCTCCCTGCCAGGATATTAGTCCTCTTCCAATTCAGGTACAATTCATCTTTCTTATACAGATCACTTTTACCCCAGAAGAGAGTCCAATGAATTCCTCTCCCCTGCAACAGCTCCTCAGCCATGCATTCATCTACTCTATCCTTCTATCCCTATCCTCTCCAGCCTATGGCACCCGGAGTCATCCAGATGCTACTACCCTCGAGGATCTCCTATTTAAATTCCTGCCGAACTTTCTATATTCTCTGCTAAGAATCTCATGCTTTTCTCTTCCTTTGTCGTTAATTCCAATGTGTACAATGATGACTAAGGCAGAGATAAATCTGGAGAAAAATTTCATAGAAGAAACACTCTATGTGTAGATCCATGCTAAATATATTGTTAGTGTGAAAACAAAAGGTTATTGTTAAATTGTACCCAGACTACTGAAGTCCTCACTGAGTAGTCTGCTCCAGGTTAAGCCAGGAAGGAGGTGCTCTATCCTACAGGTGGGTGAAGAAAGCCCTCCCTTTAGGCACAGGTGACACAAAAGGTCAAGAAGTGGGACCTGGTAGACCAAGAGGTTGGGTAAGTGCCACTATTCTCTGACAGCAACCACACCCTCATAAGGCAGTCACTCAGTCTAATAGATTACATTACAGTGTGGAAACAGGCCCTTCCCAACAAGTCCACACCGACCCGCCGAAGCGCAACCCACCCATACCCCTACATTTACCCCTTACCTAACACTACGAACAATTTAGCATGGCCAATTCACCTTACCTGCACATCTTTGGACTGTGGGAGGAAACCAGAGCACCCGGAGGAAACCCACGCAGACACAGGGAGAATGTGCAAACTCCACACAGTCAGTCGCCTGAGGCGGGAATTGAACCCGGGTCTCTGGCGCTGTGAGGCAGCAGTGCTAACCACTGTGCCACCGTGCCGCCCACTGTATGGCCATGTCACACAGATTTGTCGACTATCACATGAACGATTTATACTGAGGGGCTCACTCATGCCTTATGCTGCCGATTCCCTGACAGTTTCTGGGCACTTTGTTTCCTAGTCACTTTCTAGGGAGGGCTCACTCACCTTGTAGGACCATGTGTGCTCAAAGAATTTTCACACAGACACTCCAATCACTTTCAACCTTTCTCTTTCTCTCACTGCTGGACAATCTGTGGCACAATTAAATATAGAAGACCCAGACTGGCAGAAGGCTACTTGACTTCCACATCTTCATTGATTTTGAAGAATACACAGTCTAGTTGATAAGTGAGCACCAAGACCCATTCTATGTCAATGCAGAGATCATTAAGGCAGGAGAAACCAATGGGGAATATTGTTGTCTTCCCTTCTCACGCACAGTCCTTTACAGAAAGGTTTGTGCATCTTCAGGAACTAATTCTTTCTCATGTCTTCCACATGTGCAACCAGTCTACAGACAGTTAAAAACAAGAGGTCACAGGATCTGGCTAATCTCAACACCAATTCTGATGATATGGCCTGTGAACTCTCTTAGAAAGACTGCCACCTCAGTGGGTAGAGTAACTAGAATGAACTTGGGACGTAATCTGATGTGCATATCTCCATTACATATCCGCAGTCTGTGGAGAAAGTAGCAGCCAAGAGGTCGGGCATTCAAAGGACTGTTGGAGACCAGACACCTGCCAAGCTTCATGTAAAAGATGTCGCTCTGTAATCAGCCACAAACAACATGCTCAATCTACATGACAGGCAGGGAAACATCATGTAGTGATGGGCATGGAATGCCCTGCCTGCCAATGTAGTTAACTCATCCACATCAGGGAGATTTACACAATCCTTGGATAAGCATATGGATGATGATGGGAGCTCCTTGGATGCTGCCTGAACTGCTGTGCTCTTCCAGCACCACTAATCCAGAATCTGGTTTCCAGCATCTGCAGTCATTGTTTTTACCTTGATGATGGGATAGTATAGGGGGATGGGCTTAGGTTAGTTCACAGGTCGGCGCAACATCAAGGCCCGTTCTGCGCTGGATTGTTCCATGTTCTATGGTGCTGGAGATTTCACTAGGCTGGAAAAAACATTTCGAGGGATCTTCCATTTACTGAAGCTGGTCCAGAATGCTCGTGTTTGGCTGCCTCTCTGGAAAAGATGAAAGCTACCTTGGAGACCCAGGCCCAGCAGAACAGTCAAAAAATGTTGGATATGCACATTCTATCTCACCAGACCAGGGTGCTCAGCATCAATGGCAAGGTGATAGAGGTATGAGGCAGCTCAAACTCATTTCATGTGTTCTTTTGTCTCAAGGGATCAGCATGGTGCCAGTAGGCACCCACAGGGAGCAGGAGTGACAGACAGACACCCAGGGAGCTGAATCTCAGGACACTGTAGAGGTGCCCTACCCTGCCACTTCCCCTCTGCCAGTGATCCTCTTTCCTGTTGCAGATGAGTGTGCACCTGCTCTATTTAGGAGACTTTCATCAACTAAAGGCCCTCTAGGACTTTTAGGACAGGGAATTCCTGTCAAAGCCGACACAATCACTTGGGCATAATAATAAGGAGGTATCTCCAAAGCAGCACAGGATATTGATTCTGGACCGAGAGATACTGGTAGGATACTGTAGGTGTCCCAGTGTCACTGGTTTGTTCATTAATGTTAAGAAATACACATGTGTAAATATGTATGCACTTGCACTGTTCTAATGTTTGCTGTTGTTTTGCTTCACTACTGGTAAAAGCAGACTAGCATCTTCCCTATTACAGAGAGATGCTGCTCTTCCCTCAGGACACATTTGCATGTTTTACTGCATTTGCAATGTGTGTGCCTGGACCCCCTCCCCATAACCTGGAAGCCTAGACTTAGCATTTGGTCAGTGCTGTCCCACTCCAGAGGCAAGCAATCTGGGATGCACATTTTGTCCTATTAGCTCAACAACAGGATCTTAGATCTGGGACAACACATAGCAGCCCAAGATTGGTAATTCAAGTTTTACAGAGAAGTGACTGATATCTACAGGGTGCAGGAGCCAAAGGACATCCTTGGTTGGGATGCCGACAGGCAGGCTAAACCTTCTTGATAGCTAATGCATGATTCATTTCTGGAGGACAGTGGGGATGTGAGAGCTTTTTGAAGCTCATTATGCTAGAAGCTCACTCATCCAGGATGCACAGACATTACAATGGCACAGTGTTGGATCCGAACATTCTGCATTCTTCTTTGGGAGAGAGAACAAGGGCAGAATGTGACTAACATCCTGCAGGATGTCACAAGCCTGGAGACTTTTCCTCAGGTTGAGTGGTCCCTGATTGACTTTCTCTTCAATGGGGTAGATTATCCTTTGTCTACTCCATTGTAGGAGAATGGAGAACAGCTTTTACAACGACTGCCTCTAATGGCAACATCTTAGGGTCAACCACCCTGGAAGCAACAGGCAAATAAAAGTAGCCGCATTATTTTACAGAGTTGAAAAATAAGTGAAAAAAAAATCATTAAAGGATTGACAATTAAAGTAAGGTAGCTGAAAATGTGTTGCTGGAAAAGCGCAGCAGATCAGGCAGCATCCAAGGAGCAGGAAAATCGACGTTTCGGGCATGAGCCCTTCTTCAGGAATGAGGAAAGTGTGTCCAGCAGGCTAAGATAAAAGGTAGGGAGGAGGGACTTGGGGGAGGGGCGTTGGAAATGCGATAGGTGGAAGGAGGTCAAGGTGAGGGTGATAGGCCGGAGTGGGGGTGGGGGCGGAGAGGTCAGGAAGAAGATTGCAGGTTAGGAAGGCGGTGCCAAGTTCGAAGGATTTGACTGAGACAAGGTGGGGAGAGGGGAAATGAGGAAACTGGAGAAATCTGAGTTCATCCCTTGTGGTTGGAGGGTTCCTAGGTGGAAGATGAGGCGTTCTTCCTCCAACCGTCGTGTTCCTATGGTCTGGCGATGGAGGAGTGGGCGCAAATTTTGCATTTCTTGCGGTTGCAGGGGAAGGTTATGGGAGTGGAGGTTGGGTTGGTGGGGGGTGTGGACCTGACAAGGGAGTCACGGAGGGAGTGGTCTTTTCGGAACGCTGATAGGGGAGGGGAGGGAAATATATCCCTGGTGGTGGGGTCCGTTTGGAGGTGACGGAAATGATGGCGGATGATACGCTGTATATGGAGGTTGGTGGGGTGGTAGGTGAGGACCAGTGGGGTTCTGTCCTGGTGGCGGTTGGAGGGGCGGGGCTCAAGGGCAGAGAAGCGGGAGGTGGAGGAGATGTGGTGGAGAGCATCGTCGATCACGTCTGGGGGGAAATTGCGGTCTTTGAAGAAGGAGGCCATCTGGGTTGTACGGTATTGGAACTGGTCCTCCTGGGAGCAGATGCGGCGAAGACGAAGGAATTGGGAATATGGGATGGCATTTTTACAGGGGGCAGGGTGGGAGGATGTGTAGTCTAGGTCGCTGTGGGAGTCGGTCGGTTTATAGTAAATGTCTGTGTTGATTCGGTCGCCCAAGATAGCAATGGAAAGGTCTAAGAAGGGGAGGGAGGAGTCTGAGACGGTCCAGGTGAATTTGAGGCCGGGGTGGAAGGTGTTGGTAAGGTGGATGAACTGTTCAACCTCCTCGTGGGATCACGAGGCAGCGCCGATACAGTCATCGATGTAGCGGAGGAAAAGGTGGGGGGTGGTGCCAGTGTAGCTGCGGAAGATAGACTGTTCCACATATCCGACAAAGAGGCAGGAATAGCTGGGGCACATGCGGGTGCCCATGGCTACTCCTTTGGTTTGGAGGAAGTGGAAGGATTGGAAAGAGAAGTTGTTGAGGGTGAGGACCAGTTCAGTCAGTCGAAGGAGGGTGCCAGTGGAAGGGTACTGGTTGGTACGGCGGGAAAGGAAGAAGTGAAGGGCTTTGAGTCCTTCGTGAGGGGGGATGGAGGTGTACAGGGACTGGATGTCCATGGTGAAGATAAGGCGTTGGGGACCGGGGAAGCGAAAATCATGGAGGAGGTGGAGGGCGTGGGTGGTGTCCCGAACGTAGGTGGGGAGTTCTTGGACTAAGGGGGACAGGACCATGTCGAGGTATGCAGAGATGACTTCGGTGGGGCAGGAGCAGGCTGAGACAATGGGTCGGCTGGGGCAGTCAGGTTTGTGGATTTTGGGCAGGAGGTAGAAACGGGCGGTGCGGGGTTGTGGGACTATGAGGTTGGAGGCGGTGGATGGGAGATCCCCCGAGGTGATGAGGTTCTGGATGGTCTGGGAGATGATGGTTTGGTGGTGGGAGGTGAGGTCATGGTCAAGAGGGCAGTAGGAGGAGGTGTCTGCGAGCTGGCTTTTAGTCTCAGCGGTGTAAAGGTCGGTGCGCCAAACTACTACCACGCCTCCCTTGTCTGCCGGTTTGATAGTGAGGTTGGGGTTGGAACGGAAGGAGTGGAGGGCTGCACGTTCCGAGGGTGAGAGGTTGGAGTGGGTGAGAGGGGTGGAGAAGTTGAGGCGGTTAATGTCGCGGCGGCAGTTGGCTATGAAGAGATCGATGGCAGGTAAGAGGCCAGCACGGGGTGTGCAGGTAGATGAGGTGTGTTGGAGGCGGGAGAAGGGGTCGTCAGAGGGTGGGCGAGAATCCTGGTTGAAGAAGTAGGCGCGGAGGCGAAGGCGGCGGAAGAAATGCTCAATGTCACGCCGCATGTTGAACTCGTTACTCTGAGAGCGTAGGGGAATGAAGGTAAGGCCTCTGCTGAGGACTGAACTTTCATCCTCAGAGAGGGGTAGTTCTGGAGGGATGGGGAAAACACGGCAGGGCTGGGAGCTAGGACCTGGTGTGGGGCTGGAGCTGGGAATGGGGGCGGGGTTAGGCATGGTGACGGAGATCGGTGTGGGGGCGGGGTTAGGCATGGTGACAGAGATCGGCATGGGAGCGGGGTTAGGCATGGTGACGGATATCGGCGTGGGGGCGGAGACACATGCGGCGTGGTGGTTGTGCAGGTTAGTGATGTCACTGGGGGCAGAAGTGGCTGTGGCGACGGCAACCCAGGGGCGGAAGTGGCTGTGGCGACGACAGAAACAGTGTTATTCCCGATAGCCGCGGAGGCCGCGAATCTGTTGGCGATGATCTTCCTGGCAATCGTGGAGGCGGTTGTCTGGGCGGCGATCACGGAGACTGCGAGGTTGGTGGGGGCGGAAGTGACGTCATGGTTGCTGCCACGGACGCTGTAGCGACCGCGTGGTTAATGGCGCCGGAGTGATTTCGGAGGCCGATGGAAGATTCTGAAACAGTTGAGGAACCCACAGTGTGGGGGGTAAGTACATGAAAGTTTTTGGTACTTACTGTCTTTAATTTCCGATATGGCTGGGAAGAACTGTTTGTTTAGTGTATGGATTCTTCTGTGGATGAAGAACAGTAGAGGTCCTTTGCAGATCTGTGAGAGTGTTGTCCTGAGCTGGGGTAGGTCTAGTTGCAGGGAAAGTAGGTAGCGGCGCATGGCTGCAAGCGTGGAGCGAAGGATCCGGAGGGAGGTCTGTTGCTGGAGGCTTCGGATTTGTTGTAGGTACTGGTTGTCCTGGTTGGGTCCACATTTTGTTGGTCGGAATGTAGTCCGGAGCCTGTGCGGGGTCAGTCGGTTCCGTAGGCAGGTGCTGAGGAAGGAGATGTGGCTGTGGTAGCGAGTCTGTTTGAGAACATGGCTGAAGAGCTTCTGTGCAGAGGAGATGGCTTGGGTGTGCTGTGAGAGAGGGACTCACTGAAATCCTTGTAGAGGGAGGAAGTGAGCTTCTTCAAGGAAGGCATCCTTGCAAGAGGATTCGCAGTAGCTGCAACCGATGTGGCCTCCTCTATATTGGGGAGACAGGCCGCCTACTTGCGGAACGGTTCAGAGAACACCTCTGGGACACCCGGACCAACCAACCCAACCACCCCGTGGCTCAACACTTCAACTCCCCCTCCCACTCCACCAAGGACATGCAGGTCCTTGGACTCCTCCATCACCAGACCATAGCAACACAACGGTTGGAGGAAGAACGCCTCATCGTCCGCCTAGGAACCCTCCAACCACAAGGGATGAACTCAGATTTCTCCAGTTTCCTCATTTCCCCTCCCCCCACTTTGTCTCAGTCAAATCCCTTGAACTCAGCACCGCCTTCCTAACCTGCAATCTTCTTCCTGACCTCTCCGCCCCCACCCCCACTCAGGCCTATCACCCTCACCTTGACCTCCTTCCACCTTCCTTCCGCATTTCCAACGCCCCTCCCCCAAGTCCCTCCTCCCTACCTTTTATCTTAGCCTGCTGGACACACTTTCCTCATTCCTGAAGAAGGAACGTCTCATGCCCGAAACGTCGATTCTCCTGCTCCTTGGATGTTGCCTGACCTGCTGCGCTTTTCCAGCAACACATTTTCAGCTCTGATCTCCAGCATCTGCAGTCCTCACTTTCTCCTCCAATTAAAGTAAGGTAGGAAATTATAAATAAACATTACATGATAGCAGCTCAGTGTGTGGCCAATGCACATGTTCTGAGCACCCACACTAGACCCCAGTACAAAAGTTTCCCTGCTCCAAGCCTCCAGTCCGCTCTGTACCTGCACTCAGCTGCTCCAACGCATGTTCCAGGACTGCCTCCCCCACACCAGTCTCCACCCAGGACTCGCTACCTGCACTGTTCTGGGACTGCTTCCCCATCTGCTGTTCCAGGGCTCACTGTCCATGCTGTTCTGAGTCTTGTAGCCCACATACGACTCCAGGGCTGGCTGTTCTAGTACTTGCTGCCCGCACTCACTGCTGCTCTGGGATTCACCTCTGGTGCTAAGGAGAGAGAAGAATAGAAAAAGAGAGAAATAGAAAGAAAAAGAACAGGCAGAGCAGAGGAGTTCTAAGAGGGGCCTCCTATTTTACTGCCATCTTGGATAATCTTGGAAGGGTGGTCTATAATATCACAGTCCGCTGCTAGCTCCTGTTCACAGGAGAACCTACTGTGGAGTGGCTACAAGTGTATGCAGTTGTACCAGAGTCCAGAGATCTCTTATTTCTTGCCTCAAAGGTGTCACATTGCCAGCAGACAGAAATAAACGTTTTACTAAACAATAGTGCAAAATGAGATACTGCTTAGTCAATGTGGCATTTTGAAGATGGGACACAGTAGTCTCCTAGCTAGGTGTCCATAACAAACAGAACAATAGAAGAAACATGTCCATGTCCCTCTGGAAATATGATGTTATCATATATCGCTTGTCAAATCATAGCCTTGTCATTTTGGCACCTGGAAACACTTTCCCGGGGCATCACAGAGTCCCCAGTGTCAGTTTCTGCTGCAGATATCCTTGCCAAACTATCCTTCCTCCCTTTCACTGCTTTTATTATGGCTCTGTGACTTTCAGACACTGCTACACCCTGTCTACCACTTTCATGGTTCCATACAATTCAGCCATAAGCAGCCCCCTACTTGCAATGTCTACGAAATCCCAGTTTGCCATGTGCCAGTTAGACCTGGAGATGACCCAGGGAGACAGGCTGCCTATTCCTCTTGGATTTTTCACTTATACTTTCTGAAGCGACAGGTGAACTAATTGGGTATCATTTAAAACAGTATCAAAAACAAAGCAGCAAGTACTTTCCCCAAGATGAATGAAAAGTGTAATTCACCAGGTACATGCCTGCTTTTTACTGTCGGAGTTTTGAAACACCAACTTTCCCAATGCAACATGAAGGGATAAAACCAACCCTGTAAAGCAAAGAGGAAGAAATAAAGTGCATTGAACAAGATAAGGCATCAACCTGAAGTAAGCAGCAGGACTTTACTATCTCCTGATGAAAAGACTGACATGCAAGTATGCTCAAGAGGTGAAAAATCAGCTTCTCACTGGTAAGGTGAGCTTCAGCGATTAAGTTCTCTCCCCTCAGGCGTTGGTCTAGTATGTTGCCAGCAGCAGCTTAGAAGCCTACCTGCATGTATCTGCATTTTATTACTGATACAACTCACTGGAATTAACTTTGCCTTTCCAATTAACTTTTACCCAATCAAGAAAAGTCTTACAAGTCTATTTCTCTTTTGTTCTGATGAAAGGTCATCATCATAACAATGATTGCTGAGTATTCCCAGAATTTTTATTGTTCTTTTATGAAATTAACATTTTGCAAAACTTGATATTTTTTATACAGGAATACCTAATTACTGCACTTAGCAGCATTGTTTTTTCCAAATCGCTAATTGTGATAATGCTGTGTTAAGGATTATTGTGGTAAGCTGGTGCAGTAATGTAAGAAAATCATAACTGTGGTAAAGAAATCATTAACTTTAAAGGCAAAACTTGAAACATCAAGTTAAATAAAAAATGAACAGAAACTGTAATATTGATGCTGACAAATTGCTAACCCTTTGGTACTGAGTGAAGTGCTGCCTGAAAAGCTTTGGTAAGTAGGTTCTTCCTTCTATTACTTTCCACAGCATCACCTTCCTGCAGCCTCAGCTCCATCTTCCTGTCCTGGCTCAGACAAATAAGGACTTCAACTACAACCTACGTAACTGTGCAGCAATGTTTCTGTGGACCGATCATAAAAATGCTCCGAGCATCCTGCCATGACACAGCAATACTCCCTTCCAAAACCAGCAAGTCACCAAAACTCCTCCAAGAACATGCCATTCTACTTAGCAAGTATAAAGGTAAATCAAAGACTAGCTCACCTGCCAAAAGGTTGATGCCTTATCTTGTTCATTAAAAAACACGTGTGTGTGTGTGTGTGTCCTTATGTATTAGGAAAGTATGATTAGGAAATAATATTAACCGTCTCCTTCCCCATCTCCCATGAAGTCATGGTCCAATTTTCAGAAGGTGCTTCATATAAACTTATGAGGATGTTTGACACAGCAACTGCCCAATGTACATGCTTCTGCCACAGGTATGACATGTCTATCTTAATGCTCTTCAAACCACAGAAGCCGTGGGAACAGACCAGCAGTCAGAAACGCTTTTGAGGCTATTGATTTCCCAACACTCTATGCAGCAAATTTATGGCTAACATATTCCTTTCCTGTTTGATAGTTCTGAACATCATATGTGTACACTTTTCTTTTTTCATATTGCAAAGCATACAAAGAAAACCACGCACATTGCTTTCTGGAGTATACGGTAAAGGGTTTGGGGTGAAGGGTGATAGCGATTGTTTCACTTACATGAATGCCTTACCTCCCTGGTACAAAGGGAGCACAACAGTAGAACAGGCAAATCAAATTGTCAGTGCCTCAACTATTCTTGCTTTACTTTATGGACAACTGCAAACAGCACTGGCAGGTAACCAGAAGTCTCCTGATGGATGGCCTGAAGAAAACTGCAGAGGGTTTGTAATAAGCAGCTGTTCTAGAAGTAAGAAAGTCTGATTTTTGAGCACATAATTGAGTGCAGAGAAGTTATTTATATTGAAGACAATTAATGCCAATCAAAACGTTTTTATTTGAAATGATGCATGAGAGAAATTATCAGAAAAATGTAAAAGCAGTACCATGACAATGATGAACACCACAGTGGCATTTTCCAAACTCCCACAAAAAAAATAGTCTTCTCATAAAGCTTTAGGGAAGCAAGCAACAACAAGAAAAATGAGAGAACTCTACCAACTGAGTATCACACATGTACAATGACAACCTTTGACACTTATTTCGGTGCACCTTTTCAAATAAGGAAGATCTTATAAGACTACTCCTTCATGAACAGCTGCCTTATTCTTAATCAGATCTTTCTTTAATACCAACGTGTCAGTAAGCATCAGAGAGTATTTTCCATCAATTTTTTTAACTTTTACTCTTTTTTCTGTAATTTGAAAGGATACTCTGGATTTCTACTCAACTCAACAATCTCCATTTTGTTCAGTAACTAATTGGACCAGAGAACCCAAGAACATTTGTTAATAGTTCATTGTGTATAAACCTTGTTTTCAAATCATTCAAATACCATCCCAACCTACCTTCTGCCTGATGTCCTCTACAAATCTTCTCAATCTTCGAACCTCAACCTATTATTCATTCCCCTCGCACACCCAACAAATACACTCTGGAATTCTCTCTCAGTTCCCACCATTCCATGTGTTCTAATCTCAGTCAGTAAATTTCTCCTAAATTTTCCCTGTTGATCAGGCTTTCAATATCCTATCCAGACTCTCCTTTCCCTTACATTTTCCCCAGTTTGTCATGTCATTTCTTTTTAAAGGAGTGATCTGGGACAATTCCCTGCTACTGAATTGTGTGCTGGACAGGCTTTTCCCATTTTACAACATTTTGAAAACTAAAACCAACAACAAACAAAAATTGAACTGATATTGAAGCAAAATAGAAAACATGCCTATTTTCTAGGCATTGAGAACTTTACAATCCAGTAATTCTCTTTTTCTATTTGAAATATTTAGGTACATTGTCTTGTCAGAGGTTTGAAAGTGTCCATAAATCCAATATGTAGTTTAGAATCACAGGCCTGCTCAACATTGTATGCGGCTCCACATCTACAAGAGGGTATACCCTGAAACTGATTTCATAAGGCTCTTTCATTAAACCTCCAGTGAGCTACAAAGTGGATAGCTTGAATGTCATGGTGAATTTGATAACCTATTATAATCATTAAAGGAATTTAACCCTTGTTCTTTTCAACTTGGCTTTGAGAAAGTTAAAAATCACACAACACCAGGTTATGTTCCAGCAGGTTTATTTGGAAGCATTATTCTCCACACCCACCTAATGAAGGAGCAGCACTCTAAAAGCTAGTGCTTCTAACTAAACATATTGGACCATAACCTGGTGTTGTGTGATTTTTAACTTTGTACACCCCAGTCCAACATTGACACTTCCATATCATAGTTTTGAGAAAGTGAAATCATATTTGACAAATTGTTGGATTTTTTGAGATTGTTAGTTGTAGCATAGACAAGGGAGAACCTGTAGATGTAGTACATTTGAAATATCAGAATGCTTTTGATAAGGTCTATCACAGGAAGTTAGTGTATAAAATTAGAACACATAGGACTGGAGAAAGGATGGATTATGAATTGCTTAATAAACAGCAGAGCAGTATTAAACAAATCACTCTCCGAATTGTTGGCTGTTACTAATGGGGTACCAGAAGGATTATGAAGTCCACAGCTGTTCACAATCTATATAAATGGATATGGATCATTTGTAATATTTTGGAATTTGCTGATGACACCAAACTGAGAAATGTAAAAGTTGAGAGGAGAATGCAAGAAAGCTTCAAGAGGGCTTAGACAGGCCAAGTAAATGGGCAAGAATATGGCAGATAGAATACAGTATATTGTATCAACTGATGCTGTTGGCCAATCAGGGTGAGGATCTGAAGGATGAAGGTGAGGTTTGGGGTTGTCAATATTTTGAGGCAAAGAGCAGGGATGAGGCTTTCAGATGAGTTAATGAGTTAAGGCTCCTAAGCAGCCAATCATTGACCACCCGAGGGAATTAATTGTTGGGGAATCCACAAAAGAACTCGTGGAACTTCATTGCAGATGAGGCCTGCCCTCTGCATTGACAACTTCACGAAGGAAAAATATTTTCTCTAAAGTCTGATTCATGTATTTTGCAAGATGGAGTCAACAGCATGGGAATGACAATAGGTGCACTATTCTGCAGTATTGATATCACCAGTTGTAGGTAAATGGAAAATGTGAGTGCTACGAAAGAGTATGTACTGGCTTAGTTGTAGATTCATAGAATGACACTGCACAAAGGCTATTTGACCAATTATGCCTGTGCTGGCCCATAGAAAGATTTATCAAATTAGTCCAACACAATCCTGAGCATTTTTCAAAAATTTATGCAATCCCCTTTTAAAACAAAATTATGACTGAGTTTGCATCTACCACTCTTTAATATGACCCAAATCCTTCAGGATTTTAAACAATTCTATCAAATCACCCACTAACTGCAGATTTCCATCACACTAATGTTGTGAAATAGTATTGCAATCATAGTGTTAAACAGAATCAGATGAAAAGCAGTCTGCCACAAAGATCAGCAATCAGAACCAGATCAGTACACCCAACATGATGCTAATGTCCATATTTATTCCAATGTCTTACTACCTGCTAATGGCAAAGATGGGTTGATTTGTGTATAATGAAAGCAGTAAAATATTTGCCCCCTTGGCTCAGATTCTACATCTGCAACAGTTGCAAGCTGGTTGATGTTCTCAAGACTGAAGTGGTCATTGAAATATTGGAGAGCAAAAATGATTTTCAAGATGAATGTTTAGTGTGGATTGCACAAGGGGAGGGCAATTAGATTGGAGAGGAGACTCCAATACCCCAAGGATGAAGATGAACTTTTATTTGAAAGGGAATCACAAGTAAAGTTTGGATAGTGGAACAAAAATAGATGCCCTGATAATCTCCAGCATGTTTTCATCACTGGACAGGGATGGTTTGAAGCCCTAAGAGTTGGTTACATGAACTCTTGCACTCAAGCATAGTGTGGTGCTGTTTATGGGGACTTTGGCCATGTTCTGCAAGCAGTGGAAACAGCTTGGCTGAAGTAGATGTAAGCAAGTGTGCACATTGATTGAGGCCTACCTTACAATGTACCAAGTACACTAATTAATCAAAGTTTAATAAGTCTAATTCTAATGGTGGCAGGAAAGGAAAGTCAAATGTTAATACAGTAAATGAAAAACGGAGAAAGGCATTGAAGCTGTGTTTGCAAGAATTCTTAGAAATAAGATGTATGGTCTGGAACGTTTTGCAGGTAATGATAAATTGGACATCATTAATCTCACAGAGACATGGTGGAATGATTCAAGTCAAAGTATGTGGGAGATTATCAATTGTAAACAGGAGATCATATCAGGACAGGAGGAGGCAGTGTGGCAGTATTGAGGAACAATCGATATAAAAGAATGACCTTCTCTCTCCCAGTCTCCCCAGCTTGCCTCATCACTAACCTGCAAGTCCCCTTTGCTACCTGCTCAGTCCTTTGCTATATGTTACTGCTTTAGCCCCGTGCACCAGCATTATCATATCACTCATTCCAAACCTCCCTCAATCTACTTTCTCTCATTACAAGACTAGCCTATAACATGGCAAAGAGAGATTCAACAGCTAGGCACGGTCCAACATCTTTGAGGAGAAAGTGAGGTCTGCAGATGTTGGAGATCAGAGCTGAAAATGTGTTGCTGGAAAAGCGCAGCAGGTCAGGCAGCATCCAGGGAACAGGAGAATCGACGTTTCGGGCATAAGCCCTTCTTCAGGAAACCTGAAGAAGGGCTTATGCCCGAAATGTCGATTCTCCTGTTCCCTGGATGCTGCCTGACCTGCTGCGCTTTTCCAGCAACACATTTTCAGCGCAGTCCAACATCTGTGTCCTAAACCTCTATGATTGAGAATCCTAACGCTCACAAGAGAAGATCAAGACTTTATCCACGTCCTGCCAGAGGGATAAGTAGCATTCTGCGTGCCACTGATATATCCTCATTAACTCCGCTGTCACTCTCAATCGTTGCTCATTACTTCCAATCACTAGCCATGACACAATCTTTCTCTTTTGTCTTGTGGCTTCTATAAGTTTTCCTATGTCTATGGAGAACTGGCAGTCTACAGAATAATTGCCCTCCTGGGCCTGAGAAGTACAGTGGCTCAGTGGTTAGCACTGCTGTCTCACAAAGCCGGGGATCCGGGTTCCATTCCAACCTGTGTGTGTGGAGTTTGCGTGTGCTCCCTGTGTCTGCGTGGGTTTCCTCCTGCAGTACAAAGATGTGCTCGTTAGGTGGATTGGCCATGCCAGTATGTAGGTGAGATGGGTTAACTATAGTAAACATGGCGTTACAGGGGTAGGGTGGGATACTCTTCAGAGAGTCGGCACAGACTCAATGGGCCAAATGGCCTCTATCTGCACCGTCGGGATTTTATTAACCTCTGAAGATGAGTGCACTGAGGCCTCAGAGGAAGCATTAGTGAGGCTGCTTCCTGCATCTTGCTCCGACCCATATGTTGACACCTTGCTGGGATCTGCCATCATAAAAATTCTAGACAGCACTCACAGTGACAGCTCTGCAGCCGAGCAAGTTAAAAATGCCCCAGGCTGCTGGCACTCAGAGGACTGGAGAAAGCAGTCACCAGACAGGAGAGGGCCCTGTGTTTCCGGTAACCAGGGACTTCACGCAAATATACAAGGAGGAGCTGCAGTGACAGACAGTTACGTGGGATGTACTGACCCTCATTGACCGGAAGCGCATCAGTGCAATGAGTTAAATGACTGTCTGTCTGCCCCATTGACAGGTTGTTGCTTATGCTGTTTGCCTTTAAAAACACTATGTGTGGTGTGTGCTATAGCCCCAACCTTCACAGGTTGAATCACTTACCCTGCCTACTCAGAGTGTGGTCACAGCCATTTTCCTCCCCATAGTGCACAAGTAATTTCCAGCACAATGGAAGGTGAGAGTCAGCACTTTTCCAGCACTGACAACCCCAGCCTGATGACTCGGTGAACCCTCAAATATCCACATCCCCTTTCTCACAGCCCTTCATGTCAAGATTCACTCTTTCCCAAGTCCCCACCCAACACAGCTACATTTGTTACACTATCCCCCTCCCTACCTTGAATCCAGGTCCTCTTGTCCCCCTCCGAAATTACTCGCTTCCCAACCATGTATTACAGTGTTGTTCTCATCAAAATTCTGCTGCGCCCTTTCACAAGTTCCATAGACTTAAACGGCTGAGACTCAGTGTCGTGTCCATGGCCACACTTGCATCCCCACCCTCGGCCCACTTCCCTCTCAGTTTCTGTGGATAAGCCTGATTGACCCTCTTGAGTGACATGATTGGGCGCCCCAGTGCTAGATCTGCTTAGATCTCTGCTTTGTGCCTGTACATCTCCCCACCTGCGGGACTTGCCGCTGCTCAACCAACTCTAACTAACCATGGCTCTATCTCTGAACTTCGGAGGGACTGATCCCATGAGCGAGAACCACCAGCCAGATGCCTGACTCTGTCCAATGCCCTTGCTTGGTAAAGGAGTCTGCCCTTGACTTACTGTGTGGGTACCCTTCTGACCCTCAGGAGCCTAGGGTATTCCTGAACCCTGAATCAATCTTATCTGGAGCTTTCAGCAGTGCCATCTTAGACACTGCCTCTTTCTCTTTTGTTGCTTCAAAGCCATGTTATGGGCTTCTTCGCAATTGAGCACTCTTAAGGTCCCCTACACTCTCATTATAGCATTCATAGCCGTACAACATAAATAATTACATTTGAATTTGTAAATCCATTTTGGGCATTTCAGCCCAGCATATTCACTGATGTAGGCACAGGAAATCAAATTTTGGCTGCTTACTTTTTGTGACATATCTGTTTTCAGCTGTGTTAGTTAAATGACATACACTTACTGCTACAAGGCTACCTGATTGCTTTGGAAAATTGAAGAATTTGCATTTGATAATGTACACCTGAGAAGAACAGAAACCTAGCAAATCAAACCCTGCTTCAAGCCAGTAAATATTTCTCCAAGTTAACTGATTTCACCCAAAGTGTTCCACATGTCAGATTGATGCATTTGGTCTCTATCTGCCCTTTGAGTCAGAAGGTTTACATTGCAATTCAGGACTTGAGTGCATAATCTAAATTGACTCTTCAGCGCTGTGCTGAGATTGCTGAATGTTGTATTGTCAGTGGGCTTGGCTTTTTGAAAAGACAATAAAGATCCTTGCCTGTGCATTCAAGTGGATGTAAAGAATCTCCTTATCATAAAATCAAGAACAGGGGATTTCTCACAGTGCCTTACTAAATGTTACACCCTTGATGAACAACACCAAATCACATATTACTTTCTCATTTTCCATATTGCTGTTTCTAGAACCTTGCTGTCTGTAGGTTGAATGCTTTGTTTATCCATGCTGCAGAAATTTGACTTCAAAAATAATTCATTCATTTTCATTGAAGTCCTTTGAAATATAATAGGAGCTATATAAATGCTAATACTTGTATCTCTTTCTGTGGATCACAACTAAATATTACATCTTAAATGGCCCCTGACTGTATTCACAGCTTACACTAAAATGATTAAAGAAACTGTACAGCAGCATCTGTCAAAATATGAAATTCTCCTATTCGATTCCGCTCCTTATTTCTGACCAAAATATCATACAGACTTCCCTGTAATTTCAGGATACCATTGGATGCTGCATGTATTTCACACGCAGTGTGCTATAATTACAGACAAATTCAATCTGTACTGTGAAACTTCCCATTGCCCGTTAAAAAGTCTCACATCACTTAGAAATAGAGCTGGTACAGCCACAGAGAAATAAAAACCTACTTGTTTTATCCACTCTGTTGTGGTCATAGCTATTTTCCATTTTGATTATGCTTTTACTCTTCAGATGGAAGGCTAAGCAGGTCACATTTAGCACAATGAGTTGTAAGATCAGCCTCATAATCATGGGGCTCTCTGATACCTCCATGTTCCTTTCTTCTGACACTCACCATTGAGCCCAAAATTCCTGAGCTTCCCACACCCACAACAACAGAAGAACTAGGAGAAAGAGTAAGCAATTCAGACCTGGAGCCCTGGTCTCAATTCCACTTTCCTCCCCACTCTCCATAATTCTTCATCCCATTGCTAATTAAAAATATGTCTATCTCCTTCTTAAATTTACTCCATGTCCCAGCATCCACCACAGTCTGGGGTAGTGAATTCAATGGATTCATGACTCTTTGAGAAAAGTAGTTTTTTCTCATCTCTATTTTAAGTCTAAATCCTAAAACAATGACCTCTCAGCTCGAGATTGCCACACAAGGAGGGAACATACTTTCTTTATCTAAAGGATGTCTCAGACATCTTTGAATTTCAAGTTCATCTCTGAAACATTACCCCCGACCCCCGGCTTACAGATTAATTATGCCAATCTTCTTGCAACACCACTCCCCAGTGAAGCGAGATCTTTGATGACACCCTTTCATGCAGTTACACATGTTCTCCAATACACTATCCGCTTTCCCCTGATATGTTGATATGTCATCTTCACAATTACTCCACCCCCACCCCACCATTTCCCAGCATCCTGCCTCCCATCTCCAGAATTGACTTCTACAACTTGCTAAACACAGCAGGGTTCCCTGTTAACCCCCTTGCCCTTCACTGAGCTGATCTTCAGGACTAGCTGTAACCCATTGCCAGCTGACCTGAATGCATAACCTTGGTTAATGGGAGACTGGCCCTCGACTGATTTCTATACAATTTCCCAACTGATGTACCATGAATCTTGGATTGCTTTCACTGCACCCATAGTAGTATGAATCCAATGTCATAACCCACCACAAGCAGCTGACTGAAACATAAGATCCTAGGGAGTGTTGCTGAACAAAGAGACCTTGGAGTGCAGTTCGTAGCTCCTTGAATTTGGAGTTGCAGGTATATAGGATAGTGAAGATGGCGTTTGGTATGCTTTCCTTTATTGGTCTGAGTATTGAGTACAGGAGTTGGGAGGTCATGTTGCAGTTGTACAGGTCATTGGTTAGGCCACTATTAGAATATTGCGTGCAATTCTGGTCTACTTCCTGTCGGAAAGATGTTGTGAAACTTGCAAGGGTTCAGAAAAGATTTACCACGATGTTGCCAGGGTTGGAGGATTTGAGTGATAAAGAGAGGCTGAACAGGCTGGGGCTGTTTTCCCAGGAGTGTCGGAGGCTGAGGGGTGACCTATAGAGGTTTACAAAATTGTGAGGGGCTTGGATAGGAAAAATACACAAAGTCTTTTCCCTAGGGCCAGGGAGACCAGAACTAGAGGGCACAGGTTTAGGGTGAGAGGGGAAAGATATAAAGAAGACCTAGGGGCAACTTTTTCACACAGAGGGTGGTACGTTTATGGAATGAGCTGCCAGAGGAAGTGGTGGAGGCTGGTACAATTGCAATGTTTAAAAGGCATTTGGATGGTTATATGAATAGGAAGGGTTTGGAGGGATATTGGCCAAGTGCTGGCAGGTGGGATGAGATTGGGTTTGGATCTTTGGTCGGCATGGATGGGTTGGATGGACGTGTCTGTTTCCATGCTATACATCTCTATGACTCTCTAACTGAGAACAGATGTTGCCCTTGACTTACTGTGCCAAGACATCCTGATTGAAGGGTGTATCTTTTGTCCTGATGAAGACCGCTCCCCTTAGACTTTGAGAGACAACCATTTATTTGAAGCACATGTAGTTTGTTTGCCATGCCAGCTAGTGGGGCATAGTACAGGTGTAGCATTTATCTACCATAGTACCATACAGCAACATGACCACCTCCTTGACTTATCACTGCTGACCCCGTGACAAGCTGCCTGGCTTTTTCCATTCACTAAATGGCAAAGCAAGACAGAAATGCTATCAGTATCCAAGTCAATGAATAGAAAGTGGTGAAGCAAGGAACCCAGAGATGGATCCTGGTCAAATCCATGAGATTTAGTACCTGTAGCAAACTGCACAATGCAGTTAGAAAAGTATCATGTGATTAGAAAAAGATAACATGGTTTTACAAAAGGACAATCTTGTTTTATAAATTTATTATATTTATAGCCATCTCATTACTTGATAAAATCTCAGCTAAGTTGTGTGAAAGGTGATATATTTGCATGGTTAGAGATTTGTAATGGACAAGAAGCAACAGTATGTGTTGTATGATGCCTCATGGACTCTATGCAGTATACCATTAAAAGACAAGCTCAATATAAAGCTCGTGGGCAGCACGGTGGCACAGTGGTTAGCACTGCTGCCTCACAGTGCCAGAGATCCGGGTTCAATTCCCGACTCAGACGACTGACTGTGTGGAGTTTGCACGTTCTCCCCGTGTCTGCATGGGTTTCCTCCGGGTGCTCCGGTTTCCTCCCACAGTCCAAAGATGTGCAGGTCAGGTGAATTGGCTATGCTAAATTGCCCGTAGTGTTAGGTAAGGGGTAAATGTAGGGGTATGGGTGGGTTGCGCTTCGGCGGGTCGGTGTGGACTTGTTGGGCCGAAGGGCCTGTTTCCACACTGTAATGTAATCTAATATCATCACTGTAACATAGCATGTTACCTGAGAGTACAATGATGCCTCCTTAAACGGAGGCACTTGAAGCATGACATGATGTTGGAAGCCAACTTTTTCTAACCAAATAACTTAATTTTATCCCAGACACTGAAGTGTCTATGATTGCAGTAAATATATATGTGTGGAACTACAATAAATATTTGTTAATTCTTTCAGTGCTATGTTACTCATGTCTAGATTTTTTATTACAGGCGCTAAAATAAATATTGTCTTATCAGGTGCAGATATGCTGCTCGAGGCCAAAGCCCACACCTCAATGGCACATCAGTAATGATAAATTGGGCATTTTAAAATTGGCAGTCTATGATTACTGGAGTGCCACAGGATCGGTACTTAATCCTCGGTTATTTACAATGGAGAAACGCAGCAGATTTGACGGCATTGTTGGAGAGAAAGCAGAGTTGATGTTTTGGCACCAGTGACTCTTCATCAGAACTTCCTGAATAAAAATTATCTTCACCGAACTGGCCAAAATTCATCTGTCTTTTCTTTTATAAAAATGTCCATTTAAACGATATAATATATCTTACACATTTTTCATCACAATGTATGATGTTCGACAAAGCCTACCTTCCTGACCAAGCATTTGGTTCTCTGATCTGATATGTCCTTATGTGTCGTGGTGTCATACTATGTTTCTATGTTACATATAACATGTTACTATGCTGCCTGAGAATCACCTGGGGATGTTTTCTTACACTACATAAATATTAGCTGTTGTTACTGTAAGAATGAAAATAGTGAGACCATACAAAGTGACAAGATGGCAAGCAAGTAAGGATTTGAGTGGGAGAGTTCATATGAAGTACAGATTGAAAGAATATAACCATCTAAGTATATAAGTTGTTTCCACACAAAATGCAACATTCGATCTTCTTCTAGCATTTGTTTAATTTGGATTCTTGGTGTCTTGTCAATGATTTAGTATCGCATTATTACATTGTCAAATCCATCCCATTTATTGCATTATCAGGATCATGGACCATCAAAAACCTCAGTCTATCGTTCTTCTATTATCCAAGTGCTGGAGAAACTCCACAGGTGTGGCTGCATCTGCAGAGAGAGAACCAGAGTTAATATTTTGAGTCAAATATGACTCTTCTTCTGATCTGTGGTTCTTCTCCTTGGTTTTACAAAATGGTTTTGCAGTACAAATGCCACAAACTGGTTCTCTGATATCACTCACTTTGAATTTGATTCAAACAACAAGTCTAAAAACAGTCTTGTAAATCTTGTGAAGTGCAACATATTAATATTTCCAAAATGTGACAGGTCTGTGAAATCATGGCATCCTACTGTTTCACATCAAATACTTTAAGAAACAACAATGTTTTGTTCATTCCCATCATCTTCCGTGCACATCTTGATTATGGCATGCATCTCATAAATATCTCAGAACATTAAAACCTTATAAATATAACAGCAAAATCACAGCAAACCCAAAACACAACAGAGCCATTCACTGGTTTGTATTATAATCCACTTTCAAGCCCCAAATGTGGCCTGGGCACACTATGGAGAGTAAACTCAGGCACAGTTCAAAAGGCGCTTGGAGAACAGTCCCATTGCATGGAGTCTGCTTAAATAATTCAATCAAAAATGCTTTCAATTCAACAATGTTCTTTTGAAAGCTTTGCTCATCTACTGTTCTATCATTGAGTCTTAATTCCTATTAATGTGTTTCTGCAGATATGCATTACTCTGAATACAATTGTGTGTGCTCCGAAGAGATATCAAGGGCTGCACATACTAAGTAATTCCATTTTACAACTCAGATAGATGCTTTTTCAATGATGACAATGCTTGACAATTGTTCACAACTCAGTCCTGTTTACATTTTGCATGACTGTGAGATCACAGATTAAAGTCAGGGAATAACGCAAAAGACAAGTTTGTGATATCAGTTAATGCAGAAAAGGTGAACTTCCATGTATATTTTCCACTAGATTGTGAGAATGCTGATTAAATGTTCAACATGTCATGAGGCCCTTGGATACTGCATTTCAAATCAAGCCCCAGTATTGCTGGAGTCATCACAAATGTGAACATTTGTTTGAATCACCGAATCGTCCAATTTTACCTAATTGTTTAAATCAGGTTACAAGAACAGGCTCACCAGGGTTTTACTATTGAGATGAAAATTACCGTTTATTTCAAAAACATCAGGAGAAAATTCAGGGAGGGTAGCAGCCAGGAGACATTCACTGAAGCTTCCAACTCTGTTAAGACCCCAATAGCATCTGATGCTACTCAGAAATCCTAATCTGTGACAGCGGGCCATACCCATTCTGGCTGCATTAAAAAAGAACACCAAGGACCTCCATGCTGCTTACTCAAACAGTCTTCAGTAGCCAGCTCTATACCTCTACCTTACAACCTCTCTTCAAAAAACAGCACAAAATAATCTCCTAAAGTGACAGCATTGTCAAAGCATTACTGGTCCTGGTTGAAAAACCAAACAAAAGTCCTGCAAACACATCCATGGAACATGTTTGACATTCTCCCCCTCTCACTGGATATGACCACATTACAGATTTAACTCACAATGATTTTCAGAAACTAATTTTTGAAAACTGCAGCATCATCCACATTTTCTTGGTTGAAAGTGGTATCTTTGCTCAAATTTAGCACACAGTCCAAAAGAAAATGTGGTCTTTATAAACAATATTTGGTGCTTTAATTCGGTTAATGTCAGATGCCCTGTGACCACATTAATTACTGTGTAACTTTCAAAAATATTTTAGGCTATACAAAATCAAAGACAATTTATTGATATGATGTTATTAACTTAAATGTCACTGTACTGGTAAAACTCAGGAGTATCTGACAATGTCATTAGAAACAGAGATAGCCATATTTCTGATGCTAAGAGACTAAGCACCTCATGCTAACACTCTAGGTCAGGTATTGTTCTGCTTATGGATATAAAGTTGTTTTGTATAGATCTGTTTGTGCAAGTTCAATTGCTAATAGATTTCCACTCTGCAATTTCCAAGTATGGCTTCACTTGTGCTTTAATTATCTATTGCAATACACTAATTGTCCTACAGTTATGATTATTATCTCCACTAATGGATCCACAGTTGTGATTATTGAAATCTTTAATGGGTCTGCAGTTGGAAGAATGATTCCACTCATGGATCTGTAGTTGTGAGTATTGTCAACACTTAACAATCTAAATTTGTGTGCATTGTTACCACTGATGGATCTGTAATTTTATGACTCCACTAGTGGATCTGACGTTGCGAGTCAGTAATAAGCCAGTAGTTGCCAATATGACTCTGCCAATGTATATTTAATTGCTCTGGTTATTGCCTGGAGTATGTTTCTTTCTTAAGTCTGAAGGTGTTGTTTTTTATTCAGCCATCAGTTTGCAATTGCAGGTTATCTCTGCACAAGTGGATCTGAAGTTGCTTGTGTGTCTCCTCCCTATTTGCATCTGTTACTTTCCTAAATAAATAAACTTCATGTAAACATTATTGATAGTCTCCCTTTTGTGTTTTTGATTTTCCTAGTTCTAAAAACATAAGAAATAGGAGCCAGAGTAGGTCATTCAGGCCCGCAAGCTTGCCCTGCCATTCAACAAGATCATGGCTGATTTGTTCATGGCCTCGACTCATATTTTGTATCAGTTGCTCATAGCCCACAACTCATTCATATTTCAAAAAATTATCTACCACCTCTTCCCATACTTCAAGTGATCTGGCCTCCACAAGTCTCTGGAGAAGAAACTCCTCTGGTGGCATGGTGGCACTGTGGTTAGCACTGCTGCCTCACAGCGCCAGAGACCTGGGTTCAATTCCCACCTCAGGCGACTCCCTGTGTGGAATTTGCACATTCTCTCCATGTCTGCTCGGGCTTCCTCCCACAATCTAAAAATGTACAGGAATGGGTCTGGGTGGGTTGTGCTTCGGCAAGTCGGTGTGGACTTGTTGAGCCGAAGGGCCTGTATCCACACTGTAAGTAATCTAATGTCAGGTTGAATGTGTGCTTTCTTATTCTCAAACTATGTTAGCTAGCTCACATTTCCCCCACTATGAGGCATCTTCTCAACATTTACCCTCTGAAGCCCCCTCAGAACCCTGTATCAATCAATAAGATTCAACCTCATTCTTCTAAACTCAGCTAAACAGAGGCCTAGTCTGTTTAGGAGAAAGTGAGGACTGCAGATACTGGAGTTATCAGAGTCAAGAGAGTGGTGCTGGAAAAGCACAGCAGGTCAGGCAGCATCCGAGGAGCAGGAGAATTGACATTTCGGGCAAAAGCCCTTCATCAGGAATGAGGGTTGTGAGCCAAGGGGGTGGAGAGATAAATGGGAGGGGGTGGGTGGGGCTAGGGGAAGGTAGCTAAGAGTGTGATAGGTAGACAGAGGTGGGGGTAATGATAATAGGTCAGAGAGGAGGGTAGCAAGATGGACAAGTCGGGTAGGGCATGAGGGTGGTGCTGAATTGGAAGGTTGGATCTGGAATAAGGTGGGGTGGGTGGGAATGAGGAAACTGCTGAAATCCACATTAATCCATGTGGTTGGAGGGTCCCAAAGCAGAAGATGAGGCGTTCTTCCTCCAGGCGTCGGGTGATTAGGGTTTGGCGATAGCCTAGTCTGTTTAGTCATTCCTGATAAGTCAAGTCCTTCATCCTAGGAATGGTAATATCACTTCATAAACTTCCTATCATGTTTCTTCAAGCTTTCCTGGCCCATCAGCAATGACAAGTTTTGGTTTTCAGTTTCTTTAGTGCACTTAGAATTTTGGCTTTATCAATGTTAAAGCTCTAGAATAAACTTTTTTCAGATAGCATAATTTTGGGGTCCATGCAATTTACAAAACCCCTTGAAATATAACACGTTGTTGCATTGATTGGTTCATGTTTTCATCATATCTACAATTAGAAGAAAGATTGTTATCACATTTCAGATTTGCTGCAAAATTTCTTAGCAGGGCCTGCTCTACTGTCCACATATTACCTTCTAAGCATAAAGAGCTTCATCTCTGATTGCAATCGTGCTGTTTGGAAACTCAGTGTATGGTTAAATCATAGGTATGATCACAATTGCTAACGTTCCATAGTGCTGTGGGGCCATTACTATGATGATCATATAATCAATGACCATATAATTAAATGAGCAATGATTATGTTTTGGTGAAATGTCTCTCTAGTTGAGGCATTTAGAACAGGCGACACAGTCTAATAATTAAACCTTTCTGGAGTGCAATTAAGAAATAAGTGGTATAGCAGACATTTGAAAATGTCTTTCACAAACTGTAACTAATGCTAAATAAATTATTGAGTTCAAAATGAGACATCTATTTTTGTCCGATGGTATGAAGGGATGTAGAGCAAAGGCATGGAATTTAGAGTTAGGTTGCAGATCAGGCAATGTCTTAGTGAATGATAAAATGGGCTCAAATGGCTAAATGACTTTTCCTTCTTACTGTTTTGCCATCTGAAGGATATCACATTGTGTTCCCTAAATAATGTTGCAAGAAATGGAGCACATGCCATACGCAATCTTTATAATTGAAAGTTACCTTATTCAGGAGGGAAAAATTATTCATCCTTATTCCTTATTCATCCATCCACAACTGAGACACAGTCATTCATATTTCTTCACCATATTTCTAATGTAGAACTTATTGAGGTCTTAGTGTAAAATTCCTTTCATATCATTGGCTCAACTTTCCAACAAATGCAGTAATGGAAAAGGTGACATTCACAAGTTTACAAACTTGTTTTTATTCCATTTCTGACTTTGTTTCCCAAAATTATAATTACTAGAGTGGAGAACAAGTGGAACAAATCATTAGAGCATTGATCGATTGAGTGTCTTGATGTTTCTTGAAAACCACCCAAGTAAGTTCTATAGGCATCAATGCATCAACTTGAAATCATTATTAAGGAAGGTAACAAGGCCATGGATTTCAGGCTGATGATAGGGCTCCTGATTCACAAATTAGTTGAACTGTGTTTAGTGGTCAAGGCAACCCAGGGTTACAGCTTGCCAGCAGCAGCCTATAAATTGATGAACTCCCTCAAGAGCAGCTGGTCAATCATAGGTCTGGCAAGTCATAGAATCTCTACAGTGAAGAAAGAGGCCATTCAGTCTGCACCAACCCTCTGAAGAGCAATGCACCCAGGCCCATCTTCCTGTCCCATCCTCATAACCTACATTTACGACAGCTAACCTGCTTAGCCTGTACAACGCTGGATAAAACAACAATTTGCCATGGACAATCCACCTAACCTCCACATCTTTGGACTGTGGGAGGAAACTGGAACACCTGGATGAAACTCACTCAGGCAGTCATCCAAGGCTGGAATCAAATCCAGATCCCTGGCGCTGTGAGGCAGCAGTGTTAACCCCTGAGCCACTGTGTCACGAGGAGTGGTGGCCACTTCTGGGGATCCAATTGAAATGGGAGGGAGTAGGGATCCTTGGAACCAGGTAAGTGGGCTTTGCGGGCATCAGGTCCAATTTGGCAGGCTTTGGTGACTTTATGGTGAGGATTCAGTGTGAGCAGGTAATGCTGTTGCCACAGGGTTGACCATTGCTGCTGGGAGGTTCTCTCTGTAGGCCAAGGTGTGCCTGACAAGGAGGACCCTACTCACTCTGGGCTGTTGGGAAGCTGCTATTGTTTACCTGGCATTCTCCCTACACAACAAAGGATACCCCTGCTGCCATCTAAATGATAGCTGAGGTGGAAAGAGACTCTTAATTAGCCACTTAAGTAGCTCAATGTTGTACTGGATGGCAGGACATCTAGTACTTTCCCACCATTTGTAACATGGTATGGCAGTAGTAATATGGTGCCAGCTAATATATAAACGATTTGGGTGTGAACATAAGAGATATAGTTAGTAAGTTTGCAGATGACACCAAAATTGGAGGTGTCGTGGATAGTCAAGAATGTTACCTCAGATTACAACAGGATCTTGATCTGATCGGCCAATGGGCTGATTAATAGCAGATGGAGTTTAATTTAGATAAATGAGAGGTGCAGCATTTTGGGAAAACAAATTTTAGCAGGACTCATACACTTAATGGTAAGGTCCCGGGGTGTGTTACTGAGCAACAAGGCCTTGGAGAGCAGGTTCATAGCTCCTTGAAAGTAGAGTCATAGGTAGATGGATAGTAAAAAAGATGTTTGGTGTGTTTTCCTTTATTGGTCAAAGTATTGAGTACAGGAATTGGGAGGTCATGTTGCAGCTCTACAGGGCATTGGTTGGGCCACTTTTGGAATATTGCATGCAATTCTGGTCTCCTTCTTATCAGAAGGATGTTGTGAAACTTGAAAGGGTTCAGAAAAGATTTACAAGGATTTTGTCAGGGTTGGAGGTTTTGAGCTATAGAGAGAGGCTGAATAGGTTGGGGCTGTTTCCCTGGAGCATCGGAGGCTGAGGGGTGACCTTACAGAGGTTTACAAAATCATGAGGGGTACAGATAGGGTGAGTACTGAAGGTCTTTTCCCTGGGGTGGGAGAGTCCATAACTAGAGGGCATAGGTTTAGGGAGAGGGGAAAGATATAAAAGGGACCTAAGGGGTGATGTTTTCACACAGAGGGTGGTACATGTATGGAATGAGCTGCCAGAGGAAGTGGTGGAGGTTAAAAGGCATCTGCATGGGATATGAATAGGAAGTGTTTAGAGGAATATGGGCCAAGTGCTAGCAAATGGGACTTGATTAGGTTAGGATATCTGGTCAGCATAGACAAGTTGAACAGAAAGGTCTGTTTCTGTGCTGTACATCTCTGACTGTATGATTCTATAACATATATTGGAGCCTTAGCCACATTGATGGCAGCAAGATAATCAAGTTAATTGGGTACCAATCAGCAGACACCTTTCACATGGAGGGTGTTATACTCTTTGGGCATATTGAAACAGTGTACATACTTCCGGGTAGAGAATGTTCCATTCCACACATTTCTGTCTTCTATGGGTTTGGACAGCTTTGGTGAATCAGGGCATAATCAATTCACCACAACATATTAAACCATGAGAAGCTGTTTCTATTAAACCACAGACAAAGCCCTGTAAGAAGGAAGAAAGAAAGACTATGCAAGGAAGGGAAGAGGGACAGAATCTGAAACATTCAATATAGGTGCCCATGTAGAAATCAGACCCTACAACCAGTGACTTACAAGTTTTTCACTAGAAATGTTTTCAAATGAAAGGTTATTGACTTGCAACTTTAATTCTGTTCCTCAGTTCACAGATCCTTTCTGTGTAAACCTTTTCCCACTGTTCCAGCAGAGCAGTTTATGGAATCTACCTCTGTCAATATTGAAGCTAATATCCTTCAAAGTTAATGCTCAAAATATATACACCCTTGGAATTCTTTCAAGGGTAACACCGGATGGGTAATAAATAAAACTTGGAAGAAAGTGAGCACTGCAGATGCTGGAGATCAGAGTTGAAGAGTGAGATGTTGGAAAAATACAGCTGGCCAGGCAGCATCAGAGGAACAGGAGAATCGATGTTTCGACCATAAGCCCTTCATTGTGAATGAGGGGTTGGCCCAAGGGTGTTGTGAGATAAATGGGAGGGGGGGTGGGGCTGCGGGAAAGGTAGCTGAGAATGCAATAGGTAGATGAAGTTGGGGGTGAAGGTGATAGGTCGGAGAGGAACTTTCTTGTTCATCATCTCTATGTTCAAATATTTTAGTTAAATCTTAATTTCACTTTTTGCTCAATCTAATGCAAAACATCTGGATTTGCTAACTTTTAAGGCCTCTATATTGAATTGAATTGAATTGAATTTATTGTCACATGTACTGAGGCACAGTGAAAAGCTTTGTCTTGCGAGCAATACAGGCAGATTACAGAGTTAAGTAGCATAGATAAGTAAATAATAGGTAAACAGCAGCAAAACCAAAAACACAGATACAGGCGAATGTTAAGAGTTTGAGTCTATTCTGTATTCTAACAGTAGGATAGAAACTGTTTCAAAACCGGCTGGTGCGTGTGTTCAGGCTTCTGTACCTTCTCCCCAGTGTAGAAAAACATTGCCATGGTGGGATAGATTCTTGAGAATGCTGGCAGTCTTTCCTTGATAGTGGGCCTAGTACATAGATTCTATAGATGGGAGATTGGCATTTGTGATTGTCTGGGCCGAGTTCACCTCTCTCTGTAACCGTCTCTGATCTTGAATGGTACAGTTGCCATACCAGGTAGTGATACATCCAGACAGAATGCTCTTGATAGTGCACCTATAAAAGTTGGCAAGGGTATTCGCTGTCATGCCAAATTTCCTCAGCTGCCTGAGGAAGAAGAGATGTTGTTGGGCCTTTGTAACAGTGCATCCACATGAAGAGTCCAAGAAAGCTTGCTGTGGAAGACCACTCCCAGGAGCTTGACACTTTTCACTCATTCCACCTCTTTGCTGTTAATGTGTAAGGGGGCATGAATAACATCCCACCGAAGAGAGTATTTAAATAAAGTCTAATAACTTTCCTTTGGTGACTTGGCTTTGGTTTTCACCACAAGTTCTTTTAAAGTAGAGACATGTGTCATCTGATTTCCTTTTAAATAATTTCTACTGAGAAATATTTGCAAACAAGGTTCCAAAAACACATCACAATGACTGCGCCATTAATTTTACCCATTAGAATGCTCCCATATTAGATTGCATAGAAACTCCCCCATTTTGTGTTAGTTTCTTTTTAATTTCAAAAATATACTTTATTCTTAAAAAGTCTCTTTATATACATACATTGTGACAAATACAGTTTGATTCTGTATAGTAGCATATCAAGGGAAACAAACATTCGAGTTTGACTCTATCCTAGCAAACCAAAGGCATCTCTTACACATATAAGACTATATTTACATATATTGAGGCATTAGGAGGGTCTGATAACTGAATGGACCCTCATTTCTGTTCAGCACAAGCAATATACCAAATTGTAATGAGAAAATTATACTTTACAGGAGTGTTTAAACTTAGAAGAAACATACATAGTTGCCAATGATTGCAGACTCTCAGAGCAAACGAATGTGAAAAACTGTCCCAATTGCTCAAAGCATTAAGGATCTGTATAACATGAGTGTTATGAAGAAAAAATATATACTGAGAAATTACACATCAGTGATCTCACCAAATATATCAGATGTGAAAATTAACACATCAAAGTGAAGCCTGATTGGACTAAGATTATTGTCGGATTCCTTTCCGACTTGGAATCAATTCAGACCGACAAGTTTATAATAAACATTTTGAAGGTTATGAGACACTTTATTCAGTTTGGGAATTTTAATTCATGTTACCTCTCACCAAACACTGATGGCATCTGTTTCCTTGCTATCTAAGTTGAGACATCAAACTAGTGAGTAAGAATCAAAGCAGGAAGAGGAGACATAGGAAACTATTGAAAAAAAAAGGAAGGTTTGTATTTATATTGTTCCTTTCATAACCATGGGATGTCCCAAAGGGCTTTAGAGCCAATGAAGTATTGTAACATCAAGGTTGATATTTGCATATTCTTGACAGAAGAGGAACAGAAATAATGTTAGTGAAAACCAATAATCATTATTAGCTATTTATACTATAGTCATGATGAGAAATAAGGATTATTACACAATTTAAAAATATTAAAGAGGCATGGACTATATTCTAAATGGGGGGAAAATTCAGAAGTCTGAAGTGCAAAGAGACTTGGCCGTTCTAGTCCAGGATGCTGTCAAGCTAAACTTGCAAGTTGAGTCAGTAGTTAAGAAGGCAAATGCAATGATGGCATTTATTTTGAGAGGACTTGAGTATAAAAGCAGGGATGTACTTCAGAAGCTCTATAAGGCTCTGGTCAGACTGTATTTGGAGTATTGTGTGCAATTTTGGGCCCCATATCTCAGGAAGGATGTACAGCCCTGATGTGTGTTCAGAGGAGATTCAAAAGAATTGTCCCAGGAATGAAAAGCTTAACATATGAGGAACATTTGAGGACTCTGAGTTTATACTAAATGGAGTTTAGAAGGATGAGTGGGGATTGAAACATTCGGAATACTGAATGGCCTGGGCTGAGTAGATGTCGAGAAGCTGCTTCTAATGAGGGTGGTACGATGGCTCAGTGGTTAGCACTGTTGCTTCACAGCATCAAGGACCTGGGTTTGATTCTAGCCTTGAACGACTGTCTGTGCAGTTTGCACATTCTCCCCGTGTCTGCATGGGTTTCCTCTGGGACCTTTGGTTTCCTCCCATGACTCAAAGATGTACAGGTTAGGTTGATTGCCCAGAGTGTTCAGGGATGTGTATGTTAGGTGCATGAGTCAGGGGTAAGTTTAGGATAGTGGGGAAATGGGTCTGGATGGGTTACCTCTTCGGAGGGTTGGTGTGGACCTGTTGGGCCGAAGGGCCCGTTTCCACACTATAGGGACTCTATGAGACTAGGACCAGAGTGCATAGCATTAGAGTAAAGGGAATTCTTTTAGAATGGAGTTAAGGAGAAACTATTTCAGGTAGAGAATGGTGAATCTATTAAATTCATTGCCGCAGAAGGCTTTGGAGGTCAGGTCATTGAGTATATTTACGGTAGGTTCTTGGGGATCAAGGGTTACCAGGAGAAAGCGGGAGAATGGGGTGAGACACTTATCAGCCATGATTGAATGGCGGGGCAGACTCATTGGGCTAAATGACCTATTTTCTGTTCCTATGTCTTATGGTCATGGTATTCCGTCTGACTTGCTTTTGCAGATCCCATACTGCTTTTCTCCTACTGCCCTCCTGTGTGCTACAGAGTTCAACAAAGACAGCCGTTTAACTCAGACACTGAACTAAGTTGACTAGTGCTTGTCAACTTTAAATGAATGTGGTCTGTGTTCTATGTGACACTGAGTATATTTTGAAGGTAGGATTTAATTTCAAAAAAGTTTTAATGTACCTCATATTCATAGACACTTTTGATATCACATCTGTAAAAAGAGGTATTGCTGCCTATAGTGCCCTCTTCAGGGCCCTGCCTATGTATTATTGGGCATCCTGATGGCCCTTCTTGTTAATCACTATACTGACTTCATAAATAGATGAATTTTATGCCCCCATAGTTATTCTGTTTGCACAGCACTCACTGCCCAGCTGACATATTGGTTTCAACAATGTAAGGTCCTCTCTGCACTGCAGGATGTCTGATTGGGCCTCAACATGTACCTTCATGGTGATCAGTATTGGATTAGCTGTTCCGTCAATGCCATACTTGCAACTGTCTATGAGTCAGAATAAGTTGTTCACAAATAACTCTATTATCACTTCTGGATTCTAGGTCTATCTGTTTAACTTAGCAAAGGCAATCATGAATCATAATGTTCTGTTTAGTGTCTCATCAAAAGCTTTCCGTATTTGATCATATGTTGCAGAATGCTCAGTGATCTCTTGGCTTGTCAGCATATCAGCACGATTTGTATTTGAATGCTAAACTGTTACCCGTCTGGCTTGTGTGAGGCTTGAGATGACTCTGAGTCATGGAATGATTAGATTCCCTACAGTGTGGAAACAGGCCCTTCGGCCCAACCAGTCCACACATACCCTCCGAAGAGTAACCCACCCAGACCCATTTCCCTATGACTAACGCACCTAACACTATGGGCAATTTGCCATGGCCAATTCACCTGACTTGTGGGAGGAAACAAGAGCACCTGGAGGAAACCCATGCAGACACGGGGAGAATGTGCAAACTCCACACAGACATGTCGCCCGAGGCTGGAATCAAACCTGGGACCCTGATGCTGTGAGGCAGGGAATGCTAACCACTGGGCCACCATGCCGCCTCATGTTTGATGCTAGATACATATTGGTCAGTCTGGTCCTAGTCCTCCATATGGTGGAATACTCTGGATGGTAGAAGGCTTTCTCTATGAGGAGGTAATTTTGCAATATATTGTGTCGGGAATCTGTTGAACTTGTTTATACTTACTTCACATTGTCTTTGAGGCTGTTTGCCGTGATTTATACCATTTTCACTTGTTCCCATTCCAGCTGATTCATTGCTTCCCGGTTGCCCTTGTTGCTGGACGTATCTAACCAGAGGTTTCACTTGCTGCAGGATTTTGTCAGCCTGTGTTATTTACCACTGGTGCGTGGCTCCCTCAGGGTTTAGCTTACACCTGTCCTGTTGAATTCTCCCATCTTGCTATGTGATGCTTTGGTCTCTTGTCCTGTTTTAGAATCAGAACACAGTTACCGCTGGTGCTTACTTTTGTTTTAATTTTTTTGTGCTGGGTATTGCCAGATGCCCTTCCCATTTCTCTGGGGTAAATTTTTGCAACATCAAGCTGTAAGTGTGCTCAGAGATCGTGGTGAGCATGTTTTTTAAACCAGAAATGTTTGTTGAACATTATATACAGGGTAGGGAAGGATCCTGATGTAGAGTGAGCTCTGTGTAAACTAGCATCAGTACCTGAGTTGCATTCTGCTGTCATATTGATTGCAGCTACTTGTATTACAGACAAGAGGCAACATATGGATGAGAAGTGGTGCAGGACAAAAGATTGATCCTGTGGGATATTTGAGGTTACTGTCAGGAAGCAGAAAGATAAGCCATTGCAAATGATTCTCTGGCAATGATTGAATAGATAATAATCACATTAAAGCTGCCCAACCTAGCCAGATAATCGTGGAGCAGCATCAGATGAGGGTGTGGTCGCCTTTGCTGTATGCAGTCCGTGTGGAAAGGCAATATTCCAGATTCGAATCACACCCCTTGTAAGAAAATTTCTGCTTAAAATGGTTTGATTTTCTAAGTGACAGTTTTAAATGTCTAACCCTGTCACCTTCCAGAAGCAACAATCTTCTCCTTGTCAATTTGAAGAAGTCTTCATCATCGTAAAAACTTAATGCCTTGTCATCTCAGCTCTGTTGCACTGGAATGAATCCCATTATCCCTTTCCTCAAATGGTAGTTTCACATCCATGGCATCATCCTGGGGAAGCTACAAATTACCTTCTCCCCCTGCAGGTTAATGCAGAGACTCAGACAATTTGCACCTTGTTAGCTCCAGGCATTCCCAGATGAAATAAAACAGAACAGAGCAAAAGAAAAACTTTTTAAATGCTGCCCAACATGTCTTAATCCTCATTTTCAGAAGAGCATCCAGCACGGCAGTAAGCAATGTCACTTTGAGTGAGATTGTCAGGTTAGTGTTGAGCTGTTAATGTCTCTTGCCAATTGATTGACACTATTCAATTGTTTGGAGCTCCCACAGCTGTCAACCAGGGGAAGATTTTTTGCATCTGTTCTGAAAATTAGTTTATTCTAACCGCAATGCTCAGCCATCTTTTTCCCAAATAGTTCATTCTTTTAAATAGCATTGACCTTTTCATGCAATTAACCATTAAATTCAAGACTTTCATTATCATCAAATTTTTCCTTTTACCATTTTGAACATTCCTGCCTATCAACTGAATCAAGTAGAAGGAAAGACTGAACTCAAGTAAGTGCACATATGAAACTAACTAATGAAGACCTCTCTTCAGAGCTCACGCATAATATTTTTGAATGCATTAAACCGTGCTCCACAAAACGATAGTAAAGAAACATTTTGCCGCCCAAGGTATTTTATTTGTACTGACTATGAATAAATTGGAGACATCTTTGTATTTTTGCAGGCTAATCTTGGTTTTGCTGTCTGAAATAAAATATTGAAGCCCCTTTTTTTACACTGTGTCTGCTTAATGAGATTGGGAATGCAGAGTTGTGGCTTCAAGTATAGGCAGAGTAATGGTCTCCTCATTGTCTCTGTCCTCCCTTTGCCCACTGACAGTTTCTGTGTTCCAAAAGCAGGAGATGTATTCACTGGGAGCAGGCAAGAGTTTCATCAATATTCAAAAGTTGACACCATTCCCCAAACCCCATTCGGTTTTAAACTTGGACTTATACAATGTCAACACTTTTAAGGAAAGCTGCTGCAAATGGTTTCAGGATGTTAACAAGCAAGTGACTTAAGTAACATGGCTAATATTATCTTTCAGTCCAGGATCACAGAATTCTTATGGTGCAGAATGAAGCCATTCAGACCATATGTCTGTTCTGGCTCTAAAAGCATTTTAGCTTTGTGTCAATCTTCTCCCTATTTCCTGCACTGTGTTTATATTTTAATAATAATCTAATGTCCTTTTGAATGCCTCAATTGAACCTCCTTCTACTAAGCTAAGGAGTAAGGGTGTACTTTTCATAATCACACGAGCCACAACTTCTTTCCTGGAGGTGGTTACCATTGTACTCCTGACCATTGACTTAGTGCTGGTTCCCAGTTACCATTGACAACCACCATAATCAGGAATCCCATTACATCACATTGACTTCCATGAATTCAGGTTGGAGTCAGTGTTCTAAAATCTAACTGAGGCTTGGGAGTTAATAACATCAGGGACAAATGTTATCAGAGCCTTATGGATCTGTTGCTGATTTTGACCCACAAAGTTAAACTTGGAGATTAACTGTTCTTGCTGTAAATTTACTGTGAACGTTGTGATGAGTAAAGCTGCCTTCAGTGCAATGCAGTGGATTCTTAATAAGAATAGGCGCTAGATTAGCTTTAGTCATGACAATGCTTTCCCTGCTGTGTTCACAGTGCACATTTTCACTTATGCTTTCTGCACATTACAAATAGAGGGATAATTCTAAAGGTTTCCCTTTCTAATATCTGCTGCTTGTAAATTGAGTCCTAATACAGATTTATGTGTTTGTCTGTTGTAATTCAAGCAAAGCATTCATTGTTCTCTGTTTTGCAAGCAGATAAAGTTTTCAGTGATTACAGACATAAATTATATTTCCTATTATTTGTTTACTTCTGCTGCCATATATCGTCTGAATTCCCACACAAAACTTCTATACATCTTGAGTGAGGGGGTTGCATTTGGAACAAGAATCACCTACTTAAAGAAATTATAGGTTTTATTTCCTTTGAAAGAATAAGCTCTGACATTTGCACATGCATAGCTTCAATCACAAACTGCACAATAAATGCAAGCAAATATTAAATAAAATAGACAAAAATATAAAGTGGGGTATTTGTGGTTGCATAAATTTCCTGTTTAAAAAAAAATGTTTCCTCTTCTATACTCATCTGCCAGGTCAGCCTGTCCTTTACGTAAACCCAAGAAGTTCCAAATCTGATAATTTATTCCAAGATGACCCAATGCACTACCAGCTGGTTTGTTTAAAAACAATTTACAGTGATTTATTTGAGGTAGAATGAGCAAGGAAAACAATTTTTCAGCCTGTAAAATTTACAAGCTCAAAAGTTTCTATTTTCTCAGCCCAAGAAAGTGGGATTGTAGCTTTCACTGACAAGACCAGAAAGCATCCCTCATCCCTAATTGCTCTTGAAATAAAGAGCCGTTAAGAGTCAATCACATTGATGTTGGTTTGGAGTCACATGAATAAAGGTAAAAATGGGAGATTTCTTTCCCCAAGGGACATTGCTGGCCCTTAGACAATCAATGGCTAATTCACTGAGACCAGATTTATGTCGAGACTTATTGATTGAATTCAAATTCTCGCAGTTGCCAAAGAGGAGTTTGAACCTGTGTCTCCATAATATTAGCTCAGGACTTCGGATTATTAGACATTACTGCCACATTATCATCTGCCCTTACAGACACGGAACAGAATTTAAATGAATGGCAAATCTACTAGAAAAGCCATCACAATCATTGTGAAGCTTATGAGAACTCTTTCAGCTCTACTCTATTCCACTCCATTGAAATTGAGCACAGGCTATTTGAATTTTCCTTGTCATGTTTTGAGTGACTTTATTTTAAGTATACAAATATTGTGAGTAGTTGCACTACGTTGTCATTTTATATTTTATAATTGTTTGCATTGTTTGCCTATGTTTTGATACACATAGGTCAGTTTCCAAACTTATGCTGAGTATGGAGGCTCAAACACCATCTGAATTTCTTCTGCGCAATGCTAGTTGCCAAAACATCTGATCCATTTTGTAAACTCATAAAGATGTTTGCAGCAAATTACATATTGGCATTGTTAATTTTCAAATGATAAAACCCAAGACAAGGTCTTAGAGGTTTCTACACTCACAGAATGGCATGCAGCCACGTAGAGTGTGGAACAAATAACTGCAGATGCTGTAAACCTGAAACAAAAACAAAGATAGCTGGAGAAACTCAGCAGCCTAGCAGCATCCATGGAGAGAAAGCAGAGTTAATGTTTCGGGTCCAGTGAATCTGATGAAATTCTGATATTGGTGCTGTCAACGAGAGTAAGAAGGCTGGAAGATTTATGTAACATTTGTTACAGATCTATCACGCAAGCCAGCCCAAAACAAACTGTTTTACAACCACCATCTTTTTTGCTTCGAATAGATGTGAGAAATTGATAAAATCCAATCTCTACTGCTGTGCTTATTCACCTTGTTGAAGTCCTTCTTGTTCAAATAATTTGACCATTAAAAAAGATTCAAAAGAACTGCTGAGTTAAATTTTCCCATATCCCTGCATGATGTGGGAAATGGTGAGTCAGTTGGGAAAACATTGCGAGGTTGAGATTCATGACAGTGAGAAAAAAATAAGGTTTTCTCCAAGATTTAGCATCTCAATAGTGAGTGATGAAAGGCTTACTACATGCATTAAAATTTCATTATTACCTATTCCTGCCTTTTTTAAATGCACTTTACTATTTTCCCAAACAGTGTGGAGAAACTAGAGGGTGACAACAGCTGACATGAAAATCTGACAGGGCCCTATCCGCTCCAGCTCCCTGTTTAATTCTCTGGTCTGCCATCTTAGCCAGTTTTTCTCAATATCTCAGGCTACACTCCATTGGCAGTGCTAACTTCCACCCTCATCGACGGTGGATGGAACCAGGTCTGCACCAGACTCAGCACATCATCATGGCACATCTGTAACTCAATTAGAATACAGTTATCCACTTTGGAGTGGACAGACACCTTCCATTGCAATGCTATACCCGGATACCATGTGCACAAGGACAGAGACCTATTTCATGATCGCAGCAGGGAACAGCTCTGGGTTCTTCACTGGCTTTAGCAGTGCACACACAGATGGATACTCACAACATCTCTACCTTAACTTGTCTTGGTTTTATTTTGTGCTTTGTTGCCTCATTCAGACATTGAACCTCTCAAGCATTTCTGCCTTGCCTTCCCTTTTAGTGCAGTCATGCAGCTTGTCATGTTTTGCAACAATGTTCAGTCAAGGTTAAAAATCACACAACACCAGGTTATAGTCCAACAGGTTTAATTGGAAGCACACTAGCTTTTGGAGCGACGGTCCTTCATCAGGTGATCACCTGATGAAGGAGCGTCGCTCCGAAAGCTAGTGTGCTTCCAATTAAACCTGTTGGACTATAACCTGGTGTTGTGTGATTTTTAACTTTGTACACCCCAGTCCAACACCGGCATCTCTGAATCATGTTCAGTCAAGGGGTTGACATGTATGGCAGTGTGCCACATCAACGTCACACTTGCAGCATATGTCAGCAGCTTTTATGGCAAACACACCAAATGTGCGTCAACCTACTATTCAAGTCTCTAAATTTGAGGAGAGTAATCCTCAGTCAAGTCAAGAGGGACTGTTGTCAGTCAGAGGTCCCGTCACAATCAAGGGCATTGTTAAATCTCAGTCCAGGGGATTGTGCCATGGTCAATCTTGAACAATGATAAGGTATTATGCTATGTTGGGTATTCGAGAAGAAGCTGAAAATGTGTTGCTGGAAAAGCCTACTTGCGGAACGGTTCAGAGAACACCTCTGGGACACCTGGACCAACCAACCCAACCACCCCGTGGCTCAAAACTTCAACTCCCCCTCCCACTCCACCAAGGACATGCAGGTCCTTGGATTCCTCCATCGCCAGACCATAGCAACATGATGGTTGGAGGAAGAGCGTCTCATCTTCCGCCTAGGAACCCTCCAACCACAAGGGATGAACTCAGATTTCTCCAGTTTCCTCATTTCCCCTCCCCCCACCTTGTCTCAGTCAAATCCCTCGAACTCAGCACCGCCTTCCTAACCTGCAATCTTCTTCCTGACCTCTCCGCCCCCACCCCACTCCGGCCTATCACCCTCACCTTGACCTCCTTCCACCTATCGCATTTCCAACGCCTCTCCCCCAAGTCCCTCCTCCCCACCTTTTATCTTAGCCTGCTGGGCACACTTTCCTCATTCCTGAAGAAGGGCTCATGCCCGAAACGTCGATTCTCCTGTTCCTTGGATGCTGCCTGACCTGCTGCGCTTTTCCAGCAACACATTTTCAGCTCCTATTAGAGAAGAAGCAACACTTCCTTAGGTAAATTTCTCACATGGCATGGTACGAAAGACAGATAACCCAGTATGGTTTTAGTTTTGTAGCTACCTTATAATGAGAGATGTTGGTGTAAAGTAGCAATACATTTATGAATCTGATATTTTATTTCTGATGAAAAATCACCTGAGCCGACAGATGTTTACTCTTTTAGTTTCCCTCTCACTACACATACTGCAAAAGGCAATTTATTGCTGACAGAATTGAAACTGGGCAGAGTACAGCTGGGTTTTAAAGATAGCACCGGGGGCCGAAATCCTGAGAGGTTCCAACAGTGATGAGAATGTCTGTTGCTGATGAGTGCAAGGTAGTGTGAGAATGGTGTAATTGAGGCATGAGGCATTACATAATGAGGTCAGCAGGGTAGAACTGCATGAGATAACTTCGTATTATTCGCAGAGAGGGATCCTCTATCAAACATTTGAAACAGGACACAACTGATTTTTGACAAAATACAGTCCACCATCTCCACAGCAAGTATCAACAAGCTAAAATCCCCATAGCTAATTTTTCATCCATTTCAAGAAAATCTATTTTTTTTTAACCCTGTAACTTGACCTGTAAAAGAAGTTCTGCCTCTAAGTAGATTTTCCTCTCTCTTTTTCAGTTTTCTTCCCTCGGCAGATGAAATGTTAGGCCATTCCAATGGCTGATTTTCTCTCAGGCTGACAATTTACACAACAGTGAGAGCTAGTGACAGATGACAGTGCTTTAGGATGCAGTTATTGAATTGGGACCAGGTACTTTCAAAGGGTTGAACTGCTTCCAGCCATTGAATAGATTTGAAATCAGCAGAAGCATTGTGAGAATGTGACATGAAAAATAAGACATCGAAGCAAAAGTGGAGCGCTTAGATTATTTGAACCATACAAGACACTGCTGCCATCTGACCTTCCATAAATTCACGAGAGAAAAAAAGCTATTATTTTACATTTGCTGCATTGCTGAATGCCAAAAGATGGCTATTATATTGTACTCTGGCATCATATTGCTGTCATAGAAATATAGAAATATGGCACAATGATGCAGGTGTAGGCCATTCAGCCCTTTGAGCCTTCATCACCATTCAATACGATCATGGCTGATCATGATGTAGAGGTGCTGGTGTTGGATTGGGATGGACAAAGTTAAAAATCACATAGCACCAAGTTAAAATTCAACAGGTTTATTTCGAAGCATGAGCTTTCAGATCACTGCTCCTTCATCAGGTAGCTAGTGTTCAAAAAGCACACAATCTGCAACCAATGTATGGCTAATCATGCAATCTCAGTATCCCATTCTTGCTCTCTCCCCATAAACCCTTGGTCCCTTTAGCTGCAAGGGCCACGCTGAGCTCTCTCTTGAATATATCTAAAGAACTGGCCCCAGCATCTTTCTGTGGTAGAGAAGTTCACAGGTTCACAAATCCCCGCGTGAAGAAATTCCTCCTCATCTCAGTCCTGAATGGTTTACCCTTTATTCTTAAATGTGATCCCCAAGTCTGGACATCCCCAACATCATAGAACATCGACCATCGAACATAGAACAATACAGGTCCTTCAGCCCTCAATACTGTGCCAAATTTTATCCTACTCTAAGATCAAATTAACCCACATACCCTTCATTGTACTAACTTTAATGTGCCTATTCAAGAGCCACTTCAATGCCCCTAATGTATCTGACTCTACTACCACTGCTGGCAGTGCATTCCATGTACCCAATACTCTCTGAGTAAAGAACCTACCTCTGACATCTCTCCTAAACCTTCCTCTATTCACCTTAAAATTATGCCCCTCATAGATTAGATTAAATTCCCTACAGTATGGAAACAGGCCCTTTGGCCCAACAAATCCACACCGACCCTCCGAAGGGTAACCCACTCAGACCCATTCCTCTACCCTATATTCACCCCTGTCACTATGGGCAATTTAGCATGGCCAATTCACCTGACCTGCACATCTTTGGATTGTGGGAGGAAACTGGAGCACCTGGAGGAAACCCACGCAGACACGGGGAGAATGTGCAAACTCCACACACAGTCGCCCAAGGCTGGAATTGAACCCCGGTCCCTGGCGCTGTGAGGCAGCAGTGCCAGCCATGGTAGCCATTTTTGCCCTGGGAAAAAGTCTCTGGTTATTCACTCTTTCTATGCCTCTCATCAACATGTACAACTCTCTTAAGTCATCTCTCATCCTTCTTCGCTCCAATAAGAAAAACTCTAGGTCCCTCTGCCTTTCTTTATAAGACATGCCCTCCAGTCCAGGCAGCATCCTGGTAAATCTCCTCTGCAGCCTCTCTAAAGCTTCCACTTTCATCCTATAATAAGGTGACTAGAACTGAAGACAATATTCCAAGCGTATTCTTACCAGGGCTTTAGAGAGCTGCAGGAACATTGGGCATGTTATTCCTGCATCTAGCCTGTCCAGTCTCATTAGGATTTTATATGTTTCAATGTTCCATATCTTCTAAATTCCAACAAGTACGAGCCCAGTTGATTCAATCCTTCTTCATATGTCAGTGCTGCCATCCCAGGGATTAGTCTCGTGAAACTTCACTGGACTCCCTCAATAGCAAGAATGTTCATTCTCAGACTAGGAGTCTACAATGTTATAGGCTCTGAGCTTGATAACTTTGAACGATATAAAAATAGCTGCAGTAAATGCATATTGGCATGGAGTTTGTGGGCACTAGGTGAACTCGGATTCTTGCCATTGACTTCAAAACTATTATTAAAAGCAATGTTTAAATGTTTCATCGTGGTAAGATTTTAAAACACTCCACGAGTATGAAATTAATTTTCAAGATTTTTTGTTCAGCAATACTTATTACTTACAATACTATTAACTGATTGAACAAGTTTAACTTTGTAGGAGATTTCTCATAAAGATATGAGAGCAGAAAAGAAGAAGGGCTCACTGATTCCAATGTTTGCTGGTTTTAGGAGAATTCATAGTGCAGCCTCTGGTGGAACCCTGAGTTCTAGAGTGTAACTTCATGATTGCCACCCGAATCTGAACTTACATTATATGGTCAAGTTATGTCAGTTCAGAAAGAAAGAATTGCACTTATATGACATTTTACATGACCACTGGACATGATCACAAAAACAATGCAGATACCCGAGAAGAAGTAGCACAGCTCAGACCTTGTGCTCAGCTTGAATGCCTTCTTCCCAAGTGTGCACTGTTTTTGTGATCATGCCATCATCATTGATATAGCCTCTGACAGAAAGAATAATGCAAAGTTATATGAAAAGATTCAATCAATATAGCACTGCATTGTCAAAACAATCTACAAAATTCAGGTCCATATTTTACTACATGCAATAGCAAGCATTGCAGGTGACACACTTTAATTAGACAAGGAGTGCAAACAAAAAGACAATCACTTCCAAAGTTGAAACCCCAAAACCTTTGAGTCAGATTTTAGTGTTCATTGTAACATTCCCACGGAGTCAGCAATATTTAGGAGATAAAAATAAAAGCCTAGAAAAGGCATTTTACAACAACCCTTAAAGTCTAGTAGACAATTGTGATTACAGAATGTTAAAGACAACTTGAACTGGGACAGAATTATAGTCAGCCTTTTAGAGGAAATGGTAGTGATTGGAATGAGGTCAACCAGGTGGATCTCAAAGAATATGAGTTCCCTCAATGGGGCTGTTAACCCATTCCAATCAAGGAGTCTTGGCTGACAGCTATAAATAGGAGTGTCAGGGTTCTGATCACTCTCAGAGCTAGCTCTGAGCTAGCTGGGACAGTGTCATTTACTATGCACAAGATAAAGGGTGACTTGGTTATGGGATACCAGTCTTCGTGGAGTTAATTTAGAAACTCTTTGAGATCTCCTACAGTTAGAAGACTTAACATTGACCAAGGTAGTGTAACTGGCTAGAACCAGGGCAAAGTACAAAAACAATGGCAAGTTTTATTAAGAGACAGAGAAAATTCCTGTTGGAAAAATCTGTTTGAGGCATTCAATTCATTTGGTGCAAAGCCAATAGTGCAGCCAGACAGAAGTCGGGAATTTGAGGAAAAAGTACCAGATACCAGACTTTTAATATGCCGGCTGTGGCTGGAAAAAGACACAGAAGTGTGAAGAGTGCCCAGTCAGAATTGTAAGGATACCTGTAAGAACATCAGTGATTTTAAATCAGTGTATTATTCTAAAATGGTTTTACACACAAAAATCCTTTAATAAGATTGCTCACAAAATAAATAACCAAATATAAGAGAAATCACCTTCCTTGGAGATATCAAGATATGAAAGAACAAATACAGGAATGCTAAGATAAATATCAATGGATGCCTTATTAATTTTCATCTTGTTATGGGATTAGCATTATTTTCCATTACGGTAGAATGGTTGAATCAAATAATACTACAGCAATCATCAATTCACCTTCAAGGTCCAAGAGTGATCAAGTTAAAAATTAAATGGCAGAAAAGCCCCTAATATTCCAGGTATCAATCAGAATCTAGAACACTCATTATTGAGGGGAAGGGCATTTGAAGTTTGAAAAATTGGTAAAGTTGACAACAAGGAGCGAAGCAATGAATTCATCATGGAATTTCCGAAGTTGTTCAAATTCTTGGGCAATCAGAAAACTGCATACCACATCAACCATTAGGATGCCACATGACAGCAATATAGTCATTATAGCAATGCAAGACGAGCAACAGTCAATATATATGCATAGCAAATTATTACACACAATAATGTGAAAATCTGTTTTTATGATGTTGATTTGAGGGATAAATATTGAGTTTGAGAGTGGTAGTGATGATGAAGGTTGGCAGTCTGCCCACTAAAAGATCTAGGTCATTATAAATCAAAAGATATAAAGTAAATCTGCATTTTACAAGAACTTGAAAATTGAATGTTCCAAAAAAGAGCATTAATTCCTTTTATTGCTTTGAATACTGTAATTATTATGTCTTTGATGTTTGTTGATACATCTAGCAACAAAACATGAACTTCAAATTTCTCTTTAATTTCCTAATTTTCTCTCCTGTCTTATTTGTTGTTTCAAAATCTCAACGAAAAATTGTTTCTGCACTCAGTGACAAACTTTGAACCTTTTAGCAAATGGTAGGACCTCATGTTGGAACTCCAGCGAAGACCATAAGCAATTGTTGTGGTTCTGTTCGCCGAGCTGGAAGTTTTTGTTGCAATCCTTAGTAGCCACACACGCAGACAACAAGCAACATGAATTCGACTGGGACAACATTACTATCATAGGGCAAGCCAGACAGAGAACAGCCAGGGAATTCCTAGAGGCATGGCATTCATCCACAAACTCCATCAACAAACACATCGACCTGGACCCAATATACCAACCACTACAGCGGACAGCTGAAACTGACAACCGGAAGCGGCAGGGACAGACCACTATAAACACCGGAGGAAACATCATAGAAGCGCTTCGCAGGAGGCTCCCAAGCACTGATGATGTCGCCTAGCCAGGGGACGAAACGTTTGCAACAAAAACTTCCAGCTCGGCGAACAGAACCACAACAACGAGCACCCGAGCTACAAATCTTCGCACAAACTTTGAACCATAAGCAATTTCCCAGTCAAACTGAATTATTTTACATATGATGCCCATTCACAATGATATATTTTGTTTGCTATGAAGCAAAGCATCGATCTGTTTAAAGATTATTGACTGTAGTTGTCCTCCCTAGCCAACAGCGTTATCAGTCCCGCACCAGTTGTTATTGAATTTTGAACCCTTTGCATTTCTCTGGATTCAGTAACTCGTTGTAGATTGCATTTGTCTCTCAACAGGAGCTCCTTGGAGTATTAAATATCAAACTCTATTAAAGTTGAGTGAAATATATGGGAACAAATGACAAGAAAACACCAGCCAGTCTTTTGTTTAAGATGAATGGCAAATGTAAAAGTTGGAAGCTGAGGAAATGTTTTGTCCATGTAAGGAGTTGTTATGATTTTGGATGCAGTTTCTCAAACGGTTGTTGAAGCGGGTGCAATTGTAATTTTCAAAAAGGAAATGGATAAATACTTGAAGGCAAAAGTTTCTGCAGAGAGCAGTAGGGAAGGAGCATGAGAACAGGACTAATTGGATAGCTCTTTCAGGGTGCTGGGATTAAAACAGAGCTGAATGATCTCCTCAAATGCATTTTGCAACCTTGCTGTCAGACTGTCATGGTGTGACTTCAATGCTATCACAGAGTCTAGATTAGAGTGGTGCTAGAAAAGCATAGTAGGTTAGGCAGCATCCGAGGAGCAGGAAAATTGGCGTTTCGGGCAAAAGCCCTTCATCAGGAATAGAGGCAGGGTCCCTGTAGAGGGGAGAGACAAATGAAAGGGGGGTGGGGGTGGGGAGAAAGTAGCATAGAGTACAATTGTCCGGGAATCCTGCACCGCCCGATTCTACCTCCTTCCCAAGATTCACAAGCCTGACCACCCCAGCTGACCCATTGTCTCAGCCTTCTCCTGCCCCACTGAACTCATCTCTACCTACCTCGACACTGTCCTATCCGCCCTAGTCCAGGAACTCCCCCCATATGTTTGAGACACCACCCACGCCCTTCACCTCCTCCAAGACTTCAGTTTCCCCTGCCCCAATGCCTCATCTTCATCATGGATATCCAATCCCTCTACACCTCTATCTGTCATGACCAGGGCCTCTAAGCCCTCTGTTTCTTCCTCTCCCGACACCCCCAACAGTACCCTTCCACCGACACTCTCATTCATTTGGCTGAACTGGTCCTCACCCTTAACAATTTCTCCTTTGAATCCTCCCACCTCCTCCAGACCAAAGGGGTAGCCATGATCACCCGTATGGGCCCTCTTTATTGGCTACGTGGAACAATCCATCTTCTGTAGTTACACTGGCACCATTCCCCACCTCTTCCTCCGCTACATTGATGACTGCATTGGCATCACCTCGTGCTCCCGCAAGGAGGTTGAGAAATTCATCAACTTCACCAACACATTCCACCCTGACCTTAAATTTACCTGGACCATCTCTGACACCTCCCTCCCCTTCCTGGACCTCTCCATCTCCATTAATGACGACCGACTTAACACTGACATTTTTTATAAACCCACCGACTCCCACAGCTACCTGGATTATACCTATTCCCACCCTACCTCCTGCAAAAATGCCATCCCGTATTCCCAATTCCTTCGCCTCTGCCGTATCTGCTCCCAGGAGGACCAGTTCCACCACAGAACACATCAGATGGCTTCCTTCTTTCGAGACCGCAATTTCCCTTCCCACATGGTTAAAGATGCCCTCCAACGCATCTCGTCCACATCCCACCCTCAAACCCCACCCCTCCAACCGTAACACCCCCCTGGTGCTCACCTTCCACCCTACCAACCTTTGCCTAAACCATATCATCCGACGACATTTCTGCCACCTCCACACAGACCCCACCACCAGGAATATATTTCCTTCTCCACGCATTTCCACTTTCCGCAAAGACTGTTCCCTCCGTGACTACCTGATCAGGTCCACGACCCCCAAAAACCCACCCTCCCTTCCTGGCACCCTCCCCTGCCACCGCAGGAATTGCAAAACCTGCGCCCACACTTCCTCCCTCACCTCCATCCAAGGCCCCAAAGGAGCCTTCCACATCCATAAAAGTTTTACCTGCATGTCCACCAACATTTATTGTATCCGTTGCTCCCGATGCGGTCTCCTCTACACTGGGGAGACCTAACACCTCCTAGTAGAGTGCTTTAGGGAACATCTCCGGGACACCCTCACCAATCAACCACATCGCCCTCTGGCCCAACGTTTCAACTCCCCCGCCCACTCTGCTGAGGACATGCAGGTTCTGGGCCTCCTCCACCACTGCTCCCTCACCACCCGACACCTGGAGGAAGAACGCCTCATCTTCCGCCTCGGAACACTTCAACCCCAGGGCATCAATGTGGATTTCACCAGTTTCCTCATTTCCCCTTCCCCCACCTCACCCCAGCTCCAACCTTCCAGCTCAGCACCGTCCCCATGACCTGTCCTACCTGCCTATCTTCCTTCCCACCTATCCACTCCACCCTCCTATCTGACGTATCACCTACATCCCCAGCCCCATTCACCTATTGTATTCTTTGCTACCTTTCCCCACCCTCCTCTCTGACCTATCACCTCCATCCCCATCCCCATTCACCTATTGTACTCTATGCTACTTTCTCCCTATCCCCACCCCCCTCTCATTTATCTCTCCACTCTGCAGGCACCCTGCCTCTATTCCTGATGAAGGGCTTTTGCCCGAAACATCGATTTTCCTGCTCCTCGGATGCTGCCTGACCTGCTGTGCTTTTCCAGCACCACTCTAATCTAGATTCTGGTTTCCAGCATCTGCAGTCCTTGTTTTTATCTTCAATGCTATCACTTCACATCACTCTCCCTCATTATACTGTTCTATACAGAGTCAGAGCTGGAAATGTGTTGCTGGAAAAGCACAGCAGGTCAGGCAGCATCCAGGGAACAGGAGAATCGACGTTTCGGGCATAAGCCCTTCTTCAGGAATGGGGAAAGTTTGTCCAGCAGGCTAAGATAAAAGGTAGGGAGGAGGGACTTGGCGGAGGGGCGTCGGAAATGTGATAGGTGGAAAGAGGTCAAGGTGAGGGTGATAGGTCAGACTGGGGTGGGGGCGGAGAGGTCGGGAAGAAGATCTCAGGTTAGGAAGGCGGTGCTGAATTTGATGGATTTGACTGAGACAGGGTGGGGGGAGGGGAAATGAGGAAACTGGTGAAATCCGAGTTCATCCCTTGTGGTTGGAGGGTTCCTAGCCGGAAGATGAGGCGTTCTTCCTCCAACCGTCGTTTTGTTGTGGTCTGACGATGGAGGACTCCAAAGACCTGCATATCCTTGGTGGAGTGGGAGGGGGAATTGAAATGTTGAGCTACAGGGTGGTTGGGTTGGTTGGTCCGGGTGTCCCAGAGGTGTTCTCTGAAACGCTCCGCAAGTAGCCGGCCTGTCTCCCCAATATAGAGGAGGCCACATCGGGTGCAGAGGATGCAATAGATGATATGTGTGGAGGTGCAGGTGAATCTGTGGCGGATATGGAAGTTTCCTTTGGGGCCTTGGAGGGAGGTGAGGGGGGAGGTGTGGGCGCAAGTCTTGCACCTCCTGCGGTTGCAGGGGAAGGTGCCGGGAGTGGAGGTTGGGTTGGTGGGGGGTGTGGATCTGACGAGGGAGTCACGGAGGGAGTGGTCTTTACGGAATGCTGATAGGGGAGGGGAGGGAAATATATCCTTGGTGGTGGGGTCCATTTGGAGGTAGCGGAAATGACGGCGGATGATGCGCTGTACATGGAGATTGGTGGGGTGGTAGGTGAGGACCAGTGGGATTCTGTCCTGGTGGCGGTTGGAGGGGCGGGGTTCAAGGGCGGAGGAGCGGGAAGTGGAAGAGATGCGGTGGAGGGCATCGTCGACCACGTCGGGGGGGAAATTGCGGTCCTTGAAGAAGGAGGCCATCTGGGTTGTGCGTTTTTGGAACTGGTCCTCCTGGGAGCAGATGCGGCGGAGTCGAAGGAATTGGGAGAATGGGATGGCGTTTTTACAGGGGGCAGGATGGGAGGAGGTGTAGTCCAGGTAGCTGTGGGAGTCGGTCGGTTTGTAGTAGATCTACTACAAACCGACCGACTCCCACAGCTACCTGGACTACACCTCCTCCCATCGCCCCCTGTAAAAACACCATCCCATCTTCCGGCTAGGAACCCTCCAACCACAAGGGATGAACTTGGATATCACCAGTTTCCTCATTTCCCCTCCCCCCACCCTGTCTCAGTCAAATCCATCAAATTCAGCACCGCCTTCCTAACCTGAGATCTTCTTCCCGACCTCTCCGCCCCCACCCCAGTCTGACCTATCACCCTCACCTTGACCTCTTTCCACCTATCACATTTCCGACGCCCCTCCGCCAAGTCCCTCCTCCCTACCTTTTATCTTAGCCTGCTGGACAAACTTTCCCCATTCCTGAAGAAGGGCTTATGCCCGAAACGTCGATTCTCCTGTTCCCTGGATGCTGCCTGACCTGCTGCGCTTTTCCAGCAACACATTTCCAGCTCTGATCTCCAGCATCTGCAGACCTCACTTTCTCCTCTATACAGAGTCACACCAACTCTGGGAAGGAGCAACAAAACTTAGGAAAAAATAACACAGACCAAATATAGAAGTCTACAAAGGAAATCAAACAAGTTGCAAGAAGTTGCAGTGTCTGTGACACAACTGTCCTGTCATATTTGTGAATGTTGGAAGTAAATCTGCATTCATTGCACTTGGCAGCAACTTGTTCCAAAAGGTGAAATGATCCTTCTTAATGAAGCAGGTTCTAAAAATAAATGCTTCCAGCTCTACAGTGACTAAATTTACATCTGTGTTTGTCAGTTCCTAACTTACCCAACTCACATGATTCACATCTTTCCTGCCTTGGTCTTCTTGCACCCAACCTTGTGAATGCTGACATACCTTCATTCCCAAACAAGCAACTTGTCGGTTTCAATATTCTCATTCTTGCTTTCAAATCCCTTGAAGGTCTTGTCTCTTCTTATCTTCGTGATCTCCTCCAATCCTTCACTACGGTTCAAGATATCTTCATTCAATTAATTCTGATCTTTCTCACATCCTTGATTTTAGTCACTTCATGACTGACAATTCCACCTTCAGTTGTCTGTGATCTAAGCTCTTGAATATTTTCTCTACAGCTTTCTGCCTCTTTTGTGACACTCCTTAAAAGTTAATTCTTTAAATAAACTTTGGTCACCTCATTTAATATCACCATATGTGGCTCATTGCCATACTGTGTTTCACAATGCTCTCACAAGTTGTGGTTTGCCATTGACTTCCACTGTGTGGGACAGGTCAAGGAGGCACATTCCATGTCAACTTCAACTGGAATGGGCATCAGTTGTGAGCTGATCATACTCTTCTGAAACTAGTCATCTAAGCAAACAGATCCACAAAATATATACAGGATGATTTTAAGTCCTCAGTTGATATTTAAAATCTTGACTACTTTTTCTTTTTTGCAATTTTCTCTATTCTTCATTAAAAGGTTTTAATTTTCTATTGAGTTATATTTGACAGATCCATCATGCTCTCTAGTTGTGTGTGTACAAATCTGATAAGCATTAATAGACATTGATCAATTCAATGACAACACTTAAAGTCTCACAACACATACTGTTGGTATTAATGTTTTAATTGCTCAATTGAAACCTTGTCAAGGAAATTCACCCAATTTATAAAACTCTGTATTGATTTTTTTCTACAATATGGCTCAGTTAGTCACTGAACTATTAGTTTATTCTTTAAAATGCCAGATTAATAAACTTTCAAATTGGATTTATGGTATTACATTATATTACCATAGTCATACCAGACTATAGGCTGCTCTGTCATTAGAGAGAGGTGACTGGTGGTGATTTAACCTGAGGACCAGCAGACCTCAGGTGAGGGAAGAGAGGAGCCCTTCATGATAACCTCAAACCAGTGATGGGAATGGAACCCATGCTGTTAGTATCACACTGCTCTGAAAATCAGCAATTCAGCCAATTGAGCTAAACCCATTCCTGGTTTTATCAATCTGCAATTCCAATAAAGTTGAGATAGTCGGGGGCAGTTTGGTGGCTCAGTAGTTAGCAATGGTGCCTCACAGCACCAGGGACTTGGGTTCAATTCCTGCCTTGGGTGACTGTCTGTGTGGAGTTTGCACATTCTCTCTGTGTTTACGTGGATTTTCTCCAGGTGTTCCGGGTTTCCTCCCATAGTCCAAAGATGCGCAGTTTAGGCAAATTAGTTTAGGCAAATGCTAAATTACCCAGAGTGTTCATGGAAGTGTAGGTTAGGTGCATTGGTCTGGGGTAAATGTAGAGTAGTAAGGGAATGGATCTGGGTGGGTTACTCTTCAGAAGGTCAGTGTGGACTTGTTGGGCTGAAGGCCTGTTTCCACACTGTAGGGATTCTATGAATTCTACATTACTGGTCATTGTAGAATCCCATGTGAAATAACTCCACAGAGGTCAGTATCTAATCACCAAGTCACCCTTTATTTACACATGAAGAATCCTTGACACTGTTCCAGCTCCCTCAGGGCCAGCTCTCAGAGTGAACATGATGTTTGACGCTTTTGTTTGTATCTATCAGCCAGGGCTCACTGATTGAACCAGATTAACAGCCCTATCAGAGAACTCATATTCTATGAGGTCCACCTGGCTCCATCACTACAGCATGGATAGGGAGATCAGGAAGAAATGAATCCAAAATTACAAACTGACTAGAAACCTTAGATATCAACTTTTATGAATTTCCAATTCTAAATCTTTGCTGTGTTTTGAGGCAGAAAATCAATTAAAACAAGAAATATTTTCTCCTGTACAAAATCAAAATGTTAAACAGAATTTTCTATCATGATATGTAAAGAAGTTGCATAAACTAGGCTCCTAAAGTTGAGGTCCAGAATAATTATGATTTAACTGAAAGATGGAAAAGGTTTGAGAAACTGAGTGACCAATTCCTATTTCTATGTGAGAATACTCATTGAAGACTATATGATGTGATGAATAAAATTGTTAAGCAGGATATAATGATCATGTTATTTCATTCATGTCAAAATCACCTTCAAACATTTCATATTTCAATCAGACTAGTCAGCTACTTGCGTTTCATGTTACAATGGTATCAGATTTCAAATGTTATTCATATCAATTGACATATTGTAGCACATAATACGAATACCATTGATAGATTTTGCTGCTAGAGCAGTTTGACAGCATTTGGCAATTATTCAAAATTACTTTACATTTGGAGCTGTCATGAAAGCTGATAAAATTTGTTTGTGAACTGCGTTAATAATTAATAGTTATCGGTTACCATAATTCTGTTTGTTTTACAAGAGTTATTAATATTCAAAATCAAAGTTGGTTCTTACTGATTTTATGAGCTCTTCAGCTTCCCATTGATTTTCATTCCACCGTCTGATGATTGAGCATGAGGAGGATAAAATTCATCCTGGTCGTCAAAGTAAAACAGTCACGGTGTGAATCAGCAACTGATTTTTGACATGATAATGTTTTTTATAGTAAAGATCTCAGAATGATAGTTCATGCTCTTCTTGGAGACTGTAATTACCAGCCTCATACCAGCTTTAATTTGAATTTAAAAGTTTGGGCAATATTTTCCATGTTATTGAAAATAGAAATTGTTGTAGCAAATAAATTAACTGTTGATTCTAAGAACATGAGAACTAAGAGCAGGAGTGGACAATTCATCCCCCTGAACTTGCTCTGCTATTTGATACAATCATGGTTGATCTCATCTCAGCTTCCACTCTACGTTTCTGCATGCTGTCTATAATCCATCAACCCAATACTAATTATGTCTTCTCCTTAAAATGACTCACTGTCCCAGCATCCGTAACACTCTGGGGCAGTGAATTCCACAGATTCATGATATTTTGAGAGAAGTAATTTCTTCTCATCTGTTTTTAAATCTGCTACCACATAATCTAAAACTATGACCTGTCATTCTAGATTATCCCACGAAAGGAAGCATCCTTTCTGTGTCGACCTTGTCAATCCCCTTTAGATTTTCTACACTTCAGTTAGATCTCCTCCTATTCGTCTAAACTCCAGAGTGTATTGGCCTAAAGTGGCTTAGTCTGTCTTCATAGCACAAAACCTCCAGCTCTAGAATCAACCTGGTGAAACTCTCTGAACTGCCTCCAACACAACTGCGTCCCCCCTCAGGTAAGCCGAATAAAATAGTCCATAACACTTCAGATATAGTCTCACTAATACTTTGTACAGTTGAAGCAACATTTCCTTCCTTTTATACTTTATCTTTTAACAATGAAAGCCAAAATTCTACTTATCTTCCTTATTAACTGTTGTACCAACGTACTAGTTTTCTGAGATTAATGTACAAGGATAGCCAGATCCTTCTGCGCCAAAGCACTCTAAAGTTTCTCCCCATTTGCATAATAAGTTGTCTTTCTATTCCTCTGAACAAAATTGATAACCTCACACTTATCCACATGAAACTTCATCTGCTAAATGTTAGCTCATTCTCCTAACATATTCAGATCCATTGGCAAATTTTATATTTCTTCTTTATAACATACTTTTCCACCTCATCTAATCTTGTTTCCAAATTTTGTATTTTCTGTCCCTGCATCTAAGTCAGTAATATAGATTGTCAATAGTTAGGGCCCAAGGACTGAACTATTAGTTTCATCTTGCCAACCAGAAAATGACCCATTTATCATGACTCTGCCAACCGTTGGTTAGCCAATTTTCTATCCAAGCTAACAAATTACCCTAACCCCATGCAATCTTACCTTGTGCATCAAACTTTAAAGCAGCATTTATCAAATGCTTTCTGGAAGTCCAGATATACCTCACCTACAGGATCTCCACTTTTCGTATTGTTTGTTCCCAATGCAAAGACCTCGAGAAAATTAGTCGAACATGATTTACCTTTCACAAAACCATGCGGACTCTGACGGGTTTTTATTTTGACTTTCCAGTATCCTGCATTGAAACAAGACAGAAGAGACATTTAACATAATCAACAACACCCTCACAGGCATAATGTTCACCAAGGAGGAAGAAACCAACAACAAACACGCATTCCTGGATGTCACAGTTGAAAGAAAGGACAACAGAGAACTACAAACCTGCGTATACAGAAAACCGACAAACACTGAACAAATACTTAACTACACCAGCAACCATCCCAACACACACAAATGAAGCTGTATCAGAACATTATTCCAATGACCCACCACACACTACAGCACAGACGAACTTTGGAAAACAGAGCAGAACCACCTATACAACGTATTCAAAAAGAACGGATACTCAAAAAATACAGTTCGCAGGTTCCTCAAGAACAAACCACAACAAGCAGACCAAACACAGCCAGAAACCCTAACCACCTTACCATACATCAAAGAAGTTTCAGAAATGACAGCCAGACTACTAAGACCCCTCGGAATCCTAGTAGCACACAAACCTACCAACACTCTCAAACAAAAACTAACAAACTTAAAAGACCCAGTACATCCCATGGACAAAACCAACGTCATCTACAAAATTCCATGCAAGGACTGCCACAAACACTACATATGACAAACAGGAAGAGATTTAGCCACCAAGATACACGAACACCAGCTAGCCACAAAAAGACACGACCCTCTCTCTCCCTCGTAGCCCTACACACGGATGAAAAAAGCCACCATTTCGACTGGGGCAACACATCTATCCTGTGACAGACTAAGCAAAGGCATGCCAGAGAATTCCTAGAGGCCTGGCACTCCAACCATAATGCCATAAACAAACACATAGATCTAGATGCCATTTATCAACCCCTCAGAAAACGAACAGGAAATGACATCACCACAAACCCCAGGAACCCCATCCAGGAGAAAGATATAAATAGAATGCATGAGACAACAGCTTTGCTTCACTTGGAGGTTGCCACTGATGATGTTACCTAGCCAGGTAATGAAACATCTGGATATCAAATCTACAGCTCAGCGAGCAAACCTACAGCCTTTTTCTCATTATAACACTTATTGCTTCATGTACGAACAAAGCTCCACCACATCCTTTTCCTGCCTGCTTATCCTGACAAAAAACTGAGTACTCTTGGATATTCAGTCCCTCAACATGGTCCCCCTGTAACCACATTCCCGTAATCGCCACCAAATCATGTCCATTTGTCTCTATTTACGCTGCTAACACAGTAAGTTTATTTCAAATGCTTCATGCAATCAGATATAAAACCTTTACGTTTGTGTCCTGTTATCAAGTTTCCCTACTTATGTGTGATTTCTTAGTGTGCTATGATGTTCACACTTCCTGTCCCTTCCTTTCACGGTCACAGGAATGTGCTGGCAGACAGCAAGCTGGTTTGAAGTGTGTCTACTTTAATGCCAGAAGTATCCCAAATAAGGTAGGTGAGCTTGCAGCATGGATAGGTACCTGGGACTTCAATGTTGCAGCCATTTCAGAGACATGGATAGAGCAGGGTCAGGAATGGATGTTGCAGCTTCCAAGGTTTAGATATTTCATTAAGAACAGGAAAGACAGTAAAAGAGGGGGAGGTGTGGCCTTGTTGGTCAAGGACAGTGTAACAGTGGCTGAAAGAACTTTTGATGAGGACTCGTCTACTGATGTAGTATGGGTTGAGGTTAGAAACAGGAGAGGAGTGGTCACACTGCTGGGAGATTTTTATAGGCCTCCGCAGAGTTCCAGGGATGTGGAGGAGAGGATTAACAAAATGATTCTGGGCAGGACTGAAAGAACAGAGTGGTCATTATGTGGGACATTAACTTCCCCAACATTGACTGGAAATGCTATAACTCTAGTACGTCAGATGGATCAGTTTTTGTCCAATTTCCACAATGTCCACAGTATGTTGAAGGGCCGACAAGAGGACCACACTGGATCTGGTGCTTGGTAATGAACTGGCCAGGTGTTTGACTTAGTGGTAGGTGAGCACTTTGGAGAAAGTAACCATAATTCATTTATGTTTAGTTTAGCGATGGAAAGGGATAGGTACATGCCAGAGGGCAAGAGTTATCGATGGGGGAAGGGCAACTATAATGCGATTTGGCAAGACTTAGGATGCATAAAATGGTATAGCAAAATGCAGGGGATTGGGAAAATCGAAAGGTGGAGCTGGTTTAAGGAACAGATATTGTGTGTCCTTGATAGGTATGTCCCTGTCAGGCAGGGAGGACGTGATAAGGTAAGGGAACCGTCGTTTACTATAGAATTGCGTCTCTTCTTAAGTGGAAGAAGGAAGTTTATGTGATGATGAGACAAGATGGTTCAGATGAGGCGATGGAGAGTTACAGATTAGCTAGGAAGGATTTAAAGAGAAAGTTAAGAAGAGAGGACATGAGCAATCTTTAGCAGGTAGAATAAAGGAGAATCCTAAAGCTTTCTATAGGTATGTTAGGAATAAAAGGATGACTAAGGTAGGAATAGGGTCAGTCAAAGACAGAAATGGGAAGTTGATTATGGACCCTGTGGCGATTGGAGAGGTGCTAAATGAATATTTCTCATCAGTTTTCACTCAGGAAAAGGAGGATATTGTAGAGGAGAAGAATGCGATACAGGTATTAGACTCGAAAGGGTGAAGGTTAGTAAGGAAGAGGTGAAAGTAGACAAATCCCCTGGACCGGATGGATTTATCCGAGAATTCTCTGGGAAGCTAGGGAGGAGGTGTTCGAGCCTTTGGCTTTGATCTTTGAGCCTTCATTGTCTACAGGTTTAGTAACAGAGGGTTCAGAAAAGATTTACAAGGATGTTGCCAGGGTTGGAGGATTTGAGCTATAGAGAGAGGCAGAACAGGCTGAGGCTGTTTTCTTTGGAGTGTCGGAGGCTGAGGGGTAACCTTATAGATGGGCATGGACAGGATAAATAGACAAAGTATTTTCCCTGGGGTGGGGGAGTCCAGAACTAGAGGGCATAGGTTTAGGGTGAGGCAGAAAGATATAAAAGAGACCTAAAGGGCAACTTTTTTCACATAGAGGGTGGTATGTGTATGGAATGAGCTGCCAGAGGAAGTGGTGGAGGCTGGTACAATTGCAACATTGAAAAGGGTTTGGAGGATATGGGCCGGGTGCTGGCAGGTGGGACTAGATTGGGTTGGGATATCTGGTCGGCATGGACGGGTTGGATGGACGGGTCTGTTTCCATGCTGTACATCTCTATGAATCTATGACTCTATGACTGTATGACTGAGGCTTGCAAATGTTGCGCCCTTGTTTAAGAAGGACAGTAGAGATGACCCAGGTAATTATAGACCAGTGAGCCTTACGTCTGTTGTAGAAAAAATTTTGGAAAGGATTATGAGAGAAAGGATTTATAACTATCCTGCAAGCAACAATTTGATTATAGATAGTCAACATGGATTTGTCATGGGCAGGCCATGTCTCACAAACGTCATTGAGTTTTTTGAGAAGGTGACTGAGCATGTGGATGAGGGTAGGGCAGTTGACATGATGTATATGGACTTCAGTAATGCCTTTGATAAGGTTCCACATGGTAGGCTGTTGGAGAAAATACAGAGGCAAAGGATTGAAGATGATTTAGTAGTTTTGGATTAGAAACTGGCTTTTTGTAAGAAGGCAGCAAGTGGTGGTTGATGGAAAATATTCAGCCTGGAATCCCTAGTGGTGTGCCACAAGGATCTGTTTTGGGACCACTGCTGTTTGTCATTTTTATAAATGACTTAGACGCTAGCATAGGTGGATGGATTAGTAAGTTTGCAGAGAACACTAAAGTCAGTGAAGTAGTGGAAAGTGTGGAAGAATGTTACAAGTTGCAGGGGACTTTGATAAACTGCAGAATTGGGCTGAGAGGTGGCAAATGAAGTTCAATGCAGATAAATGTGAGGTGATTCACTTTGGGAAGAATAACAGAAAGGCAGAATACTGGGTCAATGGAAAGATTCTTGGTAATGTGGATTGGCAGAGAGATCTTGGTGTCCATGCACATAGATCCCTGAAAATTGCCACCCAGGTTGATAGTGCTGTTAAGAAGGCATCCGGTGTGTTAGGTTTTATTGGTAGAGGGATTTAGTTCCGCCATAATGTCATGCTGCAACTATACAAAATGCTAGTGCGGCCGCACTTGGAATATGGTGTACAGTTCAGTTCGCCCCATTACAGGAAGGATGTGGAAACACTGGAAAAGGTGCAGAGGAGATTTACCAGGGTGTTGCCTGGTCTGGATGGAAGGTCTTATGAGGAAAGGCTGAGAGACTTGGGTCTGTTCTCATTGGAAAGAAGAAGGCTAAGGGGGATTTGATAATGACATATAAGATGATCAGAGGATTATATAGGGTAGACAGTGAAAGATGTTTTCCTAGGATGATGGCGTCAGTTTGTATGAGAGGGCATAGCTACAAATTGAGGTCTGATAGATTTAAGACAGATGTCAGAGGCAGGTTCTTTACTCAGAGAGTGATAAGGGCGTGGAATGCCTTGCCTGCCAACGTAGTTAACTCAGCCACATTGGGGAGATTTAAATGATCCTTGGATAAGCACATCGATGATGATGGGATAGTTTAGGGGTATGGGCTTAGATTAGTTCACTGGTAAGTGCAACATTGAGGGCCGAAGAGCCTGTTCTGCTTTGTATTATTATATGTTCTATGTTCTACGTTCTATGTTCCCAACTCATCATCATCTGCTCTTCCATCTTCTCCTTTCAGTTTGATTTTCTAAATTTCCATGCAACTGATGAATTGAAACTTAAGCACACCAACTATTACACAATCTTTGAGGACACAAAGATCCTTCTTTTCCTTATCCTACCATTACCATCAATTAGCAACAATGCGGGATCAACCTTCATTCAATGGAGAAGGGCATTTGGAGCAACACCAGGCATACTTAAAGATGAGATGTCAGCCTGGTGAAGCTACAAAACAAGAATAATCATGTGCCATAAACATAAGCAGTGAATAATGGACAGAGCTAAAAGATTTCACAACCAATGCATCAGATCTGAGCTCTGTAGTCCTACCACATCTAATTGTAAATAGTGGTGTATAATTAAACAAGTTACTGGAGAAGGTCAGTCCAAAAGTGCCTCCTTTCTCAATAATGGGGTGCTTAGGACATCAGTGAAACTTGAAAGGGTTCAGAAAAGATTTAGAAGGATGTTGCCAAGGTTGGATTGTTTGAGCTACGGGGAGGGGGTGAATAGGCTGGGGCTGTTTTCCCTGGAGCATCAGAGACTGAAGGATCATCGTATAGGGGTTTATAAAATCAAGAGGGCATGGATGGGGTAACTAAACAAGGTCTTTTCCCTGCGGTGGGGGAGTTCAAACCTAGAAACATAGATTTAAGGTGAGAGGGGAAATGTTTAAAAGGGGCCACAGGGACAAATGTTTCAAGCAGAGGATGGTGCAAGTATAGAATGTACTGCCAGGTGAAGTGGTCGAGACTGGTACAATTACAACATTTAAAAGACATCTAGATGGGTATGTGAATAGGGAGGGTTTAGAGGGATATGTAAGCCATGCTTTTCTTTCTCAGTAAATCTGTATTTCTGTATCAAACCACTCTCAGTTTAACTAAAATATCTACCTAATTACACTATAAATCCAGTCAAAACATATCAGAAGAAATGCACAGGCACACTGTGACCTAGAATCTAAATGTAGATACCCACATCAAATTAAGTACATATCAATGACTAGAAGTTGCCAAGCTGTTCTCACGTCAAACATTTTTAAAAATTTTATTTGAAGGCTTTCTAATTATTTTTGTCTGACAATCTGAGAGCTAGGACTGCACTTATGCGATAACTTTGGAAATACTTAGAAGACCTCACTGTCCTTTTATTATTGACAACATGCACGCTTTCCGTCTACCTAAATGCTGCAAGTTCTTTTTTAATTTGACTGCTATTATCAAAGAAGAAATGTTTAACTTTGAGTTCCTTTTTTGGTGAAAATTGTTTTGATTTGGTGTCTTTGTTGTTTTTTTTTAGCGGTTGACTGATCTGTGTTCACTAAGCAAGAGGAATCTGGCAAAATGTTGGCAGAAGTGATGGTGGAAGAAGTAAATGGATGGGGTGAAAATTTAGGAAGCAGGATTTACTGTAAAGGCTGGCTAAGCTTAGACTTGATTAGACATCTGCTCTGAATGGCTTTGCAGCTGAACAATCTTACATCTCCCCTCTTAGACTCGAACTCAAAGGGGGAGTCTCACAATCCAGAGCCCCAGGCTAAAGTCTTGGAGGTTCAGAACCCACCATGACTGATAGTGAAGCTTGAATTCAATAAGAGGATCTGGAGGTTGAAAAACAACTCTCCCTCACCTTTGATGGTTTGCATTGCTTTAAATGGCTTTGCATATAAATTATTTAATTGGAAAATGTAGGTGGTTTACTGGGTAATAGGGAGAGAAAATAATCAGTTGTGTGTAACAGCACTTTCTGATTAAAAAAAAGGACTCTAAATCCAGAGTCTGCCTTGAATCTGTCTACATGAGGAACAGTAGTTAAGACACACAGCTCAGTGTTCTTTTAGCTGTTTATTTCATTTCAAATTGTACAAATCAATACACTGCTCCCTTCAACTTCAATTATTCCCTATTCCTTTTAACTATCCTTGATTGAATAAAATATTCACCTTAATAATCACTTGGAGATGTCTGCCATACCTATGTGTGCATGCACATTTATCTTTGCAAGTCAATTATACTGTGGCCAAGTGCATGTTTTTTACTATACAATAATCACACCTGTGACAATGGTTGACACAGCCATGACCATCAACCTCTTTCAACTGCAACATCGTCAATTTTACCAATTCATGAATGCCACATTAGCATGCAAAGGTATTTATTTTGCAGGGAGGGGGATTAATTCTAAGGTTAACAGCATTGTCAAGTTGGTGAATGAGTTTTACCTTTGGTAGCAATTTTGACACTATCATTTCCAAGTGTAAGGAGGAGCCCATCCAGATGCAATGGAACCATGGGGGTTGTCTTATAATCCCTGTTTGCAGATTAGCCATAGTAGGTGAATGGTCAAGAGCCAGTTAAATCTGATTGAAGATACATTTCTGTTGTGTGTTTGCACCAGATATTTCTTGGTTTACATCTTCAAAGTCAATCACTAATGATCTGTGGCTCCTTTTGCTTCCACAACAACTCTCCAGATCTGATCTTGCCAACTCAAGATAGCCCACGCTTTCCCTACCTCTCAATACCCTTCATATTTCCATGCCATTCTATACATCTCTAACTAGTCTCTGTGGTCCCTCAATGTATTTATGCCAACACATGTCACCGTGCCCATCTTCATGGTCATGTATAGCCTTTATGCCAACTTAATGCCAAATACTGCCAAAACATGATACCTCAGACATCCATATGTCTCCAAATGAAACCAATCTCTTATTATTGTTGATACAGAGACACAACAGGCTGTTTACTTTCCAAGCTTGGAGAAGCATGGCATTTAAATAAATTGAAAACTTGACTACTTACATAGGCATTTTCTACTTTTAACCATATTCATGTAATATTCTTTAAAATTGCTTGGAGAAAACAAAAATGAAGTCAGTTTGAACACAATACATCCTGTCTCCTTTCCGGGTCAAATTTCATATAATCAGCTTGTGTTAATTTTGGAGAGTTTCATGGAGCAATTTTTGTCATGGCTCACAACCACTTTCACCGTGCTACCTTCCACTCTTTACCTCACCCATTATGCAATGGCTTATTTGGTTTCCTCCTGGAATCATATGGCAGGAGGGGTAAAATGCCCATTGCTGCAGGGACCTTCCAGTGTACAAGCCACTAGCACCATATTCAAAATCCAGCTGCACATTATTACAGATGCTGCAATGCAGGAGAGACCATGGCGTGATGATACAGTGATTAGCACTGCTACCTCACAGTGCCACATACCCAGGTTCAATTCCAGCCTTGGGTGACTGGCTGTGTGGAATTTGCAAGTTCTGTCCATATCTGTGACGGTTTCTGCTAGGTGCTCTGGTTTCATCCCACAGTCCAAAGGTGAGCATGCTAGGTAGATTGGCCATTCTAAATTGTCCCGTAGTGTCCAGGGATGTGCAGATTGGATAGATATGGGGCAATACGGTGGTTCAGTGGTTAACACTACTGCTCACAGCACCAAGGACATGGATTTGATTCCAGCCTTGGACGACTGTCAGTGTAGAGTTTGCACTTTCTTCCCATGTCTGCGAGGATTTCCTCCGGGCATGCCAGTTTGCTCCCACAATCCAAAGATGTGCAGGTTAGGTGAAGTGGTCATGCTAAATTGTCCATAGTGTTCAAGGATGTGTATGTTAGGTGCATTGGTCAGGGGTAAATATAGCGTAGTGGCAAATGGGTCTGGATGGGTTGCTCTTCAAAGTGTTGGTATCGCCTGTTTCCACACTGGGGATTCTTCAATTCGATAGATTAACCATGGTAAATGCAGGGTTATGGGAATAAGGTGAGGCAGTGGGTTTGGATAGGATGCTTTTTGGAGGGTTGGTGCGTACCTGATGGGCTGAATGACCTATTTCCACACTGTATGGATCCTATGAAACCTCATACACAATCGGTTTAGAAAATCGCTATGTCTCAGAAAGTGAAGCTAACATCCTGCTTTCCAGATAGAGACTTGGATGTTCCAGTGAATGGGTGTTTGAGTGGAGGGCCAGTCTCTACCTGGAGGACTACAAAAGCTACCTAAAGCACCAAACACAGCCAATGGCCCAGATCAGTGTTGTCAACAGAATTCACAGCAGTGTAGTCGAAAGGTCAACAATATTTTGTGCTCCACAAGATTACCTCTGTTACTTCACACTCATCTTGACTCTGCCACAGCACACAAACCTCAAAAGCATTCATGAACTATTCATTTCACTTCTGCGTGCAACATGTCCACGCAATGCTTTTATCCACATCATCCTTCACAACTACTTCAATTTCTCACCTTCTGGCTAAAAATGCTATGTGGTCCACAGAGGCTGGCAGTCTCTGAGTATGTATGCAATGAATGAACACTAAGCAAAGAAGCTAAGGACTGTAAGGTGTATAGATGCATGAGATGTCTGTGTGTCCCTATGGCACAAAGCTACCTGGCAGGAGCATGCAAGTCAAAGGTATCCTGGAGCTGCAAAGAGAAGTCCTGAGGGGCTAAAGAAGATTGTGAGTTGGTCTGAACTCTGCCATGATAATTGCTGAGACTGGTAATTTACTGACGGCAATTTCCATTGGCAAAAGGTAGAGGAGTCTGTCCATGGTGTTATCAAAGGCATCTTGATAAAGAGACATTAAAATGGAGACCGGGGGGAGCAAGTGCAAACTGCATCTACCAGGAAACCACTTTGACTTTCAAGTTAAGAATTGTCACTGTTTAGTTTCTCAGGAGAAGAGAGGAGAAGTTTTAGGTGCATACAAATGAGGCAACTTGGGATTTATTGACATGCAAATACATGGAAATATCAGAGTTGCCAGTTATCAATGAGATTCTGATCGCAGTGTTGAAAGCTTAAGAGGGAAATGTAGAATATTTTTCTTAACAGTGAAATCACATTTTCATTCTTGCCCTATTTTCTCACATTTCTCATCATTGACCAGGAATTCCACCCAAGGTCTTTGAAAATAAGTTACAAGATAGCTGGATTATGGCCCAAATTTATTTTGGATAAGGAGCAGATTCTCCACATTCCCTGACAATGGGGCCTGTGTTTCTGAATAATTTTGTTTCTGTTCCCAACCTGTTTTAAAAGGCTTCGTTAAGTATCCTTTGGGTTACTGGGATTCAAAACTTGGGGTAATTTTTAATAAATATCAATGTATGAATTGCCTTCAGAGCATGGTCACTTAAGTTTCCGATAATTTCTAATTAACCAGTTCAGGGATCATAGAATCATAGAATCCCTACAGCGTGGAAATAGCCCTTTGGCCCAACAAATCCACACTGACCCTTTGAAGAACATCCAGCCCAAACCTATTCTCGTACCCTATACTCAACATTACCCCTAACTAATGCACTTAGCCTACACATCCCTGAACACTATGGACAATTTAGCATGGCCAATTCACGTAAGCTTTGGATTATATTATTACCTACCTTTGGAGCAGGTGGGACTTGAACCCAGGCTCCCAGCACCAGAACCCCCACTTGAGTTTTGACGTTGTTTCTTTTTAAGCTAAGTGCACTCACTGAAGGATTGGCTACAGATTGCATCCCAGGTCACAAACTGAAGTGGGAGTGGAGATAATGAAAGAGCTTGCATTAACCACAAAATCACTCTGAGATATGGGCAAGATTCCAAAGGATTTGAGAATAGTAAATTCAAGAGAAAAGTCTAAGGACAATCCTAGAATCTAAAGGCAAATTATGACTAACTAAACAAACTGAATGCTCTAATGAAATGCCCAGAGAAGATTGATGAAGGAACAGCAGTCGATGTTGTGCACATGGATTTTAAGGAAACATTTGGCAAGGTACCAACCTTGCTCCCAATATGAACAGAAGAGGTGAGGTGAGAGTAACTGCTTTTGATAGTAAGGCACCATTGGTCCAAGTGTGGCATCAAGATGTTCTAGTAAAATTGGAGTAAACGTGAATTTAGGGAAAATCTCCGCTGCTTGAAATCATAACAAAGACAAAGAAAAATAGTTGTGGTCATTTGGAGACAATCATTTCTGTGCCTAAGCATTGCATTGTGGCTAGTGTTACTCAAGATAGGACAATCTTACTATGCTCTCTATGCCTTCTCAAATCACTGAAAGTGTCTCTCTTCCAGTTGACTTTAATCACCTTTAATTCTTTATTATCCCTTTCTGTTCATTACTTTAAACCTAATTATATTATAACCACTATTCTAGTCATCAAATGTGTCACAATGAAATGCATGCCCTGCTTTATTCCCTAATTCTTTTTCGTCAGTCCACAAGAATCACATTAACTAAGAATGTCATGTTCTACGCATTTCAAGAATTCATCATACTTGCACTTTATCCATTTTGCTTTCCAATCTACGTTCAGATATTTGAAGTCCCTGATTATTCCTGTTTAATTATTTTTACATTGCTCTGAAATTCATGGGAAAAAAATTGATTAAGGAAGTGCCTATTAAGGAAGTTGTGTATGAATCATTCGGGTGGATTCTCTTTTTTAGTGCTGGGCACAAAAACAGATAGTGAAATCTCGATGTCTGAGTTGCAGCCTATCTGATGCAGATAGCAAAAACTAAAAGCAGCAGTGTGTTTAAAGAATAGCCCAACTGCCACCAATTAATAGGCACCCAAACATGCATTACACTAATGCCATTGCCTTTTCACCCATTGAGAATTCATGAACAATCTGTTTTTCTGAATTTGCGTTTGCCAAATGTTGGTACCTGGTGATTTCAGCTCCCCACTGGCTGTGGAGAGCCTTCATGTTGCTCAATACCAAACAGCATCTGAGAACAAGGTCTATGGGCACAAGCCAAATGCACCCCTCATCCATCGACACTGGCATCTGACATTCACCAACCCCTCAAGACCAACATGCCACCTCTTGGATCCACTTGCAGACTGCTCAGGAAGGGCACACCAGAAATAAAAGGCTGCAGCAGGGAAACAACACGCGGGGACATGCACCAAGTGCACAAACTGGACCAGATTGAATCTCAGGGCTGCTGGCTTATTGTCTTTGCACTTGCTCACTTAACGCCTACCTGCATGGTTGCAGCTTCCGCTTTGCTTTGCTATGCCATGCATTGCTTGTTAATGCACTGATGCTTCAACCAGAACAAAAAGCAGTCGGTCCTGATGCATTGGCATGCTTTTTGCACTGACATACTGTGACAATACTATGGTTTTAAGAGGTGTATCTTGCCCTTTTTTTTGAATAGAGACTTTAAGGGAGAGGTGCCAAGAGACCCACTAGAGTAAATAATTTGAGAGGCCTTGCAATTTTTTTAAGTTTGAACAATACAAGCAGCTTGGATGAGAGCAGTCAGGCTTCCACAGAGCCAGGATTTTTAGTTTTATGAGTTTTTCTTTAGCAGTTGTTTCTGGGGTCTCAGCAGAGCTTGGAAGCTGCAGTGCTCCCTGCTACAATATCTCTTGGTGTTTTCCTGCTGCTGGAGTTACATATGAGAACAATCTGTTTTTCTGAATTTGCCTTTGCCAAGAGTGTGTTTATTCATTAGTAATAGTTACTGTATCCATTATTTTGTTAAACATTTCAATGGAGTTACAGCTAAGCCAATTCTTTTCTTTATTTTTTTCTTTTGTCGTATTTTATCTATAGTGTTTGAATAAAGTGTGTTTTACTTAAAGTCAAGTAATTTGACCGATCAAATTGCATCTGGAATGCAACACCTTAGACTTACCTTTAAAATAAGAAAAACTTAGGGTCTCGGCTATCTTATTGATATATTTTGAGGGGGTTTGGTCTAGTCCATAAGAATACAGAAAGGTCGCTTGTCATTCTGGATCTGCCTAGTATAGTGGAGGGAGGTAGAAGGCAATCACTTGTTGTATCACTTATTGAGATGTTGGTTCAACACCTGTAACCTGTGCTGGGAACACACTGCATGTTTATGCGATGTACCAAATGGCCATGATAAAACTTGGGGGTGGGGTGGTGGGGGGATGTATTCATCATTGTAGTCAAAGTGGGGGGGTTAGTTGTTGATCAGGGGTCTTGGTGCCGTTAGTTATAGGCAGACCTTGCACATAGTGTAGGGGCTTAGCCGCAACTAGTTGTCAGCTTGGAACACTCACCATATGGGGGTCTGTAAAAATGCCTTTTGGGGAGTGGACAATGTCCCCTTGTCTGAGACCAGCAACAGAATTTAGGGAATCACGTAATGTCACTTGGAGATCTGCAAAGATAACAAACAGGGTCCAGTCAGGCATAACCAGCGACTGCTTACCAAAGTCATAGAGTCATAGAGTCATAGAGATGTACAGCATGGAAAAAAACCCTTCGGTCCAACCCATCCATGCCAACCAGATATCCCAACCTACCAGCACCCGGCCCATATTCCTCCAATCCCTTCCTATTCATATACACATCCAAACGCCTCTTAAATGTTGCAATTGTACCAGCCTCCACCACATCTTCTGGCAGCTCATTCCATACACGTACCACCTTCTGCGTGAAAAGGTTGCCCCTTAGGTCTTTTATATCTTTCCCCTCTTACCCTAACCCTATGCCCTCCAGTTCTGGACACCCCGATCCCAGTCTTTCGGCACCTCATCTGTGACAATCGATGATAAAAATATCTCAGCAAGAGGCCCAGCAATCACTTCTCTCGCTTCCCATAGAGTTCTTGGGTATGTATCCTATCCATGCCTCTCATAATTTTGTAAACCTCTATAATGTCACCCCTCAGCCTCCGACGCTCCAGGGAAAACAGCCCCAGCCTGTTCAGGCTCTCCCTGTAGCTCAGTTCCTCCAACCCTGGCAACATCCTTGTAAATCTTTTCTGAACCCTTTCAAGTTTCACAACATCTTTCCGATAGGAAAGAGACCAGAATTGCACGCAAAATTCCAACAGTGGCCTAACCAATGTCCTGTACAGCCGCAACATGACCTTCCAACTCCTGTACTCAATATTCTAACCAATAAAGGAAAGCATACCAAACGCCTTCTTCACTATCCTATCTACTCCAATATCAAGGAGCTATGAACCTGCACTCCAAGGTCTCTTTATTCAGCAACACTCCCTAGGACCTTACTATTAAGTGTATAAGTCCTGCTAAGATTTACCTTCTCAAAATGCAGCACCTCGTATTTATTTGAATTAAACTCTTGCTGCCACTTCTCAGCCCATTGGCCCATCTGGTCCAGATCCTGTTGTAATCTGAGGTAACCCTCTTCGCTGTCCACTACTTCCAATTTTGGTGTCATCTGTAAATTTACTACCTGTCCCTCTTATGCTCGCATCCAATTCATTTATGGAAATGACAAAAAGTAGAGGACCCAGCACCAAACCTTGTGACACTCCACTGGTCACAGGCCTCCAGTCTGAAAAACAACCCTCCACCACGACCCTCTATCTTCTACCCTTGAGCCAGTTCTGTACCCAAATGGCTCGTTCTCCCTGTATTCCATGAGATCTAACCTTGCTAATCAGTCTCCCATGGGAAACCTTGTCAAATGCCTTACTGAAGTCCATATAGATCACATCTACTGCTCTGCCCTCATCAATCTTCTTTGTTACGTCTTCAATACACTCAATCAAGTTTGTGAGACATGATTTCCCACGCACAAAGCCATGTTGACTGTCCCGAATCAGTCGTTGCCTTTCCAAATACATGCACATCCTGTCCCTCAGGATTTCCTCCAACAACTTGCCCACCACCGAGGTCAGGCTCACCAGTCTATACTTCCCTGGCTTGTCTTTACCGGCCTTCTTAAACAGTGGCACCTGATTTGCTAACCTCCAGTCTTTCGGCACCTCATCTGTGACAATCAATGATAAAAATATCTCAGCAAGAGGCCCAGCAATCACTTCTCTCGCTTCCCACAGAGTTCTTGGGTATACCTGATCAGGTCCTGGGGTTTTATCCACCTTTAACCATTTCAAGGCATCCAGCACTTCCTCCTCTGTAATCTGAACATTTTGCAAGATGTCAACATCTATTTCCCTACAGTCTATATCTTCAATATCCTTTTCCACAGTAAATATTGATGCAAAATATTTATTTAGTATCTCCCCCATTTTCTGTGGCTCCACACAAAGGCCGCCTAGCTGATCTCTGAGGGGCCCTATTCTCTCCCTAGTTACCCTTTTGTCCTTAATATATTTGTAAAAACCCTTTGGATTCTCCTTAATTGTATTTGCCAATGCTAGCTCATGTCCCCGTTTTGCCCTCCTGATTTCCCTCTTAAGTGTACACTTACTTTCTTTATACTCTTCTAAGGATTCACTCGATCTATCTTGTCTATACCTGACATATGCTTCCTTCTTTTTCTTAACCAAACCCTCAATTTCTTTAGTCATCCAACATTCCCTATACCTACCAGCCTTCCCTTCACCCTGACAGGAATATACTTTCTCTCGGTTCTTGTTATCTCATTTCTGAAGGCTTCCCATTTTCCAGCCGTCCCTTTATCTGCAAACAGCTGCCTCCAATCAGCTTTCGAAAGTTCTTGCCTAATACCATCAAAATTGGCCTTTCTCCAATTTAGAACTTCAACTTTTTGATCTGGTCTATCCTTTTCCATCACTATTTTAAAACAAATAGAATTATGGTCGCTGGCCCCAAAGTGCTCCCGCACTGACACCTCAGTCACCTGCCCTGCCTTATTTCCCAAGAATAGGTCAAGTTTTGCACCTTCTCTAGTAGGTGCATCCACAAACTGAATCAGAAAATTGTCTTGTATACACTTAAGAAATTCCTCTCCATCTATACCTTTAACACTATGGCAGTCCCAGTCGATGTTTGGAAAGTTAAAATCCCCTCCCATAACTACCCTATTATTCTTACAGATAGCTGAGATCTCCTTTCAAGTTTGTTTCTCAATTTCCCTCTGACTATTAGGGGGTCTATAATACAATCCCAATAAGGTGATCATCCCTTTCTTATTTCTCAGTTCCACCCAAATAACTTCCCTGGATGTATTTCCAGGAATATCCTCCCTCAGCACTGCTGTAATGCTATCCCTTATCAAAAATGCCACTCCCCCTCCTCTCTTGCCTCCCATCCTATCCTTCCTGTAGTATTTGTATCCTTAAACATTAAGCTGCCAGTCCTGCCCATCCCTGATCCATGTTTCCGTAATTGCTATGATATCCCAGTCCCATGTTCCTAACCATGCCCTGCGTTCATCTGTCTTCCCTGTTAGGACCCTTGCATTGAAATAAATGAAGTTTAATTTATTAGTCCTACCTTGTCCCGGCCTGACCTGACTGTTTGACTCACTTCTGTGCTCAGCTATACCTGTCTCAGATCAATCTCTTTCCTCACTATTTCCCTGGGTCCCATCCCCCCACCTTACTAGTTTAAATCCTCCCGAGCAGTTATAGCAAATTTCCCTGCCAGTATATTAGTCCCCTTCCAATTTAGGTGCAATCGTCCTTCTTGTACAGGTCACTTCTACCCCAAAAGAGATTCCAATGATCCAAAAATGTGAATCCTTCTCCCATACATCAGCTCCTCAGCCAGGCATTCATCTGCTCTATCCTCCTATTCCTGCCCTCACTAGCTCGTAGCACTGGGAGTAATCCAGATATTACTACCCTTGAGGACCTCCTTTTTAAATTTCTGCCTAACTCTCTGTAATCTCCCTTCAGAGTCTCAACCTTTTCCCTTTCAGTCAGAGGTTTTGGAATATTACAGAACTGGAAATCAGAGGCATTTGTGGAGGTGAGAACAAGGTAGGTGACAGGAGAAAACTTACAGTGTATGGGGATATGTGAAACTGTATCTGAGGCAGTGATAGACTATGGGAGGGAGCGATATGGGCAGTGACTAACATGGAAGACTCCACGGAGGGTCCAGGATAACATCCAGGGTGGTGGGATCAGCTTCATTTTGATGGGTAAAAATGCAGGATCTATGGTTGCTACGCATTGGGCCATTGAAGGGGCAGTACCCAAAGTATTTGTTTGGGAACTCCAGCTGCATTTATGTGGGAAATATTTATTCGCACATGTGCAATGCATAGAGAACAAACTTGCTGATTCATCAAATGATGGTCAAAGGCAGATTGCACCAAGCCATTGGTGCTTTCCAAACTGATGTTGACAACTCAGTGATGCCGGAGTCAGTGGTAATGACTCAAAAGGAGACAAATGCTGTGTAAAAGCATCCCATCACATGTGAAACTTCAAGGGTGTTATGAGATGAGGGGAGAATTGCTATAACATATTTCATGTAAGATTGATGACAGAATGTAATTAATGGAATGGAAAGTGGACTAGTTGAGTGGGCCTGGAAGATGTTCAAGCACAAAAGACAATCCCTTTTAGATATAATGCGTGTGTCACTCAACCAGCTTCATTAATTTACTGCACATCCTGTGACCAAGGCCTTTGTAGAAGATGATGGGGTTCCAGTTCCAGTTCCACAGCTTTGAGCAGTCTGGGAGTGTGGTGGGGTGAAACTGCGAGTTTGAATGAGTACCATGCTGATGTGCTGTGCTCTGCACAACTGAAGCAAGCAATGAAGCAATGTGATAGCTGCTCAGGAACTGAGGGAATGGGAATAAAGGATAAAGACATTGACCTGGATGGTGCTGTGCTTGTGGATGACTCAACTCAGCTGCATCAAGCACTACAAGGCAGAAAGAAGCTGATTGACACCTAGTTCCAGTAGATGGGAGCTAGTTGCATTGTGGCAGTAACCTACAGCCTCTATTCACTGCCTTTGTGTTCCCTTTCAATGGCTATCAATAAAAGATCATGCTTGAACTACTGAAGTGAAGGACCATTTTGTTACAGGTATTCGTGTGTCATCGCTATTCACATCAAAAGTAGCTCTGAGGGCCAGTTCTGTCAACGCTTGAAATCTGGATTTCTGATCTTCAGAATTATGTTTGTCAAAATGCTTCCTAGTGAAAATCCTTCTTATCGGGTGTAGCTATTTTTTGGGAAGTTAGGAGTATAATCAATAGCTAGCCTTTTCAGGAGAGGTAGGGAGAAAATTATGAACATTAGCTTAAACTAATTAAGATATTCAGAATACACCTCTATACTGACATGCACAGTGTGTTCCCATTGCTGTTTCATATGGTGACCAATTCTCTGGAACCACAAAGCTAATTTTCAAAGGACATTTAAAAGATCTGTACAAAAGCATCATTATGGTTAAAAAAAACCAATTAAGCTGCAGATGCTAATGTTTCACCCTCTTACTCTTTGCCCTGTTATCACAACATACTTTGTAATGATATGTCAGCATGTTCCACATTATCTTTGGATCTCTTTGATAAACAAAACATGTTTATGAAGGTAATATGTTGGTGCAGTGGGATAAAGATCTCCTGCTGTTTATGTGCCTTCAGGGAATCTTCATCAGCCTTCATAACACTAGCAGCATTTCAGTCCTGTGCATCGTCCTCGCTTCACAGGAATAAATTCAACCATCTGCATTAAAGCTGCTCTATCCTTTAATATAGCCACTGATCAGCTAAGTTGCCACAGATTAAAAGTGATTACTGGGTGAATAGTTAACTTAGAGTTAGTTAAATACGAAGCTTTCCTTCTCAGTTGTGACATTGCCCTTAATCTAGATATCAATTATTTTTAAAGGGTACTGAGGCTGTAGATGTCAATGCAAAAAGTAAGCCAAGAGATGCAAACCATTTGCAAGTAGTTTGGCTATACAACCCACAACCAAATGTAAAACATCAGTGCTTTTACCCCAAATCTGGACGAGAGAAAACACATGCAATCAAATTGTGGTCAATTATGATGGGCTGCCGGATAAATCTTTCCTGTAATATTATAAAAGTGAATGACTGTTTTCTGGGAGGTTCTACATATTGAGGAATATTTGCAATATTTATGCCACAGATTACTTAATCCTTCATTATGAGGGATTGAATAAATTGAAAATCTGATTTCAGCATCTACTGCAATTAACATTTTCACCAAATTGTTTTTCTCTCTCAACTGGATGACAGCTTGCTTAACAACCTTTTAGCTGGATAATAAAGGGTTATCTGGAGACGTTAAATACTTTGCTGAGTTTCAGTTTTGAACATAATAACATTATCTAGTACCTATTTCTTCTAGACTGGGGTCTTGTCTTAGCTGTTCTCTTGTGTACTGCAGAACTATTCACACCTAGAATCAGTCTGAGTATCTTGCATTGAGGAGTGTATCTATACTGCTCAACATCTAATTATATGGTTCTGGCATCCTAGCTCTAATGACACTTCCTTCAGATCTTAACTGGTCATTTATGTGTTTTTCATGTTTTGCTATGTACATTTTAAAAAAAAAATGTTTTGTAAGGCAGAAAGAAAACATTTGGTGCAATTGTAGCAATGCAAGGTCTAAAATCTCACCAGTGAACATCTACAGGCTTTATTGTACATGACTATTTCAAAAGCAAACGAAGTGAGGACGTCCGGCTGGAACTTTATAGATTTGCAAGCCCAGCACCTCTTCATTACAGGAGACTGGGGGATTTGGTGGTGGTGGTTGGAGCATGGCAACGAAGATGAAGAGGAAGTAAAAACCTGGGCATTGTACTGTTTTCAGCAAATTGTGGGGCTGGAGGAGGATTCAGGAGGATGGGGGCATATTATGGGGCACTTCAGAAGTTCATCACTGAAGATTAGTTTGAGAGTTTTGAGTCATTCTCCAACTACTCTTTGCCTGCCAACAGTATTCTAAAAAATACTTACTTGCTGCATCCTGTCTCTCTTTCATCATAATGTTTTCTGACTCCTGGGGTTCTCCACAGCTGACAAATTCAAGTTGGTAGCACAGCCTAAAGAATAGTGTAATCTTCAATATTGTAATAACAGAATTTCTTCTCCAATCTGGGCATATTTAATACCGTTAACTCCAAATAGGGCACATTTGCACTGAAACGAGTTCAGCTTTTATAAATTTGTTAATTTATCCAACTTGACTATTTCCCATTTGATCAGAGGGAATGGGAGTTAAAACATCCTATTTGCCTTTTTCTGTGTTAGTTTGGGTATCCAGGCATCCAAAAGTATATTTGTTGCAAGAATGGTAATGACAATTGGGATAAGTTTCCTTTGAATCTTAGAAAAAATCTAGCCTGCAATTTATTTTCTAATATCCCTCGCTTCGCATCTCCACATTCGTAACCCCATTAAATTCCTTCAGCAGTATTTTCAAATGTTCCGAATCATAGTTGGTAATATTAGGGTGTACATTAACAGATAATATATGCTAATTATTGAGGTCACAATTGAAAATCGTATTCTGATATATTTAAAAAATATTGAGAGTTGAGCTGTGAACTTGTAGCGTCCTTAACACTGAGCAACTCCTTGAGCTTTTTATTGCATTTGCCTATTCACAGCAATGAGAGTAAACAGTGGTTAAGGGATTTATTTCTTAGAGACGTAGGGCTTGCTTTCTAATTTTTTCATGAGAAATGATTGCTAGAAAGGCCATCATTTGATATTCATCCAATCGCCTAGCGATATTGTCGCTGGTCCATTTATTCAGAGATCCTAGGTATGTTTGGGGGACCCAGTTTTGAATCCCACCACAGCAGATGGTGGAATTTGAATTCAATAAAAAAAAATCAGGAATTAACAGTCTAATGATGACCATGGATCCATTATCAGTTGTTGGAAAAAAAACATCTGGTTCACTCATGACCTTTGGGGAAGGAAACTGCAACTTTATCTGGTTTGGCCTACGTGTGACTCCAGACCCATGGAAATGTGGTTGACTCTCACTGCCCTCTGGGCAATTAAGGGTGGGCAATAATGTTGACCTATTCAGTGATGCCCTCATCCCATGAATGAATGACTGAAATCTGGTGCAGGTATATGTTAAAGTGCCATTAGGCAGGGATTTCCAGGATTTTAATTAGTGGCAGGGAATCAATGACAATATATTTTCTGGTGGCTTCGAATGAAACTAGCATGTGGTGGTGTTCCAATCTGCCGCTGTCCTTGGCCCTCTGAGTGGTAGAGATAAGCTGATCTGGAAGATGCTGTCAAAGGACCCTTGGTGAATTGCTGCAATGCATTGTGTATATGATATGCATCAATTGATGCGCGAGTGAGCAAGTGTTCTATTTGGTGAGTGGGGTAGTAACTACGAAAACTGCTTTTCTTGTGTGATGTCAAGGAAACTGGGGAATTTTTCATCACACTTCTGACTTGTGCCTTATAGATGATGATTAATTTGTTTACTTGTGACAGATTCTCAGTCTCCAACCTTGCAGCTACAGTATTCACGTGGCACATCAATTTAATGCTCTGGCAAACAGTAACTCCCAAACAGCAATAGTGTATGGGAATCCCCAAATTAGGCAATGATATTATTGAGGCAACAGAGATAGCTACATTGTCATAGAGTCAGGACATTGCTGATAATTTCTAAATTATTAATTTTAAGGGTTCTATTTTGCACAATGTATCCATTTAGTCAAATACACTTGCAGCTGTTAGAGCTTCCACTGATTTTTCATTCTTTGTATTCTTCTCTCAATTTTGGTTTGGAGATGTGAACTGGGAATCGTTACCTGAGAATAACTTGTGGACGTTGAAACAGTGGTATAAGGAAAACAACAGACCAGACATGCTCTGATTGCTTGTGAGGCCATGTCTGGAGACTAATTGCTAGATGAATCTTGATTAAAAGGGTTCCAACAGACACAGCAACCATGGAAAGAGCATCATGCTTAAACAGTTGGCAGAAGCTGACTACTAGTGAGGTCAGTATCTGGGAATTGATTCCAGCAAGTCTGGGAAAGATCCTATCTTCAAGCAGATGGCAGGTGTTGGCTAGTAATTGAGGCCTTAAGAAGAGCTCAGTCTATCCAGGCAGAACCAGAATTGTACAGGTAACTGTTGGGATAATGTGTGTACCAGCAGTGTGATTTGGCTATAACGTCACTGAAGATTGAAGGAACGGAATTTTCAAGAATGCTTACTTTCGTTGGCAATAATGTGATTCCAGCAGGGATCTGTTTGCACGCTTTGTTCTATGCATGCGCCAATGTCTATGCTGAAAACTCCAAGCCATTCTGCACATGCACTGATGTTCGGGCCAAAGTCTCTGCATTGTTCTGCGCATGTGTGATGTCAGTGCCAGTCTTTGTGCTGTCCTGAGTGTGCCTGATGTCCAACTGCTGACAGAGTAGCTTTCTGTGAGAGGTACTGTACAGAGAGCAGATTTCTAGCATTTTTTAATGCGCTGTGTTAAATTTATTTTTGTTTTAATAATAAGTATGATCTCAAACTTCATTCAGGCTGTGCTATACTTTACATTAGACGTTTGGATGCTTTTTGAGTGATCAGAGTGACTTTTCTACTGGTCTGCCACTAACCGCACTTATCCCATAGGCCCCATTATTTCTATTAGGCGAGTCTTCGCTGGAACAGTGCGACTACAGCATTAGAGGAGAAGTACCTCATTGAGTCACAGAGATGTACAGCACAGAAACAGACCCTTCGGTCCAACTCATCCATGCTGACCAGATATCCCAACCCTATCTAGTCCCGCCTGCCAGCAACCGGCCCATATCCCTCCAAGCCCTTCCTATTCATCTACCCATCCAGATGCCTTTTAAAGGTTGCAATTGTACCAGCCTCCACCACTTCCTCTGCCAGCCATTCCACACATGCACCATTCTGTGTGAAAAAGTTGCCCTTCACGTTTCTTTAATACCTTTCCCCTCCCCCCCTAAACCCATGCCCTCTTGTTCTGGACTCCCTCACCCAAGGAAAAAGACCTTGTCTATTTACCCTGTCCATGCCCCTCATGATTTTATAAACCTGTATAAAGTCACCCTTGTGCATCGGAAAGCGTGTCTCACAAATTTGATTGAGTTTTTTTGAAGAAGTAACAAAGAGGATTGATGAGGGCAAAGCGGTGGACGTGATTTAAAGCGTTTCTCAAGGTTCCCCATGAGAGACTGATTAGCAAGGTTAGATCTCATGGAATATAGGGAGAACTAGCCATTTAAATACAGAGCTGGTTCAAAGGTAGAAGACAGAAGGTGATGGTGGAGGGTTGATTTTCAGACTGGCAGCTTGTGACCAGTGGAGTGCCACAAGGATCAGTGTTGGGTCCACTACTTTTTGTCATTTATATAAATGATTTGGATGTGAGCACAAGAGGTATAGCTAGTATGTTTGCAGATGACACCAAAATTGGAGGTGTAGTGGACAGTGAAGAAGGTTACCCCAGATAACAACAGGATCTTGATCAGATATCCCATTGGGCTGAGAAGTGGCAGATGGAGTTTAATTCAGATAAATGCGAGGTGCGGCATTTTGGGAAAGTAAATCTTAGCAAGACTTATACACTTAATGGTAAGGTCCTAGGGAGTGTTGCTGAACAAAGAGACCTTGAAGTGCAGGTTTATAGCTCCTTGAAAGTGGAGTCGCAGGTAGATAGGATAGTGAAGAAGGCATTTGGTATGCTTTCCTTTATTGGTCAGAGTATTGAGTATAGGAGTTGGGAGGTCATGTTGTGGCTGTACAGGACAGTGGTTAGACCACTGTTGGAATATTGCGTGCAATTCTGGTCTTCTTCCTATCGGAAAGACGTCGTGAACCTTGAAAGGGTTCAGGAAAGATTTGCAAGGATGTTGCCAGGGTTGGAAGATTTGAATGATAAGGAGAGGCTGAAAGGCTGGGGCTATTTTCCCTGGAGCATCGGAAGCTGAGGGGTGACCTTATAGAGGCTTACAAAATCATGAGGGACATGGATAGGATAAATAGACAAAGTCTTTTCCCTGGAGTGTGGGAGTCCAGAACTAGAGGGCATAGGTTTAGGGTGAGAGGGGAAAGATATAAAAGAGACCTAAGGGACAACTTTTCACAGATAGGATGGTATGTGTATGGAATGAGCTGCCAGAGGAAGTGGTGGAGGCTGGTAATTGCAAACTTTAAAAGGCATTTGGATGGGTATATGAATAGGAAGAGTTTGGAGGGATATGGGCCGGGTACTGGCAGGTGGGGCTAGAATGGGTTGGGATAACTGGTCGGTACAGATGGGTTGGACCGAAGGGTGTGTTTCCATTCTGTACATCTCTATGACTCTATCGATGAAACAAATATCTCTGCAAGAGGCCCAGAATTCAATTCCCTAGTTTCCCACGGAGTTCTAAGGTACACTGATCAGGTCCTGGGGATTTATCCACTCTTATGCATTGTAAGATATCCAGCACTTCCTCCTCTGTAATGTGGACATTTTTCAAGATGTTACCATCTATTTCTCTACTTTCTATATTTTCAATGTCATTTTCCACAGTAAACACCGATCAAAATATTCACTTAGTATCTCCCGCATTTCCTGTGGCTCCACACAAAGGCCATCTTGCTGATCTTTGAGAGGCCCTATTGTCTCCTTAGTTACCCTCTTTTCCTTAATGTATTTGTAAAAACCCTTTGGATTCTCCTTAATTCTATTTGTCAAAGCTATCACATGTCTCCTTTTTGCCATCCTGATTTCCCTCTTAAGTATACTCCTACTACCTTTACACTTATCTAAGGTTTCACTCAATCTATCCTGTCTGTACCTGACATATGCTTTCTTCTTTTTCTTAACCAAACCCTCAGGTACTTTAGGCATCCAGCATTCCTTATACCTACCAGCCTTTCCTTTCACCCTAACAGGAATATACTGTCTTTGGACTCTCGTTATCTCATTTCTGAAGTCTTCCCATTTTCCAACCATCCCTTTACCTGCGAACATCTGCCTCCAATCAGCTTTTGAAAGGTCTTGCTTAATACCGTCAAAATTGGCCTTTCTCCAATTTAGAACTTCAACTTTTAGATCTGGTCTATCCCTTTCCATCACTAGTTTAAAACGAATAGAATTATGGTCGCTGGCCCCAAAGTTCTCCCCCACTGACACCTTTATTTCCCAAAAGTAGGTCAAGTTTTGCACCTTCTCTGGTAGGTGCATCTACATACTGAATCATAGCATTTTCTTGTACATGCTTAACAAATTCCCCTCTGTCTAAACCCTTAACACTATGGCAGTCCCAGTCTATGTTTGGAAAGTTAAAATCCCTGGCCATAACCACCCAATTATTCTTATAGATAACTGAGATCTCCTTACAAATTTGTTTCTCAATTTCCCGCTGACTATTAAGGGGTCTGTGGTACAGTCCCAATAAGCTGATCATCCCTTTTTTATCTCTCAGTTCCATCCAAATAACTTCCCTGATTGTATTTTTAGGAATATCCTCCCTCAGCACAGCTGTAATGCTATCCCTTATCAAAAATGCCACTCCCCCTCCTCTCTTGCCTTCCTTTCTGTACTTCCTTTGGCATAGCATTTGTATCCTGGAACATTAAGCTGCCAGTCCTGTCCATCCCTGAGCCACATTTCTGTAATTGCTATGATATCCCAGTCCCATGTTCCTAACCATGCCCTGAGTTCATCTGCTTTCCTGTTAGGCCTCTTGCATTGAAATAAATGCAGTTCAATTTATTAGTCCTACCTTGTTCTCTGCTTTGTCCCTGCCTACCTTGACTATTTGACTCGCTTATTTTCTTAACTATACCAGTCTCAGATTGATCTCTTTCCTTACTGTCTCTGTCATTGTTTCTTTTAACAGTGTTGTCGAGGAGTCAGGCATGGCTGCTGACAAGACAGCATGAAGAGTTGAAAGCTCCCTGATTAATCTGCTACATCAGCTTCTGGTAGTCGAAAGAGTGGAAAGCTGAATGAGAACTATTGCCGCCTGTGCCTGGGTGAACTGAGAAGGTCACGCTGATTAATGGCCTCATAAAATCAAGCAAGGAGTACACATCTATGTCTGTGAAATGATGCAAAGTGAAAGCCATTTAAGTAATCAGGCCAGTTTTGTTACTTATCCTGTTTGTCTGTCTTTGTATGAATAGGGGCTGTAAACAAATGTTTTGGGTTTAAAGCACAGGCATTAATTAGATTACTGAGCTGTTTGATTTTCTGTCTGCTAAACCCTAAGCCTAACTCTAACCCAATCCTGACCTGAAACGTCAACTTTCCTGCTCATCCGATGCTATCTGACCCGCTGTGCTTTTCCAGCTCCACACTTTATCAACTTGGACTTCCAGCATCCAATCATTTCTATCTCCTATTCTCACAGGTGACTGCAGAAGATTATATTGCACCATTTTGAAAAGCTGGGTGATGTCCTGTTCAATATTTGTCCTTCAACAAATATCACAAGAACAGATTATCTTGTTTCTATTACATTGGTGCAGTTGCAACAGTGGTATACTTCACAAAAGTACTTTACTAGCTGAAAAGTGTTTCAGAAGTTCCTGTAGTTGCGAAAGGTGCAAGATAAAACAAAAATTTACTTTATTGCTCGCTTTTCAGAGTGTAGAGAAAAATCAGTTTAAAATATCAGTAAATCTTGGAAATGAATGTTTAGTTCATAATGGAGGTGTACGTTGAGATATGCAAGACGAGTTCAACCATTGTGCATCATTCACAAGTTTAATTGGTTTTTATTAGGCAGTGAAGGAAGTGGAGTTAATTTTAGATATCAACTGTGATCTGAAATTATTTTTTGTGGGTATATTAACTTCGCATTCATCAGACAATGAAGTTTCAAACTGCACTATGGCTAGTTGCAAATTCATATTCAATTTCAAAATATTTGTTATTGAAAAGCGTGGTTCACTAAAACAAACTTATCAAGCAGTCTGATGACCATGAAATAAACAACTGGCTTATTGTGCGAAAGACAATGGGAAAAAGAATCTCTGTCCTCATCCATTCTGGACCAGATTAATTGTTGATTCTTTGTTACTTCAAGAAGTGGCCTGGGAAGCTACACAGTTGGATTAAGCTATTGACATGGACCACAATGGTACTGCTTTCTCAGGAGGAGCACTTCTTCCCTTCTCACATTTCGGAGCAGCCAAAATATGTGTTTGTTTCTGTTTCTTTCATGTGATTTTCCTGGAATAGATGATTAACCCAAGGCTGGAGCTTAAATGGTGCATCAAACATGATTGACCAAAACAAACTCTTTCTTTGACCGTCTGACATATGTACTTCAGAAGGATTTACAGGTAGATGCTTTATGTTGGTGCTGGCCAAAATTCTCATTCCCAATCTCTCCCATCCTCTGTTGCCTAAGTTCTGTATAAGTTTAATCATTGTAAATGTGTGTTTCTCTGAAATATGCTTCATGTGCATGATTCAATGAAGGGAGAAACAGGAAATTTGCAAATCAGGCAGATTGATCGTGGTTTAATGAGGTTTCAGAATTAGTATTTCTCTGTGGACCACCATTTGTTTTTTCTTTCACTTCAACTATGGCGATTGATCATCAAAATCTAGCACTTCGCTTGTTTCCGAGTTGTTATTAAACTCGTACAAAGTTTGACTGCACATATTGATGTCAGACCTTCCAGCAAAGGAAGCAATCAGCTTAAAGAAGATTGCACAACTCAGAAACTGCAATCAACTTGGAGTAATTTGATCAACTACACATAGTCACGGAGAGATGGGATGACACAATGTAATCAGCCAGTAAAGTTGTGGAAGGGACCTCTTTCCTTTACTCTGCACTCAGGACGATGTCTGGGGTTCGCCGATTACTGTGGTGGTCTCTCTCCAGCAGGCTCTGAAACTTCAAAGATTGGGAATGCTGCACTAGGGCAACTCTGCTGGAGAGAGACCACTGAACCAAACTCACTGTTTATAGCCTGACCAGAAAGTCACACAGTAATTGTGACCGCCACCAATACCTGGGCAATTCTCTGTCTTGTGTGGAACAACGGCCACCTGGTACCTACTCACTCGGGCAGTAACCTGAGAGAGATAAAAACCCCCTTGAGTGGGTGGTTCGAATCACCCAGATTAACCTTCAGTCCTTGACACTGGAATTACAGCCTGGGATCTCTGTGAACACAGCCAGAATCGGTGTACCATAGGAGCACAGACAGACTCAAAAACGAGTTCAAAATTACCAGTGAACCTTACTACAGAAAACTCAACTTGCCCAATCCACACAATACCTCGATGAAATTTATACTCTACATTATGATGTAAAATATAAGAAAACTGGAGCAGACACAACATAAATTTTTAACCTTACACAATTTACAGGGTGCTTATATTTTAAGAATTACACAACCACCCTCCCCCCTATGCCTAACCAACTACGCTAGAGTACGAGTATCCCAGGCCTGAAAATGGCTTCTTACGGTCTCAGAGGGACTTGTTGTTTGTCCGGTGGGGCTCCCTCTCTGTCTGGGGTGTTGTTGCAGACTTCCAAAGTCCGAGGTCGCAGACTGGGTCGATGTCTTCAGTCCCAACGGTCTTCAGAGATGCAGCAAGCTCAGAGCTTTACCCTTGTGTTTCCAAAGGGTGGGCCAGCTCCACCCCTCGGGTAATTCCGTTTCACAGAGCATCTTCGGAGATTGTTGGGGCCAGATTAATCTCATCATTCATGAAAACAAAAGGTTTGATACAGTCCCAAATTTACTGAACTGAAATTTTGATGACTTCATGGAGCCTCCAAAACTGTTTTCAGATTAGAGTAAAACATTATACCATTAACTAGATACGCTCCATTGTTCACCATTTGTATGCCTGTCCCTTGATTCGGTGTCTGGCAGGTGCCATTTTGTTGGTTGAGTTGTCTCATACCTCTGAGAATCTCTGTCCCCAGAAGAAAGTGTGTCCTTATGCTGGCAGGCCTGCTGGGAAATCCTGCCTGCACAGTTGCCAGGTTGACTAGCCTTTCACAAAAGGCCATTTTCTTTCAGTTTTTCCTTTTAAAACTGGGGATTGCCCTGAAACTGCTACAAAGTCCACTCTGACACAAAGGTGACCTAGATGCAGAGTATTTTATGTGTACCTATTCCATGAGCAGTTATTCATTTTAAATTAAATTACATTAAACATCCCCATACTTAGTAGAAGCAAACTGAATCTAATTTGTGATCAGTCCACCTGTCCATTCATTCAGTCAGTTCGGAAGAGAAGTTGTAATGTCACTGAACAAGTGGTCAAGTATCCCAGGCTAATGAACACGGACTTGAATGCCAACATAACTGACTGTGAAATTTAAATTCAATAAAAATTTGAGACTAACACAGTAGCTTGAAGGGAACCATTGTCAATTGCTGTAGAAACCCATCTGAATCACTATTGTCCTTTCAGGAAGGCAATTTGTCATCTTTACCGTGCTCTGGCTTACACGTGATTTTGGACCCACAGCAAAGTAATTGGCTCTTAATCGACCCTCTGAACAAAGCAAGATGGGAAATAAATGTTGATCTAGCCAGTGATGGCCACCTCCCATTAACAAAATTAAAAAATAGTCTACCATAAGGCTATAGACGTAAAAGTAGCATTTTGCAATGTTATAAACACATCTTCTACAGTGATCAAGTTAACGATTGAACCTTGAACAGAAAGCCTCCAGCTCAGAAGCAGGACTCTACCACAGCAACGTAAGATTGCTGCACAGAGAGCGATTGTTTTTGGTAATATATGCTGGTCTTCTGACACCTACAGGTTGAGGAAAAAAAACTTCTGTCTATTATTTATGCTACTAATCTAAACTATGAACCCTTCATGTAAAGTGTAACATCTAGGGACAAAAGTTCTTGCTCATCCAACAGCACCTGAATGCTGGCCTGATCGTATCTATAGAAAAACATATTCTTCAATATTCTCAACTTATTTCTTCTTTATGTATTCCCCACCTCAGAGTACAAAATGCAAATTTAACTTTCAAAAACATTAGATTGTTTGGTTTTACTATCAAATGAAAGTGTTTGCATTTCAATGTTTGGGGGAAATAGAATAGACCTTTGCTGTTGCCAATGGTGAATGCAAAGATTGCAACTTTTATTTAGATGTCAGGTAAATCATATTTGGTTTGCTCCCTCCATCAGCTTAAGACTAATTCTTGATAATTTTTCCACCCAGATGTATCCTTCTTTGGGAGAGATTAGGATGATCAAGAAATTGCAATTATCTCTGTAACTATGAAAAAAAAGAGGAGATTTTTCATAAACCAGAATTAATAGAGAAAAATATATAAAAAGAAATGACTGGAAATGAGCTGTGCTGACAGAGCCTGGAACTTCAGAGATCAGTTTATACATTACACTGATGAATCATTAACTTAAAAATCCAAGACACCATTTGACAATCTCTGACCAATATCCATGTCCATAACTGCTAATTTCGGATGTTTTAGGCTTTCACAATTCTCAACATTAAACAGAAAGTTGATTTGGCTTAGTTTTTTTCTGCTCTATAAGAAACAATGCATGAAACAGTTTAATGAATTCAGATAAGACAATCTAATTTGAAATAGAGGGTTGATTATGTGCAAATGAGGAAAACTACAGTCGCAAAAGATGTTAATGAGGATGGGAATTCAAAATGGTGCAGGTAAGAAAACACGATGGAAATCAAAAGAAAGGAAAAGATTTTGTAGCAAGTGAGAAGCAAAAGTGAAGTGTAATAGAGGAGACATTATCACAGCAGCACCTTCCAATTTTGTAGCATTTGTCGCACTGAAAAAGAATTATCAACTCAGCTTGCACAGTGGAAGTTGAGAAATTATTTTATTTAATAAACTATTGGGCTAATGATTAGAACAGAAAGCCTTTCAAATGAGGGGAGGAAATAGGAATGTGGTACTGGTAGGGAACAGTATAATTAGGCAGATTGATACTATTTTCTGCAGCTATAAATGAGAGTCCTGAAGTCTGTGTTGAGAGAACTAAAAGAGGAAGGGTAGGGATCAATCAACATTGTCCACGTTGGTATCAACAACACTGGTAACACTAGAAGGAGGATTTGCTGAAATAATTTGAACAGTTGGAAAGTAAATTGAAAAGCAGAAACTCTAAGATCTTGGGATTCCCATCTGATTTATGGGCAAAATGGCACAGGACAAATAAAGTAAAGGAGTTAAATGTGTGTCTCAACAATTGTGCAGAAGGAATGGGTTTCAGCTCATGGTGTGCTGATACTAATATTGGGGTAGCAGAGAGCTGTTCCAGTGGGTCTCACCTGAACCTATGTTGGGATCAGTGTCCTTGTGAAATCAATAAGGACTGTAGAGAAAACTTTAAGCAAAATAGAGGAGGGAGGATTCAGAAGAAGGGGAAGAGCAAGCTTCCAATGCAAAAAGAATATGCAGCATTACAGAGCAATTACTTAGGTAATGATACACAGAGTGGAACTGAAACGGTCAGGAATCCAGTGCGATGCCACACAGGGGAAAGAAGTGGCCCTTAAAGGCACCTAAATAAAATAAATAGATTAATGGCATAAGTGTAGGTTAATTAATATTATCTTATTGCTATTATGGAGACCTCATTAAGCTCAGTTGGCTGGATGGCTAGTTTGTGAAGCAGCAAGATGCCAACAGCATTGGTTCAGTTCTCATGCCGGCTGAAGGACTCTCCTTTACAATCTTTCCTCTCACCTGAGGCATAGTAACCCTGTAATTAAACCATCACAAGTTGTCTCTAACGAGAGAGTAGCCCCTGGGTTCTGGTAAGACCATGCCGACTTTACCTTTTACAAATAGAACAAAGCTGTGAACTAAAGGCAGGAAGGAAAGAGTAGTTGTGTTTGTATGGGATGGAATAAGTACAATAGCAAGAAATGGTCTTGGATTGGAAGATGTAAAATCCATAGAGCTGGAGGTAAGCAATAACAAGGGGAGGAAAACAGTGGTGAGAGTAGGATATAGATATTTATTAGTAGGTATACTGAAGGGAAGAGAATGAATCAGGAATAAAGAGGGCTTGTGCACCCATAAATGACCATTTGGTGGGGAGTCCTCATTAGGGCTGAGGAGCTGAACATCAAGGACACCATCATCCATTTTGGCTCTTCCTTCCCTGCTGTGGCCAGTTTTCTCCTGCACTGAGAGAAAAGGACAGATTGAGTTAGATGAAAACTGATGTCACAGGTATGGACATCAGGCTGGTCCAGGTGATGGAAAATTGGTGAAGTTTCCCGGTGAGTGTGTCGGAGGCACAGAAGCTGTGCAGGGTTAGTATTGTGCAAGGATTGGATGGTTGTCAGTAAATGAGGGAAGATGTTTTACACACAATACTGAGAGCGGTAGAGCATTACTCTTGGTGAGAGTTGAGTGCATAGTAGGGATAGAAAAAGTGTAAAGAGTGAAAGAAGAAAGAAAAGTGTGACTCTTACCCTGACAAAGCAGAGAAGAAGTCTTTTTGCAGTACCACTGAGCATTCATCCACATGGCTGAGACTATAGTGCCCATGTCACTACCTCGAAACAGGCTGACAGGGTATGTTGTTGTAGCCTCTGTTGCCAGTCCTGTGAATAGTGGATGCCCTCCCTCTGCAGCAACCCATCCACAAAGACCTGTCTGTAAAGCAGGGTATAAATTTCACCTTCTCCACCAAGTCTAGGACAAACGTCACAAACTGTGCAGGGCAGATCCAGACTGCCAGCACTTTTAAATATCATGCCAGTCCCAGGACTCTTAGTCTATTCTGCAACTTCCCAGCAGTGGTGAGTTCTTCTTGCTACAGTGAGTGGTAAAGTCTATCTAGCATCAAATGAGTTGGGAAAGGGGTATGTGGCATAGGGCTAGGGTAGTTAATGATGAAAATTTGAGACATTTGACAGAAGAAAACTAATTACACTCCATGGAGAAAAACCCTCTGTGAAAAGTTATGCTTGGCCAAAATTTGGAAAATTTCAACCCAAAGAGGCTTAAGCCTTAGGTACAGCACAGTGACTATGACAAAGAAAAAATGTATGGTCAAACAGCTGAATTATAAGAAAAAAATTAAAATTTGATACTAATTGGCATTGTAAATGGCCATTTTGCACCTTTCTGGTGGTCACTCAATACCTGCATCACATCCACACTCCCCCAAGATAAAGAAAGTGGCATGGGCTCCATTTTGTTTCAAAACTGTGGCATTGCAATGACCAGGGCTGGAGTAGACATTTGCAACCAAGCTAGCCATTTAAGCACACCTCGGCTGAATATTTCTGAATATACCTTTATTTTACCTTAAACCACAGCTCCTTTGACATCTCCTTGTGCAAATTACCAATAACAAGTCTTCTCAAGCAATGTGCTGATGATGGGCAGAGTACAGTGGTAGTTTAATCACTTGCAGATTTCAATGCACAAATCAGAGAGAGCCAAACAATCAGAACTTCTCAAGCACTGCTGTTGAATGTAAAACTATACCTCATTGAAGGCAAATTCCAATATTACTGAATAATGAAAGCCAAGAACAATGTTCACTGTCCATTGTATTAGTGCTGAACAGCTATAATATACGAATGGAAAATGAATTCACCTACTGACACCCATTGCATGTCAAGATGAATGGATCATTTACTCTTTCTCTAACATCAGCAACATGTACTTATATAGCATCTTTAATGCAATAAAATACTCCCAAAGTATTTCACAAAGATATTATGAAACAAAATATGACAATAGTCAGCAAGATTTGTGTGAGGAAAATCATGTCTCACAAATTTGATGGAGTTTTTTTTGAGGAAGTTACCAGAAAGATTGATGAGGGCTGAGCAGTAAATGCTGTTAACTTGGACTTTAGTAAAGTCTTTGACAAGGTTCCACATGGCAGACTAATTAGTAAAGTTGGATCACATGGGATTCATGTGAATTTGCCAATTAGATACATAATTGGCTGAAGGGCAGTAAACAGAGAGTGGTAGAGGACGTTTATTTCAGACTGGAGGCCTGTCACCAGCGGTGTTCCACAGGGATGGGTTATGGATCCTCTTTTGTTTGTCATTTATACAAATGACTTGGACAAGAAGAAAGAAGGCGTGGTCAGTAAATTTGTGGGCGACAACAAAATTGGTGGCATAGCAGACAGTGAAGAATGTTTTTTTGATGAAGGGGTCAATGGACTGAAAAATGGCATATGGAGTACAATTAGGATGAATGTGAAGCATTGCATTTTGGTATAACAAACAAGGGTAGGGCTTATACAATCAATGGTAGGGCCTTGGACAGTGTTGTAGAACAGAGGAACTTAGGGGTTCAGGTACATAATTATTTGAAGTTTGTGTCACCTATAGACAGGGTGGCTATAAAGGCATTTAGCATGCTGGTCTTCATTGTTCAGTCCTTTGAGTATAGGAATTGGGAAGTAATGTTAAGGTTGTGTAGAACGTTGGTCAGGCCTCTTCTGGAGTACTGAGTCTGGTTCTGGATGCCCAGTTATAGGAAGGATATTATTAATTTGGGGAAGGTTAGGAAGTGATTCAACAAGATGTTGCCGAGTATGGAAAGGTTGAGTTATAATGAAAGGCTGGATAGATAGGGATCTTTTTCACTGGAGCATACGAGGTTGAGACGTGACCAGATAGAAGTTTATTAAAAAATGGAGGTATAGATAGAATTAATGGTAGTTGTCTTTTCTCTAGGATGGGGGATTTCAAGACAAGGGGGGCACATTTTTAAGGTGAGAAAAGAGAGATTTTAAAAAGACATGAGAGGTAAATATGTACACAGATGGTGCTTCATGTGTGGAATGAAGTGGAGGATGTGGATACAATTGCAATGTTTAAAAGACATTTGCATAAGTTCAAAAACAATGAAGGTTTGGAGGGATATGGCCTGGAACAGGCAAGTGAGACGAGTGTAGTTTGGGATTATGTTCGGCATGGACTGGTAAGACCAAAGAGTCTGTTTCCATAAGGCCATAAGACATAGGAGTAGAAATTAGGCCATTCAACCCATCAAGTCTGCTTCACCATTCAATAAAGTTTCTCAACCCCATTCTCCCACTTGCTCCCAGTAACCCCTGATCCCTTTGATACTCAAGAACCTATCTATCTTTGTCTTAAATATGCCAAGGAGTGCACGGTAGCTCAGTGGTTAGCACTGCTACCTCACAGCTCCAGGGACTCAAGTTCGATTCCAGCCTAGGGTGACTGTCTGTGTAACTGTACATTCTCCTCGTGTCTGTGTGGGTTTCCTCCAGGGTGCTCTGGTTTCCTCCCACAGTCGAAAGATGTGCAGTTTTGGTGAAATGGCTGTGCTAAATTGTCCTTAGTGTTCAGCGATGTGTAGGTTGAGTGCATCAGGGGTAACTGTAGGGGAATGGGTCTGGGTGGGTAACTCTTCAGAGGGTCGGGTGTGGACTTGTTGGGCTGAAGGACCTGTTTCCACACTGTAGGCATTTAATAGAATTCTATAGAGCTCTTAGTGGAGCTGAGAGTTGGAGGAGAAAGGAGAGAGAGGTAGTTAGAAGGATGGAAAATAAGCAGGGTATTAAGAGTTAGCCTTGCACTCCTAAATAATCCAGTATTAGGAAGCAATTTTCAGATGAGAGCAGAGCCCAGTAATGCATTAATTGATCGAGTTAAATTTGACAGTGAATAGCTAGACCAAGGTCTGCCATATCTGCTCTAATCTGCATTCCTTGGACTTAAGGAGATGAGGTCATCTCTGAGGAAGTGCATGATGAGAGGGAGCATTAATTTTAATGGGAGTGAGGCATTGATAGTGGAAGTAAATGTATTGTTGAGCAGATTGGTAACTGCAGAAATGTTGTGGTGAATGCTGGGCCAAACATGAGATAGGTGGGATTTTGTCTCACCATTGGCAGCTGTGCCTTCAGCTGATAGTCCCTTAACTCTGGAAATCCCAACATAAAGCTTCCTGACCCTCCAGCATTCACTCCTCATTTGATATCCTTTTTACAATCTGCCTCATTGTCCAAGCTTTTAGTCAATCAGTCTAACATTTCATCCAGCAATTTTTCTTTTAATTATTGTATTCCTGTGAAATTGCTTTAATGTCCTGTAGAATCCCCAACGTAGCAGACTTCAAAGAAATGGCCCAGGAGATTGAAGATTCCTCTGAGCAATTCCTCTGTGCTTGGAATTATCTGAAAGTATCCATTTAAATTGTAAACTTCAGAGAGCTGCACCGAAGTTGAGTAAAGAGTTACTCAGGAAAAGTTAGACAATTAAATACATAGTCCAACTCCTGAGTAACTATTAACCTGACCCCATAGTTACCTCACGTAGCCCCAACCATACCTCTCCAGCCCACTTACAATCCTGACATGAAACCCCTGGAATCTAACCAACCACTCTGCTACTGACTCCCTCCCTCCCTGCTCACGCTTTCTGGGCCGGACCATCTCCTGTACCTCTCCACTCCCACTTGTACCCAATCCCCTTCATGCACTGTAGGCCCAAACCCCTGTGTCCTACTGCTTGACCTGAAACCCCTTCCCCCACCACTGAATTTGACACCACTACAGACACAACCCAGTCTGATATGCTGAGGATTTGAGCCCTCTTCACTTGGTCTGGAGCTAATTTCCCCCACAATCCATACACCAGATCACACATCACTCAGTCTGGACCCACTGTCTCTTTTGCCCGCACCCTGTTTTCCCCACTCCAAACCCGATCTTTAAACACCATCACCTCCATCCCCTTCTTGTCCCCAAACACCTCTGGGAACCAGCCCACCCTTTCATGACTCCAGTTGACCTATCTTTGAACTCCATACTCACTGGACCAGGAAACCCCCTCCCCATGCGACTTGACCCCCATTCTTCCACCATCCCTAACAAAGCTGATTTCTGCCAACCACAGGCTCATCCATGTTCCCCAACCCCCAAACTGACATTCACCTTCCCACCATCCTGGACAGATCGGATTTCTCCTATCCAATGCAACCTCTCCTAAATAGTGCAATTCTTACCTCTTCCCTTGCCGCCTTTCACTCTTGAACCTTACCCCCCACCCACTTGGCATCCTACCAATCTGACATACTATTCCCCTGCCAACCTACTCCCTACCCAGCTAGCGCCCGACTTACCTCTTCCCAGTTGGCACCCTGTTTACCTGAGACCCTTACCCAGTTGGCATCCTAATCTTATGCTTACCTTATATACTTGCCATTGACAGCAGTTTAGTAAAGTAGCTGGCTGTGATTTTGCAACTTCAGAACATGGCAGGGGACTGCTGTGAAAAGGAGGGTGTGGTTTGTCTTTCCCTGACAGTTCTGAGCAACCAAAGAACTGTCAGACTGGAAGTATGACTCCACATTTCCACATAAGATTGCCACTCTTCAGAAAATCTGAACCATTTTGCGTTGACTTACATAGATTTGTAGGTCCAGGCGGCTTTCATTCCAAGAAAACAAAAACCATGGCACGACAATTTGAAGTTGCTGTTCACCCTGAAAGGATTGTTAACTGTAGTGATAACAGTGTAGAACTTCAAAAGGTCATAGACAAGTTGGTGAATAAATAAGGTTCAATGTAGAAAAGTGTGAAACAATACATTATAGCAACATAAACATGGAAAGGTAGTTTAAGATGAAGTCTACACTCAAAATGGTGTGCAGGAGCAAAGAGTTCAGGCTGCATATTTATAAAAATGGTTAAACACAGGAGAGATGGTGAGAGTACTTAATCAAGCGTAAAGTATTCTAAATGTAGGAACAAATTACTGCAGATGCCTGACCTGCTGTGACCGACAGTATTTGTTGTTTCTAATGCAGTGTTCTAATTTAGATTAACACAGGGATAGAGCTGTGATTATGCTGAACTTATAGAAGAGAAAGGTGAGAGCTCAGCTGGAGTATTGTCTACACTTTTTTGTGCCACACTTTAGGAAAGATGTGAACACATTTGGGAGAATGTGTAAGAAGTTTATGGGAATGGTTCTTGTTCTTGGGTGGTAAGCTTCAGTTGTGAAGATGGATTGTAGAACTAGGGATTGTTTTCCATGGAGAGGAGAGAGCTAAGAAGGGAGTTGACTGAAATTTTAAAATCTTGAGAAATCTGGACAGTCAGACGGGGGAAACTACTCCTGCTCATAAAGGGATTAAAAAAAGAGAGAGAGCACAGATTTAAAGTGATTTGCAAAAGAAATAAAAGCAATAAGGAAAAGAAAATAAACTCACACAGCACATGGTTCAGGTCTGGAATGCACTGCCTCTAAGTGTGGTGCAGGCAGGCTCAATTATGGCATTCAAAAGGACATTAGATGATTACTTAATTAGGAACAATGTGTAGGATTATGGGGTAAGGGCAGAGAATGTCACTAAGTCATAATACTCATTGGGAGAGGCAGTGCAGAGATGATGGAGCAAATGCCCTATTTCTACACTGTAGCAATCCTGTGATACTGTGATACAGTGAGATTATATTTATAAAATATTCAAAAATGCATTATTTCAGTTTATGCAACAGAAGCATTTTTGTTACATAATAGACTTGTGTTGTCAACAGAAGTCTTGTAACCCTGCCAAAGACAATTTTATTAATGCAATGTTTGCTAAAGAGCTTTCAGAAAAAAATGAATTACACACACACACATACACACACACATATATATATAATATATATATTTCTTATTCTTCCTTAGATATAACACAAAGTTACAGTAGCATATAAAGCTGATACAACATTTGAAAGCAACACATGAATAGAAAATGTCAAGGACAAGACTGAAGAAAAGAAACTTATGGGAGTGGATTCATTGAATAACATATTGATGGGACTCAAATAGCTAATATATATATCTCAGAGCTTTATAAAGGTGATGAATAGTCTGTGCAGGTTTCCATCTCTTGGCACTGTAGTTAGAATGGAGCTGTGCAATTACGAAATGCTCTTGAATCACATTAGTCGAGAGTTGACATAGGTGATCTGCTATCCTCCCAGATTTGTTGAGTACATTTTCGTTAGTCAGTAACCTGGTCTACCCAGTGCCTGATAAACATTTACAATTGGATAGTTTTCTACTTCAACCTTTCCAAACCAGAAAGGTTGAGTTATTGACTTTTCTTCTCAGTGTAAAATGTATTTAAAGTTGACATTTTGCAAATTTTGGACCTAAAAGCTCAAAATCAGGTAATCTTTGTTTTTGACCAACATTTCTAATCAAGTGAGAAGTGACTAACTTCTTCAATGAACAGCCCAAGTGCTTAACACAGAGTCTGAGAATCATACAGCATAGAAACAGGTCTTTTGGCCCACCACGCCTGGTTGATGTGGAAGCACTAGCTTTTGGAGCACTGCTCCTTCCTCAGGTGGTTGTGGAGTATAAGATCATAGGACACAGAATTTATAGCAAAAGTTTACAGAGTGATGCAACTGAAATTATATATTGAAAAAGACCTGGATTGTTTGTTAAGTGTCTCATCTTTTAGAATGTGCATGTTGGTTTCAGTTCTTTCATATGAAAATTCCAGAACCTTTTTAAAGTTACATTCTCAAGCGCTATTAATAATAGATGCTATGTTGACCCAGGTAATGCATTGAAGGTGTGAGGTGCGTAGTGTGAAAATGTCTGTGCCACAATGTTCAGACTGATTCTCATCTAAAAAAGGGATTTACAGAATCTTACATGGATTCATGCAGTTTTTGAGTAAAGTAAAATGTAATTCCGCAAGTACACATTCACCCCACAAACTTCTATGTGTGTGCGCATGTGGGTGTGTGTGTGTGTGTGTGAGGGGGCATGAGTGTCTGTGAGACAGTGTGTGTATGTGTATGTGTGTGAGTGTGAGTGTAAAGGGGTGAGTCTGAGTGGAGAACTGTTTATCGAAGGTGAAAACGTTGTCTTTAAGGATAAATCAAATGACTTGTAGGATGGATGCTCAAAGATTGGCAGTTGTTGGTGTTGAGTACTGAGACTGTTGCCACGATGCCGTAATTTTGGAGGATAGTGGTATAGAATGCTGAAACGTCTGTCGTGATGAGGAACGTTCCCGGTTCGACTGGTTCGTGGGTGCTGAGCTTCTGTAGGAAGTCTGCAGTTTTGCGTCAGAAGCTGGGGTCCCCTGGACAATGGGTTTCAAGATGCCTTCGACATAGCCAGAGAGGTTCTCACACAGGGTCCCATTGCCTGATATGATGGGACACCCTGGTGTGTTGGCTTTGTGTATCTTTGGAAGGTAGTAGAAGTCACCTATGTGAGGAGGACGTGGGATGAGGGGGCATAGGGAACTCTGAAGGACAGGATCCAAAGTCTTGATCAATGTGTTTAGCTCATGGGTGTGCTCTTTGGTTGGGTCGGCCTGTAGTTTTCCTGGTTGTTCAGTTGTTGGTACACTTCGTTGCAGTAGTCTGTTCTATTCTGAATAACGTTCAGAATATCCTGACAGTTTGAGCATACTGTCAAGAAATATATAAATGCCAGATTCATCAGCTGTACCCACAGGGAGAGCACAATATCACCCGGTCACAACACAATGCCATCCATGCTCTCAAAATCAATCACCACATTGTCATCAAACCAGCAGATAAGGGAAGAGCCATCATCATTCAGAGTAGAACAGATTACTGCAAGGAAATGTACCAACAACTGAACAACCAGGAACACTACAGGCAAACAACAAGCCGATCCAACCAAAGAACCCATGAGCTAAACATATTGATCAAAACTTTTGATCCACTCCTTCAGAGTTCCCTATGCCCCCTCATCCCACGTCTCCTCACGTAGGCGATTTCTGCTGCCTTCCGAAGATACACAAAGCCGACACACCAGGATGTCCCATCATATCAGGCAATGGGACCCAGTGTGAGAACCTCTCTGGCTATGTCGCAGGCATCTTGAAACCCACTGTACAGGAGACCCCCAGCTTCTGTCGCGACATTGCAGATTTCTTTCAGAAACTCAGCATCTACTTGAACCGGGAACGTTCCTCATCACAATAGGCATTCAACACTCTAAACCAGTATCTTCCAAAATGATGGCATCGTGGCAACAGCCTCAGTACTCAACACCAACAACTACCAATCTCCGAGCACCCATCCTACAACTCATCTGATATATCCTTGAACACAACATTTTCACCTTTGACAACCAGTTCTTCATTCAGACTCACGGAACAGCCATGGGGACTAAATTTGCACCCCAATATGTCAACATTTTCATGCACAGGTTCGAACAAGGTTCTCTATGTAAGACCTCTAACTAATAGTATACACCAGGTATATTGACAACATTTTCTTCCTCTGCACCCATGGTGAGGGGTCACTGAAACAACCATACAGTGATATCAATGAGTTTCATTCCACCATCAAACTCACAGGGGGCGACTCTCTAGTATCTGTCTCATTCTTGGACACATGTATCTCCATCAAGGATGGACACCTCAGTACCTCAGTCGACCGCAAACCCATGGACAACCTCACGATGCTACACTTCTGCAGCTTCTACCCGAAATATATTAAAACAGCCATCCCCAATGGACAAACCATACGCAGACACAGGATCTGTTCAATTGAGAAGGAACATGATGGTCACTTGGAAGTACTCAAGGGTGCCCTTGTAAGAATGGGGTATGATGTTCAACACATCAACCGCCAGTTTTACAGCGAGAGACCGTGATGACCCCCTCAGGAGACAGACACGAGCTGCAACTGACAGGGTACCCTTCGTTGTCCAATACTTCCCAGGAGCCGAAAAGCTATGCCATGTTCTTTGCAGCCTGCAACCCATTATCAATGAGGATGAGCACCTTGTCAAGACCTTACCTGGGCCTCCACTCTTCACCTTTAAGCAACCACCAAACCTCAAACAGATCATGGTTCTTAACAAACTGCCTGGCTTTCAGGACAACACCATACAACTTTGTCTTGGCAGACACTGCAAGACGTGTCAGAGTGTGGACATGGATACCACCATTAGGCGTGGGGACATCTCCCACAGTGAACATAGCAGGTACTCATGTGACTCAGCCAACGTTGTCTATCTCATACGCTGCAGGCAAAGATGCCCTGAGGTATGGTACATTGGCGAGACCAAGTAGAGGCTACGGCAACGATGAATGGGCACTGCACAAAATCAACAGACAGGAGTGTTCCCTCCCAGTTGGAGAACGCTTCCAGGTCTGGGACATTCGACCGCGGACCTTCAGGTGACCATCCTCCAAGGTGGTCTTCGGGACAGGCAACAATGCAAAGTGTTTGAGGAGAAAGTGAGGACTGCAGATGCTGGCGATCAGAGCTGAAAATGTGTTGCTGGAAAAGCGCAGCAGGTCAGGCAGCATCCAGGGAACAGGAGAATCGACGTTTCGGGCATAAGCCCGAACAAGATTTGGACAAGATTCCTGAAGAAGGGCTTATGCCCGAAACGTCGATTCTCCTGTTCCCTGGATGCTGCCTGACCTGCTGCGCTTTTCCAGCAACACATTTTCAACAATGCAAAGTGGCTGAGCAGAGGCTGATAGCCAAGTTCGGTACCCATGGGGATGGCCTCAACCGGGACCTTGGGTTCATGTCACAGTACATGGACACACACATACACACGCACGCACACACCTACTCCACACTCCATACACTCACGCAGACACTCTTACAGACACAAGCTCTCACATGTGCTCACACATGCACTCCCACACTCACAGACACCCTTGTATAGACTTATACCCCTTTACACTCACACCCACATACACACACTCTCTCACAGACATTCATACCCCCTCACTCACACACACCCACATGCACACACACATTCATATAAGTTTGTGGGGTGAATTTTTACTTGCAGAATTACATTTTACTTTATTCAAAAACTGCATGAATCCATGTAAGATTCTGTAAATCCCTTTTTTAGATTAGAATCAGTCTGAACATTGTGGCATAGACAGCCTCACAAAGCGCACCTCACCCCTTCAATGCATTATCTGGGCCAATGTGGCACCCATTATTAAAGTTCACTTGAGAATATAACTTTTAAAAAGTTCTGGAATTTACATATGAAAGAACTGAAACCAATATGCACATTCTAAAGGCTTAACAAACAATCCAGGTCTTTTTCAATGTATAATTTCAGTTACATCACACTGTAAACTTTTGTTAGAAATTCTGTGTCCTACAATCTTATATTCCGCAACCACCTGATGAAGATGGAGATGTGCCTGGAGATCAGCGATTTTGTCGTTGGTTGGTTCTGGTGCTGGCAGCAATGAAACGGTGTCAGAACATAGTCACAGTGATGTTGATGAGGTGGGCCCAGCAGTGAGAGACATGACTCCAATACTGGTGGGTCAGGCACAGTGGCGGAGATGTAATGAGGTGACCGAGTTGAATCAGAGCAATGGTGAAAAATGGCTCCTGAGGATCAGCAGCTTCAACATGAGCTGGATCTGGCACAGACAGCAGCCGATGGGGCTTCTGAGCAATCACAGAATTCAAACATAAATAGACATGTCTTTAGGCTACAACTTTTCACTTTCCTCTTATTCTGAAAGCTATGAAAATGGTGCCGTATCATAGCAACGAATGAAAGTTTTTCACTGTATTTTGTTGCATTTAGAACTGTAAAATACATGTGAAAATAAAATCATTCATTCATTCATACATGTAATCTGCAAATTTATTAATTATACTTTCATATTCATATCCAAGTTGTTAATGTATATAACAAACAACAAAGGTCCTAGCATTGATCTCTGTGTTACACCATTGGTCACAGATTTGTAATTACAAAAACAACTCTCCACCATCATCCTTTGCCTCCTATTTGTAAGACAATTTTGGATCCAGTTTGCCAACATGCCTTGGATCCCATGGGAACTTACCTTTTGGACCACCCTTCCATATGAGACCTTGACAAAGGTCTTTCTGATGTTCATGCAAACCACACCTACTGCACTACCCTCTACAATATATTTATACAGCTTTTCAAAAAAAACTCAATAAAATTAATGAGACAAGATCTCTCTCTGATAAATCCATGCTGACTATTCCTGATCAATCTCTGCCTTTCCAAGTATTGATTAATCCTGTTCTTCAGATTTTTTTTCTACTAATTTCCCTATCACTAATGTCAGACTAATTGGTCTGTAATTGCCTGATCTATCCCTGCTGCCCTTCTTGAACAAAGGAATCACATTTGCTATCCTTCAGTCATCTGGCACTTTGCCTGTATTTTGGAAGTTTCTCAAGATTCCTTTTTAATGATAATTACAATATATTTTTCTACTACTCATAAATTGATTGGTCTACAATTTATTGGAATCATTCTTAGTGTCTTCTTAAATATAAGTTCTCTTATTAATTCACCAGCATGCTTGATATTCACGTTTTCTGATTTATCCAGAACAATGCAGAGATGATGCCAGTTCTTAATCTGTAACATTTTTATTTACATCACTTTAAAGTAGTGCAGAGCTTATAGGATTTTCCGCCCACATGGACTCAGCTAACCAAATGTATTTGGCCTTTGCTCCTTAAGACTTTCCTCCCTTTCCAAAACTACCATCATCCCTAATAATTCTGCCAGCTTACTTCCCCTTTTTCTCCTTCCCATCTTTCCTGATCACTCTGTATCTTTGAATATTAAGCAACCAGTGCTCCCCGCTTTTAAACCAAGCCTCTGTTTTGACCAAACAGAAAGAGAATATTAAAACACATTAAGTTTGTAGCTCACTAGCTTTCTTAACACATGATGTAAATCTCGCTTTGTATTCCTTGTAGCCTTTAGTTTGTTTGTATATAATTTGATGCCACTTCCTTTTCTAACACAGACCAATGCTCTAACTCCTTTCCTCTTTTCCATTTCTATATGCTCTTGTCAATTTCATGTCAATTTAGTTTAAATCTTCTTGACCGCATTAATCAACTGCTCCCCAAGAACACTGGTTCCTGTCCTGGTGAAAGTTAAGCTGTCATTTTGAGGTGGTGCCTGCTACACTAGTACGAGATGAAGCAGTGGTGTTGTGGCAGAGTTATAGGCTTCCTAATCCACAGGCTTCTTGCTCTGGGCACACTGGTTCAAGTCTCTGTATAAGTATTTTTTCCACAAATCTGGATGACATAAGTTTCAATACAACGGTAGATGTTTTATTATCAGACAACAGGCGAGAGATTCTCAGTGACACCAATGGAGTCATGTAGTCTATTTGCGATGGCACTTCTCAATGAATCTCTGCTCTACACATGAAGGCAGGGTATTTACTAGGAATAATACAGAGGTTGACAAGTCACATGGCTGATTGCCGTCACATTGTCTAAAACAGGTAATTAGAATTTTACAATGCCTGGTGATTGCTGATTTCCTGTGACAACTAGCGAATGGTTTACAGGAACTGGTTATGGTATTCTTCAGAATCATATGTTGATGGATAGAGATTTAGACAGAAGGACTTTGCTTTCTTTTCATTGTTGGACTCACATGCTCATGTTAATAGGTAGGGGAAGCATGATAATGAGAACAGGAGGCAGTCAATAAGGTTATGGCTAAGGCTATCAATCTCGTCCAGAGCAAACACCTTTGCCTGAAGCTGGAAGTGAAATCCACGTGTATGGCTCCAGAGGATTCTACTCTCCTGGAGTCAGCCAGCCCCCTGCTGTGATGTCCAATCGCATTCTGTAAGAGGACAAGTATGCAATCAATACTGCAGTGAGTCCTTTTAGTAGCAGAATTTTTAATCCTTGAGTTCCCAATATATTATGATAAAGAAGTAAAAATGGAACTTATTCTTTTGTGCCTTTTTAATTTCCTCATTCCCTGCTATTGACCATTCAATGATCAACCAGGTCCCCTCAGAGCCGAAAACGAAAACACTTGGACAACAGTGGCCATAGCACTGGAGCACTAGAATGCAGGCAATAACAATTAGTATGGTAAGTCCAGTATGTAGCAGCAGGCCTCCCAGTTCTCCAAGAACAACCCCTAGTAGCTACCCCTCTGTGCCACTGCTAAGCCCATTATCAATAGTTTGGAGAGTCCGGATTTCCTGTGTGATGTGTTTAGAAAGGTCAGTCCCCACAAAGGGACATCCCTCACACATTCGCTCTCCCCTGAGTGGGGTGGCATGTGGGCACACACCCAGGAGCAGGTGTCTCTCCCCATCACACAGGCTGTCTGATAGGCCAGATCCAAAAAGGTATTATGCGTAGGGATGTCAGTTTGAAATCCATCTGTTCCCAAGGTCAGATTCCCCAAAGTCACCAAATTCACAAGTATGGAAAACATCTTTGTCTTAATTGGTGTGGGTTTTTGCACTGATTCTTTTGTAATCGGTTCTGTGTACCCATCGGGTCTGCCCTTGTACCTTCACAACCATGGGGGAGGTTCGTAGCACCTGAAATGGTCCTTTCCATCTTGGTCACAGCTTCTTTCGTTCCCAGTCCTTTATCAGGACGAAATGTCCTGGCTTGGCAGCAGGGTAGTTCCCTTCAGGCAGATCGTCACTCTCTCGGTAAACCTGGCATACCTGCGAATGCAAACGTTGGAGAGATTTGGTTAGCCCCTGCAGGTACCTCCCCACCTCCTTTCCTAGAGTATTCATATCTAATCTTTTAGGGAAGGGAAGTCGGACTATCCCAGGTCCCCGTAGGGTCCTCATGGGCTTCCCGTAAACCACCTCAGCAGGAGACAGACCTGTTTTGCTGGAAGGATTAACCCTCATATGGAACAGAGCCAAGGGTAGGACCTTCAACCAATTTAGGCCTGTTTCCTGTTTTAATTTTGCTAACTTATTTTTTTAAGGTGCAATTTGCTTGTTCCACCACACCTGCCACTTTTGGGTGGTGAGTGCAGTGGAATTGTTGATTTATTGCTGGTTCCCTGCAGATCACTGGTTAATTTTAGCCACTAAGTGTTGCCTATTATCTAAACTTATTTTCTCTGATAATCCATAGCTGGGAATTATTCCCTCAACAATATATATTTACCACTGTTGCAGCCGTGTTGTCTGTTGTCGGGATTACCTCAATCCATCCGCTGAAAACATCTACTATTACCAAACAATACTTATAACATTGTACCCTTGGTAAATCTATGAAATCTAGTTGTAGACAATTGAAAGGCCCACCAGGCAAGGGGGTAATCCCAGAATTGCAAGGCATCCCTTTTCCAGCATTTGTCTTTTTGCGGATCAAGCATGCTTTGGCTCGTTTCTCAGCCGTTTCTTTGGGAATCAGGGTGCTACCAGGTTTGTAGCAAAGTGCTGACCATTCCTTCCTTGCCTAGGTGTGTACAGTTATGTACATATTCCACCAAAATTGGTAAAAGCAAAGAAGGAACACAGACCTATCTCACAATTTGATATTAGCATCAATGGTGCACCCCATCCGTAACCCACAGTCTGTGTTCCTCTGCAGGGGCGTTCCCCTGTAAGTGATGTATCTCACCCAGGTCTGGCATACCCATCCTCATACTTCTTGTAACGAGGTGTTGCTGTGAGCGCAACGGAGCCAGGAAAATGGGGTCTAAGGCTGCCTGCTTGGCAGCAGCATCTAATTGCGCGTTACCATTTGTGATTCTGTCAGCGTAAGCTGAACATTTGATCACCGCTAGGCTGGATGGTAACTGTGAGACCTGAAAAAGATTATGCACAAAAACAAGGTTACTAATGGGTTGCCCCGTGGAGATTAAAAATCCGCTATTCTCCCATAAGGCACGGTAGTCATGGGCAACACCGAAAGCATAGTGAGAATCCGTTTAAATATTGGCCAATTTCCCTTCCACCAGGATGCAAGTCCAGGTGAGGGCAAACAATTCAGCCTTCCATGCTGAGAGTGGAGTCTCAAAGCCTGCACATTCAACCACTTCAGAGTCCATAGCAATCGCATATCCGGAGCATCGCTGACCTGTGGGTGAAATAAAGGAGCTGCCATCCACATAAAAAGTGAAGTCCGCATGTTCAAGTGGAAGGTCTGTGGTATTCCATTCCCAATGAAATTCATCAGTACTGGCTGAAGGTGCATTGTGATCATGGGGCAGCTGAACAAAACTCAGTTTTTGTGTGACCTTTAGAGTGCGACTTAGGGTCGTTTTGGCCATCCCAGTAATAAATAAGGGCTGTCCTCATCTGTGACCTGCTGTTCTCAGACCAGTCCATGTTATTCATATGTATCATGTCAGCGACACTTGAGGGGATACATTGTAGAACCATAGAGTTCTTGCCACAGTTAAAAGCTTGATCCCTAGGAAATATTCCATAACAGGCAACAATCTTTCCCAAAACACTCCCCTCGGACTCTCCAACCTTGGGTTTGCAGTCCAGGACCTTGCTAATGTTGATAGGCTGTTGCAGGGCGCACTCTAATGACTGGACAATTCCATCACTCTTGCCCAGTTGTTCCTGCCACTTGGTAACTTCTTCTGGTTTCAAGATCATACAACAGAAAGCAAACAGATCTCAGGGTGTTCTACTGTACGTAGACATATTGGGTGAACTAAGCAGGTTTATCTTTACAATCGAACCCTTATTCACTACCATTATCATCTCTTGGTGTTTCCAGGGGATGTAGACCCCGATAGTTGGTGGCTCATCCTCCTCATCTGCCTTGGGTTTGGTGGTTGTCTTATGGGGACCATAGTTTTGGGGGTGACATAGACATGGTGAACTCCAGTGTAAAGGTAACAGGGCACTGCTGGTTTCCCAGAGCGCATCTTAATCTGATCAGCTATACAAGCTTTCTTGGGACTCGTGTACAGCAGTGGGGATGGAGTCATCAGCACACTGGGGTAAAATCTCCATTTCTCCTCTACCTCGGTATCATTCCCTCCCTCCACAAACAGGATTTGTATGTGAGACCTGAGCTTGGGATCCTGAGAAGTGCTCAAGTTCTCTCTACAGCTTTGTTGCTCGAGCCCTTCCTGTTTATCTTTCTCAGCTTTAGTTTCTTTACATTGTTCCTCTTGTTCCTTTTTTAAAACATGTCATTAATGCATCCAATTTCAACATCTAAGAGAAGTATTGCCTCATACTGTCCAGAAATAGTATTGTAAAGAATCACATCAGTTAGAGTTGTCCTACTCCTAGGCAAGCTTATCGAGTAAAAATAAAAGTGGCTACCGCAAAGAAGATTATTCATCCTCTTGTTTCAGTGCCAGTGCTTTGCATGGGTAACACCAAGTCTCACTTTCCCTTAACAGTTTCTCACTTGCTATGCTGCCTTCATGTTTCCTCATATTGTCATAATTTCTGTCGCCAACTGAACATTAATCATAAGTTTTTTTTTTGCCTATAGAGTAGGAGTTTTGTTAAGAGTCTTCAATATAAACTGGAAATTCATTTAATCAAAATCCATTGCTATAATGTAAAATGTGCAGTTTCCAACTCTGAACTTCATTATAATTACCTGGTCCTAGTCATTCAATTTAAATCCCCAATTTGTTTTTTTTAAGCAGTTCTGATCAGTCATTGCTCATTTATAATGTCCTAGGCTATGAAATGATGGTGACAGCGTTAATAAAATTCTTGTCAATATGCTTCGTATGCACAAATAATGACTAACCCAAAGACACAGATATTTACAACAGTATCTTAACCTTTGTTACATGATTGTTTTGCAAGATAATGTTGAACTGGCACTTCAATTCACAGTGAGGAAGGGAAATTGGCATGGAACAAAGCTACAACTGGCACTCATACTCACAGAGGAGATACAGCAGTCTTAAAATTAAGTGGAGATAAACGAAGCTGAAACAAAAAGTTAATTCAGCCAGTATCATTATCTGAAAACAATAGTGTTGCTTTGGTATATCCAGATCCATCTTTATACTCTGTTTTACAATTTTTTAATTAAATTATAAGAAGTTCACTGTAATTCTTTCACTTAATGAACAAATGTTTAAGTATGAGGTGATTTCCCTCAATGTTAGGTTTAGATTTTTTTTAAGAGCTGAGCAGATAGGCTTTACAAATCACCAGAACTTTCCATCCGGACGCTAGGTCCCTGTTGACACAAGTAACTTGTAGCCCAGTATCAAATTTGTTACACCCTCCCTTTGCAGTCTTGTCCAGAGAGGACAAACACCTTATGCCTGAGGTTGCAAGTGAAATCCACATGGTAAAAACAATGACTGCAGATGTTGGAAACCAGATTCTGGATTAGTGGTGCTGGAAGAGCACAGCAGTTCAGGCAGCATCCAAAGTGTAGTGAAATTGACGTTTCGGGCCAAAGCCCTTCATCAGGAATAAAAAAGTGTATGGCTTCAGAGGATTCTGTTCTCCTGAAGGCAGCCAGCCCCCCTGCTGTGATGTCCCATTTCATTCTGTAAAAGGACAAGCACGCAATCGATACTATAGTGAGTCCTTTTAGTGGTGGAATTTTTAACCCTTGAGTTTCCAATATCTCATGATAATGAAGTAAAAATGGAACTTATTCTTTCGTGGCTTTCTAATTTCCTCATCTCTGGTGGGATTTAAGTTCTATGAAGAAAACCTTTTTCAATCATGTTGTCATTTAACTAACATACCTCTGGTAATATTGCAGAGATCGCTACCTTCAATGTTTTAACTTATTATCTTCTCCTCAGGTTCTGAATTTCTGACCTTTGCACTTCTACATCTGCCTTCTCAATGTTGGTAATGATATGTATTCCAAATCCTAGTCCATTCTCTTGGCCTTACAAAATATTCTGTGCCTTTTCTTTCATGCCCTTTACTCTGGCACAAGGTAAGTGTCATACCATGTAGAACTCAAGATGACAGTTATTGAAATGCACGTCTATCCCCATAACATTGGAAGCTCCTAAAATGGCAGTTTCTTTTCTTTTTACTCCTTGTACAGTCCATTTCCAATTGTTGCCATGGAATGCATTCCTTCAATGTTTAATCACTTCAAGAGTCTCTAATATCATGTACCGGTGTGACAATGGTACATACCGTAAAGACACCCGTACTTCCTGCCTCTTCCAGATGGCCATCCATTTACTACTTGTTAATGAGGTGAAAAATTCTAGGAACATATGATTCAAGAAAGTCTCATCCAACCTAATGCTGCACAATGAGTTCAATTCCTCGAGACATGTCCCACACAGGTGTTCCCATAAGATACATGGCATATCCTGAGGTTCCCAGCTAGTGCAAAAATTGCAAAGTACATATCTCGACAGCCCATCCATAGCCTGATAAAAAAAGAAACACTATTCCTTCTTTCAAAGTCTAATGAGTACCTCATGTCAAGTATTCACTTTAATGAAAACCGCTTGACCTGCAGTGAACACCTTTATTATTAATTTTGTTCATGTCACAGTACTCTAATTGAAATGTTATTTATTTGTTTAACTACTCAGGCCAAAACATGTACTTTAAATCACTGCCTGAATTTATTGTTTTTGAAGATTCACCAACCAATAACACAGAGAGTCATGGAGTCATAGAGATGTACAGCATGGAAACAGACCCTTCGGTCCAACCCGTCCATGCCGACCAGATATCCCAACCCAACCTACTCCCACCTACCAGCACCCAGCCCATATCCCTCCAATTCCTCCCTATTCATATACCCATCCAAATGCCTCTTAAATGTTGAAATTGTACCAGCCTCCACCACATCCTCTGGTAGCTCATTCCATACTCGTGCCACCATCTGTGTGAAAACATTGCCCCTTAAGTCTTTTTTATATCTTTCCCCTCTCACCCTAAACCGATGCTCTCTAGTTCTGGACTCCCCAAACTCAGAGAAAAGACTTTGCCTATTTATCATATCCATGCCCTTCATAATTTTGAAAACCTCTATAAGGTCATCCCTCAGCCTCCAACGCTCCAGGGAAAATAGCCCCAGCTTGTTCAGCCTCTCCCTGTAGCTCAGATCTTCCAACCTTTGCAACATCCTTGTAAATCTTTTCTGAACCCTTTCAAGTTTCACAACATCTTTCCGATAGGAAGGAGACCAGAATTGCACACAAAATTCCAACATTGGCCTAACAAATGTCCTGTACAGCTGCAACAAGACCTTCCAACTCCTGGATTCAATACTCTGACCAATAAAGGAAAGCATACCAAACATCTTCTTCACTATCCTATCTACCTGCAACTCCACTTTCAAGGAGCTATGAACCTGCACTCCAAGGTCTCTTTGTTCAGCAACACTCCCTAGCACCTTACTATTAAGTGTATAAGTCCTGCTACGATTTGCTTTCCCAAAATGCAGCACCTCGCATTTATCTGAATTAAACTCCATCTGCCACTTCTCAGCCCATTGGCCCATCTGGTCCAGATCCTGTTGTAATCTGAGGTAGCCCTCTTCGCTGTCCACTACACCTCCAACTTTGGTGTCATCTGCAAACTTACTAACTGTACCTCTTATGCTCGCATCCAAATCATTTGTGTAAATGACAAAAAGTAGAGGGCCCAGCACCGATCCTTGTGGCACTCCACTGGTCACAGGCCTCCAGTCTGAAAAACAACCCTCCGCCACCACCCTCTGTCGTCTACCTTTGAGCCAGTTCTGTATCCAAATGGCTAGTTCTCCCTGTATTCCATGAGATCTAACCTTGCTAATCAGTCTCCCATGGGGAACCTTGTCAAACATCTTACTGAACTCCATATAGATCACATCTCCTGCTCTGCCCTCATCAATCTTCTTTGTTACGTCTTCAAATCAACTCAATCAAGTTTGTGAGACATGATTTCCCACGCACAAAGCCATGTTGACTATCCTGAATCAGTCCTTGCCTTTCCAAATACATGTACATCCTGTCCCTCAGGATTCCCTCCAACAACTTGCCCACCACCGAGGTCAAGTTCACTAGCCTATAGTTCCCTGGCTTGCCTTTACCACCCTTCATAAACAGTGGCACCATGTTTGCCAACCTCCAGTCTTCTGGCACCTCACCTGTGACTATCGATGATACAAATATGTCAGCAAGAGGCCCATCAATCACTTCTCTAACTTCCCACAGAGTTCTTGGGTACACCTGATCAGATCCTGGGGATTTATCCACCTTTAACCATTTCAAGGCATCCAGCACTTCATCCTCTGTAATCTGGACATTTTGCAAGATGTCACCATCTATTTCCCTACAGTCTATATCTTCCATATCCTTTTCCACAGTAAATATTGATGCAAAATATTCATTTAGTATCTCCCCCATTTTCTGTGGCTTCACACAAAGGCCGCCTTACTGATCTTTGAGGGGCCCTATTCTCTCCCTAGTTACCCTTTTGTCCTTAATATATTTGTAAAAACCCTTTGGATTCTCCTTAATTGTATTTGCCAATGCTAGCTCATGTCTCTGTTTTGCCCTCCTGATTTCCCTCTTAAGTATACTCCTACTGTCTTTATATACTTCTAAGGATTCCATCGATCTATCCTGTCTATACCTGACAAATGCTTCCTTCTTTTTCTTAACCAAACCCTCAATTTCTTTAGTCATCCAGCATTCCCTATACCTACCAGCCTTCCCTTTCACCCTGACAGGAATATACTTTCTCTTGATTCTTGTTTTCTCATTTCTGAAGGCTTCCCATTTTCCAGCCATCCCTTTACCTGCGAACATCTGCCTCCAATCAGTTTTCGAAAGTTCTTGCCTAATACCGTCAAAATTGGCCTTTCTCCAATTTAGACCTTCAACTTTTAGATCTGGTCTATCCTTTTCCATCACTATTTTAAAACAAATAGAATTATGGTCGCTGGCCATATGGTCGCTCCCCCACTGACACCTCAGTCACCTGCCCTGCCTTATTTCCCAAGAGTAGGTCACGTTTTGCGCCTTCCCTAGTAGGTACATCCACAAACTGAATCAGAAAATTGTCTTGTATACACTTAAGAAATTCCTCTCCATCTATACCTTTAACACTATGGCAGTCCCAGTCTATGTTTGGAAAGTTAAAATCCCCTCACATAACTACCCTATTATTCTTACAGATAGCTGAGATCTCCTTACAAGTTTGTTTCTCAATTTCCCTCTGACTATTAGGGGGTCTATAATACAATCCCAATAAGGTGATCATCCCTTTCTTATTTCTCAGTTCCACCCAAATAACTTCCCTGGATGTATTTCCAGGAATATCCTCCTTCAGCACAGCTGTAATGCTATCCCTTATCAAAAATGCCACTCCCCCTCCTCGCTTGCCTCCCTTTCTATCCTTCCTGTAGCATTTGTATCCTGGAACATTAAGCTGCCAGTCCTGCCCATCGCTGAGCCATGTTTCCATAATTGCTATGCTATTCCAGTCCTATGTTCCTAACCATGTCCTGAGTTCATCTGCCTTCCCTGTTGGGCCCCTTGCATTGAAATAAATGCAGTTCAATTTATTAGTCCTACCTTGTCCCTGCCCGCCCTGACTGTTTGACACACTTCTGTTCTCAGCTGTACCCATCTCAGATCAATCTCTTTCCTCACTATCTCCCTGGGTCCCAACCCCCCAACCTTACTAGTTTAAATCCTCCCTAGCAGTTCTAGCAAATTTCCCTGCGAGTATATTAGTCCCCTTCCAACTTAGGTGCAATCCGTCCTTCTTGTACAAGTCACTTCTACCCCAAAAGAGATTCCAATGATCCAAAAATTTGAATCCTTCTCCCATACACCAGTTCCTCAGCCATGCATTCATCTGCTCTATCCTTCTATTCCTGCCCTCACTAGCTCGTAGAACTGGGAGTAATCCAGATATTACTACCCTTGAGGACCTCCTTTTTAAATTTCTACTTAACTCTTTGTAATCTCCCTTCAGAGTCTCAACCTTTTCCCTGCCTATGTCGTTGGCTCCAATATGGACAGTGACCTCCTGCTGGCCCCTCTCCCCCGTGAGAACATTCTGCACCCTCTCTGAGACATCCTTGATCCTGGCACCAGGGAAACAACACACCATTCTGCTTTTTCTCTGCTGGCCACAGAAACATCTGTCTGTACCTCTGACTACAGAATCCCCAAACACAAATGATCTCTTGGAAGCCGACGCACTCCTCGTTGCATCAGAGCCAGTCTCAACACCAGAAACTTGGCTGTTCGTACTACGTTCCCCTGAGAATCCATCACCCCCCTACATTTTCCAAAACAGCATACCTGTTTGAAATGGGTATATCCACAAAAGACTCCTGCACTAGCTGCCTACCTCTCTTACCCTTCCTGGAGTTAACCCATCTATATGACCGTATCTGAGACTCTCCCCCCTTCCTAAACTGGATCCATCACATACCGTTGTTGTTGCAAATTCCTCATCGCTTCTATCTGTCTCTCCAACCGATCCACTCGATCTGATAAGATTCGCATCCAACAGCATTTATGGCAGATATAATCCACAGTAACCCTTAAACTCTCTTTAAACTCCCACATCTGACAAGAAGTACATATCACTGCAAAGGCCATTTTTGCTCCTTCACAATCTACAGACCCAGAAAATAACACCGTCTTATTCCTCTATAAACACTGCCCCAGGTTAAATTAATAGCTATGGCTTATATTTTAAGTTTAATCAAGAGACTTATCTCCAAAAACATATAATCAAGAAAGAATCCACTATACTCACTACTGCAGCCTTTCTGTTGGACAGACTTATAACAACAATTAACTTATCTGATTCTGTGCTGTGAACTTCGCCCAACAGTTCCTCCAAGATTAGTTGTGAATTTCAATTTGTTCTGTTCCTCCAAGATTAGTTGTGAATTTCAGTTTGTTCTGTTCCTCCAAGATTAGTTGTGAATTTCACTGTTTGTTAACTTTTCCAGATGCACTCACATTTACTGACTTCTGCATAATTGCTTATCCATGAAAATCTATTGATCAGGTCAATGTTGTCTCTTCATTGCCTTGCCATGGTGCTCATGTAAGGATGAAAAAAGCTGACCTGAAACCATGCCCTGAAACTATTTACAAGATCTTGGGGATGGGCCAGGTGGGAGATTCAGGAAACACAGATACGTGTGTAAGGTGGATGTTCTTCTGAAGTTAATGGCAGGCCCTCACTTAATTGCCATTACACAGAAGCATCAGTGCTAGATATGTGCAGCTAGGAGAGAAGAGAAGGGAATCTGAGATTATGGGTGGATGATCATGGGGAGATTATAGTTAAGCATGTAGCTAGTAAAGAAGGAAAACTGTATGTTGACCTTCATGGTGAGAGGATTCAAGTAACAAGCATTTTTTTGCTGTAATTATAACAGGACATTATTGGGAGCACATCTGCAATATTGTGTGCAGTTTTGATCTCCTAATCTGAGGAAAGATGTTTTTGCTATAGAGGGAGTGTAGCAAAGGTTTACCAAATTAATTCCTGGGATGACAGGACTGATGTATGAGGAGAGATTGAGTCAGTTAGGATTGTAATCACTGGAGTTTAGAAAAATAAGGGAGTTCTCAGAGAAACTTATGAAGTTCTAACAGGACAAGAAGGATGTTCCTGATGGTGGGAGAATGCAGAACATGTTGGTCAAAGTTTAAGGATAAGGGGTAAACCTTTCAGGAATGAGATGAGGAAAGATTTCTGCATTTGGAGAGTAGTGACCCTGTGGAATTCAATACCACATAATGTGGTTGAGGCCAAAGCATTATATGTTTTCAAGAAGGAGGCAGGTAGCTCTTATGGCTAAAGGGATTAAGGTATATAGGAGGAGGGCAGGTTTAGAGTTAGGGTTAGAGTTAGGGTTAGGGTTAGAGTTAGGATTAGGGTTACAGTTATGGTCATGGTTAGGATATTTAGCTTGATGATCAGCCATAGACATTATGAATTGCAGAGCAGATTTGAGCAATTGAATGAACTGTTCCTATCGTCTATATTTTGATGTAAGAAGGTTTGGGAGGAGATTGTGAAGTCGGACGATATTGTAAAGGTTGAGTATGGGATAGTGTAGGTGCAAGGTAAGATCAGTTCTGGGAGAGGTCAATTTCAGGAAGCAAAGTGAGGTTTCTTGAGGAAACTGAAGGAAATATTTTGCTCCTGGTGCTCAAGACAAGAGAAAGGTCTGACTCTTCTTGTCTCCCTCCAGCTGCCAGGTATCTTGAGTGCAAATGAGTCCAAGATAAAGATTTAAATTTAAACCTCAGTTAAAATCACAGCTATACAAATCTATAGAGATGTCAGTTGTCATACTTTGCAATCACCAATCCTATAATTGGTGGTAAAGAGTGGTATAAAGCTCATTTTTGTTAATTCTGGAAGTGGACATGTCACAGCTCTGTTGAGGTGAGGCTCTAAACATAATTTATTTTAACTCACCCTGCCTCAATTCACTTGTTCTTGAGGCGGTTTGATCACCATCATCAGCATTTTTCTCACTCCATAAATGTTGTCTGACCTGCAGAGTTTTTCTAGTATGTTCCTATCATTCAAATTGAAATGGCTCATGAAGATTGTCTGGAATTATTAACAGCAGTGCTGTAAATCCCAAAGTGTGGTTCCAATGGTTTCCTCAGGCTATCCTGAGTAAGTTGATACCTGTTTCTCAGAAAATTGCATCTTTTCTCTTTTCAATGATTTTGCTTGAATTTTGTTTGGCAGTTTTAGTTTTGATATTTTTGAAAAGAGAAACTGCTTATGTTTACAATTTATAGCATTTTGGCAAAGATGATGTTTTTTTTAAAAGCCATTTAAAGCATTAAGGTATTGCTCTGGGAATTGCTTACCCTCAGAGAGGTTAAGCTAAGATCACTGATCAGAGAAAACCTCTACAAAGCAAATTAGATATGCAGGTTTATAGAAACTGCCAGATCCAATTTGAGAATGTGAAAGGAGATGTGTCTTTAACATCAGTGACTCAGCCAGAACCTCCCGTTGAATTGTTTGCAATCTATTCTCGAGATGCTGGGGTCTTGAATCCACTGTAGGTTTTATCACTGCAGTTAAAATAATCAAAGGATAAATAGTCAAAATTATGCTATTTAAATGAAAGTTGCTGTTTTTTAAACATTGTGCATGAGGGAAGTTCACATTTTTTTCTAATAAAATAGGTCTTGTTATGATATTTATAAAGCAGTAAGCCAAGTCTGAATTGTACAATAGAGATGATGTACTTCATTTCTAGTCAACAGAAATTGTCTCAGTTAGCCTCAGTAACCACAACTGCTCAAATAGTCATCTGATCCCACCAGTTTGCAAAACCTTGCACCGGTCATGTATCAATCTACCTGGAACAAATCAAGGCCTGAACAATCCAGGAGAAGCCTGCATTAGCGGATTGCCACTGTGATCCTATCTATTTCCTGCAGAGATAGAGGTCCATAATTCTTCCCAGGACTTTAGATCTTGGCCTCCTCTGAAATGCAGAGGGCTTCTGATATTGGAGTCCTTCTTTGTGGTGCCTTCAGGGAAAACCAAACCAGACCTTCTTTATATGGCACAAACTGTCTTATCCGAGTAAACCTTCAACCACTAACACACTGAAGCACTAAACAGCTATTCAGCGTGTTAGAAAATGAGTTGGATGGATGGGTAAGGGTGAAGATGAAGCTTGGTAGCATAGGTTAAGTATATGGGAAGAGCTGATTGGAGTGAAATGGGTAGTTGTTCAGTCGAGAGGCAATATCATGTCAGGGAGCAGTTGTAGGATTGGTGGTAGTTGCCAGGGGTTTGGGAGCAGGTCTGAGCATTACAGGATGTCAAGTGATAGGAGATAGTCAGGTTATTTTGGGGAGATACAGGGGTTGGTGCTAGTGGAACAGTAACTAACCATGTAATTACATTGGTCTCTAACTGAGAGTCAGAGACTTCTGTGGAAGGTCCCAGGTGTAGCAGAATAGCCAGCCAAACACTGAACGTGCTGGGTAATTCTCATGGAGCCAGTTCTCGAGGCACCTGAAGGGTCCCAACATGCAGAGACTGAAAAGTTGGTCCAAACACCTTTGAGTGCAGTCATACTGTGGACATGGTTGTTGCTCTAACACAGTAAACCATATCCATTTGACATGATCGGATGTTTCATTGCATTCCTTGGAGTTCATTATTGGGAGTCATGAGAAATGAACTAGTGTACCAAGATGGTTCGAATGGCAAGCAGCAACTGACAAACAATTATTGTATTGATCTACCTCAATATTGCAAAGAAAAACTAGAAAAAACAAAGGACAGTTCTAGCTATAGGTTTTGTGCTTATGCAAAGTGTGTTATGTTTGGTAAATCTTCCAAATTTGTGAAATCCAAGTTGAATGTTATGATCTAATCCAAAGCCACAGTAGAGTGGAACTTCTTACAATGGGTTAGCTCAAGCTCATGCTCATGTGTACAAGAATTGCTGTGCAAGTACAAAGCAAAACTATCTGTACTGTCATCACAATTATAGTATAAGTGCAACCTTAAGCTGTTCAATTTATGCTGCAGAGAATGTGCATGAAGAAATCTTACGGCACAAAGTCATCATACTGCCTTCAGCAAATACAATAATGTGGCGACGAAAAGGAAGTAAATCTGTCAGTACATGTCATGGCCCAAGGAATTCAAAATCAACTGCAGAACAGCAATGCTTGTAAAGCACTTAATCATTTGATGAACTTGGCAATTGTTGACAGAAGTGTAGACAGTACCATAAGTGGAGTGAGAATTTGGTTGGAAGCATGGAACTACGGACAGTGATCTACTCAATATCTACACGTACCAACTTGTCCTATCTGCTACATGAAAGCAAGTTAAGCTAATTGTCTATTAAGAAATTACATGCTTAACAGTACAAATGAAATATTTCATGCAAACTTTTGAGTTGATATTTTAATATGCATTAAATCAAAATAAATAATGAGCTGTATATTGTGTTTTTTTGTGCATAAAAGGCACGCATGTATGCAGCTAACTGAGGAACAATGGACTGGCTCAAATAAATCAATAGGTGAAGTTTATTAGGTGATCTTGAGGTGAATTCCTCTCTATAGTGGAGAATGCTTACTAATGGCATTCTTGCCTATAAATTAGCAGGTCGTAGCTTCAAATGCCATCCCAACGATATGAGCTCATAATCTTGACTAATACTTCAATGTAGTTCTGTATTGTCGGAAGTATCAAGATTTCAGTGAAGACAATAAACTTCTGTACATAAAAACAATCCTATAGTTCAGATGGCATTATCTCTGGTGTCCTGTCAATGTTTATCTTTCAACAATTTCTGCTGAAAATAGCTTGATCAGTCATCTATCTCATTGCTGATCCTGGGACCTTGCTCCAACTAAATTAGCCACTGTTTTTCCTGACCTACCAAAAGAGACTCCCCTCCACAAGTACCTTGAAGTACTTTGGGATGCCTTGAGGTTATGAAATCGATACATAAATGCAAGTTCTTTCTTAATTTCTTTAACGTTTTTCACAAGATATTCAAAATATTTACTCTGAAATCATGCAGCAATTAGGGTTAGTCGAGTAATATTGTAAAAGATGTGAAATTGTTCATCTGTTCATGACTATATGCATTACAACATTCTGATAGTGATGATTTTTAACGGTTTACTTTTGATTTGTTGTTGCACATGGTGTCCTGGATTCTGTACAGTATGGAACCTATAAATATTGTTCTAAATGGTAAAAGAAATGAACAAGTCTGTTGGAGTATGTTTTGAGATTTTTGAAGCAATAAATCAAATCAAATTAAATACCATGAGTGAAACTGTAGAGTACATGGCCAATGCATAATGGGAAAAGGGAATTAGTTAAATGCCAAAATGACAAAATTGGGGGTGGAGAGGTGTTTGCTTAAATCAGAACAGTGAACTGCCTGAAGACAGTGCATGCAGAATATCTCAGCTGAGAAACAGTTCTATTGCCAGCAATGATTTATATGTTAGATCTAGGAGAATGGAAGTGGAATAAATTGACAGAATAGTTTGGATCTAGTTGGAAGTTTGTTTTATGTCTCACAGTCAGTACGTCAGTGTACTTTTAAAAGATCTTTTATGATATCATCACTGTGCCATTGCATATGACCTGAGGATATAAAGGTTTCACATTCCATATTAATAGGGATCATCTCAAGAATGGCGTGCTACTAGAAATTTGCTACTCAATAATTGTCTTTTTCATTCTTCAATACAATGGATCTATCCCCAGTTTCTTATGTTACTAGCAATGCTAAAAGCATTGCAGCATCATGTTTCATGCCATGCAGGAGGGAAGATTATATCAGTGAAAGGAAAACTGAAGGGAGGAGAGAACCACTGCTCCTCCTGAGTCTGTACTCTACAAAAATGCTACATGTAAAAATGTAGATTTTTTTCAACAAATTATTATCTTTTGCTATTGGTCTCCATTGAAGACAACAAGTTTAGACTGATGTAGAAACAAAAACAGAAGTTGCTGGAAAAGTTCAGCAGTTCATTGTAAGGGAAGCACAGTGGCTCACTGTTTAGCACTGCTGCCTCAAAGCGCCATGGACCCAGGTTCAATTCCTGCCTCGAGCGACTGTCTGCGTGGACCTTGCACATTCTCCCCATGTTTGCATGGGTTTCCTCCCACAGTCCAAAAAATGTGCAGGTTAGGTGAATTGGCCATGCATTAGTCAGAGGGAAATGGGTCTGGGTGGGTTACTCTTTGGAGGGTCAGTGTGGACTTGTTGAGCTGAAAGGCCTGTTTCCACACTGTAGGGAATCTAATCTAATCTAATAATAAATAAATTCTGGCAGCACCTGGATGGCACGATGGCTCAGTGGTTAGCACTGCTGCCTCACAGCACCAGGGACCTGGGTTCGATTCCAGCCTCAGGTAATTGTCTGTGTGGAGTTTGCACATTCTCACTGTATCTGCATGGGTTTCCTCCAGGTGCTCCTGTTTCCTCCCACAGTCCAAAGATGAGTAAGTTAGGTGAATTGGCCAAGCTAAATTGCCCATAGTGTTAAGGGATGTGTAGGCTAGGTGCATTAGTCAGAGGAAATATTGAGTAATAGGGCAGGGGAATGGGTCTGGGTGGGAGGATCGGTGTGGACTTGTTGGGCCGAAGGGCCTGTTTCCACACTGTAGGAATTCTAATGTTTCTTCTAATTAGAAATCAGTTCTGAGGAAGGGTCACCAGATCTGAAATGTTAACTCTGATTTCTTTTCACAGATATTGCCAGACCTGTTGAGTTTTTCCAGCAACTTCTGATTTTGTTTTTAATTTTCAGCATCTGCAATTCTTTTGGTTTTTGTTTAGATTGATGTTGACCAGTTTGTTCTGAACACAATAGAATGTCATCTGCATTTAGATTTAAAACGCAGCAGGTCAGGCAGCATCCAAGGAGCAGGAGAATCGACGTTTCGGGCATGAGCCCTTCTTCAAGAATTCCTGAAGAAGGGCTCATGCCTGAAACGTCGATTCTCCTGCTCCTTGGATGCTGCCTGACCTGCTGCACTTTTCCAGCAACATATTTTCAGCTCTGATCTCCAGCATCTGCAGTCCTCACTTTCTCCCTGTATTTAGATTTACCCCGTTTTTGAATAGATGTTATGCATATGCCAAGGGGTGATATTAGACATTTAGGCACCATGTTATGTCTGTAAAAGGCATGTAGCAGTAAAATATTTTGAAGCCACTATCTTTTAATTTGGATTTTGCATGCAGAGCACAACATAAATGCAAATTGCTATTAGCTATCATTAGATTCTTAAGCATTGTCATTCATAAAAGTGACTCAACTTACTGTGCTGTTTTATTTAAATTTCTTGTCATTGGTCATCTGCATTTAAAAAAAGTCCATGCTTATTTGGATGATCATGATTTTTAAAAATAATTTGTAGTTTTATTTTTTTTCTCAATGACTATCCAGCATGAATTATGATTACTTGCTTATGTTTATCATAATAATTCTGTACTTGTTGCCATGACAAATTTTCAGTAACTCTAATTAGCAATATTTACATCAAGCAATTGACACAAAATGTATTGCAAAAATAAGGGAGTTGCCATGAACATAAGAACATACGAAGACTATGTTAAAGCTGGAGTGCACGATGACATAGCACAAATTAACTACTAATGAACCCAAAGAGAACAGAATATTTGTAGTTGAATTGCTCTGGGTAATAGTGTAAAACAGGCAATCAGAATCATCAAGGAGAAAGTGAGGACTGCAGATGCTGGAGATCAGAGCTGAAAATGTGTTGCTAGAAAAGCGCAGCAGGTCAGGCAGCATCCAAGGAGCAAGAGAATCGACGTTTCAGGCATGAGCCCTTCTTCATTCCTGAAGAAGGGCTCATGCCCGAAACGTCGATTCTCCTGCTCCTTGGATGCTGCCTGACCTGCTGCACTTTTCCAGTAACACATTTTCAATCAGAATCATCAAGCCTGTTTAGTACTGGGCTTGATTTTCCTTTCTGCTGAAATCATAGCCCTAATGAGCTGCATATTCATTATTACTCATTCTGTTTGACTGCCTGAGACAAATTTCATTTTCTTCAAATCTTTTTTAGTGATGAAAATGCTGTCTAATTTTGCAATAAATGTGGAGCATGCTATAACATGCATTATGTATACAGGGAGTTATTTATTCTTTCAAAACGTCAGGGTAGAATTAGGCAAAGGTTTTTGAGTAATAATTGTGGCTTGACTTATTCTATTTTCTGCTCCAATGCCAGCCGTCATCATTGCAATGCAATTGAGGAAGTGACTAAAAATATCCACTTTAAAATAAAAAAGAAATGATATGAAAATCAAGCATGTACCAAGGAGGGGCAGGGATGGAAAAGATTCCTGAAAAGATTCCTGCATTGACTCCTGAAAATACAAAAATGCATTCCCATTTGAATACACTGCATGTTTATCCGAAGAAGAAAATGCATAAAGTAAGTTATCCCTGATCTTAAAGAGACAGACACTGAGATTATTCTACCTGGCTTGACCAACTGAAGAAGTGCACTGGAGATCAAGCCCTACTATTCTTGGAGTCATCGCACATGGGAAAGAAAATAATCAAATTATCCAAAGTTTTCAGGTTACCTAATAGATGAATTTCGGTCAAATGAAAACACTCAGTAGCTTTCTGTATTTTATTAAAAAATTATTGTGTATTACAAACAAATTATCTTCAACCAATGATAATTAGGAAATATGAATTGCTAACTTATGGTTCCATAATTTAAAACATACCCCTTCTTAAACGTCTCCTTCTCCTAAAGACACACAGAGACAGACAAGATATGGATATTAAGGGAAATGGGGGAAAAAGAGAATATCAGGGAAACACAGTCTGATAGCACTTGTCTGGTCCACAGAGTTTTAAAAGTCATTTTCTTTCCCTTCCTTTCAATTTTTTAATGTTACTATAAGTTTGCTTGTATGCCAATATTCTGTCCTTCACTGACTAGAGTTTTAGAGTTTTCGAAAGTATCCATTTTTTCCCTTTCCATTTTGACAAGGAAATTTGCTGAGGATGGGGAGATGAAGGCAATTAGCTATTATTGAAGACTTTTTGTTATCTCCACATAAGACAGAAACACACAGAGACAGAGATAGAGACAGAGGGAGATTTTTCTGATGTTTTCTCTTTGCAAACTAGATGGTTCTCTGCTGCACTGGTCTTGCATTAGGCATGCCATCTGTTCAGAAAAAAAATCAGAATAATGTTGCCAAACAATGGAACTTGAGAACCCATCAGCTCTGTAGTTTCTGGTTTTGCTCATAAAGTTCCAGGAAAAAGCATGACATTGTATCCAACTTACAATTTGCTCCAATAAATATGGTCTTTATAGCTGCAGATGTCTCTTTGTATGATGTCCTTGGTTTTTAAAGTAGTCTGATGTGGAGGTGTTTGTGTTGGACGAGGATGGACAAAGTCGAGAGTGTGGTGCTGGAAAAGCTCAACAGGTCATGAAAAGCTTATGCCTGAAACCTTGATTCTCCTGCTCCTCGGATGCTGCCTGACCTGCTGTGCTTTTCCAGCACCACACTCTCGACTCTGATCTCCAGCATCTGTAGTCCTCACTTGCTCCTAGGGTGGACAAAGTCAGAAGTCACACAAACCAGGCTATAGTCCAATATATTTATTTTGAAATCACAAACCTTTGGAGCACTGCTCCTTCATCAGGTGAAGATTTCACTTGATGAAGGAGCAGCGCTTTGAAAGCCTGTGATTTCCAATAAACCTGTTGGATTATAACCTGGCGTCGTGTGACTTCTGACTTTATAAGCTAGTATGTTTCTTTTTGAATCCATTGTCCAAAAGTAAAGGAAATGAAAGATGTGTCTTTTTTAGACACCAAATTAAACAACTAAAATTTTTATTATGTATTCTTCAGAGCTTAATTGAAAACAATTATAAATATGAACTGGTTCAATGGTGTACATTTTTCAGAATAGACAATATTGCTTTGTTCAATGCAGTTATAAAATTAGTTTCTGTATAAATAAGTAACATGAACATACATTATTCAAATTCTTACATTCGAAATATTAAAATATTACTGTGATTATGACTGACTTATTTATGAGGACTTAATTTATGCAAATGTATTGCTGGCCCTACTTGATTAAAAAGGCTTTGTGAAGGAGCTCTTTGTTATGTTGAGTTATGTCAGATAAAGCCTGTGAGGGATAAAATATAGCGCTGTTTACAATGAACTATGTTCAGTCCACACAATCAATACAATTCTCTGGAATTTTCTGTGACATTATAGAGTCATAGTCATAGAGTCATACAGTTTGGAAACAGACCATTCAGTCCAACTAGTCCATATCAACCATATTACCAAACTAAACTAGTCCTACTTGCCTGCATTTTGTCAATATCCTTCTAAACATTTCTGGTCTATGTACTTATCCAAATGTATCTTAAATGTTGTAACTGTACCTGCATCTATCACTTCCTCTGGCAGTTCATTAAGCACACGAACAAGTCTGTGTAAAAGCGTTAACCCTCATGTCCTTTCTAAAACCTTTTCATCTCACCTTAAAAATGTGCCCATAAGACAGGACAAGTGATTGAAGTGTTAGGGGAACACTTTAGGATTAGTGATCAGAATTCTGTTAGTTTTAAAGTAGGTGTGGAAAAAGATAAGCCTTCCGGAAAAGTTAAAGTTCTTAATTAGAGTCAGGCAGATTTTAATAATATGAGACAAGAACTTTCAAAATCCGATTGGAAATGACTGTCCACAGGTAAAGGAATGATTGACAACTGAGAGGCTTTCAGAAGTGTGATAACAAGAATTCAGAGGCATTATGTTCCTGACAGATTAAAAAGATAAGGCTGTTAAGAGTAGGCAACAATTTATTATTAAAGATATTGAGGTTGTAGTGAAGAATAAGAAAAAATTATAAATTAGATACAGACAACTGAGATCAAATTAATCTCTTGAGGAGTATAAAAAGTGTTGAGACATTCTTAAGTGGGAAATCAGGAGGGCAAAGAGGTGAAACGAGATAGCCTTGGCAGATAAGGTTAAGGACAATCCAAGCAGACTCTACAAGTGCATTAAGGACAAAAAAACAACTAGAGAGAGAATAGGGTTCCTTAAAGATCAACAAGGTAATCTATGTGTTGAATCTCAGAAGATGGGAATATACTAAATGAATACTTCATGTCAGTTTTTATAATAGAGAAAGAAATGGAAGCTAGAGGAGTCAGGGAAATAAATATTGATATTTTGAAAACAGTTCATGTTACAGAAGAGGAAAGGCTGGATGACTTAGAAAACTTAAAGGTTTGTAAATCTCTTAGACCTGGTAAAGCATATCCCAGGTATTATGGGAAGTTAGGAAAGAAATTGCAGGATCCCTGGCACAAATATTTGCATCATCTATAATCACAAGTGAGGTAGCAGAAGATTGGATGGTGGCTAATGTTGTGCCTTTATTTACAAAATGTTGTAGGAAGAAGTCTGGGAACTATATACCTGTGAGCCTGTCACAGGTGGTGGATAAGTTGGAGGAGGTGATTTCAAAAGATACAGTTTACATGCATTTGAAATGGGGAGGACTGATTAGTGATAGTCAGTCTGGTTTTGGGTGAGGGAAATCCTGTCTCATAAACTTGATCGAGTTTTTGAGGAAGTAACCTCAAATAACTCTTCCTTGTGAACCTCAATCTCTTCTAGTCTAGATGCAAGTATCTCTGTATCTTCCTCGCCAACGTTTCATTTTCTATAGTGAACACTGTCGAAAAATATTTATTTAATGGTAGACAAGATCAGAATGGTAGACAAGGCTTTTCTTGGTGGACTAATTAGCAAAGTTATATTAGACTACTTACAGTTTGGAAACAGGCCCTTCAGCCCAACAAGTCCACAGCCAAAGCACAACCCACCCAGACCCATTCCCCTACATTTACCCCTTCACCTAACACTACAGGCAATTTAGCATGGCCAATTCACCTAACCTGCGTATTTTTGGACTGTGGGAGGGAACCGGAGCACCCAGAGGAAACCTACACAGACATGGGGAGAATGTGCAAATTCCACACAGTCAGTCACCTAAGGCAGGAATTGAACCCAGGTCTCTGGCGCTGTGAGGCAGCGGTGCTAACCGCTGAGCCACCGTGCCACCCAGCATTTATATCTAGCATTTCTGCAATTTTGACCTTATCTTCCCTCTGCAATCTCAGATATATCTCATCTGTCTTTGAAATCTGTCACTTAAAGTACAGCTTAAAGTACAGTTAGGACAAAATGTGAAAACTCAGTTAGGGAGTTTGAGGGTTACAAGGAAGTCAGGAAAGACCTAAAAAGAGAGCTCAGAAGAGCCAGGAGGGGACATGAGAAGTTGTTGGTGGATAGGATCAGGGTTAACCCTAAGGCTTTCCATAGATATGTCAGGAATAAAAGAATGACAAGAGTTAAATTAGGGCCAGTCAAGGATAATAGTGGGAAGTTGTGTGAGGAGTCAGAGGAGATAGGGGAAGCATTAAATAAATATTTTTTGGCTGTGTTCACTATAGAAAATGAAAACGTTGGCGAGGAAGATACAGAGATACTTGCATCTAGACTAGAAGAGATTGAGGTTCACAAGGAAGAGGTATTAGAAATACTGCAGAGTGTGAAAATAGACAAGTCCCCTGGGCCAGATGGGATCTATCCTAGGATCCTCTGGGAAGCAAGGGAAGAGATTGCCGAGCCTTTGGCACTGATCTTCAAATCATCATTGTCTACAGGAATAATGCCTGAGGACTGGAGAATAGCAAATGTGGTTCCCTTGTTCAAAAAGGGTAGTAGAGACAACCCTGGTAAATACAGACCAGTTAGTCTCACTTCAGTTGTTGGTAAAGTGTTGGAAAAGGTTATAAGAGATAGGATTTATAACCATCTAGAAAAGAATAATCTGATCAGGGACAGTCAGCACGGTTTTGTGAAGGGTAGGTTGTGCCTAACGAATCTTATTGAGTTTTTTGACAAAGTGACCAAACAGGTAAATGAGAGTAAACCGGTTGATGTGGTGTATATGGATTTCAGCAAGGCGTTCGATAAGGTTCCCACAGTAAGGTATTATACAAAATGCAGAGGAATGGGATTGTGGGAGATATAGCAGTTTGGATCAGTAATTGGCTTGTTGAAAGATAACAGAGGGTTGTAGTTGATGGAACATGTTCATCTTGGTGTCCAGGTACTAGCGGTGTACCGCAAGGGTTGGTGTTGGGTCCACTGCTGTTCGTCATTTTTATAAATAACCTGGATGAGGGCTTAGAAGGGTGGGTTAGTAAATTTGCGGATGACACTAAGGTCGCTGGAGTTGTGGAAAGTGACGAAGATGTAGTAGGTTGCAGAGAGACAGAGATAGGATGCAGAGCTGGGCTGAGAGGTGACAAATGGAGTTTAATGTGGACAAGTGTGAGGTGATATACTTTGGCTGGAATATTCGGAATGCAAAGTACTGGGCTAATGGTAGGATTCTTGGGAGTGCAGATGAGCAGAGAGATCTCGGTGTCCATGTACACAGATCCCTGAAAGTTGCCACCCAGATTGACAGGGTTGCTAAGAAGGCATACAGTGTTTTGGCCTTTATTAATAGAGGGATTGAATTCCGGAACCAGGAGGTTATGCTGCAGCTGTACAAAGCTCTGGTACGGCCGCACTTGGAGTATTGTGTACAGTTTTGGTCACCGCATTATAAGGGCGTGGAAGCTTTGGAAAGGGTGCAGAGGAGATTTACTAGGATGTTGCCTGGTACGGAAGGAATGTCTTACGAGGAAAGGCTGAGGGCCTTGAGGCTGTTCTCGTTAGAGAGAAGAAGGTTGAGAGGTGACTTAATAGAGACATACAAGATAATCGGAGGGTTAGATAGGGTGGACAGGGAGAGCCTTTTTCCAAGTATGGGGACGGCAAACAGGGAGGGGACACAACTTTAAAGTGAGGGGAGATAGGTATAAGACAGATGTCAGAGGTAGTTTCTTTACTCAGAGAGTAGTAAGGGTATGGAATGCTTTGCCTGCATCGGTAGTAGATTCACTAAGTTTAAGTACATTTAAGACATCATTGGACAGGCAAATGGACGTACATGGAATAGTGTAGGTGGAATAGGCTTCAGATTAGTATGACAGGGCGGCGCAACATCGAGGGCCGAAGGGCCTGTACTGCGCTGTAATGTTCTATGTTCTATGTTCTATGTTCAAACATTTTAGTACCTCTTCTTTTATCAATGTTTAGTTCAGCCAGTATTTCAAATACTTCCTCTTTCTTGATTAATGTGATAGTAGCTTCTTCCTTGCCGCCCACTAGATTACATGAGATCAAGGGAGACCTTGCCAACTGCATAGAAAATTGTCTTGACGGTAGGAGAAAGAAGGTGATGTTGAAGGGTTGTTTTTCAGACTGGACACCTGTAACCAGTGGGATCAGTATTGGGTCCACTTTTGTTTGTCATTAACATAAATGATTTGGATGAGAATATTGGAGCATAGTTAATAAATTTGTTGATGACACCAGAATTGGTTGTATAGTGTACAGTAAAAAAGGTTCTGATCAGTTGAGTCAATGGGCTGAGGATTGGCAGTTAGAGTTAATTTGGATAAATGTGAGGTATTACATTTGGGTAAAGCAAATAAGGATAGGACTTATCCAATTAATGGTAGGCCTTGGATTGTGCTGTAGAACGGACAGACCTAAGGGTTCAGGTACATAATTATTTGAAATTTGTTTCACAGGTAAACAGGGTGGTCAAGAAACATTTAGCACATTTGCCTTCATTGCTCAGACTTGTTGAGTATAGGAGTTTGGACATCAAGTTAAGATTGTACAGAATGTTGGTAAAGTCTCTTGTGAAGCTTTGTGTAGTTCTGGTCACCCCGCTATAAGAAGGATATTGTTAAATTGGAGAAAGTTCAGAAAAGATTTACCAGGATGTTGCCAGGAATGGAGGGTTCTTTGTACTTTTTGTTTTTCTTTTGATGGTGTTTTTTTTTCTTTATATATAAATGTTTTGTAAAAGATTTTTAAAAAGCTTTGCAATAAAAATATTTATAAAAAAAAAGGCTGGATAGTTTGGGACTTTTTCACTGGAGCGTAGAATTAAATTACACCTGCTTCCTATATGTGCTTCTTATTGCAAATCTGCAAATAGGATTGAAATTTTGTAACTTTACACAACATTGAGCCATAATAAACTAACTAAAAAAACAAGAGTTTTTATTATTCATTGAGGCAAAGGCATTTTAGACTTTTTTCTGTTGAACTCCTTCATTTATTCATTTATTGCTTCGATAATGTTCTAATTTTCAGTTCTCGAGACATTGCTCCTCTTTGGCTGGAAGCTTAAAGTAAAATAAAACTTAAACACCTTTTTACTTATTTGTTGTTTCAGATATTCTTAAGTGCTTAACTGCCGGTACTTTTGAAGTAAAATCTATTGATTCCTCGGCAGATCAAAGCTTGGTAACCATAGTTAATGTACCTAAATAAATTGGGAAAATCATTTATTTATGGCATGCCCGATACTCAAAACTTAAATCTTTCCACTGTGCCACACAACATTATGGGTTGCAGTCTGCTCAATCTGAGTCTATGCTAGCCCTGATGAATTGAAGCAAGTTGGTGTGTCTCTACCTAAAGTTCCTACATGAATGAATTTCACCTGTACCTCCATACCACCCAATCTTTAAAATAAAATGAATGGTACTAATGAAGGAGCAACTCATCAGAAAGTGCCTTTTTTGGCAAAAATTGTCTACAAATTGTTCCCGTAACAGATTGCTGAATGTATAGAGTAAGATACAGGCAACCTCAAATGTTGGCAATAGAAATCAATGTGTAAACCAGGGATAGGAACAAATAAGGTCATGAAGGTTGGCTCCAATATCCAACAACTATGATTGGCAATTAATTAGAGAAATAGATTTTTAAAGACACTGTATCCTGTGACTTGCTATAGTTATTCAATCGTGTTGTTTTTTTTTAAGACTAGAAAGAGAAGACATTAATGTTTTCATTTGGAACATAGTGTCAGAAGTGAGCAGCTGAAATTGTATGGCTTGTGAGAATTGTAAGAAAATAATAAGAAACAGCAATGAATAGTTAGAACTGCAACTTTTCCACTGATTGAGTGGTTTTATAAGAATATTATGGTACAAAGGGTTAAGGCTGAACTGTCAATTAAGCACCAATTAACATACTGTTGTCAATTGGATTTGGTTTTGAGAACATCTTAGGATCTCAAAATGGTAAGACCTAACATCAAGCTCTTTCTCATAGTCATAGTAACAATGTCAATTTTACTAATAAATCTTGAGCCTAGTTGCTGTCATGAAATAAGCTTTATTTTGTTTAAGACAATTTTTGTTAGACTTACAAGTGCTGATACCTGTAGAAACTTACTGGAGGGGATAATGGTGGAAGATGAATTGTAGTGAGGATCTATCGTACGACATGGTATCAGTGATGGGCATAGTTTGATATTACAGTGAAAAACCAAGATTGTCCGAACAATCTACAGACACAGCTTTAAGAAGGCTGCTTAAGCAGTCAAACAGCAGCTGTAAGAGCCAAACTTTTAAGAGAACATTCATGGTGAAATTTGATAATGCAGATAACAAAAAAAAATTCAGACCTAGTAAGAAATATGGAGGACCAAGCATGAAGTGGGCACTCCTTCAAGCTAGAAAACGAATTACTCCTGAACAATTTGCATTGAGTACTGATAATCTGTAGGTTTAGTTCCAAGTCCAGGTGAGAGTGAACAGACATTGGATGTTCTTTGTGAATAAAGTTGAAATCCCTGGTGGGGAAAAGTAAACATTGAGAATCAATGAAATCACAGAAGGGCAATTATAGGAGTAAGTGAGTACTTATAGCTCAGATCTAATGTCATCATCATAGTGGGCAGTAGGCACAAGAGACAGCTACTTGAGGGAAAATCAGGAATTACAAAAGTTTGCAGAGTCAGGAATGTCCCAAACCCAGAATCGAAGTGATAAAGGGGCAATTTAGAAACCTAAGCAAATAAGGTCCAACAAAAGAAGAGATTTAGGAGACTATTGAAACTGTGGAAAACTCAAAAGGTCCATTACTTAAAACCACAGGAAAAAATGAGAAGAGTTTATTAAATTGCAGGCAGCAGGACTTCTTTGGAAAAATCTGTAAAGCAACAGGAATTAATATTAGCACCACAACAGCATGTATCATCTAAGGAAATCTGTTAAAAGAAAAGAGTCTGTCTTAAAGAAGTGTATAGAGCAGAATGCATTCAATGCAGCCATTAAGAGAATGGGAATCATTCACTAAAGTCATAGGTAGTGAGATTCAATTGGTAATTCCATTCAGGAAACAATAATCATTTATTAAGTGAAATTCAACTGGAAAAGCCATGGGAAAAGATGAGACTCATTTATTTCTATTCATACAATATGAGTACCATTCATTTTGCTTAAGATGGGAATCATTTTATTTGCAGGAGGCAGAAATCTTCCACTTTTCTCACAGAAGGAGGGAATCATATCTGACTGCAAAAGTATGGGGAAACGCTTCAGTACAGTAGCACACAGTTTCAGCTTTACTATATTGCACAATTAAAAGTCCTTAGAATGAGAAAAAGTATTCAGATTACGAAGGCATGACAGCAAAACTAATATTATCACAAAGTTAAAGTTTCAAAGATGGCACAAGTAGAACACAGAATTGGATTGTTTGCGCAAACAATTCTTAAGATGCAGAATTGCTTCCTAACCAGGTTCTAAATTAGATGATAGTTGGGTAAATAAACTTCTTACTCAATTGATACTGCAACCAATGCTATTATGGCTTACCCTTACCAAGGTGTAAAAGAAGAAAGAGATACTTTTAATGAATTTCTGCAAACTTTTGATAATCCCACTTAAATCTCAGGACAAATACAATTTCTGAAAGAACACAAATTAAGTGTAAAGCCAAGCATCAAGGGAAATCCATAGGTTATTTCAATAAAAATGTTTACAGATTAGCAGACAAATGTGACTTTGGAGTTCTTAAGTCAGAATTTATAAGAGACAGAATTGTTGTTGGAATTGTTGATGAGACTTTGTAAGTTTTATTCGTCAAAGGTTTGACTTTGGAAATTGATCTAGTTGGTGAGTGAATCAGATGTCTGATAGTTATGCAGGTCAATCTTAAAAGGAAAAGATCAACCTTGTCACAAAAGATCACCAGAATCTATTCAGTTCTTAAGTACATAAACCTGAAAGATACACAGAAGAAGCCAGTACAGAGAGTAAGCTCAACGACAGATATTAAGAGATAGCAGAACAAGAAAACTTTACAAACAGAAGCAATGGCCATCTGTTTTAACTAAAATATTAATTTGTAAAACACCAAGCCAATTGCAGAAGATGTGTCACAGGGCAGCAAGAATTGAAATAGTTACTTATACAAAGAACGTAATGAGTTAGAACAGGCGATGATTGGAAAAATCCTAGAGAAGATAGATATCTAGAACTAGTCTTTTGGGTAGAAGATAGTTAAGTCAATAGACATATTATTAATTGTAAACTCAGTGCAGGGATATGTGTCACACTATTATCAGACAGTGTAGAATGTTTGAATAAACACTGGTTATTGCTTATAGCACTGGAACTACACATTCCAGAGTTAAAGCTATGTTACAAGCATCAGTATCACAAGGCATGTTCTATAATAGAGAATATATACATTGCCTTCACAATCAATCATTTTAATCTTGAGCATGAAGGTACATTTTGACCTCAAACTTCTTCATATGAGAGAACGTGATAAACTAGTTAAAGCCAAGAAACAACTGTTCAGGTAAGAGCTAATCTTAAAACAACAGGTTTGAGACAGTTTGGTCAAGGAACAACCAGAAGAAAATTTCAAAGAGTTTCCTAAGCTCATGACAAAACCCAAACAGAAGACAGAACACATTGAGATATTGGCATAGCAGTATTATTTCATACTGATAAGATAAGGTAAATCTGTGACTGAACATTGTTGACAGAAATGTTTTACACCTGTATTAAGACTGAAGAGAGTTTAGACCAGAAGAATCAGCAAAGTTATAAGGAAACGATGAGAGAACAAATGAGCAGCATAACTCAATTGAGTTAATTGAAGAATCAGCAACTGATTTAATTCAAACTACAATATAACATGCTGAAATAATAACAAAGGTAGAGTCAAAACTAATGTCAGTTGCTAAGACTGCAAGAACAGGAAATTACTTTTTTGTTGTCTTCTCACGAAGAATCAGCAATCCAGTTGTTACATCAATTATAATAGTCTAATAATTAATTGTTTCTTACTGATTGATAAATATCATGTGTTAATTTATTTAAAGCAGTAAAGTACATTATAAGTTATGAAGCAAACATTACAATGAAATAAACTGACTGATTTCCATATTTGCAGCCTTCAAAGCTATAGCAGAGCAATAGGCAGGCAGATTTGCAACATACCGGACACTAAGCGCGAAAAGTCATTAAAGGCAAACTTTTTAAAGGCATTGTACACAAATGGCATTCCCCTCTTTTTCAAAAGGAAGTTTAGCTACTTACAATAACTAGTGAGCCTAGCAGTCTCGACAATGTTGCTGTGTGTGTTAATATAGTCTTACCTGACCATAGGCTACTCTCTTATTAGAGAGAAGCAACTGGTGGTGATTTAACCCGAGGGCCACCAGACCTCAAGTAAGGGAACAGGTTCAGAAGGAGAGTTCTTCATGGTAACCTCAAACTGGTGATGGGACTTGAGCACATGCTATTGGCATCATACTGCTATGTAAACCAACAATCCAGCCAACTGAGCTAAACCAATTCCCCTCTATGATGTATAGGCAACTTGTTAATATAACCAGATCTCATGATTGTGACTGTGCCTGGAGATGTCATTGAATTTACACTCGCCCCACACTAGCAGCAATGCACTGGCACCTAACCTCTCTACAGTCAGCCCTGCCTCAGCTGAGGGCCACATTCTCTCAGAACTCTGTACTATATTCTCAGGAAAATTCATACTCTCAACAAATAGTATTTCAACACTTGATGAAGGGCTTTTGCCCAAAACGTCGATTTTCCTGCTCCTTGGATGCTGCCTGACCTGCTGTGCTTTTCCAGCCCCACTCTGATCTAGACTCTGGTTTCCAGCATCTGCAGTCCTTGTTTTTACCTAGCCATCTAGATGTTGTCTGTTGTTTCTGTTTGTGTTGTCATTTCTTTTCTTTTATGGAATATCTTTACTGTTCCAGAAGTTACTTATCCTAATACACTGCAGCCAAATTTTGTATCAGATTATATTCATCAACTTTTTTGAGTAGTTCAAATCTTTGTGACATTTATTAATTTGTTCGTTAACAATTTCCATCTTATTTTAAAGTTTTTGGATTTCAGCCCAGTATACATTTCTCCTTCAGAATCTGTGGTTCTAGTAAAATATAAATGGGCTGATCAGTGCAAACAGAGTTCAATTTGGATATGTGTGAGGTGATATACTTGGTGTGACTAACAAGGCAAGTGAATACATGATGAATGGAAAGCAACAAGGAACCAGAAACCTTAGTGTGCATGTCTACAAGTCCTGAAGGTAGTCGGATGGTAGGTAAAGGGATTAAGAAGACAAATGGGATACTTGCCTTTATTAGACAAGGCATAGATTCTAAGAGCAGGGAGGTTACACTGGAATGATATAAAATGTTGGTCAGGCCACAGCTATGGCATTGTCAATTCTGGATTCCACATTAGAGGAGGGAAGTTAGTGTACTGGAGAGGATGCAAAGGAGACTTCCCATGGTGTTGCCTGGGCTGGAGAGTTTTAATTGTGAAGAGGGCTTGTCTAGATTGGTGCTGTTTCCCTGAGCAGAAGAGATTGGGGGGGAATATGATTGAGATGTGTAAATGCATAGGTAGGATTGACAGGGAGAAACTTTTCTTCTTGATGAAGAGATTAATCACCAGGGGATTTAAGGCAAGAGGCAGGAGCTTTAAAGGGGAAGCTTTCTTTTCCACTCAGAGGGTGATGGGAATCCGGAATTCATTGCCTCTATGGTTAGTAAATAAATCCTCATAAGATTTTGATATACACTTGCAATGCCAAGGCAATCCAGGCTTTGGGTCTAGCACTGAACAATAAGATTAGAACAGTTAGGTGGTTGTTTTTAAGCAGCACAGACTCAAAGGGCTGAAGGAATTTTTTCTGTGCTGTAGACCACTATGACTCTGTGCTGGTCTACTTTTACTATAATCACGCAAAGTAGAAAGGGTGATCAACAATCTATGTTAATTCACAATTCATTGAATACATTGCAGACATGCCTGGTGGTAATAACAGCTCAGAAACGGATTTCTTCTCAGAGACCAAAGTAAGTTAACTTATCGGAGAAAGTGAGGACTGCAGATGCTGGAGATCAGAGCTGAAAATGTGTTGCTGGAAAAGCGCAGCAGGTCAGGCAGCATCCAAGGAGCAGGAGAATCAATGTTTCGGGCATGAGCCCTTCTTCAGGAATGAGGAAAGTGTGCCAAGCAGGCTAAGATAAAAGGTAGGGAGGAGGGACTTGGGGGAGGGGTATTAGAAATGCGATAGGTGGAAGGAGGTTAAGGTGAGGGCGATAAGGTGAGGATGATAGGCCAGAGTGGGGATGGGGGTGGAGAGGTCACGAGGAAGATTGCAGGTTAGGAAGGTGGTGCTGAGTTCGAGGGTTGGGACTGAGACAAGGTAGGGGGAGGGGAAATGAGGAAACTGGAGAAATCTGAGTTCATTCCTTGTGGTTGGAGGGTTCCTAGGTGGAAGATGAGGCGCTCTTCCTCTAGCCGTTGTGTTGCTCTGGTCTGGCGATGGAGGAGTCCAAGGACCTGCATGTCCTTGGTGGAGTGGGAGGGGGAGTTGAAGTGTTGGGCCACAGGGTGGTTCGGTTGGTTGGTCCGGGTGTCCCAGAGGTGTTCTCTGAAACGTTCTGCAAGTAGGCGGCCTGTCTCCCCAATATAGAGGAGGCCACATCGGGTGCAGCGGATGCAGTAAATGATGTGTGTTGAGGTGGAGGTGAATTTGTGGTGGATATGGAAGGATCCCTTGGGACCTTGGAGGGAAGTAAGGGGGGAGGTGTGGGAGCAAGTTTTGCATTCCTGTGGTTACAGAGGAAGGTGCCGGGAGTGGAGGTTGGGTTGGTGGGGGGTGTGGACCTGACGAGGGAGTCACAGAGGGAGTGGTCTTTTCGAAATGCTGATAGGAGAGGGGAGGGAAATATATCCCTGGTGGTGGGGTCCGTTTGGAGGTGGCGGAAATGACGACGGATGATACGATGTATATGGAGGTTGGTGGGATGGTAGGTGAGGACCAGTGGGGTTCTGTTAACTTATCCTCATGACAGCCAAATTCTAACAGTCAAATAATTTGTTCATGCATTCATTTATCATGGATATTTTAAAGGTTGAGAAGTATTTTACAGAATAATAAGCTATTAATCTGACTTTTTAGAGCATGGCTTCACATTAAAACCACAGTAAAAACTCATTCAGAGAACATTTCCATTTTGACACAGTCTAAGGGGTTTGGATGACATACAGAAAGGCCTCAGTCACTAGATTACCTCATGGCAGGTGTGGATCTTTGGAGAAGTAGAGTGATCAGATGAATTCATACTGCACAATGAAAACTGACTACTCCCTTGGGAGACACTGCCAGAATAAGGGAGGCAACTGAAGATATTGCATTGGATTTACTTCATGCCCATGACCTGACCCCACTGGGAGAAAAATTGGGGCTTAGATTCAAGATCATTTTCCACAGATTGCCATTATACTTTACATCTTTTGGATATGTGCACAGAAGGACACATCATTGACTGAATGAATCTAGAACTGGGTTCAAAACAATATTGACGTGTGAGCTCAACATTTCCTCCCCTGCCCAGGGGCATGTCTTGGACTTCATCGGTTCCCCACGATTTGTGTTGACAGCTGAAGCTTCTTGTATACAGTGCAATTGAATGACAGGGTGGCACAGTGGCTCACTGGTTAGCACTGCTGCCTCACAGCACCATGAATCCTGGTTAGGTTCCAACCTTGGGCGACTGTCTGTATAGGGTTTGCGCATTCTCTCTCTGTCTGTGTGGGTTTCCTCCAGGTGCTCTGGTTTCTTCCCACAGTCGAAAGTTGTGCAGGTTAGATGAATTGACCATGCCAAATTTTCCATAGTGTTCAGGAATGTCTAGGCTACGTGCATTAGTCAGGGGAAATGTAGAGCAATAGGGTAGGTGAATGGGTCTATATGGACTTCAGATGTGATCTATATGGACTTCAGTAAGGCGTTTGACAAAGTTCTCCATGGGAGACTGATTAGCAAGGTTAGATCTCATGGAATACAGGGAGAACCAGCCATTTGGATACAGAACTGGCTCAAAGGTAGAAGACAGAGGGTGGTGGTGGAGGGTTGTTTTTCAGACTGGAGACCTGTGACCAGTGGAGTGCCACAAGGATCGGTGCTGGGCCCTCTACTTTTTGTCATTTACATAAATGATTTGGATGCGAGCATAAGAGTTACAGTTAGTAAGTTTGCAGGTGACACCAAAATTGGAGGGGTAGTGGACAGCGAAGAGGGTTACGTCAGGATCTTGACCTGGGCTGAGAAGTTGCAGATGGAGTTTAATTCAAATAATTGCAAGGTGCTGCATTTTGGGAAAGCAAATCTTAGCAGGACATATACACTTAATGGTCAGGTCCTAGGGAGTGTTGCTGAACAAAGAGACCTTGGAGTGCAGGTTCATAGCTCCTTGAAAGTGGAGTCACAGGTAGATAGGATGGTGAAGAAGGTGTTTGTTATGCTTTCTTTTATTGGTCAGAGCATTGAGAATAGGAGCTGGGAGGTCATGTTGTGGCTGTACAAGACATTGGTTAGGCCACTGTTGGAATTTTGCATGCAATTCTGGTCTCCTTCCTATCAGAAAGATGTTGTGAAACTTGAAAGGTTTCAGAAAAGATTTACAAGGATGTTGCCAGAGTTGGAGGATTTGAGCTATAGGGAGAGGCCGAACAGGCTGGTGCTGTTTTCCCTGGAGTGTCGGAGGCTGAGGGGTGACATTATAGAGGTTTACAAAATTATGAGGGGCATGGATAGGATACATAGACAAAGTGTTTTTCCTGGGATCAGGGTGTCCAGAACTGGAGGGCATAGGGTTAGGGTAAGAGGGGAAAGATATAAAAGACCTAAGGGGCAACTTTTTCACACAGAGGGTAGTACATGTATGGAATGAGCTGTCAGAGGAAGTAGTGGAGGCTGGTACAATTGCAACATTTAAGAGGCATTTGTTTGGGTATATGAATAGGAAGGGTTTGGAGGGATATGGGATGGGTGCTGGCAGGTGGGACTAGATTGGGTTGGGATATCTGGTCAGCATGGATGGGTTGGACTAAAGGGTCTTTTTCCATGCTGTACATCTCTATGACTCCATGACTAAATATAATTCCATAATTATTTATCTAGATCATCATCAAAGGACATCTTACATAAAAATTCATTAACTTTAAGTGAGGACACATTACCATATTCCTCATTCATGTTTTAATGCTACAAACACTGTTTCTTTACTTTTCTTTTGGAAGGTTTGGAAAATTCAGAAACAACAGACATTTTCTTTTATTGCATCTTCTGGTATCAAAGAGTGCTGTCTTATTCAGCCTCTCACATAACTTAAACCCTCCAGTCCCAGGAACATGCTTGTAAAACGTTTCTGCACCATCTCAAGTTTAACAGCTTCTTTTCTGTAGGAGGCTGACCAGAATTGTATGCAGTTTTCTAAAAGTGGCCTCACCAATGTTCTGTACTCGTATACTCAATTTTCTGTGCAATGAAAGCAAGACAGCTCTTCTTCACTACCCTGTCTACCTGTGATTCCACTTTCAAGGAACTATGCACCTGCAACTCTGGGATTCTTTGGTCAGCAACACTACTCAGGGCTCAACATTTAACTGTATATTTCCTGCCTTGGTTTGCCTTACCAACATCTCACATTTATCTAAGTTAAACTCCATCTGCCAATCCTCAGCCCATTTGCTCATCTGATTAAGGTCCTTTTATACTTTGAGATAATTTTCCTCACTGTCCACGACACTACCTATTTTGGCCTCATCAGCAAAACTTACTAACCGTACCTCCTCTTTTCACATCTAAATCACTTATATAAATGATGAAAAGCAGTGGACTCAACACCGATCGTTGTGGCACACTGCTGGTCACAAGCCCCTATTTCAAAAGGCAACCCTCTATCACAACCCATTGTCTACTACCTTCAAGCCAATTTTGTATCCAATTGACTAGCTTGCCATGGATCCTATGGGCTGAAATTACCAACCAGTCTACTATGTGGAACATTACTGGACTCTTTGCTGAAGTTCATATAGACAATGTCTAGCAATCTGCCTTCATCGATCTTCTTTGTGACATGTTCAAAAATCTCAGTAAATTGATTCAAGTCAGACATGATCTCCCATACACCAAGCCATGCTGACTATCCCTAATCAGTCCTTGCCTTTCCAAATGCATGTAAATCCTATCCCTCAGAATCCCTGTCAACAACTTATCCACCACTGATATATAGCTCTCACCGGTCTATAATACCCGGCTTTTCCTTCCAGCCTGTCTTAAAAAATACCTTCCAAAGAGAAAAACAGTAAGTTACTCAGCTAACTCATGAATTGTATTATGCAGTTAACATTCTTTCTGTCATGTCAAGATTCCAAATTTGAGTCTTTGTGAGTGAGCACAGCCTCCACCTAAAACACAGGATGATCCCACGTGACATCCTTTGTGTTACTGTCTCTCTGTCCCTGATGACCTTTCAGCCTCCCTATTTTTATTCACCCCTCTTTTTTCTCAATTTCGTACCAGAGAACATAGTTTTGTGAATTGTCATAACCTTGCCAGCCATGCATTTATCCCATGTAGAGGCCAGAGTGATAGTAATTTGAGAAATTCTTCTCTTGGAGCTCCCCACACTGTTATGTTGTGTGAGATCCTGTTCCTCTATCCTGAATTGTACCTTGTCAGTGTAGTCATTCCCTCAATGACTTGAATCAATAAAATTATTTTCTCCAGGACTCAACTGACTTTCTTCTGATTAGACCATTGACAATTACTACTCAGACTCTTAGGACTGACCATAGCCCATTAACTCCTCTCTGGACCGATTATGGAGGACAGCGCCCAGTGACTACACAGCAGCCCTGGACTGATAACTCTATAGCAAATTGGACTGATCCACCACCATATCCAAAATTGATTGCAGTTAATTTACAAAACTGGCTTTGGCCTAATCCCCTGGACAGTGAAGATATGGATTCCTGGAATCTCATAAGACCAAGTATATGGCTGACCATAGCCAGCCACCTTGACTGTAATCCATGAGCTTAATGGTTAACTATGGTGGCATCTCCTGTCTAACTGCAGGCCTCTTGACCACACAAAACTTGCTCACCTTTGATTTTCAGACAGGGCCATTAGGTTGATGCATGTGCTGTATGTTTGCCACGCAAGCTACTGGTATGTATTTTAAATGTGACATTGACATAGGACAGTATCACACATCTATAAGCCCAAGCCCTTGATTATTCAGTGTCCTAAAGCATCACAAGTCACTTGCTTCTCCTTCTGTTAATAATCAGATGCAATTGTGTGGAAAGAAAGTGGTCACAGCTCAATAGTGCAATTCTAGAGTCATTGTCTAAACCTTAGGAAGCAAATCATGGAATTTTTGCTTGATGTTGAAATTCATTCTTTTTTCATTCTCACCATATTTGTCAACCCTCTTTCCATGGCCCATGTTTCTCCACAGTGTGAAACCTTCTACACTCCATTTTGGAGCAAACTTCAAACAATGGCAGCACTATTATGGGCACGTCCATTCGAAGAGGAAGTCCTCGATCTTGCTTGATTCAATTTACAACTTTCCAAAAGTCCAATAGTCCGTGTTGAAGATCAAAGGTTCAACTGATCCCTTTGGCAATTATCTCAACATTTGAAATCGATTTAGATGAATAATAAGAGTTTGAGGAGTTTTCACATGTGTATCATAAAGTTATGAAAATTTCATGCCTTTTACTGAGCATTACATTTCTCAATGTTGCAGCCTTAAGTGAAGCTGTGAATATCATTGCACTTTCTGCTCAACATCATTTAACCTTCCTCAATGAGTGTAACTTCTTTCACTTAATATTTTCTGAGCCTCATCAGTTCACGGCATACCATCATTCAAACAGCATTCCTTCATTTTGGTTCTGTTCCTAACCAGATATTTACCCTTGAGAATGTTAATTGACTCAGCTAGAATTGTAAAAGTAAATCTCAAACTCCATGAAAATGTATTTGATGGAATTTTGAATTTAGTAATTTTCCTTCTCTATTTCATCTTTTCCATTAATGTTTTGAGGAAATACAAAGAATAAATCCTTCATTTAGATCCATTAATGACAAATGTTTCCCCTCCCCTCATTTTACTAATACTCATTAAGCTGACATAATGCCTTTGAACATCTGCTACAGCTTTTATGTTGTAAAGTAAGTGGAAGTCTTTACAATGTCTTAAAACATTTTCATGTCATTTTTCGTAAAACTCCCAATGCATGCAATAAGGTAGAAAAGGAACACATCTTAATTAAAGTGGTCTGTGAAAGAAAGAAGAGGAAATAAATAATTCAAAGCTCTGCAAATGGATAATTAATAGCTGCTGTTTAATGATGTCCAGGTTATTATTTCATTCTTTAATGACCACATTCATGGGCAGCACAGTGGCTAGCACTGCTGCCTCACAGCGTCAGGAACCTGAGTTTAATTCCAGGTGGGTCTGTGTGGAGCTTGCATATGTTCCCCTTGTCCATGTGGGTTTCCTCTGGGTGCTCTGGTTTTCTCCCACAGTCCAAAGATGGGTTGACTGTGCTAAATTACACCATACTGCTCAAGAATGTGGAGGTTACGTGGGTTGGCCATACATGGGTGCACAGCTGGGTCAAGGTGGAATGCCCTTCAGAAGGTAAGTGGTGATCTGATGGGTTGAATGGCCTCAATCTATACTGTAAGGAGTCTATGATTCTACATTCTTAATCTGTGGAAATCATTGTCACGAAACTTAAGAAAAAGACTTACTAATATGTTTGCCTAATTAAATTGCTTATAATATATAATAAATAATTAAACATAGAATAAGACAATAATAAAATATTAATCAAACCAAAGAATTAAAAACAGTATTAGATAATGAAGACTATCCAGATAGTTATGAAATGTTTTTACCATTTGCTGAATATTTCTGTTTTAGTACAATGGGACCGTGATTGGATGGGCCAACGGGCCGAGGAGTCTAATTTATATAAATGTGAGGTGCTGCATTTTGGAAAGACAAATCTGGGCAAGACTTACACACTTAATGTTAGTGTCCTGTGGAGCGTTACTGAACAAAGAGACCTTGGAGTGCAGGGTCATTTTTCCTTGAAAGTGGAGTTGTAGGTAGATAGGATAGTGAAGAAGGCATGCTTTCCTTTTTGGTCAGTGCATTGAGACTAGGAGTTATGTGGTCATGGCATGTTATTTATCTGCACAGTTTCTGTTGCTGCAAGATACAATATTGTAATTGAAATGTATTGAGACTTTTTAAAAAGAGGTGCTGAAAGCAGTATTAGTTACAGTTCATTTATATGGAGTATTCTGTGATTTTAAGTAACTGGTTCACCACCAATAACAACACAATACAGTATCTGCAAAGATTTTTAAAAATTTGTAGGATTTACTGTGTGCAAATTGGCTACATTTTTACTGATATAGCTGTAATTGCAATTCATGAGTAAATCATTGGGTTTAATGATGACAGCCTTCTCATGAAGTGATGAGGAACTATAAAAACCATTATATTTAACCTTTCATTCTGAGTTTAAGGTCATTCCTAGGTATTGACTTTTATATTAGCTTTATCATATCTAAAATGAATTTTTTAGCAGTAATCAAAATAAAATCATTCAAACGCAAAATGTTGTCCCTTAAAGCAAATTGAAATCTATTGAAATGAAGAAAACGTTTGTTGATATATGGAGCATAACATTTTATTCAACAAATTATTTTCCCTATAGTCCAGAAAATTGAAGTAACATGAAATTTAATTATGATGAAAGTTTATAATAAACTATTATTACTTAGAAACATAGGTAGAGAAAAATTGATTTTAATTTGCAGTTCTATAAAAGTCTGATTTTTTTTAAAGGAAACAAGGTCTGAAAGTTATTTTGAACAATGAGTGAAAAATTGCATTGCTAATAAATCATATGTTTTTAGTCAAACGATTAGCTACCAACCCACCCACTCCTGATCCCAATTTAGATAATTATGAAAATATTTGCTGATTTGGGTTCTGCAGCACAAGCACACACACACACAGAGAGAGAGAGAGAGAGAGAGAGAGAAAGAAAGAAAAAGAAAGAAAAAGAAAAAGAAAGAAAGAAAGAAAGAAAAAGAAATTCATTCAGAGAGGAGTTGCAGAGATGTTCCTAGTAGCATTCTCCAAAGCAACCATGGTCAACCCAGAGGCAAATAAACAGTCAAAAAATAGCAACATCTAGAAGTGAATGTAGTGGCCCATTTTGAATTTGTGATATAGGACTGTGTGATTTATCTTAAATTGATATAATCTATTTTAGAGTTTATATTTTGACATTTGCAAGTAGATTTTGGTCTGTCTGCAAGAAATGGTTTAATAATTAATTTTTTCAATCTTTCTGGAGTCATGATTAAGCCAGTATGTGTCAGAGATCAGTTGACTGTGGCCCCTCCTGGAGTGATAATGGGAATTTGTTTTTATTGTAAGAGTTTTATGATTGAAGAGAACAATTTTTCAAAGGCATTAGCTTGCTTTGGTATGGAAGAATAAAGAATTAATTTTAGCTTAAGAACAACCCAGAGAAAGCAAAGCCTTTTCTGCCACTTTATAGAAAATCTATTTGGGTTAAGATGTAAAAACAGTCCCTTTTAGAGAAAAGAGTTAGTTTACTTGGAAATAGATTAACACAATGGAAGGGTATTAGTTTTAAAATTCCAGCTTTGATGTGCTTTTTTTGCAACCTTTGAATGGGTTGTTTGAATCTGAGAAAATTTAATCTCAGTTGTGTAAATATTCAAGGCAAAGGCTATCAAACTCTCAAGATTGATAATTGAAAGGAAAAATTAATTGACGTGACCAAGAAGGGAACTCTCTGGTATTTAAGTAATATAAATTAATTCTGTATGCGATTTTGTTCTCCTACATGTTTCAAAATCTTTCAAATTGTGTTGCATGTAAATAGTTTAATTCTATTTTATTTGCATCTCTTTTGTGCAATAAACTTCTGGTTTATTATTAAATGAAAATCTGCATTAGTGCCTTTCCATTTCAGTGAAATACAAACATATTATGATCTTTCAAACCAAGTTTTATTCTGGGATCTGGCTTACCCAGTAGCGAGGATTAGAACAAGGTATATAAACCAAGCATGTGTGATTTGCATCTTTTACTACTTTTTGCCTCCTGGGCTGCAAATTTCTCTGTGCTGCTTAGATAAAAAATCCAGAATCAGAAGCCTGGGGATGTGTCAAAGAGGAAAAAAAAATCCTCTGAAGCTGTTGAAGACATAAGAAAAAAGAACACATATTCATCAGTAATAGTGAGCCAAGTTAGTCGTTTGTTTAATGGTCTCAGAGAGAGACATTAACTGTATAAAATAAATTCAAGTTAATAAATGAATATTTGCCAAAAAGGGCATCAATTACATCCAGGCCAGGTGATGCTTTAGCATGGACATAGGAGTGACTTCACTGAGGTTTGAATGTTTCTAGGGTTATTGTTGATTTAGAAGGATTGAATCTTTCTGACATTTGTACCGAATTTGTTTCACAAAGTTATTGTACGGCGTAATAGAATTCATATTTTACTTTGGCATAATAAACATTTTTTTGTTAAAATTACATTTGCAAATTACTGTGAATAAGTTCGCAGACTGGGCTTCACAGGAAAGGAAAGTTTTAAAAATAAAACTTTAAAGCCAGGTCTCAGTCGGGGATTTGGCTTGTCCAGCATTAACACTAGCTGGGATTGAAATAAAATATAAAAGGCAGGATCCCAATTCCCATTCATGGTTCTAGTGCATTAAAGAATCAGACATAAATCAATTAAATGTCCAGTAGTATCCATTCTACTCATCATAATAAAAACACCAGAAGTCAAACTTTAATTACATAGATAAAATCACTTAAGGTGACTGAAATGTTGCATATATAAGTTTATAATTAATGCGTTATTAGAAATGAAGTCATCATGAGTCATTCTGCTGACACCTATTCTTTATAACATTTGGAAAGATCTCAAATTTGTATAGCACAATGTGCTGTTGAAGTTCATATCTGGGCTTAAACCTTCAATGGTGAAATAATCATTTTCAACAATTTCATTACCACGCAGAAAAGAACTTACCCATCATTTTGTTACAGAAGGAAAAAGTAGACATTCCAATTTAATCCCTGAAAAATATTGCTGTGCACTTTTTATATTGGATTAAAGGGCCTGATGGCTGTTTCAGGCCCTGTGTGTGCATTCTAATGGATGATTCTTAAAGAAGCTTCAGTGGGTTCTCAAAATAAAGTAAATTGTGTCAAAATTTTACCTGACCTAAATACAAAATGAGGAGGAACAGGAGCACTCCTCCAAATCCAACCTTATAACCATCAGCCACTCCTGTCATTGCTCTATTACCCCCTTCACTTCTCATTCCGATGTCTCTTTTACCTACTTCCAGTTGACCCTGCCCACACCCCCTTCAACTGCTTCAGTAACGTAACTAAGGGAGTTACCACCAATGCAGTGCTGAAGAATTATTAACCTCTTTACTCACAAACTAGCTGCAGACACATACCAGGTTTTGCAGCTCAATTTAATGAGACATGAGATCCAATATTGCTTGTGCCTCTGGTCTTCCCTCAGAAATGGTGGTCTCTGTGCACTGTTCAGTGCTGACCTACTCTAAACTCTAATCCTTTAGTAACATCAGAGGACAAACCTTTTTAACCATTATTCAGAAATCAGAAGTGCACAGCAGAATATCTACATTACAAAAATCATGAATACTTCAAAGACATTTGGTTTTGTAACATTATAATTGGATAAGGAGAAATGACTGTTTTCACTTCTTCCACCCTTCCTCTCACCCTGCTGTAGCTCCACACAAAACTTCACCACAATGAGATTACACTGAGCCTACTCAACTTAGTTCCATTTGATTAATTATAAGTAAAACTACATTTAAGTTTAGTAGCCTTTTGAAATCGTCCCCTTCCCCTATTGGCTCCTTTTTAAATGTTAAGAAGATAAATTACCTAGCTCCTTTAATCCTGGCTGATTTCTGTATATTGCCATTTAGTTTTAATTGGGAGAAAAATTAGCCAGTTCTTATTTTCCAAAAGAGATTGATGTGGAAAATGGACTTTGCTCAGTGCAGGTTGAATATTAGTGATATTGATGCTACAAAGCGCCAGCAACACAACATAAGCAACTTTTAATATCAGTTGACTCAGAGTGCATTCCAATCTTACACAATCTATTGTTAATGATAGCTGCACAAATAATGTAGACAAAGCCATTCAGCCATTTTTAGAATGACAATTAATTTATTAAACAAATGTATACCATGAGGAAGACTAAGTTAACTATGAATGGTCAATGGCAAGAAAGCTGGGAAAATAGGGCGAAAATGAAAAAAGTCAGATTCTCAACATTGTGGCAATATTTCATGATTTCCCCATAACGTTTAAATTGCAAGAATCTCATTAATGAGAGGCAACAATCTTAATTTTCATGCATTTGCTTCTCATTGATACCCCACATAATGATGTTGCTTCCAAGTGCCCTCTTCGTCCCTGACAGACTAGATGGCAAAAATGTCTGACATTAAAGTTCATGAAGTTACTTGGTGGCAGCAGCTTGCCACTTGCTTTGTCTGGTTTTCTGTCCTCACCACAATGTCTCTGCATCAACACGGCTGCTGTTGAAACAAACACGGACCACTTCAACCCTCAGAATTTACTTTGGAGCTCAGGGTTAGCCATGTGTTACATACTCCTGCCAGGTCACTCTGTGTAAAAGAACATGCAGATACCCACACAGGATGCAAATAGCCCTGAGCTTCCTATCTTAGTGCAAACTCTGCACATAGATGGAGGCTGCCAGCCTCTGTGACTCGCAGCACATTTTAGTGAAGGTGAGGACGGTGGCCTGTCATGGTTCACAGTATTGAGCAGTTATAGGAATGGACATATTGCTTTATGGTACCATGCTACATTAATGTCAAACCTACAGCATGTGCCAAAAGCTCAAACTGGCAAGCACACTCCCTGTATTTAACCAAATGGCCATGTCTAAAAGTGAAATGGAGCAGTCCTTGGTGAGGTCAAGGGGAGCAACAATCAATCAGGAGTACTGCCACAGTAGGTAAAGGAGCTTGTCTGCTTTCATTCTTGGGATTTAGCTAAGGTCAGTCAAACACATTGACTTCCCAAAATTCTAGAGACCTGCGTCCTTGCAGTCCGAATTTTGGGCCATTGTCAGTCCTGAATGGAAAGTTCAACTAGTCAGGGGATTCTGAGGAAGTCAGTCAAGGTGTTGTTGAGACATCATCCTAGGGATTGGACACTACGCAATTGGGACAGAACTTGCCAGTCAGTCCAGAGAATAGCCACAATCAGTCATAGAGTCATAGAGATGTACAGCATGGAAAAAGACCCTTCAGTCCAATCCGTCCATGCCAACCAGATATCCCACCCAATCTAGTCCCACCTGCCAGCACCTGGCCCATAACCCTCCAAACCCTTCCTATTCATATACCCATCCAAATGCCTCTTAAATGCTGTAATTGTATCAGCCTCCACCACTTCCTCTGGCAGGTCATTTCATACCCGTACCACCCTCTGAGTGAAAATGTTGCCCCTTAGGTGTCTTTTATATCTTTCCCCTCTCACCCTAAACTTATGCCCTCTAGTTCTGGACTCCCCGATCCCAGGGAAAAGACTTTGCCTATTTATCCTATCCATACCCCTCATAATTTTGTAAACCTCTATAAGCTCACCCCTCGGCCTCTGACGCTCCAGGGAAAACAGCCCCAGCCTGTTCAGCATCTCCCTGTAGCTCAGATCCTCGAACCCTGGCAACACCCTCATAAATCTTTTCTGAACCCTTTCAAGTTTCACAACATATTTCCGATAGGAAGGAGACCAGAATTGCACACAATGATCCAACAGTGGCCTGACCAATGTTCTGTACAGCCGCAACATGACCTCCCAACTTTTACACTCAATACTCTGACCAATAAAGGAAAACATACCAAACGCCTTCTTCACTATCCTATCTACCTTCGACTCTACTTTCAAGGAGCTTTGAACCTGTACTCCAAGGTCTCTTTGTTCGGCAACACTCCCTAAGACCTTAGTGTGTAAGTCCTACTAAGATTTGTTTTCTCAAAATGCAGCACCTCACATTTATCTGAATTAAACTCTTTCTGCCACTTCTCAGCCCATTGGCCCATCTGGTCCAGATCCTGTTGTAATCTGAGGTAACTCTCTTCACTGTCCACTACACCTCCAATTTTGGTGTCATCTGCAAACTTACTAACTGTACTCTTATGCTCGTATCCAAAACATTTATGTTAATGACAAAAAGTAGAGGGCCCAGCACCGATCCTTGTGACACTCCACTGGTCACAGGCATCCAGTCTGAAAAACAACCCTCCACCACCATCCTCTGTCTTCTACCTTTGAGCCAGTTCTGTATCCAAATGGCTAGTTCTCCCTGTATTCCATGAGATCTAACCTTGCTAATCAGTCTCCCATGGGGAACCTTGTCGAATGCCTTACTGAAGTCCATATAGATCACATCTACTGCTCTGCCTCATCAATCTTCTTTGTTACTTCATCAAAAAACTCAATCAAGTTTGTGAGACGTGATTTCCCATGCACAAAGCCATGTTGACTATCCCGAATCAATCTTTGCCTTTCCAAATACAGTCTTCGGGATTTGGGCAAGAATGGTCTGAGGTCTTATTGGGGGAAGTCTCTGGAGTTCTAAGGAAATTGGACGACATGAGTCTGGGATAGGTTTCATTGGATTGGGTCACTATTGGGACATTTACCATGAAAAAGAACGATTGAAGATAGACAGGTGGGAATTCACACAGCATATGAATTGTCGCGAATTATAATGAGGGAGGTATTTCACAAATAATAATCACTCTGACTCAACATTAGGAATGTGTATGACTAACAAAACCAGGGTCTTTGGTAGTAAATTGAATCAGTAACAGTTATATAAAGGAACAGCTGAACAAAAACAAAGGCAGAATATAAGATCATTGTAGTACACATAAGGGAATATGAAGGATGGCATGATCACCCTACATCTCAGGCAGTGCCTAAAAATGCTCCCAAGGACATGAATTTGAAACATTGCTTTCTTCAATCCAAGTCAATTAAGCAATAATTATTTAAGATGGCTGCCACAGAATGCAGAGTCAGCAGAGTAAATTACAGTTTTAACTCTGGAAGCGGAGCACATTTGTTTGAATGTGATGTCCTGGCAGAGGCAATTTTTTAAATCATACATCCACTGATTCAGTAATGTCACACATTCACTTCATTGGACGTTGTCTATGAATGAACATTGCAAAACAATCAAGATCATCGACGAATTGATTTCTTATTGTGTCAGCTAAGTAAAGGTAATCAAGTGCTAATTAGAAAATGCCATCTTGTTTTGGCATTTCTGAAACATATTCCATGATTAACACTAGAAGACAACAATCTGGAGCTACCACATTCCACACTGATCCATAAGTAGTTAAGGACATGGTCTGTAGTACACAAGGAGAAAGTGAGGTCTGCAGATGCTGGAGATCAAAGTTGAAACTTTACTGTTGGAACAGCACAGCAGGTCAGGCAGCATCCAGGGAACAGGAGATTCGACGTTTCGGGCACAGGCCCTTCTTCAGGAATGAGCAGAGAGTGTTCAGCAGGAGAAGATAAAAGGTAGGGAGGAGGGACTTGGAGGAGGGGCGTTGGAAATGTGATAGGTGGAAAGAGGTCAAGGTGAGGGTGATAGGTCGGAGTAGGATGGAGGCAGAGAGGTCAAGAAGAAGACTGCAGGTCAGGAAGGTGGTGCCGGGCTGGAGGGATCCGGCTGAGACAAGGTGGGGGGAGGGGGGATGAAGAAACTGGTGAAGTCCAAGTTCATCCCCTGCGGTTGGAGGGTTCCCAGTCGGAAGATAAGACGCTCCTCCTCCGACCATCGGGTTGTTGTGGTTTGGCGGTGGATGAGTCCAATGACCTGCATATCCTCGGTGGAGTGGGAAGGGGAGTTGAAATGCTGTGCTACAGGTTCGTTGGGTTGGTTCGTCCGGGTGGCCCAGAGGTGCTCTCTCAATCGCTCCGCAAGTAGGCGGCCTGTCTCCCCAATATAGAGGAGGCCACACCGGCTGCAGCGGATGCAGTAGATGATGTGGGTGGAGGTGCAGGTGAATCTGTGGTGGATATGGAAGTTTCCTTTTGGGGCCTTGGAGAGAAGTGAGGGGGGAGGTGTGGGCGCAAGTGTTGCACCTCCTGCGGTTGCAAGGGAAGGTGCCGGGAGTGGAGGTTGGGTCGGTGGGGGGTGTGGATCCAGGAGTGGAGGTTGGGTCGGTGGGGGGTGTGGATCCGGGAGTGGAGGTTGGGTCGGTGGGGGGTGTGGATACACCCCCCACCGACCCAACCTCCACTCCCGGCACCTTCCCTTGCAACCGCAGGAGGTGCAACACTTGCGCCCACACCTCCCCCCTCACTTCTCTCCAAGGCCCCAAAGGAAACTTCCATATCTGCCACAGATTCACCTGCACCTCCACCCACATCATCTACTGCATCCGCTGCAGCCGGTGTGGCCTCCTCTATATTGGGAGACAGGCCGCCTACTTGCGGAGCGATTGAGAGAGCACCTCTGGGCCACCCGGACGAACCAACCCAACCAACCTGTAGCACAGCATTTCAACTCCCCTTCCCACTCCACCGAGGATATGCAGGTCATTGGACTCATCCACCGCCAAACCACAACAACCCGATGGTCGGAGGAGGAGCATCTTATCTTCCGACTGGGAACCCTCCAACCGCAGGGGATGAACTTGGACTTCACCAGTTTCTTCATCCCCCCTCCCCCCACCTTGTCTCAGCCGGATCCCTCCAGCCCGGCACTGCCTTCCTGACCTGCAGTCTTCTTCTTGACCTCTCTGCCTCCATCCTGCTCCGACCTATCACCCTCACCTTGACCTCTTTCCACCTATCACATTTCCAACGCCCCTCCTCCAAGTCCCTCCTCCCTACCTTTTATCTTCTCCTGCTGAACACTCTCTGCTCATTCCTGAAGAAGGGCCTGTGCCCGAAACGTTGAATCTCCTGTTCCCTGGATGCTGCCTGACCTGCTGTGCTGTTCCAGCAATAAAGTTTCAACTGTAGTACACAAGGATTTGTTTGTTTTACAAGGTGGGCAGAATATGATTAGATTAGATTAGATTAGATTACTTACAATGTGGAAACAGGCCCTTCGGCCCAACAAGTCCACACCAACCCACCAAAGCACAACCCACCCAGACTCATTCCCCTACACTTACCCCTTCACCTAACACTTTGGGCAATTTAGCATGACCAGTTCACCTAACCTGCACATTTTTGGATTGTGGGAGGAAACCGGAGCACCTGGAGGAAACCCACGCAGACAAGGGGAGAATGTGCAAACTCCACACAGTCAGTTGCCTGAGGCAGGAATTGAACCCAGGTCTCTGGCGATGTGAAGCAGCAGTGCTAACCACTGTTCCACCGTGCTGCCCACTGTGCCACCGTGCCACCCACATGGTGGCTTTATGACATAGTTCCACCCCACCAATGTAATGTGATCACTTTAGTGTTGACACTGCAGCGGTTCAAAAAGACAACTCAAGCCAACATTCACAAGCTAATCACTGACCATCATTGGCTAATTGGTTCCAGAATTATCTGAATGTCATAAAGCAGAGGGTGCTGGTTGAAGGGTGTTTTTGCAACTGGAAGCGTGTGTCCCTTTGGGTTCCACAGGGATCAGTGCTGGGGCCTTTGCTATTTGTTGTACATATAATTGTTTCAGACATAAACGTAGAACAGTTGAACAATATGTTCACAGACAATATGAACATTGGTGGAGGGTAAACAGTGAAAAGAATAGACTTAGATTACAGAAGGATATATAGGTGTGTTGATCAGTGATCTGTGGCAAAGGGAATTCATCTTGAAAAGTGGGTATGATACACTTGGGCAGAATGAATAAGACAAGGGAATACATATTGAATAGTAGGACCCTGTGAAGCACTGAGGATCAAAGGTACTCTCTTGTGCATGTGCCAAAAGATCATGAAACAAGTGGATATCGTGGTTAAGAAGGCAAAGAGGATATTTGTCTTTATTTCTGAAGTATAGAGCTAAGAACAGGAAGATTATACTGGAACTGTGTAAAAAGTTGGTTAAGCCACAACTAGAGTTTTGTGTTAGACTGGGGTCCATATCATAGGAGGGATGTGATTGTGCTGCACAGGGCGTAGAGGAGATTTACTAGAATGTTGCCTGGGCTGGAGAGTTATGAAAAGAAATTGGATAGACTTGGGTTGTTTCCCTTGGGATAGAGAGAGACAGGGTCACGTTTGAGATATATAAATTATGAGGGGCATAGACAGTGTAGACAGGAAGAAACTCTTCCACTTGGTAAATGGAACATGACTGGAGATATAGATTTAGGGTAAGGAGCAGGAGATTTAGAGGGGACGTGAGGAAGCTTTCTTTTCTGCTCACAAGATGGTGGGCATTTATTACTCACTGCCTTTACGGGTGGTAAAGGTAGAAATCCTCATAACATTTAAGAAGTATTTTGTTGTACACTTGCAATGCCAAGGTACACAGTATAATGGGCCAAATGTGGTTGGTTTTTTGACAGGCATTGACTTGCTGGGCCAAGGGGCCACTTTTCTGTGCTTAGACTTCACTGACTGTATGCTGGTCTGCTATCACTTGAAAAATGTAACATAAAAAAGGACCTAAACAATCCACATTATGGATGTAGGTTTGCTCGCTGAGCTGGAAGGTTCATTTTCAGACCTTTCATTACTATACTAGGTAATATCATCAGTGAGCCTCCGGATGAAAAACTGGTGGCATGGCCCACTTTCTATTTATGCATTTAGGTTTCCTTGGGTTGGAGACATCATTTCCTGTGGTGATGTCATTTCCTATAGTGATGTGATTTCTTGTTCTTTTTCTCGGGTGTGATAAATGGGATCCAAAGTCAATGTGTTTTTTGATAGAGTTCCAGTTGGAATGCCATTCTTCTGGGAATTCTCGTGCATGTCTCTGTTTGGCTCGACCTAGGATGGATGGATGTGTTGTCCCAGTCAAAGTGGTGTCCTTCCTCATCTGTGTGTAAGGATACTAGTGAGAGTGGGTCATGTCTTTTTGTGGCTAGTTGATGTTCATGTATCTTGGTGGCTAGTTTTCTGCCTATTTGTCCAACGTAGTGTTTGTTACTGTTTTTGCAAGGTATTTTGTAAATACATAAATAGAAAATGGACCATGTCACCAGTGCTTCAAACGGAGGCTCACTGATGATGTTACCTAATATAGTGATGAAACATCTGAAAATGAACCTTCCAAATCAGCGAGCAAACCTACATCCAGAACCTCAACCTGAGCTACAAATCTTCTCAAAACTCATTACCAATCTATATTAATTCACAGTTTACGAAACACATTGTAGGCATGCCTGGTGGCCATGACAGCTGAGCAATGGAGATTTTCCAGAGACCAAATGAAGTTAACTTATCCTCATGACAGCCAAATCCCAACAGTCAAATGATTTGTGCATGCATTCATTTATCATGGATCTGTTGAAGGTTGAGGTTTATTGTACCAAATGTCTCTATTAATATGCTTTACTAACTGCTCTCCCCACTTAAAATGCTGTGTTCAATGATCTGAGAACATATACATCCAAGTCCCTCTGCTCTTGCACTTCCTTTAGAATCATACCCCCTAATTAATATTGTTTTTAAATGTTCTTCTGACCAAGGTGCATTACTTCATACTTTGCATTGACCCTCAACTACCAGGGTAGTACCACCTGGAGTGGGCATTTGCCCACTCCAGGTGGTACTACCCTGCCTCCCTGAGAGGAACAGACACCTGGAGTGAGGTCAAGGTCACATATCACCTTCTCACCTTTGCATTGATGCTGAGCACCAACAGCTAGAGCAAAGGAATTTATGCTTAAGTGCATATGGAGCAGAGGGCGATTGTGCTGAATCTGGTTCGCTAGATGCTGCTAGCACCTATATATGAGAAGAGGGTATTAATTGTGTAAGAAGGATAAAAGCTTGTGCTATTTAAGGATGAGTTTTTGATATGATCTGAGATCAGTGCAGATCAGCGCAGCATTCCACCAATCGCATTCACATGACCCACCCTACCCACCCACCACCACTCATCTCCTGCCAATCTTGGCCCTCTTGGCCTATCTGTGATCCAATTTTTTGCTGCAAAGAGTCAAAAAGAGGGACTAAATATGATGAAAGTGAATGGCAAAGGCATTGATTGAGCAGAAGAAGTGAGGAGCTATCCCCATTGAGTGAGTAGGAAGTATTGAAGACAGGAATGATTAGTAGTTTGGGAAGATGAGGTGAATGAGAGACATTATTAGTTATGATGCATGTGAAAGTTGTGGTTCATGAGCCTTGTACAATGACAGATTTAGAATGAGTGAGGTCCCTGTGGTTGCAGAGAGAAGATGGTGGCATTTATGCTTTTGGAGTGCAGAAGCTCATTAGCCTTCTTCCTGCACTGGTGTACATTGCATTTCAATTGGAACACCACACTGACCCCAGCCATTATCTCAGTCCAGGGTGACAACATCCTTTGCCAGTCAGCAGATATCACACTGCCTTTCCTTCCACCATCCCAGCAACCAGTAGATCCAGTAGGCTCTCACCAAACTAAAGAGCTAACTTACGTTTTACGCTTAATTTCTTGGGGATATTGCTACAGGATCACAGTGCGAACAGCAGTTCTTGTCTTGTAGCATCCAAAGTGGTGCGCAGGGGATCAGTTAGCTAGAATTTAAATATAACACCATCCATGTGAGTATCACAAAGTCCCAACAGCAGCGAGCACTACTACCTCTTCTATGGTTTCATTTCATGAGGTGGACACTGCTGAGGCATAATTAATTAGATGAAGACAAGATGATTAACTCGCCAATATTGTCATGTACAAAGGCAGACTGGGTACATTGAATCTCAGTTGAAAAACCATCTACCTAAACATGGGAAATTCAACCTTTTGTTTAAGACAATTAACAATTTACAACATCAATATTCTGAGATTCCACGTTAAAACTCTAATAATTTACATAGTAACATTATAATTAATCAATAGCAATTAGAATTCTACAGCGAGTGAGGGAATGAGAAGTTTTAGCTTCTCCAGCCTAGTGGACATTTTGTCACACAACTGGAGTGGGTTAAACTCATGTGTATGTGCATCTTTCCAAAAACATCCTACTTAGAAGGCATACCGTGGGCACATATACAGTACAGGTGTATCCAACAACATTCTGTAAGAACGAACACTTCTCGTTGGGAAGATCCTACAGTTGAGATTAATGTGTATCATTAAGAAATCATAACATATTTTATAAAGGTACAGATGTTCCCAGAATATCTTCACTGGTTTTTCTGCACATGCATGCATCTACTATTGAAACTACTTCATTCAGGGAATGTTCCAGTTATATGGGGATCCCATTATATTAATTGTGTTAAGCAGAACTGAATTGTATCATATATTCTGGCCCATATGTGAATAGACTGTACAATATTTTGAAGAAACTGGGACAGGAGGAGAATTTACTCACAACAGGAATTTGCATATTAAACTGCAGAAGAGAGAAGTTAATCTGTGGGATCCAGAGTGCCCATCTGTGATTGTTTTTCCTAAGGATATTTCATTTATTCAGATGCCTTCATGTGGTCCTTTGATAATTGCCCAACAAAAAGTGAAAAAATTATTCTCCTCAGTGTTAAAAATTTTTTTATATCATTGCTTTATATAGATTGCTAAATCTATTAGTGTCCAAAATTCTCAGTCGGAAATATAACCTCAGAGAATCTTAATTGTGTCCAACAGTACGACTATGCAGTGTATCAGGAGGTCAGTTATCAAGATAACGAGCAAGTGGTCCAGAATAAAGCCAACATATGCGTTCAATTCTTGTGCCACCTGCAGTAGATCATGGAGGCTTGGCCTCGCTTCTTCATTTCTTATTAAGGAATGGATACTTTCAAGCTATATATAACTGTGTGTCTCTTCAATGTATAAATATGGCTTGTCACATTAAAGATTAGTTCAATAATACAGCCATTGATGAAAAGCTGAGAATTCTGCTTATCTTCATTCAAGTTAATCTTCAGCTAAGCAGCTTTGATGTCCTCCTCCACCTCCTTCCTCAGTGACCAAGCAATACTTTTGATCAACTAACAATGTAAATCATCATTCATGTCCAACATTGACAAAACCTCAAACAGGTGTTAATTTACTGCACTGCTGGTTGTCATGGAAAGTGACACCAGCAGCATGGGTTCAGTTCCCAGACTTACTTAGGTTACCATTCAGATACTACCTTCTAAACTTCACCCCTCAGTTGAAGTGTGGTGACTCTTAGGTTACATTCATCCCAAAGTGTGCCTGTTGCTAATGACTTAGTGGTGTTGGTGTTGGACTGGGTGGACAAAGTTAAAAATCACACAACACCAGGTTACAGGTCAATAGGTTTACTTGGAAGCACTTGCTTTTGAAGCACTGCTCCTTCATCAGGTGGTTGACTGTTTCTAATGAAGAACAGGCAATCAAACAAAAATAGCTTTCATTTTTATTAACAAACAGCTTAGAGAAGCACACATTGTCTTAAGCTTCAGCATCTTGCTTTATTGGCATTTCCTTTTGAAATTGGGATTGGTCACTCCTTGCACTCTATTCTGGTATGTACGACAGTTCTAATTTTCTCTGTAGTCCATGGCTGTGTGTGTTTAATTAAGTTTTGGATGCAACTTCATGTGTTGTATTCAAGAAGTAAATAGTTAAAAGAACAATTCTGGAAAGTGATAATTCCCTATTTCCATGATTGCAATGCCAATTTCAGGCCAGTTTAATGACTTTATATCAAGCCAAGACTGATTTGTTGCTACTTATATCAATCAAATTGGCTCAACAAAACAGTTTTGGCCATAAATAGCACATACAGTTAACATTTTGGAACAGTTACATTTATCTTCTGTTGAATTTTGCATATTGACATGAAAGAGTGGGGAACTAAATCAATAAGCAGATGGCTGCAATAAAACTGAAATAGAAATAAATCATAATGGACACTTTCCTAATCTGAAAACAACACTGACATCCATGCATTTTGGCTGATGATTCGGTCTTAATAGACTGAAATGTGTTAATTAATTCAGAGAAGTCACGTCTGTGAGATTGAAAACACAAAAAGAAATTTCACTATAAAAGCATAAAAACTCAGCAGGTCTGCATCAGCAACTTTCGCTTTTATTAAAATAAATTCTATGATGGATAGTTGTGTTTGAAGAAGTCCAAATGTTCTGAATGGAAAATTTGCTGAGACCAGTCATCAAATATTCAAAGGAAATACTCAAAGGAAATTCTGTTGGCTCTGTGCCATTATTTACAACAGAGAAGGAGGTTCTTTGACCACTGGTGATTGTGAAAGAGAAAGGTCTTTGAAAAGGTAGTCTTTCTAAAGTGAAGTTGTATAAATTTTAAGTAGAATAATCATATTGTAACTTTCTTTTATTAACTCTATAGCTAACACAAATTATTAAGTGAAAATGGCACTGAAAATTTACTTTTCTTGGAACAGTCAATATCTTTATCAGTGAAGTGATTGTCTTCAAATGTTGTATATTCTATGATACATCCCTTATTACTTTAATATAATTGAGATTTAATTTTTTAAATTAAAATTAATCAGCAGTTATAAAAATATCGTAGCTTCATACTGATATTCTCTGAAGTCTATATCTATATAATATTATCATAAAATTAATAGAACTCTGTGGGAAGCTAGGGAAGTGATTGCTGGGCCCCTTGCTGAGATATTTGAATCATCAATAGTCACAGGTGAGGTGCCGGAAGACTGGAGATTGGCTAACGTGGTGCCACTATTTTAAAAAGATGGTAAAGAATAGCCAGGAAACTATAGACAAGTGAGCCTGGCATTGTTGGTGGGAAAGTTGTTGGAGTAAATCCTGAGGGACAGGATTTAAATGTACTTGGAAAGACAAGGACTAATTAGGGATAGTCAACATGGCGTTGTGTGCAGGAAATCATGTCTCACAAGATGGATTGAGTTTTCTGAAGAAGTAACAAAGAGGATTGATGAATGCAGAGCAGTGAATGTGATCTATATGGGCCTCAGTAAGGCGTTTGACAAAGTTCCTGATGGTAGACTGGTTAGCAAGGTTAGATCACATGGAATACAGGGAGAACTAGCCATTTGGATACAGAACTGGCTCAAAGGTAGAAGACAGAGGGTGGTGGTGGAGGGTTGTTTTTCAGACTGGAGGCCTGTGACCAGTGGTGTGTCACAAGGATCGGTGCTGGGCCCTCTACTTTTTGTCATTTACATAAATGATTTGGATGCGAGCGTAAGAGGTACAGTTAATAAGTTTGCAGATGACACCAAAATTGGAGGTGTAGTGGACAGCGAAGAGGGTTACCTCAGATTACAACAGATTCTTGACCAGATGGGCCAATGGGCTGAGAAGAGGCAGATGGGGTTTAATTCAGATAAATGTGAGGTGCTGCATTTTGAGAAAACAAATCTTAGCAGGACTTATACACTTAATGTTAAGGTCCGAGGGAGTGTTGCTGAACAAAGAGGCCTTGGAGTGCAGGTTCCTAGCTCCTTGAAAGTGGAGTCGCAGATAGATACGATAGTGAAGAAGGTGTTTGGTATGCTTTCCTTTATTGGTCAGAGTATTGAGTACAGGAGTTGGGAGGTCATGTTGCGGCTGTACAGAACATTGGTTAGGCTTTTGTTGGAATATTGCGTGCAATTCTGGTCTCCTTCCTATTGGAAAGATGTTGTGAAACTTGAAAGGGTTCAGCAAAGATTTACAAGGATGTTGCCAGGATTGGAGGATCTAAGCTACAGTGAGAGGCTGAAAAAATTGGGGCTATTTTCCCTGGAGCATCGAAGACTGAGGGGTGACCTTATAGAGCTTTACAAAATTATGAGGGGCATTGATTGGATAAATAGACAAAGTCTTTTCCCTGGGGTTGGGTAGTCCAGAACTAGAGGGCATAGGTTTAGGGTGAGAGGGGAAAGATATAAAAGAGACCAAAATGGCACCTTTTTCACGCAGAGTGTGGTACGTGTATGGAATGAGCTGCAAGAGGATGTGGTGGAGGCTGGTACAATTGCAATATTTAAGAGGCATTTGGATGGGTATATGAATAGGAAGGATTTGGAGGGCTATGGGCCGGGTATTGGCAGGTGGGACTAGATTGGGTTGGGATATCTGGTCGGCATGGACAGGTTGGACCAATTGGTCTGTTTCCATGTTGTACATCTCTATGACTCTGTGACTCTAAGTCCACACCAACCCTCCAAAGAGTAACCCACGCAGACCCATTTCCCTCTGACTAATGCACCTAACACTATGGGCAATTTAGCATGGCCAATTCACCTGACCTGTACATCTTTGGACTGTGGGAGGAAACCAGAGCAATCCCATGAGAACACAGGAAGAACATGCAAACTCCACACAGACAGTAACCCAAGGCTGGAATCAAACCTGGGACCCTGGTGCTGTGAATTAGCAGTGCTAACCACTGAGCCACCGTGCTTCCTGGTAAGAGGGCTTAGGATGAGAGGGAAAAGATTTCAAAAGAACTTAAGGGGCAATTTTTTCACACAGAGGCTGGTGTGTGTGGAATGAGCTGCCAGAGGAAATGGTAAGGCTGATACAATTATAACATTTATAAGACATCTGGATAGGTATATGAGTAGGAAAGGTTTACAGAAACATGGGCCAAGTGCTGGCAAATGGGACTAGATTAGTGTAGGATATCTGGTCTGCATGGACAAGTTGGACCGAAGGGTCTGTTTCCATGCTATGTATCTCTATGACTCTATGATTCTAATTCTTAAGTTAATATTTTAAGCACTGACATCGTTCAGTTTCAAAAGTAGGTTGGTTCTGTTGATACATTCTACACTGAGATTTTTTTTTCTAGCTTGAAAACTCCTAAAAAGGAGGACATACCATTATAGGACCCAGTCTTTGGCTGATATAGCTGAATAAGCTCCTTTATGATTTTAGAACTCTCTTGGTTGCACAAGTTTGACTGGATAAACATACCTTGCTGAGAGTAAAAATAGCAGAACCTTTCTCAATCTCATGCTGTAAGTGTGACTTTGACATGCCACAGTGCTATTTGGCAACATTTCCACTGCTTTGACTGTTCAGTGCTCTGAACAATGACAAGTTATCTGTCTGTCTCTCTTCACAGAATAGCAATACCAGCCACAGACATTGACGGCCTCTACCTGAGCACTGGAGTTCCTGTGCATTAAAAGGCAATGCATGACCCAGAAGCTGCAGCATCTAAATAAGCACAAAATGAGTGAGTGTTTAGAAAGTAAACAAAAAAAAACCATGTGATGTATCTTGTACAAATGCTTCAGATGCTTATGTGTCCCAGCAGACAAAGTGACCTGCCAGAAATATAGTGTTTTTGAACTCCAAAATGAAGTCCTAAAGGACTGAGGTGGTATTTGAATTGGTAGATGATGATCTCATGAGATCCATGGACAAATCTTGGAGGACAGTGTCCATGGAGCATGCAGGGACACTGTGATGAATAGAGAGTTGGTTGAAGGCCTGAAGAGGCAAGCAACAAGTTGGTGTCACCAATTAATCACTTTAACTTACATGTTGGCAATTGGTATCATCCACTTCCTCGGGGAAGAAGAAGTGAATTGGGAACTGCACAGAAATGAGGCAAGTTTAGTCAATAATGAGATGCAAAAGCATGAAATTAGGTAGTTGCTGCTTATGAGCACGATTCAGAACTCACACTTTTAAACTTGAGGCAAATTGGAATCTTTTCTCGATATCAAGGATCAGACTTGTTAATTTTCACTGAATTTTCTGTAGCCTTTCACCATTGTCTGAGCAGCTCATGAGAATGGAATATTCTGTCCACATTGTTTTGTAGAATTTATACATTCTCCACCCAGCCCATTCTTCATCGGTAATTTATTTACTGTAAACCTGCTTCTTAGGTCTTGAGGATCTGACGAAGAGCTGTACAATATGATTGTTTATTTCTTCTTTCATTATCAGTAAGTTTTTGTTTAAGTATTTCAAAGAAAATCAAATAAGTAGCTGACTGACTAAACATTTTCTGTAAAAAGAAACAGAAAATGGTAGAAATGCGCAACAGGTCTGGCAATATGTATAGAGAGAGAGAAACAGGCTGAATATTTTGGTCAATAGACTTTCATCTGATTGAGAAAGCTTAGAAACATAACACATTTTAAGTAAGTAAGAGGAGAGAAGAATGAAAAGGATCAATATGGAAGTATGTGATAAGGAATCCTTACATGAGAAAAGCATTTGTAGAGGAAGATCAAATGGAATGTAATTGGTAAAGCAAAGAAACTAAAGATCTGTCCAGAGAAGGTATGAATGGTTAAGTTATGAACAGCTGCCTTTTGACACAGGTGAAATGTTCTCTGTAATTATTTTAAAGTTGTTTCTCCACAGTGGTGGATTGTAAAACAGAAGACATGTTTCAGTTATATACAGGTCTCTGTAACTTCAGTAATTTCTAACAATATCCAGTTATCAATTGCTACTTTTGATATTAGAAATGGGAAAAAGAAGGTCCTATGTTTCCCAGAATTTCTTTAAGTTCCAATTTGATTAAACAAAATATAGTCAGCCTTTGAAGTTCCAATATAATGTTAGATAGAACATAGAAAAATACAGCACAGAACAGGCCCTTTGGTCCACGATGTTGTGCCAAGGTTTAATCCTAATGTAAAATATAGTAACTTAACCTACGCACCCCTCAACTCACTGCTATCCTTGTGCATGTCTAGCAGTCACTTAAATGTCCCCAAAAGATGTGTGAATGGGGTACAAAGATACAACAGTGATTTTGTTGGGTTGATTTTATCCATAAATAGGCATTGAACTAGATTTTATTTCAGATGGACCATAAGGATTTATTATCCAACTGTACTGCTGGATTGATTTCAAAATTCATTATTAGTATTATTTAGCCATTTGTATTGACTAGGAGGCTAGAGAGCTTAAGATGTACCTCATGCAATGTATACTCTTTAAGCATCAATGACAATCTTTCAACTGGAGGCATGTTTGACAGTATACTAAATTAGAATCATTTCCTTTCTGATAAAGCCATAATATTATCATCTTTAATGAAGTGAGAAATTTTAATTGGGTGTTCTTTACTTGGTATTAAAATGATGGAAACCTGTATTCAGAATGGTTGACGTCAGTGCAGATCAGAAATACCTCAGCCAAGATCACCAACTCCAGCATCAGAAGGCAATGATGAACTGCAACAGTCTGACCTTTCTCCTGCCACTTAATTCACCCCTTGAAATTTCTACATAAATTGTTATTTTGCTGGTAATTGATTCTAAATATAATTTCATTTCAGGTTTGTGATGTATTAAATAGTCCCAAATCTCCTAACAGCCACATTTGCCCATGACTTCCTAAATCTTGACCAAAAGTCATAAAGGCCTACAGCATAGAAAAAGACTATTCAACACATTGAGTCTTTGCTAGTGAAAAAATTGTATCTAACTGTTTTCATCCCATTTTCCAACACTCAGCCCATAGGCTTGCATGGGCTGTAAGGAAGAGTTGTTGTGCATCTCAAACAATTTTAAGATCCCAGAATATTGAGGGAGGCAAGAGAACATATTGCTGGAGCATTGATAGACATCTTTGTATCCTCTTTGGCAACAGATGGGGTCCCAGAGGACAGGACAATATCCAATGTTGTCCCATTGTTGAAGTAGGGTAACAGGGATAATCCAGGAAATTACAGTCTCATGTTGGTGGTAGGGAAATTATCAGAAAAGAGTCTCAGGGACAAGATCTATATGCATTTAGAAGCAAATGGACTTATTAGCGACAAACAGCCTGGTTTTGTGTGGGGGGAGGTTGTGCCTCACTAGCTTGATCGAGTTTTTTGAAGAGGTGACGAAAATGAGGGAAAAGCATTCGATGTTGATGATATGGACCTCAGGAAAGCCATTGATAAGGTCCCTCATGACCAACTGGTACAAAAGGTGAAGTGCTACCTTATCCTGCTACTTTAAGGGAACAGTCCCTCAGGTCCTTGATGCTTCTTACCATTCATCATTGCTTGTCCGATTCAAGCGCATCACCTCACACCTATCTGGATTGAATTCCATTTGCCATTGATCAGTCCACCTGATTTGTCTGTATATATTCTCCTGTAATTTAAGACTAACAGATCTAAAGCTAAGAAACCTTAAGTTTCTGAAGATGCATTTCAAGTACTCTGCAGGCTTCAGGTTTGTTAAATAGAACATAAGCTCATCACAAATAAATTTGTGCAGTTCATTGTTTAAAATACTTTGTTTGGAATATGGGAGATTTGGAGTCAGTCTGGAGCTTCTCAACATTGGGAACATGTTCAGGCGAATGAGATAGCACCTTGTAACTAATAGGTTGCTTCATCAAAGAAAAGGAAACTGCTCTTTCAGCAATTCCTGGAAACAGCCTTGAAGAAAGAGGGTCTTAAGAAGTGAGTTCCCACTAGAATAGCAAGTTGAAGTTTTCATTGTAATCATAAAACTTGACAGTATGAAATGAGATCATTGAGCCCATTGCGGTTGTACTGCCCTGAGGACATATTATCCCATTGGCCCAGTGCCCCTGCTGTTTCATTACATTCATGACTTTTTGAGTATGCATACAATATACTTTTAAAAGTTAAAATTACTGTAGGATCCGTATTGACCAGCTTTTCAGGCAGTGATTTCCAATTCAGATTTGTATTTCCAAATTGTTGCATTAGAAAGAATTTGACCGACCTTCCTGTTGACAAGTTGTGTTTGACAACCAATTGGAGTGTTTACAAGACATAACAAACAGAATAGTCAAGGACGAACCAATAGATCTGGTGTATTTGGATTTACTGAAAGCTTTTAATGAAGTCCTACGTAAGAGGTTATTATGCAAGATAAAAGTGTGTCGGGAAATGTGTGCCCTTGTGCACCAGGCACTGAAAAAAAAACATACAGTTGTGGCAAGCGGTTAGGAAAGTAAATGATGTTTTGGCGTTTACTGCAGGAGTTTTGAATACAAGAGCGAAGATATAGTTCTGCAGTTAGACATGGTGAGAACACACCACAGCTTATTCTCCACCTCAGAAAAGATATGTTTGCCATAAACAGCACACAGACTGATCTCTGGGTTGGTAGATCTGTTGAATGGGGAGAGATTAGGTGAAATTTCCTGGCTTGTATTCACTGGAGGTTAAAAGAACATCAAGGGATAGCATTGAAAGCTGTAGTTTTCTGACAAGACTGGGAAGACTGGATAGAGAGATTATAGTTCCCCTGGCTGGGAGAGTCAAGATCAAGGGGTCAATCTCAAGATGTGGGCTAGAAGCATTTAGAATTGAAATGAGGAGAAATATCTTACTGAGAAGATCCTGTGGAATACACTACCACATAATGAGGCAAAGGCCAAGTTATTAAATATATTTAAATTAGAAATAAATAGATTTCTCGGCACTAAAATCATCAAGAGTATGGGAAGAGAGCATTAGTATGGTGTTGAGATAAAGAATTGGCCATGGTTATGGGCTTGATGGGCCACATGGTCTACTCTTCCCCTTATTTTTTATGTTTCTTTATTTTCTATTTGACAATTATGAATTATTTTGAATAGTTCTCCTCTGGTTAATCATCCCTCTTATCACTAAAACAATTATTTTCTACTCTAGCAAAGTATTCCATATAACTATAATAGGTTATAATACTGAAAGAGGCCATTTGGCCCAACGTTTCCAAACCAGGCTCTCTGAAAAAGCATTCTGACAATTTCATTTCCTCACATACCAATTCCCATAGGCCTGAAATGTATTTCTTTTCGGAGAATAATCAAATTGCCATTTGAAAGTCTAATCGGACTCACTTCCGTCACATTCATAGGTCTGATATTTCAGATCCTAACCAATTATTGTATTAGAAAGTCTCTTACCATGACTCTATTCATTCTTTGCCAATAACTTTAAATCAAAAGAACAATTTCAGGTTTCCAGTTTTTCCATATTCTGATTTCTCGTCAACTTGTATAAACCTTTTGTCTTTTACAAAAGATTCCTGTGGAGAGCACTCATACTTTTAAGGACTTTTTTAAAAGTCCTTCCTTCATGGTATCAGTCTAGCCAATCTTTTGTATTGTCTCTCAGTCCTTGACAAGCTTCCTGATGTGTGGTACTCAAAGAATGGCTGACATGATTTTGTTGAATTGAAACAGGTGCAGTGTGTGAACATTTTTTTTGTCTGCTGAGGACACGACCCTTGTATGAATATATGTAGTAGATTAGTAGACTAAGATATGGCACACTGTGAGTTCTTCTGGCAATCCTAATTTGGTTGTGAGCATAATTCATTCCAAAATCAGGATTATCGAGGAAACGTCAAATCATGGAACCATATCTAATGTTGGACACGGTTTGTAAGATTTACAAGTGCAGGTAATATCCTGTGGGCCTGGGTTTAAATTCTGCCAAGGTAGACGGTGGAATTTGAATTCAAGAAAAAAAAATCTGGAATTAAAAGTGTAATGATAGCAATGAATCATTGCCGATAGTTGGAAAAACCCAACGCGAATGTACTTTAGGGAAGAAAATTGCCATCCTTATCTGGTCTGGCCTACACATGACTCCAGGCCTATGGCAATATGTTTGACTCTTAAACTGCCATTAAGTTCTTTCAGTTTTCTCCCCTCTGGACAATTAGGGATGGGTGCTAAATGCTGGCATGGTCAGCAATGCCCTCATCCCATAAATTAATTAAAAAATAATTCTCTGAAACACCATGATTAAGTGTGTCCTGAGCCATCATTGCTGAACTCTGCCATTTGCTAGAGCAATACATAGGCTAGAAGGACTGGGTGGCGAAGGATGGTGATCACGTCCTAGAGCCTGTTAAGCTCACAGCTGCCTTATATTTATATCACCAACTTATTTCAAGGGACAACTGTGAACCTATGTGAAATATCCCAATCCTCAACTCATAAAAGCATTTCAGGACGCAAGTGATACCAGTTTCTTGAGATTACAAGTTTTCATGCTGTTAAACCAGGATGAGAAGTCAGGCAGACTGGACAATGAGATTCCACACCATCCCTGCCTTCCCAGGTGCAGGATGCTATAGTCTGCACTCATATTGCTTCGAGCATGCCTTATTACCTTAATACCTTAATAGACAGAATGGACATTTGCCTTCAGAGATGTGTGGTATCATTAATGATTATGCGCTCCCACTCACTAGATGCATGTAAGTGGAAAATAATGCATGCACCCAGACTCCAGCCCACAACTTTTAGCTTTAGTGTTCTTCACAACAAAGTGCAATGTCTTGGCAGCAAACATCAAAGTCACAGCTCAAGATCCCTGATCTCTGAAGCTATCTGCATTTAGTTGCTGGTGGGGGGTGAGCAGTGCTTGGTGATTACAATTTCTTTCATCATTGGGGTGGCTGAAGAGGTTGGCCACCTCTCATGTGGGGCTTAAGCAGTCTGACAATGAAAAAGGCATGAGAACGGACATTCTAAGAAAGCAAGTGATGATATATTTACAAAAGTGGAAGATTACTTACAGTGAAGTGTCACCAGTGCCACCTATGTGTTATTAGTAAATTATTATTTTCTCTCCTTCCCACAATGTCTAAATGTGGTCCCAACCTTCGCAGCCAGGGTGAAGGTAGCCTGAGCAGTAGTTGACTCTGTTAGCCTGAAAAGCTTGATGTGCCATCCCTTGGGCATTTGGACGCTTGGATCTTGAAGATTCAGGATGATGACAGCATCCTACACAGATGCAAGCTCCCTTTCTCAGCTCGTCAGGCCACAGAAGCCTACAGCACAGAAAAAAAGTCTTTGGGCCCATCGAGTCTGTGCCCGTAAGAAAACAACCACCTAACTATTCTAATCCCACTTTCCAGCAATTTATTTCAATTAAATTTTGCCACCATCAGCCTTAGCCCTCTTAGCCCAGTTGTAGGACAATTTTCTCTGCAATGAAACAAAGGGAGTAATTGACAATAATGGAAGTAGTTGGACAAGTTGTTTGTGGTGATGCAGGAGCAGGAAAGATGGTGAGGTGTCACCAAAGAGTGGGTAAATTCAGAGGACAGTGAGTGTTAGCAAATTGGGAGGATGAGGTGAGTGAGAGATGATGAGTGGAAATAATGTAATGAGAACTGTACCTTATGAGTCTTGATAAGATGTGTATACAGTGACAGAATTGGAGTGAGTGATGGGTCTGTGAGTTTGAGGTAGCGGAGGAAAGTTGGTGGCATGTACCCTTATGGAGCATCATTAACCTTCTTCTTGCACTACTGGGTGTTATTTTTGATCTGGTGTACAGAACTGACCTGGACCTCTATCTGGACGCAGGCTGGCTGAGTCTGGTGGCGTGAATACTTACAGCCATGAGCTGGATGACGTATGACCTTCCTCTCTACAATCCAATCCAACAATACTTTTGGATCCTTGCCCACTTAGCAGACAGTGAGCTTTTCTTTCTTGACTATGACATCAGTGATAATGTCCAAAAGCCCCAGTTTGAGGGGCAATTCTTGGCTCACAGTGTTTTAAGTGGTATGCAGCTGGCTTCAAATATGGTCCCAATAGTATGAACCACAGTACAAGCTCCCAGCTAAGGTGAGCTCTTTAACATCTCCTGCCTTGATAAAATACAGGAAAGGAGCAGAATTAATTGGTTGTATAATTAATGAGGTGGAGGCTGGAAGATGATTGAAAAAATAGTTACATGCCATGGTGGACCTGACACAGTAAATCACACTTGCCAAAACACTTTAAATGAAAATGGGAAAATTCTGTATCTGTTTTTACTTAGGCAGTGAGAGAATATTTTTCCTTGGTTTTTCCATGCCTCATTTTTCCCTGCTAAACTGTTAGCAAACAGAGTTTGCCATGATAAATCATTGAGAGCTGGTTTAGTGACAGATCCAGCACGGTCTCAAGTGCTATCATTTGGATTTCTAAAACTTTGAAAACAGAAGATAGGCCCAGAAGCTCAAAGAAAGACAATCCTATGATACAAAATACCACAACTTCCCCTTATGTAAAATGATATATACTAACATTAAACAAAACGTTCTTTCTCTATTCTCAAATTACATTTCAGAATTGTCCACTCTTCCCAGGGTTATGATACTGATAAATAGCTTTGTTCTACTTGATGTAAGCAACTTTACCAACTAGATAACACTGCCTTGTATTTGTCTAACAGTTAAAGGATCTAATTACTTGAAACCAGGTACTCGATGCCCAATAATTGCAAATGGGGCGAGAGTATACATATCGCAGAAGAGATGATTATATATTAATTACAGATATACAGTATTGAGAAATTTAACCACAAATAAACATTTAAACCAGTGTAGGAATCTTAACCCTGTAATTCATCCAAAATGCCAGTGGGCTTTTCTTTCATTGAGTCAATCAGAATGGCATCAAGAGGTTTTGAGTGGATGGGATTATAAGTGCTCATTTAGAATGGCACCACAAATTCAGTAATCTTGCATAAAGTCAAATTAAACAGATTGAATTTAAAGTAAAACACCAAATAAAATAATATAAATATAGACTGTGGTGTTCATGTTGGGCTCAGTAAATATGAATTATGCTGGTTTCAAACTTCAGAAAACTGAGATCATCACTTCTGTCAGTATGTGCTGTATTATTGTCACTTGGAGATGTGAAAGAGTAGGGTTTGATCCTCGAGCACCCGATGCAATGTTGGAGGAGCGTGGGTGCTGGGACAGGCTGGTGAGAATGCTTGTTAGGTAATTTCCACATTGCTTTTATGGCACCTGAACTCAATTTTCACCCCTAGCCTATCTTTCCTAAGCTCCTTCATATCCACATGGCCCTCGACATTCCCTCTTCTTCCTCCTCATATTCCCCATACTTCTACATATTCTGCAATCCTAATTCTGGCCCCATTCTCCTACCAATCCCAGCGATACTCTCCTATGCCTCTCCATGCTCTCTCAGATTCCTCATGCCCCATACATCTCTATGTATAACTTTTATGACCATTTATTGGGAATTAGCCATCAGAAGCATTGTAATAATAATGTGAACCCTTCAAAATTAACTTTTATGTATTAAATCTCTAATTACTTAATTAAAAATTGAATTAATCATACTTCCATTTAAACTGCGCAGAAGAAATCATTCAACTTAAGCAAAAATAAAATCCCTTTAAGTGGTTATTTGGTTGTAAAAACAAACATAAATTAAAACTCTCAATTGAATGCAGGCTTTTGCATTTCAGACTCAGCCAAGCATTCATAATGTATAGTAATGTCAAGAAAACCCATGCAACTACAGATAATATAACTTCTTGAAACTCAGACTGAATTTTTTTTCCCACTTTACTTCAAAGCAGATATCCTATCAATTAAGAAAAGTGCAGCGGGTAAATGGATTTCTAAGATTGAATAACAGTATAAAGGTAAAGGTCAAGATTCTGAATGCTTAAATTCCACTCCAGATCATGGCACGAAACTTTCCAAATAATTATTTTGTCCAGTTTTGAATGAATCATTGCACTTTTTCACAACAGGAAGACTACATTAATCCAATTCAATACTTTAACTATTCTGATCAATGTAATGGTCAACTTACTTATGGAAGAGACTATGGTCAATCACTTTAACGAAAAATACATCCACCTTGCAATACAATATTTAATAATGTCACCCAGAATTCTCAAAATAATTAACAAAGGCTTTCCAATCTGTTTTCTTAGTATTCCAAATTATCTGCAGTTGTAAATCTGGCCAGACCAGATTTGTCCTCAGCTGCTTTGGGAAGTGAGAAATGTGATTGCTTCGCCGCTTGTGAAGATCTTTGCATCCTGGCTCTCCACCGGAGTCGTACGTGAGGACTAGAGGGATACAAATGTAATTCCTCTCTTCAAGAAAGGAAATAGGGAAATTCCCTGCAGTTACAGACCAGTCAGTCTCACGTCTGTCATCTGCAAGGTGTTAGAAAGGATTCTGAGGGATAGGATTTATGACCATCTGGAAGAGCATGGCTTGATTAAATGCAGTCAGCACAGCTTTGTGAGGGGCAGGTCATGCCTCACAAATCTTATTGAGTTCTTTGAAGATGCTACTAGACAAGTTGATGAGGGTCGAGCGGTGGATGTGGTGTATATGGACTTCAGCAAGGCATTTGATAAGGTTACCCAGTGTAGGCTCGTTCAGAAGGTCAGGAGGAATGGGATACAGGGAAATTTAGCTGTCTGGATACAGAATTGGCTGGTCGACAGAAGACAGTGAGTGGTAATGGAAGGAAAGTATTCTGCCTGGAAGTCAGTGATGAGTGGTGTTCCACAGGGCTCTGTTCTTGGGCCTCTACTCTTTGTAATTTTTATTAATGACTTGGATGAGGAGATTGAAGGATGGGTTAGCAAGTTTGCAGACGACACAAAGGTTGGAGGTGTCGTTGACAGTATAGAGGACTGTTGTAGGCTGCAACATGACATTGACAGGATGCAGAGATGGGCTGAGAGGTGGCAGATGGAGTTCAACCTGGATAAATGCGAAGTGATGCATTTTGGAAGGTCGAACTTGAAAGTTGAGTACAGGATTAAAGACAGGATTCTTGGCAGTGTGGAGAAACAGCGGGATTTTTGGTGTGCAGGTGCATAGATCCCTTAAAATTGCCACCCAGGTGGACAGGATTGTTAAGAAAGCATATGGTGTTTTGGCTTTCATTAACAGGGGAATTGAGTTTAAGAGCCATGAGATCTTGTTGCAGCTCTATAAAACTTTGGTTAGACCGCACTTGGAATACTGCGTCCAGTTCTGGTCGCCCTATTATAGGAAAGATGTGGATGCTTAGGAGAGGGTTCAGAGGAGATTTACCAGGATGCTGCCTGGAATGGAGGGCTTATCTTATGAAGAGATGTTGACTGAGCTCGGACTTTTTTCATTGGAAAAAAGAAGGAAGAGGTGTACAAGATAATGAGAGGCATAGATAGAGTTGATAGCCAGAGACTTTTTCCCAGGGCAGAAATTGTTAACACGTGGGGTCATAGTCTTAAGCTGTTTGGCGGAAAGTATAGAGGGGATGTCAGAGGTGGGTTCTTTACACAGAGAGTTGTGAGAGCATGGAATGCGTTGCCAGCAGCAGTTGTGGAAGCAAGGTCATTGGGGATATTTAAGAGACTGCTGGACATGCATATGGTCACAGAAATTTGAGGGTTTTACATTAGGTTTACCTTACATGACGATCAATGGTCAGCACAACATCTTCGGCTGAAGGGCCTGTTCTGTGCTGTACTGTTCTATGTTCTATGTAAAGGTTTTATTAACATTGGCATGTCATGAATGCTTGGGCTAAATTGGAAAAGTAAAGATCTGTGTCATTGAGAGATTTAAAAATGATTAAAGATTCTCTGTATTTGAGTTTGTTATATAAATGTTTGTTTCTACATCTGAACAACTGTTTAAGGGGACTTAATTTTTGTTTAATTGGATTTGTTTTTGTGCCATAAGAATGACAGCATAATTGATTATAACTTTTATCAGGTAATTAGAGATTTAGCATGTAAAATTTTATTTCAAAGAATTCACATTATTATTACAATGCTCCTGAGAACTGTACATGTTAAGTTCTAGATGAATGTTTATAGAGCTTATAAGTAGGGATGGAGGTGGCATGAGGAATTTGAGAGAATGTGGAGAGGCATGGGAGAATATTAGAAGCAATGGCAGGAGCATGAGGCTACAATTAGAACTGTGGTTCTCCCATTGGGTTGCAAGATGAGTAATTGTGAGAATGTGTTTTAGAGACTCAGGTTTGACACCTTTAGGATTAATTGTTAGGGTGTTTTAAGTGTATGCAATTTTTTTTTTGCCTGTGGGAATAAACTCATAAAAGACTTTCTGGGGTATGATAGCAACCATCAAATTTTTCATGCTTTATATGCATGTTTGAAGCCTTAAAGTGGGATCACAGCATCAAATAAAAATATTGGGAAGTGCTGTTTTAACACAATTTATGCCAGGATGGACTAAATGAGTAGTGGTGAGGTTATGGTGGTGGAAGCAGATGCACATAGCCCTTCTGATCATAGGCTAGATGCCTGGTTACAAGCAATGATACAGCAGACAGCTAGTTAAACATGGATGTTACCTATCCCTAACTGCTCAGCAGGCAGTGAAGTGTGAAACACATTGCCATGAGTCTAGAATCACATGTCAGCCAGACCAAGTAAGAATGGCAGGGTTCCTTCCCTAAAAGACATTGTGCTGATGCTGTCACTTTAAAGAGGTTATTTTCTCCTTGATTTTTTTTTAAAGAGTGGTTGTAAAGGTAGAGGTGCGAAAGAGTTTAGTTTATTAATGAAAGAGGAGTGGCCAGTTCTCACATTTCAGGTTTCTTTCAAGTTTCTTTTAGCTGTAGCAGTCACAAGATGTGAGAGTCAAGGAGAGTTAAAAGCCTCTGTAAAGAACTCTTCTGACGTTCTTCAGAAATCTCTTTTTGGATGTTGTAAGAATCTATGCTTGAATTTACCCTTTTATCAAAGGGTGTGTTTATGGAATGTTACTGGATTGGAATTAGTTAATTAACAATAGTTACATATATCAGGTTAAGCTTTCCAATCGCTAAGTTATTCTAAATTCCATTTTCTTTTGTTCATGTTTAAACTGTAGTGTTTTTAAAAATCCTGTTTTGCTTAAAGCCGAGTGGTTCGACCAGCTGCATCACACCTGAAATATCCACCTCCCATATGCCTTTCAAATAAGAAAAAGTTAATGTCTAGACTACCTTCTTAAATATTATGAGGGGATCTGGCCTGGTCAATAATAACATTAGTAAACCAGGAGGGTTTTTATGACAATTGATCATGTTTATGTCGTCAACATTGGGCTCGCTTCTTGTATTCCAGATTTTTAGTGATGTAAAATTGCACTCTCTTCCATGGTGGGATTTGAGCCCATGTCTCCAGAACATTACCCTTGGCATCAACGATGTTCCCATTATGGCTCTCTGCTCCTACACCATTATAGACCAGATTCCTTTAGTCTTAGGCCACTTCAGGACCAGTGCCAAGGCCATCTCAGGTAACAGGCTACATTAGTCAGCAGGCTGTCACCCCCTCAGATACAAATGTTAGATTTGCAGTAGTAGGATACAAATGATGATAAAATTATAATAGCACAAACATGCCACATTATTCCCTATGGACGTTTACCTGTACATAAATATTGTTTGTTCCCTTGATTTTGCTATAGTAAAGATCTACCTTTATAAGTCTCATGAGCCTGCTGATCATGAGAAACAAAGCCAACATTTTAGAGCAGAAAACATAGTAAGTGATTCCATAGACGGAAAATTACTAAAACATCTGTGCATCTTGAAGTGTAATTTGTTGAATTAATTTACACAGAAAATAAAGTCATGTTGCTGGAAATATTATTCAAACAAACCTAGCATTCCTTCACGTCTTATTGTATGTTTTGATATCATGTCAACTTCAGGTCACATAGCTGAATGTGTCATAAAATACTTATTACCACAACTGGCTTTCCCAATTGAAACTTTGGCTGTGCAGAATAGAGGAATGGCAGACTTAATTGTTGGTTTGTGCTGAATTTGCTGATTATTGCTTGTCATATCAATATAATTTGTTTTATTGGCATTAAGGTATTGGGAAGGGAGAGGATCATTTTTGATCACTGAACAGTTGCTCTTGCTTGTTAAATGTAGTATGTGGATGGTTATTGATAACTCAATACGCAGACAACAAACTCCCCAACAGTAATGCCATAACAGCAATCTTTCTTCTTTGAAATAGTGCTAGAAAATCTTTTACATTCACCTGAGCAAGGGGATAGGGCTGCAATTTAACATTTCACTCATAAAGACCACATTGAATTAGGCCAATGTGTGAACAGCATATATAGACACATGGTAGCATGATAAAATTGCTATAACGGAAATTTGATTTAAAGAGGAAAAAGGATATCGAGCTTTAAGGCAGGGTAGAGAAGAATGAAAAGTGAGAATTATTGTTTAAAAATCAATCAGAGTTGAGAATCAGAATGGTACATTAATTGAAACATTAATTGCTGCTTGAATTGAATTCAGAATCACACTGCTAGTTTGTACTTTAGACCTCCAAAACAGCAGGAAAGAGTTAGAGGAGCAAAAAGTGGACAACTGGCAGAGAGCAAAAGTAATAGAGTAATAAAAAATTGAGGACTTTAACTAATAAATATCAACTGGGATATAAGCAGCACAAAAGCACTCTGGGCAAAAAACCTCTTGAACTGTTGATTTTTTTTTTGCCAGCACGTAACAAGCCCCATTCTAGATTTATAAGGGCAGAGCAGTAGATGTGATCTATATGGACTTCAGTAAGGCGTTCAACAAGGTTCCCCACGGGAAACTGATTAGCAAGGTTAGATCTCACGGAATACAGGGAGGACTAGCCATTTAGATACAGAACTGGCTGAAAGGTAGAAGACAGAGGGGGGTGGTGGAGGGTTGTTTTTCAGACTGGAGGCCTATGACCAGTGGAGTGCCACAAGGATCGGTTCTGGGTCCTCTACTTTTTGTCATTTACATAAATGATTTGGATGCGAGCATAAGAGGTACAGTTAGTAAGTTTGCAGATAACACCAAAATTGGAGGTGTAGTGGACAGCAAAGAGGGTTACCTCAGATTACAACAGGATCTTGACCAGATGGGCCAATGGGCTGAGAAGTGGCAGATGGAGATTAATTCAGATAAATTCGAGGTGCTACATTTTGGGAAAGCAAATCTTAGCAGGACTTATACACTTAATGGTAAGGTCCTAGGGAGTGTTGCTGAACAAAGATATCTTGGAGTGCAGGTTCATAGCTCCTTGAAAGTGGAGTCACAGGTAGATAGGATAGTGAAGAAGGTATTTGGTATGCTTTCCTTTATTGGTCAGAGTATTGAGTACAGGTGTTGAGCGGTCATGTTGCAGCTGTACAGGACATTTGTTAGGCCACTGTTGGAATATTGTGTGCAATTCTGGTCTCCTTCCTATTGGAAAGATGTTGTGAAACTTGAAAGGGTTCAGAAAAGATTTACAAGGATGTTGCCAGGCTTGGAGGATTTTAGCTGAACAGGCTGGGGTTGTTTTCCCTGGAGCGTCGAAGGCTGAGAGGTGACCTTATAGAGGTTTACAAAATTATGAGGGGCATGGTTCGGGTAAATAGACAAAGTCTTTTCCTTGGGGTCGGGGAGTCCAGAACTAGAGGGCATAGGTTTAGGGTGAGAGGGGAAAGATATAAAAGAGACGTAAGGGGCAACTCTTTCACACAGAGGGTTATACGGGTATGGAATGACCTGCCAGAGGAAGTGGTGGAGGCTGATAGAATTACAGCATTTAAGAGGCATTTGGATGGGTATATGAATAGGAAGGGTTTAGAGGGAGATGGGCCCGTGCTGGCAGGTGGGACTAGCTTGGGTTGGGATATCTAGCCGGCATGGATGGGTTGGATTGAAGGGTCTGTTTCCATGCTGTACATCTCTATGACTCTATGATTCTAGTGTTAGGAAATGAAGCTGGATTGGTGGATAAAATAGTATTAGCGCATAATAATCACAATAGAATTGGATTTAGCACCTGTATGGAAAGATACAGAGATATAATAGTGGTAAAAGTTCAAATTTGGAGGATGGCAAAATGGAGAAATTTGATCAATGACCTGGTAGAAGTGGACTAGTTACAGCTACTTGCAAGAATGTCAGTGGCAAAACCAGTGGAAGGTATTCAAAAAGAAGACGCTGTGGGCAATGTGTAGACATGATCCAAGAAAGAAATACGGTAGCCCTGCCAAATCCAGAATTCTCTGACTATTCAGAGGCATATTGGGAAAGTAAAAGCAGCAGAGTAAAGCTTATAACAATTTCAAAAAAAGCAATATTCGATAGCTTTGAAGAGTATAAGAAGTACAGAGGTGAAGTGATAAAGAAAATTAGGAAGGCAAAGGGAGAAGACAACAAAATGGCTGGTACAGCTAAAGAAAATCCAAAGATGTTTTATTAATATTACTATGTTCCCAGCTGCTTTTATTACTGGTCAAGTCAGATCTCAATCTGAATCTTGGCTTGATAGATCGCACTTTGATTTGTTTTGCTTTTAATAAATTGCTTTCTCACTGATATATAAGATTTTGTTTTAAGAATAAAATGCAAGTTTATCAATAAAAGAAATGGAATATAAACCAGAAGATTTACTTATGATACAAATTCAACTGTTTTCAAACAGTCAGCAAAAAGTTTAATCACATTGATCTCAGAACACTCCCTTATAAATTGAAAACAGTAAAACAACAACAGTTTTTATATGGCATCTAAAACACTACTCGTGCAGTACTTATGCCATTGTCGCTAACACATCGACTGGTTTAAATCACTGTGATTTTAATGGATTGACTAAAACGTTAGATCGCTTAAATAAATATTGAAATGTTAACTTTCTCTCTCTTTGCAGATGATGCCAGAGTTTCTGTTGAGTTTCTTCAGCATTCTCTTTTTTTGTTTCAGATTTCGAGCATCCACAATATTTTGCTTTTATATGAGTACAGATCATTCTTTCATGGACCTATTATGCAGTTGAGCTTAAACATACTCAGCTTTAAGTAATCTCATTATGCTTTTAATCCAACACTTCTGCAAAGAACACTAACACTCCAAGGTATAGAAAACAAATAATGCTGGAAACTTCAGTGGGTCAGGCAGCATCCATGGAGAGAAAGCAAACTAACGTTTCAAGTCTAGGTGCCTCTTCCTCAGAGAGTCATCTCGATTTGAAACATTAGCTTGTTTTCTCTCCATACATATTGCCTGACCCACTATGGCCTCCAGCACTTTTTTTTGTTTTCAGTATAGATTCCAGCAACTGCAGTAATTTTCTTCAACTCTAACATACCTGGTTCACTGTATCCTTCTCTTCTCAGGGACATTGGTTTACACAGCCATCTTCATCCAAGAATTTCACATGACTGCTCAATATTCAAAGTCAAACTAAAACAAAATCTTTCCATCAAAACTATGATTTTTTTTTTAAAAAATCCAAGTTTCAAAAATTACTAACCAGACCTTGAGGCCTGATTATTTACTTGTGGGGTTGCAAAATAATCTAAAGTAAACAAGACTCCATTAATGGTGTGCAGCAAACTATTATTTCTAAAGAGATCAAAATGACTGCAGAAATACTTCCAAGTTAATTATTACCTTCTGATACACCAAAAACCCATACATTACTAAATCAAACACCAAAAATACAAACTTACAACAAATGCAATTTAAAATATATAAAAATTACTCAGGTTAGATCATTGTTCATTAAGAGTAAGAGGAAAATTAAAGAAGAGAGCGGTTCCATCAGAGTTGTACATGATATCTTGTGTTTGGATGTAGTTGATATGGACAGGTTTCTAAATCAATATTTTGTCTGTTTCACAGAGAGGAATAATGCAGGCATTCTCGTCAAAAGGGGAAGTGTGCAATAATGAGATAAAAGCTTAATGAAAAGGGAAATATTAGAGACGCTGACCTCCTTAAAGGTGGATAAATCATCAAAACTAGATGAATCATATTCTAGATTGTAAAAGGAATTCAGGGAAGAAATAATGCATGCTCTGAGAAACATCTTTCAATCCTCACTAGATATTGGAGAGGTACCTGAGGATTGGAGGTCAGCAAACAAAGCATTATTCAAAATAGATGCAAGGAACAAGCCAAATAATTATGACACGTCAGTCAGTCTGACCTTAGTGGTGAGTCAATCACTGAAATCAATACTGAGAGATAGGATTAACCATAATTTGGACAGGCATGTGTTAATCACAAATAGACTGCATGGTTTTGATAAGGGAAGGTCACATCTGGCTAATATAAATTTTGGCACAGTAAGTTTGGAGGATTGATAAAGGTAATGAAGTGGTTGCTGTCCACATGGACAGTAGGAAGGTATTTGACAAGGTCTCACACGTGTACTCTAAAGAAACGCTAAAGCCCATGGGATATAAGGGAATGTGTCAAATTGGGATCCAAAATAAGCTCAGTTATGGGGAACAATGAGTAATGGTCAATGAATGCTTTTGATTATGGAAAGCCTTTGCATTTGCCTTGTACAAGGCTTAACGTTGGTTCCCTTGTTGTTTGTGCTTGAGATGTAATGATTGAGACTTAAACATGATTTTATAATTTGCAGACAAAACAATGAATAAAGTGACTTCTGACTGCAGGAAGATATCAATGGTTTAGTTGTTAGTGCAGTAATGCAAGGATCGGGAGCTCTTCCTGATGGAGAGCTTATGCTTGAAACGTCAACTCTCTTGCTCCTTGGATGCTACTTGACCGGCTGTGCTCTTCCAGCACCACACTTTTCAACTATTGCAAGGATCAGATCTAGGTCCACAGCTGTTCACAATCTATATAAATGATGGGGATGTGGAGACAAATTGTAACATTTCAAGTTTGTTGATGACAACAAACTAAGCTGGAATATAAGTTGCATGATGGGTGCAAATGTAGGTTCAGCAAACAACTATGAATGCAAGTGGCATTCTGCCTTAGATGCAAGCAGATTTGAGAGCAAGAGTAAATATGTCTTGCTGCAGTTGTAAAGAGCCTTGGTGAGATTGCACCGGGCATACATACACAGTTTTGGTGCCTTTTCTAAAGAGAATTACAGTTGACATAGAAAAAGCACAATCAGATGAATCCCTGAGATGGTGGAATTGTTTTATAAGAAGAAAATGAGAGAATACGCTGTGTCTGTATTCGCCAGTGTTTCAAAGATTTGAAATCAGGTTCCAAGCTCAAATCAGCAATTGAAAGATTTCTGGAGGCTCATGACATCAAAGGATATGGAGATTGTGCAGGAAAGTGTTATTTGGTAGATGATCAGTCATGGTCTAGTGGAATGAAGGAGAAGACTCAAAGGGCTGAATGGCCTATTCCTATGCTCCTAACAGACAGAAGTAAATAGCAAACACTGATTATTTTGATAGTGCAGATAGTTTTCTTTTTCAAAATTTAAACGATGGTAGTTTTAACTGTCTAGTAAACATGATAGCTCCTTTTGGCATCTCTTTTTGCCTGGTCAGTTTGACAGCACTGTTGCCTCTTCCAATGAGGTTGAAAGTTCCAAGGACTTAATGTATTCTATCTACATTCATGTCTACTTTTAACAATCTCACAGAACAGCCTACCTCTCCCAAAAGGCACCTTACCTCCCACAAAGGTGTCCCTGGACGATATCCAGAAGGGTATCTTATCTCTCCAAAAAACTTTAGACTTGTTTCTACCAGGTCTAAAATTCACGAGTCACATTTTGCATGTTCTACTCACAAAAGCTATGTTAATCTGAGGTACTGCATTTTAACATGATAAGTGGCTTCCATGAACCATTGAAGTGTAAGTATGATCACTCAATATTCACACCCTTTGAAATTGGTAGGGGTTGTGTTTAGAGTCAGGATGCCTAGATTTGGCCTTCCACTGTCACTTTTGTAATGATAGACAACCTTCCATCTGCATGAAAATTCAGCCAAGATCTAATTGTCTGGTTATACCGTAAGTTTCTATTAAGTTTCTTCAATCCTCTGTCCATCCTTTCCTGTGGTTTGCTATTTGATACTCTGTGGGCACTGTTCTGGAATCTAGGGACTCTAAAAAATCAAAACCAATGCTACCACCATTTCTTTTAATCTTTGGGTTGCAGACCATTGCTCCATTGTCGACTTTTCATTCCATTTCTTTATTTGCATTTTCCCCATTAACTCTGGAAAGTGATTTGCATAATTTGCATGAAGACAAGTACATAAATCTTATAAAAAAAATGGCTGAGACTTAATCAGATGTGTAGGGACTTGGGACATCTTAAGATCTGTAAAATCTGTTTCCTAATGCAGTCTGCCTCCAACCCCTCCATTTCCAGCATTAACTGAACTCCTTCAAGGATTAATGCTGGAAGACAGTATAATTTTAAAGAGTATACTAAGGCCATGCATCCTTTCACCATCAGGTCTTGTTTTAAATTTATTCATGGGATGAGGGTGTCACTAGCTAGGACACTAGCTAGGACTATCATTTATTGCTCATCGTCATTTCTGATGAAAGGCTTTTGCCCGAAATGTCAATTTTCCTGCTCCTCAGATGCTGCCTGACCTGCTGTGCTTTTCCAGCACCACTCTAAGCTTTAATCTGATCTCCAGCATCTGCAGTCCCCACTTTTGCCTTTATTGCTCATAGGGTCCAATCTAAGGGACAACCACATTGCTGTGGGTCTAGAGTCACATGTAGGCCACACCAGATAATGGTGGTAGTTTCCTTCCTTAAAGGACTTTAGTGAACCAGATGGGTTTTTCTGACTCATGGTCACGATTAGACTGTTCAATTCCAGATATTTATTTGAATTCAAATTCCACCAGCTGCCTTGGCAGGGTTCGAACTCAAATCTCCAAATCATTACCTGAGTCTCTGGACTAACGATCCAGTGAGAATACCACTAGGCCTTTGCTTCCTTGCAGGCAAACAGGATGTATGGGAAAATGTCCACATATCTGGCAGAATCTGTGGAGAGGGAAGCAGGGTTAACATTTCACATCCAATAACTCTTTCTCACAATTCCAATCTCCAATTGACCTGCATTCCTTTTTGAAGATCAAGCATACTGCAAATCTTCATTTCTGGTTGATCCTGACTCTACTCTGTACAACTGACATCCCACCTGCTCAATTTAATCAAAATTGCCTTTGTCCCTGACATAGATTTATTTGCTATTATAGTATTCACAGACCAGCTCCATGCCAGAATGGAGGCTCAGTCTGCCAACCTTTACAACTGTACTAGTAAGTGTATATTGTCTCTCTTTGTGTCAAGGGTCTACAATCTATGGTTTCAGAGCCACTTGTAGCTCTTTATGTCTCATTTGCAGTGTCTAAACTTTATCAGTTGGATTATATTTGCATGAAGAATGCACAAAACAAAATAAATCAAGAAAAATAAGAATTTTTTTTGTTATGAGGATAAAAAGCTAAACATTACGCTCCACTTTATGGTTTCAAATAATTATTTTAAGAAAACCATGCCGCCCTAAATAAATCTGTTTAAGTGGCATCGCTACAACATGATTACAGATATTGCTGTAGGTTCAAACAACAGGTTTTATACTTACATCTTTATTGACTCTAATATAGCGGAGGTAATAAATTGTTCTGAATGTACCATTAGAAGCTTCTTTTTTATACATGAGAATCAATAGCTGAAAACTAATTCTCTACAGCTTAAATATAAGTTCCTTTACCAGCAAAAAAACTGGCAAAAAATGTTTTTAAAAAGTAATCATTCAAAGTTCTGTTTTAATTTTATTTTCGGTTGAGACCTAAATTTCATGCATGCATTATATTTATTATAGAAATAAATTATACATTCTATTGGAGGCACTTGGCAATTTGACAAGTGTTTAGTTTAGAAATGTTCATTTTGATCTTATACTTTCCAGTAATTTGTATTTTAAGCAGTCTTTAACAAGGAGGTCTCCTCAGGTTGACCCCTGCCATATTCCCATAGCCAAGTGCGTCACCTCATACCTTTGACTATGAAATGCCTGTTCATTTTGCAAATCTATCCATGTCCTGTTGCAGTCAATTCACCTACGCAATCTTCCCCATTGTCATGTGAATGCCAGTGTGTATCTATACTGGAATAGTTTGGCGGGGAATGCTGCTAGTTCTGTAGCATAAGTCTTCAATACCATTGCCGGAACGTTGTTGGAGCCCATAGCCTTTGCACTATCCAGTGCTGACAGCCATCTCTTGATATTGTGGGGAGTCAACTGAATTGGTTAAAGACTGCATCTGTGATGCCGAAGACCACTGAAGGACAATGGATCAGCATCTCTGACTGAAGATTGTTGCAAGTAATTCAGACTTCTCTTTTACCCTGATTGCTGGGCTCATTCATTGATGGGAATGTGTTGGGGATATTTGTAGAGTTTTCACATTCTGCTTAATCATCCAACTCCATTTAGAACTGTATGTGGGAGAACTGCAGCGCTTAGACCTGTCCTGTTAATTGTGATATCACTTAATCCAAAGAAATACTGAGGACTGCAGATGCTAGAAAGTCAAAGTCGATAAAGTGTGGTGGTGGATAAAACACAGTAGCTCAAGGAACATCAGAGGAACGAGGGAGTTGACATTTCATGTCAGAACCTTTCACTTATTTCACTTAACCAAGCCTATTGCATGCTGCTTTCCACTATTTGGCATGTAAGCTGCCTAGTGTTGTAGATACACCGTGTTTTAAGATATGTTGAGTGCATTTCCCAGCATGCCTTCCCACAGTCTTCATTGAAACATGATTAATGTACTGCCTTGATGATAATAGTACTATGGATGACACAGACAAATATGCTTGGTGTTATGGATTGGGTTGCATAGAATTTTAAATTTGATGATCCATAGGGCCTCATGGATGTTCAGCTTTGAGTTGTCAGATGTGTTGAAAGTCTATCTTATTTAGCATGGAGCCATTGCCACACAACACTATCTTCATGTTCTCAATATGAGGTTAGGATTTTGTCTTCATGAGGACTGTGTGGTGGTCACTTCTATCAACACTGAAATGGATGTACACACCTGTGACATTTACATTGATGGGAATGAAGTCAAGTAGATTTTTCCCTCTTGTTGATTCTTACACCACTAGATCTACTGTGACAGTTATATTCTTTAGGGCCTGGTTAGTTTAGTCAATAATGGTGCTGTTGAGTTAATTTTTGTGATTTTGAAGTCCCCCAACTGGAGTACATTCTGTCTCCTTGCCAAGCTTCTTCCAAGTTGTGTTCAACATGGAAGAGCACTGATTCATGATGCACTCTCTAAACTTGGCCACCCTTTCCGGTATATCCTGCCTGGCAATTTTCATTCTATTCCTTACCTTTTGTAACTCCTCTTCTATGGATATTTTGTGAGCATCTTCTTCATTAAGAAGCATTAATACAAGCAACTCATTACGTTTTCTGTCTTTACTTAGTGCTTCTAACTATAGACTGTGCATTTTGACCCTAGAACACCTCCTTATTCTGCTTAGTATCTGTTTACTATTTACATGTTGGGAGAAGGTTTTCAGGATCCCTATTGCTTTACCTGTCATTCTATTCTCATCTTTCTTTTCTGTTTTATTTTCCTATACATTTCACTACAAACTGATCTTGCTTAATCTAATTCTCACTTGAAGACTTCAACAATGCTTTTTTACTAAGTTGAATGAAAGCCAGTATATAATCATAAAATCCTCTACCTCCTTGCTCTTTATGCTAACATTATCTCATTGGTATCATAAGATTTAGCTTGGATTTGGAAGAGATCAAAGTACAATTCAAGGTGAGGATAATTAACTCAGGAAAAGGCCACATCAATGGGGATATGAGAATAAATCTGGGTCAGATAAATTGAGATAAAAGATTAGTAGGAGAAAAAGAAACGGAACTATGCGCTATCTTTGAAGAAGGGATATTTCAATCAACATCAATGTATATTCCCAAAAAGGTAAAAAGGTCAGGTAAAAAATTCAGAGATCCCTGGATGATGAAAGAGATAGTGATTAAGATGAAGCAGAAAATGTGTCCTAATAATTGACGTCATGTGGATAATATGACTGGGAACTAGGCTGAATATATAGAGAGTTCAGAGGGGAAATAAGAAATGCAAATAAGGTAGGGAAAGACAGGATGAAAAGAGACTGACAGTGAGCATAAAATTGAAACACAAGGTCTCTAAGGCATATAAAAAGTAAATTGATAGATAAGAGAAGGAATGAGACCTATTAGGAACCAGAATGGGGATGTATATGTGAAGACAAAGGGCAGGGTTGATGTATTAAACAAATACTCTGCATCCGTCTTCATCAAGGAAAGCAATGTTGCACTGGTCATAGTAATACAGGAGGTAATTCAGAGAGCAAAAAGGTTTAAAATTAATAAGGAATATGTATTGGACAGGCAATCTATACTTAAAGCTGCAGAACACATTGTGGTGACCTAAGGATATTCAAGGAAGTGAGAGTGGGAATTGCAGAAGCATTGGTCGTAATTTTCATCTTCGTTCATCTCAAGGATGGTGCCAGAGTACTGAAGTACAAATGTTACACAGTTCCTCAAAGAAGGGTATTTAAGGTCAGTCAGTTTAACTTTGGTGGTGGGAAAGCTTGTCAAAACAATAATTTGGAAGAAACACAATAGTCTCGGCAAATGTGAGTTAATTAAGGAAAGCTAGTGTGGATTCCTTCAGGGAAAATTACTCTTAACTAACGTACTGGAGTTTTTTTGAAGAGGTAACAGTGATGGTTGATGAGGATAATCCTGTTAACGTAATATACATGAACTTCCAAAAGGTGTCCAATATAATGCTGCACAACAGACCTGTAAGCAAAGCTAGGGTTCACAGAATAAAAGGAACTGGAGCAGCATGGATAAAAACAATGACAGCAAACAGACAGTAATGGTTGATGGATTTTCCTTCGAACTAGGTAGAGGTATTTAGTGGAATTCCCTCAGTCAGTGTTGGGAACCTTTTTCACATATGTTAATGCAGTTTGGTGAAAGCTGCTGTTGGAAACAACCTGACACCAGGAAGGGTGCAGTTTGCTGGGGAGATTAGGAACAGCAAACATCACAGGGACGATGGAACCCCATGCACCGAAAGGGCACAGGAGTCTGACATGGGCAATACAGAGAATATGACACGATCGTGAGCATTGAATCTCCAGCCAGAGACAAATCTTCCAATGGGTTCAGATTGTCAATTTTTAAAAATAATTTTCCAAGTATTTCCCTCACTTTCTGGAGCATTTCCCAGAGCCATGAACAATCCCATGATTATTCTTCACCCATGGCCAGTCAACTACAGGATTGTGGCTCATTGCCCATAGTCCATTTGCCCTCCTGCCACCCTGTTAAGTCACAAAGAGCCTCCTGTCTTTTCTCCCTGTTGACTGCTGATCTTTTCTTCTCTCCTCTTCTGCTTCAAAGCTGAACATGTCTGTGAGCTGTTTGCTAAAAGAGCTTTAAATCCATGGAGAGTGTATTGTAAGTATCAAAAAGAAACATTTATTTGGTGCATTTTAAATTTTAAGTTACCTCCAAAAAGAAACTAGTCTGTAGTCGATAGATATTTCACTTATTTATTACAATAAGAATTTGAAAATGTGAAATCTTTTCCTATCACCCTTTTCAGCTGTTGAATGGAATTTCAAATTTATTTTCAAATTGGGGATCATTAACTGCTGGATGTCTCGAAAATGCATTCTTTTGAATTAAATTCATATACACTTCAGAGCTAGTCATGTGGAAATAGTATATTGGTTTGAAATTTTAATATCATTTAAATTCAATGTTTTATTCCATTTTTTAATATTCAATACACCATTTTCCCTTTACCTGCTGAATTTGTCCATTTTTGTTACCACCAGATGCTTCGATGTTTTTAACTCGGTTACTGGGTAGCACGGTGGCACAGTGGTTAGCACTGCTGCCTCACAGCGCCAGAGACCCGGGTTCAATTCCCGCCTCAGGCGACTAACTGTGTGGAGTTTGCACATTCTCCCCGTGTCTGCGTGGGAGAACGTGCAAACCAAAAGATGTGCAGGTCAGGTGAATTAGCCATGCTAAATTGCCCGTAGTGTTAGGTAAGGGGTAAATGTAGGGGTAGGGGTATGGGTGGGTTGTGCTTCGGCGGGGCGGTGTGGACTTGTTGGGCCGAAGGGCCTGTTTCCACACTGTAAGTAATCTAATATTCAATACACCATTTTCCCTTTACCTGCTGAATTTGTCCATTTTTGTTACCACCAGATGCTTCGATGTTTTTAACTTGGTTACTTAACGCCTGTATGAATATGATGTGGAGGTGCTGGTGTTAGACTGGGGTGGACAAAGTCAGAAGTCACAGGACACCAGGATATAGTCCAATGGGTTAATTTGAAATTGCAAGCATTCGGATCAGGTGACTTGACGAAGGATTAGCGCTTATGATTTCAAATAAACCTGTTGGACTATAACCTGGTGTTGTGTGACTTCTGACTTTGTCCATCCCAGTCCAACAGCAGCATCTCCACATTCATACAGAGTCTAGAGAAGGATTAGAGCTAATCAAAGATATTAGTGGAAAGTTGTGTGTGGAATCTGAGGGCACAGGGGAAGTGCTTAATGAATGCTTTTTGTCAGTATTCACATTGGAAAAGGGCAATGTTAGTGAGAATACGGTGATACAGGCTACAAGATTAAATGGAATTGAGATTGACAAAGAGAAGGTTTTAGCGATTTTGGCAAATCTGAAAATAGATAAGACACCTGGGCCGATGGGATTTATTCTCAGATTCTCTGGGAAGCCAGGGAGGAGATTGCAGAGCCTTTGGCTTCAATCTTTATGCCATCGTTGTCGACTGGAGTAGTGCCAGAAGACTGGAGGATAGCACATAGAACATAGAACATAGCAAGTTACAGCACAGAACAGACCCTTCAGCCCACGATGTTGTGCTGACGATTATTCCTAATCTAAAATAAAATAACATAACCTATACATGCCTCAATTCACTGCTGTCCATGTGCATGTACAGCAGTCGCTTAAATGTCCCTAATGACTCTGCTTCCACCACCACCGCTGACAATGCATTCCATGCATTCACAACTCTGTGTAAAGAACCTCCCTCTGCTGTCTCCTCTGTACTTTCCTCCTAATATTTTAGAACAATGACCCCTTGTGCCAGTCAATCCTGCCCTGGGGAAAAGTCTCTGGCTATTGACTCTATCCAAGCCTCTCATTACCTTGCATAACTCGATCAGGTCACCTCTCTTCCTCCTTCTCTCCAGAGAAAAAAGTCCAAGCTTAGTCAACCTCTTTTCGTAAGACAAGCCCTCCAGTCCAGGCAACATCCTGGTAAACCTTCTTTGCACCCTCTCCAAAGCCTACTATAATAATCTTTCCTATAATAGGGTGACCAGAACTGGACACAATATTCCAAGTGTGGTCTCACCAGGGTCTTGTAGATCTGCAGTAAAACCTCGCAGCTCTTAAACATGATCGCCCTGTTAATGAAGGCCAAAACACCATATGCTTTCTTAACAACCCTATTCACTTGGGAGGTCAGTGCCAAGAATCTTGTCTTTAATCCTACATTCAGCATTCAAGTTCAATGTTCCAAAACGCACCGCTTCGCATTTATCCAGGTTGAACTCCATCTGCCATTTCTCAGCCCAGCTCTGCATCCTGTCTATGTCACGCTGTAGCCTGCAATAGTTCTTGATACTATTAATGGCACCTCCAACCTTTGTGTCATCGGCAAATTTACTAACCCACCCCTCAACCTCCTCAACCAAGTCATTTATAAAAACTACAAAGAGCAGAGGCCCAAGAACAGAGCCCTGTGGGACACCAATCACCACTGACCTCCAGGCAGAATACTTTCCATCTAAAACCACTCCCTGCCTTCTGTCAGCCAACCAATTCTGAATCCAGAAAGCCAAATCTCCCTGTATCCTATACCTCCTGACTTTATGAGTGAACCTACCATAGAGAACCTTATCAAATGCCTTGCTGAAGTCCATATACAGCACATCCACTGCTCGACCTGTCACATCACCTCCTCAAAGAACTCAATAAGATTTGTGAGGCACAACCTGCCCCTCACAAAGCCATGCTGACTGCCTTTAATCACTCTATGCTTTTCCAAATAGTCATAAATCCTAATTCTCAGAATTCTTCCCAAAACCTTGCTGACCACAGACATAAGACTGACTGGTCTGTAATTGCCAGGGATTTCTCTATTACCCTTCTTGAAAAGAGGAACACCATTCGCCTCCCTCCAGTCCTCCGGAATGACTCCTGTTGAGAGTGACGAAGCAAAGATCTTCGCCAGCTGCTTAGCAACCTCCTTTTTCGCTTCCCGGAGCAACCCAGGATAAATTTGATCTGGCCCTAGGGACTTTCAATGTTTGCCAAGATTTCTAGCACATCAACTTCATCAATCCTGATCTGTTCAAGCCTGTTTCCCAGCTCCTCAAAGTTCTCATTCACAATAAGGTCCTTTTCCTCAGTGAAAACCTAAGCACAAAACTCATTTAGGGCTTCCCCTATCTGCTCAGACTCCACGCACAAGTTCCCTACGCTACCCCTGACCGGCCCTACCTTCTCCCCGATCATTCTCTTATTCCTCTCATATGAGTAAAATGACTTTGGGTTCTCCCTAATCCTTTCTGTCAAGTCTTTTTCGTGCCCCCTCCTGGCTCTTCTTAGTCCATTTCTAAGCTCTTTTCTAGTAAGTCTGTCATCCTCTAAAGCTGTGCTAGATCCTTACTTCTTCTGCCTTACATAAACTGCCTTCTTCCTTTTGATGAAAAGCTCCTCTGTTCTCATTATCCACGGCTCCTTAATTTTACACTTTCTTACCTGTCACAGAGGAACACATTTGTGCATGACTCGCAACAACTGCTCTTTAAATAGTCTCCACATGTTTGCTGTGCCCTTTCTGTGGAACAATTGCTCCCAGTTTGTACTTCCCAACTCCTGTCTGATAGTGTCATAATTTCCTTTTCCTCAATTAAACATCTTCCCTTGATAACTGCTCTTTTCCCTCTACAAGGCTATGCTAAATGTGAGGCAGTTGTGGTCACTGTCACCAAAGTATTCTCCCACCACGAGATCTGACCCATGTCCTGGCTCATTGCCGAGCACCAAATCCAAAATAGCCTCTCCTCTCCTCGGCCTGTCCACTTACTGAGTAAGGAAACCCTCCTGAACACACCTGACAAAAACGGCTCAATTCAAACCATCTGCATTAAGGAGGTTCCAGTCAATATTGGGAAAGTTGAAGTCACCCAAAACAACAACCCGCTACATCTGCATTTTTCCAAAATCTGCCGGCCTATGAGCTCTTCAATCTCGCTACTGCTATTAGGGGATCTGTAGGAAACCCCCGATGAAGAGGCTGCCCCCGTGCTGTTCCTATCTTCTACCGATACTGACTCAATAGACCAACCTTCCTCAACAACCTTTGTTTCAGTAGCTGTGATGTACTCTCTGATTAGCAATGCTACACTCTAATCTAGACTCTGGTTTCCAGTATCTGCAGTCCTTGTTTTTACCTGCCTGTTTCTTGGTAGGTGAGAGTAAAATAAACAATTTGAAATGTGCATTATGAGACAAGACAGACAACAAGCAAGAAAGAAAGGCTACAGAACACCTGTCATGGTAATATGAAATCAGCCTAAACACTCATCTCAGAATGCATTGTAAAAACATAAAATGACTGTAACCTTTCTCATTTGTATATGTATCATTTTATTTACTACTGGTTACATTTGCCATTTATGAGTAATCCTTAATTATTCTAATAGAGGGGAATATAATACTACACAGTATCTATCTCCCAGTTTGAAAATAATAGATTCTGCAGAGTGCTGACACATCTGTACTCAAGTAGAAAGGTTTGGATTGTTCATTTACAGAATAATAATCACCAGAGTATGATTTAAACAATTGCAGTGAAATGAAGAAGTTCTCAATATAAATGTCATATTGGATGCCAGGGCCTGTAATTTCATGAGGAGGAAGGACATCCTTTTCATCTTAATACCTTGGATTAGTTGAGTGATGGCTGGTTTCTGACTGGCCTTAGCTTCCTGACAGGTTTTACAGCTGGTTTTAGCTCACACGTTCTGTACCTGCTGGAGGTCATGAGTTGAGAGTGTGTTGCTGGATAAGCACAACAGGTCAAGCAACATCCGAGGAGCAGGAAAATCAACATTGTGGGCCGGTCCCCTTCATCAGGAAAGAAGATTCCTGATTAAGGGCTCCAGCCTGAAACTTCAATTCTCCAGCTCCTCAGATGCTGCCTGATCTGCTGTGCTTTTCCAGCAACACACTCTCAACTCTGATCTCCAGCATCTGCAGACCTCACTGTCTCCTGAAGGAACAGGCAGAACTATACCTTGGGTTCACAGCCTTAACCCATTGTGATGGAGATACTTGCCTCAGAAAGTGAGGGACTTGGAAACGGTACACTTCCACAAGGTTGCAGATCAGGGTCTGAAGTCAAAGGTGAGTAAAGTCGGGTTGATGAACTTTGTAGTGACCCATCTGTTTGTTTTATTACAAGTTGCAATCTTAACTTCAATTATTACTTCCAAATTATTGCTATGCATGATGTGAGTTAGAATTCCCCTTCTCTGGCTAAAGTATGCTCAGACTTTGAATTGCATTACATTCTGATTATGTGAATTGTTACGACACGGGGTAAACCCTCTTGCTTAATTTAAACCAGCAACACAGAAAGGATGCATCCCATGCAGTAATCTGTAAAAAATTGAGAGGCAAAGAACTATTTAAAGTAAAAATTAACAACTTTATTTCTTAATGTATAACAGGGAATAATTAAATAACTATTTAAAAATCCTTCCTCTAACCTATATTTTACTTTCCCTTCTATAATACTAGTCTGATAAAATCCCTGATTAAGATTTACCAAACATTCAAATTTCAAAACCAGCCAGCTGTCAAATCTTCTTTTCATAACTTCCTCTGGAGAGTCGCTCTCCAGCTCGGTGGTGATGTGTTTCTCTGTGGAAACTTCTTCTCCAGACAGGTACCACTTCTGTCTAACAACCTACATCTGTTGGTCTTTTGGCAGTTGTCCCCCAAAAGTTCAATTTTTCCCAGTCTTATACCCCCAAAGCATCAAATTGTCTCATTGGCTTTTAATATTGTCAGTATACTAAATTCAAACTTGATTGGAGTTTGGTATTTTTGGGAGGATATAATTTAAACTGATTCAAATTTGTTTTTTGCCTCCAGGCAACCAGCTACCCTAGCTGCTGGACAACATGTTACATTGTATCTTGTTCAGAACACTTGATGCTATCAGGTAGTTCTGCGAGCTTTTAACTCTCTTAAAGGTACAGTGCACCCACATCTTCATAACAGAATAAATTACAATAATATACAACACAATACAGCATAGGAACAGCATGTACTGATTCCTAATTCTTGTTTACACCCACTACTTATTGCTCATATACAGTTTCCATCCCTCTGTTCATCTCCAGTTCATGTGTCTATCAAGATTCACTTTAAACATTGCTAATGTGCCTGCTTCCACCATCTCCACTGGCAGTGTGTTCCAGGCACCCACCATCTCCACTGGCAGTGTGCTCCAGGCACCCACCATCTCCACTGGCAGTGGGTTCCAGGTACTTCCTACTCTCTGTGTGAAAAGCTTTTCCCACACTTCTCCTCTAAACTTTCCTCCTCTCACCTTGAACATTTGCTCTTTTGTAGTTGACCTTTCCATCCTGGGAAAATCCTCTGACTCTACCCTATCTACAACCTCTCATAATTTTGTTGATCTCTATCAGGTCGCCTCCAATCTCCTTCAGGGATCTATGGACCTATACATCCAGATACCTCTGTGTCTCAATTCTCCTGATGGTTCCAACTTTTATTGTATAATTCACACTTGAATTTGATCAACTAAAATGTATCATCTCACATTTGTCCTGAATAAACTCCCTCTGCCATTTCCCTGTCCAAATCTGCAATCTATCTATATCTCGCTGTATCCTTTGACAATCCACCTCACTTTCTATAACTCTCCCAATTTTGGTATCATCCGCAAACTTACTAATCAGACCACCTATATTTTCCTTCATATATACATATATATTACAAACAACAAAGTTCCCATCACTCGTACCTGCAGAACACCCCTAGTTACTGATCTCCATTCTGAAAAGCATCCTTCCACCACTGCTCTCTGTCTTCAATGACCAAGCCAGTTTTGTATCCATCTAGCCAGCCCACCCCAGATTCCACAAGACTCTAGCAGGTTACCATAAGGTACCTTATCAAATGCCTTGGTAAATTCTTTGTAAACAATATCCACTGCCCTTCCCTCATCAATCATTCTTGTCATCTCCTCAAAAACTCAATCAAGTTGGTGAATTCTCCAAACAAACTCATAGCCAGCATAGGCTGTTAGGGAAGGATGTCGTTGAAATGTGGAACTTTTTCAAGGAACAGATACGAGGTGTCCTTAATATGTATGTACATGTCAGGCAGGAAAGAGATGGTCGTGTGAGGGAACCTTGGTTGACGAGGGAGGCTGAATGTCTTGTAAGGAGGAAGAAGGAGGCTTACATAAGGTTGAGGAAACAAGGTTCAGACAGAGCAGTGGAGGGATACAGGATAGCCAGGAGGGAGCTGAAGAAAGGGATTAGGAGAGCTAAGAGAGGGCATGACAAATCTTTGGCGGGTAGGATCAAGGATAACGCCAAGGCCTTTTATGCGTATGTGAGAAACATGAGAATGACGAGAACGAGGGTGGGTCCGATCAAGGACAGTAGTGGGAGACTGTGTATTGAATCGGAAGAGATAGGAGAGGTCTTGAATGAGTACTTTTCTTCAGTATTTACAAATGAGAGGGACTGTATTGTTGAAGTGAAGAGTATGAAACGGACTGGTAAGCTAGAGGAGATACTTGTTAGGAAGGAAGATGTGTTGGGCATTTTGAAAAACTTGAGGATAGATAAGTTCCCCGGGCCTGACGGGATATATCCTAGAATTATGTGGGAAGCAAGAGAGGAAATTGTAGAGCCGTTGGCAATGATCTTTTCATCTTCACTATCAACGGGGGTGATACCAGGGGACTGGAGAATGGCGAATGTTGTGCCCCTGTTCAAAAAAGGGAATAGGGATAACCCCGGGAATTACAGGCCAGTTAGTCTTACTTCAGTGGTGGGCAAAGTAATGGAAAGGGTACTGAGGGATAGCATTTATGAGTATCTGGAAAGACACTGCTTGATTAGGGACAGCCAGCACGGATTTGTGAGATGTAGGTCTTGCCTTACAAGTCTTATTGAATTCTTTGAGGAGGTGACCAAGCATGTGGGTGAGGGTAGAGCAGTGGATATAGTGTACATGGATTTTAGTAAAGCATTTGATAAGGTTCCCCATGGTAGGCTTATGCAGAAAGTCAGGAGGCATGGGATAGTGGGAAATTTGGCCAGTTGGATAGAGGACTGGCTAACAGGTCGAAGTCAGAGAGTGGTGGTAGATGGTAAATATTCAGTCTAGAGCCCAGTTACAAGTGGAGTTCTGTAGGGATCAGTTCTGGGTCCTCTGCTGTTTGTAATGTTTATTTAATGACTTGGAAGAGGGAGTCGAAGGGTGGGTCAGTAAATTTGCAGACGATACGAAGATTGGTGGAGTTGTGGATAGTGAGAAGGGCTGTTGTCGGCTGCAAAGGGATTTAGATATGATGCAGAGCTGGGATGAGGAGTGGCAGATGGAGTTCAACCCTGTCAAGTGTGAGGTTGTCCATTTTGGAAGGACAAATAAGAATGCGGAATACAGGGTTAACGGTAGGGTTCTTAGTAAGGTGGAGGAGCAGAGGGATCTTGGGGTCTATGTTCATAGCTCTTTGAAAGTTGCCACTCAGGTGGATAGAGTTTGTAAGAAGGCATATGGTGTATTAACGTTCATTAGCAGAGGGATTGAATTCAAGAGTCGTGAAGTGATGTTGCAGCTGTACAGGACCTTGGTAAGGCCACATTTGGAGTACTACGTGTAGTTCTAATCATCTCACTTTAGGAAAGATGTGGAAGCTTTGGAGAGGGTGCAGAGGAGATTTATCAGGATGTTGCCTGGAATGGAGAATAGGTCGTACGAGGATAGGTTGAGAGTGCTAGGCCTTTTCTCATTGGAACGGCGAAGGATGAGGGGTGACTTGATAGAGGTTTATAAGATGATCAGGGGAATAGATAGAGTAGACAGTCAGAGACTTTTTCCCCGGGTACAACAGAGTGTTACAAGGGACATAAATTTAAGGTGAAGGGTGGAAGGTATAGGGGGGATGTCAGGGGTAGGTTCTTTACCCAGAGAGTGGTGGGGGCATGGAATGCACTGCCTGTGGGAGTGGCAGAGTCAGAATCACTGGTGACCTTTAAGCGGCAATTGGATAGGTACATGGATAGGTGCTTAAGCTAGGACAAATGTTCGGCACAACATCATGGGCCGAAGGGCCTGTTCTGTGCTGTATTGCTCTATGTTCTATGTTCTATGTTCATGCTGCCTATCACTAACAAGTCCATTCACTTCCAAATGTGAATAAATCCTGTCTCTCAGTATCGCCTTCAACAGATTCCCCACCACTGATGTCAGGTTCACTGGCCTGTAATTACCTGGATTATCTCAGTTTCCCTTCTTAAGCAAAGGAATAACATTGGCCACTCTCCAGTCCTCTGAAACCTTGCCTGAGGCCAAAGAGGATACAAAGATAACTCTTAAGGTCCCAACTATTTCCCCCTTTGCCTCCCACAATATCCTGGGATAGATCCATCTACCTTAATGTATTTCAAGACACCGAACACTTCCTCTTTCATTACATTGACCTGCCTCAGAGTTTTACACATCTTTCGTGAACCTCAACATCCATCACGTCCCTCTCTTTGGTGAATACCAATGTAAAATGCCCATTAAGGATCTCATACATAACGTCTCTCCTTTATTGCTACTTTTTCCTGAGCTACCCTCTTGTTCCTAATATATGTACAAAATGAATTGGAATTCTCCTTAACTCTGTTTGCCAAGGACATTTCACAGCCCCTTTCAGTCCTCCTAACTCTCTGTTTCAGATCCCTCCTACTTTCTGTATACACCTCATCAAATCTACCTGTTTTTTTTTTGCCTGGACCTTAGGTATGTCTTTTTTGACTAAGCTGATAATATCCCCTGTCATCCAAGGTTCCTGAATCCTGCCATTCCTGTCCTTCATTTTGACAGGAATATGCCTGTCCTGCACTCTAATCAACTGGTCCTTAAATGACTCCTACATGTCAGATGTAGATTTAGACTCAAGCACCCGCTCCAGTCCACATTCTCTAGTTCTTACCTGATTCAGTTATGGTTGACCTTCCCCCAATTTCGAGACCCATTCTTGTCCTTAACCATAAGTATCTGGAAACTTACAGAATTATGGTCACTATTCACAAAATGCTCTTCAATTGAAACTTTGATCATCTGGCTAGGCTCATTTTCGAATACCAGGTCCAGTACTGTCCCTTTCCTCATTGAACTATCCATGTACTGTTCCAAAAATCTCCTGGACACACCTAACAAATTGCTCCCCATCTAAATCTTGGACACTAAGGGAGTCACAGTCAATAATGGGAAAGTTAAAATCACCCACCACAATAAACATGTTATTTTTACATCTTTCCAGAATCTGACTACATATCTCTCTTTTTCTAACTCCAGCTGTCAGCTAGGAAGTCTGTAACACAATCCCAGCATTGTGATTGCACCCTTTCTATTCCTGAGCTCTACCCATAAAACGTCACTGCAAGATCTCTCCAGCAGGTCCGCCCTCAGCACAGCTGTGACATGTTCCCTAACAAGTAATGCAATTCCCCCATCTCTTTTGTTTCCTCCTCTATCTTGTCTGAAACTTCAATATCCCGAACCGTTGAGCTGCCAATCCTGTTCCTCTTTCAACCATGTCTCTGTGATAGCAACAACAACATAATTGCATGCATTAATCCAGGTTCTAAGTTAATCCGTTTTACCTGTCATACTTCTTGCATTGAAGCAAATACAGTCCAAGCCTCCAGTCCTAATGAGTTCAGCAATCTCCCCTTGACTGCTCTTCACCTTAACTATATTTGCTCTAGACTCTCAGGCTCTTTTCCAGTCTCTAAACTGCTGCTCCGGTTCCCATCTGCCTGCCACACGAGTTTAAACCCTCACAAGTGGCACCATCAAACCTCCCTGACAGGATATTGGTACCCCCTCCATTTATGTTCAAAACACAAAATCTTGTTGTGACATCCCTTCAGCTATCAACTGGGTGTTTGCATTTCGTTTGCTTTAAGGTTATCAGTTTGGACAGAGGTTGTACTCCATCTCTGTTGCTGCTTTCCCTCCTGTGCATCTACAGGTTTGTGAGGAGCAGAGCGTTGCTGTTGCGGTTTACTTTGTTGATTATTTTGGTCCTCCAGTTTAACACAGCATAAATGATAGCCATGCAGATCTGACCTCCAAACCTTCACAGTCTAAGTGGTAACTCCAAAGTATTGAAGAAATCTCAAATGTGTGCAAAGTAACCCCTCAATACAATTACTGTGAACATCCTCTTCCCAGCAAGTAGATAAGAAAGCAGATTTGAGCACTGAGTATATATTAACATATTTCCCAGAGGATGCTTCAGCCTCCTCACTTTCTGTTGTGTACTTACCTGCTTTCACTGATAAATTGTAGGAAAACCTTAAAACGGAAAAAATCAGTTAAACTGAAAAATCAATATTAATATTTCTCTAATTGAGCAATTAACACATAAGTAGCAATTTGCCTTTCTGAAGGGATTGTTAGCCAACAGCCTAACATGTTACAATGACACCCAGATGACAGGGGTTTGAAACTAAGTTTCTGATGTGCTTTAAATTTCTGTTAGTTTTAACCCTTTCTGTACCCAATCTGTCACACACTTGCTCATGAAAACTAAGTCATAGAGTCATAGAGATGTACAGCACAGAAACAGACCCTTTGGTCCAACTCGTCCATGTCGACCAGATATCCCAACCCAATCTAATCCCACCTGCCAGCACCCAGCTCCAAACCCTTCCTATTCATATACCCATCCAGATGCCTTTTAAATGTTGCAATGGTACCAGTCTCCACCACTTCCTCTGGAAGCTCATTCCAGACACATATCGGCCTCTGCGTGAAAAATTTGCCCCTTCGGTCTCTTTTATATCTTTCCCCTCTCACCCTAAACCTATGCCCTCTAGTTCTGGACTCCCCCACCCCAGAGAAGAGACTTTGTCCATTTAATTTATCCATGTCCCTCATGATTTTATAAACCTCTATAAGATTGGTTTGGTATGTTGCCTCCCAGGTGCAAGGGTACGTGATGTCTCTGATCGTGTTTTCCGGGTCCTTAAGGGGGAGGGGGAGCAGCCTGAAGTCGTGGTCCACATTGGCACCAATGACATAGGTAGGAGGAGCTCTGAGGATGTTAGGCAGGCTTTCAGGGAGCTAGGTTGGAAGCTCAAAGTTAGAACGAACAGAGTTGTTGTCTCTGGTTTGTTACCCGTGCCACGTGGTAGAGAGTCGAGGAATAGGGAGAGAGAACAGTTAAATGCGTGGCTACAGGGATGGTGCAGGAGGGAGGGATTCCGGTATTTGGATAACTGGGGTTCTTTCTGGGGAAGGTGGGACCTCTATAAACAGGATGGTCTGCACCTGAACCTGAGGGGCACCAGTATCCTTGGTGGGCGGTTTGCTAGTGCTCTTGGGGGGGTTTAAACTAACTCTGCAGGGGCATGGGAACCCAGACTGTAGCTTTAGGGTGCAGGACCTGGAGTGTAGGGAGGTTAGGAACATGGCGTCAATTTCAAAGGAGGGTGCCTGTAAACAGGAAAGTGGCTTGAAGTGTGTATCCTTCAATGCAAGAAGTATACGAAATAAGGTAGGTGAACTTGCAGCGTGGGTTGGTACCTGGGACTTCGATGTTGTGGCTATTACGGAGACATGGGTAGAACAGGGACAGGATTGGCTGTTGCAGGTTCCAGGGTTTAAATGTTTTAGTAGGGTCAGAGGTGGGGGTAAAAGAGGGGGAGGTGTGGCATTGCTTGTCAAAAATAGTATTACAGCTGTGGAAAGGACAATGGATGAAGACTCGACATCTGAGGTAGTTTGGGCTGAGGTTAGGAATAGGAAAGGTGAGCTCACCCTGTTAGGAGTTTTTTACAGGCCTCCTAATAGTCCTAGAAATGTAGAAGAAAGGATTGCGAGGATGATTCAAGAGAAGAGTGAAAGTAATAGGGTGGTTGTTATGGGGGACTTTAACTTTCCTGATATTGATTGGGAAAGCTATAGCTCAAGTTCGTTAGATGGGTCAGTGTTTGTCCAATGTGTGCAGGAAGGTTTCCTGACACAATATGTAGATAGGCCAACAAGAGGTGAGGCCATACTGGATTTGGTTCTGGGTAATGAACCAGGGCAGGTGTTAGAATTAGAGGTAGGTGAGCAGTTTGGGGACAGTGACCACAATTCGGTGACTTTTACTCTAGTGATGGAGAGGGATAAGTGTGCACTACAGGGCAAGAGTTATAGCTGGGGGCAGGGAAATTATGATGCGGTGAGGCATGACTTAGGATGTGTGGCTTGGAAAAGTAAGCTTCAAGGCAAGGGCGTAATTGATATGTGGACCTTGTTCAAGGAGCAACTATTGAGTGTCCTTGATAAGTATGTACCCGTCAGGCAGGGAGGAAAGGGTCGTGTGAGGGAGCCGTGGTTTAATAAGGAATTGGAATCCCTTGTTAAATGGAAGATGGCGGCCTATGTAAAGATGAGGCGTGAAGGTTCAATTGGGGCAATTGAGAGTTATAAGGTAGCCAAGAAGGACCTGAAGAGAGAGCTAAGAGCAGCAAGGAGGGGACATGAAAGGTCCTTAGTTGGTAGGATTAGGAAAAACCCTAAGGCTTTCTATAGGTATGCCAGGAATAAAAGAATGACTAGGGTAGGAATAGGTCCATTCAAGGATAGTAGTGGGAAGTTGCGTGTGGAGGCTGAAGAGATTGGGGAGACACTGAATGAATACTTTTCGTCCGTATTCAATCAGGAACAGGACATTGTTGTCAATGCGAGTACTGAGTCACAATTAAGTAGAATGGATGGCTTTGAGGTATGTAGAGAAGAGGTGTTGGAAATTCTGGAAAGGGTGAAAATAGATAAGTCCCCTGGGCCTGATGGCATTTATCCTAGGATTCTCTGGGAAGCAAGGGAGGAGATTGCAGAGCCATTAGCCTTGATTTTTATGTCCTCGTAGTGCCAGAAGATTGGAGGCTAGCAAATGTGGTTCCCTTGTTCAAGAAGGGGAGTAGGGATAACCCTAGTAACTATAGGCCGGTGAGTCTCACTTCTGTTGTGGGCAAAATCTTAGAGAGAATTGTAAGGGATAGGATTTATGAACATCTGGATAGGAATAATGTGATCAAGGATAGTCAGCATGGTTTTGTGAAGGGCAGATCGTGCCTCACAAACCTTATTGAATTCTTTGAGAAGGTGACTAAGGAGGTGGACGAGGGGAAAGCGGTAGATGTGGTGTATATGGATTTTAGTAAGGCATTTGATAAGGTTCCCCATGGTAGACTGCTGCAAAAAATACGGAGGTATGGCATTGAGGGTGAGTTGGAGGTTTGGATTAGGAGTTGGCTGGCTGGAAGAAGACAGAGGGTAGTAGTTGATGGCAAAGGTTCATCTTGGAGTGCCGTCACTAGTGGTGTTCCGCAAGGATCTGTTTTGGGACCATTGCTGTTTGTCATTTTTATAAATGACCTGGAGGAGGGGTTAGAAGGTTGGGTGAGCAAGTTTGCGGATGATACGAAAGTCGGAGGAGTTGTAGACAGTGAGGAAGGATATGGCTGGTTACAGCGGGATATAGATAAGCTGCAGAACTGGGCAGAAAGGTGGCAAATGGAGTTCAATGTAGCTAAGTATGAGGTGATTCACTTTGGTAAGAGTAATAAAAAGATGGGGTACTGGGCTAATGGTCGGATACTTGGTAGTGTGGATGAGCAGAGTGATCTTGGTGTCCATGTACACAGATCTTTGAAAGTTGCCACCCAGGTAAATAGTGCGGTGAAGAAGGCATATGGCGTACTGGCTTTATTGGTAGAGGAATTGAGTTCCGGAGTACTGAGGTCATGTTGCTGTTGTATAAGACTCTGGTGCGGCCGCATCTGGAGTATTGTGTGCAGTTTTGGTTGCCATATTATAGGAAGGATGTGGAGGCACTGGAACGGGTGCAGAGGAGGTTTACCAGGATGTTGCCTGGTATGGTAGAAAGATCGTATGTGGAAAGGCTGAGGCACTTGGGGTTGTTTTCATTGGAGAAAAGAAGGTTTAGGGGTGACTTGATAGAGGTGTACAAGATGATTAGGGGTTTAGATAGGGTCGACAGTGAGAATCTTTTTCCACGTATGGAGTCAGCTATTACAAGGGGGCATAGCTTTAAATTAAGGGGGGGTAGGTATAGGACAGATATTAGGGGTAGGTTCTTTACTCAGCGAGTCGTGAGTTCATGGAATGCCCTGCCAGTAGCAGTGGTGGACTCTCCCTCATTATGGGCATTTAAGCGGGCATTGGATAGGCATATGGAGGATAGTGGGCTAGTGTAGGTTAGGTGGGCTTGGATCGGCGCAACATCGAGGGCCGAAGGGCCTGTACTGCGCTGTATTCTTCTATGTTCTATGTTCTATGTAAGATTACCCCTTCGTCTCTGACACGTCAGGGAAAACAGCCTCAGCCTATTCAACCTCTCCCTATAGCTCAAATCCTCCAACCCTGGCAACATCCTTGTAAATCTTTTCTGAACCCTTTCAAGTTTCACAACATCTTTCCAATAGGAAGTAGACCAGAATTGCTCACAATATTCCAAAAGTCGTCTAACCAATGTCTTGTACAATCGTAGCATGACCTCCCAACTCCTGTACTCAATACCCTGATCAATAAAGGAAAGCATACCAAACACCTTCTTCACCACCCACATTTCTGAATTTTTACACCACTCTCAAATGAAGACCTGTTAGAAAGCATTTTACCTGAAACTTCGTTGTCTCTGACGCACAGCACCTCCAAATTAAACAATTCTGAATGAAGAAAATAAGATTGCAGAGTCAAAATAAAATGACAAATTGCCAAACATTTTCAGTTTCTTTCAATGAGTGGAATGATTCACTGCATCAAATCTACTTTTGTTAGCTAATGATAAACAGCATGCCCACTGCACTGACCTCACTTATTTCCAAGCCAATAAAATAATGGGCTATATTATTCAAAGGTTGATCTTCCTCACCAATGCATATTGCAGAAATACTGTGAAAATAGTTGCTATTAAACCTGAATACTGAAACCTGTGCTTATTAATTCTAACCAATTTGGATTAGTCACACTTCATTTCTCGCCTGATAGCTCTCGGAGTTTGTGTCGCTGGAAAGCAGAAATCTCAAACAGCTGCTTGTACTACTTATTATTGAGATGGTTTTCAATAATAATTAATTTGAACATAGGAAATAGAGAGCAGGAATAGACCCCACAGCCACATTCGACTGTTTCACCATTCAATACAATCATGGCTGATCCTCAGACTCCTAGCCATTTTCCACAATTCCCTGGGAGGCCAAATATCTGTCGATATTTGCCTTAAATATATTCAACTATGGAGCACTCACAACCCTCTGGAGCAGACAATTCCAAAGATTCACAACACAATGACTGAGAATGTTGTCCTCACCTCAGTCCTAAACAATTAACAATGACAAGACAGAGAGGTTAGTGCTGTAAAGGCAACAATCTCTCTGTCATTGTCAGCAAAATGAAGGGGCTGGTTGTCGACATCAAGAAGTGGAGTGGAAGACACACCCCAGTCTGTATCAAAGTTGCTGAAGTGGAAATGGTCAAGAGCCTCAAGTTCCTAGGAGTAAATATCAACATACTGTCCCTGTCCGTCCACATTGATGCTGCAGTCAAGAAAGCACATCAACACCTCTACTTCTGCAGAAGGCTAAGGAAATTCAGCATGTCCATAATAACTCTTCTAATTTTTATAGAAGCAGCATAGAAAGCACCCTTTCCGATGCATCGCAGCCTAGTATGGCAATGGCTCTGATCAAGACTGTAAGAAATTATAGAGTTGTGAATGCAGTCCAGTCCCTCATGCAAACCAGTCTTCCTTCCATTGACTCCATCTACACTTCTCTCTGCTTCAGGAAAACAACTAAAATAACCAACTCTCCTCCCACCCCAGCTATACTCTCTTCCATCCTCTTCCATTGGGCAGAAGTACAAAAGTTTGAAAACATGCAACAACAGATTCATGAACAGTTTCTTCCCCGCTGTTATTAGACTTACGAACATATATATATATGTTATATATTAGAGTTGATCTTTCATGGCAGCTTCTCTCTAGTTGTAACACTATATTCTGCATTCTGTTCAGTTATCCTGATGTACTTATGTGAGGTATGATTTGTCAAGATAACATGCAAAATAATACTTTTCGCTGTACCTTGATATGTGACAATAAAAATCAAATCAAATCAAATTAATCTTTTTTTCTCTTAATCGGCATGGCTTCATCAAGGAAAGGTCTTGCCTGAAAAAAATTGAAGAGGTAATGAGTAAGTTAGACAATGGAGAGCCAGTAGCTGTGATCAATGTGGATTTCCAGAAGCCTTTGACAGGAGGCTGCTAAATAAGGTTATGTTAGGGGGCAAGGTATTGGCACAGATAAAGGATTGGCAGTAGGCAACGAGTGAGGATAAATGTGAGGATGGCAGCTGGTGACTAATGAGCTCCACAGGGGTCGTTGCTGGGATCAAAACTATTGATGTTAGACGTTAGCCATCTGGACAAAGGAACTGGAGGCAGTTTTACTAATGCCTTGGTATGTGACAATAATAAATCAAATCAAATAAGCTTGCAGATGACACAAAGATAGGTGGAGGGACAGGTAGTGCTGATGAGGTGAGGAAGCTACAGGAGGACTTGGACAGGCTAGGACAAAGAATGGCAGATGGGATACAATGTAGGAAAGTATAAGTTTATGCTCTTTAGCAAGAAGAATAGAAGCACAAACAATTTTATACATAGGGAAAGGGAAATCTGAAGCACAAAGGGACACAAGAGTTTCAATTCAGGAATTTTCTTAAGGTTAACATGTAGGTTCAGTTGGCAATTAGGAAGGCAAATGCAATGTTAACAATCAATGTGAGGGGGTTAGAATGTAAGAATAAGGATGTACTGCTAAGGCCATATGAAGCTGAATATTGGGAACAGTTTTGGGCTCCATATCTAAGGAAGAATATGTTAGCCTTGCAGAGATTCCAGAGGACATTCACAAGAATGATCCCAGGATCGATGGGCTGGTCATATGGGGATCAGTTGAGGATTCTGGGTTTGAACTTCACAGAGCTTGGAAGGATGAGAGTGGATCTCATTGAAATTTACAGAATACTGAGCGGGCTAAATAGAGTGGATGTGGAGGAGATGGTTCCACGTGTAAGAGAGACTAGGACCTGAGGTCCCAGCCTCAGAATAAAAGGGTGACCCTTTGGAATTGAGATGAGTCAGAATTTCTTCAGGAAGGGTGTAGTGAATCTCATTGGAACTCATTGTCACAGAGGGCTATCACAGCCAAAATATCAAATGCATTTAAGGTAGAGATAGATGGGTTCTTGATTAGTAATGGGATCAAAGTTTACAGAACGAAGGCAAGAGAATGGAGTTGAGAAACATATTAGCCATGATTGAATGGTGGAGCAGATCTGATGGACAGAATGGCCTAAGTCTGCTCCTTGATCTTGTGCCTTCTAGGTTTATGGTATTATCCTGGATTGTACCCCAATTTCTGTCTTTCTCCAGCCAAGGGAAAGAGTATCTGAGTCAACCCTGTCAAGCCCCTGTAGAATATTATATATATATATATATATATATATGTCAATGAGTTATTTTCTCAGTTCAACAATTCCAAACCAGCAACCAATCTAATTAACCATCGTTGTACTGCCTCCTTTCTTAAATATGAAAATTAAAATTGCACACAATATTCAAGATGTAGTCTTACTGAATCAGAATGTTTAAAAATTTTGATATTCCAAGTGTTTTGAAATAAAGACCAACATGCCTTTTACCTTGGAATAAAGTTGAAATACTACAGATTCTGAATATCTGAAACAATTATGAAGAATGCTGTAGAAACACAGCAGGTCTGGGTATTAACTGTGGAGAGAGAAATGTTTTGAGTTCAGCATGATTCTTCTTCAGATGAAGAATTGATCTGATCAAGTATTTTGAAGTGACATACCAGACTTGAAACTTTAATTTTGTTTCTCTCTCCATAGATACTGCTATACCTGCTGAGTTTCTCCAGCATTCCCTGTGCATGGCATTTACCTTTCTCATTGCTTACTGTATCTGCATGATAACTTCCATGTACAGTACATCCAAGCCTGTTTGAACATCAATCTTTGCATATTTCATGCATGTTAATAATATTCTGCTTTTCTTAATGCAAAAGTGATTAACCTTGTACTTCCCAACATTACACGCTACGCCATGTTGTTCTCTCACTTAATCGCTCCATGTCTCTTTGTGATTTCTTTATTTCCTTTCACACAGCTTACATTTCCAGCTGAGATTTGCTTTATCAACAAACTTAGATGTATTACTCTTGTTCTCTTTGTCTGAGTCATTAATATTAATTGTGAACAGTTGTGGCCCTGGTACTGACCTTTGCTGTTCTGCAGGAGTCACAGCTTGCCAAGATGAAAATACATTGCTTATCCATGTGTTCTCATTCCTGCCTAAAAAGCAATCCTCTATCCATATTAATATATCACCTCCAGATCCAGGAGCCCTTAGCTTATATATGAAACTTTTGTGCAACACGTGTTTTGTATGACATTTTCTAAAATTCAAATAAACTAATGTCTTAGTCTCCCTTTATCGAAATGATACCCCCACAAAAACATTAATGAATTTGTCAAATGTGATCTTGCTTTTGTAAAACCATTTACTTTTATATGCTTTCTGATTTTCTAAATGCATTATTTTGAATATAGATTCCAGCATTTTCCCAATGAGTAATATGTGGCTAAACAGCCTATGGTTCCCTGTGTTCTCTTTCCATCATACCTTGCACAGTGGATTTTCATTTATTAACATCCATTTTCTTTATAGCTGCCTCTTTTAGGCCAAAGGATTATGCATTATATTTTGAATAATTGTTAGGTTTAACTGCCATAAGTTTCTACAAAAGCTTTTACTCTGTGTATATTGATAATCTTCTGTTCCTACATTAACCTCTATTTCTGAATTTGCGCTTTCTCCTGTGAATACAAACATAAAACATTTGCTTCGATATTTCTATAATTTTCTCGTTCTGCACAATAGTTTTTCCTGTATTTGCCTCTCAGCGAACAAGGTTGTTTCTTTTCTCTTCTCTTGTAACACTTAGCGAGCTGTAGCCTTTGACCTGTATTGACATTTGGCCTTGATTTCTCTTTTGTTTAATGGAAAATGCTCAAAAATAACCATCATATTTAAAGTAAAGAATGAAACACTTGCACTTGTAAAGCACCTTTTGTGACCAATGAATGGCTTAAGCACTTTACGGGCAACACAGTGTGTTTGAAGTGCAGTCACAGCTATAATACAGGAAGCGTGGAGGCCAAGTTGAGCACTGCAAACTCCCCCAACAAACATCATTATAATGACTGAAGAATCACTTTATTTATAATGTTGATTGAAGGTTAAATATTGAGCAGAATAAAGAGTTACCTCTTTGAAACATACAAGTTTCTGGGGAAGCTTCAATGGTAAATGTTGAAATGTTTCCCCTCAGTGACTCAGGCAGGGAGGGAGGTGGAATCTAAAATTGCAGTCACTGTTTCCAAATAGGGGACTTGCTTTTAAAATGGAGGTGAGGAGGTGGAACTTTCTCCAGTCCTGAACAATGTGAAGAATGATAATTCAGCTGGGAAAATATGGCAAGAATGGAAAAATGGAATCTTAACTTCAAGCTCAGTGGTTAGCACTGCTTCTTCACAGCACCGGGTACCCGGGTTCAATTCCAGCCTCGGGCGACTGTCTGTGTGGGGTTTGCACATTCTCCCCGTGTCTGTGAGTTTCCTCTGGATGCTGTACCTTTCTATTTCTATCTCAGGCGCCCTTCCTCGACCTTTCTATTTCTATCTCAGGCGACCGAATCAACACAGACATCTACTACAAACCGACCGACTCCCACAGCTACCTGGACTACACCTCCTCCCATCCTGCCCCCTGTAAAAACGCCATCCCATTCTCCCAATTCCTTCGACTTCGCCGCATCTGCTCCCAGGAGGACCAGTTCCAAAAACGCACAACCCAGATGGCCTCCTTCTTCAAGGACCGCAATTTCCCCCCCCGACGTGGTCGACGATGCCCTCCACCGCATCTCTTCCACTTCCCGCTCCTCCGCCCTTGAGCCCCGCCCCTCCAACTGCCACCAGGATAGAACCCCACTGGTCCTCACCTACCACCCCACCAATCTCCATGTACAGCGCATCATCCGCCGTCATTTCCACTACCTCCAAACGGACCCCACCACCAAGGATATATTTCCCTCCCCTCCCCTATCAGCATTCCGTAAAGACCACTCCCTCCGTGACTCCCTCGTCAGATCCACACCCCCCACCAACCCAACCTCCACTCCCGGCACTTTCCCCTGCAACCGCAGGAGGTGCAACACTTGCACCCACACCTCCCCCCTCACCTCCCTCCAAGGCCCCAAAGGAAACTTCCATATCCGCCACAGATTCACCTGCACCTCCACACATATCATCTATTGCATCCTCTGCACCCGATGTGGCCTTCTCTATATTGGGGAGACAGGCTGGCTACTTGCGGAGCGTTTCAGAGAACACCTCTGGGACACCCGGACCAACCAACCCAACCACCCTGTAGCTCAACATTTCAATTCCCCCCCCCCCACTCCACCAAGGATATGCAGGTCTTTGGACTCCTCCATCGTCAGACCACAACAAAACGACGGTTGGAGTAAGAACGCCTCATCTTCTGCCTAGGAACCCTCCAACCACAAGGGATGAACTCGGATTTCACCAGTTTCCTCATTTCCCCTCCCCCCACCCTGTCTCAGTCAAATCCATCAAATTCAGCACCGCCTTCCTAACCTGCAATCTTCTTCCCGACCTCTCCGCCCCCACCCCAGTCTGACCTATCACCCTCACCTTGACCTCTTTCCACCTATCACATTTCCGACGCCCCTCCCCCAAGTCCCTCCTCCCTACCTTTTATCTTAGCCTGCTGGACAAACTTTCCACATTCCTGAAGAAGGGCTTATGCCCGAAACGTCGATTCTCCTGTTCCCTGGATGCTGCCTGACCTGCTGCGCTTTTCCAGCAGCACATTTCCAGCTGCTGTAGCTTCCTCCCACAAAGATGTGTAAGTTAAATGGCTTGGCCATGCCAAATTGCCCATAGTATCCAGAAATGTATAGGTTAGGTGTATTATCCATGGGAAATGCAGGAGTATAGGGTAGGGGGGGCGCTGTTCGGAACGGTGGTATGGATTCAATGGGCCAAATGGCCAGCTTCCACACTATAGGGATTCTAATAAAAGTGGCCCAATTTTCCACGTAGGAGTTTAATGGCTCAAAGAGGATCTCGTTAGTGTGAGATGAGGGGCCTACTTGTACACCGAGACATCTCACTTTCACCTAATCTTGCCTCATGGACATGAAATTTGTTACATTCCCAGGCAGTGAGAAGAATCTATATGACACCAATGAAAATCAGAGTGGTTACCTCTCCAAGAGAAAGTCAGGACTGATCTCCAGTTCTCCAATGTCTTAACCAGGTGATATTAGTGAGTAATCCCTAATATTTCAGGGCACACTCCATGGGCAGCAATTATCTGCACCCCTCATCCATGGAGGTTGACAAGCACCTGTCTCAGTTTACCATTATGGCTTGTTTTTGATCCAGTTAAAAGTTAGTGCTTCAAAACCTTACGTTGCATCCATAATTGTGATGCTGCTTACCAGAGGTTTTCTATGCAGGGTAAGGCTCCTATCTTATGCATCAGACCAGGTTGCGTCTCAGTGTTCATAGCTTGCTTTTTCAAAATTTACTCATTTTATCACTATGTGGATGCTGAGAGCCCCTCTGCTTTGCTTTGACTATTCTTATTTTGTTGTTCCATTTTAAACTTAAAGGCTCACTGTATTTCTACCTTGCCTTTTAACACAGACACAAAGCTAGGCAGCTTGTCATAGTGATCCCTCAAGGATTTGAGCATGTTGTTGTACATCACCATGCCAGATTAATCACACTAGGAGAAAGTGAGGACTGCAGAGGCTGGAGATCAGAGTCAAAAGAGCGGGGTGCTGGAAAATCACAGCAGGTCAGGCAGCATCCGAGGAGCAGGAGAATCGGCGTTTCTGGCAAGAGCCCTTCATCAGGAATGAAGCTGGTGAGCTGGGGGGGGGGTGGAGAGATAAATGAGAGAGGAGTAGGGCGGGGGGGAGGTAGCTGAGAATACGATAGGAAGACAAAGGTGGAGGAAATGGTGATAGGTCGGAGAGGAAGGTGAATCAGATGGGTGGGAAGGAAGATGGACAGGTAAGACAGTCATGAGGTTGGAACTGGGATAAGGTGGGAGAAGGGAAATGAGGAAACTGGTGAAATGCATATTGATGCCATGTGGTTGGAGGGTTCCAAGGCGGAGGATGAGGCGTTTTTCCTCCAGGCGTCGAGTGGTTATGGTGTGATGATGGAGGAGGCCCAGGACCTACATGTCCTTGGCGGATTGGGAGGGGGAGTTGAAGTGTTTGGCCATTGGCTGTGGGGTCTTTTGGTGCAGATGTCCCGGAGATGTTATCTGAAGCGTTCTGCAAGTGTCCTGTCTCTCCAATGTAGAGGAGACCGTATTGAGAGCAATGGATACAGTAAATGACGTATGGAAATGTAGGTAAAACTCTGATGGATGTGGAAGGCTCCTTTGGGGCCTTGGACAGAGGTGAGGGGGAGGTGTGGATGCAGGTTTTGTAATTCCTGCAGTGGCAGGGGAAGGTGCCAGGAGGGGAGGGTGGATGGTGGGGAGGCGGAGACCTGACAAGAGAGTGGTGAAGGGAATGGTCTTAACGGATAAGGATAAGGGAGGGGAGGGAAATATATCTCTCCCAGCTCCACCCCTCTCATTTATCTCTCCACCCACTCGGCTCACAAATCTCATTTCCAATGAAGGGCTCTTGCCCGAAACGTTAATTTCCTATGCCTCGGATGCTACCTGACCTGCTGTGCTTTTCCAGCATCCCACTCTCTACATTAATCTAATACCTATAGGATGTGCCAACAGCTTAAGTGGCAAAATTACTGGAAGGGCTTGCACTAAATGTCTCAAAGTCGAAAGGGGGTGTACACCTCGGTCAGTCAAAGGGGATTTTCATCAGTGAGGGCTTGATGGAAGCATCAGTTAATGACACTATCCGATGTCAGTCCATGGAATTCGACATGTTCAGTTGGCCAATTTGGTTATTTGGGGTCAGGGTTTTTTTATCATTACAATCCCAGGAGTGGAGCATGGTCAGTCCATTCAACACAAAAGAAGTCAATGCCAAATGTTTATGCAGGCAAAAGATTATACAAGGAGAAGTATAGCAAAAAGATGAGAGGAGCTAAAATAAACTTTGATCCTGCAGAGGCCAATACAGGAGTAATTGTTTTCGGGAATGAGGAAATAGCAGGGATATTGAAAAAAATGTTATGTTTATCTTCATGTAATCAGTCATGGGAGTAGCAGTAATTCAGTCAGGAAGCTAAGAGATATCAGTCAGGGATCTTGTCAGTCATCATTCAGGATGGTTGTTCCAAATCAATCAGGGGGTGACCCACAGTCTGTCCTGGAATTCTGTTCACTGAAAATCAAGGGACTTATCAGGGTCACTGATGCAGTGGGAAAGTCAATTATAAGGATTTCACTGTTTTTGTGTGTTGCGTTGGCAAACTGATCTTATTACTGAGGAGCTATCTTTTTTTCAATCTTTCCCACGTAGGTTCATTGGAACCATTCACAATGGATCCAGACACAGAAGATACTGTTGACTCTGTGAAGCTGTACTACAAGCATCCACAGAATTTTATGAGGATCACACATGCATCTGAAAACCAGCATCAATGTGGATTTCACCAGTTTTCTCATTTCCTCCTAACGCATGGTTTCCAGCTAAAGATGTCCTTGCGATGAAGAAGTGCAGGAGACCCAGTTATTCATCTTCCAAGGAATACCATGCAGATGAGAGAGGAAATATTGTGCAGATAAGAGAGGTGCAGTGGTGCTCCTTATACACTGTAGGAGTAGGAGTCAGATGCAGACATGATGCCTAGTGTATCTACAATGCAACAATTTCTTCCATTGGGGTCAACAAGGGCCATAAGATATCTCCTGTCAATTAGGTTGCCTCGCTGGGGAGCAGCTGGAGGATTGTTGGAGTATGTTATGGACAGAGGGTGTCATTTAATCCTTGGATGCTTTGCTCTGGACCTCTGGGTGACACACCTGGAATAATTGATGGATGACGACAGTCTGAGAACTGCTGTATTGTAAAGAGAAGGAAAATGAAGACATTTATCAGAAAGAATAGCACTTTCACTATCTTACAGCACAGTATTATCAGCTGCAGCAATACAGGCAGCTTTTGATTTAAGGCACTCAATGAAACTGAGTTGGGTGAAGTGATCTTTCACTGACAGCATGGGTGTTGATACTAGAGAAGCCAGCATCCTGGTTTGATCACAACTGCAAATGTATCTTACTGGGTTGTTCTTTCTTCAGCTTTCTTGTTGTTTAATAAAAGTTAAGATTAAGAACTGATAGAAGCATTGACCACATTTAATGCTCCCTGATTTAATCATGACTCTGGCTCACAGTTGATGAGCTGGAGTCTGAGATTTGAACACTGCGACACATCAGGGAGGCGAGAGAGTTAGCTGGATGTTGTGTTTCAAGAGACAGTTACACCCCTTAGATTAACTACCTCAAATTTGGTCGGTGGTCAGGGACAAGAGGGTGTGACTATAAGCAAGGCAGGTAGAGGGATACAGGATTATGCTAAAGGAGTCTCAGCCCTTGAGCTTATCTAAAAGGTTCGAGATCCTTGCTCCCCGTATGAAAGGACTAACGGCTTTAGGGAGGATGAGCAAACGGACCATAGCACTGTGGAACAGCGAGCTATACAAAATGGGTGAGGAAAGAGAATTGTATTTGTAATCAGGGCCAGTACAGTCAGGGGAATAGAAACTGATCTCCATGGCCAGGTTCAAGAGTCCCAAAGGCACAATGTTACCTGCCTGGTGCCCAGGTTCAGCATATCCCATCTGGGCTGCATATGAATTTGAATGTGAAAGGTAAGATCCAGTTCTCATTGGTACCAATGATATAGTTAGAAAGAAGAAAGAGATTCTGCTAAAGGAATATGAGCATTTTAAATTTAAAAAGCAGAAGCAAGAAGGTAATAATGTCTGCATTACGACCTGAGCCATGAACTAATCAGCATAAGGTCAACAAGATTAAAGAGGTAAACATGTGGTTCAAGGATTGGTGTGAGAGAAACAGCTTTGAATGTATGGGACATTGACACCAGTACTGAGGAAGGATGGAACTATTCCAACGGGGTTATTAAAGATTCCAGAACAAGTAATGGGACAGAGAATATGGAAAAGGTCAGGAATGTAACTTCAGGCACAGCAGATAAGGAGACAACTGTGAGAAGGGAGGCAGTCAATGCAGGGTTAAGGGTGTTATACTTTAATGCGCACAGTATACAAAACAAGCAAAATGAGCTTGTAGCGCAAATTGAAATTGGCAGGTAAAACGTGGTGAGTATCACAGAAACATGGCTGCAACCAGATAAGGGCTGGGAATGAAGTATCCAAGGATATGCAACTTATTGCAAGGGAATGCAGATTGGCAAAGGGTGCAGGTTGCTTTGTAACTTTAAAAAAATGAAATTAAATCAATTGCAAGAAATGTTATAGAGTGGGAAGGCAGGGAATCTTTGTGGGTCGAGTGAGGAAGCACAAAGAATAAAAAGAAACCTTGATGGGAGTTATGTACAGGCTTCCTCGCAGTAGTCAGAATGTGAGCAGGAAAATAAATCAGCAGATAGAAAAGGTAAACAAGAAAGGCTCTATTACAATAGTCATTAGAATCTTAAATATGCAAGTGGACTGAGAAAATCAGGTTTGTAGCAGAGCTCAAGAAAGGGGATTTGTGGAATGTCTACAAGATGTTCTTTTTGAGCAGCTGATAGTAGAGCCGAGTAGGAAACAGGCAATTCTAGATTTGGAGATGTGTAATGACGTACCTGATTTGGGAGTTTAAAATGAAGGAGCCCCTAGGGGGCAGTGACCATAATATGATAGAATTCACCATTCAGTTTCAGGGACAAGAAGGAAACAGATGTAATAGAAGTACAATTGAGTCAAGGTAACTACAAAGACAAGAGGGAGAAGCTGGTCAGAAGCTGATTGGAGCCTAACAGGGAGGACAGTGGAGCAGCAATGGCAGGAGTTTCTGGGAGTAATTCGGGACACACAGCAGAAATTCATCCAAGTAAGAAGAAATATACCAAAAGAGATGACAAAGCAACCATGGGTGACAAGGAAAGTTAGAGACAGCTTAAAAGCAAAAGAAAAGGCATGCAATGTAATGAAGATCAGTGAGAAGGAAGAGGATCGGGAAGCTTTTAAAAACTAGCAATGGATAACCATTAGTCACAGGTTGTCATCCTTTGTTATGACTCTCTGCTTTCTGCCAGTAAGCCAATCCTTTATCCACACCATTACCTTGGCTGTAACATCATGGGTTCTTAATCAGCAACTTCCTGTAATAGGGTTAGACCTAGCCAAAGGCCTTCAAGAAATCCAAATAGATAATGCCCACTGGATCTCCTTTGTCTAACTTGTTCATTACCTCCTCAAAGAATTCTAACAGATTTGTCAGGCATAGCCTCCCCTTGATGAAGTATCCTTAATAATGGATTCTAAAATCTTGTCAATAACTGAGTTCAGGCTAACCAGCCTATAGTTTCCTGTATTCTACCTCCCTCCCTTCTTAAGTAAGGGTGTTATGTTAGCCATTTTACAGTCCTCTCGGACCCTCCCTGACTCAGAGATAGATAGGTTATTGATTACTAACAAGATCAAGGGTTCCAGGGAGACGGTAAGAGAATGAGATTGAGAATTGTATCAGCCATGATGGAATGGAACAACAGACTTGATGGGTTGAATGGCCTAATTCTCCTCCTAAATCTTATGATTTTATCACAAAGTTTCATGCTAGAATGGGCTCTATGGAAAGGATAGCTATCCTTCAGGTAGAGTTAGAAAACCATGTAGTGCTAAGGGTGACTTGCTTCTTGATATTTAGTTTTATAGGTGCAGTTAAAATGGCAATTTATCACACAGCTGATGGTGAACAGTAAACATATATTTATATAGATACAGTCCAGGGTCTGCTCCTAGAATTGAGGGAGCCTGCCCAATAGTGGAATCTCTTGGTCTTGGACCTGGAATTATAATTTTCAGAACTCACACCATTCCTTTGTCTTCAATATAGCTTTCTATTATTTAATACCTTATATTCTTTCAACACACTTATTAACCATATAGCTTTCCAATTATTCATTGACTATTGATAAAGCAATATCCTTCCAAACTGTAATAGATCTTTGCTAAGTGAAGGTTGTGATGATAAACAATCATTACAGTCTAAATGAGAAGTGAAACCGAAATCACCACACTTTTCACAAATCTCTCTTTCACATATAACATATGAAACTAGAAGAATGAGAAACTGGTTGACACCTCTTTAGTGGAATTTAATGATAGTGGCAGAGCCATTTCTAGGAGCACTAAGGGAGATTAATTCCATTCAAGCTGTTGGCTATTTAGGTTCCCAGAGTATGTAGGACAGATGTCCTGCCTCTGAGAGCTGCCAGCCAATCAGAAGCCATCAGCAGCATTTACCACAGTGAGTACTGCAACAGGCACAAAGTGGAGCCCCAGAACACAAGTAAGTTGGGCCAATTTGTTGGACCCACTTAGACAGTTGCCTAAGAGATAGGGTTGGGAACCAATATAAAGAGTAGGGAATCTTTCCAAAGGGGTGGTCATGCTTCTGGAAGTCCTTCCATTAGGCGGTGGGTGCCTACAGAGTTTAGATACCCCCCCCAACCAGACTGCAGACATGTCAAAAGTGTTCACTTGGTAGCTTACCCACATGATATGTCTCTTCCAGCCATCAATAGAATATTAGTGGCAGTGGTGAGCTTGAATTACCTCTGGACTAGAAAGCCATTATTCACTTTTCTGTCCCTGACTAAGTTGGGAGAAGTCAGGGAGGTAATGAATTTTCCATACCGTTACAAGCCCCCGTCACTCCAGCACCTACACAGCACCTGCAGTGATGACAGAAGACCATTAAATTCTACCTATAATGTCACACTAATTTCTTTTGTGCTGAAATATGTGTCACATTTTATTTTGAAAAGCGTTTTCTACTTACCTTTAGCCCTCCTTGATACTTGGACCATTATTTTCTTTCTGGCCTTGGCATGATCTTTACATACCAACTTGATGATATTCTCCTCTATTTGATCTCCTCCACTACAAGCATGCTTTCTGCATTCAAGGAGTTCTTGTGGCATGTTGGTAGCTTCTTTACATGAGCAAATCCCACTGCCCAGAGGTGTGTTATACCAGGTCTGAACATAGGACAATTTAAAAATGTTTGTATTCTGCAAACAATTTGCTAAAAGAATAATCTATTCATATTACAAAGGATAATATTGAAGTAGAGTACCAGAAAAGCACTGATATGAATGAATCAACAAAATGTTTGCCAAGGCTTCTTACCCATTGGTTTCTGTTTAATGCATGGAGTCAATTTCCAATTGTGTCTGACTCTGATGCTGAGTTTATTGAGTCAGAAATAGCAGAATAAGTCAATAGAACCAGCACGGTCAACTGCAATCTGATCTAAGAAACACTAATGAACAAAAAAGGCAGACAAAGTGTGTGAAATTTAAGCACAGCATGAGCAGTCACTCTTGATGAACTGAACAGTCCCATGGTTTTAATCCACTTCTAATACTTTCTTAACAATGTTTCAAACTGAGGTTATCTGGCTTTCCCAGTAATCCATAACTTAACTGAACATATAGCAAGCAGTTGACAGAATCTTTTGGTTATTGCAAAAAGCAACTTGGACTTTGCCATGGAGTTATGAAGGGATTTTTAAAATTGTGTTTGCCTTCACAACTTCTTATGTGGGATAAGCTTAATTCCCCACTTCAGGAAGAATTGGGCTTAAAATTCCCACAATGAAACATCACCAAGAATATGTTCCATATCTTATTTATACACAAATACCCCTGTTCACTCTCAAAATCATTTTCATCCATATATTCAGCATTGCCCAAAACAAGCAATCCAAAGTTCCTTTCAGCCTCAAGTGACCTGTACAAACTCCAAATAATCATAGAGTCATACAACACAGAAACAAACCCTTTGGCCCAACTCATCCATACTGACCAGATAGCCAAAATTTATCTACTCCCATTTGCCAGTATTTGGCCCATATCCCTGTAAACCCTTCCTATTCATGTGCCCATCCAGATCATCTTGAACACTGCAACACACATTCTGTTACACTCTAAAACCTGACAACAGGTACCTGTTAAACACCAGTTGTACTTCTTACTCGAGTTGCCCAAAAACCTAAAGGTGTCACATTTATCCTTATTTATAAATCTATACAATAAACTTGTAAATCTGAAGTAACACAATCAACTGACACTCACATGTAGAATATATGTAAGTAAGTATCCAAACTTACTTTTATGTGTTTTTTTTTGCCTGTTGCAGCCTTGATTATGTGTTTCAAAACAAAATGTTTTAAATAAAATTTGAAGTGATAATAAAGGATTCTGCATTAGACATTTATAAATTATTTCTTGGTAATTCTAATCTATTATAAAGGGCTGAAAATAACTTGGGAAATAGGTCTAAATACCAGCACTGACAATGATCGATGGTTATGTATTTAGAAGAAGGCCAGTTGTGCAGGTTTGAGAAATTTCTTCAATTTAGCAGCTTGTATAAAATATATCACTCCCCTGCTAAATCTTATTGAATTTCCCTTGTGCTGAAGTGCCCAAAAAAAGGAAACTTTGGTGCATATCCTAACTGAATATTTCCATCTCAGACCATACTCATCTGAAATGGAAAACAGCTTTTAAACTGTAGTGCGATGGGTCTTAAGTTGGATATGTTTGGGATTCTGTCATGTAACAGTCAGTTGTTTGACAGCTTGAGGCTTTTGATTTGAACTCTGCTAGCAATTACTGAACAGGTCACCTCAGAGGCTGGATTCTAGAAATTGCCTGAAGTGAACGATACTGCCAGTTCACACATCAAAAGTTAGTATAACTTTGGTGTGGTTCAATAGGGCATTTTGTTTATTTTTGTCTGAACTCTGTTGCTCTTATTCTCTTTGTTATTATGTGAATCATGTCTCCCCGGGAGAACTTTTACCTCTGAATCAGAAGCCAGAGATTTGACCAAGTTTCTTCCTAAAGTTTTGCTGCCAGACTGAGGATGTTCTGCACAATAGGGGGCGCGGTTAAGCAGCAAAAGTGAGTGGAATATAATCTTGCCAGTGTGGGTCAGACAACAGACCCAGAATTAGGCAGCATTTCCACCTGCAGTCAGGATGACTTGTTGACCATGATAACGTGACAGTTAACCACTAATTTAATTGGTGACGCAATGCCTAGCCAGCATGCAGTGGAGCCAATAAAAAAGTTTCCAAGCACACCAGCAGCTAGTGAAGTCAATGGTCTGAGCACTCATGTTAATTGGTACTCAAAGAATTGTGATGAATTATGTGTGTATTTAAAGCTGAGGTAGACAGATGCTTGATTAGTATGGGAATCAAGGGTTATGGGGAAAGGGCAAGAAAGTGGACATCAGGAACGTCAGATCAGCCACGATCTATTGAATGGTGGAGCAGGCACATGGAGGCAAATGACCTATTTTGTTATATTTATTATGGTCTTATGAGCTTATGACCACAAGACAGCAGCATTGGTGAAGAAAAGGCTGACAGCAATCACCTCTTGACCAAATGACAAGGTGCAGCCTTGCTGTCTGCCTTTAAACTCAGGATCATCATTTTGATCGCCAACTTTAGTTCGATGTGATCTGAGAGCACATCTGGCACAGGATTCTGAGCTGATAAAGTGTGGACCCATGGTTCAAAACTGCCTCCCATATTGTCTCCTCCAGACTACCTGGGAACGGAGACAGATATCGTGTCAGTATAATGAGAACTTCCTGTTTGACTGAGGAAAAAGTAAATAGACATTGAATGGAGGTTATAATCCATGGGGTTTACAGGTGCAGCTGGGAGTATTGTATCAGTTAATGGTTCTGAGGAGTTAATGTTCATGTTACATTGACTTCAACCATTCTAGAGTTGGTTCTACTCTAGCTTTTGAATAGGTCAGCTCCCTAAGGTCCTCGTAATTAGGCCAACCCAAACACAGTTATATTTTTGCTGTCATGTAAATATCTAGTAGACAATACCTGGTAGTGTATCCTGTAACATTAATCACAACATAGAGTAAGGCAAAGAGAATGGAGGATTGGTAGCAGTGAACTACCTCAAACAATCCTTACCCAGTACCAGAAACCACAAGTTGGCAGGAAAGCGCATCAAGAAACTTACCGGATGATTGCAATGAGGATTTGATGCCAGCCACAAGGAGAAGAGATCCAAAGGACCCTAAAGAAAATGGAACATTTAAAGCATGTGAGTTTACCACTTTGAGAGCATTGCTGCTGTAAGAAAACATAGGCAGACAATCAGCAGCTCAAACATAATCACTAATAAAGAGAGGCAGCAGCATTCAAGTAAACAGTTAAAAAGGTAAGCTTGCATTCCACGGACAAAGCTTATTTATAAGCTGGTAAGAAGAGCAGGAGTAGGACAATGTGGCTAAGAAAAGTGAGTAAAGCCAGCCATACAGATAAAATAGAAAGGCTTTAGAGAAGAAGACTGTCAAGATTTCCTCGGTTGTGATTGCAGTGTGAATTTCAGCTTTGTCATTGATGAGCTTTTCCATGACGGTCTTATTGTTCCAGATACTAAACTTCATTTTGAAGGTGTGAAAGATGATTATGTGTTTATAGATCCATAGATTCATACAGCACAGAAAAGGCCCTTCAGCCCATCAAGTGTGTACCGATATAACTATCACTAGAAGTGCCGCGAATTCGAATGTCCTGCATTTGTCCCATATCCTTGAATGTTCTGATATTTGAAGTACTCATCGAAATATCTTTTAAAGGTTGTAAGGTTTCCAACCTCTATTCCTTTCCTAGGCAGTGTATTCCAGATTCTCACCATCTGCTGAGTGAATAGGCATTTTCCCAAAATCCCCTCCATATTTCTTGCTCCATACCCTAAAACTATGCCCTTTCGTGATTGACCCCTCAAATAAGGGAACAGCTGTTCTCTATTCACCCTGTCCATACCTCTCATAATCTTATGAACCTCAATTATGTCCCCCCTCAGTCTTACCTGCTCTAAAGAAAACAATTGTGTTGAACTTTTAACATAGTGTGGCTATTGCACACTTACTATTTCACGGTCCTGACAGAGCAATGGCAGACAACCCTCCATCCTGGGAGTCTGCAGCCCTGCTTGCTGGTCAGCAACAGAGCAGAGATTGTACTCTATATCTATCAGTTGCTGTAAGATCAGCAAAGACACATTGCTACCACAAGCTGCCCAGGTGACCAGTCAGATTCTCCCGCTGTGCCAATGCCACATCTTAAAGTGTCATTTGAAGCTCTGGGCTCTGATCCTCCACTCTCACCTCCCACCATAGGTTTCTTGTACTTGTTGAATGTGCCTATTTCCTTGCCACTCCTGACACTACTCTCCCCTACTTCCTTATGTGGCAGGTTCTATCTCTTTTCTCACTGCCTCACATACATTGGTAACCATCACTGGTGACATAACTCCAAAGAGGCAGGTGTTCTGTCACCAAGTCACCCTTTTTTTACATGTGGGCAGTACATAAGCTATAACCAACCAGCACAGAGCCAATCCCTAGAACAAAGAGAAGCTCTGAATCCTCTGTTTATATCTGTCAGCTAAGGCTCCCTGCTTGGCTCAGATTAACAGTCTGAATCAAGGATCACATGGTCAGTGATTCGCCTGGCCTTCATTCCAAACATTACAACTGCTAATGCTTCTAAGACAAATTAAAATATTTGGGGTGATAACAGTAGAGTCTATATTGTGGCAATAACCTATGGGCCCTAGTTACCTGCCTTCTGAATGTCGTCCTTTCATGTATCTTGTCAAACCATGCATTTTGAGCCTGGACTGCTTTCTTTTGGCACAGTTCATCTGCATCCACTTCCAGCCATCGACTGCAACATTGAATGGATGTTATAATCCACGGGGTTTACAAGTGCAGCTGGGAGCATTGGAGCAATTAATGGCTCTGAAGAGTTAATGTTCATAATACATCGACTTCGACCGTTCTACTGATATCAAGGAGTTCTACTCTAGCTTTTGAATGGATCAGCTCGAGGAACACATGGGGTAAAAAACAGCAATCTTGCTTCAGAAAATTCAACAGGGAGCTCAAGATGCTGAATGGTTACCTTACTTCCAACAAAAGACTGTGAATCTATGGGCTCATCCAAGTAACCAAGCTTCACAGCCAAACAGATCACAGATGTTCTCTGGCTTTACATTTGCATTCAAAAGAGGAAAGCCTATTCTAACTTCCCACATAGGCAGGAAGTTAACAGATCGATATACTCCAGTAGAAATATGTACAGGAAATTCTCAATATTTCCGAGAAGTGTTCTGCATGATAATACTTCACACTGTCTCAGTGGCACTACCTTTCACAGTTCCCAGTGACACTAAAAGCACGATCTATTACTAGCTGCACTGATTGCAGTGATCTTCACTTCAGTTTGATGGAAGAAAATGCCATTGTCTGGTCCCTAAAATATTCACCCAAGCAAATATTGTGTACTCTTGTTGAATTGTAATCTCAATAAGTTGAGTAATGTTACACACATAGTGCACGACAGGAAGCAAAAAAAAAGCAAATTTAAATGTAAAACATGACTGATCAAACTACTTTAAAATTCACATTTCCACCAGAGAGCAACAATCAATTTAATTATCTGCAAACTTTTTACTTCCAAAGATGTTTTTGAAGAAACTGAAATTGTGGTATATGCACACGCTAAATGAACTGCACAAATTATTCAGAATTCCAAGAACTCCATCAGTTTTCAATATCAATCAATGAAATTTACTTAGCCATAACTGTTACCAAGGCTTCAAAAAGGGCACTTTGTTAAATTGTAACATTGAAAATTCTGTTACTGTGGAACTAGCATAATTGTTCCTTACGAAGAAAGAGTATTGAGATTTTATTCATTCACCAGAAGTGATGATTGATGGCAAGACAAGCATTATTTGCTTTGTCTAATCACTCCTAAGATGATTGCCATGAGCTGTATACTTAAACTTTGCAGCTCACATGGTGTAACTATGCTCTTGGTGCTGCTAGAAAGTGAATCCCTGGATTTTAATATTGCCACAGTGAAGGAACAATGCTGTAGTTTCAAATCAGTGGCTTGGAGGGACACTTGCATCTGCTGCACTTGTCCTTCTCGGTGACAGAGGTTCCAGATTTGATAAGTACTGTAAAAGTATCCTTGGTGAGTTATTACAGTATGCCTGGTAGATGATCCACACTGCTGCCAGTGTTCACCAGCAGTGGAATGAGTGATAATTTAAGTTGGTGGATAGTAGGTTCATGGGCAAGTTGGGCTAAAAAGCCTGTTTCTATGCTATAGATCTCTATGACTCTACGGTAGTGTTTAAGTGGGCTGCTTTGTCCAGGACTGTGTTGAGCTACTTGAATAATTTAGGAGCTACATTCACCCATGCAAATGGAGAGTAAGCCATGGTACAACTGACTTGTGTCTTAGAATTGGTAAACAATCTTTGTGAAGATGTGGAGATGTTGATTTTGTACTGGGATAGACAAAGTTAACAATCGCACAGCACCAAGTTCTAGTCCAACAGGTTTATTTGGAAGCTTTTGGAGCACTGCTCCTTCTTTGTGAAGTCAGGGCTTGAGTTATTCAACTTCGAATTCTCAGCCATTAACCTGTTCATGTAGCCACAGTATTTATTTGGCTTCCCCAGTCCTCTAAAGAGTCACATAGACTGAAAGATTAGCCTGCAGTTATGGAGGTTAGGAGTTAGAATATGTGAAGGAAGGAGATTTCTCCAACAAGGTGGAATGCAGTCCTAAAGGGAATTAAAACTGAAAGTTAAGGTGCCAATGGAAATTAATTGGAATACATGGCTCATTAAGGCTCATAGGTTTCTAAGACAAATAAAGAATTAGTGTAACAGTGCATAAATGTGGCAGCTTGCACTGAATAAAAGTTTTATAATTCTTCAGTACAATAAATCAGAATAAAATTGTAAATAGAACATAACTCCCCAATCCCTGACAGAGATTAATTTCTTTGCACTTTGGCAAACATGAATTCAATTGCCACACTGGTGTTTAAGAGACAATTTAACCTTATCATTGAGCCAAATAAAAGGACATTACAGGTGACTGAAATCTTGGCAAAAGAGTAAAGTTCCAGACAGGTAGAAAACCGTTTCTAGGTCATTGAATGTGGACTGTGATGGAGCACAATTCATATGGACTCATCCAGAGTAAATAATGACTAGGGTAGGAATAGGTCCAGTCAAGGATAGTAGGGGGAAGTTACGTGTGGAGGCGGAAGAGATTGGGGAGACACTGAATGAATACTTTTCTTCAGTATTCACTCAGGAACAGGGCATTGTTGTCGATGAGAATACTGAGGCACAAATAAGTAGAATAGATGGCTTTGAGGTATGTAGAGAAGAGGTGTTGGAAATCCTGGAAAAGGTGAAAATAGATAAGTCCCCTGGGCCTGATGGCATTTATCCTAGGATTCTCTGGGAAGCAAGGGAGGAGATTGCAGAGCCATTGGCCTTGATTTTTATGTCCTCTTTGTCTACAGGAGTAGTCCCAGAAGACTGGAGGATAGCAAATGTGGTTCCCTTGTTCAAAAAGGGGAGTAGGGATAGCCCTAGTAACTATAGGCCGGTGAGTCTCACTTCTGTTGTGGGCAAAGTCTTAGAGAGAATTGTAAGGGATAGGATTTATGCACATCTGGATAGGAATAATGTGATCAAGGATAGTCAGCATGGTTTTGTGAAGGGCAAGTCGTGCCTCACAAACCTTATTGAATTCTTTGAAAAGGTGACGAAGGAGGTTGATGAGGGGAAAGCGGTAGATGTGGTATATATGGATTTTAGTAAGGCGTTTGATAAGGTTCCCCATGGTAGGCTACTGCAGAAAATACGGAGATATGGCATTGAGGGTGAGTTGGAGGTTTGGATTAGGAATTGGCTGGATGGAAGAAGACAGAGGGTAGTAGTTGATGGCAAAGTTTCTTCATGGAGTGCCGTCACTAGCGGTGTTCCGCAAGGATCTGTTTTGGGACCATTGCTGTTTGTCATTTTTATAAATGACCTGGAAGAGGGGTTAGAAGGTTGGGTGAGCAAGTTTGCGGATGATACGAAAGTCGGAGGAGTTGTTGACAGTGAGGAAGCATGTGGCAGGTTACAGCAGGATATAGAGAAGCTGCAGAGCTGGGCAGAAAGGTGGCAGATGGAATTCAATGTAGCTAAGTGCGAGGTGATTCACTTTGGGAAGAATAACAAAAAGATGGGGTACTGGGCTAATGGTCGGATACTTGGTAGTGTGGATGAGCAGAGGGATCTTGGTGTCCATGTACACAGATCTCTGAAAGTTGCCACCCAGGTAAATAGTGCGGTGAGGAAGGCATATGGCGTACTGGCTTTTATTGGTAGAGGAATTGAGTTCCGGAGTCCTGAGGTCATGATGCAGTTGTATAAGACTCTGGTACGGCCGCATCTGGAATATTGTGTGCAGTTTTGGTCGCCATACTATAGGAAGGATGTGGAGGCACTGGAACGGGTGCAGAGGAGGTTTACCAGGATGTTGCCTGGTATGGAAGGAAAATCGTATGAGGAAAGACTGAGGCACTTGGGGCTGTTTTCACTAGAGAAAAGAAGGTTTAGGGGTGACTTGATTGAGGTGTACAAGATGATTAGGGGGTTAGATAGGGTCGACAGTATGAACCTTTTCCCGCTGGAGTCGGGTATTACAAGGGGGCATAGCTTTAAATTAAGGGGGGGTAGATATAGGACTGATGTTAGGGGTAGGTTCTTCACTCAGCGAGTTGTTAGTTCATGGAATGCCCTGCCAGTAACAGTGGTGGACTCTCCCTCTTTATGGGCATTTAAGAGGGCATTGGATAGTTATATGGAGGATAGTGGGTTAGTGTAGTTTAGGTGGGCTTGGATCGGCGCAACATCGAGGGCCCAAGGGCCTGTACTGCGCTGTATTCTTCTATGTTCTATGTTCTATGTTCTATGTTCTATAATCAACCCATGGAATTAACATGGAGTTAGTCAGAATAGGCGAACAACGAATGTAGCAAATCTGGATGAAACCTGATTCAGTCATTACAGGTGTCAAGCAGTTATCCTATGGATTATATTTAAATGTTTGTCAACAAATACAATGAATTGCTAATAAGCTAGAATAGACCATAATTCAAATAGTGAACATGAACTGAATTAACACAAACAATTTTCAAAATTTTAGTAAGCTGAAATTGGTGCTAATGGCCCTATAAAAGCTGCAAAATAAGATTGGAAACCTAACTAGTCTCTTCTCAGTTATCTGTCTTGTTTAATTTATAATACATCCCTGTATTTACTGTATTCAGTCTGTTTCTCACTTGAAGTAAATTGTCAATCCTTCTTTGATGGCACCTTGCAAATCCACAACCTCAACATAAAAATAAAGAAGATGGAAGTCGGAGTACACCATTTAACCTCTCGAGCTTGCATTCATTATGATCATGGCTGATCATTGCACTGAATACCCTAATCCCAGCCTCCCTTGATCCCTTTAGCCACAAGAGCTATATATACCTCCTCTTGAAAAAACATACTTCTTTGGTTTCAAACACTTTTTGTGGTAGTGAATTCCACAAGCTCGCCACTCTCGAGGTGAATTAATTTCTTCTTGTTTCAGTCCGAAGATGTTTAGCCCTTTTCCTCAACTATAACCCCTGGTTCTGAACTCCCCCAACATCAGAAACATGCTTCCTGCATCTAACCTGTGTAATTCTGTTAAGATTTTATAGGTTTCTATGAGATTCCCTCATCATTCTACTGAACTGCAGTGAATACAATTCTAATAACTTGATTTCTCCTAATCCTAGGAATCAATTTAGTAAACTTTCGCTGCTCTCCCTCAATAGCAAGACCATCCTTCCTTAGATAAGCAGATTAAAATTGCACATAATATTCCATATGTGACCTCACTAATGCTTCATATAATTGCAGCAAGACATCCTTGTCCTGTACTTGAATCCTCTCACTATAAAGGTCAATATACAGTTTGCCTTCTTGACTGCCTGCTGCACCTGTGCACTCACCTTTAGTGACTGATGCACAAGGAGACTCAGGTCTTGTTGAATATTCCCCTTTCTCAATTTATAATCATTCAAATAATAATCTTCCTTTGTATTTTTGCTGCTAGAGTGGATAACCTCTTGTGTATCCACATTATACTGCATCTGCCTTGCATTTGCCCTCTCATTCAGCCTGCCCAAATCACACTGCGACATCTCTGCATCCTGCTCACAGCTCAGCCTTCCACCCAATTTTTGTATCATCTGTAAATTTTGAGAATATTACATTCTGTTTCCTCAGAGAGTCATTGAACCATAGAGATATACAGCACAGAAACAGACCCTTCGGTCCAACTCATCCATGCCGACCAGATCCCATTGTAATCTGAGGTAGTCATCTTCACTGTCTACCACATCTCCAGTTTTGGTGTCATCTGCAAACTTACTAACTATACCTCTTATGTTCGCATCCAAATCATTTATATAAATGACAGAAATCAAAACCATTGATATATGTTGTGAATAGTTAGTGTCTCAGTACCAATCCATATTGTTCTTGACTATTCACTGTCTACCATTCAGAAAAAGACACATCTATTCTTTTTCTTTGTTTCCTATCCATCTCAATCCACCCCAATTCCACACACTTTAATTTCACACAATAATTTCTTTTTTGGGACTTTGTTGAAAGCCTTCCAAAAGTCCAAATGAACCACTGATCAACACGATTCATTAAGTTCTTGAAAAGTTCCAGCAGATTTGTGAAGCATAATTTCCTTTTTGTAAATCCATTCTGACCGTATCTGAACCTATCACTGTTTTTAAATGCTCTTCTATAAAATACTTGATAATGAACTCTAGCAATTTCCCCGCTACTGACATTAGACTCACTGGTCTGTAATTCACTTTTTTTTATCTTATTTTTAACACAGTAGGAATATATTTGTTCCCCTGCAATCTGTAGCAACTGTTCCAGAGTCTAAAGAAATATTGGAATATGGTCACCAATGTAGCCATTATTTCTAGGGCCAATTCCTTCACTACACTGAGATGTAGATTGTCAGGCCCTGCATAGTTATCAGTCTTCAATGCCGTAAATTTTTCCAACACCATTTCTCTACTAATACAGATTTGTTTCAGTTTGTCCATCTAAACCTAGTGTTCTCCATCATTATTGGTACAAGAGCAAGAGATGCATGGGAATGCTACATAACCATTCTGATTTTGATCTATGGATAGAATTTTCCAAACCCCAGAAAAATGTGGGCATTGTGAATCAATCGAAAAGAAAGGGTGAGATTGGGAGGAATTGAATTCTCAATGTTGGAAGAAAAAGGTCTAATTCTCCATTCATGGTGAGATGAGAATCTCACTAGCGAGAACCCATCTGTATCTATGTGTATGCAATCACAACCTTTTATTCCATAATCTCAATTCATTCTCCCACCCATTTTCTCCCACCACCAGATACAAACTAAATATTGACAATGCCTGGCACAAATGTCAGGCCAGGTGTGTGACCCTCCAGCTCGCCACTTGTTCACCCAAACCTGAGGCTCAGACAGCAGTCACCAAGATTTCAGGCCATGCTTCACAGGCAGTGACCGCGCACACTCCCTACCTATGGATATTGGAATCAGACAACTCCCAGCTCTCTATACTCTTGTAGCACATTTCCTCCCAATTTACGATATGGTTTTGCACTTCAGTGCTGCGCTTTGGAACACACTGCCATCTTCATTGCCAGGACACCCGGAAAACAGGGACAGGAACCCAACTTATGGATTTGATCATGGAATATCTCAGGGATGCTTGCTTACTTTTTTCCTTAGTGCTCACACACTTTGCAACTACTTGGATGCTCATGGACCTTCTGTGTTGCTTTGCCTTTTAACACAGGCACAAATACAGGTAGCTTGTCTCAGTGGTCAGGTAAGCAGCTAAGTGTCCTCAGGTTCTGGAAGATAACAACTGCCAATGTAATGCCTTTGTTATAACTATAGGCCAGTTAGCTTAATGTCTGTTATTGGGAATCTATGGAAGTCTATTATAAAGGATGTAAGAGCAGAGAAGTTAGAGACACAATATGATCAAGCAGTGTCTTCAGCGTGGCTTCATGGAGGGGAAATCATATCTTGACAGATATAGTAGAATTCTTTGAGGATCTAGCAGGCAGGGTAGACAAAGGTAAACAGTGGATGTAATATCTGTGGATTTTCTGAAGTTGTTTGATAAAGTACTATAGATTAGGCTACTTAATAAGATAAGGTCCATGGTGTTAGAGATAGTATATTACCATGGCTGGAGGATTGGCTAACTATTAAAAGACAAAGAATTGGGGTAACGGGGCATTTTCAGGATAGCAAACTGTAACCAGTGGAGGTCCATGAACCTCAGTGCTGGGGCCACATTATTTACAAAATATGTTAATCACTTGGATGAGGAAAGTGAATGTACTATAGTTAATTTGCAGACGACACAAAATAAGTGAGAAGACTCAAAAAGTCTACGGAGGAATATAGACAGGTTAAATGAATGGGCAAAATCTTGGTAGATGGAACATAATGTGAGAAATTGTGAGGTTATGCATTTTTGGCAGGAAGAATGGAGGGGCTGAAAATCATGTAAATTGGAAATGACTGCAGAAAACTTAGCAGGAAGAGAAAAGGGAAATCACAGGAGAAATTCAATGGCAGTCACAACCACCCTCAACAATGATTGGAATGACTAAGCTGTTGGGACCAAGGGAGTATGAAGATGTAATTTAAAGATGTGTATTGGGTGGTTGGTACTGATGGGTTCAAAAGAGAATTTCATCTTTCACTTGAATGGACGACAGTTATACATCATCTCAAAGCAAACTCCAATGTATATATTTGTAAATCTAATAAAGGAACTGGGATATTCATAGTATAAAGGATGTAAGAGCAGATTTGCACAAAACACTACATAGGACAAACAGGCAGACAGCTAACTGTCCGCATCCATGAACACCAACTAGCCACGAAACGACATGACCAGCTATCCTTAGTAGCCACACACTCAGATGACAAGCAACATGGGTTCGACTGGGACAACACTACTATTATAGGACAAGCCAAACAGAGAACAGAATTCCTAGAGGCATGGCACTCATCTACAGATTCAATCAATAAGCACATTGACCTGGACCCAATATACCGGCCACTGCAGCGGACAGCTGGAACTGACAACCGGAAGCGGCAGATTCAAACCACTATAAATGCCGGAGGAAACATCACAGAAGCGCTTCACAGGAGGCTCCCAAGCACTGAGGATGTCACCTAGACAGGGGACAAAACGTCTGCAACACAAATTCCCAGCTCGGCGAACAGAACCACAACAACGAGCACCCGAGCTACAAATCTTCTCCCAAACTTTGAATTAACAACATGCAACTTGTCCTCAATGATGGTTTCAAATTCATAAATGCAGGACCTGCCACTACACATGATCAAACAGCCCCTCTTGAAAGCAAGTTGCATTGGCACTAGATGTACTTGTGTAAGGATGGTAACATGCCTTGGGGATATACATGATGGGATTTGTCTTCCTGGTTCACTGTCTCCTTGTGGACACACAAAAGTGATGTCAGTTTAAATTCTACTCTATCTATGAATGACTCTGCGCAAGATGAATTAGTCAAATGGCTATGTGAGCTGGTGCGGCTAGTTCTGAATGAGTTTTCCACATAAATTGAAAGTTTCCTTCACATTTGCAAAGAGCAAACAAGAGTAACACATTTTGAGCAATAGCTCTATGGTGCTCTTTCAACTTGAAGGATTATTGTCATCTAGTTTCAACCCAGCAGGTGGGAGAATAGGAAACAGCATATCAATGAGGCAAGATTAACTAATAATGTGAAGTTAATGCATACAAATGAATGCAAATATGTTTCTCATTGTTTATGAGTGAGCATCCCGCCTCACTGTCAATGAGCAAGATTCCTGTCCCATTGTACAACACCTAGTTAGTGAAGAAGACTTTGCTCTACTGCTGATTTCATCCGATCACCATGATCGATTCACCAATGCCCACATTGTTCAGGAGCTAGAATAATTCCACCCATGTTTTCTCTCTTTATATATATGATGCTAGATCTGCTGAAAATTTTCCAGAATATTTTCAGAACTTTGTGTTTATATTTCAGATTTCCAACATCTGAAGTATTTGGTTTGGTTGTATATGTGATACACATCCCTTACCATTGCTGCCAATTTTCAGAAATGATGAGTGAATTATTCAATTGTATCTGAGCACTACAAAGAATAATTGCACTCATTCAAGAACAATATCCCCTTTTAAGCCTTGTATATTTCTTGTCAACATTTGTAAACTACCGTAGAACAAAATAAAGTGATTTAAAAACATTCTTACAAACATCAGAATTAATTGATGCCTGTCAAATCAGATATAGTTGAGGAGAAATGTCATAATCATCCAGTATGTACTGTATTCTCTACCTATCAATCTGAAATTGATCAATCAGGCTCTAAAAATCAGTGGCTAGTTAACAGACTCAGAAATCCATTTATGTTGCTATTGCTGTCACAAAAAGCATGTGAATATTTCTCTACTTTTTTTAAATTGCTTCTAATGATTTAACTGCAACAATCTCCACAAATCCCAATTTTAAAAATTTCTGAAGAATAAATAAATGTTGTTATAAATGTATACTGCACATTTAAGAGAGAGAGGAAGCTGGCAAGGACTGAAAGCACAGAATGTGCTGAACAATTTAAATATGTAACATTTGGTTGACACAAATAGCTGATGCTGTGTTGCCATGGTACAAAAGCAAACTCAAACTTGGCCATTCAGTTTAAATTATGCCCCAGAGACCAAAATCCAATTGAATTTTAATTTTTCTGTTTGGGGTGGCACAGTGGTTAGCACTGCTGCCTTACAGTGCCAGAGACTCGGGTTCAATTCCCACCTCAGGTGACTCTCTGTGTGGAGTTTGCACATTCTCCCTGTGTCTGCGTGGGTTTTGCTCCAGTTTCCTCCCACAATCCAAAAATGTGCAGGTTAGGTGAACTGGCCATGCTAACTTGCCCATCGTGTCAGGGGAATGGGTCTGGGTGGGTTGCGCTTCAGTGGGTTGGTGTGGACTTGTTGGGCTGAAGGGCCTGTTTCCACACTGTAAGTAATCTAATCAAACCAATGAAATGATCTGAAGTTTTGGAGTATAAAACTGGACATTGTGAACAGTTAGGGAAAAACAACAAAGAGCAGCCAAGCAAGCACCAAGACTGCCAGCAGAATAGCTCTCTAAAAGGTATCTGTCCATAAAAAAATTATGCAGCAAAATACCAAAGCCGTCCTCGAGAAATTCACAGAGAAAGTTCAACAACCAAAGATGACAACTGGGTTTGAAATTGATTTGCCATAAATTTAAGAGGGAATTTATTGGACCAGTATTGTAGAGAGCGAGGTAAAAGATAGGTTTAAGAGAAAAGCATTGTAAATAGTTGTGGTTTTAATGTTTTCCATTGGACTTAAAGAAAAAAATTGTTAATTTTTACTTTAAACAGTGAAATCTGGGATAGTTCTTTGTCTTTCAAATTTTAACAGATTACAGCTCGAGGTGAGCATCTCTGTGTGTCAGGTTTAAACTAGCAGAGGGGTTTACCATTGTCTCATAGTAATGTGAACACAGAACATGTGAAAGTTAATTGAAAGAAAGTTAAATTATGGTTAATTAAAAGGAAAGCAAAAATATATTTCTAATTCCAAATAAACAGATCTGCTCCTCTTTCTGGAATACTTTTGCAGAATTTATTTCTCCATGGGTATTCCTGTCATGAGAAATTTTCTGGCAAGAGCATTGATTCATTAAATTTAATTCATAAAAACATTCTGACTCAACGCTGAAACAAAGAAAAGACATTTTGATGATCGCTCTGCCAGACATTTCACAAAAGAATTAGATGACTCATCATAGGTGTCCATCCCAGGACAACACACAACAGCATTTTGTGCCATGTAGCATTATGTGGATCAATCAACTCTAAAGCAAAGTACTCAACTGCTGGTTGAGTTCATTTATGAAGCTAGCTGCATCTAGTGAGAATGATTTCACTATTCACTGTGGGGGATTTCATACAAACACAAGGATATACAAATTTGGAATAACACTAGGCCATGCAGCCACTCAAAACTATCCAACACAATCATGGCTGCCCTGATTATTTTACATTCCCACTTACCTTCAGTGATCTTTCACACACTCATTCATCAAGAATCCATCTATCACTACCTTAAAAATATTTAAAAATTTTACTACCATTGTATTTTCAGGAAGAGAATTCCAAGGATCTGATTTTTAAACAGTAATCCTTTGTTCAAGATTCTCCAACAAGAAAAAAACATCCTGTCCATATCCATCTTGTCATGCTCCTCATGATTTTGCATGTTTCATTCAAGCCACCTCTTACTCATCTAAACTCGAAAAGATTTTTAAAAAACTTAACACCCACCAGCCTCTGGATTCAAAGGATTGTAACCATAATGGTGACCAGTTCCATCAACTCCAAACACATTTTCTCCTCCCCGTCATTATTATCATTCTGCAGGGATCCCTCTGGGACACTCCTGTCTACTCCTCCTCCATTTTCAACTATTTCTCACATCCCCATGCACTTTCCCTTTCAATCACATAAGGTATAACACCAGTCTATTTACCTCCTCCCTCCTCCCTCCTCACCATTCAAGGCTCAGATATATCTTCCAGATGAAGCAGAGATTTATCTGTACTTCATTCAATCTAGTCTATTATATTCATTGTTCGCAATATGATCTCCTCTACACTGGGGAGACAAAAGGAAGACTGGGTGACCATTTACCTTCTGTTGGCAAAAATGACCCCAAGCTTCCAGTTATCTGCCACCTCAACATACCACCATGTTTCCTGTCTAACACTGGGCCTGCTACAGTGTTCCAGTGGACCTCAACTCAAGCTCAAGGAACAATATCTAATTTTCCACTTGGGAAACCTGCAACCTCCAGGATTCAACACTGAGTTCAATAACTTCAGAGCCTGATTCCTCCCTTCCATGTTTTACTTTACCAGCCCCACACCCAGTCCTGTAGTGACACGGGTTTCTTTTGGCTCAGTAAACCATTCTCACATACTTTTGGACCTATTATCACATTATAAAGGTTACATTCACTACAACTCAGCCATTTTCTCTGACTCTTACTTCTTATTAACACTTGTTCAGTTGTTCTTCTGTCCTGGCCTGCTTTCCATAATCTTCTTGCTTACCTTTCTCTTTCATATCTCTCTTTCAAGGGAGTCCATTTCCACTTATTTTCTTGCTTCTCGACTACTCCACCCCAACTTCAGTTTTAGCATAAATACCACCTTTTCCTAGCTGCCAACAACTCTGATGAAGAGTCATTGGACTCAAAACTTTAATTCTGCTTTCTTCCCACAGATGCTGTCAGACATGTAGAGTTTCTCCACTGCTTTCTGTTTTTCATTTAGATAAAAACTTAGCCTGCCCAATTTTTCTTCACAAGGCAATCTACCTGTTCTAGGTACTGATCAAGTTAAACCTTCTTTCCACTGCTTTCAATGCATTTTACTTCCCTCCTTAAATAAGGAAATTAGAACTTAATTTAATGAGGCAGCACGGTGGCTCAGTGGTTAGCACTGCTGCCTCACAGCACCAGGGTCCCAGGTTCGATTACAGTCTTGGGTGACTGTCTGTGTGGTGTTTGCACATTCTCCCTGTGTCTGCATGGGTTTCCTCTGGGTGCTCTGGTTTCCTCCCACAGTCCAAAGATGTGCCAGTCAGGTGAATTGGCCACGCTCAATTGCCCATAGTGTCAGGTGCATTAGTCAGAGGGAAATGGTTCTGGGTGGGTGGACTGGTTGGGCCGAAGGGCCTGTTTCCACACTGCAGGGAATCTAATCTAAACTGTTACCTGTCTCTATTCTTCTATAACTTCCTTAAATCCTTTTCACAAGTTGTATCTCTCTACCACTGTATCATCAGCTAATTTAGCAACTATACCTTTGGTGCTCCATCCAAGTCATTTACAGAAATTGTTAAATGTTGAAGTCCCAGGATTGATCCCTGTAGCAAATCACTTGTTGCATCTTGTCAACCAGAAATTGACACATTAGTCCTACTCCATGTTTTTTGTTAGCTAGCTAATACCTTCTATCCACTATGTAAACATCTGACTCCCCTTCCCCCACACATCCCACGAGCTTTTATTTTCCACAAAACACTTTGATGAGGCACCTTATCAAATGCCTTCTGGCAATCCAAGTGATCCAAGTACATCCAGTGATTCCCTTTTACCCATATTAGATATTAATTTTTCAAACAGCTCCAATAAACTAGTAAAGTATGATTTCCTTTTTACATGAGAAACATTAAGAAAACAAGTTGACTCTGCCCGATTACCTTGAACACTTTAAAATGCCCTGTTATAATGTTTTCAGTCGTAGCTGCCAATATCTTCACTAATGTTCCACCAATGAGACTTAAGTTTCCTGCTTTCTATCTCATTGCCTTTTTGAATAAAGGAGTTATATTTGATACTTTACAACCACAATCATCATGGCTCTCTAAAAGCCACTCCCATGCCAGTTTGGCCCTTCAGCACATACATTTGGAGCTCAGTGTCACCTACGACTTGCATGCTTCTGTTAGGTCACTTCACAATTTTGGAAAATTAAAACTAATGTAGCTATCTCACTCACTTCTTCTTTTAATGCCCAAAGATGAATTCTGTCAGAATTGTCATAGAACTGTCAGTGCACTTACAGTCATAGAGTCATACAACACAGAAACAGACCCTTTGATCTAATTCATCCATGCTGACCAGGTTTCCCAAACTAAACTAATCCCATTTACCTGAGTTTGGCCCATATTCTTTTAAACTTTTCCTACTCATGTATTTGTCCAAATGTCTTTTAAATATTGTAACAGTACCTGTCTCTACCACTTGCTCTGACAGTTTGTTACTAAAATGCATCATTCTCTGTGTGAAAAGATTGCCCTTCAGGTCCTTTTTAAATCCTTCCCCTCTTACCTTAAACCTATGCCCTCTAGTTTTGAATTCCCCTACCGTAGGGAAAAGACCTTTGCTCTTCGCCTTAGTTTTGCTTCTCATGATTTTATAAATCTCGATAAGGTCACCGCTCAACCTGCTATGCTCCAGACGAAAAAATCCAAGTCTATCCAGACTCTCTATAAATCAAACACTCAAGTCCCAGTTACATCCTTGTAAATCTTTTCTCCACCCTTTCCAATTTAATAACATCCTTCCTATAGCAGGGTAACCAGAACTGATCACCAAACATTTGCTCAGTTCCACCTCCCTGGTAATTGTATTTTTATTTGCATTCTTCCATTTCGATTAAAAGATACTGTTCAAATGTTGCTTGAAGTGAACAATGAAAAGGTTCTGTGCTATTCATATGGTTAGCTCCTTAATTTCCAATATTAATTTCAGAGATTCACTTTCTATTTATTAACTTAATTAACTCTTGTTCAAATATCCAAAGAAATTCTTAGCTTCTGTTTTTTATATAATTCCAGCTTTTCTTTCTATTGTACTTTATTTCTTCCCTAGTTATTAATATTTTTGTCATTCTCTGCTGTTCCGACTAATCTTATGTGTTGCCATCCACTTTTGCTTCATCATGTGCTTTTTTAAAGGTGTGCTGCAATCTTTAGGGGGTCCTCCACTGGAAACTTTTCTTTTTGTTGGAACGCTTCGATTCTCCATGTCACAAGTCACAGCTGAAATATTCAATTCTCCGCAGAGGACTGTACAGCTTGCCTTTTGAGCAGAATTTTCCCTTCCCTGGACTGATGTGGGTAATGGCAAGGAGTTTTGGGAAGAAACAGTGAGAAGAAAAATGATTTGACTCAACATTAAGAAATGGTTTGTTATTTTCCTCTTAGCTTTAAACAACAGCTTCAGAATTTTGCTATTAAGGTGGTGCACTTGTATCAGATCATTACCCCAATTACCTTCTTAAGATATTATTTCCAATTCTTCCTTCCTACTCCCAACATGAAAATCAAAATTAGTACCTGTCAGTTTTAGCTCACCAAATGCTTATGTTAGCTATTATCTACTGTATCTGAAGCACAATGTCCCTCCATGCTCTATAAGCATCAACCTCTGAACTATTGTCCACACACAAGTCAATATTGGCGAATCACCACACTCATCATGGCTCTCTCAAAGCCATTCCCATACCAGTTTGGCCCTTCAGCACATATACTTGGAGCTCAGTGTCACCTACGATTTGCATGCTTCTGTTAGGTCACTTCACACTCAGAGACATATATGTACCTTGTGCACCGACACGGCTTTTTGTTTGTTACCTTAATATTCATTTATTTTTTGCTTATTTGGAAGGCTGCCAAGCTCTGTGGCTCACATTGATTTTTAGTGCACAGGAGAAAGCGATAGGTTGTCACAGTTCACAGTAATGAATGGGGGAGGTACCACATCAGTGTCAGACCACATTGGAATACTGTGTTCAATTCTGGACATCTTATCTAGCAAAGGATATTAAAGCTGTGGACAGAGTACAATTGAAATTTACTAAAATTATACTGAATGAAGTCTTTAGATTAAAGGAGAGATTAGAACAATTGGGCTTATTCCCCTTGGAGCAGAGAAGATTTAGGTATGATGCTTACTGTGGTGTTCAAAATTATGAATGGTTTTGACAAGTAAAGAAAGATATACTGTTTCCATTAGTTGGTGCATCAGTGGATAAGAGTGATAATTTCAATATTGTCAGCTAGAGAATTGATGGAGTGAGATGAAGGGCAACTTCTTTACTCAAAGTTGTTAGAATTTGGAATTCATTGTCTGGGAAAATGATGGATTCTGTAGGACATTTTAAAATAGCGTTGGATATATATTTGAAAGTGGTGCATTTGAAGGTATTCGGAGATTGTGCTAGAGAATGGGACTATCTGGGTAGTTCTTTTGGGACCCAGTTTAGACATGGCCTCCTTCTGTACTGTAAAATTCAATGATTCCAAAATTCCACGATCCACGCAGAGACCAACTTTTATTTTAAGAGGATTCCTCAAGAAGCAATTAAACCAATAGTCAAAATTTCACTTTTTAAAGCTTTTACTGCAACAAACCAATTAAAATCAAATTCAGACATTAACAAATTAAGGCCAGTTCAAATAAAAAGGCACATATTATTTCAAGTGATTGATACAATACATGCCTTACATAATTACATATTCACATTACATTCTGCAAAAATTGAGATGCTGGGCAATCTCATCATTTTGTCTAATTTATTATGTAAGCTATTCAACCAACCTTGACTCACATTCACCAGGCTTCACCGCAGCCAGATTCCATTCAATGTCTTCCGGCACAGTCAATAGTGAAAATTGCATGTCAATACACTCTCTCACTTGGCTCATGGCAGTCCAGATGGCACAGAATCCAAGGAGACCCCTCTTATCAATCCTTAATTTATCTAGTGGCTTCTGCCAACACACAAAACAATAGCAACCAGCTTTCTCCAATCCACAAGTGTTTCTCCAGTCTTACTCTTTTTAACCTTATAACACACAGAGTAACACATTCTCAGCTCTATTCTCAGATTCATTCAAGCACTACCAATCAGAAAACTGTCAGAAATTTGCTGGATTTCTTTTAACATACATTCTTACTATGTTCTGCACTACAAATCAGAAAACACAGGCTTGCCAAACTTCACAGCAAATAGCTTTCTATTATTTCCTTTTCTCATCTACTCATTATCATGGCCACCTCATTTCACACAGATATTTCTTGTAACCAATTAATACTAAAATGAAGCAATCAATTCACAATATTCCCCACCCCACTTTATACTTAAAGTACATCATAGAAAAGAAAGTATATTATTTTCCCTGTAACTGAATTATCACACATTTGAGGATTCTGGGAAATCCAAGATGGAGGATGGGAAGAAGATTGTGGCTATAAGAGCTGCTCCTTTTTTGAGAATTTTAGATGTTGCAGGTGACTTCCTCAAATTCCAGAAGCAGCAATTGTTGTTTTATAAGCAGTTGCATTGTTTTGGAACTTTGGGGGAAAAAGGATGGGAACATTAGCAGCTTAAAGAGGAAGAAGACGGGCAAAGGCAGAGACTACGTGGTCAGAGAAAGAAACCTACACTGCTGTCTGAGCCAGCATTGAATCTGCACAGTTACTCCCTTTGCTGTTTGAGTTCAAGTATCTCTGGACATTGGAGAGCGTGTAAGAAAAATTAACAAACAGCAAAATTCACAGCTAACCTTGGAAGAACCTATGTGGGAAAACTCACAGCATGGGAGAAGCTAAGTGCATAGTTTTAATGTGTAACCTTGATGAAAATCTACAATAGTAAGTAGAGTGGGTTCTTTTCTGATTATATTTTATTGAAATCTGTCTCTTGATTACATTTTAAAGATACAAAACATAGATATTAAGTTAGCCTAGAGCAGACTTTTTTACAGCAATAAGACTGTGTGAATTTCTGGGTTTGTAGACTGTGAAGGAGAAAAGATGGCCTTTAGTAGAGTGATGTGGTCTTCTTGTCAGATTGAAAGTTTGGAGAGAGTTTCCACGTTACTGATAATTATGTCTGCAGCAAGTGTCTTTGGTTACGAATTCTGTCAAATTGCATGGCTCAGCAGTTACAAGCAATAAGGAATGTACAGGAGCTTGGGGGGCATGATGGATGGCAGTTATAGGAAGGAAGAAAAACCACAGATACAGTCAGGTAGATGGGTTACTTCCAGGAAAGTTAGCAGGGAGGCAGCAAGTGCAGGAGTCTCCTGTGGCTATCCCCATCTCAAATAAGTATGCTGTTTTGGAAAATGTATGGGGGTGATGGAGTCTCAGGGGAATGTAGCCTAAACAGCCAAGTTTCTAGTATCAAGAATGGCTCTAATGTAACGAGGGGTATGTCAAGTTCCAAGCAATCAGTTGTGATGGTACTCTCTAGTCAGAGGAACATTTCTGCAGCCAGCAGTGAGAAATCAGAATGGTCTGAATATCAAAGATATCTCGGAGAATGTTCTCAAATGGGTGACTAGAGAGACACAGGAGGTCATTGTACACATGACATCAGGAGGTTAAAGGATGAGATTCTGAAGAGAGAATATAGGAAGTTAGGCAGGAATTTTAAAAAGAGGTCTTCGAGGGTAATAATATATAGATTACTCCTGGGGCTATGAGCTAGTGAGGGCAGGAGTAGGAGGATAGCGCAGCTGAATGTATGGCTGAGGAGCAGGTTCAGGGGAGAAGGGTTCATATTTTTGAATCATTCGAATTTCTTCTGGGGTAGAAGTGGCTTGTACAAGAAGGATGGATTGCACTTGAATTGGAAGGGAACTAATACACTGGCAGAGAGATTTGCTAGTGCTGCTCAGGAAGATTTAAACTCGTAAGGTGGGGGTGGAACCCAGGGAGATAGTGAGGAAAGAAATCATTCTGAGACTGGTACAGTTGGGAAGAGGAGTGAGTCAAACAGTCAGGGCAGGCAGGGACATAGCTGAGAGCAAGGTAGGACTGATAAATTACTCTGCATTTATTTCAATGCAAGAAGCCTAACAGGGATGACTGATGAACTCAGGGCATGGTTAGAAACAGGGAACTGGGATATCATAGCAATTACAAAGACATGGCTCAGGGATGGACAGGAATGGCAGCTTAATGTTCCAGAACACAAATGCTATAGGAAGGATAAAAGTGGGGTAAGAGAGGAGGGGAATGATGCTTTTGATAAAGGAAAGCATTGCATTTGTACTTCGAGAGGATATTCCTTGGAATACATCCAAGGAAGTTACTTGGGTGGAGCTGAGAAATAAGAAAGGGATGATCACCTTATTGGGATTGTACTATAGATCCCCCCAGTATTTAGTGGGAAATTGAGAAACAAATTTAGAAGGAGATCTCCGTTATCTGCATGAATAATAGAGTGATGAGGGGAGGGGATTTTAACTTTCAAAACATAGACTGGGACTGCCATAGTATTAAGGATTTAGATGGAGAGGAATTTGATAAGTGTATACAAGAAAATTTTCTGATCCAGTATGTGGATGTTCCCACTAGAGAAGGTGCCTGAGGTGTCAATGGGGGAGCACTTTGGGGCCAGCGGACATATTTCTACTAGTTGTAGTGAAGGACCTGATCTAAAAGATGAAGTTCTAAATTGAAGGAAGGCCAATTTTGACAGTATTAGGCAAGAACTTTCAAAAGTTGACTGGGGCAGATGTTTTCAGATAAAGGGACAGCTGAAAAATGGGAAGCCTTCAAAAATGGGATAACAAGAGTCCAGAAACAGTATATACCTGTTAGGGTAAAAGGAAAGACTGGTAGGTATAGGAAATGCTGGATGATTAGAGAAATTGAGGTTTTGGTTAACAAAAAGAAGGAAGCATAAGTCAGAAATAGAGAGCAGAGATCGCGTGAATCCTTAGAGAATAGAGTCAATAGGATTATACTTAAGAGTGAAATCAAGAGGGAAAAAGGGTACATAAGATAGCTTTGGCAAATAGGATTAAGGAGAATCCAAAGGGATTCTGTAAATATATTAAGAGCAAAAGGGTAAGTAGGGACAGAAAAGGGCTGCTCAAAGATCAGCATGGAAACCTATGTGTGGAACCACAGGAGATTGGGGAGATACTAAATGAGTATTTTGCATCAGTGTTTACTGTAGAGGAGGATTTGGAAGATATAGAATGTGTGAAAATAGTGATGTCTTGAAAAATTCTATATCACACAGGAAGTTGTGTTAGATATCTTAAAATGTGAAAGGAGGATAAATTGCCAGGACTTGACAAGATTTAACCAAGAGCTTTGAGGGAAGATAGGGAAGTGATTGCTGGGCCACTTGCTGAGAAACTTGTATCATCAATAGTCACAGAGGAGGTACCAGAAAACTGAAGTTATACAAACTTACGCAATCTTAGAACTTCTTAAATTTTAACTTCTTCTAGCATTGTATATTCAGGCAAATGCATCTGCAAATATTTTATCTTTTCCATTAATATGAACAAATTTTACAGTAAATAGTGACAATGAAAGGATCCATCTAAATAATTTTGCATTCTGATTTTTAAACTTTTCGAATGAAGTCTAGTGAATTACATCAGTGTAAATTAGAGTGTATTTGCTTCCATAGTGGATATACCCTTCAAAGTGCTGAAGAGCTAATAACAATTCCAAACTTCCTTTTCCTGAAACTGATTTAGATTTTTAAGAGATGTATGCCACAGGCTTCTCTATTCCCGATTCATCATTCAGTAGCAAGACACAAGACTGCACCTACTGTTAAATTCTTGGCATCAATTGCCATTTTATAAACTCCAGAAAAATCAGGAGTGACCAACACTGATTCACTTATTAAGAATACTTACAACTTCTCAAATGCTGCTTGGTACTTTTGCTGTTTCCTTTAACAAATTTATTAAAGGTACAGCTATCATGATGAATTTCCCATAAAATCCACACATTCCTAAAAACCTCATAATTCCTCCTTTTGTTGTAGAAATCAGGAAATCTATTAATTTCTTATTTATTCCTTTTATTTCTACTAAACATTAATTTCTTCCCTCTCAGCTGCTAACATAGGAAGCAAAACAACTTGAAAAATAAAAAAATGTGTTTTCATTTTGGAAGTGTCATTCCAAAATATGGAACAATTATGACTGGTTATAAGATCAGGTCCAATGAGATGTTTTGTATATAAGGAATTCTGTCATCAATGTTACTGGATGGGATTTCTATACAATTTTCATGTGTACACAATAAGCATGGGGGATACCATGACTTTATTTGTTAATATTAGATTTCACCTGACGCAACCATAATATTAAACTTGTCTTCTGCTTCTATACTTTATACACTGGCATTCATCTATAAAGGTATAATTGTTCAGAATGTTTTCATTATGAGATATAAAAGCAAAATTTTTGAGAATTGACTTTGATTGAGTGCAAGTTAGTCAAATTAAAATTGATCTCCTACAAAGGTATTTGCCAGTTTCCATGCATATTGTTCCCTGGAGTGAGAGTATTTCAGGTAATTGCACAACTGCAGAACGTATTACCTACTCCTAGATAGCATTTCTCTGGTTTGTCAGTTTTTTCCTAAGTGATTGGGAGCAATTTCTATTTTTTTCTTTCTTCATATAAGGAGGCTGGATACCTTAGACACTTAGGATGTAGTTCAGAATTCAATTCCCGTTCTGGCTGAGATAGCAGGGAAGTGCCGACAGCAGATTAGGTGCTAAATTGCCCATACTGCCCATACAAAATACAGGATTGCAGGGATAAGGTTGGGGGGTGTTAGGTCTAGGTGAGATGGTCTTTGGTGTGGACTTGATGGGCCAAATGGCTTTCTCCTGCACTGTACAGATTCTATGATTCCAAAGTCCCTTGTTGGCTATGGCTAATTACTTGCCAACTTGTTTATATATAAGAATATAAGTTTATTGCTTGATTTTATAGCAATTGAATTCAGCTTTCTTGTTCAGTATTGTGTGGGCGTTCAGATAAGTGGGGTATGGGTGCTAGGGCAGTTGCTTGCTCCTCCTGCAGAATGTGGCAGGTGAGAGACATGATACATGTCTCCACTGGCTACACCTGCGGGAAGTGCACCCAACTCCAGCTCCTTGAAAACCGTGTTAGTGAATTGGAGTGGAGCTGGATGAACTGTGGATCATTCGGGAGGCTGAGGGGGTAATTGAGAGGAGTTACCAGCAGTTGATCACTCCTGAGGCTCAGGATAAGGATAGATGGGTTACAGTAAGGGGGAGGAAAGGGGACAGACAGACAGTGCAGAGATCCCCTGTGGACATTCCCCTTAGTAATAAGTATGTCGTTTTGGATACTGCTGGGGGTGGATGACCTACCAGAGGAAAGCCATAGTGGTCAGTTCTCTGGCACTGAACCTGACACTGTGGCCCAGAAGGGAAGGGGGCAGAATAGAAAAGCTCTAGTGGTAGGAGACTCGATTGTTAGGAGAATTGACAGGAGATTTTGTGGTCAGGATCGGGATTCTCGGAAGGTATGTTGCCTCCCTGGTGCCAAGGTCCGGGACATCTCCAATCGAGTGTATAAGATTCCGAAAGGGGAGAGCAAACAGCCAGAAATCGTGTTACATTTGGCACCAATGATATAGCCAGGAAAAGGATTGAGGATATAAAAAGTGATTTCAGGGAGTTAGGGTGGAAGCTGCAGAGCAGGACGAACAGAGTAGTGTTCTCGCGTTTACTACCGGTGCCACAAGATAGTGAGGCGAGGAACAGGGAGCGGGCGCAGCTTAACACGTGGCTGCGTAGCTGGTGTAGGAGGGAGGGCTTCAGATATGTAGATAATTGGGATGCCTTCTGGGGAAGGTGGGACCTGTACATGAAGGATGGGTTGCACCTGAACTGGAAGGGGACCAATGTCCTGGGTGGAAGGTTTGCTCGAGTGGTTCAGGAGGGTTTAAACTAGTATGGCAGGGGGGTGGGAACCCGAGCTATATACCGGTGGAGTGAGTTGATGGAAATGAGGCAATAGCAAGAGGTAGTGCAGCCAGTGGGAAGTAATTTCCAGGGAAAGAACCAAGGTATCAGTTAAAGTGTGTTTGTTTTAATGCAAGGAGTATCAGGAATAAAAGTGATGAACTTAGAGCATGGATCAGTACCTGGTGCTATGATGTTGTGGCCATAACAGAGACGTGGGTTTCTCAGGGGCAGGAATGGTTGCTGGATGTTCCAGGGTTTAGAGCATTTAAAAAGAATAGGGAGGGGGGAAAAAGAGGAGGGGGTATAGCACTCAGAAGTTACCATTGTCGAAGAGGGTCTGCCGACTGAGTCAGTATGGGTAGAAATTAGGAACAGTAAGGGAGCAGTCACCTTATTAGGGGTTTACTACAGGCCCCCCCAGTAGCAGCAAGGAGGTTGAAGAAAGCATAGGTCGGCAGATTTTGTAAAAGTGTGAATGTCGTAGGGTTGCTGTAATGGGTGACTTTAACGTTCCCAATATTGATTGGAACCTCGTTCGAGTAGATGGTTTGGAAGGAGCTGCGTTTGTAAGGTGTATTCAGGAGGGTTTCCTAACTCAGTACATTGACAGGCCGATGAGTGGAGAGGACATTTTGGAATTGGTGCTCGGCAATGAGCTGGGGCAGGTGTCAGATCTTGTGGTGGGAGAGCATTTTGGTGATAGTGACCACAACTGACTCACATTCTACATAGCTATGGAGAAAGAGAGAAGCAGGCATAATGGGAGGTTACTTAATTGGGGAAAAGGAAACTATGATACTATCAGACGTGAGTTGGGAAGCATGGACTGGGAGCAATTGTTCCATGGAAAGGGCACTATAGACATGTGGAGACTGTTTAAGGAGCAGTTGTTGTGAGTGATGCATAAATGTGTTCCCCTGAGACAGGCAAGAAGGGGTAAAATAAAGGAACCTTGGGTGACGAGAGCAGAGGAGCTTCTTGTCAAATGAAAGAAGGCAGCTTACGTAAGGTAAAGGAAGCAAGGGTCTTGCTCAGCTCTAGAGGATTACAGGCAGGTGAGGAAGAAGCTCAAAAATGGTCTGAGGAGAGCCAGGAGGGGGCACGAAATAGGTTTGGCAAGAAGGATTAGGGAGAATCCAAAGGCATTTCACATGTATGTGAGGAATAAGAAAATGATCAAAGAAAGAGTAGGGCCGATCAGGGGTAGCATAGGGAACTTGTGTATAGAGTCTAAGGAGGTAGGGGAAGCCCTAGATGAGTTTTTTGCTTCTGTCTTTACTAAAGGAAAGGACCTTGTAGTGAATGAAACCATTGAGGAGCAGGTAAGCATGCTGGAACGGATACAGATTGAGGAAGCTGATGTGCTGAAAACTTTGACAAACATTAAGATTGACAAGTCGCCAGGGCCAGACCAGATTTGTCCTTCGCTGCTTTGGGAAATGAGAAATGTGATTGCTTCGCCACTTGCGAAGATCTTTGCATCCTTGCTCTCCACCGGGGTCGTACCTGAGGACTGGAGGGAGGCAAATGTAATTCATCTCTTCAAGAAAGGAAATAGGGAAATCCCCGGCAATTACAGACCAGTCAGTCTCATGTCTGTCGTCTGTAAGGTGTTAGAAAGGATTCTGAGGGATAGGATTTATGACCATCTGGAAGAGCATGGCTTGATTAAATGCAGTCAGCACGGTTTTGTGAGGGGCAGATCATGCCTCACAAATCTTATTGAGTTCTTTGAGGAGGTTACTAAACAAGTTGATGAGGGTCGAGCGGTGGATGTGGTGTATATGGACTTCAGCAAGGCATTTAATAAGGTTCCCTATGGTAGGCTCATTTAGAAGGTCAGGAGGAATAGAATACAGGGGAAGTTAGCTGTCTCGATACAGAATTGGCTGGTCGACAGAAGACAGTGAGTGGTAGTGGAAGGAAAGTATTCTGCCTGGAAGTCAGTGATGAGTGGTGTTCCACAGGGCTCTGTTCTTGGGCCTCTACTCTTTGTAATTTTTATTAATGACTTGGATGAGGAGATTGAAGGATGGGTTAGCAAGTTTGCAGACGACACAAAGGTTGGAGGTGTCGTTGACAGTATAGAGGACTGTTGTAGGCTGCAGCATGACATTGACAGGATGCAGAGATGGGCTGAGAGGTGGCAGATGGAGTTCAACCTGGATAAATGCAAAATGAAGCATTTTGGAAGGTCGAACTTGAAAGTTGAGTACAGGATTAAAGACAGGATTCTTGGCAGTGTGGAGGAACAATGGGATCTTGGTGTGCAGGTACATAGATCCCTTAAAATTGCCACCCATGTGGACAGGATTGTTAAGAAGGCATATGGTGTTTTGGCTTTCATTAACAGGGGGATTGAGTTTAAGAGCCGTGAGACCTTGTTGCAGCTCTATAAAACTTTGGTTAGACGGCACTTGGAATACTGCGTCCAGTTCTGGTCGCCCTATTATAAGAAAGATGTGGATGCTTTGGAGAGGGTTCAGAGGAGGTTTACCAGGATGCTGCCTGGAATGGAGGGCTTATCTTATGAAGAGACCTTGACTGAGCTTGGACTTTTTTCATTGGAGAAAAGAAGGAAGAGAAGGGACCCAATACAAGATAATGAGAGGCATAGATAGAGTTGATAGCCAGAGAGATTTTCCCAGGGCAGAAATTGTTAACATGAGGGTCATAGTTTTAAGCTGTTTGGCGGAAAGTATAGAGGGGATGTCAGAGGAGCGTTCTTTACACAGAGAGTTGTGAGAGCATGGAATGCGTTGCCAGCAGCAGTTGTGGAAGCAGGGTCATTGGGGATACTTAAGAGACTGCTGGACATGCATATGGTCACAGAAATTTGAGGGTTAGTACATTAGGTTTACCTTACATGAGGATCAATGGTCGACACAACATCATGGGCTGAAGGGCCTGTTCTGTGCTGTACTGTTCTATGTTCTAAAGTATCTAATAAATATATAACTTTGCCATTACTATTTGATATTTTTTGCTGATTGGGCTTGACCTAATGTTGTGGAAGATATCTTTAATGTGTTGATTTCAACAATCAATGATTGTGATGAACTGCAATGGCTTCAAATGGTTAATTATGATTGTTACTGACAATTATTCGGCATAGTCATTTTGGAGAGAAATGAAAAGTATCCCTAATTCAGGAAATTATTCTCAGAACAGTATATTGGTTGTTATTCCTACACAACATAGAAATTCCTGCAGCAATGGATGAAGTCTTCCTGGGGTAGGGAAGGACTGAAGGCAGGAGTATGGGAAATGTCATGTGTACTGGTATCATGTCATCAGTCTGTCATGTTGTTGGCTCAGAATGATCTTCACAGAGGTGGGATCATTACCGTAGAATCCACCCACCCTAGAACACCACGTAACTGATTTGAATAATTAATTCACCATTTGAAGGTTTATGGAACCTGCAGCATCTTAATTGAGCAGTGAATATGGAAGCAGTCTCTTAACTCACTGCTTCCAGAAGATCTGGCAAGTGGGTAGAATGGAAACAAGTATGGGGGTCAGGAACCAGAAATAGTGCTTCTTTTATCGTGTTAAAAATCAAACAACACCAGGTTATAATCCAACAGGTTTATTTGGAAGCACTAGCTTTCGGAGCACTGCTCCTTCATCAGGTGGTTGTGGAGTATAAGATCGTATGACACAGATTTTATACTCCACAACCATAGAACAATACAGCGCAGTACAGGCCCTTCGGTCCTCGATGTTGTGCCGACCTGTGGAACCAATCTGAAGACCATCTAACCTATACTATTCCACTTTCATCCATATATCTATACAATGACCATTTAAATGCCCTTAAAGTTGGTCAGTCTACTACTGTTGCAGGCAGAGCAACACGACCCTACTACTCTCTGAGTAAAGAAACTACCTCTGACATCGGTCCCATATCTATCACTCTTCAATTTAAAGCTATGTCCCCTCGTGCTAGCCATCACTATCCGAGGAAAAAGGCTCTCACTGTCCATCCTATCTGACCCTCTGATTATCTTATACATCTCAATTAAGTCACCTCTCAACCTTTTCCCCTCTAACGAAAACAGCCTGAAGTCCCTCAACTTTTCCTTGTAAGACCTTCCCTCCATACCAGGCAACATCCTAGTAAATCTTCTCTGAACCCTTTCCAAAGCTTCCACATCCTTCCTATAGCAACCACCTGATGAAGGAGCAGCACTCCGAAAGCTAGTGCTTCCAAATAAACCTGTTAGACTATAACCTGGTGTTGTGTGATTTTTAATTTTGTCCATCCCAGTCCAACATTGGCACCTCCAATCATTCTTTTATCATGTTCTTTGATGCCACACTGTGTGGTCGGATTCTTTACAGATTGGTTCAAGAGAAGTAAATATTAAGCATTATCTCCAAGCTTGGATTTCAATGTATTACAATGATTTTACATTACTATGTAATATACTGTATATGGTAATTATTAATATACCAGGTTCTGACCTTTTTGCTACTTTAGGTATGGAGATATTGTCTTATGAGCAAAGGGCATGAGCCCTTCTTCCCATTGATGACCATCTCCAGCCCATTAAAACCCCAGAATGGGGGTGGAGGTGGTAAACAGAAGTGTAAGAAGGCAACCCATAATCATCAAGATCCTCTTAAATATTTAAAATCAATCACTTGCAAGCTATCAAGACCATAACACTTGGGACAGAAATAGATCATTTGGCCCATCAACGAGGAGACAGCGAGGTCTGCAGATGCTGGAGATCAGAGTTGAGAGTGTGCTCCTGGAAAAGTACAGCAGGTCAGGCAGCATCCGAGGATCAGGAAGACCATTCTCCTGTTCCTCGGATGCTGCCTGACCTGCTGTGCTTTTCCAGTAACACACACTCAACATTTGGGAGAAAGTGAGGACTGCAGATGCTGGAGACCAGAGGTGAAAAGTGTGGTGCTGGATAAACACAGCAGGCCACGCTGCATCCGAGGAGCAGGAGAATCGACATTTCGGCATAAGCCCTTCTTCAGGAATGAGGCTGGTGTGCCAAGCGGGCTGAGATGAAAGGTTGGGGGGTGGAGGGGGGGGGGGAATTTGGGGGAGGGGCGCTGGGAATACGATAGGTGGAAGGAGGTGAGGGTGAGGGTGATAGGCCGGAGAGGGGGTGGAGCGGGGAGGTCGGGAAGAAGATTACAGGTCAAGACAGCAGTACTGAATCTGGGGGTTGGGACTGAGATAAGGTAGGGGGAGGGGAAATGAGGAAGCTGGAGAAATCTACATTCATCCCGTGTGGTTGGAGGGTTCCTAGGCAGAAGATGAGGCGCTTGGCCGAAGAGCTTCAGGGCAGAGGAGATGACCTCACTGAGACCCTTGTAGAGGGAGGAGGAGAGCTTCTTCAAAGTAGACCTCCTTGCAAGAGGATTCGCAGTAGGTTAAGATCAACTGGGTTGAAACTTTATTGCTGGAACAGCACAGCAGGTCAGGCAGCATCCAGGGAACAGGAGATTCGACGTTTCGGGCACAGGCCCTTCTTCAGGAATGAGCAGAGAGTGTTCAGCAGGAGAAGATAAAAGGTAGGGAGGGGGGACTTGGAGGAGGGGAGTTGGAAATGTGATAGGTGGAAAGAGGTCAAGGTGAGGGTGATAGGTCGGAGTAGGGTGGAGGCGGAGAGGTCAAGAAGAAGACTGCAGGTCAGGAAGGCGGTGCCGGGCTGGAAGGATCCGGCTGAGACAAGGTGGGGGGAGGGGGGATGAAGAAACTGGTGAAGTCCAAGTTCATCCCCTGTGGTTGGAGGGTTCCCAGTCGGAAGATAAGACGCTCCTCCTCCGACCGTCGGGTTGTTGTGGTTTGGCGGTGGATGAGTCCAATGACCTGCATATCCTCGGTGGAGTGGGAGGGGGAGTTGAAATGCTGTGCCACAGGTTGGTTGGGTTGGTTCGTCCGGGTGGCCCAGAGGTGCTCTCTGAATCGCTCCGCAAGTAGGCGGCCTGTCTCCCCAATATAGAGGAGGCCACACCGGCTGCAGCGGATGCAGTAGATGATGTGGGTGGAGGTGCAGGTGAATCTGTGGCGGATATGGAAGTTTCCCTTGGGGCCTTGGAGAGAAGTGAGGGGGGAGGTTTGGGCGCAAGTGTTGCACCTCCTGCGGTTGCAAGGGAAGGTGCCGGGAGTGGTGGTTGGGTCGGTGGGGGGTGTGGATCTGACAAGGGAGTCGCGGAGGGAGTGGTCTCTACGGAAAGCTGATAGGGGAGGGGAGGGAAATATATCCTTGGTGCTGGGGTCTGTTTGGAGGTGGCGGAAGTGACGGCGGATGATGCGCTGTACATGGAGATTGGTGGGGTGGTAGGTGAGGACCAGTGGGGTTCTGTCCTGGTGGCGGTTGGAGGGGCGGGGCTCAAGGGCGGAGGAGCGGGAAGTGGAGGAGATGCGGTGGAGGGCACCGTCGACCACGTCGGGGGGGAAATTGCGGTCCTTGAAGAAGGAGGCCATCTGTGTTGTACGTATTTTGAACTGGTCCTCCTGGGAGCAGATGCGGCGGAGACGAAGGAATTGGGAGAATGGGATGGCGTTTTTACAGGGGGCAGGATGGGAGGAGGTGTAGTCCAGGTAGCTGTGGGAGTCGGTAGGTTTGTAGTAGATGTCCGTGTTGATTCGGTCGCCTGAGATAGAAACAGAAAGGTCTAGGAAGGGGAGGGAGGAGTCACCTGGACAGTCTCGGACTCCTCCCTCCCCTTCCTAGACCTTTCTGTTTCTATCTCAGGCGACCGAATCAACACGGACATCTACTACAAACCGACCGACTCCCACAGCTACCTGGACTACACCTCCTCCCATCCTGCCCCCTGTAAAAACGCCATCCCATTCTCCCAATTCCTTCGTCTCCGCCGCATCTGCTCCCAGGAGGACCAGTTCAAAATACGTACAACACAGATGGCCTCCTTCTTCAAGGACCGCAATTTCCCCCCCGACGTGGTCGACGGTGCCCTCCACCGCATCTCCTCCACTTCCCGCTCCTCCGCCCTTGAGCCCCGCCCCTCCAACCGCCACCAGGACAGAACCCCACTGGTCCTCACCTACCACCCCACCAATCTCCATGTACAGCGCATCATCCGCCGTCACTTCCGCCACCTCCAAACAGACCCCAGCACCAAGGATATATTTCCCTCCCCTCCCCTATCAGCTTTCCGTAGAGACCACTCCCTCCGCGACTCCCTTGTCAGATCCACACCCCCCCACCGACCCAACCACCACTCCCGGCACCTTCCCTTGCAACCGCAGGAGGTGCAACACTTGCGCCCACACCTCCCCCCTCACTTCTCTCCAAGGCCCCAAGGGAAACTTCCATATCCGCCACAGATTCACCTGCACCTCCACCCACATCATCTACTGCATCCGCTGCAGCCGGTGTGGCCTCCTCTATATTGGGGAGACAGGCCGCCTACTTGCGGAGCGATTCAGAGAGCACCTCTGGGCCACCCGGACGAACCAACCCAACCAACCTGTGGCACAGCATTTCAACTCCCCCTCCCACTCCACCGAGGATATGCAGGTCATTGGACTCATCCACCGCCAAACCACAACAACCCGACGGTCGGAGGAGGAGTGTCTTATCTTCCGACTGGGAACCCTCCAACCACAGGGGATGAACTTGGACTTCACCAGTTTCTTCATCCCCCCTCCCCCCACCTTGTCTCAGCCGGATCCTTCCAGCCCGGCACCGCCTTCCTGACCTGCAGTCTTCTTCTTGACCTCTCCGCCTCCACCCTACTCCGACCTATCACCCTCACCTTGACCTCTTTCCACCTATCACATTTCCAACTCCCCTCCTCCAAGTCCCTCCTCCCTACCTTTTATCTTCTCCTGCTGAACACTCTCTGCTCATTCCTGAAGAAGGGCCTGTGCCCGAAACGTCGAATCTCCTGTTCCCTGGATGCTGCCTGACCTGCTGTGCTGTTCCAGCAATAAAGTTTCAACTTTGATCTCCAGCATCTGCAGACCTCACTTTCTCCTCTAAGATCAACTGGGAGAAAGTGAGGACTGCAGATGCTGGAGACCAGAGTTGAAAAGTGTGGTGCTGGAAAAACACAGCAGGAGGATTCGCAGTAGGTTAAGATCAACTAGGAGAAAGTGAGGACTGCAGATGCTGGAGACCAGAGTTCAAAAGTGTCAACTAGGAGAAAGTGAGGACTCTCAACATTTGGCCCTTCAAGTCTGCTTTGCTATTTATTAATGGCTGTTCTGGTGATCCTCAATGCCACTTTTCTGCCTTATCCCCTTGAATCCCTTAATGTCCATTTCAGCCTTGGATATTCTTAATGATTTAGCTTCCACAGCTGTCCACGGTAAAGAATTCCATGGTTGGAGAGAAAAAAAAGGTACTCCAATCAATGGATTAAATGGGCGAACCCTTACTCTGAGATTTATCCTTTGGTTCTAGATTCTCCCACAAAGGAAAATCATCTTGTAACACCTACCCTGCCAAGCCCTCAAAGAATGTTTCAATAAGATTGCTTTTCATCTTCTTAAACTCCAATGGCTTAGGATCAATCTATCTAACCTTCCCTCATAAGAAAATCTGTCCACATCCAACCAAATGAGTCTTTCAGGATTGCCTTCAATGCCAGTGGAACTTTTCTTAGATAAGGGGACAATACTGACACTAGCCTACTATACCTTCAATGATCCACTCACTGAATGTTAGCAATTTAAATATTAGAATGAGATTGCCACATCAGGTAAAATATGCTTTCTGTAGGCAATGTATATATTGTTTTTTTTACAATATGACAAACTGCTTGTGGATGCTGTGCTTTTGAGGCATCCAATAGATGTTTATTACAAACAATTATGCGCAAGCATTACAATCCTCAAACATTTAAGTGTCTGGGCTAATATTAAGCTACTAGATTAGAATAGAGGAACATTGCTTCTCGTAGAGGCCATGATTCAAGTGATCTGAGGTAAAGATAAAGTGTGAGATCTTTATATTGTCAGATCACATGCCATAATGTAATGATGAGTTCACTTTATGAGCATGTCTCGTATAGGTGCACTACCGAGATATGTCATTACAAATGTAGCCTACTGTGCGAGTTCTTCTGAATTACAGGCAAGTGAGTCAGAAAGAGTTGCATGGTCATGAAAGATTTTTTTCGGATGATTATCTGACAATTTAACATGTGGAGTCTGAGACAACATGTGGTTAAGCACCTAAATCCCCCCAAAAAATAAAAAGAAGCATTTGGCCTAAGGATAGAAGGGCTACTCAATAGAGTGACATTACATATCCGAGTACCTGTGAGGAGGAAACCTCAGAGGATGCCTTGAAAGAAAGAGAGAGGATGGTTGCTCAGTGATGATCACTCACCCTGTACTCCTTCATCTCAAAGCACGGAGAAGCACCATACTTCACAGGAAGCAGGCAGACCCAGCAGTGACAATAGATGGGACAGCAATAACAGATCATAGGAAGCATGGTATAGGTAAACCCTGGCCCTCTATTTCCCAGACATTACAGACTGAGTTAACTTGCCCACAAGTGTCAGAGTGACACTGCCTGAAATAATTAGGCCTCTTCAAGGAGCTCATCACAGTGGTCATGCAGGATTCCCTGCACCATGGTACCCTTTGCTAACTATTCTACAACCATGGGTTCCACAGTCACATTTGCTGCACATATGCGTTGTGTGTGCTCCATGAGGCAAGAGGACAGCCAAGCTGGGCACATTCACAATGACCCTCAACCTTTCACTAGCATCTCAGACTCTCTTCCCTTGGACAGAAAAATTGGAAAAGAATAATTATTCTTCCAGAAAGGGCCAGACCTTCCTGATTGAGGCCACATCACTGGCTCTTTTATTACAGCCCCTGACATGATTCTCTACTCTGGTTCCTTCTTTCTGTGTCCCCCCCTACCAGGTGTCTGATGCCATCATGCTCTGTGCAAAGACACTTCAATGAGGCTGTGATGTCAAAGAACGACATTGACACATTCATCATAACCTCATCAAATGGAAAGAATTGTCTAACCTCATGTACACCTCTGCTTTAGAAGACACCATGGGTGCTGACCTCTTCTGCACTTTCATCCAGTCTTGCTTGATCTCCTTATCTTCTCCTGCAGCAACAGCACATCATGTTAGTTAGTGACAGCCTTAAGGCAGGGGCTGGCTTAGGGTCGGTGGGAATGTCTGGGTTCAAGAATCATCCATAATGCCTGAGTGTTTTCAATGTGAAACCAGCAGAAAGTGAACTGAATGGTGGGGTTGCGACTTGGGGTCTGGAAGGGTGGGTGGGTGGGAGGAAGCAGGTGTGGAATGTCAGGGCTGGGCAGGGTGCACTGGTGGATCAGTTGCTTTCATCCTGTCCTGCTAAATAATGGGAGAGTGGATGACAACTAATTTTCAAAGTTAATTTCAGTCTCCAGTTCAGCTCATGACTTCAATGTGATCAGACAATTTAAAGGTTTGCCAGATCAAAATCATTATCAATTAACTGGGTGCTGGGTCTTCTTTAACATCTTGCCTCTCTTGAGGACTGTGCTGTCAATCCAAAATCCCTTAGGACAGTCAGCAGTCTCAGTGATTCCTGCTGTTGCGAGTCTTAATCAGTTCTTCATATTATCTCTGTATCAGTCCCAGTGTCGCTAATTGGACAGGGAACCATTCTCTGTATTAGGTACGGGCTTAACATCATTACTTTAATCAGTATCCCACTGGGGACAGGCTCCTGATCTAAAACAGACATGGCTCCCGTTTCCTACCTAAATGGAAAAAAATCAGCATCATGTGTTTTAACCCTTTGAGTCAGTTGCACTAATGAGCAGAATCAGTACGGCATGAACCTTTCTATTCTATGTCCTTCTTCAGAAGAAACCAGTCCTTGTCTGAAATTAGTGGGTTTTAAATATCTGCTTTTCATTTGCATAATGGCAGGAATTGGCACATTTCAAACATTTTGAAGCGAAAGCTTTGAATAATACTCTGATCAGAAATTATAAGTCCAAATGCATTTATTTAAATCTAAATACTGGCTTATATTGGTTGGTGATGGTGCCAATTCTCTCAGTGAAGTCCCTGCTAAATAAATCATTTACATTATTCATTTATTTTTTTAAAAAGAACTGTCTGTCAGGTATGTGATTTCCATTATTTTCCTGATTGCTGTGGTGATTTTCTGTAAATGAATTCGAATATATTGGCCATGAATTAGATTTGAAAAAAAAATTTAAAAAATAATTATAGCATCTTGCTTCAGGTTTGGAGAAATGCTGTTTTATTTGAATGAATCAACTTTCACCTCAAAGCTCTTTCAATGTTCTCTACATTCATTCTTCTAGCAGTATCTTTGAAAACATAAAAAACAGTGACCTACCGATTGTTTGAAGGGACACAGCTTTGGTAAAGTTTCTTTCATTTGTTTGACACTGACATAATTTCCACTGAAATATGTCATTGTGTTCTTATACTTGATAGGATGATGAAAGTGGTTCCTTTCTTCCTTCCTTCCTTGTAATGGTAGTCCTTCAAAGGATTAGGTAGTTGCGTTATTTGTCACATTGTAGTCTGACATATCATATCTTACATAACAAGGTCACTTCCGTACTATGTAATTACATACAAAGATTTACATCCAGAGAACGTTCCTGAATTTGTTTGCATCTCTAGAATAATTTTCCACAAAATATTAACTCAACAGCGATAGAACAGCGATCACATTGCTCACCAGAGAGTTGCTATGCACTTGCTGGGCTTAATGGCAATTTTATTATCATAATCACTCTATGACTTTGGATTTATGAATCAAAATAATAAAGTCAAATGCATTGGTGTTCCTTGTACTTACTGTGGCTTATGCTGTCCAGTATAGTAGTTCATGGTGTCACACATGAAACTCAGAATAAGGGATTTGTCACTTGAGTATTTGTACTGACAGTTTCTGTAGCCTGACCGACAAACTTAGCTCCTATTCAGGAGAAAATGCTGGATGAGAAGTCATAGGACCATCATTGCACATAGACCCAATGCCAGTTGTTCAATCAGAAGTCAAAGATCAAAGACTTGAGAGAAAAGAGACTTGATGAGCCGTTAGCGGCTTCATTGGACTGGGAGAATCAGAGGACGCAAAGAGGATAAGAGCCCTTAGGGTGGAACAAGAAAATTAGATAACTTGATTTGGGGATGTCAGAGAGCTCAAGCAATGAGAGTAAAGGACTGTTACGGAGACTGGAGGTGCCGGCAGGCTGACCAGAGGCTTTGGTGGGAGAATCAGGTGTGTCTGGATTATGGGCATCCAGAGGCCTTGGGGGAAAGAATCAATAGCCTTGCATGGGAAATGCACACTGAAAGCATCAAGGTGACGTTTGGGTAAAAACAGATTACAAAGGTCAGCGACTGTCTTATCACTGGGCAATGATCCTACCAACCTTTGCATAAACCAAATCATCCGCCGACATTTCCGCCACCTCCAAAAAGACCCCACCACCAGGGATATATTTCCCTCCCCAACCCTTCCCGCCTTCCGCAAAGACCATTCCCTCCGTGACTACCTGGTCAGGTCCACGCCCCCCTACAACCCACCCTCCCATCCTGGCACCTTCCCCTGCCACCACAGGAACTGTAAAACCTGCACCCACACCTCCTCCCTCACCTCCATCCAAGGCCCTAAAGGAGCCTTCCACATCCATCAAGATTTTACCTGTACATCCACTAATATCATTTATTGTATCCGTTGCTCCTGATGCGGTCTCCTCTACATTGGGGAGACGGGGCGCCTCCTAGCAGAGCGCTTTAGGGAACATCTCCGGGACACCCGCACCAATCAACCACACCGCCCTGTGGCCCAACATTTCAACTCCCCCTCCCACTCTGCCGAGGACATAGAGGTCCTGGGCCTCCTTCACCGCCGCTCCCTCACCACCAGACGCCTGGAGGAAGAACGCCTCATCTTCCGCCTCGGAACACTTCAACCCCAGGGCATCAATGTGGACTTCAACAGTTTCCTCATTTCTCCTTCCCCCACCTCACCCTAGTTCCAAACTTCCAGCTGAGCACTGTCCCCATGACTTGTCCGGACTTGTCCTACCTGCCTATCTCCTTTTCCACCTCTCCACTCCACCCTCTCCTCCCTGACCTATCACCTTCATCCCCTCCCCCACTCACCCATTGTACTCTATGCTACTTTCTCCCACCCCCACCCTCCTCTAGTTTATCTCTCCACGCTTCAGGCTCTCTGCCTTTATTCCTGATGAAGGGCTTTTGCCCGAAACATTGATTTCGCTGCTCCTTGGATGCTGCCTGAACTGCTGTGCTCTTCCAGCACCACTAATCCAGAATCTGATTTCCAGCATCTGCAGTCATTGTTTTTACCTAATGGATTGAGCAGGACAAGACTGAAAGCCTCCTTGAGCCTGCTTCAAAATTCAATGTAATCAGACCACTCAACCACCTTAACTCCACTTCCCTGCCCATTCCCCATACCTCTGGATTCCCTACACTGCTGAAAATCTATCTTTCAGACTGCGATACATTCAATAATTGAGTAATTATTATGAGACACAGTTGCGAAGTAACTCAAATCTTCCAAAAAGATTCAATGATGCCGCTTTTAAAAGAGTGTACTTTTTTGTGCTTACAACAATTAAGATATCACTTGTGTTGCATAGAATATCTTTATATTTGGGCACCCACCATCAATTAAAGCATAACCAGTTCAAGTTCAATCTGGGACAGATATAGGATAAAACTTGTCCCAACAATAGACTTCAGCATGATTAAAGAGAGCCTCATTTCTACAGGAATGTCACAGTATAATTTTCACCCAAGCCATCATATACAGTCTCCAAGTGATATTGCTAATTTAATGCCAATTAATTTTGAAATCTTATAGATTTGTATTATGGTTCCGCACACACTGGTAAGGCATTTTATGGTGGAACAACATAGTTCCCTGAGTGATTAACTGTTCAACCCATCTGACAAAAAGTTGTAAAACCAAGTTCACAGAAATTTGCTTGCTATATGTAATCATACAACTTTAAAACGGTTACACAATCCCACAAAATAGTTTTGCTGAAATTACTTATCTGTAGGATTTCACTAAATATATATGCTCTTTCAGAATGTTACATAATTCTGAAAGTGGGCGGCATGGTGGCACAGTGGTTAGCACTGCTGCCTCACAGCGCCAGAGACCCGGGTTCAATTCCCGCCTCAGGCGACTGACTGTGTGGAGTTTGCACATTCTCCCCGTGTCTGCGTGGGTTTCCTCCGGGTGCTCCGGTTTCCTCCCACAGTCCAAAGATGTGCAGGTCAGGTGAATTGGCCATGCTAAATTGCCCGCAGTGTTAGGTAAGGGGTAAATGTAGGAGTATGGGTATGCGCTTCGGCAGGTCGGTGTGGACTTGTTGGGCCGAAGGGCCTGTTTCCACACTGTAATATAATCTAATTTAATTAATAATTGTGTGTAAGCTGTACCAGGATTGAGGTTCATAGTTTTGATACAATCTGCTTCAGGGTATAATCATTCTATACAATCTTCCTATGTAACAAGTTCTATTATAATTTAGTACAATCTGCTCCATGACTGGTAAAAATTTAGTATGCACAATCTGATGAAGCTAAAATTTAGGACAATTTGCAACAGGAGCAGCATAATATAGACTAAGTATCACAAAAGCAATAGGTCAAGTCCAAACTGAAGGTCAATGAAATCCAAGACATCAGTGTGAAAGCAAAGGCTGTGTCATTTGCAACTATTTTCAGTCAAAAGTGCCAAATGAATAATCACTTCAGCCTCCTCATGAGGTTCCCAAAAACACAGGTGCTAACCTTCAATTCACTTCACAAGATATTAAGGATCAGCAAAGTCTATTGGACCCATTGAAATCATAGGTGTGAAACTGAAGATTTGTTTTCCAAAACTAGCTGTGCCCTTAACCAAACTGTTTCATTACTACACCAGCACTGCCATCTACCTGATAATCCGTAAAATATCCCTTGTTCCTGTCCACAAAAGACAAGAGAAATTATTGCTATATATGCCTACTCTCTGTCATGAGCAAAGTGATGAAAGGTGTTGTTGACAGTACTATCAACCTTTACTTATTCAGCAATAGTTTACTTGCCAAATCTTTCAGCTCTGAACTTCATTACAGCCTCAATCCAGAATAGACAGGAGCTGAATTCCAAAACTTACAAGGAAGTGATTGCTATTGTCGTCAAGGTAGCATTTAATCAGATGTAGCCCAAGCAGAATAGGAATCAATGAGATTCAGGGAAAACTCTCCAGTTGTTGTAGCTTTTTTGAATACAAAGGGAGATGCTCATGGCTATTGGAAGCCTAACATCAAAACACCAGGACATCACTGATTCCTTGAACACAAATTCAGGAGTGATTCGCTTATGGTTGCATTATATTCAGCCGCCATTTTTAGCTTTTCAGATGAGCTACCACCTACAAGTTCCTCTCACTTGCCAGCCAAATTTTCGTCATGGTTTCTTCCTTGTCATTTTATCCAAACGGCACTGCAGGTCTCCCTAAACATCAGATAGCAGCAGTTCAAGAAGACAGCTCACCTCCGCCTTCTGCTCAGCAATTAGAGCTGAGCAATAGCCAGCAATGCCCATGCTCCATAAGAATAAGAAAAAAAGACTGCATTAGTCCATGTTTGCATACACCAAGACATTGACAATATTCAAGCTTGGGTTGATAAGCAGCAAGTAACCATCATATAGCACAAGTGCCAGGCAATGAATATCTCCAGTAGCAGAGAATCAAATTTTTTTTTTTGACATTTAACAAATGGCCTTACCATCACAAAACCCAACCCATCCATGGCAATCACCATTGAGCAAAATCTTATCTGGACCAACTAGTTAAATCCTGTGGCTACAAGAACAGATTAGAGGGTGCATACTTTGTAGTGAGTAAACACATCCACAGAGCATATCCTTATGAGGAGGTAGAGTTGGATGAATCATTTGGCATTTCTGGTTGCAAATGCTTTAGTTTTGAATTTGGTGCTGATGTCCTGGGTTCTGCATGTAATTAGAATGGGAATATTTGCTTAATTACTTAAACATTCAGAATTGGATGCAGTAAACCTCTAAGCTTTAACCTAAATCAATGTTGTAGGATCACTTTCCTTAATCCATGCTCTTGAGGAATATAATGGAATACTTTCCACTTTCTTCAACAATGCCCAAGAAGTTCAATACCATCCAAGGTGAAGTAATCAGCTTGATCCATATCCCATCCAACATATTAAATGTTATTTCCTTCTACCACTGGCAAAAAACACAGCAGCAGCTCACCAAACCTCCTTTAATCACTCCTTCAAAAGTCCTGGCCTCAACCACGTAGAACAATAATGACACTAAATGCAAGGGAGGACCAGTACTCAGAAGTTCTGTCTGAGTCATGCACCATTGCAGAGGCACCCAGGAACAATAGTTGGGGCTGGAAGATGGACACCCCTGTGGATCAAAAATTTCTGTCAGTTGCACTTCAACAGACAGTGAATGTTCAGCAGTGTGACCATGACTGTGACTGTGACTGTCACTTCACCAGACTGTGTCTGTCCCTCTCCAGCTGTTATCTGACATTGGCCTTCTGACTTCTGTTGTTGGAGAGGAAGAGATCTCTTTTTTTCTGCATTCTCCTCTCCCATACTTGAAGGAATGTCAGGTAAATACGATTCAAGGTTATTGCAGCATAGAGTTATAGAGATGTACAGCATATAAACAGATCCTTTGGTCCAACTCATCCATGCTGACCAGATATTCTAAATAAATCTCGTCCCACTTACCAGCATTTGGCCCATATCCCTTTAAACCCTTCCTATTCATATACCCATCCCAATGCCTTTAAAATGTTGTAATTATACCAGCCTCCACTACTTCATCTGGCAGCTCATTCCATACATGCACTACCCTCTGCGTGAAAAAGTTGTCTGTTAGGTCCTTTTTAAATATTTTCCCTCTTACCTTAAACCTATGCCCTCTTTGATTCCCCCGCTGTGGGGAAAAGACTTTGTCTATGCACCTTATCCATGTCCCTCATGATTTTATAAACCTTTATAATGTCATTCCTCAGCCTCTGACGCTCCAAGGAAAATAGCCACAGTCTATTCAATTTCTCCCTGTTGCTCAAATCCTCCAACCCTGGCAACATTCTTGTAAATCTTTTCTGAACCCTTTCAAGTTTCACAGCATCCTTCCTATAGCAGGGAGAAGGATGCAGTATTGCATGCAGTATCCCCACAGTGGCATAACTAATGTTCTGTACAGCCTCAACATGACCTCCCAACACCCACACTCAATGCACTGACCAATAAAGGTAATCATAACAACTACTTTCTTCACTAATCTATCTACCTGCAAATCCACTTTCAAACGAACCTGCACGCCAAGGTCGCTTTGTTTAGTAGGGCCTTACCATTAATTGTATAAGCCCTGCCCTGATTTCCCTTTCCAAAATGCAGCACCTTAGTTTTATCTAAATTAAACTCCATCTACCACTTATTGGCTCATTGGCCCATCTGATTCAAGATGTCACTACACCATCAATTTTGGTGTCATCAATAATCCTGTTTAACATTGCAGGACACAGACCTCCCCATCACACCAAGCAAGACAGCTTCAGTGGACTCTGAAATGCTAACCAGGATTGGTGTGACAAGCAGTTTCCAGATTCTGAGTTTCATAGTCCAGGACTAGACAAGTGTAGGTGCTGTTACAAGAGGGAGAGGAAAGGGAGGCATGGGAGAAAGGTTTGCAGGCCTCAAAGGAGAGACCAGGCTGAAGGAAGAGGCTGTGTAGAACTGACATTATTGGGTTTGCGGTTGTACGATGTGGAGGCTACTCATAGAGCACAACCCACTTCCAAGGACTGCGTAGTGTGACGTTTTGGGTATCTGTCCTGCTCCTGAATTCCTCCTGCCAGCCTGAAAATTCAAAGCTGGGCAGGAATCGTTCCTTAAGTAATCATTAGTCGCCCACAAGAGGCTTCTTTGAAGCACAGATGAGCAGTCAGGCCAATAGCTCACCCACTGGGGAGTAAAATTATAGATGGGATATGCCAGAGGATAGTCACAGGGCAAGTAACCTGTTCTGCAACCCAACAGTGGGGAAGAAGAAAATTCCACCCCCAGCTCTGAGATGGGAAAATTCTGTACAATCTTCTACAAAATTACATCTGTTATAATTTGGTGCAGTATAGGGATTAGTGTAATCATGCAAAGTTCACTCCAGGACTTGTTCTGGTCTGCATCCATACAACCTGCACCAGAACAGGAAATAGCATAATCTGGTACAATTGATTCCATTTTCCAAATTCAATCTCAAATTATTCTCAAATTAATTCTAAACAATATTGCTGAAATTTGAATCTGGTAGTATTAAGTGCAATTTCTTCTAGGGCAGGTCTTATAAATTTATAGCCAATTTGTTCTAGGACAGCAACTGATATAATTCCACTCCAGGCCAGGGCTTGAAATAATTCATCAAATCCTCTCCTAGACTGAATGCAACAACATATTTTTTTTTCCTCCTCCAAGTGCCTGGAGAGAAAATTCAGAGAGAAAAACACACCGGAATGCTTGGAAATTAATGTACTGTTTGGATTATGCTCCAATTTAAATTATGTGAGATGAATTGGCCCAGAACTGGATTTAGTATAATTCTGTTCAAATTACTCCATGATAACATCTGGTACAATCTGTATCAGCTACTCCAGTACAGCCTAATTCAAAACGTAATGATTACATGATATGAATGTCCCATCAATAGTAATTGTGGTATATTTACAATCTGTTCCAGGACTGAATGCAGCGAAGAGAATTCTGTATTTACACACTTATGCATCGAACAGAAGGTGCTGTGTTTAATGACAGTCAAATAAATCATTAACTAGAATAATACAGATTGCCTATTAAAGGAAATTATTTCTGCAACATTAGCAATGTTTAATATTTAGTGATGGGTGTGATCAACTTCTACACTCTGCTTTGTGCCCACTGAATTTAAAAAACAATTTAAATAATCACCATTGACAGGACATTCATACCATATCATCCTTTCATTGTTGAGTCAGACAGTCAAAGGAGAAAAGTGCTGGGCACACAGCCTCAGAGCAATTTAAAAGCAATGCATTGTGACTTATGGAATATTCAAGAAAAAGGTTTTGAAAGATCCATCTTGTGAAGTTTTGATGAAATGTCAGAACATTTTTAGTTAATATTAAAGTCGTAATTATTGGTGCAACTGCATGACAAAATAACAAGTAGCCTTAGATGCTCACACACTTTCCTGGACCTACAGTACTTTTATGTTGAATTTATTCTATGATTCTATTAGGATAAAGGAGACTGAAATAGTGGGAAATATGACATGTATGATAACTGATTTAGATTGTTGTAAAATTTTGAGTTTCTGATGGTACGTTGAAATGCAGACGTAAAGTTCATGTGTTTCTAGCATATTGAGACTCGTATCAGTCTGTGGAAGAGTTCCTATACTCAAAAATTAATACTCGTTAGCAGTTAAATACTTCACAATAAAGTTGACAGCCCAGAAGAAACTTATGGTATCTATTGTTTAAAGGTGACATACAGCAGTCAGCTTTGTACAGTTGAATCTGATGTGAATTTTGTCCATGTCCAACTCTGTAGCAAAAGGTGGGGAAAGGTATAAAGTTTCAGATGCAGGGAGGCTTGGAGGAAGGAAGAATCTCGCATCCTGGGTGCGGTGTTCCTGATTGAGGCAATAGGGACAGTAGGATGAACAGTGGGCTGAAAGATGTGACTGGCACAAGTTAAAACTCTGGAATGTTGGATGACAGAGCAATAGTGAAGAATTGTGTTTGGTAGCATGGTTAAGTATAAGGATTGGGTCTTCAAAGATCTCATAGGTTGGGACATGGGAGCAGACAAATGCATTAAGGAGATAAACAGAATGTTTCACAGTTAGAGTGGGCATTGGATATTCATGAATATTGGCATAGAGGGGTCATGGAATATCAAGAGCAATGCTTATATGGTCCAGGGTAATGGCTAAGATGTTAAGGGACACTAGAGAAAGGATAAAATTGTTATGGATGGGTCAAGAGTCATAGAAGCATGCATGAAGCTGAGAGGAGAAGGATGGGAAAAGTGTAGGAACAGGTCTGAATTGTAACATGGAAATGTTTAGGGTATCTGAATGAAATGTAGATTAGAAGAGGATAAGGACGACCTTGAGTGGATAGAACTTGGGGTGGGCTCAACCAGCCAACTAAAGGAAATCCCTGCTCATTAATTGTATGGAAAAGATGCATGGTCTCATCATTATGTCAGCTCTCTTCATTCAGTGCTGTTGCTGCAATAACCATGAATCATGCATATTCACTTGCTATTCCTTCAACTTTGGGAGAAGAGAATGCAAAAAAGAGACCTGTTGCTGTTCAACAACAGAAGTCAGAAGGCCAACACCAAACAGCAACCAGGGAGGGACAGACACATCCAATGAATAAAGGTATTTGTGCAACTTGCAGAGGGCAAGCACAGACCACTTCCAGGTATTAGAGAGATGATGCCAGAGTCTTAATAGATGTCCCAGCAAATGGTAATGGAGATAAATGGGATTACGCATCAAGACTTTTAGCTGCATGGATGTGATGATACTGTCATGGCAGTGACTCATGAAGTTGCAATGTTACACAATTGCGACACCAACAGTTACTTTCAGAATATGATGGGCAATGTATATGGTGTTTTATGGACTGCCATAGATAGATGTACACAAGACGTAACCAATATCCTATTCCATTGTGCAAATAGCTGTATCTGTTTCACCCACTGTTGAAGACTGTCAAGTGGCAAGGTCAGCAGCATTCAGAGCCATTGATTTGTTTCCTGGAGTGCGAAAAGCCTGCAGAATTTGTTTCTATCTCCATTTTATCACTTGCTGTTCCAAAAACAGTTCACCTGGAGTGGATGTCCATTTAAAGGCCAGTATTCCTGGGCCCTGCACCATATTCAGAAAGCTGCAGTGCACCTGGATAAACACTGGCATTCCGAAACCGCCCTGGTCAGTGATGAACAGATGACGATGAAGAATCAGCAATTGGCTGCATGATTTTCCGATAGGGGCCTGTCAAAGTGTTAATGAGGGTGCTCCAACACAACCAATTATAAGACTCTTAAAGTGAAATGAGGGCATTTGTGAGAGCAGATTTAATCTCGGATGATGCAGAGTCCATTTGGGTGGTGTTAAACTGCATCAAGGTAAAGAAGACATTGGTTAGAGTAGTGTTTAGACCTCCCAAACAGTAGCTGCACTTTAAGCAAGGTTATAATTCAGTGCATAATAGGAGCTAAAGAATAGACCAATAATTATTGGTGACTTTAATCTTCATGTTGTTTAGGTCAATTAAGTTAGAAATGGTAGCTATGACAACAAGTTCATGGAAGACACTCAGGATAGTTTCCAAGAACAATATTTCATGAAGCCAATCAGGGAACAGGCTATCCTGGATGTAGTAATGGGTAAAAAGACAGGTTTAATGAATGATCACTGAGTAAACTATCCTTTCGGAAACATTGGTCATAAAATGATAGATTTTATAATTTAGTTTGAGTGTGAGAAACCTGGTTAAAAAACAACTGTGTTTAACTTTAAAAAAAGGGAATTACAATGAAATGACGTAGCATTAGCTAAGGTAGACTGTGCAGATAGATAGATTGGCAGGAAAGACAGTAAGTAAGCAGTGAAAGACATTTAAGAAGGTAATTCATGACTCTCAGCAAAATTATATTGAGAGGGGTAAACCAGTCACGCCTGACCAAGAAATTTAAGGAGAGTATTAAGTTGAATGAAAAAGTATATAAGAAGGCACAAGTTAGTAATAGCCTTGAAGACTGTGATAAATTCAGAATCCAGCAAAGGAGAACTTAAAAAAATGAGAGAATATAAACTAGGCCACACTGGAGAGGAATATGAAAGCTGACAATCAAAGCTTCTTTAAACTGACAAAAAGGAAGAGAGAGAGAGAGATCAAAGTCAACACAAGCCCCTTAAAAGATGAATCTGACAAGATAGTTTTGGGAAACAAGGAAATGGCAGAGAAGTTAAATAGATATCTACATCAGTCTTTATAATGAAAGACAATTTGAACTTTCCATTAATACTGAAGAGTACCGGAGAATAATTATCATCAATATCACTGGAGAAGAAGTATTTAAAAAACTAATGGAACTAAAGATAAATAAGTCCTCTGGCACTGGTGGCTTGCATATTTAGATCCTTGAGGGGGCATAACTTCAATTTGAGGGGTGATAGATATCGGACAGATGTTAGAGGTAGTTTCTTTACTCAGAGAGTAGTAGGGGTGTGGAATGCACTGAATGCAACAGTTTAGACTCGCCATCTTTATGGGCATTTAAGTGTTCATTGGATAGTCATATGGATGAGAGTGGACTAGTGTATGTTAGAAGGGCCTTCAGACTGGTTTCACAGGTGGAGCAACATTGAGGCAACATTACACTGTGCTGTAATGTCCTTTGTTCTATGTAAAAGAAGTAGCTACAGACATAATAGAGTTATAGAGTCATAGAGATGTACAGCACGGAAACAGACCCTTCGGTCCAACCCATCCATGCCAACCAGATATCCCAACCCAATCTAGTCACACCTGCCAGCACCTGGCCCATATCCCTCCAATAATGGGTGCGTTGGTTGTAATTTTCCATAGGGACCAGTGCTGAGACCACAATTATTTTAATATATATTAATGACTCGAAGGAAGCAATTATTGTTCTTTAGCCAAATTTGCAGCCCACACAAAAAAGCCAGAAAGGCAAGTTGCAACAGGGATGCAAACAGCTTATGAAGTGATATTCATATGTTCAGTGGGTGGACAAAAGTTTGTTAAGTGGAGTATAATGTGGGAACATGTGAACTTGTTCATTTGGAAGGGAGAACGAAAAACAGAATTATTTAAATAGAGAAAAACTGAAAATGCTACAACACAAAAAGACTTGAGTGAGAAACACAAAAAGCTAGCACACGTGCATTAGGTAATCAGGAAGGTCAATAGATTTATTTCAAGGGTGCTGGAGTATAACAATGGGAAAGTCTTCTTGCAACTGTACAATATGCTGGTGAGACCATATCTGCAGTACCAAGAGCAGTTTCAAACTTCTTACTTAAGGAGAGATATCATTGTACTGGAGGCAGGTCAGAGAAAGTTCACTAGAATGATCGCCGGTATGGAGGGATTGTCTTATGAGCAAAGGCTCAACATATTGGAACTCTCGTCATTGGAATTTAGATGAAATAGATGTGATCTTGTTGGCATATACAGAATTCATATGAAGCTTCACAAGGTAAATACTGTGTGAGGACGTTTCCCCTTATGGGTGAGTCAAGGACAGAGGGCATATTCTCAGAATAAAGGGGTGAAAATTTAAGACTGAGACGAAGAAGAATTTCTCCTCTCAGAGGGTTGTGATTCTTTCAAACTCCTTGTCACAGACAGCTTTGGAGGCAGAATCCTCATATATATTTAAGGTTGAGATAGATAAATCCTCGATTAGTAGGAAAATCAAGGGTAGGGGGAAAATGCAGGAAAGTGGATGTGAAGAATGTCAGATCACTTATGATTCTATTGGATGTTGGAGTAGGCTTCAGGGAAGGAGCAGCTATTCTCTCCAGTTCCTATTTCTTATGGCCTTATGCTTTTAAAACCATCACTTTAGAGAAGCAAGTGTACAAAAATCAGACTTTTCCCATCATGCATTTGCTTTGTACTCAGCACCATTTTTATTTCTAGACATTGTATATGAAACTGTTAAAAAATAGATTTTGTTAGTGTAAAAGATCAAGATAAGCATTTTCAGTTCTACTTCAGTTAAAAAGCTTTCACTGAGCCTGCATTTCATTCCATTAACGTATGGTCTAATGTACGTTACTGGTCGAAAAAAAATGCTTAGCATGTTTGTTTCATTTGAAGTCTTTTGGGAGCAGGCTCAATAGATTTCAATAAATGACTAAAAAGCAATTAAAGAAACATGATCTGCTTTTCTACTTTTCCCAAATCACATTTTAAGTGATCTGAAAATGCAGATAGCCAAATCAAAACACTACTTTTAATTTGCAGATATCTCTCAGCCACTTTCATTATTTAAACTTCTGCCACAATCATTCTGCTTCCCCGCTGCTAAATGATACATTTAGTCTGATTAGTGCTGAATCCACTATTGTAACTATGGTGTGTTGCCCTTTGGTTCAACTGAACACTTGAAGAGAGAGAAAAAGGACATGACAAAAATTTCTATTTAGTGAATTTGTGCAACCAAGCGTTTCAGACAAAATAACCTAGATTTTCTACTTAGGCAAAGAACCAAGCAGAATCGTGTCAAGTGTGTGATTCACAGTCACTGCATGTGAAGTCAGCCAGTCTCATCCTATTTATTGGAGAACTGGTAATTTTAATATTAAGGGTTAGTTAATATGCCAGAATGTCGAATGCAGACTAGTAGGGAAGGGAGAATTGTGCACTGATGCACAATTTTAAGGGGCAAGAACAACAAAATGATGCCAATCCAGCAGAAAAACAAACTGTCTCAGAAGGGCAGCTTCAATTTGCTTTGTACATGAATGAAGTCTGCAGAAGAGCTGACAAACTTAATTATGTAATTCCATCTGTGACTTGACTAAATGAGATAAGAACTCTGTTTCTCAGCAGCCCATTTTAACCTCTGAACTTAACTGGTTCTAATGGTGTTCCTTGTAAAGAACACAAATGCAATCAACTTTGATCTTTTTCAGAATGTAAATGTCTTGACATGGTGAGCTATCTTAAAATAATGGCACTGTGATATATGGTGGGAAAGGAAATTTTTACACATACGGCTGTTTATAAATGAGTTAATTTAGAATAAGTGGAATGCTTTCCTAATAACATAATCCACACTGCGCAGTTCTACAGAGTGCTCCAGGGACTGCCATTTTGTATGGCTGCAACAAAAGCTTTAGTCATAGACATGATCAAATGTTAGTTTATTGAGGATCTATTGCTGAAAATTACTAAGTAGTATCTATTCAGTTTATTAGCTAAAAATACAGCTGCAAAATATTAAGAGTAGGTATAGATGGAAAATACTGATGACAATAAGATTCTTATTGCAATGCTGGTTTATTTGAAGACTTTTCTTCCAAAGGTGAATGAGTTGAACCTGAACTCAGATTCCAACTGATTCAACTACTGCAATGGCTTCTGTGGTTAAATAGTTAGAAGTTCAACCTTGGGTGGGCTGAGCAGGTCTGGGAAGGAATAATGGATAATTTATTTTACTATTATGACACCGCAGACTATGTCTCTTGGTAGACTGGTAGAACACAGCAGTCTTTACCTGGTTTGCCTCCCTCCACTCCCCTGTTTGGAACGGTCTCTTTCTGATCCTGTCTTTCAGCAATCTCCTTCCAATTCTGTCTAAAATGGTGTCTCATTTTCTGTCTTCTGGTTATCCAATCATAATCACTATCCAAAAACAGTCTCTCCATGTTATGGCTATGCCATAAATTGTCTGTTAGTTGACTTTTAACCTTTTTAGTGATTATTTTAAACTAATTCATAATAGTAAATTTTGTTCAGACCCTCAATGGGACCTAATATTTATTTCCAATTTAGTTAGGGATCAGTTAAAGTAGCTGAAATTATCCTTGTTAAAGTAGATAAAATTTGAATTCAGGAAGAGATTATATTCACACAACTCCACAGTGAGAAGAAATTTTACTATATAAGTGTCAATAATGAAGAAAACTTAAATATTATCTAAATTATACTTTAAAATCTACAATTAACTTGAGGTAAATTAAAATTAATAGTCAAACTAGAGTTGAACATATAAGAAACTACACAGTAAATGGCAGCAGCATACAACTTATAGAGGTGTCACAAATTTCTCAGCAATCCACACAGATATCACTGGTCACTAAGAGTTACAAAAACCTTTTTTACTTTGTCTTCCTCATGAGTGTTTTATCTCCTTTTTGCGAACACAGTTTCTGATCTTCCTCAACAGCAGTCCCAACTCAGCCTGAAAACCTTTTCGCTTCTTCTGTTTGCAATGAGTTGTCAAGTCCCCAGAGTCTAAGTTAGAGGACCCCAATGACTTCTCACCTCAGAATTGTTCAATCACTTCTCCGAAGATTGTATCCTAATGGATTCATAAGCTGGCGTGACAGAATCTAACCAATATGATCCCAACTCTCTTGCATAGCCCCACACTTCTTAGAGGACTTTCTTTGCCCAAATTTACAACTTCACAGAGCAGTTTCCCTTCAGCTTTATTGAGCTGAGAAATGTCCTGGGTTCCTCTGAGCACCAACATCCTAGCAATATTGAGCAAATAATCCCTCTGAAACTTCTCTGAACTCAAGCTGCACAAAGCTAACGATAGCACTTCATCTGCATTGAGCTGACAGATTTCTGCTATCTCTTCAGTTTTGAATTAATCTGTCTTGTGATCTCCTTTTCATGAGAAAAACCCAGATCCTGTGCTTGTGTTTTTGTGCTGTACATCAAATCACATGAGCAAACATTTTATACCATCTCCCCACGTTCAATGCTTTCAATCATCTTTATGGGATTGAAATTGGATGAATTTTTAGGAGTAAAGTAACAGGTCATGCAGAATGCTTGATGTTATGTAGAGTCAAAGAACTATCATGTTAATTACAATGGTCCAACAATCAATCACTTGTCAGGGATTGATTAACTTCATCAGTTAACTTATTTCAGATAGTAAAATATATATTTTTTGAAGCTGACAAGACAGCAACTTGGTAAGTGTATAAAGCTTGAAGCCACAAAGCAGACCAAATGCTAGGCTCTGTTGCAACATTATGTACACATAACCCATGAAGTTTTTAAAGATGATCTCTCTTAAAGACGAGGTACACAAGTAGTATCCCACTGCTTTCCAAAAGAATGTTTCACTATTTACAATCACAATTGAACCTACATATATGATCATTTGCTGATACCAAAGTTTTGGTAACTTTGGTAAGGAAATTTTATTGATTGCATTCAAACACAAATACAATCTGTCATTCTATTTTTTTTGTTTGGGATCTCAGAGGTAATACGATAGAAATGGGAGGCAGTTGGAAAACTGAAACAAGCCTAATTTGTCGTTGGCTGTACATCAACATTCCTTCTTTGGGTATAATGGACCTCATAGTATCTTGGTTCCATTCACATTCTTGTTTTCTACCTAGACTTCCAAACGGCCTTTGACAAGGTGCCTCACGGGAGGCTGCTGAGTCAGGTGATGGCCCATGGTGTTTGAGATGACCTACTGGCATGGATTGGGAATTGGCTGTCTGACAGAAGGGAGAGGGTTAGGATAGTTAATTCTTTTTTGAATGGCAGCTAGTGACAAGTGGTGTCTCGCACTGTTCAGTGTTGTGGCTGCAGCTGTTCACTTTATATATTAATGATCTGGACGAAGAGCCTGGGGCATTCTGGCGAAATTTGCTGATGACACGAAGTTAGGTGTTCTAGCAGGTAGTACTGAGGAGGAGAGGCTACAGAAAGATTTAGACAGTTTAGGAGAGTGGTCCACGAAATGGCTAATGAAATTCAATGTGAGCGAATGCACTTTGGAAAAAAGAACATAGGCATGGACTATTTTCTAAACAGTGAGAAAATTCATAAAGCCAAACTACAAAGAGATCTGGGAGGGCTAATACAGGATTCTCTAAAGGTTGACTTGCAGGTTGAGTCCGTGGTGAAGAAAGCAAATGTAATGTTGCTCTTTATCTCAAGAGGATTGGAATGCAATTGCACTGATGTGCTACTGAGACTTTATAAAGCTCTGGTTAGGCCCCATTTAGAATACTGTGTCCAGTTTTGAGCCCCCCACCTCAGGAAGGACATAGTGGCACTGGAGCCTGTCCAGTGGAGATTCACATGGATGATCCCTGGAATGGTAGGTCTAAAATACAAAGAACAGCTGAGGATCCTGGGATTGTATTCATTAGAGTTTAGAAGATTCAGGGGAGATCTAATAGAAACTTACAAGATAATACATGGCTTAGAAAGGGTGGACACTGGGAAATTGTTTCCAAAAGGTGGGGATACTAGGACCCATGGGCACAGCCTTAGAATTAGAGGGGGTCAATTTAAAACAGAAGTGAGGAGACATTTCTTCAGCCAGAGAGTGGTGGGCCTCTGGAATTCATTGCCATGGAGCGCAGTGGAGGCCAGGGCATTAAATGTCTTCAAGACAGAGATTGGTAAATTCTTAATCTCGCAAGGAGTTAAGGGATATGGGGTGAGTGCGGGTAAGTGGAGTTGAAATGTCCATCAGATATGATTGAATGGTGGAGTGGATTTGATGGGCCTAATGGCCTTACTTCCACTCCTATTTCTTATGGTCTTATGATCTTATCTCAGTTGGTCACTGTGGGATCCTAAATGTGGAAGTATTCTCTTACTTGTAAGTTTAGCGATATTTTACCATCTTTTGTGAAGCTTTACAAGTTTTGAGTTTTACAAAGAGTACTTTGTGTGCAAATTAGTAAATGGTACACATTAGCCTGTCAAACAGGAGCTGAGCTCATGATGGAATGATTCAACTTAGATATAACATAACAATAGATTTTGCTTTTTCTGTCTCTACCTAAGGATAAAATTCTTGACAATGGAATTCATGCGTTCAGCTAAACTGTTGGAACTGGAATAATGTGGAGAATGAAAAATCAGATTGAGACACTATTTCTGACAAATGTACCATGTCAATATGGAGAACATCTTCAAGTCTGGTGTTAGTGAAGTCAACATGCAGATTCAAGTTTATAGCTTGTTCTAACCTCCTCTGTGAATCCAATGTGACCATCAGGCTATTTGGTTCATGCCTAATCTCACAGTCATAAGCCTTGGATTTTTAATCAGGAGATACTACAATCTTGGCTGTCCACTGGTCAAAAGTTTTCAGCAAATCAGCAGTTGTTTCTGGTTAGTCTCCCCTACAAATCTTTTGCCAAATCGATGTCTATAAAGTGCATGGCTCTGAATGTTAAGGAGAATGTTTCCTGCTCAAAGTTTCAGTACTTGGACTGAGTTACAGGTAGTAATTTTAAGGCAAATTCAAGCAGTTTACCATAGTAGTCAGCACACTGCAAGACCTTTCTGTGAAGCATTTATCTCCAAGCTGATTGCCTCTCTGAAGGTGTACAAAATGTGTTCGCTACTTCCAATTTAGTAATTGTTTCAATGCTTCAAAAAGGCATTTAGTGGTCCTCATTCCTTTTAAAAGGTACTTTTCTTCTCAATAATTCCCTTGATGCTGATGATGGTGACACATCTGCAATTGCTGGTCCAAGAATATCTACAATTTAGAGCATCAGTGGCATCCAGACAGATTGATTGTTCTTGTACTCAAATCTATCGATCCCACATCATGGAATTAGTGAATCGTTGTGTGTTGAAAATTTTATATTCATAGATTTCACCATTATTTCTCATTTTTAAAATTGAATTAGAGTAGTATATTGGCTGTTGCCCCGGTGTCAATCTTAGCTAACAACAAACAGTCAGTAGTTTTCTGAAGCCAGATGATTGAAACTTTGTAAACACTTTGGACAGACTGAGGGCACTAACATTTTCCAGGAGTTCCACCCTGTGAAACATGTGTTTACCACTATTTATCCCAATGTGTGTATCACTTCACATAAATGCTTCTGGCCGGATACTAGATAGCCTCTACAGCAGCTTGAAAGTATTCCTTATATGTCATCGGTTATGCTGAGTTTCTCCAACAATTTCTGTTTTAGTTTTATATTTCCAGTGTCCACAGTTCTTTAGTTTCTGTTAAGATTGTTAATCATGGGATTCACCTGTAGATTACCTTGCTTTCTGACTATTCAAGTACGGTAGGCCTCATCAGCATGATGTGTCCTCTGTACTCGAGAGTGTGTAGTGCTGGAAAAGCACAGAAGGTCATGCAGCATCCGAGGAGCAGGAGAATCAAAGTTTCAGGCAGGAGCCCTTCATCAGGATGCTGCAAGACCTGCTGTGCTTTTCCAGCACCACACACTCTTGACTCTGATCTTCAGCATCTGCAGTCCTCACTTTGTCCTAGTATCCTATGTACTGTCATCATATTATGTTAACAATCATAGTCTAATAATCAATCACTTTTCAGAGATTAATTTGTTTACTTAAAACAGCAAAACACATTATAAGTTATGAAGCTGATGTTATAGGAAATAAACTGATTTCTATATGTACAGTTTGCAAAGAAAGAGTGTCTCACAACATGTGTGCACACAGCAACTGAAATCATTAAGGTCAAGGTACATACAACTGATACATTTATGTTTCCTTAGTATTAAGTTTCCTGCGTATGCCCATGACGGGCCTATAAATGTTAACATCTGCTCTGAAAGTCTTCTGTGCTGAACAATTAACATGCTTAGCTCAGTTTTCTGTTTTTTTCTGTGGAGATATTGGCTCTCCTGAATATCACCAATAAAATGTGAAAGTTTGTTTGCAATGTATTTTGGAGCCAGATGAATTAGGACTAAGACCCTATGGAAAAGTGCCTGAGCTTGATCCTGTTAATTCTTATTGTGCTATGGCCAATCCAAATTAGTTTGGAACATACTGATGAGTTGCCTCAGGATGTCCACTTGGTGATCACTGTTTGTCAGAGTTATTTTTATAAGGCCTGACACCCAATCTGGGACAAGCTATGGGATTCCAATTTCCGAAACGTGATGTGTTCATTAAATGTATGCCTGAAGAAAGGTCTAAAACAATATTTTCACTTAAATGTTTAACATAATTGGTGTCAAATATTGTTTTAAATTTTTGTGCAAAGAAGACAGAAAAAAGGATAGTGAAGATAATTACTCAGCGATCCATTGGAAGAGAATGTCAAATCAAGTCATCTACTTTTAAAAAAAGGTGATAATGCTCTGACTTACTTGAAACTACTTCACTTTGGAATCTCTGCTTCCCTTCAATCAAAAAGTTCTTACTAATCAACCTGAACTGACAATGGACATGTTATAAATTACAGCACTTTTTTGATAGACACTTTAGAGCTTAATCTGCTAAAGAGACCATTTAAAGAAAGGCTTTTTATCTTTTGATTCAGCACATAACTTGTGTAATTTTTGCAGATCTCTAGAAAATATAATACAAAGTAATTTAAACAAGTTTATTTTAATGTATGATAAAAAGCTGTGTGACTGAATTTCAAATGTGATAGGAACATGAATTATGCAAATCTGCTCTTTGAGGTTCAAAAGCTCTTCCTGAGCTGTGGACAAAGAAAGCTCATTTATAGTTCTGAATTATGATAGGCCAGAACTTCAACAACTGAAGGTTATAAAGAAACCAATCACCATCATGTTACATATATAAATGCAGCTTACCAAATCAGTGTCTGGCATATAATTATATTTTCTGTCAGGGTTTAATAACCTTTTGTTTTATTGAGTGTGCTTAATGTATTGCCAGCTATTTTGTAAACTCATTTCCAAGCACTGGTGCAAAGATTGTATCATAGCTCCTACGTCTGTTCGCTTTCAAATTAAAAACGCTGCACTGTGATTTGAAGTTTCTGAATGCTGGTCTCAGACGTGTTGACACTGAAAACATCTTTTCAAATTATATTTGGCAAGTCTTAGTATTTGTGCCCTTTCAGTGGCATCTCAGTCAATCCGTGCAAAGTAAAACCAGATCAATATTGCACCAATTGCTCCATTAATCCTCAGTCTCTCTCATCTTTCCAGATGTCTGTTGACTGTTGTTCCCTTGAAACAGATAATTGATTTTTCAAAGTAATAACTGCAGAAACTTAGCCGAGTCTCATTTTCCTTCAGGTTACTATCACGCTTCAAAAGATCACCTTATTTCCCTATTTCAAAATTATATATATAATTAATATAATGGAGAAACATAATCCATGGTGTATCCCAGGAACATAATCAGATCATTGACTCTCAGCAAAACAATATCAGGATGGAAATCCTAAGATTTTCAATGATTATGGTATTAAGAAGATATTAAATGGGAGGGTTAGGGAGGGATATTTCTTTGGTTGATATCGCTTTCACCTTTGAAAAATGAGATTTATCTTAGATGTTAATTTAGGGAGGAAAAGACCATGAGTTAATAATAGATGAGTTTCTGTCATTCAATTCAAACAACACAAAAGGCGTACTTTAAAGTAATAATTTTAGAAAAACAACTTGCTTTTATACAGTTACATTATCAATACATGCCAATACATGTCACAACAATTGAACTTGCTTTGATGTGTACCGTGTTTCCCTGATTGACAAACATTGGACTTACACACAATGCACACTTATACTTATGAACACAATCTCACACGGGTTTAGTTTTTAAGTGCGGGCACATAAACATTTTCCTGTACTTGCAAACAGCTGCCTTACATTATCTTGCACAGTATTCCAACTTGCATACAAATGAGCTTGCAAATAGGCTCCAGAACAGAACCCTTTCACAATCAGGGGACTCTGTCAACAAATGTGTAAGCTAGGTTGTGTACCACAAATCCCACAAAAGAAATCAAAGGCCCAAGAACCATTAGAATGGCTGCATTCAATTCTAATTAAATTGAAACCTGACCATTTCCCTGGATACATTTTTTACACTGAGGAACTAGAAGTATCTCATCGGAGTAATCTTTACAGAGTTTAGTAAGGAGGATATCTTTTAGATAACTCTGTAGGATCATATTACACTATTGGGAAAAAAGACATGTCTCCAAGAGTCAAGTGTGAAGGTTAGAAAACAGATGAAGGTTAGTGAATAAGTGAATTATCAGTTGCAAAAATCAAATATTTAATTATCCATGAATAAATGAATGGATGGTATTGTAATGGGGTAAGGGGCTGAGTTAAATGAGTAAGAGAGTAGAGTGAGTGAGGTTCATGTATTGAGTGTTAGAGATCAGCGGGGAGGTTGAAGAGGAAATCGGGGAGTCGGTGTGGGTGAACAGGACTCGGTTGGTTGAGTATTCAGGAGTTGGACTAGGGTTCTTCTGCCTAACATTTCATGAGTAATTATCCTGGGCAGATTTGTTGAAACTGTCCAAACTTCCTAACTCCAACTGAGTTAGAGTGCAGAGGGGGAAAGGATTTGCTGACCAAAAGTTCAAATTTCTGAGGCAATTCCCATAGAGTCAGTCCATCTGGACTTCAATGGGGCCCCAACTGACATTTTGATTTATATGCCCATGTTGGACAACGAAGAAACTGAAAGATCTAGGCCATTGAGTCAATAACTTTGTAATGCTGGCTGAGAGATAAATATTAACCAAGGCACAATTCCTCAACTCCTTTATCAAATTATATCATAAGATATTTTCTGTCCATCTAAGAGGAACTCATAACACAATTACTCTTTTGTGGGAAAGTTAATGTATCAGTGCAAGCCAAAAACAAAGCGTACTGTTCAACTACCATTCTATCTGTATCTCACCTATTCAATGCAACATTCCTCATGGAGGTACTAGTTAGAAGTGATATCTATAATTCTTCAAGGTGGATAAGAATAATGTTTAATTCTGATGTTAAATAGCATTGTGATGATAGAAGCAAACGTAACTGTTCTTAGTCAGCACAATTCCTAATCAATGTTCCCGTGCCTGCTGCAATGAACCAACCATGAATGGATGAAGTAAAATGATGGGGAGAAATAAACACAGAGACTGTGGAATTAAGAATAGAATAGAAAGACAAAGAAACTGGGGAAAAAAGGATAAAGTTTATTCCAATGAGGAGAATTGCATTGCATATTAGTTGTTGAGGAGAAAGTGAGGACTGCAGATGCTGGAGACCCGAGTTAAAAAATGTGGTGCTGGAAAAACACAGCAGGCCAGGCAGCATCCGAAGAGCAGGAGAATCGATGTTTCGGGCATAAGCCCTTCTTACCAGTCATTGGACTACTTTTGAGGTTTATTCAAAATTATGTTGGTAAGGTTTTGCTATGGCCTGACCCTTTTCAAACATGGACAAAGGAGCTGAACATCAAAGGTGAGATGAGAGTGACTGTTCTTGACATCAAGGCTTCATTTGATAAATGATTTGGAGGTGCCAGTGTTGGACTGGGGTGTACAAAGTTAAAAATCACACAACACCAGGTTATAGTCCAACAGGTTTAATTGGAAGCATTAGTTTTCAGAGCACCGCTCCTTCATCAGATGGATCATTTGATGAAGTGTGACATCAAATTGCTCAAACCAAATTACATTCTTTGGGAATCAGGATGGAACTCTGTCTGCTGATTGGATTCATACCTGGCATAAAGGAAAATAGTTATAATGGTTGCATTTCAGTCATCGCAGCTCCAGGACATCACGACAGCAGTTCTTCAGGGGTATGTCTTGTGGGATCAATGTTCAGTTGGTTTACCAATGATCATCACTACATTTATAAGATCAGAAATGGAGATGTAGACTAATGAATGCGCAATGTTCAACACCATTCACACCTTCTCAGATTTTGAAGCAGTCCTTGTCCAAATGCAGCAAGACCTGGACAAATTTTCTGGTTTGTGCTGAAAAAGTAACAAATAATATTCACACCACTCAATTGCCAGGCAATGATCATCTCCAACAAGACAGACTCTAAACATCATATTTAATGGAATTACTATATTGAATCCCACCTTATTAACATTTTGGAGTGACCTTAATGAAGACTGACTTGTACTAGCCATTTAAATACTCTAGCTACAAGAGCAGGTCAGAAGCAAGGAATCTGGTAATCATTAACTCACCTCTTGACTCCCCAAATTTTCCACCATCTGCATGGCACAAATCAAAACTGTGGTAGAATACTCTCCACTTGCCTGATAAGTTTCTAATATCACTCAAAAGGCTTGACATTACATCTATGACCATTTGTTCACTCTGCTACGAATGCACAGTAGCAGCAGTGTTTACCATCTACAAGATGCACTAAAGAAATTCACTGATGATCCTGAATCAGAACCTTCCAAACACGCAGCTACTATAATCTAGAGACAAAAGGGTAGCAGATATTTGGAAACACAACACCCTACAATTTCCCCTTCAAATTGCTCAAGACTTGGAAACACATTGGCATTCCTTCTCTGTCATAGGGAAAGAATTCTCGGATTTTGACCCTAATAGTATTGTGGATCTACCTGGGCTAAATGGACTGCAGCAGATTAAGAAATTGGCTCACTTCAAACTTCTCAAAGTCAATTAGGAATGTGCAATAAATATTTTACTCCAGTCAGCGATGCCCATATCCCAAAATGAATAAAAAAAGCAAACACTTACAGGCTACAGGCAAATGAACAACCACTTTATTGAAAGTAATGATTGAGGAGGAATGTTGGCCAGGGTATACGGATCTTCACTCTTAACTTCTGAAAAAGGTTGCAAGGTTATTTTACATTGTAATTTTATACTGAATTAACATTCTCAGTCAAATGTCAGCCTCATTACGACTTTTGCAGCAGTCCTGAACTTACTTGTCAAACCCAAGCATGCACAAACGGCTTAATTGAAACCAGAAGCTTGTATGCAAGAGCCAAGTGTTTGACTAACTGGTCTCTGCTAACATTCAATGAGTAGAAATATAGGTCCTAATCTTATCTTCAGGGCAATTCAATTGCTGGACAGACGTGTACTACATCATAAAGTTATCGAGTCAAATAGCATAGAAACAGACCCTTCGGTCCAACCAGTCTGTGCTGAACATAATCCCAAACTAAATTAGTCCCACCTGCTTGCTCCTGTCCCATTATCCCTCCAAACTTTTCCCATTCATGTACTTATCTGCAAGCGTGCATCAGAGCCGCCCCGCATTTGCCACGGGACTATGCCTACATCGGTAAAACTATAGGAATTCATTTTGTGTTTTAAAAACAGCAGCCGCAGCTTAAACCCACAGAATTCAGCAGCTGCCGGCCCGCCCACGTGACCGAGAGATTGGAGCCAGAGGACAGATCAAATCCATACGAGGCCAGACACTAACCATGACTCATAGACCGAAACTCCTGAGCTAATTAATATGGAAACCTATCTCCTAATCAAATCAAGGGACTGACTGAAACACACCCATATTCATCAATACAGAACCGTCCTGACACAAATGACAGGCATCCACCAGACAGGAACGAACAGACTAATACACACCAGCACCCCAAGGGAACAAAGGGGGGTGCTAGCCCCCAGCCCTCACAGAGAGAGACAAGCAGATAGTACCCGGACCCGTTTACATAATCCAATTAGCACCCTATTGTGTGTACATTGCAACTCTCCTGGGATGGCAGGAAACGCACCATTTGCACCTACTCCAGCGATGATGGGGCACTATCATCCCATTCAAACTCAAAATCCTCACATCCTGACAAAGAAAGGTATATAATGTGTAGCAGCGCGCGGGAACAGCAGAACAGCTGAGATTCGGACCTCGGTTGGTCTCCGCCGGTGTTACTGTAGCAATAAACGTTATCGATTGTTGAACCGCACTCTGGGCTCGGACTGATATCATTTCATCCGTGCTAACATATCCAAATGTCATTTAAACCTTGTAATTGTACCCACATCCAGCACTTCCTCAGGAAGTTCATTCCAAGTGCAAACCACATTCTGTGTAAAACAAATGTCTCTCATGTCTTTTTTAAATCTTTCTTTTCTTATGTTAAAAATGCGTCTTCTAGTCTTGAAATCCCCCATTCTATGCAAAAGACAACTACCATTAACCCTATCTATATCCATCATGATTTTATAAACCTCTGTAATGTCAAGTTTGCAAAAGGAAAAGTGTGAGTTTCGTGGGCATGTAGCATTTTTTACCTTCAGGTTGCCTCATATTTTTCTTTTTGTTTATCGACAGGAAATGCTGCAGCACAAGGCTGCAACTGAAGAAAGAACATTTAGATTCTCGTGGGAGGTAGGAGAGACCATGCGGTCTCTTCAGAGTTGGAGATTTAATCGTGGGGTTGGGAGATGGTGGTCAAGTTGAAGAATCTGATTGTGGGTGGAGAATGTCTGAGAAGATGACAGTGGGAGTCACATCTTTGGTGGGTCAAGGACTCTGATTAAGGCTGGGGTAGTAGACAGATCACAAAGAGTGGGTAGCAAGAAAACCATGTGTTGGGCAGGAAAGAAAGATTCTTACTTTTCCCACAAATACAGGCAGGGAAGACATTTACATTATAGATGTGACCTTTTTTACCTCCATTAAACCAGTAACTCAATTAAGGATGGCAATAAATGCTGGCTTAGCCAACAATTCTCTTGTTCCATGAATGTATAAAAGAAACATTGGAATTCCAGAAAAGAGCAACCTGTCCGGTTCTGATTAACAAAATACAATTATAACATAACCTAATTAATTTACCTAAATGACCAAATTGCCTCCTGAGAGCAGGTTGTTTGTTTGACCTTGTCCTATTTCCTTTAATAACAGAAAAGCAGATTGAGATGGGTTGGCCTCCTTTTTTTTTATTTTTAGCTCTTCAGCCTCTGATGCAAACCAAAACTACCTACTTCAGGGACAGAAATTAGCCCTAAAATATAGTTAAGGAACTATGAAGAGGGAGAACAGAGGAAACAATACATATAAATCTACAAAGAGGGAATTATGTCAATGAAATGTTATCAAAACAATAAACAATCACATCTTGCACAAAATAGGCGCTGTATATTCAATCATCTTGCAACTCAGGAAGGCTAGTGTTGCTTTTTAACCTTTACATACCATACTTCTTTCATGTCATTGTGTTTTATGCTGTATTCTGAAGTTGTATTTAATTAAGCTTTGGGAAACTATAAGAAAGGTTTCAGAATTTTTGGTCAGGAAATTAAAGGCAGAAATATGCCAATAACCAGCATACTCCTTTAATATATATGTCAGTTTGTCAAGGTTTTACAAGGCTATTAAACTTGTCTGATTAATGGTGACATCAGAGTCAAAGAGTGTGGTGGTGGAAACGTACAGCAGGTCTGGCAGTGTCCGAGGACCAGGAGACTCGACGTTTCAGACATAAGCCCTTCATCAGGAAGCGCTAATGATGGCATCAACCAATCAGATTTCTTGATATGAAACAAAAAATGTTCTAAGAAGCTAGCTCTGTGTACAACAATTGAATCAGTCGTTTCTCTCCGCTGTCTCCCAAAAATCCTGCAGATCTATTTTCCTCCAGTGCCCATCTAATTTTATTTTGAAATCATTGATTGTCTCTGCTTCCTCCATTCTTGTAGGTAATGAGTTCAAATCTCTAGAACTCTATCTATTTTATCCATACCTCTCCTAATTTTGAACCTTGATTAAGTTACCCCCCACCCCCCAATCTCCTTTCGCAACCAGAACTGGATGCTATTTCTCTCGTTGTGATCTAACCAACGTTTTATAGAAGTTCAACATCACTTCCCTGTATTTGTTTAGTTAGAGTGCCAGCAGAGACCTATAACTTCTTAAAGATTTGAATTCCCAGTGACCAAAATAAAACAATGTAAAGCATTAAATTTGAGAGTTTTAAGACTTTTATTGTAGCCAATAAAATAAAAACACCATTGACAAAACATTACTTTACTGTCTGAAACCACTGAAAAGATAGCCCTTATCACAGTCTTGACACAATTGATAATCACATTTATAATTATTTTTCAGCATGCTCTCCACCGCATTACAATCTTTAAAGGATAATTCACAGTTATTTCCAGATTTCTTTGGGCTCTTATATTTCCATTTTGCAGTTCAGTGACCATTGACTAGCACTTCTTGAATTAGAATTAGAATTAGAATTAGAATTAGAATCTCTACAGTATAGAAACAGGCCCTTCGGCCCAACAAGTCCACACCGACCCTCTGAAGAGTAACCAAGCCAGACCCATTCCCCTACCCTATATTTACCCCTGACTAATGCACCTAACATTATGGGCAATTTAGCATGGCCAATCCACCCTAACCTGCACATCTTTGGATTGTGGGAGGAAACTGGAGCACCTGGAGGAAACACATGCAGACATGGGGAGAATGTGCAAACTCCACATAGAGAGTCGCCCAAGGCAGAAATCAAACCCAGGTCCCTGGCGTTGTGAGGCAGCAGTGCTAACCACTGAGCTACCGTGATGCAAATATAACTTCATTCTTTTATAAGAATCTTGGCAGACTGACTATCAACAGTCAGACCAAATTCAGTGACTTTCCTTCCCAACCTCACCAGGAAAAATCTGTAAATGTCTGTTGATTGCCATGGGACTACCACAGGTCATGTTTCCTCTTATGTTTTGCTGAGCACTTGTATTCCTCTTCACACTATTAATGACAATGGTTGCAGGTTTCTGTTTTTGTGAGACCCCCCTCTCTTTCTCTTTGTTTCTGTCCAATCACTTGAAGACCAGAGTCTATCCACAGTCCAATTTAACCATATTGTGCCCTAGAGTAGAGTCATAGAGATCTACATCAAAGAGAAAGGTCCATCGGCACATTGCATTGTGCCAGTCAAAATCAACTATCTAACTATTCTAATCCCATTTTCCAGCTATTGCCCCATAGCCTTTTATGCCTTTGGATTCACAAATGTTCATCTACATATTCTTACATGCTATGAGGTTTTCGGTCTCTACCACCTTAACAGGGAGATTCCCACACTCTTTTTTTGGAAAATGCTTTGCCTCATATTTCCCAAAACCTTTTTGCCCCTTACATTAAAGCTATGCCTCCATCAAGGGGAAATGTTTCTTCCTGTTTACTCTATCTATCCACCTTATAAATTTATAAATCTCAATCGTGTCCCCTCTCAATCTGATCTGCTATAAGGAACATAATCCCTCTCTTCATAACTGAAACTGTAGGGAATCTAATCTAATCTGAAACTCTCCAGCCCAGGCAACATCCTGGTAAATCTCCTCTCCACCCTCTCCAGTGCAATCACATTGATTGTCCTGCCCAAGTGCATCACCTCATATTTATCCATATTGAATTCCATTTGCCACTCGTCAGCCCATGAGCCGGCCAGTCTATATACACTTGTAATTTAGGTCTATCCTCCTCTCTACCTACCATGCCCACCAATTTTTGTATCATCTGCTGTTGAATTTACCAATCAACATTTCTACATCCAAGTTTAAATTATTTATATAAACCACTCACAGCAGGGACCCCAACAGTGATCCCAGTTGAACCCCATTCGATACAGGCTTCCAGTCAGAAAAACATCCCTCAACTATCACCTCGACTTCCTGCCACATCCTGTGTTTTGTTTTATGTCAGCCTTATACAATGACTGTTATTTCCATACAAGAGAATAAGAATAAAATATTTTCTTTTGTCCAATTGCCACTTGTGTCGAGCTTCTCGGGAAGTTTTTTTTTTGTTTTGTCATGAATCCAATTGTGTCTTTTCTCTAAACCTTACCAAATTCTCATTATTAGTTACTTAACCTGCCCCACGTCATCCCTCTTATCCAACTCTCTCCCCACCTTACTGAGGGCCAATCCAGGAACATTTCATCATGGCCCGATGCCCTGAATTGATCTGGGTCCCCACACCATTTTAAAAGGGTCATTGTGTATGCGGAGAAGCACTTTTCAAACAGGACCTTTGCTGCACAGTTCCTGATGTTTGCCCTAGACATGGCAGTCAATGGGTATTTGGAATCTGACTTTGTGGGCAGGGACCTGGAACCCTGTTGAATGAACGGGCAGGCAGTCCTCTTCCTAGGATAGAGCCCATGATGCCACTTTGTGCCAGCTTGGTCTGAGGTTGCCATACAGGTCAGTGTAATCTCATCCATCTGGAGGAATGCCCAGCACCATTAGAAGAATGTCAATGACCTTCTCCCTTCCACCAGCATGAAATGCTATCTTCTTTTCATTGATAGCTCAAACCCACTCCATTTATGCTATCGTACCCAACTCTTTCAAGTCTCATGCTCTGCAACTCTCACAATTGCTGGCAACATCTTCCCTCTTTTGTACTCACCCATCCCAACTCACAGCATTACTAACACCGCATGCACTCTATTCCTCTCCCCACTCACTAGGGGCACCACATGACTTGCATCAACAATAACAGAATCACATTCATTTACTTTAATATCTGCCTGTCTCTCATTCCAGGAGAAAAACAACCCAGAACAAGGAGAAAGAGTCAAGACCAGTAGTGGGCTGCATCACATTTGGCACCTCACCCTTTATATGGAGATCATCATGCATTGACTAGCCCAAGTAACTCTGGACTGGTATCAGAGGCTACCATTGACCTCCTGTGTCAGGTCCCCTGAGCAAAGGCTTTCTCTCTTAGTTTGACTGAGGACAACTAATAACCATGACAAATGTCCTGGCTTTGTGTCTATTCTAAACATCATGACAATATTGGAGAACTGCAAGCCGAGTATTTCTGTTTGAGGGGGCGAAGTGCAAAAAAGGCAAGGCAAAACAATGCAACACATAGATGCTGTGAACATTCAGGTTGGCTCAGGCTGGGTAGATGCTATGATAATGGATGAATAGGCTGGTAAGGCAGCCTGGCCCAGTCCCTGAGCTGGGGGAGCGTCCCTGAGTGCACAGTGTCCTTGCTGCAGTATTGCAATGATGGTTGCTGGTACAGCCCGACTTGCAGCATTGAAGTGCAGAAATACTTTGTAAATGGTTTTGAAATGGAAGGCAGATGGAAAGTTATTTGACATGTTTTGTAAGAGTTGACTCCTACCATTGCAGACACATGGCTATAAGCGAATCAAAGCTGAAAACGAAGTATTCAGGGGTTTGTTACTTTTCAAAAGGACAGGTAGGGTGATGAGATAATTTGTTAGCATGGATTAGAATAAGAACAATTGCAAAAAATGATCTTCGATCAGAAGATGTAGAATTCATACAAGTGAAGATAAGAAATAACAAGGAGAAGAAGTCATTGCGTGGAGTAATCAATAGGTCCCTATAAACAGTAGCTATATAATAGGACAGAGAATAAATCAGGAGAGAATCAGTACATGAAAAACATTAATCATGGGTACTTTAACCTTCATGTAAGTTGAGAAAGTCAGATTGGCAGAGGTAGCCATGAGGAAGAATTCAATACTCCAAAGTATGGCCTCATTAAGGCCCTGTATCACTGCAGTAAGGCTTTCCAATTCAGAAGTTAAATCATTTCGCAATCAGGGCTAAGTTACTGTTTTGAATCTGATAGGACTCTGCTTCTTATCTTCACAGATGCTCTTCACAGATGCTGCCTTTCTGATTTTATTTCTTTTTATTTCAGATCACTGGCATTCACAACCGTTTGCTTGGTATTAAAGTTCTTTGGCTCTATCTCTCTTTCTTCCTTTAAGGCACTGCTTAAAGTCTAACTCTTTAACAAAACTATTGATCTCAAGGGCTATTATGACCAGGATGAATTTAGATGAAACATTACCTAATGAATATAAATTGCTATTGTGCACCTGGCTGTAGGATTCCACAAGGTACAGATAAACACTGTAAGGAGAAAGTTTTGTTTAATGTACGGAGAATGCATTGTCACTTGAGATTATTGTAGGCTTGTGTTAAAAAGATCTCAGTAAAGTTAATTGGATGCATCTGAAGTCATATTTATTAGGCCCTGCAATGCTGAACTGATGTACATTCCAACTAGTTTTTTTTTCTTATTTGAAGCATCTTGTAATCCCACTAGAAAATAAATCTTAAGTCTTAAGCACTCGCATCTTCCCTTGATAATTTCTCAATCCATAATTCCCTCAAGCTATATTTTGTGTACATTATTTTTTTCTTCTGACCTATAAAAGTGATGAAACATTTGACATATCTGAAGCTGATAAGCTTGTGTCCCACTGCACTTTCAGTTGCTCCCTCAGTTTTACTCAATGGGTCCACATTTGGGGCAGGTCTTGGTGTGTCAGCATTTTAGTGATTGTCACTCAGTTTCATTAAAATGTTTTGTCAGTTTTCTAAGATGGCAGCTAGTGCACAATGAAATAAGTTGCAGATTATTGATGAAAGCAACAGGTTTGATGCACCACATTTCCATTTTATGTTTCCTGTGTCTTAACATATTTTGATGAATACTATTGATAAGAACACAGACTGGTAGTTACTCATTTTATTATTTCATCAAAGTATGTCCCTTAAATGTCGAACATTCAAATAAGTTCATTCCTCAAAATCTCCTTAAATTTTGGCATTCTTCATTCTACCTGAATATTAAAGTCTAAATGGGAGAGCCTGCAAGGTTACAAAGCAGTAGCACTCATTTTAATGAGTCTAAACAATTACTGGCACTTTGATGGATGCGCATGCATTAAATAGATATATTACATCATTCTATTATTTACTTCAATTTGCAGAGATTAGAACATCAAGCTCACAAATTAACATCCCATCCTCCAACTAGGCTAGTATGTGATAGACATAGCACTAAACCAGGAGAAAGTGAGGACTGCAGATGCTGGAGATCAGAGCTGAAAATGTGTTGCTGGAAAAGCGCAGCAGGTCAGGCAGCATCCAAGGAGCAGGAGAATTGACGTTTTGGGCATGAGCCCTTCTTCAGGAATCTGATTCCTGAAGAAGGACTCATCCCCAAAACGTCAATTCTCCTGCTCCTTGGATGCTGCCTGACCTGCTGCGCTTTTTCAGCAACACATTTATAGCACTAAGCCACCAATTCTTCCAAATAAATTACCAAAAATTAGCTGGACCTATCACAACCACGTGACCACATAGCTCATGGATGGGTAGATATCAGAAACCATTTAAACTAGCATGACCAAAACACATGTGTGTATGTTTAATCGATTTCATCAATCTCCTCCTCAGAATTTCGTCGAGAGTGCCTTCTGCTCTCCCAACTCTGGCCTTCTCTTCTGTCCCTACCACCTTCACTCTAACATCAGCAGTAGTACCTTCAACTTCAATACTGTTCCCTTGAAACCTTTCTGACATATCACTACCTTGCCATCCTCTTTTTAAAAAAGAAACCCACTGCCTTTATAATAGGATAGAATAGCAAATTACTGTCACATGTAGTTTTACAAAAAAAAGTGAAAAGTTTTATAACAGCACATAACAGCACCTAAATAAATGACAGATGTCACAAATAGCAAGTAATAAAAAGTAAAAGTTCAATTAATGACTCCTGGGTTCAAGGTACGCTGGAAAACTGGGCTGAAATGGCTCCACCATATTGAGATATGATCTCCACACTGAGACAACACCTCCACGCCAGCACTAGATCTCCACACCAGGCCGTTGGAACACCTGGAAGCCACCTCCAATGCAAGGACGAGACCTCCATGCCAGGACTAGACCTTCATACTGAGCTGCTGGAATACTTGGAATCCACCAAAGAAGACCTCCCCGATAGGACAAGATCTTTACCCGGGACAAGAACATGACTCCAGGAAGTAAAGCAGATAGAGTAGACAAGCTCCAGGTTCCTGCAACATTGTGCATTACTCCACCTGCAACATGATAAAATATTTAGAGTCACGAACATTAACCTGCACTCCAAAAGACAGACCTAAGCCATGCTGTAACTGAAACTCAGGAAATGACAGGCACGTTACCAAGTCACAATGTATTATTATTTTTTCTTTATATCACAGAGGAGCAGGAAAATCTAAATAGGGAGCCACATTGCTGAGACATATAAAAAGGCGATGATGAAATTAAATTGACCTTTTCTTTTGGCAGTTGTTGACAGATCATCTCTAGATTTTCAGAAGATTTGCGTTTTATTTCATGGATAAAAATAACGTTATTGCTTCCCGTTTTTTTATTGCAGCAGTTGTGTTTCACAATCAGTTCAGACCCAGACCAATGTAACATTTTGTCCTATATCTTCATCTGGATGCTTGTAATGCTATAGTATTAATCACTACTGCTTGGCTGAAAGTTCTAAAGAAGCCCAACAACAAATGTAACTCATACACCTTTCAACTTTTAAAAACAGTCTGCTCCTTTTAAAGTGAGACCACATTTGGTCCACAGATGCTACTGCTACATTTTTGTAATACAAAGGAGAAGGTGTAATATGAGCAAGTCATAGGAAAGAAGATTCTCAATTTCATGTATCCAACCATAGCGATCTTAAACTTGGCGGTCCACAGGAAGAGAGTAACCATGACTTTGCAGATGGCTAGAAGATCCACAAGTTACACTCTGAGAAGATATTGAAGCAGATGGCCAGAAAGGAGTTTTCAAATGACATCTGCCACCAATACTTCACATAACCATCGGTTACACATCAGCAGTCCATAGCAGTCAGGACTCAGGCTTAATATTCAGATATTCTATCTCACCCTCATCGATAATACCAACCTAACACTTATGTCTTGCAACATGCACATACTTCCAGCTTTTTAGGTGCCAGATACTTCACCTCAATATATTGCAACACTCATGCACTGGTCTCTATTTTTAGGGAGGTTATATTCAGCTCATGGTGTTGGCTGCAGAAGAAATCATTGCATCTGATCCTCTATCTAAGTATATGTAACTAATAGTAATATGTGCCTATTCTTAAGTATAGTTGAAAGCCTTATAAAGGACCCTTATGTAAATCAGATATAACATAACTAGCTATCAAGTACTCAGTAATGAAGGTATTCTATTTATCAAGATTAAGCTTTTCTTCTGCCAAAGACTTTGTATGAGTATCCTTCCCCACTTGGTATGACTAAATTAGACTAATGCCAATAGGAGGGGATCTCAGATGGTTCCAGTGGTTATGACTACAATAGACAATTTTTTCATAAATACCATACTAACAGAACAGATATCCAAAAGTACAGGCCAGATTTTCCAAGGAGTGGCAATAATACACAAGACTGAATCCAGAACAGGACTTTTATCAGCCAAAGAATGCAGCTTCTGAAAAGATTGCTGTTGACAGATCAATGGTGAAGTTACATTTTTGTTTGGGGAGCAGATTGTTGGACTACCTACCAAAAGTCTTTTTGTCCCAAAGCTCAATGCCCATATTTTTGACCCAAGAGAACTCCTGTGGAGGGAAAACAATTAACAGGTGTGAAACTTGAAAGGGTTCAGGAAAGGTTGACAATGACGTTGCCAGGGTTGGTGAGCTTGAGCTGTACAGAGAGGCTGAAAAGGATGGGGGTGTTTTCCCTGGAGCGCGGAGGCTGAAGGATAGGCTTATAGAGGTTTATAAAATCATGTGGGGCTTGGATAGGATAAACAGACAAGGCCTTTTCCCTGGGGTGGAGGAGTTCAGAACTAGAGGACAGAGGTTTAGGGTGAGAGGGGAAAAATTTAAAAGGGACCTAAAGGGGCAATGTTTTCATGCAGAGGGTGGTGTGTGCATGGAATGAGCTGCCAGAGGAAGTGGTGGAGGCTGGGACAACTATAACATTTAAAAGGTGCCTGGATGAATATATGAATAAGAAAAGTTTAGAGGGATACAGGACAACTGCTGGCAAATGGGACTAGATTAATTTAGGATACCTGGTCGACATGGGCAAGTTGGACTGAAGGGTCTGTTTCCATGCTGTAGATCTTCATGACTGTATGATTCTATTTCAGGATTCAAAATGGAGTCTGTGAGTGAACTCTTCATTAAAAATCTGGAACGGCAACTAGTTGGTTGGAAGTTTGTTTCTCACAACTTGGAGATGAACAGCATAGCCTTCAGAGACATATCCTACCCATAAAGGCTAAGATTGGCTTGATTAAAAACAATGCAGACATTCAGTGAGAAACGTTTTCTCATATAGAGCTTTCAAAATGACCATTCATCTGCTTCCAGAACAATCACTTTCGACAATATTCATAAAATCATCAAATCAAAATTCCAACCGCAGGTTTACTGGCTTATCAAAAAGACAGGAGAAATATAATCATGGACAGACAGGAACAACACTAAATGTTCCCAAAACGTTTTGAAGAAGCTTCAATCTGCGGTACACAAATTTCTGGAAATACTCCTTTCAGCACTGATGGAACCACATTGATTGCAGACGAGACCAGAATCCTGAAGAGATGAGCAGAGCAGTTTGACAGAGTTCTGAAACATCTCTCAACAATCAATAATGAGCAATTGCCCACTTTCCCCTAATTAAAATCAAAATGTGACTCACTGACTGATATGAAAGCAATTAGTCTCCTGTCAAGCAGCAAGGCACCAGGATCAGGCAGATGAAATATAGAAAAACAGGATGCTCAAACTCACTAACAAAGTCACCAAATAATTACAAGTAAAATAGAACCAAGAAGCTGTTCCTTGGCAACTAGAAAATATACCAATTAACCACATTCATAAAAAGAAGAGAAATCAGTGAACTTGCAATACACGTTGAGAAATCTCATTATTGCAGGGAAAATTCTTGCATGAATGGCATGGCTACAAAAACTGTTTACTCCAGTCCGATGCAAAAGTGCAAAGAGAACAATATCCAAACCACGGCTTATGAGAGAAGTTAAAGATTGTATTAGATACAAAAATAAAAAGAGGCAGACAAAGGGCTGAGAAGTGGCAGATGGTGTTTAATTGAGATAAATGTGAGGTTTGGGAAAGCAAATCTTAGCATGACTTATACACTTAATTGTAATGTCCTTGGGAGTGTTGCTGAACAATGAGACCTTGGAGTGCAGGTTCATAGCTCCTTGAAAGTTGAGTCGCATGTAGGTAGGATAGTGAAGAAGGTGTTTGGTATGCTTTCCTTTATTGGTCAGGATATTAAGTACAGGAGTTGGGAGATCATGGCTGTACAGGACATTGGTTAGGCCACTTTTGGAATGTTGCATGCAATTCTGGTCTTCTTCCTATTGGAAGGATGTTGTGAAACTTGAAAAGGTTCAGAAAAGATTTACAAGAATGTTGCCAGGGTTGGACGATTTGAGCTATAGGGAGAGGTTGAATAGGCTGGGCTGTTTTGCCTGGAGCATCAGAGGCTGAATAGAGGTTTACAAAATCATGAGGGGTGTGGATAGGATAAATAGACAAAATCTCTTCCCTGGCGTGGGAGAGTCCAGAAATTGAGGGCATAGGTTTAGGGTGAGAGGGGAAAGATATAAAAAAGATCTAAGGGGCAACTTTTTCATGCAGAGGGTGGTACGTGTATGGAATGAGCTGCCAGAGGAAGTGGTGAAGGCTGGTACAATTGAAACATTTAAAAGGCATCTGGATGGATATATGAATAGGAAGGGTTTGGAGGGATATGGGCAAGGTGCTGGCAGATGGGACTAGATTGGGTTGGGATATCTCGTTGGCATGGAAGAGTTGGACTGAAGAGTTTGTTTCCATGCTATACATCTCCATGCCTCTGTGACTCTAAATTAGCAGAAGGAAAATAATAGAATTGAGGATTGGGAACAGTTTAAAGGTCAACAAAAGAGGGCCAAGGTACTGATTAAGAAGGGGAAAATAGAGTATGAGAGTAAGCTTGAGAAGAACATAAGAGCTAACTGTAAAACTTTCTACATGAGTGAAGAGAAATAAAAATATGGTGAAAACTAATGTAGTCACAAATGGGGGAATGTAAAATGTGGAACAAAGATATGGATGATAATCAAAATTCATAATTTACTTTTGTTTTCACAAAGGAGGACATGAATAGTGTACTGGAAATGGTAGGGATCACATGGTTAAGTGAAAAGGAGGAACTGAAGAAAATCTTATTAGTCATGAAATGGTGTTGGAGAAATTGATGGGACTACAGGCTGATGAATACCCAGGGCTTGATAATCTATATCCTAAGGGAATTAAAGGAAGTGACTCTAGAAATACAGTAATGGGTATGTTGGTGGTTGTCAACTTCAAAGATCCCTTAGACTCAGCAACAGTTCCCAGATTGGAGAGTAGCTAATGTAACCCCAAAAAAGGGAGGCAGAGAGAAAACAGAGAATTATAGACTAGTGGGTCTACTGCTGACAGTGGGATGATGCAATGTCCATTATCAAGGATTTTGTAGCACAGCATGTAGAAAACAGTACTAGAATCAGACACAGACAGCAGAGACTTACAAAAGGGAATTCATGCTAAACAAATCTACTGTAATTCTTTGAGAATATAACTAATAAATTATTTGGAAGGGTAGCGGTGGGTGTGGTTAATTTGGATTTTGAGAAGACTTTCAACAAGGTCTCACATAAGAGATCAATGTGTAAAATTTCTGTTTCATAGACAGGATACAAAGAGGAGGAATGATTGAGTTTTTGTCTGAATGAGAGACAGTGATTAGTCAGGCACTATAGGATCAGGACGGGGACCCCAATTATTTACACTATATGATATTGACTTAGATTAGGGAACTGAATGTAAAATCTCAAAATTTGCAGGTGTCACAAAGTTGGGTGAAGGGTGAGCCGTGAGGAGGAAACAGAGATGGTGTAGTGTGATTTGGACAGATGAGTGAGTGAGAAAATACATGGCAGATGCAGAATTATATGGATAAATGTGAAGTTATCCATTTTGATAGCAAAAATAGGAAAGCAGATGATTATTTGAGTTGGTGTAAATTAAGAGAGGGGAATGTTCAAAGAGACCTGGGTGTTCTCATGCAAGTAAGTGCACAGTTGCAGCAGGTAATAAAGAAGGCAAACTGTACTTTGGCTGTCATAGTAAGAGGATTCAAGTACCAGAACAATGATGACTTGCTGCAATTATGCAGAACATTGGTAAGGCCACACCTGGACTACTGTGTATAGTTTTGGTCTCCTTATCGAAGGAAGGATGTTCTTGCTATAGAGGGAATGCATCAATGGTTTACCAAATTGCTTCCTAGGATGGTAGGACTTACCTTTGAGGGGAGGTTTAGTTATTTAGGATTTTATTCACTGAAATTCTGAAAATTGTGGGGGATCTCATTGAAATCCATAAAGTTCAAACAAGACTGTAGAGGCTAGATGGAGGAAGAATGTTCCCGATGGTGGGCAATTCCAGAATCTGAGGCCATAGCTTAAGGATAAGGGATAAACATTTTAGCCATTCCTGTACCTGTACTCAACTCCTCCAGCGATGAAGGCCATCATTTGCCTTCTTCACCGCTTGTTGCACCTGTATGTTTCAGTGACTGATGTATATGGGAAATCAGGTCTCATTGCACATCTTCTTCCCAATCTATTGCCTTTCAGATTATAATCTGCCTTTCTAATTTTGCTACCAAAGCTTATAGTCACATTTATCCACATTGTATTTCATCTGCTATGCATTTGCCCACTCACTGACTGTGGCTGTTAATCTGATTAAATCAGCCAACCTTGGCTGGCATGTAAAAAGGGTGAGTGTCAAAGATACCGGCACTCTGACTTTGTATGAGGCATTATTATAGTCAAGGACTGTTCACATGTAAATAAGGGGTGATATGATGTTTTGATACCTGCCTCTGTGGAGTAATTTCAGTGACTTGCTGGTGAATGTGCCATAATGGAGACTTTGTTATAAATTAATTATTGCGATGTGGATATAGCAATTGCCCATTCTTAGTTGCCCTTGAAAGGGTGGTGGTGAACTGCCTTCTTGAACTGCTGTAGTTACAGCCACAATGCCATTAGAGAGAAAGTTCCAGGACTTTGACCCAGCAACACTGGTACAGCGGTGATATATTTCAAAATTCAAGCTAGTAATTGGAGGGGAACTTGCAGGTGATGGTGTTGCCTTGCATTTACTGTCCTTGTTCTTCTAGGTGGAAGTGGTTGTGGATTTGGAAGGTGCTGATTAAGGAACTTTGGTAAATTTCTTCAATTCAGCTTGTAGATGATATACACTGCTGCTACAGAATACCAGATACTTATGAATGCGGGGCCTGTTAAGTAGGCTGCTTTGATATGGATGGTGTCAAGTTTCTTGAGTGTTGTTGGACATGCATTCATCCAGGCAAATGTAGAATGTTCCATCACATGCCTGACTTGTGCCTTGTAGGTGGTGGCCAGGCTTTAGGCAGCCAGAAGGAGTCATTTGCTGCAGGATTCCTTGCCCTTGATTTGCTCTTGTAGCCACCATAGTTATATGGCAAATCGATTTGAGTTTTTGATCAATGGGAAGCTCCTAGGATGTTGGTAATGAAGGAAGTCAGTGATGGTAACACCATTGAATGTCTTGGGATGATGATTAGATTCCCTGTTTTTGGAAATAGCCATTGCCTGGCCTTTGAGTATTGTGACTGTTACTTGCCACTTTTCAGCCCAGGTCTGAAAATTGCCACATTTAGACATGGACTGCTGCGGTATATGAGGAGTCTTTGCAGCAAATTCATCACCTCTTTTGCATAGAAGATTCACATTAGATAACAGGAAACACGAAGTCCACAGGCTCAGACATATAAGCTCCTCCTCTATGCCAGCAATACAGTTGGTATGGTGGCTCAGTGGTTAGCACTGTTGCCTCACGGCACTAGGGAATGTGTTCAATTCCAGCCTTGGGCGGCTATTTGCACATTCTTCCTCTGTCTGCATGGATATGCTCTGGTTTCCTCCCATAGTCAAAAAATATGCAGGTTAGGCGGATTGGCTATGCTAAATTGCCCATAGTGTCCAAGGATGGGTTGGATCTGGATGGGATGCTCTTCAAAGAGTCGGTGTGGACTTGATGGGCCAAATGTCCTATTGCCACACTAGAGGGATTCTATTCTACGTCTGTGTCCAACACATCCACAATAATTTTTTTCATGTTTGAGATGAGTTTTGTGAGATATTGCATTCTGGGTCCCTTCACGAGCCCACTCACAAGCATTTTATATTTCCCATTCACAAGCATTTTATGTTTATTCATTCATAACTCCTTTACAAACTCATTCACAAGTGAACATCACGTTCCCGTTTCATTCATTCATAACTCCCTCCTATTACACTGTTTCATTCATTCATTCATTCATTCATAAAACCACAGTTCTACTATATATAGTATATTCTACTATCATAAAATAGACCAAATTAAAACAACCCTTTCTAATCAAAACAAACCTTTCAAACCGATTACTGCATTTTCACCCTTATCAGCCCTTGTGTAAGTAGTGTTTAGGCTAATTTACCTCTGAATAAGTGTAGCATATTCAGAACAATATTATCTCCACCAACATATCTCCAGAAAATATTATAATAATAATCAGCCCTTACCAACTGGCTCTCGGACTTGAAACATTAGTTTCCCCAATTATTATGTACTTGTTAAATACCTTTTAGCTGGGCTGCTATCCCTTTAAGAAACTGTCAAAACAGTGCTTAGATTAATTGCATGAATGAATGAAACTCACACTGGCAAATAGTAAACAAATCTCACAACCCAGCCAGGGTAATCAGTTTAATGTCCTTGACTCTTCTATTAAGTACAGGTACAACTTCTAACTTATATAGGCCTAGTATTTTTTACCAACATTTACAAACTTTAAAGACAAAAGGACTAACACCTCTTCATTATGCAAGCAGACCAGACAGACACTCTTAATCCTATTAGGAGTAGCAGCAGGTATTTAGCACATGTTTTAACCTATCTCCTGTCTCCCAGGACAGAAACCCATCAAACCTTTGTGTACTATAGATATAACAATGTAACATCATAGTAATAGAATTTTAATATATATAAGAACTGTGTATAAAGGGGCTACCTTAAGAACTGTATTTCATGATTCTATTGCCCCCTCAAACATGTGCTACTTGCGTTTGATGCATATAGAGGCTATTTTTGCCACTTACTGATTTTGGTTGTTATTTGAACACAATCCCACAGTTGAATAATCATCTTTGAACATATGCACTTGAAACTTAATTCAATCCATTGACAAATGAAGGCTCCTTATGCAATTTGAAACTGACATATATTTTGATTGTCTGAACATCAGTGTCACCATTATTGTAAAATACTGCAAATGTTGGAAATCTGAAGTAAAAGTAGAAATTGCTGAAAGGTCATTGAGTGGAAACATTAACTCTTGATTTCCTATCCATAGTATGTCAAGTTAAATGAATTATTCCAAACTAACCTAATCTTACTCGTATCAGTTTCAAAATTTGTTTTCAGCCTAAGCTCTGTATGGTTCCCAAGAGTTTCTGAGGTAATTGTTTTTAGGTTCTGAGGGTTCAATAAGAACACATTGAAGCTTTAATCTTTATATTGTGCTGACAGTGCTTGGAAATGTTCTAGAAAGCAAGTTTTGACGCCATAGCTGCAGAACCTACCTTTTTTCAGCTGTTGAGGAGCTTTAAAGACATTAAATTCATAGTAAACGACTAGAATTGTTTACATTTATCACACCTTTCAAGTGGAGGCAGATAGGTGTCTCAAGAGTGATTTACTTTAAGAGGCAAAAAATGAGTGGGAGGAGAAAAGGGTCAAATGGAGATTGTTTAGGATGAAGGATAGAAACATAAAATATAATGTATCTGTTATGATCAAGGCTAAAAGGGTGAATAAATTCCTCTATTTTTGCTCCTGAGGTCGGTTTGAAATTTTAAAAGATTAGATTACATTACATTACAGTGTGGAAACAGGCCCTTCGGCCCAACAAGTCCACACCGACCCGCCGAAGCGAAACCCACCCATACCCCTACATTTACCCCTTACCTAACACTACGGGCAATTTAGCATGGCCAATTCACCTGACCCTGCACATCTTTTGGACTGTGGGAGGAAACCGGAGCACCCGGAGGAAACCCACGCAGACACGGGGAGAACGTGCAAACTCCACACAGTCAGTCGCCTGAGGCGGGAATTGAACCCGGGTCTCAGGCGCTGTGAGGCAACAGTGCTAACCACTGTGCCACCGTGCCGCCCATATGTATTTTATTTTTTCCAATTCAATATGCACTTAACCATGTGTAAAGCTATGAGGAAACAAGACAGGAAAAAAATAATAGGCAATTGGAAAGACTCGAGTTAGTGGCAACACAAATTGGTGAAAAGTAGACTGAGTTTGACTAACTTAAATGAATTTAAGTATTTGACAACGTATCAAATGAAAGGCTGGTGAACAAAATAGAAGGTCCAGTGCTGGAAGGGTCATTGTTTGAAATTTTAAAATTGGCTTATGTACAAAATAATGAGCAGAGTCAAAGAGTCATATGGCATAAAAGAAGCCTTCCATCTTTGGACTTGAACTGTTAACTCTGTTTCTCTCTTTATTGATGCTGCCAGACCTGCTGAATTTCTCTAACACTTCCTATTTTAGTCTCTAGTTTCCCGCATCCACAATTCATGGTTTTATTTATTCAGAAGGTCCCAGGGATGAGGCATTTTTTGCTTAAAGGTTAGATTGGTGAAGCTGAGGTTGTTCTCATTGCAGCAAAGGAGATGGAGAGGCAACTTCATGGAAGTTTAGAAGGATATAATCGGTTGACACAAAGTAGACATTTAAAAGCTGTTCCCATTAGTTGATGGGACAATTATGAGGATTTAATGAATTGTGCAAGCTGTATAGAAAAATGGGAGGAATCATCAGCATGCAATCATCACCTGAAACCACTATCTATGAGAGTGGTGGAAGTAAAGACAAGAAGATTTCTAAAGGAAATTGGCTGAGGATTTGCAGAGAATTAAACTTGCAGAGCTGCAAGGATACAGAAGGAGAATGGACTAACTGACATGCAGCATGAACTTAACTGAAATGCTTCCTTTTGTGCAATGCTGCCTTCATGGGCAGGAAGCTGAATTTGGATTTCTTTCCAAATAGGTTCGAGTCATGACTTTCATGGGTGCATCTCCTTAATGATGCGGTCATGGCTTTGGCTGCTGCTATGATTTATTCACTTGTAGTTGTATATTTTAAATATCTGATTTCCCTCAGAGCAATGCAGTTTAAGTTGACAAGAAATTTATTTACAGTGCTTTAAAATATCTCTTCATATACCTTCTAAACATATGTTCAAAACTCTGGCTTTATAAGTCTTTCTGACAGCTTTTATTTAGTTTAGAAGTCAGAAGCTCCACGCATTAATCTATCGCATGAACATAGAGTTAACAATCAAATACATTATTAAAAAAAAAACCATTGAGCTCTACAACAGATAATAAGCAAACATGGAAACAGGAAAGAGGTAAGATAAGTGGAGTTGGTTATATTTGCTAGAGGCTAATCATTCCTGTATGCAGCAAGACAATATTGAATTGGGGCTACCAATGGGTAAATACCATTCATGCTTTTCAAGTGTCAGGCAATGACTATTTCCAACAAGAGAAAGTCAAATTATTTCACCTTAACATTCAATGGCATTTCCATCATTGAATTCAATGAATTGGTGTGGTGGGAGGTGATTACAATTGATCAGAAGTTAAATGAGACCAAACTCAAATACTTTGGTTACATCAGCAGGTCAGAGGCTGGGAATTCTGATCCTCGTAAATCAGCTCTTGACTCCCAAAGCCTGTTCATCACCTGCAAGGCACAAGTCAGGAGTGTGACTCCCTGCTTCCTTGACATCAACCAGGAAAAAGCAGTCTGCTTGGTTGGCAAAATATTTACCAACTAAATATTCACTGCCTCATCAATGAACAATGATGGTCAGTATGTACACAGACAAGTTGCGCCACAGCAAAGGGTCCTTCAACAACACCTTCCAAATCTATGACCTCTATCACCTGGAAGAAAAAGGACAATAAATGTCTTTCAGCAACATCACTTGCACATGCTCTTCCAGGATCACAAATTGAAACATTTTTATTCATTCATGGGCAGAGGGCATCTCTGGTTAGGCCAGCTTTTATTGTCTATCCCAAATTCAGTGAAGAGTCAAACATATTGCTGTGGGTCTGGAGTTACATGCAGACCAAGTAAGGACAGCAGTTTCCTTCTCTAAAGGACATTAGTCAACCAAATGGGTTTTTTCAGACAATCAACAAGCCTTATGTTTGAGCTTGCTATCTCCATTCTTTCATGAATAGAAGTGATACAGTTTGAATTTTGAATCTGTTGAACCTTTCCAGAAGCAGAAAATTTTGGAAGATTAGAGCCAACCCATCCACTGTATCTGCAAACTGTTCTTCTCAAACCCTCAGATGTAAGTTATCAGGTCCAGAGGATTGTCAGCTCTTACTTCAATTAGGTTTGTAAGTTCTTATGCTCCAGTGATTGTAATTGGTTGAGGTTCCATCCTTCCTTCTGTCTCTTGATTTTCCATACTCTTGAGTTTTTTTTATGAAATGCAGGAAAACTAGAGAAGGCTATGGTCCAAAGGGATCCAAATGTCACTATACAAAAAACATAACATGTTAGTATGCAGTGCAATAATTAATTAGGAAAACAAATGGATTCATGGTCTTCATTGGAAAAAGGATAGAGTACAAATGTAGGGAAGTCTTGTCCCAAACATCCATGCCATTAGTGGGACTGCGCTTGCAGTTCAGCATGAAATTTTAGACTCCCAGTTTACTATGGCATGTATTTGAATTGGACACAATTCAGGGCAGATTCATTAGATTGATTCTTAGGAAGAAGGGTTGTCTTAAGAGGAAAGTTTTAATAATTTGGGCCTATACTCAATGGACTTAAGAAGGATGGATGGTCTTATTGAAACATACAAGATTCTAAAGGAGCTTGACAGGGTTGACACTTGAAAAGTTGCTCCCTCTAATGAGAGAATCTGAAACTTGGAGTCCAGCTTCAAAATAAGTTTCAAAGTTTAATAAAACTGAGATGTGGATGGAATTCTTCTCCTTGAGGATCATGACGCTCATTAAACAGTGGAGTCTTGTCATTGAATATTGAATGCTACTGTAAATGCAGTGGAGTAGAATACCGAATTTGTGTTTTAAGGCAGAGGTAAGTATACTTTTCCTATAGGAAGGGAGCAGGAAGTTATCAGGGTAGACAGGAATCTAGAGTAATCAGATCAATTTTGATGTTATTGAATGGCAGAGCCATCTCAAGGGTCAAAGTGTTTTATTCATGCCTAATTTTGATGTTCATACATGTGAATATATTTTAGCCTGTCCTGCACATATTTTTGATTTACTGCAGAGTCAGAGGTTAGGGGAGTTTACAGCTGAGTGAAACCTCAGCCATAAACAAATTAGCCATAATTTCACTGATGATGAAGCAGCTTCAAGAAGTCAAATGGTTTTCTCCAACTCCTATTTCTACACATTCTTGTATGTCCATCAACCATTATGAACATAACTGGTGCCAAGAATGGCATTGGGAAACTGGCACACTGTCTAGCACTGGTATTTTTAAGGCTCTGTCCACCTCCAGTTTCAATTCTTGAACATTCAGTCACATATCCATGTTACAGTTTATAGAAATTCATTTATTTTTAATTAGAGAACTTGTTGTCATTTTATTCAATGCATCTGTTGCAAACTTTTGTCTGTTTGGCACATTCTCTGCATTATCTTCAAACAAGTATATCCAATTTTGACCTGTTGTTGCTGATGCCATGTTATGAACTAAAAACACAGTTTCAGATGTTGACAATCTCATGAAGTCAATAGTTACAAAATGAATCTAAAGTACAGGAAATAGACACATACCGATTAAACCATTAAAACTTCTGCTAAAATAATGGATAGATACATATCATATGTCATGTATTCTCCTTCTAATGTTACAAATGGCAAATTTTAGTCAATAAATTTGCATTATTAAAAGTTGATCATGTAAAATGGATTTGACAGTTTGCAGTTGACATAGTGCATTATACGAAAATCCCCTGAATTTTATTATATACTTTCACTGTCAATAACCCAATAAAATCACGCAGAGAGATTGTAACAGCTGACAGTGCAGGAAATTAAAATGTCACAGTGGTATGGTGGTGAAATGTTTGGGGAATGACTTTGAGGTATATTGCCAGGGCAATGTCAGGGAGATCTGATTTGATATTTGGTTCATTGTGGTTCCACCTCAACTCATTCCGCTCTCTCTCTCCTTTCAGGTTTCTCTTCATCTTGCCTCCTCAAATCTTTCCTGCCTTTCAACTATCCTATCAAGCATTTAAGGCATTCCTTCAATTTTCTCATCCCACATCACTATTACCATTTTTACTATCATTCATAAGCCAGTCTCTGATCATTTCCTCATATTGCTCTGTTTCCATATACTATTCTCTTCCCAGCAATTCCTTCTTTCTCTATTCACCTCCAGGAAAAGAAATCTTTTATACAACTTATGAATGCATTTAATTTTAATGTTGATAAAAGAAAGTTGCTTTTGGACGAAAGTCATCATAGTAACTTTGGTCATTGCTGTTCTTTTAAGAGGCATCAACAGGATTGCGCTGTGTACATTAATCAAAGAAGGGCTTCAGTCCAGAAGGAGATTATTCATCCTGTTGAGATCATTCCCATTCTCTGTAAGAGAAATTTAATTAGTCCCAATCTACCATCCATTCCCCATAGCCCTGACAATTTTCCTCTTCACTTACTTATTGAATTCTCTTTGAAAGCCAAGATCGAATCTGCCTTCGCTACACTCCAACATCCTTGTGTGTAACCAATTACAGTGAGAACAAATGTTTTTTTTTTCTTCTCACAACTCTTTCTTTTAACTAATCAACTTGAATTTGTGTCATTAATCCTCAATCCCTCCTGCCTACTGGAGTAACTTCTCTCCATCTACTCTGTCTTGACCACTAATGATTTTGTATGTCTCCTTCTTCCCGATGTCTTACCTTAGGAGAACAGCCCCAGCATCGCCATTCTATCCATGTAACAGAAATCCTTCATCCCATGAATCACTTTAGTAAACCTTTTTTGTCCCCACTCTAAAACCTTTACATACTTCCTAATGTGCAGCCCACTAAACTGGACACAATACTCCAGTTGAGGTCAGATGAGTGTTTCATGCAGGTTATCAGTACTTTTTTTGTTTTTATACTTTATGCTTCTGTGTGTAGAGCCTAGTATTCCTAATGCTTTACTAAAAACTGTCTTAATGTAGCCCACCTTTAGAGATTTGGGCACCCCTACCACGAGATATTTCTGTTCCTGCCCTCCTTCAGAATTGTACCCTTTAGCGTAGATTGCCTCTCCACATTCATCCTACCAAATTGCATCACTTCACAGTTTTTGTGTAAACCTTTACCTGCCAATTGTCCATCCATTCTCTTAACTTGTCTATACTTTCTTGAAGTCTATCACTACGCTGTTCAATTTCCAAAAACTACCAAGTTTTGTGTCAGCTGGAAATTTTGAAATTGCTCACTACTGACCAGAATAAGTCATTAAAGCAGGTAGAAGTGGGTACGCCAGACTCTGGAGATTAGAGTCAAGATTAGAGTGGTGCTGGAAAGGCACAGCAGATCAGGCAGCATCCGAGGAGCAGGAAAATTATGTTTTGGGCAAAAGTCCTTAATCAGGAATGAGGCCTTTTCCAGCACAACTCTAATCATAAGTCTTTAAAGCAGCCAACCACCACTTTTTCAAGGGGAAATTAAGGGCATGCAATAAATATTTGTCCCCGCAAGCAATGATCACATCCCATAAAGGAATAAAACATTTATAAATATCAAGAAATGCAGTGAATCTATCACACCATACCCTGGGCAAAACAATTGTATTTAAAAGTCAACTGTTCACCACGACTTTCTTTCTTGTCAAACAGTAAACTTCGTATTGATGTTGTCTCTCTCCCGTGGGTTTTTAGTAATTTTGTAATGTAGTACTTTATTAGGCACCTTTTGCAAGTGCATACGCACAACATTGATCTCACTACCCTCAACCATCTCTGTTTTCTCAGCAAAACACTCAATCAAATTAGTTAAACCTGATTGGCCTTTAAGAAATCTGAGCTGGCTTTCCTTAATTGGTGTAGGTTCATCAAAGATTTCATCATGGATTTATCATTTCTAAAAGTTTTCTGATCACAAATTAAATTAACTCATCTCTGTTTTCAACATTTAAAAGACATCTGGATAGCTATATAATCGAGAGTATATAATGGGTATATTAGAGAGATATGGACCAAATGCTGGCAAACGGGACTAGATTAATTTATAATATCTGATCGGGATAGATGAGTTGGACCAAAGAGTCCGCTTCTGTGTTGTATATCCTATGGTTGTTGTGTCTACCCTTGTACACATTTTTCAACAACGGTATAACATTTGCAGTACCACCAGTGCATCTGAAGGGATTTAGGAGATTATGATTAGATTACTTACAGTATGGAAACAGGCCTTTTGGCCTAACAAGTCCACAATGACCCTCCGAAGAGCAACCCACCCAGACCCATTCCCCTATATTTACCCCTTCACCTAACACTACATGCAATTTAGCATGGCCAGTTCACCTAACCTACACATTTTGGACTGTGGGAGGAAACTGAAGCACCCAGAGGAAACCCATACAGACATGGGGAAAATGTGCAAACTCCACACAGACAGTTGCCTGAGGCAGGAATTGAACCCACGTCTCTGTGAGGTAGCAGTGCTAGCCACTGCGCCAGCATGCCGCCCAGTATTTATGTCTAGCATTTCTGCAATTTTGTCCTTATCTTCCCTCTGCAATCTCAGGTATATCTCATCTGTCTTTCAAATCTGTCACTTCAAGTACAGCAAACATTTTAGTACCGCTTCTTTTATCAATGTTTAGTTCAGCCAGTATTTCAAATACTTCCTCTTTCTTGATTAATGTGATAGTAGCTTCTTCCTTGGTAAAGACAGATGGTATGCACTTCAGTCTTACCCTCTGCACCAATCCTATTTTATATTCAATTTACTTCCTCTTATTACTTTGTTTTGCTACTTAAGTGCCCTATAGCAGATTTTTGATTTCCCTTTATTGCTGGTTGTCAGTGTCTACTCAATTTCTTCCTTTGTCTCTTTCATTTCCTTTTTCATTTCGCCTCCGAACTTTCTGTACCCAGCCCATTTCTTATGTCGAGTCACAGAGTCATACAGCATTGTAACCAGCCCTTCAGTCCACCATGCCTATGCTGACTGACAAACACCAAACTACACTTATCCCATTTACCTGCACCTGATCCATAACTTACTGTGCTCTGTCATTTAAGATGCATCATTCAGATGCTTCTTAAATGTTGCAAGAGTACTTGCCTCCAACACCCTCTTACGCAGCACATTCCATTTTTCTACCTAACTCTGAGTGAAAAAATGTGATAATGGTGAGATTATCTGTTTTTAAACAATTTTGATTGAAGGACAAGTGTTGACAAGAGCACCAGAGATAATTCTCCATGCTTGCTCTGAAACAGTACTATGAGACCTTTTACATTTACTCACAGGTATAGAAATAAAGAAAATTAGGGCGGGATTAGACCACTTGGCCCATCAAGCCTGCTGCACTATTCAATATGATCATAGTCAATCTTCTAACTCAGTTCCCTTTAATCCCTTTTAGCCCTCACAATTACATCGATTTCCTTCTTGAAAACATTCAATATTTTGGCCTTAACCATTTGCCGTGGCAGAGAAGCTCTCTGGAGAGGGTGAAGAAACTTGTCCTCATCTCAGTCCTAAATGGATTGCCCCATATTCTTAGACTATGACCCTTGATTCTCGACTCCCCAGTCATCAGGAGTATCTTCCTGCATTTACCCTGTCTCCTCCTATCCATAAAAGACTGAAAATGGAGTCTTAGTTTCACATATCATCATAAGGACGTATGCTTTAACAACATTGCACTCATTCGAATTCACATGGAAGTGTTAGCTTAGATTCATGTGCTGAAGCTCTAAAGTGGAATCTGAACTCACTGCCTTCTCCTCAGAGCTGACAGAGTCACCAACTGAACTACAGCCGATGCCTGACCAAAACTTTAACCAAAGTGTGAACAAAGGACAGAATTCTCTCAGTCCTGGTCAACATTTCAAAACACACTCCATGATGTGACGTCTGTCCATGAGACTGGCATTAGCCAAGTTCCAACTTTGCCACACAATCACAGCTCCCCTCCAACTTACTTATAAAACAGTTTACCATCTACTGGTCACAAGCAACCTTACCATGCTAAAATGGTGATGTAGCAGATGTAATTTCAGATGAATTATGAGGTTTCACTTACCTTCCACAATTCACAAACACCTGCCAAAGTCTCATCACCTGCACAACATACAGGAGATGCTTAACTAACACCTTGGACATTGAGATGTCCACAACATTTTTTTTTAATATATGAAATTCTACCTTTCTTGAATAATGGACAGGAGTTTAGAGTGAGGATGTGGGAGAAGATCTCACTCCTGCAACCACATTTACAATCTCCTGTGAAATGGGCCAAAGGGATTGTGAAACATATATTTTAATCAGATTTATCATGTAAAAGGTCCATGTACAGTTATTCCAGGGGCCTCCTTGTTGGAGGACTACATCTCCCAGTGTTTTGGGGAGACTTCAAAACTCATTGGTGCGTGCTGAAACAGCACATTTTGTAAACTACCATGAGCAAACTCACCTCGACTCAGGGTGAAAATCATAGCACCGAACTCAATATGACCCTCGCGTAGCCAATAAAACCATAAGATTCAGCTCACAGGCTTTTGTGGCCAAAGTGTACCCGAAACAATCACACTTCATCTTCAATCTGGAGAAACAAAAAGACTCCCAGGTACCTTTTAGCTACATGGCTGTGTCCAACTCTCACATTCTTGGTTAGAGTTTCAAAAGGAAACATAATTGGTGCCTTAAACAGACACCCGATCACTCACACCGATGAGAATCTCCCCTGCTGGGGACCAGACAATAATTGGAAAATGGCAACTTGCCAGCATGGTACCTTCTCCAGAGGGTTGGCAGCTTACAATTTGCGTGAGAAAACTCACTGGGAGTTCACAGGGAGAATCCCTCACTCTGCTGAACTCTTGAAATCTAACAGAACATACCACATTACAGCGCAGTACACTTCGGCCCTTGATGTTGGACCAACCTGAGAAACCAATCTGAAGCCCATCTAACCAACACTATTCCATTTTCATCCATACTTAATAATATTTAACCAAATTTTGGGAAAGCTCAGTCACAAATATCAGCATCAAAGAAGGAAAATCATTCTTAACTGCAAAGGAAAGCCAGATTAGTTGATTTTCACACTTTCAAAGGTAAAGACAATGATGATAAAATGTAAATATAGACTTTTAGAAAAATAGTACGTCATTTTTCATTTGGTATAAACAGTGGCTGAAGTGAACAGATAGGCCTTATCTATTTACTCTTGAACAACAATGCACAAAGTGGAAATGCAAAAATAATTTTATCATGAGAAAATGTGAAATATGGGTAGATTACTGATCTACAATTTTAAGTAAAGCCATGATCGGACCCTATTATGAGCTATTGATACTGACCCCTGCTCCTGGCAGGCAGAGGGACTTACTGTCTGTAGATTTGCTGGAGGAGAGTGGGAAATGTTGGAGAAGACTTTGGAGAAGGGTTTCTACAGCCGAAGAAAGGTTCTGCTGAATGATGGCAATGCACACATAGAGAAAGTGCGGAGTGAGCACTGGAGTCAGAGGCTGGGATTGCTACTGACAACGGGGGCCGGGAGACTCGACCACTTTAACAACTGTGTTCAGGGGTGGGCTCAGGAGAGGCTGCAACCTCGGCTTCATCTGGAGTTATTGCTAGCGCAGTCTGCAGGCATATGGATCCAGCAAGAGAATAGGAACAGAAAGATCCCAGCTGAATAGGAGAGGCTGGGAATGGGTCCCTGCTCCACACAGAAAGGCCAGCATCCAGTGTCATGTCATCAGGAGAACCCAGGAATTATTCCTATTCTATCATCAGAGACTAGGGATGAGTCACTGAGAAGTTGGAATATTTCATTGTTCCAATAAGACAGATTGTAGCACAGACATATAATAGCAGAAACAGTCCATTCGATCCCTAGAGATTATCAATTTTGCTGAACTGAAAATCAAGATTATGGCTGGCAGCATAATTTGAATGAACTTTCTTTATGTGAATATGGCTCTGAAAATTGAGTGAAATTACAGTGGAACGCACAGTTGTTAGTGCTGGTGCAGGAGGGCGAAGTTTGGTAAGGTGTTCCAAAGCGATGGGTAGGCAGCACGGAAAACATGCGGAGTTAAGTGGTGTGGCAGGTTGTGGGGAGATGACACAAACGGATGAAGAACAATGTTGCAAACAATAAAGAGGGAGTGGCAAAATATGAGCCTTAATGGGTGGTAGATGCAGTAACAGAGATGTGGTGGGACGTGGAAGAGAGAAGAGTTGGGACTTACCCCACTGCAGCAGAGAAGGTAATTGGCATTCTTATGGCACTGCTGACAGTTCCTTTGCTCCCTGCAGACAGCACTGACCCAGATGGTTTCCTTAGACCTAGCTCAAACCTGGTGGCACGGTCTCCTAATCTGGTCCTGCGAGAAGAGGACTGTTCCACTTTGTGCCACCCAGTCAACGAGGGCCTCCAATTTTCTGTTAGAGAAACACAGTGGCATCTTCCCCTTCTCCAACATTGTCACTCCATCCTCCACACTGACTTATCACTATTACCTCCCTCCTGCATCCACCTATCACTTTTCCAGCTACCTTGCCCTTAGCTCCAACTGTACCCCCCCATTTATCTCTCAGCCTGCTTCCCCCTTCACATTCATGATTAAGGGCAAATGCCCAAAACGTCAACTCTCCTGCACTTCAGATGTTGCCTGACCTGCTGTGCTCTTACTCTGACTTAATAAATACTTTGTATCAGTCTTCACAGTGGAACACATGAGTAATATGCCAACAATTAAGGAGAATGAGGGGGCAGAATTGAGTATGGTAACCATTACAAAGGAGAAAGTGCTAGAAAAGCTATAAGGTCTAAAAATTGATAAATCTCCTGGCCCCGATGGGCTACATCCGAGAGTTCTGAGGGAGGTGGCTGCGGAAATAGCGGAGGCGTTGATTGTGATCTTTCAAAAATCACTAGAGTCAGGGAAAGTCCCAGATGATTGGAAAATTACCGTAGTACCCCCCCTTGTTCAGGAAAGATCCAAGACAAATGATGGAAAATTATAGGCCGATTAGCCTAACCTCAGTTGTAGATAAAATTGTAGAATCCATTGTTAAGAATGAGATTTCTAAATTCTTAGAAGTGCAGGGTCAGAATAGAACAAGTCAGCATGGATTTAGTAATGGGAAGTCATGCCTGACAAACCTATTAGAATTATTTGAATAGATAACAAGTAGGTTAGACCAGGGAAACCCAGTGGATGTTATCTATCTAGACTTCCAAAAGGCCTTTGATAAGGTGCCATGGTGTTCGAGGTAAGTTACTGGCATGGATTGATGATTGGCTATCTGACAGGAGATAGAGAGTTGGGAGAAAAGGTTATTTTCGGAATGGCAGCTAGTGACAAGCGGGGTCCTGCAGGGTTTAGGGTTGGGGCTGCAAATGTTCAATTTATATATTAATCATCTGGATGAAGGGATTGGGGGTATTCTGGTGAAGTTTGCTGATGATATGAAGTTAGGAGGACAGGCAGGGAGTTCTGAGGAGGTGGGGAGGCTTCAGAAAGATTAGACAGTTTAGGAAAGTGGTCCAGGAAATGGCTGATGAAATTCAATGTGAGTAAATGTCTTGCACTTTGGAAAAAAGAATACAGGCATGGACTATTTTCTAAATGGTGAGAAAATTCATAAAGCCAAAGTACAAAGGGATCTGGGAATGCTAGTCCAGGATTCTCTAAAGGTTGACTTGCAGGTTGAGTCCGTGGTTAAGGAAGCAAATGTAATGTTGTCATTTATCTCAAGAGGGTTGGAATGCAAAAGCAGTGATGTGCAACTGAGACTTTATAAAGTTATAGTTAGGCCCCTTTTCGAATACTGTGTCCAATTTTGAGTCCCACACCTCAGGAAGGACATACTGGCACTGGAGTGTGTCCAGCGGAGATTCACACAGATGATCCCTGGAATAGTAGGCCTAACATATGATGAATGGCTGAGGATCCTGGAATTGTATTCATTAGACTTTAGAAGGTTAAGGGGAGATCTAATAGAAACTTACAAGATAATGCAAGGCTTAGAAAGGGTGGACACTGGGAATTTGTTTCTGTTAGGTGGGGGTGGGGGGGAGTCTAGGACCCCTGGACACAGACTTAGAATTAGAGCGGCTCAATTTAGAACAGAAATGAGGTGACATTTCTTCAGCCAGAGAGTGGTGGACCTGTGGAATTCATTACAACAGTGCACAGTGGAGGCCGGGACGGTAAATGTCTTCAAGGCAGAAATTGATAAATTCTTGATCTCGCAAGGAACTAAGGGCAATGGGGACAGTGTGGGTAAGTGGAGTTGAAATGCCCATCAGCCATGATTGAATGGCAGAGTGGACTCGATGGGCCGCATGGCTTTACTTCCACTCCTATGTCTTATAGTCTTATGGTCTTATGGACTCTTCAGCATTTGCAGTCCTCACTTTCTCCTAACAGATATGTTTGACCAAGCAGGGAGCCTTTGGAATGCTAGTGTTCATGTGAGTGCTCAGAGGCCTTTTAAAAGTTGCTTAAGGGTGATATACAGCAAAATCCAGTCACTGTAGTTATTTGTGAACTTGCTAGTGTCTCAGCAGGATGGCGGATTGAATGAATTCAGCCCAAGATGTTGGTAAGAAGCATTTGTGTTCTGTTGGATTTTATAAACAAATTAATGAAATTCAAAGACCAAAGTGATCAAAATAGATATTTCTAAATCACTGTTTAGGTCTCAGCTGAGTGAATCCCTTACCACACTCGGAGCAGATGAATGGTCGTTCTCCAGTGTGAATTGGCTGGTGTGCAGCGAGATGGTGTAATTTCCTGAACCCAGTCCCACAGTGAGAACACCTGAATGGTCTCTCCCCAGTGTCAACTTGCTGGTGTCTCATCAGTTACTGAGAATATTAATAGACAGTCATTCAATGAATTTCTGCTGAATGGTGAATTGTTTTCAAAATGACACATGTTAAGAAGGCTTGCTAATTAGACATGACAGGGCAGGGTAGGTAATTAATGAGGAGGGTTTGTTAAAAACGGCAAGTAAAGTCACTCGATCTTGCAGCCTGAATCCCTTAAAAAAACTTGACACAACTCAAACACGGTTAAAAAAAATCATGAAATTCAGCTCAAGGTGTTGATAAGAGGCATTTGTATTCCTTTGGGTTTTATAAGCAGAGAAATTAAATTCAAAGACCAAAGAGATCATGCTAGAAATTTATAAATCACTGGTCAGGTCTCAGCTTGCAAATTGTTCACAGTTCTCGAGACCACACTTCAAAAAAAGATGTAAATACAGGTCGTTCTGCTATAATGCATGTTTTGTTAATGCGAATTCACTATAATGCATTTAGCAAATTGGGGACACTGTTTCTATAGCATTAACCCTTAAAGCATGTATTGGTTATAACATGATTCTGGCCCCATTAATTTAAATTGTGCTGCTAATATGCTATTTTCTTATAATACGGGGTTGCAGGAGAACAGAACTACTGTGCTATAGCAGAACTGACTGTACGTTAAGACGGGGAGGTTTACTCGAAGCAGGATTCCTCAGATGTTACTAGCATGAGTATCTTTAGCCACAGGGAGACTTTTGGAAAATTTGGAGCAGTTAGACTTAACAGGTAACATAAGGAGATGAATGAAACAATTCCATAGAGGTCGGTATCCCATCACCAAGTTACTGTTTATTTACACATTGACATTGATTCAGCTTCCTCAGAGTCAACTCTCAGAGTGAACAGTAGCCTCTGACACTCCTCTTCTTATCAGTCAGCCAAGGCTACTCTGATTGGACCAGACTAACAGCCCTAATATTCCGTGAGGTATACCAGGCTGACCTCATTACAATCACTGCAATGAGATCTTGATAAGGGAAATGGAAGAACATTTTATCCTTTATTGAATGAGCCATTAACTGGAAGTCATAGAATTAAAATTCATTGTAAAAGATCAAGAGGACTTCTCATTCACAAGAAAATGGTTGCAGCCAATCCTGTGAATATTCAAGGGGTTGGATCGATACTAGAGGACAAGGAATTTACAGGGTCATGGGCTAAAGCTAAGAATGTTAAACAGTTCACAGGAAGGTGCCGTGAGAATGGGAATGAGTATGGAAGGTGCTTGATTAGTGGACCAGGGTTTCAGGGAGAAAATGGTTCCTTCAGATTGTCTTGATCTTAATGAATGGGGCTACAGGCTTAAGGAGCTAAATGGTCTACTTCTTCTGTATTCTTTTAATAATATCTTTCAAACATCCAGCATAGGCATAGCAAGCCAAATTACCTCCAACTGTGCTGTAACTTTCTGAGATTCTATTACAAGTAAAATGAATAAAGCCCAAAAATATCACTAGAAGGCTATCATTTTCCTCTCTTCTCCCACAAAGCAGTTTAATTTTAAATATTGTGACAACAGATCAACAGCAGACTTGTATCTGTGCTTTAAATTAATGAGTGTGTGGGTGAATCAATGATTTTCAAAGCCCAATTATTCTCTGCTCTGCCAGATTCTGTTTAATGCTGCTTTAACGCATTTATTTTTAAACATTCATTTATTTCTCCTGTCTGTGCGCTGGTGACCACTCACAGTGCATTTTAAAACATTTTGCCAAACCTGTTTCATTTTTCTGAGTTCTTTCACTGGGAGGTCTCTGTTTTTTGATTCACTGCTGGGAACAAGGACAGAAAACCCATTGCATTTGTTCTAAAATGTGTTCATTTAAAAGGAATATTGTGAAATATAGCAGAATTATGAACATCAGTATTCATGACAAGATTGTAAATTACATCGGTGATGCGAGGCATTTTGAATTCTGAATCCTTCAAGCACAGCATTTCTTGTTTCAGAAGGGAAAAAGTGAGCACCAAAAAGTACACTACAATTAACTCTGAATTACTTTAGAGAAATTTGTTTTACTAGTGACAAAGTTGTTACTAGTATTTGTCAATGCCACGTTAAAACAGTTAATTCAAACTCAGCCAACAAGTGATTTGTGCATTGAAATTGACCTGGGCCCTGAACTGCGATTGTGATGTATAATTACTTGGTACCTGTTAAATATATTGCAAGCAGAACCTTCATCCTGCAATTGCTCATCCCCCTGAATCACTGCATGCAACCAGAGCTAACCATGCTATTCATTGCTTGTAGACATCAACAGCAAGCCTGCTATCTTGCTCGCATCAGTTAAAAATGCCCCTAAACTGCTTAAATCTGGCCTGTACTTCTTAGAGGAGAGATGCATGTATATATTTATATATATATGGCTGATTAGATTAGATTCCCTTACAGTGTAGACACAGGCCCTTCGGCCCAACAAGTCCACATTGACCCTCCGAAGAGTAACCGACACAGACCCATTTCCCTCTGACTAATGCACCTTAACACTATGGGCAATTTAGCATGGCCAATTCACATGGCCTGCACAATCTTTGGACAGTGGGAGGAAACCGGAGCACCTAGAGGAAACCCACACAGACACAGGGAGAACGTGTAAACTCCACACAGACAGTTGCCCGAGGCTGTTATCAAACCTGAGTCCCTAGTGCTATGAGGCAGCAGTGTTAATCACTGAGCCACCGTGCCACTGGAAGTGCTGGCATTGCTTAGAATAATGCTGTGAAATAAGAAACTATGATTGGTTAAAAAAGATTCCATTCACTGAGGAGGTCAAGGTGAAATGGTAAAAAAGAAGTCTTGTTTTAGTAGGGCGAGCAAGAAATGCTCGATATTTAACATTACAACATATATGCTTCACCTTCACATATTTAGCTCTGTTGCAAAACTTATCCTCACAGCTCACAGATTGCATGAATTCTCGCCATGCTATACAAACATACTGTATAACACACACTGGCACACTTCCCCGCCTCTTACTGAAGGAGATAGTGCCTGTAGTGAGGCAGCACAAGTTAACAAGAGAGTGAGACAGTTCAGTCCATTATCTGAAAAGTCAATAAACCAAGAAAACCTAATGGTTATGATATCTTGACAAAGAAAATGATGACTATACACCAAAGAAGTCTGACACAAAAGCAAACTAACTTAATCTGCTTTTGTTGTTACACATAAATATGCAAATTGTCAAGAGGTTGTCATTACTTCTTATTTCTCAATTAAGAATCCAACAGTACACGTGCCCCTCATGATGTGCTACAGGATACATCAGAAGTCACAATATAAAAACTTCATTGGATTGCCCAGGAAAATTTAATTTCCAATAGGCAATGCTTCTGTTCCTGTTGGGCTTTCAGAAGGAACAAAGAACAATACAGCACAAGAACAGGCCTGCACTGACACATTTTGCCCTTTGAACCCTGATCTTGAGGTGGCAATTTGGGATAGTTCTGATTTAGTTTCCTCAGTCCTGAAAAGCCTCTGGCCTGACCTGACTCACCTACAACCTTCAACCCCTCCTGACTCAACTGCCCACCTGCCACCCTGGCCCCTTACCCATTTACCTTACCCCTTTTATCCATTTACCTTGCACATTATTTTCTCTTTGTAGCCTTTCAATTAAGCTTTTGGACATTTACACTCGTTACTTATTGGAATACGGTAGTTAGCTCTTTAAAACAAGTGGGTGTGGTTTAGCAGAGTTTCTCCCTGCTGCTCGCTTTGAGATTTGCTGCATCGAGTTAGTTGTGAAGGATCCTCTATTCGAAGATTGCGCAGAAAAATCGGAGGAGGCAAGTCTTTCTCTGTCTGATTAGGTTAAAAAATACTGTTCCTGACTAGACGGTCTGAGCAATTTGTATGTTTCACACAAGCTTCATACATTTCTCTATTCACATATCAAATTTCCCACTGTTTTCCTCTTCCTATAAGGATACCTTTTTTCCCGATATACTTTAACACCTTGTGGAAGGACCTTGACACATCATGGGCTGAAAAACCTTTCTCCAATTAAGACTGACACATAAAATTTTCATTTGAAACTTTGATTTTGACGTGAACTGGTACCCATTTGTACTCATCTCAGACCCCAACTGCCTGAATCATCAGAAACATTTGATATATCCCGACTTCCTTTTTTTGTAAACCTCAAAGGTAAAATCCACTGCTTTACATGAACAAACTTCACACTTCCGTGACCAAACACTTTGATCAATTATTTGCAGAGAGAACAATATATTTTCATGGTAGACATCCCAATTGCTTGTGGTCATGAATTTTTTACCCTGATTTTTTTAGTTCAACATCAGATTTCTTTTTTTGCTCTACCTCCTCACACGTCCCTATCTGTCAGGATTGTTTCTCTTCCTCAGACTGTATTAAATGTGGTTTCAACAATGAAATCCTCATTCTAGCCTGTCTTCTAAGAAACAATTCTCTTCTGTCAGTAATAGGGTGATGTTTCTTCAGATCTTTATCCAGCAATTTTTTTTTAAACAAGAGCATGCTTCACAATTTATACTTTGCACTCTGCCTGTTCCAAGGAAGCAGGAATGATAAGGTGGCCCTCAACTGTGTTTTCTCCTGTTCATTCTTATGAATAATTCAAATTCTTCTGAATAAAATTGAGGTACATTCTCAGCCATAATTTCCTCGGAAAACCCATGAGCAGCAAACAAACTGTGCAAAATATCCTCAGGTTTGTTGGTTGGAAATCCATCAATCTACTTCATATTGACATCACAAAGAATAATGGTAGCCATTCAAATTCTGCACTAACTTTTTTCCCCCTATGCCACACTCCAGCTATCCATTTCAATGGATGCAAAGCAACCAGTGATGGCTTTTCTACTGCTTAACATACTTGGCATTCTTTCACGGTGTCTCTATTTATCTGTAATCACCAAGGATATCTCCTCACCTTACTCTACGAAACAGATGCCTCAGTGTTTATCATGAAGGTATATAGCGATTGCAACCTGCGCTTCTCTGGGCTTATGACTTTCACTGAAGGGGTCATTGACAGTGTTACCAAATACAATTTGCAGAGCAATAACCTGTTCATTGATACTCATTTTGAGGTCCATCAGGATGACTCGGCTCTTGACCTTATTTGAGCAGTGGAAATGTGGCTGACCTCTCACAGGAAGCGAGAGGAGCAAACCACAAATTTGAGCTCTCCAAAAGTGACTAAACCCTTTAAATGTAAAACTTTAGAAGATCTTTTTAAAAATATATAAACCAAATAAGTTCCTGACCATGCTTAAACAATGACTTACAATTTAATATAGTTTGGAAATACCTACCAGAACTCACTCACCAATCAGCTGCTTGTGGTGGTCCTACATCACTTTCTGAACTGTGGCGTCCAGTCAGCTCCTGCTCTCAAGTGGTCCCCAAGTTCGCTTTACTTTGCTCCCATGGCTGTTGCTGCCAATCTGAGAAAAAGAACTCTACCAGTCCGCAAACAGCTAAATACATGCTTCAGTACCTCTGCAGTCTTTGCCCTGATCTGAGGTTGGAATTGTAGATTAGATTAGATTAGATTCCCTACAGTATGGAAACAGCCCTGCAGCCCAACAAGTCCACACCGACCCTCCAACGATTAACCCACCTAGACTCATTCCCCTACCCTACATTTACCCCTGACTATGGGCAATTTAGCATGGCCAATTCATCTAACCTGCACATCTTTGGATTGTGGGAGGAAACAGGAGCGCCCGATGGAAACCCACGCAGACACAGGGAGAAAGTGCAAACTCCACACAGACAGTCATCCGAGGCGGGAATTGAACTCGGGTCCTGGCAGTGTGAGACAGCAGTGCTGACCACTGAGCCACCGTACCATCCCAAATGCACCAATTGGCAAAATTTCAGTGATGATCACGATAGTGAAGTTTAATCTTCTCAAACTCACTTATTACTGAGATTCAGGCAGTTGAATTATTCCCTTCACATCCTGGCTGTCTGTTGAGATCCTTTCTTCCCTTCCTCTTCCAAACTCTTGTCATATTCTCCTGAACAGAAAAACATTAGAAAAAGGAGCAGGAGAAAGCCATTTGACCCCTCAAAACTGTCTCGCCATTCAATAAAATCCTAGTCCATCTGACTTTAGCCTAAATTTGAGTTTCAACTAACCCTTAACTCCTTTGTTAATTCAAAATCTGTTTAATCCAACCTTGAATGTATTCATTGACCCTGTCTCCAATGCTTCCTGGGAAAGCAAAAATCCAAAAAATTAAAACCTCTGAGCAAAGAAATTTCTCCTTTTATTCAGTCTTAAATGAAAGACCACATTCTTTGAAACTGAGAACTCAGTTCTACATACCTCCACAGGAGGAAACATCTTCTCTGCATCCACCTATCAAAGCCTCATAGAATATGATAAATTTCAATAAGAGCACCGCTCAGTCTCCTTACATCCAAAGCATACAGGCTCAACACAGTCAATCCTGCCTTATAAGAAAACTCCTTCATCCTAGAAATCTACAAAGTGAATCTTCTTTGAACTGTCTCCCATGACAATGCATTCCTTCTTGATTAAGGAGGCCAAAATTGTATGCAGTATTCTAGGTATGACCTTACCTGACTTTGCACAGTTGTAAGTAGACTTTCCTATTTTCTAGGTAAAAACAATGACTGCAGATGCTGGAAACCAGATTCTGGATTAGAGTGGTGCTGGAAAAGCACAGCAGTTCAGGCAGCATCCGAGGAGCAGGAAAATCGATGTTTCAGGCAAAAGCACTTCATCAGGAATACAGGCAGAGTGCCTGAAGGGTGGACAGATTTTCCTGCTCCTCGGATGCTGCCTGAACTGCTGTGCTTTTCCAGCACCACTCTAATCCAGAATCTGGTTTCCAGCATCTGCAGTCATTGTTTTTACCTAGTTGATTTTAACCCTACTGCGAATCCTCTTGCAAGGATGCCTGACTTGAAGAAGTTTTCCTCCTCTCTCTACAAGAATCTCAGGGAGTCCCTCTCCGACTGCAACTCCCAAGTCGTTTCCTCTGCCCTGAAGGTCTTCAACCATGTCCTGAAACAGACTCGTTACCACAGCCACATTTGCTTCCTCAGTGCCTGCCTCCGTAACCAACTCATCCCACACGGACTCCGGACCACCTTTAAACCAGCAGAATTCGGATCCTAACAGGACAAACAGTACAGACTAAAGATTCAAAACCACCAGCAATGGTTCTCCTTCAAGATCCTCTGCTCCACGCTCGCAGCAATGCACCGGCACCTAACCTCTCTACAGTCTGCTCTGCCTCAGCTGAGGGCCACACTCTCTCAGAATTGCAAAGGACCCCTTCTGTACTATATCCTCAGGAGAATTCATACTCTTAACAAACAGTATTTCAACTTTCTTTCCTATTTTCTACTTCATCTACATGGCTTAAACGGGTAATAAATTCCATTTGTCTTCCTAACTTCTTACCGTACCTGCTTGGTAACCTTTAGTAATTCAAGCAAAGAAAACCTAGGTTCCTCTGTACCACAGCAGTCTCTCTCCATTTAGTAATGTTTTTTTTTGTTTCTTTGCATTAAAACAAACAACCTCATACTTTCCCATCTTAGAGTTCATCAACCAAATGTTTATCCATTCACTTAAACCTCTTATCATTTTGCAAATTCTTCACAACTTGTTTTCCTGATTGCTTTTATATTGTCTGCAAATATGGTTAGACTATGCTCTGTCTTTTTATTCTAATCATTAACTTAGCTTCTATGCTGCTGAGACCACAACACTGATTTAGCACCCCAAGGTTGCCTATTTGAAAGTGGCACATTTATCTCTCGAGCGAATCATTCTGAAATTGGCTAGATGTCATTAAGCTGCCCTGCACCATCCTTTAAAATTGTCCTGGAGATGCAGGGACAGGGACCTGAAAGTCCTGATAGTGGTGCAGAGAGGCTGAGGAGGATATGTCATCAAACCCTGCCAATCTGGACTGAGCTTTATCACCTGGGTCAGTGTGATCTCAACTGCCCTGGAGAACACTCAGTGTTGTAGGAGAAAGGTCAATCTCATGTTCAGGGTAAGTTCCACCAACCTCTCTCTGTTACCTCAAACTCACTCTGTATCTGCTACCCCACACACCTCCCATCATGGCTAATGCTCTAGCACAGTTAATAAAGTATGTAAAATCTTTTCTCACTTGCTCTCACCAATCACAAATCCCAAAACTGCTAATCTGCTTGAACTATTCACTCCTTGAGACAACTTGCCACCTTTCCCCAATCTACGCCACCACTAGCAACCCTGTCACTCATTTTCATCTCTTCAATCCGTTCAATGTTTCATTCCTGGAGGAGGTGGTCCACTTTGGGCTGAAAGAGCCAAGATGGATAGATGGGTGCTTGATATTTTTCTCCTCACCTCTCTGAAGAAAGAATCTTTGTCCCTAATACTGGTCCTGCGGAGATACTGAAATATCCTTGATGTGGAAACCAAGTAAGAAGCATTGTCCATTTCTGTGCTACTCTCCTATAGCTCCCACTGTGAATCTATTCTTAATATATCAGAACTTCCTGCCCTTCTTTGCAATGCATTCTCTCTTTCATCTCCTGAAGAACTGATTGACTATAGAACAGTCTATATGACCAAGACTGTAGCAATGCAAGACATCCCTCCACTGCTGAGGAAGAAAGCACAGATGCCTCAGAGGATGCGCTGGCAAGGCTGCCTTCTGCACCCTCTATCAGCTCAGATGTGTCACCTAGGTCAGCACATTAGCTAACTTCGAATTTGATTCTCATGCTGGTGAGAACATCACTACAACGTCTCTGTAGCTGGTCAAGGAAGAAACACCCCAGGTCATTAGAGTGCTGCTGGAGAGCAGGCACCTGCTCAGCTTACCAATAAAGTTTCAATAAAATTTAAGTAAACTTCAAAATAGTTTTTACCAAAGAATAAGATTCAATAGATACCAACGTTTCAGTAATATTTAATGATCATGATAGTTGTTGGTATAAAGTGGCATCTAAAGATCAATATGAAACACAAGTTGCTTCTACACAACCATCTCTGCCTGAAACCGATTTTAGGCTGTTGGCAGATGCTGAAAGGAGACTGACTGTGTTCATCAGTTTGATATCGATTGACTATAATGCACCATAGAAGCTGTAGACAATATTTCTCAGTTATTTGTGAGCAAAACCAGACATGTGCCACTTGTGTCCACATTACATTTAAAGGCCACTGCCAGACTCTCCTCTCCTCAATCCAATCATCTGTACTGGTCAATCTTTGCTGTTCCCAATATGTTGTCATATCCCTACTGGCTTCTTCGGCTTGCTGGTAATAAACAGCCTGCCCATAATCCCGCCCCACAGAATGCATCTATTCCTACCATGGCTTGATTCTTTTTTCTCCCTTTGTCCAATGTCTTCCCACATAAACCCATGATTCCTCTGACCCTTTGCATTACTTTCATAATTTCCAGTTCACTGGCTGCAGCCACCTCCTCTTTACCATTGGTATGTAATTCCGTTATATGTCCATCCCCCATCAGAATCTCCACCTCTTCTTGGAAAAAAGTCCTGAACCATCTCTATCCACCACCAATCTCACTATGAATAACTTCTCTTTAACTCCTCTCACTTCTTCAGATCAAAGGGGTGTTCATGTACCCCAATTATGCCTGGCTCTTTGTGAGGTTATTGGAATATTCCTACTCCAGACCCCACCTACAACTGTTTCACTGGTACATCAATGATATAATCGACGCTGCTTTCCTCTCTCATCCAGAATTGGAAAAGATTTATCTATATTGCTTCCAATTTCCACCTTTTTCTCACTTTCAACTAGTTTATCTCTCTTCCTCCTCAACATCTTTGTTTCCATTGCTGGGGATAGGTTGGCCACCAAAATCCATTACAAACCCACCTACTCCTACAGTTGTCTTGAGTATATATCCTCACAACCTGCTTCCTGTAAATATCCTATTCCAATCTCCCAGTTCTTCCATCTCCATTGCATCTCTTCTCATAATGCCAACTGTGACAAGGGACCTCTGAAATGTCCACTTTCTTCTTCAACTGAGGATTCCCCTGACAGGACTCTCAGATGGGTCCAACCCATTTCCTGCGCTTAGACCCTCACTCCCTCGCTTCCCTCCCATAAAAGTGATAGAGTCTGCGACCCAACCCAACAGCCTCCTCATCCATAGGAGAATTAGCCAACATTTCCCCTACCCCCAGTGAGATGCCACCACCAGCTACATATTCCCTTCCCTTCTCTTATCAGCATTCCACAGCGACCGTTCCCTCCAGTACATCTGGCTCCACACCTCCTTCACTCCCAACTCGACCCCACAGCCTAACGGCCCTTACCCTGCAATTGCAGAGCGTGTAACGCCTGCCATCCAAAACCCCAAACACATCTTCCAAAACCCCAGACAGCATTTTACCTGCACTTTACTCAATCTAATCCACTGTATTCGCTGCTCACAATGTGGTCTCCTCTACACTGGAGAAACAAAGCCCAGACTAGGTGATTACTTCACAGAACACCTAAGTTCTCTCTGCAAAAAAGGACCCTGAGCTTCCAGTTGCCTGCCACTTCAACACACCACCTTGTACCTTGGCCAGCATCTCTTTCTCAGGCTTGTTGCAGTGGTCAAGTGGAATTCAGAACAAGATAGAAGAACAGCACCTCATTATCCACTTGGAAATTCTGCAGCCTTTGGGACTGAATATTAAGTTCAACAATTTTAGGGTTTGAACATCTTCTACTGTGCCCTTACCCCAACCCCCACACACCAGGCTTTGACATCACATAAGCTGCCACCACAAACAATCCACTGTCAGCCACTAATGGCTCCCATTAACAGCAATTAGGAGGTTAAGGAAATTTAGCATGTCCACAAAGAATATTACCATTTTTATAGACAGGCCATAGAAAACATCCTATCTGGATGCATCACAGTGTAGTATGCCAACTGTTCTTACCAAGACTGCAAAGAACCAGAGAGAGTCATGAACACAGCCCAGTCCATCACACAAACCAGCCTTCTATCCACTGACTCCATCTGGGTTTCCCACTACCTCGGGAAAGCAACCAACATAATCAAAGACCCCTCCCACCCTAGTTATACTCTCTTCCAACATTTACCTTTGGTTCGTCCCTGCTGTTATCACTCTTTTGAATGGATTTCTCAAATGTTAATTCTGATTCCTCTCTCTGCACCTTCTTTGCAGCTGTAACACTGTATTCTGAACTCTGTTCTGCTATTTGATGGAATTGTATAGCACGATCTACCTGTACTGCACACAAAACAATACTTCTCACTGAATCTTGGCACATGTGACAATAAATCAAAACAATCAGATATTGAATCTCACAGGCTGACCTTTATGTATTCCTTTGTCTGCCCAACTGTTTTTCTCTCTCTGCGGGCTCTATCTCCATTTATTGTTTACTCCTCCTCCCTCCCCCTCACCCAACTTCTGCATAATACCAACCATTTCCCAACTGCGTTCAGTTATGAAGAAGGGTCACATGACATAAAATGTTAACTCTGTTTTCTCTCTACAGATGTTGTCAGTCTGCTGAGTTTTTCCAGCAATTTCTATTTTAGTTTCTGACTTACAGCCCCTGTAGTCTGTTCATTTTTTTTGGTAATAAACAGGTTGGTTCTACTTTCAGCATCATCATGACTAAAACTGAATTATTCCCTAATTAATAACCTATCTGATTTCTTGGTCAATGTGTTATTTGAATTATTTTCATACAATCTGATGTTTAAAATAACTTCAATCCCAAGGTTTATTATTGGAATAATTCAAAGTGTAGCCAGTTGGCAGCTAAATTGTACTTGTTATCATTTTTGTAGCATATAGTGTTGTTCTAAATTGGATGAAAAATACATTTAAAGAAGTAGTGTTACCATGAGATAATTTCTGATGGAAAGAGCCATCTGTTATCTTAGATCATCCCTTCATGTCAACTAGTTTTGAATAAAACCCAAAGTGTTCTCTTCCACTCTACATCCTGATTTCTTCTTCGCGTATTTATCATTTTATGTATGCACACATTTTCTTTACCTTTGTATAATCATCTCTTCTTTTCTCCTCCCAACTGAGAAGCCCATTTTTCTTCATAACTCAGGCCCCTGACAATATGAGATTAGTCTTGTGAAGAACCAGGCACAGCACTGATGGTGTGATCATTTTAACATACTCTACAATTTAAGATTAACTCCCTCATATGTGCTTCCCTGATTTGGAACTGGCTTACCTTTCTACAGGCTTTATTGTTTACTTTTCAGTTTATTTCTAGATTTTTCAACATAGTCCTTTGATAATCCAATTTCTTTTAAAAACTGTAAGGAAATAAACATACTTCAAAAGGTGCTCTTTCTGTGGCTCAGAGTATGAAACATTTCCACATAAGTAGTATTTTATCAAGCGATTTCTCAGCAAAACTTTTATCTCTTCTAGAATCACTATGGGCAAGCCATGGGTCAAGGCAACCAAATTTATTAAATGACTTCTCAATGAAGAAATTACACAGAAGGTTCCACTTTTGCCTTACCATTAATCAGGAACAAATGAGTTATAAATTAACAAGCAAATGATACTTCAAATAAAGTGACAGCCTTTATTTTGAATTGTTCATACATCAAAGATACATCTACATAAGACATTGTATCAGTTCCCTGCAAATACAGCAGTGTATGGCTACACAATTCCACAGCATGCCATTCCTTCTTCACCAAGGCCAGGCTTAGAGTCCTTTCTGACAACTTTCAGTTTCAAGTTCCACATGTACAATTACATTCAGCATGACACACTTTTGCAAACCCTCCCTCCCTTGGGTCACAACAATCCTAATGGTGTATCTTTCCAGAGATCCTTTTTAAATGAAGAGTCAATAACACCTCAGTTCACAGTATGAAAAGTTATGGAAAGAATAGCTTGCTACTTAATACCCTAAGCAATCCACTATGTGGTGAATAGTTCCCCAAAAGTTGAAACTAAGGGTACAGCTTATTGTTACAGTTGGGGCTTCTCCATAACTTGCCATATGTAGTAAGTTTAACAAAACTCCACCATATCTTTATGGAAGTGAGGTTCATAAAATATTGGTTATGTAGGCTTGAGTTTTTCAGACACTGACATGCTAATTCTTTGGAATGTCATGTTATCCTCAATATTTTACTACAATACTTTGGTGGAACACTACCTCATGAACTACTGTGTATTCCTTGTCTGCCGGACTGAGAGGAGTTCTCCACTTCCTCATTTTTTAATACAGTAACACCCTAAACCTCCCTCTGCTTCAGCTTCAGTCTGGGACCTTCTCCTGTAGCTGTTCTGTCTCCCAGACCTTGGTCAGTCTCTCAAAGACCCCTGAGGAAGGGAAATTCAACCCCTTACTAAACAATTTCCAAGGAGATAGTCAATCACATCCACAGGGAAAGGAAGGACAACACCCCAGTTACATAAATAAGGTTGAACTGCTGGTGCATTGATGTAAAGGAATGGGCATAAGCCTTCCCCTAATACTTTGACATTCAATAGCTGCTCTGTTGGCAAGACCATACCTTTTTGCCAGCAGGAGGAATTGGATTGTCCCTGAGTATGACCATGAGTTTAATCAGCGCTGAAAATGTGTTGCTGGAAAAGCGCAGCAGGTCAGGCAGCATCCAGGGAACAGGAGAATCGACGTTTCGGGCATAAGCCCTTCTTCAGGAAAATGTTTTCCTGAAGAAGGGCTTATCCCCGAAACGTCGATTCTCCTGTTCCCTGGATGCTGCCTGACCTGCTGCGCTTTTCCAGCAACACATTTTCAGCTCTGATCTCCAGCATCTGCAGACCTCACTTTCTCCATGAGTTTAATCACCTCACTTAAGGGACATGAGATCCATTCTCCTTTGGCACATAATCCTGGTGACTCTAAGAGATTATGTGAAAGTCTCCTATCCTCACAATGGTTTATATACGATTTACTGCTACATTTAGAGCCATAGTCTTGGCTGCTGCCCTTGTAATCAAGGCTCCTTCATTTGCACTATTCTGGTGTATCCTGACAAATCCAACGGACCTTTCTCTAGTGACCACTAGTCAGGTTAAAGATTACCTGCCTGGTTGGACTGGATAAACTTTCTGGCAATGCTCCTGACAATTTTTGATCTGATAATTGCCTTATGTTTTACAGCTTTCAATTTTTGCCAAAGGTTGCTTATCCTCCTACCTTCTACCCTTTCCAGGTTTTGGGGGGATGATGAGAGAAGGAATTTCCTTGGGGAAAATATTTATTGACAAGCTTGTATATTATTTATCAGCTAGAATTTCTGCAAGTCTGGTTCTTTAAGTATTTTGTTTTTTCCACACCTTTGTATGGAGAGGTGTAGAGAAATATTGAACTCTTTGAGGAGAACAAACTCTCTTGGGTTTTATATGTGAACATTGTCTTGAGTGCCAATATCAACACATTGAAAGCATTGGATAAACCCATTGCTTAAACCTTTCAAACTCAATGCAAGTTTGTGCAAACTGTTTTCAGACAGAGCAGAATTTTTGGTTTACTACAAGCCATGTATAATCTGGAAAGCATTTTTGGTCATCTCATAGTTTGGCAAACTCTCATCAGACAATAGGAAATAAACTTCATTGACCTGTTCTATTAGTTCACTTTGCAGTTGCCAAGTTTATTCCCCCACTAGCTAATTGTTTGGCAAGCTGTTCAAAGGAGATTTGAAGATAAGGTCAACAACTCCCACACTAAACTTTAGAATCAATTGGAAACAGTGTAAGAACTTAACACTCAGTCCTGGGGTAGGGGCAGTTCCCTCACAGGAAGTGCTTTCATCAGGTAAAGGGTCATGTCCCTGGTCAATTCAAGTTGCCATAACAGACATTTATTACAGCTAACTATTATATGCAACTATCGGATTACAATATAAAGCATTAAGCAGCTTGCTTCCTGTAACATATCATGCTTCAAGTGGTTCCAGTGTATTATGGCTTACTTGACATTTATACACCTCAGTCACAATCTATGATACAGTAACGACATTATGAGGATGCTTCTTAAAGGAATACTGACTGTAAGATATAACACACCATTCTCCAGTTTCCAAAGGAAAAAAAGTGCATCCAGGCATGTGTTGTCAGTGCAGAGAGATGAAACAGATTTTACAATGAAGTTGAAAATATTAATCTTGTAACGCTTTAGAGGTTTGACAACTCATCCTGACCTGGTGATTGTCTCCTCACCTGGATAGATAAATGTTGTTCTGTGTGGCACTAGTTTGAGAATTTGTTTGTCTCACAACTGGTTGCTGTCACTTGATATCACTAAACAGTCATCATCATTAGAGTATAATTCACCTCTCTCTCTTTGTGCATGATTACTATATTACAAATTAGTCTGAGCTGGCTTCTACTCCTTCACAATCTAGCCCCTTGATCACAAATGACTTTGTATGGTCCAGGCTGCTTTTATGTTTTAGAAACCTTTGCTGTTAACCAAGTACTTGCAACAACATTTCTAATAATATTATGTCATCTGGTCATTCAAAGATTTGGAAATTCTCTACCTGTTCGCTCTCTTCACGTATCTGTTGCATTTTCCTCTGCCTTTGATAAAGAACCTTTGCATCTCAGAATCATTGGCCAATTGGTTGCTGGTCATGTGCACTTTCCTTCTGCGCAGAAGTTGTGATATGATGGTAATCTCATCCCCATTGGTGTTGCTCAAAAATGAAGCACTACAATGCCCAAAACTTGCTTTGCTGCTCAACACTTGATGATCATTGACTTGTTAGTACATGCCATTTGTTCTGCTACCCCAATTAAGTATGCATAATGGGGTGACATCCATTGTCAAATACTATTCACTCTAAGACATTGAATAAACTGCAAGTAGCACTCATTATGTCAGTTACAGTCACACACTTTGTGTTGCTAAGTCATTAAACAGTGAGAAATTTATAGAAGTAATCAATCACAAGGATGTAATCTTCCTTTTGCATTTTGACTAGTTTTAATCCATGAAGTGGATGGAACCATATGTGTGTAGAAGCTCCCTCTGCTGCTGGAGTTGATACATCTGTCATGCCTCAAATGCATTCATCAGATTTGTTGTAAACTCTCGTTCAGAAGAAAATGACTTGGAGGAATTTCCTGTATGAGGGAACAAAATTCTTTGGGAACATGCATCAGCCACAGAAGTATAGAACGGAAACTAGAGAAAGGAATGCCAATCTCAGGGCCAAGGATCAATTCCACATCCTGGAAACATTTCCCAAATGTGTGGTCAGAGATCTGGCTGTAGGATGGGACTCAATCCTGGCCACACAGAAGCCATGGTAAAAACAATGACTGCAGATGCTGAAAACCAGAGTCTAGAGTGATGCTGGAAGAGCACAGCAGTTCAGGCAGCATCCGACGTTTCGGACGAAAGCCCTTCATCAGGAATACAGGCAGAGAGCCTGAAGGGTGGAGAGATAAGAGGAGGGTGGAGGTGGGGAGAAAGTAGCATAGAGTACAATAGGTGAGTGGGGGAGGGGATAAAGGTGATAGGTCGGGGGAGGAGGGTGGAGTGGATAGGTGGAAAAGAAGATAGGCAGGTAGGACAAGTCATGGGGACAGTGCTGAGCTGGAAGTTTGGAACTGGGGTGAGGTGGGGGAAGGGGAAATGAGGAAACTGTTGATGTCCACATTGATGCCCTGGGGTTGAAGTGTTCCGAGGCTGAAGATGAGGCGTTCTTCCTCCAGGCATCTGGTGATGAGGGAGCAGCGGTGAAGGAGACACAGGACCTCCATGTCCTCGGCAGAGTGGGAGGGGGAGTTGAAATGTTGGGCCACAGGGCGGTTGATTGGTGCGGGTATCCCGGAGATGTCCCTTAAAGCACTCTGCTAGGAGGCGCCCAGTTTCCCCAATGTAGAGGAGACCGCATCGGGAGCAACAGATACAATAAATGATATTGGTGGATGTGCAGGTAAAACTTTGATGGATGTGGAAGGCTCCTGTAGGGCCTTGGATAGAGGTGAGGGAGGAGGCATGGGCGCAGGTTTTGCAATTACTGCAGTGGCAGGGGAAGGTGCCAGGATGGGAGGGTGGGTTGTAGGGGGGGTGTGGACCTGACCAGGTATTCATGGAGGATACGGTCTTTGCAGAAGGCAGAAAGGGGTGGGGAGGGAAATATATCCCTGGTGCTGGGGTCTGTTTGGAGGTGACAGAAATGTCGGCGGATGATTGGTTTATGCGAAGGTTGGTAGGGTGGAAGGTGAGCACCAGGGGCATTCTGTCCTTGTTACAGTTGGAGGGGTGGGGTCTGAGGGCAGAGGTGTGAGATGTGGACGAGATGCGTTGGAGAGCATCTTTAACCACATGGGAAGGGAAATTGCGGTCTCTAAAGAAGGAGGCCATCTGGTGTGTTCTGTGGTGGAACTGGTCCTCCTGGGAGCAGATACGGCGGAGGTGGAGGAATTAGGAATACGGGATGGCATTTTTGCAGGAGGTAGGGTGGAAAGAGGTGTAATCCAGGTAGCTGTGGGAGTTGGTAGGTTTGTAAAAAATGTCGTTGTCAAGTCGGTTGTCATTAATGGAGATGAAGAGGTCCAGGAAGGGGAGGGAGGTGTCAGAGATGGTCCAGGTAAATTTAAGGTCAGGGTGGAATGTGTTGGTGAAGTTGATGAATTGCTCAACCTCCTCGCAGGAGCACAAGGTGGCGCCATTGCAGTCGTCAATGTAGCGGAGGAAGAAGTGGGGAGTGGTGCCGGTGTAATTACGGAAGATCAACTGCTCTACGTAGCCAACAAACAGACAGGCATAGCTGGGGCCCATACGGGTGCCCATGGCTACCCCTTTGGTCTGGAGGAAGTAGAAGGATACGAAGGAGAAATTGTTAAGGGTGAGGACCTGTTTGGCCAAACGAATGAGAGTGTCGGTGGAAGGGTACTGTTGGGGACGTTGGGGGAGGAAGAAACGGAGGGCTTAGAGACCCTGGTCATGGCGGATGGAGGTGTAGAGGGATTGGATATCCATGGTGAAGATGAGGCATTGGGGGCCGGGGAAATGGAAGTCTTGGAGGAGGTGGAGGGCGTGAGTGGTGTCTCGAACATATGTGGGGAGTTCCTGGACTAGGGCGGATAGGACAGTGTCGAGGTAGGTAGAAATGAGTTCAGTGGGGCACGAGCATGCTGAGTCAATGGGTTGGCCAGGGTGGTCAGGCTTGTGGATCTTGGGAAGGAGGTAGAACCAGGCAGTGCGGGGTTCCTGGACTATGAGGTTGGAAGCTGTGGGTGGGAGATCTCCTGGGGTGATGAGATTCTGTATGGTCTGGGAGATGATGGTTTGGTGATGGGGGGTGGGGTCATGGTCGAGGGGGCGGTAGGAAGAGGTCAAGGGCGGGCGTTTGGCTTCAGCGGTGTAGAGGTCAGTGTGCCAGATTACCACTGCACCCCTTTTATCTGCTGGCTTGATGGTGAGGTCGGGATTGGAGCAGAGGGATTGGAGGTCTGCACGTTGTGAGGGTGAGAGGTTGGAGTGGGGAGGGGGGTAGACAGGTTGAGGCGGTTAATGTCCCGGCGGCAGTTGGAAATGAAGAGGTCGAGGGTGGGTAATAGGCCAGCACGGGGTGTCCAGGTGGATGCAGTGTGTTGGAGGTGGGCAAAGGGGTCCTCGGAAGGTGGGCGGGAGTCCTGATTGTGAAAGTAAGCTCGGAGGCGGAGGCGGCGGAAGAAGCTTTCAACGTCACGGCGTGTATTAAATTAATTGATGCGTGGACGGAGGGGGATGAAGGTGAGTCCTTTGCTGAGGACTGATTGTTCGTCCTCAGTGAGGGGGAGGTCCGGAGGGATGGTGAAAACTCGGCAGGACTGGGAGCTGGGACCCGGTGTGGGTGTGGAGCTTGGTGCAGCCTGTAACTGGAGTGGCTGTGGTGGTGGGGGGAATGGGGGTGTAGTCATGAGCAGGTGTGGTGTTCCCCTCAGGGTTCTGGGGTGCGGGGATGGTGACAGTGAGATCTGTGGGGGGCATGTCAGCAGAATGCAGGTGAGTGGCGTTGGTGGGGGTTGAAGTGGTGGCAAACATGGCAGTGGGGGGGGGGGCGGAAGTCACTGAGCATGTGACATCAGCAATGATGTGAGAGGCGGAAGTGATGTCACGTGTGGTGCATGAGGAATTGTGAGGGGTGGAAGTGGCTGCGGGAGCGGCCATGATGGGGCGGAAGTGACATCATCAATCAGCGTGGGGGTGGCAGTTGCACCAGCCACATGGCTAATGGCGTCCGAGCAGTTCCAGCGGCCAGGGGAATCTACTGGAATGTCTACAGAAGCCGTGACCAGGGACATGGAATTTCATAGGTGGACAATCATAAACATTAGTGAGTGATTGCCAGTTATGCCAATTTCCTTACAGAACATGTGATGAAGCTACACCAACCCATGTGGTGATTGGCCTCCCAAATTACAGCATTTTGCTCTATTTCAAAAAGTTCCACTCGAAACCTCTCCCAAGTGCACACACTGCACATCCTTGTTGGATCAATAAATGGAGTTGCCTTACCCTTAAGATGCATTATTGTATCACCCTTAAAATGTCTGAGTATTGCTGTTTGAGATTGTTAACGGATTTAATAATTTCGTACATGCTTTGTTCTGCCAAAGTAGGTGCGGTGTGAATGTACTGAGTTGTGACAATACAGAGATCTGTGCATTGTGGTAGTCCTGTCATTGTTGGACTGTTCATATCTGCAAGGAAGCCACTTTAAACTTCTGTTTTGGCATTGATGTGTTATTCTGTGCCATTCACAGAATTCTTGAACTATTATACACTATGGGTTGTCTTTTGTTGGTTGCACCATGCAGTGCCACTTGCTGTATTTCATAGAATCCCTATAGTGTGGAAACAGGCCATTCAGCCCATTGAGTCCACACCAACTCTCCAAAGAGCATCCCACCCAGCTCTACACCAACCCACCTCCGCCCCACCCCACCCCACATCCTATCCCTGTAGCCCTGCATTTCCCATGGCTCATCCACCTAACTTGCACACCTTTGGACAGAGGAAACCAAAGCAACTGAAGAAAACCCACGCAGAGACAGGGAGAATGTGCAAAGTCCAGATAGACATTCACCCAAGCTTGGAATTAAATCCAGGTCCTTGGCACTGTGAGGCAGCATGCTAACCATTGAGCCACCATGCTGCCCATAGATTTCATCATTTCAGGATGCTTCTTCCCCTGTTGATTTTACCTTCTAAACTCTGTCAACCTTCCTGTTCAGGACATATAACACAAATGGTTGTAAAACCTTCTGATGCTTTATACTGTGGACACAGTTTATGAGGTTTCTAATCTGGAAAGGTTGGGCATCTTCTGAATTTGCTTTTCAATTGGTTCACTCTGAACCTCATTGATTTTACACTTCTGCAACTTCTTGAAACTTTGCTTACTGCAAGTATTGTGGATGTTATTCTAGGGGCTGGTTTGACCTTTGGAACTAGATTTCTTATTCAGGTGTGCCCAATGTCCCTTGGTGTTATATCAATAATAGATATCAGGAAAAGCAATTAAATGCAATTTCCAGCTAGTTGATCAAAAGCAAATTATTATTTGTCAAGAAGTATGTTTGTGTACATTGTCAACAGCTAAATCTTGGTTTTGGTGCCTATAAATAAGGCATACATAAGCAAAAGTAGGCATTCAAAAACTTACTGATTAAGCTGCTAATACTGTGTCATCACATTTGAAACAATGTCCCTTTATAAGATCATCATACAAAAAAATGCCAATTACCTGAAGTTGTCACATGACCCCATTGACAGGCTTCTCTCCATTGCAGCAATTGAAGGACAGGCTGTGCCTGATCTTACTCTGTACTGTCTGCATTAGTTCAGCTGTAAATAAACCTACTGGAGATCTTCAAGTGAACAGAATTCACATATTTCATTTGTGTTACGATTTAGTTAACACACAGCAACGTATTGTGGCCAATACTTTATCGCTAGGATCAATCATCCATCACTAACAGAAATCGGAGGCAAGGAGCAGGAGAAAAGTCAATGATGAGAACTTCAATGTGCGCAGAAACGTGGAGTTGAGGACAGAAGGAAATGAGAAAAAATAATTGCTAAGATTTCACTTTTGATCCATTTTACAGTCACGAATTGATTCTAAATTTTCATTGTAAAGCAGTTGTGAGGTGGATTTGTGCAGAGCAGTAATAGAAATTTCATTTTGCTTTAAATAAAATTTAGCTACTATGACAGAAAATAATCAAATTTAGCAGCAGGAGCTGAGTGTATGATGGGCATAAACTAGCAGACTGAGAGCTAAATGCCTCAGGCTATCTTCATCTGCCTGCTGGAAAACACTGTTGAAATCATATTGCACTGCTGGTGGCCTGCCAAAGGAAATAGACTGGAGTAAAAACATAAACTGCTGGAAGTATTCAGTAGGTCTGGCAGTAACTGTGAAAGGATACAGAGTCGGCAAAGTTTGAGACACACTAGCTTCTGAGGAAGTAAGAAAAGAGAAAAGAGAAAATGGAAGGTCTGTGATGGGTGGAATGCAGGAGAGATTAAGTGACACATGTCTTCATGGTACCAGGCCAAAACGTGCTGCAATAGAATAAGTGTTGAAATTATATGCATGCTTGTATGAATTACAGAATAATGAATAGCAGAGGTCTGAAAGTTAAAAACAAGAGAAAAGAGATTCAAAGCAGAAAAACAAAACGAGTCATTAAAGAAGCAAAATGGAGAATGCAGGTGTAAATGACATTGTTGAACAATGGGTCTGGAAGAATGTGGAAAGCCGCACCTAAAACATGGCATGTTGTTCCTCAAGAGTGCTGGAAAGTGGGACTATTGTAGATTTAGAGTAGTTTTGTCAGTGCAAACTGAATGGTCTGAAGGTCTTCTGGACAGTTTGATTCAGTGATTCAATGTTTGCAGTAAGTTTCATTTGAATACGTTTGGGAGTTGAGGACAGGGAATTCAGAGAAGGAGCATTAAAGTGAGAAATTACTGAAAGCTTTGGGAGTGCTGCTTGTAGCATGAAGAGATGTGTTTAAAGTAAGTGAGTGATCTGTGAAAGGCTGCACCAATGATAGAAGAGATTACATCATGAGCAGTGAATACTAGATTGCAACAGGAACAAACTAATCACTGTTTCATCTGGAAACAGGTTTTGAAGCCTTAAATGGTGAAATGAAAGTTGGTGAAAGTGCAAGTTTGCTTCTCCTGTATTTTCATGGAAAGGCATTGTAGGAAAGGGAAGACATTTCGGACTAACCAAGGAGTGAAGGAGGATATCACAGTGGAAAAGGTTCTTCAAAGAGACAGTTAGTTGCATTTGGTGGCAGAATTGGCTGAGGATGATGTGCTAAATAAGGGTGCGGTGGGAAGTGGGGACAAGGGGAACTGAGATGGAAGGAATGCATGAGAGCATAAATGCATGGACAAATACTGACAAGGGCCCCGTCAAACATGGTGGGAGAGAATCGTCAGGTGAAGAAGAAAGACAATATACCTGATGTGCTTGTGTGACAGGTTACATCAAAACAGAACAATAGAAACAGAGAAACTTGGAAATTGGAATGGAGTCCTCACAGCAAACAGGATGCAAAGTCAATGTAAGAATCAGTGCATTTACAGTGACTATCTCCATAAATGAAGACAAATGACATCAAGCAAGGTAAGAGCAAAGTTGAAGATGTATGTAAAGTGAGATTTAGATGAAAAGTCAAAATAAAGTTGGTGAAATTTTCCATTTCATTGCAACAACAGAAAATGGCAATAAATCCCAACTAGACAATCATGTAAAGACTGAGGCTGCAGAACAAAGTAGGAAACTGAATTCTGCAGCGAGCAAATTTGCTTCTAACTCTTTTCTATAAGGCATAAGTCAATAATAGGGATTGTGATGGACTACTCTCCATTGCCTGGATAAGTGCAGGAATAATAAAGTAAGCTTGACACTATCCAGGATGAAACAGCCCACGTGATCAACACCCCATGTACCACTTTAAATATTCATTCCTTTCACTACTGGTGCACAATGGCAGCAATGTTTATCATCTACAAGATGCACTAAATCAATTGTCAACCTTTCGGGGATTAAATCTTCCAAACCTGTGACTAATGGGAAGATAATATTAGCCTTGAATCTAAGAGAATGAAATGTTGTAAGTTCAGATGGAGATAGAACTGTGTGAGTGAGGGAGGCATGGAAATGCTGACTGATTTCAATGCAAAGGTTTAGAGATGATATCATGGAAGGTTCTAAGGTATCAATGTATCTGGATGCAGATGCACACAGGTGAATGTAAAGTTGTCGTAGTTCCGTTTCCTCAAATAGGAAGATGCCCAGTGATGAGTTTAACCTGAAGTTCATAACACCAAAGACAAGGGGCAAAGTTGAGATAGCAGAACCTGCACTCGGACTATTACTAGACCACACTTGGAATATTAGACCACACTTGGAATATTGTGTTCAGTTCTGGTCACCTCATTATACGATGGATGTGGAAGCTTTAGAGAGGATGCAGAGGAGATTTACCAGAATGCTGCCTGGACTGGAGTGCATGCCTTATGAAGGAAGGTTGAGGGAGCTAAGGCTTTTCTCATTGGAGCGAAGAAGGGTGAGAGGCAACTTGGTAGAGGTGTATAAGATGTTGAGAGGCAAAGAGAGAGTGAATAGTCAGAGACATTTTCCCAGGGCGATAATGGCTATCACAAGGAGTCATCATTTTAAGGTGATTGGAGGAAGGTTTAGGGGAGATGCCAGAGTGGTGGGTGTGGGGAATGCACTGCCAGTGGTGGTAGTAAAGTCAGATACTTTAAGGACATTGAAGCAACTCTTGTATAGCCACATGGATGACAGTAAAATGAAGGGTATGTAGATTAGTTTGATCTTAGAGTGGGATAAAAGGTCAGCACAACATCAGAGAATGAAGGCCCAGTACTGTGCTATGCACAGCAAGCTCAAGCAATACAGGATTGGAACCCACACTGTTAGTTCTGCACTGCATCATATATCAGTCATCCAGCCAACTAAGCTAACTGACTGTGGAAGGACTGTGGTCCACCTGAAATAATCCAGCTGCAAAACCTTCTATACTTAAAAGTACGGATTAGTTTAATTTACCCTCTTAGTCTAGAGGTTACTTAAGAAACTGGGCCACATACATTATTTACAGCTGAAGATAAAATCAATACTTTCCAAAAGTGAATCAAGTTCAGTTTTCATTATTATCTGCAGGCCTGGTTATACTGAATTTGGGATACTGTATTTTTCTTTCAATTAACTTGAAACTTTCCAAGGAAAGTTTCAACCTCTATGTGTCTTTCATAGTTAAATTTCCAGAAGTTTCCTCTCACAAGTACAGTGTCTGCAGGTGAAACTGATTAAGCAAAAGAGACAGAGTAATTGAAATCTGAAATTAAAACAAAAAAGTATTGGAAAAACTCAACAGGTCTGACAGAATAAGGAGAAACAGAACCAATATTTTGCATCTGACATGATTCTTCTTTAGATTCTTCTCTGGTTCTGCAAACAAAACACCTTTAGACACCCGAGTTGTTATAAAAGACCAATAGCTGTTTCTGGATCTCTGTCTCCCTCCTTCTCTTCTCCAGAGTTATTCCCTTAAGTTTTTCAGCAAGATCTCTTACAATATTTCTGCTTTTGTGCAGCTTGCCCTGCCTTTACTCGATTCTTGGCAGGCAGGCAGGCAAAGATGGCCACTGTATCATTAAACTGGACAAGCTACGAAATCACGGCAATAGCATGTGTGAAATCCATTGGGCCCCCGTGTGGTCTTGTCCATTTGTAATCCATTTAAAAACTTGTAGAACTTTTAAAAACATGGTGATTTCATGTGACTCTCAAAAGCCATTTAGAAGACATTTGAACTCATCCTAAGGTTTAGTAACGTAACTTTTAAAACGGTTCTCTAAGCATGTATTATTATGACTACACAAACAAAACAGAGAGTAAGATGGCAGAAGAAGAGTTCAGGTGAAAGTCGAATGCTACAGATAAGTAAATAGGTCAGTATTCCTTAGATTACTCTTTTCCATCAAGATAAGCATCAAGGTGAAGCAATGGAAGAAGAGACCAGTCCCATGGTGAGCTCAAAATTCATTAAGATAGAGCCTTGGGAAATGAAGCTAAGGCCTTTACTAAATCTTGGATCAAAGAGAGGGGAAGGATAGAATACATGACAAAGGATGAAGATGAAAGAAGAGCTGATGCTATATATAATAATGCTTCTGAAAGCATTAATGTTGTAGTTGCATTAGTTCCACCCAATCTGATGATGTCACACACAGTCTTTGGGTCAAGATTGGAAATTTTATACTAGTCTTTATAAGAAGCACATGCATTCTGTAAGGCTTCTGAGAGCCCTCGGTAATTTTGTTTGACTATTAACGTAGAATGTAACTAGAGCCATGAAGCTATAAACCACATGAGTAACAAAGAAATGTCTGTTCAGATTCGACTTACCAGTGTTCTATCCTTCCTCACTGACAAGCCTTAGACACAATATAGATAAAGCAGTGATCTACCTCAACCGTCGTTACCCTATGCTACGTATTGGCAGTGGTTATGGATACCATGTTGAGCCAGCAAGAACAATCGGGGCAATTTCCTTTGACAAAGTCAGAGGGAAAGGAAGGGGTAAAGGGCCTGGAGGGATGTTGTAGATTCTTGTGATGTTTCACACCTGAAAGGAAGATGAAATGTCCTCTGAGAAGGAGGATAAAATGAAATTGCAGATGATTATAGATTTGAAATAGAGTGAGTCAGTGCTGTTAGAGAGAGAAATCAAGAATATGCATATAGCATTGAGGGTGAATCTCAGGCTACAGTAAAAACAATGGCTCAATGAACACTAAATGACTTAGAGATATTTGTAATCCTGGATGAATCCAAAACAGCAGTCATCAAATTTCTGTCGGATTCCATGGTGTTAAATGATTAACGTGGGAGAAAGGAGGAAGGAAAAGGTATGGCTAAAAACAAGCTTTGGTAGATGTTGTGGTTCTGTTCGCCGAGCTGGAAATTTTTGTTGCAAACGTTCAGCAAACAGAACCACAACAACGAGCACCCGAGCTACAAATCTTCACCCAAACTTTGAAGCTTTGGTAGATGCCTGATCAGATATGAGAAACCAAAACATTTAAGGTAAAAAGAGTAGAAGGTAATACTCCCAGTGGCCATGTATGACAGACAATTATAGACTGTGTCAACAAATCATCAAACTTCTCATGACATAGGTCTATCCTGAATACTTGTTACCTAAAGTCAATTAAAACGTGATTGAAGTGCTCACTTGCTACTTTATGGGCTGTCTATGCAGAGTTTAGAACATAGAACATAGAATATAGAAGAATACAGCGCAGTACAGGCCCTTTGGCCCTCGATGTTGCGCCGATCCAAGCCCACCTAACCTACACTAGCCCACTATCCTCCATATGCCTATCCAATGCCCGCTTAAATGCCCATAATGAGGGAGAGTCCACCACTGCTACTGGCAGGGCATTCCATGAACTCACGACTCGCTGAGTAAAGAACCTACCCCTAACATCTGTCCTATACCTAACCCCCCTTAATTTAAAGCTATGCCCCCTTGTAATAGCTGACTCCATACGTGGAAAAAGATTCTCACTGTCGACCCTATCTAAACCCCTAATCATCTTATACACCTCTATCAAGTCACCCCTAAACCTTCTTTTCTCCAATGAAAACAACCCCAAGTGCCTCAGCCTTTCCTCATACGATCTTTCTACCATACCAGGCAACATCCTGGTAAACCTCCTCTGCACCCGTTCCAGTGCCTCCACATCCTTCCTATAGTATGGCGACCAAAACTGCACACAATACTCCAGATGTGGCCGCACCAGAGTCTTATACAACTGCAACATGACCTCAGTACTCCGGAACTCAATTCCTCTACCAATAAAAGCCAGTACGCCATATGCCTTCTTCACCGCACTATTTACCTGGGTGGCAACTTTCAAAGATTTGTGTACATGGACACCAAGATCCCTCTGCTCATCCACACTACCAAGTATCCGACCGTTAGCCCAGTACCCCATCTTTTTATTACTCTTACTCTTATCAATAATTAGCAGAACGTATGATTTCAAAATCCTAGCAATGTACTGAAAAATGATCAACTGTAAGCAAAAATTCATTGGGTTGAAATTTATGCTTTTTTGAGATCCTGATCATGGGTAGTACAAAAGGGAGGAGAGTTCTCTTCCTGAAGCAATGTTGCCAGACCCTATTGGCCTAATCTGAGGGACACCCACACATCAGTATGGTCTCCACGGTGTGGATGAATGGTCTGATGTGCTCGAAGAAGGTCTTTGATCTTCTCCACTCTGTCATGGTAAGGGAAACACTTTTCTTTCTGCTACCTCACACTCACTCTATCTCCGCTACTGTACTTACCTCCCATTGTTCTTGGTGTCTGTCTCTGTCAATTGCATTCAACATCTTCCCTCACTCGCTCTCAAACTCAAATTATCTTACAACAAGGCCTTTGCCTCTGACAAGAAAACCATCAGCATGTCTGAACTATTCAGACACAAGCACACCAGAGTTAATAGGCAAGCAGACTCAAGCTATAGAACTATAGACTACATAGTCATAGTGGGAGGGAAAGAAGAGGAAAACCTATTGAGGACATTTTAATGCCATGGGTGACATTGAACTGTATATGTTGCATTCCAATGTCCATAGACATGGGTGCATGTGACAGATGCCCATGGAGTACGCTCACTGTTCAATATAGAGGTCACTTAGAGTCATAGAGATGTACAGCATGGAAACAGACCCTTTGGTCCAACCCATCCATGCTGACCAGATATCCCAACCCAATCTGCCACCTGCCAGCACCCGGCCCATATCCCTCCAAACCCTTCCTATTCATATACCCATCCAAATGCCTCTTAAATGTTGCAATTGTACCAGCCTCCACCACTTCCTCTGGCAGCTCATTCCATACTCGTACCATCCTCTGCGTGAAAAAGTTGCCCTTAGGTCACTTTTATATCTTTCCCCTCTCACCCTAAACCTATGCCCTTTAGTTCTGGACTCCCTGACCCCAGGGAAAAGACTTTGCCTATTTACCCTATCCATGCCCCTCATAATTTTGTAAACCTCTATAAGGTCACCTCAAGCGACAAGCTTAACCTGCCAAACACCCAAGCCATGTTTGGTTCTCCCAATGCTGTGTTGAGCAAACTTGGTAAGATTGCAATCAAAATATTAATGAGACAAGTTGGGCCATGAACATTAATCAGAACAAACATTAATCATTGTCAATTTGCAACTTATGGCTGCCCAGCAAAACTCTTGCTATTCCCCTATGAAAAGTGTAAAAGCTGGGTCGCGATCATCTCGACATTGAAACTATCTCGCCAAAATTCTCACCTGATCCTGCCATGTACCCAGGATAGTCTACACCACTGAAATCCCTATAAGATTCCACCCTCTTTTTTTCACCACAGTTGCTGCCAGATCTGCTGAGTTTCTCCAGCACTTTCTGTTTTTCATTCAGATCTCCAGCATCTATAGAACTTAGCTTTTTTACCCCTATTTTTTAACTAGTCCTCTAGCCATGTTAATGAATCAACCCACTAATGTAAGCTAGTGTAATCTCCTTTTCTGTGGCACATTATTGAATGCTTGTAGAAAATCCAAATATCCTATATCTATTGGTTTATTTTTATTTGCATGTTACATCCTAAAAGGATATTAATAAATTTCCCTTTCACAAAACCATGTTGGCTGTATCTTATATTAAAATTATCTCCTGAATATACTGCTACTGGCATTGACTTTAGTTTCCTGCTCTCTGTCTCCTTCGTCTCTTGAACAGTTGTAGTTTTTCAAATGTAGGAATGTTTGAGAGATTACAAGCAATGCATCCACTTTATGAACATGGAAAGCAGGTTAACAGGCCCAAAGGGCTTTAAGTTCCATTAGATTAGATTAGATTCCCTACAGTGTGGAAACAGGCCCTTCAGCCCAACCAGTCCACATCGACCCTCCGAAGAGTAACCCACCCAGACCCATTTCCCTAATGCACCTAACACTATGGGCAATTTAGCATGGCCAATTCACCTGACCTGCACATATTTGGACTGTGGGAGGAAACCGGAGCACCCGGAGGAAACCAACACAGACACGGGGAGAATGTGCAAACTCTACATAGACAGTTGCCCAAGGCTGGAATCGAACCTGGGACCCTGGTAACCACTGCTAACCACTGAGCCACCGTGCCGCCCATTATTTTTTAGTTTAGTGATAGGGATAATTTTCTTCCTTTGCCTCTGGATTTTTTACTTTTCTAGGGATGCTTTTTTATATTTTCTGCTATGAATATAGAATCAAAATATTTGTTCAAAGACTCTACCATTTCCTAATTTCCTAATATTTAGTCTCCAGACACACCCTTTGAAATTGACATTCACTTTAGCTAGTCTTTTCCTTTTTATATACTTTGAGAAGCTATTACTATTTTTACAGGTTATGCTGGATTTCTCTCTTACTCTAATTTCATCCTTTTTTATTATTATAGTTGCTTAAATCTAAACTTATCCATTGCCTTATTTTCATTCAATATAGAACTAGCCGTTTGGATACAGAACTGGCTCGAAGGTAAAAGACAGAGGGTGGTAGTGGAGGGTGGTTTTTCAGACTGGAGGCCTGTGACCAGTGGAGTGCCACAAGGATTGGTACTGGGTCCACTACTTTTCGTTATTTAAGTAAATGATTTGGATGTGAACATAGGAGGTACAGTTCGTCAGTTTGCCGATGACTCCAAAATTGGAGGTGTAGTGGACAGCGAAGAAGGTTACCTCAGATTACAACAGGATCTTTATCAGATGGGCCAATGGGCTGAGGAGTGGCAGATGGAGTTTAATTCAAATAAATGCAAGGTGCTACATTTTGGGAAAGCAAATATTAGCATGACTTATACACTTAATGGTTAGGTCCTAGAGAGTGTTGCTGAACAGAGACCTTGGAGTGCAGGTAGATAGGATAGTGAAGTAGAGTTGCAGGTAGATAGGATAGTGAAGAGAGCATTTGGTATGCTTTCCTTTATTGATCAGAGCATTGAGTATACGAGTTGGGAGGTCATGATGCGGTTGTACAGGACATTAGTTAAGCGACTTTTGGAATATTGTGGGCATTTCTGATCTCCTTCCTATTGGAAGGATGTTGTGAAACTTGAAAGGGTTCAGAAAAGATTTACAAGGATGTTACCAGGGTTGGAGGATTTGAGCTATAAGGAGAGGCTGAATAGACGGGGGCTGTTTTCCCTGGTGCACCAGAGGCTGAGGAGTGACCTTATAGAAGTTTATAAAATCATGAGGAACATGGATAGGATAAATAGACAAAGTCTTTTCCCTAGGTTGGAGGAGTCCAGAACTAGAGGTTTCGGGTGAGAGGGGAAAGATATAAAAGAGACCTAAGGGGCAACTTTTTCACGCAGAGGGTGGTGCATGTATGAAATGAGCTGCCAGAGGAAGTGGTAGAGGCTGGTACTATTGAAATATTTAAAAGGCAGCTGGATGAATATATGAATAGGAAGGGTTTAGAAGGATATGGGCCAAGTGCTAGCAAATGGGACTCGATTGGATTGGGATATCTGGTCAGTATGGACGAGTTGGACTGAAGGGTCTGTTTCCATGCTATACATCTCTATGAGTCTATGTGTGGGATGGGGATGGTAAGAAGTGATGAACGATAGAATGATTTGGACAATCTTTTACAATTATCATTCAAAGGAATACCACTTCCATACGATATTGTTCATGCTCTGTTACACCCTTGATATAAATTAACATCTCCGCATATAAAATCATCTTATTGACTGAATATGTGTCTCTTTCTAGACCAAACAAAAAACATTATCCAGAAATGTTTCATAAACCAAACAATTGCCAGTTTCAGAAGACACCATTATTAATATGTGAATTATCAGGAAATCTTTTAAAAATCGTGTTATTTAAACCAAGCATCTCAGTCGAGCACATCTTTCGAGCCTGACACTGCTAGATAAACTTTGCAACAATTAACTTAAAGACTTTATAATTGGCTATTACTGAATTCTTCCACTAAAATAAATTTTTTTCTAAAATAAATACATTTCAGCACCACAATTCCTGCATTATTTATCATCAATTGAAAAATGTTCCAAGCACAATGAAGCCATATGTTTTCCTGTGTTGCCAAACTTCAATTGGCCCAGGCTTAACTCAGAAAATAGCAGTGAGTTTGAACTGCATACCATTATATCTGTGTAACTATCACAGCGACATGATGAAGAAAACATTTGCCAAAGTTGTGAATTGCTGCAAATTGTTCTTTGACTTGTCTTTACCTTTGCGATAAAGAGATCTTCTGGCCAATTGTCACTTGATTTTTTTTTTAAAGAAAGTAGTGCATTGCCACTGTTAATCCAAATTAACCTTGTCATATAAAGTTAGCGCTGTGATTTAATTAAGCAAAGGTCATATTAATCTTAAGGTCTATGTCCCTGCAAGTTCTCTATTCCAGGAAGGTTATAATTATGTAGTCTCATGTCTGCAAGTCATTGTTTCTAAAACTTTTCAATATTAAAAATGTGTGTTTTTTGCTTTTCTTTGATTACGTTCTTCTCTTTCTCTTAAACAAATCTCTTTCCTTCACTTTATATTTCTTTTCATTTCTCCTTTAACATTTATTCAACCATTCCAAGTCACTTTATTTCCTTGTCCATTGTTTTTTTTTGTCTTTTCATTAAACTCATTGCTCTAAGGAGATAATACCCTAATGCCCTCACCATTATCAACTTATTCAGTTTATGCTGCAAAAATGATTCAATTGGAGCTTGTTGAAAAGAAAATGTTAAAAAAGGCAGTGGAGTTCCACTGTTGTGTTTGCGACTGGGTGTCCTTGGAGAGGGAGCAAGCAGTATCCACCAATATTCACAATGCCTTTAGAGAAGGGTGGACATGCAGAGGATAGAGTGTTTTACATTCCCTTCCAACTACATTTTGATTTGGACATTCCTCCTCTCCCTCACCTTTGATGGTTTGCATTGTCTTATTGGGCTCAGCACATCACTTATTGAATGAGAAGTATGGGTGATGTACTGGTAGTGGTTAATAAATGAGAATGATACCACGGGTGGTTTGGTGATGGGAAAATAAAGGGTGTTAGGGATTTTATGGGGCAGTGGTAGATGAAGAGGTCTGGGTTCATGTCCCACTTGCTCCAGTGGTGTGCACTAACAAATCTGAATCAGGAACAGCGTGTTCAGTGAGCTAAGTGCCTGGTTCCATGAAATTTAAAACCAATACATCTTAAAAGGGCCTTTATTATCCACACAATGAGCAAAGGCAAACTGGATTATTAAAATGAGCTAATATTCTCCTCACGTACAATATAAGCACAAATCACAGCTTTCCAATAGGACGTTGTTCTTAGCAACAGATTTCAGAATATAAGTTATACACTGTTCTAACTTTGTTCAATAAAGTTTATTGCTGTTTGTTCAAAACTGCAGAATCTTGTAGTTTTATTCTCTTAATAAGAACAAGCGCAATTCAGCTCCTCAAGCCTGCTTCATCATTCAGTACAACCATGGCTGATCTCATCTCAGCCTCAACTATAATTTCCTGCCCATTCTCCATCAACTTCAACCCATAGCTAATTAAAGAAACTATCTCTTTAAATTTACTCAATGTCACAGCACAGTGGTGAATTTCACTGAATCTTGAATGTATGAACAAATGAATTAGCTTTATCGTCACATGTACACAACTGAGTACAGTGAAAAGTTTATGGAGCACCACTTACAGTGCCATCTCAAGTGCAAAGGTACCTAGATACAACTTCTTCAGTTACAAGATTAATTACAGTGTAATAATGTCACCAACACACGTCACCATCTTAGGTACACAGTACGTAGGTACAAGTTACAGAATAAAGAAATGAAGACAGAAAAATTACATCACAGCCGTACACAGTATAACCACGGGTCAGAAAGACAAGAAGCAAAGTTAAAAAGACAATCACAACAATTATTCTGCAAGGGCTCTCCGCAGCAAACCAGCACAGGGGGCCACTATGTGGTCTGAATGCTGCTGCTGCCACACTCTACACTGGGCCAGTATTCCTGTTCCCACACTGGACTCCTGCCACCACACACCACATTGGGCCTCTGCCTCCATTCACACTGGGCCCCTGCCACCACACTCTACACTGGACCCCTGCAGCAACACTCCACAGTGGGCCCCTGCTGCTACACTCTACACTGGGCCACTGGCCCCATTCCCACACTGAACCCCTGCCCCCACGCTCTGCCTGGGCCCCTGCTGCTACACTCTACACTGGGCCACTGGCCCCGTTCCCACACTGGACCCCTGCCCCCACGCTCTGCACTGAGCCCCCACCTCCATTCCCACACCAAGCCCCTGCCACCATGCTCTGCACTGGGCCACTGCCGTTACATTCTGCACTGGGCCCTGCCGCCAAGCTCTGCACTGGGATACTGCCCCCATTCGCACACCGGGCCCATGCCGCTACAGTTTGAACCACCATTCCTGCACTGGGCCCCTGCCACCACACTCTGCACTGGGCTACTGTCTCCATTCTCGCATCAGGCCCCTGCCACCACACTCTGCACTGGGCCCTGTCACCACACTCTTTACTGGGCACCTGCCACCATACTCTGTACTGGGCCCCTGCCACCACACTCTACACTGTGCCCCTACAGCTATGCTCTACACTGGGCCTCTGCCGTACACTCAACACTGGGCCCCTGTCTCCATTCACACTGGGCCCCTGCCACCACACTCCACACTGGGCCCCTGCAGCCACACTCTACAGTGGCTCCCTAGCCCCATGCTCTGCACTGGGCCCCTGCCACCACACTTTGCACTGGGTCCCTGCAGCTACGCTCTACACTGGGCCTCTGCCCCCATGCTCTGCACCGGGCCCCTGCCACCACACTCTACACTGGGTCCCTGCAGCTACACTCTACACTGGGTCTCTGCTGCCACACTCAACACTGGGCCATTGCCACCATTCCCATACTGGGCTTCTGCTGCCACACTCTGCACTGGACCACTGCCACCATTCCCAAGCCAGGCCCCTGCCACCACATTCTACACTGGGCCTGTGTCACCACACTCTGCACCGAGATACTGCTCCCATTTACACACTGTGCCCCTGCCACCATGCTCTGCACTGGGCCCTTGCCACTACGCTCTGCACTGGGCCCCTGCCACCATGCTCTGCACTGGGATACTGCCCCCATTTGCACATTGTGCCCCTGCCCCCACGCACTGCACTAGGCCCCTGCCACCATTCCCACACTGGGCCCCTGTCACCACATTCTACACTGGGCCTCTGTCGCCACACTCTGCACTGGGATACTTCCCCCATTCGCTCACCAGGCCCATGCCGCTACATTCTGAACTAGGCCACTACCACCATTCCTGCACTGGGCCCCTGCCACTACACTCTTCACGGGGCCCTTGCCACCACACTCTGCACTGAGCCACAGCCAACATTCCTGTACTGGGTCCCTGCCACCACATTCTGCACTGGGCCACTGTCCCCATTCCCAAATCACACCCCTGCCACCCACACTCTGCACTTGGCCCTGTCACCACACTCTGCACTGGGCCCCTGCCACCACACTCTGCTCTTGGCCCTCTCACCATACTCTGCATTGAGCCCCTGCCCCCCACGTTCTGCACTGGGCCCTGTCATCACACTCTGCACTGGGCCCTGTCACCACACTCTACACTTGGCCCCTGCTGCCACTCTCTGCCTGGGCCACTGCCCCCATTCCCACACTGGGCCACTGCCACCACACTCTGCACTGGGCCCCTGCCACCATTCCCACACTGGGCCTCTGCCGCCACACTCTACACTGGGTCCCTGCAGCTATAATCTCCACTGGGCCCCTGATTCAATTCACACTGGGCCCCTGCCTCCATTCACACTGGGCCCCTGCCACCAGACTCCACGTCGGCCCCTGCAGCCACAGTCCACACTGGCTCCCTGACCCCATGCTCTGCACGGGACCCTTGCCACCATGCTCTGCACTGAGCCCCTGCCACCACACTCTACACTTGGCCCCTGCACCCACACTCTGCCTGGGCCACTGACCCCATTCCCACACTGGGCCCCTGCCACCACACTCCACACTGCGCCCCTGCAGCCACACTCCACACTCCACGCTCTGCACTGAGCCCTTGCCACCACATTCCACACTGTGCTTCTGCCACCACACTCTGCACTGGGCCCTGTCACCACACTCTGTACTAGGCCCCTGCCACCATAATCTGCACTGAGCCCCTGTCACCACACTCTATACTTGGCCCTGCCCCCACGCTCTGCACTGGGCCCCTGCCACCACACTCTACACTTGGCCCCTGCACCTACACTCTGCCTAGGCCACTGTCCCCGTTTCCACACTGGGCCCCTACCACCACACTCTGCACTGAGCCCTCGCCACCATTCCCACACTGGGCCTCTGCTACCACACTCTACACCTGGCCTCTGCCCCCACGCTCTGTGCTGGGCCCCTGCCACCACACTCTGTCTGGGCCACAGCCACCATTCCCACACCTGGTCCCTGCTTCCATATTCTACACTGGGCCCCTGCCACCACACTACAATGGACTACTGCCCCCGTTCCCACACCAGACCTCTGCCCCCACGCTCTGCACTGAGCCCCTGCCACCATTCCCACATCGGGCCCCTGCCATCGCATTCTACACTGGGCCACTGCCACCATGCTCTGTACTGGCCACTGTCCCCATTCCCACACTGTCCCCTGCTGCCACACTCTGCATCGGGCCCTGTCACACACTCCGCACTGGCCCACTGTCCTCATTCCCACACTCTTTGTGTAAAGAACCCACTTCTGACGTCCCCTCTATACTTTCCTCCAACTAGCTTAAAACTAAGACCCCTCGTGTTAGCCATTTCTGCCCTGGAAAATAGTCTCTGGCTATCGACTCTATCTACGCCTCTCATTATCTTGTATACCTCAGTTAAGTTCCCTCTCCTCCTCCTTTTCTCCAATGAAAAAAGTCCGAGCTCAGTCAACCTCTCTTCATCAGATAAGCCCTCCAGTCCAGGCAGCATCCTGGTAAACCTCCTCTGAACCCTCTCCAAAGCATCTACATCTTTCCTATAATAGGGCGACCAGAACTGGACACAGTATTCCAAGTGCGGTCTAACCAAAGTTTTATAGAGCTGCAACAAGATCTCACAACTCTTAAACTCAATCCCCCTGTTAATGAAAGCCAAAACACCATATGCTTTCTTAACAACCCTGTCCACTTGAGTGGCCATTTTAAGGGATCTATGTACCTGCACACCAAGATCCCTCTGTTCCTCCACACTGCCAAGAATCCTATCCTAAATCCTGTACTCAGCTTTCAAATTCAACCTTCCAAAATGCATCACCTCGCATTTATTCAGGTTAAACTCCATCTGCCACCTCTCAGCCCATCTCTGCATCCTGTCAATGTCCCGCTGCAGCCTACAACAGCCCTCTGTACTGTCAACGACACCTCCAACCTTTATGTCATCTGCAACTTGCTGACCTATCCTTCAATCCCCTCATCCAAGTCATTAATAAAAATTACAAACAATAGAGGCCCAAGGACAGAGCCCTGTGGAACACCACTCACCACAGACTTCCAGGCAGAATATTTTCCTTCTACTACCATTTGCTGTATTCTGTTGGCCAGCCAATTCTGTGTCCAGACAGCTAAGTTCCCCTGTATCCCATTCCTCCTAACCTTCTGAATGAGCCTACCATGGGGAACCTTATCAAATGTCTATATCTATATTGTCTATATCTCAATTATTTATTTTTTTCCAAATTCCAGACAGCATGGGCTTAAACTGTTCAAACTGTTTTCATGAGGCAAACCCAAAATCTCTGGAACCAATCCAGCAAGCCTCCTCTGAATTGTCTCCAAATGCAATTGCATCCCGCGTCAAGTAAGGGAACCAAAACGGTATCTGGGACTCTGTCCGAATCAACATTTTCTTTCAAAAAACATGATCATAGCTTATATTTGGTGAACTGCTGTATCAATGACAGGAAATATCTTAAAGGAAGTTGAACAAAAATATTGCTGCATTTGAAGTCTGTAAATTACTTGTGGAGGAGCCATATTAATGGTTGCAGCACTGAAGATATTACTGGAGACTTTTAGGTTCAGTATAATAGTGCACCTCTTTAAGGGAAAAGTCAGTGTAATTGGTGTTCTCATAATGTTTCTGCTATAAATGCGTAGATAATAACTAGGATCAGAAACGGCACACTTACCCCTCCATTCTCTAAAATCATGACCCATCTGCCTCAGGCCTCAATCTCCCTTTTGTGCTAGCTCTTCACAGCCCTTAAAATCTCGATGTCTCAAAAATTCCATATAAGTCCTTTCAAAACATTTCCAATGATCTAGGCTTGACAGCTCTCTGTAGCAAAGAAATCTAAGCATTCACAACATGAGAGACTACTTATTCTGCAATCACTTCCTTTAGTTTGAGATTCCCACTCCAGCAGAAGCATCTTCTCAACATTTACCCTGTCAAGGCCTGCACCGGGGTGGCGCGGTGGCACAGTGGTTAGCACTGCTGCCTCACAGCGCCAGGCCTCAGGCAACTGACTGTGTGGAGTTTGCACATTCTCCCCATGTCTGCGTGGGTTTGTTCCGGGTGCTCCGGTTTCCTCCCACAGTCCAAAAATGTGCAGGTCAGGTGTCCTAAATTGTCCGTAGTGTTAGATCAAGGGCTAAATGTAGGGGAATGGGTCTGGTTGGGTTGCTCTTCAGAGGGTTGGTGTGGACTTGTTGGGCCAAAGGGCCTGTTTCCACACTAAGTAATCTAATCTAATCATATTCTCATATCTTTCAATAAAGCCAACTCTCATTCTTCTACGTTCAATTGAATGAAGGGCTAACTGGATTAGCCATCTTTGTTCACTCAACCCTTCATCCCAGAAATTAGTCTAGTGTATGCCTTTTTTACTGCCTCGAGTGTCAATATATCCTTTCTTAAATATGGGGACCAAACTGGACACAGTACCCCAAATGTAGCCTCACCAACACCTTGTATAGATGTAATAGGATTAGTCAGGGTGGGCTGCTCTTCAGAGGGTCGGTGTGGACTTGTTGGGCCAAATGGCCTGTTTCCACACTGTGGGGAATCTTAAAAAAAACACCAACTTCTCGCAATAAAGACTAAAATTCCATTTACCTTCTTAATTATTTGCAGCAGATGCGTGCAAGGTGGCATGGTGGATCAGTGGTTAGCACTGCTATCTCACGGTGCCAGGGGCTTGGGTTTGAATCCAGCCTCAAGTGACTGTCTGTGTGGAGATTGCACACTCTCCCTGCATCTGTGTGGGTTTCCTCCGAGTGCTCTAGTTTCCTCCCACAGTCCAAAGATGAGCAGGCTGGATGAGTTAACCTGTCCCAAGCCTCCAACTCGGCAATGCTCTCCAGACCCATCCATCATTGCCCCCTCTGACCTATCACCTTCTCCCTCACCTTCATCCACCTATCACATTCCCAGCTACCTCCCACCAACACCACCCCCCCTCCCATTTATCTCTCAGCCCCAACCTGCAAACCTCATTCCTGATGAAGGGCTTATGCCTGAAACGTGATTCTCCTGCTCCTTGGATGTTGCCTGACCTGCTGTGTTTTTCCGGCACCACACTCTCAACTCTGACCTCCAGGATCTGCAGTCCTTAGTTTCTCCTGGGTTAGCCATGTTAAATATGGGGTGTGGATCTGGATGGTATGGGCCAAATAGCTTGCTTCCATACTGTAGGGATACTAATATTTTACATATCAGGCACAAGAACACCAGATCTCTCTGTGCTGCGCTTAGTTGGAGACCCTCCCTATTTACTTACAGTCTGCCTTTTGATTGTTACTGTCAAAGTGCATGATCTCACACTTTCCATGTGCCAAGCTTTTGTTCAATCATGTGTCTTATTATGAAATGATGGTATAACATGGTATATCTGTCTTTTCATCCTTCTTGGTAGTAAACTATGCAGAGCTGATAAGTGTTATGGAAGCAAACTGGATCAGTTGCTGTAGTGCCTTCTACACGTAGTAGTGTGTGTCTCAGAAAGAGAACATCGACACTGACACTTATAGCAGGATTTCTGATCAATTCATAATATCAATCATGTTGCATATCATTTTAATCAGGTATCATATTAACAAGATATTTGGGAAAAACCTTGAAGACTATTCACTCATTCTGCTTTCAACTAGTTCTCGCAATGCAATCATTCTGAAAGGCAATAAGAAAGTCACTCTTGTCCTTGCATTCTTCAGATATATCATTACTAAATCAACATTGGCATTTGGCAGATGAGATAGTGTAATCTAACTGTAGTCAACTGGGATGCAATGATAATTATAAAGGGCAGTCAAGTAGTCATAATCTGTAATTGATTTGTAAATCAATGAATTGGTCTTCTCGTTACATTTAATTGGACTAAATTCTCAATTATCCCCAATTCCTTTATTGCAATGGAGGGTCATAATAACATGACTAATTATAAACCAGGAAAGTATAATTTTTGTAGAATGTTTTGTATCCATGCTTTAAAACTACTCAATCTATATCAGTGAGCCATCATTTTCCAAGTGAAATGATGAATATCAATAAATCTGATGAAACGTTAAGATTCAAACAAAAAGCTGTCCTTGAAAAGACAGAGTCACAGCAGCTTGTTCATCTGTAAAATGACATCAGTGATAAGTGACAAGTTTGCTTTCCCTTTGAGAATCAAAAGCTAAGGACAGTGAAAAATCATATTCAAATTTCTATTAGAGATAGTGATCTTTAAAGGGCACCAATAATTGTCAGCTTTATCAACAAAAGTGCATTGGATAACCTTTTCCATACACTCCCCAAAAGGTACAACAAAAGTTGTAGAAATTAAGATTTTTTACACATATAAGTGTGTCAATAGATCTTAAATCTGCCCTCTGCCAAGAATAAATTTCATTCTTGTCATGAGATGACTGTTATAGGTGGTGTTTGTGATTGGTTCTGTGATTTTTAGCATCCATTTTTGAAGGTCTTCCAGTCCCACCAAAATTCTAATATATTACCCAAAAAAAACTGTTCATGTTTGACAATACTACTAAGCTGCGCATTATATTAACGGCATTTAGCATGCTTGCCTTCATTGCTCAGTCCATTCAGAATAGGAGTTGGGACATCATGTTGATGAGGCCAGTTTTGGAATACAGTGTGCAGTTCTGGTTTCCTTGCTATAGGAAGAGTATTATTAAATCAGAGAGGGTTCAGGAAAGATTTACCAGGATGTTGCCAGGAATAGAGGGTTTGAGTTTTAAAAAATAGGCTGAGACTTTTTTCACTGGAGCATAGCAGGGATGACCTTATAAAAGTTTATAAAATCATGAGGGGCATAGATGGGGCATAGTGGGTGGCACGGTGGCACAGTGGTTAGCACTGCTGCCTCACAGCGCTAGAGACCCAGGTTCAATTCCCAACTCAGGCGACTGACTGTGTGGAGTTTGCACGTTCTCCCCGTGTCTGCGTGGGTTTCCTCCGGGTGCTCCGGTTTCCTCCCACAGTCCAAAGATGTGCAGGTCAGGTGAACTGGCCATGCTAAATTGCCCATAGTGTTAGGTAAGGGGTAAATGTAGGGTTATGGGTGGGTTGTGCTTCGGCGGGTCGGTGTGGACTTGTTGGGCCGAAGGGCCTGTTTCCACACTGTAAGTAATCTAATCTAATAAGGTGACTAGAAAAAGGTCTTTTTCCTTAGGCAGGGTAGTTCAAAGTTAGGGGTCCATATTTTTAACATGAAAACAGACATTTAAAAGGGACCTGAGGGGCAATTTGTATACACAGAGGGTGGTTCATACATGGAATGAACTGCGAGGGGAAGTGTAAATGCAGGCACAGTTAGAGCATTTAAAAGACATTTAGATAGGTAAATGAACAGGAAAGGTTTAGAGGGTTATGGGCCAAACACGGGCAGATGGGATTAATTTAGTTTGGGAAATTTGGTCTGAATTGGATAGAAAGGTCTTTTTCTGTGTTGTATGACTATGAATTTTATCAATAATCACTCAGATACATTTCAATCACTATGATTTCAATTAGCTAATCTAATTTAAATATTTATTTTAACAAGCTGTACAGTACTCAGTATTGAGCAGCTATCATACACTTGTCAATCCTAGAGTTAATCATTTGATCTTTACGGTTGTTTCTCTTGGAACCGACTATTTTTCATCTGACAAAATACATTAAAAAATCAACTTCTTCTGTATAAGACATCTATTGGTTCCTTCTTATTCACCTTGCGTGTTACATTCTCAAAGATGTAATAAATTTCCCTTTAACAATATAGGGCCCATGATAACTTTTGATGAAGGGCTTTTGCCTGAAACGCCGATGTGATGTTCCTGCTCCTTGGATGCTGCCTGACCTGCTGTGCTTTTCCAGCACTACTCTAATCTTGACTCTAATCTCCAGCATATACAGTACCCATTTTTGCCTAACTTTTTGTTTCAGCCCAGCTCATGATTATCCATCCCTTTCTCTACCTAACCACTGTTCTCTCCCTCTGGACTCCATCTCTACAGACCCTTTATCACCTCCATCCCTCCACCCCAACCCCACCTTCCACATATATATCAGCTTTTCCCAGCTACAATCAATTTTGAAGGAGGATCATTGAATCCAAAAATTCTACTTTCTCTCCTCAAATGCTGCCAGACCTGTTGAGTCTCTCCAGCCATTTCTGTTTTTGTTCAACTTCCCAATATCTACAGTTCTGTTTTTTTGCATGAAAACAAAATTCCTTTCATGAGGTAAACGTAACCATCAAATATAAAATAAAAGATATGCAACTTGGAACATGCATTTCTCTTTCCAAAGCAATACCAAGATGAAGAGAGTACTGAGAGAAATATAGATAGCCCTAGAAAAGAGAATAGTAAGTTAATCGGTGGGGTCAGAGTAAGGGTGAATGTAATTAATTCTAAATCTGTTACTGCGCATGCATGTTAATGCAGTGAGAGTGTAATAAATAAGATTGGTGAATTACAGGCACAGATTGACAGATGGAAATGCGATATTGTAGCCATGACAGAGTCGTGGCTCAAGGAAGGCCAGGACCACATTGAGTCATAGAGTTATAGAGATGTACAGCATGGAAACAGACCCTTCGGTCCAACCCATCCATGTCGACCAGATATCCCAACCCAATCTAGTCCCACCTGCCAGCACCCGGCCCATATCCCTCCAAACCCTTCCTATGCATATACCCATCCAAATGCCTCTTAAATGTTGCAATTGTACCAGCCTCCACCACTCCCTCTGGCAGCTCATTCCATAACCATACCACCCTCTGTGTGAAAAAGTTGCCCCTTAGGTCTCTTTTATATCTTTCCCCACTCAACCTAAACCTCTAGTTCTGGACTCTCCGACCCCAGGGAAAAGACTTTGCCTATTTACCCTTCAGAAACAAAACATTCAGAAATGATAAGAAAGGACAAAAATGGGGAGTAGTGATAATGTTAATTAAGGAAGACACAAAAGTGCTGGAGAAAAAGAATGGCTCAGCAGGGTCCAAGATGGGAGCAATTTGGCTGCAGCTCAAGAATACATAAAAGTGCAAAGTTAAAAATCACACAGCACCAGGTTATAGTCCAACAGGTTTAATTGGAAGCACACTAGCTTTCGGAGCGACGCTCCTTCATCAGGTGATTGTGGAGGGCTCGATGAAGGAGCGTCACTCTGAAAGCTAGTGTGCTTCAAATTAAACCTGTTGGACTATAACCTGGTGTTGTGAGATTTTTAACTTTGTACACCCCAGTCCAACACCGGCATCTCTGAATCATAAAAGTGCAAGTATTGTTGTTGTTTGATAAGACCATAAGACCATAAGATATAGGAGCGGAGGTAAGGCCATTCGGCCCATCGAGTCCACTCCGCCATTCAATCATGGCTGATGGGCATTTCAACTCCACTTACCCGCATTCTCCCCGTAGCCCTTAATTCCTTGTGACATCAAGAATTTATCAATTTCTGCCTTGAAGACATTTAGCGTCCCAGCCTCCACTGCACTATGTGGCAATGAATTCCACAGGCCCACCACTCTCTTGCTGAAGAAATGTCTCCGCATTTCTGTTCTGAATTTACCCCCTCTAATTCTAAGGCTGTGTCCACGGGTCCTAGTCTCCTCGCCTAACGGAAACAATTTCCTAGCGTCCACCCTTTCCAAGCCATTGATGCAATTTATAAACCTCCAGTCTACAGTAATTATGTAGAGGAACAAATTTGCAGATAAATTCAGATAGGTGTAGAATTTATAGTGTAGTTATAATGGGGATATTAATAATCCAAATATAGGGAAGATTAGGACAAGATTTCCGAAGCCATATTCAGAAGAATTATCAACAGCATTATATTTTTCATTCCATTGAGAAAGGAAACACTGTTAGACATGGTTTTTGGAAGTGAGGCAGATCAAGTGTCAACAGGACAACATTTGGAAGATAATGAGCACTACATCATAAGTTCAGAGGTGTGTCCAGAAAAACATCATGAACAATCCACAGTAAAAATATTAAATCAGGGGAAAGCCAAATTCAATGGGTTATTAATGGATCTGGGTTGAGTAAATTGGAGCCAAATGTTGTCAGGAGAAATGGTAGCTGAATGAAAAGTTACCTTCAAAGTCAAGGTGATTTGGACTGCTGAGGTACATTTCCTCAAAAGGAAAAGGTGGTGCAAATCCAAAGGTCCCTGGATAAATTTATCCTAGAATTTATCATTAAAAAGAAAGCGCTTATGTCAAATAGAAAGTACAGTTGGAAAGCATGTTATATATAGAAGGTTTAAAGGCATTATTTAAAAGTAAATAGGAGAAACAAAGATGGAATGTGAAAAGAGACAAGCAACTAATATAATAGGGAATTCCAAAGTCTTCAATAGGCATATGAATAGTAAAAAGAGAGGGAGAAAAAAGCAATGGTATTGATTAGATAAAGAGAAGGATTTACACAAGGAAACACAGGGCAAGGTATAATAAATTATTAAATAAATATTCTTTGCCAAGTAGAAAGATATCACCTCAGACATGATGAAACACAGGAAAGTCAAGGCTGAATTTTACCAAAATAGCCTATGTAGCAGGTTAGGAGATGTACATGGAGGATTTCTTTCTTTAAGCTCTAGCAATTTATTTCATATGATTATCTGTTGTTCACCTTTTTATGTACCTCTATAGTCCCACACTTGCACTATTGTATAAGAAAGAACAGCTTCTGAGGGCACATAGGTGGCATGAGTGATTCCTCATTGGAAATAAATGCTACATTTGTAAATGTGTCACTGCTTTAAATCATCACCTGTCTGATCAATTGCCATTAGAAGTACAAGAATCAATTGACGCAGTCTACCCATCCTTAAATCCATGCAATGTAAGAACATAGTCTAAGGGCATGATATTCTTTCCGTAACACTTAACGTAAGTTAGCATCTTGCCATTGTTCTTCTGGTTTACATGTAGCAGATGGTGTTGACGTTTATCTTTTGCTATCCTCCACATCATGGAAAACAAGCAAAACTGGAGTCAATGGAAGATACAAATTAGGAGCAATTTTGAGCCACTTGGCTGCATGAACCTGCTCTGCCTTCAATAGATCATGGCTGGTTCCTCCATGTTCCCACCTATCCTGGATAATGTTTCAAACTTTTTGCTTATAAATAATCTAATGGCCAATATTTATACTGGCTAATGGTCTAGGGAAACTAATGGTACTAAAGACTAATAGGTTTCCTGGACTTGTTGGGATTCATTCAATGATATGAAAAGAAGTAGCTGCAGAGACAGTGGATACTTAGTAATTTTCCAAGAATTATTAGATACCGGAAAAGTCCCAGAGATTGGATTACTGCCAACATAATACCTTTATTTAAAAAAGGAAGAAGATGGGAGAAAAAGGTAACTGGCTTAATATCTGTTATTAGGAAAATGTTAGAGCTTTTTTTTATTATAAAGCATGTAAAAGCAGAGCATTTAGGAATGCATTTTACAACCAAGCAGTGTCAGCATGGCTTCATCAAGAGAAAATCTTGTGTAACAACTTTATTAGAATTATTTGAGGAGGTTAACAATCAGGCTACATAAACGAAAAGCTGGAGAAGTAATATATTTGAATTTTCAGAAAATGTTTGACAAGGTATCACATATGAGGCTATTTAATAATATGACCCATGATGTTTGGAGGTGGTATATCAGCATGGATAGAGAATTGGCTCTCAAATAGAAGACAGAAAGTTGGGATAAGGAGGCATTTGAAACATTTTGTTGATGACAACCTGTAACCTGCCTCAGGGATAGTGCTGGGGCCACAATGATTTTCTTTATATGTTTAAGATTTGGGCGAAAAATGTGAATGCACTGTACCCGAGTTGTAGATGACATAAAAGCAGGTGAGTCGGTGAGTGGTGAGGATGACACAAAGAGTTTGCACAGGTTAAACAAGTGAATAAAAATATTGCAAATGGAAAATGGAATATTACATTGGAAAATGGGAGTTCATGCACTTTGGCAGAAAGAACAGAGGAGTTTTTCTCTGGAATCTGAAAGGATAAGCGGGGATCTAATTGAGAATTCTTCAAGAGTTAGTAGTGGTAAATATAGAAAGGATGTTTTTTACTGGCTGGAGGGTCTAGAATCAGGGGACAATATGTTATAATAAGTAGCAAGCCATTTCGGACTGTTGTAAGGAAGAATTTCTTCACTCAGAGAGTGGTAAATCTTTAACGGAGAGGGCTGAAGAAGCTCAGTCATTAAATATGTTCAAGACTAAGATTTATAGATTTCCAGATGCTCTTGATATTAAGGGATTTGGTGAAATTTATGGAAATATGAAGTTGAGGTTGCTGATCAGCCATGGTCTTAACTAGTGGAACAGGCTCAACTAGCTGAACAGCCCACTGCTGTGCTTATGTTCCTGTATTCATTGGAGTTTAGGAGAATGAATGATAATCTTCTTGAAACAAATAATATCCTGAGGGTCCTTGACAAATTAGAAGCTGTGAGGATGTTTCTTCTTGTGGGGGAATCTAAAGCTAGGCAGCACAGTTTAACATAAAGGGTCCCCTTCTCTCAGAGTATCATAAGTTTTTGGAATATATTCCAATGAGAGCAATGGCATTTGCAGCATTGAATATGTTCAAGTATGAGTTCGACATATTTTTGATTAACAAGGGAGTCCTAGGTTATGGCAGGGGTTAGAGGTGTCAGCAAGAAAATGGCGTCAAGGCCTTAATCAAATCAATGATAATTGTACTGTATGGCATGACTGTCTCAATGGACCAACTGGTCTCCTCCTGCTCCATTTTCTTGTGATCTTATTTGAGAGCCAAAGACAGGAGAAATTATAATTCTAAATAGAGAGAAGGCAGTGACATTGGACAGATTCTTTGGATTGAAGATTACATTTTCCTGACCTCATGTAAGTTGGATCGAGCTTTTTGAGAGATCTTCACTGTGAGGCTTTCCCTCCCCTCTTCTTCCACACTATTAACCTTGCATGCCCTCTGTGCTGCCTCTTCAGTCCTTCAGTACAGTATCGCAGTTTGGCATAAGCATCAAAGAGGCACCCAAGGCCTATGCTTCAAACCCTCCATCGATCCATGAGAGGCAAAATGCTATTTTACACTCCCTTATATGAAATTATTTTACCCAGAATATAGTCAATATATTCATCAAGGATAACATAGAGCCTAAGCAAGATTTTTTAAAGGAATGACTGCCAATCTCTACACAAAAGGGTAAAGCTATCTTCCTGAAGACAGAGGTGGAAAGGGAAGGAGTGCATTAAAAACATAGACTATTGCTGACCACTGGTAACCCCATCTCTTGTTTGGAGATGGCATCTCTGGTTCTCTTTCTTGGGCTTTGACTCCCCCATTTTGTAAAACCTATCCAAGAGTCACATGATTTGAGTAGGCATGTATAATTTACCATTTGATGTCCAGTCTGAAACAGAGAATTGGCATGGTAGCAGTTTCAAGAGTGATGAATTTTGTATGTCAGACTTGTGCATTGTTGTATGAGGCAGTTAATAATGGGAAGTGTGAAGCTCAGTCATTGATGTAACTGTATTTAACATGACAACTTCATAGGTCTCAGAAGAATATTTACTGAAACCCAAAGCAAATATATATCATTTAAGGGAAGCTGGAGAGATAAGACAAAAGCAATCAAGCCATCAGCGACTTACGTGGGACTTGGGAGTGGCAGCAGTGAGAATAAAAGGTGCAGCAAGTGTGGAGAGATTGCAGACACAGACAGATCAGTAGCAAAGCTGTGTGGGACTCAGGAGGGGCAGCAGTGAGATACAATCAGCAAAGTAGATAATGAGGCACCAATGAGTGGGCAAATTTGTATTTTTTGGAAGCAGTTAATAACCTGCCAGACAAAATGGTGTTGCACAAAATAAGAGTCATGGGATTAAGTGTACTGTGATAGCATGGAATGAGGATTATTTAGTGAACTCCAAACTGAATGGAACTAACTTATCATTTTCAGATTGGCAGATTTTTGTTAGTTGGGGACCAAAAGGATTATCATGGGGTCTCAGCTATTTACAAAATATATTCAGGTATAGTTTATTTGAAGGTGCTGATGATGCAAAGCTAAATGATTAAGTAGGCTGTGAGAAAGATGCAGACTTTTCATAAAGATATAAATAAATATTTTATTTTCTATGGAATGTGGGCATTGCTGGCTGGTCCATTCCTAATTGCGTTTGAGAAGGTGGCAGTGAGCTGCCACAGTCCTTGTGTGCAGGAACACCCACAGTGTGGCTAGGAGGGAAATTCCAGGCACAGTGCGGCTAGGAGGGAAGTTCCAGGCACAGTGCGGCTAGGAGGGAAGTTCCAGGCACAGTACGGCTAGGAGGGAAGTTCCAGGCACAGTGTGGCTAGGAGGGAAGTTCCAGGCACAGTGTGGCTAGGAGGGAAGTTCCAGGCACAGTACGGCTAGGAGGGAAGTTCCAGGCACAGTGCGGCTAGGAGGGAAGTTCCAGGCACAGTGCGGCTAGGAGGGAAGTTCCAGGCATAGTACGGCTAGGAGGGAAGTTCCAGGCACAGTACGGCTAGGAGGGAAGTTCCAGGTACAGTACGGCTAGGAGGGAAGTTCCATGCACAGTGTGGCTAGGAGGGAAGTTCCAGGCACAGTACAGCTAGGAGGGAAGTTCCAGGCACAGTACGGCTAGGAGGGAAGTTCCAGGCACAGTACGGCTAGGAGGGAAGTTCCAGGCACAGTACGGCTAGGAGGGAAGTTCCAGGTACAGTACGGCTAGGAGGGAAGTTCCATGCACAGTGTGGCTAGGAGGGAAGTTCCAGGCACAGTACAGCTAGGAGGGAAGTTCCAGGCACAGTACGGCTAGGAGGGAAGTTCCAGGCACAGTACGGCTAGGAGGGAAGTTCCAGGCACAGTGTGGCTGGAGGGAAGTTCCAGGCACAGTACGGCTAGGAGGGAAGTTCCAGGCACAGTACGGCTAGGAGAGAAGTTCCAGGCACAGTGTGGCTAGGAGGGAAGTTCCAGGCACAGTGTGGCTAGGAGGGAAGTTCCAGGCACAGTGTGGCTAGGAGGGAAGTTCCAGGCACAGTGTGGCTAGGAGGGAAGTTCCAGGCACAGTACGGCTAGGAGGGAAGTTCCAGGCACAGTACGGCTAGGAGAGAAGTTCCAGGCACAGTGTGGCTAGGAGGGAAGTTCCAGGCACAGTGTGGCTAGGAGGGAAGTTCCAGGCACAGTGTGGCTAGGAGGGAAGTTCCAGGCACAGTGTGGCTAGGAGGGAAGTTTCAGGGTTTTGCCAAACAGTGAAGGTCAGTAATCTATTTCCAAGTTAGTGTGGTGTGCATCTTTGATAGAAACTTGCAGTTAGTGGTGTTCCCATTCATCTGCTGTTCTCGTCCTTATTGGTGGTAGAGGTCATGGGTTTGGAGAAGTGCTGTCAGAGGATTATAATGAAGTCCTGCAATGCACCTAGTAGACTTTGCTTTCTATTTTTTCAATGGTTGTGGGAATTACTGTCAAGGTCAACATTTGTTGCCAATCCTCACTGTTCTTGAATTAAGTGAATTGATGTGCCATATTAGAGGATAGCTAAGAGTCGCCAGCTCATTAGCCTGGTCTTCTGGATTATGCTAGTAATATTAACATTACGCCACACCAGTTCCACATTTTATGCTGGTGGTGAGGGGAGTGAATGTTCAAGCTGCTGGATTGCAAGGCAGTCAAGGAGGTTGCTTTGTCTTGAAGGATGTCCAGCTCCTTGAGTGTTGTTAGAGTTGTACTCATCCAGGCAAGTGTTGAGTATTCCATCACAATCCTGAATTATGTCTTGTAGCTGGTTAATAGCTGGAGATGAGTAAATCACCTCTGAATTCCTAGCTTCTGACCTGTCTTCTAGCCACGGTATATATTGCTGGCCCAGTTCAATTTTTGGTCACTGGAGATGCCCAGGATTCTTCAATACTAACGAATGTCAAAGAGAGATGTATATTCCATCCGTTGGAGATGGTAGGGTACTTGTGTTCCCTCACAAATGTCACATTTCAGTTCAAACTTCAATGTTGTCTAGACCTTACTACACATGGACATAGACTACTTCAGTGTCAGCTATCTTTTAGATACAAGAGGCAAAGTAAAGTGGGAAGCAATGCTATTTATTGAGTTGCTCACTTAAGTGCAATGTTGGAATGAGAAATTTCTGGGAAGCTAATCTTGGTACTCTGTATTTTGTTTAGACTGAAAATTTCAAAACTGATGTGGAAACATTTTTTCGGGGTATGAGTTTCAGTGATAAAGGAATCAAGACAGCTTTAAGGGAAGACACAGTTCAGCTATTACCTAACTGAGCAGTGGAACAGACATTTGGGGTTTAAGGGTGACTTCATGTTCTTATGTTTCCAAGCTGTTTTTCAAGGAATGCAAGAGAGAAGACATCTAATGTAGAGACAACTTCACACATGTCAACATCACAAATTGTGAATGCAGGATTCCTCTTCATTAATAATATGACGAAACAGAAGCAGATGTTATTACGGAAGAGGTTCCACATAAAATATCAGCTCACTTTCTGTAGCGTTCTGATTAGATGTTCAAAAGCATCGAGTGGCTGAACAAAGAAATACTAAGAAACATGAGGATGCACATTTATACAATCAAGGATTATGAAAAAATCAATAGAACACATTTCTCTTTAAATACTTAGTAATTATATTCATTATAATATTTGTTCATTATCATAGTGAACTCATTGTAATTGCATTCATTAAAGTAGTGGACTCAGTCATGTTTGAAAATTTAAATGCACAACTCTCCACTTGCAAATTAAAACAGAAATCAATGAGAGACCTGAGTAGCAATTTCAACAAACATCACACCAGTTGTTTGCTTACCAGGTTTGAAGTAAAATTTGTTAACTCTGCCCAAGCTTGGGTAATCTGTTATTCTTCGCAAAGAACATAGCAATGTGTCATGTGACTTTAATAATGACCATTTGTAAGAACAGAAAGCATTTTTAACAGGTAAAATCAGAATGCAGTCATAAAGCAGGCACATGCTGGCCAATCCAAATCCAAGTCACTCACTTCAGAATAATCTCATGCTTTAATGGACAAATGTTACACGTAATAAACAATACAACATTTAGGATGTTGTTGTAAGAGTGTTACTGAACTCAAAAGTGACATCATTTTTTCTTTTTAGTTCTATTTTAAATGTGATCATGTCACCACTGTCATAGTATCATATAACTTACAATCTATGAATCCACATCATTGAATTTACCTGTTTCTTAAGTATATTTCTGAGCACTGGTAAACTATTTTGTACTTTCATTTTAAATGCATTTTTCTGACTTGAGTACTGAACCAGTTTGCTTTTAGTTCCAGATCTAAATCTGTCTCGAAAATAATTAGTTGGTATACAAGTTCCAGTATGTAATTTGACATTACAACAATGTCTTTTATGACAGCTAGGAAAATAATCATGTTTTATTCAGAAGGGCTCTGCACTAATTCTAATCATTCTGACCAAAACTAGACTCTGAAAAGTAGCTACTGGAAGTGGAGTGGGACCATCAGCTAAACAAAAGACTGACTGCTGTCTTGGCATATAAATATAGTCTTAATAGCACATCATCTACCAGTCATTGTTAACAATTGTCAAGAGCTCAGCTCCAGCAATCTGCAGATAAATGTACATAGCATGCAAGCGCCTGATAATAAGGGAAAGACAATGATGTACTACGTGTTGAAATGTACATTAAATGCTAATGCACTCTTGTAATATGCATCTATTAAGCTGTAGGAAATAATGCTTGCAGGTAGTTCATTGCATAACGAAGAGCTTGTTGTATTTTTAAGCACTCTATTTGCCATGACTTTTGACTACTTATTAAAAAATATTTACAAACAGAAATGATAAAGGTACAAGTTACATCTTTCAGGAAAGGTATTGCAATAAAAGTGACATAAGGCCACTTACTCCCCAAGGTTGCCAAATAACTAATATGAAAATCTTGCTCTATTGAATCCTGAAAATTCAAGTTTGATTTAAAAAATCCACTTGATTCAGATCTTTCAACATTGAGATCTGAAAATGACAATAGTCTGAATCTGCATTCCAGCAAGTATGGATTTCCAGGCCTTGGTCAGAACTTCCAATGCTGTACTGAAACGTTAGGTAATAGGTGCCTACACTGCAATGGAAAATTGTAAGACTCCAAGGAAATCCTTACATTGGATTGTCTTGCTAGTTAAAACTAACTAAAATGCTGTCGCTGATTGACTGTACATTGCTTACATTTCATTTTATACTTAATTGCAGGCTGAACAATATTACATTTTATTCCTACTTGTATTACACCCTGGTTAAAAGCAGCTGATCAAGAGACGACTTGATGAAAAAATTCCACTGGGGCAGTGCATTAAATGTGCTATTGATCCAAAAGTTTTGAAACTTCAGCAGACTGTGAAATCAGATGTCATCCTACGGTAAAACCAAAATGGAAACATCTTGGTAGAATTCCAAGCCCATATGTAGTTGATCTGACACAAAATTAACTTAGGTCTGAGGCCACCTTGCTTTCCTTCTTACCATTAAGCTCAATGTTAGAATATTTATGAGCTGTCAAAACAGGGAAGTTAGAAATCTGAGACATTAATGTGGCTTGATCAAATAAATATGTATATGGCATATTTTGTAAACTGTCAAGATTAGAGTGGTGCTGGAAATATGCAGCAGGTCAGGCAGCATCTGAGGAGAAGGAAAATCGACGTTTCGGAAGGGCTCCTGCCTGAAACGTCAATTTTCCTGCTCCTCAGACGCTGCCTGACCTGCTGTGCTTTTCCAGTACCACTCGAATCTGACTCGGATCTCTAGCATCTGCAGTCCTCACTTTCGCCTATATTTTGTAAACTGTTCAAATAAGATTTGGAAAGCAATTCGATTACATTTGTCTCCACAGGTTTTGCTATGTAAAGAGAAGAAAAGTAGAGGTTGTAGAGGTATTGTGTGGTGCATGGTTGATGCAACAGTATTTGGGGCATGATGAGTGATATATATAAAGACTTTAGCTACTTGATGCTGCATCATGGGCATGCCCACATTTACTCTTATGGAATTGACCATCACTTCCATCCTCAGTTACAAGCAATGGGATACAAGCTCTGTGTAAAAGCTTGAGCCAAATTTGAACTGTTTTCCATGTTATTTGCCAGAAACACATTGACCTGTCATTGCACCGAGTACCCCAGTATGTTTGTGCATTAATATTCTCCTGTATGCCACCCCATCAGAATACTCATCTGAGTCCCCTGCAGATGAACAGGTCTGTGGCCGAATATTCAGGGGCACAAACACTTAAACAGTTTTCTTCTTCTTCTTCCTTTTATGTGCTACCTTTTTCAACAAACAATGAGAAAAATAGCTGTGATTGCTTTATAATATGTTTACCAACATTGCAGATATGAGTAGAAATAGACTGTAGGGAAAACACAACCACAACCATTTTGATGACTGTAAATAAAAGTCCATCTTTGGAAATCACCTATCTGCCTAAGATGGTGTCTCACTGAACAATGACAAAATATTGGTCACAACAGAGTATTGAGGATAGAGAAATTATGACATAATTGTTGGAGATAGAGGGTGAATTGGAGAGCGATGGGAAAGGGGTAGTTGAGGTCAGTTGGGATGTGGCTAAGGACAGGCAGATTGTGTGGAATGGTGTTTAGACAGTGACTGGGCCAAGAATGTGGAGTTGCATGTATCAGGAACTGTCAGCCATGCTAGCTATATACCATGATCAGCCTGTTATTGGGGCTGCTGTGCTAGGTCAACTTCACGATGCCTGGTGAAGGGTTTTAAAAGTGACAAGGGATGCCAGTCCATTTTGAGATATCAGCTAAGTAGTGGATTCTTCCGACTATGGCAAGATGGTAGAATCAGGCTGGCATCAAAGAAGGGGGATGCCAGTCAGGCATGGAAGGTATCTAATGAGGCAAGTCTGGAAATCTTAATCGGCCGCAGTAAGATCTACTTGCCAAAATTGACAGACACTTATTCAAAATATCATAAGTTTCAGCCCATTGAGTGTCATTGTCATAATTCCTGACAATGACCTGTAGTACAAAGATAAACCTTTCAAGGATATATGTGTTAAATATAAAGGGAACCCTGTGACATCCTCACCATGTTACCCAGGTCAAATGGTCTCACTGAGAAAATGGTCTGCCACTATTAAATATGCATCCTTAAAGTATGACAACAAAAAAAGATTTTGTGTCGTCATGTTATACCTCAGAGCCACACCCTTAGAATCAGTTTACTATTGCCAGCAAATGATTAGAAAGCAAGTGGAACAATCTTGCCAAGTCACCACCAGCCTGAATTCTCCAAGATGAGATACAATTCTCAACGAATGAGCAAGGATGAAGACAGTGCATAGCCAGAATGTAGGTGTAGAACTAGGAGAATAGGTCAGATTCACACATGCCACAATGAGAACACAGTTATTCACTGAAGACTCCAAAATGTACAGTGCACCCTTACCCTATCAAGTCATGGCAGCTAATGAAGCAATACTGAGGAACAACAGAAACCAGTAAAGAAGATTTATGATACTTCAATTGTGCACTGTGAACACAAAAGGATACAAAAATGGCAATACCAGGGCAACAATCAACACGCTGAATCTATGTCTGCAAATCAAGAAAAGCCAGTGGCAACATTCACACTTTCTGAAGGTTACTCCTATAATGTGCCCTGTAAGAGTCTTAAGCCACTAAAATGATATATTGACTCTTATTCTTCTGTACATGTACATTTTACAATCCTTATCTGTGTGTAGCAAATTGAGTTATTATCTCAATATTCTTCTGTTTTCATTTGTAGCATACAGGAGACATCTTTAGAAGATAAAAGGGATGTTTTTCTGGCACATTTGAAGTGATGACCCTTAAAGACCTCAAATGCAAATGTATCAAGTACTTGATATTATCACATGACTACAGACCACAAGCACTCTGCCCTCCCACTCTTCAGGTATGGATTACGTCTGGAGATTACTCTGTACATATTAGTTAACCTGCAAATAAAGCTGCCAGAGATCCTCAAGCAAACAGAATCTACACATCTATTTGGATTACGTTTCAATAACGTGGGAATATTATTACAAGAGCCACTGAAAAACATGGCTGTCTAGTCCAGAATGCAACAGCAATTGCACAGATACAGGGGTGGTGCCATACTGATAATGTTTTTGAATTGGTAATTCAGAGACTCTAACAAATGTTCAAGAGGTTGAAATCCAAATTCCAACATAATAACTGAGAGAGCTTATATTCAAGCGGTTAACAAATCTGGAACAAAAAACTGTTTGAATGAACAATGATCATGAAGCAACCAAATGCCTGTGAAAATCAATCTGATTTACATGCCCTGATATCTGCTGTGCTGACTAAGCTTGAGCTAAATGTGATTTCAGACTGATTACAATAGTGACTCTCAAATATCCTCTTAAATGATCTGTCATCCAGTTAATTGTATGACACTGCTACAGAAATCACAATAAGAAAAATACTGCTTGGGCTACCTGGCATTGACCTAGACACCAAGATAAAAAATTCATACCAAGCATTGCCTGATCCACATCACACTGCCTCTTCAGCTCATTGATTCCAGTGATCTCCAAACCTCTGCTTTCCACCACTCACATTCATGACTCTCCAGCTTGCAAATCCTCACACACCCCACCCTGTCATTTGTCACTAACCATGCTTGCATTGTCTCTCTTGCCAACCCTCCTACTTGCCGACACATCTTCACAATGAACCTTCCTGTCCAACACCTTCCCACACATTCTTGCTGTGAGCAGCGAGGGACATGAAGGATGATTCTGAGTTGCAGCGTTAGAAAGTTAACCTTCCAGCTGGAATGGTGGTAATTGGATGGGTTGGCAAAAGCAAGATTCAGAAGTGAGTGAAAGTACAATGAAGGGGAATTCAGTGAGAGGAACATTCATAACAAGATAGACAGTGACAAGGATAGTCAGCTAGAGGAAAAGTTGACAAGAGAAATGTTCTTTGATGACTGGTAGAGTTGATTGTGACAGGTAGCATCTGCAAGAGGAGAAGTCAGTGGAGGAAACGTCATCACCAACTCAGAGGGTCAGGGAGAGGGCGGGTTAACAATAATGGAAAGGCTGGTGAGGGGAAAGGTCATGACAGACAAAAAGAGTCAAAGTGAGTGAAGGTCAATTAAAGGGAGAAGATTTCTAATGACCAGAAAAATCAGTAATCGGGTAAGTTTTTGAGGGTGAAAGACTTTAGTTACTATAAGGTATGAAAATAGGTATGGCAATGACTGATAGGGTTGGAGTAAGGGATAGTTGGCAGATACCAGGACGTTCAATGAGTTGTAGATTCATCTCCAAAATGGCCCTAATCGAGTCATGCAACGCTATGTCAGACAAAATGTGAAGCAACATTAAAGCACAATTTTTGATGCTAATTATTCAATAAGAAACCATTAACTGACCTAGAACAACATAAATCATGCCAACATAAAATGGCGTCTAATTGTACCATCCAAAATTCCTATTGTACTGAAGAAATCTAATCCGTACAGAAAGATTTACATTCAAGTCTGACTGATGAATGTCAAGTAACCTTGTCGGGACTCAAGTAGTATACAGTTGTTATGTTCGGTACATAGAACCTAAAAATCTCCCTTTGACATTCAACAACATTGTTATTGTTGAACTGCCCACTGTCAAGATCATGGGTGGTATTACTAATGATTAGAAACTACACTGAACCTATCATATAAATGTATATATGCTAACAAGAACAGGCCAGAGTTTGTAACCCAGCAACAGTAATCCTGTCTCTCCAAACACTGGTTTCTCTCCACACCAGGCATGTCCTCATGTGGTCCAAGAACTGAAAATCTGTATAGCTAATTTATAGATTGCTTTATATTTCAAGTGTTTAAATTTAAATTTTAAACAAATTAAATGATTAGCTTATTGGTAAAACTATTACTGAAAATTACAATGTTAAAAGTGACAATGTTATTAGCTAGAATAAAGATACAAAGATCAAAACTACAGGTCATTCTGCTATAATGCACGTTTTTCCATTGCAAATTCCCTGTAATGCAATTAATGAATTGGGGACATTGTTTCTAATGTGCAAACTTTTCAAACATGTGTTGGCTGTAATGCAATTACATCACCAGCACTTTTCTAAAGTGTGATTTTTCTATAATGCGATGGTTGCACAAGAATGTAACCATTGTGTTGTAGAAGAACTGACTGTAGATAAACAAGTTATTAGAAATTAATGTAAAGTCAGCCTCTAATGTAATTGCAGGCCAGTTATTGTTTTGAAGATTGTCTCTCAGAAATAAAGGGATTGAAAATTTGAATTCAGAATTTAGCTACTGTAATGACTTCAGTAATCAAATAATTGGAGGTCAGCCTTTACAGATAGAATGTAACAAGACTCTAGAGAGAGAGAGAGGCGGGGGGGGGGGGGGGGGGGGGGCGGGGGGGGTTTGGTGGGGGGAGTTGTTTGTTTGTTTCTTGCTAGTTCTTTGGTTACATCTCAGTCTGGCTGAAAACAGCCAAATTGTATAGAGTTCCTGGAACTAGGTAATGACGCTCAATTAATGAGCCAGTGCAGGCATGATGGACCAAAAGGTTTCCTTCTGTGCTGTAAGACTTCAATAATTCTGTTATTAACTATGGTCAAAGTTCAGAGAACCACAAACCAAGAACTTCTTTTGAAACGTTCTATTTATAATGGCATGCAAATTCTCTTGACTTGTTATGCTATAATTACAACTTCCAGTGATCTTTTGTAAAGCTAATGTTACTAATATCTAGGCCCCAGCCCCTATTGAAATCATCTAAGAGCCAAATTTGCATATTTATATTTCATTTTCATAGCAAAGTAGCAGTTGTCAGGAATCATACAGAACTGATCAATAAGTTGATTTGACAGCCTGAGTGTTAACATTGACTCGCAGCTGAAGTGTGCCAGCCATATATGGTGACAAGGGAAGTTCATATGCCAGGAACATTGCGATTTGCAACTCTCCTTGAACTGCCCAAAGCCTATTCACCATTTACAAGGCATTCGTCAGGGATGTGATGGAATATTCTTCATTTGTCTGGTTGGGCGCTGCCCCAACAATAATCAGAAAGCTTTACACCATCCAGGATAATCCAGTGTGCTTGATCCATCACCAACAACCATTCCATTCATCTTTAACATACTGTGGTTGCTATCTACAAGATGCATTAAAGCAATTCCACATGGCCCCTCAACAGTAAATTCCCAACCTGCAAACTCTACCACCTGGAAGGACAATGGTAGCAGGTATGTGGGAAAACCATCAGTTCATCTCCAAGCCACTCAACATCCTGATTTGGAAATAAATTGCTCTTGCAACACTGTCATTGGGTCAAAGCCCTGGAACTCCCTAACAGCACTGTAGGACTACATAGAGCACATGGATTGCAGCAGTTTAAGAAGACAGCTGACCACCACCTTCTCCAGGGAAGTTAGGGATGGGCAATAAAAGGTAGCCTGGCCAAAAACACCCACATCCCTTGAATTAATCAAAATAAAAATAATCTGCTTTGTTCTTGTCAGGCAAGTTAGACAGAAATCGGGGTCTATTATCAGTATGAAATCAACATTGGTTCATTTTACAAAGCAATCAGATTGTCCAAGTGTATAAATTAAATACTTCACATAAGATACCAGAAGAGGGCATATTTGTGTGTGTTTTTATATATAGAATGAACAGACTGTCTGAATTAAGCAACTTCAAATTAGATTGCAGTGGCAAATCCTGAATCAGAAATAATGTTATTCGCTGTGTTTGTATCACAGAATAGATCTATGAATAACTAAAACTGTTAATCCACGATCTCCATTGTAAACCTTTCACTGAGGTTTCACAGCCCTCTGTTTAAATTGGTCACAGAGTGATTGCAGAAGAGATACTGATAGGATGGCATAAACCAGCTAAGTGACATCTCCATGACAGCAGGCTCATTGACATGTGTACCTTTAAGTATCAACAACAGCAGCTGAAACTGGATGAATGCTGGGACTTGTTTTTTTTACAAAATAATGACATGGAACATTGTTAAAAGAAATTGCTCTTTATACAATGCTGTTGATGACTTCGTTCACTGCAATCCTTTAAAATTAATATTTATTTGTGAGCTACTAAGCACTAAAGCCTTGTACTCATCGAAACATAGGAAATAGAAGGACCAGCCATTTGACCTTTTCAGCATGCTTCACCATTAGTTATGATCATAGCTGATCATCCAACTCAATAGTCTGTTCTTGCTTTTCCCTTATATTGTTTGGTTCCTCTAGCCCCAAGTGCAATATCCAACTCATTCAATGTTTCAGATTCAACTGCTTTCTGCGGCAGCAAATTCCATGGGCTGATCGCTGTGGGTGAAGAAGTTTTTCCTCAGTCCTGAAAGATTTAGCTGTATCCCTAGACTATGATCCCTGGTTCTGGACTCCCCTATTATTAGCTCTTTCATAGTTTTAGGGTCACTTTGTTAAGTATGTAAGATTATCAGAGCCTGGGAATTTGTTAGCGGTCAATCCCATCAATTTCCCCATTAATTTTCCCAAAGTCATTTCCCTACCAATTCTGATTTCCTTCCATTGCTCCTCCCACTAAAATCTAGGTTCTCCAACATTTCTGATATTTGGTTTGTGTCCTCCTTTGTGTACACAGAACCAAAGTATGTATACTCAACGCTACAGCACTAAACTGCTTTTAATTATCTCCCCACCCCAGAGGTTCCCTGCCTCATTCATGATGAAGGGCTTTTGCCAGAAACATCGATTTTCCTGCTCCTCAGATGCTGCCTGACCTGCTGCACTTTTCGAGCACCACTCTAATCTTGACTCTGCTTTTAATTGTCTCAGAGTTTAGCTAAATTTATGTCATCCGAGAACACTTACATCAATACATCATTTATTTAGTGCATATTTCTTAGATACTAGATATTCTACAGCTGACAAACTTGTTTTGTGCAGAGATACTTAAGATACACTGTCTACTGTGCTCTGCAGAAAAGGAAATATGAAATTTGAGATGGTGTAATCATATAACTTGATGGCTGACGAGGACATTGAAGGAAGCTCAGATTGGGACTAGGATCTGCTGGTTCTCATAGACCATATCCAAACTGCCTTTCCACTGGTGATTTAGCTTGCAGTCACCCTATAGTGATGATACCTTGTCCCCTGTTTAGCAGCTGGGAACCCTGATCACCTGATATTAGCCCCTCAGGCAATTTTGTTGAAAGTTTGCTTTCTGCTGGGTATTTTATCTGATGCAGCAATGCTTATGTTATCTCCCATAATGTAAGACTCTGAACATGGGTGAAGAATCTGGAGGATCCAACACATGTTCATTACAGTGAAAAATTATATACAAACTCCATATTTTTCTTGCAGATGGGGCTGGATCTTAATTTGTTTTAGTTAAGTTTTTTGAGGGTTTCTCACCACAAATCCTAACAAATTCTCTTGCCCTGTCTTTCCAAACTGTTCTAATTAATTACCTACCCTATGGTACCTGTAACAGCTGATTTTCACCCCATCTCACCACATGCTGCTCACACAGTCATCATTCAAAACATAGTCCAGAATTTACTGCAATCCCTTGTACCCGTGTCATCTTTAAAAACCTGGTGTGCACCCTGCCAAACACTGGCAGTCCAGAACACCCTTACATAGTCCTTGATATTTGCCTTGGACTTGGAAGACAAGGAGGAATCCTTACCCACTGTGCAATAAAGTACCTGGAGGTCGTACACGACAGGATGGTTCAGAGGGAGGATTTCCTTTTCCCCAAGGATCAGCAGTGGAGTCCATGATAACATGCCAGTCTGATGTAAGGTTGTCACCTGGGTAAATGCAGTCTCGGGCATCTGGAGGAAGATCCGGTAGCCGGTCTCTGTAGAGCAGAGGAAGGAAATTTCCTTGGTAGTGTCTCCATAGCCATCAAAAGTATTTTGAGAATAAAATGTAAGCAATACAGTTCTCAGATATGAAGGACAAAATTCTCTCATGGGGATCGTAGGGAAATACTTGGAAATGCCCTATTGGATATAGTGATGGTACAGTTGTTGAGGATGCTCAACTGATGCAAGCTGAGAGACAAGGAAGTGGAAGATATCCAGGATTCTGTGGATATTGAAGGATAAGGCAATTCGTTATATTTCAAGCATATTTAGCAGGTATTAAAACCCACAATTTTGGGGGGGATATGTACTGAGTAGGTACTTTGAAATCATTTTGTTCACTAGTTCACAACATAAGTCATTGCCTGGAAGAGCGCAAATGAAAGAAGGAAAGTCTGATAGACTCTATTATTGATGAACATTCTTCCTTTCTGATTTTTATTTTGATACTGTACTCAAGTGACAGTTGATACCAAAATTACCCTACTGAGCCAGTGTGAGGGTTGCATTGAGATCTTCATAGTAATCTTAGCTGGTACAGGAACTGATATGCTGTTAGCATCACAAATCAGCCATTCAGTCAACAAAGCAATCCAACTCCCACTGTGCTGGCATTTTAAAATTAATAAGGAATTCTTTATTGAAAGAAACAGAGAAAATTGCAACTTAATGAACTCAAAGGTCTATATTTTAAAGAGGAAGCAGCTTGTTCCCAGTAAGCAGGTTTAAAGTAGACTAGCAAAGGAAATGGCATATTTCATGTAGCCTGGAATCTGTCTATAATAATGTGACGACTTGCCCATTATGATCACTGCCCTGACTTCTTTTTGTTGTGAGCATCCTCCTGGGTCAGATCAGGCCAATTCTTTCATCAGAGGGGACCTTTCACACTTCCATTTCGTTCTCTCCTCAGACATCCCTTCTTTGTCAGGGAGATCATAGAGGGAGCAGTGCACCACAATGGAATGGAAGGCCCTGTGTAGGCTGTACTGTAGTGTGCCAGCTAAGTGGTCCAGGCTTCTGGATCTTATTTTGAGAAGTCTGCTCAAGGACAGCCCTAGTGATGGCATGTGAAGGTCTAGAATGATCCATTTATGGCGAAGTTCAGGAATGTGATTACCTTCATGGCATGAGATTATTTCTCTGTCCTTGCATTTGCTGTCCTCATCCAGCAGCTGTAGGACACAACCTGCCAGGACTTCCCAAGACAGCTTCAGCATTGCACTTTGCAAATTTTACTCCTGACCAATACTCATCATTGTAGTTGCCCTGGTAGCCTAAAGCTTGTGCCTCTGCAGGCTGGTCTACTGCTTTTGCTCTCTGTTTTTGCTCTAATATTCTTTTGTGCTGGTTCTTCTTTAACTGCCCATAGTAGTGTCATATTACTGTCACTTTTGGGAGATTTCTGAATATAGTTCAATGATGTATCCAGTGATCATTTGCCCTTCAAATCTTTTTCATAATGCCTCTGTAAAGTCCTTCAACTTGCATTTCATCTTTCCTCCCAAACCAACCCACACCAGCCTCCTCTCCAACAGCAAATCCACCATGGTAAAGTGCAACCTATGTAGCCCCAGACAACAATGCCTTTCTGACAAACATTCAAGTGCATGGAGACATTATAAATTGCCAGGTATACTCAAAGCATATCAGGGCACCATCCCATCAAACATAATTACCTTCCCTTTAACAAATTCTTAATGTCCCTCATCATCACTCCCATACTCAAAATGGCCTGTATACATACATTTCATTACCCCTCCACTTCACCCTCTCACAAAGTGACAGTACAATCCCCGCCCATGACCAGCAATTTCCTACCCTACCACTTACAGCTCCTCCCAATAACTGTAAATAATCCCACTGCCGTGAGGCACAATCATTCAAGCTGTCACATGTAAACTTTCCACAGCTCCAACCACACCCTTGAAATCCAGCTTGTTGAGATGCACCCTGCACATCTGTCACCCCAGGACTTTGCTTGGCTGGTGTTTGTTGCTTGGACAGAGTACCACCTTTACACCACAGCTCAATTGTTCAAATATTTAAAGCCATATTGCTTTAAGGATGAAGAAGCAAGTGCTTACTTTGGATTCCTCATTTAAGTTAACCTTACCAGGAGCAGGCCTCTTATATACAGTTGCTTTTCTGAAGAGGTCACTTGAGTGGAACTAATTTGAATGTAGCGCTGAATTCTGAAAAGTTGTGCTTTCAATAAAATATACATATGCAAATAGGCTTTCTGATGCCTGCAGATTGGAAGTTTGATTCTTTTTTTCAGGATGGAGGAATGTTAAGTTCCTTCCCTTTCCCTCTTGATTCTCAACTATTCCTGAGATTTTATGTCTCCTACTGTGAAAACAAATGCAAAATACTTAGTCAACTTCTCTGTCATTTCCTCATTGCTGTTTGTTGTTATTATTGTTATGATTATCAGTTTGTGAAAATTGGAATTACAGGCATTTTGCCATGAAACACCACACAATAGCTGCCTAATACATTACTAATGAGACTTTATAAAATTCTCAGTTCACCATTACTTATGACAGAACCAATGAAAATATAATTTGCAATGAAACAAAAACATCTTAAAGATGCATAGCACTATAGTGGCATTGTCAGAAATAAATAATATGGAAAATGTGCTTTGGATCTCTGATGAGTACAATTTAAATTAGTAAGCAGCTCATAGTCTGTTGAAACTAGTTCAAACTGGCTGCACCATATAAAAAAATCCAACTGTGGTTGCATTATTCAATTGGTTTCAACTGTGCTTTCTCCCTCAGGAAAGATCAAAGCTGATGTGCCTACACTTGGTCATCAGGAGTCCCTTCTTGCTGGTCAGTACGACATTGTCATGTTGAGGATGTAAATGATATTAGTAATGTCACTTTGGAGTACAGTGCACAGTTCTGATCACCCAGGTAGAGGAAAGATATCATTACATTGGAGAGAGTTCACAAAAGATTTACAACGATGTTGCTGGGACTAAAGGAGGTAGCATGGTGGTTCAGTGGTTAGCACTGCTGCATCATAACACTAGGGACCTGGGTTCAAGTTCACCCTCAGGACACTGTGTGGAATTTGAACATTCTCCCTGTGTCTGCATGGGTTTCCTCCAGGTGCTCCAGTTTCCTCCCACAGTCCAGAGATGTGCAGGTTAGGTGGATTAGCCATGGGAAATGGAGGGTTCCTGGATAGTTTGGAAGGTTTGAGTGGATGCTTTTTAGAAGGTTGGTGTGGACTTGATGGGCAGAATGGCCTGCTTCCACACTGTAGGGATTCTATGATGCCTTTGAGTTATAAGGAGAGTCTGGATAGGCTGGGACATTTTTCACTGGAGTATAGGAGGTTGTGGGGTGACCTTATAGAAGTGTATAAGATCATAAGGAGCAGAGATAAGGTGAATAGTAAAGGTCTTTTCCCTGGGATAGGGGAGATTGTAACTAGGGAATTTTTTTTGAGGTGAGAGCAGAAAGATTTAGAAGTGACCTAAGGGGCAACTTATTCAAACAGATAGTGGTTTGTATTTGAAATCAACTACCAGAGAAAATATTAATGCAGGTATAGTTTCAACATTTAAAAGACATTTGAACAGGTACATAAATAGGAAAGGTTCAGAGGGATATGGGCCAAATGCAAGCAAGTGGGACTAGTTTAGTTTGGGAAACTTGGTCGGCTGTGATGAGTTGGACTGAAGTGCCAGACTCCATGTTGTAAGACTCTATCAATCTATGAATAGAGTCATAAAGTCATAGAGATGTACAACATGGAAACAGACCCTTTGGTCCAACCCATCCATGCCAACCAGATATCCCAACCCAATCTAGTCCCACCTGCCAGCACCTGGCCCATAGCCCTCCAAACCCTTCCTATTCATATACCCATCCAAATGCCTCTTAAATGTTGTAATTGTACCAGCCTCCACCACATCCTCTGGCAGCTCATTCCATACACGTACCACCCTCTGCGTGAAAAGGTTGCCCCTTAGGTCTCTTTTATATCTTGCCCCTCTCACCATAAACCTATGCCCTCTGGTTCTGGACTCCCCAACCCCAGGGAAAAGACTTTGTCTATTTATCCTATCCATGCCCCTCATAATTTTGTAAAGCTCTATAAGGTCACCCCTCAGCCTCCGACGCTCCAGGGAAAACAGCCCCAGCCTGTTCAGCCTCTCCCTGTAGCTCAGATCCTCCAACCCTGGCAATATCCTTGTAAATCTTTTCTGAACCCTTTCAAGTTTCACAACATCTTTCCGACAGCAAGGAGACCAGAATTGCCCGCAATATTCCAACAGTGGCCTAACCAATGTCCTGTACAGCCGCAACATGACCTCCCAACTCCTGTACTCAATACTTTGACTAATAAAGGAAAGCATACCAAATGCCTTCTTCACTATCCTATCTACCTGTGACTCCATTTTCAAGGAGCTATGAACCTGCACTCCAAGGTCTCTTTGTTCAGCAACACTCCCTAGGATCTTACCATTAAGTGTATAAGTCCTGCTAAGATTTGCTTTCTCAAAATGCAGCACCTCGATTTATCTGAATTAAACTCCATCTGCCACTTCGCAGCCCATTGGCCCATCTGGTCCACATCCTGTTGTAATCTGAGGTAACCCTTTCGCTGTTCACTACACCTCCAATTTTGGTGTCATCTGCAAACTTACTAACTGTACCTCTTATGCTCGCATCTAAATCATTTATGTAAATGACAAAAAGTAGAGGGCCAAGCACCGATCCTTATGGCACTTCACTGGTCACAGGCCTCTAGTCTGAAAAACAACCCTCCACCACCACCCTCTGTCTTCTACCTTTGAGCCAGTTCTGTATCCAAATGGCTAGTTCTCCCTGTATTCCATGAGATCTAACCTTGCTAGTCAGTCTGCCATGGGGATCCTTGTCAAACGCCTTACTGACGTCCATATATGCATATTCTGTATCTCAGGATTCCCTCCAACAACTTACCCACCACCGAGGTCAGGCTCACCGGTCTATCGTTCCCTGGCTTGTCTTTACCGCCCTTCTTAAACAGTGGCACCACATTTGCCAACCTCCAGTCTTCCAGCACCTCACCTGTGACTATCGATGATATAAATATCTCAGCAAGAGGCCCAGCAATCACTTCTCTAGCTTCTCACAGAGTTCTTGGGTACACCTGATCAGGTCCTGGGGATTTATCCACTTTTAACCATTTCAAGACATCCAGCACTTCCTCCTCTGTAATCTGGACATTTTGCAAGATGTCACCATTTATTTCCCTACAGTCTATATCTTCCATATCCTTTTCCAGAGTAAATACTGATGCAAATTATTCATTTAGTATCTCCCCCATTTTCTGTGGCTCCACACAAAGGCCGCCTTGCTGATCTTTGAGGGGCCCTATTCTCTCCCTAGTTACCCTTTTGTCCTTAATATATTTGTAAAAACCCTTTGGATTCTCCTTAATTCTATTTGCCAAAGCTATCTCATGTCCCCGTTTTGCCCTCCTGATTTCCCTCTTAAGTATACTTCTACTTTATTTATACTCTTCTGAGGATTCACTCGATCTATCATGTCTATACCTGACATATGCTTCCTTCTTTTTCTTAACCAAACCCTCAATTTCTTTCATCATCCAGCATTCCCTATACCTACCAGCCTTTCCTTTCACCCTGACAGGAATATACTTTCTCTGGATTCTTGTTATCTCATTTCTGAAGGCTTCCCATTTTCCAGTCGTCCCTTTACCTGCGAATCTTCATTTCAAACATGTAAAATCTAAAAGATGATGTCAGGAGAAATAAAAACATTTTCTTTCATCGATAGAAAAAGGAAAATTTTTGACCAACTGCTGTACACAACTGCCTTTCTTGGTAGAATGCAGATTATTCCTTAGTAAGAATGCGCCTTATCTTAAAAGCACAAAAGCAACCATTATTCCTGATCAAACAATTTGGAAGAACATGACTGCTTCATGAAGAAATGTAACTGTTGTGCAAGTGTGTACAGGTCTGAAAGGTTTAATGCTGAGCAAAAAGGTAAAAAGTTATCATAGTCTCAGGTGTTGTCCCATTAGAGCAAGAAATGACTGTTTGTGGATTAGACTTGTGCTGGAAAAGCACAGCAAGTCAGGCAGCTTCCGAGGAGCAGAAAATCGACGTTTCGGGCAAAAGCCCCTCATCAGGAATACAGGCAGAGTGCCTGAAGGGTGGTGAGATAAATCCGAGGAGGGTGGGGGTGGGGAGAAAGTAGCATAGAGTACAATAGGTGAATGGGGGAAGGGATGAAGGTGATAGGTCAGAGAGCTGGGTGGAGTGGATAGGTGGAAAGGAAGATAGGCAGGTAGGACAGGTCATGGGGACAGTGTTAAGCTGGAAGTTTGGAACTGGCATGAGGTGGGGGGAAGTGGAAATGAGGAAACTGGTGAAGTCCACACTGATGCCCTGGGATTGAAGTGTTCCGAGGATGACTGTTTGTGGTTTAACCTAAGGGACCCCATACTTCAGGCAAGAGAAGTAGAATCCTTCATGGTGACCTCAGTCAGTGCAAGAATTCAACCCAGGCTGTTGGCATCACTTTGCAACATGAGCTAGTAATCCAGCTGGAGCACTGCACAATATAATGATATCATATGGACTGGAGTAGGGAAACAGCTTTGAATCTGGAAGGATAAAGCCTAACATGAGTGTCTGCCTCATAATATGGATAATGTTATCTGTCATACCAATATAACCTGTACCTCATTGCGATCATCCATCAAACCACACCTTGTCTAAGCCAGGAATTTCCTTTCTTTAGATAATCAAGTGGTCTCCTTCACTACATTAGAGTAAGCAGATCCTGTTGATCCCTACCAGGTAAGAGGATGGTAGCAGAGATCTACCAGATGAATCTCGCACCATGATAAGCTGTGGTAAGGACTGACTTCACAATAGTGATATTCTCTTAACTGATCAGAATGACTTTTCCAAAAAGTTCAAGTACGATGCTACCGAATTAAGCCTTGAACTGAAATCAAGTGCCACAGATCAAAACTGTCACCAACAGTTCTCTTAAATTGCAGTTGTTTAGCAACAGCCTGCTCGTTGATGTTAGCTTTGGGTTCTGCCATGGCCATTCATCTGCCAACTTTGTTGGAGCATCATTGAAACATGGCCAAAAGAATTGAATTCCAGAAGTGAGAGTGACCATGGCCACATTTGACCGAGTACAGTATTCAGGAACCAAAAGAAAAATGCTGGAAAACCTTAGCAGGTCTGGCAGCATCTGTAAGGAGAGAAAAGAGCTGACGTTTCGAGTCTAAGTGACCCTTTGTCAGAGCTTTGATACTGAAGTAGTCCAGGCCCAAATGAAGCAAGATCTGGACAATATCCATACTTGGGCTGACAAATCGCAGTAATTTTCATACTACACAAATACTAGACAATGATTATCTCCAACAAAAGAGAATATAACCATCACCCGTTGACATTCAATTGCATTTGAGTTGAATCCCCTCACTATCAACAGCCTGGGAATTGCCAATAATCAGAAACCAAACAACCACGCTCTACTTCTTTTAAGTAGAATGAAAGTTGTAATATCAATAAATTCCTTTAGGTGGACCTCTTCAAACATTACGACACCTCTTCTTCTGTTTAGGAGGTGTGTTATTAAGCTAACCATTTACACTGTATGTCTTTGTGCTTTAATAGATTGCCTGACTAGCTTTCATTGAAATATTTTACTTCCTCTTTCATGAAATGAAATTATCGAGGCCAGTGATTCAATATTAAGAAGCCTGAGACTCTGTAACACATTCATGGCTATACATGTTTCTGTGGTTATTCATGGGATATGGGTATCATTGGCTACTCCAGTATTTATTGCCTGTCCAATGAGAATGCGGTAGCGAACTGCTTTTTGGAACCCCTGAAATCCTTAGAGTGTTGGTGCTTCCATACTGCTGTTAGGGAAAGTGAGTCAGGATTTTGATACAGCGACATTGAAGGAACAGTGGCGTATTTCCAAATAAATAATTAAGATTTACTTTATATTTTGAGAAAAGCTCACACAGGATACTCAAACTGTGCTAAGTAACAAATTGGTGATAGACAATAGACAATTGGTGCAGGAGAAGGCCATTCTGCCCTTCGAGCCTGCACCACCATTCAATATGATTATGGCTGATCATCCTTAGTCAGTATCCTGTTCCTGCCTTATCTCCATAACCCTTGATTCCACTATCTTTGAGAGCTCTATCCAACTCTTTCTTAAATGAATCCAGAGACTGGATATCCACTGCCCTCTGGGGAAGAGCATTCCACACAGCCACCACTCTCTGGGTAAAGAAGTTTCTCCTCATCTCTGTCCTAAATGGTCTACCCCATATTTTTAAGCTGTGTCCTCTGGTTCGGCACTCACCCATCAGCAGAAACATGTTTCCTGCCGCCAGAGTGTCCAAACCTTTAATAATCTTATATGTCTCAATCAGATTCCCTCTCAGTCTTCTAAACTCAAGGGTATACAAGCCCAGTCGCTGCAGTCTTTCAGTGTAAGGTAATCTCGCCATTCCAGGAATTGACCTCGTGAACCTACGCTGCACTCCCTCAATAGCCAGAATGTCTTTCCTCAAATTTGGAGATCAGAATTGCACACAGTACTCCAGGTGTGGTCTCACCAGGGCCCTGTACAACTGCAGAAGAACCTCTTTGCTTCTATACTCAATCCCACTTGTTATGAAGGCCAGCATGCTACTAGCCTTCTTCACTACCTGCTGTACTTGCATGCTTACCTTCACTGATTAGTGTACAAGAACACCCAGATCTCTCTGTACTGCCCCTTTACCTAAATTGATTCCATTTAGGTAGTAATCTGCCTTCCTGTTCTTGCCACCAAAGTGAATAACCATACATTTATCCACATTAAACTGCATCTGCCATGCATCTGCCCACTCACCTAACTTGTCCAGGTCACCCTGTAATCTCCTAACATCCTCATCACATTTCACCCTGCCACCCAGCTTTGTATCATCAGCAAATTTGCTAATGTTGTTGCTAACACCATCTTCTATATCATTAACATACATTGTAAAAAGCTGCGGTCCTTGTACTGATATGTTCCTGCATTGTTGAATGTACTTTAGTAATAGGTAATATTGAAAAATAGCAGTTACAATGTATCATTCAGACATGCAGGATCTTTCATTTTGCAGTCTCCTTTTGTTACTTCTAGGATTATTGTATACAGACACAAAAGTGGAGTTGACACCACAACCAGATCAGCCATGGTGTAATTGAATGGTGCAAACAGGCTCAAAGTTTCAAATACCATACTCTTGCTCCGAAGTCCTACAGTCCTGTTGTTTGTGAGTTTTCCTGTGCTCAAATCAAATGTTGTTTTTTCACCATGTAACAGTGACGGCATTTGAAAACTGGAAATTGTGTGAAAGATGTGGGGATGTGAAGTGCTAATATTTATTTCTCCAAGTCAAAATTGCACATTGTCTCAGCATGCAGCATGTCATTATATATTGGTACTCTTCTTTCTCTTGCTGTGACTGTGTCATGAACAAGGGTACTTTAGCTTTTGAGTCTCTATTATAAACTGCTGCAGGGCAATCAGGAAGGATGGGCGGTATGGAAATGTCAAAATAAAAAATGCGGTTTTCCAATTAACTGTGCACATATAACTGCTTCACCAAACGCCATTCAGAAAAAATGCTAAGAACCTAGAAAACATTTTCCATCTTTTTATATTTGTTTTCACATCAGGAAATGAACCTTACCTGAAATCTGAGATGGTTATAACAGACTGAAATTTGGATTATGAAAATTCTGGGCAAACATCATAATCATATCAAACAGCAGGGAGATAATACCCTTTGCAAAAACAAACTTTTACATTTCTAACTGTAAAAAATCAAAATATTTTGCAGTGATTAAAAGGAAGCAATTCTAAGTAAGTTGTGGCATTTATATGTTCTGATGATGTTTACAATTTTACTGAGGCGTACTGAAGCTGACAGGCATTTACTGAATGTTATGCACTGCAAGACAGTCTTGCTTTGTTGGAAATAATCATGCAGTTAAACGTTAAAATGGTGAACAGACAGCTAATGAAAGCCAAACAGTAGCTGAGCCATTTAATCAGAATCTGCTGGAGCCTGCACTGAAGTGAATCGTGTGCAGATTAGTGACAATCCAAATAACCTTCTTCGAACAGCATGCTGTGTTTATGGAACAGTAGGTCAACCCTTGAAAAGTCATAATACTCGTTTGGTGGATTGTGAATTATTATGCTTTTTTAATGGTTGAGACTGGTGCAATTGAGTGTAAGTTACATCAAATCATGGAGCTACAGAGCACAAAAAGGGGTCAATCAATCCAATGTACTGCAAAATTTCACTCAAATGGTTCTGAATTTTGGTGGTGAAGTATACCATTTTATTGATCCAAACTGCTCTGCAGCTGATATCAGAGTGTTGTTGCGGAGAAGGTGCTGAAGAGAGTGCAGGTACCTAACCAAATAGAAAAGTAGCAAATCCCAGACTACTATGATACCAATCACAGTATCAGAAGAAATGAAAGATCTCCTTCCACATCTGACAGAAATTTACCTGTATTTCCACACATGTCATCTACTGTATTGGTTGCACCCAATGTGCTCTCCTCTACTTCGGGGAAACAGGGCACTAACTTGTGGATCATTTCAGAGAACATCTCTAGGACGTCTGCACTAACTAACCCCACCACCCCGTGGTTGAACACTAACTCCCCCTCCCACTCCACCAAGGACATGCAGGTCCTAGGCCTCCTCCATCAGCAAACCCTAACCACCTGATGCCTGGAGGAAGAACGCCTCATCTTCCATCTTGGAACCATCCAAAAGCAGGGGATCAATGTGGATTTCACCAGTTTCCTCATTTCCCCTCCCCCCACCTTATCCCAGTCCTAACTTTCCAACATGACACTGTCCTCTTGAACAGTTCTACTTGTCCATCTTCCTTCCCACCTATTTGCTGCACTGTCCTCTCCAACCTATCACTTTCACCCCCACCTTCATCAACCTATCGCATTCCCACCTACCTTGCCCCCAGCCTCAACCTTCCTCCCATTTAACTCTCGGCCCCTTTGGCCCATAAGCCTCATTCCTGATGAAGGGCTTATGCCCGAAACATCGATTCTCCTGCTATTCGGATACTGCCTGACCGGCTGTGCTTTTCCAGCACCACACTCTTCGACTCTAATCTCCAGTATCTGCAGTCCTCACTTTCTCCTTATTATTGTTTCAAGTCAGGACATTCCATGTCCACTCCCCAAGTCATATTCAAATGCCTTCAACCATACCATGCAGATGATTTGATTTGATTTCATTTGATTTTATTTGATTTGTTTATTGTCACATGTTCGGAAGCTTTGTTTCTGAGCAGTACAGGCAGATCATTGTAAGCAAAACTGTACAGATCTGAAAGACTTAGACAAGTTACATTACACAGGGCGTGCAATAAGCCAGAGCAATGGTAGCAAGGTCAGCATTATTCGAGACTAGAGAGTTTGTTAATAATGATGCTGTCAGAAGCTATTGCTGAATCTGCTGGTGCATACGTTCAGGCTTCTGTACCTTCTGCCTGATAGAAGAGGTTGTAAGAGATCATTACTGGCATGCGATGGGTCCATAATGATGTTGACAGCCTTTCTGCGGCAACAGGCCATGCAAATGGAGTCCATGGATGGAAGGTTGGCTTCCATGTTAGTCTGGGCTGTGCGCACCACCTTCTCTAGTCGTTTTTGGTCCTGTGCAGAGCAGTTGCCTTTAATAGGCCATTGTGCACCTGGACAGTATGCTTTCAATGGTGCATCTGTAGAAGATGGCGAAGGTCCTTACAGACATGTCAAGTTTTCTGAGCCTCCCAAAGAAGATGAGGTGTTGCTGTGCCTTGTTGACCATATGTGGGAAGACCAGAACAGATTGGCAGTTATCATCACTCCAAGGAACTTGAGCTTAGACAGAGTGCAGCCACATGGTTTAGCAATGTCTCCCTGCAGACACTGCTCCAGGCCAACAGCCAAACCCTTCCCAGAGTAAGTGCTATGGTTACATGGTACCAAATGGTTTCTTGTGGGAACATGAAGCAATATGTGGTTGCAATTGGACAGCTATGCCAGGCACTCTAATTTGTCCCTCATTATTAATTTTTGATCCATTTTTTCCTTTTTTTAACATTCTGACCAATCTCTGTAAAGCCAAATATATAATTCAAAAAAATATTTGTAAAGGACTTGATTTGGAGTGTTCTTTCATATGGATATGAGACTTAGATCTTACAAGTAGAGGGGGCATACTTAGTTAATAGTTTTGGAATCTGAATTTGGAGAGAAAAGGAAAGATCAGCTGAACCAAAATTTGAGAAGTGACAAGATGCTGTGGAGAGTGATGAAGAAAGAAATCTGATGAATGTCATTAGGAAAAGGTAGAGAGACTTTAACACATTTTGAGAGGAAACAAGCTTAAAAGAAACATTTTGGTGGTTAGATTACATGGAAAAAGAACAAGAGGAAAGAAGAGAATATAAATTCTGGATGACTTAAGACTTGGAGGGATTCATTGACAAAGGAAATATTAGCAAAGGATAAAGAGTTTTGGAAAGATGACAATGACTAATCTTCACTCAGAGCACATGATGATGATAATCTTTCAAAACCATAGTGCCCAGACTTCGCACAATTCTTAAGCAGGAGCTTAACCAGTGGTTTATAAGCATTTTGTGTAAGTTGCTTAATTTTATATTCTTTGTGACTGCTAAAAATGTCAATAATCCATATGTTCACATAATGGTCTTCTCACCTTGACCTGTCAGCTTCAAAATATTTTCCTTTACACTTTAATATTGATTTTTAAAAGTCTATTCTGCTGAATTTTGCCAAATTCCTTTTGAATTTCCAGAAAAATAATAACTTTTTGAGTTTTTTGGAAGATGATTTTAGTTTTCTGAATCATAGAGTTATAAAGTTTTAATAGCACAGAAAGAGACGTTTCAGCCCATCATGTTTATGCTAGCCATCAAATGTCCATCTATTCTAATTCCATTTTCCAGCAGTTGTCCATTAACCTTATATGCTATGGTCTCTCAAGTGCTCATCTAAAATATTTCTTAAATGCCTTAAGTATTGCTACTTCCACCACTCTGTGTGGCAGTGAGTTCCACCAACCCAAAACACTTTGGATGAAAATACATTTCCTGAAATCCTTAATAAGTCTCCTCCTCCTTTCTTCTGTCATTTGTACATCTCAGTTAGAGCTCCCTCAGCCTTCCATACCCTGAGGAAAACAACCCTGTCCTATTTAGTTTCCCTTCCACGCTGAAACTCTCCAGCTCAGGTAACGTCCTGGTGAACCTCTGCTGCGTTTCCACTAGTTCAATCATATCCTTCCTACAGTGTGGCAACTAGAACTGCACCCCGTACTGCAGCTGTAACCTTACTAATGGGAGATGCAGTTCCATCATAATCTCTCAGTCTTGTATTGAGTGCCTTGACTATTAAAGGTAAGTATCCCATATGCCTCTGTAACCATCTTATCTATCTGTCTTGCTGCCTTCAAGGATCTATGAACATATACTACCTAAGGTCCTACCATTCAACGCATATTCCCATGCCTTTTTAGTCCTCCTAAAAAGCATCACTTCACACTTTTCAAGATTAAATTCCATTTGTCAATGTTCTGCCCACCTGACCAATCTCTCCATATTATCTTGTAGTCTAAAACTCCTAACTATTTACCACACCACTAATTTTCATGTCATCTGTGAACATACTGATCATATCTCCTACATACATCTCTGATTATTAATGTACAGAATAAGCAGGCTGTATGATTTGCTCTGGACACAAGTTTCCACTCACAAGAACACCCTTTGTTTGACCATTACCTTTAGCTTCTGCTTAAGCCAGCTCTGAATACAGTTTGCCTAATTGCACTGGATGCCATTGGCTCTTAGCTTCTTAACAGTATCCTAACAACAAACCTTGACAATAGATTTACTGAAGTCCATGTAGACTATATCAACTGCACCACCCTCATCTACACACCTCGTCACCTCCTCAAAAAATCCATTTAAATTTGTTAAATATGATCACTCCCTTACAAAGCCATGCTAACTATTCTTGATTAATCTATACTTCTTCAAGTGGAGATTAATTCTGTCCCTTAGAATTGTTTCCAATAGTTTCCCTAAAATTGATGTCAGATTCATTGGCATGCAGTTTCCTGGTTTACATCGATCACCTTTCTATTAGCACATTAGCGATGCTCCAGTCCTCTGGAACCCCTCCTGTGGCCAGGGAGTATTTTAAGAATTTTGAAATTTTACTTTAAAATTCAAGAAGAGCTTCTTTCCAACTGTTATCAGACTTGTGAACCGACCTCTCAGACACTTAAGTTGATCTTTCTCAGCACCTCCTCTGTAGCTGTGGCACTATAATCTGTGTTCTGTTCTATTACCTTTATGTACGTAAGGTATGATTTGCCTGAATAGCACATAAAACAACATTTTTCATCATAACCTGGTAAAAAAATAAAAGTCATATTCGAGCCCCTGCAATTGCCACCTTTGCCTTCCCCAACAACCTGGGATACATCTTATTTTGGCCCAGGGACTTATCCACTTCAAAGACTGTTAAAACTGCTAATACCTTCTCCCTCGCAATGCTAATTTGTTCAAATATATCACAGACACCCTCCCTGATATTTAGATCTATATTATTCTTCTCTATTGTGAATACAAATACAAAGTACTCATTTAAAAGTTCAGTTGTGTCTTCCACTCCACACACAGATTGCTTCTTTGGTTCCAATTAGGCTTTCCCTGGATATTCTCTTGCTCCTAATATACTTATAAAACACATTTGGATTTTCTACAATGTACTCACCAATGTTATTTTTTATATCCCCTCTCTGTTATCCTAATTTCCTTTTTACGCAGCATCCTTCACTTTCGATATTCTCCCAGGATATCTGCTGTTTTAAGCCTTTGGTATCCAGCATAAGCTTCCCCTTTTTCTCTTGTCCCATCCTGAACATCCCTTTACAGTCAGGGTTCTCTGCACTTGTTAGTCGCACACTTAACCTTCATGGAACATGTTGCCCTTGAAGACTCACTATTATCTTTTTGAATGTTTCCCACTACACTGACGTGGATTTTCCCGCAAGTAGCTGTTGCCAGTTCATTTTGACCAGATCCTCTCTTATTAAAATCAACCTTACCCAATTTAGATCTTTTCTTTGTCCTTATCCATAATTAATTGATTTATTGTTAATATCACCATAATGCTCCCCCATTGCCAAATCTACTATTTTCCCATATTTATCCCCTAAAATTAGATCCACCACCACTGCACCTCATGGGCTAGATCAAAACGTTCTCTTGGGCACATTTTAAAAAGTCCCCCCCCCCCTTCTAAGCCTTTCATACATTGGCTGTCCCAGTTAAGGAAAAGAGCCATCTGCATATTAAAAATCACTGACTGAGTCTGGGTAGTTTTGGTTTTGAATTAATTATGGTGCAGTTTGAAAAGCTTTCCATATTCTGTCTAAATTGTTCAGTTGCCTGTTAGTAACTTGTTGGAAGGAAGGTGCTGATTGCAATGTGTGAAATGGAGAAGAGAGTTGGTGCAATGACACAACCATTTTTTGCTCCCAGTTATCAATGAGATAGGACTTAGAGTCATAGAGTCATAAAGATGTACAACATGGAAACAGACCCTTCGGTCCAACCCGTCCATGCCGACCAGATATCCCAACCCAATCTAGTCCCACCTGCCAGCACCCGGCCCATATCCCTCCAAACCCTTCCTATTCATATACCCATCCAAATGCCTCTTAAATGTTGCAATTGTACCAGCCTCCACCACATCCTCTGGCAGCTCATTCCATACACGTACCACCCTCTGCGTGAAAGTGACTACCACAGCTTGTCTGACAGAGTAGGCAGAAGATTACAATAAATTTCTCAGTGCAGCCAAATTTGAAGCAGAAACCCTGTGTAGTGGACAGAGGTCTACAGTAAGACTCTGAAAAATATGGACCATTTTCCATAAATGTAAGTCTGGTTCTGAGGAACATGTGGATATGCATGGGAGGTTACCAGCAAGTTTAAACTTTCAGTGGGTAGTTATCCTGCTCCTGGGATTTGTGTGTGTATGTTTCTAACTCTCCATGAATCAGCTCTGTGCTAGAGAAGGAGAATTGGAACAGATCTGTTGCACTTACCTGGATAGTTTACCATAGCTAAGCTTATTAAAACTTGGTCTGACATCTCAATAACTTGACAATCCTACCTTGTCCTCAATCATCCCAAACTAACCAATTACGCAGGACTCAAACTGACTTCACTCAGTGGCTTTAAGAGGTGGATTTTGTCTTTTTTTTTGTAAGAGAGATCCCAAACTGTCTATTTGAATCTCATAAACAGCTTGTGAGGCCTTGGGTTTTTTTTGAGAGTTGGAGCGATCGAAGTAGCCTGAATGGGTGGAGCCAAGCTCCTCCAGAGGCAGGATTTTTATGTTTAGTTTATCAGTAGCAGTTGCTGCTGGAGTGTTGAAGCTGGGTTTGGAAACTGCAGTACATCTTTCCCTGCTACTCGCTCTCTCTCTGTCTCTCTCTCAGAGTTTTCTCTCAATATTTTTCCTCCTGTACTGGAAAATTGCCTGTGAGACAACCTATTTTAGAGAATTTGCGTTTGCCAGGGATATAGCTATGGTTTGTTTATTTTGTCAAAGTTACTGTTCAGTGGCTAAATAATCTATTATTCTGTTAAGTTTTCCAGTTGAGTAAAGTTATTCCAATTTCTTCTTTCTTGTGTATTTTTTTAACTGTAGTGTATAAATAAGGTGTTTCTGGCTTCAGCTAACCAATGGTAGTTTGGCCAATTGAATTGCATCCATAACGCAATGCCTGACATTGCCTTAAAAATAAAAAAAAAGTTAGAGTCTAAGCTATCTTTTTAATATATTTTGAGGAGGTTTGGTCTGGTCCATAACACTTCTGACTGCATCCAACCCTTAAGTTCCAAGAAACAGAGAATGCAAACAAGTGGTAGAAACAGAGCCAGTAAATCTTCAGAATGATCGTTTACAACAGAAATCTGAGTTACGAAGAAGAATATAGGACAATTATAGCTTCAAAACAAGGAGGCAGAACTAAAGTTGACTGATTAGAATAGAAAATGTGGCTCTATGATATCTCTTTAAATTAAGATGAAAATGTGGAGCAAGGTTCAAAATAGTAAACTGCTAAAACTGTTGGATTCAAATGTTTGGACTAATAAAGAATTTTCTATTCACAACAAAGAGCAATTATCTGGACTTGACTTCTAGATAGTACAGTGAACATGATAATCTTGAGCATGTAATTCTTTGAGAATCATTGGTATGCCAATTGGAGTGGCATTAGGAGCATTCAAGGTGGAGAAAACAAGACAGGCCAAATGGTTCCCCTCATACCCTAATTACTTTGTAATCTTGGGAAGGATTGAAGTCCATTGGTTAGGTGGATTGGGCATGTGAAATCATCCAGAATGTCCAGGGATGAGCAAGCTAGGTGGATTAGCTGTTGGAAAAAGCAAGTTTACAGAGGTAGGCTAGGGGAATAGGTGCGGCTGGGATGCTACTGAGAGGATCTGTGCAGACTCAATGGACTAAATGGCATGCTTCCACATTGTCGGGATTCTATAATTCTATATTTCTATGGTTGGTCCGAAGGCAAACAAAATTAGAGCAAAGAAAATATTGGGTAAATCAAGAAGTGATAGTTGGCTGGGACCAAGTTTAGACTATAAAAGCCTAAAGATATTGAAGTAAGAAGAGATTTGGAGAGGCAACAACATGTAGTTTTGAAGTTTAAATAGTCAGTTTAATTTATTACTACTTGATAAGAAGAATAAGTCATCATTGTTCAACTTCCATCAACGTTATGCGCTAGAATGCAGTTATGGAACACCACCAGATGTATCTCTTCAACAAACACAGAGAATGCAAGCAAAACTCAGCAGGTCAGGAAAGTTCTCCTGTGAGGGAAACAGAGTTAACATTTTGAGTCCTGGATGTGTCATCTTGAGAATTATCCCAGTCCATCATCTTCTGAGACTGAGTTTCAATTTCATACTACCCTCTGAGAGAAAGCATTTCTCCGGACCTCTGTTCTAAAAGAGTGATGCCTAATTTTAGGAGATTAATTCTGAAGAAGATTTATGACAGACTCAAAGCATTAACTTTGTTTCTTTTGCAATAGATGCTGCCAGACACCTTGAGTTTTTTCAGCATTCTCTGAATTTGATTCAGATTGCCAGCATCTGCAGTATTTTGTTTTCTTTTAAGATGCTGGTTTTGACAGATATGACAGAAAGTCATGTAAATCAGAAGGTTTAGCTTCAATGTTTAGTCTGCTTTAAATTTTAACTGATCTTAATCAGATGATTGGTTTGGTTTTAATTTGTCCATTGTATGGGAATTCGAAAATGAATGCACATAGAAAGTTCCTATGTATCACATTTTAAAATCCTTGATAGGATCCTCATTTGTTGAGTTTACAGAGATTGGCCAATCATTCAGTCTGTAGAGAGTACAGTCCTTAGTAATGCACAGTATAAATGTATCTCTCCACAATTTGACACAGAGGGTAGTGCGTGCATGGAATGAGCTGCCAGAGGAAGTGCTGGAGGCTGGTATAATTACAACATTTAAAAGGCATCTGGATGGGTATATGAATAGGAAGGGTTTAGAGGGATATGGGCCAAATGCTGGCAAATGGGACGAGATTTATTTAGGATATCTGATTTAGCATGGGTGAGTTGGGCCAAAGGGTCTGTTTCCATGCTGTACAGCTCTATGACTGTATGACCCTAAATGTATAAGGTGTTATGCAGAAGCACCAGAGATGAAGATTGGTTACTTGGAAATCCTGTTCTGAACCCATTTAGCAAGGGCACCTTTCAGTATGGTATTTAAAACCCTGGACATCAACAGATGGGCTTTCTCACAAGGGACTTGTTAGTGATTTCCCTCATTCCTTAATAGGAAGGATATTTGTTAGTAGAAGATGACTGGAATCATATGTAACACTCCCATAAGTCAAGTAAATACTTATATGTACAGTTGTAACATGCACTAATTCTCACTACTTGGACAGGGACTGGAAGGGAACCAGCATAGTTAGAAACAGATTATAACAAAGATATAATGCTCTCAGAAGGTTTTACAAAAATTATAGTGATAAAACTTGTCAAGAAAACCCAATTAAAAGTGCATGGTGATGCATTGAGAAAGAGACATTACAAAAAAAAAGGAAACTCACACAGGAGAATTTGGACCTGATGATTTAACATGTGCTGCATACTAATTCACAACATAGCTGATCCCCAGGATGAGTTTCAATATGCCAAACAATTTCCATTTCACTCGCATTGAATTGAATTTCTGAACCAAGCATATGATACCAATCACCTATTTTTCAATACCTGCAGCAATAATTATTGTTAACTTGCTGCCAAATTTCTGTCAGAGGCAGCAAATGTTTTAGAAGTCAAACCACATTTGTTAATTTTACATATTTCTTTAAGTGCTTTCAATTGTGATGTTCGTATCCATTGAATTGCTGAATGCATAATTAAACCCTGCTGTAATAAAAGGATTGCAAATTGGCTATTTTACCTGTTATTTATAGAATTCCTGGCTCAAACATAATCTTGGGAATGAATCCTAACATATTTTGGCAGAGCAGTATGCACAATTATTAGGAGTCAACTGTAATATATTGTATCTCATTATAAATTGATTTTATGGTTCCTCGTATAATACAATTTTTACAGCAATGTGTACTTATAATGTAAATTTACTTTACTACTGTTCTGACTCATCTAGTTCATTTTGTTGTGGAATGAACAGTCACTGATATATTTGCATTATTATTAATGTAATTATTGCAATATGGGATCTGCAGGCAATTGCCTACTTTTTTGTATGTTCCATGTTATGACTTACGCATAATTAGTTCTGCAAAACTCTACCTGCACTTGATGATTAGGGCAAATTGAACATATTAACTTCATAGTTTTGAGACTCATTTGTGACTGATTAAGTAGAATACAAATATAGACTGCAATTATGAGAGTTAATAGTTTTATTAAACAACACAGGATAACCAAATGGTACTTAATATTGACTGCAGTGTACAGCTGTGACTTCCACAATTCTAACTGTTGGTACCTAGATGGCTGTGGCATCACCACTTCAATTGTTCTTTTGACTTTTGTTATAAAGCAGAGGTTGATCCCCCTCTGGGAACTAAAACTGAAACACCCAGAGAGGAATACCTCACCCTACAGTCTGTAAAAGAAGTGTGAAATGTGGCATTACCTGCTTATCAAAAACTTCCAGTGGTTAAATAAAATAAATCCCTGGCACTCACTTTAAAATCAACAAGTAATAATTTATTTATCTAACTCTATCAGTGAACAAATTAACTAAACTATTAACAAACCAAATTAAAATCCTTCTATCTAGCAACTATTCATGAATAAAGCTAGATTCTAATAGAATGCTGTCCCCATAAGTACAAGTTCCATTCACATAACAAAAAAATAGAATTTAATATCTCAAAATTACAGTCACGTTGTGTGTCTTCTGGAATGTTCTGTGCCTTTTTTGATCGATTCTTCTGTCAGGATGCCTTTTACTGTCATTGGTAGCATTGTTATTTAAATGGTGCCTTCTCTGAAACATAGATGACTGTAAGAGACAATTTCTCTCTCAAGAACTGAGGGCTGTTAGCTCTGGTGGATTGCAGTTAACTCTGGAGTATTTGTCCAACTTCCCTCTTCTTTTATACTTGTAATGACACGTCAATATTTCTTGCATAGGTTCGGTCCTATGTTGTCAAAACCAGTAGATTTAAATTTATTAGGTTTTTTGGGATCTTAGTGCCTGGTTCGAATTGTTTGGCTAAATTCAAAAATCTGTTGTCTTGTTAAAAAACTGCTGCTTGACCTACTAACTGTATGGCCTTTTGATACAACTGTATTAGTTTGGGCTCTCCATTTGCTTGCATTTTAAATCTCTAAGTGCAGAAAAAGCACTATCTTTTAAAGGGACTATGTAATGTTCCCCTCTTTCCCCCCCCACGCCCCCCCCCCCACCCCCACCTCTAGCATTTTGCAATTTTACAATTTTACAAACACCAAATTCTAAGTCTCTGCTTCCCAATCCACAATTACTCTACCTGGAGGTGATGATTTTACCTGGAATGTTGCTGAAATATCTGCAAACAAATTTACCAGCTCAGCGAGCAAGTCAACACCTTCATCCACAACCTGAACTGCACATCTTCTCAAATAATCTGACTACTCTACCCAACTTAGCAACACTGTTGATCTTTGGTTCTTCAGTTGGTGTGCATCTGTGTCTCAAAGTGCCTCATTTTTTATTTCTTTTTTTCTGGTGGTCTACCTTGTTAAGACGTGTCCCAGTCTCTCTTACATGACTGGTTTAGTTTGATGTCATAATCTTTTGACATTTCAATCCATAGACCTTCGTAAGCTTTTTGTGTTCATTGTAAAAGCTCTTGCAAAAGATTCCAAAGATCAAATGTCAACATAGCATTTCAATTTATTTCCTAGAACAAAAAATTCTAAACATTAATCACTTCTGTTTTATCAAGCCATTGATTCATGCAGTTATACCATTAATTCACTTCTCAGACTACTGACTTGTTTTGAATATTCAAAACATTATAAATCACAATATTATGTACATGTTATTTTAGTTTTCAAGTTTATCAATTACTTAACTATTTTTGTCCTTATCACAGCTAGTTCAACCATGTTATTTAATAACTGCATTTGGTTTAGCCATTTATTTAAGAATCAGATCTTGATTAATAAACTCAATGAATAGAATACCTACAGCCTAATTATTCTGAAGAAAGGTTCAAAATGAAAAGAAAATCAAAAACGAATCTGTTTCACAAATCATTGGGATAGTGTATTGAAAATTAAGTCTCAATTGATTAAAGCACCATGATGCTCAATTTTATCGGATTGTCCGATTCAGGTCGAAAGAATATGCAGATCTGTATTTTTTTCTATTAACAAGAAAATAACTTTATTGTGTCAAACCATTTTGTTTCTACCAATGTCAAGAACTAAACAAGCTGAATTGCTAATCCACAAATTAAACTCCAGCTCTTCTTAAACTTTCCATTTAAGTAGACATGCAAAGAGACAAGACAAGGCGCAAATATTATGTGTAAGAAGGCAAACAATATCAGAGAAGCGCAGTTCTTGCACCAGACCAGATCATAAACATCTAAAAGTTATTTTTGTTTAGGCCTTTTCAATTATTTCTGATTCCTTCTGACTCTTTGCTGATGATACAAGGTTGTGAATGCTCTGATGCTAGCTTTTGCAATCGTTGTTTGAAAATTCACTCTTTCAATCCTGCAGAAGGTGGTTTGTTCTCTTTTCCTTTCAATAGGGGATTTGCAGAGATATTGACATAACAGAGAATGGTGAGGAGGAAGAGTAGCTACTGCTTGGAATTTACTTTTACTTCTCCACATAGAAGGGTGAGCAATGCATGCTAACTCTTTGCAGGCTAGATATTTCTTCTTGATTATCGATGCTCAAGGTCATAACCACGTGCTCTGAAACAAATTGAGTAGTTGTGTTGTAATACTGAGCCCACAAAAACTGGTCTTAATTGAAAATCCAATCAAAAGATTGTTCTGAGAAAAATTGCCCTGACTGGGGCAGCACGGTGGCTCAGTGGATAACACTGCTGCCTCACAGTACCAGGGACCTGGGGTCAATTGCAGTTTTGGGAGACTGTCTGTGTGGAGTTTGCACATTCTCCCTGTGTCTGCATGGGTTTCCTTCGGGTGCTCCGGTTTCCTCCCACAGTACAAAGATGTGCAGGTTCAGGAAATTGACCACGTTAAATTGCACATAGTGTTCAGAGACGTGGAGGTTAGGTGCTTTAGTCAGGGGTAAATGTGGAATAATAGGGTAGGGAAATAGGTCTAGGTGGGTTCTTTTCAGATGGTTATTGTGGACTTGTTGGGCCAAATGACCTGTTTCCACACTGTAGCAATTTAGTGATTTTATGGTGCAAATCTGATTGGAATATCCTCCCACTGACTGAATGAGACAACATTGTAGATATAGCTGTGGTTCTGTTCGCCGAGCTGGAAGTTTTTGTTGCAAACGTTTCGTCCCCTGTCTAAGTGACATCCTCAGTGCTTGGGAGCCTCCTGTGAAGCGCTTCTGTGGTGTTTCCTCCGGTATTTATAGTGACCTGTCCCTGCCGCTTCTGGTTGTCAGTTTCAGCTGTCCGCTGTAGTGGCCGGTATATTGGGTCCAGGTCGATGTGTTTGTTGATGGAGTTTGTGGATGAATGCCATGCTTCTAGGAATTCCCTGGCTGTTCTTTGTTTCGCTTGCCCTATAATGATAGTGTTGTCCCAGTTGAAACTTTATTGCTGGAACAGCACAGCAGGTCAGGCAGCATCCAGGGAACAGGAGATTCGACGTTTCGGGCACAGGCCCTTCTTCAGGAATGAGCAGAGAGTGTTCAGCAGTAGAAGATAAAAGGTAGGGAGGAGGGACTTGGAGGAGGGGCGTTGGAAATGTGATAGGTGGAAAGAGGTCAAGGTGAGGGTGATAGGTCGGAGTAGGATGGAGGCGGAGAGGTCAAGAAGAAGACTGCAGGTCAGGAAGGCGGTGCCGGGCTGGAGGGATTCGGCTGAGACAAGGTGGGGGGAGGGGGGATGAAGAAACTGGTGAAGTCCAAGTTCATCCCCTGTGGTTGGAGAGTTCCCAGTCGGAAGATAAGACGCTCCTCCTCCGACCGTCGCGTTGTTGCGGCTTGGCGGTGGATGAGTCCAATGACCTGCATATCCGCGGTGGAGTGGGAGGGGGAGTTGAAATGCTGTGCTACAGGGTGGTTGGGTTGGTTCGTCCGGGTGGCCCAGAGGTGCTCTCTGAATCGCTCCGCAAGTAGGCGGCCTGTCTCCCCAATATAGAGGAGGCCACACCGGCTGCAGCGGATGCAGTAGATGATGTGGGTGGAGGTGCAGGTGAATCTGTGGCGGATATGGAAGTTTCCTTTGGGGCCTTGGAGAGAAGTGAGGGGGGAGGTGTGGGCGCAAGTGTTGCACCTCCTGCGGTTGCAAGGGAAGGTGCCGGGAGTGGAGGTTGGGTCGGTGGGGGGTGTGGATCTGACAAGGGAGTCGCGGAGGGAGTGGTCTCTATGGAAAGCTGATAGGGGAGGGGAGGGAAATATATCCTTGGTGCTGGGGTCTGTTTGGAGGTGGCGGAAGTGACGGCGGATGATGCGCTGTACATGGAGATTGGTGGGGTGGTAGGTGAGGACCAGTGGGGTTCTGTCCTGGTGGCGGTTGGAGGGGCGGGGCTCAAGGGCGGAGGAGCGGGAAGTGGAGGAGATGCGGTGGAGGGCACCGTCGACCACGTCGGGGGGGAAATTGCGGTCCTTGAAGAAGAAGGCCATCTGTGTTGTACGTATTTTGAACTGGTCCTCCTGGGAGCAGATACGGCGGAGACGAAGGAATTGGGAGAATGGGATGGCGTTTTTACAGGGGGCAGAATGGGAGGAGGTGTAGTCCAGGTAGCTGTGGGAGTCGGTTGGTTTGTAGTAGATGTCCGTGTTGATTCGGTCGCCTGAGATAGAAACAGAAAGGTCTAGGAAGGGGAGGGAGGAGTCCGAGACTGTCCAGGTGAATTTGAGGTCGGGGTGGAAGGTGTTAGTGTAGTGGATGAACTGTTCAACCACCTCGTGGGAGCACGAGGTAGCGCCGATACAGTCATCAATGTAGCGAAGGAAAAGATGGGTGGTGGGGCCAGTGTAGTTGCGGAAGATGGATTGTTCCACATACGCTACGAAGAGGGTATGTGTTGTCCCAGTCAAATTCATGTTGCTTGTCGTCTGCGTGTGTGGCTACTAGGGATAGCTGGTCGTGTCGTTTCGTGGCTAGTTGATGTTCGTGGATGCGTATCATTAGCTGTCTTCCTGTTTGTGCTATATAGTGTTTTGTGCAGTCCTTGCATGGGATTTTGTACACTACATTAGTTTTGCTCATGCTGGGTATCGGGTCCTTCGTTCTGGTGAGTTGTTGTCTGAGTGTGGCTGTTGGTTTGTGTGCTGTTATAAGTCCTAGTGGTCGCAGTAGTCCAGCTGTCATTTCAGAGATGTTCGTGATGTATGGTAGTGTGGCTAGTCCTTTGGGTTGCGGCATGTCCTCGTTCCGTTGTCTTTCCCTTAGGCATCTGTTGATGAAATTGTGAGGATATCCGTTTTTGGCGAATACCTTGTATAAGTGTTCCTCTTCCTCTTTTTGCAGTTCTGGTGTGCTGCAGTGTGTTGTGGCCCTTTTGAATAGTGTCTTGATGCAACTTCGTTTGTGTGTATTGGGGTGGTTGCTTTCATAGTTCAGGACTTGGTCTGTGTGTGTGGCTTTCCTGTATACTCTTGTAGTGAATTCTCCGTTTGGTGTTCCCTGTACCCTCACGTCCAGGAATGGGAGTTGGTTGTCCTTTTCTTCCTCTCTCGTGAATCGGATTCCTGTGAGTGTGGAGTTGATGATCCGGTGTGTTTTCTCTATTTCCGTGTTTTTAATGATTACAAAGGTGTCATCAACGTATCTGACCCAGAGTTTGGGTTGAATTTGTGGTAAGACTGTTTGTTCTAACCTTTGCATTACTGCTTCTGCTATGAGTCCCGAGATCGGTGAGCCCATGGGTGTTCCGTTGATTTGTTCGTATATCTGGTTGTTGAATGTGAAGTGTGTTGTGAGGCACAAGTCCAGTAGTTTAAGTATGCCGTCTTTGTTGATGGGTTCAATGTCCTGTTGTCTGTTATGTCTGTTCAGCAGGTTGGCTATTGTTTCTCTGGCTAGGGCTTTGTCGATGGAGGTGAACAGTGCCGTTACGTCGAATGAGACCATGAAAGGGGACGAAACGTTTGCAACAAAAATTTCCAGCTCGGCGAACAGAACCACAGCAACGAGCACCCGAGCTACAAATCTTCTCACAAACATTGTAGATATAGCTTACAATGTGATCTAGGGGCTTAGAGTTACAATGTGTTCTAGGGGCTTAGAGTCATAGAGTCATAGAGATATACAGCATGGAAAAAGACCCCTCGGACCAACCCGTCCATGCCGACCAGATATCCCAACCCAATCTAATCCCACCTGCCAGCACCCAGCCCATATCCCTCCAAACCCTTCCTATTCATATACCCATCCAAATGCCTCTTAAATGTTGCAATTGAACCAGCCTTCACCACTTCCTCTGGCAGCTCATTCCATACACGTACCACCCTCTGCGTGAAAAAGTTGCCCCTTAGGTCTCTTTTATATCTTGCCCCCTCACCCTAAACCTATGCCCTCTAGTTCTGGACTTCCCGACCCCAGGAAAAAGACTTAGCCTATTTATCCTATCCATGCCCTTCATAATTTTGTAAACCTGTATAAGGTCACCCCTCAGCCTCCCACGCTCCAGGGAAAACAGCCCCAGCCTGTTCAGCCTCTCCCTGTAGCTCAAATCCTCCAATCCTGGCAATATCCTTATAAATCTTTTTTTTTACATTAGATTAGATTACTTACAGTGTGGAAACAGGCCCTTCGGCCCAACAAGTCCACACCGACCCGCCGAAGCGCAACCCACCCATACCCCTACCTTTACCCCTTTAACCTAACACTACGGGCAATTTAGCATGGCCAATTCACCTGACCCGCACATCTTTGGACTGTGGGAGGAAACCGGAGCACCCGGAGGAAACCCACGCAGACACGGGGAGAATGTGCAAACTCCACACAGTCAGTCGCCTGAGTCGGGAATTGAACCCGGGTCTACAGGCGCTGTGAGGCAGCAGTGCTAACCACTGGGCCACCGTGCCGCCCATTCTGAACCCTTTCAAGTTTCACAACATCTTTCTGATAGGAAGGAGACCAGAATTACACGCAATATTCCAACATGGTCTAACCAATGTCCTGTACAGTTGCAACATGACCTCCCGACTCCTGTACTCAATACTCTGACCAATAAAGGAAAGCATACCGAACGCCTTCTTCACAATCCTATCTTCCTGCGACTCCACTTTCAAGGAGCTATGAACCTGCACTCCAAGGACTCTTTGTTCAGCAACACTCCCTAGGACCTTACCATTAAGTGTATAAGTCCTGCTAAGATTTGCTTTCCCAAAATACAGCACCTCGCATTTATCTGAATTGTTTTTATAAATTATAAACACTTTCTTATGCAGTTTCATTGATTTAAAGCAGTATCTTTTCATATTTTAGGCAAATAAAAACATTGTCTTCACAACTCGAGCTAAAATAAGTTTGAATAAGCCAATTTCTCCTCCTTTAACAAAGTGGGGAGCTATCTAGTATTTTCCAAATGACTTTGCACACATTGGATAGAAGCAATAAATGTGCCAGACAATTCCTTATATAGTCACACAATTCTACTGTTTAAAGCAGTCATAAATCTGGCACTGTGTTGCTGGTGACATGACCAATGGTGATGCTCCACTTTATTGTTCATTTTACGAGTTGGACCAAAGGGCCTGTTTCCGTCCTGCACATCTCTATGACTCTAAATGTGCCACCTTAGGGTGTTTTCTTTTTCATCTCCTACATTTTCTTGTAATTAAAATTATGGGCTGAGAGGCGCATGGAATGGGGATAACTATGTTACAAGGGGACCTTTCACCATATCAACTCTGGGATGAACATGCTGCAGGTGGACCTGTTACGATATCAACTCTGGGATGATAAAATCATTCTGGATTTTAATGTTGTAGAATTCCCTGCTTCATCTGGTCAGCATCTTTTTTATGATGTTTCCTCAAATTTTCTCTTACCATCTGTCTTAAATCTTTTTGGATTTTTGCATATCTATTTTATTTTTTTCAGTTTTGAATGATGTCTTGATGTCATAATACTGAATCTCAAATTTCAGCCACTTTGAACAAATGATAGCATATCAAAGTGCATGTATTTTCATGGAAAAGAGCTTACAAAGGAGTTAATGAATAAAATATAAGGAGGAAATTAGATGAGAAACTTTTGTTGGTCATTATCTATTTACCAATATATACTGTTCCTGGCTGGTTGAGATAAATAGCCTCATGTATATTTCACAACTGGTGGAATTAGATAACTTGGGTTTATTCGTCAATGTGTGCTCAGTTGCTTAGCGATTTGCAAGGCAAAGTCTTCAGTTATGGATTTCTCAAAATACGTTTGAGGTGTAAATTATCACTTGAACAGTACACATTTTGTAAACCACTTCTAGAACTGTACCTATGTTGTGTACACTATTGTTAGGGCATTATAATGGAGGTAAAAAACATCCAAAAATAGTTTTGTCTGTTGGTCAGTTTTAATAAGGTAATGCCAGCACTGCATTGGCATTATCAATAAAATATAACCAAACATATTAAAAATATTGCTATTTATTTTTATGCTATTTTCTGTTACTTTTTCATAATATTATCACTACAGATAAAAACAGATTTTGGAGATAGACTAAGGGGAAAACACAAAAAACTTTGTAAATTAAAATAGAGGCACAAATTGTCTATTAACATTGGAAGAATAAACCTTTTTCAAAAGCAAACAATATAAACATGAAGGGATGCTCCTGAAGTATTAGTTCTTTATCTATTTCTTCTCAATTCTGACTGACATTTCTGGACATCAGGCAGTTTATGATTTATTTCATAAGTAATCTGGTATTAGTTTAACTCAAAATACAGCTGAAATTAATGGTTTTGTGCAATTTCTGTGATTGATCAAGAGGCATTTACTTTGCTGTTCTGGCACGTGTTGCTGGTGATGTGACTAGTGGTGGCACTTCACTTTGTTGTTCATTTTAAATGTGCCATCTTAGGGATTTTTTTTATCTCCTACATTTTCTTTTAATTAAAATTATGGTGCATGGAATGGGGATGACCGTGTTGTAAGGGGGAACCTGTCACCATATCAACTCTGGGATGACAATACTGCAGGGGCACCTGTCACCATATCAACTCTGATCAACGAAACAAACATTGGGATAGGAAGATCCACTGAGACACAGCCCTGCAGACTATAACTGCCAAGCACAGGAGCATAAAACCTTTGATGGGTTTTCGCTAGTCACAACACCCGCGCCTCCCCGTTCCCCCACCCCACCCCTAAACCTGAAGACCAACCATTGTCTTCAAAATACAATTTGTCTTATGATTTCTCCAGTAGGTGAGATCAACAATACCTCAGCAAGAAACTGCTCAATCTTTCAAGCCAATGATTTTGCAACACTGCGTAATGGTGGTTTCTACAATGGGCAATCTGTTCCATATTGTAATGCATAAATCCAAATTCTTCAAAAAGCCCTGAGCACTGATTTTATGGCAGACCAGTACACTTCATATGCATCAACCTCCTTTTTTATCTTGGTCCTTGAGGTCCTCAGCTGACTTCTCTTTCAGTAGAGTAAGTAATTGACCACACTCCCTGAGCTTTTGCAATCTGCTCTCTCCTTTCCTCTTGTCTTGACTTCTGCATACACGTATCCAGTATCTCCAAACATGCAGGTTCTTCATATTCTAGTCTCTAAAGTATAAGCAGTAATAGAGTACTTCTGGCATACACTTCAATATTGCAGTCCCAATTCTTACTCAGTAAATATCTGAAGGTTCTACTGCTTTGATGCAGATTCAGGGCATCTCTCATTTCACCTCTTCCACCAAGTCTATCAATTCATTGTGAGAGCTCCTTAGCAGATATTCTTTTGCATGCTTAGCCAATTCTCAAAGTATCACAGCACAGGTTCAGTTTTCAAAAGATTCCCATCCCTTTCTACAAAACCACATCACTCTCCACCACCCCACCACCTGCCACCTCCACTCCGATGAGGCACAGATTAAGTTTAATTAGTGTCAGTCACTCATAGTATCTGAATAGATGCATTGGATGTATGCAGAAAACATGTAAAACAGCACCAAGTTAATATGCTGCTTTAGTGCACACTAATTCAATGAGACACTAAGATTCTCATACACATTGTTGGAGTTTAGCCAAGAAAATTGCCTATTTTGAAAGCAAAAAAAAATGTTTTGCTTGTTACCCATCTGCAACACAAAATTCTGGTAACCTTTAAAGATTACAAGCTCAGAGAATATTTTCTTTCATGTCAAAATATAGATCTAGAATGTGAACTATTTAAAGGTAAGTGCTCTCTCAATTAAGGAGTCTATGATAAGGAATTTCATATCTCAGAGGATCATTAAACTTGAAAATCACCTCCTTAACAAGCAGTGATGGTTAGGTCATTGAACATATTCACACTGGAGTTAGAATTTTTTTGAGGGGTGTCATGAGTAATTGGAAACAATAATGAAAAATTGGGCCAAGGCTATAATCAGTTCTTCTTGACTGTCAGAATAAGCTCACTACTTGTGTTTCTATTTCTTTTAAAAAGACTACTTTTTAAAATTTTTCTATATTTTTGTTTGTGTACTGAAACAGGAGAAGGGCTGTTTTATAAACCAAATATTTGTGCACTTCTGCATTTCTTTTTAAAACAATTTACAAAACTCCTTATTAGTGGTGTTTCCACTGCTGCTTTGAATAAGCAATGGTGTGGGTTAGTTGCAGATGGATTGGAACAGGAGCTGTGTACCAAGTGAGATTTGGTTTGCAGCAAACAGTTGATTGGCCTGTGGAGTAGTGACCAGTTGTCAATGACAAAAGCCATCTGCTTGCCATTAAATATGTGATGATCCCTAGGTTATGGATGTGAATGATTTGGTAAGGAACTTCCCAAAACGGTCATGGAATAACCCTGCAGTAGCAGGTGTCTGAAATCTGAAGCTAACTAGTTACCTTCTCCCATCAGTTGCTGTAAGCTTTTGCTTTTAACTAATAGGTCAGAAATTTTATAATTAATTAACAAATCACTCTATGCCTCCTGCAAAGAATAAAAAGTACCTTGAGAAGACAGATTGAAGAACAAGAAGCCTGGAAAGAAACAGAATAATCTCATTGAATTTTGTGGGCAGAGGACATTGAATCGATTTCCTGTTGTTTTTCTCTCCATCCATAGCACCAAATATTTGATCAGTCTGCAGGTGTGAGGAGGAGGAGTTTTATAGGAAAGGCTTAGTGTTGTAACCTGTGAAGCTATATGTCAACAGTTCGTAGTTGTTTCATGTGTAGCTGGAATCTATTTATTTGCAACAAATAGTCATTCTTGTGAAGCATAGATAGCTGGTCCATGCTTTCTATTAATCTGGATCTAAAAACAGTTAAACTGGGGGATTTTGTGGGCGTTTTTGAAATCCTTAACTTTCCTAGTGATTCTGGGAATCCCAGAATTCTGTTAGCTGCATTCATGAATTAAATATCATTTGATGTAATAAACTTCCTGGAACAATGTATAAAATTTATGGACAATCAACATCTTAACTATTAATAACCAAAACTAAAATCTACATGCCCTCTTAAAGTCCAAAAGAACGTCTCCTTTTGTGATTTTATTTTAACGAAGGATTCATCTGCCTGGTAAACTAACTATTTTTCTCCTTTCTCTTAAATGTTGCACATTGTCCAAATGTTTTTGAAACCTTTAACGGTATATTTCTATTTTATTTATGTGTTAAACAGATGAATCTGCCAATCTTGCAAATAATGGAAACTTTTGTTGCAATGTATAAACTAGAAAGCTAAACATGTGCAAACTCTCATTAAAATGCCTCTGAAAGCTTAATGCTTGAACACCTTATTTCAGTTTGCTGGTGAACTGTTAAATTGGCACCCATTCGGAATTGGCCTCAATGCTTCGCAACAGCCGAAGCACTTGAAATCTCTAAGAAAGGCTGACATTAAAATTGTTGGGAACCAAACAGTGCTTGGCAACTAAAAGCTGAAAGAGCTTAGAAAAGATTAACTGATTCATTCTGACTCACATATTTTCTATTTTATGAATCGTCCCACTTTGAGTTTTTAAAGCCTTTGTCCGATTACCTCTAAAATGGTCTCACTGGAATTTTCAATCATGCATCATTCATAATTAGGGCCCATTTTGCAAGTAGAACAATGGCCGTTAGACTAAATCCATTTAATTAACATTGACGATAATTATAAACTCCATTAATAGCTGTTCTTTAACTATTCATGGGTGCGCCTGTACAAAGTTAAAATTAGCTGCTGTTGAGAGTGTTATATAGAAATTAAAAGAAGTCTTTGGTGTCTAACCATTGTTCGTATACTTTTTTGTTACATTCCCAAGTATTGACTTCATTTTAAGGTGCTGGCCAATTGCTGGAACTATATTTGTTTACTTTTAGTGGTTGTAATCACCAGTTAAGTCAACCTTCCCCTTCACAATTTGTTCAGAGTTAAAGAGTTACAAGGTTTAGTCCTTAAATTGGACAGAAAAATTCCAACATGTTGAATTTCTGCAGTTTCATTGAAAAGCAGGCAGATTACTAATTTTATGATGTCTGTGATTTCTGTGCACTGCCAGCATTACCTACTTTGCTCAGTGACTCCAGACATCAACAGCAAATCTGAGATGAATATTTCCTTCTACTGATTAAAGCTAGTCAACCTCAAATAAAGGGAACATTTATGATGGATGATGAACGTGTTGGGAATATTGAAAATGACAGTCATTGAGAATGGGAAAACAACCAACAATCGGATCAACTGATGATGGGAGAACATGGATAACATTGTTTTCAAATGCTGAAGTTAAAGACATTGAATGTAAGGGAGTTGTTTTGTATTCTCAAATGATTTAGAGCATAGAACATTATAGTGCAGTATAGGCTTTTTGGCCCTCGATTTTGCGCCGACCTGTGAAACCAATCTGAAGCCCAACTAGCCTACACTATTCCATTTTTATCCTTATATTTATCCAATGACCATATAAATGCCCTTAATGTTGGCGAGTCTACTACTGTTGCAGGAAGGATGTTCCATGCCCCTACTTTCTCTGAGTAAAGAAACTACCTCTGATATCTGTCCTATATCTATCACCCCTCAATTTAAAGCTATGCCTGACAGACATACAGTCAGAATGCAACAGCAAATAGAAGTGTAGCTCCAAAACCATGGAGACAGTGTACAAGGAAGTATGATTTAACAGGAATAGTCAAGGCTCATGAATACATCTTCAAATCTCATAGCCTACCAACTGCACTGCTAGCCTCATCCACTGCTCAATGCACCATTTGACCATCACTCACCTACCAGCAAGCTTTATCAGTCAACATTTTTGCCCAACATCCATTCATACACTTCATCTCATCCTCATACATTTGGTACACGCAGACCCACATTTCAGTTAACACACTATTTATTAAGAGGATGAGGAGAAAGTGAGAACTGCAGATACTGGGGATGCGGATGCTGTCTGACCTGCTGTGCTTTTTCAGCGCCATACTTTTGACACTATTTATTAATGACAGTAACTTTGGGTTGGACTTTTCCATAGAACTATGGACACCAATGCCAAGATCAAATGGAATTTCTGAGCCTAACACTTTCTGGTAGTACACCCAATGACAATTTTCCCTCGGACAACATCCTAATTAGTCAGCGTTGTATTTCCCTTCCTCTTAATTATGGCAGATATATTCTGAATTCTGCTGGCCCCAGAGGAGCTCTTCAACCTGTGCAGCCCTACCTCAATATCGAGGCACTGTTGGAAGCATGTGTTTATACTTAATTATTAGGAACAAAGCTATTAGGCTGATTCAAGTAGAGGAATATCTCTTTCATTTGATTTTAATTTTTCATTGTCACATCTACTTAGGTACAATGAAATGTTTTGTTTTGTGTGCAAAACAGGCAGATCATACCATACAAAGTGCATCAGGGTAATACAACAGAGCAAAGAATCTAATGTTACGGCTGCAGAGAAGGCGCACAAAGAGTCAGATCAACATTAAATTAAAAATTTAAGAGGTCCATTCAGATGGGGAAGAAGCTGTTCTTGAATCTGTTGGTACGTGTGTTTAAGCTTTTGTATCTTCTACTTGACTGAAGACATTGGAAGAGACTATAACTGAGGGTGGGAGGGGTCTGCGATTATGCTGGCTGCTTTCCTAAGGCAGTGAGAGATATAGAAGGAGTCAATAGCAGGAAGGTTGGTTTGTATGATTGACTGGGCTGTGTTCACTACTCTCTGTAGTTTCTTACGATCTTTGAAGGAGCAGTAGCCATACCATGCCGTGATACATCCAGAATGGTTAAAATTCCCCCTAATCATTTCCAAGTACCATATACCTTGATGATCATTGGCCCCTTTAGATCTTCCCTTCCATTTGTATTTTTTCATTGGTTGCCTCCAAATTCAATTAACTGACTTCATGAAGAGAGAATAACGATGTAAAACACCATCATCTTCAAGGTTAGGTTCCTCAGATCATCACAATATGAAAAAACAAAATACTGCAAGATTGTGGGAATCTGAAACAAAACAAATAATTCTGTAAATAACCTGCAGGTCTGACAGCATCTGTGGAGAAATCAACAAAATTAACATATATCAAGTGTGTGACCTTGCATCAAATTAGAGAAATTAGAAAGTGAGAGAGAGGCAAACGTAGACAATGAAACAGCAAAGTTTTATAATAGGCTGTGGGGAAACAGGTATTAAGTGACAGAAGATTTCATGATGCAAGACCAAAGGGAATGATAATGGAACAAATAAAGACATTTTTGTAAATGTATTAGTATGAATGACAAGATTGTGAATAGCTGCTGTCTGAAAGCAAGGGAAAATAAATAAGAAAAATACAAACAATATTAAAAGCAAGCAATCTGTTAGATATGCAAAGAGAGACATATTTTTCTGCTTGAGAATAAGATACATTTTCTTTTGTCAAAGTAATCAGGATTGGAGTATGTGCAAGGGAACAGCAATGGATTCCAGCTAAACTGGAGGCCGAAACAAGCACTGAAATCAGGAGATTATTTTTATGTAGAGTTGTTAGGTTATACAGTCATAGAGTCATAGAGATGTACAGCATTGAAACATACCCTTCGGTCCAACCCCTCCATGCCGACCAGATATCCCAACCCAATCTGGTCCCACCTGCCAGCACCTGGCCCATATCCCTCCAAACCCTTCCTATTCATATACCCATCCAAATGCCATTTAAATGTTGCAATTGTACTAGCCTCCACCACTTCCTCTGGCAGCTCATTTCATACACGTACCACCCTCTGCGTGAAAAAGTTGCCTCTTGGATCTCTTTTATATCTTGCCCCTCTCACCCTAAACCTATGCCTTCTAGTTCTGGACTCCCCTACATCAGGGAAGAGACTTTGTCTATTTATTCAATCCATGCCCCTCATAATTTTGTAAACCTCTATAAGGTTACCCCTCAGCCTCCGACACTCCATGGAAAACAACCCCAGCCTGCTCAGCCTCTCCCTATAGCTCAAATCCTCCAACCCTGGCAACATCCTTATAAATCTTTTCTGAACCCTTTCAAGTTTGACAACATCTTTTCCATAGGAAGGAGACCAGAATTGCACGCAATATTCCAACAGTGAATACAACAATTAAAACAGATCCATAGTAGATTTTTAAAAGAAAATTAAATAAAATACGTAGAGAGAAAGATCATTCAGCACAACCAACCTGTGCTGAAGTTCATATTCCAAAAGGACACCCCACATTCCATCTATTTTATTTCAGCATTTGTTTTCACACACTTGAACTTTCCTTTTGAAAGCATTTGGACTTGTTGCCTCAATGTCTTCTCATAGTACCAGCTTCTGCCCAATCCATGTAGAAAAATCTCCCAACCTCCATTTTGAGATTCATTACTAGCTATTTTATATTTATGTCCATTTGCTTTGGATTCTGCTACATGCGGAATCATTCTCTCTGTATCTATCACCTCCATCTGAAAAATTCATAACTTTTACAATTCCATCATGTTTCCTCTGAAGAAAAAAAAACTATTCAATCTTTCCAGATTACCATAATTGGATTTATTCAACTGTACTTGTAAATCTTCTTTTCAATTTCCCCAATGCTTCTTCTACTTATAGTATCACACATGAATAATGGTTTGAAATAGATATTTAAAGAAAATGAAGGCCAAAGGAATTTGAGTAAGTGGCAAGGTCTTTTGCAAATCTAGCACTGATAAGATGGCTCATATTGTCTCCTGTGCTGTAAGGTTCATTGTCTCTAAATATTTTAGTGTCCAACCTCCCTTTCCTTTGAAAGTTCCTTGAATGTGTTGTCACCTATCATATCTGTTCCCATTGTATCCTCAAGGAGGACAGTAGCTAAAGCAAACAACAGTTTCCTAAGGGCAGAAGGGAATGAAGAAATAGTAGAAACGTTAAAAAAACAAATAATTTAATCATTTGTTCCATTACCGTTTCCTTTGGCCCTCACAGTAAAAAGCATAAATTACAAACTTGAAATAAAGTGTAACAAAGGGCCAATAAAAATAATATTAAAATAATTAATAACAGCAATGAAAAATATTGCAGAAACATAGAATCATAAAATGTTTGCAATACAGAAGACAACTCTTTGGTCTAATATGTCAGTGCCAGTTATCTGCAAGATCAATTCATCTATTGCCACTTAATCTTTTCCTTGCAGCTCTGAAGATCTTTCCTCATGAGTTGGAGATGCCGGTGTTGGTCTGGGGTGTACAAAGTTAAAAATCACACAACACCAGGTTATTATCCAACAGGTTTAATTGGAAGCACACTAGCTTTCGGAGCGACGCTCCTTCATCAGGTTCACCTGATGAAGGAGCGTCGCTCCGAAAGCTAGTGTGCTTCCAATTAAACCTGTTGGATGATAACCTGGTGTTGTGTGATTTTTAACTTTCCTCATGAGATAATGTTCCAGTTCTCTTTGGAAAGTGAGAGTTCTACTTGCTTCTGTTACCCTCCCAGGCTGTGCATTCCAAAAGTTAACCACACTTTGGACAAAATTTGTTTTCTTTATGTCACCATTTCAGTTTCAATGCCAAAGGTCCCTCAACCTCCTCCTCTAAGGAGAACATCTCCAGTATTGCCAATCTGTCTCACTGAGATTTCTCATCCTTGGAATCATTCTTTTAATTTCTTTTTTGTGCACCTTCTTTAATAGTTTTCATATAAAGTGATACCCGTGTCTGGTTGGAATACTCCAGTGAAGGCCGAGCCTGTGTTTTGGACGGCTTTCTCATAAAACTCCCCTACTCTGTTTTCCGCCATTATTTATAAATGTAAAGATCCAAGATGCTTTATGAATTGCATTCTCAACCTTCCATGATACCATCAATGATTTATCTACATAAAACCCGAGGTTCACATGGACCTGGAGAGCTCTAGATGTAGGTTTGCATCTGGAAGGTTCATTTTCAGTTGTTTCATCACCATACTAGATAACGTCTTCAGTGAGCTTCCAGACGAAGCATGGCTGATGAAGATTTTACCTAGTATGGTGACAAAATGTCTGAAAATGAACTTTCCAGCTCAGCGAGCAAACCTACGTCCAGAACCTCAACCTGAGCTACAAATCTTCTCAAAACTCGCCGCAGAATTCTACACTATACTTTTTATAATAGTTTCTTTTCTCTTGTATTGGCTCCTCATTGTTCTTCCAACAAAAATAAATCATATTACACTTCACTTTATTAAATTTCATCTGCCACTTGGTTACACATTTCACTGATTTGCTTATATCCATTCAGATTTTAATACCCTGCTCGTAGTTTATAATATTTCAAGTTCTATGTTATCTGGGAATTTTGAAATTGCCCCACATACCAGTCCAAAGATGTGCAAGCCAGGTGGATTGGCCATACTAAATTGCCCACAGTGTCCAGGGATGCGTAGGCTAGGTGGATTAGCTGTGGGAATTGCAGGGTTAGGAGAATAGGATAGGGGAGTGGGTCTGGGTAGGATGCTCATCGGCAGGTCAATGCAGAATCAATGGGCTGAATGGCCTCATTGCACACTGTAGGGATTCTATGATTCTATACCTAGGTTGTTAATATATATCAAGAAGAGCAGGGGTCCTAACCACTCTGGAGCCTCCACTTAAGAATCTTTATTTAGGGCAGCACGGTGGCTCAGTTGTTAGCATTGCTGCCTCACAGTGCCAGGGACTTGGGTTCAATTCCCGCATCGGGCAACTGTCTGTGTGGAGTTTGCACATTCTCCCCATATCTGCATGGGTTTCCTCTGGGTGCTCCGGTTTCCGCCCACAGTACAAAAGTTGTGCAAGCTAGGTAAATTGGCCAAGCTAAATTGCCCGTAGTGTTAAGTGTATGGGAATGAGTCTGGGTGGGTTGCTATTCGGAAGGTCAGTGTGGACCTGTTGGGCCGAACAGCCCGCTTCCGCACTATAGGGAAATCTAATCTAATCTAATCTTAGGAACATAGAACAACAGAGTGCAGTACAGGCTCTTCAGCCCTCAATGTTGTGCCGACCTGTGATACCAATCTAAAACACATCAAACCTACACTATTCCATTATCACCCATATATTTATGCATTGACTATTTAAATACATTTGAAGTTGGCGAATCTATTACAGTTGCAGGCATGGCATTCCACACCCTTCCTACTCTGAGTAAAGAACCTACCTCTGACATCTGTCCTGTATCTATCACCCCTCAATGTAAAGCTAAGTCCCATCATGCTAGCCATCACCATCCAAGGAAAAAGGCTCTCACTGTCCACCCTATCTAATCCTGTGATCATCTTGTAAGTCTCTATTAAGTCACCTCTTAATCTTCTTCTCTCTAACAGCTTTGAGGAGAAAGTGAGGTCTGCAGATGCTGGAGATCAGAGCTGAAAATGTGTTGCTGGAAAAGCGCAGCAGGTCAGGCAGCATCCAGGGAACAGGAGAATTGACGTTTCGAGCATAAGCCCTTCTTCAGGAATGAGGAAAGTGTGTCCAGCAGGCTAAGATAAAAGGTAGGGAGGAGGGACTTGGGGGAGGGGCGTCGGAAATGCGATAGGTGGAAAGAGGTCAAGATGAGGGTGATAGGTCAGACTGGGGTGGGGGCGGAGAGGTCAGGAAGAAGATTGCAGGTTAGGAAGGCGGTGCTGAGTTCGATGGATTTGATTGAGACAAGGTGGGGGGAGGGGAAATGAGGAAACTGGTGAAATCCGAGTTCATCCCTTGTGGTTGGAGGGTTCCTAGGCGGAAGATGAGGCGCTCTTCCTCCAACCGTCATGTTGTTGTGGTCTGGCGATGGAGGAGTCCAAAGACCTGCATATCCTTGGTGAAGTGGGAGGGGGAATTGAAGTGTTGAACCTCCTGCGGTTGCAGGGGAAGGTGCCGGGGAGTGGAGGTTGGGTTGGTGGGGGGTGTGGATCTGACGAGGGAGTCACGGAGGGAGTGGTCTTTATGGAATGCTGATAGGGGAGGGGAGGGAAATATATCCTTGGTGGTGGGGTCCGTTTGGAGGTGGCCGAAATCCGCCGTCATTAACAACCCTATCAACCTGGGTGGCATCTTTCAGAGATCTATGCACGTAGACCCCCAGATCTCTCTGCTCATCCAGGCTATCAAAGGTCTTACCATTAGCCCAGTACACCGTCTTCCTGTTACTCCTTCCAAAATCAATCAGCTCACATTTTTCTGCATGAATGCCTATGCTTTCTGCCTTGTCACTTGGTCTCTGTTGTTACTGGCCCTTTTAATCCTTGAGCTTTAGATTTGCTCACAAGACTTCTGCATGGCCCTTTATCAAATATCTAACTTTATGATCCCAGCTGATGTACTCCTGGCCAAGTCAGACCTAATAATGAAATCTGGTCTGATATCAGTCTGTTTTAATTTTAGTTAATGAGATTGTCATTCACTGAAACAAAGTTACATGAAGCTGCAGAGTTTCTTTCACAAAAAATAATTTATTACACAGAAGATGAAAGCAACAGTTCTCAGTATATAACAGTTAGGAAAAATTATAAAATATCCAAAAAAAACAAAGTTCAGTCTATTTCCCATTACAGTCCATTTATAGCAATGTGTTGCCCCTTGTGCTGGTTTTCATGCATTAACCTGCATTTTCTTAAATAACTATTAATTGTGTACCAATTTCTTATTTATAGAAGCATCCCGATCATCGAAGTTAAACTGACTAGTCTGTAGTTGGTGAGCTCATCCATTTGCCCTTTTTAAACTAGGGAACAACATTTGCAATTCTCCAATCTTCTTGAATTAGCTGTGCATCAAAAAGGATCGTAAAATTATGACCCGTGCCTTTGTAAATTCCACATAGACTACAATGGTTCAAGAAGCTAGCTTTCACCATCTTCTTAACAGCAACTAGGGACAGGAAATAAAGGCAGGTCAGCCAGCAACACGACATCTCATGAGTGAAAAAGAATTTCAAAAATCACACCTCCCCAGCATTCTTTGTGCATCTTATCGGGCCCTTGTAACCTACCAACTGTAAACACCTTTAATCATAATATCAAAACTTACCAACTTTAAATCTATGACTGGGTGTAATCTTCCTCCTTGTTAAAAACAAATGTAAAGATTTCTTTCAGTACTTAAGCCATGCTTCTGTCTCTTCATATCCAAATCCTTTTTAAAATAGTCAATTCCATCCATTCTCCCATTAGACTTTTCCTCGGAATGCACATATCCAAGAGCTTGGATCAAAATGTTGGAGACACTCAACAGGTCTGGCAGCATCTGTGCACAGAGAAACAGAATTAACATCAAGCGCAAAGCGTCATTTCAAACTATTTAATTCTTACAGTCTAATAGTGCATAGCTTCTGATGCCTAAGTCAGTGTCAGGTGGGTCATTCAGTTTCACTCCTTTTAGACTTTTCTGTAACGGTTACATAGTTAAATTGCCTTTGAGCTTCTGGCTTTTTATAGGCCATTTTATAAGCAGTTAAGAGTCAATGATCTACATCCTCAGAGCTTTAGTCTGGCCCTAATGGTTGCTAGATCAGTAGCATTATCACTGTTATGCTACCTCCTCAGTTCCAACAGATAAAGAAAAAACTATCATGCTGATTCACCTCCCTGTAGGAGGAAAAGAGATATGTTAGTAGATTGCTTATTGTGCACCAGACTGTGAAGATAACACTAAATTGTTAACTATGTAAATTCATTTGCCTCTTCAATAACTTATCCTTCAGTAACTTTGGCTGTTAATGTTTGCTTCTGGATTAGTGGTGCTGGAAGAGCACAGCAGTTCAGGCAGCATTCGAGGACAGGCAAAATCCGAGGACAGGCAAAATCGATGTTTCGGGCAAAAGCCCTTCATCAGGAATAGAGGCAGAGAGCCTGAAGCGTGGAGAGATAAGCTAGAGGCGGGTGGGGGTGGGGAGAGAGTAGCATAGAGTACAATACGTCAGTGGGGGAAGAGATGAAGGTGATAGGTCAGGGAGGAGAGGGTGGAGTGGATAGGTGGAAAAGGAGCTAGGCAGGTCGGACAAGTCTGGACAAGTCAAGGAGACAGTGTTGAGCTGGAGGTTAGAAACTAGGATGAGGTGGGGGAAGGGGAAATGAGGATGCTGTTGAAGTCCACATTGATGCCCTGGGGTTGAAGTGTTCCGAGGCGGAAGATGAGGCGTTCCTATCTTCCATGCGTCTGGTGGTGAGGGAGCAGCGGTGGAGGAGGCCCAGCACCTCCATAACCTCGGCAGAGTGGGAGGGGGAGTTGAAATGTTGGGCCACGGGACGGTTTGGTTGATTGGTGCGGGTGTCTCGGAGATGTTCCCTGAAGCGCTCTGCAAGGAGGTGCCCAGTCTCCCCGATGTAGAGGAGACAACATCGGGAGCAACAGATACAATAAATGATATTAGTGGATGTGCAGGTAAAACTTTGATGGATGTGGAAGGCTCCTTTAGGGCCTTGGATGGAGGTGAGGGAGGAGGTGAGGGCACAGGTTTTACAGTTCCTGTGGTGGCAGGGGAAAGTGCCAGGATGGGAGGGTGGGTCGTAGGGGGGCGTGGACCTGACCAGGTAGTCACGGAGGGAGCGGTCTTTACGGAAGGCGGAGAGGGGTGGGGAGGGAAATATATCCCTGGTGGTGGGGTCTGTTTGGAGGTGGCGGAAATGTCGGCGGATGATTTGGTTTATGCGAAGGTTGGTAGGGTGGAAGGTAAGCACCAGGGGCGTTCTGTCCTTGTTGCAGTTGGAGGGGTTGGGTCTGAGGGCGAAGGTGCGGGATGTGGACGAGATGCGTTGGAGGGCATCTTTAACCACGTGGGAAGGGAAATTGTGGTCTCTAAAGAAGGAGGCCATCTGGTGTGTTCTATGGTGGAACTGGTCCTCCTCGGAGCAGATACGGTGGAGGCGGAGGAATTGGGAATACGGGCTGGCATTTTTGCAAGAGATAGGGTGGGAAGAGGTGTAATCCAGGTAGCTGTGGGAGTCGGTGGGTTTGTAGAAAATGTCAGTGTCAAGTCGGTCGTCATTAATGGAGATGGAGAGGTCCAGGAAGGGGAGAGAGGTGTCAGAGATGGTCCAGGTAAATTTAAGGTCAGGGTGGAATGTGTTGGTGAAGTTGATGAATTGCTCAACCTCTTCGCAGGAGCACGAGGTGGCGCCAATGCAGTCATCAATGTAACGGAGGAAGAGGTGGGGAGTGGTGCTGGTGTAATTACGGAAGATCAACTGTTCTACGTAGCCAACAAAGAGACAGGCATAGCTGGGACCCATACGTGTGCCCATGGCTACCCCTTTGGTCTGGAGGAAGTGGGAGGATTCAAAGGAGAAATTGTTAAGGGTGAGGACCAGTTCGGCCAAACGAATGAGAGTGTCGGTGGAAGGGTACTGTTGGGAACGTCTGGAGAGGAAAAAACGGAGGGCTTGGAGGCCCTGGTCATGGCGGATGGAGGTGAAGAGGGATTGGATATCCATGGTGAAGATGTGGCGTTGGGGGCCGGGGAAACGGAAGTCTTGGAGGAGGTGGAGGGTGTGGGTGGTGTCTCGAACGTAAGTGGGGAGTTCCTGGACTAGAGGGGATAGGACAGTGTCGAGGTAGGTAGAAATGAGTTCAGTGGGGCACGAGCATGCTGAGACAATGGGTCGCCAGGGTGGTCAGGCTTGTGGATCTTGGGAAGGAGGTAGAACCAGGCAGTGCGGGGTTCCCGGACTATGAGGTTGGAAGCTGTGGGTGGGAGATCTCCTGAGGTGATGAGGTTCTGTATGGTCTGGGAGATGATGGTTTGGTGATGGGGGGTGGGGTCATGGTCCAGGGGGCAGTAGGAAGAGGTGTCCTCGAGTTGGCGTTTGGCTTCAGCGATGTAGAGGTCAGTGTGCCAGATTACCACTGCGCCCCCTTTATCCACTGGCTTGATGGTGAGGTTGGGATTGGAGCAGAGGGATTGGAGGGCTGCGCGTTGTGAGGGTGAGAGGTTGGAGTGGGGGAGGGGGGTCAACAGGTTGAGGCGGTTAATGTCCCGGCGGCAGTTGGAAATGAAGAGGTCGAGGGCAAGTATTAGGCCAGCGCGGGGTGTCCAGGTGGATGCAGTGCGTTGGAAGTGGGCGAAGGGGTCCTCGGAAGGTGGGCGGGAGTCCTGATTGTAATAGTAAGCTTGGAGGCGGAGGCGACGGAAGAAGTGTTCGATGTCACGGCGTGTATTAAATTCATTGATGCGTGGACGGAGGGGGACGAAGGTGAGTCCTTTGCTGAGGACTGATCGTTCGTCCTCAGTGAGGGGGAGGTCTGGAGGGATGGTGAAAACTCGGCAGGTCTGGGAGCTGAGAGCTGGTGTGGGTGTGGAGCTGGGAGTGGGGTCGGAGCCAGTACCTGGAGTGGGTGTGATGGTGGGGGGAATGGGGGTAGAGTCATGAGCAGGGGTAGTGTTCCCCTCGGGGTTCTGGGGGGTGGGGATAGTGACACTGGGGTCTGTGGGGGGGCGTGTCAGCAGAATGCAGGTGAGTGGCGCTGGTGGGGGTGGAAGTGGTGGCAGACACGGCAGTAGGGGTGGTGGAAGTGACTGAGCTTGTGGCATCAGCGATGATGTGAGGGGCGGAAGTGGCTGTGGGAGTGGCCATGATGGGGGCAGAAGTGACATCATCAATCAGCGTGGGGGTGGTAGCTGCATCAGCCGCATGGCTAATGGTGTTTCCGAGGCCAGGGGAATCTTCTGGAATGTTTGAGGAGCGCTGGTTATGGAGGTGGGTAGATAAAAGTTTGTTGTACTTACAGTTTTTGATGTTTGAGATGGAGTTGAAATACTGTTTGTTGAGAGTATGGATTATCCTGAGGATGTAGTACAGAGTGGGTCCTTTGCAATTCTGAGAGAGTGTGGCCCTCAGCTGAGGCAGGGCAGACTGTGGAGAGGTTAGGTGCCGGCGCATTGCTGCGAGTGTGGAGCAGAGGATCTTGAAGGAGAACTTTGCTGGTGTCTTTGAATCTGTAGTCTGTACTGTTTGTCCTGTTCGGGTCCGAACTCTACTGGTTTAAAGGTGGTCCGGAGTCCGTGTGGGATGAGTTGGTTATGGAGGCAGGTACTGAGGAAGCAAATGTGGCTGTAGTAGCGGGTTTGTTTCAGGATATGGTTGAAGAGCTTCAGGGCAGAGGAAATGACCTGAGAGACTCCCTGAGATTCTTGTAGAGAGAGGAGGAAAACTTCTTCAAGGCAGGCATCCTTGCAAGAGATTCGCAGTAGGGTTAAAATCAACGAGGTAAAAACATTGACTGCAGATGCTGGAAACCAGATTCTGGATTAGTGGTGCTGGAAGAGCACAGCAGTTCAGGCAGCATCCGAGGACAGGCAAAATCCGAGGGCAGGCAAAATCGACGTTTCGGGCAAAAGCCCTTCATCAGGAATAAAGGCAGAGAGCCTGAAGCGTGGAGAGATAAGCTAGAGGAGGGTGGGGGTGGGGAGAGAGTAGCATAGAGTATAATAGGTCAGTGGGGGAGGAGATGAAGGTGATAGGTCAGGGAGGAGAGGGTGGAGTGGATAGGTGGAAAAGGAGCTAGGCAGGTCGGACAAGTCAAGGAGACAGTGTTGAGCTGGAGGTTAGAAACTAGGATGAGGTGGGGGAAGGGGAAATGAGGAAGCTGTTAAAGTCCACATTGATGCCCTGGGGTTGAAGTGTTCCGAGGCGGAAGATGAGGCGTTCTTCTTCCATGCGTCTGGTGGTGAGGGAGCAGCGGTGGAGGAGGCCCAGCACCTCCATATCCTCGGCAGAGTGGGAGGGGGAGTTGAAATGTTGGGCCACAGGGCGGTGTGGTTGATTGGTGCGGGTGTCTCAGAGATGTTCCCTGAAGCGCTCTGCAAGGAGGCGCCCAGTCTCCCTGATGTAGAGGAGACCGCATTGGGAGCAACGGATACAATAAATGATATTAGTGGATGTGCAGGTAAAACTTTGATGGATGTGGAAGGCTCCTTTAGGGCCTTGGATGGAGGTGAGGGAGGAGGTGAGGGCACAGGTTTTACAGTTCCTGCGGTGACAGGTGAAAGTGCCAGGATGGGAGGGTGGGTTGTAGGGGGGCGTGGACCTGACCAGGTAGTCACGGAGGGAGCGGTCTTTGCGGAAGGCGGAGAGGGGTGGGGAGGGAAATATATCCCTGGTGGTGGAGTCTGTTTGGAGGTGACGGAAATGTCGGCGAATGATTTGGTTTATGCGAAGGTTGGTAGGGTGGAAGGTGAGCACCAGGGGCGTTCTGTCCTTGTTGCAGTTGGAGGGGTTGGGTCTGAGGGCGGAGGTGCGGGATGTGGATGAGATGCGTTGGAGGGCATCTTTTACACGTATGGGCCCCAGCTATGCTTGTCTCTTTGTTGGCTACGTAGAATAGTTGATGCCCTCCAACGCATCTCGTCCACATCCCGCACCTCCACCCTCAGACCCAACCCCTCCAACCGCAACAAGGACAGAACGCCCCTGGTGCTCACCTTCCACCCTACCAACCTTCGCATAAACCAAATCATCCGCCGACATTTCCGCCACCTCCAAACAGACCCCACCACCAGGGATATATTTCCCTCCCCACCCCTCTCCGCCTTCTGCAAAGACCGCTCCCTCCGTGACTACCTGGTCAGGTCCACGCCTCCCTACGACCCACCCTCCCATCCAGGCACTTTCCCCTGCCACCGCAGGAACTGTAAAACTTGTGCCCACAGCTCCTCCCTCACCTCCATCCAAGGCCCTAAAGGAGCCTTCCACATCCATCAACGTTTTACCTGCACATCCACTAATATCATTTATTGTATCCATTGCTCCCGATGTTGTCTCCTCTACATCGGGGAGACTGGGCACCTCCTTGCAGAGCGCTTCAGGGAACATCTCCGAGACACCCGCACCAATCAACCACACCGCCCCGTGGCCCAACATTTCAACTCCCCCTCCCACTCTGCCAAGGATATGGAGGTGCTGGGCCTCCTCCACCGCCGCTCCCTCACCACCAGACGCATGGAAGAAGAACGCCTCATCTTCTGCCTCGGAACACTTCAACCCCAGGGCATCAATGTGGACTTCAACAGCTTCCTCATTTCCCCTTCCCCCACCTCATCATAGTTTCTAACCTCCAGCTCAACACTGTCTCCTTGACTTGTCCGGATTTGTCCGACCTGCCTAGCTCCTTTTCCACCTATCCACTCCACCCTCTCCTCCCTGACCTAACACCTTCATCTCTTCCCCCACTGACCTATTGTACTCTATGCTACTCTCTCCCCACCCCCACCCTCCTCTAGCTTATCTCTCCACGCTTCATGCTCTCTGCCTTTATTCCTGATGAAGGGCTTTTGCCCGAAATGTCGATTTTGCCTGTCCTCGGATTTTGCCTGTCCTCGGATGCTGCCTGAACTGCTGTGCTCTTCCAGCACCACTAATCCAGAATCTGGTTTCCAGCATCTGCAGTCATTGTTTTAACCTCGTTAATGTTTGCTGTTTACTTACTTCAGAAGCTATCAATTAAGAGAGGGAAGTTGGAATACTGCATTTTTGATGGCTTTACCTTGAGTTATTATTGCTTCAAGTATTCAATTGAATTGAGACAAAACCATTCTACCAGTATGATAATCAGAATGTTCCATATCAGATCCCAACTTTAATCAGTGTGAAAGCTCAAAAGATCTGGCGAAATTCATTTAGTCGTATGTGGCTTAAAGTTGCAGCATTTAATAAGTAATTCAGTTGATGCATGAATATTTCAATTTGGAACACAAGCACAATATTATTGTATTCTTGTCATGGGTGCACGGGGCTGCTAACAAATGCTAATGAAAATCAGGCAAGGATGGTCAAATGGAACATTGCTGCTAATAATGAAAAACCACCCAGAGCTTATACCTGTACAAGGCAGTAAAGAGAGAATGAGAGAGGGAAATGATAGCTGCAGGGGGTTAAAAAGTGACAGCAGAAGAGGTCTGAGACAAGCAGCAAGTGCAAGAAAAGAGTGAGGCAGATGAGACAATAAACAGCTTGGTTGGGAGCAAATGGATTGCTTTTAATTGTTTGGCAAATATTTATTTTTGTCTCTTTATCTCTAATTTAAAGGAATTCATTTAATAGAGATGCCAGAACGTTTTTTAATTAATTGGATAGGTGTAGCTATGTTAAGAGAATTAACATCAGGCAGGTCTGGAAGCATTAATTAAAATTAATGGTTTGTGCAAGATATCATCTGGATTTTAAAAGAGGGAATAGAAACATTTCCTAAACAATGGATGGGCACTGGAGACCTGATGCATTTCCTAAGCCAAAATGTGAGTGTGTAAAATTAGCAGATGGAGTAAAATGTGCAATAATATGACCATGCCTACTTAAGATGAAGAGAAAGACAGAATGGAGAGAAACTGTGAAATTTGGGATACAGAGGGATATGAATGTCATGATATATGAATCAATTAATCACAAACGGGTAAAATGCAAATACAGAAAGTAATTATAAAAGCAAATGGAATTCTGACCATAATTGTAAGAGGAATACATATAAAAGTAGAGAAATGCTGTTCTCTTACTGAGAAGGCGTCTGGACAATGGTGTCCTGTTTTGATTGCCTTACTTAAGAAAGTCTATAACTGCATTGCAAGCACTTTAAAGGTGGTACTCAACACATCCCTGGGAAGTATAGAGCAAAGTTATTTATACCTTTACTGTAAGACAGTAAAAAGAGCTAAGTCACAGTGATGTTAGAGCATATGGAACTAATGTCTGAGGCTGTGAGGTCCAAGCAAAGTGTCTTCTCTTACATACATTACATATAATTTTGTTTAATAAAGGCAGCTACTGATCAGTCACAAGTGTGGAGACTGCACATTATGACAAGATAAAATGGTTATCTTAAGAAAGTTTGAACAGGTTTGGCTGTACTCACTGAATGATAAGAGATAATCCTACTGAAAAATGTCAAGGGACTTGACAGGATGAATCCTGGAAGAATGATTCCTCTTGTAGAGATGCTATAACTAAAGGGGACTATTTAAAAATAAGAAGTAACTTAAAAATAAGGAGTAACTTTATAAAGTAACTTAATTCATAACATTAAGTGTCCAGAGGGGACCTGGTGATGTGGTTGTGAAAAGAACTTTTCTGATTGTGGGACAATCCACAACTGGATATCAGTTTAAAACTAAAGGGTCACCATTTAAAACAGTGATGTGGAAAAAAGAAATCAGTGTTGAAAGTCTTTGGAATTCCACTCCTCAAAAGGCAGTGCATGCAGAGTCGTTAAGTATTTTTAAGTCAGAGGTAGACAGATTCTTGATTATCAAAGGGTTGAAAGATTATTGGGAATATGCAGGAATGTAGAGTTGAGATTAAAGCAGATCAGCCATGATCTTATTGAATGGTAGAGCAGGCCGAAAGGGCCAAAGTGACCTATTCTTAATGTTTGTTCTTATGTTCATAAAGTACTGACAAGGAACTTTTTTTTAATTAAGATGGTTTTAGACATGGGAATTCCAGATAAAGCCATGAAGGCTGGGTCATTGAAAATGTTCGAGATTGAGTCAGATTTTATTCACATCAGAAGTCTAGGGTTTGGGGGAAGAAGAAAGGGGAGATTATGGTCATAATCAAATCAACTTGATGAGTGGAGCAGACTCAACTGACTAAGAGACCTACTTCTGCTGCTATTTTATACAACCTTATGATTATGCAACTGAAACCTATTCTCGCCCTTCATAGCTGTATTTTTAGCTGGGTCTTTCAAATCTGTCTTTGTTTGGGAATTCTTAGGCTTAGAAAGTCACATCTCCAATCTATTGGTAGGATTAACCCGGAACGTGAAAACGAATCATGTGCCTCACCCTCTTTCCATGGATTAGGACTAAACATGGAAACTCAGGAGATCTTGTTGCTTGAATGTTGTTAATTCTACAAATAAACTTGTGTTTTAAACTTGATAGTTCAGCAGCTATGGGTTTTAGAATGCTACCTTTGCTAGCCCTGCACCCTTTCTGCATCTGTAACACTTTATTCTATATTCTATTCTATCACCCTGATATACTTATGTGAGGTATGATTTGTCTTGATAGCATGCAAAACAATCCCTTCACTCTATCTTGATATATGTGGCATGAATAAATCAACGCAAACCTCAAAGGTCTAGGCAATTTAAATTCTGTTCATAAATCTAGATTTAAATCCTAGACTTGGTAAGGTTGAACATGCAAGTATATTTGAATAAAACAAGTCTCAAGCAATGACCATCACCAACAAAATGGAATTGAATAATTTCCCCTAGTCACTTGCTTGAAATATTTAAAAAATTGCATTTACTGGCTGAAAATCCCTAATTGTTTTTTTTGGTCCAAAGAGGGAATAAAGCCATATTCCAATGGCATGAGCTCTAAGTCAGCCAAGTGCAGTGCCTTTGTACATTCTGAACTTCAAATTAATTATTATATTTTGAAATTAGCCATCAGATGCAGAGAAATGGCTGCCCACAGGAATACTGGATTGACGTTCAGACCTGCAAGCCACAGCATTATCAATGAGCTCAAACAGGCAGTGTCAACACAAGAGGGGAACGAGGCATCTGGATTCCTTGTAGGCCATTATTCCTCTCAGGTGGGCAGGGAGGTAGAACCCAGCCTCACACCAGTGGATGAACAATAGCTAACTGTGCCTGGAATTCATTTTAGGGTACCCTTGAATGCAAACAGCCCTTCCCCTGCTCTGTCAGTGACACCCGCACTTCAGAATGCTACATTGACAGGAAGTCGTCAGGAGTGCCTAAAAGTACTAGAGTGTTATCCCAATGCAGCCCTACTTTTGTAACCTTCTAAATCTTTCTCAAAACTCTTCTTCCAAATGTACACTTCTCCGAGTGTTGTCTCCTCCGACATCACACCCTCACTACTGTCTAATCTACATGGCAGCATTCCCTCAATACTATTCTTTTGACAGTGCCATGCTTCTATAGAACGTCCTATTCAACAGTCCAGCTCTCCCTAATTATTACATTGTGACAATGTAGCACTAGCCCCCAGACAATACAGAGGTTACTCTGTGTTGCCCTTCCCAATGTGCAACTGTCCCATTTGACAAATTACCACCCTCTTCATGCTACCCCCTGTGCAGCACTCCTCTGCCCTTCCGACCATCACTCTACTCAGTTCAATTGTGCCTCAACATTGCCACCTCCGATTGCTGTCTGAGTGCTCCCTCACAACTGCACGCTGATCAGTTAGTGTTTCTTCAGTACTGATCCTCTGAAATTGCTTTACTCCCTGGATATTGTCCCATTGTACATTGCAGACGTGTCAATTAACAGATCAGAATGGGACTTCAATCCATAAAAATCCAATTCAAGCGGGGGTCTTCTTAGAGAAACAACTGAGTATTAATGGGTCAATATTTGCATTTTTAAACCAGGACTGGATCTTGGAGAAAACAGTGTTCAAAAATATGAAATATTCCATTGCTAAATTTACAAGTAGAATAAACTCATAATTAACACAGTTGTGCAATAAACAGGGTTATGTTTTTGTTCCTTCCCTGAAGGAATGAAATGAGAATAATATTCAGAAACTTTTAACTTTGAGCATAGTTTGGCTTGCATTTCAGCAAAAACCACATTTGTTTTATAACCTGATTGTTCAATCAACTATGAATATATTTAGTGATACAGCAGCCAAATGGTCTCACTGGAGACTTCACCTGACTACAAATGCAGCTCCATTAAATTTCTTAGTACAATGTATCTGTCAGCTGCTGCTATAATTGCTGTTCACTCTTTGGAATTCTTCCTGGGTCATAATAGCCATGTTTTAGTTACATTAACTATAAATAGAATACTGTTGTGGTGTACATAGTATCTTGATGCAGTGGACTTGGTTATAACGGAAAAATGTTTTGATTTTGGATGAACCATTTGAGGTAAAGATAATAAGAGGAATGGGATTTTTGAATTTGTGCAGTCAAGATCTAAGAATTCCACAAATGAAAAATTCAGTCTGCATTTGAAGAAGAAAACAGAACAACTGAGCTATTTACAAATCTGTTTGCCACATCATCCCAATGTTAATTATCGTAAATATGATACAAAGTCTATACACTCCCCCACTCACTCCCAAATTTACATGTTTTCCTCTGTTTCACAAAATACTTGCTTTGTCCACCTTTTCTAATGCTCTTCTTTTCTCTCTTCAACATTCAATTTCAAATATGAGCATAACAGATTTCTCGATCCTTTACTTCCTCGCTTTGAATCAATTTTTCTCTTAATTGTTATTCAATCATTTTTTTCCCCTTGATTTTTGCATAAATGCACTTTTCTAAAATCCTTTTGTGTCATGATAGCTACACCTTTTGAGAATGCACATATTACTCGTACTGTTGCATTCATTATATTTTTCTGGTTCATAACTTCAGAAATGTATTCTGTTACATGTCAAATATAATTTGCTTTTAACAAGTCTGTGCTGTCTTTCCTTGATTAGTCCATACATTTAAAGATATACACTTAGCTTCACTGAAGAGAAAAATACTCCAGATTTCACAGCAAAAGAGGAAGACATGGAAAATTGGAAGGACTAAATAGATAAAAATGAGGTGCTCTAAGATTTACAGTAATTTAAGTATGTAGATCACCCAGTTCAGAAGGGATACATCCTAAACTGTCAAGGAAAATAAATCTAGAAAATTGTGAAGGCTCTGTCTGCAGTATTCCAATCCTCCTTAAATACAGAAATAGTGCTGGAAGAATGGAAGGTTGCAAATGTTATCTCTGTTAACAAAATGGAAGGAGGATAAAATGGCAACTGCAGGTCAATCTGTCAGAATGTAGATGATGGGAAACTTTGAGTCAGTACTCTAAGGTGCAATCAAGTTGCCCTTGGTAAGTATAGGTTTAAAAATGAAAAATGACAGCCAGCACTAAATTTCTAAAATCAAACCATGATTATATGATTTGATTGTGTCCTTTACAGAAAGAGAGAATTATTGACACTTTTGTAACTGATGTTATGTATATAGAATTCTAGAAACTGTTTCATAGCAAATAATTGGCTTTGTAAGTAATATTAAAATATATAAAATTAAAGAGGTGAAGGAAGAATGAAGAATGTTGCACAGTTGTTGAAGGAATAAGTCCACATAAATTGTTAAATACAGCAGATGTGGGAAATCTGAAACAAAACAAAATACTAGAAATACTCAGAGGTGGGTGGGATTTCTGCTTTTGGTGACCTCAGTTGTGTGGAAAGATCTACAAAGGTCACCTAAGCAATTGAAGTGGTTTAGCCCACTCCATTGAACAGAGTCATTCTGATTCGCCACACAATAACAAAGTTCTTTAAAATGTGCAAAAATAGAGGCTCTGGGGCTGCATGAGCAATACTCAAAAGTGCAAGAACATATGTGACACTGTTTTGCTGGGAGTAAGAGATCTTGGTCTTCATTAATAGAAAATATCAAGTTCAGATGCAGGTGAATTTTGCTAAATATTTGTAAGGTCCTGGTTAGCCTCCTACTGAGTATTCTCATCACATTTTCAGAAAGATGTGAGGGTTTTTAAGCTCCAAGTTTAGATTGGAAAAGTCGAGTCATTTTTTTCTTGAAGCAAAGAAGATTGAGTGGAGATTTGTTGGCAATGTATAACATCGTCCATCTTTATATAGACCTCTCAAAAAAAACTTGTTCCCATCACCTGATGATATAAGGACTAGAGAACACAGACTTAAGGTTTGTGTAAGAGATACAGATAGGAGGAAATGCAAGGACAATTTTGCTAAACAGTAAATGGTAATGGTCTGGAATATATTGCCCAGAAAGGTGGTGGAAACAGAGATGACCAATGATTTCAAAAGCAAATTGGATATATACATGAAAGAATTAAATTTGTTGGGCAATAGGAATAGAGCAGTGGAATGGGACGGACTGAATTACAACAGGAGGAAATAGCATTGACATATAGGTATTCATCTGTGCCATAAATTATTCAGCACTCTTCAGGTCACAATGTTTTAGATGCTTCAATCATAATTATTTTCCTAATCAGCTACTGCAAGATCCATCATAGACACATGATATAGAACATCGAATCTTTAACTATTTTACTCTGTAAAATCACTTCACTGGAAAAATATTGAAAGTACTTCTAAATTAATTAGTTTGCTAAGGACTTGATTACTAATTTGTAATTTTTTTTCTCTTTCCCTCACTCATTTTGTAGTTAATTTATTTGCAATTATAATCCTATCCAGTAGAAAATGCAGCCTAACCAAATGCGTCACTCTCTATATGATGTCAATGGCAGTGGGAGATCTACCAATCATTGTCACTGATGTTATACTATAAATGATTGGCTATTATTATCAATGTTTTGTTTCATATCACATCCATGTATTGCCCCTTTTTTGTTTGGTAAGCTTCAAGTCAGGATTGCTCAGTTTGGCTAACAGCAATTTTTGTCATGATTCGGAGATGCCGGTGTTGGACTGGGATGTACAAAGTTAAAAATCACACAACACCAGGTTATAGTCCAACAGGTTTAGTTGGAAGCACACTAGCTTTCGGAGCGACGCTCCTTCATCAGGTGATTGTGGAGGGCTCGATCGTAACACAGTATTTATAGCAAAAATTTGCAGTGTGATGTAACTGAAATTATACATTGAAGAATTGATTGTCTGTTAAGCCTTTCATCTGTTAGAATACAGTGATAGTTTCACTTCTTTCATGTGTAAATCACAAAACCCTTTTTTTTAAAGTTGCATTCTCGGGTTAGCTGTTAACAATGGTGATAGCTAGACAATGTGTTGAAGGTGTTAGCCCCCTGTGTTCTCTGTCTATGACCTGATGTTTAGGTTGATTCCAATCTAAAAAGTGAAATAACAGAGTTTTACATAAATTCATGCAGTTTTTGAGCTCAGAGTTCGACATGAATCTATGTGGTTTTTGAGCAAGGTGCAATGTAACTTTGTACCAAAAACATTCACCACACACAATATATATGTGTGCATGTGGGTCTTTGTCTGTCTGTGTGTGTGTCTGTCTGGGGTGGGGGTTGTGAGTGTGAGAATGTGTGTGTGTGTGTGTAGTGAGTGCAGAGTGTCTTAAGTCTGTGAGGGGGTGCATGTGTGGGGGTCTGTGTGTCTATAAGGGTGTGTGTGGGTGTCTGTGTGCGCGTCTGTGTGTATCTGTGTCCGTGTGCATGTGAGAGTGTGTGTGTGTGTAGGAATATCTGTGTGTGTGTGTGTGTATTGCAATGGTGATCACCTGTAATGTGACATGAACCCAAGGTCCCGGTTGAGGCCCTCCCTATGGGTACCGAACTTAGCTATCAGCATCTGCTCAGCCACTTTCCTCTGCTGCCTGTCCCAAAGTCCACCTTGGAGGATGGTCACCCGAAGGTCCAAGGCTGAATGTCCTGGACCACTGAAGTGTTCCCCAACTGGGAGGGAACCCTCCTGTCTGTTGATTGTTGTGCGGTGCCCATTCATCCGTTGTCGTAGCCTTTGCTCAGTTTCCCCAATGTACCATGCCTCTGGGCATCTGCCTGCAACGTATAAGATAGACAATGTTGGCTGAGTCACATGAATACCTGCCATGTACACAGTGGGAGGTGTTCCCACGCGTAATAGTGGTATCTATGTCCACAATCTGACACGTTTTGCAGCGTCCATCGTGACAGGGTTGTATGGAGTTGTCCTGAGAGCCGGGCAGTTTGCTACGAACAATGATCTGTTTGAGGTTTGGCGGTTGTTTAAAGGCAAGTAGTGGAGGTGTGGGGAAGGTCTTGGTGAGGTGCTTATCTTCATTGATAATGTGTTGCAGGTCACGAAGAACATGGCGTAATTTTTCAGCCCCTGGGAAGTACTGAACAACGAAGTAACCCATGGATACTATGGGTTCATGTCACCTTACAGGTGATCACCATTGCACTACACACACACACACAGATATTCCTACACATACACACACACTCTTACATGCACACGGACACAGATACACACAGACGCGCACACAGACACCCACACACACCCTTATAGACACACAGACCCCCACACATGCACACCCTCACAGACTTAAGACACTCTGCACTCACTACACACACACACACACACTTTCTCATACTCACAGCCCCCACCCCAGACAGACACACACACAGACAGACAAAGACCCACATGCACACATATATATTGTGTGTGGTGAATTTTTTTGGTACAAAGTTACATTGCACCTTGCTCAAAAACCACATAGATTCATGTCGAACTCTGAGCTCAAAAACTGCATGAATTTATGTAAATCTCTGTTATTTCACTTTTTAGATTGGAATCAACCTAAACATCAGGTCATAGACAGAGAACACAGGGGGCTAACACCTTCAACACATTGTCTAGCTATCACCATTGTTAACTACTAACCTGAGAATGCAACTTTAAACAAAAGGGTTTTGTGATCTACATATGAAAGAAGTGAAACTATCACTGTATTCTAACAGATGAAAGGCTTAACAGACAATCAATTCTTCAATGTATAATTTCAGTTACATCACACTGCAAATTTTTGCTATAAATTCTGTGTTACGATCGAGCCCTCCACAATCACCTGATGAAGGAGCGTTGCTCCGAAAGCTAGTGTGCTTCCAACTAAACCTGTTGGACTATAACCTGGTGTTGTGTGATTTTTAACTTAGTAATTTTTGTGTTTAATTGTTTCATTGCTATTTGTTGCCAGCAGTTGAAAACAAAATTTTGTACTGAGAGGATTGTGGCCATTGTTATCATGGTTGCATGTACATTCTTCTGTTTAAACTATACTCATTGGTACTTTGTTAGTTACATATCCAGGACCAAATGCAAAATGCAGTGGAACTGCATTATAAAGCTAAGAAAAACCTTTCCACACCAGAATCATGAATAGCATTCATTTGGCTCTATCGCATCTTCACCCCATTGCTCCCATTTGGTTTAATTCTCCTGTTTCATGTTCTGACTGTCAGAAATATTTTAGTGGCAAGTAAAGTTTGAAGAGCACCCAGAGGATTTAATGATGAAGAAAATTACAAAAATATGGAGATAGCAAATCGTAAATTATCCATCATTTTATTTTTAACCATGTCTGGTAGCTTTATAGTGTTATGGAAGATGTACAACATATATTTCTTGTATGTGCGATCACAGATGTTTTCTATCGTATGAGTTTCAATGATTCTTTATTTCAGAATCAGCAAGCTGCAATTATGCTTCACGTTCAGACTTCATGCACAAATTCATGCATTTACACAGTTGCTGGGCTAACTTCAGAAAGCAAATAATAAATGTGGTTAAATCTGTTTACCTTATTTTAAAATTCATTCATTGTAATAACAACAGAAGGAACATATATAACTAAATTCATCACCCAATTCTACCTAATCTATATCTGCACCCACACTGCATTGTGTTTCACATTCAGATTAATTATAGAAAATACCAGAAGACTTTTTTAAAAATCATTTTTGTACAGATGACGCAAATTAAAACATGTATGTAGAATTAGAAAACATGTATTTAAGGTATTTAGTATTTTAAGACATATTTGGAACATGACGCTGGCATTTTGTTATCATTTTATTCTTTCCATTCTCTTGTCATACTGGTGTTTAAAAAAAGGCTCAATGTTTCAGGTATCAGTTCAGCAGATTTTTTTCTTGTCAAATTAATTCACAATGTGAGTATTGTTAACCAGAACTTGAAATGTTGAGCTGTGGGCTTTCCTCTTTACCACTGCAGTCCATGTCATGAAAGTACTTCCACAGTGTGGTTGGTAGGAAAGGCCAAAATGATAAGATCGTTGAAAGGTTGCAGGACAGAAGAAGGACCTTGTATTGAGCCCGCTGGGGCTGCTCGTGGCCAAAAGCACCACAAGATGGTCGAAAGCAGTTTTCAGTTGACTTAGAATAGTTTGTTCAGTGTGGTTTCTAATGAAGTAAATCATAAGTTTGAACCATAGTAACTCTACAGACAGAATATAGCCAAGGTAACAAGATTAAAGATAATATACTAAGGGTCCTGTTCTAGACATGCAGTTGCAGTTGTTTATACAGAACTAGTTGGATAAGGGCACCCATGTGTATGCCGACTGAAAATGTTCATATCCTGGTTAATTTAACATTTGAAATAAATCACATTACATTTACTCTAATTAAGATTTCCAGATAATCATAGTTATAGATTTCAAATTAGTTATATAACATTTGACATATAAACTTTAAAAAAAGTATTAAGCATTAAAGAGATTCCACTAAAAATCCAATGAACAAGTCAATCGTAGACAATACGGGAAGCCCCCATAGGGAGGATTGAAGTGCAGGTGTAGAAGTCAACAGCATTGGAATGTGATTAAATACACCACGTATTGTGCAAGCCCCAAGGATAAAGATAAGAGTGTCAGGTAAATACCATGAAATCATGGAAAACTTAATAATAATATAATTGGTCTGTAATTGCCAATGGCAGGCTGAAAACAGATATGTAAACATGCATGTTGTTTCATTGTTCATTGAAGAAGAGTCTGACCTTCAGAGGTTTCTTGCCACTGGTGTAATTTCAATAAACACTCTGATGCTAAAAGTGAACTCTGGGTTTCAAGTGACCTATTTAGTCATTCTGCCTCAACACTTGCTTTCTGTCCCTGTGGCCCCACAACCCACCAAGATATCTGTACTGCTGCAATTCTGGCCTCTTGAGGATCCCAATTTTAAATGGCTGCAATAGCGTTGGTTATATCTTTGTTGCCAAGATACCAATTTCTGGAGTACCCTCCCAACATCTTTACTTCACCTTCCTCCTTTTAAAGAGAATCCTTAAAACCTACCTCTTTGACAAACGGTTATCATTACACAGAATATCACCTTATGACTTTGTCATACTTCACATCACAATGTTCCTGTGAAGTTCATTGCTACAGTTTAATAAAAGAAAGTGAACTGTATGTTGCAGAATTGGTTTTGCTGTACCTGCATGCGAACAATTTGTAAATCATCTATAAAGACATCTACATCCCTCTGTACAACAACATCTTAACACATTAAAAAATGCATTGTGCATTATCACACATGCACCAGCAGAGGGAATCTGCTTAAGAATAAAATGAAAGAAGCAGTCTTTAACAGTTCATGCAGTTCTGATTCCAAATATCTCTCGCTGAACAATCAGTTTCTGTCCCAAGAGCTTCATGATACTGAGAGGATGGTGAGAGATAAGAACCATTGCTTTCAGTTATAAATTCTCTGGAGGTGTTTGTCTACTTTCTACAGGCAAGACCTCATTTTAAATTGGAAATTTAGGTGACATGCCACTGTTCTGTTTTGGATAGACACAAGAGGCACTCCATCTTGGGTTGAGTACCAATAAAGCTGACACTTCAGCACAAAATTCCACACATACACTTACACACTCCAAACACACACATACTACAAAAATAACCTTCAAAACTTTCAGCACAGGTTTCACCACTGAATCAAAGATTATAGTGCTGTCTATGTCCAAATATAGATGTTTATTCTGCATCACCATTTTTGAGAAAGTCCTATTCAATGAGTAGCACATTCATTTACAGTCAGCAGAGTGTTGTTCTGGTCGCATTTATTAATTAGTGTACTTGTTTTAGATAGAAATGCAGTACGATACTATTGTGCTCTTGGCTTGCCATAATCATGTACCCTCCAACATGAGGCATTGCCAGATTTGGTGGGGGGGGAGGTGAAGATGTATCTATCTTGCAGCCAGTTTCAAAAAAGAGAGGGGGGAAAGAAAACAGTGGGTACTGGATTCAAGCATAACATTATGGCAGAAGTGGAATTGAAATTTAGTGTTGGAACACTCTACTCAGCCCCATGAACACTGCTAAAAGCCACTTAAAGGCACTGAAAAGGGACAAAGAAGCAGTCTACAGCTGAAACACGAGATAAGACATGGGCAAAAGTTCATATGAAATAGAACTAGTTGTTTTTCAATTTGCAATGGTAGAATTATGAAATTGTGACCAATTTATTTAATGAGCCAGAGCAGCTATGAATAGTTACACTGTTATCATTTTGGGGAAGGTTTGTTTCAAAGTGTAATCCTCCCTCATTCTGTCTGAAGAAGAGGGAAAAAGCAGGTGTCAGAAATAAAAAGCCTTGACAATATGCTTTGATGGCCTCCTTCTTTAGAGACCGCAATTTCCCTTCCCGCATGGTTAAAGATGCCCTCCAACGCATCTCATCCACATCCCGCACCTCCACCCTCAGACCCCACCCCTCCAACCATAACAAGGACAGAACGCCCCTGGTGCTCACCTTCCACCCTTTCAACCTTCGCATAAACCAAATCATCCGCCGACATTTCCACCACCTCCAAATGGACTCCACCACCAGGAATATATTTCCCTCCCCACCCCTTTCTGCCTTCCACAAAGACTGTTCCCTTCGTGACTACCTGGTCAGATCCACGCACCGCAACAACCCACACTCCCGTCCTGGCACCTTCCCCTGCCACTGTAGGATTTGCAAAACTTGCGCCCACACCTCCTCTCTCACCTCCATCCGAGGCCCCAAAGAAGCCTTCCACATCCATCAAAGTTTTATCTGCACATCCACCAATATCATTTATTGTATCCGTTACTCCCGATGCGGTCTCCTCTACATTGGGGAGACTGGACGCCTCCTAGCAGAGCACTTTAGGGAACATCTCTGGGACACACGCACCAATCAACCACACCGCCCTGTGGCCCAACATTTCAATTGCCCCTCTCACTCAGCCAAGGACATGGAGATCCTGGGCCTCCTTCACCGCCGCTCCCTCACCAGCCGATGCCTGGAGGAAGAACGCCTCATCTTCCGCCTCGGAACACTTCAACCCCAGGGCATCAATGTGGGCTTCACCAGTTTCCTCATTTCCCCTTCCCCCACCTCACCCCAGCTCCAAACTTCCAGCTCAGCACTGTCCCCATGACTTGTCTTACCTGCCTATCTTCCTTTCCACCTATCCACTCCACCCTCCTCCCTGACCTATCACCTTCATCCTCTCCCCCACTCACCTATTGTATTCTATGCTACTTTCTCCCTACCCTCACCCTCCTCTCATTTATCTTTCCACCCTTCAGGCACTCTACTTGTATTCCTGATGAAGGGCTTTTGCCTGAAATGTCGATTTTACTGCTCCTCGGATGCTGTCTGAACTGCTGTGCTTTTCCAGCACAACTCTAATCTAATCTTTGGTTTCCAGCATCTGCAGTCATTGTTTTTACCTAACATGCTTTGATTCCCAAGCGAATGCAACCTGAGATTCCACCGTGGAAACACCAGTACTGAGGAAGGATGAGATTACTATCAGGAAAGAGATCAACATGAGAGGAAGTGTTGAGGTTGTAACTCAGCAGCTAAAACATGCTCGTGGAAATATAGACCAAGCCTTGATAGACAAACCAGCTGAAGGGACCGAATGATCATGGACAACGGGAAGGAAGCAGATACTATGGAGGATTTTGCACAAAAGAAAAATCAGTTATGTCCAGCGTGAACAAAGGAGTATTTTCACTCAAGAAGGTGATTAATTTTGCACACAAGTGTATGATTACAAGGAAGTGCAACAAGATACAGATGAAGAGAGTCACCAAACTCGAAATGTTAACTCTGCTTTCTTCCCAACAGTTCTGATTTTTGTTTAAGATACAGATGGAAACTGGAGGGATATGTCAGCTGGAAATTCTGATTAATCACTCTGCAACCATTTTAATGGGAATCAAGGGATAAACTCTCTGCTGGTTGGATTCATATCTGGCACATAGGAAGATGGTGATGGTTATTGAAGTCAATCATCTCAACTCTAGGATATCTCTGCAGGAGTTCCTCAGGGTAATGTCCTAGGCTGAACCACCTTCAGCTGATTCTTAAATGATCTTCTCTCCATCATAAGAGCAGAAGTGGGGATGTTCACTCATGATTGCACTATGTTCAGAGGCATGTGTGACTCCTCATAAACTGAAGCAGGCAATGTTCAGAAGCAACAAGATCTGGACAATATCCAGGCTTGGACTGACAAGTGGAAGTAACATCACACCACATAAACTTTAGACAATAACCATCACCAATTGCCATTCCCAATCACTCGCTAACAAGTATCATTGTCCTCCTCAGAAATTCTGTCACTGGTCACTATGGATCCTTGCATGGCTAATAACTCCAATCCGAGAGCCCCATCTGACATATGGCAGTGTTTTCTGGAAGGTGGAAGTAGTCCTTGGCCTAGGGATCCTTTCTCCAATTGCTTTTCCATATTTCCTCTCACCTACAGGGGTTTGAAGATTTGTCCTTTCATGCGGGAGTTTCCTCCGAGTCAGATTTTTCTAAACAAGAGCCTCCCACATGTTGACACCTAAATGTATTTCTTAAGGGAAGCCTTCAGGGAGTCTCTGAAGCACTTCTTGTCTTCTGCTCTCCTTCAAGTGCCTTCTTTGAGCTGGATGAAAATTTACTTTGGCAGTCAGAACTCAGGCTTCCTATCATGATCTGCCCAACACAGTGGTTTTTTGATCATGGCCTCTCTGCTAGCACTGTTAGCCACCGCAAGAACTATAAGTTAGTTTACCAGTGCTCCCAATGATGCATAGAATCTGTCTCAAACAAACAACGTTAATGTCAATTCAGCGTTTTGAGGTAGCGTCTATACCTAGTCCAAGTTTTGGAGCTATTTAGAAGATTCAGGATGAGTGCCTTGTACAAGCAGCAGAGGTCTCACCTTCGTTCCCACACGTTCTCGGGTCAATGAATTCAATACACGGAGTGACATTGAACGATTCTTCCGCCGCCTTCGCCTCCATGCCTTCTTTTTCAATCAAGACCCTCACCCACCCTCTGACGACCCCTTCTCCCACCTCCAACACACCCCGTCCACCTGGACACCCCGTGCTGGCCTCCTACCTGCCCTCGACCTCTTTATTGCAAACTGCCGCCGCGATATTAACCGCTACCTGAACTCCCACACCCCTCCCACCCACTCCAACCTCTCACCCTCGGAACGCACAGCCCTCCACTCCCTCCGTTCCAACCCCAACCTCACCATCAAACCAGCTGACAAGGGAGGCGCAGTAGTAGTTTGGCGCACCGACCTCTACACCGCTGAGGCCAAACGCCAGCTCGCAGATACCTCCTCCTACTGCCCCCTTGACCATGACCCCACCCCCCACCACCAAGCCATCATCTCCCAGACCATCCATAACCTCATCACCTCAGGGGACCTCCCATCCACCGCCTCCAACCTCATAGTACCACAACCCCGAACCGCCCGTTTCTACCTCCTGCCCAAAATCCACAAACCTGACTGCCCCGGACGACCCATCGTCTCAGCCTGCTCCTGCCCCACCGAACTCGTCTCCGCATACCTTGACTCCGTCCTGTCCCCATTAGTCCAAGAACTCCCCACCTACATCCGTGACACCACCCACGCCCTCCACCGCCTCCAGGATTTCCGCTTCCCCGGTCCCCAACGCCTCATCTTCACCATGGACATCCAGTCCCTGTACACCTCCATCCCCCATCACGAAGGACTCAAAGCACTCCGCTTCTTCCTTTCCCGCCGTACCACCCAGTACCCTTCCACCGACACCCTCCTTCGACTGACTGAACTGGTCCTCACCCTGAACAACTTTTCTTTCCAATCCTCCCACTTTCTCCAAACAAAAGGAGTAGCCATGGGCACCCGCATGGGCCCCAGCTATGCCTGCCTCTTCGTAGGGTATGTGGAACAATCCATCTTCCGCAACTACACTGGCCCCACCCCCCATCTTTTCCTCCGCTACATTGATGACTGTATCGGCGCTACCTCGTGCTCCCACGAGGAGGTTGAACAGTTCATCCACTACACTAACACCTTCCACCCCGACCTCAAATTCACCTGGACAGTCTCGGACTCCTCCCTCCCCTTCCTAGACCTTTCTGTTTCTATCTCAGACGACCGAATCAACACGGACATCGATTACAAACCGACCGACTCCCACAGCTACCTGGACTACACCTCCTCCCACCCCGCCCCCTGTAAAAATGCCATCCCATTCTCCCAATTCCTTCGTCTCCGCCGCATCTGCTCCCAGGAGGACCAGTTCAAAATACGCACAACACAGACGGCATCCTTCTTCAAGGACCGCAATTTCCCCCCCGACGTGATCGACGATGCCCTCCACCGCATCTCCTCCACTTCCCGCTCCTCCGCCCTTAAGCCCCGCCCCTCCAACCGCCACCAGGACAGAACCCCACTGGTCCTCACCTACCACCCCACCAATCTCCATGTACAGCGCATCATCCGCCGTCACTTCCGCCACCTCCAAACGGACCCCACCACCAAGGATATATTTCCCTCCCCTCCTCTATCAGCTTTCCGTAGAGACCACTCCCTCCGCGACTCCCTTGTCAGATCCATACCCCCCACCAACCCAACCTCCACTCCCGGCACCTTTCCTTGCAACCGCAGGAGGTGCAACACTTGCGCCCACACCTCCCCCCTCACTTCTCTCCAAGGCCCCAAAGGAAACTTCCATATCCGCCACAGGTTCACCTGCACCTCCACCCACATTATCTACTGCATCCGCTGCAGCCGGTGTGGCCTCCTCTATATTGGGGAGACAGGCCGCCTACTTGCGGAGCGATTCAGAGAGCACCTCTGGGCCACCCGGACGAACCAACCCAATCACCCTGTAGCACAGCATTTCAACTCCCCCTCCCACTCCACCGAGGATATGCAGGTCATTGGACTCATCCACCGCCAAACCACAACAACGCGACGGTCGGAGGAGGAGCGTCTTATCTTCCGACTGGGAACCCTCCAACCACAGGGGATGAACTTGGACTTCACCAGTTTCTTCATCCCCCCTCCCCCCACCTTGTCTCAGCCGAATCCCTCCAGCCCGGCACCGCCTTCCTGACCTGCAGTCTTCTTCTTGACCTCTCCGCCTCCACCCTACTCCGACCTATCACCTTCACCTTGACCTCTTTCCACCTATCACATTTCCAACGCCCCTCCTCCAAGTCCCTCCTCCCTACCTTTTATCTTCTCCTGCTGAACACTCTCTGCTCATTCCTGAAGAAGGGCATGTGCCCGAAACGTCGAATCTTCTGTTCCCTAGATGCTGCCTGACCTGCTGTGCTGTTCCAGCAATAAAGTTTCAGCTTTGATCTCCAGCGTCTGCAGACCTCACTTTCTCCTTGTACAAGAATCTTGGTATCAGCACGGATGACACAATCATCAAAATCTCTCGTCCTTAGGTGTCCAATTGCAGTGATTCAACATTGATGGGTCCAATGTCAGCCGTAGATGAGAAGTAGCTTGAAATGGTACGGAAGGATTTCTCTGTTAATCATAAAATGGAGAAATGGACTGGAACTTGACCTGAGACAGAATGCTAAAAATAATTGAGTCTTATTGAGATTGAGGCAGAGACAAACTCTTCAGTATGCTTCCATAAAGGCATTATGCAGTGATTAAATAATTCGTTCTGAGAGAGGAGAGATAACATCGTCATCAGCATACTGAAGTTCCACAAGTGAGGTCAGTGTCAATTTCTTCTTGGATATCAATTGGTTGAGATTGAAATGTTTTCCAGTCCCTGTGTGGGCAATGAGCACACCACTAGGAAGCTTGTTCTTGACAGGATGAAGAATGGTGGTAGTGAAGATAGAGAAAAGAATGGAGTTGATTTCACATCTCTGCTTGGCCTCAAAAAAGGGTTCTACCACATTATTATTAGGGGAGGACCATTGCTGACATCTTGCCATGAAGGAGGAGATGGAGAATGATGATGAATTTCACTGGACAGGATCTTCCCCGATGATGACACCAACAACAGAATCAAAAGGTCAGTTCAATAAAGGCCATGTGGAGTAGTTGGTCTTGATCCTGGAATTTCTCCTGGATGTGCTGAGCAGTGAAATTATGTCCATAGTTTCAGTGATTGTCAGGAGCCACACTGACTTTCAGACAGGATTTCCTCAAACTGGAAGAAGGCACGTAGTGAGGATCCAGGCAATGAGCTTCCCAACAATAGAGACTAGGAGGATTCCACTGCAGTTCCCAGAGTCCAATTTGTCTGACTTCTTGAAGATGGTGGCAAAAGCAGCATCCCTGAAATCGGCAGGGATTTCTTTGCTCCAGATTTTCAGGAACAGTTGATGGAGATGATGGGTAAACTCTGCTCCTCCAAGTTTGAAATTCTCTATTGGAATCCTGTCTACTCCTGCCACTTTTTCATTCTTACTGTGTCTAATGGAGGCTTCAACTTCTGTCACACTGGGTGGGAGGTCCAAGATCTTTGATAGGGAGCTGAGAGACTGTTTGAGAAGGTGGGACAAGCAACTTATATTTCTAAGTTAGACTTACTCAAAGGAAACTGGCAGATGCCTTTATCTGAAAGAGTGAAGACAATTTCTCCTTTGTAACACTGAATGGGCTATACTAATTTAAAGTCATGCCATTTGGTATTAGAAATGCACCAGCCACATTTCAAAGACTAACCAATAGAGTCATTTCTGGATTACCCAATTGTGTGGTATACATCGGCAACCTGATGATACTTAGTCATCCCTGAAGGAATATTTGTAACATTTATCGGAATTATTCAATTGACTTTGGGAGGCAGGCTTGGTGATAAACCTGGCTAAGAGTGAATTCTCCAAAGCCCAAGTCATTTTCCTGGGCCATGTTATCTGACATGGACAGAATGGCCCCACAGAATGTGAAAACTAAGATAATTGGAGAGTTTTCCATAGTATTTTTGAAGACAGCAGTACTCTGATTTTTGGGATTGAGTGGACATTATCGGAAATTCATACCGAATTTTAGCAGTTTGGTTGCTCTGCCAACTGACATATTGATGATTGCAAGAAATTTTATTGGACAGCACACTCTCAGAAGGCATTTTACAGCCTGAAAGCTGTGGTAACTACTGCCCCAGTATTAGCCACACCTAATTACGCAAAGCCATTCAAGGTGCCTATTGTTGCACGTGATATGGGTGTTAGTGCAGTACTCTTACAAGACAGTAGCGAGAAGATAGAAAGTCAATTTGGATATTTTTCCCGGAAATTGAACATTCATCAACAACAGTATTGCACAATTGGGAAAGAGAACTCGAGCTTGGTGTTGGCATTACAACATTTCAACATTTATATTACCAGTAATGGGTCTGAAACAATTGCTTATAGTGGTTTATAAAATCATGAGGGGCATGGATAGGATAAATACACAAAGTCTTTTCCCTGGGGTGGGGAATTCCAGAACTAGAGGGCATAGGTATAGGGTGAGAGGGGAAATCTATAAAAAGGACCTAAGGGGCAACCTTTTCACGCAGTAGATGGTACATGTATGGAATGAGCTGCCAGAGGAAGTGGTGGAGGCTAGTACAATTGCAATATTTAAAAGGCAACTGGATGGGTATATGAATAGGAAGGGTTTGGAGGGATATGGGTCAGGTGCTGGCAGGTGGACTAGATTGGGTGGGGATATCTGGTCGGCATGGACAAGTTGGACCAAAGCATCTGTTTCCGTGCTGTACATCTCTATGACTCTATAACTCTATGTATATACTGATCATAGCCCATTAAAGACTTTTGGAGAAATTTAAGGACAAAAATTCCAGACTGTTTAGTTGGAGATAATTACTGCATTAAATTTGAAAATTATACACGTGGCAGGACAGGAAAATGTAACTGCTGACATATTGTTGAGACTTAGATGGAGACAGACGGAGGCATTCGGTGGTAGGACTGAAATAGAATATAATAGTGATTATTTGCATGGTTACAATCAATCTGATGTATATGGGTTATAATGTTTGAAAAGAGTAAGACTGAGTGCTTTTAAAATGAAGCAATATTTGTTTATTGATGGTTTTTTTTTAAGGAGGTGGACGTGTAACCATGTTGACACCTTAACATGGTTATTTTGTCCTTTTTTTTAATAAGAGATTGTAAAGACAGAGGTACCAAAGAGTTTAGGGAGTTTTACAGTTGAATAATGGAAGGGGAGTGGCCAGTTCTCTCAGTTCAGGTTTTTTTCTCTAGTTTATTTTAGCTGTAGCAGTCACAAGATTAGAGAGTCCGGGAGTGTTGCAAGCTTCAGTGAAGGATTCCTCTGAAATCTCTTCCTGGATGCTGCTCCCTCCTGGCTGTAAGAATCTGTGTTTGAAGTTACCTTTTTGCCAAGGAGTGTGCTTATGGGATGTTACTGTACTGGAACAGTTAATTCATTAAGTTGCTGTATCAGGTTGGTTAAGTTTTCCAATAGTTAAGTTATTCTAAATTCCGTTTTCTTTTGTTCGTGGTTCAACTGTAGTGTTTAAATAAACTATGTTTTGCTTAAAGCCGAGTGGTTTGACCTGTTGCATCACACCTGAAATATCCATCTCACATTTGCCTTTAAAATAAGAAAATGTTAGGGTCTAGGCTACCTTCTTAAAATATTTTGAGAGGGTCAGGCTTGGTCCATAACACAGTCTCTTGCTCATGTGGCATGAACAGAGTAGATCTTGAAGAAAGCTGCTCCAATTCAAGAGCAAAACTCTATTCCTACCTAACAGTCTAAAGCTAGGGACTTCTAGATCTCAATCCTGTCCACAATATCTTTCGCTGATCAGCTCAAGGTTCGTGTTGTAAGTAGGGGGTGAATTCATCTAGGTAGACACCTTGTATGGGATTCCTTTCAACATGGGAATGCTGGTACACATCAGCAGAGACAGTCCATGACAGAAAATCAATCCAGTTCCAGTGATAAGGAAACTTCAACACCCTCATGTTGAAGCCTTCATTTGCCATTGCAGCTGTTGATATCACATGAGTATCTTCCACCTGGATCAAAATTGAGGATTTGTCTCGGATTGTGCTTTGTCTGGTGGTTTCCCTCCAACTATGCCATCATCGGTGGCCTTGCCAGACGTTGAGAACTCCTGAAAGCAGCATCGCTCTTGGGATCAATAGAACGATCAAGCCTCTCCACCGCAGTAAGGTGACAATCCACGGAATCCACAAAAAAAACTATTTCCAATAAAAGATAATCAAACCACCCCCCAGTGACATTCAATGATGTTGTTACCATCACTGAATCCTCCACTATCGACATCCTGGAAGTTAACATTGACCAGGAACTCAACTGGACTCACCATATAAATAATTATCGTGCTAGGAATAATCTAGAAATTAACTCACTTCCTGACTCTGCAAAGCGTGTCCGCAGTCTACAAGGGACAAATCAGGTGTGTGACAGAGTATTCTCCATTTGCCTAAATGAATGCAGCTCCCACAATGCGCAAGAAGCTTGACACCATCTAGGTCAAAGCAGCCCATTTTAATGGGTTTACATCCACAAGCATCTACTCCCTCCACCACTGACGCTCAGTAGCAGCAGTTTGTACTATCTACAAGATGCACTGTAGAAATTCACCAGAGATCAGTAGACATCACCATCCAAACCCATAGCCACCTCCATCAAGAAGGACAAGAGCAGCAGATATGTGGGAACACCATCAGCTGAAAATTCCCCTCCAAGCCACTCCTAACCTGACTTGAAAATATATTGTTGTTCCTTCAGTGTTGCTAAATCAAAAACCTGGAGTTTCCTACATAATGGCATTATGGATCTACTTACCGCACCTGCACTGTAGCAGTTCAAGAATACAACTCACCGTCACATTCGTATAGGCAACAAATTCTAGTTGGACAGCAATGCCCATTCCCCATACACGAATAAAATAATATAGAAAAGGTTGGCTCAGTCACATTGCTAGATGATAAATGGTTTGTGATTTTTGGAATGAAGACCGCAGAAGCAAAACATCAAATTAACATAATGCTGTCAGAAAGACATCCATGTTACATGCAAGATCATAACATTCAGAGGCTTATACAAAGTGTCTCAACATGCTAATCGAAAAGTGAAAATTTCATAAGTAAGGTCAATGCATACTTGTGCCAAGAGAATCAAATACTCAGTCAGATACGATGACAAGAACAAAGCTCATGCAGTTGCCGATCATCTCACCTGAAGTAAGTCCAAAGCTTGAATTCACAACCCTCAATGTGCCAAAGAAGATTTATAATGTATTGCAACACTAAACTATTAAATGTAAAACAGATGCTAAAGGAGTATAAGAATGAGTTTTCAATTCTCGGATGCCTTCTTGGAAAATAACATCAAATGTAGATGAGTGTAAAACAGGATTTGCTGAGAAAAATTCTAGGTGCCCTCAAGGCGAACCTGAAGAAACAAGGTAGAAGAGCTTGGAAAGGAGCGAACTATCAAGAAAGTGACATTTCCTACAAAATAATTTAGCAACATGATTGCAGTGAAAGAAAAATTGGAAACCTGACTATATGCATCAACCCAAGGGATCAAACTTAAATGTGATGTGATTTCACTACCTCATGTTAACTATTGAAGAAATTTTGCCACAACTTACTACCCTAGATGTAGATGTCTGTGCTGTCAGATGAAGTTGGATGAAAGCAATATTCTGGATGCCATTCAGAAAATACAATTAGTTCCGTGTGCTTTCCCATGGTTCCAGAAGTGTATCAAAGCAGACAACATGAGATTGTCTGTGTTGTTCCTGAAATGAAATAGTGAATGATTTATTAGATTATGCATGTGGTGACACCAGAGGAAGCTGCAATTGTTGTATAATATATTGAAATGGAATTTATAATTTTGTCTACTTGAGGCTCCCACACAGACATGTACAAGCTGATTGAGTCTTCTGAAATTCTTCAGAAGAAGTAATTTTAAAAATCAAGTTTCGCAACAAATGCAATTCTAATTGTACATGGGTCTGGCTGAAAACATGACTTTCCCAAAAAAATCACAGCATTCTGAATACTTATCCCACTTAAATACTACTTTGCTTTCCTGATTTTCCTATCAAAGTGTAGCTTAATTTTTCTCATAATATTTTACATCCACTCAATGTAGATTCATTTAGCCCATCGATATCCTTAGCAGACTTGGTGTCCTCACTGTTTGTTTTCCTATCTAGTTTATATCAACCGCTCATTAAACTATAATACACTGTCTCGTCACACGTACAAACTGCAAATAGTTGAGATCCCAGCATCGGTCCTGCTGTACTTCACTAGCTATAGTTTACTAACCTGAAAATTATCCATTTATTCCAACACTGCCTACCTAACAGGAAACAATATCTATCCATGCTGTTATACTACTCTCAATACAGTCAGCTATTGGCTACTGGCATAATCTTTTATGTGGCACCTTATCAAATGCCTTTTGAAAATACACCTTCATCACCAAATGCAAATTCTTTGTTCAGCATGATTTGGAGATGCTGGTGTTGGGCTGGGGTGTACAAAATTAAAAATCACACAACATGAGGTTATAGTCCAACAGGTTTATTTGGAAGCATTAGCTCCACAACCACCTGATGAAGGAGCAGTGCTACAAAAGTTAGTGCTTCCAAATAAACCTGTTGGACTATAATCTGGTGCTGTGTGATTTTTAACTTTGCTCAACATGGTCACTACAACCTTGAAGTACTTCAACAAATGTTCTCTAGCATGATTGTCATTTCATAACAAGGTGCTGGCACGGCTGGATTATGTTATTTTTTAAATATCTAGGCAGTTTCCTTAAATTTAGGTTCTTGAATTTTCCCAATGACTGATATTAGGCTAACTGACATAGTAGTCTGCATTTTCTGTTAGTCGGAGAGACAGTTACTATTCCAATGTTGATAGAAGTTGCAGAGAGGGATCCTGAAGAATTTTCCATTGTAGAAGACTCTGAAGGAATTGCCTATGAAATTGAAGGGTTTGCAGGGCAATTCTCATAGGGCTGGAACCCTCTGGAAGACTCCCTTTAAAAAAAATCAGAGAATTCAGACGGGTTTGATAAAATTAAATAAATACATGCTCAGGAGGAATTAGACTATTAAACGCGTAGTCTGACACCTGAGTAACTGTTCAACTGACCCTAGACCTACTTCACATCCCATTCCTTTCCCAGACCGTTTCTGAATGGGCCCCCTCCCATTCTGAATGGAACCAACATCATCGCCCCACTCAAAACCCAAAAAGCCCATTCCCTCACACTAGACCCAACACTATTTCATTTGGTCCAGAATTGATCCCTGAGATCCCTGAGAAATCAATTCCCTTTACCCACTCAAAACTCACTCCCTTCCTTATTCCAAATGCAGACACCCCCATTGTCCACTCTGGACTGGACCTCTGAAATCATACCTTTTCTACACAAACTGGGCTTGAGCCCCTTTCACCTACTCCAATTCCCCACTTTCACATGTTTTAGACCTGGTCCTCAGGGAGCTGAACAATCCTCTGAAACACTATATCTAAGAGCAGACCACCACCCACCCCTTCTAAGAACTCTGTGGGTCCCAGCTTCCACCTTTGCCCACTGTCCAACCCAACTCCCCACCAGACTTGATACTGTGTCCCCTAGACCTGATTTCCTCATCCAACCCTATATACTCTAACCATTGCACCACTTCACTAACTGTTGCTTTGTTGCATTTTGGCACACTACCTACCTTTTACTCTACCAGTTGACATCTACCTACCTAGTAATCTACTCCTTTCCCACTTGACACACTATCCATCTGGCAACCTATTTACCTGGAACCTTGGCAGTCAACCAAGCAGACACCTATGTACCTGGTACATCTGTTATGCTATCCTCGCAGCTGCTTAACCTTAGGTTTAACTCATCTATTTAGCATTTGACAGCAGCTGCCTAAGTAGCTCTCTGTGATTCTGGAACTTTAAACTTTAGGATAGGGTAGCCAACTGTTGAGAACTATACACTATGAGACAACTGCCAGAATGAAAATGCTACTCTGTATTTCTGAAGGAGCCATATTAGTAATCTCCCAGAAATGCAGATGCTCTCCCTTCTTATGTTACAAGAGTAAGGTGTTGGGTAGCATTCTTGAGAGAGTGCCACTCCTTGGAAAAGTTTCCTACTTTATGTCTCTCTCCTTTCCTGAAAAGAGGTATTACATTTATGGGTTTCCAGTCTGCTAAGAACTCTCCAACATTTATGGAATTATGGAACATTACAAAAAATGCATCCATCATCTCTGCATCTTTTATGATGCTAAGATGCAGGCCATCGGGTATGGAGGACTTGTCAGCCTTTAGGCACATTAGCTTTCCCCTACTTCTTTAAAATTCATTGATGGAATGTGGATGTTGCTGGTTGGGATAGAATCATTGCCCAATCCTAGTTACCTTTGCGAAAGTGGAATTGAGTTGCTTTCTTTAATTACTGTAGTCCACTTGTGGTATGTACACTCAATGCCATTACTGAAGGAATTCTAGGCTTTTGACCCATGACACTGAAAGAACAGTATATTTCAAAGTCAGAATAATAAGTAGTTTGGAGTAGTATTGGTGTTCCCCTGTATCTGCTGCACCTGGCCTTCTAGATAGTGGTTTTGAGTTTGGAAGGTCTTGTTTTAAAAGCTTTGGTGATTATAGTAGATGACACACACTGCTGCCATTGTATGTCATTGGTGAAAGGACTCAATTTTGGCGGATATAATGCCAGTTTAGCAGGCTGCTTTGTCCTGGATGGTGTCAAGTTTCTTGAGTGTTGTTGGAGCTGCACCCATCCAAGCAAATGGGTGTATTCAACCAGATTCTCAGCTTATGCCTTGCAGATGGTTTACAGGCTAAGAGAATTTGAAGATGAGTTATACACTACAGGATTGTTAGTCTCTGATCTACATTTGCAGCCATAGTATTTTTATGCCAAGTCCAGTTCAATTTCTGGTCAATGGTAACCTTCAGAATGATAGCAGTTATTTTAAGACTTAGTTTGATCAGTAGTAGTGCTGCCATATTAACTAATCACAAAATGACCTCCCATATCTGGTTAACTACATCTGATCTCTTTCCGGCCACTAATTATGAGAAGTTGTAGGCTGACCTACAATCAGCATATAAGGTCAACCTGTGATTCAAAATAATGGATAATCTTTGACAAAATAGCTGTTCTACAACAGAATGTATAGACAATAGACAATAGACAATAGGTGCTGGAGTAGGCCATTCTGCCCTTCGAGCCTGCACCGCCATTCAATATGATCATGGCTGATCATTCCTAATCAGTATCCTGTTCCTGCCTTATCTCCATAACCCTTAATTCCACTATCTTTGAGAGCTCTATCCAACTCTTTCTTAAATGAATCCAGAGACTGGGCCTCCACTGCCCTCTGGGGCAGAGCATTCCACACAGCCACCACTCTCTGGGTGAAGAAGTTTCTCCTCATCTCTGTTCTAAATGGTCTACCCCGTATTTTTAAGCTGTGTCCTCTGGTTCGGCACTCACCCATCAGCGGAAACATGTTTCCTGCTGCCAGAGTGTCCAATCCTTTCATAATCTTCTACGTCTCAATCAGATCCCCTCTCAGTCTTCTAAACTCAAGGGTATACAAGCCCAGTCGCTACAGTCTTTCAGTGTAAGGTAATCTCGCCATTCCAGGAATTGACTTCGTGAACCTACGCTGCACTCCCTCAATAGCCAGAATGTCTTTCCTCAAATTTGGAGACCAGAACTGCACACAATACTCCAGGTGTGGTCTCACATAAATTCACGTAAATGTACTTTCACGTAAATAAGTAATTCCTGTTGCACTTCAGATGGGTAAATGGTATTAATTGTTCTGGCACATGGATCCCCAGTAAGACCATCATTAATATTCATCCTTAATTGCCCTTGAAAAGCTGGTGATGAACCATCTTCTTGAACCACTCCAGTCCATGCGCTTCAGGTACACTCACAGTTCTGCTATTTTGGAAGTTCCATGATTTTCATCCATCAACAGTGAAGAAGTAGTGATATAGTTTGAAGTTAGGATGCTGTGTAAGGTGAAGGGGAAGTTAAGGAGCAATGATTGCTGCTTTTGTCTTCTGGGTGATTGAGGCTGTGGATTTGGAAGCTGCTGTCAATGAAGTCTTGACAAGTTGATGGATGAATATCAGATTAATGAAGTGGAAACAGTTGTTACCAACTCTGGATTGAATTCAGTTGTTTCCTTTATTTAATATTTGAGGTAAACATATACTTCACACCATTTTTGAACTGTTCTCTGAACTTGGATTGTGTAACAGCATAAATAAATGTGTTTGTGCAGCAACTAAGATTCTGCAGCATTGCTCCAACATATGCGAAAATATACAAAGAATTGTTATAATCTGTAGGATTTGCCCCTGCAACAGTATAATAGAAGAATTCTATTACGTATGTCAGCCACAGAGCTATGAAACTGCCAGATATGGCAAAGAGTAAAATCACAGACTTCCTTCTACTCTCCATTTCCGAATCATTGCGATTCTGTCCCTTGCTCTGACCTCTCAGTCCCTTACGGACCCGACTGGCCACTAAAATATGCCTGACTGTTAGAGCATTGAGCAACAGAATTAAAGCAAATGGGAACAATGGGTTTAGAATAGTATCCAACCAGTCAAATCCCACCCATTCAGGCTGGGTAAAATAATTTGATTTTACATCACAGAACCACAATACATTGTCAATTATCTCTCTATGTTCAAATATAAAATAGAAAGGTATGTTTTTCAAAGAAAGTAGAATACCGTTTGTTGCTAGAACCACCAATGCTGTTTTCTTGGTGCAATAATGAGATTTTAGCTTCTGGCAACAAATAGCAACAAATCTATCAAACGAGAACATGACTGTGAACCAGACTGAACAGTCTGTTGATGCATGACTTAGGACAAAAATAAGACTACACACAGGGGTGATGTCCAGAAAGGAACCCGGGAAATAATAATAACTGATCCGAGTCAATATTACATCAGAGATAATTACTAGTAGATCTGCTACTGCCATGGCCACCAGGTAACGAGTGGTGCAGGAGGAGAGTCCACACCTTTCTCGGGTAAGGACCAAAATCGCCACTAAATTAACTGCAATGAAAACAGAGGAAAATTATCAAATACAATAGGATAGCTCTCCACCCTTGTACCAAGACAATAAGTTGTAAAATTCTTGCCATTATTTCCAGTTTTCTTTACATTTATTATATTTTTCATGGACCTAGAAAGCAATATGTCCATTATGTTAATTTTGATGTGAACTTCAACTGTTTTTAATACGTACCAAATTTGCATGGTAATGTAAAGTCATAACTTATGGAATGACATGAAAGAGCTTCCAGGTTGTAGTTTAGGGGAAGTATTTCTGAAGACTTGACTGAATCTTCTGTAAAGTATGTAGATGATTGCAAATTGGGTAACAAGCTTTCTAACGGTTTTTTATTGTAGTCCCATGGCAATTGGGTGAATGAGACATCGTGCCATTAAGGGCATGAGTAAGTAACTAAATAAGTAAGGAGGAGAGTTTTAGATGGTCTCAGGTTTATGTGCATTGCAATAAGGAAATCTAGAAGTAACAAAGGCACAGATGGCTGATCCAGTATCAGATGAATCAAAGCTATGGAATAATCAGGTAATGTTGTGAAACTGGAAGTAGGTGAACATAGTGATGGCACTGACATGTTGTTGGAAGCTTGGCTGGGAGTCAAAAATATTACCAAAACTGAGAGAAGACTAGTTTAGCTTCACCAAAAAGTATAATGTGTTGAAATACCTAGGGTTCTGTAGCTTGTGATTGTACTGAAAATAAGGAGAAAGTGAGGACTGCAGATGCTGGAGACCAGAGTTGAAAAATGTGATGCTGGAAAACACAGCAGGCCAGGCAGCATCCGAGGAGCAGGAGAATCGACGTTTCAGGCATAAGCCCTTCTTCAGGAATGAGGCTGGTGTGCCAGGCGGGCTGAGATAAAAGGTAGGGGGGGAGGGGATTTTGGGGGAGGGGCGCTGGGAATACAATAGGTGGAAGGAGGTGAGGGTGAGGGTGATAGGCTGGAGAGGGGGTGGGAGCGGGGGCGGAGAGGTCGGGATGAAGATTGCAGGTCAAGAGGGCAGTGCTGAATCCAGGGATTGGGACTGAGATAAGGTGGTATGAGGGGAAATGAGGAAGCTGGAGAAATCTACATTCATCCCGTGTGGTTGGAGGGTTCCTAGGCGGAAGATGAGGCGCTCTTCCTCCAGGCATCATGTGGTCAGGGCCTGGCGATGGAGGAGGCCAAGGACCTGCATATCCTTGGCAGAGTAGGAGGGGGAGTTAAAGTGTTCAGCCACGGGACGGTTGGGTTGGTTGGTACTGGTGTCAAAAATATTACCAAAACTTTCCCAGAAATGTTCCACAAGTAGGCGGCCTGTCTCCCCAATGTAGAGGAGACCACATCGGGTGCAGCGGATGCAGTAAATGATGTGTGTGGAGGTGCAGGTGAATTTGCAACGGATATGGAAGGATCCATTGGGGCCTTGGAGAGAGGTGAGGGGGGAGGTGTGGCCGCAAGTTTTGCACTTCTTGCAGTTGCAGGGGAAAGTGCCGGGAGTGTAGGTTGGATTGGTGAGGGGTATGGACCTGACAAGGGAGTCGCGGAGGGAGTGGTCTCTCCGGAACGCTGATAGGGGTGGGGAGGGAAATATATCCCTGGTGGTGGGGTCTGTTTGGAGGTGGCGGAAATGACGGAGGATGATCGATGTATCCAGAGGTTGATGGGGTGGAAGGTGAGGACCAGTGGGGTTCTGTCCTGCTGGCGATTGGAGGGGTTCAAGGGCAGAGGTGCGGGAAGTGGAGGAGATGCAATGGAGAGCATCGTCGACCACGTCAGAGGGGAAATTGCAGTCTTTGAAGAAGGAGGCCATCAGGGTTGTACTGAAAATAAGTCATGATTTGGAGGAGCCAGTGTTGGACTGAGGTGGGAAAAGTTAAAAATCACACCACACCAAGTTATGGTCCAACATGTTTATTTGGAGGCATTAGCTTTCAAGATGCTGCAGAAGAAGCAGCACTCTGAAAGCTAATGCCTCCAAATAAACATGTTGGACTATAGCCTATTGTCGTGCGATTTTTAACTCTGAAAATAAGTGACAAGTAAAATTGAAGTTAAGTTAAACTAAAAGGCAAATTATTTTAAAGTCAAAGACACACCCAGTCTGACTTGCCTTCTATATATCAAAATAGAGCTTCATTAATTTCATTGCTTTGTGGGGGAGCTTTTTTTCTGTACTTTCCCTCTGGATGAGCTTGAGAAAAATAAACAAACTCCTTTGAAATTTGACTTTTGATCAGTTTTATTAGACTCATCTGTCAGCCACCTGCAGAATGAACTAGGAAACTGGCATTATTGATTTCTTTTTTAGAAAACCACATCCTATTCTGGTCTGCATGGAGTTAATGTATTCTGGTCTCAGTTATTTCAGAATTATTCAGGATACCCAAGCTGCTAAGCTGTGAAAAGTTTCATTTGATTCATGAACGTAATGAACTTCTTAGGGAGAGGGTGAAGTGTTCCCCTCCTTTGTGTGGCAAATATAACAGATAAGTAGACTAAATATCACATATTAAAAATCAAATTCTTGATGTTGACAAAATGTTAAGATTTCCTTTCAAGCTTTAGAATCTTTAGAAACTTTAGAATCTCACCTTCAAATGACAATCATGAATTTGTACCTCATAATTGTCCAACTCACCCTTTTAATATCACATTTCCCATTCTCTCCACCAGTGAGAACTACACTGTGAAAAGCAAGACAGGTTTCTAGCAGCAGCAGCTCTTTGAATGCTTTAAACATCATGCAACTAAACTGTTTCTTCTGCACAACATCCTGCATACTCCATGGTCACCACCTTTGTTGTTCTGCATGCAAGGAAAGCCATGCATTTTCACAGGATCGTGTTTACACAGAGATGGACACATGCATTTTATAGCATTAGTTTACTTTCTCTGTCTCCTTGTGAGGACTAACATCTGTGAGCACTTTCAGTCCCTGTGGGTGGTATAGCTGTCAAGATCTTGTGCCCTAAAAAAGCAGAGTTACAGGCTGTCAGTCTCTCCTTGTTTTTCTTAGTACAGATGTAGAAATGGGCAGCTTGAGGCAGAGGGGAGCAATGAACAGTAGATGCATCAGACAAGGAGTGGACATATAACTACATAGGAACGATGCCATATCAATATCAGAGCTGCAGTCAGCATCTTACGTGGAAAGCACTTTGCCTGTGCTTCAACAAATAGGTGTGAAAGTCAAAGGGGAGTAATCCTTAATGAGATGCAGGTTAAACTTTCTTAGGCAGTCTGCTGTGAACAGGATTGTCCACCTCACCACCACTGCATCCACCAAAGCCTCCATATCTCAGCTAGTGAAGTGGGGAACAAGCTTACCTTTCTTTTGGACCTTGTCTGTGGTAGTTAGGGTTGAGCACCACACAATGTGAGGTGCAGTCCCTTACTTGCAGTTTCTAACGTGGTGTGCAGCTGGGCTTTAAATATAGTGACAGCGGCCTGGACGTCAGAAGGCCCTGGAAGTAATGAGAACCTCATAACTTGCTCACCATGAAATTCTCTGAAAAGCACACACTGCATCTCATTTATAACAATTAATGAGGAAAAAAGCAGAAGATTGCAAAAGGATTGAAAGAGGGGTTGGCACAGTGGCTCAGTGGTTGGTACTGCTGCCTCACAGCGCCAGGGATCCGGAATCAATTCCTGCCTTGGGCAACCGACTGTGTGGAGTTTGCAAATTCTCCTTGAGTCTGCCTGGGTTTCCTCCAGGTGTTCCAGTTTCCTCCCACAATCCAAAGATGTGCAGGTCAGATGAATTGGTCACGCTAAATTGCCCATAGTGTTAGATGCATTAGGAGAAAGTGAGGACTGCAGATGCTGGAGATCAGAGCTGAAAATGTGTTGCTAGAAAAGTGCAGCAGGTCAGGCAGCATTCAAGGAGCAGGAGAATCAATGTTTCGGGCATGAGCCCTTCTTCATTAGTCAGGAGTTAATATAGGGTAGGGAATGGGTCTGGGGGTTACTCCTCAGAGTGTCAGTGTGGATTGTTGGGTCGAAGGGCCTGTTTCCATACTGTAGGGGGAATCTAGTATAAATCCATCAATGCATGACAGACCAAACTCACTTGACACCACATTTTGATTGCAAATGTGAAAATCCAACTTCTTGTTATTATTCTGAGTATTAGACTCAGGCATAAAGCATAGACAGTTTTGAATTTTAATTACATTCCTAACTGGAGCCATAATTTTGTTTTATCTTTTAAAACATTTGAAAATCACTTCCAAGCCCCATGAACATTGATAACCAAGAATGAGAGATCTAAAAACTTTATAAATAAATTCAAGAATTTGTCAGTAGACATCGACCATCACAGCATTCGGATTATTGAACTAAAGGCTTTACATTTGAAAGATTATGGTTTTAACCCTTCAGGCCTTTTATTTTTCAAGATAAAATACTTGACATTAGAAGACATGGAAGTTGCCTCTCATCAGATTGCAAGTGCTTCCATGTAAAATCACCATCAAGCCTCAGTGTGATTGTTTGAAAATGGAGTTGGTAAATTGAATGGACAACATTACTGATGAACAGAGCAATTTACTGCAATTGAGATCTATGATGCGCAGGTAATGTTTTGCATTAGTGGCTTCTGGGAATAAAAAAACAAAGTTTCTTTTGGAGGAATAAATTAAATAATAATAAAACCTGTCCTACACAATTTTTTTTTTAATTTGGGATAATCTTGAAAACACAAACAGGACTTTTTTAATGAAAAAGAAAATGTAATCTCAAATAACAAACAAACAAAAAAAAACTTAATCAGTTAGGAATGTTAGAAAAATATATTGAGATAACGTTGTTATGGGCAGTCAAGTTTCTGCAAGGCTCTCAAGACTTTTTAAAAATGATCATGAATATATAAAACCAAAAGTGAATTAGTCACTGGGGATAGGAGAAGAAAAAGCTGCAAATGGTAATTAGAAATAATATCCTGACTGCAATTTGAATTCTACTGAGTTTCAGCAAAGTGCAGATCGAACTAATAAATTAATTCTTTTCCCCCGGAAATGCTTGAATCCCTGCCAATGGACTTTTTCTTTAAAAAAAGATACAGAGGAGATAAGTGAAGATTTTGAAATAGACTAACATTTGACATTTTGATAAGATCACCTTAACATCTAAGAATGGTTTGTATCACAGGCACATGCTGTATGACATCAGTCTACCACTGAGAGTACGCAAATGTGATTTGTTGCATAAGTAGTAACTAACATGTGGAAATATACAATGAAGTTGCACTGAGGAATGTTTCATGCATGCTCAGGTTCTTGACAAACAGAACAATGTCAAATGGCAAATGCATTTAGTTGAGTGAGATGATTTTTTTAAGTCATCAAACTCCACAGAGAAAATGATTTTATGTAAAGATTACATTAAGACAAAACTAAATATATTGTTAACGGTCAGAGAATCATCTGTGGAAACAGGCCATTTGGCCCAACAAGTCCACACCCACCCAGCCCCATTCCCCTACCCTATTACTCTACATTTACCCCTGACCAATGCATCTAACCTACACATCCCCGAACACTATGGGCAATTTAGCATGGCCAATTCACCTAACCTGCACATCTTTGGACTTTAGGAGGAGCATCTGGAGGAAACCCACACAGACATGGGGAGAATGTGAAAATTCCACACAGACAGTCGTCCAAGGCTGGAATCAGTCATGGATCCCTAAGCCAGATTAGGTTGTATCAAAGGAAGGCAAGGACAAATTGAATTTGCAAGAATTATTCACAAAACAGATACAGGTGTAGGGAGAGTTGAAGTGTCTTTAAAGTCCACAAATGATCTGTTTCTGTAATATTATTAATTGAGGAGATCTGCAGGTGGTGAGTGTCAATCTATACGTAAACTTAGAAAGGGGTAGAATCGTCAGAAGCCAATTATGAGAAGCCAGTGAGGATATGTCTTCAAATGTTGATTACAAGTCAAGTAATAAGAATAGATATCAATATAGAGGATTTGCTAAAGATGCAAATACACCAATATGTCACCAAATTTGAGTATTACACAACACCTTTATCCAAACAGTTGATACAATTGAGAGCTTATATTAAAACCAGTCTCAAAAACATTGATTCTGAAAAATCAGGCAATAAAGATGGGCCTAGCAAATTTGAGGTCAGAAAGGCAGATCAGATATGATTTAGAATTAAATTTTTACATCAAATACGACATGAATTTTCATGTGCTTGGTAGTTGTTCTGATAGCAATTTTAAAATATTATACTGTACAAAATAGCAATGAAACGAGTAACAGGTGGTTAGGCTATTACATAGTCGAGGTCATAACACCTCAGTACTGATGTACAAACACTTCAGTGGGGTGTGGGACCTAGTGGCAGTAGGAAGAGTACTGAGGATTGAGATTTGCATTGCTGCTTTGAGAAGAATAATTAGTATATAACATAAATTGAGAATTCTGGGACTAACTGGACAGAGGAGTGGGTGGAGAGGTGGCAGGACAGAGTTTGATACCTCAAAACTGATGCACAATGAGAACTATCTTATTTCCATACAGCGAGCTTCAAATGAGGTGCTGGTGCCTTAAATGATGAATAACTATATTCCCCAATGGCTGGGATTTGACAAGCATAATGAAATAGTAGCAAACCAAGTGCTCTGGTCAAGTGTCTACTTAGTTGATCTGCACTGATCCAATCCCCTCCCACCCCAACAACTTAGCACGAGGTGATTTTAATTGTGCTAGTGTAAATTTGTCAATTTAGTTGTTATAGTCAAAGTGAAGTAACTTAGTTACCAGTCCTTTTACTTTGACAGCCATTCAAGGCACTGGCTTCTTGTGAGAAAATAGCATTGTTTGAGGGTTAAAGTTCCCTGAAAACACTGGAGACAGCAAAACTCCACTGAGGCTGTTGAACATGAAATTGTACATGAAGGTGTTGGGTAAATTTAAAGATCCAATTATTTTAAAGATGTCACCACACAGTCAGCAAGTCATCCTGCTGATTTAAAAATGATATTTGTATATCAGACTATGAAGCTTAATTGAATAAAGATTACATAAAGTTGTCTGAATTAACCATGCAGAAACCATATGAGCATGATGACACAGTGTAACTAGCAAAACATGCATAGTGCTAGATTGCTCTCACAAAGAGCTTGTACAGACAGAAATGACCAAATCCCTCCTTCTGTGTTCCAAACCTCTTGAGTATAATTTAATCTGTATATATATTCCAGTATTCACAGCAATGGCCATCAATCTGGATTTTGTAGTTGAGCTCATTAAACAGAAAAGAGGAGCAGGAACATGTTTGTTCCCAAGATAGAAGCTGGGAGGTTAACTGTTGAATTCCAAACACTACCAGCAGTAATTGACAGGACTTCTTATGAAGATCATGGCATTACTGTTGCAAACAAGATGGGAATATATTGATGCATGTGATTGGAAGATCTGATCATTGTATACTCAAAATGAATATTTGAATATAAATTGGGTAAAATATAAATATCTCCAAATTAAGGATTTAAGAATCTGGAGAGAACAGTTGATTGACCACATCCCAAATAATACCTTGAGTCATAAAATCATAAAGCTATACAGCAACAAAACAGGCCCTTCGGTCCAACCAGTCCATGCCAACCATAGTCCCAAACTAAACTAGTTGCATCTGCCTGCTCCTGCCCCATATCCCTCCAAACCTTTCCTATTCATGTACATATCCAAATGTCTTTCAAACATTATAATTGTATCCACATCCACCATTTCCTCTGTAAGTTCGTTCCACACACAAACCATCCTGTCAGTAAAAATCTTCGCCCATCTTTTTTTTTTAAATCTCTCTCCTCTCACCTTAAAATGTGCCCCTTAGTCTTGAAATCCCCCAATCTAGGGGAGAGACCATTAGTGCTATCTGTACCCCTCATTATTTTACAAACTTCTAAAAGGCTGCCTCTCAACCTGCTACACACAAGAATTTATCAAACAATATTGGTCATCAATCCATTTTTAGATGTTTAGAATTTTTCAAGGTGACATTTTAATTAGTGAAAACATCTGATTGACAGTCGGTTCACTTTGCACACTATAAAAATTGGTGAAGCATTTTTAAAAGATCATCAAAATGACGAATCAGTAACTTGATTAGTTGGGACATTATTTCTGTCATTGGATTATGTTCCCCTGCTCCAAACAACAGAAATTATAGGCTTTGGACTAGAGGACAAAAAACTATACAGAGGTGAAATTTATGCATACCTGATTTCTCCATCATCCATTCACTGCATTTGCAGAGACACAACTCACTTTACTGAAAGTAGTTGTGTGGAGTGAAGGCTGCAGGAGCGGAGGAGGAGAAAAGGTGCAGGCTGGGTATATGTTGGAGTCCTCACTTCGTGCAACTGTTCCCCTTATAATTACAACATGTCAATTTTCTTTTCCCCATAGCTTTTATCTACCTTTGAACAGCAAAAAAAAACTGTCTAAATATTTATCTCATTGCTGTTTGTGAAAATTGGCTACTGTATTTGCCTATTTTACAACAGTTATTATAATTCAAATGTACTTCATTGGAAGTGAAGGGCTTTAAAACATAATGAAGATTATATCAGTTCCATTTTAATGCACTTTCAGAGGTTCTTCAATGGATATTAAAGAGTGGTCATCGATTTTCTCAAGAGCAGTGAAAGACCTTAACTGCACTTATAGACATTGAAGAAATACTCAGTAAAATTCTGCAGTAGTTGCTACCTCTTCTAATACATGGCCTCTGGCATTAGAGTTGCCCTTCAGTTAGCAGCCCACACTCAGTACAATTCTAAAGCGACATGTTACCTGCAACAATAATACCAGATGTCATTTCAGAAAAGGCAATAACTTGATCATAAAACTTGCAGGTAGAATTCAAAGTTATATTTAAGCTGAGTCAATGGGTTAAAGACAGAGAGACTTTTGAATATCAATTAACTTCAATTATGAAGTCTAATAATTATGTAAAAGAGTTTCATTACAGAGCAAAACCTGATAGCAGCTATTCACTTACCAATAACGCCAACAATTGCAAGGATTGTGTAGAATACCTTTGTTATAGTATGAAATGTTTCAATCATTTTCTGCATGAAGCAATCTATCCCTTGTGCTGTTGACAATTTCTTACGGTCAAGTTCAAGTTGATTCGGCACCAGAACCCTTCATTTATACGATTGAGAATCCCCATTGGGACAGACAGCTTGCAACACATTCAAATTAGTTCTGTTGCCTTAAGAAACTCATTACGATAACCTAGTTTAGTCTCTGATGTATTAAAATCTATTTGAATAAGCATGACTTTAATTTAGAAAAAATAAATTCATGCTGACTGTAATTCTTAACTTTTGTTAACTTTATAGTTACATTTCATATCATTGTCTCAGCGTTACTGTATTCTGGAAAGTTTCTGAACCTCTCACTATAACAATGACAATTAAAATTCTTAATTTGTGTGTGAGTAAGTGCCGAAGAGAATTGTCCATTTTTTACATAACTGGGCTGATGGAGGAGTTAGTTAGCTAATACAAATTCTGTTGTTTAATGTAGCTTTGTCATAACCACGACTTTTTTCTACAAATATATGCTTTGTAACTTGTTCCCCACATTAGGTCTCAAAGCACATCACATGCCATAGCACCAGAATTCAAGGCAAGAAACTGAATTGGCACTGCCCTTCAACTCAGGAGGCATTCAAAGCCAGATATCAATTCAAAAATCACCTTTCATTATTTCTTTCCAAGATAAATCAGCAGTCAACAAATTAACACAATGTAGTTTAAACATATGTTCAAGGACATTCAATAGGGATGTGTATAAGAGATCCTTAACTTACATTAGAGATAATGGGAACTTACTCGAATTGAAAAGCAACTTATGTGGTCCATAAGGAACAGGAACAGGAGTAGGCTATTCAGTCCATTGAGTCTGCTCCATCATTCGATGAGATCATGACTATGATAGTCTTTGGTTCCACTTTCCTACCTTTATCCTACAAGCCTTTATTTCTTTACTGATTAAAATTATCTCTAAGCTTTGAATATACTTAATGACCCAGCCGCTATAGCCCTCTGTGGTAAAGAATTCCACAGATTCACAGTGTTCTGAGAAGAAATTCCTTCTCTTCAGTCTTAAATTTGTGATCCTATTCTGAGATTATTCGTTTGGCCATAGACTACAAAGGGAAACCAATCTTTCCACATTTACCACGTCAAGTACCCTAAGAATCTTGTAAATTTCAATAAGGTCACTTCTCATTCTTTTTTATTTCAACAGGCCCAATCAACACAACCTCTGCTCACAAGATAGTCCTTCCATTTTTGCTGTCAATGTAGAGATATGGAATATTGATAACTTCTTATATCCCTAGTCTCCTGTTAATGAAGCCAAATTGCTGACAGCTGTCAATGGTGATAAATGTCGAAATGTCTGAGTCCCAACACTTTAGACTGGAACTGAAGTTGTTGAGAAATAGTCACAGTTCACAACTTTAAGTTTTTAACCAGGTAGTCAACAATGCTGGTATTTGAAAATGATCAGGTTCCCAGGGACTTAAAGAGAGACTGCAGATTCTATAGTGTGACTTATCTTTACAGTGTGACAGCTATCTCTGTAAAATAGAACTTTGAAATCCCAAGCAGATTGCTAGGCATCCATTAACATAGGATCCCTAGTCTTCATGGTAAAGCAATAATTTCTTATTTACCTGAAATTTGCTTGGTAGCCTCTCCAAAGTGATCTGATTTTTATTACAGCACATGTTAAATAGTTAGTTTCATTTCTAAGAAATATATACTGAAACTCTTTCCAGTCTAGAAAATATCCAAATAATCAAAACCTTCCAGTATTTTTCAGTTAATCCACAAAACGTTAATGTGAACAAAACCCACTGAGCAAACTATAGCATCTTTTAAAAATCCACTATATACTGATACAGAATAAACTTGAGTGTGTATTATATGGTAAAATTATAGGAATGCTGCTTTTCCAAAGAGATTTAAGAACTTATATTTAGATGTTAATTAATGCAGTCAGGTACAAAATGTAATATAAATTCGAGCCTTTTCAGCGTACGATCAGAATATGAAGGGGAGAGGTTTGTTCCACATCTATACAAAGTCCTGATTAGATGACATTTAGAGTGCTGTGTACTGTTCTCGGCATTGTTCCTCAGATTAGATCAGCTGATCTTGGAAATATTGGAAAGCAGATTCACCAGGTTCCCAATGTTGGGTTAGAAGGAGAGATTATATAAATACAATGGCTATTCCCTAAAATACGAATGGTTGAAATAAAGAGTTAATTTTGTCATTTGAACTTTGTAAGAATTCACAAAATAGTTGGAGGAAAACTGCTTATACATTGAGAAATACACTGTGTCAATGATTTAACTGTTAATGTAAACATTGTGTAGGAAGAATAGTCTGAACTGAAGACCAAGAGAGAAGATCGCTCAATACCTGGCAACATATGGTTTTTAAACAGGACTGCAGGTCTGAACATAGTGTAAAAAAGGAGTTGGAATTACTTTACCATTTCTATATCCAAGTAACAAGAACCTAACAAGTTCTAATGGAATTGGGACAAACGAAGCCAGAATTAAAGGACTAACTGGACCATGATAGCAGAAGTCCCTTCTATTGTCACCCCAAACATGAATGATGATGGTTGTGAGACAGGCACCTGTCAGAAGCAACTGATGACAGGGATAAGAAATACCCATCTATGATAATCTGCAAGAATTGAGTACAAAAGCAGAGATGAGGGGTAGTAGAAAGAAATCAAGGCATACCCAGGAGAGAAACACAACAAACTTTCGAAGCAAAGAGGTTGGATGCAATAAAGAATGCAGAAGCATCAAAATGACACCAAGAGCCAGCTGACTTTGAAAGAAACAAGCCTTTGAAAGCAGAACAATGTGGGAAACAAAAAGGACTTTGGATGAGGATGTCACACAAACAGTAGTCACTGCCACTACCTAAAGAAGCTTAGGAACATTGAGGATCCACAGCAAGAACAGTGATGGGAGCTCCAGAACTACCAGTTTGAAAGGAACAGAACAGCTTCAATATTGCAAGCAAAGCTCAGCAACTCCAGTCTATATGATTTTAGATACTATAGGACAGATTGCAAATGACATCCCTGTGAGTCAAGCTGTCGAGACAATGTGACATCATAGAAGGTGGTATGAAAAATGCTCTAGTTCCAGCTTTGAAACAGCAGGCAAGCACCAGGTGGCAGAGGAAGAGCTTCAGTGATACCTTCAAAGCCTCACTGGCGAAGTGCGGCATTTCCACAGTCACCTGGGAATCACTGGCCCAAGACCCGTCCAAAGTGGAGGAGGAGCATCCAGGAAGGTGTCAAGCACCTTTAGACTTGCCGTTAGGAAAGCGTGGAAGCCAGACAAAGCAGCGAAAGGTGCATGCTGGCACACCAACACTCCACCCACCCCTTCCCATGACTACCTACTGCTCCAAGTGTAACAGGGCCTGCAGAAGTCACATCAGTCCTTACAGCCACTTATGGACTCACCCTCAGAGTGGAAGAGAGTCATCCTCGTCTGCGAGGGACCACTGATGATGATGGCATTAAAAATGTTTGACACTTGCTTCATTCCAATGAAAAATTTAACGGAGCAAATGAAGTTCAACCAGAAGAAACAGAAACTAAGTGAATCTGAAATGTATTTATAAGTGAGCTTTTGAGTCTTGTGAGTTGTTGTGGCTCTGAATTTTTAAAGAGATGAATTAGTTAGTGACTAACAGCCATTAAATTAATTTAAAGTGCTCTATAAGATCACTTACAGTTGAAGAAAGATCTAACCTTAGAACAGACCGAGCCTGCCAATTACACAAAGCCAACTGAACAGGGTAGGGAAAACTGGACATACTCTAGAAATTTCAATGTTTCAGAAGCAGCCATTTATTAGATAGGCCCATAGATGTGTGGCCCTTCCTTTAGAAAGCCTGCTAAAAGCGCACTAAACTTGCTGAGAGACAAACAGTTTCACCATTTCGATGTGCTTTGTTACGGCGCACAAACAAGCACGTTGGAATGGAAAATTTACAAGATGGGGAGCAATAGGTTATCCAAGAGAAAAGAGGTCATTTTGGAGAGACTTACAAATGAGGAGGTACTTTCAAAGATAGAAACCAGTTGCAATTTTTGAATAATGTAAAACGTCATGAAATTGGAATTAAACAAAACTAACCAGCATGCTTCCTAAAAAAAATTATGGATCCTTTTGAGAAATGCTGGTCAGTGATATAAGGTGTAAGAGACTTAAAAGTACAGTTCAGGCTTGATACAGGCCCACAATGTCTGAAGTGTCAGACCATTTGGGATGACACATCAACTTTGAAATTGAGTAAATCCACTTGGAGTAGGAGGGACAGATTTAGAAGGCAAAGAACAGATTATCACACATCTTCACCACAAAGGCAAGAGAATTGCTGAACCATTTGCCACATGGATGATACACTCCTCTGTTACAACACAGGGTAAACTTTCCTGCTTAATTTAAAACCAGCAACACAGGAAAAATTTATCCCACGCAGTAATCTGTGAAAATTTGATAGGCAAAGAATTGGTTAAAGTAAAAATTAACAACTTTATTCCTTAAAGTATAACAGAGAATAATTAACTAACAACTATTTACAATTCCCCCCTCCCTTAACCTATTTTTTATCTTCCCTTCTGTAATACTAGTCCAATAAAACTCCTGTTTATGATTTACAAAACTTCTTATCTCAAAACCAGGCAGCTTTCACTTTCTCTGAATTCTGGTCTTCTTTTCTGCTTCGTAGGGATTACTGCTTCACAGGTTACAGATCAATAAAGATACTTTTAAGAGAGCTATTTTTCAGGCAGTCTTTTTTAACATGGTGGTAGCTTGGCAGTTCTCCTCTCAACTGTTCAATTTTCACTGGTCTTATACCACCAAAGCATCGGACTGTGCATTGGCTTTAGGATTGTCAATGTACTAAATTCAAACTGGATTTGAGTTTGGTATTTTTTGTGGTATAATTTAAACTGATTGGCTTAATTTGACAATCTGGAAATTGCTGTTTCCAGGCAACCAGTGACCCAAGCTACCCCAGAAGCTGGAGCACATGTTTACATCAGAATACTTGGTGCTGTCATTGCTAGCTTTTAACTCTCTTAAAGGTACAGTACACCCATACCTTTGTGACACCTCCATAGAGTTACCACAGACAAATGTAGCCAATGAATGCATGAAGTTTGAAAGGCACAGCAAACAGGACTTATTCTGAATAAAAAATGTGCACATAGTGAAGCAACTATAAAATATTTGGAGTATAATATTCAACAAAAAGATACAACACAAAACATGTTGGGACATACAACTATTTCTTGTTTTGTTGTGAATGAATAATTGATCCGTTAAGATATCTGTTTAAAATGGATGATATTACTACTGGTACATAGAATATGAAAAGACATTCCAGAATTTTAAAAAGATGCTCATTTTCTCAGACATTCATACACTGACACAAAACTTCTAAGTACCATGGCATTAGATACATCTTCCATTGGGCGAAGAGCTGTACTCTTGCAATCCTTGATGGCAATAAAAACAAACAGTTTGCTTCATCTCTGGATTTTTGACAAAGATAGAATCCCATTACACAATTGAGAATGAAGCATTAGCTGCAACATCCGCACATGCAAAAATACATTTTCCCAAATACTTACAGCTTAGCAATTGGAAAAACCATAAACTTTTGAATGTCTTGCTAAACTGTAAACAAATTGACATGGTATCATTGTGAATGCAATGATTTCAATTCAAACAGGTGTGATGACTTGAAAACAGAATATATTCAAGGGAATATTCAAAGAGAAGCAGACATTGTCAAGAACTACTGTTCATCAAGCTACAAAGCAAAGCAAGCACATAAACAGGAGCTAGAATTATGGTTTTCCATTGCAGAAAACACATGGCCAGCTTCTGGAAGAAATAATTGTTGATTTCCAAGCAGCTCAGTTAAAAAGATGCAGATTGCACGCACATCAGAGCATACTGCCAAGATGGCTGGCCTGACAAGATGTTTGAAACATAATGATAATCATGGTCAGGTAAGATGGGATGAACTACATCATCACTTGTTCAACACCCTTGGTTGACACCAATAAAGACTTGGGTTTTTTTTGCAGAAGACCATTTCTCAGACCAAGTTTCAAGCTCATTTAACTTTGCTCGCTGTGGACAATATGGAGCAAATTAGCAAGGTTTGCCTGCAGCGTATGAGATAGACAACGTTGGCTGAGTCACATGAGTACTTGTCATGTACATGGTGGGAGGAGTCTCCACGCATAATGGTGGTATCCATGTCGACATTCTGACATGTCTTGCAATGTCTACCGTGACAAGGTTGTATGAAGTTGTCCTGAAAGCCGGGCAGTTTGCTATGAACAATGACTTGTTTGAGGCTTGGTGGTTGTTTAAAGGCAAGAAGTGGAGGTGTGGAGAAGGTCTTGACGAGGTGCTCGTCCTCATTGATAATGAGTTGCAGGCTGTGAAGAACATGGCATAGTTTTTTGGCTCCAGGGAAGTACTGGACAACGGAGGGTACCCTGTCAGTTGCAGCTTGTGTCTGTCTCCTGAGGAGGTCATTGTGTTCCTCACTGTGGCATGTCAGAACTGGTGGTCGATGAGTTGAGCATCGTACCCCATTCTTATGAGGGCACCCTTAAGTACTTCCAGGTGCCCATCACGTTCCTCCTCATCTGAACAGATCCTTTGTATGCAAAGGGCTTCTCCATAAGAGATGGCTGTTTTAATATATTTCGGGTGGAAGCTGGAGAAGTGTAGCATCGTGAGGTTATCCATGGGTTTGCAGTAGAGTGAGGTGCTGAGGTGCCCATCCTTGATGAAGATGCATGTGTCCAAGAATGAGATTGATAGTAGAGAGTAGTCCATGGTGAGTTTGATGGTGGGATGAAACTCATTGATATCACTGTGTAGTTATTTCAGTGACTCCTCGCCATGAGTCCAGGGGAAGAAAATGTCATCAACGTACCTGGTATATAGTGTTGGTTAGAGGTTCTTGATAGAGACGAAGTCCTGTTCGAATCTGTGCACAAAAATGTTGGCATATTGGGGTGCAAATTTGGTCCCCATGGCTGTTCCATATGTCTGGATGAAGAACTGGTGGTCAAAGGTGAAGATGTTGTGATTGAGGATAAAGCGGATAAGTTGTAGGACGGTGCTCAGAGATTGGCAGTTCTTGGTGTTGAGTACTGAGGCTGTTGCCGCACTGCCGTCATTGTGGGGGATGCTGGTATAGAGTGCTGAAACATACATTGTGACGAGAAATGTTCCCAGTTTGACTGATCTGTGTGTGTTGAGTTTCTATAAGAAATCTGTAGTGTTGTGACAGAAGCTGGGGTCAAGGTACCTTCAACATAGTCAGAGAGGTTCTCACACAAAGTCCCATTACCTGAAACAATGGGACGTCCTGGTGTATTGGCTTTGTGTATTTTTGGAAGGCAGTAGAAGTCGCCTACACAAGGAATATGTGGGATGAGGGGGCGTAGGGAACTCTGAATGACTGGATCCAAAGTCCTGATCAATGTGTTTAGTTCACAGGTACGCTCCAAATCAGAGCAGCTGAAGACATGGCTGCAGGGCTGGTGTAAGAGGGAGGGCTTCAGATATGTGTATCATTGTGATACCATCTGGGGAAGATGGAACCTGTACAAGAAGGACGGGTTGCACCTGAACTGGAGGGGCATTTATATCCTGGGCAGGAGGTTTGCTAAAGCTCTTTGGGAGGATTTAAACTAGATCGGCAGGGAACCTGAGCTACAGATCAGGTGATGCAGTAGGCAGTGAACAGCCAGATACAACATGCACAGAGTCAATGAGGAGGGGTTAGCACTTGATAGGGAAAAGATACAGTCAGTGTGATGGATTGAAGTGTGTCTATTTTAATGCAAGGAATATCAGGATTAAGGATGACGAACTCAAAGCATGGATCAGCACTTGGATCTATGATGTTGTGGCCATAGAGAGACTTGGATATTACTGGAGCAGGCATGGTTGTTGGATGTTCCAGGGTTTAGATGTTTCGAAAGCAATAGGGGGGAAGGTAAAAGAGTTGGAGGAGTGGCATTGCGAATTAGGGATAATATCACAGCAACAGAAAAGAGATCGTCGAGGGGGGTTTATTTACAAAGTTACTATGAGCGAAAGTCAGAAACAGGAAAGGATCAGTCACTTTATTGAATGTTTTCTACAGGCCCCCCAATAGCAACAGAGACACAGAGGAGCAGATTGGGAGGCAGAAGTAATAGGATCGTTATCATGGGTGATTTTTAACTTCGCCTAATATTGATTGGTATCTACTTATTTAAAAAGTTTGGATGGAACAGTTTTTGTCAGATGTGTCCAGGAAGAGTTCTTGACACAATATATAGATAGGCTGACTAGAGGGGAAGTCATACTGGATTTCCTGCTTGACAACGAACCATGCCAGGTGTCAAATCTCTTGGTGGGAGAGCATTTCAGTGACAGTGATCACAACTCCATTACCTTTACTATGCTTATGGAAAGGGATAGGAGCATATAGTATGGGAAATTATTTATTTGGGGGAGGGGGAATTGCAATGTTGTTAGGCAGGAACTGGGGCTCCTAGACTGGGAACAGGTCTTCTCAGGGAAATGTTTGGCTGAAATGTGGAGGTTGTTTATGAACCACCTGCCAATAGTGCTGGACAGGTTTGTCCCACTGAGGCAAGGAAGGGATGGTAGGTTGAAAGAGCTTTGAGTGACAAGGAATGTGGAACATCTAGTCGAGAGGAAGAAGGAAGCTTACTTAAGGTTGAGGAGACAAGGATCAGACAGGGCTTTAGAGGGTTACAAAGTAGCCAGGGAGGAACTGAAGAATGAACTTAGGAGAGCTAGAAAGGGCCTGAGAAAGCTTTAGCAGGTAGGATTAAGGAAAACCCTAAGGGGTTCTACGCTTATGTGAGGAACAAGAAGATGGCCAGTGTGAGGGTAGGGCCGATCAGAGATAGTGGAGGAAACTTGTGCCTAGTGTATGAGGAAGTAGGGTAGGTTCTTAATGAATACTTTGTTTCATTATTCAGTAGTGAGAGGGACCTTGATATTTCTGAGGACAGTGTGAAACAAACTGATATGCTAGAACAGGTTGATGTTTGCAAGGAGTATGTGCTGAAAATTTTTAAAGATAGATAAACTCCATGGGCCAGAAGGGATATACCTTAGGGTACTGCAGGAAGTGAGAGAAGAGATGGCTGCACCCTTGGTGATGATCTTTGCGTCCTCACTGAAGTAATGCCAGATGATTGGAGGGTGGCAAATGTTATTCCATTCTTCAAGAAAGGGAATAGGGATAATCCTGGGAATGATAGACCAGTCAGTTTTACATCTGTCGTGTGCAAAGTATTGACGAGGATTCTGAGACAGGATTTATGCTTATTTGGAAAACCATAGTTTGATTAGAGATAGTCAGCATGGCTTTGTAATGGGCAGGTCATGCCTCACAAACCTTATTGAATTCTTTAAGGATGTAACAAAACACTTTGATGAAAGTAGAGCAGTGGATGTGGTGTATATGGATTTTAGCAAGGCGCTTGACAAAGTTCCCCATGGTAGGCTCATTCACAAAGTAAGGAGGCATGGGATACAGGGAAACCTGTCTGTCTAGATACAGAATTGGCTGGCCCATAGAAGACAGAGGGTGGTAGCCTCTGTATTCAGCCTGGAGCTTGGTCACCGGTGATGTACCACTGGGATTGGTTCTAGAACCTCTTCTCTTTGTGATTTTTATAAATGACTTGGATGAAGAAGTGGAAGGGTGGGTTAGTAAGTTTGCTGATGACACAAAGGTTGGTGGAGTTGTGGATAGTGTGGAAGGCTGTTGCAGGTTGCAACGAGACATTGACAGGATGCAGAGCTGGGCTAATAACTGGCAGATGGAAGTTAACCTGGAAAAGTGTGAAGTCATTCACTTTGGAAGGTCGAATTTGAATGCAGAATGTGGGTTAAAGGCAGGATTCTTGGCAGTGTGGAACAACAGAGGGATCTTGGGGTCCATGTCCATAAATCTCTCAAAGTTGCCACCCAGGTTATAGGGCTGTTAAGAAGACATATGCTGTGTTGGCTTTCATTTGCAGGGGGATTGAATTTAAGAGCTGTGAGGTTATGCTGCAGCTTTATGGAGCCCTGGTTAGACCACGCTTGGAATATTATGTTCAGTTTTGGTCGCCTCATTATAGAAAAGATGTGGAAGCTTTAGAAAGGATGCAGAGGAGATTTACCAGGATGCTGCCTTGTTGAAGGGCATGTCTTATGAAGAAAGGTTGATGGAGCTAGGGTTTTTCTCATTGGAGCGAAGAAGGATGAGAGGTGGTTTGGTAGAAGTGTGCAAGATGATGAGAGGCATGGATAGAGTCGATAGCCAGAAGATTTTTTCGCATTGCGGAAATGTCTATGATGAGGGTGCATAATTTTAAGGTAGCTGAAGGAAGGTTTAGGGGATATGTCAGAGGTAGGTTCATTACACAGAGTGTGGTGGATGCATGGAATGCCCTGCCAACAGTGATAGTAGAGTCAGATACATTAAGGACACTTAAGCAACTCTTGGATAGGCACAATGAAGGGTATGTAGGATAGTCTGATCTTAGAGTAGAATAGAAGGCCTGCACAACATCGAGGGCCAGAGGGCCTGTACCGTGCTGTACTATTCTATGTTCTAAATATTGGAGCAAAAGACCAAAACCATATAAAATTGTACAAAGAGAATGAAATAAGTAAATAATTAAAAATATATAATCACAGATATTGGCAAAGACCTTCTCTACTTTACTATCAGGACAGAAGGTGTTGATCGTAGATCAACAATGTGAAGGTATGATTATCAACAAAATAGAACAACAATGAACATAGCTTGTCTGAAAATGTTGAATTTTCAAAAGAAACAGGAGAGTGTTGATATTCCTGGAAACCACAAGAGGGCATTCATGTAACTATTATCAGGATTGAGAGGTTGAGATAATCACTACAGTAAATTTCTCAAAGAATGCCGGTGGCTTCCAAAAATCATAACAGGCCATCACTTTAGATGAACACCAATAAGATCAATATCAGGAAGAGTGGTGAAATGACCAGAGATACTCCGCCCTGAGAAAATAAAACTTTGTGGGAAGGTGGTGGGTGTTATGAATCAGACCAAGCCCCTTCAAACTATTCAGAAGATAGTCTAGACCTTAATGTTTTTGTATTTGAAAGGTAAATGTAAAGTGTTGCATTCCAGGTGCAATTGGATTTGTCAAACTGCTGGATTTAAAGCAAAACACTTTATTCATCTACTATATTTAAAATACAACAAAAGAAAGAATGAGTTAGAACAACTCTACACTAATAACCGAACAAAATATACAGTAACTACTACAAATATATTGTTCCAATATAGCAATATCCCATAAACACAATCTTGGAAAAAGGCATGTTCAAAAAACAGATTGTCCAACCTGCAGTTCTCCAATCCAGGAGGAAAGATTATCAAAAAACAGTTCTGAGAGAGAGAGAGAGAGAGAGAGAGAGAACTCCACCTTTCAGCTGTTGCAAAGAGAGATGCAGCAGCTTTTCACAACTCCAGCAGCTTCTGCTGAATGCTAAACTAACAATCCTGGCTCTGTGAGTAGAAGTTTGACCCCACCCATTCAGGCTGCTTCTATTGTTCCAACATTTTTAAAAAAACCACCCAAGTCTTCACAAGTTGTTTATCTTCCCAGACTGCTTGCATCTCTGCCTTAAAACCCCTCTTCAAAAAATAAAACCAGGACAAACTAAACTTAAAGCTACAATATCGTCACAGTGGGAGTGTAAATAGTTTAATTTTATTTTGGAATTTACATTTGGAGAGAAATGTGAAGTAAGTGGATAATATGAACCTGTCAGTGGTTTAACCAACGATGAGAGCAATAGTCTGAACTAGAGACTAAGAGTAAAGCAATGATCTATACCTGGAAAAGCATCATGTCTTGGAGGTGCCGGTGTTGGACTGGGGTGGACAAAGTTAAGAATCACACAACACCAGGTTATAGTCCAACGGGTTTATTTGGAAGCACTGGCTTTCGGAGCGCCACTTCATCATTCTAAATAGGACTGTAGTAATATGTAGAGAGTTTTAAATAAAGAGTTAGAAATACTTGCCATGTCCAAACTGCTGGTAGAGCAGAGCAGACAAACTCCACAAACCCAACATCCTATGAATCAAGTCAAATATAAATGGATTGGGTCATCGTAGCAGAAGTTCTTCCATGGTCACTCGGAACTCAACGTTGTTGATATGGGAGTCCAAGAAGAGGGACATAGCCTTAAAATCACTTAAAAAATTACTGCTAACATTGTGTAATTACTGCTAATACAATGGAGTGAGAAAACAGAGTGCATATTGTGTGGCCACTTGATGTGTCAGATCCACACACCCCACCAACCCAACCTCCACTCCCAGCACCTTCCCCTGCAACTGCAAAAAATGCAAAACTTGCACCCACACCTCCCCCCTCACTTCCCTCCAAGGCCCCAAGGCATCCTTCAATATCCATCAGAAATTCACCTGCACCTCCACACACATCATTTACTGCATCCGCTGCACCCGATGTGGCCTCCTATACATTGGGAGACAGGCCGCCTATTTGCGGAACGTTTCAGAGAACACCTCTGGGACACCCGCACCAACCAACCCAACCGCCCCATGGCTGAACATTTTAACTCCCCCTCCCACTCCACCAAGGACATGCAGGTCCTTGGCCTCCTCCATCGCCAGACCATGGCAACACGACGCCTGGAGGAAGAGCGACTCATCTTCCGCCTAGGAACCCTCCAGCCACAGGGGATGAATACGGATTTCTCCAGCTTCCTCATTTCCCCTCCCCCCACCTTTTCTCAGTCCCAGCCCTCAGACTCAGCACCGCCTTCTTGACCTGCAATCTTCTCCCTGACCTCTCCGCCCCCACCCCCTCTCTGGCCTATCACCCTCACCTTAGCCTCCTTCCACCTATCGCATTCCCAATGCCCCTCCCCCAAGTCCCTCCTCCCTACCTTTTATCTTAGCCTGCTTGGCACACCCTCCTCATTCCTGAAGAAGGGCTTATGCCCAAAACGTCGATTCTCCTTCTCCTTTGATGCTGCCTGACCTGCTGCGCTTTTCCAGCAACACATTTTTAAGCTCTGATCTCCAGCATCTGCAGTCCTCACTTTCTCCCTCTTACTTTTCTAGCCCAGATTAGAGGTCACGGAAATAGGACACTAATTGTTTCTCCCTCCATTGATGCTATGTAACCTGTTGAGCACTTTCAGCACCTTCTGTCTTTGGACAAGGCCTTTATAGCTTTTAGAGCAGGGCAACAATGCATACAAGTAACTTTGACCTCCTGTAATGTGCAAGCCACAGTCCACTGGATGGAATGTTCTAGGGTTTTGCTGCGTAACACTATTGACACATCCCTGAAAACTATAATTACCTTTTAAAAAACAGAAAATCCTACATGCAAAATCATCTTTAGATATTAAATGTGACAATTGCAATCTGGAAAAGGGAACAGCAACCTCATGGTAATGCTAATGAATTAATAATGGAAACCGGAATTAATGTTTCAGAGACATGCAAACAAATCCAAAAAGGAAGCTGAGGGTATTTCAAATAAATTAAAATAATCTGGAACCAAAATTTTTTCTCAGAATGATAACCAAAGGTACTCGATTATGAAAATCCCAGCTAGTTCATTAATGTCTTTTAGGGAAGTAAATCTGCCACCCCTACCTGGTCTGGCCTACATGTGAGTCCAGGCTGTCACTCATGGGTTAAACTCTCTTCTGAAATGATCTAGTGAGCCACCGTTTGTACAAACTACACAGTAAATTAGATCAAGAATAAACCAATGGGACCACGTGTAATCTACCTAGACACTTACACAACCCAGCCATCAATGCAAACACCTTGTACATGCCGGGTGAAAGTGTGGACTGCAGGTGCTGAAGAGTCAGAGTTGAACAGGGTGGTGCTGGAAAAGCACAGCAGGTCAAGCAGCATCTAAGGAGTAGGAGAGTCAATGTTTCAACATCAGCCCTTCTTCAGGAATGTGTGATAAAGGACTTATGCCCGAAAAATCAACTCTCCTGCTCCTCAGCTGCTGTCTGACCAGCTCTGCTTTTCCAGCACCACACTTTTCGGCCTTGTACATGCTTTCAAATGATACCACAAACATTTTGGAAAGTTCTGCCACAGACTATCTGAGTAAGCCTGGCAATCATACCCAAAGTACTGTACCTTACACCCAATATGCTGAACTCTTCCACTAATTCCACATACGAAGCGATTGTAAGGAGAAATTAGATACTTAACAACAGTGTTCCAGAGTGGACAGAGTGGAAATGTTACCAACATGTTAGCAAAAGAAACAATGGTGGCAAGACAACTTTTATTTCTAAAATGGAACGTGTGATTATGATTCAAAATTGACTACTGGAGAACAGGGTGGAGGCTGGCAAAATTGAGATTTTCAAATGGGAATTTGAAAAACACCTAAAGAGTATAAATTCCAGGTTTTTGGAGACAGGAAATGAGTGGGACTAGTTGAGCTCCTTGTGGCAGTGAGACTTCATGAGTATGGTAGGACAAATGACCATCCTCTGTTTGATCATAATGATTTTAAAAGCATTGTGGGCCATCATCAGAAGCAAAATTATCCTCCAGAACAACCTGCGACCAATTTCTTGCTATATCTCATTCCATTAGTGCCATTAAATATTGTGACAAACTCTAGTTCAGTGAGAAATAGAGGAGGTCATGGCAGGAGCACCATTAGGCATACCAGTAATGAGATACCAACCTGGTGAAGCTAGTGGGACAGTACTGAATTCATGCTAAACACCAGAAGCAATATTGACATAGAAAGAGCTAAGCAATCTCTTTCAAATCTCAATCAGATTTTGACTCTTGCCATATTGAATCATGAATGTTGGTGGGGAATAATAAAGGAATGAGTGGGAAGAGGAGTATTCCTGAGCATTCCCGTACTCATTGATGCAAAAGACCAGGCTGCAGTGTTTGTAACCACCATTAGTTGTCAGTCCTCCATCTCAGAATTGTCCTCAATATCTTGAATCGAGAGCGTGGTGCTGGAAAAGCATAGCAGGTCAGGCAGCATCTGAGGAACAGGAGAATCAAATTCCCGAGGAAGGGCTTATGCCCGAAACGTTGATTCTCCTGTTCCTCAGATACTGCCTAATTTGGTGTGCTTTTCCAAAACCATACTCTCGAATCTGATCTCCAGCATCTGCAGTCCTCACCTTCTCCTACTCATTATCTTGAATGTCTACTTTCAGTTAGAAATCACACAACACCAGGTTATAGTCCAACAGGTTTAATTGGAAACACACTAGCTTTCGGAGCGACGCTCCTTCATCAGGTGATAGTGGAGGGCTCCATCGTAACACAGAATTTATAGCAAAAATTTACAGTGTGATGTAACTGAAATACATTGACAAATTGATTGTTAAGCCTTTCATCTGTTAGAATACAGTGATAGTTTCACTTCTTTCATGTGTAAATCACAAAACCTTTTTTTAAAGTTGCATTCTTGGATTAGCTGTTAACAATAGTGATAGCTAGACAATATGTTGAAGGTGTTGGCCCCCTGTGTTCTCTGTCTATGCCATGATGTTTAGATTGATTCTAATCTAAAAAGTGAGATAACAGAGTTTTACATAAATTCATGCAGTTTTTGAGCTCAGAGTTCTACATGAATGCATGCAGTTTTTGAGCAAAGTACAATGTAACTCTGCAAGTACAAACTCTGCAAGTACATTACACACACACACAGATATTCCTACACACACACTCTCACATGCACATGGACACAGGTATACACAGACATGCACACAGACACCCACACACACCCTTATAGACACACACACACTCGCACACTCACACATGCACCCACTCACAGACTTAAGACACTCTGCATTCACTACACACACACACACTTTTTCACACTCACAACCCCCACCCCAGACAGACACACACACACACACACGCACAGACAAAGACCCACATGCACACATATATTTTGTGGGGTGAATTTGTACTTGTACAGTTACATTGTCCAAATAGGGAGTCCTGGATGACAGATAACGAGAGGAGTGTCAGACATCCTGTAAGGGAATGGCAATCCGCCTTGGTCAGAGGGAGTATCAGAACAGGAGGAGGATGTCAGGTGAGTCTGGGGTTCAGTGAGGGAGCCAGAAGATTCATGGACGAGTCACATGACAACATCAGGTCAGGTCCAGCTGGAGTAATCAAGTGTTTGGCATGAGGGAGGATTAAGCCTGGAGTTGGACATGAAGTGGTGGTTGGGGGGGGAGTCATCAGATTTCAGGGTCAGTTAGATAATTACCCAAGAGTTAGACAGAGAAGTTCTATCTAACATTTCTTGGATAACTGGCCAGATGAATGCTCAGAACTGTAATGGAAACTTTTTCGGAAGTAACTAGGGAACAGGGAAATTGCTCACTGGATTTTCAACCTTCCCAGGTTATTCCCATGTGGTTAATGCATCAAGACATCCAAGAAGTCCTGACACTTATATTGGATGGTGCAACAAGTTTGCAACTATCCAAAGATCAGGAAGACTTACATCTCTCAGCTGCTAATCATTATATATGACTGCAGTGGGGCAAAACACTGACAATTATGGAAGTCATGAGTGCAGATGATTGTAGAGGTATGAGTGCAGATGTTAAAGTGAGAGACTATCTGGGAGATGGATGAGAACTTATGGAGAGCTATTATGGAGTGTGAATTAAAAGGAAAAGAACTGCAGTTGCTGGAAATCTGAAACAAAAAAAAACAGAAATTGCTGGAGACACTCAGCAGCATCTGTGGAAAGAAAGCAGAGTTAATGCCCCGTGTCCAGTGACCTTTCTTCAGAACTGATTGCAGCTAGGAAAAGATTGATATACATCATATGTTGAAGACAGTGTTTAGAGCAATGTGGAGAGGGGGTGAGGGGGAACAAATGATAAGTAGAGATGGAGTCCAGAGATAGAGAACAGCACCTGGACAGACAAAGGAATGGTAATGGCCTGTTTGGGAGAATGAATTGCTGCTAATGCGGGCCATTAGTAGCTGACAATAGATTGATCGTTGTAGCAGCCCATGTGGTAATAAGGCCTGGTGTGCGGGGATTGGGAGAAGGACATGGAAAAACAGACTTAGGCCCTAAACTTATTGAACTCAATATAGAGTCTGGAAGGCTACAGGATCCCGAAGGAAAAAAATGAGGTGTGTTCTTCCAGCTTGCACTGAGCTTTGCTGGAGCAGTGCAGCAAGCCCCAGATAGATATGTTGGCCAGGAAACATGGTGGTGTGTTGAAGTGACAACACTGGAAGCTCAGGATCATTTCTGCAGATGGAATGTAGGTATTCTGCAAAGCAGTCACTCAGCCTGCATTTTGTCTCCTCAATGTAGAGGACACCACATTGTGAGCAGTGAATAAAGTAGACTAAATTGAGTAAAGTGCAGGTAAATCACTGCTTCACCTGGAGGGTATGTTTGAGTCCTTGGAAAGTGAAGTAGGAGGAAGCAAATGGGCAGGTGTTACACCTTTTGCAATTGTATGGGAAGGAGCCATGGGAGAGTTGGGAGGTGCTGGTAGTGGAGAAGGAGTGAACCAAAGTGTCTTGGAGGGAACGGTCCCTGCCAAACACTGACATGAGAAGGGAGGGGAATATACATCTGGTGGTGGCATCCTACTGAAGGTGTCGGAAGTGGCAGTAAATTATTCTTATGAGTGCAGAGGAGAGAGTGAGCAAATGAATATTGTTGAGTTTCAAATGACAGTCAATTAAAGAACTTGGGAAGAAACCCAGAGATTGACTAAGCCCGAATTGCAAGTATACTTCCTGTTCATTCAAGATTATGAAAAATGCTTGGTTTGCATCATTGACAATGTGAGAATTACCTCATTTTGATCATGTTTTAGTTAAAGTCTAAGCTTCGGTTTGTATCACCTTGACAGTATTTATTTTAAAAAATTCATTGGATGTTGACACCACTGGGAAGGCCAGCATTTGTTTCCCATCAGTAATTACTCTTGAAGTGAGTTGTTGGTAAGTCATGATGGAGGGCAGTAAAGAGTTAAATGAATTGCTGAGGATCAAACAAGGTAAAGATGACAGATTTTCTTCTCTAAATTGCACTTGTGAACCAAATAGACTTTTTTGGGCTACAATCACTTCATGATCACAATTACTGAGACTAGCTTTCAATTCCATATTGAGTTACTTTAATTTAAATTCCACCAGCTGTCATGGTGGGATTATGAAGCTAAGCCACCAGGGGGTCACTGGATTACTAAGGCAACAACATTATCACAAGCCTCATTCCTGATGAAGGGTTTATGCTGCTCTTCGGATGCTGCCTGACCTACTGTGTTTTTCTAGCACCACACTCTTGACTCTGATCTTCAGCATCTGCAATCCTCACTTTCTCCTAACAACATTATCACGACAGGATGATGTCTACCAATATCTTTGCTGATGAGCAGGAGGATTGAATATATGTTTATACAATGGCTGGATAGTAACAACACCTCACCTGGATCATGATAGGATAGTGAAGAAGGTGTTTAGTATGCTTTCCTTTATTGGTCAGACTATTGAGTACACGAGTTGGGAGGTCATGTTGCGGCTGTACAGGACATTGGTTAGGCCACTGTTGGAATATTGCGTGCAATTCTGGTCTCCTTGCTATTGGAAAGATGTTGTGAAACCTGAAAGGGTTCAGAAAAGATTTACAAGGATGTTGCCAGGGTTGGAGGATTTGGCTGTAGGGAGAGCTAAACAGGCTGGGGCTGTTTTCCCCGGAGCGTTGGAGGCTGAGGGTTGACCTTACAGAGGTTTACAAAATTATGAGGGGCATGGATAGGGTAAATAAGCAAGAGTCTTTTCCCTGGGGTGGGGGAGTCCAGAGCTAGAAGGCATAGGTTTAGGGTGATAGGGCTAAGGTGAAACCTTTTCACACAGAGGGTGGTACATGTATGGAAGGAGCTGCCAGAAGAAGTGCTGGAAGCTAGTACAATTGAACATTTAAAAGGCATCTGAATGGGTATATGAATAGGAGGGATTTGGACGGATATGGGCTGGGTGCTGGCAGGTGGGACTAAATTGAGTTCAGATATCTGGTTGGCATGGACAAGTTAGACTAAAAGTGACTGTTTCTGTGCTGTACATCTCTACAACTCTATGACTCCGTGTGGAGTGAAGTGGAGCAGAGAGGGTTCCCCTACCTTTCATTTCAGTCTCATTCACTTATTGAAAGTGATCTTTAATGCTAAAAATGGCATAAACACTCAGACTCCCTCTTAACTTATTTATTTTAAATGGTAATGAAACCATTTATATGGAATATATTTTTAAGTTTCAAATAACATAATTCAACACAGACTGAACACTGAATCCTCAATAACTTGTACTTATGCTTCCTAAAAGAAGATATTTCAGAAGGAATACATGGGAGACAAGCCGGAAGTGCACAAATAACTGGTTGATTGGAACTCAAATATATTTTCAAGTAAGTTTAGGTCAAATTCTTGAATATGCTGAAAGAATGATGTGGCTCTGGGTTCTGTAATATAAAGCAAAGTCTGGAGAATGGAATCGGTGAAACTGGGATCCACAGTAGTCATGCTAGTTAACTTATTATTCATAGTTGAGGTGCTGAGTAGGAGAGCCCTAAAATATATTTGAATTCCAGTCAACCAGTTATTTGTGCACTTCCAGCAAGTACCCAGTGTCGAGAAAATGTGCAAGGATTTTTGGTGATCATTGTACTGGGGTAGACATTGGCTGATGTTCTCCACAGAAGACACAGTACAGGGGAAAGAGTGAAGTTACTGTTCCAATATGAGACTGTGAGTGGCATATTGCTATCTGAGCAAGAAATTTAAATAAGTGACAGGAATATTCCTGATTGGCAGACATGACTTGGGCTTTCTTTCCTTCCTGTTAATTGTAACAAATAACACCAGCCATCCGTGCCTGACAAATATATTTTACAATGTTGTTCAGTCAGGAACCACAGTGATGAGAACCAAAAAGCTTTGGGACCATGATCCAAGTGTTTACATGGACATGGTAAAAGCCTTATGAGAACTCACTGTAGCAATGAGAAATGAGAACAGTAGATAGATATTGGAGCATAATAGCAATATAGGAGTCAAACTAAAGCACATTAAATGATTGTGCGCATCACCTGTGGTCTGACTGGTGCCTTGTGTAGGCTAAACAATGTTTTGGGAAGGAAGGGTTTGTTTGGAGAGACAGACTTGATAATAGTTGCTTTGGGAAAAAGCAGCTATCATGGGGATGGGGGAGCAGTGGTCTGGTCAGGTAGACATCAGTTCTTCTGGAACAGTAGGATTGTTTACAGGAATGATAGGAGATGGCCTATTCAAGATGGAATGGAATGCCTTTCAAGATAGACTAGACTTTTTTCTCTGGGCAACGTTATTTTGGCTGAACTGGCTGCAAATTATTTCCACTGGAAGGTAACAGTTATTTTCTGTTTCGTAAGGAAAAACATTGAGAAGAACTTTTCTTTTTTATTTTCCTGGCTTAGTGAAGTGATGAGACAGTTGCAATAACAAGGATAAAATATAACCATAGAATATCAAGCATGATTTTATTCTCATTTTATTCTATAATGCACAAATTAGTTTTATTTAATCGATTTAAGAATTAGTTTGAGTGGATATTTCACCACATTCTTGAGCTCTTCCCTGAATTTAGCCTGAGTAACTGCATAAATGCCTGTATTTGTGCAGCAACTCAAGAGTAGTAACATGGGCCCAGTCTGTTGTAAAATGTACAGTGGGTCATTCTGGCTGGCATAACTGTAATGGTTTGTAATCCGGGTATACAAGAAGAGTAGAACGTGCAACATCCACAGCAAGATAAATGTTCCTGATATACTGAGCAGTAGTATAATAGACTTCCGGCGGTGCTCCAACTCTGGATCACTCTCACTGGTTGCTTTATTGTGGCCTATAAGTCCCTTGCGGACTCTACTGGTCACTAAAATATGCTTGACCGTTGCAGCATTCAGCAGAAGAATCAGAAAGAATGGGGTACAAGGGGTTAATATGACATCAAACCAAGCAAATATCATCCACATGTGAGACGTATAATAAATAGACTTTCTGGGACAAAGCTAAGGAACATTGTTAATTGTATATTGAGATTCAAACGTAAAATACCAAGGTATGTTGTTCAAACAGCTCAGGACACTCACTATCCCCACAACGGTCACTGCTGTTTTTACAGTACAGTATTTAGTTTTTAGGTTCTGACAACAAATGGCTATAAAACGATCAAAGGTAAATGTGACTGTTAACCAAACAGAAGCATCTGTTGTTGATTGAAGAATTGTGCGTCTTAAAGCACAAATGGGTGTAATGTGAAGGAATGTCAGTGGAAAATTAGATGCCATAATTTTATTTAACATCACATCAATGATAATGACCAGTAGATCTGCCATTGCCATGCCTACCAAATAGCAAGAGACACATTTTGAAAGGCCGCATTTTCCCCGTGACAGGACCAGAATTGTCAGAAAGTTAACTGTTAGGAAACAGAAGAAAATGACCAATTAAATTCACAACAGAAAGCTTATTTTAAAATAATTCACAAAACACAATGCTTACTATATTGTGCCATGTTAGTTGGTCATAAATATTCACTTATTACATACTCACATTATACATTAGTGATTTGAATGAAGGTATTGTTGTTAGATTTTCAGATGGCAAAGATAGGTCGAGGGACAGATAGTGTTGAGGTGGTAGGGAAGCTGCAGAAGGACTTGAACAGGCTATGAGAGTACGCAAAAAAGTGGCAGCTGTAACACAATGTGGGAAAGTGTGAGGTTACCTTCTTTGCTGGGAGGAATAGAGACCTGGACCATTTTCTAAATGTGGAAAGGCTTTGGAAATCTGAAGCACAAATTGACTTAGGAGTCTGTGTTCAGGATTCTCATAAGGTTAATTTGTAGGTTCAGTTGTCATTTAGTAAGGCAAATGCAAGGTTAGCATTCATTTTGAGAGGACTACAAGAGAAGGGATGTGCTATTGAGGCTGTATGACACTCTGATAAAAGCAAATTTGGAATATTATGAGCAGTTTAGGCCCCATATATCTGCTGGCCTGGGAGGGGGTCCAGAGGTGGTTTATGAGAATAATACTGGAGATGATGGACTTGTCATATGAGGAACAGCTAAGGACTCTTAGTCTGCACCTAGAGTTATACACTTTGGGGGGGGAGGTGAGATATGTCATTGAAATTTATAGAATACTGAAAGATCTGAATATGGTTGACATAGATAAGGTTTTTCCACATGTAGGACAGACTAGGACCTGAGGGCACAGATTCAGAGTGAAGAGGTGATATCTCAGAACTGAGGAGGGATTTCGTCAAACAGAGGGTGGTGAATCTGTTAAACTCATTGCCACAGAAGGCTATGGAACCAAGTCATTGAGTGCATTTAAGACAGAGATAGATAGGTTTTTGATTAGTAAGGGGATCACAAGTTACAGGGAGAAAACCGGAGAATACCTTTAAGGTATCAGCCATGATCCCACGATAATGGCTCAGCAGATTGGATGGGCCGAATGACTTAATTTTGCTCCTATATCTTAGGACCACGTCCTGCAACTGGATTGAGAGAACCTTGCGCAGTACGGGTTATGGGATGGACAGAGGATATGTTGTGGACCACGTATGGGAGATATGGAATTGGTAAAGTATATGATGCGTGTGGGAATTTGCAGGTGAACTATGACCCTGGGAGAATTGCGCTCGTCAAAGTACTGCGGCTGAGAGGGTGACAGTTCCAATGAAATTCGGAACATCGCAAGGTGAGAAAAGAACGGGTAAAGTAACGGAAAGGCTCATTCGGGCTATTTTGATGAAGAGGTGGTGAACGCCGTCCCGAATAGCTGAGATTAAAGTACAACGTGTAACACGAGATGCTGGAGATCCTAGAATGCCTGATCTGCAAGAGGAGCGATAGCCTGAACCGGGGAGTGTCAGAGGCCAGCGTGAATATGGACAGACCAAGAATATTCAAGTGATGGCTGTACGCAAGGAACGATTTCCTGACTAACACTTTGTTGTCAGAAATTCATTACTTAAAAGCGTTCATTAATGAATATTCTGATTACATTCTATTAGTAATTAATTCTTTGTTACATAGTAGATGGTAGATAAATAATAAACGTAGACAAACCACCACCATTAAGGATGGACGGTAAATGCTTACCCAGCCTCAATCGGGCAATGAGGAAGTCTATCGTTTGGTCAGCCAGTCAATTTGCAAATCCAGTCATAATACTTTACCGTACGAAGTACCTCCTTCTTTTGAAGATAATTTTGATTTTTTTTAAACTGCGACCTTTAAACGAATTAACCACCTTTTATGTCATTTCGTAGCTGTACAGCGTTTAACTCCAGGATCATTAGCGGGCAGAATACTGTGCCCTCTGTATTAACCAGTAGAAAACAAAGTAATAAATTACTTCACAGATAAATACACACTAAATGTTCGTGACACGTGGTTAGAATAATTAATGCAGAAGTTTCAATGTTTGGAAATGTTGGAAATGTAGCTTCGGTTCACGCGTGGCAATTTTATTATCTTGGAAAGATTCAATACCAAATATGTTTCACCATGTCTAACATTCCAAATGTTCTGGATTCATTACAGTGCAGACAGGCGAGAGAGATATAGCAAGACATCATCACAGCAGCAGATGCTCCCACCACTACACATTCTATCAAATGGGAATTAAATGATAATAAATGAATTGGAACATAATCTTAACACAAAGGATCTATTACAGTACCATCTCCCACATATCGTCTGTACCTACAATCATCGGGAAATTGTTCTGCTAATGGACTGTAGGAGAAACGTGGACTTACAACGTTAACTTCTTCTGATAGCCAATAGTTTTACCCAGCATTTTACACCGTATTTGTGGGTCAGGGGGAGTTCTCCCCGGTAATATATTTCTCAAAAATCCTTCCAAATCTTAACAATCTAAGAACTCTTTGAAACGCATATCAAGGACCGACTGCACAGCTTGGCGAGCTTGCTAGACTGTTAATGCTGCCTCTATTAGCACCGATTGTATTGTCCTTCCAGTCAACATTAAATAAATAGCAGCGAGCCCAGGAACTGTCCCATTGAAATGGGACACTGATCAACACATATTAAACCGGCCGCCCGTTCAAACACGGTAAGCAACATCGGAAAAAGGCAGTAAAACTAGTCGATGTTAACAGTAACCGGTTAAGATGATTTACCTGGAATACCAACGGCTGTGAGAAGAGGGTAGTAAATGTGTTTTATCTTCAAAATTATTTTCGACTGTGGCATTCTTTTAACTAATAGAGAAGTTCCTTTAACGCCGCTTCTTGGAAATCTTTCCGAGGATCAATAAAGGACCGCGGCTGCTCCGTGTGCCAGGGATGGCCGAGACACGACTCTGGTGGAGTGTCGAAAGTAAACGATTTGAAGAAACTATTTTATAGTGAGAGAATTCTCTTGCGACCCCAGTTGTGCAATTACTCAAATTACCTACACCCACTGAACAAACAGCAGCGATAACAACGAATCGAAATAAACAACCGGTTCATGTAACCGGATAAAATGATTGATTAGATATGATTAATTTTCTGGATTCGGTTACATATGGTATTGATTTTAATAAGTCATTTTATGTTCAGTCTTCCTGAAGACATGTGCTTAACTCATATTCTTCTCCATGTCTTTCTAGCCTATTGCCAGTCTTTTCCTTTACCAATCACTTTGGTCAATTTTCAAGCCATTCAGCATTGATATACTCTTCCTCATTTGCGTTGAAGTCTTCTCTCAGTAATGGATTTTTCAGGTCAACTGCCTATTATGATGAATCCTAGCCAGACTTCTACCTTTCCCCAGTTCTGTTCAACAAATATCCTCCTTCATTCACTCTCTACTGCATTTCCTCAATCCATTTGATCTATTCCATTTTCTTCCAAATCCACACTTCCCAGCTACTTACCAGGTTGTTCCCTTTCCTATTGTCCAAATCTCCACATCCATACAAAACACTTGAAGTCAAGCTTCTTTCAAAATTGTTTACTTATTTACTCAATTTCAAAATAGTCACTGGCTTTTCTTACAAAATGTGGCCTTTGCCATTGCTATCATAGTGTATTTAATTTTGATATATGTGCTCTGCTAAAGGCCTTAGTGCACTGCTTCATCTGTGCTGCTTCCTTGGCAATTTTTTTTTATTACTGGTGGTTTTTTATGGCCTACCATTCTCAGGGGCAGAATGCGAAGTCCTATGTCTACCTTTTCTGAACCATACAGTAATCATCTAGTCAATTGAGCTAACCAGCCACATAGCTGAACCATGCACAAAAATCAGATAGGCAGCTACTAAACTAGCAAAAATCAATATGACAGACAGTCAAGCAACTGTAAAGAAGTATATAGCAACACATTTTGACAGGAGCAACTGATTACTGCACCCTATACTCCCAGGTAACTTCCTGCTCAATTACAAACTAGACCAGAGTTTGCTTAGTTTTCACAATTAACATTAATTGAATTTCAAGTGTACTGGTGTCATGGTGGAGTTTAAATGCATATTCTCAAAACATTAAGTAGGGCGTGTAAATTAATACACCAGTGAGATTACCACTGTACTACCATCTCCACTTAAAGTGAAACAAACAGTCCATATATCTTGAGACCATGAAGGTGCAAAGGCCAGTCAAGGGATTGATGCAGTGATTTTGGATTTCATAACTGCCAAGAGTTTTATCCGGTCAATGCAATCAGTTCAAACATCAGATCGCCTTTGGTTTCTTTGGTAGCATGGTCATTATCACCTGCATGAGATCCCCTGGCCATTCTCCTGATAAGTAAATATCTTTCTCAGGCACATTGTATGGGATCTGCTGGGGGTATAATTGTAGCCCAGTATTATCATAGTCATGTTTAAGTGTTTGGCAAGTAAACTAGCAACTCCGTGGAAGGCAATGGCGAACCAATGCTGAATCAATAGACAATAGACAATAGGTGCAGGAGTAGGCCATTCAGCCCTTCGAGCCTGCACCACCATTCAATATGATCATGGCTGATCATTCCTAATCAGTATCCTCTTCCTGCCTTATCTCCATAACCCTTGATTCCACTATCTTTGAGAGCTCTATCCAACTCTTTCTTAAATGAATCCAGAGACTGGGCCTCCACTGCCCTCTGGGGCAGAGCATTCCACACAGCCACCACTCTCTGGGTGAAGAAGTTTCTCCTCATCTCTGTCCTAAATGGTCTACCCTGTATTTTTAAGCTGTGTCCTCTGGTTCGGCACTCACCCATCAGCGGAAACATGTTTCCTGCTGCCAGAGTGTCCAATCCTTTCATAATCTTATATGTCTCAATCAGATCCCCTCTCAGTCTTCTAAACTCAAGGGTATACAAGCCCAGTCGCTACAGTCTTTCAGTGTAAGGTAATCCCGCCATTCCAGGAATTGACCTTGTGAACCTACGCTGCACTCCCTTAATAGCCAGAATGTCTTTCCTCAAATTTGGAGACCAGAACTGCACACAGTACTCCAGGTGTAGTCTCACCAGGGCCCTGTACAGCTGCAGAAGCACTTCTTTGCTTCTAAACTCAATTCCTCTTGTTATGAAGGCCAGCATGCTATTAGCCTTCTTCACTACCTCTGTACCTGCATGCTTGCCTTCATTGACTGGTGTACAAGAACACCCAGATCTCTCTGTACTGCCCCTTTACCTAAATTGATTCCATTGAGGTAGTAATCTGCCTTCCTGTTCTTGCCACCAAAGTGGATAACCATACATTTATCCACATTAAACTGCATCTGCCATGCATCTGCCCACTCACCTAACTTGTCCAGGTCACCCTGTAATCTCCTAACATCCTCATCACATTTCACCCTGCCACCCAGCTTTGTATCATCAGCAAATTTGCTAATGTTATTGCTGATACCATAACATTAGCTAAAATCAGCTAAAATAAGTCTCAGGGTGGCATAAATTAACACCATCAGATGTAGATGGGAGTCCCTATCAATAGGCAGATGCTATTATGTTTGGCAAGGGAGAGAGTCAGACCTCACAGATCACCATCCAGTGAAATCCCCAAATGTACAAATCTGTCAATAACACATGAATTGGAAAATGGGATGTTTGGACAATGAACAGGAAAGGGAAGTTAGAGAACTTAAAATAAGAAAAATGAAAAGGAAAAATGAAACGTCCTGGAGTTATATCAAATACAAAGGACCTGAAAAGGTGACTTCGTAAGTGATTAAATGTGCATTATATAATCTGAAGTAAAAGGAAAGGAATTGTGGAGTAGCAGTACTGTTAGAAAGGGGGAGTGGCAGATGTGAAAATAAAGCAAAATGTGATTAAGGTGGATTGATGCCCATAGAACTAAATGGACTATCAGTGAACGTGGTAAATGTTCAGACAACTAGGTCAACATATTAACATTCCTGAAGAAGGGCTTATGCCCGAAACGTCGATTCTCCCGCTCCTTGGATGCTGTCTGACTTGCTGCGCTTTTCCAGCAACACATTTTTCAGCTCTGATCTCCAGTATCTGCAATCTTCACTTTCTCCAACATATTAACATCCAAAGAAAGGTGACTAAATGTGAGATAGAACTGAAAACCTAACAGACTGGAGATTATTATGGAAGATTGCATTGTTGAAGAAGAAAGAGACAAAAAAGAAGATCCATTATGTAAAACATGAAGTGCATGAGGCCAAACTGATAGACTTTTTTTTTAACCAAAGATCAGGACTCAATATGTCAAATATGTAGTTTAGGCAACATAAAAGGAAAATATATGCATTGAAAATGTTTGGCAATAGATGAAGATTTCAATTGAATGATACAATGGGATGTCAAATGTCTTGCCTTAATGTTTAAAACTCAAAAGCTCAACCAGGACCCAACGCAGATGCAGATACAAACCTTAACCTTGTGAAATTGGAAGCAGTATTCTAATTGAAGAAGAATTCGCAGAAAACAGAACCAAAATGTTTGAAACATGTGAATGAAGAACTTCTAAAATAGGTAAACAAAGCATTAGCTGGAAAAGACATCAACACAGAGAAGAAATAGAAACAAACTAAAGAATTTGTCAAGGAAGGAGGTGCAAACAGCTTGGGTTTTTAAGAGGAAAAGGGATCAATAAACGATGAATTATAATTTCAAAGTTATATAAAGTAGAAGAATGGAGAAAATAGAAGAATACCAAGAGTAAAGCAAGCAAGCTAAAAAGTAGAAACTTGAATAATGAGTTAAAGAGTCATTGAGTCATAGAGATGTAAACAAATGCAAACAGCTTTGAAACAAATTCTTTAGTTCAACTCATCCATGTAGACCATATATTCTAAAACGAATCTACTCCCATTTGCTAGCATTTGGCTAATATCCTTTCCTGTTCATATACCCATCCAGATGTCTTTAAAAGTTGTAATTGTACCAACCTCCACCACCTACTCTGACAGCTCATTCTATGCACACACCATTCTCTGTGTGAAAACATTGCCCCTTAGGTCCTTTTTCAATCTTGCCCCTCTCACCTCAAACTTTGCTGTCTAGTTTTGGACTCCCCTACCCTTGATTATTTACCCTATCCATATTCCTGATGATTTTATAGACCTCTATAAGTTTACCTGTCAGCCTCTGATGCTCCAGGGAAAATAGCCCCAGTCTATTCAGTCATTCCCTTTGGATCAAACCCCTCCCCAATCCTGGAAACATCCTCATAAATCTTTTCTGAACCCTTTCAAGTTTAACAACATCTTTCCTGTAGTAGGAAGACTAGAACTGAATGCAGTATTCCAAATGTGGCCTAACCAATGTCCTGTACAGTCACAACATGACCTCGCAACTTTTATACTCAATAGTCTGACCAATAAGGTCAAGCATACTAAATGCTTTCTTCATTACCCTGTCCACTTGTGACTCCACTTTCAAGGAGCTATGAATCTGCACTCTAAGGTCTCTTTATTCGGCAACACTCCTCAGGACATTACAATTAGGTGTGTAAGTTTTGCACTAGTTTGCCTTACCAAAATGCAACACCACACATTTATCTAAATTTAACTCAATCTGCCACTCCTCGGCCCATTGGCCCATCTGATCAAGATCCCATTGTACTCTGAGGTAACCTTCTCCGCTGTCCACTACACCACCAATTTTGGTGTCATCTGCAAACTTAACTATACCTCTTATATTGACATCCAAGTCATTTGTATAAATGACAAGAAGCAATGGATTAAACACCAATCCCTGCAGCACACCTCTGGCTACAGGCCTCCAGTCTAAAAAGCAACGCTCCACCACCAGCCCCTGTCTCCTACCTTTGAGCCAATTTTGTATCCACATGGTTAATTCTGCCTGAATTCCATGTGATCTAACCTTGCTAACCAGTTAAGAAGAAAAATATAAAAGACACAAGAACAATGGTTGGAAGGTCAGTGTGATATGCTCGAACAATTGCATCAGCTAGCAAGGGTTGACCTCATGTGCGAAAAACAAAGGAGATTAGTGGCACTCAGCATAAAAAAACACAAAAGAAGCAATAGAAATAAAGTTAAAAATCACACAACACCAGGTTATAGTCAAACACGTTTAATTGGAAGCACACTAGCTTCTGGAGCGTCGCTCTTTCATCAGATGATAGTGGAGGGCTCAATCCTAACAAATCAATAGAAATAAAGAAGGTGCCTTAAAAGAAATAAGCAAAAATAGCAGGAGTACACTTAAGAACTAAATGCAAAAATGATGCAATAGAACTAATATTATTGAGGTACAAAAAGAAAATAATATTGACATTGATTTAATTCACCTAAAAAGGCTCAAACCTAATAGAATTTTTAACTAAAAGAGAAGGACAACAAAGGCAATAAATAAGATGAAAGATGGAAAAGCACTATAATGCTTGAAATGCTTACATCATTGATTAAAAACATGGGAAAGATTGGAACATAAATGTTCAGGAAGTTATATAGAGATATCTGTTTATAACTAAATACATTGTGATTGAACTCTATTGTATATATCTTTATGAAATGGGAATGAGTCCATCACTTAGCTGTAGTTTCCCAGTCTCTGAATCAGCAATTGATGATTTTGCATTCCAGCCTGGAAAAACAGCTCCTCGATGCTGCCTGAATTGCTGTGCTCTTCCAGCACCATTGATCCAGAATTTGGTTTCCAGCATCTGCAGTCATTGTTTTTACCTTGGAAAAACAGCTAACCAAGTCTGGAATAAACATATATTACTATGTGAGTGAATGTGATTTGAGCACATCAAACTTGAACCGATAATCTCTAATTACTGGGGTGACATTCGATACCTTAGCTAGGTTCAGACAGAGTGAACACTTCCTGAAAATCTACCATTGTAATTGGCCATCTCTGATGGGGCAATACCAGAAAATATGAATTTAAGTGGCATGCTGGAACTAAGAAATCTTGATGTTCACATCTGCAAAATTTTTGAAAGCAGCAGGACAAGCATGTCTCTTCTCCAGCAGTCCGTTAGGATCAAGGATGGCTTTCTACCAATTCAGTTTTGTGGATCCTGAGGTGATTAAATAGTCCAATGCCAGATGTGCATACTCTGACTTAGGTGGGCTAGGTGGTTCTTGAAGAGGCAGGTGACATGCTCAGGTTGTTGTATGCTCATGCTCAGGTTTTTTTATGTGCTCATGCCAGGTTTTTGCATGTCCTTCCATTACTTACACTTAAGTAATGGAATTTGGGTTGCTCAAAATGGTTGGAAACTTTACAATGACTTGTTCACTGGGTTCAGTGACTATAGGCTAGAAATTCCCATCAGTCAGTGGACATGTTGCGTAATTTTTGGGGAGACTTTCAGAACGTGCCTGAATTGCTTCCCCTGCCCTCTTGATAATCAATTGCCTTGATGAACCTCGGAGCAGAGGATTTGTTTAGGAAGTCTTATGCTTTCGATCTTAGTTAATAGTGATACAGATAGAACACAGTTCCTGCCTATTCTGTAGACTAGCTCCAAGCCAGTAGGACATTTAATGGATATGAGGTGGAGTGTTTTGGGAAGGAAGATGCAAAACAGCATTGGAGCCATGACACAGCCTTGCTTAACCTCTGTTTGAAACATACTGGGTCTTTCTTGGATCGGTTGGTGAGGATTATTTTAGATTAGGCTCCCTACAGTGTGGTAACAGGCCTCCGACCCTCCAAATAATAACCCACCCAAACCCATTCCCCTACACTATATTTACCCCTCACTAATGCACCTAACACTCGGGGCAATTTAGCATGGCAAATACACCTGATCTGCACATCTTTGGATTGTGGGAGGAAACCGAAGCACTGAGAGGAAACCCATACAGACACGGGGAGAATGTGGAAACTCCGCACAGACAGTCACCCAAAGTAGGGATTGAACCCAGGTTCCTGGTGCTGTGAAGCAGCAGTGCTAACCACTGAGCCACTATGCCACCTGTGTGTATTACACGTGTAAACGTATTAAAACATACTCTGCATTTTACATAGATTGAGACCAAGGTGCTTATACAGCTGGATTGGAAAGACCAACAGGGCAGGAAAACCATGAATAAGCAACTGCTGGCCTTCTGGTTGAAGACAATTCAGGTGCAATTTAATGTATAGTTGTCAAGAGAAAAGATATGAATTCCAAATCAACAACCCCCTGAATAGCAAAAAAGCAAAAAAGGTTAAAATCTATTTCAAGAAAATGTATCAAAGAGAAAGAATGGTCCAAACAATGATGGGGCTGCAAAGGGAAGAACAGTTAAAATTTCATTGAGAGGCACTAGAATATACTGATTATTACACTGACTGAATATTTTGCATTTGTCTTCACAAGAGGATGAAATTAATGTTGCAGAAGAGAATGAGTGATTAGAGAATTTAGATAGGGAAAAAAAAGATAGAAATGGGAGCTAAGAAGGTTTGAAACACTCAAAGTTAAAAGACACCCAGGACAATTGAGGAAAGCAAGATTGCATATAGCAGAAAATCCAACAACAATTTTGAAGTTTCTTTGGATATGGTGCCACAGGACTGGAAAATTGTGAAAAAGATGGATAAATTTAGGATGGAAATTCAACAAGTTAGGAACTGAAAGCACAGCTATGGTGCAACAATTAAAATTGGAAATGTGTATAGGGCCAGATTTGGAGGAGCACAGATCTCTCAGAGGTTTCTGTGACTGGAGGTGATCACAGAGGCGGTGAGAGAATTTGACAGAAAAATTATGAATTTTAAAATTAAAGTATTTTTAAATGAGACCCAATGTAGGTGAGTGAACACAGAATGATGATTGAACTTGGTGCAAGTTAAATTACAAGTTTTAGAATGTTGGTAAATCTAAAGTTTACAGAGAGTAGAAGGCATTGGGAATAGTCAAGCCTCAAGACAAAAAAGGTACAAATGAGAGTGTCAGCAGTGAATGAGCTCAGGCAGAATTGATGGTGAGAAGCTGTGGGTTGAAATTTAACTCATGATCTGATATGATAACAACACTGTGGTCAATCTGGTTTACTTGCAGACAGTCCATCAAAACCAGTGATGGAATAAACTGCTAGAGAACACAATGCTGTAGAATGTTGTGGAAAATGTTATGCTCCAGAGAAACCTAATTATTACTTTGTGGCTGTTTGCATAAGGAAGATACAAGAAATCTCCGAGAATTAGAGATCCAAATGACGAGAGAGTGAGGAATTGAAGGAAATTAATATTAGTACGAAAGCTGTGCTGGAAAAATGAGTAGGGCTGAAATTAATTATTCCTTGAGAATTGATAGTCTATATCCCAGAGTGTTGGAAGAGGTGGCTATAGAGATGATTGGTAATCATCTTCCAAATTTCCATAGATTCTGGAATGATTCTTATGGATTGAAAGCTTGCAAATGTAACCTATTTTAGAAAGGAACAAAGGAAAATTAGGGATGTATAAACCCATCAGCCTTATATCAACAGCATTGAAAAAGCAAGAATCTATCAAACTAAAGAATTTGCTCAATGGCTATATGAATAAAAATGATTTCGTGGGGATAGCCTATATAGATTTGTGAATGGAAAATCATGTTTTAAGGATCTGCTGGAGCTTTTTTGAGGATGTTACTAACACAATTAATAAAGGAAAGTTGAAAGATGTAGTATATCTAGATTTTCAGAAGACTATTGATAATGTCCCCCACAGGAGGTTGGGCAGTAAAATTAAAAGTCCTGGTGCAGGCAGTAATATACTGGCATGGATAAAAGATTGGCTAACCGACAGAATACAGAGAATAGAAATAACTGGGTCATTCATGCATTAGCAAACTGTGACTAGTGGAATACTGCAAGGATCAGTCTTGGGGTCCAGCTGTTCACGATATATACACCTATATCAATTATTTGAAAATGGGGATCAAATGAAATATTTTCAAATATGCAGATGATACAAAGTTAAGCATGAATGTGTGTTGTGGGCAAGATGTAAAACATTTTCAGGGCCACATCTGGAGTACTATGTGCAGTATTGATTTCCTTATGTCAGGAAAAATGTTATGCCATAGAGAGAGTGCAATAAAGGTATGCCAGAAGTATTACTGTGATGGTAAGATTATCCTATGAAGAGAGAGCTTCAAACAATGAAAAATGATCTAACTGATACTCGCAAAATGCTTAAAGGGGTATACAGGATAGGTCCAGATAGGATGTTTACCCTGGTTAGGCATTTTAGAACAATGGGCATAAAAAAAGAGTGTTGTCATTTAGATTTCGGATCAACCTCTTTCATTCAGAGGTTAGTGGATCTTTGGAAATCTAAACCCCAGAGGGTGATGAAGCTCAATCTTTGAGTATATTTAAAGCAGAGGTTGATATGTTTTTGATTATTAATGGCATAAAAGCTCATGGGGATAAAGTGGGGAAAATACATTGAATTATTCGATGAGCCATTATCATGTTAAATGGCAGAGCAGACACAATCGGCTGAATAGCCCGCTCCCGTTCCAATGTCTCATGTTAGGGAGAATCAACTTACTTAGGGAGAATTAAAAAAGAAATCTGAAAACTTTCTTCTTCAATTCCAAGTGCAATGCTTGGTCTCGAACATTTTTGCCATTTTTAGCACCTGCTTCTAAAGCTAACTTCACCTTTTCTTCTTAATGCTATTAACCTAACTTTAGATAATGATTGCCAACCATTCAGTGATAAATCTTCCCTTTGCAGAAAAGTTTTAGAAATTGATAACACCAGAACTGCATCTCAAAAAATAAAATAAAGATTCCTATTGAAATTTTGTTAACTTAAACTTTACTCAAATTCCAAGTGCAACTTATATTTAGTTGCATGTTGGAAATCTTGCTGAAAGTCCCCAACCTTGTTCCATTCATTTTATATACATTTAAAAAAAACCTGCACACCTTGTCTTAACAAATACAACTAAGCCTCAAGATTGAACTTCTATTTCAAAGAAAACAACTTTTATTGCGTGTAAAATACTTAAACAAAATGAACACTATTAACAATATGGTTGATAAGCAGGGAGGTTATTGTCTTAGGTTTGCTTCTTGCCTCACCAAAAATCATCTTATATGACAAGTCAATCTTAAAGTTGTTACTTCTGCAGGGTCCATCCACATGTACTTCACAGAGATCTGGAGAATTCTCCTCAACTTCAGCTATTCCTGTAGGTAAAACTTTAGCCTTCATAGAGTCATCGAATCATACAGCATGGAAACAGACCCTTCCGCCCAACGAGTCCATGCCAAACAAGATTTCCAAAGTAAACTAGGGCCTGTGTTGGCCCACATCCCTCTCAACCTTTCCTTTTCATGTACCTCTCTAAATGTCTTTTAAATGTTGAAACTGTACCTGCATCTAATACTTCCTCTGGTGTTCATTCCACATATTAACTACTGTCTGTGTGAAAACATTGCCCCTCAAGTCCCTTTTAAATCTTTTTCCTCTCACCTTAAAATATGCCCACTAGCTTTGAACTCCCCACTCTAGGAAAAAGACCTTTGTTATTCAGCTTATCTTTGCCTGTCATGATTTTATATGTCTCTATAAGGTGGCCTCTCAACCTCCTATGCTCCAATGAAAAAAGTCCCAGCCTATCCAGCCTTTCCTTTTAACTCAAATCCTCCAGTCCTCAGGCAAAATCTGGTAAAGCTTTTCTGAACCTTCTCCAATTTAATTATATCCTTTCTGTAGCAGGGAAACCAGAACTGTACACAGTACTCCAAAAGTGTTTTCACCAACGTCCTGTACAACATCAACATGATGTCGCAACTCCTATACTAAATGGTCTGAGCAATGAAAACAAATATGCTAAGCGTCTTCTTAACCAATCTGTCTACCTGTGATGCAAACCATGTACCATGAACCCCTAGGTCTCTCTGTTCAACAACACTACCCAGGGCCTACTATTAGCTGTATAGGTCTTGTTAATTTTACCAAAATGCAATACCGTGCATTTATCTAAATTAAACTCCATCTGCCATTCCTCAGCTCATTGGCCAAATTCATCAGGATCTCTTTGTAATTTTGGATAACCTTCTTCACTGGAGGAGAAAGTGAGGTCTGCAGATGCTGGAGATCAGAGCTGGAAATGTGTTGCTGGAAAAGCGCAGCAGGTCAGGCAGCATCCAGGGAACAGGAGAATCGACGTTTCGGGCATAAACCCTTCTTCACTGTCAACTTTGGCACCATCTGCAAACTTACTGATCATGCCTTTTAAATTCTCATCCAAATCGTTCATATCAATGACAAACAAAAATGGATGCAGTACCACTGGTCACAGGGCTCCAGTCAGAAAAACAACCCTCCAACACCACCCATTGAGTCCTACCATCAAGCCCACTTTGTATCCATTTGACAAGCTCCCCCTGAATTCCATATGATCTAACTTTACTAACCTGCCTACGATGCAGAAACTTATCAAAAGCTTTACTGAAGTCCATGTAGACATCATGTAACTCTCTGTCCTCATCAATCATTTTGGTTATATCCTCCAAATATTCAATCAAGTTTGTAAGGCATAATTTCCCACACACAAAACCATACTGACTATCCTTAATCAGTCCTTGTTTCTCCAAATGTATGTAAATCCTATCTCCCAGAATCCCATCCAACAAATTACCCACCACTGATGTCAGACTCACAGGTCTATAGTACCCAGGACTCTCCTTACAGATTTTTAAAATTAAGGCACAACATTAGCTACCTTCCAGTCATCCAGAACCTCATCCCTGGCTGTAGATGATAGAAACATCTCTGCGAGGGGTCCCGCCAGTTTTTTCTTAACTTCCCAAAATATCCTGGGATAGATCAGATCAGATCCCAGAGATTTATCCACCTTTATGTTTTTCAAGACCTCCAGCATTTCCACTTCTGTCATGTAGTCTGTTTTTCAAGTCATCAATATTTACTCAGCTCAGTTCCCTAGCCTCCATTTCTTTCTCCACATTAAAAACTGGTGTGAAATATTCATTGGCATCTCTCTCATCTCATGTGGTTCCACAGGTAGACAACCTTGTGGATCTTTAAGGGGTCCGATTCTCTCCCTAGTTGCTCATTTGCCTTTAACGTACTTGTAGACTCTCTTTGGATTATTTTTAACCTTAAATGCCAAGGCTATTTCATAATCCCTTTATTATCCTTCTGATTTCCCTGTTAAGAATGCTGCAACATCCCTTATACTCTTCAAGAAATTCATTTAAACACAGTTGTCTATACCTAATAAATGACCCCGTCTTATTCTTAACCAGAGCCTCAATATCTTTATTCAGCCAATATGTCCTACTCCTACCAGCCTTACCCTTCACTCTATTGGGAACATAATGCTTCTGAACTCTCATTATCTCACCTTTGAAAGCATCCACTCGCCATTCACCCCTTTATCTGTGAAAAGTCTACTCCAATCAACTTTTAAAAATTCCTGTCTCATAAAATCAAAATTGGTCTTACTCCAATTAAGAACTTTAACTTTTATATAAGGTCCAACCTTTTCCATAACTGTTTTAAAATTAATAGAATAATGACCACTCGTCCCAAAGAGCCCTCCTGGCAACATTTCAGTCACTCATCCTGTCTTAGTTCCCAAGAGAAGGTCAAGTTTTGCTCTTTCTCTAGTAGGTACATCTACATATTGATAAAGAAAATTTTCTTGAACACGTTTAACAAATTTCTCACCATCCAAGCATCGAACACTATAGTAGTCCCAGTCAATGTTTGGAAGTTAAAATCCCCTATTATTCTTACACATATCTGAGATCTATCTAAATATTTGGTCTTCAATTTCCCTCTGACTATTTCCAATAATTCCAAGCTAATTAGCTTGAAGCTTTCTTTGACGTAAGGCTCTGTAGGGAACCATTGTAGATTCTTCTATTAGTTTTCAATGAGGCAATCTTCTAGTTTTCTGTGTTCCTCACAAAATTCAAACTAAAATTAACCACATCCATTATCCACACAGTTATTGACAAAGTTAGTGTTTTAATCTGCTTACAGTGTACTTCTATCTAATTGTCATTTACTTTATCTATTTTCTTTCTTTGAACTGTAGAACAGACAAGATTTCACTGTGAAGAAAAATATCCAACTTAAATAAAAATAGACAGCCTTCCCAAAATCCACCTATGTCTATCTTGATGTCGCATACTGTAGAATATCCTCAAACCTTTAAATTAATTATCCCTCATTTACAATTTCTTCTTTGAACTGATGAAGTAAATGAGTTTTACAACCTCTTGGGGTTTATTGAATGATTTTTATACTAATTTGGCCCTAGTGCAAAGACAAAAACATTTGTCTAGACTGCCCTCGTTCTTGGCAAGCATTGCACACATTATGTCTCCAGCTTTTATAGCTTTGTAAGTCCATCTTTAGTTTTATAGCTTTTTTCTCACAAACTGTTGGCCTCACAAAAATTTATGGGCATGTCACCTTAAGCTTGATAGACTCATGTTTGTATTAGTTGTATTTATTCCAATTTAAAACTTTAATGTCCAAAACTAAGAAATACTTTAAAATCTTAATATGTACCCTGAACAAGATATTTATAGGATATGACCGCTAAAGTGTGGGAGCAAGCCATTCAACCCATCAAGTCCACACTGACCCTCCAGACAGCATCCCACCCAGATACCCCCCCATCCCTGTAAATCTGCATTTCCCATGTCTAATGCATCCAGCCTGCACATCCTGGACACTTTGGGCAATTTAGCATGACCAATCCATCTACATGCACATCATTGAACTGTGGGAGGAAACCCACACAAACACAGGGAGAATACGCAAACTCCACACAATCAGTCATCCAAGGCTGGAATCAAACCCAGGTCCCCAGCACCGTGAGGCAGCAATACTGAGTCACCTTGCTGTTCCATAACACAGGAAATAAGACAATGGTTACCATGGTAATGCAGTAGCCAGTAAGTCTCAGACAATATTTAGCAGACACGACAATTAAACTGTTACAGTTCATCTCTTGTGATAAATCAGAATTAATTTTAATCGAAAATCTTGGACAATGAAGTAAACAGAAGTAAACAAGACACTTGACTGTCAAGTGCTCATGTGTTTTAATATGAAGGTTCTGAGTAACAAAATACTGTAGAACAAGTACTGAATCATGATAATGGAAGTGACCATAACATGTAGATCAGGTCTTTGGTCAGAGAGAGAAAAGAAACAGAATCACCCGGAGTGTTCAGAGTATATTCTGAAATGTGAGTTAAGCGTAACTAGTCCTGTTACACAAAATAAAGAAAGATTTGCATTTCTATAATACAATTCATAATCACTGGGCATCTTCGCAATCAAAGGTGTATGTTTTGAAATACAATGCCTATTGTTGTGCAGGAAATGCATTCAATTTTATGCATAATGAATTCCTACAAACAATAATTTGGCAATGACAATAATTTGACAAGGACCTGATCAGGTGTACCCGAGAACTCTGTGGGAAGCTAGAGAAGTGATTTCTGGGCTTCTTGCTGAGATACTTGTATCATCGATAGTCACAGGTGAGGTGCCAGAAGACTGGAGGTTGGCAAACGTGGTGCCACTTTTTAAGAAGGGTGGTAAAGACAAGCCAGGGAACTATAGACCGATGAGTCTGACTTCGGTGGTGGGCAAGTCGTTGGAGGGAATCCTGAGGGACAGGATGTACATGTATTTGGAAAGGCAAGGACTGATTTGGGATAGTCAACATGGCTTTGTGTGTGGGAAATCATGTCTCACAAACTTGATTGAGTGTTTTGAAGATGTAACAAAGAAGATTGATGAGGGCAGAGCGGTAGATGTGATCTATATGGACTTCAGTAAGGCGTTCGACAAGGTTCCCCATGGGAGACTGATTAGCAAGGTTAGATCTCATGGAATACAGGGAGAACTAGCCATTTGGATACAGAACTGGCTCAAACATAGGGTGGTGATGGAGGGTTGTTTTTCAGACTGGAGGTCAGTGACCAGTGGAGTGGATGGAGTTTTAATTCAGAAAAATGCGAGGTGCTGCACTTTGGGGAAGCAAGTCTTAGCAGGACTTATACACTTAATGGTAAGGTCCTAGGGAGTGTTACTGAACAAGGAGACCTTGGAGTGCAGGTTCATAACTCCTTGAAAGTGGAGTCGCAGGTAGATAGGATAGCAAAGAAGGCGTTTGGTATGCTTTCCTTAATTGGTCAGAGTATTGAGTACAGGAGTTGGGAAGTCATGTTGCGGCTGTACAGGACATTGGTTAGGCCATTGTTGGAATATTTCATGCAATTCTGGTCTCCTTCCTATCGGAAAGATGTTGTGAAACTTGAAAGGGTTCAGAAGCGATTTACAAGGATGTTGCCAGGGTTGGAGGATCTGAACTACAGGGAGAGGCTGAGCAGTCTGGGGCTGTTTTCCCTGGAGTGTCGGAGGCTGAGCTGTGACCTTATAGAGGTTTACAAACTTATGAGGGGCATGGATAGGATAAATAGACAAAGTCTTTTCCCTGGGGTCGGGGAGTCCAGAACTAGAGAGCATAGGTTTAGGGTGAGAGGGGAAAGATATAAAAGAGACCTAAGGGGCAACTTTTTCACGCAGAGGGTGGTACGTGTATGGAATGAGCTACCAGAGGATGTGGTGGTGGCTGGAACAATTGCAACATTTAAGAGGCATTTGGATGGGTATATGAATAAGAAGGGTTTGGAAGGATATGGGCCGGGTGCTGGCAGGTAGGACTAGATTGGGTTGGGATATCTACTCAGCGTGGATGGGTTGGACCGAAGGGTCTGTTTCCATGCTGTACATCTCTATGACTCTATGACTAGATAGCCTCTTTTTAAGGATGTTGATTAAGGAATACATACTATTTGGGAACCTTAGGGTAAATCCCTTGCTGTTGTTTGAAATGGTGCCCTGGGATCAATTTCATGCACCCAAGCAGGCAGTGGGACCTCTGTTCAGTCTGTTCTGAAATAAAGCACAATAATGATGCAGCTGACACTAATTATTCTGTAGCCAACAGCATATCATTAGATAGAGGACTTTTGTGGCACAGTGGTAGTATCACTACCTCTAAACCTAAGAGGTCTGGGTTCAAGTCTCACCTGCTCCATAGGTGTGTTGTAACATTAGATTAGGCTGATTAGAAATCAGCTGCTGTGTAATTTGATTTTGCAACATCTTTGTAAAATTTCTTTGATAAGTTGATAATGAGAAACATGGAAATAATATGGATCTTAGTAGTTGGTACTCCTATTCAGAGATTAATGTGGATGATCATAGTATTGCAAAAGGATAAAATCCAGAAAGTGCTGGAAATATATAACATAGCTTGTTTACTTCAGATTTCCAGCATCCATAGTATTGCATGTTTGTATTGCCAAAGATATAATCAGTTGCTCCATGAGTAGCGTGTCTGCCGATTTCTAATGGATTTCATAATGGTAAGTAATGAATTACGCTGGCACTTTAACTTTGGTCAATTTTATTATGGTTGTAAAATAGAACTGCTCATGTTTTCAGTGAACTACCACCCTAGCTGTATTTGTGATAATGATAATTAAATAAACTCACTAAAAGCTACTAGGTAAGCATGTAAAAGTCAATTCTCTTACATCACTGGTTTCACTGGTCACAAAGTTTTTATACTATCCTGACCTGTCCACTATATAGACTTGTTACGTCTGAGATTACAGTTACAATTGAGTTATCAACTTCATCCACCCTGCATTTCATTTTAATGTAACATTCTCAGTTTGTGCCATATGAATGGTTTTATTTTTCTACGCTTTTCAGTTTATATATAATTTTGTTTTATACATGGACCTTTCAGAGAATTCCAAGAAAGACAGAAAAGGAAAATACAAGTGAGAAATAAAAGTAAACATGACAGTAGGAGCGAGGGATTGATCAGCAGTTAAGAATGACATAAAATAAAAGGGGAGAAAACATTAGAGGTATTTGTGATTTACTTGGATCCAGAGTGGTAGCCAAACTCTATAATGGGAATGAACATGGGATAAAATGATATTCCCTAAGAGAATGTCTACTGACATCCCCAACACGCTTTCAGTTCATGAGCAAAACACACCTTCTCCTATCCCTGCCAGTACTGCCAGTGATGTCATTCTATCTTGTTCACTCATATTTATTATGCTTCTTTTTATTGGTAGGGCGTTTCACAAAATGTGCATATGCAGAATTTCCTGCTTATGCAACATGAACATTTTGGGTGTTTCAGATACACAGTCAGATTCAAGCAGTTAAAGCAATTTCTCTGGTGAGGAAACTTCTAGACACCACTACCAAGGACAAAAGCTCATTCTAACTTAAACAGGCAGGTGACAGTAATGGGCAACCAGCATGGATGTATTGAAGTAAAATTACATCTGAGCCATGATTTAGTTATTTGATAAATTAATAAAGAGGATCAAGGAACATAGTTCAGTTGATACTGTATTTATTGAGTTATTAGCCTTTCAAACCTTAGTACTTACAAACTTCCTCAGAATGTAGAAATATAAGATATTAAGTAGCTCATGGTTATTATATATGCAGTGGTGAAGGGAAATGAGGTAAACTGTAACGTCACTACAGTCCCACTCTCTCAATAAAGAGAGAGACAACTGGTGGCAAGTTTTACTTGACAATCCCACACCTCAGGGAAAGAATGATGTCAAGAAGACAAGACCTACATCGTGACTGCAGCAGGTGGGGAATTGAACCCACAATGTCAGCATACAGACCAGCCATCCAGCCAACTGAGCTAACTAACCCACTATGCTAAGCACTGATGGTGCACAGATGTTCTTCAGTTTGGAGAAAATGATGAGAGGGTGTTCTGCAGGTGTCAGTGTTGTGATCATTGATATTTCCATTGGTTTAAATACATGAATTTGTGTATGATGGGTCCAGTTCCAAAGTTTGTAGATGATATAAAACCTGTAAGCATATAAAATAATGAGGCAAATTGAAAAGTCTTCAGGGAGATTGAGGTCATACATCCTATATGTTCTAGAGTTTAGAAGAACAAGATTTGATCTCATTGAATCATACGAAGTTCCTGCATGACCTGACAGGGTGGATGAAGAATGGATGTTTTCAGTGACTGGAGAGTCTAGAACCAGACAGCATAGTTTCAAAATCTGAAGATGGTCCTTCAGAAGTTTCATCACTCAGGGGTTGGGGAATCTTTGAAATTGTCAACCTGGGAGGGTTTTGGATGCTCAGTCATTAAGTATATTCAAAGATTGATGGAATTCTTAATATTAAAGATATAAAGGGATGAGAAGCAGTGCAGGAAATTGAGATTGAGGTAGGAGATATACTAATATTTTGTTGAATGGCAAAGCAGGCTAAAAGTCTGAAAGGCTTACCCCTGTTTCTATTTCCTATGTTTCTAAGTGTATCTTCTTGTACTTGAAATAGGATATTGAAGATATCGCAGGAACTGTAAACCAGCTAGCTTAATGTCAGTAGTAGGCAAGATAAAGAAACATTAAATCTCAGACATAATAGCAAAGCATATAAAAACTGACAATATAATGAGCAGCAGAGATTTCATAAGAAATTGTGTGCTTGATCAATATATTGAAATATTTGAAGAATCAAAGGCGAGGGAAGACAAGACTAATGTGGATTTTCAAAATAACATTGATATAGTATTATATAATAAATGCATGACTAAGAGAGGATTTATGGTTTAAAGAAAGTTAACAGAACAGATAAGAAAGCTGGGAATCAAGGCTAGATACTCAGACTGTTAGAAAATGGGTTGATTTCACAGGGATCAATGCTTGAACCATTGTTGTTCACAATTTACATGAATAATTTGGAGCCAGGAATTGCTAGTATAATTTCAAAATTTATAAATGGTTCAACTTGAGTCTCACAGTTAGTACAGGTGAAGAACCTGAAAATTTTGCAAAAGAAGAGTGAAATTGGCAAATTAATTTCTATTTGATTAGCCTTAAATGGTGAATTATGGTAGGAAGAATCAGCAACGATGTACTGCTTGAAGCACAATCACATTCAGAGAGAGGATTACTAAACACAACAATGCAGGCTAATAAGTTTTTTAAAAAAGTTCACCTTTTACTGAGAAATAACATAACACAGAACTAGATCAGACTGCCAGCACTTGAGCTGTGAGGTTCATTGTACCATGAAAAATGGCCTGTTAATAGGAGGCATCTGACTGTCTGAGCATGATCTTCACATCCCTTTATTTTTAAGTTACACTAGGAAACTGGCTGAAGGAGAAAGTGAGGTCTGCAGATACTGGAGATCAGAGCTGAAAATGTGTTGCTGGAAAAGCGCAGCAGGTCAGGCAGCATCCAGGGAACAGGAGAATCGACGTTTCGGGCATAAGCCCTTCTTCAGGAAACTGGCTGAAGGCCTTTCGAATATAATAGTGGCTTCTTTCTACCTAAGTCCTTTCCCTCTCGTGATAAAGGCTAATAGCAACACACAGCTTTAAATTAGAATAGTTTTCTAACATGTTGTCCATTCAAGTACAATCAATAGAATAAGATATTTAAGACACCTTCTTTACTTATCTTTCCTGTTTCATCCAAAAATGACATCACTAAATCTGACATTAAGGATGAGTTGCTGCATGTGTCAGGAAATATCTTAAGAATCCTAATTAGCTATATTTTGTGACTAAGAAGTCCAAATTCTATAAGAATATAATTTGTACTTCTCATTCACATATGGAGATAAAATTGAGTATAAGGAACGAACATTTGATTTCAATTATTTATAGAACATAGAAGAATACAGCGCAGTACAGGCCCTTTGGCCCTCGATGTTGCGCCGATCCAAGCCCACCTAACCTATACTAACCCACTATCCTCCATATACCTATCCAATGCCCGCTTAAATGCCCATAAAGAGGGAGAGTCCACCACTGCTACTGGCAGGGCATTCCATGAACTTACGACTCGCTGAGTGAAGAACCTACCCCTAACTTCAGTCCTATATCTACCCCCCCTTAATTTAAAGCTATGCCCCCTTGTAATACCCGACTCCATACGCGGGAAAAGGTTCACACTGTCAACCCTATCTAACCCCCTAATCATCTTGTACACCTCAATCAAGTCACCCCTAAACCTTCTTTTCTCTAATGAAAACAGCCCCAAGTGTCTCAGTCTTTCCTCATACGATCTTCCTTCCATACCAGGCAACATCCTGGTAAACCTCCTCTGCACCCGTTCCAGTGCCTCCACATCCTTCCTATAGTATGGCGACCAAAACTGCACACAATATTCCAGATGCGGCCGCACCAGAGTCTTATACAACTAAATATTTATTATGTAATTTAAACCTCAGAGGTGTACATAAGGCTCGTGGCCATAATTTAAACCAATTGAAAAGGTTAATACAAGCACAAGAACTTTAAAAATTAAGAATGGATATCAAAGGATTCCATACATCTTTGGCACAGAATTACCGTCATGTCTGTGGTAACAACTGTCCTGAGCCACACCTCACATCAGGACGAAAGCTGTCAATAACTGAGAGATTACAGGTTCCTGGAGTGACTGGGGGCAGCATAGAGGCTCAGTAGTTAGCATTGTTTCCTCACAGCGACAGGACCTTGGGTTCCATTCCAGACTTCAGTGATTGTGGAATTTCTACATTCTCCCTGGGTGCTCTGGTCTCTTCCCAAAGTCCAAAGTGAAATAACTCCACAGAAGCCAGTACCCCGCCACCAAGTCACCCTTTATTTACACATGGAAAGTCGTTGAAACTGATCCAGCTTCTCAGAGCCAGCTCTTGGAGTGAACAGAACCTCTGACACTCCTGTTTATCTCTGTCAGCCAGGGCTCTCTGATTGGACTAGACTAACGACCCCAAACAGGGAACTCATATTCTATTACCTTGTTACAGTCACTACACAAAGATGTGCAGATTAGGCAGATTGACCATGCCAAATTGCCTCCTGTAGTATCCAGGGATGTACTGGATTAGCTGAGTGGATTAGCATGGTAAATGCAGAGTTATGGGGATAGGTTGGGAGGGGGCTAGGTCTGGACACGATGCTTGTCAGAGGGTTGGTGCACTCTCAATGGGTGCAGCCTCTATTTGCACTGTGGGATTAAATGAATACTAATATCCTTACTGCATTTTGTTTAATATATTTACCACTTTTGCTCAATAAGTTCTACTTTGAGTCACAACATTTGATTGTCTCCATCACTTACTTGTTCCTTATAGGTCAGTTCCTGATCCAGTCCAACATTCTGACCTCTCACCAAGCCCAACATTCCCTGTCCCAGACATGACCTGAATCATTGCCCCCTCTCCATGATGATCCAACATCCCAGCTCTCATTAGGTCTGACAGGCACACCACCCCCCCCGAAGTGACCTGTCACCCCAACCTCTAATTAGCCAGGACATCTACCCGGCAATCCAACCAACTTAACCTGGTACTCTATCCAATTAGTCCCGAAATCCTCAAAACGTCGACCTGATACACTAACTACTACCCCCTGCTTTCCCACTTCCTGGATCTGAAACTACAACACCCACCTCTCCGTGAGCCAAATTCGGTATACATTCATTATATTCATTCGCATTCATTGATATACACAACCCACCAGATATTCATGCCACCCAAGACCTGACACCCCCACAAAATATGACTGCCACCCACACTAAGAGACCTCCCTAGGAGGTGAGACAACCTGACACTGACCCCTGATCCAGCCCAACCTATCAAAATTACTAACGTGGCACTGTATCTACCCGGCATTCTACCCACCTCCCGATCCACCTCACACATCCATTTGGCACCATACTGTCTTTAGCCATGTGGCACCTGACCCAACTCATCCAGCTGACTCCCCAGCCATCAAGCACGCCACTCACCTCAGCCATTGACGCCCAGCTCCCTCAACCATGTCACACTCTAACACTCTCATTTACCTAACCGTATTTACATTAAGTCAGCTACTGTGAAAATGCCTTCTGGGCATGTGAAGTACTATAAAAGAGCTATAGTTTCTCTGATGATCTTCTGCTGGCTTGAGGTTTCATGGATAGGTTTGCGACAATATCCATCTGTTCAGGAATCTCCAGTACAGAAACCATCTAAAGGTATGTGGGTGGATTTTAATCCTGAATAACGGAAAATAGGATTTCTGACCCTGATTGGAACATGTGGGCCAATGTGGTAATCCAGACAGGATTGAAGATGGGTGGGAGGAAGCTTGCCTAGAGAAAAATGTCACACAGATTCTTACCCAAATTCACAAAAACCTCCATACCTAAGCTTAAAAAAAACAACTGACTCTCATGAATGAGAATCAAAGCTCCATGTAAACTACAAATCTGATCAAAACACTTTTATGATGACCAGTTACAAAATTAACTAAGTCACAGGAAATAGACAGTAATGGTTACTTAATGTTTCTCAGTCTATATGAGGGTTTGCAGTACAGTTCCCCATGTATTTTTCTTGCTGATGTATTTTAATGACCAAGACCTGGGTGCACAGGACACGATTTCAGAACTTGTGACTGGTGTTGTTATCATTTAGGTTGCTATTACTATTTGGCAAGTCAGAACACACACTGGCTTGATAGATCATATTTTGTTAGGTTTTTAGTTTTTAGCAAAGTGGGCGTTCACTGAAGCACAAATATGTAATGCTGCAGATTTGCTTAAACAATAAAACAGAAGTGAGAACAGGTTGAAAATAAAATAGGATAAATCAACCTATTTACATATGTCGAAAGCTAAAGGTTTAGAAACATTTACTAAAATACAATCCCATGTATCCCCACAGCACTGCCTTACCTAATGCATTGGGAAAAGAGGATCTGTCAGAGTATTCCTGTTTAGAGCTTCCACTAGAAAACTAACATATCAAAGCGCTGTAGATAAAGTTTAAAAACTCGCATTAATGCAAAGTTTTCCCTTTGTCTAATGGGACAAAACAAGCTGGGAAGGCGAGAAGTTAAAAAAAGCAATTATAACTGATAGAAAGTATTTTCTTTCAGGTCACCATTCACGACTCCTCAGATATGAAAGCAATCCATGTTCAAATACAACAACACCTAAATAATATCCAACCATGAACTAACATGTGGCAAGAAATATTTGGGCCATACAAGTGCCAGGCAATAACCATCTCCAAAAGCTGAGAACTCAAACTTATCTCTTGACATGACATTACCATCACAAAACCCCACTATCAACGTCCTAGAGGTTACCGTTGACTAGAAACCGAACTGGATTAGCCATACAAATGCTATGACGACAAGACCATGACAGAGAAATAAATTCTGAAGTGAGGAACTCGCTTCCTACACCTCTCCACCATCTGCAAAGAGGAAGTCAGGAGTGTAATCAAGTACACTTGTCTGGATTGGTGCAGGTTCAACAGACTTAGGAAAGTTGTCACCATATTCAAAAATCCACACCCTCCACTACTGATGCTCAATAGCATAAATGTGTACAATCTACAAGTTATAAAGAAATTAATCATGGTACTTTAGATAGTACTTTCAAACACAGAGCTATTACATTTAGAAAAACAAGAGCAGTGTGTATTTGGAAACTCCAATGTCCTGCAAGTTCCCCTCCAAGCCACTCATCATCCTGGCTTGGAAATATAACATTGCTTCGGTGTTACTGAGTCAAAAACCTGGAACTTCCTCCCTAACAGTCTTATGTGACTAACTACATCAAATGGCCTGCAGTGGTTCAAGAAGGCATCTCTCCACCACCTTCTCAAGGGCAACTATAACTGAGCATTAAATACTTGCCCAGCCAGCAATGTCCAAATTTCCTGATTTTTTTTAAGGTACTGCAGAGATCTAGGAAATGGCTAGATCAGCCCTTTAAACAACCCTGATGAAAATTAGAAACTCAGGAAATGAAGTTGGGAATGAGGAATTCTGGATCAAGTATCATACTCTATTTTCATTCTTCCACACAGTCTTCCCGAATCCATGAAAATCCAAGTCTTTATTTCAGATTTCCAGCATCTGTTGTATTTTTGTTTTGGACAGAGACTAGCAGCTGCTTATCAGATAATGGCTTCTTGCCATGGTTAACTTTGGACTCGAGTCCTAGTTCCAGATTTCAAACTCAGTTTAACAAGGTTGATAACAAAAGCAGTAAAAACAATAATTTATATATCCTTGCATTTTGCCAGTTTGCAAAAGTCAAGAAGGAAAAGTTACTAATCTAGATATGGCAAACTTAAAGCGAAATTGTTGGCAGAATTTTCTGGTAGTATTGAGGTTATCGGCATTGTGACCAAAAATACATTTCATTTCTGCTTGTAGGCAGCACTGCAGTCCACATGCGATCAGCCAATTAGCCATTGTCAAGGAGAAGCAGGCAGGAATTTGATGCCAAGTCCCCATCATTACTTCATGGGATCAAAGGTTTGGATGTCAAATTCAAAGAGCACCCAGACAGACAACACATTCCCTTTAAGCCTGGACAATCATTACCATTTTCGGAGAAGGTTTTGGAAACTGTGACTGCTGCCACCTGCCATCCAGGCGCTTGGAACTGCTTCCACCCCACACTGAAGTGAGAAATGTCTGAGTGCAGTCCTTGAGGAATGCTCCCATGGTTCATCGATGCTGCCGTTATTTCTCCAGGCTGCCTGGAACAATTGAAGGTCGTGTTTCCCAGGGACCACAGGCAGGGGATCTACCCATTTGATAAAGGCATCCAGAACAGAGGTTGTAACAGTTGTTAATAGTTATAGAATCCATGCAGAACCTGCCTGAAGTACAAGGAGAAGGATAAGTTTCTGGAGACCCTCTGTGGCGAGTGCTGCAGCACTCCGTCTGAGCAGACCAAGCAATGGAACTTCATTTTCAGCAGTCCAATGGTTTGTTCTATTATTGTCCTTATTATAGCTTACACAGAATTGTACCTTTCCTCTGTTCACCTTTCTGGATTCTGCATTGGCATCATGAGTTATGTTTTCTGCGGATATCCCCTGCAGTTGCTGAGAGGGATCTTACAGTTGTACAATCTGAGTGTAAGTAAGGATCAAAGAGTCATGAAAACACCCTGAGAAGTGAGAACACAAGTATTTGTTTGCAGTGATCATAGACTGCTTGGATGTTGACAGAGTGAAAGCCCTTTTAGCTTTGGACTGAACAAGATGTGGGAAATCAAGGGATGTATGGGGAAGGCCATAATGCCACAAGACATAGGGGCTGAAGTAGACCATTCAGGCCATCATTCACTTAGATCTTGGTTGAGCTGACAATTCTCAAATCTACTTTCCTGCCTTTTTCCTATAACCCTTAATTCCCCAACTGATTAAAAATCTGTTTATCTCAGCCTTAAATATACTTCATCACCTAATCTCTACAGCCCACTGTGGTAAAGAATTCGACAGATTCACTACCCTCTGAGAAAGGAAAGTCTTCTTTATTTCTGTCTTAAATGGGCGAGCGCTTACTCTGAGATTATGGTATCTGGTCCTAATCTCTTCCGAAGCAGAAACAACCTTTCCGCCTCTACCCTGTCAAATCCACTAAGACTCTTTCTTATTTCAATAAGGTAACCTTTCACTTTTCTAAAATCCAATAAATACAGGCCCAACTTTGTCACCCTCTCCTCATAAGATGGTTCCCCCATATTTGGTATCAGTACAATGAACCTTTACTGGGCTGCCTCCAATGCCGATACTCTTTCCTCAGATATGGGGTCCAAAAATTGTTCACTGTATTTCAGCTGTCGTCTAACTTGTGCCTTGTATAGTTTAAGCAAGACTTCTCTATTTTTAGACTAAATTCCCTTTGAAATAAAGGTCAACATTTCACTTGCCTTTCCTATTACGTTATGAATGTATATACTAGCATTTTGAGATATATGCATGAGGATTCCTAAATTCCTCTGTGCTGTAATTTTCAATGGTCTTTCCCCTCACTATCAAAGTACATGCATGTGCAAAATTGAGGAGTTCTATTTATGAATCACCTATACACTTTCAGCTTTTGTATGCTACTTGCACCGTAGTGTTTTGGATACATAACTTTATTCTTAGCAGTTGATCCACCTGGTCTATCTATTTTCATGTTTGAAGGCTAGTATCTAGAACACTGTGTTATGATCCAAGCTGATATTACTGTTGAACAAATCAGATTCTAAATTGAAATCTAGCTTCGTCGATTTTTTTTTCATTAGTTGTCTTTCACTAAGACTCATATGCACAATGATACAGATTTGGTTTTCATGGTAAAAGAGAAATTTGCTACTCAAAAGAATGGAGGATAAAATAGAGTAAACCAAGTTATTAACATACAACATAAGTTGAACAATTTGAAATGCATAGCAAAACAAAATCCCATCTATCCCAATTCTTTTACTTTACTGTAACAAAATATCATACAGTGTTTTTCTCTATCCCATCTTAGGGTTTTTTTGTGTTTGTGGGATGAGGGTGTCTCTGGCTGGTCAGCATTTATTGCCCATCCCTAATAACTTGAGAAGGTGTTAGTAGGCTGTCTTCTTGAACTGCTGCAGTTCACCTGCTGTGGGTTGATAGACATGCTATTAGGGAGGGATATCCAGTCTTTTGACATGGTGAAGAAACGGCAATATATTTCCAAGTCAGCGTGGCAAGTGGCTTGAGGGGAACTTGAAAGTAATGGTATTCCCATGGATCTTCTGTCCTCGTCCTTTGAGATGGAAGTGATCGTGGGTTTGCAAGATGATGTCTGAGGATCTTTGGTGAATTTCTGCAGTGCACCTTGTAAATGGTATACACTGCTGCTACTGAGTATCATTTTAAGCTAACTGGTCCTTTTAATTCCATTCTTGACAGCTTGATAGCTTCTTCCTTGATTATTCACACAACTGAACGTAAATCTTCTTACCATAAATAACCTCTTAGCATTCCTACCAAACACTTCTGGTTTGGAATTCACAGAATAAAACTGTTACATGTAGATAATGTAGTTCTGAACTAACTTCTTTTTCCAAGAAGAAAATGTTCCGACATCTGATACCTGCCAGGTCTTCTGCAAACTAAAACCCAAAAATTTCTATGTGTTTTGCGTAAGTAAAAAAAAAAACTCACTTCTTTATTCTTCTAAACCAAAAACTGGCTAATCCTTTCAATGTTTGCTCCCTGCAAATGTAAAACTCACACACAAACAAAATGTGGTTCCAGAAAGACTGACATGTTAATTTTTAAACTCCCTCATACACATTGACCAAAGCCGACATGCCACCTGTTCAAAATCCAAACCCAAACATTAATGATATTTAAGACACAAGTGATACGCATTGCTTTATCAAACTTAAAATTAACAAAATATCCATTGACATAGATTCTATGCAACTTGAGTAATTTGAGTCACTAAATTTATTAGCAGCTCTAATTTCCTCCATGAATGCTTTTGTTATAATTTTGAATTGAGTTATATTTATCCTTTGAGGCTTTTTATTCTTATTTGAGTGGCCTGACTTTTTTTCCTTGCATGGCTTTTTTTTTAAAAAAAATAAGCTTCTTTGGCTACAGTCTTAATAAATCTTCCTATTGAAATCACTTTAAATTACTACTATCCAATCTTATTAATGTAGTAAAATTCTGTTAACTTCCTTCATCTGTCAGAATCTTCCTTCAAATTTTCCTTTGCATGATTATTAATAAACTCTGTGGTCTTTACAATACTGCAGTCCCATATAAATTATTTTTCTGGTTCTTGCTCTATCATCATCTGCATCTGTATCATATGGATTCTACTCAGGATTGCAGCCTGCTCATATTGAGAGATGAGAACTGGTTTTACACTCCTGCCTAATTTTTACGCCAAGTTTCTAACCATCTTCCTCCTTTCCCTTAGGTATCTCTAAGTATACTGATGGAATCTTCAATTACTCCCTCATAGGCCACCTTCTCTAAAGTTCAAGTGTGGCCACCTACCTTTGCCCAGCCCATGCAGTTTCTCCTGTGACTCTTACCAGATTTGAAGTGAATGCTTTCTTCTGGGCAAACCACATTTGCCCTGCTGATCCTCCCTATTTTGATCCGTCAGTTATCACAGTTTGGCTGCTGAATGGCTCTGTGTTTTCCTAAAGCAGTAATATTCTTAAAGTGGTAAAGTTATTTCTTTGCTCATCATGAAATTGGAATCCACATTGCTGCTCAATATGTCATAATGGATTTTGGGTAACCCGCCCCCCCCCCATTGACATTTGGAGGTTGGGGTCATTCTCCTTTCTACGGCGAAAGTGAGGACTACAGATGCTAGAGATTAGAATCGAGAGTGTGGTGCTGGAAAAGCACAGCCAGTCAGGCAGCATCCGAGGAGCAGGAGAATCATGTTTCGGGCAAAAGCCCTTCATCAGGAATGAGGCTGTGAGCCGAGGGGTGGTGAAATAAATGGGAGGCAGGTGGGGGGAAGGTAGCTGAGAGTGCAATGGGTAGAAGTAGGCGGGGTAAAGGTAATAGGTTGGAGAGGATGGTGAAACAGATAGTTGGGAAGGAAGATGGACAAGTAGGACAGATCATGAGGGTGGTGCTAAGTTGGAAGATTGGAACTGGAATAAGGTGGGGGGAAGGAAAATGAGGAAACTGGTGAAATCCATATTGATGCCATGGGGTTGAAGGGTCCCAAGGTGGAAAATGAGGCGTTCATCATCCAGGCGTCGGGTAGTAAGGGAGTGGCAGTGGAGGAGGCCCAGGACCTGCATGTCCTTGGCGGGGTGGGAGGGGGAAGTTGAAGTGTTTGGCCATGGGATGGCAGGATTGGTTAGTGCTGGTGTCCCGGAGATGTTCTCTGAAGCGCTCTGTGAGTAGGTATCCTGTCTCCTGAATGTAGAGGAGAGCAACGGATAAAGTAAATTACAATGGGTGGAAGTACAGGTAAAATTCTGATGGATGTGAAAGACTCCTTTGGGGCCTTGGACAGAGGTGAAGGGGAGGTGTGAGTGCAGTTTTGGCAATTCCTGTGGTGGCAGGGGACGGTGCTGGGTGGGGGGTGGTTGGTGGTGGTGGTGGTGGGGGGGATGTGGACCTGACGAGGGAGTCGCGGAGGGAATGGTCTTTATGGAAAGCGGATTGGGGTGGGGAGGGAAATATATCTTTGGTGTTGGGACTGTTTGTAGGTGGCAGAGATGGTGGATAATGATGTGGTCTATACGGAGGTTGGTGGGGTGGAAGGTGAGGACTGGGAGTGGGGGGGAGGTTCTGTCCTTGTTGCGGTTGGAGGGGTGGGTTTCGAGGGTGAAGGTGTGGGAAGTGGATGAGATGTGCTGGAGGGTACCAAACAATGTGGGTGGGGAAATTGCGGTCTTTATAGAAGGAGGCCATCTGTGGTGTGTTCTGTGGTAGAACTGGTCCTCCTGGGAGCAGATGCAGCGGAGGCGGAGGAATTGGGAATAAGGGATAGTGTTTTTACAGGAGGCAGGGTGGGAGGAGATGTAGTCCAGGTAGCTGTGGGTGCCTGTAGGTTTGTAGAAGATGTCAGTGTTGAGTTTGTCACTGTTGATGGAGAGGTCCAGGAAGGGGAGGGAGGTGTCTGAGATGGCCCAGGTGAACTTAAGGTCAGGGTGGAATGTGTTAGTGAAGTTGATGAACTGTTCAACCTCCTTGTGGGAGCATCAGATGGCGTCGATACAGTCATCAATGTAGTGGGGGAAAAGGTGGGGAATGTTGCCAGTGTAACTGTGGAAGACTGTTCTTCAGAACCGACAAAGAGACAGACATAGCTGGAGTCCATATGGACACCCATGTCCATCTTCCTTCCCACCTATCCACTCCACCCTCCTCTCTGACCTATCACTATCACCCCCACCTCCTTCTACCTATTGCACTCTCAGCTACGTTCCCGCCATCCCCACCCACCTCCCATTTATCTCACTACCCACCGCCCAGCTCACAACCTCATTCCTGATGAAGGGCTTTTGCTCAAAATGTTGATTCTCATTCTCCTTTCTATGCTGAGTCCAAGTGTGTGTCTAATTATAAAGAATACAGAATGGATCACTAGAAAGTACTAATAGGAGACATATGTCTTGTGTATCAAAGTGTAGTTAACTACATGACAGAAATAAGTGCACAACCACAACCATTAGGATCCAGGTCTGTCATATTAGTCTTCATCAGGACCTCATGCAAGTCTACTATATTGCCATCCAAAGCCTGTGTTACAACATCAGAATGGGTGGAGCAATGCAACTTCAACATTAATGTTTTCAGAGTCATTAATTATACAATAAATGAGATATGATTGCTATACCAACAGCACTTTTACTCTGATAATTTTTCATTTTGATTTGAAGTATTAATATACCATCTCTGTAAAACCAAGCAATTGAGCTCCCAGCAATTACACAAGGATTGAGACCCCACTGAAATCGACCTCTGATTCTGCCAAAGTTCAAGAGGTCAGGAATGGGGTGAGGATGATGAGCCTTTAGCAGCTTGTCTGCAGCAAAGATTCACTGGATTGCAGGGATTCCCCTTGATTGGCAAATTGGTTTCGTTTTACAGGGGCACTGGATCCACTGGGTACAACAAATACTTCTAAGTTCTGGGAGAGATGATTAGGGTGTTCAAGAAAGCATATTTAAAAACTGACTGATTTTTCTCCATTTGAGACTCAGACTCTCCTCCCCTATCAAGTATAAAACTGAAAATTGTCACATATTTGACATTTGACACACTTACACAAGTTTATTGATAGCCAGCTTTGTTCATATCCTCAAATATATTGCATCATTTCCAACAAACATTGCGATAGTCAAGTACACTAAAAGTTAATCTCTACAAAGATTCAATTTGTTCAGTTATTTATTAGCTCACACTTTTACTTCTGTTAATCTTTTCTAGAACTGAGGTTGTTTTCCAATTTCATTTCATTACATTTATAATAAATTATATTTCTTTGTAGGTTTAAAAGCTGTGCACACAACACAATGAATCATTAAATTTGTAAATGGAACAGTGATGGATCTCAGTATATCATAGGAGAAAGTGAGGACTGCAGATGCTGGAGATCAGAGCTGAAAATGCATTGCTGGAAAAGCGCAGCAGGTCAGGCAGCATCCAAGGAGCAGGAGAATTGACGTTTCGGGCATGAGCCCTTCTTCAGGAATGAGGAAAGTGTGCCAAGCGGGCTAAGATAAAAGGTAGGGAGGAGAGACTTGGGGGAGGGGTGTTGGAAATGCGATAGGTGGAAGGAGGTTAAGGTGAGAGTGATAGGCCGGAGTGGGGGTGGGGGCGGAGAGGTCAGAAAGAAAATTGCAGGTTAGGAAGGTGGTGCTGAGTTTGAGGATTGGGACTGAGACAAGCTGGGGGGAGGGTACATTGTCTATGTCTTCATTTTATGAACATGCTGCCTATGCAGACCATTTCAAACAACCTTTACTACATCATGTCTGTAACCACAGTTTAATATGATATTTTTGGCTCTAAAATACTTTCAGACATCTGGCTGAAAATGCCATTTCCAAATTAATATGCAACAATACTCTTCTGTTTTGCAAAGTCAGATCATAATAACCTGTTGTGGAAGTCTATTTCCCCTAACTCTTACTGTGGATTTCCTTTTCTGCCAATCCTCTGGTTACTGGCTCTCTAGCTTGGAGAAATAGGGTATTCTTATTTATTCCCAATCTTGTACAATTCCACTAAATTTCCCTTTAGCTTTCTCTACTTAATGACGAACAATGTTTGACTGAAAATTATCCTGCCGTTAGAGACAGCCTACTCACTGACTATTGAGAGTGACATCTCCTGAAACCATCAGCTGTCTCTTGGCCACCGAAACACCAACAGTGACTTAATAGTTCTCCACTCACCTTTGTGCACTCCTCTCATAATGGTATCATAATGGAATGATTTCTGTCCAATTTCTGTTCCAATGTCCTATCCTAGAAACATGCACTTCAGATTTCTAGGTTGCTGCGTGTTTTAAATGAAAAACCTAGAACTGGTAAAATGGATAACCAATGTTAAGTGTATATACTATAAAGAAGACAAGAAGGTAACTACAGAAAGGTGGCATTGAGAAATAAACTTGACACAGAAGCTTGTTTAAGAGAAATGTTGGATCCGAGAAGGCAAAACCATTACAGAGCCAATCTTTTAAAGGGTAGAACAAAGTTGTTCCATATTCAGTAAAGGCTGAATGTTAAAAACTGATAATTGACAAATCAAATACGAGGTGCAATATAACTCAGTTTTACTGTAGTCTTGAGCTGTAGGACATATTTCCCATCATTTGAAGTGATTTCTCCTCAGTTTCAGATCAATGTGAGGAGGAAAAGGGCAGATTGAAAGACCATACCTTTCCTCATCAAGATGCCTATCCAAAGGTTCAAGTATCCAGTGATCAAGGGGGCTAATTGGCCTAACTGTCTGCCTTTTGTCGAGACATATTTCTGCTGCTGTATGGCCTGGAGCAGGAACATATAGTCACCAATGGAATTCTCAAGGTCTTCTCCAGTCAACGGGAAACTGAAATTTACAGTAGGCACAGTGGAATTCTTACTTAAGCTTCCTTTTTGCAGTTTGGGTTTATTGTTTCTGTCTTTTTTCAACATGGCACTCTTAATTTGGGTTGATGGCACCTGAAGAACCCAGTGTAAACCTAATTGACCAATAGGAAGAGTGGAATCAGCTCTGGATTACTGTTAATGAGCAAAATCTAAATGTGGCTCTGACATTATTAAATTTTGGTAGTGTCAATGATAATAGTTGCTTCAGCTGATTCTTGACCAAGCATTGACCTCCAACTTCCAAGGACAACATCAGCTTCTTGAGCTGGACAAAAGTTTGGGTTCGCTTCAAGAACAGAAATTGCTGCAAAACCTCAGGAGATCTTGTAGCATCTGTAGAGAGAAAGAAGAATTAATGTTTCAGGTCCAGTGACCCTTCTTCAGAACTTGATTTTTGATTCAGGTTGTTCTTTCTAACAGAGTGAGGGATTCATGAAGAGCACAAATGAAGGCAACCAAATGACTTGACCTCCATTGGTAGATGAAGTTTGACTGAGTTATTTGTTAAAATATTCTGCCCTTTATCCTTGAACTTGGGCTTTGTCTATGAGATGATTTGACCCATCAGCACCAAGGATTGGTGATGAACCAGTAGTTTGGGGTCTTTAATTGGATTTCACAGCATTGTAGAATTTCTTCCAGTCTCTGGTTTTGCATCTGACTGATGTTTTTCTGCTTTCTGATTTAGCCAAATTATGCCTTGCATTTCTCTGAGCTTGTCCTTTTGGGATTTTCATTGGACAATATTCTGGGGTGGTGGACAAAAGCAAAGTTAATCTGTCCAGTCAATGAGCTATCATGATGAATGATATTTATTTGAAACATTAACTCTGTTTCTCTGCACAGATGTTGCTTGACCTGCTGTATTTTAATTTTGTTGCTTCAGATTTCCAGCATCTGCAATGCTTTGCTTTAATATTATTGCTTGGATGATGATGACTTGTCATGAAAATAAACTCTGAAAAAGAGATTTCTATGGTAGTTTCTGGACTACCTCAATATTTTCATCAAGACAATGCTTAGGAGAGATAGGGCCAAAATGAAAAGAAGTGGTGTGGGTAAATCACCACAAATAACCTTTAATTTGGTGACTTATTAAGAAACCTCACAGACAATCAAGTACAGAAACAATGATTTAAACTTTATTAAGATTCATTAAATAAGCAAAGATAAGCCTGCAACTCAACTTAGCTATCACCCGATTAATGGTGAAATTTGACCAGGATTTCAGCCGACAGTGATCTATCTCAGGAATTTTCCAAGGCCTTGTGCAATGTTGTTCTTTGAAGGTCTGCTGTTGAGTTGTTCCACTGTTGGGTTTTTGTACAGTTTTCCCTCTTTCTAGTTTGTGGTGTGACGTTATTGATGATTCAATTGGTTTTGTTTTCATCCCCAACATTGATTACAATTCCAGACACCTCAAGTTGGCAGCTGGACTTCTCATCAATAATAGTTCCTTTGTTCATTGTTACACTTGGAGTTGGCTGTCTGTTAAAACACAGCCTTTTCCAGCAATTAACCCCTTTACTTCAGAACACTGTCTCTGCCGGCAGATCTTAACTGCCCAATTGTCACAAAAAGCAGATTACCAAATAAATGTTACTTCCTTTCTTCCAGGAACCAGCATGTTTATGTTGTTTCTGTAACTCCTTCTTTCTAGGGAGGGTTAATTCACATGTTGTTGCAACTCCTTTCATAACAGTTTCACATTTTTCTTTTCATCTCAACAAGCCCTTCTCTAAAAAGAATTATTGTTGAATCTTTCAATCCATGTATAACAGTTGATTTTTCTAACCCATGAACAGTTAATAAAATTCTGAAGTTTACATTGTCACAGAAGTATAATAAATCTTCATTACGGTGAGCATCTATTCTTACTGTAGCAGCTAATCTCAAGTTTCGCTTAGTAAGTTTCCTTCATGACTGCCGGTTTGAAGTTTGACATGTTGAAATGCTTCTGAATTTTCATGCCATAGTTTAAGAGATCTTGATGGTCAGCTTTGAAATGAAAAGAGATTGGTCAATGCAACCATCAGCATCTCAACACATAAAAAATTTGACAACATCCACGACAAAGCAACCCGTTTGATTAGCACCACATCTACAAATATTCAATCCCTCCACCACTGGCACTCAGCAACAGCAGTGCATACTATCCACACAATGCACTGCAGAAATTCACCGAAGATTCTTAGACAGCACCTTCCAGACACATGACCACTTTGACCTAGAAGGACAAGAGCAGCAGTTACATGAGAACACCACCAGCTGCAAGTTCCCCTCCAAGCCACTCACCACCCTGACTTGGAAATATACCAGTGTTCCTTTCACAGTTGTTGAGTCAAAATCTTGGAATTCCCTCCCTACCAGCATTGTAGGTCAACCCACAAGGGGACTGCAGCAATTCAAGAAGGCAGCTTACCACCACCTTCCGAAGGTCATATAGGGATGGGCTATCAATGCTGGTCAGCCAGTGACGCCCAAGCTCCACAAATGAATTTTTAAAAATCTCACATGGCCTTTGTAGCTCACACACCTTTTCCGGTCCTCTGTCTGATGATTAAACAATCAATTAATTGCAAATGCATAAAATGAGGAGGTAGTGAGGTGCAAAAGGCACAACTGGAGGGCTGAAACAATCTACTGATGATTAAGAACTTATGCTAAACACACGTCTTCAATGAAAGGCTGTTCCAGTTGGTTTCTGAAGACCTCTCCCCATGCTTCAACTAATCCATTGAAGTCACCAAGAATGATTAGCTTGTCTGAGTTTAGTACTGTAGTAGTCAAGGTTTGGAGTTCCTCCCAGAATTTATTCTTCACTCATCAGGATTGGTGATGTACATACCAATGGAGGTTGCTTACCTATTGCTGTGTGTGTGTGTGTGTGTGTGTGTGTGTGGGGGGGGGGGGGGGGGGTGGAAATATAGGTACGACCAGCTGTTCCTCACAGAATCCGTATAGTGTGGAAGCAATCCATATGGCTCGAGTCCACATTGACCCCTCTGAAGAACATCCCACACAGACCCACCGCCTAACCTATCCCTATAATCCCCCCATGGCTACTCCGACACATCCTTGGACACAATGGGCAATTTAGCATGGCCAATCCACCTAACCTGCACATATTTGGATTGTAGGAGGAAAACAGAACACCAGGAGGGGACCCTTGCAAATGGAGGGAGAACGTGCAAATTTTTTTTTTTATTTTTTTCTCTTTTAACCCCCACACTACCACCTAAGTGCGGTAGTGCTTATTTTATCCCCAGCACCCATGGTGTGTGTGTGCAGGTGTGAGACACAGTGAAAGACACAAAGTGCACCAATCTTTATTCAATTTCCACCACCAGGAAGATAGGAAAACACCCGGGTGGCCAGTGACAAGCACTGCCCTTGGAGAACGTGCAAACTCCACACAAGCCATGACCCCATTGGGCAGAATTGTACTCAGGAACCTAGTACCATGAGGCAGTAGCGCTAAACACTGCGCCACCTGCTCATAACAACACCTATAGAGTAGCAAGTCAACTCCCAGACAAGGTTGTGAGAGCAAAGGGCGGTGCTGGCTTTGTCTCGTTGTTCCACAGTCAATCACATCGATTCACCACCCTCACCCCCAGCCCTTGCACACTTTATTGGAGCTGTGAGAAGATAATTTCAATCTGGGAAATATGCCACACTTGAAACAGCGACAAGGGGTGAGATAGGCAGTGGAAAACAGTGACAAAAACCTTGCAGAGGGTGTTCCTGATTGAGGTGCTGATGACTGGGGTTTGCACTGGCTGACGTCAATGGGCAGGTTTTCCGGGAGCAGAGTCATTGCAGCCAGCGCCAAGTGCGGCGGAGGATCCGCGAGAGTCCGATAATCAGTGCAATCGGAGCAGAGAGAGAGAGAGAGAGGTTTAATCGGTGAGTGAAGTGCGTGTTAGTTCCGGATAAATGCTGGCTGCTTTCTGTTGTTAGACCACATCAGACACCGTTACTCTCTGTGTCCTGTTCAAGCTCCGATTCTAATTGAATTGTGAACACCGAACCAGGGTGAAGGGAATGGCCAATATAGCTTGACGCTCTTTTGTTCTGAAACTCGATTTCACTTTTTTTTTAATGTAGAGCGGAAGCCATGGCCTCAGCAGTGGAAGTGCCACAGGTACACTTTTCTTTCTGTTATGGGTTGGAATGAAATGCAAATATAACATTGACAATTCCGTATTCACGAATGCTGGCTAACTATAATTGAACCTGCTGATAAAATATGTTGGTTTTCACTAACAGCCCTTAATTGGTCAGTAAATTCTAGTAACGTCTCAATCAGGATTGATCCCTGTTTGCTGACTTTTCCCAGGTTAACAGTAGAATGTGCTTTGAACTTCTCCTCAGTGAGGATTTGGGTTTGGCTGTAGGTGATCTGAATATCTGGGGGAAGAATATGCTTTTTTTTGTTGTTGCAATATTTTCCACGCTACTAACAGAACTCTGGCAGATCTCACTTCCTCTCAAGTGACAGAAACTGAACTGGAATGTACATACAGTGTCTCAAATGAAATTTATTTGTGCACAAATAACATATTTTTCACTCTGGATTTTTAAAAAATCCTATTAGAATGTGGTTGTTCGCGTGGCTAACTTGCCATTCCTCAGCACTGCCTATGATAAGATGACATCTGTATACAACAGCACAAAGGAGAATCACCCCTATCTGAAGTCTTTGTGTGAAGTTGCAGAGAAAAGTGTGACTGTCATTTCATCCGTAGCCATCACCAGTGCTACACCAATACTTCATAAACTGGAACCACAAAGTAAGAATGTTCTCTTTTGCAGAGTTGGTCTTGATTTTGTTCCTTGAATTCTATTATAAACATACTAAAAATGAATCAAACAGAAGTAACTTCTATGATGCTCACTAGAATTGTATATTTAACAGATCCTGATCTAATAATGAAACTATTACTGTATAAGCAAGACATAAGCAAGCTATGACTGCTGTAATTGAGCATTACCAAGGGTGTGGTCAGATTGTACTATTCAATAAATGTTTATATTGGACATCAGTTGTCATTTTGTGACTCATGCCAGTGTTCAGCAAATCAGTTTCAGTACTGAAACAAATATCTTCTGAAAGACATTTTCAACTCCTGACCTTTTACCTAGTTGTGAAGTGGCGTTGCTGAATTGCAGTTGTTTTACCTTTCACCTAGTGCAGACAGTCTGTTCTATTTATATAATAAATTCCTGAGAAAATTGCTTGTTGAATGCAGTATAAGTATTCAACTCTGGCACAAGGCAAGCCACCAACTTCTTGAAGAGTTACCATTTATTCTCCAGACTTAAATGTAATCTTTTAAAAACTGCAGATTTAAGGTTTTGGTTTCTAAGAGCTGTAGACAAAACATTTTTTGCTTTTGATAATCCTTTGCATGAAACTAGGCTTAAAGTACAGAAAAATAGCTTCTATAGAGGATGCTGATTTTTTTTTAAAAAAGTGATTTAGAATTGCAACAGTGCGGAAAGAGGTCATTCAGCCCATTGAATCAGCACTGACCCTCTAACCAGCGTCCCACTATCTTTGTATCTCTGCATGGTTTTTTTTAATCCATGACTAACGCAACTGACCTGCAGATTATGGGGGAATTTTTAGCATGGCCAATCCACCTAACTGCCAGTCTTTTGGACTGTGGGAGAAAACTGGAATACCAGAGAAAATTCATACAGACACAGAGCTAACCTGCAAATTCTGTGCAGGTGGTTGCCCAAGGCTGGAATCTAACACAGGTTCCTGGTGCTGCCCAGTAAAGAGTCCTTGCTTTGATTAGTAATTCCTTTGTTTTCATATAAGTACACATTCCAAGAGTAGCTGCATTACCTTGGCTGATTGATATCAATATAGTGTTTAACATTCCTTGAATTGACAACTCTGCATGTTATGCTTTAAACATTATCTTGTATACACTCTTTTTATGTTTTAGTTGCATTTGCAAATGGTTATGCCTGCAAAGGGCTAGACAGAATCGAAAAGAAGTTACCTTTTCTCCACCAACCGACTGACCAGGTACTGACTTTATTATAAATTTACCAGACCTATGCAATCAAACTGGCTTGTACAAAATCAAACGAGCACAGAATGTTGAAGAAACTCAGCAGGTCTGGCAGCAGCTGTGGGGAGAGAAACTGAGTTAATGGTATGACTTCATACCAAACTCAAAACATTAACTTTTGTTTCTGTCTCCACAGACGTACAATACTACCACACCTGCTGAATTTCTCCAGATCGCCTTTCTCTTTTAGATTTCCTGCATCCACAGTATTATTTTATATAAAATCAATGCTTAGTTACTTGATGTTAATACCTGAGACAGCTTCATTCTTGCCCAATTTTTCACTGATTACACATGGAGCAGGATGATACTAGAGACTTGTTGCTCTGCTTAAGAATTGCTGAAAAGAAGGAGTGACATGCCAATGCCGAGTGAAATTTAGTGAAAGTTTATATGGCGAGAGAAAGCTATGCTGATTATTTGGCACTGACTGACTGACTGTATTCTCCATGCCAATAACTCAATCATTACCACCTCACCGAGCAGTCAGCACTCTTTCATTACACAATATGATTTGTTGCTCCTTTGAAATTTGGCATTCTTTTGTCTGTTCAGATGCGTGCACAATAAAAGGCTTCAGCAATGCCTATTTTTGCTTTCTTGATTTATGAGAAAGCTTTACCAATCTGCCTGTGGAGAAAGGTGATGGAGTGCATGGGTCCTGGTATGGAGTGCTCATCCTTCACAAAATTGCAAGGTCTATGGAGGTGCAAAGCTAATCTCCAACAGTTCAATTGTGCATTTACTTACCAGAACTTTCAAATCTTTAGGTGAGCATGGTACATTAACGGACAGTAGGTTGGTATTTTCAGGACTATAAAAGGAATAGATCTTGATCAGATGGGCTGAGGAGTGGCAGATGGAGTTAAAGTTAGATAAATGTGAGGAGCTGCATTTTGGAAAAGCAAATCTGGGCAGGACTTATACACTTAATAGTAAGGTTCTTGGGAGTGTTGCTGAACAAAGAGACCTTGGAGTGCAGATTCATAGCTCCTTCAAAGTAGAGTCGCAGGTAGATAGCATAATGAAGGTGGCATTTGGTATGCTTTCCTTTATTGGTCAGAGCATTGGGAATAGGACTTGGAAGGTCATGTTGTGGCTGTACAGGATATTGGTTAGGCCGCTTTTGGAATATTGCATGCAGTTCTGGTCTTCCTGTTGGAAAGATTTACAAGCATGTTGCCAGGGTTGGAGGATTTGAACTAATAGGGACAGGCTGAATAGGCTGGGGATGTTTTCCCTGGAGCGTCGGAGGCTAAGGGGTTACATTATCGAGGTTTGTAAAATCATGAGGGGCAATGGATAGGATAAACAGACAAGGTCTTTTCCTGGTGGGTGGGGGACTCCAGCACTAGACGGCATAGGTTCAGGGTGATAGGGGAAAGATGTAAAAGGGCCCTAAGGGGCAACTTTTTCACACAGAGGGTAGTGCATGTGTGGAATGAGCTGCCAGAGAAAGTGGTGGAGGCTGGTACAATTAAAAGGTTTTGAAAAGGCATCTGGATGCGTATTTGAATAGGAAGGGTTTGGAGGGATATCAGCTAGTGCTGGCAAACGGGACTAGATTAGGTCAGGATATCTGAGCGGCTTGGACGAGTTGGACTGAAGGACTTGTTTCCGTGCTGTATTTCTCTATGACTCTAAACTTAGATGTGTTTGTAATTCAGATCAACCTGCAGATGCTGAAAGGTGGCCAGGTGCATTGGCAGGATTATGCAGATAAGTTGCTAATTTGATATTTTGAGACAGATATGAAGCAAGTATTAAGATGCTTGTAAGTGTCCTGCTTTGTACCTTTTTTTAACTACATGTCTTGAGACTTGCTCCTATGATGACCAAGAGTTGTTTTTATTTCTCTAAAATTGTTGTGACCCTGTAAGCAGGTGGAGGTTGTGGGAAGTTGAAAAATCTCTTTTTATAGCATATTTAAGGCTGAAATTCCAAAAGGTGGGGTGCCAAGATACTGAGACATGGAGAGCAGGTGAGAAGGTGAAGTTAAAATCAGCAATCGGATGTGATTTCTATTAATTGATCAAACAAGCTTAAGCAGCTTCATGGTTTACTCATTTATTGTATTCCAGGATCTAATACTTGAAACTGTTGAAATTTTGGTAGTGCAAGGCTTGTGACCTCTGGCTGTTTTTTTTCAACAGGTTGTTGCTAAGGCAAAGGAAATTGTAACACATACTGTTACTGGTACCAGGGAGACTGTAGCAAGTAAAATTACTGGGGTAGTGGACAAGACAAAAGACACTGTCCATGAGAGTTTTGAAATGACCAAAGCTGTAGTGAATGGCAGCATGAACCAAGTACTTGAATCACGTATGGGTAAAGCATTGAGCAGTGGAGTAAATTCAGCATTGATCACTTCTGAATTACTTGTGGATCACTATCTCCCTCTGACTGATGATGAGCAAGGTGAGAAGCAATATGAATGCTCCCAATAAAATCTTCTGCATAATTTCCATATTTTCCTTCACTTTCTCTACTAATCCTACTGGTTATTCTTACCAGGAAGTTGCTTGTTAACTCAATTGACAATTGAAGTTGAGGAACACTGGGGTTTCTCTGTCCGAAGTAACATTAACATTCCATGTCTAATCTGGATTGGTATCTTTGGTACCTAATAGTTGACCAGGAGTAATGTAAGACTGGAATGTTGATACTTTTACATAATAGTGAGAACATTTTTTAAAGTTAAAATAGTTGTGACTAATTGGATACAGCATTGATGTGATTAATATTATGCAGTGAAGCAAATCATTCCATTCTATTTAGAAACATTTTTATGTAATAAGTATTATTTAACTGTGGCATTGCATCTAGAAAGCATAAATTTCATGCCTTTCCTACGTTCTTAACATTATTGGTATCTAAGGAATTTAGCATCCTTTTGCAGCTGGTCTGTGTGTAGGATTTTGATGCATGAGGCTCCTGTAAATCCTGCACAACCTTTTAAATTGTGGAAGAGGCAGAGAGAAACCTGGTCATGAAAGTGGAGTGCCTCAGCATCTCCTTGACTTCTGAAACAAATTTTAATGTCACTGCTGTTCTCTCTGAAGATGCTGGAAATTCTGCTGGTTTTAGCAACCAGCAGTGCTTCATCAGTGCCATAAATATAGGCTCAAACCAAGATGTTAAAATAACAAGTTTTTTTTGCTAACAAAACAATGGTTTTAGTGAACTTTCCAATATATTTTGCTGAGATGTGTTTAAAATGTGAGTTGCAAAGATTAGGCATCTTTTTCTTCTGAATACATGCTTGCCATCATTGCAAATGAACAAGATAGCCACACTACAATTTTGGGACACTATCATGAGTATTTAATGGAAATAAATTAATTGTGTAATCAGTGTGGATAGGCAAACTGTTACTTTTCCTTGGCCAGTCTCTTCCTAGCAATAATAGTATGGTTTTGAGTATGGACAAAGCTTCTTATGTTCTCACTGAAGCCATGGCACAATTTGCTCATAGTTTTGATACTGCAGTTGCCAGTTTCGTGTTAAATTGGGTTCTAATAGTAGACCAAATTTTGTGCTTTGCAGCTAAAGAAGAAGAGAACAAGGGAACTGATGAATTTGAAATTGATCCTCTGAAACGGAGTTATTTTGAGAGGCTGGGATCACTTTCGACCAAAGTACGACAGCGAACATATCAGCAGGCCATGGTCAAAGTTCACAATGCTAAGCAACGTGGTCAAGAGGCCATTTCTCAACTGCACCATACTATTGATCTAGTGAGTATACAAGTCAATGTGTTGGTTAGTAAGACAGGCCAATTTACTTTCTCCAAGTTTTTTAAGCCAACTGAATTTCAGCATTTCCAATGCAAAAGGATTTGCTTGCAAAAACTGAACATTTCAGTAAGTAGTTTTAATCTTTACCTAACAATGTATTTTCTGATCAAAACTCTCTCAACTTCAGAGGCAATATTAACTTGCTGGTAATTTACATAGGTTTGTAGTCAGTGAATCTAAAATGAATTGACATGAAGAGAAAAGTTGAGTCACAATGTGAAATGAATCTTAATTGTTATTTCCTAGGTCAAATTTTTGCACAAAACATTACTAAGTAGGTTGGGTGCATCAGTATATCCAGATTTTAATCCTGTACCTAATTTCAGATACAATATGCCTTCATTTTTTTTTCAATGCTAAACTGTCCTTCATGTTCTAGATAGAGTATGCCAGGGAAAATATGGGTACAGCAAATAAAAAAATCCATGATGCCCAGGATAGGCTATACCAGACATGGATAGAATGGAGGAAGTCTAATTTGGAATATGAAGACAATGAATCTTCTGCTGCAGAGGTGAGTGTGCATTGTGACAATCTCTTGTAAGTTATTGGCCCATAGAGTCAGAGGTTTACAGTACAGAAAAAGGTTCTTGGGCCCACCAAGTTTGCACCAGTCAAAAACAAGTACCTAATGATTCTATACCATATTCTCACACTTGGTGCATAGCCTAGTATACCTTGGCGTCACAAGTGCATATCAACATGTTTCTTAAATGTTATGAGGGTTTGTGCCTCTACCACCCTTTTATTGGCAGTAGATTCCAGGTTCCGACCATCCTCTGGATGAAAAGATATTTCCTCATGTCCCCTCTAAACCTCCTGCTCCTTACCTTAAATCTATGTCCCCTTGTTTTTGATGCCTTCACCAAGAACTACAACAGCTTTGGCTTCTGGCATTTTTTTTTTTTTTGCCTGTGTTTGTGTATCCAGTAAAACTTGCAATCATTTTATCCTTCAAATTTCATTCTTCATTGCCTGGCTTTTGTAGGACACCACAGCTTTTTTTTTTATTAAAAGAACTGAAATATACAAGATCAAGAAGGAAAAGGCAGCCAATTTATTAAGTCTTTCTCATTCCTGATGGGAGGAATGTGGCCGGACGCATGTAGTTACCTCCAGCAGTCATGTCAACTGGAAATAGCTCAAAATTGAGCACCATAAGGAGAAAAATGTTTGAGGAAATTTTCTCTCTAATGCTCTGGGGAGATGGATACTGGTCGAGGAGATTGCTTGGATTAAAAGTTCTCAGACACTTGTCTTTCATGTAATTGTGATATTGAAAGATGAATCTGCATCAATTACACATCAGCTGGTGACAAATTCTGGAGGCTCTCTTTGAAAAAATAATCACCCCCATCCAGACTCTCCCTGTTCTTGCACAGTTTAAACTTGTCACCTGTTCTACACATCTGTTGAATTTGATTAAACTATCACAACAGACACTGTCCACCTCTTTAATTTTATATACCATTATCTGGCCTTCTCCTAAGTCTGTACTGTGCAGTAAGTAGATAAATGCCCTTTTGAGCCAGATGTTCTTTTGACTGGGAATTATTGTCATGACTCTGGATCTCCTTGCAAGGCCATTTATATCTAGGAAGTGGAGAAGGAGGGATGTGTGGTAAAGAGATGAAGAATGTGTGCAGAATACTGAATTCCACGCGAAAACTCTGGGCTGTTCAAATGTATCTTTTTTTAATTATATATAGCAAGTTGAATCACGTACACTGGCCATTGCTCGGAATCTGAGCCAACAATTGCAGACAACCTGTGTTGTGCTAGTGAGCAGTGTTCGGGATTTACCACAGAATGTTCACGAACAGGTCCAGTACATAAATCTTCTGGCAAGGGAGATGTATTCCACATTCAAGTCTAAAACATCCTTCAGAGAACTTTCTAGCCAGATCCTCTCCACAAGCAAGGATCAACTCACAAAGATGAAGGACTCACTGGATGGAGTGATGGATTATTTGGTGAATAACACACCTCTGAATTGGCTGGTGGGTCCCTTTTACCCGCAACTGACTGCGTCCCAACAAGAAGGGGAGACTGAGACCATGGAAGGGATACCGTCTGAGCAGGTGCACACTTGTCATGATGCTTGATCATCCTTTGTTTGTTGTAGCATCTATTTCTGTTTAACCACCTTCTCTCCATGGAAGTTTCCTTTTCTTGTCTTTTGGGAAAGGGATAAAATACAAATCCAGATCTGAGGAGTGGCTTTTCACTTTCTTTTGGTGCTTTCTTTTAAAATTTGTTTCATTTCATATGTACTTAATAAATCCTTGAGCAACCATGGTTTCCACTGTTTAATCCTTTAGCTGTCAGTTGGCTTTTCCTTGAGGTTTTACTACAATAAACTTTAATGTTTCAGATTCATGGATGAAGATGGATCTACGCTGTTAAAATCTTAAAGCAGTTGCTGTTGATCAGTCTGATCTCTTGCTCTCTCGCACTCACTGTGATGTTTAACCACTAAATAGAGTTGCTGAAGGAGTTTATATAATACTAGCTGAGTCAAATTCAATTTGTTGTCTGTTTGGAATTTCATTTTGGGTGCATTAAAATGCCTGATCACAAGCCTGTCATACTTCCCAATAACACAAGATATGCTGATAGCAATTGCTAAGGTCAAGATTCTGAATCTGTTGTTATTTTCAATTTTTACAAGACTGATTGATTATGATCTAACTTGTAAGCCCTGGTCAAATCAAATAACATGTACTTCTTCTCTAAGTATCACTATAAACGTCAGGAAACTGGCTAAAGTTTGCAAAATTTGAACAACCATATTATTCCAAACGTGCTTTGATAACATGGGTTGGGATGTTGCCATGCTAGATGGTGACATAGATAGGATCACAGAAATTATGGATGATTATTATTTTCTGAAAAGTTTCATGCCCAAACCACAATTGAGATCCATCCAAATGAAAAACTGAATTACAAAGGTCTTATGAGTAAGAATGAAGAAAAGGAAAATACTAGTCAGTGTTGTGAACCAAGGCAAACTTGATGAATGAACAGTAAATTCAGATTGCAAAAGATGCTTATGGAGATGAGCTGCATACTTGTTTTGGGATACAGTGGGTTGGGGAACATCTGGTTGAAAAGAAAGGAAGACATATCTGAGGTGCTATTGTGGGAAGTTGCAAAATCAGAAACAGATGCAAAGTAGAAACTGAGAGAATGGAGTCCTCACAGGAAACTGGGTGTGAGCAAGTGCGGTCCATAAGATTTAGCAGCAAATGTAGGCCATTCAGCACATTGAATCTGTTTTACCATTCAATGAGATCATGGCTGATCTGGTAATCCTCAATTCCATTTTCTAGTCTTATCCCCATAACCTTGATGCCCTTACTGATTAAAAATCTGTCTGTTTTCAGCCTTGGATATATATAACCAGTCTTAACAGCCCTGTCTGGTTAGGAATTCCATAGATTCACCACCCTCTGAGAGAAGAAATTGTTCCTCCAACATAACTAGGCAACCCCTTTGAGATTATGCCCTCTAGTCCTACACTTTTCCACAAGGGGGAAGAAAACCTTTCTGCATCTACCTTGCCAAGCCCTCTAAAGTCACCTTTCAATTCTAAACTTCAAGTACAAGCTTGACCTGTTCAACCTCACCTAATAAGAAAATCCCTATGTACCCAGGATTGGCCCAATTAACCTACTCTAATGTCTTTCTTTACATGAGAAGATCAAAACTTCACTATGTTCTGGGTGTGGACTGATTAGTGCTTTGCATTATTTCAACAAGACCTCATTATTTTAATACTCTATTCCCTTTGAAATAAAGGCCAGAAGGTAACTATGAGTATCCGTGGGCTTATAATGAAGATTACTGGACAGCCCATCCCCAAAGAGAGAGAGAGAGAGAGAGCGCTTTCAAGGTAGGGAAGTGACAAAACTGGACTGTGTGAAGGTGGGAGAAGAATTGAAGAAGTTTTCCAATTCTGTTGCCAATACAAAGCTCCTTAGCCAGTACCTTCCAAATCCACCATCTCTACCATTTGTAAGGAGAGAGGCAGGAGACAAACGTGAATACTACCAGCAATAAATTCCTCTCACCATACAGTACATGATTTATAAACATTATTTCTTCTGTTACTGGGAGAAAAGTGTGATTACTTTACCTAACCATATATTTACAATCCAGACCAGCAGTTCATGAAGGTAGCTGTCCACTAGCTTCTCAAGGGCATCTCGGATGAACAATACATGTCACTCTTGTTGGGTGATTGCTGTATCCTGTCAAGTAACACAAAAGAAGTGCCAGAATTCCAAATTCTGAAGTAAAATGACAGTAAAGTTTCACATTGAAACTTTGTTCAATTTTTGTTTGTTCAATTTTTAATATACGACCCACACATACTGTACAGTTATCTATACAGTCATGCCCACTGAAAGCATAAGAAAGAGGATGAGGAAAACTCCACTAGGCCATTTAAGCCAGCTCTATAATTCAATCAGATCATAGCATATCATCTATTTAAGCATAATAAAACATGGAGCGCATGCTATGAGAGGTTTATTGGACTGTCTTTTATTTAAAATGGCTGCCAAAAGGTTGCATAATCTTTGCTTGTACAACTCAGAGTATCCCAAGTTCTTGGAAATGTCTTAATTGAGTAATTCTGGATAGGTCTCTTCCTCTGGAATGAACATGCTTAGAAACTAAAAACAGAAATTACTGGAAAAGCTCAGCAGATCTGGTAACATCTGTGCAGAGAACTCAGAGTTAACGTTTTGGGTCCAGTGACCCTTCCGTGGAACACAGGTTATAGTTTATTCCAACATCAAGTGGTATATGCAACCTCAGGCAATTACATATGCACTAATCCAGAAACATCATGCATATGATTCCAGACAGTATGGCCTCACATAGAATTTGTGTGCAGTCATATGCAAATACCACACCGCATGCTTTTAAAACTGGGTTCAGCAGAAGCAATGAGGACATGAGATGAGAGGAGGGAGAGCATCAGTATGAAGGGTTTAGGGATTCAGGAGGAGGAATGGGGGAGGGGGTTTTCAGGGGGAGGCAGGAAATCCGTGGAATGAGAATGGGAAGAGTGATGATGGGGATAAATGCCCTGACCCCTTTTCTCCCCAACCTGGTTTCAACCCCATTCCTGCCCTCCCCTCCCAGATCCCAGGCTGCATTTCCCAAAACCATTTAAATGCACACGCACAAATTAAAGTGGCGTATGGCACGTATTCACTGGTGTCCACAAACACAGCCATCATTATTATGTCAGATTAGTCAGTTTCACATCATTCCAGCTCTATTAGTCACCTCCACTGTAGAGCCATTGGAATTTTTCTGACCTTCCTTGCCATATTTAACAGTAATGTAATAGTCCCTTAATGTAAGTGTCTCTCTCATTCTTTCTTCTCCACTTCAACCTGTCAAGACAGGTAATTGCATTACGGTATTTGAAATCTCAAGCACATACCTAAGGTGTAAAATGTATGGGACTTACCATAGGGTTGGAGTATTCAAATATGTGACTGGTTACACCAATAAACCTGATTTCACTATTTTAGCTTGTCCATTTGACTGTTTATTTTATGCAGGGGCTAAACTTCAACTAGCAATCAATGGAGAATTTCTGAGGAATGGTTTGAACAAATATGCATGTCTCATCTTCTATTTTAAAGTCTTGTTGATTGAATTTAGAAATGTCCTTGTACTTTAGCTAAACTTTAAATGTTCATAAAACCTAAGTGCAAAATTCTTTGTTTCCTCATTGGTTTAATAACTAACATTCTTGATCTTATATTTGTAATCTGTAGAACTATTAACTAATAATTCAAATGACATCATGATGGAACTTTTGTTTATTGAACAAACATGTTTATTTTGAGATGAATTCAGAGGCCACATTTGACCTTTGCCTGCAGTCAGTCAGCATTCTTTGCACGTTATACAGCTAAGCTTCCCTGACAATAACTATGGCAACTGGTAAAAAACCAAGATAAATGCCAAGGCAGCAAGAGATAATCACCAACAACACTCAGCTCTCCTAAACTGAAGCCAACTGATCTTCAAAGCTCTCTGCCCCAAAGGTGCCAACTATCCCTATTTGAAGAAAAGCTGTGCAAGAATAATTCCTTAGCATTTCAAAATGATTCAGCTATTTAATCTCCATAATCATTTACAGCAAAAACCTTGAAGCAATAATTTCAAGGTGGATATTAAGTTAGTTACAACATGCCTTCCTCTTCTAAAAATTAATTAGGATTAGACTTTGTATTTTGTACAACACAAGTTGAATACAGCAAAGGATCAGGCCATTTGGCCCACCAGGCCTGCATTGATACCAAATCCTTACTTAGATTCACTACCTATTGCCTGTCTATCCCTCTGTTTCTGTGTCTATCAAGGTATGCCTTAAACATTGCTAAAGCACCTGCTTCCACAACATTCACTGGCAGTGCCTTCCAGGCACCTACCACCCTTTGTGTGAAAATGTTTCCCTGCAATTCTGCCCTAACCTTTTCCCTCTCATCTTGAATCTGTGTCCACTTGTAGTTGACCTTTCCACCCTGGGAAAAAGTCTCTGATTATAATTTTAGACCTCTATCAAGTCACCCCTCAGCTTCTTTCTTTCCAGTGAAAACAATCTTGAGTTTATGCAACCTCTGCTCATAACTAAAACCTTCCAGACCAGGCAACATTCTGGTAAACCTTCTCTGCACCCTCACCAAAACATCCACATCCTTCTGGTAGTGTGGCAACCAGAATTGCATGTAATATTCCAAATGTGGCCTAACTAAAATTTTGTACAGCTGTAACATAACTTGCCAACTTTTATACTTGATTCTATGGCCAATGAAGGCAAGCATGCTATATGCCTTCTTGACCACCTTATCAACATGTTTTGCCATTTTCACGGATCTGTGGCCCTGTACAGTCAGTACCCTCTGTATGTCAATGCAGAGGTTCTGCCATTTATTGTACAATTCGCACCTGAATTTGATCTTCCAAAATGTATCACTTCGCATTTATCTGGATTAAACTCCACCTGCCATTTCTCTGCCCAAATCTGTAATCTATCTATATCCCACTGTATCCTTTGACAATCCTCTATAGTATCCGCAACTCTGCCAATTTTGCTGTCATCTACAAACTTACTTATTAAATCACTGACATTTTCCTTCAGATCATTTATATACATTACAACAACAAAGGTCCCAGCACTGATTCCTATGAAATATCACTAGTTTCAGCTCTCTATTCCGAAAAGCTCTCATCCACTGCTATTCTCTATCTTCTGTGACCAAGCTAGTTTTGTAACCATCTAGCCGACTCACCCCAGATCCCATGAGACTATCTTCTGTACCAGCCTGCCATGAAATACTTTATCAAATGCTTTACTAAAGTCCATGTAGACAACATCCATCATCAATCATTCTTGTCACCTCCTCAAAAAAGTCAATAAGTTTGGTGAGACATGATCAGCATCAGACAGTGTCAGAGACAGTCACTCAGGTATAGTCATTTACTTTAAATGTCACTCAGAGGCATTCATTTTCAGCAGCAGTTTCATTGAGTCAGTTTCAGTCACAGTCACTCAGCAACAGTCAGTTTCAGACACAGTCACTCAGCAACGGTCAGTTTCAGTAACAGTTATTTTGAAAGACATTCACTCAGAGATTCAGAGACAATCACTTTTGATACACATAGTTTCAGAGACAGTCAGTCAGCCAATCAGTTTCTGTAACAGTCACTCAGATACACTCAATTTCAGAGGTAGTATGAGAGGCAATCACTCTGACAGGTGCGGAGACTGTACGTTTCACTGGCAGCCATTTTCATTGACAACCATTTAGATACAGTTTCAGAGATGGTCAGAGACATAAACTGAAACTTTGAAGTCCCCTTGCCACATTCTAGATCAGTCCTGTCCTCTTCCACTGGCTAGCCAATCAGACCAACTGAGATTTTGTAGTCTCTCTTTACCGAAATCAGGCTTGTGTGAAACCTGCAATTGGCCAGTGAGTGGATGTAGGGTTATGATTGGCAGCAGTGCTGAGTGGAGATGTTTATGATTATAATAAATAAAACAAAGATCTGAGGATGCTGCAAATCTGAAACAAAAACAGAAAATGCTGCAGAAATATCGAGAGACAGATCAGCAGATCTGGCATCATCTGTGGACTGAAAATAGAGTTAATGTTTTAAGTCTTGTGTCTTTTCTTCAGAACTGATAGCTGGGAAAAGGTGGTATACATTCTGAATTTAGGGGGTGAGTGAGGAAAGAGGAGTGAGCAGATAGCACAGATGGAGCTTGAGAGAGAATGACGGTTAGGGAGTGAAAGGTATGGAGGATGGTATGCCAAAGAGAGAGAAAAACCTGATAATGTGGCCCATAAATATGTCAAAATGGATTGGTTGTGCTGCAAGAAGCCCATGGCACAATAGGACCTGGAGTGTGGAAAATAAAGGACATGGAAGGACGTGTTCAGACCTTAAAATTATTGAACTCGATATTGAATCCTGAAGACTGCAGGGTCCCCAAGTGGACATGAGATGCTGTTCTTCCAGCTTGTGCAGAGCCTCATTGGAGTACTGCAGCAGACCTAAGAGAAATGTTGGTAGGAACGCGGTGGTGTGTTGAAGTGGCAGTCAACTGGAAGCTCGGTTACGTTTTGGAAGGCCAGAATGTAGACTTTCTCCAAAGCTGTCACCCAGTTTTGTCTCCTGGTGACACCACATTGTGAGCAGTAAGTGCAGTAAACTAGATTCAGAAAATTTCAGGTAAATTGCTTTTTAAAATTTATTCACAGGATGAGGGCATTGCTGGATAGGCTAGCATTTATTGCCAATCCCTAATTACCACATTGCTGTGGATCTGGAGTCACATGTATTCCAGACCAAGTAAGGATGGCAGTTTTCTTCCCTGAAGGGCATGCTTTAGCTGGAAAGCGTGTCTGGCGCTTTGGATAGTGAGGAGGGATAATATAACCAGGCGGGTGTTACACCTTCTGGGATTATATCTGGAACTATTGGGGTTTGGGGGTGGGTGGGTGTTAGCAACGGAGAAGGAGTGGACCAGGATATCCTGGATGGAATGGTCCCTGTAGAGTTCTGAGAAGGGAGGGCTGAGGAATATGTGCCTGGTGGTTGCATGCTCTGGTGAAAAAAGTCCATGTTGATTCTGTGTGGTTGAAGGGTCCTGAGGCAGAATATGAGGCATTCTTCCTCCAGGTATCGGATGGATAGAATCTGGCGGTGGAGGAGGCTATAGACTTGCAAATGGGACTAGCTTAGGTTAGGATAACTGGTCAGCATGAGAGACTTGGACCAAAGGGTCTGTTTCTATGCTGTACATCTCTATGATTCTATGAATTGGCCTCCTATCTCCCCAGTGTAAGGGAGACCACATTGAGATTTTCCTGCACATCCAGACACCTCATCTGTTGTGTCTGTTGCTTTTGAAGTGGTCTCCTCTACATTGGGGAGACAGGATGCCAACTTGCCGAACATTTCAGGGAACATTCCTTGGATACGCACCAAACAACCCCACTATCCTGTGACTGACCACTTCAATCCCCCTCCCATTCTGGTGGACATATCAGATAATGATCCTTTGGATGTGGAGGATGGTAGGTGAGGACTAGGGAAACTCTATCGCTTTTTTGGGAGGGAAGAGGAGGGGCTAAGGGCTAACATGTGGGAGATGGGTCAGACACATCTGAGAACCCTGTCAGCCTTGGTAGTGGAGAATCCTCAGTTGAGGAAATGGACATTTCTGAGGGACCATTGAAGAAGGTGACATTATCAGAACAGATTCGATGGAGTTGGAGAAACTGGGAGAATGGAACATAAAGGAAGTAGGGTGTGAGGATGTTTGTCAAGGTAGGAAAAAGTTGGTTTGTAATGGATATTAGTGGCCAGCCTATCCCTAGAATGGAAACAGAGGCGTGGAGGAAGGGAAGAGTCAGGGATGGACCGGGTGACAGTAAGAATAGGTAGAACTTGAATTTAATAAATAAAATTAAAAATTCAAATCCAGGTGAGAGAAGGAAAACCCAAGAGCAAGTGGACCATGTTAGGATTGGCTGTGTAGGAGACAGATTTGAATATTGTGCTATAATTTGGAGGTACTGGTGTTGAATCAACCACCTGATGAAGGAGCAGCGCTCAAAAGCTAGTGCATCCAAATCAACCTGTTGGACTGTAACCTAATGTTATGTGATTTTCAAATGGGTTATCATTGACGAAGTGGATCAGAAGGGGAGTACTGATTGGCTCAGCACGAGATAGGTCGTGATATGCAAAACGGGAATAGAGGCGGATTCGTAATTGGCTGAGCCGGAACTGGGTAATGATTGGCTGAGTGGAGGAGAAGCCAGGATGTGAATGGCTAAATATCGGAGTTTAGTTACGATTGGGCAAGTGACCAGAGTGGGTGTTATGATCGGGTAAACAAGAGGATGGTGTTGATTGGATATCCGTTGTGGATACGGGATTGTGATTGGCTAAATGGTAGAAGGCTTAGTTGCGATTGGCGAAGTGCTTCGGAGTCGTTGTTATGACTGGCTGAGCTATGAATGGTGATTAGCTCAGCGGGTGTAGGAGCGGGGTTGTGATTGGTGGATGGTATGGGGTGGGTGGGAAGGTAGAGGGTTTGTGTTCGTGCGCCGTCGGCGGAAAACGGTTGAAACGATGGAAGCGGGAAAGTGTGAATATTAAACAGAGCGAATAAGGGAGAGTGTGTGTTAGTGAGATAGAGAAACACAGGGGCAGTGTTACACAGAGCCGGGTCACGGCCGGAGAGCGGGTCCGAGGAGCCATGGCCGCCTCAGGGCCCGGTATCTGGCGGAAGGAGCGACTGTGGAGCGGGTTGTTGGCGCTGGGCTTCAGCCCGTCCGGGGATGAGGGCCGCCCGGGGGCACGCGGCGCCGGGGGAAAGCGTGTCGTGTTCAGCCGGTGAGAGACCCCGGGGCACAGCCTAGGCCTGTGGGCGGAAACGATTCCAGCTTCCAACCGCCTAACCCCCCCCCCCACCCGCACACATCACCCCACACATCACCCCCACCTCCCCCCACCCGCCCGCACACATCCCCCCCCCCCCCACCCGCCCGCACACATCCCCCCCCCCACCCGCCCGCACACATCCCCCCCCCCACCCGCCCGCACACATCCCCCCCCACCCGCCCGCACACATCCCCCCCCCACCCGCCCGCACACATCCCCCCCCCCCACCCGCCCGCACACATCCCCCCCCCCCCACCCGCACACATCACCCCACACATCACCCCCACCTCCCCCCACCCGCCCGCACACATCCCCCCCCCACCCACCCGCACACATCACCCCGCACACATCAACCCACACATCACCCCCCCACCCGCCCGCACACATCCCCCCCCCCCACCCGCCCGCACACATCCCCCCCCCCCCACCCGCACACATCACCCCACACATCACCCCCACCCCCCGCACACATCCCCCGCCCGCCCGCACACATCTCCCCTCCCCCCACCCGCCCGCACACATCTCACCCCCCCCCACCCGCCCGCACACATCTCCCCCCCCCCCCACCCGCCCGCACACATCCCCCCCCCACCCGCCCGCACACATCCCCCCACCCCCCACCCGCCCGCACACATCCCCCCCCCACCCGCCCGCACACATCCCCCCCCCACCCGCCCGCACACATCCCCCCCCCCACCCGCCCGCACACATCCCCCCACCCCCCACCCGCCCGCACACATCCCCCCCCCACCAGCCCGCACACATCTCCCCCCCCCCCACCCGCCCGCACACATCTCCCCCCCCCCCCACCCGCCCGCACACATCCCCCCACCCCCCACCCGCCCGCACACATCCCCACCCCCCACCCGCCCGCACACATCCCCCCCCCCACCCGCCCGCACACATCCCCACCCCCCACCCGCCCGCACACATCCCCCCCCACCTCCCCGCACACGTTCCCCCCCACCCGCTCGCACACGATCCCCCCCCCCGCCCGCACACATCCCCCCCCCCACCCGCCCGCACACATCCCCACCCCCCACCCGCCCGCACACATCCCCCCCCACCTCCCCGCACACGTTCCCCCCCACCCGCTCGCACACGATCCCCCCCCGCCCGCACACATCCCCCCCCCACCCGCCCGCACACATCCCCCCCCCACCCGCCCGCACGCATCCCCCCCACCCACCTGCCCGCACGCATCCCCCCCCCGCACACATCCCCCCCCCCCACCCGCCCGCACACATCCCCCCCCCCGCCCGCACACATCCCCCCCCCCCGCCCGCACACATCCCCCCCCCCCGCCCGCACACATCCCCCCCCCGCCCGCACACATCCCCCCCCCCCGCCCGCACACATCCCCCCCCCCCGCCCGCACACATCCCCCCCCCCCGCCCGCACACATCCCCCCCCCCCCGCCCGCACACATCCCCCCCCCCCGCCCGCACACATCCCCCCCCCCCGCCCGCACACATCCCCCCCCCCCGCCCGCACACATCCCCCCCCCCCGCCCGCACACATCCCCCCCCCCCGCCCGCACACATCCCCCCCCCCCGCCCGCACACATCCCCCCCCGCCCGCACACATCCCCCCCCGCCCGCACACATCCCCATCCCCCCCCCGCCCGCACACATCCCCATCCCCCCCCCGCCCGCACACATCCCCATCCCCCCCCCGCCCGCACACATCCCCATCCCCCACCCGCCCGCACACATCCCCATCCCCCACCTCCCCGCACACGTTCCCCCCCCACCTCCCCGCACACGTTCCCCCCCCACCTCCCCGCACACGTTCCCCCCCCACCTCCCCGCACACGTTCCCCCCCCACCTCCCCGCACACGTTCCCCCCCCACCTCCCCGCACACGTTCCCCCCCCCACCTCCCCGCACACGTTCCCCCCCCCACCTCCCCGCACACGTTCCCCCCCCCACCTCCCCGCACACGTTCCCCCCCCCACCTCCCCGCACACGTTCCCCCCCCCACCTCCCCGCACACGTTCCCCCCCCCCACCTCCCCGCACACGTTCCCCCCCCCACCTCCCCGCACACGTTCCCCCCCCCACCTCCCCGCACACGTTCCCCCCCCCACCTCCCCGCACACGTTCCCCCCCCACCTCCCCGCACACGTTCCCCCCCCACCTCCCCGCACACGTTCCCCCCCCACCTCCCCGCACACGTTCCCCCCCCACCTCCCCGCACACGTTCCCCCCCCACCTCCCCGCACACGTTCCCCCCCCACCTCCCCGCACACGTTCCCCCCCCACCTCCCCGCACACGTTCCCCCCCCACCTCCCCGCACACGTTCCCCCCCCACCTCCCCGCACACGTTCCCCCCCCCACCTCCCCGCACACGTTCCCCCCCCACCTCCCCGCACACGTTCCCCCCCCACCTCCCCGCACACGTTCCCCCCCCACCTCCCCGCACACGTTCCCCCCCCACCTCCCCGCACACGTTCCCCCCCCACCTCCCCGCACACGTTCCCCCCCCACCTCCCCGCACACGTTCCCCCCCCACCTCCCCGCACACGTTCCCCCCCCACCTCCCCGCACACGTTCCCCCCCCACCTCCCCGCACACGTTCCCCCCCCACCTCCCCGCACACGTTCCCCCCCCACCTCCCCGCACACGTTCCCCCCCCACCTCCCCGCACACGTTCCCCCCCCCACCTCCCCGCACACGTTCCCCCCCCACCTCCCCGCACACGTTCCCCCCCCACCTCCCCGCACACGTTCCCCCCCCACCTCCCCGCACACGTTCCCCCCCCACCCGCTCGCACACGTTCCCCCCCCCCCGCCCGCACACATCCCCCCCGCCCGCCCGCACACATCCCCCCCACCACCCACCCGTCTACCCCCGCCTCCCCACCGTCTCCCCTACCCGCCCAACTAACCCCGCCGTCTCCGCCCGCCTCCCCCCGCCCGCCCGCCCCGCCGCCTCCCCCCCCCCCCGCCGCCTCCTCCCCCCCCCGCCGCCTCCTCCCCCCCCCGCCGCCTCCTCCCCCCCCCCCGCCGCCTCCTCCCCCCCCCGCCGCCTCCTCCCCCCCCCCGCCGCCTCCTCCCCCCCCCGCCGCCTCCTCCCCCCCCGCCGCCTCCTCCCCCCCCGCCGCCTCCTCCCCCCCGCCGCCTCCTCCCCCCCCGCCGCCTCCTCCCCCCCCCGCCGCCTCCTCCCCCCCCGCCGCCTCCTCCCCCCCCCCGCCGCCTCCTCCCCCCCCGCCGCCGCCTCCCCCCCCCGCCGCCGCCTCCCCCCCCGCCGCCTCCTCCCCCCCCCCGCCTCCCCCCCCGCCTCCCCCTCCCCCGCCTCCCCCTCCCCCCCCGCCTCCTCCCCTCCCCCCCCCGCCTCCTCCCTCCCCCCGCCTCCTCCTCCCCCCGCCTCCTCCTCCCCCCGCCTCCTCCTCCCCCCCGCCTCCTCCTCCCCCTCCTCCTCCTCCCCCCGCCTCCTCCTCCCCCCCGCCTCCTCCTCCCCCCCGCCTCCTCCTCCCCCCCGCCTCCTCCTCCCCCCCGCCTCCTCCTCCCCCCGCCTCCTCCTCCCCCCGCCTCCTCCTCCCCCCCGCCTCCTCCTCCCCCGCCTCCTCCTCCCCCCCGCCTCCTCCTCCCCCCGCCTCCTCCCCCCCTCCTCCTCCCCCGCCTCCTCCTCCCCCCCGCCTCCTCCTCCCCCCGCCTCCTCCTCCCCCCGCCTCCTCCTCCCCCCGCCTCCTCCTCCCCCCGCCTCCTCCTCCCCCCGCCTCCTCCTCCCCCCGCCTCCTCCTCCCCCCGCCTCCTCCTCCCCCCGCCTCCTCCTCCCCCCGCCTCCTCCTCCCCCCGCCTCCTCCTCCCCCCGCCTCCTCCTCCCCCCGCCTCCTCCTCCCCCCGCCTCCTCCTCCCCCCCGCCTCCTCCTCCCCCCCGCCTCCTCCTCCCCCCGCCTCCTCCTCCCCCCGCCTCCTCCTCCCCCCGCCTCCTCCTCCCCCCGCCTCCTCCTCCCCCCGCCTCCTCCTCCCCCCGCCTCCTCCTCCCCCCCGCCTCCTCCTCCCCCGCCTCCTCCTCCCCCCGCCTCCTCCTCCCCCCGCCTCCTCCTCCCCCCCGCCTCCTCCTCCCCCCGCCTCCTCCTCCCCCCGCCTCCTCCTCCCCCCGCCTCCTCCTCCCCCCGCCGTCTCTCTCCCCCCCCCCCGCGTCTCTCCCCCCCCCCCGCCGTCTCTCCCCCCCCCCCGCCGTCTCTCCCCCCCCCCCGCCGTCTCTCCCCCCCCCCCGCCGTCTCTCCCCCCCCCCCGCCGTCTCTCCCCCCCCCCCCCCCGCCGTCTCTCCCCCCCCCCCGCCGTCTCTCCCCCCCCCCCGCCGTCTCTCCCCCCCCCCCCGCCGTCTCTCCCCCCCCCCCCGCCGTCTCTCTCCCCCCCCCCCCCCCGCCGTCTCTCTCCCCCCCCCCCCGCCGTCTCTCCCCCCCCCCCCCCGCCGTCTCTCCCCCCCCCCCCCGCCGTCTCTCCCCCCCCCCCCGCCGTCTCTCCCCCCCCCCGCCGTCTCTCCCCCCCCCCCCCCGCCGTCTCTCTCCCCCCCCCCCCCCCCCGCCGTCTCTCCCCCCCCCCCCCCGCCGTCTCTCCCCCCCCCCCCGCCGTCTCTCTCCCCCCCCCCCCCCGCCGTCTCTCCCCCCCCCCCCCGCCGTCTCTCCCCCCCCCCCCCCGCCGTCTCTCCCCCCCCCCCCGCCGTCTCTCCCCCCCCCCCCGCCGTCTCTCCCCCCCCCCCCGCCGTCTCTCCCCCCCCCCCCCGCCGTCTCTCCCCCCCCCCCCCCGCCGTCTCTCCCCCCGCCCCCCCCCCCCGCCGTCTCTCCCCCCCCCCCCGCCGTCTCTCTCCCCCCCCCCCCGCCGTCTCTCCCCCCCCCCCCGCCGTCTCTCCCCCCCCCCCCCGCCGTCTCTCCCCCCCCCCCCCGCCGTCTCTCCCCCCCCCCCGCCGTCTCTCCCCCCCCCCCGCCGTCTCTCCCCCCCCCCCGCCGTCTCTCCCCCCCCCCGCCGTCTCTCCCCCCCCCCGCCGTCTCTCCCCCCCCCCGCCGTCTCTCCCCCCCCCCCCCGCCGTCTCTCCTCCCCCCCCCCCGCCGTCTCTCCCCCCCCCGATCTTGTCAATCATGACCTCCTGTTGATGAAACCATGCTGACTTTGCCCTATCATTCCATACACCTCCAAGTATTCAGAAATATCTTCCTTCTCAGTGAGTTCCCATTGTCTTCCCAATGACTGAGGTCAGGCTAATCGGCCTGTAATTTTCTGTCTTTTGCCTCGCTCCCTTCTTAAACAGGGGTTACATTAGTGATTTTCCAGTCCTCTGGGACTCTCGTTAACTGCAGTGATTTCTGAAAGATCGCTGCTATTTCTTAACCTATTTCCTTAAAAACTCTGGGGTACAGTCCATCTGGTCCAGGTGATATATCCAGCTTCAAACCTTTCAGTTTTCCTAACAACTTCTCCTTGGTGATGATTACCATATTCACCCCTGCCATACGACACTCTTGAATTTTTGGGATATTATTCATGTCTTCCACTGTGAAGACTGAAGCAAAATACTTATTCAGTTCCTCAACCATTTCTTTGTTCCTCATTACTACTTTTCCAGTGTCATTGTCCAACAGCCCAATGTCCACTTTTGCTCCTCTTTTGCCGTTTAGATATCTAAAGAAACTCTTACAATCTTCTGGTTATTTTCAAACAGGGATATGTTTGACAAACCAAACATGGAAGCATTTCAAGTTGTCATGCATTTCTTGTTCTTACAATTGGACCAAAATCGGGCCAACTCTCTCTTCAGGTAAGCTGGATATTTTATTGTTACTGTGATACCAACTGACTGAAACTTTCTGTTCTCTTAGGTTTGTTTAGCTCACTTTTTACGTTGACGATAAGTATGATAAGGGCAATTCAATCATTATCATTGACATGGGCAGCTAGTTATAGTGACTGTCAAAAGCAAAATGTAAGACGTTCATGTTGCAAGCTAATGAAGATTTTCCATCAGCCAGACAGTTGTCATGCCAGTGTTGATAAGAGTTGCACATAGGGATTCTCTGAAAACCCCATCATTATAGGTTTTAAAAGAATTGAACAAGAGTTTTAAGATTCTGCATGGTAATTCCTATACACCTCGAGCTCTCCCAAAGTATCAATTTAAATCTATGGATTCTGATAATGTGTGTGGTTACTCAGGAAAAGCTCATTCCTGAAGTCCTTTTAAACTGATTACAATCTTTGCACACCTCCCTCAGAATTCTTTTATCCCCTCTATTCCTAGGAACTCAACTGATATGAAAATGCAGAGCTGAAAATGTGTTACTGGAAAAGCGCAGCCTGAAGAAGGGCTCATGCCCGAAACGTTGATTCTCCTGCTCCTTGGATGCTGCCTGACCTGCTGTGCATTTTCAGCTCTGATCTCCAGCATCTGCAGTCCTCACTTTCTCCTAGAAGATTTTAACCTGCTGTGAAAATGCAGTCATGGTTTGCCTTTCCCTAGTAATTCTACCCTATAAGTTATTTGTCAGATTTAGAAACAATTCTATGTTTTTACTGGAGTCCTGACAGGAATTTCTTAACATGGGAAAATACCTGGCAAGACAATGATTGTGATTTTCAATCTTGGAAAATCTGGACTATTGTTTTCGTGTCTTCTGAGGTATTAACTTAGTGTACAGTTCTTGCAAATTAATAACTGGAGGATTTTGAGTAACTTTTCCCAAAGGCTAGTTTTGGATATCTGACAAATTATGCTGGGTAGTTAGCTGCAGAAGGATACAGCACTTAAGAATCAAATTACTGTGCTTTCCTAAAGCTCACATTTTTTGAGTTCAGCTAAGAGCTTGGTGGCCTTGCTGTTTTTACTTCAGTTTCAAACTATGCAACAAATTTATATTAGATGTGACGTGGAGGTGTTGGACTGGGATAGACAAAGTTAGAAGTAGCATGATAGGAGCAGTGCTGTAGAACATTGTGATTTCAAATAAACCTGTTGTGCTATGTCCTGGTGTTGTGACTTCTGTCTCTATTAGATGTGGCTGGGCTCCTGAGATTTGATCAGAGGGATATGCCAAATTTGAGGTTACAGTTGAACAAAATTGTGCTTCTCATGGCCTACAAAGTCTTATGGATTCCCAGATAAGATACTGTACCTGTTGAAAATCTGCCCACATTTAGAATTGTAGTTATGCCATGCAATGAGTGAGTGCTGCATGTGGAAATGGTATGACATTGTCTTCAAAAGGTTCATTCACTGATCGTTGAACGGACAGGTGCATCTGTGATAGGTAAATTGGTGAAAATATGCCTAATAGCTTTTTTCTCCTCTTGGTGGTTCTCTCCCTATCTGCTTTAAGCCCAGACTGGTAGTGCTTGATCAATGGTGGTGCTGATATAGAGCTCTGTGATGGTTTGTGTGACCTTGTCCTACTGCTTTTTCCAGTTTATGTTCAATGTGGAGAAGTACTAATGTCCTCCCTCAGCAGATACATTACTTGTTAATTAACAGGTTACCATGCCCATGTTTAACCTAATGGTTGAGGACTCCGAGGTCAACTCCCTCATGACTCTGTAATACTATGTTACCCTTTCCACTGAGTCTGTGCTGTCAGTTGGTTAGGACATATCCAAGGATGGTCTGGGACATTCGTTATAATGTATAATTTCGGTGAGAATGACTATCGGGCTCTTGCTTGACTAAGGGTTATGCCTGAAATATTGACTCTCCTCCTTCTTGGATGCTGCCTGACCTGCTGTGCTTTTCCAGTGCCAGACGTTTCGACTCTGATCTCCAGCATCTTCAGTCCTCATTTTCTCCTAGTTTGCAGAGTAGTTCTCCCAATTTTGGAGCAAGTCACACCATTGTAAGAAAGGCTTTGCAAGATCAATGGGCTGGGTGCACTTTTTTCATTTCCAGTGTCCAGGTCAAAGCCAGTTATCCAATCCATTTTAATCTATTTTGATTTTTTTTTGTTGACACAATTGACTGACTTGCGACATTTGGAATCTTATTGATTTGAGCAGTTGAGATTGTCACATCATGTGTTGAGTCACATCATGTAGTTTTTTTTTAGAAGCCTGAAGATGTCATTTGCATCTATGGGCTATATATCTTGAAACCTTTCTACTCTGCCGCTATAACTTGCGCAAATTTTGGTGTGTCCAATTCATATTAACTTATGCCAAACTGCAGGGGAGAAAAGCTCTGAGGAAATTTATCCCTTTTGCCAATCTGTTTAAATAAATTCTAAATTTCTTGTAAATGTAGATATATTTCGGAGAAGGGCAATATAATTTTAAGATTGGAGTTTGCAATAAGAAAACTAACTTGTATGTGTAAATTGGCTTCTAATGTTTGATCATATATATCATAATTATGAGGTGAGCTTGCTGTTTAATTCTTTAGCTGGGTTAACTTTTCATGGTTGAAAAACTGCTGGGTCACAATCTACAATATTGAAGTCAGGTTTTTTTTAAAAACACTTTCTATTGTAATTTTGAAATTTAAAATGTTTTCTTTTAATTCTCAGAAGTAGAAGTAGTTGCTTTTGAGCTAATTTTAAGGCTGCTTGCACAACTTTACATTTTATCGGATAATATAGTTTATTTTTCAGATTTAGTGCAACTGTTAATATTTTTCTTTTTGAGGTACTCTTTTCACCATGTGCATTAATTTGAGTACCCTCTTAATTGGGTGTCTGACTGAGATTGCAACTTCAAGCTATGAGAAGTTGAACTTTGCCACTTTTCCTGCAAAAAAGGAATGTCCCATTAACCATTTCCTTGATTTTTTTTTCTGGAGGCTGCAAAATAAGATTTATTTGAATAGATTCTTTTGACTGACTTCTAAATTTGAGTCTTATTGCTCAAATCAAATATCATAAATCAAAGAGTTGCTTGTAATGGAGTAAATGAGTTAGCTGTTTTTAATCTCCTGTAATGAGTGGACAATCACCAACAAATTTCATTGTTAGTCACAAATGAGTGACACTATCACCTTCATCCCCTCCCCCACTCACCCATTGTACTCGATGCTACTTTCTCCCCACCCCCACCCTCCTCTAGCTTATCTCTCCACGCTTCAGGCTCACTGCCTTTATTCCTGATGAAGGGCTTTTGCCTGAAACGTCGATTTCGAAGCTCCTTGGATGCTGCCTGAACTGCTGTGCTCTTCTAGCACCACTAACCCAGAATCTGGTTTCCAGCATCTGCAGTTATTGTTTTTACCTCGATGACAGTAATTGTTTCCTGGGCTGTATACTACTAGACGGCAGAGTAGGGCGACACACGTTTTACCATTGCCACCCATAATGGCTTCTGGAGCATGCAGTGAGTTGGGCAGTAGTATGTTTGTTGAGCTTCCTTTTCTCTATTCAAACCTGTGTAATTAGCATTCAACTCGCTCAACTTCATGTCTAGACTTTAATGGTTCTGTTTTAAAATGTAGAACTTACTTTGTACAACTATTATAATTAGCTAATTTAAATTTGCTACAAATTTTAAGTAATGCTTAACTTTTTTTTGATGTCATTTCTTAATTTTTTTTTAAGGGATTGTTGGCCTATTTATGATAAGAAAAGTGCTGCATCCTTTAGGAAAATGTGCTTTGAGTGGATGAAGAAAATTGCAGTAAGTAAACAAAAACCTAATATAGGTGAAGGTAATCGCTTAGTGCTATTATTGTTGGACTATTAACTCAGACCCAGGTAACACTGTGGTAGGTTTGATTTCTACCATATCAGATAGTGAAATTAAAAAAAAGTCTGGATTTAAGACTCAAATGATGAGATGGTTCCTTTTGTCAATTGTTGGGAAGACCCTCTAGTTCATTAATGCTTTCTTATTGAAGGAAATTGCCATACTGACTAGCCTGGCCTACAGTTGACACTCAAGGCCCTTTGAAATGGCCAAGCAAGTCACTCACTTGTATTAATCATCACCTAAGCCTCAATCATCTGACATTGACCTAGGCACAATAAAAGACAATGACCCTGTAAAATCTTCCTTTCTAACATCTGGGGACATCCCAGAATTGAGAGAAGTCTCTGTCTTTCTCTCTCTGTCTGTGTCTGTCTATCTCTCTCTCTCTGTCATATCAAGTGGCAATTTGATATAGTCATACTTATGGAATCATACCTTACAGACAATGTGCCACACACTACCATCACCATTCCTAGATATGTTCTGTCCGACCTGCAGGAGGCTGAGGTGTGACCTTTTATAAAGGTTTATAAAGTCATGAGGCATGGATATGGTAAATAGACAAGATCTTTTCTCCAGGGTGGGGGAGTCCAAAACTGGAGGGCATTGTTTTAAGATAAGAGCGGAAATATCTAAAAGGGATCTACTGGGCAACCTTTTCATGCAGAGGCTGGTCCATATATGGAATGAGATGTCAGAGGAAGTGATGGAGGTTGGTACAATTATAACATTTAAAAGGCATCTGGATGTGTGTATGAATAGGAAGGGTTTTGAGGTATGTGGGACAAATGCTGGCAAATGAGACTAGATTATTTAGGATATCTGGTTAGCATGGAAAACTTGGATCAAAGGGTCTATTTCTATGATATATATCTGTCATTGACAGACCCAGCAGAGGTGGAAGCACTATGGTGTGCAGTCAGGAAGGGTTTACCCTTGAGTACTCCTTTTGACTTCGGACCCCATGAAGTTGCAAGTTTCAGGTTAAACATTGCAAAGAAACCATGCTGATTACCACATGCCATCTTCCCATGGCTGATGACTCCCTGTTCCTCTATGTTGAACAACACTGAAGAAACACAAAGTCCCAAGGGCACTAAGTATACTCTGGCTATGGGATTTTAATGTCCATAACCAAGAGTGGCTCAAAAGGGTAAGATTGATCAGGCTGGTTGCGTCCTAAGGACTGAAGTGTAACTCTGGGACTGTTAGGTGGTGAGGAAATAAACAAAAGGGAAAAAGATATTTAACTAATCCATACCAGCCTGCCAGCTGTAGATGCATATACCCATGACCGTGTCAGGAATAGTGACTCCTGCACTGTCCTTGTGGAGGTACAGTCCCATCTTCACTTTGAGAATACCCTCCATTTGGTGTGGTGCTATCACAATGCTAAGTGGGGAAAACTGAACAGATTGAGCAACTCTAGGCTGGGCATCTATAAGGCACTATCGGCTATCAACAGCAACAGGATTGTACTGCACATTCAGCAACCTCATGGCCCACTTATCTCTCACTCAGCCATTATCATCGAGCCAGAGAATCTGTAATAGTTCAGCAGAGAATGCAGGAGGATATGTCAGGAGCAGAACCAGGCATACCTAGAAGAGGTTCAATCTAGTGGAGCTACCAAACAGGACTATCTGCATGCTGCACAGCATTTGCACCATGTGAAAGACAGAAAAGTATCCGACGACCAAGGGAACAGATCTAAGCTCTGTAGTCCTGCCAAATCTGTTCTTGAATGTTGGTGGACAAATAAACAACTTACTAGGGGAGGTGTCTCCACAAATATACCTATACCTAATGATGGAATAGTCGAATATGTCAGTGCAATAGATAAGGCTGTAGCAATCAGCAAAGATCCATCTCTGCTGCCTCCAGTGGTCTCCTGCCAATTTGATTCACTCCATGTGATATCAAGAAATGATGGAGGCGCTGGTTACTGCAAAGTCTATGGACTCTGACAACATTCTGACAATAATATTAAAGGCATGTGCTCTAGAAGTTGCTCCTTTAGCCAAGCTCTTCTGTTACAGTTGCAGCACTGGCTTTGCCAATGTGGAAAGTTGTCTAGGTATGTCCTGTACACAAGATAGGGCGAGTCCAACTGGGCCATTTACCTCCCCATTAGTCTACTGTCAATCATTAGTAGTGATGGACGGTGCTATTAAGCAACACTCACTCAACAGTAACCTGATCAGTGATGCCCAACCTAAGTTCTGCCAGGGGCACTCAGTTGATCTCATTACAGCCCCAATTCAGACATGGGTAAAAGTGCTGAATTCCAGAGGTGATCTGAGAACAACAGCTCTTGATATTAAGGCTGCATTCAACTGTGTGGCATCAAGGGCTCTTATCAAAACTTGTGGGTATCAGTGGGGAAACTGTCTGTCGGTTGGAGTCATACCTGAAATGTAAGAAGATGAGTGTGATTGTTGGAGTTCACGCTAGGACATCTCTGCAGGAGTTCATCAGGGTAATGTCATAGGCCAAACCATCTTCAGTTGCTTCAACAATGACATTCACTCCATCCTGCTGTCACCAGAGTGTGACAATTGCACAATATTCAGCATGTATCCAGACTTGAGTGACAGTTGTAAGTAACGTTTTATGCTGCCCAAATACCTGGCAATGTCTCTTATTGGAGATGGTCAATCTAAACACTGTACCTTGACACTCAGTAGTGTTACCTTCTCTGAATTCCCCCACTATCAACATGTTTGGAGGTTATCATTTACCAGAAATTTAACTGTACTTGCTCAAACACTGGCTACATGTGCCAGTCAGAGGCTGGGAATAAAGCCGCAATTAACTCACCACCTGACTCCCCAAAGCTTATACACCAACGACAAGGCACAATTCAAGAGTGTGATGGAATACTGTCCACTTGGCTGTATGAGTGCAATTCCAACAATGCTCAAGAAGCTTGACACTGGGATAAAATCAGGGACCACAACAACTCTAGATTCTGTAGATTTTAGTTGTGGCATTGTTCGAGATAGGTATGGGATTTTTTTCAAATCTGAACATAGATTCCTTTTTGTCATCAAGTGTGACATCTATAAAATCAGCATTGTGCAGTTGCAAGGGAGGACAATGGCAATGTGTCGGAAATTGATGTTGTTCCAAAGAGACAACCTCTTACTATTTGATTGGAAATTTCTATTCCCCCAGTCCCATAGTCTGACAATTTAATATTGGAAGATGAAAGGCGATGTTGGTAAGGTAGAACTGTCTTTTTATTGTAGATGCTAAATATCACATTGTTTTCATGTTGAACAAGTGGTAAGCATTTCAGTCCTGTTGAAATGTAATTCTTAAGTGTTTTCTCCAAGGTATGAAATTGATCTGTATTTATAAGGAAGTTAACATCATAAATGAGATTATAATTCTTTGTCTCTCCTCCAGGAAGAAGTTGGAAATGATTTTCCTCAAGTCACAGCATCATTACTTCTGTCTCCTGGAGGCCCTAAATTTAGTAACTTAATATACCATTTTATAAAATATGTGCTCATGTGCAAGTTTCATGAAGCTGCAAGTAAGTATTTTTTGAGTGTTTTAAAATAGTATTTTTATTTTTGTTTGAATGATTGAGCTGTATTCACTTATTCTGTAGAGAATTATAAGTTAGTACATTGGCAAAGGAGGCCACTTAGTTCGTATGGCCAGTTAGCTTAACATCAGTGATTGAGAAAATGTTACAATCTATTATAAATGATATAACAGCAAAGCATTTAGCAGAGTCAACATGGCATCATTAAGGAAGATTGTGTATGACAAATTTATTAGCATTCTTGAAGTAACAAGCAAAATAAATGGAAATCAATAGATGTCATATTTGGATTTCCAAAGGTATTCCATAAAGCTACTTAAGAACCTGTGATGTTAGTGGTAGTATATTAGCATGGAGAGAAGAATGGCTAACTAATAAGACAGTGAGTTTGGGTAAAGGAATATTTTCAGGATGGCGACCTGTAACTAGTGGGGTGCCGCTGGATCTATAGCAGGGCCACGATTGTTCACAATATATTAATGACTTGGATAAGGGAAGAGAATTTGATATCCCCAACTTGTGGGTTACACAAAAGTAAGTGAGATGGCAGGGAGCGGGAATGACCTGAGGAGTTTACCGAGAAATATAGGCAATTGAGTGTTCAAATACCTAGAGATGGTATGTAACGTAGGAAAACTTGAAGTTGTGTATTTTGGCAGGAAGAATAATTGAGCTGAATTTTGAGTGCAGATAGGACAAGAAAGTTTTGGCACTCTTAGAGTCCTTGTGCATCACGAACTAGCATCCAGGTTCAGATGATAGGGAAGGCAAATGCTGAATTACAATAGTTTTAGCAAAATCTCCCAATAAGACATTAGTCAGTCAAACTTACAATACATTGAATATTTTTGATGTTTTGAAATTTTATTAATGAGATATGGGTGTCATTGGTTAAAGCAGCATTTAATGTCCGCCTCTAATTGGTTAGAGGACAGTTAAGACATTTCCACTGTGACACTGCTTATCCAAGAGAAAAGATACTGGTTTTGGAGGCAATTCAGAAAGCTTTCTATGTATGAAAGAATTTTCTTATGAGGGAATGTTGTGTAGTTTAGAATTGAATTAATTTTTAGAGTTGAGAATAAAGTGAGGAGATCTCAATGAAACATATCTGCAAGAATCCGATGTTTTTTAGAGTGAATGTGGAGAGAGAATTTCTCCTGCGGGAGAGTCTGGATCAAAGGGCACAATCTGAGTAAGGGGGCACCCACTTAAATGCGTAATGGATTGTTGAGGCTAGGTTGTTGAGAATATTTAGGCCTGTGATGGACAGATTTCTGATCATTAATAGAATTGAAAATGTGAAGAAGTGGAGTTGTGGATTTGGATTAACCATGATTTTATAGAACATAGAAGAATACAGCGCAGTACAGGCCCTTTGGCCCTCGATGTTGCACCGATCCAAGCCCACCTAACCTATACTAACCCACTATCCTCCATATACCTATCCAATGCCCGCTTAAATGCCCATAAAGAGGGAGAGTCCACCACTGCTACTGGCAGGGCATTCCATGAACTTACGACTCGCTGAGTGAAGAACCTACCCCTAACTTCAGTCCTATATCTACCCCCCCTTAATTTAAAGCTATGCCCCCTTGTAATACCCGACTCCATACGCGGGAAAAGGTTCACACTGTCAACCCTATCTAACCCCCTAATCATCTTGTACACCTCAATCAAGTCACCCCTAAACCTTCTTTTCTCTAATGAAAACAGCCCCAAGTGTCTCAGTCTTTCCTCATACGATCTTCCTTCCATACCAGGCAACATCCTGGTAAACCTCCTCTGCACCCGTTCCAGTGCCTCCACATCCTTCCTATAGTATGGCGACCAAAACTGCACACAATATTCCAGATGCGGCCGCACCAGAGTCTTATACAACTGCATCATGACCTCAGGACTCCGGAACTCAATTCCTCTACCAATAAAAGCCAGTACGCCATATGCCTTCCTCACCGCACTATTTACCTGGGTGGCAACTTTCAGAGATCTGTGTACATGGACACCAAGATCCCTCTGCTCATCCACACTACCAAGTATCCGACCATTAGCCCAGTACCCCATCTTTTTGTTATTCTTCCCAAAGTGAATCACCTCACACTTAGCTACATTGAATTCCATTTGCCACCTTTCTGCCCAGCTCTGCAGCTTCTCTATATCCTGCTGTAACCTGCCACATCCTTCCTCACTGTCAACAACTCCTCCGACTTTCGTATCATCCGCAAACTTGCTCACCCAACCTTCTAACCCCTCTTCCAGGTCATTTATAAAAATGACAAACAGCAATGGTCCCAAAACAGATCCTTGCGGGACACCGCTAGTGACGGCAGTCCATGAAGAAACTTTGCCATCAACTACTACCCTCTGTCTTCTTCCATCCAGCCAATTCCTAATCCAAACCTCCAACTCACCCTCAATGCCATATCTCCGTATTTTCTGCAGTAGCCTACCATGGGGAACCTTATCAAACGCCTTACTAAAATCCATATATACCACATCTACCGCTTTCCCCTCATCAACCTCCTTCGTCACCTTTTCAAAGAATTCAATAAGGTTTGTGAGGCACGACCTGCCCTTCACAAAACCATGCTGACTATCCTTGATCACATTATTCCTATCCAGATGTGCATAAATCCTATCCCTTACCATTCTCTCTAAGACCTTGCCCACAACAGAAGTGAGACTCACCGGCCTATAGTTACTAGGGTTATCCCTACTCCCCTTTTTGAACAAGGGAACCACATTTGCTATCCTCCAGTCTTCTGGCACTACTCCTGTAGACAAAGAGGACATAAAAAGCAAGGCCAATGGCTCTGCAATCTCCTCCCTTGCTTCCCAGAGAATCCTAGGATAAATGCCATCAGGCCCAGGGGACTTATCTATTTTCACCTTTTCCAGGATTTCCAACACCTCTTCTCTACATACCTCAAAGCCATCCATTCTACTTATTTGTGACTCAGTATTCGCATCGACGACAATGCCCTGTTCCTGAGTAAATACTGAAGAAAAGTATTCATTCAGTGTCTCCCCAATCTCTTCCGCCTCCACACGCAACTTCCCACTACTATCCTTGACTGGACCTATTCCTACCCTAGTCATTCTTTTATTCCTAACATACCTATAGAAAGCCTTAGGGTTTTCCCTAATCCTACCGACTAAGGACCTTTCATGTCCCCTCCTTGCTGCTCTTAGCTCTCTCTTCAGGTCCTTCCTGGCTACCCTATAACTCTCAATTGCCCCAATTGAACCTTCACGTCTCATCTTAAGATAGGCCGCCCTCTTACATTTAACAAGGGATTCCAATTCCTTATTAAACCACGGCTCCCTCGCACGACCCTTTCCTCCCTGCCTGACAGGTACATAATTATCAAGGACACTCAATAGTTGCTCCTTGAACAAGCTCCACATATCATTTACACTCTTCCCTTGGAGTCTACTTTTCCAAGCCACACATCCTAAGTCATGCCTCACCGCATCATAATTTCCCTGACCCCAGCTATAACTCTTGCCCTGTAGTACACACTTATCCCTCTCCATCACGAGAGTAAAAATCACCGAATTATGGTCACTATCCCCAAAGTGCTCACCTACCTCTAATTCTAACACCTGGCCTGGTTCGTTACCCAGAACCAAATCCAGTATGGCCTCACCTCTTGTTGCCCTGTCTACATATTGTGTCAGGAAACTCTCCTGCACACATTGAACAAACACTGACCCATCTAACGAACTTGAGCTATAGCTTTCCCAATCAATATCAGGAAAGTTAAAGTCCCCCATAACAACCACCCTATTACTGTCACTCATCTCCTGAATCACCTTCCCTATCCTTTCTTTAATGATTCTAGGACTATTAGGAGGCCTGTAAAAGACTCCTAACAGGGTGACCTCACCTTTCCTATTCCTAACCTCAGCCCAAACTACCTCAGATGGCAAGTCCTCATCCATCGTCCTTTCCACCACTGTAATACTATCTTTGACAAGCAATGCCACACCTCCCCCTCTTTTACCCCCACCTCTGACCCTACTAAAACATTTAAATCCTGGAACCTGCAACAGCCAAACCTGTCCCTGTTCTAGCCATGTCTCCGTAATAGCCACAACATCGAAGTCCCAGGTACCAACCCACGCTGCAAGTTCACCTACCTTATTTCGTATACTTCTTGCATTGAAGTATACACACTTCAAGCCACTTTCCTGTTTACAGGCACCCTCCTTGGAAATTGATGCCATGTTCCTAACCTCCCTACACTCCAGGCCCTGCACCCTGAAGCTACAATCTGGGTTCCCATGCCCCTGCAGAGTTAGTTTAAACCCCCCCCAAGAGCACTAGCAAACCTCCCCCCAAGGATACTGGTGCCCCTCAGGTTCAGGTGTAGACCATCCTGCTTATAGAGGTCCCACCGTCCCCAGAAAGAACCCCAGTTATCCAAAAACCGGAATCCCTCCCTCCTGCACCATCCCTGTAGCCACGCATTTAAGTGTTCTCTTTCCCTATCCTCTCCTTCGCGCTTTTAAAGGGGGAAAAAACCTACCCAGGTAAGCTTACACTAACTGCTTCCGGGTCTCGGCTGCCCCTCTGGTCGTCGTCACTTCCCCCTGGTGCTCCCGCTCTTTCTGTGAAGAGAGAGTGAAAGAGAAAAAAAAACACCGCTGCCCGCTACCGGTAAGCACTTTTAAAACCAAACGGTCTTACCTTCGCTGCTGCTCGCACTGGAAATTTTGTTGAATGGTAAGCATATTTGATGAGCCAAATGATGACCACCTTTTGTCTTATGATCTTTTTTCCTCAATTTTCTTTTGAGGGACAGTCTGAAATGATCCACTTCTTCCTTATGTCTCTACGTTTTTGGTCTCCTTTCTTTAATGTAATTCCCTACTGTTGACTTGAATCACCAATAGGTAGATGAATCTTCAAAACTGTTTTTAAGCAACAGAAATCAATTTTGAGCATTGTACAGAACTGATTTACCTTGCCAAGAGAATGGACTTTAGTCTTTGTATTTTTTGTCCTGTAGCTTCTGCAGTTAGTAGAGTTGATTCAGAACAACATTTTTGTTCTCTTATTCAGGGGATAGGTGCTAGTGCGTTATTACATTTCTTGATTGCACGGCACATAGTTTTTTTTTTGTAGATACCACAGAACAGATCCTATCTTGGACTGCTTAACTGGGTTCCAGATGGGTAATCTTCAAAATTGTGATATGGAAAATGAGGTTATGCATTTTAGCAGAAAGCATAAGGGATTTTTTTAAAATGGAGAAACTACGGTGAGGCATTTGGGACTGCTTGTCCATTGGTTTTTAAAAAGAAACCTAACATCTTCCCATTTAGTAGATGATCAGGCAAATGCTACATCGAAGTTTATTTTAAAGGTAATGGAGTATAGAATTAGGGAGATTTTGCTCAAACTGTCGAGGCATCAGTCAGGCAGTAGCTGAAATATGTCAGTTTTGGGCACCTTACCTATGGAAAGATATGCTGGCATTGGAGGAGCTCCAAAGAGATTCACCAGGTTGATACCAGGTAGGAAGTGACCCTCCTGAGACATTGAGTAATTTGGACCTGTGCTCGTTGGAGTATAGAAGAACGAGAGGTGACCTTATTGAAAAATGCAAGATTCTTAGAGGATTTGACAGGTTAGATATGGAAAAATAGTTTCCCCTTGTGGGAAAGTCTAGGACAAGAGAGCAGATGTTGGAACAAGGGGTTGCACATTTAAGACCATGATCAGGAGGAGTTTCTTTTGAAGGTTCCGAATCTGCAGAATATTTTTTACTGCAGAGAGCTGTGGAGGTTAAGTCGTTAACTGTATTCAAGGGTGAGAGAAATGGATTTTTGATCAGGTAAGGGAATCGAGGAGAATTAAGGCAGAAAAGAGGAGACTAAGATTCTGATTAACTGATCTCATTGGAGCAGACTTGCTGAGCTGACTGGCTGACTTTTTTTATGTCTTGTGGTCTGAATATAATTTGGGTATTTCTTTTAGTTTCCACATGTGTACATTATGGGCAAGTACTTTGTTTTGAATGTCATTACAGCTTCGGGGTCAAGTTTGCTCCTGGGAAAAATTCTGGATTGCTTGTGCTTGCTTCCATAATGAATATCATTGCTTACGGTAACATTAACCATGAGGCCCCTCCGGTCTGCTCCATTATTCAATACGATTGTGGCTGATTCATCCTCAACTTTCCTGTCTACTCCCTGTATACCTTGCTCGATAACATGAATTTGTCTCTGGTGTTAAATATGTTAAATGATAATTGAATCAACAACACTGGCATAGACTTCTAAAGATTTCTAACCCGCTAACTGAAAAAAATTCTGCTTGTCTTATTCCTAAATGATCAGCCACTTATTTTCAGAAATACGAAATATGAGCATCAGGTCACTTGAATGTTCATAATGTCATACATTAAGACTTTCATGTATTGTTGAAAATTCAAAAATCGATGTATATTGAGATGAACTGCCAGATGTATTTGCATTGATTAATAATAATTACTAGCTTCTGAAATTCACTACACCAAAAACAGCCAAGACCAAAACATTTCAAGATATAATTTCAAGAAGGAATTGGAATTAGCACTTGGGGCTAAAGGGATCAAAAAATATGGGGCAAAACAGAAGCAGACTATTGAATTAGATGATCAGTGACAATCATAATGAATGAACAGCACAGCAGACTCAATAGGACCCACGGCCTTTTCCTATTTTATATTTCTATTTACGGTACTTAAATCCAATTTGCAGGGTGTCCTGTGAATGTGTAAAGTGTCAATTTTAGAGTGAAACCCCTCTCATTTAATTGAATTAATGTTGTTTTTAATTTGTTTACCCCACCCCATGCTATTAATAAAAGACGACAGCACTTGGAAAACCATGACATTCAAAGGAAAACAAGATTCCCATTTATCGGCAATGAAAAGTTGTATTGCAGCCAACCAGTTTTTGGAAGGAATTCAGAGAGAAGCTTTTGTTGTTGGAGAGTACAAGAGAAGAGAAGAGTAAGTTATATTTATGCTTGAATTGAAGATAAGTACAGAAACTTGTACTTATGAAGCTTAAGGATACATGAGAGTTGTTTGCTTCCCTTGGCGAGTCAGTACAAATGTAACATTGGAATCTTAACCAGAAATATAAAGCACCTATTTATTTTCTTTTAAATCATATAATTTTCTTTTAGCTTTTTAGCTTTATACATCTCCAAGCTCCTTCTTTTTTTTTTAGTTTCCATGTTCGAATATTGGCTTCTTAGACATTTTCTCTACCTCTGCAACTTCTCCTGACCATTTGTGTCTTTCACCAAGCTTTTGATGAACCTAATTTTTGTTTTTGAGTGTGGCATTCACTTTATTTGTGCTTCTGTAAAATACCTTGGAGCACTTTATCCGTGTCATGTTGTGGGCATATTATGTCTCTCCTTGTTCTCATCACTAGATCAAGAATGATTGATTTTTAAAAAACTTTTCTTCCCTTTTTACGTAGATGAAGAGCTACAGATACTTTTTTGCTCTCAAATCTCAAGATCTTCTGAGGAATATTGCTGAAATGTAACTTCTTTTCAGAGGGAAAAAAAATTCACTTTCATATAGCACTACCACTAGTTATTGGTTGCTGTTTTACTGCTTTTTCTTGTAGCCTGGCATTCCAGGTTTTGAAATTGATTTGATTTATTATTGTCATATGTACTAAGCTACAGTGAAAAGTATTGTTTTGTCTGCTAACCAGAGTTGAGAGTGTGTTACTGGAAAAGCACAGCAGGTCAGGCAGTATCTGAGGAGCAGGAAAATTGACGTTTCAGGCCGGAGCCCTCAATTTGTCGATTTTCCTGCTTCAGTGATACTGGGCATATTAGCTGAGCTTTTCCACATAGTTTGGACTAGTCTCTTGTTATGATGTACTGTTAAAAGGGAAGGTTATCTAGCCAAAGCAATTGGCCATTTGGCCTGGCTTCATCAGAATTCAGAGTTTGTGCATGTGGGAACATTTGCTTGATTAGTCAAATGTACTCCGACCTGTTAATGACTTTCTCTTCCTTTGTAAACTTTTTTTGCCATTTTATTGCTGTTTATCAGCTTAAGGACAGGGTGTTTTTGTCATTTTAATACCAATTTCTGTATAAAGACAGCTTGTTTGCAGAGGAGTAGCCTGAGGGAGCTCTTTGGAGCAAAAGTTGGTGCTGCTCTCTGCTGATGGTTTTAAAACCTTAGCTCAAGACTGGCTTGTAGGTAATCCGAAATGCTCAGGACCAGTTGGTTTTCGGAATTCAGCATTTCTCAAATTTCAGAATAAGTGGCAGTTTGGTGAAATTTTTAAAGAATCATTCAAAACAACAGACTTATTGTGAGAAAAACTGGTCCTGAAACAAAATTGAAGCCTGTCAGTGCTGGACCACGCCCCCACCTGTCGCATCTGAGTGACATGCATTGAGTGGATGTCGACTCAGGTTAACTGTTTGTTTGCAAAAAAACTTAACAAAAAGACCTTTGGATTTTGGAGCTTTTCGGATTTCAGATAGAGGATTGTCAATCTGTGTCTATGCTATAGTGTAACATTGCCATTGGTAAATAAAGATAATTTAAATTTACTATCTATAAGAATTTTATATTCCAGACTACCACAGTGTATGATCTCTGATGAACCAGGAGAGGTTTACAGGTAGAGTCCAACAAGAATTCCCTGAGCTGTCCTGAATAGGTACTTTATAACATCAGATGTTTATTGGCAAACTTTGGCTCATGAGAAGCTCCTGCAAGGTTATTGCTAAGTCCAATGACACAATTATGACAGTCATCTTTGGCTTTTTGATATGCATTTAAAAGAAATCACTATGTTTTAACATTGGCTTGTAATCCTTTCATGATTATCTTCGAGAAGTACTGACTTGGTGTTATTAGGAGACAGACAGGAAAGAGAAGATAAGTCCATTGTTAAATCAGCCATTTTCAAATGGAGTCATTTCAAGCGACCAAATGGCTTACTCTGTTTCTTATGACATGCACTTAACTAGTCATTTGTTATAAACTCTCATTGTTAACCATTGTGATTTTTGTCTCCAGGTTAATGGTTAAAGAAAATTCATTTCTGAAGAAACAGAATGCAGAAATGAAGAGTCATCTGGAAAAGTAAGCCACTAGGGCTATTTTGATTTTTCACTCCATTGATGGATCTATACCAGATCACACAACTAACTTGCAAGAATCGTTGATCCAGAGGTAGTCAGTCTGCATATTTCAAAAGTACATCAGTAGTTCATCTGATCATCTGTCGTAATTTTTATAGATTCTGTGCAGCAAAAGGTTGTGAAACAAAAATAGCCTAAATCTCTTGATCTGAGTCTCAAACCATAGATCAGACAAAAACGTTGCTTACCTAATTTCAGGCTTTGTCGGCCTGACCTCCATGTAGAATCCATCCCGACAGATGCAGGCACTGAGCCATGTAGGCATTACCAGAGTAAATCTCTGCAGAAGCCATGCCCCTATTTTGTGATAGTTTCTCACGTTGCAGTTGGATATTCAGTTTAAAGGTCCGTGTTTTTCTGCCTGTTGCTAATAGAGTAAATGAATGACCAGGAAAGCTGGCAGATGACTGGGTGAGGAAGGGATGTTACTATTGGTGGCCGGGTTGGGGAATGGCACACATCGCTTGGTAATTATTAAAGCAAGTTGGAACCTTCTGAATCTGACTCCAAACTAGAGCTAAAGACTCTGGCAATTACCCAGTCAGAAGCTTCAATGTTTCGCGCAATTACCACGTAACTGCATCCAAAGTTCAGAAAGATTGATGCTTATAGATTGAGTTATACGGCACTTAAGCAGACCCTTCAGTCCAATCAGGCCATACCGATCATCATCTCAAACTAAGCTACTCCCAACTGCCTGCTCCTAGTCCCAATCCCTCCAAACCTTTCCTATTCATGTATCTATCCAAATGTCTCTGAAATGTTGTAATTGAATCCACATCAACCACTCCTCAAAGTTAATGCAATATGTGAACCACCCTCTAAAAGAAATTTCCTTGTCTTTTTGAAATCTCTTTCCTTTCAGTTTAATGAGCAGCCTTGTCCTGAAATCCCCCATCCTAAGGAAGCGACAACTACCATTGACTCTTAGCTATATGTCTCATTATTTTATCTTCCAGTCTTGGGTTGTCCAAAGATTGAAAGGTCTGGGCTGTCACCTTGCTTTGTTTTTGTTTCTCTCCCCCCGAATTGCTTGATATCCAAACCGGGTGAATGAGCTCTCCTCTTTCCTGACTCCTTGTTGGGTCACAGAAAGATTTGAATTTTTTTAGCACCAGGTTATGGAGCTTAACTGGAAGTAATTAGGAGCCAATCACAAGGTTTCCCTGTGTTTAAAAGCAGAAATTATTACTTGCAACACAAATGAACTAAAAGATGAATGAACTAAGATGAAACATCCAACATTTTGTCCTTTGTGCAGGACAAGTAGTGTAGGCTTGCATTCTTGCCTGTGTACATATACCCAGATGTAAAGCTAAAAACACAAATTAAGGTAAAATAATATATGGCATAAAGTCCTTCAGTTGTTTCTGACAAGAGAGTTGGTTGTATGGCTTTTTAGGTGCAACCAGCAATAGTCAATGTTGTAGTTAATCTTAAAATGATCTGTTCCTAATGTTTCTTCCCTGGTGTTTTTTTCCATGGCTACAAGTCAGTTCCTTAGAAAGAGAGATGAGAATGCAGCAGCTCAACTTTTAGCCATGTCCAACTTCTCAATATCCCTTAAAATTCTAGTTTTACTTGTATATCCAAGACGTTGTTTACTAGGTCCATCCATGACATCTGTGCTGTCAGTTTCCAGTACTTTTGTTCCAGAGTGTAATACATTTCAATACGTATAGGCTGTGTGGGGTATCTCCCTTTTTGCATTCTGCTCCAGTCCTGGGAGCAATTAGTTTGTGTTTTCTCCTCTATCTCGAGGTGACTTTACATTGTTGTTTGTCTTTTCTCATTGCAATTTGTAACAGTTGTAAGTGCTTAAAAATCATTTTTTCCAGAATTAAAGGCAAAACTTAATGACAAAGCTATAGCCTCATGCAAAATTGCATGGTTATCCTATATAATTCTCAATTGATAGTCTCAGGGATTATCTTGCATTGAGTAAGAAATGTTGTTGGGTAGGTTGAATATTTAAAATCAATTGATATTTTATGGTCTCTGTTTGGATATGTTTGAGATTTCTCATTATTGATTTCTCCTCTCACTCCAAGATATGACATTCCTGTTGGAAAAGTGATTCAAATAAGTCTTTACATGTTAATTGCTGTTGAGTGGCAGAGATTTGGGGTTATAACATATCAGATGCTTGATCTGTCAAAGGATTTTAATCTGTCATAATGCTTAGTCAAACATAAACTGAAATATGACATCTCAAAGTTTTGTGTATAGTGTGCAAAGCTTCTATGAAATAATGAAGTGCAAAAAGTCTAAACAATTGTGGGGAATGAATGGTGGCATTTTAGAATAGTGTTTGTAATGGGGCTGTTTACAACACTTAGGTTACAATCATAACAAGTTAGAATCTATTCACGTGTACATTGGAGAAAATAGCTGGCATTTTAAGTCTGGTTGTTTACCATCACTAAAAGGTCATTGCTCAGGTCCCTTGTCGTTTACCTACCACCCCCCACCCCCACCCACCAGTTCCACCACTGCCAAAAGGTCACTACTCAGGTCCCTAATAATTTTTTACTGCAATCTCTCAAATAATTCACTTGCTGATGTCAGATAGAAATGATGAATAAGAAAATTTTTTCCTGAAATGACTTTAATGAATTTTAGAATTTCTTAATTTTAACAAAATTCTTACAGTTTGACTTCTTTTGCTAGGGCTACTTATGGCTTTGCAGAAGCACGTAATCAGAAACAAGAGGAGGTTTGTACAAAATCTTTAGCATTGCATCTTTTGTTTTACTTTTATGTTTTTTGTTTCTTGGTTTAAATTAGTGTGTGCGGCACCCCGTACTGCAAGGGTAACTAATATTAAGAAGTAATGGTTACAGTTTTTCTTAATGTTTGAATGACTTCCAATAAATCTACAAGCTTGCTTACAACAAGCTGCCATGACCTTTTTCGATTTTAGAATTGTTGCCAATGTCTTTAAGTCTAAATGGCTAAATTATGTTCTATCTGTGCTACACCATGGACCATTGTATACTCTTTCTTGGAAAAAAAATCAGTGCTATCGTTGTGTGTAAAATCTCTTATGGACTTTTGTTTTCTTGCCAGTCTATCCAGTCAGTTTTTTCTTTGGAATGTATGGAAGTGAAAAAGACGTCTTAAAATTTGCTTATATTTCATATTTAAGTTTTTGACTTCAGTCAGGGTCACTAACCTTTCCATTTTGTATTCTGTTGGGTTTATAAGGCAAGTGTTTGCTTTCATTAATTTTTCAAATTTGTCTTCGATTTTCGTACAACTTCGAAGGCACTCCCTGATATAATATCAGCTAAGGAATCTATACCTGTTTGTCTGATACTGCTTTCACTGATTATATTTTTCCCAGACTGGTCAAAGGCTTGCGTAGAAAGAAAGTTTTCCTGTTGTGGTTCTGGCTGAGGTTATTTGAATTAAGTTTTTTTTAACTGAAGTACCTCTTCCATCATTTAACAAAGAAACTGGATTTTGTTAAAATGGTGCATTTCTCACAACTGGACATCCCAACATGTTTAACAAGCAATATAGGAAATATGGCAGACCAACTTGCATACAGCAGACTCTCAAATAGTGGTGTGATGAAGATTAAATCTCTTTTGTGATGTTAAATAAGAGGGACCAAAATGGTAGTTGCTCAGTTTAGAAGTTGTGCAAGTAAACATTTATTAATGTGAGCGCTGGTGAGACTTTATTAATTTATTCAAACACAAACCTTTGTTATTCAGGTCCGTGAAATGTGGAATATTGTAACAGACATATTGTCTGAATTAGAAGAAGAAAAGGAAGTAATTGATTCGTTATTGGAGGGGCGAGTGGATCTGTACACACTTGATGGAACAGATGTCACATTAAAAGTACCTAGACAACTCCTAATTAAAATTGAAGATGAAGCCGACCAAGTGAGTACATTTTATACCATCTCAAATGATAAGCTTGGTAATTAAGTTTTCCATGGCATTAGGATTCTACATTATATCCTTATTTTTGTAGAGTGTAGACGCTAATGGGTCATTTTTGAGTTGGCAAGCTTGAAAATGCTGTGCCGCAGGGATCTGTGCTACGGTCTCAACTGTTTATAAACTATATTAATAATTTGATTGAAGGATTGAGGCGTATGGTAGTTAAATTTATTAATCGCCAAGAATAGGTAGGAAAACAAGTTGTGAAAAGGACATAGGAAGTCTGCAAAGGTATATAGATTTGTCAAGTGAGTGAACAAAAATTTCTTTAAATTGTAACATGAGGAAAATGTGAACTTGTCTACTTTTGACAGGATGAAAGACCAGCAGAATGCAGTCTCTCCATTTAAATAACAGAACTCCAAGATACAGAGATCTGTGTCCTGGTGGCGCTCATAAAAGTTAGCATGCGGATATGACAAGTGATAGGGCAATTCTGGATTATTTTAGGTTTTGTTTTTCAGAAATGGAATATAAATTAGGAATCTTTTGCTAACAATAGTACAAATCAATGAGACCACATTTAGAGTATCATGTACAATTTTGTTGGGTTCGTTTAAGAGTGGACGTTATTGCATTAGGATCAGTGCAGTTTCCCTCGACCTACTTCTATTTTCCTCAAATGTATCAACAGTAACCTCATTAATGGCTACTGAAACTCTTCAATACAGAAAGCCTCTAAGTTGCTTTGTTTTAATGTTGTGGATGTAATGGGGTCATTATGCACATTTAGCATGTGAATTGCCACATTATCTGTCTGACTTGCTGACATGACTATGAAGCAGCCCTGCCCACTCCTCAACCTGTTTCGAAGACCTGGGGGTTCATTTCATTTACTGGTATAGAAATTCAGGAATGTACAATACCTTGGTTTTCATGATATAATGCTCTAAGTTTTTCTGAGAGATTTTGAAACACAACAGCTTTTACATTATTTGTAACAGAAAACTCCAATCCACGTGATTTCGTGCAATTTAAGTGAAGTTTCAGGAATGTTACTACAAAAATAAATGAATTAGTGAAGATTTGTCTGTGCTACACCATGGACCATTGAATGCCCTTTCTTGAAACTAATCATTACTATAGTTGTAATCTTAGTATGTAAAATCTCTTATGGATTTTTGTTTTCTTGCTAGTCTGTTCGTTCTTTGGAATGTGCGGAAGTATTTTTTGCAGGTGCGCATAAACTACCTTTTGTTTGAAGAGATTTCACAATCTCATTTTTCCATCCACCCAAACATTTACAATAGGGTTATCTGGTGGAAAGAGGAATTTTGGCCTTTATTGCTAATCATTGAATCATAACTGCTTTCCTTTTTAGATCCATAACTTATCTCAGGATCACACATGTGTCTGGGTTATGAGCTGTGCACTACAGTAGAACTGTGACTTTTGGAATTAAATTTTGTTGCTTTTCTGAGCAAATGTATAAAAGTAGCTTTGTGCTGATGAATTTGCTTGCTATTATTAGATCATTTGTCGGTTGAGAAAACTCATGAATTGGGAAAACAGAAACATGGATTCCATAGTTGGTTACAGAAAAGTAGGAAAAACAGGTTTTTTTTTTCTTGTGTGGTACGTTGCAACTAGAAGGGTGTGCATGAATTAACAATTAGTGATGTATGTCAATAACGGAAATTAAAATACAGTGCAGCATATCCAGGTTTTCATATGATCCAAATTAAGTGGTAAATTTAAGTTGTGAGAAGTCTATAAAGGGATATGGACAGATTGTGATTTGCTACTTGGTAGGAAGAAAAATGGATTTGGGGAATAGGCATCACAATCTCACATTTAAAGTCAACCATTTTGAACAAAGACGACAAAAATCTTCATATCGAACTTCCATAGATCAATCTGAGACGGGTACAGTTGAGAACAGAAGTGAGTCAAACAGAGCAGGCAGACACAAGGTAGGAACTAATAAATTAAACTGCATTTATTTCAATGCAAGTGGCCTAACGGGGAAGGCAGATGAACTCTGAGCATAGTTAGGAACATGGGACTGGGATATCATAGCAATTACATAAACATGGCTCAAGGATGGGCAGGACTGGCAGCTTAATATTCCAGGATACAAATGCTACAGGAAGGAGAGAAAGGGAGGCAAGAGAGGAAGGGAGTGGTATTTTTGATAAGGGATAGCATTACAGCTGTGCTGAGGGAGGATATTTGGGTGGAACTGAGAAATAAGAAAGAGATGATCACCTTATTGGGGTTGTATTATAGACCCCTAATAGTCAGAGGGAAATTGAGAAACATACTTGTAAGGAGATCTCAGCTATCTGTAAGAATAATAGTGGTTATAGTAGGGGATTTTAACTTTCCAAACATGGACCGGGGCTGCCATAATGTTAAGGGTTTAGATGGAGAGGAATTTCTTAAGTGTGTACAAGAAAATGTTTTGATTCAGTAAGTGGATGTACCTACTAGAGAAGGTGCAAAACATGACCTACCCTTGGGAAATAAGGCAGGGCAGGTGACTGAGGTGTCAGTGGGGGAGCACTTTGGGGCCAGCGACCATAATTCTATTTCTTTTAAAATAGTGATGGAAAAGGATAGACCAGATCTAAAAGTTGAAGTTCTAAATTGGAGAAAGGCCAATTTTGACGGTATTAGGCAAGAACTTTCGAAAGCTGATTGGAGGCAGATGTTCGCAGGTAAGGGGACAGCTGGAAAATGTGAAGCCTTCAGAAATGAGATAACAAGAATCCAGAAAAAGTATATTTCTGTTAGGGTGAAAGGAAAGCCTGGTAGGTATAGGGAATGCTGGATGACTAAAGAAATTGAGGGTTTGGTTAAGAAAAAGGAAATATATGTAAGGTATAGACAGGATAGATCGAGTGAATCCTTAGAGTATAAAGAAAGTAGGAGGATACTTGAGGGAAATCAAGAGGGCAAAAAGGGGGCATAGCTTTGGCAAATAGAATTAAGGAGAATCCAAGGAGTTTTTACAAATATATTAAGGACAAAAGGGTAACTAGTAAGAGAATAGGGCCCCTCAAAGATCAGCTAGGCGGCCTTTGTGTGGAGCTGCAGAAAAGGGTGAGGGGGTTTCTAAATGAATATTTTGCATCAGTATTTACTGTGGAAAAGGATATGGAAGGTATAGACTGTAGGAAAATAGATGGTGACATCTTGCAAAATATCCATATTACAGAGGAGGAAGTGCTGGATGTCTTGAAATGGTTAAAGATGGATAAATCTCTAGGACCTGATCAGGTGTACCTGAGAACTCCGTGGGAAGCTAGAGAAGTGATAGCTGGGTCTCTTGCTGAGATATTTGAATCATCAATAGTCACAGGTGAGGTGCCAGAAGACTGAAGGTTGGCATACGTGCCACTGTTTAAAAAGGGTGGTAAGGACAAACCAGGGAACTATAGGCTAGTGAGCCTGACCTCAGTGGTGGGTAGGTTGTTGGAGGGAATCCTGAGGGACAGGATGTACATGTATTTGGAAAGGCAAGGACTGATTAGCGATAGTCAACATGGCTTTGTGTGTGGGAAATCATGTCTCTCAAACTTCATTGAGTTTTTTTGAAGAAGTAACAAAGAGGATTGGGGGCAGAGCAGTAGATTTGATCTATATGGACTTCAGGAAGGTGTTTGACAAGGTTCTCCATGGGAGACTGGTGAGCAAGTTTAGATCTCTTGGAAGAAAGGGAGAACTCGCCATTTGGATACAGAACTGAATCAAAGATAGGAGACAGGGTGGTGGTGGAGGGTTGTTTTTCAGACTGGAGACCTGTGACCAGTGGTGTGCCACAAGGATCGGTGCTGGGTCCTATACTTTTTGTCATTTACATAAATGATTTGGATACGAGCACAAGAGGTACAGTTAGTAAGTTTGCAGATGACACCAAAATTGGAGGTGTAGTGCACAGCGAAGAGGGTTACCTCAGATTACAACAGGATCTGCCACAGTGGGCTGAGAAGTGGCAAATGGCGTTTAATTCCGATAAATGCGAGGTGCTGCATTTTGGGAAAGCAAATCTTAAGACTTGTACACTTAATGGTAAGGTCCTAGGGAGTGTTGCTGAACAAAGAGACCTTGGAATGCAGGTTCATAGCTCCTTGAAAGTGGAGTCGCAGGTAGATAGGATAGTGAAGTAAGTGTTTGGTATGCTTTCCTTTATTGGTCAGAGTATTGAGTACAGGAGTTGAGAGGTCATGTTGCGGCTGTACAGGACATTGATTAGGCCACTGTTGGAATATTACGTGCAATTCTGGTCTCCTTCCTCTCGGAAAGATGTTGTGAAACTTGAAAGGATTCAGAAAAGATTTACAAGGATATTGCCAGGGTTGGAGGATTTGAACTATAGGGAGAGGCTGAACAGGCTGGGGCTGTTTTCCCTGGAGCATCGGAAGCTGAGGGGTGGCCTTCTAGAAGTTTACAAAATTGAGGAGCATGGATAGGGTAAATAGACAAAGTCTTTTCCCTGGAGTCAGGGAGTCCAGAATTGGAGGGCATAGGTTTAGGGGGAGAGGGGAAAGATATAAAAAAGATCTAAGGGGCAACTTTATCACGCAGAGGGTGGTACGTGTATGGAATGAGCTGCCAGAGGAAGTGGTGGAGGCTGGTACAATTGCAATATTTAAGAGGCATTTGGATAGGTATATGAATAGGAAGGGTTTGAGAGGGATATGGGCTGGGTGCTGGCAGGTGGGACTAGATTGGGTTGGGATATCTGGTTAGCATGGACTGGTTAGACTGAAGGGTCTGTTTCCATGCTGTACATCTCTGATGCTAATACCCTAAATGCCACATGCTGACAGTATAGAATGCAGTTTGTTTGAAGCATGGTACAAGAGGGAGGATGTTTGATTGTTGGGAACTGGGAGCAACGCTAGGACCGAAGGCACCTATTCAAAACTGCTAACTTTAAACTAAACTGAAGTGGACTGGCAGCAGTATATCTTGTCATATCATCATAGAAATGTAGCGCATAGAAACAGACCCTTTGGTCGAACTCGTCCATGCTGACCAGATAGCCTAACCTAATCTAGTCCTATTTGCCAGCACTTAGCCATATCCCTCTAAGCGCTTTCTTTCTATTTATATACCCATCCAGATGCATTTTAAATGCTGTAATTGTACAAGTCTCCACCTATTCCTCTGACAACTTATGCCATAGTGTGACAAAGTTGCCCATTAGGTCCCTTTTTTTTAAATATCTTGCCCCCTTCACCCTAAACCTATGCCCCCTCGTTATGGACACTCTCTCTCTTTCCCCCTGCCTCTGAGGAAAATACCTTGTCTATTTATACTATCCATGTGCCTCATGATTTTATAAACCTTTTATAAGGTTACCCCTCAGCCTCTGATGCTCTGGGGAAAATAGCCCCAGCCTATTCAGCCCCTCCTTTTCGCTCAAATCCACCAACCCTGACAACATCCTTGTAAATCTTTTATGAATCCTTTTAAGTTTCATAACATCCTTCCTGTGGGAAGAAGACCAGAATTGCACACACTATTCCAACAGTGGCCTAACCAATGTCCTATACAGCTGCAACGTGATTGCATAACTCCTATACTCAATGCTTTGACCAATAAAGGAAAGCATACCAAATGCCACCTTCACTATCCTATCTACCTGCGACTTTACTTTCCAGGAGCTATGAACCTGCACTCCAAGGTCTTTGTTTAGCAGCACTCCCCAGACCCTTACTATTAAGTGTACAAGTCCTACTCTGGTTTTCCAAAATGCAGCACCTCACATTAATGTAAATTAAACTCCATCTGCTGCTCCTCAGCCCATTAGCCCATCTGAGCAAGATGCCATTGTACTGAAGTAACTTTCTTCGCTGTCCACTACACCTCCAATTTTGGTGTCACTTGCAATATGATGGAACAAAGAAATAGATATGTAGATAAGTCTAGTCAGTGCTAAAGAATTTAAGAATATGTAATATGGGCATGGACTAAAATGGATGGGAATGCAATGACAGGATTTAAAAGCTTGAAGTCCAAGCCCACGAAGCGTGTGAAAACATAGTGATGTTAATGGAAGTAGAAAAATAATTTTATAACACAATGCTTATTTACAGATTGGTGACTTGTACAAAGCTGGTAAACTGAATCTTGCAGCAATAATCCAGCTATGCAATTCATGTCTCGGTCTTCATGAAGATCAGCGTAACCAAGTGGGCCCAGCAGAACTCAAACAACATCATCTTACTTTGGAAAAATCCGCAGAGTTCCTGAAAACCGAATTCATTGCAATGAAGGAGAAAAGGTAATTGCACGGCTTAACCAATTAGGGGTGCATTACTTTCTCAGTCTAGTTGTTGGAGAAATGTGACCTGGTGCTACTTAGTGAGGAACATTCTTATTGTGCTCTATTAAAATCTGCTAAATGTGACTTGTTAGTTATTAAACCTAACTTTTGCATTTTGACAAATGTGTTTAAAGACTTTAGGGTGTAGGTTTGCTCGCTGAGCTGTAGGTTTGATATCCAGGCGTTTCATTACCTGGCTAGGTAACATCAGTGGCGACCTCCAAGTGTAGCAAAGCTGTTGTCTCCTGCTTTCTATTTATATCTTTCTCCTGGATGGGGTTCCTGGGGTTTGTGGTGATGTCATTTCCTGTTTGTTTTCTGAGGGGTTGATAAATGGCATCTAGATCTGTGTTTGTTTATGGCGTTGTGCTTGGAGTGCCAGGCCTCTAGGAATTCTCTGGCATGCCTTTGCTTAGCCTGTCCCAGGATAGAAGTCTTGTCCCAGTTGAAATGGTGGCTTTTTTCATCCGTGCTGAAGTTTAATTAAAACACTGTTAATTCACGAGTGTTTAGTTTTAAATAATTTCTCATCCTAATTATTTTCTTGTATTCATTGTTGAAATGGAACCACTCGAGTTCTATTCCCTACTCATAGTTTTTTCAAAAGTCTCCAGCTGCACACTCATGCACTCTGTCAAAAATTATTAAAACCAATGTGTATTTAAAAGTTTGAAAATCTGTTCCTCACCGGGATGACGTGAGCATGTTCTGCTCCTCTTCAGATGAAGGCCTAAGCATTCTCCATCTACCATATCCTCCTCCACTTAGTTGAGCTTGTATTTACTTCGAGTAGCTTCTCCTCCTTCAATTTCACTCACCTCCCCCAAATAAAAGGAGTTGCCGTAGGCCTTGCAACAATGCTTCAGTATTGTGGCATGCTGAAAATCAAGCCCTACTATTCCCAGAATAATCACAAGTTTAAAAAAGAATCAAAATATGCAAAATGGTGGATTGTATATCAGACACAGGCTAACAAAAACACAGACCAGATCTGTGCTTAATAATAATATCTATTAACAAATAATGGATTCTAACCACAGGTAAGCTACTGTCAGCAGTTGATAGATTAACTGTTGCCACTTACTAAACTACCCTCTGCGTTCTTGGGCCAAAATGATTAGTGTCATGGATAAATGCAAAAGAATCTGAAAAAACAGTTCTCCCAATCCAGTGATAACTGAGCTCTTTCAGATTACAAGGAATTTCTATACTTCGATCTCCTTCTTTTTAATTTATTGCAGGAGACACAGGCAATTGGTATACTAACTGCAAAATCTCATACTTTCCAGTTAAAGGCCACAAATGGTGAGGAAAAATAAGTAGGCATGTTGGGGATGGAAATACGTTTGTCGTGGGTGACTCACTCGTAGCCGTCCAATTTATATAAGTAATTGCACCACGCAAATCTTGAGTTATTGACTGTGTTTATTTGTGAGCTGAGAGGGAGAGACCAGTTGATCCAATGGTCACATGTCACTCCGAGTCACAGAGTTATGTGATATAGATTACAATCGTTTAACAATTAACAATCTGTTGATTGCAGGGTAATGAGCAAACTAGACACCCTGTCCAGTCACTAGCTTCAGTCACGTAGTGTCTGGACAGTGTTAGTATACAATGGGTCCTTGCAAAGAGAAGAATATTCCTATGCAAGGAAATAATTTGTCAGGTATCAATACAGCTGCAAGGCCAACCACCTCTGCTGAGCATGGGAAAACACAGGCTTTAGCAAGCAGGCACAAAATGAGAATCAAATGTTTTTCAGGCTTTTAGAATGTGACAAAATGGCTGTGCCAAATCAAAAATATTCTCAAGGCTGCTTCAGGCTTCCCCTTATCCTCCTCTTTCACTGTCAGAAACTGCATTCAAGAGATCATTCTCTGCCATTTTCACCAACTTCAGACTCCTCCTCCTTTTTTTTGAGGAGGGAACAAGCCCTTTCACATCCCTGCATTGTTTTTCAACTGCCTTCAACATCTTTCCCTCCTTATTTGCAGGAAATGTAGCATTTTGTTTTTTTTATTTCCCCACGCTTTACAACCCAAATATCTCTTTGAAATGAAACCTAAGTATACGCTAACTTCTGTTCATGTGACCTAGTCAACATAAGTGATGAAATATAGATTGGGTGACCACATGTGGAATATCTCTGGTTCAGTCCATTATTTCAGAGCTTCTGGTCAGCTGTGACATTTAATTCGTCTCTTTTTTTTTCTTTGATCTCTACTTCCTGCAGTGTTCCAAAGAAGCACTACCTAATCTTGAGCGGAGGTTGTAGTACTGTACAGATTTCCAAACCCAGCATTGAATTTAACAAATTCCGATCACAATTTCTGCCAATAATCATACTTTCTTTTAATTTTGCTGATTAGTTTTTCCCTTGAGAAAAATATTAGTTTTTTGAACACCGGCTTATCTTCATTCTGCCATTTACATCTCCAGTCTCCTTATTTTATATAAAAAATATATTGTGCTGGAATTTGGGCATTTCCAGCAATATGGTAACATTTTTTTGTTTCTTTGCTTATTCCATTGCCATCCAATTTGGTTCTTTATCACTAACTCTTGTGATGTAATCTTCCACCCTATCTTGTCTCTTTTCCATCTTTTCATTCCTCTATCAATTGGTTAAACTGCATTAGTGTTTCTAGCCTTTCCCCATTCAGATGAAAGATAATTGACCCAAACTATTAATTCTGTTTCTTTCTTCACTTAGTACCTGGTTTGCTCAGTTCTTCCAACATTTTCAATGTTGTTATACCAGATTTCCATGTCATTCGCCGTGTGCATTTGAGAATCTAATGTTTTGAATAAAAACTTGATTGTTAATGTAAAACTAATCAATTTATTTGTTTCATGAATGTGTTCTGGTGTAATAGTTTAAGGTCTGTTATTTTGGGTATTTTGAAGCCTTACGTTGAAGCTGCTTCATTGAGTTGTATTTGTTGGTCTCCATTGTTTTTTCAGTTGCACAGTCTGTTTTTTTTTGTAAATAGATATGTAATTACTGGACTTAATTTTTATTTCAGTTTGGGAGCTAAGACTTGACATAATTGCATCTATTAAATTTTGATCTATTTCTTTAGATTGAAATAATGGTCTGATACATTTTTAGTAACTTTCAAGAGTAAACGACCAAAAGTCTTGTACAGGAAAATGTGGAAATGTTCATCGGCAAACTTTTCCAGGCTTAGTGATCTTTCCTTTATAATTTCTTTGGATCATGAATATAATTGCTTCAAATGAAAATATGATGTCTTTGAAACCAAGTAGAGTTTTCGTTTGACTACTTGCAGTTTTACTTGTGCAAGTAAAATCCATCAAACATAACTAATCACAATTATTCATCGTGTTTTGAAACTATAACAGTGTGTAATTTTTTTGGTGTTCAGTTAGTCATAACTTTTATGTATAGCTAATGTGTGATCAAAGGATGCATTCAAATCACTGTTAACAGTAAGCATTTGTAAAATAATAAGTATATGAAAGATAATTTTATTTTATTAATGTTTAGCTGCTGAATTTTTGAAACATCTATTCTCAGCCAGAAGATAACACAAGAAATTTTGCCATCAGTGCAAGCTTCGATAGTTAAAATGGATACTGCATGGGATAAGAAATGGGAACAGTACTCCAATAGAACTGGTTATTCCCCAATGAGGAGAAAATATCCTGTGAGTAGTAAGATTTGAATACTTTCTCTCTTTTTTTTCAATTGCCAGAATGTTGTTGCATTTCACCACAAATATATTTTCGGTGATTGATTCTAAATATATAATGTGTGTGTCAGAAGAAAATGTAGAGTTTTGATGTAAGGAAGATCAGAAGACTTGAATATATTAACCTCACTAAAATTTGTACGAGAAGGGATATTGCAGTATATATGAGGGGTGGGGGAATAGTGTTTAAGTTTTTTGTTGGGAGAGTTTGATGCGGGACATTTTTTTAATGGGTTGAGCAGATTTCCCAGGAAGTGGTGAATGAAGAGAGCACCACATTGAGATTCTGCTCAATGCTCCCTCAAACATGGAGTCATATGTCCATTCTGACTGTACATTAGTAGCGCAGACTCAGAAAGACAAACCATGAGTCCTTTCACAGCAGCCTGCTGATGTATTCTGCACTTTTGTTATCAAAGGGTAACCAAATAATGTGCGATGTTGAGCTAGATCAGTAGTGTAAAGCTAATTAAGATGCTAAGTGGGAGGAGTTAAGGTACCAGTTGGTAAGAGGGGGTAGGTAACTGATAATATTTTTAGGGTAGATTATTGTGGACTAGAGAAATTTGGGTCTGGCAAGATTTGGGGAATGACTGAGTTGAGTCTGGAGGGGTTTGGATCCAGCAGTGGGATAGTTAGGAGAAAGTGAGGACTGCAGATGCTGGAGATCAGAGCTGAAAATATGTTGCTGGAAAAGCGCAGCAGGTCAGGCAGCATCCAAGGATCAGGAGAATCGACGTTTCAGACATGAGCCCTTCAGGAATGGGTCAGTGGGATAGTTCGGCCCAGCAGTGGGGTGGTTGAGTCATATCTGAATTAGAAGTTGAAGTTGGGGCTAAGAGGAATTCATGGATCGTGGAGGGAGGGATGTTCAGGGGTCTGGTCAGGCCCAAGGAGGTTTAGAAGGTTCGGGGATTAATTTGGGTCAAATCCAGTCTGGATCTGGGCAAGGTGTTACGAAGTTGAAAGAATATATGCTTCCTTTAAGATAGGAACTGTTTTCTGAATTTTAAAATAAATTTTAAGTACGGCCACACATGCCAGAACAGAATAGCTAAGAGATGTACTGTTCTAGAATAGATACATATAGCAAATGGGTATTAAATAGATAGCTGAGTTTTGGTGCTATTTTAACAACAATTCAAATCTAACCAATTAATTTCAATTATGCTTACGATACTAAGACTTAATTGAGTTTGAATTTATTGTATTGATAACATTTAGACCAAATGAGATGGAAAGATGTTGGGGGTATAAAAAAAAAATGCAGGCATCTTGAAAATTGGTCAGAGCAACTGCCGGAGAGCAGAGACCATCCAATAAGCATTTAACACTCAAAGAAATTTCAGAAAGCACTATCTATCAAAAGATACCCTTTCCTGTAAAAATACTCGCAGTAAAAAGAAAAGTCCCAGGGAGAAGACAGCAGAATTGGAAAACCAGAAGGAAGACCGCATAAGAGACTGTGTGGACTTGAGATTAGGATAACGTGATGTTTAATGATTGTGTTATTGGAAAAACATATTAATAGAATGGTGTTCAATTAAGGGATAGTGGTTGATTAGAGGCAAGTGTTTGGTTTGTTAATAGTTTGTTTAGTGTTCACTGTTAGAGTTAAGAAAATTATTTTTCTTTTTAAATTCTGGAAATTAGGGGTTCTCTTTCCCTTACTTTTTTAGCATATGCCGAGGTGACCTTTTTATGGATGTTTGGTTTTTCTTAGCAGTGGAGTTCAACCTCTGCGTTGTAATGAAGGGTTTGGGGGCATGGTCTGATCGATTCTGTTTGATCTGGTCCTGCTGGGGTCAGGGTGTTTGAGTCCCAGGATAGGTTGGTTTGGGCATGGTGGATGTAATCTGATCTGAGGAAGGTGTAGTTAGGGACATGAGGTAAGCATGCTTGGGTTGGAATGTGAAGAGGTGGCAACAGTGCAGTTGGTTTGGATCTGGTGGGTGGAATGGGAATGAGTCGTGTCCAGTGATGGAAAGGAGAGGTTGGGTTCATGAGTATAGTGTGGGTAGTTTAGCTCTGGTCTATTGGATTGAATCTGGGGTTGGGGTGTGTTGGAGTTCATGGTCTATTGTGGTGGGAAGGGCATTTGGATGCTAGAAGGTGGAGTATCATGGATTTTATAAGTGTAGTTTTAGGTCTGTGCAGGAAGGAGTCGGTTTAATAGTTATTTCAGGAGATAGACCACATATTTATAGTCCAATTTTTCCTGAATCATAATTTTTGCTTAATTTGATTGGAAATCTCAGATTTAAACAAAGATTTTTAAACTGTTTTGGCATAGAGAAATTGCCCTGGAGAAAATTCAATCGCTGGGGCAATTATTTCAGAATGTGCTACATTGGGAATTCTGTGTAGTCCCCATGTGCATCTGCTATCCAAGATGGAATAATCATCTGTCCATTGGAAAATCTACCATATTGTGTGTTTTTTTTTGCTCAAAGGCTATTCTAGCAACGGATCTTGAGAAATACAGAATGTAGTTGGACACTTATTTGAAGAGGAATAATTTTAGAGCTGTGGGGGAATAGGTGATGTGATGGATACTTGCACAGATTCAGTGCATTACATGTTCAGGCGAATGGCTGCCTTTGGTGTCTGATGCAGTGCAAAGATCAGAAAATTGTGGAATTCCAAGGATGAGCTTAACTGTGATTTTTGACAGTTCTAGAAATGATACAATTATTTTTGTTCAAACTGCTCGAGGTCAGATACTCCTCCTCAAAAACCATGTGTTTTTTTTTCCATATATTAACATGGAATGGAATGAATTAGGACTTTTTACCAAGGTAAATATTGAATCATGAATTGAAGGCAATTTTACTTGACACTTACTTAGTAATCTTGAATTGACTGTTCACTTAACGGGGATATTTTCATTTTTTTCATAGGTCCTTGATCTTTTCCCAAATATGCCGCCATTGTCTTTTGAACCATCTTCAGAAGAAGCTTACAAAAGTAGTATATTTTATACACACTTTGCTACACTTCCAGGTGGGTTCAGAAAATATATAAATTGCACTTTGGGCAATCCCTGTAGTTTGCTTCTAACATTAAAGGCAAAATGCTCCTGATTTTAAAATTAATGCTTGAAGATATTTCTAGCATTTTGGGGTTTTTTGTGCTTGTTTGTCTGTCTTGTGTTAAGATGCAATTTGTTTGTTTTTCTAATCCCTCATGGCATCCTCCTTGTCTGTTCCTAGTTTTACTCTAGCTCAGAATATTGTGAATTCATTGTTCCTCTAATTCTGGCCTCTGGAGCATCCGATTTTTTTATTCTGTCCACAGTTGGTACATGTGTCTTCCTAGAAATGTTATATTCCTGCCCCAGGTTTGGCCTCTTTCAATCCTACGTGCCAATATGCTCTTTTAACCCTTGGCTCACTTGTGCACATCCTCCCCAGTCCGTACCTTCCTTGAATGTTGCTATGGTGGCAGCCTGCAGAAATTGGGGTCCCAGTTTCTAGAACACTACCTAAACTATTCTATCCTAAACTATTCAGCTGACTGCCACTGTTTTCATTCCATCATTTAGACGAGAATCCAGAGTTAGTATATTCCTGTTAGGGTGAAAGGAAAAGCTGGTAGGTATAGGGAATGCTGAATGACTAAAGAAATTGAGGGTTTGGCTAAGAAAAAGAAGGAAGTATATGTCCGTATAGACAGGATAGATAGTGAATCCTTAGAGTATAAAAGCAGTAGGAGTAGACTTGAGAGAAATCAGGAGGGCAAAAAGGGGACATGACATAGCTTTGGCGAATAGAATTAAGGAGAATCCAAAGGGTTTTTACAAAATGCATTAAGGACAAAAGGGTAACTAGGGACAGAATAGGGCCTCTCAAAGATCAGCAAGGTGGCCTTTGTGTGGAGACAGAAAATGGGCAAGATACTAAGCTAGTATTTTGCATCATTATTTACTGTGGCAAAGGACATAGAAGATATAGAATGTAGGGAAATAGATGGTGACATCTTGAAAAATGTCCACATTACAGTGGAGGAAGTGCTGGATGTCTTGAAATGCATAAAGTTGGATAAATCCCCAGTAGAACTCTGTGGGAAGCCTGGAGCTGGGAAATGTTTAATTTGTTACGTAGACTGGAATAATCCTTTATGCAATTTGAAGCCTAAATCTTCACATTTTTTCCATTTTGAATAGGGCTTGAAGAGTCATGTGCAAGAAGTTCCAAAAAAGGTGATAGTGGTATAGAAAGTCTTACAAGAAGTTTTAACGACCTAAGCACATCAAAGTTGCAATGTTCTGGAAGGTATGGTCTGTAGTACTCTGAACTGTTAATTCAAACATGTTGTATTCTTGAATCAAAAAAAGGTTACACAGTTTGCATATTTTATTGCTTGTAGCTTTGTCTCAAATAACGTTTAATGTACAATAGTTCGCCCCCACCACCACTACCATTCCCATACCCGCGGGGGATATTTTTCAGGTCCTAACCACGTAAGCCCGAAACTGTGGATATGAGCGAACTCATCAAATTAAATGGGAAACACATCTTCCTGGCGGCCTCCTGGTCCCTGGTTCCAGAACTTACACTATAATATGTTCCAGCCATAGGAAACCATGGAAAACAATTCCGCGGATATGGGGCCCCCTGTACAATTTGAAAATTTATTTTGCTGTTCAATGATATGTAGTCTATACATTTTGTGTGAAGCACAACTAATAATTGTTTAGCTGCTTTCAGTTTTAGTGTTGATTTGTGCTGCTTATTTTGTTTTCAGAGAATACTTTTTTTTCAAAAGGGAGCAATCTTTATTATTTATAAAATCTGTAGTTTCTCAGCAGTTTCAATTTTGTGTTGTATATCTTGTGAACATTTCCCAACATCATTCCTTTTCTTTCTGCAAAGCATTCAGTCCTTCTGACGTGTATAATTCAGTTTTTTTTTGTCTACGAAGATGGTAGTTGTGGTGAATACAGCATGTAGGTAGAACATGAGAAAGGAGTAGAAAGCAGGTAATTTGGCACCTCGCAGATGCTCAGCTGTTCAGTAAGGTAATGTCTGAATTGACTGTGGCCATAAATGCACTCCTACCTATGCCCATAACCTTAGATTTACTTTCAGATCTAAAATCCACTTAATTCAGCTTTTGATTATTCCAATGACTCAATCTCTACTGTCTGTAGATATGCTGAATTCTGAAGATGTTCAGACACAGATTTTCCTCCTTTCTAGTTTGAGACCTCATTTTATTATCTGTAAATCAATTACCACTTAGCTTTGTTCTACACATTTGAATACTGAATCCCACTATCTGAAATTTAAGATGAAGTCAGCCTGCTAATGTTTTTAATGTATAAATTAAACACACTGATAATAAACATTACAACTTAGTTAAAAATGAATCCTGTAAATTGCAGTATGTGCCTTGCTGCTCTCAAACTCAAGAACAAAGTGAAAAGTTAACTCCATGCAACATTAATCCTCTTAAGGACTGAGTAATTCTGTATACTACATACGTTACATATTCCTAATCCACTGGGAGATTGATACGCAATTAGAATCAAACACACTCTAATTGTCACTAATATCTCCCTAAAATAAAAAGCCTTTTGATGACCGAGCCAACTTGAGAGAAATTGGAGCGGACAGATACGGGGCAAACAAACAATCAGTTGTCATCTGTATGTGGCAAATTCAGCTTTGCAGCAGTAATTTGATTCTTGTACAAGTTGTATAAGTGCTTTGTATTGGTGTCTGAAAGTAATGCTGTGTTGCCTTGTTTAGTTTTGGATATTTTCTGTGTGGCAATTGAGATTTCTGCTTGGCATGGTGAAACTGAGGTAGTCAATTTCTCAGATACTGTTAATGAAAAGTGAAAACGAATAGGTCAGATAAAGGTGTGTGAGGTAGTTCGGTGGCAAGCAACAGCTGACACAGGAAGGTTTCTTTTCATGTAACCTATTTTCTAATCAAGCTGTTCAAAAATTTTATTACACACTTCTGGAACAGTTGAGACTTGAACCTTGTCCTCCCCATCCAGGGGTAGGGATGTTACCAATATGCCACAAGAGGGCCCCACGCAAGAAAGTACTTAAAGCCTTAATGGCTTTAAACCTTGGCAGCTGGAGAACCCATGTTTTTTTTGAAGTGGGAATGAAGGCTGAAGAAATTCTTGCTGAAGATGGTTTTTAAATTGTTTTAAATAATGCAAATCTGTATGGAGTGCAGTTGATTAACTTGATTGAGAAGTGACATGGTGGGAGGCGTTTGCCTCTCTGACCCTTACTGGAAAAAGAAACATTTGCCTAAATACAATATGATGTGGAATGAAGACCAACATAAAGTATCGCCAGGTTATAGTCCAACAGATTTATTTGGAAGTACAAGCTTTCAGAGTGCTACTGTTTTGTCAGGTAGCTGGTGGGGCAGGATCACAGGACAGAGAATTTACCATAAAAGATCAAAGTGTCCTACAACTGACGCAATGTATTGAACAAACCTAGATTGCTGTTTAGTCTTTAACCACTTAGAATGGGGACTTAACAGCAATCTAGGTTTGTTCAATACATTGCATCAGTTGGATGACACTTTGATCTTTTATGGTAAATTCTCTGTCCTATGTTCCTGTCCCACTAGCGACCCGATGAAGGAGCAGCGCTCTGAAAACTTGTACTTTCAGATAAATCAATTGGACTATTACCTGGTGTTATTTTATTTAAACTTCAGCCCAGTCCAACACTGGCACCTCCACATCAAGATTTAAGTAAGTCAGTGCTAGTGAAGAAAGTTGGGAATACAGGTAGTGGGCAAGTGGAAAATGATGGTTTTAATGAAATTGAGAAAATAACAATTTGTGGACTGTTGATGTATTTTGATGCACTGTTAACTGTTCATGACCATTTTACATTGTGGAAAGAGAGAAACATTGTTGACCATGACCAAGGAGCGTCCCCTCTACTGACTAAGTTCTGGTTGGATTACCGTAGCCGCCTCATTTGCCGAGTTTATTGTTTGCACTCACTAAATAAAATGGTTAGATACAATGTGATAGTATTTGAGCTGGAATTCAAGTGGACTCAACTATAGGCCAGTTCTGAGAAGGGATTAGTGCAAATGTTGCTTATTATCTCAAAGTGCTGTTAAATTTGAACTTTTATTTTTTCTTTTATTAAATTTCTGATTTCACCTTCACTTAAAATACTGTTCAGTCTCAGAACTAGCAATAGAAATATTCTCTTAATTCAAACTTTAATCTTCCAGGTTCAGCATTCCGTTTAGAGATCCAACTGAGGGAACTCATTTTACATCTCTTGGAGAGGTAAAAAATATTTTAACACATGACATTTGTGAAGGGTATGATTGGAATCAGTTCTATTATGTTCATGAAAAATATAAGACTTCATTTAGCTCACTTGGCTGGATGACTGGTTTGTGATGCAGACTGAGGTCAACCATGCCGGTGCAATTCCTGTACTGTCTGAAGTCACCATAAAGGCCCTACCTTCTTGAGGTCACCCTTTGCCTCAGGTGTAGTGATCCTCCGGTTAAACCACCAGCAGTCGTGTCTCATGGGTCTTCTGCAACTTTGGTGACTTTGCCCTTTTTATTATATTCATAACTGTGCTAAGAATAGTGTTTCTAAAGATGGGGATGGGCATTTTTATCAGTTTTAAACTGAATTTGAAAAATGTTTGTTCTCAGGAATCTGTTGAAATCTCTTGGAATAAAAGACAATGTCTTGAAAGAAAGTCACAGAATTCCTATGCAAATGCAATGGAAAAACAGCAACATACTAAAACTCCAAGTTCGTCACATCTGACTAAACCTAAAAATCTCTCTAAGAAAACAGAAGAGCCACTTGAGAATGCTGTTGATCAGTTGGCAGAAGACGTAAGTAAGCATTTTTTTTTTTGTAAGAGCTACTGAATCATACAGTAGTCCATCCAGCTCGTGGACACCTCCTACTGCCCCCTTGACCATGACCCCACCTCCCACCACCAAACCATCATCTCCCAGACCATCCATAACCTCATCACCTCAGGGGATCTCCCATCCACAGCCTCCAACCTTATTGCCCCACAACCCCGCACCGCCTGTTTCTACCTCCCGCCCAAAATCCACAAACCTGACTGCCCCGGCCGACCCATTGTCTCAGCCTGCTCCTGCCCCACGAACTCATCTCTGCATACTTTGACACAGTCCTGTCTCCCTTCGTCCAAGAACTCCCCACCTATGTTCAGGACACCACCCATGCCCTCCACCTCCTCCATGATTTTCGCTTCCCCGGCCCCCAACGCTTTATCTTCACCATGGACATTCAGTCCTTATACGCCTCCATCCCCCATCACGAAGGCCTCAAAGCCCTCCGCTTCTTCCTTTCCCGCCGACCCAACCAGTACCCTTCCACTGACACCCTCCTTCGACTGACTGAACTGGTCCTCACTCTGAACAACTTCTCTTTCCAATCCTCCCACTTCCTCCAAACCAAAGGAGAAGCCATGGGCCCCAGCTATGCCTGCCTCTTCGTTGGATATGTGGAACAGTCCATCTTCCGCAGCTATACTGGCACCACCCCCCACCTTTTCCTCCGCTACATCGATGAATATATCGGCGCTACCTCGTGCTCCCACGAGGAGGTTGAACAGTTCATTCACTTTACTAACACCTTCCACCCCGACCTCAAATTTACCTGAACCATCTCAGACTCTCCTCCCTCCCCTTCCTATACCTCTCCATTTCTATCTTGGGCGACCGACTCAACACGGACATTTACTATAAACCGACCGACTCCCACAGCTACCTAGATTACACCTCCTCCCACCCTGCCCCCTGTAAAAACGCCATCCCATATTCCCAATTCCTTCGCCTCCGCCGCATCTGCTCCCAGGAGGACCAATTTTAATACCGAACAACCCAGATGGCCGCCTCCTTCAAAGACCGTAATTTCCCCTCCGACGTGGTTGACAATGCTCTCCACCGCATCTCTTCCACTTCCCGCTCCTCCGCCCTTGAACCCTGTCCCTCCAATCGCCACCAGGACAGAACCCCACTGGTCCTCACCTACCAACCTCCAGATACATTGTATCATCCTTCGTCATTTCTGTCACCTCCAAACAGACCCCACCACCAAGGATATATTTCCCTCCTCTCCCCTATCAGCGTTCCGGAAAGACCACTCCCTCCGCGACTCCCTCGCCAGGTCCACACCCCCCACCAACCCAACCTCCACTCCCGGCACCTTCCCCTGCAACCACAAGAAATGCAAAACTTGCGCCCGCACCTCTCCCCTCACTTCCCTTCAAGGCCCCAAGGGATCCTTCCATATCCGTCACACATTCACCTGCACCTCCACACACATTTACTGCATCCGCTGCAACCGATGTGGCCTCCTCTCCATTGGGGAGACAGGCCGCCTACCTGCGGAACCTTTCAGAGAACACCTCTGGGACACCCGCACCAACCAACCCAATCGTCATGTGGTTGAACACTTTAACTCCCCCTCCCACTCCGCCAAGGACATGCAGGTCCTTGGCCATCTCCATTGCCAGATCATGGCAACATGACGCCTGGAGAAAGAGCGCCTCATCTTCCCCCAGGAACCCTCCAACCACAAGGGATGAATGCAGATTTCTCCAGCTTCCTCACTTCCCCTCCCCCCATCTTCTCTCAGTCCCAACCCTCTGACTTTGAACCACCGCCTTGACCTGCAATCATCTTCCTGACCTCTCTGCCCCACCCCCTCTCTGACCTATCGCCCTCACCTTAACCTCCTTCCACCTATCGCATTCCCAATGCCCCTCTCCCAAGTCCCTCCTCCCTACCTTTTATCTTAGCCTGCTTGGCACATCTTCCTCATTCCTGAAGAAGGGCTTATGCCCGAAACGTCGATTCTCCTGCTCCTTGGATGCTGCCTGACCTGCGCTTTTCCAGCAACACTTTTTTCAGCAGTCCATCCAACCTGGTGTGTATATTTGCTGTAGCAAAGAACCATCCAAATGATAACTCTGTACAATTTTTAAAACCCTCAATTTCTCACCCTTTGACTTCTCTTCCCATTCTTAAATTTATGAATTCTGGTTACAAGCTCTCCTGCAAGTATATCTCTCACTCTATAAATGAAAATTTGCTCACCATCTACTCTTATTCAGACTGCTCAGTTTTGAATACTTCCATTAAATCTTGCCTTAACTGCTGCTATAAGGCAGCTATCCCACCATTCAATCTATTCTTGTTGAAAATTAATTCCTGGAAACATTTTGGTAAATCTCTACTGTAGCCTCAAGTCTTGACATCTTTGTTAATGTATGAGCCTAAATCTGGATGTACTGTTCTATCAGGGCTCTAACTTATAATTTGTGTAGCGTTGCCACCTCTTTCTGCCTTTTTTGAGTTCTATATTTCATTAATACCAAAGATTCCCTATGCTTCTGTTTTTATTTGGAGGCCTTTTCAACTTGTATTGCTACCCACATATGAACCACTTGGTCTCCCTGAAATAAACTGGCTCCTCTTTGTTCACCTACCCATTTGATTGGTTAGAACAATGTTAATTTAAAAATTCACCCTTCCCATGGTGGGACCTTTCTCCCAGATCGAAGAGAGCTTCTGCTTAAAAAGGGGCCAATTTAATCAGCCATTCTTGAGGTAATAAAAGTGACCTGAATTAGTTACTAAATGTGAAAAGAAATAATAATGCAACATGCATAAACACAGATTAGGAATGGGTAGAGTCCAATAAAAAAATTGATCCAAGATCAGTCTCTGGATTGTTCCTGAGAACAGATAGTTCAACATTGGTAGTTGAACAGTCAGTTTTGAGATTCTTGGCTTTACAGTTAGTTAAAATCCTTTCAGCCTGTTTTTCTTTTCATGGTAATTGGCTGGCAACACGAGTGCAGTTTTTGAACTTTTTGTATGTTCGTGCAAGGTCTGATGGAGATGACTTTCTGCTAAGAGGGGAGAGATGGTCAGTCTCCTCATTACCACCACCTGTTGAATCTTTCTTGAAATTTCCCTCCACTTTTCAGATAGAACATTGTGTTGGTCCCATGCAGGACTTTTGGTCTTTTCTTTTATCTTTATAAATTTAAAAAAAAACTTATTTTTTGTAATTGAGTTCTAAATATCCATAGTACTTTGGTTTCTGATCCATCATGACACAAATTAACTCCACTATCCTGTGACCATCTTTTTTTTAAATTACTTATATTTATTAAAGACTTCCACTTGTGTTATCTGCTGATCACTTAATCGATTCTCTCATTTGAATGTTTGCATTTCACTGCATTTTATCAATTTTATTCTCTACAATGGTATCAATTTAATGTTTTTATTTCATTACAGTCGGTTCTGCTATAACGCGGTAGTTCTGTTCTCATGCAATCCCGTGTTATGAGAAAATTTCATCATAGCAGCACCATTTAAACTAATGGGGCTGAAATCGCGTTATCACCAACACGCTTTCAAAGTTCATGCTTTAGAATAGTGCCCCCAGTTCATCAGTTGTGTTATAGCGAATTCGCATTAAGAGATGTGCGTTATAGCAGAACAACCTGTATGGGTTTTCTTAAGCAGCTCAAGACACTCCAGTATTTGATCCCCTTCCTTTCCCGATCGAGGAAATGTGGGTGGTCTGCATTCAAACTTTTTCTTCCCTTAAACAATGAGGTGCTTTATAAACACAGTCATCTCTCCCACTTCAGATGCATCATGAAGTGATCTTGTATTCGGAACAATTAAGATAATTGTAGTTCAGATCATCTGCATTTTCCCTGTAGAGGGATTTTACCCATTGCAATGCCAGTTGGTGCAAACGGACAACTTCGCACATTGAGAATGCATAGTAATATTTTCTCTCTTACAGGTAGCAGATACAGTCACCAAGGATTCACTTGGGTTAGCTGAAAAGACAAATGTCATCCTTGATGACCTATTTGTCTCACCAAGAAATCCTTTCACTGTACAAACAGAACTGCCAAGGACACCTGAAAGTTTGAATAAGCTTTCTGCTAATGGTCTTCGGTTTGTAGCAGATACTGTCACTAAAGAATCATCTGTATTATGTGCAAAGGAAGATGTTGCCCCTGATGACTCATGTATCACGTCGAAAAATCCTTTCACTGTACGAACAGAACTTCCAAGGACACCTGAAAACCTAAGTAAGTTTCATTTAATAGTCTTCCTTTTGCAATTGAACTCAACTCAACGTGCTCATTAATGTAGACTTTTGAAAACTATAATTGCCTTCTAATATCATAAATGTGTACATTTCTACAGCCGTACTTCTAAAATATTTGAAAAATTAGCAAACAATTTGAATGTGATGAGGAATATGATGGCAGTTTGCACAATTTTAGCAAAGCTTCATGTTACATGGGGATTGAGAGAACAAAGTTGCATTCATACCATGAAGACCGAATATTTCCCACAGCAGTTTATTTACTTCTAAAAGACTAATTCATGGAAGGAACATTGGTTGTGTACAATCTGCAGTCAAAATAACATGAGAATTTCCTTGTTGTTTTGATTCAATATTGTTGATTTTGAAAGTTTGTCTGGCAGCGCATTGGCTGTCTGAAGTATATTCAACTTCCATTTGGCATGTTACAGACCAGGCCAGACCCCTCAACATTTCAACAAGGTAACCCAGACCATAACATGGGTGGTTGTTTTAAGCAGGTATAAAGTGAATATTCCAGGAGAGATGCTGCTGGTCAAACCACTTAATTTTAAACAAAACAGAATTTATTTGCAAGATTGCCAAATGAAACACAGACGAAAGAGAACAGAATACAGACTAACAACCTATCAGAAAGTTCAACAAATGATTCCACCTTAGTGATGCTGTTCCCTATACTGATATCAACACCCCTTGGTACAAAAGGTAAAATCAAACACAGGTTCTTATAGGAGGGAAGTCAGAGAGATCAGCATGGAGCTGCTTCTTTGGGTCCAGCAGTTTTTGCAACACTACTGTACTAAAAGCCAAGCCAAACCAAACCAGAGAAAAGCTGAGCTGGGAGAACTGGACACTCCTGTTTCATCGTGCAAGTGTTTTTTCAAAAAACTTGAAAACCTATTGCCTGAGGCACTATCTGTTAGGTCTAATCAAATTGGCCCTGAAACTCTTCAATCCCAGATTTTTCAGAGTCTGTGTCTTTTACAACCTCTCTTGTAAATAAAAAGCAAGGGCAACATAACCTTGCTAAAGGGATGGCATCATCACAGACATGCCACCTGAATACAGTATGCCTTGTAGTACTGTATTCAGAATACTTTCTGGAGGACTTTGCTTAAGCAATGTTGACTGACTTTTGTTGAGTGCCTCTCTTGGACAGTAGAATACTGTAAAATATATTCTATTTAACTTTCATGAATAGCATATTAGTGCGAGATTAATACAACAACAATTTGCATTTGTAAAATGCTTCAGATTTTAAACTTTAAAAGAACTGAGCAGAAAAAGCTTGTTCAAAGGAAAACCAAATGCTTAGCCAGGAATGAAAGTTTTAAGGGGATATAAAAGTAATAATGGAGATGGCTGAAGGCTAATCCTCAAACAACAAGGCATAGGGTTGAGACTCCAGAAAATGTCATGGTTAATGGTACAATAGTTTAGACTTTGCTGCAAAATATTGTTTGAAATCTCAATGTATTAGGTGAGGACAAGATTTACCATCTGCATAGTCACTAATTGCACTCATTTGCGGTTTTTGGTTTGAAGAAACAAGAACTTGCTGACACAAGTGTGAATTCAGCTTAGCAGAAAGTTTGGACTTTTTCTTCAGTTGGTTTATGTTCCAGTGGCCTCCCACATTGATGGTGACTTGCTCAGCTCCCACCATGTAATCTATGCAGTCAAGATTGTGTTAAACTGGGAAAACAAATCCTTTTTGGGTTGGGGGCATGGGTGAATATATTTGGGAGTACATAATGTGAATGGAATGAAACAAAGCCACTTTTTAGTGGACACAGTTTTGTTGGTTTTTGAGAATGTGCAGGCTGCTTAACTCGCTAAGTCAGTGTTTGAGCACGAAGAACATCAAATATCAAATTTGATTTGTTGCTTCTAGGTCAGTGCTAAATTAATTTCAGCTGGTTTAGGTTTGATTGCATTTACTGCACTGCCTTCTGTCAATCTAGCAAACCTGTGTTTTTTTTGAATATCCATAAAGCAAGTTCTAAGAACATGTAAAGTCATGTTACTTTTGTTAGAGGGCTATCACTTAAATTTTGCCACCACTTGTAAAGAATAAACAATCTCCATATTGATTCCACAAGTAACATAATGATTGAATTGCGCGAAAAGTTTCACCTTCATGAGACTTGTGTTTTCTTTGAGGCTCATGAATCTGTGGAATTTTCTTCAAAAAACTGGATGCAAGGTCATTGAATATTTTTTAGGTTTTAAGAAATTAAGGGCTATAGGGAATAGACCGGGAGATGGAGACCACAGTTGTCTCGGCCATGATTTTTTTCAAATGGCTGGGTAGGCTCAAGAGGCTGAATGGCCTACTGCTCCCAATTTGTATGTCTGTGTAGGTGGCTGTGACTGAGTTCCTGAATTTGATAGACTGAACTTTGGGTAGGGGATACTAATTGATATTGTCATCTTAAGCAAAGTACTTAAAACTGAAGTTTTACTCTATTTAATGTTGTGTTTTCTATGTTGTTGGTGAGTTTTGAGAAGATTTGTAGCTCAGGCTCTGGGTATACGTTTGCTCGCTGAACTGGAAGGTTCATTTTCAGACGTTTCAGCGCCATACTAGGTAACATCAGTCAGCCTCCAGTGAAGAGTCCTGTGTGCTCTCGTAATGTTTCAACTCTTTAAACTTCACTAATTAAAATTATAGAGCATTATTCCCAGCTGTCTCATAGTCAACAGTCTGGGGCATATAATTTGAGACAACAGGCAAGAAAAGAAATCGTAGCTGGTGGCATTTGCTGCAGAACGCCTTGCTCTTAGAAATTCTGGCCAATTTGTTTGCTCAGGATTGAAGTACAATTGGATATGGTGAAGGACAAGTCCATGAAGGGATTTAAGCTCAAGCATGAAAACTTCACATTTGAGAAAAGCCAATGTGGGCCATTTAAGATAGGGGAAATATGTGAGAAGCCTGAGGCAGGAAAGCCTGCTGAGCTTTGGAGGAGCTGAAGTTATTGGACAAAAGCTGAATGAATACCTACAAAAACATGTAAATTAAACTTGCAATAGTCAGAAACTATTATACGTGAAATTAAGCTGAGGTGTTGCACCTGTCATTTTTTTTTTGTTTTCAGCGATTGCTCTGAAAGTAGCCGTTTGAGAGCCTTTGTGTTGGGAGCTACAAATCTGTTGACTTTGTCAATCACTTACATGTCTGGTCTGTATGGAACAATCAAAAGTTTATTTTAAAATATGGAGTGATCATTGTTATATCAGTGCAAGTCTGAGTCAGCTCTGATGTCCAGTGTTCTGTTTGTCTTTAGTTCAGCTTGAGCATTTGCAATGCTGTTTTCTTAAAAAAACAAAGTTCATTGTTGGTGTCGGAGGACTGAATTATATGGAAAAGGATTTCAAAACACTTTGCTTTAAAACCTTGCAAGTAACCAAATGAATGGAAACCAGTTGGAATTTTACAAGATGCTAAATTGTGGTTAACCCAGGGCCTTATTTCAAATTGGTTCCTAGCAGTATCTAAGCCAGAGAACTTGAGAACAAACTGTGAGTCTGACAAGATCAGAGTTGGTGCTATGGAAGACATTACACTGAATATCTTGGTTTGAGTAAGATTAATATGCTGAGAATCACATCTGTGTAAGGATATTATTTCCATTTTTACACGTTGATTTTAATTTTTGTTTTTAATGATTTGTTACAGTTACAGACATCAGGAACTCCTGGAGATGTGCAGTTCAGGAATCTGAACTTGAATTAAAGAAACATCAGGAAGAGTCTGTTTCGATACATCCAAAACATGGAAATCCTGCAAATGGCCAAGTTCTGTTGGAGGCTGAAGGATCTGCATCTGCTGCAAGTGAAAATCAAACAGGATCTAATGAGAATACACTCAAAAGCATTACTCCTCTGCCTTGTTCCAAGCAGAGCAATTGGGAGGAATCCAAAATCGATTGCTCAAATGTTGGATCAGAGAATGAGCCACACCACTCCAGTAATAAAGTTGCAGGTAGTGATGCAGCTGATACATTGATTCATAAAAATCAATGTCCTCATGATTCCCAAAGTTTGGGTGAGGATTGTGCCTTCACTTCTAAAACAAGTGCCACGAGCAATGCAACTATAACAAATGAGACTGTTTCTGATCACCTCCTACAATTCTTGGCACTTGACAGGTTAAGTTCCAAGTCTCCAATTAAGAAGGAAAAACTATCAAAAAGTTTTGTAATGGAAATGTGTAAATATGATACAAATTCTGAAAATGTTGGGTCCTTTTCATCCTCTGAGTGTGACTTAGACCGGACAGTACCTTGGAATGGATCACAAAATTTTGATTCTGATCTCTCCACCTCAACAAAGCTGAGGTTTGGAATTTTGCAGGAGACTATTCCTGATGTGCTCGATGATGAAAGTTTGAACAGTTCCAGAAATATGGAGGTTGGTCAGCTGGATGACTACCATTTGGACATAAAGAATTTGCGCAGTAGATTTGAGCGAGTGTGTAAAGGTTTAGCCACCACAGTGTATGATGGAAGTGAAGAAAAATGTTCAGTTGAACATACGGAGACTTCTGATTTCCATAGTAACGGCAATACTAAAAACGATTATAAGGCAGAACATGACAGTGAAATTGATTCTATCGATGATGAAACTGGTTCAGATAAACTCTTTTCCTTAGAAACAGAATTTTTGAAAGATCTTTCACTAGTGTCTTTGGAATTTCCTCCTTCATTGGGAGGCTCTCTTTTGAATGACCCAGTGGTTGAAGATGACGTCCTTGGTTTTTCCGAGCACAGTTTTTCCAAGAGTAAGTGTATGCAATTGTTTATCATAGATATAAATAGTTGTCAACATAAAATAGGTGACTGGAACTTTATTAATTGATGTTGGGTGATGGTTCAGTGTCCCTTTCATAGTTAACAAAGCTTTTCTGAGCACGGAGTGATCCATTTCATGCAGATTAAGAACAGGAGGCAACCATTTAGTCGCTGGAACCTCTTCCTCCATTCAAATTAAATACTAGCTGACTGACTTAACTCTACGTTCCTGCCTTTGCTCAATAATCACTTGATACCTTTTGACAAACAATTTTTGTAATCCTAACCAATAGCTTTTCAATCATACTAAAAATTATTTTTAACTTTTAGCTGTCACTTGTAGGTGAGTTAGGCATTTGAGCAACATGAGAGGCAAAGGAAGTTGGGGTTTTTTTTCATTCATGCATGGAATGTTGTTGCTGCTGGCTGGGCCAGTATTAGTTGCACTTAAGATGGTAGTGAGCGGCTGCCTTGAACTGCTGCAGTCCATGTGCTGTAGGTTGACCCAGAATGCCCTTTGGAAGTGAATTCCAAGATTTTGACCCAGTGTCAGTGAAGCAACAGCGTTATATTTCCAAATCAGGATGGAGTGGCTTGGAGAGGAATTTACAGGTGGTGATGTTCCCATGTTTGTGCTGCCCTTCTTTTTCCAGTTAGTAGTGGTCATGGGTTTTGAAGGAACTTTTCTTCTTTGGGCATTACCTTTCCACATAACTGTCACCAATGATTCGTGTTTGGTGGTGCTACCTCCACAATAATAAAGCTTGGATCTGTTAAACCAGTCCATCAAGATGGTTTACTTGCATTTGTATTCATGCTTCTACTATTAAAACCCTCTGCCTTGTTGGTCAAACCAGAAAAATGTGGTATGTTGTAAATGATCCATATCATGTGCTCATGTATCAACCTTTTTTTTTTGAACCCCAGTGGCTTTTGATGCTTTTTAATTTTCGAAATCCTAAATCCTAATTACAAGTCCCTCACTGCCTTGGCCACATACAAATTTTTTTTTCTCATTTGCTCATAGCATTTATTAATGGTACAAATCATCGCGAATGAATATGATTTAGTTGCCATTGTGGAGACATTTGCAGGATTGTCATGACTGGGAGTTAAATATCCAGGGGTAACAGACTATAACGTTGAATCCATTTGGGTGGAAATTAGAAATAAGAAAATGTCACTGATAGGTTTGGTCTATAGGCCACCAAATAGTCATATCACATTAGGGTGGGCAATAAACAAAGAAATAACTAGTGCTTGTAAAAATGGTATGGCAGTTATCCTGGGGGATTTTAATCTACATGTTTCTTGGTCAAACCAAGACTGTCAGGGTAGTCTTGAGGAATTCATTGAAATGTATCTGTGACTGTTGTCTTGAACAGTATGCAGTGGAACAGACGAGGGAGCAAGCTATCCTAGATCTGGTCTTGTGTAATAACGCAGAAATAATTAATGCCATAGTTAGGGATCTTCTTGGAAGGAGCAATCAGTTTGGTTTAATTTAGATGGAAAGCGTGAAGATAAAATCCAATACTAGGGTCCTATGCTTAAACAAGAGAAGACAATAGGATGAGGGAGGAGTTAGCTAAAGTAGACTGGAAGCAAAGACCATAAGACATAGGAGTGGAAGTAAGGCCATTTGGCCCATCGAGTCCACTCTGCCATTCAATCATGGCTGATGGGCATTTCAACTCCACTTACCCACATTTTCCCTGTAGCCCTTAATTCCTTATGACATCAATAATTTATCAATTTCTGCCTTGAAGACATTTAGTGTCCCAGCCACACAGACTTTTTATGGTGGGACAGTTAATGAACAGTGAAAAGGAAGGACTGTAGGAAAAGGAGTAATTTGCTATGGGTGCTTAAGAAAATAAGGGAGGCTATCAAATTGAAAGAGGCATACAAAGTGACCAAGATCAGCACAAGCTCGAAGATTGGGAAAGCTTTAAAGGTCAACAGCCACAAAAAGCTATAAAGAAAAGTAAGATAGATTATTAGAAAAAACTAGTTCAGAATATAAAGACACATAGCAAAGTTTCTAAAATATAATACAAAAAAAGTAGCTTAAGTAAACATTCGTCCTTTAGAGGATGAGAAAGGGGATTTAGTAACTGGATATAAGGAAATGGCCTCGGCATTGAATAGGTATTTTGTCGGTCTTCACACTGGAGGACACTAATAACATGCCAGTAATTGACAGAGAAGAAGATAGGTCAGGACCTGGAAGCAATCATTATCACAAAAGAGGTAGTGTTGGGCAAGCTAAGGGTAGACAAATCTCCTGCCCCGATGGAAAACCTGCCAGGGTGCTAAAAGAGATGGTGGAGGAAATAGTAATAGCACTTTTTTTTTTCAAAATTCACTGGACTCTGGGGACTCAGTTCTAGCAGATTGGAAAACAGCAAATGTGATGCCACTGTTTAAAAAGGGAGGTTGACCAAAGATGTGGAAATTATAGACTAGTTAGCTTAACATCTGTAATGGGGAAAATGCTTGAGTCTATTAGAAAGGAAGAAATAGCAAGGCAACTAGATAGAAATTGTCCCATTGGGCAGACGCAGCATGAAGGGCAGGTCATATTTAATTACTCTTTTGGAATTCTATGAATTCCAAGGTGGACAACTGGGACCCAATAGATGTGGTATATCTAGGTTTCCAAAAGGCATTTGACAAAGTGTTGCACAAAAGGCTGCTGCATAAGATAAAGATGTAGGGTGTGATGGGCAATGTAGTAGCATGGATGGAGGGTTGGTTAACAAACAGGAAGCCAAGAGTGAGAATAATTGAGTGCTATTGTGGTTGGCAATCAGTGACTAATGTGCCTCTGGGATCAGTGTTGGGACCACAGTTATTCACAATTTACATGATTTGGAATTGGGGACCAGTAGTGTATTGAAGTTTGTGGATGACACTAAGATGAGTGGTAGAGCAAAGTGTGCAGAGGACTGGAAAACTTTGCCAAGGGATGTAGTTTAAATGAGTGGGCCAAGGTCTGGCAGATGGAATACAATATTAATAAACGTGAAGTCATCCATTTCGGTAGGAATAACACTAAAAAAGATTGTCACTTGAATAGTAAGAAATTGCAGCACGCTGCTATGCAGCGGGACCTGGGTGACCTTGTGCTTGAATTACAGAAGGTTGGTCTGCAGGTGCAACAGGTAATTAAGAAGGCAAATGGAATTTTGCCCTTCATTGCTAAAGGGATTGAGTTTAAAAGTGGAGAGATTACATTGCAGCTGTATAGGGTGCTGGTGAGGCCACACCTAGAGTACTGTATGCAGTTTAGGTCTCCTTATTTGAGGAAGTATGTGCTGACACTGGACGGGGTGCAGAGGAGGGTCACGAGGTTGATTGTGGATTTGAGGGGATTGGCTTAGGAGGAGACTGAGTAGACTGGAATTGCCTTTGGAATTTAGAATGAGGGGAGATATTATATAAACAAACTTTAAGGGAATAGATAAAAGTAGAAAAGATGTTTCTCCTGGCGGATGAAACTAGGACAAGATGGCATAGCCTCAATCAAGGAGCAGGTTTAGGACTGAATTAAGAAGAAACTTCTTCACACAGAGGGTTGTGAATCTATGGAATTCCTGAAGTGGTTGAGACTTTCTCAGTAAATGGTCTTTAAAGCTAAGAATTTTTTGAACAGTAAACAAATTAAGGGTTGTGGTGGGAGGGTGGGTAAGTGGAGCTGAGGCCACTAAAAAGTCAGCAATGATCTTATTGAATGGCAGAGCAAGCTTGAAGGGCCAAATGGCCTACTCCTGCTCCTAGTTATGTTTTTGTTCTTATTTTCATCCTTCCATGTTATTTGCAATCTTGAACCAACTGTTGCCTCTACGTGAATATTTTTCTTGCAATTTTCATTTTGCCTTATCTCAACTTTTTAAAAACTGTTTTGGATGATCTGCCCAAAGCTTCTCCTCTTCCTCCCCAGCAGCCTGACTGTCATACAAGCTGTTTTTAATACTGCATTTTTGTGGATGGATATTTGCTTAGAATGAAACAAATTTATCCTGCACTGTGAGAAGAGAGTGTTCAAGTTTTTTTTTCCCTCCAAAAAGTCTAATAAATTAATAGTATCGCTCCAGAGGTTGAGGCAAGACCCATGAAGAAAGTTAGTGTTTCAAACCTTTATGGTAGAGTTGCAAGCTTGTGTATCCTGTATTTTCATCAAGCTCCAATGTACTCATTTCAAACTGTTCCAGTCACCTACAATTGATATGTTTTGTTTATAGCTTCACTGCTTATAGTGATGGTCCTTCTTTCTGGTTATGTTTTTGGTTTCTTTGTAAAGAATGAGCTTTAATTTTTATTCTTTCTCATTTTCAGATGACCAATCTCTAAGTGCTATTGATTGTGAAAAATCCTGTACCAGCGTGGGACAATAAGTAAACTTCTGGCAGGGCCTGAGTATTTCAATAAGAACTTAGGAAATAGCTGAAGAAACATAGGAGTTCCTCAAGCCCAGTATGTCATCCTGTATTTTCATCTTCTGCCTCCTTGCCACTTGTCTGCCTTCCAATTCCTTTACTGAGATCTGAAGTCTTGATCTATTTCAGCCTTTAATACATACAATGATAGAGCATCCCCAGTCCTCTGCAGATAGTTCCATAGATTCACAATCTTTTAATTGAAGAAATTTCTCCTAATCTCCGTTTCAAATGATCAATCCCCTTGATCTGAGATTGTACGCCTCTTTCTAGGTTCCCCAGCCAGTGGAAACTACAAAGAAACTAACAAAGCCTATGCTATATACCCCTTCAGGAATTATTTTGCACTTGCATTGCCTCTCATTCCAAACCTGGGGATTGTGTACAATCTATTTACTTGGCTATTCAGTCCTTTAATTGCAGGGACCAATCTAATGAATCTTTGGCTGTACTCTTCATAGTTTCGTTAAATATGGAGACCCAAAGATGTACAAGTAGTTTAGATGTCTCACTAAAACCCTGTGCAGCTGTAGTGAGATACCAGCATTTTCTTGATGACTGATGTCAGGTCGGCTGGTCTGTCATTTCCTGATTTCTCTGCTCCCTCTTTTTTTTTGAATAGTAAGTGTACATTTACTACCATCCAATCCACTGGAACCTTTCCAAAACCCCTGCGATTTCAGGAAATCTTAACCAGTGTATGTTGTATCATTGCAGCTACCTGAGTGCAAACTGACCTAGAGTGTTTGGATGAAAGGGAAATAGCATTGGATGGCCCAAATGCCCTACTGTTGTTTCTTTTATTTTTTTAATGGGTGGCGCAGTATTACTTTTTATATCTGCCTTGATTCTAGTTAAGAATAATGAAATGTGTCCATCCAAAATTACATTTTAAGGTCCCCTTCCCTCCAGTTTCAAGTATGAGTATAGGAAGACTTGTCGTTTTTAGTATTTGTTCGTAATCTTTAAAATATCACACTGGATTGAAACTTTCAAATTAGTAGTTTGGCATTCAGGCTATAGGAGCATAGATCGAGATTGCTCCTATCTAATTGAAACCCAACCTCTAGCTTGCATGGAAATGCTGAACACTGACATTGTATGAAAGTTGAAAATATACCCATGGTGATAACATCCTTCACATTGGAGGTGAATTTTAAAGAACGTAAACATCTTACAACCGGATCACTTTCTTGGTCACCATTTCTTCCAGATTTTGTGTGACTTGACTTTTGTACTTGTAATTAATAAATAAAGCATTTTATAGCTAATGAAGTAAAAGTGAGTAGAAACTAACTATTATTTACTTTGGTTTCTTTGTCTTGTTGATATTATGCCAGACTGGCCTTTCCTCACTGTGCCTTGGTAGCAGCTACCCCAAACTTTAATGCATCCCTCAGACTGGAATGTGCCAGTCTGCAAAATCCAGTCCAGGAAGGTCAATACGTTTCAGGAAAGGCAAGATCTTTCATGGAGTTGATGTTCCTTTACATGTAGTTTGTTTTTGTCCCAAGGAAAATGAAGATGCTGAGGAAAACCACTGCATCTCTCTCTGTACCTTCTTCACAAAAGCATATTCCAGAAGGAGACAGCCATCTTGAGCACAGCATACATTGTGATTCTGTGTGTGCATGAAAGATCTCGCCGCCAACCAAGTTGTCTTGTACTTATTGAAAAGTTTTTGAGATGAGGCATTCTGTCAGTCTGCTCAGGGAATTCTCATAGGACCCATCATCTTTCCCTGCAGGGCTTTGGAATGCTGTCAAATGGACTTTTGGTCATGTGTGTAAAAGCTTTTACAAAAAACAATGGACAGGTGATTATAGTTCAGTCCAACTTGAAGTGTCCTGTGGCAATATGGTCAGACCTGATAAAACTTTAGGGATTCAGGAGTCCAAAAATCCTATTATAATTGCTTACTGTAATGTTTTAGAGTATTCTGAATTCAGCAGTTTAAAATCTTATTATAGTGGCTTACTATAATGGTTGACAGTGTACCTGTCCATTGGCAGGCTGAGACCAGAAATCACAGCAGATGTCTGGCTATCTCAGAATTGTAGGAATTATCTGGAGCCATGCGTGTGTTTTGCTCCCAGCCCTCTGGCGAAGCTAATTGTTTCCTTGGATAAGACTGTCTGCCCCGACTCTCGCTTTACTGACTGTCTGTCTCCTTTCCTATCAACGTACTTCCTTACCTATTAACAAGAGTATGTGAATACTGACAATGACAACAATTCAAAATCCTATTAGCTACATTTTTATCTATTCACACAAAATTATGTGAATAACACAGTAACAGGCTCCTGTGAACAATTCAGTATTTAACAGGGGGGATTGTAAGTCATTGTAAGGTTAAAAAATTCCTGTTTTAATAATGTATTAGCAATTAACCATGTAATGTTAAAAAATTTGTATCAACCACACCCAAACGTGATAAAGTGTACTGCTTGCATGTAATGTTCAGATTCATCAAGGGATGCCACCACAAGAAGGCCATGAGTTTCCTTTGGTATCACCCAGAATCTCTGGCTGGCTGTCCAGAAATAAAGGTTTGTTCTTTTTACACTGAAATTTGTGCTGTCCCGAATTGAGTCTTCTGACCCAACTGTCACCTTTCTAGGGACAAGTAGAACCTCATCACGTAGTGACATACTGTATTGTGGGTCTATACACATATTAGTTGATGCAGCCAAACGTTCGGGGCAGCACGGTGGCTCAGTGGCTAGCACTGCTGCCTCAGTGCTACAGACCCAGGTTCGATTCCAGCCTCGGGTGACTATCTGTGTGGAGTTTGCACATTCTCCCTGTGTCTGCATGTATTTCTTCCGGGTGCTCCGGTTTCCTCCCACAGTCCAAAGATGTGCAGGCCAGTGAAATGGCCATTCTAAATTGCCCATAGTGTTAGGTGTGTTAGTCAGAGGGAAATGGGTCTGGGTGGGTTACTCTTCGGAGGGTTTGTGTGGACTTGTTGGGCTGAAGGATGTGTTTCCACACTAGGGAATCTAGTCATAAAGATGGCATTGAAGATTTTTTTTGAGTATGTTCTTTCCTCCCTGCGTATTCATTGATTTTTATCGCTTTTTTTAAGTTTGTTTGTTAAATTTTTAAAAATGGTGTCCCTGCAGATGTGATCTATTTCAGACTTCCAGGTAAAGTAGAAGGGGGCTCTGATGACTCCTGTGACACGGATTTGAGAAATGGGCCATACCTGCACCACACAGAGCAATACAAAGCACCTTGTTCCTAATTGTTTTTTCTGTCACTGCAGGGTGAGGGATTAACACTTCCACATGCCCAGTTCTGCCTCACCTCAGCAATACACTCCTTCCAAATTTTAATGCATGCCCTGGCCCCTGAATAATGTGCCCAGTAGCTTTAGATAATCTGACCTGATTCTGAAGAGGATAAGAATTGCTAGGTCCAGTTCCCAAAAACCATGGCTTAATTCTTAATATACCTTGAGTCCCTGAGGCCAATTGAAACTGATCACAGATGCTCATTCGATCTGAGCAGAAAATGGTGCTATCATTAATGTGCAGGTATGCCTTGACCTGCTGGCTGCCTCCCCTGCCTGGGTAAGCACCTTTTCTCAAGTTCATATCCTACCTTATGGACTCGGCAAAAGATTCTCATGCAACAAACCAACAAAGCAGGAGAAAAAGGATAGCCCTGCCTGACTCCATTTAATCAGGAAGCTTTTTGACTTCTACCCATTACTAATGTGTGGAGAGAATGTTCATCATTCTGTCAAATGTTTTCTCATGGTCAAGGCTGATAAGGATGGTAACTAGCCCCTGCTGTGCACATAGGCAATTGTATCCCTCAACCCTGCAACCACATGGCATCAGCATTGACTTAGTTTCCAAATCTCCCCATCCACTTCACCCCACATCCAACCCTCCAGTGTGGCACAACCCTCTTGACCTGTCCTATCAGTCCCATCTTCCTTCCCACCTATCTGTTCCACCCTCCCCACTGACCATCACAATTGCATCCCACCTGCATCTGCCCCCTTCCCCCTCCACATCCTGAAGGCCTTATGTCTGAAATGTTGACTCTTGCTCTTCAGATGCTGCCTGACGTGTGCTTTTCTAGCACCACGCCTTTCGACTCTGATTCCCCAGCATCTGTAGCCCTCACTTTCTCCTAGAAAGCTAAGATCTTTTTGGTACAAAACAGGTGTGATCAGGGCAGGTCACCAGCCCTAGAGCAGACCTAATCCAGTTGTCGATAACTTTAGACGAAACTTTAGTTTCGGTCAGCAGTGAGTTGCCAGTTCAAAATTTCCCCACTCTTTTCCCTCTTCTGCTTGTAGATGAGGTTGATGATGCCCTTGTGGATTCTCGCATTCTCCCAAAAAGTATACTCTTGTACTCCTCCAGCAGATTCTGGCTGGTCAGGTCATACAGAGTCAAATACAACTCCTCCAGTAAGCCATTGCTTCCTGGAATTTTCTCAAAGAGCTTGAGGCCCAAGGACTTCCAGACCATATTTGGTGTCATCTGGAAATGTTATTGTGTCCACAATTCTGTGCTTAAAAGAGTTGGTGTCAGCAATGAAGAGTGGTCCCAACTTGTTTGTGGAACTTCAGTTCCCACCTTTCACCAGTCTGATCACGAACGTTTTTTTTTATTTTGCAGCAACTTGCTGTCTATTCAGGTAGTTGGCCACTGACCCCACAATGTGGTAATTTTACCATCATGATGAATCAAAGGGTAGAAACCCTGAAGCATTTATGAACTACTTAAATGAACTACTTGAATGAAAGGTCATAACATGTAGGACCAAGTGTGGGGAAAATGGAATTAGAATAGGTAGAAGTTTGACGACTAGCACGAAGACGGTGAGCTGAATGGCTTCTTACTGTGCTGATTTTTAACCGTGTAATAGCCAAGATATTTAGGTAATCAAATTGGTCAAGTCCTTTTCATGAAATATGTTTTGAGTCACGTTCTCCTTATTCATAACAAATCTGTGGCGGAATGATTTTCCTGATGAAGGGCTTTGCCCGAAATGTCAATTTTCCTGCTCCTTGGATGCTGCCTGACATGCTGTGCTTTTCCAGCACCACTCTATTCTAGACTAATTTCCAGCATCTGCAGTCCTCATTTTGCCTGGATTTTTTCCCTTTTTTTTAGCTATATAATGGGCAACCTCAACCAATATCTTTTTTTTAAAAAAAAGTCTTCCCCAAGATAGCAAAGGTATTCCATGCTGCTTCATTTATCACCTGTGCCCGATGTTGGCTCAACTTCAAAGCACCTGGGTTTGTCGGGATTGGGCATTGGATTTTTTAAATTGCTCTTTTAGAAAGCTTTTTGTTTGGCTTTTGTGTTTTGGGTGAAAAGAGAATTGATTTTGTGACCACCAATGTGTTGGATCTATTTAATTTTCAATCCTAATTAAAAAGGATTACGTTCACCATGTGATAAATTCGCGGAATGCAGGGTGAGGTGTCCCTGTTATTAGAGCCAATTGCTTAGATACGCGGCGCGCATTTATAACCAATACAGTGCAGAGCAAGATTCACATTGACTGCAATCTACACCATGAAGAGGAAATGTATCTGTGAGCTTTGCACCTGTGGGTACGTATATAAGAAATTGTTAGGCCAGTGTTTAGTTCACAGCAATATTCCCCTTTGAGCTGCCTGAAGATTAAGTGCGGCAGCTAAAATTAAGCGGTTAATACGTAGCAACGACTTAGAGTGACATCATTTAGTTCATAACCTATAAAATCGAGCAGCAGTAATGTGCAAGTAAATTGCAGCTTTTTGCTAACATTGTGTGACCTGCAAATTAGCTACCGGTTATTAAGATTAATTTCCCAGATAACGCACGTCTATCTGATGGGATTTACGACTGGGAATTGTTTGAATAAACCTGTCGCCTCCCTTTTTAAAAACATTAGTTTCCAAGAGATTTTTTTTATAAATGCTGCAAACTACAAATCTTACATTAAATTGAAAACGTACACAGGATGGCGTTGGTAACTGAGTTACAAATAATCTCAAATGTAACCAGTCTAGTTGCTCATTTTTATACAAAAAAAGGGTATGGAATTCGTAACCGGTGAAACTGTAATGTAAGGGGATTGACTTTTATACGCAACCCGTAGCCATAGAAACACTTACATAGTTGTTGCTATTGAGTTTTATTTAGTATCAGTATCACAAATAGAACTAGCATGCTAAATCACTGATACCTAGAACAGTTTCCATTCGCAAATGCATTGAAGTCGATCAAAAGCCAACGTCCTTTTCATTGTTTACCGTTATGAGATCACCTGGAGATCGCCAGACACGGTCCACGTGTGGACCAACCGGTTGTATCCTTTATACTGTTGGTGTCAGCAGCATTTAATCTCCAAACTGGGACAAAGGGACACCACGCTAAAATGTATGTTGTTTTATGTGTTTCTAATTATCAACTACAAAGGATTCTGAAATTGCTGGGAGAACTATTTAAGTTGTATGTGTTAGTGATTATAGGATTCTTTGGAAAAAAATGAATTAAAATAAAACTTGAAATGGGGAAAAACTGATCTTCTGTAATACTGTGAGAATGAGGAATTTTTCGAATAAATTATTTTTCCTTACAACTATCCAAGAACCATGTGAAAATAGGGAAATTATGCTTGTGAATCTTTCATGTGCCGTGCTACTGGCAAGTAAGCAGTAAAGGTGACTGTTACAGATCATTCAGGAAGTCTAAGTTGCTGTGGCAACATGCATTTTTTACACATGTACGCCAGAGCTATGAATTGTGGGGATAGAAGCTCCAATGTTTTTTTCACGGTGTGACTGATCAGGAGTCTCACCTGCTCTTTGTATGTGTTAGCTTGATTTACACGTTGATACGCAACCTGTTTGGTCATCGAGCCTTGGGGTGGGACTTGAGCCCAAAGCTTCTGCCTCAGATGGAAGTATGCTCTTCTCCGTAGTACAAGACCTGAAATAAGCATAGCCATGTTATTCTCTGAATTTCTTTCCATTTTCCATTTGAGGCATTCCTTGATCTTGATGCTTCCTGATGTCATGTTTTGCTCTTTAGGCAATTGTTTTTTTTTCCATTTCCTGGACTATTACAGGTTCATTATATTCCACTGGACTTGTACACATGTATAGTTTTATAAATAAGTCAGTTTAATGTACTTTATAGAGATGGAATCTCCTAAAGGTTAAACTTTCCATTGCTCTCCAGCTGAGGTCTCAGATGAAATTACAGCGTCATTGTGTCATGTGATTCTAAGATTTTAACCAAGGAGGTAATTCAGTTCATAAACTCTGTGCCAATTCATTCAGTTGCCCAACTTGTCCCATTCCACTGCTCTTTCCTCAGTTCTGCAACTTTCCTCCATTTAGTTCTTTAAACTGCCTGTAAATTGAGTAATTTCTCCTTTTTTTTCCAATCACTTTAAATCTGGTTGCTGATTTGATAAACTACTGGAAATCATTTCACCTTACTTATCAAAACACTTAAAGATTTTGAATGTCTCTAAGCCTCTCCTTCAATGTCAAAGGAAAAAAATTCCCAGTTCTCCACTCTTTATGTAACTCTAGTTCCTCATCAGAAGTGTGCCTTCTCTAAGACCTTGACATCCTTCCCAAAATGTGGTGTTTAGAATTGAATACTAGCTGGTGCATAGCCAATGATTTTTATAAATGTTTAGATTACTTCATGCTTTTTCTTGTTTTTAAACAACATTCTCAAAATGTCAATGTTTTAAAGAAATTGTGATGCTGCAATGTAAATCAAATCATGTTAATTTAGTGGGCGGCACGGTGGCACAGTGGTTAGCACTGCTGCCCCACAGCGCCAGAGACCCGGGTTCAATTCCCGCCTCAGGCGACTGACTGACTGTGTGGAGTTTGCACATTCTCCCCGTGTCTGCGTGGGTTTCGTCCGGGTGCTCCGGTTTCCTCCCACTGTCCAAAGATGTGCATTTCAGGTGAATTGGCCATGCTAAATTGTCCGTAGTGTTAGGTAAGGGGTAAATGTAGGGGAATGGTTGGGTTGCGCTTCGGCGGGTCGGTGTGGACTTGTTGGGCCGAAGGGCCTGTTTCCACACTGTAAAGTAATCTAATCTAACACACATCCAATGGGAACAGTTGAGAAGGAGTATTTGTCAAGGTTGTGGGAGTGTTCCCTGCTCAAATACTGTGTGGGATTTTAAATGTGTTAGAACAAATTGACAAAGCAGCAAGGACTGGGTAGTGTAGTGCTTTCCAGCAAGTGCATTACAATACAAGTAAACAAACATATCAGGTGAAAGTATTGACCTTGTGTAGCTACTCTGTTTCTTAGAGAGAAGTTTATTTGATAGATGGAATAATAGAGGTATGGAGGTTTAATGTGTGTGTGTGTGCGTGGAATGGTGGGGGGTGGGATGAAAATTTAACTCCAACCTATTTAACATAAAAATATGAAGATCTGTAAGCAGTATTAAAAGATGACTTAAATTTTTAAAGTCAAATGGTTTGAAAAATTAAATAACCTAATATTAATTTTAAAGTTATTGAAGGGACCACTTGCCTTTATCTCTTTCAAATAACAAACACTAAAATCGTAGTCCAATACTGCTATGTAGCTTAAAAGAATCGAAGTTTTTGCAACTTGAAGATTGAGTGGGATTGCTTGGTGTACGTCTGTGGATGTACAACATTGCTACTTCCGTAACAGTGGCACCAAGTGTGTCTGAATTAAGGAAAAATTGTCTAGCAACCTTGTGGTCTGGACCAAATCTCCAGATTTTGCTGTTCCCTGTTTGGACTTTTCCAACTATAATACTTGTGTCAAGCTGTTTCTGGCTTATTGACAAATAAGCGCCAACCCTTTAAAACCCCAAAAAGCTCAGGTCGTGCAGTGCCTTGTTAATTTGTTAAAGAATGCACTTATAATAAATATTTTCCTGTTAATGATGAAACCTGCTGTAAATTATTTTTATCCTGAATAACATCTGTCGGACAAATTGATCAGCTGGATGGTTCAGTCGAATTGTTATGCATTTGATGATGACTTGTGGAATTATCAGCATACGTTTTCCAATTCAGCCATGACAGTTAAGTTCCATAGATAATATAGTAATATTACACAAGCATTCCGGTGCAGATAATATTCTGACTGAAAACTATAGTTCAGATTGAGGGATAGATTCACAATTCGAAGAAATAGAATGGAAGTTCTCATCACCCAGAATTGAAGTAATGCCATTAGTAGGAGAAGATAATTTCACTCCTTTTGAGCCTGTTTTGCCATTTGATAAGATCATGTTTGATTCAGTAGGAGTCTCAATTTCTTGTCTGCTTCCTATAATCCTTGATTTCTCATCTATTAAAATCATTATAATTTGGGTGGTCAACTAGAACTATCTATCTTCACCATTAGAGATGTTCAGATTATAGAAAGCTTGGATGCTTTCAGCACAGAAGATTTGTTTTGTATTTATTTATTCATTCATTCATTCTTGTGCGAGCTCTCTGCAAGAGTTACCCAGCTAGTCCCTTTCTCCTGTAAGCCTATGATTCTTTCCCTTCAGCTGTTTATTTATTCCTTTTGGAAGCTCTAATTCAATCTGGATCCACCCCACTATCGGTCAGTGAATTCCACAAATTTTAATAACTTGATGCACTGAAACATTATGCTTGTCATCTTAAATCAATGTCCTTTTGATTCTTTGCCTTTTCACTGTTATGAAGAGTGTCTCCATATGTTTGAACCTCTAACAGTTTTGAATGCTTTTATCAAATTTCCTCTCCATCCTTCACATCACTGAGGAGAACAGCCCCAGCCTTTCTAATCTATGTAGCTGATGTTCCCCATCCTTGGAACAACTTTCATCAACCCTCTTTACGTTCTCTGTGCCTTCACATCCTGCTTGAAGTGTGATGCTCACAATTGGACACATTGTTCCAGTTGATGCCCAGCCAGTGTGCTTTTTATAAAGCTAAACCTTTTACCCAAAATCCATCTGCCTTAATTCCCCATTTGTAGCCTGTCACTTTCTTCAAAATTCTGCACATGCTGTGAAATATCTTTTTCTTGTACCCTTTTTTTAAACAATTATATTCTTGTCATTACTCTTTTCTTGTTCTTCCTGACAAATGTACTATTTCACAGAACTCTGCCTTATATGTAATCTGCATTCTCTTGACATCTATTGCTGTCATTTTCAAAGTTCACAACATTTAGAAGTTTTGTTATCGACAGATTTTGAAATTGTCTTGAATTTCCAAGTTTACACTAATTATTAGGGACACTATTTGATCTATATACTGACCTCCGGAGAACACAAAGGGAAAGTGAACAGCCAGAGTTCATATTGATATTCACAACATGAGAGATGAGGTCTTGCAAAAGGAATTTAGGGAGTTAGGTTGGGACCACTAGGGATGTAATCTTGGGATTACTGTCTGTGCCACATGCTAGTGATGCCAGAAATAGGTAGTCCATGCATTTGAATACATGGCTAAAGAGCTGGTATAGGAGGAAGGGCTTCAGATATGGATCGTTGGAATCTCTGAATCCCAAACAGGGAGGTTTGCTAATGCACCTCAGGAGGGTTTAAACTAGTGTGGCATGGTGGTGAGAAACGGCACCAAGCCAGCATGTGGAGTGATTTGAGGAGAAGGTTGTTTAGCCAAGTAAGTCTAATAGGAAAAACAGGCAGGGCCAGGTTAACATAGCGAGATTGGCATTTGAAGTGTATTTATCCCAGTGAAAGGAGTGTAACAGGTAAGGCAAATGAGCTTAGAGCCTGGATTAGTACATGGGACTGTTGATGTTGTAGCCATTGCAGAAACTTGGTTGAGAGAGGGCAGAACTGGCGGTGAAAAGTTCCAGGGTTTAGGTGATTTCAGGTGAGATGGAAAGGATGTGAAAGTAGGGGGAGGGGGGAAGGGAGAGTTGCATTACTGATTAAGGAGAATATCACAACTGTACTAAGGACATCTTGGACGCTTCACCAAGTGAAGCAATATAGATAAGAATTTAGGAATAAGAAACATGTAGTTGCTATGATGGGGTTATACCATAGTCTTCCCAATAATCAGCAGCAGATAGAGGAACATATATGCAAGCAGATCATGGAAAGATATAGATTTTAAAAAAAAACAGGTTATAGTAGTGGGTGATTTATAACTTCCCAATTATTGACGGGGCAGAATTTTGTTAGGTGCATCCAAAAGGGTTTCTTCAAAGAATATGTGCATAATTCAACTAGGGAAAGCACCATACCAGACCTTGTATTGGGAAATGAGTCTGGTTGGGTGATTGAAGTTTCAGTTGTGGAGCATTTTGGAGCAGTGATCATAATTCTATAAATTTGAAGATGGTTATGGTAAGGAAAAGTCTCGTCCTTTGCTGCAAATGCTAAATTGGGGTAAGGATAATTACAACAGTATTAGGCAAGAACTGGAGAATCTAAGTAGGAGAGGGGTGTTTCAGGGTAAATCCACAACTGGCAGAGTCTTTTAAAGGCCAGTTGATCAGAGTTCAGAACCAGCATCTTCCTGTGAAGATAAAAGATAAGGATAACACGATTTATGAAATATTGAAAGATTAATCATAAAGGAAGCACATGAAAGGCCAAGGAAACAGACAGAAGACTGGAGAATAGCCAGTGTTGTTTCTTCAAGAAGGGCAACAGGGATAATCCAGGAAATTATGGTGAGCCTTCCATTAGTGATAGGGACATTATTGGAGAAGATCCTGAGGGATAGGATTTACAGGAAAGAATGACTTTTTGTGGGGGAGGCCTTGTCTCAAACTTGATTGAGTTTTTCTTTGGTTTCAAAAGTTATTTGGTCATAGAGGGTAATTGAGGGGTGTTTTTCTTTTCTGACTGGAGGTCTGTGACCAATGATGTTCCACAAGTGTGGAGTCCTCTGTCTGTAATATATATAAATGATTTGGATGAAAAAGGTGGTCTGATAAGTTGCAGACACCAAGAAAATTGATGGGAGTTGTGGATAATGAGGAAGGTTGTCAAAGGATACAGTAGAACATAGGTAAGTTGTAAGGTTGGGTGGAGAAGTGGCAGATGGAGTTTGATCTGGACAAGTGTGAGGTGATGCATTTTGGGAGATCAAATGCAAGAGGAAAGTAAATGGCAGTACCCTTGAGCATTGATATAAAGGGGGATTTTGCGGTACAAGTCCATAGCTCCCTGACAGTGGCAATACAAGTGGAAAAGATGGTAATGAAAGTGAACAAAAGCTTGCCTTCATCAGTTAGGGCATTGAACATGAAGATTGGCAAGTTCTGTTACAGCTGTATAGAAGTTTAGTTTGGTCACATTTGGAATATCGAGTGCAATTCTGGTCACCGTACTATAGGATGGATGTGGAGGCTTTGGAGGGGATGCAAAAGGGGTTTACCCAGATGTTGCCTGGACTGGAGTAGATAAGAAGAGGTTAGACAAACCTGGATTGTTTTTGCCAGATTGTCGGAGGTTGAGGAGCCCCCTATCGAAGTATGTTAAATTACAAAAGGTATGAAGAGAGTGGACAATCGGAGTCTTTTTAAAAGGATGAAAATGTCAATTACTAGGGGCATAAGTTTAAGGTGAAAGGGGATAAGTTTAAAAATATGGGAGACAAGTTGTTTTAGAGAGTGGTCGGTGCCTGGAACAGGCTGCCAGAGGAGGTGGTGGAAGTAGAGGCGAGTAGAATGTTTGAGGTGTTAGTTTAAAATGGCACAAAACTTGTGGGCTGAAGGGCCTGTTCCTGTGCTGTGCTGTTTTATGTTCTATGTAATTATGTATCTTTCTCCAGTCTGAACAACTGTTCATCACCCCTCTCTTTCCTATATTCAGCCAGTTTTGTATCCCTGTACTTTAGTCCTTTGCCAATCTCTATCTAAGACACATCAGAAATTATGTTGAATACCTCCACAATATCTCTGTTTGCTTTTCGTCTGCCTCCATGGATGCATCTATTCAGTCCTGGTGACTTTTAAACCTTTTGTAGGTCAACTCTTTTAATAACTCTTCACTTAGACCATCTCCATTACCCCTCTTTCTCTTACCATTACTTGGGCAGCATCTTTTGGGAAAAACAAGTGTAAAGTATTAATTTAATATCTTGGACGTGCCTCTACCTCCATGTGTAGTCTCCCTTTTGATCACTATTTGCCCCCTCTCTCCTCTTACCACAATTTAAAAACTTTTCACAGGTGGTTAAATAGTATGATCAATGCCAGTTCCTCCTTTTATACCCTCGCTTTGCCAACTTCCTTTCTCATTTCTTCTCTGAACTTTCTACATTCAGCCTGGTTCTCACTTAACCTACAACCTGCCATATGCCCCCTGCTCCTTGTTCTATTTAACCTTGCTTTCTCTAGACTTTTGGGATCTCTGGAATTGTTTATCTGATTAATGCCTCTAAAGGCAGCCCATTGTTCAGTCGCAGTTTTGCGTGGCAATGTTTCATTCCAAATTACCTGGGAAGGACAAGTCCATTCTTGCCCCACTGAAATTGGCCTTCCTCCAAACTCGTGTAGCTTTGTTAGATTCCTGCTTGACCTCTCTTTATGGCTTGTGATACTATGGTCACAGGCCAAGCTATTGATATTATCTAATCAACCTGTTCAGACTGAGATATTATTACAACTCTCTGGAACTGGTGGGTCTTGAGCCTGATCCTCCTGGCCCACTGCCACTGAACCACAAGGATCATCGCAAAACCATCATATCAAAAGCAATTTTCAATGGGCAACACATACTGGTCTCGGCAATATATCCTATAACTGAATTACAAAGATGAGCCCAGAAGAAGTTTTGACATTTTTCTCTTAGTGTCTCATAAAACACATTAAAACGTTAGCAAGCAAGTTGTAATTTGTATCTCCTTTTGTTTGAGGTAACATACCTAATGCAAAAATTGTGAGATACATATTGGATAAGCTGGGATTGAACTTCAAAGGTTTAACGGTAGTTGACAATAGCAAAGACACACAACTATTTCGTGGTTTTCAATTTAACACTGAACTGGATATTGGTTGTAGTTAATCTCTGTAAAGGTATGAGGAAATGATTATAGTTGCATTTGATTTTTTTATAAAGGGTGCATATTAATGTAACTCAGAACACAAGAACGAATTGGTTGTCTGCTCACTTTGCACCTGTTTGTAGCTACCAGCATTGAAGGGTTATATTAAGAAAGATTGTCAATGTATCTGAATAAAGGAACTGATGAATAACCATTCCAAAAATTGGATCAACTTTTCATATTGGTTAGAAAAGATTGATACAATTTGCACGTGTCGCATAGGTTAAATTGCTGCAGTACTGATTTTTAATTCAAAATGAACATAAATTTGGTTTATTAATTGAGATGTAGCTGTTGGTGGTTGGGCTAGCATTAGTTGCCTGTTAGCACCTTACCTAAAAGCTACAATGTTCAGAGAAATTGATTAATACTTGAAGCTTCTTTCCAGAAAAAAGTATGTTTTAAAGGTAATGCCCATGATGATAATGACCAGGTGGAAAATTGGACATTGCCAATCACAGGTGTAGCAAAACCAAGGAGAGAATTTGTGGATTATAAATCTGACATTTTGCTTTAAATTCAAGCAATATCTTTGTGGTTAATATTGATGATTTTTACACCTTGGATGTCATCCATAGTTTGTCAACACAACTTGGGGTATTAGAATGAGTTGAAGGTAACACTTTACAAATTGCAAGCTACTTTTCTGTTAGCTTGGATCAGTGTAAAACAAAGAAAAAGCAGTATTTTTTCCTTAACCATACGATTTTAGCTCAAGACAGAGGGCACAGTCTAGAACAGGCTTCAGGCTTGGACTTCAGTGTAATGTTATTTATTACACATTCATAAATACTGTTATACATGATGATAAATATATCAGGCTTTGATTTAAATTAGGTCATAGCTAATGCAACTACCTGCTTGATGTGCTCATGAATCTTTCTAGCCTAGAATATTCTAACTCCGTATCCCATTTATACTCTGTGACATGCACCTCCATGACAAAATCATGAGGGTCCTCCAGGGCTCAAAAGCCCTTGTAAAATAAATGATTTTGATATTTATTTTTGCAAGCCTAATCAATGGCTCATGGACGTAAACTAGACTTCATTGCTACAAGTGAGATTGTAAGAGTTAAAAGTTTTGTTTGAATTAACAAGGGAGTTGGAGAGAGTTTTTTCCTCAATAATTTGACATCCATTTTTTTTAACAAGTCTACAGTCCCAACAGTCTCAAATAATGATTGCAAGAGACTTGCACCAACTGACCAAATTACATGAATACCACCCTCTCAAGCAACTAAGATTCTAAAATGTCATTGATAGACATCCTCCTATCTCTAAGACAGCAGAATATAAAATCTGTCCCATTTTTATCATTTGAATTGCTAATTTGTAACCAAAAGTTTGCTGCTATATTTGTCAAAATAAATAAAATGCATTCGCAATTTGTATTAAAGTATAATTGAATAATGAGTAGGTGTTTCGGGAAGTAAATATAAACTGTGGCTGTACTGAATATCACCATAAGGTGGCAGCATATACTTTAAAATGGCATTGGCAAAAACCCTGATCTTGAGGGAAATTGAGTGGTATCCCAGGCAATTGTGATCCATCAATCAATGCTGGAATACTCAGAAGAGCAGGGTGGGAGATGGGTGAGTTAGAAGAAGTTGGGGCAGTGATGATACAGAATGCACTTTTCACAAAACAAAATTGTATGAATAAAAGATGCATTTAAGCAGCATCATTCTCTCTCCTGTTTCCATGTTATTTGGCTATAAAATGGTACTCTGCTCCGCTACTGTGCCTTAATTACACATACTCCTAGGACACAACACACACACACTGCTGTTTTATTTGAATATAATTTAGTAGGATCACAAAATGATGAATAGAACCTTTTGTAACTGTCCTACAAGCTGGATTTGATGCCAACATGGGAATGATTACTGCAACAGGTTGCAGCAATAAAGAAATGATTTGGTTTATTTCCATGTCATTCAGATACCCTCAGGCAGAAGGACTAAAAATATCTAAAAAAAATCAATGTGCAAAACAATTTGCCTGATTTATGTAGAAAAATAAAAATTACACTGTCCCAACTTTTCCCTTTTAGCTTTAACTTTTTCTCCCCATGAAGAATTAAAAGAACCCCATGTAAACACTGAGAATCGAACCACACGTCCTCTGTTGTGAATTATTTGCACCAAATTTGTTTCATTGAATCTTGTTGAATGAAAGACTATTCATGAGATGGAAAATGAAATATACTTAGTGATCGATAACACTTGATTTACCTTCTATTTCATAAAATGCTTTCAATTCCCATTCCTTCTATATACTCTATTGTTAAAATATTTATATTTCTACTACACAGCTGAGAAATTTTATACATAAAAATGCAGGTATGCAAATACTGCACAACAAAGTTTAAAGAACAGCACTCGTGAGGCATCTTACAGCTTACATAGCTCACCATAACAATAGTTGTGGAACTCAATAGTGCAGTTGAAAAATGTGGTGCTGGAAAAACTCAGCAGGCCAGGCAGCATCCGAGGAGCAGGAGAATCAACGTTTTGGGCATAAGCCCTTCTTTAGGAATCTGAAGAAGGGCTTATGCCTGAAACGTCGATTCTCCTGCTCCTCGGATGCTGCCTGGCCTGCTGTGTTTTTCCAGCACCACATTTTTCAACTCTGGTCTCCAGCATCTGCAGTCCTCACTTTCTCTGAACTCTATTGCAGTCAGTTCTGCTTATATCGTGGCAGTTCCATTCTTGTGTAATCCTACGTTTATAAGAAAATCGCGTAATAGCAGCACCATTTAAAGTAAGGGGGCCAGAATTGCAATATAATCAATACACACTTTAAAAAAGTTTACACTATAGAAACGCTGTCCCCAATTCATCAATTACATTAGTGTGAATCTGCATTAACAAAATGCGTGCTATAGCAGTGTGACCCATATGTGTCATGGTCAGGATGTCAAGATACCTTTTTAAGAAGAATGGTCATGATATCATCACTATCACACAGCATGTGACGTAAGGATATAATTACCTCATACTCCATTTCATCTATGGTCCATTGAAGCATGGCATGCTTTTGAAAGCATGCTATACTTAATTATAATCTAACAATTTAAGTTTAATCCAGACAACGTGAATGTAATCCTTATATATTTTGGTCACCAGTTTTTTTTCTAAAAAAACATCTGTTGTTCTTCAGTACCACAGTCTCCATTACGGTTTGTTAAAGGAGATAACATTGCCACATCCAGTGAAAACATCCTGCGGGAGGCAAATCTGTAGCAAATACAGATTGTAATCTGTCTTTATTCATTTTGACAATATTGAATATGCTTCTGCTATTTCCATTCACCCCTGTTATAGATTTTCTTTTCTCATTATTTGTCCTGGTACCATCCTCATTCAGCATGCATCATTGTCCTTTTTAGTTTGTCATTTGTTCCATTTAATCATTAGCCTTCCCCGTTCTTTCATTTCCTTCTTCACTCAAAATCTGTTAAATCAAACTCCTTCCAGTTCTCATAAAGGATGAGTTATGACCTGAAACGTTTCCTTTCTGTGCTGATTTTTGCCAGATCTACTAAGTGTTCTCAATGTTTCCTCTTTCCCTCTATCCAGTGACATGACTTCAGAGTTTGAAATAAAATTATCACTGCTTTCCTGCCTTTTATCCAAGTTTTAAAAGAGCATATTATATCACGTGGCACTTGATGTTATCTAAAATAACCAACTCCAATCACTCTGCTGGGTTTTGACTTGGTTTATTCATTAGCTCCATTGCTTTCAATTCATATCCATTCTAGAAAATTCTATTGTCAAAATATTTATATTTCTTGGATTGAACAAAATCTGAAGTAAAGTGGAATTGTGGGAAAAGAGCTGAAATGGTGTGTTTATCTTTTGAGAACATATATTATGCTTTTAAAACCTTTTACACAGGTGGTTGGCTGTAATATGTGATAAAATATGGCCAAGTCAATGCAATAGTAGAATATTGATTTAGGATAGCTTTCATCCAGATTCCTACTGGTAAAAATGTCACTGCACTATGAACTTGTACACTCCACATGTGTGTGAGAGAGAAAGACAGCAGGTGAAATGAAACCAAGCAGACTGGATCCCTTTACAGTTTTGGAATGTTTCACAATCAGGAGAATGTCTTTGGAATGTTCCAATGGAAAAGATGAATTGTCTGACTTTATCCCCAATTTCTTTTTTTATATATAATTTATAGCTTTCCCAGGGAAGAATAAAAGCTTTATTTTGATTACAATGAATTTAGCACCACAAGTCAGACAAAAGATATTGAAAATTTAATTTGCTGTTATTCATATTGAGTAACACTGGTTCCGATGACTGAATTCTGAGTCACTGCCTGTGTCTTGCTGCCTGTTTGTTGCAGATTTTATACTACCGTATCCTATCCTCCCCACTTCACCAGTTCCCTCCAACATTGGAGAATATGTTCTTTTTCTGCTTCAGTCTAAATAATCAGTACAAAGGAGGCTACTTGGCCTGTCATGACTATATAGTTATGATCTGATTTTTGGAAAAACTGCTTTAAAGATCTTTTTTAAAAAATGGAAAAGACTATTAAAATAGGTGTAGCCCCAGGACAGACTTGTGGATTTGGATGAATTTTGAGGGGGGAACAATCCATAATTTAATTACGTTTCACTGGTTTGATCAAGGAGTTAACGATTGTTTATAACCAGACCCCAGGCAAGTTTCCCCAAGTTAACACAGTTCCCAATAGACATCCTGGTGAGGAGGGATTAATTGGCTCCCCTTCTTTTATTCAGCCACTCTCTTGGTTGACTGCAACAAGGTTAGTTTGAAAAGGGTCCCCTTTGTATTTGTGCCATTCTGCCAAATCAAATGAATTTGTTTAAGAGGAGCCAATATGATCAGGTTTTGAGTTAACAAAATGAGTTTTATTAATTATGAAATGCACAAATAAAGTAACTCATAGAAATTAGGAATAACAAATGAGTTAAAAAGATAAATGTAAAAGATATACAGATCAGTCTGTTTGGGTGGTTATTGAGGAGTTAATAGTGGAATGTTGATATTTGAAATGTCTGTCTCATGGATTTTCAAGTCATTTGAAATATTTTTGTCTTGTTTCCTTTTGCTAGCGATTGGCTGGCTGCAATCAGTAAGAGTCCTTCCTGTTGCCCTGCATCCTTTTGACTGTCTTGTTAGTTAGCTGGCTTCTATCCTGAGTGAGAGAGTTATTACATCTGCAATGCAGGGGTGACTGATGAGAGGTTCTTAGACTGAGAGTCTTGAGGCATATTTTTCCCATGAATACTGCTTTTCTTTTAGCACACCTTTCTATCAGTGGTGCATACAGAACAGGGTTGCAGTCTTTTGGTTTAATCTCCCCCCCCCCCCCCCCCCCCCTTATTCCTAAAAGGGCAAACTACAACCAATGTTTTCAAGAGGTGGCATTTTGCTCTGTTGGGTTTAGTAGTCAGCACCTTTTATTATCTCTTCTTGTGTTTGTTTCTGTTTTGAACTTGCCCTGACACAAAGGTACAATATTCCCTGGGTCCCACACAAGACTTTGCCAGACAGCATTTATTTTTCAACTGTAGTCTTTTTTTTTGTTTTCTGTAGTAGTCTCCTCCTTTTCTTAATTTTAAAATTAGTTTTGCTTTTAAAAGTTTAAAGCATTCATATAGTACTTTTGGGAATCTGCTCTGTTATCACATGATGTGTTGTGAGTGTGTAAATTGGGCACAGGCTAAGATGAAAGTCTATGGGAAAGGGCTGATTTTTGAAGTGCTAGTGTCTTAATTGGAGCATAGCCTAGATTTTTGTATAGGTCACATTAACAGTAGCAAAGGCAAGCAAGCTATCTGCACAGGGAGATTTAACCTTCAACCACTTGAAAGAATTTCTTTTGGTGAGGAGAGAGAGAGAGAAAAATACATTCTCAAAATACAATGACCTGCTGTAGAACTATTGGGTCGCAAAAAATTACATCTATAGAAGCAAGTCATTAATCTAGTCATTTTGCCTTCCATTCATTCCAATGAGAGGTCACCAATGAACTGTTAAGTTAGTTTCTCACTCCATAGATGCTGCCTCACCTGAATGTTCTCTGTATTTTGTGGGTTCAGCACCAATCAGAATGTATTTTTCCACTTTGCATTTTTTTCTAGTGTTGATCTGATTACATCTTTCACTTTTTTTTTGGAAACACAGAAATGAGCAATGTAATAAATGTTGGACATAGGATGTAGATATCCTCTTCCACTCGAGAAACAGTTGATTCTTCTTGTAGTTCCAAGCCAGGTTTTTCCAATTCACTCTAGGGTTAGGAATTTTATGCAGTTGTTGCCAAGGGCTGGATTTGTTTCTAAAGATTTAGTGAGACCTATTATTACTGAAAATGTTTCCATTGCCTGAGAAGACTGGAGTAGTGTTTTGAGTTTTGCTTTACCACAGGGATTAAATGCTCATGATACAATGAATAAAACTGTCCACTATTTATAATTTGCTAAACCGCATGTGTTAATTATATCAGAGTATAATTTTAATAAAATAGTATGCACGTATTAAACAATTCCAACTTCACATCTATATTTTTGTTTTTAAATATGACATAATATGGAGTTGGAATTGTTTTTTAATATCGTTGTCTCGTTTGAGTGTGCAAATGTGAATGTGTTTACGTTAAGAGGTGGTTTTTAGTGTGTATTTCAAATGGAAATAAAGTTTGAAATACCTAGCAGTTCTCTTGTCTTAAATTTGAACCCAAAACTTTCAAACAGTTGCATCTCAATTGCCTGTCTGGGAAACACTGTGAATCCCCCAGAGTTTAGTTAGAATTGGAAATTAGATCATAAGACTGTGTACACTTGGATATATTAACAACTGCTGACTTTAACTTTTAGGTACCTCACATACTCAAGATGCATTTTAAACTGATGATCTATAATGTTCATTCCTACCAGAAACTTATTGAACCAGGAGTTCTCATAACTTAATGCCTATATATATATATAGGCATTAAGTTATGAGAACTCCTGGTTCAATAAGTTTCTGGTAGGAATGAACATTATAGATCATCAGTTTAAAATGCATCTTGAGTATGTGAGGCTACGTAAACCTTGGCCCAGAAATATACTACTTCTGCACTTGCCTCAGCGATTTGCTATTGGGATAGCCAGAATCTTTCCAAAACCTCATCCATCTGCTTGTGCACCTGCTCTAACTCAATGTTAACCACCAACAATCAATCTGTGAAGTTTAACTGATTTATTATTGTCTAGGTAGCTGATGTTCAGTGATGCATTATTCTGATTGGATACTGTTAAATATTATGCTACTATCATCTCTCTTGCTGAGGTCCTCTCCCGCTGTGACACTTCCACCTGACTGACCTCAATCCCCAAAATTAGATCCAGCAATTCTAGCACAGGGTAAAGATTCTCAAAGAATAGTCACCAGTTATTACTTGACTTGTGGTATTCTCTGGGCCACCAGTATAGTAGATTATCAAAATATTACTGAACAATACATGAGTGATATATTATCAATTGTGGGATATATGTTAATTGATATTGAAGCATGCCTTGTTCTTGTTAATTCCAGTACAAAATAATTCAAAAATTGTGTTTGACTGAAACCTGGTGCAAGAATGTGATTTATATTCTAATTTAGTAATAGTTGTTTGCAAAAGCAAGAATATTTCTGCAGCATTTTTGTAGATTGATAAAATATTTGTACTGTGTCATTTTGGTCTTTTTACTTCATTCAAGGGTGTATTCTATATTTGGAATTTCCCCCTCTAATGTAACTGCACAAAATTTCCCAGTAGTCAAATTGTCATAGTAGTCTGAAACATGAATGTTATTCTGTCTGGCCAAAGAAATGCCAATCAAATTGCCTAAAATTAAGCTTCAAGAAACCTACGTGAATGCTGATGCATGCCTCAGGTTTTCTGTTAAACTTGTATCCTCCTGAAACTCATTGACATTTGTTGTCACTCCCAGAATATTTAGTCGTGATCCAGAAATAAAGTTGCTCCATTTTAAATGTTAGTCTTTTTAAAGCAGGCGGAAGAACACGAACCCTCCTTGGTGAGTATTTTGGCTCTGATTTAGAAACTGTTGGCATGTCAGAACAAACATTTCTTGTCAGAAGTTCAAAACAGTTCCATGGTAAATTTCCCACTACTATGAAAACAAAACTATTCTTTATGAAAAGTTGTCATTCTACACGGTGTACTTTCTAGTCAAGAAGAAATTATTGGGGCATTTTTACATTGGAATTACTGAGAGGTGCATGGATCATACTGTTGTGCTAATCAAGAACTTTAACTTACCATAATATTAAATAGGGAAACTATTATTTTAAGAGCGGAGAAGGAAGAATTTCTAAAGTGTGTTCAGTAGAACCTCCTTAATATGTATAGTTCTTGTTCCAGGAAGGCAGTATTACATTGTCTCATGCTGGGAAATGGAATAGGTCAAAAGGAGAGTACCACAGTTGAGCAGCGTCTTGAGAATACTGATCATAGTAGCAAAAAGTTAACATGAATTATGGAGAAGTGTGTGAAATAATGTGGTATAAAATTCCCGGTACTTGGAGGATTAATTTCAGTAAATTGAGGGATTCGTCTTTTTGTAAATGAGTTAATAAGTGGCATGAGAGATATTGTGAGGCAATGGGTGACATTTTTAAGGAAGAGATGCTTTTGATACTGACCAACACTTTATTCTATTCTCTCCAAGGGGGAATGGATGACAACAAAAGATCAATTTGTGGTTGACAAAGGAATTAGATATTGGAATGAAAAGCACTGTATCATATTACAAGGGTGAATGAGATTGAATACAGGAAGTGCAGAGAAGGGAAAATGGAAATAAGCCAGAGCATTTATTCTAGCTTCCAAATTCATGCTAAGGAGTTGAATAAGTATATTGACAGTAAAGGGATTGTCAGAGGAGAAGCTGGACTGATTAGAGACCAAAATTGAATACTTTACATTTGAGTTTACTAAGGAAGAGGAATTTCTCCAATCTACAGTGTAAACATACAAACATATCAAATGGAGCAAATGAAGCCCACTCACCACCTTCAGCCTGTCTTACTATTGTTTTTTTAAATACCACATTCCCATTTACACTGGTAACCCTTCATTCCCCTGCCTAACAAGAATCAATCTAACTCTGCCTCTAGAGAAAACGGAGGCAAAGGGTGCCAGTGTCTTGCATCCCTCTGAGAGAAGAAAATTCCCCTCATCTGTCCTGAAAGGGCAACTCCTGATTTTATAAAGTGCCAACTATTTCTGGACTTGTTGACAGAAGGAAATGTCCATTCCATGCCTACCTGGTCTAAATTTTTTTTTTTGAGATCTTATTGGCTTCAATCAGGTCACCTCTTACTGTTGTAAACTCCAATGGAAACAAGCCAAGCCCAAAAGCCAATCTACTTGTTCTAAGTATCAAGCTAGTAAATCTCCTTTGAATCACTTCCCAATGTATTTACACCATAATCTTAAATAAGGAGACCAATGTTGCACACAATATTTGGGATGTGACCTCACCAACGTCTCATAACTGAAGCATAACATCCTTTTTCTATTCAATTCCTCTTGCTATATAGACTAGCATTCTATTAGCTGCCTGAATACTTGCTCTACCTAGATATTAATTTTATGGTTCATGCACTAAAACACAATTTTCCACACATTGGAATTCACAGTAATTCTCCATTTAAATAATACTCTGCTTTTCAGTTACCAAAGTTAACAATTTTGTGCTTTCCCACACTATATAATCCAAATGTGAGATTTTTCACTCAACCTATCTGTGTCCATCTGCAACTTTTGTCTTTTGCAACATACTTTTATACTATGGCTTGTGAATTAATCTAATGTGCCTTTATGTTTCTCACCCCATTTGATGTGCCATCTTATCAAATGCCTTCTGGAAATTCAAGTGTAGTACATCTATGAGCTCCCCTTTATTCACACCATCTGTTACTACTTCAAAGAGGTCCAATAAATTGGTCAAACCCTGATTTCCCTGTGATGATACCGTAATGATGACTCCTGATTATTTTGAGCTCGAAATATTTTGAGCAGAGAGCGGCGCGAGCTGGGCGGAAGTGAGGTTGGAGCGCAGAGCTGGTCAGGAAGGTAAGTGACTGATATATAAAGAACTTACCTCGACGCCAACGGTCTTCTCACAGCAGAGAGCGGCGCGAGCTGGGCGGAAGTGAGGTTGGAGTGCAGAGCTGGTTGGGAAGGTAAGTGATTGATATTTGAGTAGGTGTGTTCTAGACCCCAGGCCCTACATAGTAGGGCCTGGGGTCTAGAACACACCTACTCAAATATACATACTCAAATATACACACCTACTCAAATATACATAGGGCCTCCCTCCCATCCTCCTCCTCTAACCTAATTTTAAAGTCCACAGGTAAGCTACTCAGTGTTCTCGTTTTCGGAGACGAGGTGTAGAGTAATGGCAGCGCAGGCAGTGGAATGTTCCTCCTGCAGGATGTTCGAGGTAGGGGTGACCACCGATACTCCTGCCGACTTCATCTGCAGGAAATGCAGTCAGATCCTGCTCCTCACAGAACGAGTTAGGGAACTGGAACTGGAGTTGGATGAACTGAGGATTATTCGAGAGGCTGAAAGGGTGATAGACAGAAGCTACAGGGACATAGCTACGCCAGAGAACAGAGGTAGCTGGGTAACAGTTAGAGGTGGGAAGGGGAGGAAGCAGGCAGTGCAGGGATCCCCTGTGGTCGTTCCCCTAAACAATAGGTATACCGCTTTGGATACTGTTGGGGTAGCAGGGGTAAGCTGCAGTGACCGGGTCTGTGGCGCGAGGTCTGGCTCTGAGACTCAGAAGGGAAAGGGGGAAGAGGAGGAGAGCGCTAGTCATAGGAGACTCTCTAGTTAGAGGGACGGACAGGCGATTCTGTGGACATGGGCGAGACTGTCGGATGGTTTGTTGCCTCCCGGGTGCCAGGGTCCGAGACAGCTCTGACCGTGTCTTCAGAATCCTTAAGGGGGAGGGTGTGCAGCCAGAAGTCGTGGTACACGTTGGCACCAATGACATGGGTAGGAAGAGGGGTGGGTAGGTCATTCAAGAGCTCAGGGAGTTAGGCTGGAAGCTAAAAGCTAGAACAGACAGAGTCGTCATCTCTGGGTTGTTGCCGGTACCATGTGACAGTGAGGCAAGGAATAGGGAGAGAGTGCAGTTGAACACGTGGCTGCAAGGATGGTGTAGGAGGGAAGGCTTCAGGTATTTGGACAATTGGACTGCATTCTGGGGAAGGTGGGACCTGTACAAGCAGGACGGGTTGCACCTGAACCAGAAGGGCACCAATATTCTGGGGGGTAGGTTTGCTAGCACTCTTCGGGGGGGTTTAAACTAATTTGGCAGGGGGATGGGATCCGGACTTGTAGTCCAGCAAGTAGGCTAGCTGTTTGTCAGGATGGCCAAGAATGTAGGGAGGCTGTGAAGAAGGTAGCACAGACAGTGAATACTTGCAGACACAAAGATGGGTTCAAGTGCGTATACTTCAACGCAAGGAGTATCAGAAATAAGGTGAGTGAACTTAAGGCGTGGATCAGTACCTGGGACTACGATGTTGTGGCCATCACGGAAATGTGGATAGAAGAGGGACAGGAATGGTTATTGGAGGTTCCTGGTTACAGATGTTTCAGTAAGATTAGGGAGGGGGGTAAAAAAGGAGGGGGGGTGGCATTGCTAATTAGAAATGGTATAACGGCTGCAGAAAGGCAGTTCGAGGGGGATCTGCCTTTGGAGGTAGTATGGGCTGAAGTCAGAAATAGGAAAGGTGCAGTCACCTTGTTGGGTGTTTACTATAGACCCCTCAATAGCAGCAATGTGGAGAAACAGATTGGGAAACAGATTTTGGAAAGGTGCAGAAGCCACAGGGTAGTAGTCATGGGCGATTTCAACTTCCCAAATATTGATTGGAAGCTCTTTAGATCTAGTAGATTGGATGGGGCGGTGTTTGCGCAGTGTGTCCAGGAAGCTTTTCTAACTCAGTATGTAGATTGTCCGACCAGAGGGGAGGCCATATTGGATTTGGTACTCGGTAATGAACCGGGACAAGTGATGGGCTTGTTAGTGGGTGAACATTTTGGTGATGGTGACCACAATTCTGTGACTTTCACCTTGGTTATGGAGAGAGATAGGTGCGTGAAACAGGGTAGGTTTTACAATTGGGGGAAGGGTAATTACGATGCTGTAAGACAGGATCTGAGGAGCATAAGTTGGGAGCATAGGCTGTCAGTGAAGGATGTCGTGGAAATGTGGAACTTTTTCAAGGAACAGATACGACGTGTCCTTGATATGTATGTACCTGTGTGGTGAAACGGTTAAAAATTATGTCCCAATACATGTGTGAATCTAACCGGAATGGAGGTGTTGCTTAGTCCCGTGTGAATCTTATTACACACCTCCCCGTGTGAATCTTCTTATCTGTATGTAACCAGAATGGAATGTGTTTTTTAGCCTTGCTCTGCTGTTCACATGAATGTTTATATCTGGAAAAGAGTATATCAGCTGGAAAAGTCTCCAGTTCGGGGAGTCTGCTCCGGGGTTACGTTTAACCGCCGAGCGTGGGTTGTTGGCAACCGCTCTACGAGAACTGACGGCTCCCAGTTCCGGTAACATGTAGAGTGAGTATAAGCCAGACCCGGGAGTCTGCTCCGGGGTTACGTTTAACCGCCGAGCGTGGATTGTTGGCAACCGCTCTACGAGAACTGACGGCTCCCAGTTCCGGTAACATGTAGAGTGAGTATAAGCCAGACCCGTTGTAAGTATGAGACCTGGTTGTGGCGACGCTGCGGGGAATAAAATGCTCATATTCTAGCAGACTCGCCTCTTGGTCGTTTGTTCTGTGTCAGACTACTCTCCTACGAACCTGACCTTGAGAATTTTTTAAAACATTTGGCGCAGCGAGCAGGGTCAATCGCAATTGAGGAGAGATTTTGATACAGAACAATGTTTTGGAAAAAGACTAAGAAACCAGAAGAACAAACTGTGGAGGTCCCGACCGTCCCGGGATGGCATGGATGTGGGCATGTACGTGGCAGTTTGTTTGAGAAATGGTGGGGGGCGACCGGAGGAACCCCAGGGTCGCTGCTGTCCACCCTTGAGAGGATCCCAGTCCTGCCGAAGAACCCCTTGCCTGGGGTACAGCGGAGGATGTGGGCATGTCCAAAAAGCTGAAGCGGAGTTAACAGAATTGAATGGGATTGAACTGAACTGAACTGAGTGGAACTGAAGTGAATCAAATTGAACGGAACAAAATGGAACTGAGCTAAATTGAATTGAAATGGACGGAACTGAATTGAACACAATTGAATTGAACTGAACAGACCTGAACTGAGCTGAATTGAACTACACTGAATTGACTGAACTGAAATTAACTGAAACGAATTGAACTGAATTAAGCATAATGTAACACATGTATTGGGCCAAGCAGTGGAATGTGGTGAAACGGTTAAAAATTATGTCCCAATACATGTGTGAATCTAACCGGAATGGAGGTGTTGCTTAGTCCCGTGTGAATCTTATTACACACCTCCCCGTGTGAATCTTCTTATCTGTATGTAACCAGAATGGAATGTGTTTTTTAGCCTTGCTCTGCTGTTCACATGAATGTTTATATCTGGAAAAGAGTATATCAGCTGGAAAAGTCTCCAGTTCGGGGAGTCTGCTCCGGGGTTACGTTTAACCGCCGAGCGTGGGTTGTTGGCAACCGCTCTACAAGAACTGACGGCTCCCAGTTCCGGTAACATGTAGAGTGAGTATAAGCCAGACCCGGGAGTCTGCTCCGGGGTTACGTTTAACCACCGAGCGTGGGTTGTTGGCAACCGCTCTACGAGAACTGACGGCTCCCAGTTCCAGTAACATGTAGAGTGAGTATAAGCCAGACCCGTTGTAAGTATGAGACCTGGTTGTGGCGACGCTGCGGGGAATAAAATGCTCATATTCTAGCAGACTCGCCTCTTGGTCGTTTGTTCTGTGTCAGACTACTCTCCTACGAACCTGACCTTGAGAATTTTTTAAAACAACCTGTCAGGCAGGATAGAAATGGTCGTGTGAGGGAACCTTGGTTGATGAGGGAGGTTGAATGTCTTGTAAAGAGGAAGAAGGAGGCTTACATAAGGTTGAGGAAACAGGGTTCAGACAGAGCAGTGGAGGGATACAGGATAGCCAGAAGGGACCTGAAGAAAGGGATTAGGAGAGCTAAGAGAGGGCATGAAAAATCTTTGGCGGATAGGATCAAGGATAACCCAAAGGCATTTTATGCGTATGTGAGAAACATGAGAATGACGAAAACGAGGGTAGGTCCGATCAAGGACAGTAGTGGGAGACTGTGTATTGAGTCGGAAGAGATAGGAGAGGTCTTGAATGAGTATTTTTCTTCAGTATTTACGAACGAGAGGGACCGTATTGTTGAAGAGGAGAGTGTGAAACGGATTGGTAAGCTAGAGGAGATACTTGTTAGGAAGGAAGATGTGTTGGACATTTTGAACAACATGAGGATAGACAAGTCTCCTGGGCCTGACGGGATATATCACAGGATTATGTGGGAAGCAAGAGAGGAAATTACAGTACTGTTGGCAATGATCTTTTCGTCTTCACTGTCAACGGGGGTAGTACCAGGGGACTGGAGAGTGGCGAATGTTGTGCCCCTGTTCAAAAAAGGGAATAGGGATAACTCCGGGAATTACAGGCAAAGTAATGGAAAGGGTATTGAGGGATAGGATTTATGAGTATCTGGAAAGACACTGCTTGATTAGGGACAGCCAGCACGGATTTGTGAAGGATAGGTCTTACCTTACAAGTCTTATTGAATTCTTTGAGGAGGTGACCAAGCATGTGGATGAGGTTGGAGCAGTGGATGTAGTATACATGGATTTTAGTAAGCCATTTGAGAAGGTTCCCCATGGTAGGCTTATGCAGAACGTCAGGAGGCATGGGATAGAGGGGAATTTGGCCAATTGGATAGAAAACTGGCTAACCGGTCGAAGTCAGAGAGTGGTGGTAGATGGCAAATATTCAGCCTGGAGCCCAGTTACAACTGGAGTTCCGCACGGATCAGTTCTGGGTCCTCTGCTGTTTGTAATTTTTATTAATGACTTGGATGAGGGAGTCGAAGGGTGGGTCAGTAAATTTGCAGATGATACGAAGATTGGTGGAGTTGTGGATAGTGAGGAGGGCTGTTGTCGGCTGCAAAGAGACTTGGATATGATGCAGAGCTGGGCTGAGGAGTGGCAGATGGAGTTCAACCCTGCCAAGTGTGAGGTTGTCCATTTTGGAAAGACAAATAAGAATGCGGAATACAGGGTTAACGGTAGGGTTCTTAGTGAGGTGGAGGAACAGAGGGATCTTGGGGTCTATGTTCATAGATCTTTGAAAGTTGCCACTCAGGTGGATAGAGCTTGTAAGAAGGCCTATAGTGTATTAGCGTTCATTAGCAGAGGGATTAAATTCAAGAGTCGTGAAGTGATGTTGCAACTGTACAGGACTTTGGTTAGGCCACATTTGGAGTACTGTGTGCAGTTCTGGTCGCCTCACTTTAGGAAAGATGTGGAAGCTTTGGAGAGGGTGCAGAGAAGATTTACCATGATGTTGCCTGGAATGGAGAATAGGTCATACGAGGATAGGTTGAGAGTGCTAGGCCTTTTCTCATTGGAACGGCGAAGGATGAGGGGTGACTTGATAGAGGTTTATAAGATGATCAGAGGAATAGATAGAGTAGACAGTCAGAAACTTTTTCCCCGGGTGCAACAGAGTGTTACAAGGGGACATAAATTTAAGGTGAAGGGTGGAAGGTATAGGGGAGATGTCAGGAGTGGGTTCTTTACCCAGAGAGTGGTGGGGGCATGGAATGCACTTCCTGTGGGAGTGGTAGAGTCAGAATCTTTGGTGACCTTTAAGCGGCAATTGGATAGATACATGGATGGGTGCTTAAGCTAGGACAAATGTTCGGTACAACATCGTGGGCCGAAGGGCCTGTTCTGTGCTGTATTGTTCTATGTTCTATGAAATGTGCAACTACTACCTCCTAAACTCTCTCAAATCTGTCCCATTACAGATACTAATTTAATTGGCCTATTACTTTGTCTCCCTTCTTGAGTTGAGGTGTTATATTAGCTACATTTCACTCCTGAATCTAGGAAAAATAATACTAATGAATCTACAGCCTCATTGGCCACCTCTCTTAAAACCCTAGGATGAAGTTTGTATAGACCGGGAGATTCGTCAGTTTGCTGTTCCATCAGTTAGCTTGGTACCACTTCCCTTGTGATTGTAATTTTGCTAAGTTCCTCTCCCTCCCTTTCACCTCCTGATTTACAACAATTACTAGACAAAACATTCTACCATTTAAAGTGAAAACAAGCAAAATGTCGTCTGCTATTTTCTTTACTATTAACTCCCCATTCTCGCTCTCTGGAGGATGAAAATTCACTGTTTTTTGTTTTAAATAGCTGTAGAAACTCTTGCTATTTTTCTTTTACATTATATGTGGCGACCCCTTATTCTCTCCCTAATTTCTTCCTCTGGATTAATCTTTTAGTCATTATTGGTCAAGTGACCGAGAATTGACGTTTATTTTTGCACAGGGTTATGATTTTATTTTTCGTTGCTCTGATGCATTTTCGAACTATTTAGTAACCGCAGATAGTGGGTGCTCCTTTTAGACAACCATGAGCCAGTTCAAGATCATGATTTTGGACATATTAGATGAGAAGAAAGAGTTCCCATCAGCAAAATGATTGAGAACTAGAGAATATATAATTTCAGGAGAATGGCAAGGTAAAGTATCTGAAATGTTTAAGCAACAAGTGAAATGAACTGTTTCATGTTGTTACTATAAAACGTGATTTGCCACTAACAGGGTGCTGCTGTCAAACCAGAGATTATGATAACTGTAGAAATGAATACCATGGTGTATGAATTTCAGTTCTAGTGTGGTGCTAGGAATGTAGGCCAAATGTCCCAAAGACTGACGGGTCCCATCAAATGGTAACTCTCTCGCGCGCGCGTGCTCTCTCTCTCTCATGCGCTCTCGCGCTCTCTCTCTCACTCATATTAATGTATTTGGCCTGTTCTTCACATACAGAAAGAACAGACACAAATACTGCACTTGTTTCAATGAAAAAAAAGTAACAGCCATTTTCTGGCTCACCTTTCAGAGCAACAACTTGACCAATCACAGTCAACCTGCCTTGTTTAAAATGTAAGCAAAGCTTGGCAGTTAACTGTTAGCAGTCATTAAGTAGGACATTACCCACTCCAACAAATTACCCAATTTCCAACCAATCAGCACTTTTTTAATAGAATAAATGTTGTTTTCTTCTTTAAATGTTTTTTGCAAATTGTCTGATTGAGAGCAAGATAAAAAGCTTTGAAAAGTTGCCTTTTCTTCATTCCGTAATATTCCAGTTCTATTCACCAAACAAACATTAATTGTATTGTGTTTCTTTTGTTGCTATGGCTGCAGCTCTCAACATCAGAACATACTTCTGGATAATTTTGATTTCACATTTATCAACATAAAATCAAAAACATGTTGACACAGTATTAACCATGATTAGAAAAGAAAACAGACTCCACAACAATGCTGTATGTTTTGCCAAAGATGTGGCTTTCATAAGTGAAGTTAATATTTGCAATGCTTTACTTTATTTTTGTCTTAATTGTTGAATATAAACGCAATTCACTGATCGGTTTGGTTTTGCCAGTAGTTAAGCTTAATTATAAACAATATCAGTGCAAAAAATCTACTTGGAGCAATGATTCACCCACACTAGCTTTGTCATGTGGATTGATTGCCTGGAACATGGAGGGAACAGTTTCAATGACATTCAGATAATGCAGGAACTCAGAAATAGCCGCATACCTTGCAACCACCCATCATAAATGCAAAATTTTGCTTTGCTGATTTTAATAGGGAGAGAATTGGCATCACAGGGAAAGTCTTTTGAAACATGCCCAGTCCTAAAGTGAAGGAGTATAAGTTTAGGAGAAAAGGGAAAGTTTGAAGTTAGCAATGAGGAAATTTGAACAGGATGTGTGTTACACCATCATGAAAGGTGGTGATAGGGAGAAATTTCTTAACTACACTGACTAACAATGGTGCAGCCAACAAGTCACACTCCAATTGGACTTTGTACAATGAAGCCAGGACATAGAACATAGAACAATACAGCGCAGAAAGGCCCTTTAGACCTCGATGTTGCGCTGACTTGTGAACTATTCTCAGCTCGTCCCTGACACTATCCCAAAATCATCCATGTGCTTACTCTTCATCTGTTCTATTTACTAATACTTTGACTCTCATGGAAGGAAAAACTAAATCATTTTCTTGCTATGGGCTTGGCTACATCATTTGAAGAAAAATGGGTTATTTTCCCTTTTTAGTCAAAAACACTTCCAATTTCTCATCTACTCTTTTCTATTCTGAACCCTTAGCAGTGTTTATTTCTGGTTTCTTAGCTGTAGTTAAAATACAATTAATTCATGGCATTTTTTTTCTTTTGCGTTACTTTTTTGGACTCATTCTTATGAACCCATCCAAGTCCTATAGCTTTGCTTGCAACTTCCAGCATTCTTAATGAATGTGTCCCAGTTTGTACCAAAGGAAATACTTAGGCCTTTAGCTTTCATCTCTGTACTTTTGTTTTCTGATCTGAGGAGATCTTGGGATATTCCCAGCTTCTCGCTTCTTACCCTAATGACGACTTAGTTTTACACTTAATTTCTTTTTGGAATTAATGGGAATTTTTGGGAAAATTTTGATTTATGGATTAACTCACAATCAGCTATTACTGTGGCTTGTCTACCATTTGCAACCTTTTGATTTTCAACATGGATTGTTAGTACAGATGGTAAGTTTTTAAAACATTTTTCAGAGAATGATCTAAGAACTTTATGCTTCCAACTTCTAATGCTAATTAGTAATGAATTTTTAAAAATACAAATATCCATAAAATTGCCCATATATGTCCTGTACACAAAAAACAGGACAAATCCAACTCCGCTAATCACCATTCCATCTAGCTACTCTTGATCATGAGTAAAGTGAGGGAAAGTGTCATCAATAGTGCTATCAAACAGCACCTGTCCAGTAATAACCTAATCCACTAATGCCAGTTCGGGTTTTGCCAGGGCCACTCAGCTCCTGATCTCATTATAACTTTTGTTCAAACATGGATAAAATAACTGAATTCCAGAGGTGAGGAGAGAGTGACAACCCTTGACATCAAGGCCTCATTCAACAGATTTGGCAACAAGGAGCTCTAGCAAAACTGGAATCCATGGGTACCAGGGACAAACTTCCCACCAGTTGGAGTCATCCCTGGTACAAAGGAAGATGATTTGTGGTTGTCGGAGGTTCATAATCTCAGGGTGTCATAGGCACAGCCATGTTCAGCTGCTTCATCAATGGACTTCACTTCATCATACAGCCAGAAATGGGGATGTGCAATTATCAGTGAATGATGTCAGCACCATTTGCAATGACTCAGATTTGCGACATCAACCAGCCTTTTGCTGAAACATGGCAAGTAACATTTGCACTTCGCAAATGCCTAGCGATGACTATCTCCACTAGGAGACAATACAACCACTGCTCCTTGACATTCAATGGTGTTACCATCACTGAATTCCTCCACTTCTGCTGGTCAATATCCTAGAATCACATCCATAACCGCATTGTGGGTCAACCTACATCATATGGATTGCGGTGGTTCAAGAAGGCAGCTCACTGCCAACTTCTTGAGGGCAAATAGGGATGGGCAAAAAATACTCCCAGCCAGCAAAACTCTCTTCCTGTGACTGAACTTCTCTGTTTTTTAAAAAAAAAGCTGCAACTTTCAAATTCCCATCTGAAATGCATCTGCATCTGCGTCATGGTTGGTGGGGGGGGAGGGGAGGGGGTAACTGAATAGACAGTCCAAGTAATAAACATGAATTTTCAGTGGAGAAAAGATAATGGAGAAACCCAGTTCAATTAAACCAGTCCAAAGGACTGGATGAGGTGATCCTTCTTGCTTCCTTAAAGATCTTCTATTCTTCTATTCTTCCATTTCTTTATTTCTAGATTTGTTTTGGTGTTTTCAGTTTGCTGAAAACTCAAGGCAGTTAGCATATGAATATCTATCTCTCTCTCTCTCTCTCTCTCTCTCTCTCTCTCTCTCAAAACAAAATCTGGAGGCATCTGTCACCTGTATTGTTAACACACTTTTTATGTCCACCTGCCTAGAAGCCAGTCTGTGATATTGCCATGCTGATGACCTCTGCTCTTTGCAACTGGTTCTTACTGCTGATTTGCACAAACCAATCTCTCACTAGGCAAATCTGTCTGCACACCATCTCTCCCACCCAATCCCTTGCCATTGTGTTGTAGGCAACAGTGTAAACACAACTTGATGAGGTACAGCAACTAACTTATTTAAAATGTGCAGTAATTCCTTCCGCAGACCTTTTCTCTAAATCAGCCCATAATCCAAAATAATGAATAATAAAGAGTAGCTTTACACATCATCTGCATTTAATTGCGGTGTCTACAGTTCTAATATGTTACAGTAAGGATAAAAAACAGATTTAAAATGCCCAGCACAATAGTTGTCTTCGGTAACTTGTATGTTTGTAATCTTATTACTAAGATGTGTATATTTCAGTTTGGTGGTTAAGTTTAAGTTTTCATAAGCCACTACTTGATTCATTTGTTGACTTGACTCTGCCTGAAATAAATTACTTACTAATTGCTTAGAATTGTGGAAACAATATGTTCATAAGAGAACCTAGTTCTAGCCAAATGTTAAAAATAACTGTACATTTAGTAGTGTCTCTCAATCATTGCCTTGTGGTTCCAAGAGCCACTCCAAATAATATATTAAAGGGAGATTCTGACTTCAGGACTACACATTCCATGTTTATGATGCTTTTGAAGCAGAATATCCTGAATGTAAAAGCTTAAAACGGTGAATATAAGTGATGTCTCAGATATAAGTATGTGTGACATTTTATTTAAAAATAATTGGAATTAAGGAGCTGCACATTCTTTATTAGTCTAACTTTATATACTTTTGGCGATGTGAGTTTGAGTCTACACACAGAGGTTCAGGAAACTATGACAATGCTGCCACTTTTAAGAAGTTGTTTTGTCCTGTTTTTGTTTTGAAGAGAAGTTGTAATGCAGAGGTGCCGACCTGGCTAGTTAAGACCAGTGTGTAAACTGCTTGGGAGGCCTTGGGTCTTTCTAAACGGGCTGCATGAGTGTGGCCAGCTCTCTCTGACATTGGGAATTTTAAGTAACATCAGAAGCAACTGGGATCGCAAAAGAGTTGGAAGCTTCAGTGGCAGTCTCCTGGCTGCTGCTACTCTGAACTTTCTTGATACTTTTTCCTTCTGCACTGAAGAACTGCATGTAAGAATCTGTATCTGAATTTTCCTTTTTTTTTGCTGAGGAGTGTGTTTATGGGATGTTACTAAATTGAACAGTTAATTAGTAACAGTTACTGCATCTATTATTTGGTTAAGTTTACCAATACAGTTGTTCTAAATTCCTCTTTTGTATTTTAACTACAGTGTTTAAATTTGTGTTTTGCTTAACTCTTGAGTATTTTGACCAGTTGCATTGTATCTGGGATAGACACTTTACATATGCCTGTAAAATAAGAAAAAGTTAGGGTCTAGGTTTACCACCTTTAAAATATTTTGAGGGAGTCTGGTCAGGTCCATAACAAAACAATCACTGAAACTCAAGTCTAGTTGTGCCTGTTAGCAAATGTGAACTAAAACTAAGTATTTTTTAAACTCCCTGGAGGATGGGTGCCACTGACTGGGCCAGCATTTTAATGCCCATCCCTAATGCCTTGAGATAGTTGTGAACTGCCTTCCAGAATGGCTACAGCCAAAGTGCTATAAGTAGACTCACAATGTCATTAGGAAGGGAAGTCCAGGATTCTAACTCAATGACACTGAAAAACGGTGTTATTTTCTGTTAGAACCCATGCCGATTTTTCCATTTTTATAAAAATTACTTTATCAATTTTGCCTTGGAACTGAAGCTGATTTTTGGACTTTGAAATAGCTGTGATAACTGGAAAGGACCAGATCAAACAAGATTTTGTTTGTTTGTAAGGCCAGACCTGGAGGTTAATTATAAGCTGAATCTTGATTAAAAGGAGTCCAACAGAAACCAAGAAGAGCATTGTGTTTAAACAGAAAACAGATGTTGGTTATTAATAATGTTAGTATCTGGGAATTGGTTCCAGCAAGTCTGGAAGATACCTTATATTCAAGCAGATGACAGATATTAAATGATAATTGAGGCTTGGGAAAAGACAATTGTTCTTTGTCAAGCCAGAGTTGAATGGAGAGTTTTTGAAGCTGTTTTTCTGGGAGGTGAGCTTGGCTGCTGACAAGACAGCATGAAGATTTGAAATCTCCCTGACAAATCTTCCACACTGGTTTTTGGAAGTCCAGGGAGTAGAAAGCTGTGTTCGAAGTATTACTGCCTTTTACCTGAGTAGAAGAAGTGACCCTAATCGGTTCCAGAAAAGTAACCCCAAGGAGTCCACCTCTCTGCCTGTGAAAAAAACATATTGTCAAAGCTACTTAAGCAATCGGGCCAGTTTTGTTATCTTCTTTTTATTCCTTAAATGTTTGTTTGTCTGCCTGCCTTTTAAATGAGGGATGAAAACAAGGGTTTCAGGTTTTAAACCATAGACATTGATTAATTATTTAATTTTTCTCTGCTAAAGGTATTGTCTATTTAATAAATCATTAAGTACTTTGTTTAAGATGCAAAACTATTGTCTGGAAATTAATTACTCACCAAAGTCTGAGATTGGTTATTCAAAGGTCTGGTGGGGAACCATTGGAGTAAGTATCAGGGGTTTTGATGGTTTAATTTCACTGTGTTGTGAAATAGAGAGGTAGAAAGGCTGATTTTGTTTGGTTTTCTGTCTCCATGTCATAACATTTCCAAGTCAAGATGGTAAATACTTCCAGGTAGTGGTGTCCCCATGTATCTGCTGCCCTTTGACCTTGTAAGTGGTAGTGATCATGGGTTTGGAAGGTAACATTATCAGGTGGTTTACTCAAACTATGGAGACCAAAATGAATTATTTTGAAATATCCTGTTTCAACATCCAAAACAAAATTGAAGCCAGTGGTGCAGGAGAACAACAATCGTTCAATTTGAAATATCAGAAATTTCTAATTCAAGTTTTCTGATCCATTTGGTTCTAAACTGCTTCTATAAGTGGCATTACAAAGGAAATTTAAATTAGGAGAAAGGAGCTTCAACCTTAACTTGGACTGGTCAAATGAAACCATGAAATAGTCAAATCCCTCCTCCAGAATTGGGCATTACTTCCTCAATGAAGTCAAGCAGGGGTATTGACCTTACCTATATATGCATCATGACCTTTTTCCTTGGAATAACTGCTTGTGCTGGGTGACCCACCTGCTGACTTTATTTCCCTCTGGGCCTGAAGGAAAGCTGCTGGATATGATTTGGACTTTTATTCAGGCTGAACAGTCCTAACCAGGACCTATCCAAATGAAGAATTAGGCTCAACACACATGTTGACACTGAAGCACAATACATTGAACTAGTAAATATTGTTAACCAGTGGCAGAGGGGGTTTCAGTTAACTAGTGCTGATATTTCTGTGCAGCTCTTTCATTCTGTATCTCCCTGCTGCCTGTAAATGTATTTGTGAAAATAAATGCTTCAGTAATTAGTAATATAAATTTAATAAAACCTCATTTATTCTAGGAAGGTCTGCAGGATTTAAGTCTCTTGTTCATTAAAATAGACACCATTGCACAGTGTTTTATGGTACATAGTTTTGGTGATGTGTCTTACTTCTATGTTAGTATACCTTAAAAGACATGCTTGTATCACAAAATGTCAACTGAGAGTGTAAAATGTCTCAGACGCCATCTCAATTTAGGCCAATTAAAGCATGATATGGCGATGGAAGCATATAAGTCTGTGTAACTGAGCAGTTTAAATGTTAGCCCCCGGCAAGGATGTATCTGTGAATGTTTATATATATATATAATATATATATAGTGACCTACAATAAACTGATGGATCTGTCAATAATATTAATTACATGCTAGTTCCTTTTGTTGTGACAATAACTTAAGCATTGTCACATTGGACAAAGGTACTGTTCAGAGGCAAAATGCACATCAGTGGACTCTGATTTCCAAGTATTTCCATTTTCAAGGTCTGTTAGTTATAAACAACACTAATAGCTAACTAATTAGAGTTTAATTTTAGAAAAGAGACAAATGCCTCTGGTTTAAAGATTTTTGGGAGTGATCATTGTCTTAAATATTTTTTCTGAATAGGCGCCATCGGTGTCCACATCTTCCCACTGTAATTTATGAAAAGATTAATAAACCGTGCTTGATTACGGAGTATGTGGAGAAATATACTTCATATGGATATATTCAGCCCAGAGAATCCTACAAACCACGAGAGGAATATCAGCGGCATGAAGGCAAGATGCAAAGCATGACTACGTTCAGGTATTTGTTTAATCCAAGTCTGCTCAAGATGGAAAATGTAGTTGTTCTAATTTTAATGCATTATTTCTCCCTGCCAATGGATAGGATATGGGAAGGAGTTCAAAATTTACAAATTTAATAATGTTAGTGCCAGTTGGATTGTCTTTCAAGTTCTTGATGTAAAAGTGGGAGTTCAAGTATTGATATTTACAACAATGATGCTAAACCAAATTGGAAAGAAAGTCTTGATAATATATTCACATTAGATTAACAGCAACATATTCTGTGGAAAGAGTTTTATTTAAAAGGGTTGCTAATCTTATTACTTCATGTAACGTGTGAAATGGGCAGATGGAATTGTATACATGTGATACCTCCTGACAGGAAGATTGAAAAGGACCAGAAAATGAATGATACAATTTTAAAGGAGATTCAGGAACTCAGTTGAATATATAAGAGCAGGTCAGAGACTAGGAATCTTGCAGTGAGTAACTCATTTCCGGATTTCCCCAAAGCCTGTCCACCATCTAAAAGACACAGGACTGTGGATGGAAAGTCAAGAGTGTGATGTAGTGCTCTCCATTTATCTGAATGAGTGTAGTTCCAACAACACTCAAACATTGACACCTTCCAGCTCAAAACAGGACTTGCACCCTATCCACTTCTTCAACACCCAAGCTAAGCAGTGTGTACTGACTACAAGCTGCACTGCTGAAATTCACCAATGCACTATTCCTTCTTTTTAAACAGCAGTTTCCAAACCCACAACCACTACTATTTGGAAGGACATAGGTAGCACAGACGTAGGAACACAACCACCTGAGAGACACACCATCCACCCCCACCCCAAATCCTCAATCAAAGTTATTCACCAACCTAACTTGGAAATATATTGTCATTTTCTTTCAGTGTCACTGGGTCAAAATCCTGGAACTCTCTCCCTAATAGCACCATGAGTCTGTTTACACACAATGGACTGCAGTGGTTCAAGATGGGCTATAAATCTAACCACTGCCCCTAATTTTAATGGCTTTCACTGTTACTGAATTCCCTATTATCAACAGCCTGAGAATTACCATTGGCCAGAAACTCACTGGACTCACCACAAGCACAATGGCTACAAAAGCAAGTAAGAGGCTGAGAATTCTGTATCAAGCAATTTGCCTCCAGACTCTTGAAAGTCTGTCCACCATCCATAATGTGCAAATCAGAATTGTGATGGCATACTCCCCACTCACCACTCAAGAAGCTTGTCACTGTCTAGGACAAAACAGTAACCACATCCACCCCTTCCACTGATGCTCAGCGGCAGTGTGTACTATCTACAAAATGCACTACAGAAATTCACCATGGCTACTTGTACCTAGAAGGACAAGGGCAGCAGATAAATAGGAAGCCCACCAGCAGCAGGTTCCCTAGCAAGCCGTTCAATCATCCTGACTTGGAAATATATTACTGTTCCTTCACTGATACTGGGTCAAAAGCTTGGAATTCCCTCCCCAATGGCATTGTGGGTCAACAAGCAGTAGTTCAAGAAGGCAGCTCACCACTGCCTTCCCAAGGGCAACTAGGGATGGGTAATAAATGCTGGCCAGCCAGCAATGCCCATGAGTGAATAAAAGAAATAATGAGCCTATTTGATGGGTATTTATCAGAAATAAAGTGAAATTGTTTTTCCTCTTCTGTAGTCTGTCAATAAACTACAGGAAGTCAAAGTGTGTCTTATTTCAGTAATGTTTGTGTATCTTCTCTGCCATCAATAGGGCAGATTATACTCCACATGATAATCAGCCTAGACCATGCAGGCTGAGCGAGGAATTTAAACATTCCCATGGAGTTATGAATCTGAACACCACGTACAAACGAGATTTTAACATACTCCCAATCCAACCAGTAGCTCCAGCACGACCGTTAGAACAAATAAGCAACTCTACAGCAAAGATGGAAACAATCCCTACGTACAAAGGTATATCACGACTTTTATCTTTTGCATTTAGTAAAGATTTGAAACAGCAGCTTGGAAGTATACAGTACCTTTTGCTAAAGTGATTAGAAATCTGGGAGTGTGATCACACGCAATTTGACACTGGCCCTATGCAAACATGTTATTGCGAATGAACAAGGGTGAGGGAGATGAAGGCCTCCACCTGTGAGCTTGTCTAACAGGTTTGAGATTCTTGCTCAATGTGTCGATGAAGGTGGGGGCTGTAGAGAGGATGAGCAAACTGACCATAGCACCATGCTACAGTGAGCCATTCAAGTGGCGGAGAGGGGGGCGGGGGCGGGGGGGTGGAAGAAGAGAGAAGTGTAATTGCAGTTGGAGATAGTATAGTCAGCGGGAATACAAGCTGTTCTCTGGAGCTAGGATTGAGAATCCCAAAGCCTGTGTTGCCTGCCTCATGCCCAGGTTCAGGATACCTCATCTGGGCTGCAGAGGAACTTGAATTGGGAGTGGAAAGATCCAGTTGTTGTGGTCCATGTAGAGAGAAGACTGGGGGGAGGGGGTGGGGAGAGGGGGGGAAGAGGTGAAATGGGAGAGGAAGTGGAAAAAGTGAGAAATGGGGAAGGAGGAGAGGAATGAAGGGAATGGAAGAAAAGGGGGTGGAAGAAGAGAGGATGGTGGGGAGGAAGAGGTTCGAGGAGGTGGGGAAGAAAAGCAAGGGGGAGAGGAGGAATGTAGGGATGGGGGGGAAGAATGAGGGTGTAATGAAAGAAGAGGGAGGGATGAATGAGTGGACTTGCAGGAAGGGAAGGAAGAGGGGGTGAAGGTGGCAGTGGGTCTCTGGGTTAACGCACTGGCATTTCCGGTCTAATACTTTCTCAGGAGCAGCATCAGACTTTAGACTGGTGTAATTTTAAAAGGAAGCACATCCTTCTGGGTGACTAGTGTGGGAAATAGCTCACTCCAGTGCTGTCCAGGTCCCAAACTCCACCAGTTCAAAACAAAAGCCTTGCTGTGAATAAAATGGTTATCACCTACTTTCTGTAATTGGATGAAAGCAAGGGAGCGAGATGTTCCTGTTCCTATTTAATATGAAGCCTTGAAATTGATGTCTGGTTGCAGGATTATCCTCATTAGATTAGATTACATTAGTGTGGAAACAGGCCCTTCGGCCCAACAAGTCCACACCGACCCGCCAAAGCGCAACCCACCCATACCCCTACATTTACCCCTTACCTAACACTATGGGCAATTTAGCATGGCCAATTCACCTGACCTGCACATCTTTGGACTGTGGGAGGAAACCCACGCAGACACTGGGAGAATGTGCAAACTCCACACAGTCAGTCGCCTGAGGCGGGAGTTGAACCCGGGTGTCTGGCGCTGTGAGGCAGCAGTGCTAACCACTGTGCCACCGTGCTGCCCACAATAATAAAATATTAATAATTCTCTTTTTTTTTCAGATCATTTCAAACAGTGGGAACTTCCTAAAAGAGAAACTTCTAAACCAGAATATACATTCAAAGTACCGTCAGTCAAGTTCGCAAATAAAACCACATCTCACGATGACTATTCTTTTAAAGTGCCCATTCCCAAAGAGAGTGTTAGGCCTCCAAATTCTGCCAGGGTGTCAAATGTGCCCTTTGATGACATGACCAACTATCGGCAGCATTTTGTACCGTATACGTATGAGCCCCGGAAAAGGCATGAACACGAGCAATACAAACGAAATGATGAACCCTTTGATGATCTTACTACTCACAGGAGAGATTTCAAGGGGCAAACAGGAGAGCTTACGGTACCTATTCGACCTTCATGCATCAAACCTGACTCTGATCCGCAGTTTTGTGATTTGACTGAATTTCGTGACAAGTACCGAACTTGGGCAGTGGATCGACCAGCAATGCACAAGGCTGTGGAATTTGTGCCTCCTGGAGGCACGATTAATCTGAGCACCACTACTCACACAGACTACGTTGAACATAAAGTCCAACCTCTTGTTCCAGCCCGGCCTCTGCCCCAGAGGAGTAGGTTAAACATTTTGTTTGAAGGGCAGTCCACCATGAAGGCAGACTACAAACCTTGGGATTCTGTACGGGAGCCTATGATCAAGCCACGTCAAGAACTACAGAAAGCCACTGGCCAACTCGATGATATGACAACATTCAGGGCTCATTATGTACCTCACCCAATTAACCTGGTACATTCCTTCAAACCCCGAAACTCCTACAATCCCAACATAGTGCCACTGGATAATGGAACCACCTATCAATTTAGTTTCACACCAAAACCAGTTCAGCTCTGTCCTGCGTCATTCGCAGTACCCCCTGGTTATGAGTATGTGGAAACTGACCCTCAAGGTCATAAATTGTATTGCCCAGTGTCTGAAAAGGAGAATGTCCAGCCCAAATCACTAAACACCTCCACAGAATTGGTTCCAAATATTCATGGACATGAAAAACCTGCAAACGATTTGAAAACAGGTTTCCCAACGAATGGAATAGTTGCAGCCTGAAGAAAGCAAATATGGCCCCAACAACCCAAAAAATTATAGTCATTTTCTGGTGTTCTTTATCATGAATTACACATATATATCCTTTCTGCTTTACTTAGTGGAACTGATAAATAGGAAGAATGTTTTTTATGTTGATGGTTTCATTCCTGTACAAGTCTCAGCTAGTCGGCAATTCCTAAAGTTGGGAGACAAGTGGACTTTCCTTGCAATTAAACACAGCAAAACTCTGGGCCTAGCAAAAACTCCTAATCTGCATTTCCTTCCAGCTCCCTGTTTGAGAATGGAGTTTTTGACCTCTCCACAACTTGACTGGAATGTTCTATAATCAATGCAGTAAAATGAATTTTAAAATCAACTGCTTCCACTGACAATGCTGTAAACTTTATTCAGGCAATTCATGTTGAACATTTGTTCTGAAATTACAAAATGCAGTTCTATACCTTTTTTGCGGTATTACATCTGATTGCAATGTACGTTGTGAAGGCAGAGGATCGTGGATTTATTTAAAATTGTTGGATGTGGTCACCTAGGGGATGGGGGTTTTCCTGAGAATGAACAGTGCTGACACTAATCTTATCCAAGTCAATTTTGTGATCTTTACCAGTGTAAGATTGAGATGTCTAGTTTATTCAAAAAAACATTGTGAAGGTGCAAAACATCTATAACTGTATACTAATGTTCCTTGAAATGTTACATTCCACTACAGATGAAAACTAAGGGAATTTGGTCAGCAAAGAAATTAACATCATAATTTCACTTCAGAAATTATTTTTACTGAAGCAGATATAATCCTCCTGCTCAACCCGAATTTAAGAACCAGAAAGATCAATATTTTTGTATTTGGATCTTGTACTTTTTGAATATTGATAATTGATTTTAATATTTTGTAAAACTTGTCCATCTATTGCTGTCACAAAAAAATATAATTTTACATATGTCTCAACCCAAGTAACCAGTGAAGTTGATCAGTTGCTTAAAGCACCAATTGATTAGTTCCCTAAAACTATATTAAGTTATAAAGGCTGACATTCAAAAAAAACACTTACTTCAGTCATCTTATTTTAAAAGTGCAGATAAAGTTGCTATATTAAGACTAAGGTTTTTATGTTACACAACACTAAGTGAACCATAGCTAACACATCCCTAGCTATTTGATTTACTTTGTGTCCATCGTATACAGATATGAACTGACTGATTATGACATTCAGAAGAACGTTATAAAAGCTTGTATTAAGCATGATGTTTTAAAACCTTTTAACTCATTTGCATTCAGTGTAGCCCACTTTCTATACATTTGTAATAGATATTGTAGCTCCAATACCTGTAGTTATGCAGAACCTTAAGTGTAAGCTGTTTTGCTACACAAAATGTGTCCCCCATAATATTCTCAGGAATGTTTCTAAGTTTCCTATTATTGTTCATATTAAGACTAAAATTGTTTTAATGTGTACATTTTGTTGGATTTGTATTGTCTTTTTACAAATGGGTTGTTCTGCAATGTGACTCCCCCAGCATTTTTAAAATTTTAGCCTGAATTTTTAAGTGCATGATTGCATTGTCCTTTGTATTGTCTAGACCCTGACTTTGCTTTAGTTAATGGAGTTCAGTTTGTAGATGTGCTTGAGCAAAATAACAGAATTTTAAAAATATATACAGTGCTGCTACCAAATGTTTAACTTGGTTGTGAAGTCTGCTGTATCGGTGTTGTGAAATTTTAATACCATTCAATTTGTACATTTTTGGGTGGCTCTTGATAATTCTGTCAATCACATTCAAATAAATGCCAGGAGCGTGATTTTCTTAATTACCTATTACACAGCTGTCCCTCTACGAATGCACACTGGTCAATCTGATAAATCAGGACTTTACTGATGAATTTTATGATCTATCCTATCAATGCTAATTCATCTTTTCCTTTACACTGTATGGGCTAATCAGGTATCACAGTAATTCCTTTTAGAATTTTATACTGTTTTTCTAATTCGCAATACACCATTACTTGATGCCTGGTATTTCTAATCAAAGCAAACTTAATTAGGTATACAAATAAAGAGTAAAGGATTTTTTCCATCAAAAGTTCAGGGAGCTGTTTATATAAAAAAATTATATTAATCCCCCTCCATCTTGCATCTTGTCCCTAATCCACATGGTCTGTTTAGATTCCATTATAGTTCTTTAATAAAAAAGAATCTGAAATATCAATCCAAATTTTCTGATCAGCATTTTTGCAATCCACACTGATCACTCAGAAACCTATGTGCTTACCTGAATACTTCTAAAAAGATGTTAACTTCTGATGTATCATCCGGAAGCGCACACTCAGCACAATGATCCATGCTGAGACCTACAAAGATGATCAGCCTAAAAGATAACATATTATTTGGCAGGTAGTACCATTAAAGAAGTTTACGGATCAGTCTTTTACTGTAATTGAATGCATGAGTGGGTGCATATAGATTGAGGTTGATTTAGAAAGTGAGGTTAAGGGGATTACAGTGGGTTACGAGTTAAGTTGGAGAGGTATGTAAGTCGCTGGGACATAGTAAATTAGGAGTAGGAGAATAAGTGGATAGTCAAGTAGGGAAATTGATTAGGTTGGTTGTAGAAGGTAGTTACATTGGGGGGAAAGTTGGCTGATTAGGTCAAATCAGAAGGTGGTTGGGGCCAGGAGTGTACGGTTGTCAACTGTATTGTTACCGAGGTGTTAGACTGTTTTAATCGGTGTAACATTTCTCAATTGATATTCACGCCTCAGAAGTGGGTACTTTCTGGGCAACTCTCAAATCTATTTGCATGTTAAGACTTTTGCAGAAAGATGCAAATTCAATTGCACATCTGTCTGCCATGATCCAGAAATGTTAAACCATTATACTTTTTGTGTAGGCATTTGGCCCCATCCTCTGACCTGTTTCCATTTATTATTAAACATTACCCATCTTCTCAATTAGTGGAAATCAGAAGTTTACCATCTGGTTTAGTAGGTAGAAATGTAATTAGAAAACCCATTTGCAAAACAAACTTTACACAGGACTAATACCACATACCTTTAAACACTGCTAGATTAAAATAATGTGAAGTCTGCTTTTTCCTCTGTAAATTTTTTTTAAACCTTTTTTGAACATTGTTATTTAAAGCTTTTAGTGATTTCAATGCATCAATGACAAATTGATTTCATTTTTCTTGGACCAAAATATTTCTTTGCCAATAATTCAATATTTTCCTCCTTTGATATGGCCACAAAAGAAATTTTAAGAATTTGTATTTTTGATGCTATTTTTCCCTGAACACATCATTTCCTTTCTCCCTTTACCAATTTCTACAACCATTTTTTTTCTTCATTTATTCCCCCTTTTCACAGGACATACAACAAAATGTAATGACTATTTCCAAGCGTGAAAGAGCTTTTTCAATAAAAGTCTTTGGCGTATCCCTGCCTAATACAAGTCTCCTATATCCACCCCGCCCCCCCCCCCCCCCCCCCCCCCCCACCCCAAAGACTTACATGGCGAAGTCTAATGCAAACTTTTGTCCCATCCATTCCCAATGCAACTACTACCAGGGGCTTACATGATAACAGGCACCAGAATCTGCAATGCTCAATTCCTGGTGCATTGTAATCTTTATTCCAGTGTGTGGCAGCATTGTTCCACCAGTTAAAATACAGGCTATTGCCTTGTGATAATACCTAAAATTGGCAATCTGTCTTCAGGGAGGGAGGAATTTTCTGGAATGTCCCTTAACCCATTGCCATTAAACCTGGAAGAAGGCAAGTTGCAGTCACTTGGGAATGGAAACCAGTTTTTGTGAATGTATTGGAATTTGTGACTTGAAGAATGAGGTAACAGGAGAACTAGTGGCTGAGCTTCAACACTTTCATGTTGGTGTTTAAGTACTGATTTTACATAAATCAGAGAAAAGTGAAACACAATTAAATAAATATTGTACTTGAGTACAGCTGGTACAAAACAAATTACATACAGTGGCTTCTGGTAAGTAACATCAGACTTTATCCAGTAACACTGTTTAGAAAATGTATTACTGGGTCCTTGTCACAGACTAAAATGTAATGTACATTCGCAATTACTGTAGGAGTAGAAAATCAACTGATGAGTCTATGACTACACCCAGGCTGCACAGTTGGATAAGAAGCACAAAATGTTACTTTGATATTTAATTCATGTTTCCTCTGCCATTAGCTGAAGTAAAACACTACCAAATATTCCAATTGACCTCAAGTTAGTGAAATAAGCAAATTCTTCCCACAATATCAGGGAACATTTTCTACCACAGACTGTTTACTGATTTGCAGTGATCATCTGAGAGAAACATAATGTGTTTATCCTATGTACATAGCAACTAGTCCGCTGAATCAGTCATTAGAAGGAATGTAAGTGGAATTAATGGAAAGAAGGATTGGGAAAATCATTTTGGTTTTAATAGACCAGCCCTAACATATTAGGAATGCATCGCTTATTTCACACACCCCATTAGTTGGGAATGAAACTCTCTCGCAGTGCAGTGTAAGACAAATAAAAGAAAGAATATTCAATGGAAGTGCTATTAAAATGAAAAATTCAACTTCTTTTGCAAAAATAGCCAACAAAAAAAGCTTTGGTTACAAGAAATTTCCCCCAAAATAGTATTTTCTGGACAAGATAATATACAGTTAGAAGTATATTGCACTGTTCAACATAACTTTCTAATAAATAGATACAGAGCATATTTTACAAAGATCATATCTTAAACTATACATAAATTTCAAGATCTAAGTTGCTTAGATTTCAGACCCACCTTCGCTGAAAATGAGAACTGCTGTTCTATTCTGCATAAAGCTGTGGTAATAATTTTTCTTTAAATGTTAAATTACAATGTTGTAAATAGCCTGGTCAGCGTTTTTAGCCAGGTCATAATTATTAACCTACACTTGATCACATCAAGATGTCTTCTGGGACTAAAAGCCTATATATACCTATCTCACAATTACTGTTAAACAGCATGAGAATCCTATTCATTCATGTAAGCAGTATCTTAAGTTTTTTTAGCAATGCAAATATTATACAAAAAGAACAGCAAACTACACTGATGGAATCAGGAACCATATACATCCACCTTAACATGTTATTTGAACTACTTGATTGCGTATGTGGATGACATATTTCCAGAAGAGGGCTCTTGTGGTGCAGTGGTAGTGTCCTACCTTTATGCCAGGAGGCCTGGGTTCAAGTCCCATTTGCTCTGGAGGTGTGGAATAATGCCTCCGAATCAGTTGATTAGAAAAGATATATATTTCCAGAGACTGTGTGTGGCTCATGAAGACATGAATAAGCATGAACATAGCGTTAATGCAGTACAATGCCATTAACAAGACAATGCACTGTATCAAAAGATTGTTGGATGTAGCTGAAAACCCATTTTCCCCCCATTTAAAGTGAATTCTTTATCTGTGGGAAATGAAAGCAAGGCACTGGCTCCTCTGCACATTTTGGACTGGGAAACGGTATACGGCATGAGGAGATAGAAGCAAGATCAAGAATTTAAATGCCTGACGTGAATTGGATTTTTCTTTTCAAATGGTGAACTGTTGGTGTTCACAATCATTAATCAACTCTCTGACCGTGACCACAACACAAGGAATTAGCACATGTGTAGATTAACATGAGAAGCTAGTCTGTCACTCACTACTCTGCCACAGGTGGTGCTGAGGATTAAAGTACCAACTACCCTCAGCACCAACAATCAGTCAAATCAATTAATTATATGCAAGAATTTTCCACTTCAAATCTCATATCGCTGTTTGAAATCCTGCCATTGTATACCCTAGCAATGTCTATCTTTTCCAATTAAGTAAACTTCGATTTTTAACTTTGTTCATAGCAAATTCTATTGTTCAGCAATATTTTTATTCATAACAAAATATGTTAAATGTCTCTGATTAATTACTAGATTTCCTTAAAATTTAAATAATTAATTAAAATCTAACTTTAATTTTAAGCTTCTATCTTCATGCCACATTTACATCCCAAACTTTTTTTTTATTGTGGAACATTTTTACAAGTATTTAGTTTATATTCTTCTTTCCTGATTGGCCATGAGAGTTCTTAGCTTGGTTAAGAGTTTGGACAGCTGAATGATATTGCTGGACTCCATACTGAGAATTGACCACCATAACTGAATAGTTGAAAGGTGTAAATTGCTCATCACAGAGATTGTGAGATCTCTGAGATATATTCTTCAAGATCAGTGGCAAGTATTTTTGCTTCATTGTTGAATCCAAGCCCCAGAACAAAGTAATTATGTTGTTTCACAGCAGATTGTGATAACGAACCTGCAGCTGAAAAGAGCTCTGATTATTTTAATTCCACCATTGTCTCTGAACAGATCAGAGGATAGGAGGTTTCCCTAAAATTTGTATCTGATGTTACTGTTACTACATAACTGAATCATAGGACAATTTATACAACAGAGAGAGAGAGAAAGGCCATGTCAACCAAGATTAGGCATCGCTTTCTCTAGTTAATAGCAATACTAAAGTTCACGAGAAGGCACCATGTTTCCCCTTGTGATTGGGAAACAGTTGGTTGATTGGATGATTAGTTGGAGGAAGGACTTAGGGAATGGTTGGTAGTGGGACTATAATATATTGAGAAGGGGAAATGACTGGGACAAAATAGAGCTTTAAATAAATGAATTGTAATGTTCCTATTTTACAATCCATGTCAGAAACTCAATGATTGGCTATAACAGGTTCACAGAATTGCAATGGTATAGGATGAGACCATTCCACCTCTCATTACCTAGTGCCAATCTACTTCCTTTTCCCCATAAGCCTGCACACTATTTTTGTCCAAATAATCATTCAATTCCCTCTTGAATGCCTCATCAAACCCACCTCTACTACCTTTCCAGGCAGTACATATCATACCCTTAAGTTTTTTTTCCCTCTCACATCACCCTTGCTTCATTTGCACCTCACTTTAAATAGGTTAGCTATCAGGTTGACCCACAATCCGACATAAACGATCAAAAATGCTTGATAAAAGAGGGAGTGGGAGAGAGGTGGCAGAATGTTGGCGGGGATGTTTTGGAATTGGAGAGGAAGTCCTTGAGTGATTGCAATTGAAGAGGAAGAACTTTGTAATAAACCCCTGATGAATTGTGAGGAGTAAGGGGATAGGGTGACGTTTATTGTCCGAATATTGCTAACAGTGCCCAAAGACCTCAGAACACATTACTCCAAGAAGATGGATGTGAATAGACAGTACTAGCACTTGCATTAACTATTCATCCCATTTACCTTCCAGATATAATCACTGAATAATTACTCAGTGCTGATGCCTGCTTCTTATGCATTTAAATTGTTCCTGAATTCCCAGTCTGCGGACCTAATTTCAGTCAAAGAATCCCCTTCTTAATTCCAGGGCTATGTTTTGCCTGTGATTCTATACCATTCAAGTGGAACTGCGTTCAAGGTTCGGTAAATAATGCTCACTTGACTAGTTGGTTTTGATCTGAGACAGATGTTGAAAGAAATAAATAACAGGTTATTCTCCAATCCCTTTCTCTCAACAATACTGCAGATATTGTTTTCCCTTACAGTTGCAAGGGGTAAATTCCAACACCAATTGTCGTGTTGAAGTACATTTGCTTCTGTTTCCCCTTCGGGGACACAGCACTGTGCCTGCTGCTGGGAATCTGTCATAAAGTTGGATTTGTTGCAATATTCCACAAAAGGTCTGAGCAGAAATTCCCTCAAAATAAGTCAAAGTACAATATATTTACAGTTTCTTTGGGGCTTTGAACAAAGATAGTCAGTCTCATTCTAGAACTAGCCCTTCACAATCACTGTCATCCAGCATCACGTCAGTGCTATAAATAGCACTCGTCAAAACAACTGATGGATTCATCCAAAGTACAATAAGTAATGAAGGGGCAGACAGTGTGTCTAAACATATTGTAATTGCTCTACTACACCCAGAATGGCAGCTGTCAGATTCTTTCCTATTCAGATGCAGATTCTCTCTTCAAGCAGCCACAGAAATATTTGCCCCTCCAGAAGAAAACACAGGGAGCTGTAGAAATTTGAAAACAAAGCAACCACTTTAAGTGAGTTTCTCCCCCATCCCCACCCTTCATCCTTTCAACGTGAGGGGATAAATTATAGAATTATAATCTTCAGATGTCCCTGCAAGATTCACAACAGCGTAGTTTGTACTGGGACAGGAGGCACAGTTTTAGTCGCTTTACCATTTCACAGTATCTGGTTGTGTCTCTGCATTCCGCTGTGGGTGAGCAAAAACAAAACAATTAGACAATAATAAGTTTGCTAAAAATGCCAACAAATTTGTTATTATTACACAAGGGCATTGATCATTCACAAAAAGAGTTCATTCAATGTGAAACAAAGTTGATCAAATACCAGGATGATTGTCATTCTTTTAACTTTGTGGAATGATTGGTGAAATCAAGCGTGAATATATTAAAGGGAATTTATCTATTGTGGTTGTGCTCAGTGGGAGTGAGGATTGGAAGCAGGATTGTCTTCCCACTGGGAGAAGTTAGCTACAGATTATCCTATTGTCTGCAATTGTGCATACATTTTATTTGTAGTGGATTTTAACTCTGCTTTCTCTCAACAGATTTTATCAGACCTGCTGAGTTTCTCCAGCACTTTCTGTTTTAATATGTTTCAGATCTCCAACATCCACATTTACTTGTTTTATTTTACATTTATAGAGGATAGTGATGCACTGAAGACATTGTATGGCAAAGTAATGTAGATTATTCTGAAGCTTTCAAGGCAGATCTAAGATCCTTCCATTGAAGAAATAGGATGAAAAGAGACAAGGCTCGTGTCCTCAAAATGCCTGGAGTAGGCATGCTGTTTTGGTAATTAACTTTAAACTCCTAATTTTGCACTAAAACGTTACTTAAAATCAATCTTTCCCTCAAGAGATTCATTAAGTTTCATAACATACATGTTCTTTGCAAGCAACAGCCAAGATCATTTCTACCATTTTGAACTTTATGTTAGAATTTCTATCTGCCTGTTAATTTCAGTGATTCAAGTAAAGTAGCAACAGATTTAAGTAAATCTCAGAGTGCAGACTCCTGTCAATCATTAACTTTCAACAGTCATTTTTTAGAAATTCTGGAGACAGGAATAACTGTTGCTTCTTATCAGACACTAATGAATTTGACCAATAAAACTTTATCTTCTTTGTAGTTGCTGTTGGTCTATTACAGAGTCCCCACTGACACATCTCTAATATGCTGCACAGAACTCTGTGTTCTTGTGGCCTTGAACCTTTTACAGGGATGAAATTTGAGATCCTTCTGGGTCAGAAATTGAGGTGAGTGGGTCCAAAGCAACGGTATTAACTGCTGTTCCAGGCTTTTGGTTTTGTTTATTCTGCAGAATGTGGCCATTGATGATTAGACATCATTTATTGCCCATGACTTAATTGTCCTGAAGAAGATGGAGGTGAGCTGTCTTTTGAACTGCTGTAGTCCGCATGATGTAATACAGCCATAATGCTATTGTGCAAATTTTGATTCAGCGACAGTGAAGGAACAGTGATATATTTTCAAGTCAGGATGGTGTGTAGCTTGGAGAGGGACCTGCAGTTGTTGGCGTTCCCATGCATCTGCTGCTTACGTTTTTCGAGTTGGCAGTAGTTGCTAGATTAGAAGATGCTGCCGAAGAGGCCTGGTGAGTTGGTGCAGTGCATTTTGTATAGAGTGCTAACTTCTGTCATTGTGGATTGATGGTTCTTCCAACACTATTCCTACCACCATGTTCATCACGGTGGGTGATCTCACGATCTTGCCAAATTCACTATGCAGGCAAATACAGATGGTTAACAGACACATTAAGAGCTCATCAATAGGTCATGTTGCAGCTTTTGAAGGTGGCATCTTGGGCAGATCTGAATGGACTCTTCCCTAAAACTTTCCCTCCTGGGGAAAGCTTCAAATTGCAACCAGAGCCTTTCATGAACAGGAGGCATGATTGCTTTTCATGGTTTACTAACATGGTTAGTAAATAATTGCTGTGCACTAATATTCTACCATTTTATGTCAGTTTTCACTTTTATGCTACTGACAAACATCAGATTAAATACGTCTTTTTCTTACATTTTAGTTTGCTGTTAAGTTGGAACTTACATTTTTCACATGGGACAATGTTACACCTCTGCCAGTTCACTGGCCTCTGCTTCCAAGAACAGAATTGTTCTCTCACTTGTTGGCCTGTCTGCAGATGTACACACTCCACTCTTCTGGACTGAAAACCATAATTCCCACAGGAAGAGGTGCACGATGTCCAGGAACTAGTGCGCCATTGGACAGTACAAAGATCTGACGTACAGTTCCGTCTGCTGTGTGGCCTAAAAGCAAAGTGTGCTCATGAGAACATTATGATATAAGCAGAGCATATTTTCAGTTCAGTTCTGGGCTTTGCCACATCTCGTATATTAGGTCCTGCATCTTCAGACTCAGCACAGTTGCTAATTAATACAGTCAGTTCTGCTATAATGTGGAAGTTCCATTCTTTGGCAATCCCACATGTTATAAGAAAATTGCACAATAGCAGCACCATTTAAACTAAAAGGGGTCGGAATTGTGTTGTAACCAAAACATGCCTTAAAACGTTGCACTTTAGAATCAGTGTCCCCAACTCATCAATCGTGTTATAGTGAATTTTTGTTAACAAAATGCACGTTATAGCAGAACAATCCTTTACAAAGTTAGGCACAACCTTTTTTGTGAAATTTTGGGAACTCAGGAAACTCTAATTTACTTCCCATGGGACTTTTCAATCAACAAGATGGCTACTTCTTCCCCTGGTTATCTGACAGGACTTGAACTCAGGCTGAAAAGCCACTACCCAAACTACTGTCCCAAGTTACAAATCACACAACACCAGGTTATAGTCCAACAGGTTTAATTGGAAGCACACTAGCTTTCGGAGCACCGCTCCTTCATCAGGTGGTTGTCCCACCATCTCTTCCAAAGCATTATTTGAGTCCCAACTGACATATTAACTCTTTCTTACAGTTATGAATTGATCCCCTATGAATTGAAACAAAAAATGCAGGAAATGCAGAGTTGCATTTACTTTTCTGAAAAGATTCCATCGCCTTGTGTGAACTTGTACATGTGGTTTCAGGGTGTGACCAGAAGTGACCACAATGTGGGACCACAGACTAATGTGAACCAATGGTGATGCCCAACAACATAGAGTCTACATTCCAGGTCTGGGGCATAATTTCAACCCAACTAGAGATTCAATGTCGATAGATACTCCCTTGTTAAACTTTCAAGTTTCTTGAAGGGGAGGAGCCTTAAGTTGAGAAAAATATAGAAAACTCTGTCTGAGAGACTGACAGAGAAGACTTTTTTCTTTAAAAAGTGATAAACCTAATACTTTTTTTACATGAGGAAACAGCATAATAGCAAATAACAATGCTTCCAATGATAGGGTGCTGTAAATAATCTGATACCCGAGTAATTATGATAAACATTTGCTGCTTGTGCAATTGCAGCTTAGAATCTGTTTAAACATTAATCGGTAGAATTTGGAGTTTAGGCTGATTTTTTGTTTTAAAAATCACATCGGTCCCATTATATTTCAGATCTGTCAGATAACAATAAAATATGCATCACGTGGATGGTTTGTGGTGTCATTACTGAATGTTACACTACATTTTGATGTCAATTGCATTATCTTGTATTGTCACAAGGGTCTCATTACAAGTTGAGAATAAGGTACCTGGTATTACTGCTGCATTGCTGGGAGGGTAACTTGGTTCCATTCTGTGACTGACAGAAGACATGACGACGTTGGATTCCCAGCCTCAGTCCCACACAATGGTTAGTGCACTATTCAAGGGAACATTTTAAGCCAGAGTTTAATCTAATGATTTGCATCACTTAAACCTTTATTGTATTTAACAAGAAAAAAGTGAGATAATTCTCAAAAAGTCCATACTTTCCATTATTAGTTGAGTATCTTTTGCAGTTTAGTATGAAAATAATTTTAGTGGGAAGGGGAAATGGAGGGCATAACCTTTAATTCATCCAAATAAGCAGTACCTCTTAAGAGTGCAGTATTCCCTTCGTAACACATTATGAGGGTCAGCACTGATTTCATACATTTTGGGAGGAAGAATATGGTCACATATTTGCAAATAAGAATGGTAAAGGTAGAGGAACAAAGTGATCTGGAAGCACATATACTCAAATCACTAAAGGTAGTAAACTTTGGGAATGTTTCCAGCTTCAGTAATTCTAATTACTGCTGAAGACCCTGGGAAGTATCTTTAACTATGGAGCTATATAATCAGATGTCAGCTGCATTAGTGAGGGATGAGCAGTAGATTCCCCACGAGGTTCACATGCTGGAGCTTGGTCAAGCTTCAACATTACATTCTGAAAGGTTTCTTCAAGGACCCACGTGGAGCTGGAGTTCTCTGAGCCAGTTAGTGAAAGTGGAAATGATAGCTGTAACTCTTTACATCTACCAGGCATCTGTCCCTATTGCTTGACTTGGCATCCACTCCCAATCCTATTTTCTACAAACCCTCTCTTTGATCTCCCTTCCCCCCAAATCTGACTACCCAGGATGCTGGCCCACTCAGCTCCCACTCCTCAAAGTCCTACAGCCCACTTCTCACTGTCTCGCTGGTCTGTTTCCCCACCCCCACCCAACCTGGAACACCACCTCTTCTGCCTAAATCTCCCCAGCCCACAATTCTCAGGACCTCAGTAAGGCCAGCACTTGACAGTACCCTCACCCCACCCAAGCTCTCCTCAGCATCCAACCAACCACTTGCTCCACTCTCCAGCCAGGTTCCCCCCTCCTCCTGATGTCCCAGGTTCCTCTTCTTTCAGTCCTCCTCACTTTCCATCTATGCATGATCCCACTCAAAGTATAATCTGGTCACCAGAAGTATTTATGCGACTGAAACTTTATCATGTTAATCGCAATAGAGACCAGCCTTCACTGTACGTTTCGGACCAAGAGCTCCCTGGATAATGGAGAATATTACAGATGTAATAGACAATTTCATGACACTTACATCATCTATTTCAACAGACATGAAGCTAAATAATACGAGTATTGTGTTTAGCAAATGTTTAAAGATTTGACTGACATGACACAATTTTCAGAAGCTAGGTTTATCAGTAGAAGTCAAAGAACTGTCTGGTTTTATTAACATTCAGTGAGTGGTGGTGGGGGTGGGGACTTAATGTTATGTTTGATTGAACATCTTGTGCAGATGATATTAGAACGTAGGTGAAATCCAGGCTCTATATTTTACACATTAACTTTAATACATAAACACCCAACATCATTCCTAGAATGACCTGTGGACCTGGAAAGCTGCTTGTGGAAGAAGCAGATGCAGCAAATGTGATAGAAGTTAATTAAAGTCATGTGCTTTACTGGGAGCATTTTACTCGATTCATTTCCTTGTAGTTTCAGGTTGTCAACGTTCTGGCTTCTTGGTAACACACACAGAGTAAGTTTGATGAGTTTTATGCCCCATCCTTAATCCAGCACAGGAAATGAAGATAACGGATTGAAAAACAATTCCATCTTCATTGAAACCACCTTCACTACTTTGTTCAAATGAAAATAACTCACTGCTGTGGCCAGACTGCCGTCATGAATAACACTGTCGCAGCTATTGAGGCAAAGTTTTGGATCTTGCTGAGCTCAATGCAGGGAGTGGGATTTCAGGATCTTGTGTGTGTGTGTATGCATGAGAGAGAGAGAGAAAGAGAAAGAGTGTGTCCAGGATTCAATCTCACACTGAACAACTCCAGTTTGGTATAATAGAACATACAACATAGAACAGTACAGGCCCTTCGGCCCTCGATGTTGTGCCAGCCTTTTATCCTACTCCTATATTTTGGGGAGTTAATATTTCCTGATGTTTTGTAGCTCACTGAATGGAGGCCACAGCTATCTTGATCATTACCTGTTGAATCCTGGAGACACACTCCATAAAGGAATTAATAACGTGCTGTTGAATCAGAGCCGGCCATGGAATGTTTCTACTGTGCAATTATGTGATTTGGAAACACCAGGGGAATAATACCAGCATTCAAACTAGCAATTTAAAACACTAGGCTCACCTGCAAGTGGGTAATAGTTCATTTCATTTCAGTCACAACTGCATGAAATGATTAAATTCAAATTGACTTTTACATACGACAATGATTAAATCAATGCAGGTGGCAAAACAGAAAGAGGCATGGATTCTGGCTTAGATTTAAATTGGTATTAGGATACCGTACATAAATGTTCACAGAAATGCCGGAGGATCTTTTGTAATGTTAATATAAAAATAGATGTGAAGCAGCTGGCATCACAGGAGCTCCCACTGTTCAGGCAAACAAGAAACTAGATTTTACTGGTAGCCCCTGATTAGATTCCTGATTGTTGGCCTAATGTTACAAACTACAGGCAAAAATAATCATATTCCCCATTATAGCATTTTGATTTTTTTTTCTCTTTTACAAGTGAAAAATCAAACTAAGTGAGTATAAGTCCTTAAAATGTCTCTGTCTCACTTCATTTACTTAACAGCGTAAATTATTTATTTCCTTCCCTGATCATGAATATTTTGAACCCTTGAGTGAATCGTATGATGGTTAGAGCACAGGGAGGAGGACAATTATGGTCAAAAACATAAGAAGAAAGAATATTATGGCCGATTTAAAGTGAAACTCAGTAAACCATTCATGCATGCATTCCATTAACACATTTAATACTAAAGAGTTAATTATAGGTCCATAGTTTAGTGTCAGCTGTAACTATCATCAAATGTATCTGTTATTTGCTTTCCAAAAGCTTTGACACATCAATGATCTGAAGTCAAACATAATCATTGCCCGAAGTTAAATTCCTTAATCTCAGGAGCTCCAGCTTCTGATAGCTTAAGTAAGTAAATAACGTTTCCTAATTTAATACTGCTGTCTGCAGAATGATGCTGTTTAAATGTGGGTGAGTTTCAGATGTAATAATTAGCCATTTCTCCTTCAATAGTTTGCAATCTAACTAAGGTGCTCAAAATAGCCCCCATTTTTAGTAATTTTACTTTTCAATTGTGTTTCTTTTACTACAATGAATTGTTTAAATCTGTTCAACTCAGATATACTGGATTGGACTTTCACTTTATAACTGCACAGACTCAAGTTCAACAGTTAAAAAGCAGATCATTTTTTAAAAACTTTACGACAAAGATTGGCCCTGTAAAACTACTTGTCATTTGAAGCCAGGATGTTCAAATGCCAGGTTACTTAACTGGACTTCTAATCCTTCGATATGTTTAGAGAGATTGAAAACATTAAATGCTAATTGCTAAAAGACAAATACATAGCCAGAACTAATAAATGTGGGTTTTAACAGCACAGCTCAATTATCTATATATCACAGCTATTAATCAAATAAACTAGCTCCAGGTCAGTGGAAACATTAAGGAAACTTCCTGCACCTTCCCACAAAAACATTTCAACATCTAATATTTAGTTATCCTTCAGTAACCTGGTCAGTACCAGTAAGATCTAATTTCCTTGTTGGTTTGTACAGTGGGAGTTCGGATTATGCCAGCCATCCTGCATGTATTTTTAAATTAACATAAAAGACCCTTGTGCATGTCTGTGAACATTTTTGTCCAGTTATCCTAATACCAATTCAGCTATAACACAAGGAATGTTCCCGTATCTTCCTTGAGTGATAAGTTTTAACATAGCTCACTAGAAATATTTACTACAAATAGATGTAATGTTTGAACCCTTGCTGATTTTTCGTTAGTTTTATTTTATTCTTTGGAGCTATGAACTGAGAACTGTGAGCTGAAAATCCCCTTGGACTGTGGGTAGCAATTGTGACAAAAAAAAGCAAGCAAGCTATTGTTTGTCAGTGAGGCCTGGTCCGGAAGTTAATTGCAGGTTAGTTCTTGATCAAAAGGTTCTACAAACGCTTTGACACTGGGTAAGAGCAGTATGTTTAAACAGATAGTAGATGTTGGTGATTAATAAGGTCAATACATGGGATTGGCTCCAGCATATCTGGGAAAGACCTTATGTTCCAGTAGGTGTTTAATGATAACTGCGACCTATGGGGAGACAATCAGCCTGACAGGGAAAGGCCAGAATGTGATCTCGATGTTGGATTCTGCTTTCTGTGAGGAGGAGTTTGGCTGTTGAAATGACAGCATGAAGATTTTGAAAGCTCCCTGCCATTATCAGCTATTGGAAGTTTAGAGAATAGAAACTATGTTGTAAGTATTATTAACTTCCCTTGACTGAGCTGAAAAGATGGACCTGATCAACATCGTCAGAACAATGCATCATAAAAAATCACCTTAATAATTTAGCCAGTTCTGTTATTTTATTTATCCCTTAATTGTGTTTGTTTATCTGTCTGCCATTTGTGTGAATGGAGCTGGAAACAAAGGTTATTGGGTTTAAATATAGACATCAAATAGATCAAATTTATTTAAATTTGCTTTGCTAAAGTTACTATATTGTGAATAAATTATTAAAATCTTTGATTAAACTACAAACCAGTGTTGACAATTGATTATTCGTGGAGTCAGGGGTTTGTTAATCCAAAAAGAGGAAAATCAGGAGGGCAAAAAGGGGACATGAGATAGCTTTGGCAAATAGAATTAAGGAGAATCAAAAATACATTAAGGACAAAAGGGTAACCAGGGAGAGAATAGGGCCCATCAAAGATCAGCAAGGCGGCCTTTGTGTGGAGGCGCAGAAAACAGGGAGGGTGGGGGGGGGGATCTAAACAAGTACTTTGCATCAGTATTTACTGTGGAAAAGGATATGGAAGATATAGAATATAGAATGTAGGGAAGTAGATGGTGACACCTTGCAAAATGTCCATATTACAGAGGAGGAAGTGCTGGATGTCTTGAAACACAAATGGTAGATAAATTCCCAGGACTTGATCAGGTGTACCCTAGAACTCTGTTGGAAGCTAGAGAAATGATTGCTGAACCTCTTGCTGAAATATTTGTATCATTGATAGTCACAGGTGAAGTGCCAGAAGACTGGAGGTTGGCTAGCGTGGTGCCACTGTTTAAGAAGGGTGGTAAGGACAAGACAGGGAACTGCCCCAGCTACGCCTGCCTCTTCGTAGGATATGTGGAACAGTCCATCTTCCGCAACTACACTGGCCCCACCCCCCACCTTTTCCTCCGCTACATCGATGACTGTATCGGCGCCGCCCCGTGCTCCCACGAGGAGGTTGAACAGTTCATCCACTTCACCAACACCTTCCATCCCGACCTCAAATTCACCTGGACAGTCTCAGATTCCTCCCTCCCCTTCCTCGACCTTTCTATTTCTATCTCAGGCGACCGAATCAACACGGACATCTACTACAAACCGACCGACTCCCACAGCTACCTAGACTACACCTCCTTCCACCCTGCCCCCTGCAAAAATGCCTTCCCATTCTCCCAATTCCTTCGTCTCCGCTGCATCTGCTCCCAGGAGGACCAGTTCCAAAAACATACAACCCAGATGGCCTCCTTCTTCAAGGACCGCAATTTCCCCCCCGACGTGGTTGACAATGCCCTCCACCGCATCTCTTCCACTTCCCGCTCCTCCGCCCTTGAGCCCCACCCCTCCAACCGCCACCAGGACAGAACCCCACTGGTCCTCACCTACCACCCCACCAATCTCCATGTACAGCGCATCATCCGCCGTCATTTCTGCCACCTCCAAACAGACGCCACCACCAAGGATATATTTCCCTCCCCTCCCCTATCAGCATTCCGTAAAGACCACTCCCTCATGACTCCTTCGTCAGATCCACATCCCCCAGCAACCCAACCTCCACTCCCGGCACCTTCCCCTGCAACCGCAGGAGGTGCAAGACTTGCGCCCACACCTCCACCCTCACCTCCCTCCAAGGCCCCAAAGGAAACTTCCATACCCGCCACAAATTCACCTGCACCTCCACACACATCATCTATTGCATCCTCTGCACCCGATGTGGCCTCCTCTATATTGGGGAGACAGGCCGCCTACTTGCGGAGCGTTTCAGAGAACACCTCTGGGACACCCGGACCAACCAACCCAACCACCCTGTGGCTCAACACTTCAACTCCCCCTCCCACTCCACCAAGGATATGCAGGTCTTTGGACTCCTCCATCGCCAGACCACAACAACACGACGGTTGGAGGAAGAGCGCCTCATCTTCCGTCTAGGAACCCTCCAACCACAAGGGATGAACTCGGATTTCACCAGTTTCCTCATTTCCCCTCCCCCCACCTTGTCTCAGTCAAATCCATCGAACTCAGCACCGCCTTCCTAACCTGCAATCTTCTTCCTGACTTCTCCGCCCCCACCCCAGTCTGACCTATCACCCTCACCTTGATCTCTTTCCACCTATCGCATTTCCGACACCCCTCCCCCAAGTCCCTCCTCCCTACCTTTTATCTTAGCCTGCTGGACACACTTTCCTCATTCCTGAAGAAGGGCTTATGCCCGAAACGTCGATTCTCCTGTTCCCTGGATGCTGCCTGACCTGCTGCGCTTTTCCAGCAACACATTTTCAGCTCTGATCTCCAGTATCTGCAGACCTCACTTTCTCCTCAGGGAACTATAGACCAATGAGCCTTTTCTTGGTGGTGGGCAAGTTGTTGGAGGGAATCCTGAGGGACAGTATGTACATGTATTTGGAAAGGCAAGGACTGATTAGGGATAGTCAATATGGCTTTGTGCGTGGGAAATCATGTCTCACAAACTTGATTGAGTTTTTTGAAGAAGTAACAAAGAGGATTGATGAGGGCAGAGTGGTAGATGTGATCTATATGGACTTCAGTAAGGTGTTTGACAAGGTTCCTCATGGGAGACTGAATGGCAAGGTTAGATCTCATGGAATACAAGGAGAACTAGCCATTTGGATACAGAACTGGCTCAAAGGTAGAAGACAGAGGGTGGTGGTGGAGAGTTGTTTTTCAGATTGTGGAGTGCCACAAAGATTGGTGCTGGGTCTACCTCGTTTTGTCATTTACATAAATGATTTGGATGCAAGCATAAGAGGTACAGTTAGTAAGTTTGCAAATGACACCAAAATTGGAGGTATAGTGGACAGTGAAGAGGGTTACCTCAAATTACAACAGGATCTTGATAAGATGGGCCAATGGGCTGAGAAGTGGCAGATGGAGTTTAATTCAGATAAATGCGAGGTGCTGCATTTTGGAAAAGCAAATCTTTATACATTTAATGGTAAAGTTATAGGGAGTATTGCTGAACAAAGAGACCTTGGAGTGCAGGTTCATAGCTCCTTGAAAGTGGAGTCAGAGGTAGATAGGATAGTGAAGAAGGCATTTGGTTTGCTTTCTTTTATTGGTCAGACTATTGAGTACAGGAGTTGAGAGGTCATGTTGCGGCTGTACAGGACATTGATTAGGCTACAGTTGGAACATTGCGTGCGATTCTAGTCTCCCTCCTATTGGAAAGATGTTGTGAAACTTGAAAGGGTTCAGAAAAGATTTGCCTGGATGTTGCCAGATTTGAGCTACAGAGAGTGACTGGACAGGCTGGGGCTGTTTTCCCTGGAGTGTCGGAGGCTGAGGGGTGACCTTATAGAGGTTTACAAAATTATGAGGAGCATGGATAGGGTAAATAGACAAAGTCTTTTCCCTGGGGTTGGGGAGTCCAGAACTAGAGGGCATAGGTTTAGGGTGAGAGGGGAAAGATATAAAAGGGACCTAAAGAGCAACTTGTTCACACAGACGGTGGTACGTGAATGGAATGAGCTGCCAGAGGAAGTGGTGGAAGCTGGTACAATTGCAACATTTAAGAGGCATTTGGATGGGTATATGAATAGGAAGGGTTTGGAGGGTTATGGGACGGATGCTGGAAGGTGGGACTAGATTGGGTTGGGATATCTGGTCGGCATGGACGGGTTGGACTGAAGGGTCTGTTTCCATGCTGTACATCTATGACTCTACAACTGTCTGATTGGGAACTTTTGGGATGAATTTTGAGGGTCTTTGACAATATTAATTTTATAATGTTGTGAATATAAAGGTGGAAAGGGTGATTTGGTTAGTCTGTGTGTCTTGTTTTATTACAGTAAAAATCTCAAAATTACTTGAGCATGCTGGCAGATTTGTGCTGCAAGTTTGGTGAGGACCTATGAGCAATGGGGATGCCCTGATCCCAAAAGATTATTCCTTTAAAATGATTTGCTGAAAGAGGACAGAAGAGTGAGCTTTCTGGAGGGAAGAGAATCAGTAAAACCATCACAGAACCGAAGAATGAACTAACCTCAGGCTGAGAAGTATTGCAAATGGGATAAACGGGGTGCCAAATGCATACCCTCTCACTGGCAAAACATTTGCTGCTTTAATTGTGGGCCCCTGGACCTCTCAACTTTGGGTCTGCTCCAATGCAACGGTAGTGAGCAAACAAACTAAAAATCTTGTTCAATGACTCATAATATAGCACATATGCATTTCAGCTTGTAGAATACCATTTAGCAACAAATATAAAATTAATGAATCATGCACTATTTTCAATAGATTGCAGGTATCACTATTAGCATTAAGTTTCACAGCTAGTACAAACCTGTCCCCAGTTTGAAGTGAACCACTCTGAACAAGGTTGCTTGTTACAGGTCTGGGAATCTGCTGGTTTCTTTCCTGACTGAGCACAGAATCCAGGTGAGAGATCGACAAGTATTCCAGCTGCTGTGACCTTCTGACAACTGACCAGGCGCCTCCGTGTTCCTCCTCCGCAATGCTGGGTACATGGGGACCAGCTACTCACAATCCACCTAGCAAAATCCCATTACAAAAAATCAAACACTTTTTAACTAATCCAAGTTATGTCCTACCACACAATCCTGGTTTAGTTCTAAATAAAAGCAAAATTCTGTGGATGCTGAAAATCTGAAGTAGCAATAGGAAATACAGGAGGTTTGGCAACATCTGTGGAGAGAGAAACAAAAATTACTCTTTTATTCTCTTTCTACAGATGCTGTCAGGCCTGCTGAGTTTCTCCAGCATTTTCTCTTTCTAATTCTGTTAATTCTGTCATCTTCTTAACATTCCCATTTTCCCTTATAACATATTTCTCTGATCACAATTGCTGTCAGCTAGGAGACAGTCCCAAACTCCCTCTCTGTTTGTGTGCATTCCAGTTTCAGTAAATTTCAGTTTAACAGCTTAATGTTAGTTTCCATTCTGAATTCAATTGCCTTGCCAAATGTAACAACTTATCAAGAAGACCAGATGAAAATGTTCACATTGATCCAACTGAGTCAAACACTCTGAAGTAAAGTTACACTTGCACTCGAACATATAACCTCACATTAATGAGCTAAAGTTTTCTGCATTGCTTTTTCACCTGAAATTTCCTCCCTTCTTCTTGAAGGTACTAAGCCAGCTGGGGTGCCTGGGTAAGTTGCAGCAAGTTAGTTTGCATTTACACAGATGTGCTTCTTTTTAATGATCTGGTGAAGTACTTGATTACACTCGATCTAGGATGTAAAATTTTCATTTTCAAAGACTAAGCCTTGAATTTGAGATATGTACATGTAAGAGGTATCACATTTGACATTAAGTTCCCTGAAGATTCCTAGACATACGAGGGTTTATTTTAGATTAGATTCTCTACAGTGTGGAAACAGGCCCTTTGGCCCAAACAGTCCACACCGACCCTCCGAAGAGTAACCCACCCAGACCCATTTCCCTCTGACTAATGCACCTAACACTATGGGCAATTTAGCATGGCCAATTCACCTGACATGCACATCGTTCGGACTGTGGGAGGAAACCGGAGCAACCGGAGGAAACCCACGCAGACACGGGGAGAATGTGCAAACTCCACATAGGCAGTCACCCGAGGCTGGAATCGAACCTGGGACCCTAGTGCTGTGAGGCAGCAGTGCTAACCACTGAGCCCCCGTTCAGTATGGAAGTGCACCTCACCATCAAAATAACAGCAAGCCAAGGGAAGGACAAACTCTTGGAACAAACACAGAGATCAAAGGCAATAAAGATAGTCAAATATTAGGCATGGTATTAGCATTTAACCTAAACTATTCAATACAGATTTTTCTTTGGTGCCTTCTCCAATTATTTCCAAATCCTGGATCTTTGTACTTATTCTATGCAATCTAATTTAATTTTCTGCAGTGAATAGACAGTTTACAGTCTGAGGTTTCCTTCCCCTCCTCCCAAGTGAAACACATGGAAACCTCGGCCCTGCAAGCGGATTTTGGTCTTGATCATTACTGCAATCTCCCATCCTCTAAGTTACACAATTCAAGTTGAGAGAAAGAGAGAGATAGAGAGATACAGTTCTGTTTGATTTGAAGGGTATTTCTTTGGCACCATTTTTAAACCAAAATGTGAAGGGCAATTCCATAAGATGACTATTAGACCATGAGAATTCAGAACAGGAGTAGGCTAGTTGACCCCTCAAGTGTGCTCTGCCATTCAATAGGATCATGGCACTCGTCATATCTATTTTCCTGCCTTTTCCCTATGAAGCTCGATTCCCATATTGATGAAGAAGCATTCCATCTCAGTCTTAAACATACACAAGGACTCTGCCCTCATTGCTCTGTGGCACAGAGTTCCAAAACCACTCAAACCTCAGAGAAGGGATTCCTCTTTATCTCATTCTTAAATTAGTGCTTGTTATTTCTGAAACTATTCCCTTTTGGTCCCACAGTCTCTCAGGGTTTACCCTGTTGAGCCGCTTAAGAATCCAGCATGTTTCAATATGATCACCTCTCATTCTTCTAAATTCCAAAAGGTAGAGTCCCAACCCATTTGACCTCCATACCAGGAAGATTAAGACAATCCCTCAAACAGAGATCATCCCAGTGAACTTCCAATGAAAGAGGGCCAAAACTGCTCACAGTATTCCAGATGTGGTCTCACCAGCACCTTAAACGGGTGCAGAAAGATTTCCATACCCAGATTCCCAACCCCCTTCAAAAAAGGATCAACATTCCATTGCCTGCTGCACCTGTGCACAAGCTTTGTGTTTCATTCACAAGTCCCTTTGTGCTGCAGCTTTCTGCAGATTTTCTTCATTTAAATAATGTGATTTTTTGTTCGCTCTTCCAAAGTGAACAATTTCACACTACACACAATTTGACAACTTTTTGCCCACTTACTTAACCAATCAATATTTCTCTGTAAACTGTCTGTATCACTCCAGCAACTTGCCTTTCCATCCATTTTTATATCACCCGAAATGTAGTTATAGTTACAGTACATTTACTTCCTTCCTCCATTACTGAGTAATGTGTCAACAGAATCTGGATAGGTAACCCACTTGAGTCAGCTAACTAGGAGCCCAATTTTTAAAAATCTAATTATAAATAATTTTATTGCTTCAATTGTTATCAATTAGTGAAGATATTAGCTTTATTAAAATGTTGTTGAAACTTCCTGACACCAGAGCGCACTGTGATGTAATATAATATAAATGAAAAATATATTAATACAGAAGACTTAGCATATTTAAAATAGACAAACTTAGAACTTTCTACAAAACATGATTTGTCTGCTGGTTTAACTGCCTAAATCTCAGGAATCAGGGTTGGCCTTGTAACATTCTGTAAAGAAAGCTTATTAGTTTATTATTACAACTGTAAATATAAAGATGTGGTTCGCAACTTCATCCTGAATTGATAACTCGGGCAATCCTCCTCAGAATCTGCAGTAGGAATTAAGCTCACTCTTGCAGACTCTTAAGCCCTGGTAATAATTCAGATCTTTGGTTTGTTCCAATAAAGCATGATATTTTCAGGCTGGATTTTCACTATAGAAGCAGAAAGCCCAAGTCAAGAAATCTAATGCAGCAGATCCATCTCCATGGAAACACCTGTCACATGCATGATTCTTGCTCTAGGGAATGCGGGGCATGATTGATTTGGGCTTGCTGTTTCTGGAGGACGTTTGAAAGTTGCTCAGAGCTGACATGGTTTGGGAAGAAGCCCATCATGATCCTCTGAAACTTTGGCCCAGTTTAATAAAATGGGTGGTATGTGTAATAAAACGAGCTGCCAGACAAAGTGGTGGAGCTAGTACAATTAGAACATTTAAAAGACATCTGGATGGATATATGAATAAGAAAGGTTTGAAGGGATATGGGCCAACCGCTGACAAATGGGACTAGATTAATTTAGGATATCTGGTTGGTATAACGAGTTGGACCGAAGAGTCCATTTCCGTGCTGTATGACTCTATGCTGTTGAGCCCTCAGGCCCTCCTTCCACTCCTCCCCTATAGCATCTATGCAATTCATACCCTCAGAACTATCTCTTAAACCCACTATTCACAAAGCCGCTCATCCACTATCTACTGTAGGTATACCTCAGGAACCATGTAATGGATGATAGGAAAAAAAGACTTCCCTCAAAACCCACATGCCACTAGTTCAAAATATAAATTATGTAGTAGGCTGGGAATTTAAATCACTTCAAACTGAGATTTAAACACATTTCTGTAGCATTAATGTCCCCTCCATAATTTTGTAATTTCCATTATGTAGGTTAAGGCTTCTCATAGAATAGAATCATAGAATCCCTACAGTGTGAAAGCAGGTCATTTGACCCATTGAGTGCACACCAGCCTTCCGAAGAGAATCCAACCCAGACGCACCACCCCAACCCAATCCTTGTAACTGTACATTTCTCATGGCGAATCCACCTAACCTGCATATGTTTGGACTGTGGGAAGAAACCAGAGCACCCAGAGGAAACCCATGCAGACACAGGGACAATGTGCAAACTTCACACCGGCATTTACCAGAAGGTGGAATCAAAACTGTGTCAGTGGTGCTAAGAGGCAGCAGTGCTAACCATCGTGCCACCCTTGAAATAGCAAAAATAATGTCTGTTTGAGCTCAATGCTAACTTTTAATGGCTCTACTAAATTTGTATCTCGGGGCTTTGATTCACATTCAAATGGAATTTGCTGGAAATGGGACAGAACTTGCCATCCCTTTTGAGCCTGCCATTTTTCTAGACCTCCAGAGTCAGATTGGCCCTATAAAGGTTGGACATAAAGTGAGGACTGCAGATCAGAGTCGAGAGACTGGTGCTGGAAAAGCACAGTCAGTCAGGCAGCATCCAAGGAGCAGGGGAATCGATGTTTTGGACATCAGCCCTTCATCAGGAATGACGCTTGTGGGTTAGGGTGCTGAGATAAATGGGACTAGGGTGAGGTTGGGGGGAAGGTAGCTGGGAATGCAATAGGTAGATGAAGGTGGGGGAGAAGGTGATCGGGCAGAGAGGAGGGTGGAGCAAATAGATGGGAAAGACGATGGACAGGTCAAGAGGGCAGTGCCAAGTTGGAGGCTTGGGACTGGGATAAGGTGGGGGGAGGGAAATGAGGAGACTGGCTAAAAAGGTTAAGCCCTTTTTCTTCAGACAGAATTTTCAATTATATTTGATCAAAATATTACAAAAATCCAGTACTTTTTAATCAAGCTTGTTAATCCCAAACAGGAGGTGTTCAAGTGAGTACTGGGCCCATTGGAGACTGATAGAGAGATGCACCTGTGAATGACAGCACAAATCTGTGAGGCAACTCAGAGGGGAACCCCACTGAGGCTGGGCAGAGGGATCACCCATGAGTATTAGAGGGGAGGCTCATCTGGATTAGTGCCAACATCCAGCCCATTTTAATGGTTGAGCCTCATTAGAAAACTAATAAAACTAAGCAACAAAATACTAATGAGCCCGTAATGTATATCCATGAATTATTGTACTTTCAGACATGCATGTGTGGCTTAACTTGCTTTCAGTGAGAAGATCTGTGAAGTTTGTAACGTAGCATCAAGGCCAGGATATTGGATAACTCACTTTCTTTGCCATATTTCAGCAATGGACCAATTATAATGCTTCAGTATCAGAACATGTATCAAAAAATGAATATTAACTATTTGTCAAAACTATACAGAGAACTAGGTTTGGCTACTATCAGTGGAAGTAAATGGTAAGATGTTTCATGACCCTCAGATGTTCTGATTATTTTCTCACCGTGGAGAACAGTCCCTCACATTGCATGGAACTGTATGGATGTCTGGTTGAGGCTTGTCTTTGCAGTGAGACTTGTCAACCTCAGTGTTGTTATCCTGCAGACACTTCAGCTTCGGAACCCGCACACCCTTATTCCCACATGGTGCTGAGCATGGTAGGAGTTCGCCAATCAACCACTCATATTCTAACACAAAGACATGGAAACGGACATTTTCACCACAATGGAAAACATCTCAGTATTTAACAAAACAAATAAATATTCTAGAAATCTTCACTTTTTTTCTTCTTCACGTTAAACAATCTGACAAAGTTTCTGATGTTTCTCAAAGGACAGTGCTTTTTCATTTTGTTGATAGAAATATAATAAATATTACAATCTTTTAAATAGTTTTACTGTTTTCTTAGTCTCCATTCTTTCCTTACATCTCCCTTATGTTTTTATAATATTGATATTGAACGTACAATGGGCTAGATTATTCTTTAACTGTTGTTACCCTTTTCTCAAGTCAGATATTTGAAAGTGTACACTCCCTGTGTTTAAAGACTTCTGGTATCAGGGGCTGAGGTAGTTACCTGATTGGTAGTATACGTGCAGAAATGATCATCCAGCGAGATAAAATCTAATCAGTTCTCCTTGACATTCAATGTCAATACCACTGCTGAATCTCCCTGGTGTCAACACTATCATTGGGGATTACTATTGACTTGGAATTGAACTGAACTGGACTAGCCATAATAAACTGTATAGCTACAAGAACAGCTCAGAGACAGAATCAGCACAGAATAACATCTCCTGACATGCCTGTTCATCAGTCAATTGGATTCTCTTGTTAGAGAGAATTTAGGCCTGGTATCATGTGGTGTGAATGTTACTTGTCAATTATCAGCTTAAGTCTGACTGTTGTCTAGATTTTGTTGCATCTGGACATGCACTGCTTCAAGTATTGGAGGAGTTGTAAATGCTGCTGAACAATTTTTGTTTTCCTTTAACCAACACTGATTTATTTGATCATTGAGCACCTTGCAACTGGAAAAAGACATCACGTGTTATGACATAATACAATTTTGCCATTTCCTTAGCAAGGACAATGTACTGCTTTCTCCACATTTCACCACCATGACATCCCCAACCTATACCCACCAGACGGAAAAATCAATAATTTTCTGTTTTCTCAAATTCTCAATGCTTGTATGACAATCTGCTGACAAAGAAATTGAACAACTTCCTGTATGCTTTAGGGAATGTGCTGCAAATCCTGAGTAGTGAGAGGGAAGCACCATATTATTAATTTATGTTACTGTCATTAAATATAAGAAACATACCTGCTATCTCCAGTATGACCTTTAGTGTGAGGGACCCAGCATCATTTTGAGCTATACAGCTGTAATTGCCTTGATGTTCTTTGGTGATAATTGGGATTCGAAAGACCTGCTGTGAAGCTTGGATTTGATGTTTCTGTCCTAACCTTGTGCTTATGAATTTGCCATTAAAAAACCAGGTGATGCTTGGTTTTGGATAGCCTTTAACAGGGCAACCTAGAATGGGAAAAGAAAATTATTGGAATTAGTAGCATTTCATGCATAGAAGATGGTTGTCATATGATTAAGTTTTAGTCTTCCTAATCTCATTCAAATATAGCTAATCAAGATTCTTCACTCCTTAAGTTGTTCTTCCAAAAACACCTTAGTCACATCTAATATATAAAAGTGTGTGAGGTTGATCAGTATTGCAAGTCAACAAACAGTGGCTATTTGACATGATGTGTTGACAAATCCTTTATTCTGCAGAAATTTCCAAATCTTTGACAGAAAGTGGAATTTACAATAATATGACACTCAGCAGTTACAACGTGATTTATAAATATAAGATTATTCTAGTAATTGTGGTATTTTTCCAGATGACCATTTCTGGCAACTTGTGGTAATGTCTCTATAGGTTGTTCCGCTATGATACGACAGTTGTGTCCCTCTGCAACCTCATGTTATAGAAAATCACGCAATGGAAAACCACTATAGAAGACCACGCTATGGAAAACTATTATAGAAAAATATGCTGTAGAAGATTGCTATTAGAAAATCGCTATACCCTTTCAGTAGAAAGTTCATGTTATGCAAACAACATCTGCAATTCATCAATTGTGTTATAGTCAATTCACACTGACGAAATGCGTGTTATATCTGTATCTGTATGACTTACTGAGTAAAGGGGGATGGAGGTAATTCATAATGAACAACCATCGTTCTACTTCAGTTAGGTCTATCTAGTGATTAGTGGTAGAGGATATAATGACAAAGACAATTTATTTAAGACACAGAGGTTTTATTGCAATATAGCAATAATTGAAAAATGTTTGGACAGGTATAATGACTAAGATCTTAGGGAACTGGTACAGATACATTTGCTCCCTCTGAAAGGAAGAGTGAAGTTCCTTGCCTCCTTCTAGGACATCAATAGATTGGGTGGAGTCAATCCAGCATTAACATTAGCCCCTTCTTTCTACATTATCCTTTCACTCCCAGAATAAAACTACATATAGAATTCGGGAAGATGCAGAATACTGTTGGAAATACATATTGATGCTCTATGCAAACAAATGGAAGATAGAGAAATGTTTGGACATTTTCTGATGTGGAGGTGCTAGTGTTGAGCTGGTGTGGACAAAGTCAGAAGTCACACAATACCAGGTCCAACAGGTTTATTTGAAATCACAAGCTTTCAGAGTGCTGCCTCTTCATCAGATGAAGTCTGTGAATGTTTACCTGATGAAATGGCAGTGCTCAAAAAGCTTGTGATTTCAAATGAACCTGTTGGACTATAACCTGATGTTGTGAGACTTCTGACTTTGGACATTTTCTGGATTGGAATGGTTTTCACCATGTGACTTCTTGGAAATGAAGTCAACAGTTTAACATATGCTGTGCTTTACATGCTGATAACAGAAAGTTAAGGGACTTTAGAGAAAAAAAATCTATTTAGGGAGATACAAGATGGAATTTATGTTCCTTAATTGCTTAAAAACCTGTCATTAAAAATATTATCTGGGCTTTTGTGCTAAATGGTGCCTAGCAACACTTTCTGGACTTTGTTTTCTGTCCGACAAACATAAGCAGCCTTTCTACCTGTTTTGGTGGAGGCTTCAGGGAATCTGTAAGGTTCACTAATATCAATTTTTCTAACTATCTTATATACTCTGAAAGGTTTGAACTGTGGATACTTTCAAAAACTCAGATCCTGCTTGATTTCAGTCTGAACTGAAGGCCTTCCATCAGTCTATCCCTGTCATCAATTCAATATCATCAACATGAAACACAGTGGACTGTGGAGAATCATCACATCATATCCTTTGTTTTCAGATGCTTGGCCAACATGATTTTAATTTGTCCTTTCTTTTAAACATCCTCTCTGCAGACATATTGGCTTTTGTATTGAGTGTGTGTGTCTCTGTTTGGGATTTAGGGGATATATTTCCAGATTATAGTTTACATAATATTATCTGTTTGCCACTATTTTAGGAATAAGTTTTGTTTGTGATAAAAGGATTATTGAGAATCTATTAAAGAAGCCCGGTGAATGTCTATCACTTAGGGCAATAGCACAAGAGATAAGCAATTGACTATTTTGGAGACTGAACTGAAGCATTTACACTAACTATGTGACTGGTGGAGCAGTGAAGATTGAATCCAGCCCACTTCTCCCACCACAGTAAAAACAACGTGTCATTCAGATTAATTGGTGCTGGTGTTATTAGTGTGCAGATAATGGTGTATCAGCCACACATTCTTAAAAAAAAGTGCATAACACAACACATCAGTGACTCTGCTGTTTATGGCAGGGGTCTTTCTGAAGTGTTGACGTGCTGAATCACAGAGACTCTGTGGAGGTTTCATGATCTAATATGTGGGTAAAGAAACCTGTTCGAAGGGATATTTAAAAGATCTTAGTTAAAAATTACACCACACCAGGTTATAGTCCAACAGGTTTAATTGGAAGCACACTAGCTTTCGGAGCGACGCTCCTTCATCAGGTGATTGCACAATCACCTGATGAAGGAGCGTCGCTCCGAAAGCTAGTGTGCTTCCAATTAAACCTGTTGGACTATAACCTGGTGTTGTGTGATTTTTAACTTTGTACACCCCAGTCCAACACCGGCATCTCCAAATCATAAAAGATCTTAGCCATCCCCACCATGCTAAGGTATGCCCTCCATTCACTCCCAATGCTTACTTATATCCTCCATATCAAGCTATGTCCCATATCCAACCTCCAATATTCTTCCGACCCTCCATGCCAAGCTGTGCCCTCTACAAATCTCTTTTTGCCCCACAGGCCCATTCACACACTATAAACTCTGCACAGAACCAATTAACTCTGTTGAAACATTAACGTGCACAAAAGGTTTTACAAGTAATTCATTTATAACTCCTACTTTCTTTAAGAAACTGTTTTACTACAGCCCTATAAAGTGTCAATCATTGAGATGTCACCATATCAACTGCAAAAATGCATGAGTACTTGACACCATTTTATACAATGTAAATAAACATTATGAAATTGACAGACTATATCACAATGCAAAAACTGTCAATCAAGCACATGTTCCATGAGACACTGATGTTCCATTGGAGTAATAGATGCCTGGACTCTTGGCCACACTTTGCTTACCTCGGAATATGCAATAAGTAGGATGCAGAATAGGCTCTCTCTTCCTTACAAGCATCATAAACTATAACAATTGATCAGCAGTCAGAATCTAATAGTCTCATGACAGGTGAGGGTCTAGTGGAGAAGGAGCTGGTTTGCTTGTTAAATATTATAGATTTCTTTGCATTGGAAAGTCACTCAAAGAAAAATACTTTACTTCTGAACACTATATTTAGAAGTATGTGCAAGTTCTCTAAACATACCGACAGCAAACAAATATGCCAGGCTGCTTTGTGTGCAGGGACATATATGCATCTCTTGTGTTTGCATAGGATGCATTGTGTGTCTCTTCGCATGCTTTTTAGCACACACTCACTTTGGGATGACTTCTTTGTCACTGGCCTTGCTGTTCAGCAAAGAGAGATAGGAAGGAAGGGAGCTTGTCATAGTTCAGAACACCGAACAATAAAGGGGTTGGTCATGTGGCTGTCTTGCACTAGGCTACATCAATGTCAGAATTTAGCATGTATCAGCAGCTTATTGCATGTGCTTTAATTAAATGGCCATATCTGAAAGTCAAAGAGAATCAATCCTTATTGGGGTAAAGAGGGACTATGATCAGTCAGAAGCTGCTGCCACATTCGGTTAAGGGTCTCATCTGACCCCAGTTAGGATGCTGGCCACAATCAGCTGATTTGACCAGGTCAGGGATCGGAGTCCTTGCTGTTTGTGGATTCTGCTACAGTGAATTGTACAGGTCTAGTGCAACCATTTTGGGGCAAGCTTGTTGGGTTGCTGGAGAGACATCTTTCTGAGGGATGAGCCTGCTCTATGTGGGATGACATAGAGGGATGGAAATCTACAGTAGAGAAAAAGGGCCTTTGGCCCAATGTGTCCACACCAGTCAAAAACAATCACCCACGTATTCTAATTCAATTTCCTGGCACTTGGCATGGAGTCTTCCATACGTTGGCATCACAAGTAACCATCTAAATACCCACTGAATGTTTTTAGGGTTTCCACTTCTACCATCCTGACAGACATCAAGGTTCAGATTCCCACCACCGACTGGGTGAAAAAGGTTTTCCTCCTATCACCTCTAAACTTTCTGTCCTTTAGCTTAAATCTATGCTTCCTGGTCATTGATCTCTCCATCACGAGGAAAAGTTTCTTCCTGTCTACCCTCTCTATGCCTTTCAGAATTTATACATTTCAATCTCCTCTGCTCAGACGAAAGCAACCCAAGTAGATGTCAGGTGGGTGGACTACAATCAGTCCTGGGGCTTGAGATATTAATGGTCAGTGCCTTTAGCAATGACAGTCCGTGCAGTGTTAGGGAAAGTGAGATTGGACAAATCTGGGATTAGGATGAACTAGATTGGTTACTGAGGGAAGGCAATGGCTAAACAGGGTAAATTCTTAGAAGGGTGGCATCTCATTGAGAGTAGGATTGAATGGGGAGCAGTGAGAGTAAGTGCCCAACAACAACATAATTCACAAAACCATGGGCTCAGCGAGTAAATGCAGAACGTTAACGGTAAAACGGAGGAAGGGCAGAAGGTCATTATGTTAATGCGTAGACATTAACATAAAAGGAAATATGAAAGATGAGGGGAATCATCATTAGTTTCAGGCATAACCTGCAACTCCCTCACAACGACACCAAGCTGAGACTTCCATCTTTGCAACAAACTCAACTGCACAATGAGGAGACAAAAACTACTGCAGAAAGAGTGAACACAGTATGTTTTTGTTTTCTCCTCAGTGGCAGAACACAAAGTTTCACCTGGTTTTGTCATTTCTGAATTACTTTTCCTACCTGACACTGGAACACAAGTTTCAGAGGCATCCATGTTCCATATCTAATGTATTCAATATATTTCACACTATAAGTATTCAGTGACATAGCCTGTGAAGTTGAAGGGGGATTTGTTTGGGAGGGAATGTGATCACAGGGGAGACGTACACGCATCAATGTCAACCAATGTAGCATTAGCACTTCGATTCTGCAGTATACATTTGCATAAGGTTGCATAGCTGACAGCATGTTATCAGGGCATGACATTGGCCTTCTTGCCATGATAAGAACATAGTGGAGAACTCTCAGGTTCTGGACTCATCTAAGTTTTTTAGGCTTTACATAGAGGGTGGTTCGTGTGTGGAATGAACTTTCTGAGAAAGTGGTGGATGTGTGTACAATTACATTTAAAAGACATTTTGATGGATACATGAATAGGAAAGGTTTGGAGGGATATGGGCCAGGAGCAGGCAGCCAGGGCTAGTTTGGTTTGGGATTATGTTTTTGGCATTGGCTGGTTGAACTGAAGAGTCTGTTTCTGTGCTGTATGATTCAATGACTATGACTCTATGAAGCCAGTGAGCAATATCACAATATATACCATGCTGACTAAGGGGCAGATTTCACCATATACATCAGTGTCTTGGAAGGGGAATGAGCATGAATTTAAATTATGATAGCTTTCACCTTCTTAAACCTAAGACAGCAGGGTACTGTTTGATTTATTCCGCTCTCTTTTTGCTCCCTTCCCGGTTGAGTTAGGCCAAAGGATGTTCCCTAATTCCTAGTTTTTGGATTCCAATTTTGAAATAAATCTATAGAAAAAAATCCTTTAAGATGAAATAAAAGCTAGTGATTATTTTAAAAAGAACATTCCAAACAGTCAGGAAACTAAGGAAGACAGGGCAAAAGGGGTGAAGGATTACAACCTATGAGTTTTGATAAATCAGAGGCTTGAAAATCAGTTTGCATGAACTGCAACTTCCTGGAAGCTACTATCCAGTTTCTTTGGTGAAGTTTAGGCTTCTTTCTGGTGAGCAACTGGGAGACAGAGATGGAGGGTTTCAGACAGGCTGCCAACTCACCAGAAGTCTGGTTTTCCCTCTGGTAATCAAACAGCAACTGACTTCACTATTAGAGAATCTCCACAGTGTGGAAGCAGGCCATTCAGCCCATCCACACCGACCCTCCGAAGAGCATCCCATCCAGACCCAACACCCTGCCCTAACCCTGTAACCCTGCATTTCCCATGGCTAATCCACCTTTAGCATGTACAATCCACCTAATCTGCACATCTTTCGAATGTGGGAGGAAACTGGAGCACCTGGAGAAAACCCTGACACGGGGAGAATGTGCAAACTCCACACAGACAGTTGCCCGAGGGTGGAATCGAACCCGAGTCCCTGGCGGCAGCAATGCTAACCACTGAGCCACTAAGCCTCAGCATTATATATTTAAGTAATACAATCAGTTCTAATTTCAGTCATGTGACAAGGAAAGGTATTTTAGGTACTGATGTTGTCCTCAATGGGCTAATTGGAAGGTCATTAAATAAACAATGTAGCATTATTTCCCACATTAGTGTTTCCATTGCTAGGTGACAACATAGCTGTAAAACCATTGCTGCTCATTTTGGTATGGTGGATGTTGACATTTTTTCTTTATTTTAGAACTGGCTGGACGTTGGCTCATCTCCATGTTCTTTGTGTTAGCTTTCGTTGGAATTTCAATGCAATGGAAACATAGGAGTGGAGTAGGCCATTCAATCTGACCATGACTGATCATCCAACTCAATTCCCTGTTCTCACTTTCATTCCATTCCCTTTGATCATTTTAGCACTAACAAGAACATTAATTCTTTTTTGGAAAACAGTCAATATTTTGGCCACAATTACATTCTGTGGCAGATAATTCCACAGGCTCATCATTCTCTGGGTGAAGAAATTTCTCCTCATTTTAGTTGTAAATGGCCTACCCTGATTGTGACCCTTGATTCTGGACTCTCTAGTCATCAGGCACATCCTTCCTGCATTTAACCCTGCTTTGTCCTAGTGAATTTTATAGTTTTCTATAAGATGACCCCACCCTCATTCTAAATGCCAGTGGATATAAATTTGTGACTGTTTCAGCGTCTTTTTTCTTTAATCATTCATGGGATGAGGGTGTCATTTGCTAGGCAGCATTTATTGACCATCCCTTGTTGCCCAGAGGGCAATTAAGGGTGAACCATATTCCTTGGGTCTGGAGTCACATGTAGGCCAGACCGGTTAAGGATGACAGACTTCCTTCTTTAAAGGATATGAGTGAACCAGATGGGTTTTTCATGACAATTCACAGTGGATTAATAGTCATCATGAGATTCTTAATTCCAGATACTTACTGAATTCAAATTCCACCAGCTGTTGCAGCAGGATTCAAACCCAGGTCCCTAGAATGTTATCTGGATCTCTGGATTAACAGTCCAGCCAAAATACAACTTGGCCATCATCTCCCCTATATAGCTTTTTATATATCAGTTCTGCCATCCCAGGAATCAGTCAAGTATAATTTTGCTGCACTTCCTCTATAGCAAGACCATCCTTCCTCTGATAAGGAGGTCAAAAGTACACACAATAATCCAGCTGTGCTCTCACCAGGACACTGTACAATTGCAGGAAATGATCCGTACTCTTGTAGTCGACATACTATTTGCCTTAGTGGAGTTCAGAAGCTTCTGGAAATCTTGTGACCAGCCTCAGCCATTTTATGAATTCAGCAGGAATGTCCATTTTAAAAATAAAGGGAGTATAATTTTCTCTGGGACTTTTCTTCATGTACAATGGGTATAACACCATTGACAACATGAAACTATACAGATTCATTGAGTCATAACATGTTGAGAGCTTGGAGCTGCAGGGATCATAGAGACCATAGCTTTGGTTCTGATTTACAGATGTACTTGAATCAAGTTTCCTATTATCTAAAACTTAAATGTAATTGTTCAGCTTTTGATGCAACTTAATCAAAGCTATTTACATTTGTAATCTTAGTGATCAATTAACTTGTTATATTTTGATTGTTTACACAGCCACATAAAACTGCATCAACATTGAGCATAATTATTACTTATATTCCTTTGCTAGCTGTGCAAAAGCATGAAAGTCTTAGGCGTCAATCCAGGGTAACATTTTCCAATTTTAAATGAGTCTTCAAAGTGTTAAACTGCTCACATACTCTCCTATGTTTATTTCCCTCCAGGACATCCCATGTATGAAGCAGAATAAGATAACAATGAAGTCTCAAGCTGCAAATCATAACAACAATTTGAAATTACAAGCACAAAACTTTTATTACTGGCTATGAAGACAGAAGTGTGGAACAGAGTAACACGAGGGAAATGCTGACTCCAATTCTTGTTTAGTTGTATGATGTAAGATAAATGGCTTCATGCAGAGCTCCTTCTAACCTGCTAACTCTCAGCCTGATACACCATGGTGATTGAACATGAGAGAAGATTACACTTCAATTAATTACCAATATTGTGTCACTTGCCCCCATCATCATCCAGTTTCAATCATTATTTTCTCAGTTTAAGCTTGCAATTAGATTAGATTACCCACAGTGTTGAAACAGGCCCTTTGGCCCAATTAGTCCTTACCAACCCTCCGAAGAATAATCCACCCAGACCCATTATTTCCCTCTGACTAATGTACCTAACACTATGGGCAATTTAGCATGGCCAATTCACCTGAACTGCACATTTTTGGACTGTGGGAGGAAACCGGAGCACCCGGAGAAAATCCACGCAGACAATGTGCAAACTCCACACAGACAGTCGTCTGAGGCAGTAATCAAACCTGGGACCCTGGTGCTGTGAGGCAACAGTGCTAACCACTGAGTTACCGTGCCGCCATCACTTGGCTGTATACATTTGTCACCTTGCAGTCACTTCACATTCAAATATATATCAATCTGAGTTTTCAAACCGCACTGATATTCCTTTGCCAAACCAGGAGCAGCATGCAAATAGGGGGAGATATGCCCAACATGGAAGATTAGCTTGATCTGGCTCTGAGTACATTTGTCACCATGATTGCTTGGTTTGCTGATCATCAATGTAAACATGTAATGTGTAAAATGGAACATTAAAATTATTCGCAAAAACAGCACTTTTTAGATGTTCACAAATACAAATGTAACCAAATACAACTGACTGAAATATAAATTGCAAAAGCAACTGTTATTAATATGGTAATTTTGATCACATTTTAAACCTTTTCTTCAAAGTCAACAGCCTAACTTTCACTTAGTTAAAAATCACACAACATCAGGTTATAGTCCAACAGGTTTAATTGGAAGAACTAGCTTTCGGAGCGCCGCTTCTTCATCAACCAGCTGATGAAGGAGCGGCGCTCCGAAAGCTAGTGCTTCCAATTAAACCTGTTGGACTATAACCTGATGTTGTGTGATTTTTAACTTTGTACACCCCAGTCCAACACTGGAATCTCCAAAACATAACTTTCACTTAGCTAGTATGAATAAAAAGCTTAGGAAAAATTACCGAAGTCAACAGGTTGAGTAATTAAGCATTGAACCAGTAATTTAGAAATGATAGGAACAAGTTGGCTCTACATTATTCCTAGGCTGTACATCGAAAGAAAAGCTCTATGTATATATTGCAGAATTTGCTTAAGTCTGGCACTCCCCATTTCCATCCCCAGAGACTGAACTTTTTTTCTAATCGCTGGGAATTGTCAGCGCCTATTGACAAAGCATTGTGACTACGTACATGAGTGTCTGTGAGTGTACATGGATGGGTGAGTGAACACGACAGTGAACAAGACAACAAGTGAGACAGCAAGCAATCAGTCAGTGTGTTAAGTGAGAGTGAAAGTAAATGCACACATCAGAGAGCATGTTAGGAAAGCATGTGTTGGGTGAGAATGTGTGAGCAAAATTGTTAGTGAGTGTAATTAAACTTTTCTCCTCCTCAAAGTATAAATTGAGCAAATCTCATGATGTAATAGCCAGAAATAACTTAGAAATGTATTTTCTTCCTGCTTCTGATACTGCCTGATCAACGTATTCCCATCATACTCTACAGTATTTATAATTTTTAAACATGCATGTTTCTTTTTACCCTAGCTTTATTAGATAAATAGTTTTTTAAGTTAACATTTCAGTTTACAATAGTCTGAGATACATCGGACATAGTTTTCAAAAATATCATTCATAGGGTGTGTCACTTGTCCAGATATAATTGCCCTGGAGTATCAAATAACAAATCTTTGATATTCTTAGATTATGGGATGTTGATAGCTTGCTGGCAGTTACACTAGATGCTGATAGAGATCTTAAAACATTTGTCTACAGTCTTAATAATCCACATGGAATTTACACTTTAAAATGCATTCATCTAGAATACCATTTTGATTTGAGTGCACGTATGCGCCTAAATTAAAATATTAAAGCATGTCTTTCTGGTACCTCATCCAGATAAAGCTACATAAAATATTTCAAGAGAGATGTGTAAGAAATCAAATATGTCATAAACTTATTTCATGATATTAATTGGTTAAGCTTAGTCCCTAAAGAGAGGGTACTTTCTTATCATCAGAAGTCACAACAGAATGGTATAAACAAATCCTTGAACTAAAACTAAGATAGTTAATTTACAATGAGCATTAGAGTACACAGATGTTCTATAGGTCCCTTATTGTAATAACAGGAGAGGATGCAAGAACATTTAAGGAAAAATGACGATAGAATAATGGAAACCCATTTATGTTCATGGATGACAGTAAAGTTGGAAGCAACCTACAGTCCTGTCTGGAAAACAAAACTAAAATACAAGGATTCTGCAGATGATACCTACAGTTATCATGGATATAATGAATAAATTCTGAACAGAATGTAGAAAGAGAATTGCCTATGTTACATTTTTGAAATTGCAACAAGAATAATTATTTCAGATGGACAATTAGTTTGATTTTATGAATATTAGCTCATGGTAATCCTACACATGCCAATTTCGAGATATATTTTACTGAACTGCAGAAATATATACTAATCATAGGGTCTTTCGTGGAACTACTTCTTAAAGTGCAAAATAAATTTTTTCTAACAATGATGACTTGTTTTTCATTTTTGCATATTGGAAGATAATTGTGTTTAGTTGCAATATTATTAGAGATGTGACGTTAATTTTTATGTGCTTGTGATTTTTTTTTTCCTGAAGCTCAATTTATTCCTGTAAGTGATGATAGTTTACTATTTTGAGTTTTGACAGTTTCTTTTTAATTAAAAAATAATTAACTTGAATCATCACATATCTTATTTACATGGCTGCCATTTAGGTGCAAAGCTACACAGTAACTTAAAAGCATTCCCCAAACATGCTGATGGGTTTCAGTGACTTGTAGTTATACTGTTAAGTATGACTACAATTGAGAGGCAAACCTGGTTCCTCACTTGTCCATTCCACAGCAACAAGCTACTGGTTAAACTATGGGAGTTATATTATTAGTAGCCACACTGATTTTTTAAAAAATGACTGATGGGAATAACAGACAACCACTTGATGATCCTTGTGTGGTTTGACACTTAAAGTACAAACATATAATTTCAATTTTAAAAGTCCTGCAAATATTGCCAAGCCATAGTGTCATTCATTGCTATTAATACTTAGGGAAAAAAATAAAGAACATTATTCAAAATTATACCACTACTAAATTATTTTACCTGTATTTAAGACTAATCCAGTACAAGCATAGCTAATATTGCTTCAATGACAGTTTCATAAAGCATAACGATTTTTAAACTGTTATGATGCCTTTCAGAGCCAAGGTTTTTCAGGTAATATTTTAATACACTTAGGAATACATCAGTTTTTTCTGGAAAATGGAATTTAAGAAGTTAAAACTCCTGAGACTAAAAGGAAAATAAAATTTGAGCTTATTTATTGCATGTTAACAACATCATCTATTTCCTCTTCCTCTTCTTTCCAGTTCAATTTCACTGTTTACTGCCAAAGTCTGGGACTCTGAGCATTTCAATCTAATCAGAAAATATAACACTCTGGGAGAAAAAGCTCCACAAATAAAAACTAAAAATAACAAGAATAGTCAGGTATTGTCAAAGGAACAATGATAGTAGTCAATCTTGGATTATTTTACAGGTTTATTAGTCATATAGTATTGAAAAGAAATGATTTAAACTGAATAGCTAAAGTGACAGCTTGGAGTTCAGAGTTAAATTTTAAACAGATAAATTCAAAATTCAAGATGGGGCAGTGGTTAGCACTGTTGCCTCACAGCACCAGGGACCTGAGTTTAATTCCACCCTCGGGCAACTGTCTGTGTGAAGTTTGCACATTCTTCCTGTGTCTGCGTGGGTTTCCTCCAGGTGCTCTGGTTTCCTCCCATAGTCCCAAGGTGTGAGGGATAGGTGGATTGGCTATGCTTAAAAATTGCCCATAGTGCCATAATAGGGTTACAGGGATGGGGTGGGTGGGATCCTCTTCGGAGAGTCAGTTTGGACTCGATGGGCCAAATGGCCTTCTTCTACACTGTAGGGATCCTATGATTCATCCTTGTCAATATAACGTTTGCACTTGAATGTTGTGGTTACGTCAGGTGATAGTTCTAATTATTGAGAGTCGCAGTTAATACAGCTGAAATAAAACTTACTTCAATAAAACTGTTAAATCTGAAACTTACACAAACAGACTTGAAAATATCTCAAAACAAACATATCTGTTCTGGAACAATTAAATATTTAGGGATGCAGTGCCACTAATTACTGAGAATTGCCCCAATTTAACCCCCAACCCAATATTGTTCTTTTTAATAGTAAGTCTGATTCCCTCCCTTCACCTATTTCTCATCAACATGCATCTCTCGGTTTCATTAATTATACTCACTACTTAAATCCACCTAGTGACTTTTCATGCAGGACTTTATTTAATGCTCTCTGCAAGTTTCGGCATACACAATTGAACTTCTGAACAATCGTTCAAAACGCTCCTTGCTAACAGTAGGTTGGAGGAAAAGGCACAATCTCCTGTTCTGAAACCGTGCTGACTCCTATTTCTGAGACGGTTTTTCCAATAATGGTTACATTACTATTTCACTTTATTGATATGAGTAATGGGCCTGGACATTTGGTTTAACAGCTTGTTTGGTGCCAAGTTAGTCTGTCTATAATCCAATAGGTCTTCCTTACATTTAGCAACATCGCCATGATAAAATTAAGGAATAGGAGCAGGCATTGGTCACATGGCCCTTAAACCTGCTCTGTGCAGTCACATAACTGTCATCACATTATATATATTTTTGTAATACTGTTTAGGATCTGTGTTTATACATTGTCAGGCTGAGGAATTCATTAAAGAACAGCACAGCAGCTAATATCCCTGTAGCTGATATGCATGGTTTGGCATCTTGCATTGATTCTGGGAAAAGCACAGAAAATGAATCATTGGTGGAAAGTTAATTAACATTCCGTCTTGAAGCGGAGTGGAAGTGAAATGTTTCCCAAGGAACATTTGGGATGGCTCCAAACTGTATAAAGCAGGTGCCTGTATCATAAGGGCAAAAAGTTACAAATGCATCCATGAGAAGATCCAAGTACAAACAGGACAGTGACCGTTACTAATTAAATTCAGTGACCAGCATATGTGCAGTGCCTAAAGCCATTAACATATAGTGGAAAAGTTGAGAAAAGACAGGACAGCTGAGGAAGCTTCTGTCCTTTGACTGAGACATTAAACATCCCATTCCTGTATTTGAAACAAAATTAGATTAGATTAGATTAGATTACTTTACAGTGTGGAAACAGGCCCTTCGGCCCAACAAGTCCACATCGACCTGCCCGAAGTGCAACCCACCCATACCCCTACATTTACCCCTTACCTAACACTACGGGCAATTTAGCATGGCCAATTCACCTAACCTGCACATCTTTGGACTGTGGGAGGAAACGAAGCACCCGGAGGAAACCCACGCAGACACGGGGAGAACGTGCAAACTCCACACAGTCAGTCGCCTGAGGCGGGAATTGAACCTGGGTCTCTGGCGCTGTGAGGCAGCAGTGCTAACATGGAGAATTCTCTAAAAGTTCTATCATTTCTTCCCCAATCCAAAACAGATTTATTTGATTTTTTCACTCCTTGGCTGTTTGTCAGATTTTTTTAGGACTAATTAAATGGATATTTCGAAGAGCGGAAAACCTGGCAAAATGGACTCCAAGGACTCCTTCTGTGCTTTATGACTCTTTTAAGGATATGCTGCTCTGCTTGGCCTAGGCAATAGATTCAATTAATTAACTATATCTGAAGCAATTTGAGATACTTCACATGACAGACATACAAAGATTTTATTTCCAATAGACAGGAGCTCTATTTTATTTGAAACACCACAAATTCTACTTTTACGACATTTCAGCATGAGAAAACACACTTCTTTGTGAACCTCGATTCTTTTAAACTTTGGATTCTCCCTGCTGAGTTGCTATGTCCCAAACACTTCCAGGTTACCAGGAATTTTAATGTCTGGCATTTTTGCTTTCCGCTAAAGGCTGGAAAGATGATGGAACAGATGCTATAAACTGACCTGTTGACTCTGTTCATTTTATAGAAACAAGCTCTCACCCAGTCTTCTGTTTCTGATCACAGTTTCTTTTAGCATGAGTCTTGCATTTTGCCTGAGCATGAATGATAATTATTGCATGAACAATACTGTAAGTTGCAATGAAAGGTGCGTGATTTATTGGGATATTAAAATCATTATATTAATAGAATTTGGATTTCAAACTAGAGCCAAGTGGTGTTGTTTACTTTTGTGAAGGGTCTTCAAACAACAAAACTAAATTAGATAGCCTTTCTACTATATATCCAAGAGCAGGATATATAGTAGCACCCCCTGAAGTGTTAATTGAATAAATGCTGATATTGTTGGTGAAAAAGACTCCAAGAACGCATGTATCCCCTCACCACGTCATCCTTTATTTGACTAATACTTGACACAGGTCCAGTTTCCTCAGAGCCAGCTCTGAGAGTGAACAGAACCTATGACACTCCTGTTTATATCTGTCAGCCAGAGCTCCCTGATTGGACCAGGTTAACAGTCCTAAAAGAGAACTCATGTTCTATGAAGTCCACCTGGCTGACCTTGTTCCAATCACTACAATAGGTAAAATAAACATAAAAGTCCATCATCTTGTTTTCAATTCAGAGTAGTTAAGGATTGATTTTAGTTTCAAAAATCTACGGACTGAAACCTTTGAGGGCAGTTCACAGGATATCTGACTGTGGTCAGAAGACAGTATAATCAGGGAAAGCACAGCCATCACACTAATAAGGCATAGTTGGTAAAACTTCCAAACCAGGATTGTTTGATGAGAAATCAGTATTAAAAATTGAGAAAGTTAAACTTTCAGTTTTGATAGTATTCATGTAAGAAGACTTCATAGTTCACATTACAGAAACTGAAGAGATTCAGTTAAGTAGAATTGCAAAAACTTCAACAAATTTGGGACTCTATAAAAGACAGTGGTTGCAAACTGGTAAAACTTTGTTTTGAGCTGTGCTTTAAGAACTTTCTGTTTCCCTTGATGAAGAACTACTACAGCCTAATAGGACTATATTTCACCAATTGACCATCATGTGAACTAAAATTTTGAAAGAAATTACCTTTCATGTCAGACTTCATTCTGGATCTGACTTGCCCAAATAGATATATTTGATGTATTTGATATATTAAATTAGATGTATTTGATATGAAGAATCATTCCATTTCATAAAACGCAGCACTTACCAATCACAACACTGCTTCCAGAACCCAATACTTCTTTAGTTCCAAGAATAGTAGCAAATACTGTTTGACCATTAGACCCAGAGACTGCAAAGAGTGGGACTAAGTCTTTTGATTCCAAATAGCCTCTTGGGGGATCTGTAACACATTAAATTGTCGAATAAAGCAGCTAACTGAAAGGAATATTTAAAATATTTAAAGATTGAGGGAGAATCGGCATGACGTGTCTGAACTGTCCTACCCATCACAGGAATTTGAAAACTGCATCTGTACATTTTATATTAATATCGCAAGCTCATTAAGATGCTGCAGCAAGGCTGTAGTGTCTACTCAACACACTTCTTCAATATCAAGCTGACATAATAACTGTGGGCACATAGAAGAGCTTTCAACAGAAGCAATACCTTAGAGAATATGTAGAATCACTACAAAATAAAGGACTAAGAGCATTGTATGGTACAGCTTGAATGCTAATGTTAACATCGAATTTAATAAACGTGAAAGATGGTGGGGGAGGCAATTTGAGAACACAGTGGTAGCGGGAAAATAGACAGGGGAATAGAGGGAGGTGGGGAAAGATGAGAGTAGTGCATGTAGTGTGGGGAGGGAAATGACAAAGAAAACAGAGTCGGCGGAACGGGGTGAAGATGGGGTGGTGGGAACAGTGAGTGATGGGAAATGGGCCAGAGGATGTTTGAAGAATCCAGAGCAACACTGAAACAAAAATGAATGTTTATATTTTGATACGGACCAATCATGGGCACGTTAGGGAGAAATTAAAGAGAAACCATCAGAAAGCTTACAGGAATGAGCTGCCAATAGAAAATGAATTCTGAAAACAGAGATAATGTGGGAGAAAGCAACGACAATTTGTGTTTTTCTTTAATTCACTCATGGGGTGTGGGCATCACTGGCCTTGCCAGCATTTATTGCCCATGCCCTTGAGAAGAAAGTGGTGAGCTGCCTTCTTGAACTGTTGCTGCCTATGTGCTATAAGTGGACCCATGGTGCTATTAGGAAGGGCATTCCAAGGTCTTGACCCAGTGACACTGAAGGAGCAGTGATATATTTCCAAGTCAGAGTGATACATGGATTGGAGGGGAATCTTGCAGAGGATGATGTTCCCATGTATCTAATGCCTTTGAGAGGTCAGTGGTCATTGATTTGTATGATTGGGAACTGCCCTCCATGAGCAATGAAATTAATCATTGGAAAGCTGAACTGATAGGTAATTAATTACAGTTACAACATTTAAAAAGCATTTGACCGGGTATATGAATAGGAAAGATTTAGAGGGATATCGTCCAAACGCAGTCAAATGGGACTAGATTAGTTTGGGAAACTTGGTCAGCATGGACGAGTTGGACCAAAGTGTCTACTTCCATGCTGTATGACTCTATAATTAGTAAAACATTATGTGTTTTTCCTTACCTTGTAATAGCAGATTTGTCGTTGCCTTCACGTGGCCAAGAGCATTTGATGCATGACAAGAATATATTCCCTGATTTGTTAATGTGACATTTATTATTGAGAGAGATCCATTGTGGAGAGGCTGAACATTCTCATCAAGTTTCCCTTGGTCTCTTCTCCAGCTCACTGTAGGCTCAGGGACTCCTACAAAATTAGAAATTCATGAAGAATGAAATGAAAATAACATCGTTAATTTTTATGAAGATTAAAATATGAAGATATGTTACTGCATGGAAAAATTATGTTAAATGATCAAATACAAAGTTAATAAATTAATTAGTTCTGCCCTCTGAATTTATAGACTTGTGTTTCCTAAATAGCAAATGAATGACTTGGAATAATTCTTTTCTCTGAACTTGTTTATTGATAACCACTTACTCCATGTTTACTGTTGGTACTAACATTGTGTGTTATTTCCTGCACTTGATGAATTTATTACAAAGAAACTAAAATAAAGAATATACTGGCTGGTCATCTGTTTCTACATCTTGAGATTAGCCTATCTTCCTAGAACCTATCTGACCATATTTTTCTCTGTTCTTTCAAGTTTAAATCATCAATATTATCACAAAGCTGGAAATGTGAACATATACAACTAGAAATTATAATATATACTGTGATTACCATAGAATGTGATTTATAGAACTTTACTCATTCACAGTTTGAATTGCTGATATTTCAATACACAAATATGAGTATAAAATATGAAAATACAAAAATATGGAATACAAAAATATGGAATACAAATGTTTATCATGTTTTAAAGATTGAGATAAATTGGCATTGCCTGTGAAGACACATTTCCCACTTCCTAATTATACATTGCTTGCCTTCACATATGTAAAATTAACATTGTAAAGAAAAAATGGACTAATTTTAAGAGCTGAAAAGGTTATGGCTTAGGTATGATATTTATTACGTACTTGTATAAATAGAAAAATAAAGCTTTAACTATTTTGAAAAGCATGAAAAACATTGATTGATTCTTTACTTGGCGAATTGGTAACCAAACACACTATACCCTGAATGGAAACAGGGACAACGTGTGCACATAAGATTCACCCAGACCAAAGAGAAAGATGGAATCCAGAAACATTTAGCTTTATGTTTTTGAAATATTTGTTTTCCTTGGAAGAGTGTTGGTAAGACTAATCTTGGAAATTATTTGTAAAATATTCAACATTGTTTCAGCCAGTTAGGTTTGACTGACTTTATCATCAGGCATATTTCCAAAAAAGATGAGCTGTGCTTGCTCTACATTCCTGAGATACCAGTAGATGGAGGAAGCAGATGACACAAATTCACAGCTGCAGCTGTGAACATCTGGACAATAACAACACCTGGTTACAATGTACAATAAATTGGAGCTTAATTCATAAAGCTAATGTTTCCAGAGAGTCAATTTCCTGCTACCATGAAATTAGGAAGGAGGAGGAAGAATACAGTTCATGGGTCACCTTGTATGAGTTGATGCAGAACTAGGGAGGGAACTGCAAGCAGGTACTATAAATATGGTGTCAAGGACTCAATGTAGATGATTCACTTAGCATGGAAATATTGAATGCAAGAGTCAAAAAGATCATTCAATATTCTCATAAATCTCTTGTTCATTTAAGTTTAGTATCTATAATTATTTAGGTATTGGAATTAACTTTAACCCTAAAAAGTGGATAAATGCAATTAAAGCAAACTTAGAGTTCATTAACCTTCAAAGATTGAGTTATTTAGTATCATGTGGCTCATAACTAGCAAGGTAAGATCACTAAACAGTAAGTCAGTTCACTTGGCTGAAGATCTAAGAGTTTGATGTCTGCAATGCTCACGTAGAATTGCAGTTCAGAGAGATGATTTATTTTTCAAAAGTGGAGATAGATTAAGTTAAAGATATTGAAGAATTCTGAAAGGTTGTAAAATTCAAGTGATTACTTCATCAGATCAGAGAAAAACTATAAATGATGGATAATTACTGTAAAAGTTAGTTTGAGCAGTCAACTGCAGGCTATGTCCCCATTGAGATGGGTGGAGCCTGGATGGGTGGGGGTAAGATAGCAGGTGGGGTCATTTCTGCCTTCAATTTATCTGCATCTTGTTCCTAAGGCTTCACTTTCAATTTGAGCATCATATTTGAATTGCTGCTCACTGAGGGACATTAGCTAAAATAAGTGCAAGTTACAGACCTGTGTTGCAGAAAACAGTGAAATATCAACTTCATTGTTGACCAAGAGAAATATGGGTGAGATTCAGTCTCAGTTTGAATGAGATTATGAAGAACAGAAATTGGAAAACTGCACAGTTTGAAGTGAAAGGGAGAATTTAGTTGCTTCACAATTTCTTGCTGCAAAGTGACCAACAGATTAGCTTGAACCCTTTGGAAAAGTATGATGTGGAGGTGCCGGAGTTGGTCTGAGGTGGGCAAAGTCAGAAATCACACAACAGCAGGTTATAGTCCAACAGGTTTATTTGAAATCACAAACTTTCTGAGTGTAGCTCCTTCATCAGGTAAAGTGAAGGGAAAGCACGCATAACACAGAATTAATGGGCATTTTTGTCTCCAGCACCATGTTATTTTTAATTTATTGTAATTATCTGTCTGCCTCATTTAATAAGATTACTGTATAGGTCAGCCCTTCGGTTGTTATTCAGCTATTGACACTTTACTCACTCCATCTAGCACCCTTGCTCACCTGCAGAGAAATATTATTCAATACTCCATTCACACCATTTGTATGATCTTTTGATCTCTCTGCCCTTAAATTCTGTGTGCTTCCCTCTCACTTCACCTGACAAAGGGGCCATGCTCCATAGCTTGTGATTTCAAGTATACCTGTTGGAGTACAACCTGGTGTTGTGTCATTTCTGACCTTGGAAAAGTACTCAGAGCAAATCACAAAGGGAATAAAAGCAAAATATCGCAGATGCTGGAAATCTGAAACAAGTATAGAAAATAGTGCAGAAATTCAGCGGGTGTGGCAGCATCTGTGCAGAGCGAAACAGACTTAAAGTTTCAAATCCATTAGGAGCCTTCTTCAAAACTGAGTAGTCTGTTAGGATATTGTCACAATCGCATTCAAGGGTGTTAATTTTTTTTAAAAAATCCAAATGCCTGGCTTTAACCAGTAGAAGTGTACTGCAAGACTTCCCTTTCTGAATGGTTCAATTGTGAAGGAGAGTCATACTGGACTGAAAATATTACCTCTGTTCCTCTCTCCACAGATGCTGCCAGACCTGCTAAGTTTCTCCAGCATTCTCTGTGTTTGTTTCAAATGATTAAGGGTTTCACAGTCAAGGAAAAGTCAATAAATGTTTGGCCTCTGAAAATACTTGAAGTTGAAGGAAGTTTTTCAGAGAACTGCAGCATACCTATGGGTGGTCCCCATGGAAGTAAATATCTGAGATTGCTGTGTCTTCCAAGAGAATTTTTGCAGAAGCAGAAAATAGACCTGACTGCATAACATATGCCAAGTTAACAGTGGCTGTTTTGTTCAATTCTTTTATATTCTACAAAATTTGTGTTTGGTTAAGAAAGGAAGTCAAATCTTGTGGAATAGTTCTGTTGATTTAAACAAGGCATTTGGATTTTAAAAAAAATTGTTAACCATCCCGAATAGAAAAATGACAGTATTCCACCAGACTGTCAATGAAAGATTTCAGCCAATTCCTTTCACAAGGGATCCACTTGGAACAAGTTACATATTAGGTGCCTTCCATCAGTTTGAAGTAATTACAATAGAAAACACAATGTAATTTCAAGATTGGGGCAATTGCCTTTGTTTTGGATTTCCTTAGCAAACAGCTAGCATGTACAAGAGGCTGAGTGATCTCATCCTTTTTGCAAATGCCTATAATTCCATAGGCAACACAATTTGATGAAATTGTATTTCAGCACTTGATTTGAACATCTTTTTGGCTTTTCACTATTTATTCCAAGACCTTTCTTCATAATGTACACTGTCTAAATTTTTTTTCAAGACATGCTTGAAAGTGATTCATGCTAAGAACGCCCTCTATGTAAAGTATATTATAGTAATTCATTCAGCGATTGTAACAGGAAGAGCCCTATAGATCACAGCTCTGCAGACAAGCATAGATGGAATGCTCAAACATTGTCACTGTTCCTCATGTAACCCTTTCAGTCATCAGCCAGTCAATTAATGTACCACATGGTTATGGGTATCATTCCGTATCATGGACAACAGATACTTAAAAATAGAACATCATGATATATATAACAAAGTACAGTTTCCAAGAAACCGGGTGATAAAAAGAATATATTTCTGGTAGCGGAATATCAATAAATGAAAGATTAAATGACAAAACACCATCTTTGAAAAGAAAATCTGGATTCTAAAGTTCTTTACCATGGAATAATCCACAAATGAATAGCAGATGAATACGGACAAAATATATTAATTCCAACTGTATACCTATTACCATTTATAGATGGCTCCAGCAGAGGGCAGAGAAGTATTTGTAGAAATGAGAAAGGTTTTCGTGTGTAAATATTATATTATATTATACGTATTAAATACTTAACCTTATAGATACAGAAGGAATTATGTAAGATAATTCATAGATGCAAAGAATAATAAAAAAGGTCTTCATGTTGAATTGCACCAGTTTTGTTCAGCTGTGTTTCCCCGTCCAAATGCTGCATCTTTTTTCCTCTGTCACACTTTCTCACTATTGTTCATTTCTGTGGAAACTTACACATCAACAGTACAAGATCTCCATATTAATTAGCTCCATTGCTTCCTCGACTTCTTCCTGCACTTACAAAATGCTTGACTACTTCTCTCTATGCTACCCTTTAGTCTTTCTGCACATTTAATCTTAATAGTGTCATCCTTTTTCTCTTCACTTCCATTTTCTACATTTCACTTGATTTTTCTTCTGGGTTTCTGAGTTCAGAATGGGCCTTGGGCACTTCTTCAATCTGTCTTTAGAGGCAGACTTTTATAAAGAGGCATTTGGATGGGTATATGAATAGGAAGGGTTTGGAGGGATATGGGCCGGGTGCTGGCAGGTGGGACTAGATTGGGTTGGGATATCTGGTCGGCATGGACGGATTGGACCGAAGGGTCTGTTTCCATGATGTACATCTCTATGACTCTAAATGAAATGAGGAAGATTCTCTGCACGCAAAGGACATTAGAAGTTTGGAACTCTACACAAATGACAACTGACAATAAATCAATCAACTGAAATTGGTAGATTTTTGCGAACTAGAGATATTAATGGATACAGGAGAAAAGCAGGTGTATGGAGTTGATTCGCAGCTCAACTGCAAATCTTATTGAATAATACAACAGGATCAAAGGGGCAAATAGCTTCCACCTGCCTCAAGCAGAATCTTGTTGAGGCTGCAGAAGTCTTACCTGGCTGGAGACCTGTGCTGACTGCTCAACCAAAAGCAAATCAGGCCACGAGGAGGATACTAGTGGGACTTCTCCATGAAACAAGACCTGAGGGGGGATTTCTCGCCTATTGAGAATTGCCAGCCAATCAGAGGCTGGCAGAATTTGCTCAGCAACACCACAAGGAAGAGCACCCACTGGAGTCCTAGGGTCAGGGAATGACGCAGGGGCACTGTTAGATTAACAGATGGAGGGGTTTACAGAATCTGGGTCACAGGGTGAGAGAGCTGCAAATGCCTCAGTGGCTCTACGTTGCCCACTCCCACCTTTCCCGATCTCCAGTCTCTTGATCAGGAACTGCAATGCTTCTGAATGAGGAATCCCTGCTCTGGGAATGTGTTTCATTCCATCCTCCTCAAAATTCCAAACGTGCGAGTTGGGTGAAAAACCAAACCCACATTGGGTGGAGTTTTATTTTGAGAGTGAGGAAACTGTACTTGTGTGTGCTGTGAGCCTTTTTAAAGGCCAATAGCATTAAACAGACTCACATGCAGTAAAGTTGAAAGACATCAGGTATCGCAGAACATTTACTGTATGTGTACTTCAAGTATTGACCTACTGTGTCAATTAAAAAGCTTGACCCCCAAGCACTGTCCAACTGCATCATCTAACATTACAAATCAATCCTACTAATGGTTGTGAGGCACAAACAATGTGTTGCAACCTGAAAACTTCATCCCAATTGCCAAAGTAGCAATCACCTTCGAAGGTTCTATAGCCTGTATGAGGTATACCTGTAGCATATCACCAAATGTAATACCAGTCATTTATTGGGTACTGTGGGCATTGGGGGCTGGGCAGAGGCCCTCATTACTGTTGCCACATGTACAATCTATTACTCTGTGAGCGTCAAAAGGCTAAAATAATGTGTGTCTGAATCAAGGCAATGATGTACCAACACATTTTGTATTCATTCATGGGATGTGGACATACTCATTATCAATCTCTAATTGCTGGAGGAAAGTTGAGAGTCAACCACATTGCTGTAGGTCTGGAGTCACATGTAGTCTAGACCAGGTAAGGATGGCAGATCTCCTTCCCAAAAAGACATTAATGAGCCAATTTCTGGCAACAGCTTCATGGTTATCTTTATCAAACTCAAATTCCAACATATGCCGTAGTGGGATTTCAACCTGAATCTGCAGAACATTACTTGGGTCTCTGGACTAATAGTCGAGTGATAATACCACTCGACCAATGCCTCCCTTGGGGAGATCTAAGGAATGTTCTTTCACTGGTGTCTTCACCTGACCTGCATATCTTTGGAGGAAACTGGAGCAAACCCACACAGACATGGGGAGAATGTGCAAAACTCCACACAGACAGTTGCCTGAGGCTGGAATTGAACGTGGGTCCCTGGCACTGTGAGGCAGCAGTGCTAACCAATGAGCCACCGTGCCACCCTGTACTGAGCCACCGTGCCACTATATACTAAGCCACCTTGCAACCCTGTTGCTTCGTTTCTGATATTACCAAGATACAGTCATTAGAACCATCCCAAATGGAACCAGATACAAACATTGTCAGTACTCCTGCATCTGCTGCAAAAAAAAAAAGGCTGCTGCCTAATTGAACATGAGTCCGCAAGTCCAGGGCAAGCATCGACCTCCAGCCACTGTGGAGGTGCCCCTTCTGCAAACAGCCAACCATAGGTGTCCTCATGGCATAGCAAATAGCGACCCATAATCAATGGCCTTCCATTGAATGCAATGCAAATGAGGTGGGAGGGGTGTGTGGCAGGGTTGCCACAGAATGTCGAGAGGTGGAGGTCAGAACACCATGTCATGATGTCTAACAATGCAACCTCTTGTTTCACTGGGACCATGGGATGACCCCCTCCACATCAGGTTTCCATGCAGGTCATGTCTGGGCCTTCTCTGTGGTACCTGCCAAACAGAGGGTGCCACTTGATCTTCAGAATCTCCACTCCACACAATGAGAGGCAGAAAACTCACTGCATGAAAACGCCTGTCGGGAGGCTGCAGGAGTGTTCCATCTGCTGACGACCCCATCTGCTTGACTGATTCTCACCCTCTGCCTGCTTGAGCTGCTCTCCCCCAAAATGGCCCACCGAACACATCCCTTGGTATGCTCAACTGACACATCCTCCATTCTGGATTAGTGGTGCTGGAAGAGCACAGCAGTCCAGGCAGCAGATACATCCTCCAACCAATGCACTTGAAATGCCCCTCAGCCCAGTCTCAATTTAAAGGTCAAGCCTAACCAGCCTATCTTGCCCGAGGATTCCTGTACTGAGCACCTTCTTATCCTGAACATGGACAGAAACAGAGTGTACTGTACATCTTAACCTGCAAAATAAGTGTGCCTCTCACCTGCCTACATGTCTGTCATCAATGGAAGTGGTTTCAGGGAAGGACTCCCTCAGTAGGTGAGATGAGAGTGAGATAGTCACTTTTCGTGAGTCCATTGGGACTACTGGGACAGTCACTCTCAGTGAGTCTGGGGGGTGGGGTGGGGGGGGGGAGGAGATGGGGGAGAGAGTCACTGCCCTCTCAGAGTCTGATGGAGCAGGGAAGAGTAATGTCAACACTCTCAGTGGTTCTAGAGGGAGTGTAGGGGGCGACAGTCATTTTTATTTGGTTAGGGGCAAAATCACTCTCAGAGGCTGTGGAGCAAAACTTCTTCCCATGAATGGGTGGTACAGTGGTTAGCACTGCTGCCTCACAGCGCCAGGGACCCAGGTCCGATTCCAACCATGCTAAATTGCCCATAGTGTTAGGTGCATTAATCAGACGGAAATGGGTCTTGGTGGGTTACTCTTCAGAGGGTTGGTGTGAACTTGTTGGGCTAATCTAATCTATTTGATTAGTTGTTGCTTTGCTTCCTGCCATATCACAGCCTTGAGAATCTCCCCCATATGCTATTTTTCATATTAACATGCAAACAAATTTTTGAGCCATATCTGACAACTAATAAACATCATAATATAGGCTGCTATTTTACCGTTGTTAACAATTAACAAAGTGCCATTCATTTTTGTGCTGAACGAGAAACTCACAGGTGAGTTAGTGATACTAGAATTGGGTTGGAATGTAGTCCCAGGAACAATCTGAGAGCACCAAAACCATAATGCTTGATTTCTTCCAACAATATTAGAGCTCAAACGTCAGCTAACACGAAGGGTCTGAATTCAGTAGCAGTTTCAAAGAGTAACTGTGCTTTGAAAATAACCTCAGTAATAATCATCACTAGAGTACAGCAAAGGAGTGCAAGAAACATGATCTTGTGATGGAAATGAAAGATCTATTAGTTTGTGGCGTTGTATTATTGCTCTTTAAAAAGGATTAGAGGGTACAAACAAAATTTGAAACAATTCAAGTTCAAGAATCAATAAAAGAAATAAAATCACGCCTTTTGAATAGTTAGGCAAAACAATTCCCATTGCCAAGATCCTTATTCATTCTCATTCCATATAGAATTACACACAGATGCCAACCAATAACCATCTCCAAGAACAATAACTTGTGTTTACGCAGCACTTTTAGTGCAATAAAACATTCCAAGCTGCTTCACAGAGGTATTATAAAACAAAATATGACACCAAGCTGCATAAGGAAATATTCCGACAGATGACAAAAAAAAACTGGCTACAGGGCGAGATGAGAAGTGGGGGGTTCAGGAGAGAATTCCAGAGCTTTAGGCCTCAGCAGCAGAGGTTATGACCATCAATGATGCAGTGATTGAAATCGGGAAGGCTCAAGAGGTCAGAATTAGATGATTGCGGTGATCCCAGAACGTTGGAGCAATGAGGAGATTGCTCAGTTATGGAAGGGTGAGGCAATGGATGGATTTCAAAACAAGGTTAAATATGTTAAAATCCAGGCATTGCTCATCTGGGAGCCAATTTAAGTCATTGTGCACGGGGAATGATCAGGTGAGTGGTTAGGACACGGACAACAGAGATTTGGATGACCTCAAATATGGGTGAAAGGAAATTAGGTAGTTGGAAATGTGGAGTAATCAAATCAACTATAAACTTATTGAATGGGAGAGCAGGCTCAAGAGGCATATTTGACTCACTCCTTTGAAATCCTAAACTTTTCTGCTCAACAAGTCCATATGACATCATCGTAACAGGAAGTATTCCTGATTCTGAGACACTCCTTTAGTTTAACCTTTTCCAATACATTCAGACTCATGTAGAACATTTTCCCTCCCAAGCCTTATTCTCTCACTGTTGACATTTTTCTACATAATCACATTCACCATTTCCCTCTCAAGTCTCTCACTTTACATATTCAAGCAATCTAGCAGTTTCTCTATTCTTCTGACATACATCCTCTCTGAACTTGAAAATCTGGTAGTTTACAGGGTCAAAGATCATTAACTTTGATTTTCTTCCTAACAGTCTGAGGTTTGTCAGTCCTTTTAAGATAGAGCATGATTAATCGAATGGATTTTCTCTGTGGAAGACATCTTTCTTCTCGACTCAGGCAATTTCTTCTTTGCAGTGTCTCAGATCAATGGACATTGGTCATGTCTGCTCAGTGGTAATTTCCATGGAATTGTATGCACCACACCTTCAGTATTTGTCAACAAATATTTTTTTCTCAACCCATCTGTAGATTTGCTCTGATTTTATTGACCCATTTGTAGGTTTCTGCTGAAGCTTGCAATTATTTACTTCGGGCAGCACTTTGGCTCGTGGGGCGACACGGTGGCTCAGTGGTTATCACTGCTGCCTCACAGTGCTACAGACCTCGGTTTGATTCCAGCCTCAGGTGAATGTCTGTGTGGAGTTTGCACATTCTCCTTGAGTCTGCATGGGTTTCCTCTGGGTGTCTGGTTTCCTCCCACAATCCAAAGATGTACAGGTTACAGTGGATTGGCCATGCTAAATTGCCCATAGTATTCAGAGATGTGTAGGTTAGGTGCATTAGTCAGGGATAAATGTAGAGTGATGGTGTAGGGGAATGGGTTTGGGTGGGATACACTTCAGAGGGTTGGGGTGGACTTGTTGGGCCGAAGGGTCTGTTTCCATATTTTGGGATTCTAAGGATTCAATGTGTGACTGGATTTGCCTTCAGTGATTTCATTTTTGATGAAACCAACAAATTCATGTATTTTATTGGTAGGGTGATTGAGTTTTGGAGCCTTGAGGTCAAGCTTCAGCTCTATGAGACACTGGTAAGGCCGCACCTGGAATATTGCATACAGTTCTGGTCACCGCATTATAGGAAGGATGTGGAAGCTTTGGAAAGGGTGCAGAGGAGATTTACTAGGACGTTGCCTGGTATGGAAGGAAGGTCTTATGAGGAAAGGCTGAGGGAACTGAGGCTGTTTATATTGGAGAGAAGAAGGTTGAGAGGTGACTTAATGGAGATGTATAAGATAATCAGAGGGTTATATAGGGTAGACAGTGAGAGCCTTTTTTCCATGGATGTTGAAGGCTAATACAAGGGGACATAGCTTTAAATTTAGGGGTGATAGATTTAGGACAGATATCAGGAGTAGTTTCTTTACTCAGAGTAGGATAGACTCGCCAACGTTAAGGGCATTTATATGGGCATTGGACATACATATGGATAATAATAGAATGGTGTAGGTTAGATGGACATCAGATTAATTTCACAGGTCAGCGCAACATCAAGGGCCGAAAGGCCTGTTCTGCGCTGTAATGTTCGATGTTCTATGCTCTATGTTTATATACTCAGTTTTGCTATTTGAGAATGGCATTTGGATTGGTGCTCTCTCCGTCATAGTAAAGATTCTTTCGGGAAAAATAAGGAAGTCACTTCTCCTGATTGCACTTAATTCTTCTGAGTCACATCATCAGATTTGAGACTTGTTTTCTGAGTTACATCAGGTATAGATTTGTCAATTGCCTCAAATGGGGTTTGCTGTTCATTGACTCTCATGCTCATCTTTCCTCACAGTTCCACCTGATTTCCTGGATAATATGAAACAAATTTATTTTTCCAGCATAACAAAGCTCAATGAATCCCAACATGAGTCTACCAAGCCCTATGAATGATGCTGCCAGCTGTCATCTGACCAGTTATTCCATGATCAGTTTTTTCTTCACCATTGTATTGTTTGTAACTGCTTTGTCATTCGAAGATAATGACGATAGAGATGAGCCTTCCAATTCAAGATGGAGAATTCTTGATTGTGAAATACATACATGTTATCAACTATTTGAGAGTTGATTGTAGCATACTTTTGCCCTGTTGTTGGTAGTGGATAGTTTTCTTAACCATGGCTCACTATCTGATTATATAATTAAATGTGCTCCAATGCCTAACTTGAAATTTCTGAAAATGACCATAGACATAAATATTAGCTTGCCAAAATGTAATGGCAAGATTATTTATTTCCCCTATGAACACTTTAGGGGTTTCTGATGTTATAGACTTTCTACTTCATTAATATAACTGTGGGTATCAGTTCTTTCCTTGCTTTTCTGACAATGAATTATTGTGTGACAGATAAGGCATTTACCTTTAATAGCTTGACACTGTCTATATTTGAGAGATTTCTTTGTTTTACAACAGTGAGAAGAATTGAGTTTCTAGTTCCTGTCCCAATCACTGTACTCATGTCTCATGTGGGTCTTTTGAGGTTTTTATTCTTACCTCTAATGCCAAGATGTTCTCCTCTAAGGAGTGATCTATGTTGTTTCCAGACTTTCTCCTCACTCACCATCTGAACTTCTTTCTCAAGATTCAGGTCTTCTCTGGATTGCAATAAATCTGATAAAGAGTCATCAGCAACTCCTACAACAATTCTGTACCTTATGAGTTCTGACAAAGTCACCATAGTTGCATTTTGACAATTATCATTAACAAAATCATCTGAGGATTCCCCTAGATACTGAACTCTTGTAGTGAATCTTACTCTTTGAAGAATTGAGGTAGTTCTGTGGTTGAAGTAGTTGTCAAGGGCTTTCAGTATCTCCTTGAGTAAGTGCGTTTTTGGATGTATAGGGGGATGTCCACAGTGAACAGCACAATAAGGGCTCCCTTACTAAAGGACATGAAGAGAAAGTTTTCCCAAGCTGTAAATGCTCAAAGATAGCTTTCAGAATCCTTTCTTAGTGCCACAGCTGAGTGTGGATATTTGTAATGACTTCATTAAAAGCTAATACTTCAGAGAAAGTTTGTAGACAGAAAGCCTTTGAACTCCACCATGTCCAAGTATGTGAGTAAAATCATGAAGGTAACTCACTTAATGTTCTACCATTTCAACATCATTCAGGTGCAATTCTGATGTAAACATTAACACACTTTTCCCTTCGAAAGCTTAGAATTTCTGGACAACCTTCTTTGTCCATTTTTATCATACTATTTAACTACATTCCAGAAGCAACATCTCATTGAAAAGCAAGCTACAATCAGCTTAGTGTTTTGTGGAATACTATTCAGCAAGAGAGCATGTGTACACATTCTTTGGATACACTTAATATTTTCTTGTAATGTACAATTCATGAGAAAGCATTATTCCTAAGTCTTTAAAATGTAAAACAAAATCTCAATAACTTTCTTAATTATCACGTGAGATAACATGCAGTAATTTAATTACAGTCTTACCATTGACCTGACAGTTAATTGTGATATTGGCTCCCAACCTTGCTTTCACAACGCTTCCCACATCCACATTGACCGATGTTGAGTTAAAGTTGACCAAATCATGTTTGGACACTCTAATTACTGGCTTCCCTACACAAAATAAAATGGATGACACATCATGTAACTACTGTATGCTGGGGAATGTCCGTTAATGAACCATATTGTCCAAACAACAGCATTGAATTGAGTGTAGGTATCACCACCTGTATCAACAATTGTAGTTTTCATGATTCCATCAGTTGTAGTTTATTGTTTTGTCTACTACTGTTGTTCAGGTTCAATTGATCTGAGAACTGAAATCCTTGCTTTTGCGTTTTCATGCTCCATTAGAAAGTGATAAATTGTTACTGTCCACACTGGTAAAATTGTCAATTACTTCAGCAAACAAAGACAAATGTTTCTTTCCAAAAAGGGGAATATAATCAATTATAATTGCAACAAACCTGGTATGGCAACTTTGGAGGACAAGGAATCCCATCCTATAGGACTTGTAGCAGTGCAGGTGTAGACTCCCACATCAGACTTGTTTGGAAAAAATATTTGCAAGGCTTGGTCTGAAAGAAGTTTAATTCTGCAAGGGAAAACTGTACAATGAGGATTGCTGGCCTGAAAACAAAGTGTTTACACAGCTCAAGTTTCCCATCAATAGGAAGACAAATACACTCACAATATACTTGATGACTGAAGTTAAATTGTATATTTGTTATGACGTAAACAGCTAATCCTTTGTAAATTTCCTATACAATTGTGTAATCTGGACTCTCAGGGTCTTGTGACAGAAACCAGGGGTGCTGGGGCACAGTGCTAGAGTCCTCTCTTCTGGGCCATAAGGTACAAGTCCAAGTGACATCTGCCCAGGATGTATGTCATAACATGTCCAAACAGGTTGGTTAAATCAGACCGATTATCAATATGTTTAAAATATATTGTGAACACTACATCAGTGGTCAACATCTTCTGGAGTGTAGTCTGTTGTGGGAATTCTAGATCGGAGGCAGGGGTGCTACCTACTGAGACACAAGACCTCCATGTGTTACCTTTTCTACAAATTAAGAACTTTTTACAAAAGCCTATTTACCATTCCAAGGATTGTGGTTCCAACTTCAGCAGTGATCCATTTGAACCTCCTGAAAGTCTCTACCACTTTTCTATTTGCTAAATATTTAATTGTAAAATTGTTATCAACTGCTGTGTAATCTTGCATGTGAGTAAGGAAAATGAGCTCCACTATACAGCATTTTTGCTATGTCAAAACATCAATAAAAGCCCTGCTTCAGTGGTAGCATTTGTGTGACTATGTCAGAAGTTTGAGCCTTCAAGTCACACTCCAAGCACCAAGCACAAAAGAAAATCGCGGTTGACAGTTCTGTACATTACTGAGAAAATGCTGCATCGTTCGAGGTTTTCCTGGTGAGATACTAAATGGAGACTCTGTCTACCTTCTTAGGTGGATATAAAAGATCCCATGGGAATTTTTCGAAGAATAGTAGGGGAATTACAATACCCTGGTCCCCTCGTCAATACTGAATGGAGGAACAGGCTTCAGAAAATGAATGACCTCCCTATGTTCCAATATTGCTACTGGTAAATATAATTGCAGGAACAGATACCTCCATTAGTTACTAGCTTCAGTCTTCCCTGGTTAAAACAGATCTCAAAACAATAAATTTAGCATCATATTGTTGGTGCTTAGGCTTTTCATACTATCTTTTTGAAAATCCAAGTAAATGGCCTCTACCAGATTGCCCTCCTTCTCTAACTAATTTACTTCCCCAGAAGAATTCCAGACACTTCTTGGGCATCATCCAGTATTTCTCATTACTTCCTATGCTACCTCTGCTTCTCAGATATTATTTACAGCAACTCATTTATCAATCAGAAGTATGTCATACATGGTGCATTAACCGGCCTGTAATTGCAAAGGTTTTGCCTTACTCGTTTTATAAATATTGGATTACTTGCCATGCTCCATTACACAAATGCTGCGTCAATATTTATGGAACTCTGCTAAACTAGCAATCTATTTCCTGCTTTAATTCTTTAAGAGCACTAATCTATATCCCATCTGGCCTAGATGTCTTGTATATATGCACTTTTTCAATTTCTGTGAGACATTTATTATTAAGTTGCTTAAATGCTTAAATAACTAGCCCAAATTCCCCTGATGGCTTCACTGTATTAGTTAATGGAAATCCCTCAAAACATACAGCAGGAGGCCATTCCAAAAGGCTGGATAGGCTGGGACCTTTCTTTCACTGGAGTGTAGAAGGTTGAGAGGTGACCTTATAGAGGTTTATAAAATCATTAGGAGGATAGATAGAGTTAATGATCAGTGTATTTTCCCTAGGATTGGGGGATTTCACGACTCGAGGATATATTTTTAAGCTGAGAGGAGAGAGATTAAAAAAAGACATGAGAAGCAAATTCTTTTTTTTACACAGAGAGTGGTTCACATGTGGTTCACATGGAATGAATGTCTTGAGGAAGTGGTGGATGAGGTCACAGTTAAAATGTTTAAATAACACTTGGATAAGAACTTGAATAGGACAGGTTTGGAGGGATATGGGCCAGGAGTAGGCAGGTTGGATTAGTTTAGTTTGGAATTATGTTCAGCATGGATTGGTTAGACTGAAGGGTCTGTTTTCATACTGTATGGCTCTATGACTCAATACCTATACTGACACTTTGAAAGAGCTATCCAATTATTCCTAGTCCCGATCTGCCTTTAACTCCGTACCCCGTGAATTCTTGTTTTTAAGTATTTATCCATTTTCTTCTTCCAAACTATTATTGCTTTTTAGATCACACCCGTTCACTGTGTAAAATCATTTCTTTTCATTGCACCCTCAGGTTTATTCCCAGTGATCTTAAATTCATATCCTTGGGTTCCTGACTTGTCTGTCACAGGAAACAATTTCTGTTTAGCTATTCCATCCGTCACAACTGCAAACAACTCTATTAAGTCTTTCCTTCATCTTCTCTACACTAAGGAGAACAGTTCAGCTTCTTAAGAATCTCGATGTAATTGAAATTTCTCATCCCTGATACCATTCTGATAAAATAGAAGATCCAAAGGAGATTGAAAAAAAATGCAGTGCCCAGAATGCATCACAATATTCCAGCTGTGGCCTAATCACTAAGTTGTAAGGACTCAAGCTAACTGTGTTGTTTTTGGACTCCATGCCTTTATTCAATAAGGCATATCAACTTATTCTATCACCTTCTTTTTCCACTTATATCCACTTAAATTCAACCATTTAATTTCTGTTACCTCCTCTCATCTTTCCTTCCTAAATGCATCATTTGTATAGAACTTGCACCTAGCCGTCCTTTGTGAAATCAATGAAGACTGCTCGAATAATTAATATAAGTTATTCCTTCCATGTCCCTACTTATATCTAACATTATTTTAATGTTTATATGGTTAGAAGATGTTTGTTTTCTTTTAAAATTCATCTAACTCTATTTTTGTTTCGTTTCAAATACTTTCCTTTGCTATCTGTAACCGTGTCTTTTCCTGGAAACCTAATTGCATCATTTCATTACTTGCCATGTTTATAAACAATTCTGCTCTTTTTGAGATTAAATTGCCATAACTGTAATGTTTCTATAAACCTCTTTTGACAAACATATACACTCACGTTGCTCCCTTATAGTTACCTGAAGTACATGTCCCTCGTTCTATTTTTGAATATAGTTTCCCATCACTTTTCCCTGATGTTTTTCACAATTCTAAAAATCAGTTTTTCTGCAGTCTCTTGCCACTTTTTATTTTAGGTCTGGAAAACAATATAAAATCTAACAATCCTTTTCTGTAGCTAATCGAGTCAGGCAAACCACATACATCGAATAGAACTCGGCAAATTGAAATCTATTCATTTCAATGTATTCTGAGAGTGTGCATTCCACCCTATTCTAGCAGGCAGGAAATCTGCTCCAATGGATTATTAAATGCCCAATCCAATACATTTGGGTCCAAACCCATCATTCTGTTGCACAAATACTGCAAGAATCAATTGGTAAATAACACCATTTCTATCTGATACTTTGACATTTACTTTAAGGATAGAGAGAGATTCGAACAGATCTGATTTATAAAATAGATTATGATGAACACAGTTAACAATTTTGTACTTATGGAAATGCTCGTTGTTGGTGATGTGACAGACTGTACAAATACCATATTTGTCAGAAGTTTAACAGCTAGACAGTGTCTTGTTCCAGTTATTGTTCAAATTTTAAAATGTTTAATTTTTCAACCTTATTGTTGCTTCTTGGTCGGGAGGTAGCAAGTATCAGTAAGACTAATTCCAGCCAAACCCAAAAGAAGGGGCACCTGCAGGAACTAAACTACTAGCCACAACCAGTACGAGGTTCCCTTGATGATCAGAAATGTGAACTGACAATGCTTGTGTCTCTCCAGCTCTATTACAAAGTGCTCACTATCCTGGAATTGCACCCATACAGATTCTTACCTTGGGGAGCTGGTGGGAGAACCCAGGAAGTTTGATTGTAGCTGGTTTTGGTTGTTTAGTTGGTCATTACATTAACCATTTACTGAACAGCTTTCAAAGGATACCAGAGAAGGACAGGTCATTTGGTCCCTTGAGCCTGCTTCATTATTTTGTACAGGTGATCTAGTTATGGCTTCAATCCCGCTTGTCTGTCTGTTCCTCCACAGCACCCCCCTCTCCAATATGTCTTTGTAAAGTACAAGGCTGATACATTGGTATCCATTTTTCAGTCAGGTATGCTGAGTGGATCATATCCCCTTCATTATAGGATTGAAGGGTGCATGACGACACAATATTCAGCACCATTTGCGACTCCCAAGTTACTGAAGCAGTCCATGTTTATATGCAGCAAGACCTGGACAATATCTAGATTTGGAGTAATAAGTGCTAAATATCATTGTACACACAAGATTCAGATCTTACTCATCTCCAACAAACAATTACCCAACCATTATCCCACAACACAGAAACTGCAGCTAGCGACAGTTTGTAAATTGCTGAAAAAGAAAATGTGTGTTATTGTTTTTTGAAAGAAGAAACGAAATACCAGACATAAGTGTAAGTCGGGGCTGATATCATAAAGTAATATAAGTAAGCCAAAGTAGGATGAGGGAAGGAGAGTAAAGTTAACATAAGGGAGATAAGTTTAAGAATTAGAGTAAGTATGGCTGAGGAGCTCAGCCCCATGGCTTGCAGTATGTGGAATCTTAGGCCCTCCTTATAGTCTGAATGACCACATCTCTATGAAGTTCCACAGTTTGATCAGCTTGTGGTATCAGAGTTAGAACATCATCTGGAGGTAGAGCAGTGCATCTGTTCGGCTGGGAGTTTCACGAAGAGCACATTGTGAAACATAATTACTCTGCAGCTGAAGGAGCACAGTCAGAGAAGGAATGGGTGACCACGCAGAAGAAAAGTGGCAGACAGGAAGTCAGGAAAGCCCCAGAGCGCATCTCACTCAGGAACTGATTTTCTGTGTTAGTAAATGATGAAAGTGACAGTTCCTCTGGAGTGTGCAGACAGAGCCCAGATGCACAAGGGGATGAGCAGAAAGAGAGAGAGAGAGAGAATAACAGTTGCAGGAGATTCAAAAGTCAGAGGCACATCCAGGCCCTTCTGTAGCGACAGACATGATTTCAGGATGGTGTCTTGCCTCACTGGGACCTGAACAGCTGAAGGACATTCTGAAGGGGAAGAGAGAACAGTCAGAGATCATGGTTCAGACTGCGATCAACAAAAGGAGGATAAGATCCTGCAACAATAACTGAGAAAGGCAGGAGGCAGATTAAAAAGTGGGATCATGGGTTGTAATTCCTGGATTTTCCCTGGTGCCAAATGCTAGTGCATATAGGAATAGATAGATGGATTTGATTTATTATTGTCACATGTACCTATATACAGTGAAAAGTTTGTTTTGCATGTAGTACAGGCAGATCATACCATGCAAAGACTATTGGGGTAATAGAACAGAGTGAAAAGTACAATGTTATTGCTGCAGAGAAGGTGCACAAAAAGCAAGATCAACATTTGAATTTAAAATGTAAGAGGTCCATTCTGAAGTCTAACAATAATGAGGAAGATGCTGTTTTTGACTCTGTTCATATGTATGTTTAAGCTTTTATATCTTCTGCCGAAAGAGGTTGGAACATATGGGATAACCGGGATGGGAGGGATCAGTGATGATGCTGGCTGTCTTTCCAAGGCAGTGAGAAGAATAGATGGAATCAATGTTGGCTGGTGTGATGGACTGGGCTGTACTCACGGCTCCCTATAGTTTCCTACAGTCCTGGACAGAGCAGTTGCAACAGATGTATGCATGGCTGAAGAGTTGCAGCGGGGTGGGGTGGGGGCTTTAGACTCCTGGATCACTGGGTCCATTTCTGGGAAAGGTGGGACCTGTGCAAGTCCAATAGATTGCACCTGAACTGGAATGGGTCCAACAGTCTTATGGGGAGGTTTACTCATGTGATTGTTAAGGGTTTAAACTAATCTAGTAGTTGGCTGGGACAAGGAGTGGAGGTACAGCAGGAGGTAATGCATGTATAGAAGAACCATCAAGTCAATTTAGAAGGTAGCATGAGTACAGTCAAGTTAACATGAAGAAACACAGCAAGACTGGATAGTATTAATTTTAACTCAAGGAGTTTTGCAGGTAATGTAGATGAGTAGAGGGTACTGATTAAAATAAGAGGGAGGGACATGACTGACAGCTCAATATTCTAAGTTATGAGTCTTTAGGTGAGACAGGTGTTATGGATCAGGTCAGATCCCCTCAAAACATTTCAAATAGGTAGCCCAGACCCTAACTTTTCCAGTTGTTTTGAGCAGGTATAAGTGGATATTCCAGGAGGGATGCAGCTGGTCAACACCCCACTGTTTTAAACAAAACAGAATTTATTTACAGAGTACTGAATGAAATACGAACAAAAGAGAACAGAGTACAGAATAACTTAACCTAATTGAAAACCCAATAGTCTGATCCAACTTAATGATGCTGTTCCAAAGTCCTGCAACGATCCCCATAAACACCCCCTGACAAAAAAGGTAAAATCAAACACAGGGTCTTAGAGGAGAGAGAGAGAGAGAGAGAGACAGACAGAGAGACATAGCAGAGAAATTCAGCATGGAACACCTTCTTCCATGTTGCTGGTTTTTTTTGTCCAGGAGCCTCAAAATCTGACTGCTTGTTAAAACCAAACCAAACCAGAACTAAGCTGAGCTGGGAGAACTGGCCACTACCCTTTCATTGTACTATTTGTTTTTAACTTGACTGCCTTTTGCCTGAGGCAGTATCTGTTAGCGAGAATCAAAGTGGCTCTAAAACCCTTTCAAACTAGACACCTTGGAACCTGTGTCTTTACGACCACTCTGGGGAAAAAAACAAAGACAACATAATCTTGTTAAAGGAGCAGCATTACCACAAAGGGAGGAGTGTGAAAGAGGAGAGAGTGTCACAATATTGATCAAGGAATCAATTACTGCAGTAAATAGGCATGTTATCTTTCAAGCCTCCACAAATTAGACCATATGGATCAAACTTAAACACAAAAAGCTGCCAATCACTTTGTTGACAGTATCCTGTAAACAAGTTCACCTTGAACCCACATGTCATCCTGACTTGGAGCTATATCACTGTTTTTTCACTGCCAGTAGGTCAAAATCCTGCCACTTCCTTAACAGCACTATGGTTGTCCCGACACTCCAATGACTGCAACAGTTCCTAATGAATGCTTAACACTGCCTTCTCCAGATTAATTAAGGCTGGGCAACAAACATTTGCTTCAAGATTAGAGTGCTGCTAGAAAAGTGTAGCAGGTCAGGCAGCATCCGAGGAGCAGGAAAATTGACATTTCAAGCAAAAGCCCATCTTTCCTGATGAAGGGCTTTTGCCCGAAACATTGATTTTCCTGCTCCTCAGATGTTGCCTGACTTGCTGTGCTTTTCCAGCATCACTCTAATCTTGACTCTAATCTCCAGCATCTGCAGTACCCACCTCCACCTCACAAGATTTGCTTGGTCAACTATTCTCATGTCTTATGAAGGATTACAAAAAATAAGTAGAATTCAATAAGTCCATTAATCTAACATACATCATCAAAGAATAGCCAGACTCAATGAAGGTTTTTCTCTTTTCGAATCTAGTTAGTGGACAGAATAATACAAGAAATCACAAAGTTTGGCAGTTTTGTGTGGAATGCCTCAGGGTTAATATCATACTGCCTCAGAAAGGCTTAATTGTTAAACAGTCTGTGAATCATTTGAAGGATTCTGCTATTTTGAGGAGTAGAGTTGGCATTTTTTTAACGAATTCTGAAAGACCACAAATTAATTAACACCCTTCCGATGATACTTTTAAACATCTTGATCTGGTTAGTTTTTCACTGCATATGTAGAAACATGAAATTAATGCTAAGAAGTTGAAAGTATTCAGTAGCTATGAACACCACAACATTTTACTATTAAATTGATACAGCACATGAATCATCACTTGCAGTTTCTAAAGGAAACTGTTTCATTGTCTGGTTAAGACTGGGGGATATTTGTAATTTCCTGCATGTTTAACTTTTAAATAACCCTGAAATACACATGGAGAGGACCAAAGAAACTAGGAGATTGTCTCTATTACATTAGGTGTATATTAATCAGTTCAAAGCCCCATTAGAAAGGCTGGACTTTATTACAGCAGAAAACAAAATAACTTTTTATTCAAATGTAAAACATACGATAATTCCTAAATCATTAAAAGTAGCAATACAGGTAAAGCCACAAAAAGCAAACACTGTAGTTCGTTTCTAAAGTTGAATAGAGAGAAGCTATTTAAACTTACATGGAACATATGTAAATCACCTTGTTGAGAAAGGGACTGGAGAGACTTGAGACAGTGCAAACAAGATTCGTGGAGCGTCGGAGGCTGAGGGGTGACCTTATAGAGGTTTACAAAGTTATGAGGGGCATGGATAGGGTAAATAGGCAAAGTCTTTTCCCTGGGGTGGGGGAGTCCAGAACTAGAGGGCATAGGTTTAGGGTGAGAGGGGAAAGATATAAAAGAGACCTAAGGGGCAACCTTTTCACATAGAGGGTGGTACGTGTATGGAATAAACTGCTAGAGGAAGTGGTGGAGGTTGGTACAATTGCAACATTTAAGAGGCATTTGGATGGGTATATGAATAGGAAGGGATTGGAGGGATATGGGCCGGGTGCTGGCAGGTGGGACTAGATTGGGTTGGGATATCTGGTTGGCATGGACGGGTTGGACCCAAGGGTCTGTTTCCATGCTGTACATCTCTATGACTCTATGAGGGACTACCAAATTAGAGGTCTTTAAGATTATGGAAGGGAGCATAGCTTCAGAATAAGCAAGTTATTGAGATGTTGGGATGATTGAGGTGATGTTAATATAGTCATAAAATCAGTGGACTACTAATTCAGAGCCTAGGCTAATAATCCTGAGGTATGGGTTCAAAATGCCACCATAGCAGCTGGTGACATTTACATGCAATCAATGAAATGTGAAAATCCAAAGCTCATCTCGGTACTGGTAACCATTGACTGTTGTAAATGCCCATCTATTCACTAAAGTCCTTTATGGAAGGAGACCTGCTGTACTTACCTGGTCTGGCTGAAATATGTCTCCAGACCTACAACAACATTAACTGCCTTTAGAAATGGTCTTTGGAAGCTAGTCAACTCAATTGGGAATGGGAAACAAATGCTAGCCTTAGCAATAATGCTCACATCCCATGAAACAAGGTGATAAAATCTTTGGAGCTCTCTCCCCAAGGGCCTTGCAGCTGCTCCATCATTGAATGTAGTTAAGAGATGGATGTTTGGTCTTCCAGAGAATCAAGGAATATGTGGAATTAATGGGAAGGTGGATTAAATTGACAGAACATTTACAGGATATATAGTTTAGTCCTGCTCTCATTTCTTGTGTCCCTGTGGTTCATTAGAATAGAGGCAGAAAAAATAAATCACCTGCTGGGAGATAAAAATTGGGCCCATAAGGATAAATTGCCATAAACATCCCCAGTAGTTAATTCAGGACAAACTTATTTACCCAGAGAATGGATAAAATGTGGAACCCACCTATTGAAGGGAGTACTTGAGGTGAACAGCATTTATACATTTAAAGAACAAGGCAGTAAATATATTTATGAAAAAAAAGAGGAAAATGTGATAAAATTAATCGAGTAGAGCAGGAAAGGAATTGTGTGCTGTATAAAAACTGGTTTGAATAGAAAGCCTGGCTATTTTTCAGCATGCACAAATCTGGTTTGAGAACACAACTTTGTTGCAACAGGTACATTTCACAAAACTAATAAAAGCTGAGGAAAATAAAGAAAAAGTGGACAAGAAGCAGTTTGGGGAGCAATGATGTTCACATTTTGGATCACATTCCATCATTTAGATTTTGGAATCAAAAAATATATAAGTTCTAAAGTTGTGGATTACAGCAAATGGGGTTGAGGTGTGGGTAACAATTCTGAGAAGGACTTAACAAATAAGACAATATTCATCAACTTGTAGAATGGGCAAGTAATCAGCAAATGAGAGTCAACAATTAGGTAGTTCAAAAAGGGAGGTCACTTATTATTTGAAAGATCTAAGTCCAGATGGGGTGAAGGAACAAAAAAAAACCGTTAAAAGTTGCTCTACAAGTTAGAAAGACCTTAAAAAGTCCCACCCAAGCACTCAGCTTTATTTCTAAAATAACAGAATAGAAAAACAGGAATATCATGCTGAAATGTATTGAGCACTGATCAGATCACATTTGGAGTTCTGTGCGGAGATCTCGTCACCATATTATTAAAAGAAATAAATACACTCTGGACTAGCTGCAGAGAAGATTTACAAAGATGATATCAGAAAATATGGAAATGATGGACAACTGGGCCTCTTTTGTCTTGAAACCACAAGGCCAAGGGGTGACCTAGAGAGTTATTGAAAACTATAAATAATTTTGATAGAGTGGATGCAGACAGAATGTTCTCTCTTGTGGGGAAGAGCAAGAGGCCACCAATGTAAGATAGTAACCCTAGAAATTCAGTAGGGAATTCAGAGGAAACATCTTCATGAAAATAGTGATGGGGCTGTCGAACTTGCTTCTGCAGAGAGTGGTTGAAGCAAATAATTTGAATCCATTCAAAGAGAAACTAGACAAATTCATAAGGGAGAAGGAAACAAACGGTCATGATGTCAGACATGGGAAGCCACTCAACCCCTGCTGAGGGCATGGAACTCAAAAATGTATCAAACTTCCTGTGGAGGAAAGATGGAAAGAGGCTCAAGAGAAACATAAATACCAGCATGTACTGGTTGGACTGAATGACCTTTCTTTTTGTGTTGAAATCCCTGGGTAATGCTATGTAACCAGGGCCTATCTGAACTTGATTGTTCAGTGAGTGGGCATTTAGAATCAATGACAATACTCAATGGCTAGGATTCCTCAAGAATTCCACCATCTTTAATCTTCATCAACTCCATTCAGGAAGTAGCATCTCTTGCATTAGTAAGAGATATTGAAATACATTCCATTTTTTTCTATAAATGTATGATTGGTCATTGGGTATAACCATAATTATAACCAGGGGCCTAAATTGATTGGACAATGATTTTGACTGTTTGGACTTCAACAAGGCTTTTGATAAGGTCCCACATGGGAGACTGACAGCAAAAGCACGAGTCCATGGGATCCAAGGAAATTTGACAAATAGGATCCCCAACAGGCTGAATGGCAGGAAGCAGAAGCTGATGGTTGAGGGATGTATTTTCCAACTGGAAGTCTGTGTCCTGTGGGTTGCACAGCAGCCAGTGTTGGTCCCTTGCTGTTTGTGGTTTATATGTATGATTTAGATTTGGATATAGGAGGGTGGATCAGTAAGTTCACAACAGTACAAAAACTGGTGAGGAGGATAGCCTTAGACTACAAGAGGATATAGAAGGGCTGGTTAAGTGGGTTGATCAGTGGCTAGATTTATCATGCAGGTCCTTCTAAGAATGCTTTGGCCTTTAATGGCCCAAGATCCCACCATCATCTTGCGAGTTGTCCTCAAATCTCTCCTGGGGATGTTGCAAGGGGACATTCACTTGGTGGTTACTGATGGTTTCACTACCAAAGTTCCACTCCTGCAAATACTTTCATCTCTCACTCACCTCCCCTTAGGATCCATTTACGTCTGTTTCGCTGTCACTGATATACATTTTTGAGTTCCTTGCCCTAAGCAGAGGCTGATTGCCCTCCTGGGATGATTGGAAACTGGATGAAAAATGTCACTGTTTCACCACATCCTATTACAGTAGGGAGTATGTATTAATTCATTAAAGAAGAATATGGAATGTCTGCTGATGCTCCTCTGTTTAGACAGGTTTGCAATTGTGACATTCTGCTTCAAAGATACTTTGACTGGGTCACGTAGTCTCCAACCCACCATCTCCACTGAAAGCCATGTGCAAAATCTACTTCAGGTTGCATCTTATCATCAGCTATTTCAAGAAAATGTAATACAGTGATAGGATGTGGCTGAAAATCATTAAAAATATACAGGTTACTTCCTTGACAGCCTTTATGTTCAACATTGTCACTGAAACCCTCTCCATCTACATCCTGTAGTATGCCATGATTCAGTTATATCAACCACATAAATAGTGTGGCAACAGGAGCAGGTCAGGGGCTTGGAATTCTTTGGCATGTAACTCATCGCCTGACTTCTCAGTATTTGTCCATCATCTACAAGGCACAAATCAGGAGTCTGATGGAATTCTGTCCACTTGCCTGGATAAGTGCAACTCCAACAACACTCAAGCAGCTCAATCACATCGAGCTTAGAATGGCCACATGAATAGCACCTCACAACATTAACTCCCTTCTGTTCTGCAGCATTTGCCAAGCCTCTTTTCTTCCTACTTCCCAAGTCCACAATCTTTACCACCTTGAAGAACAAGAGCAACAGATGAATAAGAACACATTATGTGCAAGCTTCCCTCTAAGCTACACACCACCTTGACTTGGAATTATAATTACCTAACTTCAGTTACATTGGGTCAAACTCCTGGAACTCCCTTCCTAACAGCACTGGCTACATCAGTATCTGCACCAAATGGACTACAGCTGTCCAAGAGGTAGTTCACCATCATTGTTGTCAAGGGCAACTAGGGATGGGCAATAAAGGCTAGCCAGCTAGTGAAGCACAATTCTTGGGATAAAAATTAAACATGACAGCAAATAACTCTCTTCTAAAATAAATTAAACTGCAAATTATGCAAAAGTAACTTGTATTTATATCATACTTTTCAAAAACATTGGGTGTATCAAAACAGTTTGCAGCCACGCAAATACTTTTTGAAGTGTAATAACTATTGCAGCGTTAGCAACACAGCAGCCAATATCTATATCGTGAACTCCCACAAGCAGAGACAATATTGTATTGGTGATGCTGATCGGGGGATAAATATGAGTAATTACACCAGGGATAAATTCCCTTCTCTGCTTTGAAATGCTGCCATAGGATCTATTACTTCCACTCAAGCAAATAGTAATCTTGGTTTAACATCTCATCTTAAAGATGGAATGCTGGAAATTAGAATAAAAATAGAAAAAGCTGATAAAAATTGAGGAGGTCACCTTTGATCATGAAGAAAGGCAGGTTATGACACATATGTAAAACTCTATCGGAGCATCATCTCCTTTGAGTTAACTTTACTTCACCTTATAATTATGTTTCTTAGTTCTCTTCAACCCTGTCAACCAGAAAAAGGTCAATGTGACTAATCCTAATCACAGTTTAACTGGATACAATATTTCAAGCATGGTCTTACAGCGTACCTGTATTTCTGTTCAGTCCAGCAATAGCAGACATATTAAGGGATGCCAATATCAGATCCTTTGGACTCTTTGAGGAAAGATGGGATGATGATTATAAAGGGTCCCTTCTTAAACCTAAACACTGAGAACTTTCCATTTCACACTGATACTTGGCAAGTGGAATGTACAGCAGAAACAGGGAGCTCTCCTTCTCAGAAGATCAGTTTTGTCATTTTTGTTGAGAGGATTCTATGATTTTATAATTTTCAGCCAGCAAGCAACCTTTAAGATATGCTACTGCACATCATGATACTGCACTGAAGTAAAACAACAGAAATATTCTCTGAATTATGCCATTTTGTAGGAGTACAGTCTAATCCAAACCACATACATAAATCTCTGGAAAAGAAAAGATACATAAAAATAATTTTGAACATGTTCTGTGTTTCAGTTTCTTAGTCAGAGATTCTGTTAAAGGTGACTGACCCGGGAGAACAGATTCCTGACTGTTGGTAATCCAAGGAGCCTTTCTTTTTATGCGAACTGAAACAGTGAGCATTGGCAGTCTGTTCAATCACAGGGGACCGCAAACATTGATTCTGGCCTCATCCGATTTCTACATTTGTACACATTCTGGCATAGATTGCTACGTAGCCATCAGGAATTGAAAGGCTTACTTTTTTTCCGTTCTGTAGCCCAGGGGCATGGAGACCAATTATTGCAGCCCCACCACTGTTCTAGTGAAGATCAACTAACTCAACAGAGACTTAGGATTGAACTTGAAACCTTCTTGCATGGTTCATTGCCAGATTTTACGGCGCCCTTATTGGGGGGATCTCTCTCATATTTAAACAAGTGACAGGCATGCGTGTGGTTTTGGACTCAGTCCAATTGAAAGGAATAACTTTTCACCTCCCAATGTTGCTATTCCGAAGACCGGGGAAAATTTAATTTGTCTTCATTGTCATCTTGTGACCTTTTGTGCAGCTGTGGAGAGGCTACAGAATAGCACATTTAGGAAGGGTACAGGGCTGCATCCTTTACAGAGTGCAGAGGACATTTACTAAAATGGTTGCAAGGATGATGGATTTTAGCTACAAGGTGAAACAAACCAAACTCCTTAGAGAAAAAGGAGATTGCGGGGAGATTGAATAGAGCTGCACTGGATGGTGACAGATTTTTGACAAGGTCGATGAGGGAAACCTGTTGCCACTAGACGATAGCAGAAGGTCAAGGGGACATAGATTTCAAGCTCTGGGCAAAAAATGCAGGCGATGTGAGGAAGAGCTTTTTTTTACATAGTCAGTGTTAATGACCTGGAAACTGCGGTGTAGGAGACGGAGACAATTAATGATTGCAAAAGGGAAGTGAAAAAGCACCTGAAGAAAATAAACTTAGAGGGTTACAGGAAAGAAATGGGCAGAGGAGAAGAATGCGAATGACTGAATTGTGCCATCAGAAAGTCGAAGCAGACTGATCGGCTGAAAGGTCCCCATCTATGCTTTAATAATAACCCATTCTATTCATTATTATCACAGCCTCAAGAAATGTACTATTTTATAACTTGTATCTTGATTTAGCTCAAATACTTAGCTATGAATTTTACTATGACGTTTTCCCGGCTACCAATGACATTGTACGACAATTAGATGTGGGCAAGAAGAGAACTCTGAAAAGAAGTACAGCATTCTATGAAAGTTGCAATTTAAAGTGTTCTCAAAGAGACAACTTGTGTAACAAAAGAATATTACCTTGTGAATCTTGCCATTAGAATAACAATTTCATCCTCTGAGGTGAATTGCACTTACCAATGGGGCATATGCATGCAGCAAGTTGACAGGAACATGGTAAATATGTAAAACTATGACCTATGCTTAATCATTTCTACTGCAACATGATTAAAATTCAGGGAACAAAGCGAGAGAAAACCAACTTGACACCTGGTTTATTCTAAAAACCTCCATTTTGGTTCTGACTTCACAAAAGAGGACACAAATAATTTCCCAGAAATGATTGGGAACCAAGGATCTAGTGAGAGGGAAGAAAATCAGTTTTAATAAAAAAAAATTTCATGGGGTTAAAGGTTGCTGATCTCCAGTGCCTAATAAACTGCATCCAGAGTAGTAAAGGAAGTAGCCCTGGAAACATTGAACTTATTTCTGGTCTTTGTCCAATATTCTACAGTCTCTGGGGCAGTTTCAATGGATTGAAGGGAGTCAAATGTAATGGCACTAGTCAAAAAAGGGAGAGAAAGAAAAAACAGTAAATTAGAGATCAAACATTAGTAATGAGGCAACAGCTTAAGTCTATTATGTAAGACTTAATAACAGAACACTTGCAAAGCATTAGGGGAATTAGATAAAGTCAGCATGGAATTGTGAAATGGAAATCATGCTTAACTAATCTATTGGCATTTTCCGAGAATGTTTCTAGTAGAAATAGATAAGGGAGAATGAGTGGGTCTGTGTAGTTGGATTTCAAGAAGGCTTTAATAAGACTAGTGGGAAGAATTAAGAAACACAGAATTGGGGCAATATAGGGGAGGCGACAGTGTAGTGGTATTATTGCTGGACTGTTAATCCAGAAACTCCAGTAATGCCCTGGGGAGCCAGATTAGAATCCCGTCATAGCGGATGGTGGATTTAAATTCAATAAAATCTGGAATTAAGAGTCGAAAGATGACCATGAATCCATTGTCAATTGTTGTAAAAACCCATCTGTTTCACTAATGTCCTTTCGGGGAGGAAACTGCAAACTTTACCTGGTCTGGCCTACATGTGACTCCAGACCTACAGAAATATGGTTGACTCTTAACTGCCCTCTGGGAAATTAGGGATGGGCAATAAATGCCGGCCTGTCCATTGATATCCTCATCCCATGAATTAATAATATACTTGCATGGATTAAGAATTGATTGACAGACTTGAAACCAATAGTGGGAATAAATGGGTATATTTCCAGGTGACAGGCAGTGATTAGTGGTGTACCACAGAGAACTAACTTTAGACAAATAACTTGGATGAGGGAATGAAATGCAATGTTTCCAAGTTAGCTGATAACATGAAACTAGGTGAGATTGAGAATTGTGGGGAGGGTGATCTAGTTGAGGGCATCCCATGGCAAATGCAGTTATAGCATGGATAATGTGAGGTGATAGACATTGGTGTGAAAAAGAGAAAGACAGTATTAAAGAAATTGTGATACACTGAGAAATGTGGATTTACAAATCAATCTGAGTGTCACTCTATCCTAGTCAATGAAAGTTAACAGGCCAGTGCAGTAAAGAATTAAGATGGCAAATGGTACATTGTTCTTCATTGCAAGATGATGAGAGTTCAGAAGGTGGAATAAGACCACACCTGGAATTATGCAGTTTTGGTCTCCTTAGCAATGAAAGGATATACTTGCCACAGAGGCAGTGTCAGCAAAGGCTCACTAGGTTAATACTGGGGATGGTAGGACAATGAGGAGGGATTGGTTTGACAGGCCGAAATAAACAAGAGTTTAGACAGAAACATACATAACTCTAACAGGAATGGGCAGGCTAGATGAAGGAAAGACATTTCCCCTGATTGGGGAATTTAGAACCAGAGGTCATAGCCTCAGGATTTGCAATCGGCCATTTCGCACTGAGATGAGGAGACTTTTCTTCGGAGGGTGATCAACCTGAGGAATTGGCTACCACAGAAAGCTGCAGAGGTTGGATCACTGAATACATCCAAGAAAGAGAGTGATTTAAAAAAAAGGTATTAAGATATTAAGGAAAATGGAGAGAAAGCAAATATGGAAATGGGCTAGGGGATTAGCCATGATTATTTTGAAAGGCAGAGCAAACTTGAAGGGGTAAACAACCTACTCCTGCTCCGATTTTTTAACAGTTTGATGTAAGTTTCTGTAAATGCCAATAAGAGAGTATGCACTCAAGAAAATTCAAAAGTAAAAACATATGTGAAGTTAAGCAACATTTGCCTTATCTGTCAAACTGTTATAAACAAGATATTTTAAAGCACATTTTATGGTAATTATTTGAATGTGGCCAGGTAATTTAACTAACATCAATTCCCAACATCTGCAGTGCAATTTAGTTATTATCACAGGATCTGCTGAGTTTTCGAACTGGCCTAAAACATCGAGGGATTATTCCTCACCACAGCCAAAGTGTATGCACTGGCTTGTTGAAAATCTATTTACTAATTGGGAGTGAGTACATAAAATGGATCACCTGAATAAATAAAATTAAAGTCATTAATACCCATAAACCAATGCCACACTTGTCTCAGAAAGCTGATCGTATTGTGTTAATAATGATAGAGTATCAGAGAATTTATATCTTACTGGATCACATGGCCCCTTTGATATGAATAAGATGAATAAAAAAAACTCATTTCCGAAATAATTATTGCATGTTTTCCTCCAGTTCGACGTCACTAGATAGTCCACATATATAGGCATAACATTGGATCTCAGTGACACAAGGTGAGTCCCAAACAAAAAGTGGCAATTAGGTTGTTTGTGGTTACACTATTCAACTAGGATCTAACTTTCCTAATTTAAAACAGGGTTTCTGCCAAGGTGCAAAGTGTCACATCTGCAAGTTCCAACTCCCAATGGACAATTGAGGAAGGTGATTGAATGTTTAAATACAAGATAATATATATAACAAAAAAAAGATTGAACACAGGTTGAAATGTTGTTACAAATGAAAGTAAAGAATATGAAGTGAAAAGGAATAAGAAAGAATACAGTAAACCTTTAGAATCGTTAAGTCAATCTAAATGTTTTATTATTTAGTCATTTACAAAAATTCCAAAAGTCTGAGCTACTAATTTCAATGTTGTGCCACCTCAATAAAGGCCATTATTGTATAATCACTTTTCACCAATGAATCAAGCCTTCTTGCACATATTTCTATCCAGTCACCTCTTAGCTAGTTCAGCAACATTTCACCAGATCACATGCTGGGGCTGAAGCACTTACATCATGAGGGTAACACTATTTCCTTAGGTGTGAAAACTGTCTCGCCAGGCACTAATGCTCAGATTTTGAGTGTGTCTAGTGTCTTTAACTAAAAGGAGAGCATGTGAAGTGTTTTTTTTTTAAGAAAATGTCTATAAAATACTGTATGATGTTGCTAGATGTAAATACAACAACTTAAAAAAAATTTTAGATAATGATTCTGAAGTTGAAAGTTGAGAGCTTAATGTGGATATCTAATAAAACACATTACGACAAAATACTTCCAACTATCCAGAACTGGCTTTTTTCTTGTTTGCACCGACTGTTGGCTATTTGCCAAACATGGTAGAACAGATATAAAAAGTGCTGTAAAAAAATAATTTGACAAAATGATTGCTCATTTTACATTTTTGTACAGTGTTAGATTTTCTTCAAAAACATTATTCCTAACATAAAATTACACTATAAGCCAACTTCCTGATTGTAATTATAATGATTCTTAATGATTGGAAAAATCACCAACTTAGGGTGTGGGGAATTCTTAGAAGTTATTAGTTCCTGAGGATTAAGATACACGTGTGAAGAGAATGAATGGTGATGCATGCATCAACACATTTACTGATGACCATAAACATATTGAATAAAACTGATCATACCTGTGGCTGTATTTCAACATTTGGCCATTCATTGTCCAGCTAATGACAGGTTTTGGGTTTCCCTTTGCTTCACACCTCAGCACCAATGTGTGGGTCCAGTCAGTCAGCAGTACTGTATGGCCCACATTAGCAATCACCTCTGCCGACAGAGACAATCCTTTGTCATTGGCCTTCTGCAGTATTACTGGTGCCTTGAATGGCTCTTTAGATGTATGAATAGACTCCTTCGAATTGGACCGATCTACTGGGTATAATTTTGATACTCCATGGCCATTGGTAGTGATTTTATGGAAAGAAGGTTTCACTGAACTGGTATCTGAGTTTCCCTCTTCATGTTTCAGTTTAGATTCAACAGCATCTAGTTGGCTCTTAGAAATCTCAGCAACCAGTTGGCCAATAGCGTGAGTAGCAAAAGCATCCTTTAGGTCTTCAGTCTGCTGTGATATAGCCTGACTAATTTCATCCAGTCTTTCCTGATCAATTACATACGTTAATGGAATAATAGATTCCACGCTCGCATCCTCCAAAGAAGTGAAGTCCTTCTCTATGGACCACTGTGACTCTCTCGAATCTAGGCTCTCACGAGACCAGCCTTTTATCTCCAACAGTTTATGAATAATTCCATCATACTGATTTTGGTGGTTTAAGAAGAATCGATTTTTGTCTGACTTGCTACCGTTCATCTTCAAACCTGGCATGTATTTGTCCTTTGGACTTACTGCTTCATTTGAGATTCCTTTCCCTATGGCTTCTTCTTGTTTACTGGATGGGGGCTCAATCAGTTTATTATTATTTCCAATTATTTTAATCACAAAATCATCACGTACAAGTCCTGCTATACATGTATAAGTGCCAATATTTATTGGTTTAAGACGATTTATTTTGATATAACCAAAATGAGTAACAGTGACATGTGGTGAGCTTGACAAATGTTTTCCATCTTTCTCCCATGTTATCATGGACTTCCGGAATCTTCTGACAGGACACCTGATGACCACTGATGTTTTGGGAAGCAGGTAAGCCTGCCCACCAGTTGTGAACTGCAGTTTCCTTTCTTTCTTTAATTGAATATAAACTTTTCGAAGACCGAGTATGTAAGGTCCTTGGCGTTCAGAAGATTTGTACTCCTTTCCATTCAATCCTACAGCCAAAAAAATACATTTGACGCTAATTAAATTTAAGCAGAAAAATGGGGCATTGTCTTGTCTGAAAGCTTAGTGGTTTGAAATGTGACCCCACAATTGGAAATTTGTCTAAATGAACATAGAGACAAGTAGGAATAATGGATTCAATACTAAAGCAATCTCAAATCTGAGGAATGGAGTCCTTGGCTTCATAAATGGGCTCAAATCTACACATTCACAAGATCTAACACTTGGACCCCCGCTGAAATATGAGCCAGATCTGCTCACTCACCATCTCGCTGTAACCCAAAGTTTTTTTTAGTGTAGGAAACCACTTTCTCTGGATCTAGGTGTAACCAACGTTTGATGGATTCCAAAGGAGTTGAGATCAGCATTTTTTACTTCCAAAAGCCTTTAATGGCGAGGTGCTCTGGTGCAGGCAGGTGGTGGTATGACCAGCAGCTTACTATTTTCAGATGAGGCCTGACAACTTATTTTCAGATACTTTCATGCCTCTTGCTTAGGGCACGTGCTCCCTTGACAGCTCAGGGCCTGGGTCCAGACAATGGACTAATTTCTACCCCTCTCCCACCCGCTGCCAACTTTGTGAGAGAAACAATGAGTTCAAATAGACAAGTTTGAATACAGTTGCTCAAAGTTAGCACTACTGCCCTGCAGCACCAAGGACCCAGGTTTGATTCCAGTCTCAGCTGTGTGGGGTTTGCACGTTCACCCTGTGTCTGTTTGGGTTTCTACTGTGGATTCCAGTTTCCTTTCACAGTCGAAACATGTGCAGGTAAAATGGATTAACCACACTAAATTGTCCATAGTGTCCAGGTATACCTAGGTTAGGTGTATTAGCCATGGGAAACGCAGGATTACGAGGATCGGTTGGGGGCTGGGTCTGGATGGTATGTGCTCCAAAGGGTCAGTGCTTCCACACTGAAGGATTTCTGTGATTTCCAAATGATACAAAATACAAATGTACAACTTGTCAGACACTCATGAGACAACTAAAATGGTTTTGTAGTTGAAAAGGGTGGCACTGGAAAAACACAGCAGGTCAGGCAGCATCTGATGAGCAGGAGAGTCGACGTTTCAGGTAAGCCCTTCATCAGGAACGTGTAGGGGGAAGGGACATGATAGGGGGTGTGGGTGGGGTGGGAGTGGGCCTGGGACGTAAGGTAGGTGGGAAGGTGATAGATGGATGTAGGTGGGGGTAATTGTGATAGGTCATTGGGGAGGGTGGATTGGATACATAGGAAGGAAGATTGACGTGTAGAATAGGTCAAGAGGGCGAGATTGGATCTACCCTTTTCGACTCTGACTGCAGCAGTCCTCACTTCCTCCTAATTAAAGTTGTTTGATAAGGCAACATACAGGAATATTGATTTGGCTGAACAAGAAACTGGAATGCTTGGTATCTCCAACTGATAAATCAGAAAATAATACAATAATGATCACAAAATAATTCATAATCGAGAGTGTCCTGAAGGATTGAAAGCAGAGTTGGTTTGAAAGTAAATAACGACTGTAAAATGATGCTTGATTAAAAATATCAAAACAGTTGCAAAGTCTAAACAGTTGAAAAACATAAATATTGGGGCTTGAAGTTTGAGATTAATAAATAACTTAATGCTTTAGGAATTTTTATCTTCTTGTAAATAAAGCTACTGAAGAGAATTATCAGAACTGAATTAGAACTGAATAAAACATTTTTTGCATATTAAGTAAGATAGCAAATTATTAAACCTTTGAATTTCAGTTTATATATTAAATGCAACATTTAAAGTTATTCCAAAATGGTTAAGCAGAAAATCATTAAACTTACTGGCACAGGGTGGGAAGGAACAAGATTTGAGCAATGGTGGGTGAGGTAGGTGCGAGCAATTAGCCTTGTGTAGAATGTTGGAAACACCATCTTTACCCACTTTCCTGCAAAATAAATCACGCCTCTGTGTGCCTTCCCCACAGGTTGTTGAACACTAGGATAGATAAAGGGTATTTCTCAGTTAGGTCATCAAGAAAAACTGGATGTCTGTACCAACATGATCTGTTTACAGGCTGTAGTCACTGCAACAAGGTTGATACATCCCAATTAGGAGAAAAAGCCATATTAAAATCAGTGATTCAAATCAGTCTTTCAAAATGATTAATGCACCTAACACCATGGCCAATTCACCTGACCTGCACATTTTTGTGCCTGTGGGAGGAAACCCATGCAGACACGGGGAGAATGTGCAAACTCCATACAGACAGTTGCCCAAGGCTGGAATTGAACCTGGCACCCTGGTGCTGTGAGGCAGCAGTGCTAACCACTGAGCCATCATGCCACCCTATTATTGAAATAATACAACTGAGGTCAATATCCATCACTCAGCCACCCTTTATTTACATGTGGAAAGTCTTTGACACTGGTCCAGCTCCCTCAAATCCAGATCTCAGAGTGTCTGAATGTCTGACACTCCTTTTTTTCTTTTTTTTCTCTTTTTTAGGCAGCTCTCAGAGTGTCAGGATGTCTGATACACCTGTTTATTTTTTTCATTTTTATCATTTTTCTTTTTTTCCCTACACTACCACGTGACAGTAGCAGTGCTTATTCTTCCCCAGCACCCGTGTTGTGTATGTGCAGGTGCAGGACACAGTAAAGAACAAACTCCTCTTCTTTTTATCTGTCAGCCAGGGCTTCCTCATTGGACCAGATTAATAGCCCCAATCAGGGACCTCGTATTCTATGAGGTCCCCCTGGCTGACCTGATCACTACAATTATCCCTAACCAACATTAACACACTGATAATCTTATATTACCTTACTGCCAACTTGAGCACCAGCATTTGCCTTTGTACATCTTAGTCGTCATTGATTACAGAAGTGCCAACACCTTCCGCCATTAAGACTCTGCTAATCCTTTAATCTGCCTCTTTGGGTAATGCTTTGTTGTTTCCCTGAATGCTGAGTTGGTGCGTCAAGAATGTCACATGAAACAAAATATCGCCACTGTGAGAATATATGCCTCTCAATTATTTACAATTCACATAAGCCTTCTCTGTATTCAAATAGTGACCACAGACAATGGCCATTCTCAATCCTAGAATTGACTTTATTTGAGTGAATACATGCTTGCTATAATTCTTATGTAGAATGAATCCCAATTCGAAGTCAGAAGCTCAAAATTGGTTCATTACATGAGCAGTAGATGATCCTACCTCTAGCCATTGAGAAGCCAACCACTCGGCCGGACAGTCCACATCCCCACAGATCCGATGGTCGTTTGGCTTAAGAGAGAGGCAGAGTTCCTCTGCTTGATCCATAAAACTCCCATCTGCCAGTCTCTGCTTGCAAAGGACCTGTCGAACCTGCACACCACCTCCACAGCTCTGTGAACACTTCAAGATGAAAAAGATAGTTATTTCACAAACATTTTTGCTGAGAATATGCAGAGATGCATTTCAACCCCATCATTACTGACATTTGGGAAGGTACGTGCAGGTGGACTGGAAGAAGACCGGTTGAGAGATTTTAAGTGCACAGGGAACATATATGTGCAGTGCACAGTCAGAAAATGTGTCTGTTAAATAACAGGTAAAATAGAATTAGTGCAGAAAATAACATATTTAAATCAGCCATAATTCTCTTGATAATATGAACACCATTGAACAAAGGGGAACAGTTTTCAAAACCTCATAAAAAACCATAATAACTATCAAAGGCACAACACATAAACTGGTAAACGTGCCAAAATATTATATCAGAATAAAGCCAGAAATCATGCTTTCAAAATAGTGATGAAATTGCATTTGTCCAAGCTTGTTTAATTAGACTCTTCCACTAATGCCACTTTATCCAAACGCAATATGTAATTTCAACAAACCTATGCAGATCCACTTGAAAAACTGAAATTTATATAAGTTGTATAATGTCTGCACCTCCTACCCTTATTTCTATTCTAAAATTGTATCCCTTATTAGGTCATGAAAACATCTTGTGTAAAACTGTCATGTCACTGTGATATCCTTCCATGATAGAAAACAACACAGCAGTTCTAGTTTTATATTTCAATTTCAAAGCATGTACTGTAGAGAAAGCCAATTGTACTCCTTTGCTTCCGAAATTATTAAATATTTATATATTTCACCACTAACCACAATCATTAAAGAAAGCATTGCAAGATAAAAAGAAAGAAATGTGCGATTTTGAAATGGTGACTACACTTTTTATTGCACACTTGGGATATGAATCTTGGGATGTGCTATACTGAGGTGGGGTCTGTGGATTTATGTGAAGTTGCTGATAGGGGATCTTGGGGATACTGAGGTGTCTCAGTTCACCAGATCAAGAGCAGACAGATTTGTCAAAGAAGATGAACTATTGCTGTCCCTTTTTGCACGCTTTATATACGTTGAGAGTAACAAACCAACATTTACAGTCAGTACTTTACTTTCCAAGTGGAGCTTCAAAAGAAAGTAAGTTATATTAATCTACATGAAAAAAAATTGCCAAAGAATTGGGAGTCAGCCAAGTTATGTGATACCAATAACCAGCATCTGAGTAACAATAATCAGGAACATAATTAATTTCCAGATGTTTTGGTCCTACTGTTTTGTCTTTGTCTTCCTAAATCTATGTTGGTAACTTTCCTGTGCTTTGTCATGATATTTTGGCAACAACTAAATTCCTTGCCATCTTTCATTTCACAGCTGGATAACACCCATTACCTCGTACTGTGAACATCAGCCTTGGTTAATCCAGACAGTCAGTCAGTTATCTACTAAAGTCAGTCATCAGATGCCTTTTAACAATTTCCAAAGATGTTGCGCTCTCATGGTTAATAAAAGCAGTCACTCCAGCTTTTTAATGCTTGCAGGAGTGGCTCAGTTTTAATCAGCCATGAAAACATCTGATGGGGCCTGTGATTGAAAACGTCTGTAAGGAGCTGTAACATTCCAAAATGACAGCTTATGATAAATTCTTATAGCTCCTGTGTTACAAACAAAACCAGTGCTCTTGGTAAGCAACATACACGAGACTCCCCTCAGCAGGAAGCTTCTATAATGAGTAACACTTATCTTTTGTTTCATTTTTAGATCTTCTTTACAAACAATATGTTTGGATTTTCATGTGCTCCACTGTATTTAATATTCTACTTATTCATGTGCAAGTCCCCATAATATATAATGATAGATTTAATGAGGTCAAAGTTGAGTCGGTCTAACAGACTATTGAAAACTGAAATGACCTTTTCCAAAAATGATGTTAGTTTTTTCTCCTTACCATGAGGCTTGGCTTGCGTCCACCATATGTCTTCATATGTCAGAAAGTAATGGAGTACAAATTTACTAGAAATTTTTGAGGCTTCACTGCATTTTTCCACTCAATCCCACAGTACCAGAAGTAACAATAAAATAGATCTAGCATTTTTTTTAAACAGATATCCATCTGTGGGAATTCTCCATAATCACAGTATTTCAGTTCAAAATAGATGTTCTCAAGCATTTTCTATCAATTAAGACAGACTTGCACTGTTATAGCATTGATAAAAGAATTAAATTGATTGAGTGTGGTTAAGTGATTGAGTGTGGTTAAGGTGTGAGCAGCACTTTCTAACATCTGGCTTGATTTAGAAAGTTTTGTCTCCCTTATCCAACTGCTCTGTAAAGGATAATATGGGGGGGGGGGGGGGAGGCGGGAGAAATACACTTGCATTTCTATAGTACATTTAATAAACTCAGCACATTTTGAAACATGCTATAGGTAATTAAACACTTGTGAAATATAGTCATTGTGTTATGGAAACTGCAGTCATCAAAGTGTGCACAGTAAGATCATACTTTGCTTTGTGATAATGATCAGATTATCTGTTTTAGTGAGGCTGATTCAGGAATCAATATGAGTCCAGGACAACCACTTCCACATGGCTTTTGCTTAAAAAAAATGTTCCTCCAAGCAGGAGCATTGAGTTTGCTCTGGAATGAAAATGGATGGTCTCTGAGCTAGTGAAGGAAACCATTATCCAACATGGTATTTGATAAAATAATGGTAGTGAAAGAGTCTGAAAATATGGACTGAATGAAGGAGATTTGGGAGGCTGGCAGACGTTGTGCAGATATGAGCCTGTCTGTCCACATTTATAAATGTCCACCGTACATCTGTAGTTGTAGCTGCACAAGTGCTTTAATGTTCCTGCTGGATTTGCAGAAGTGGCAAATTGGGCTAATGTAGCAGAGGAAAAGCACTTACTGTCTAAGTAGAAGAGGATCTTGAATTGAATTAGTAGTCATTCGTTGCATATTAGTAACCAGTTTCATTGAGATGATGAATAGAGGCTTACAAAATTAAAAATCACATAACACCAGGTTATAGTCCAATAGGTTTATTTGGAAGCGTAGCTTTCAGAGCGCTGCTCCTTCATCAGGTGGTTGTGGAGTATAAGATCATAGGACACAGAATTTATAGCAAATGTTTACAGTGTGATGTAACTGAAATTATATGTTGAAAAAGACCAGGATTGTTTGTTAAGTCTCTCATCTTTTGAAATAGGCATGTTGGTTTCAGTTCTTTCATATCCCAGAACTTTCGTAAAGTTACATTCTCAAATGAGGGCAGCACAGTGGTTAGCATTGCAGTCTCAGTGCCAGGGACCTGGGTTCAATTCCAGCCTCTGGTCAATGTTTGCACATTCTCCCTGTGTCTGCTTGGGTTTCCTGTGGGTGCTCCGGTTTCCTCCCACAATCCAAAGATGTGCAGGTCAGGTGGATTAGCCATGTTAAGTTGCCCATAGTATCAGGTGCATTAGTCAGAGGGAAATGGGTCTGGGTGGGTTACTTGTTGTTGGGGCTCAGTGGCTTGTTTCCATACCGTAGGGAATCTAATCTAAAAATAGGTGTCATGTCAGCCCAGATAATGCATTGAAGGTGTGAGGTTGTGTGTGCCCCAGTTCAGACTGATTCTAATCTAAAACGCGGATTTACAGAATCTTATATGGATTCATGCAGTTTTTGAGGAAAATAAAATGTAATTCTGCAGTACAAATTCACCTCACAAACTTATCTGGGTGTATGTGTGCAGTGGGGGTGGATGAGTGTCTGCGAGAGAGTGTGCATGTGTGTGAGTGTGAGTGCAAAGGGGTATAAGTCTGTAAGAGGGTGCGTGTCTGAGTGTGGGAGTGTATGTGTGAGCAAAAGAGAGAGAGTCTATGTGACAGAGTGTGTGTGTATGGGTCTGAAAGCCAAATTCGGTGCCCATGGGGATGGCCTCAACCAGAACCTTTTTTCATGTTACACTACAGGTGACCCCACTGCACTACACACACACACTCACACTCACACTCTCTCAGAAACTCATACCGCTCTCCACCCCCTCCACCATCACCACCCACACACACACAAGTTTGTGGGGTGAATTTGGACTTGCAGAATTACTTTTACTTTGCTCAAAAACTGCATGAATCCATGTAAGATTCAGTAAATCCCTTTTTTAGATTAGAATTGGTCCAAACATAGGGACACAGACAGTCTCACACAGGGCACCTCACACCTTCAATGCATTATCTGGGCCAACATGGCACCTATTACTAAAGCTCACTTGAGAAAGATCTGGAATTTACATATGAAAGGACTGAAACCAACATGGTCATTCGACAAAATGAGAGACTTAAACAATTCAGATCTTTTTCAAAACATAATTTCAATTACATCACACTGTAAACTTTTGCTGTAAATTCTGTGCCCTATGATATTACATTCCACAACCACTCGATGAAGGAGCAGTGCTCCGAAAGCTACGCTTCCAAATAAACCTGTTGGACTATAACCTGGTTTTGTGTGATTTTTAACTTTGTACACTCCAGTCTAACACCATCACTTCCAAATTGTGGTTCTAGAGGCTATGAGCATTATTTTCCCCTTTTCAGTTGTAGTGTTTTATGCAGCAAGGTTCATACTGCCTGGCCTACCATAACTCACAGGCACTTTTGTCATGCAAGCTTCAATTCAATAATTGTGCAATTGTTTTCTCAAATGCCCTTCTTGTGGGATCATGCATCAGGAATGGTGGAACTGCTCTCCACAGCTAGGACCTTACAGCATTCATGCCTGTTAAGACATTAGATCCAGCAACTCCTCATTTCAGATGCTGGAAGTCAAGAACTGCCTATCATAATGTTGTGTTCTATCATCATCACTGAAGGCATGGACCGAAAGAAAAGTTAGCTTCCTACTTTGTGGGCAGGGATCTGGAGGTTCTGTTAATTCAGGCAGCTTTAACACAGACTGCAGCCCAGCTCATTGCAGTGCCTCAAGTTAATGATCTACTGTCTTCAATCAGACTAAGTCCATACCTTCTCTATACTACCTCATACTCTCAGGGCCACTACTTAATTTAACTTTGCCACTGCAGGCGCATATCACCAAGGCTCACAGACTACAAAACTCACTATTGCATGCATAGTGTCAACTTGATGGCTTTCACTCACCCCATCCTCCAAAACTAATAAGCCTTCCCAACTATTGCATTTCCTACACACTCACTTCGGACACCTCAGCAGCTCTCCTGCTTTTGCATTGTCACTAGCTGCTCTTCCATCCACTCCACCAGACACAGTCATTCACTTTGTCTCATTGTGAAGGGCAGGTCGTGCCTCACAAACCTTATTGAATTCTTTGAGAAGGTGACTAAGGAGGTAGACGAGGGTAAAGCGGTAGATGTGGTGTATATGGATTTTAGCAAGGCGTTTGATAAGGTTCTCCATGGTAGGCTACTGCAAAAAATATAGAGGTATGGTATTGAGGGTGAGTTGGAGGTTTGGACTAGGAATTGGCTGGCTGGAAGAAGACGGAGGGTAGTAGTTGATGGTAAAGGTTCATCTTGGAGTGCCGTTACTAGTGGTGTTCCACAAGGATCTGTTTTGGGACCATTGCTGTTTGTCATTTTTATAAATGACCTGGAGGAGGGGCTAGAAGGTTGGGTGAGCAAGTTTGCGGATGATACGAAAGTCGGTGGAGTTGTTGACAGTGAGGAAGGATGTGTCAGGTTACAGCGGGATATAGATAAGTTGCAGAGCTGGGCAGAAAGGTGGCAAATGGAGTTCAATGTAGGTAAGTGTGAGGTGATTCACTTTGGTAAGAGTAATAAAAAGACGGGGTACTGGGCTAATGGTTGGATACTTGGTAGTGTGGATGAGCAGAGGGATCTTGGTGTCCATGTACACAGATCTCTGAAAGTTGCCACCCAGGCATATGGCGTACTGGCTTTTATTGGTAGAGGAATTGAGTTCCGGAGCCCTGAGGTCATGTTGCAGTTGTATAAGACTCTGGTACGGCTGCATCTGGAGTTTTGTGTGCAGTTTTGGTCGCCATACTATAGGAAGGATGTGGAGGCACTGGAACGGGTGCAGAGGAGGTTTACCAGGATGTTGCCTGGTGTGGTAGGAAGATCGTATGAGGAAAGGCTGAGGCACTTGGGACTGTTTTCATTGGAGAAAAGAAGGTTTAGGGGTGACTTGATAGAGGTGTACAAGATGATTAGGGGTTTAGATAGGGTTGACCATGAGAACCTTTTTCCACGTATGGAGTCAGCTATTACGAGGGGGCATAGCTTTAAATTAAGGGGTGGTAGGTATAGGACAGATGTTAGGGGTAGGTTCTTTACTCAGCGAGTCGTGAGTTCATGGAATGCCCTGCCAGTAGCAGTGGTGGACTCTCCCTCTTTATGGGCATTTAAACGGGCATTGGATAGGCATATGGAGGATAGTGGGCTAGTGTAGGTTAGGTGGGCTTGGATCGGCGCAACATCGAGGGCCAAAGGGCCTGTACTGAGCTGTATTTTTCTATGTTCTATGTTCTATTGCAAGAAAATCTTGGGGCTAACACCAGTGCTGGTGGTGGTGGGGTGGGCATATTCCTTTGAAAGAAAAACTGCTCTGTTAGATTGGAGACCGAACACGACCACTCAAATGCAAATGGAGAATCCTCAGATATCAACTAACAGAATTAACCTAATTGTGCAGAGCTCTCTCATTATCACCACTGCTACTTCATTTTTAATCAGCACAAGCTTTCATCCCTTTAAAACTACAAATTCACTTCCTTCTCTCAGGCAGGCAGTGATGACTCTGAGCGAATCTCTACCTCAAAGAGTAAACAGTGGAGACCATTGCCTCTACCTTGAGGAGGAAACAACTGAATCTTCAGAGAATGCACTGGCAAGCCTTTCACCTCCATGTTCCAGGAGCTCCAAAATGGTCACTGCGGAGGGTACCCTCTCTAGGATAGACAAGAGCACAATCTGGTGAGCATGTCACTGGTGTATGTCCAAGTCTGATCAAGTTGTGTGGTCCATCTTTGCATTCTCCAGGCATGTCCAATATCCTAGGTACTAATCTTTAGTGATTCAAATCACTCCACATGATATCAAGAAACATTTGGAGGCACTGGGTACTGAAAAGGCTATGGGCTCTGACAACATTCCAGCAATAATACTGAAGACTTGTGTTCCAGAACTTGCCGCTCCTTTAGCCAAGCTCTTCCACTATAGTTACAACACTGGCATCAATCTAATAATGTGGAAAATTGTCCAGGTATGTTCTCTGCACAAAAACCAGGACAAATTCAACCCAGCCAATTACTGCCTCATTAGTTTACTACTGATCATCAGTAAAGTGATGGAAGATATCAATAGTTCTATCAAGCTGCATCTGCTCAGCAATAACCTGCTTAATGATGTTAAAAATCACAACACCAGGTTATAGTCCAACAGGTTTATTTGGAATAACTTGATGTCTGTGTCGATACGTGCGATCTTCTTGGAGATTCTCTCCACTTTGAGCCGGCAGTTAGTTAATGATGCCCAGATTGGGTTCTGCCAGGGCCACTCCATTCCAGACTTCATTACAGCCTTTTATCAAACACGGACAAAAGTGCTGAATTCCAGAGGTGAGGACAGAGTGACAGCTCTTGACATCAAGGCTGCATTTAACTGACTGTGGCAAGAAAAAGCCCTAGCAAAACATGTGCCAATGGGTATCGGAGGCAAACTCTCCACTGTTTGGAGCCATAGCTGGCACATAGGAAGACTATTGTGGTCACGGGAGATCAGCCGTCTCAACTCCAGGACATCTCTGCAGGAGTTCCTCAGGGAAGTATCCTAGGCCAGACCATCTTCAGCTGCTTCAACAATGACTTGTCTTTTATCATGAGGTCAAAAGTAGGAATGTTCACTGACGATTGTGCAATGTTCAATAGCATGTGTGACTCCTCAGATACTGAAGCAGTCAATGTTCAAATGCAACAAGATCTGAACAATATCCAGGCTTGGGCCAATAAGTGGCAAGTAGCATTCATGCCACACAAATACCAGGCAGTGGCCATCTCCAATAAGAGACCATCTAACCAACGCCCCTTGATAATCAATGATGTTACCATTACTGAATCCCCACAATCAACATCTTTGGGGTTACCATTGACCAGAATCTCAGCTGGGCTCACCACAAACACAGTAACTACAACAGCAAGTCAGAAGTGAGGGTGGCACTGGGTAACTCACCTCCTGATTCCCTAAAGGTTGCCCTCTATCTACAAGGCATTAGTCAGGACTGTGATGGAAACTGGGATAGCACCTTCCAAACTCATGATCACTCCCATCTAGAAGGCCAAGAGAAGTAGATACATGGGAACTGTCATCTGGAAGCTCCCCACCATCCTGACTTGGAAATATATCATTATTCCTTCACTGTCACTGGGTTAAATTCCTGGAATTGACTCCCTAATGGCATTGTGGGTCTACCAGCAGCACTTGGACTGCAGTGGTTACAGGCAGAGGCTCACCATCACCTTCTCAAGAGCAAGTGAGTACAGGCAATAAATGCTGGCCATCCAGTAATATCTATGTCCCATGAATGAATAGAAAAAAGGAAGAAATCCTCAAGGTAACAGGTACGCGGAGGACCTCCAGACACCAGGCACTGCTTATCGCTAGGGAGAAGATGATTACATGGTCTTGGCCTTCTATGACTTTGTGGAAAATGCACAGACCAGAAACACCAGCCAGGTTTGTCCGAGGCTATCACTAAGCTGGATCAGAGGATAGAAGAATCCACCAACATTATCAACGCCATGTTGGCACCAGGACACCTGCATCGATCAGTCTCCAGAGACAGATTGATGACAGCCATGGAGACTAAGTACACTCTGTTCTTGCTGGATGTGTGCATAGATTTGCACTCCATCCTCTAGTCACAGAATGAATCATGAGGTGGAAGTGGGTAGGGGAAACAAACAAGTTCAGACTTAATCAAAGTGCTCCATTCTCTCTGGGAGAGTTTGGTACCAGAGGGCACAGATCAGAAGTAGCAACCACATATTGGCCTCCCCTAAGGCTTCTTTACAGTAAAGTCAAGAGGTGCCAGACAATGGGGCAAAGGGATGGAAAAGGTCATTGGAGGCCACCAGACAGCAGCAAAGGATGACAGAGAGAGGCTGACAGTGAAGGTACGGTGTACAATGGAATACCGAGGGGATCAGTAATATGGCTCAATCATAGCAATGTGACATCAGGTTGGATGGAAATTGGGATGGAAGTTATTTTTTCATTAATTAAATGCAGGCTTGAATTTCTGAGGTCCTTTTTCTTAGGATGAACACACCCTCGCATTAACCGTGTGATTAGTCTTGACAGCCTAAAGGTGAAAGTTGCACAGGTATTTTAATGTTACATCACCATAAATCCAACTGGTTTTAGATCAGCATTTTTTCACTTGTCACAATGAATCAAAAGCCATTAAGGTTATCACAAAGCCATTCTGATAATGCAAAGGGGGTAAACCATGAAATGCAAGACCTCAATTGTAAACAGGAATAGGTGAAGACTGTTCCGCTGTAATGTACAGTGATACATTCTTGAAGTTTCAGTGAAAATTTAAAATTTATTGTGGATGGGAAAAGGCCGTTGATCATACAAGTCTATCCCTGTCCTGTGCATCACTTCAGGCAGCTACCTTTAGATTGTACTCCTCAAATTAATGCTCTAGAATCATTGAACCATTTATATGCATATGCTGGAGAATAATTCCAATAATGCCATGGGATATTTCTATTGCAGAAAATTGGGACTAGTGTAGGTAGTAATGTATCGTTTAGTGGTATAAATTCGATGGGCCAAAGGGCCTATTCTATATTGTATAATTCTTTGATTTTAATGTTTTATTCTGCATGTGCACCAAGGTTCTCTGTGGACTTGATTAACATTGAGCTTGGCTCTTCATAATTGATGATCTTTATACAAGACAAATATCTGGAATGTGAAGATTCACACAAATTGGTACCTCTGAAGGTGTATTCAAACTAACAGAGTTCATATTATAATTGTTGGGTCAATGTGTTACATATTTGTTAACTTAATTACATGATAGCCATTTTCCTAAAACATGAAACCAAAAGATCAAGAAATATGCATTTAGATGCGAGAAGTAGATTAGCAGTTAACCTGCATGGGCAGGGAATCAGTTTGATTGTGTTGACAGCAGTACTCTGAGCTATGAGATGACTCCATCCATGGAGTTTATTTTCGGCTGGGGCAATCAGTGATGGGCAAAAAATGCCAGCTGGGCTGATGGTGGCCAAACCCAATTAATGAGCTTGGAAAAAAAATTGTTCCATGAGACTGACATTTTAAAAGCAGAGATAAATATGAGAAATATATCAGTTCTGTAAAAACGTAGAGCCTTGTGATCTAAATCAGCTCATGAGGACTTGTTCTAATTCAGTTCCAGAGTTTACTTTATCAACTGGCTTTCGATTTGGGGTCTAAGGTTTAACTCAGTGCCCTTAGGAAATGAAGATAAATTTGTCATGCAAAAACATCAATTTCTAAATCCACCATAACTACTATTTACAAACAATGAATAGTTAACATTATATAAATATTTCTCAGGATAAACTGCATTATTTTCATCGAATAAAGTTTAACAGGTCTAAAGTTGTTACATCTGTCATTTTGAATACAGATGTTATACATGCCTGCATCTAACTTACCAATAAGTCCCCAGTATCTTGCCAAAAATGTATCCTCCAGTCAACAGCATGAGAACAGATTATCTGCTTTTAATATCTTATTGCTGTTTATGGGAGCTTGCTGGGTGCAAATTGGATGCTACATTTCCTACATTTTAACAGCTATTGCATTTATAAAGTAATTAATTGCATATGAATGGTTTTGGATGCCCAGTGGCCAATTAAGGAATCAGTGAAATTCAAAAAACTGAATGCCATGAATCAACACAAATCTCAGTGTCACTGTCACTCTGCTCAGTTCCTGACCCAAGCTCTATTTCATGGGGGATGCTAAGTGGAAGCAACTTTTAGCAAGAAGTAGTAAAATCCTTGGCAGCATCTCTAGGTTACAAGGGAAGTATTGCGAAGGATGTGGATCTGCCTGTACGCCTCTCTTTTCAACAGCAGGTACACTAATCCAATGATACGGGATAACTTGAAAAACAAGCAAGCACTTAAAAAGAATTGTTATGATCCTAGTTGATATTACTAATGGTTTAACCAGATCCCAGAATAAAATCTGGCTTGATAGATCACTTTTGTTTATTAATTTAACCTGGCAGTCTTTCATTGAAACTGAAACACGCAAGGCTGCAGATTTGGATATAACAATAAAACAGAACATTTAATGCACAAAGGAAATTAAAATAAAACAAATCAAATCAAGTTATCTAAACATGACAGTTGAAAGGTTACAAAATACATAGCAAAACAAGATGCCCAAATTTCTCTGCAACACTGTCACTTTGCAGGTAATCAAAACCCAGGGAAATTTTCCTTCTCTGTCCAGTCTATGGGTTTGACTGAACTGCTTCTTCTCAGTTCCTGTCCTGCGAACCTTTTTCACTTGACTGGCCACAGGGCTGAGATCTTAGACTTTCTAGTCTGTTAATAATCTGCAGAGTTTCAATTAAACATTCCTGAGACTGGAAGTTTCACAACTAAACTCTTTTACTGACATAACGTATTCTCTTAACTGATCCAACCAAGATGAGAGACAGCACTTACTTCAGCCAGCTTTCCTTTGAACTGAAACAAAAAGTCTTTGAGCTTAGTAAGAATTGTTTTTAAAAACTTGCTCATCCGAAACTCTGCTACAGCTAATAGCTGAATGTTTACTCGAACCTGTCATAAACCTACATATTATAAACAAACCTGCATGAACACTGTTGGAAGCTTTGCAGTCACCTGCTCTCTGACGCATACTGGTTTTAAAGACTGATCTAATTAACATTTAAAACCCTTCACAAAAATCAACGAACATCCAAATATCTTTATTTTGAAATCCAATGGTTTCAAAAAAATGTCTATATATATTTGCATACATATAAGATTCACGCACTGTTTTTCAAAGATTCCAAAAATATATTTTTAACTTTTAACATTTATCTTTCATGCATTACAAACAAAATTGTTCATTCTATTTGAGCATTAAATGTTAAAAGTTACCAGGGAAATATACAGAACTGAAAGCTAATCATATGCCACAACTCTTGGATTGACTTGAAAGCAACTTTGTAATTTTATATCGGCAAGCCAACTGAAAGAGAGATGTAGAAACATCTGGAGATATAGAATCCCTACAGTGGAAAAAGAGGCCATTCAACCCATCAAGTCTACACTGACCGTCCAAAGAGCAACTCACACTGACCCCATCCACCTAACCTACACATTCCTGAACACTACAGGACAATTCTTAGCATGACCAATCCACTGAAACAACATATCTCTGGTCTGTTGGAGGAAACCCAAGCAGTGATGGGGAGGAATATGCAAACTCCACACACACAGTCACCTACTGCTGGAATCGAACCAGGGTCTCTGGTGCTGTGAGGCGGCAGTGCTAACCACCGAGTCACCATGCCATCTTCTGTTTTCAGATGCGAGCAGCAGTAAACGTGGAGTATATAAAATTGACCATAGCGTAATATTTAGGCCAATCCCATTAGTAACTATGGTATATACATCCATAGATGGATTTCTAGAGCATGCATTTTCTTTTTAGTGAAACAGCTATTACCTTCATAGATCGCTGGCTTTGTGTCCAGTTCTAGATATCAAACTTCAGGAAAGATGAAACGGGTATAGATAAGGTTTATCAGGCTGATACCAAGAATCAGGTGATTGCATACGTGGAGAGACTAGAATAGCTGAGTTAATTTTCCTTTGAGCAGGGAAGTCTAAAGGAGACTTAATAGATGTATCGAAAAATATCGACGACTTCTTATGGAGCAAGCAGGAAGAAATCATTCCTTTCAGCAAGTGGATCAGTAACATTAAAGATTTAAATAATCAACAAAGATTCTGAAGGGAAGAAGTGAAGAATATTTTTAAATGCAGAGAAATGTTAGAATTTGGAATAGACTACTGAAAAATATGATAGAGTCAGATTCAATGGAAAATTTCATTAAAAATTTGGACATGTAATTGAAGAAGATTAATTTGCAGAGTTTGGCAGATAAAGCTGGGATGCAATTTTAAATTAGGAGACATTGAGGTCTGCAGATGCTGGGGATCAGAGTTGAGTGTGTGTTGCTGGAAAAGCACAGCAGGCCAGGCAGCATCTGAGGAGCAGGAAAATCGATTTTGTTCCTGATGAAGGGTTCTGGCCCAAAACGTCAATTTTCCTGCTCCTCGGACGCTCCCCAGCAACACACTCTCAACTGCAATTTTATATTGTCTAGGTCTTTCAGTGAGCCAATATCAGGTTGATTGGCCTAAATTCAGTGTCACATGATACAAAGTTCGAACAGATTGTAGGGAGTACCTGTTGCCAGTCTTCAGAGTGCCAGTCTGGAGGGCAGTTGAACTGATTGCAGGCTTGCACATTGTCAGGTTTTGGCTGAGGACAATTCTTCTCACTGAGGATAACCGTTTCACGACTTTCACGAACTAAAAGGTGCATACAGTACACATCCCTGGTCTGTAGACCTACTCCACAGCTGGATGAACAGGTACTCCATTTTCCAAATTCCCACCTGTCGGAAAGACAACACACAAGTATTATCAATTTGCTTTAAATTGGAAGATTAATGGCAAGTGTGCATTTCTCACACTTCTTGGAGGTAAAAACGTAGTTTTCAACAAGAAAATGTGGCTGTCTTGTCAGAAGTGGTCACCTGTAAGTCTAGTATTCTATGACTAAACGTAAGTATAATGATTCTTGACAAATTGCAGTTGTGGTCTGGCAGGATATCACAATATCTTAAAGCCTTTCAGCTTATTGGCCCAAGCAGTGGCAAAGATTACGGATTGTCAACCTTAAACAGAAATTTGTGGGCAGCGCAGTGGCTCAGTGCTTAGCACTGCTGCCCCACAGCACCAGGGACCCAGGTTTGACACCAGCCTCGGGTGACTGTCTGCGTGGAGTTTGCACATTCTCCTCCTGTTTGCGCAGGTTTTCTTTAGATGCTCTGATTTCCTCCCACACCCAACTTTTTGCAAGTTAGGTGGATTGGCCATGCTAGATTGCCCTTAGTGTTCAGGGTGGAGGCTAGGTGGATTAGCCATGGGAAATGTAGAGCTATGGGGATCCAGTAAGGAGCTGGCTCTGGATGGGATGATCTTCGGAGGATCGGTGTGAACTTGATGGGCCAAATGGCCTGCTTCCACATTGTAGGAATCCTATGATTCGCCAACTCAACACTGCTGTGCATTTCTGCTGGGATCGTTGGAGCCAGAATTTCACAGGGATGCTGAGCCTCTGTGGGGGAATCCCCTTCAGAGTAAAGTCACGCAGGATGGGGCACATCACACCCTACCCCTTCCTACGGCCCAAGTTGCTGTATGATGACTTTAAAGGTTCAGTTTGAGTGTTAGTAAACAAATGTTAGTGGGTGAAGTAGACTGCGGGGTAGCCAAGTCTGAGGGTGAGGTCGCCAGTGAGGTAGGGTAGGGATATCTAGGGAAGCTGAGAGATGTGGGGATAGGCAGGTTGGGTGGGTCGGTAGTGCAATTAGGTTGGGTGTGGACAGATCAATGGGAGTTGACAGTCTGACTAGGGGTAGCTGGGCAAAATTGTGGGGGTATTCAAGACTGCTCAGGGAGGTCATCGGGTCAGGAGGGCAAGTCTTATCAAGTCAACCAGGTTGTCAAGTAGTCACTTCACACAAGGGTACCTCAGAGATTACGTGCATTTCAAGTGCAACCTTTCCAAACACTTTTAGAATAAGTGCTTCAAAACTTAGTGGAAACAAATTGAATTTGACCTGAATGCGTCTCACCTAAACCAGTCCAGAGTAAGACACCAAAACTAAAAGGTAAGATGATGTTCACAGTTTACATGGTCGTTGGGGCGGGTGTGGTAGTCACGTTTGAGGGTGATATCCATGTCAGATTAGCAGAGTAGTTAGGTCAAAAAGTTGGGATGTGAGTGTGGGATGATGGTGGGAATCAAGTATGTAACTTTCCAAATTATATATTAGGTTTTAGTCTGTCTGACGTTTCCTGGATGATTATCGAGGTAAATACTGTGAAGCTCTCTGAAATTTCTGAATCTTGGATATATCTGCGTAGGGTCCCAGAAAGCTGAAAATATTGCCTATTGGAATCTGAATCTGTCCAGTTAATTCCCACGAAGGTGCATGCATTAGGTATTCCACAGAATCATGTTGTGCATCTTCAATTGTACATCTAGTCTCTGATAATCTGAGAATTTAAAGATTGGATGCATTTTGTGTGATTCCAAGGGTTTAACACTAATCTGTGCAATGAAATCCTGATGTGGATGCTGTTGGAGTCTGTCACGTGCAAGTTCTGCTAACCCTTCACTGTAATGAATGAACAAATTTATCAGCCAATTCTGGTCACAAGGCATTAAAAATAAGGCAAACATTGCAGTTAAGGAAATCATTGTTGCAACACATCTGCCAACAGAATAGTAAATTCCTCATCACTTGGTAGATAGAGAGAAAGGAAGATATGATTGGGGATATTTGAAAATTAATTTATTTTGAGAGAAATTAAATCTGGGCAAACATTTCATTTTCAAAGTACAGATAAATCAGACATAGATCCTTTAGTCAAGACTGATTGGTCTATATCAAACTCTGACAGGGCTCCGAGGAGGTGAGAGTCAAAAAATATGGCACTAAAAAAGCACAGCAGGCCAGACAGTATCTGACGAATTGAAGAATTGACGTTTCAGGCATAAGCACTTCATCAGGAATGCATCTGCAATCCTCACTTTCTCCTAGCCATTAAAGAGGTGTGATAACTTATTAAGTAATATTAAATAATTATTTTTACATTGTTTTAAAGAGATGTGGTCATCATCGTTGAACATGAATGCAATGCAGTGCAATGCTGTTCACATTCAATGATGCATTCTTGCCCAATGCTGTTAGCTAAACCCATCAAGTCTGACTTCCCAAACTTCTCCAAATCTCAGATAGTATTATGGAAATGTATTATTTCAGTTGGAATGTGGTAAATAGTTTTAAAAGGAAATTACTATGAATTTTATTTGGTTATTATTGATGACAAAAGTGACAGTTTTTAAATTACTCTGCACGTACTAAAGCTTGACAATTAAGAGGTGTTTTGGGCTAGTATTGCAACACAACCGTTCCTTCTAAAATTATAAGAAAGCCCGTTAGAAACCTTTGATAAATCAAGTCTATACAAATCACTATGTTTTGTTCACAGCACAAACTAATTGAAGGTGATGACAGGCGGTTTCCTCCCTGGTCTCTTCTAAGCAAGCTTAGAGTTGACCATCAGCAGCTTGAGTCAGTTTTCATTATTTCACTTCATGGATTTCTTCTGCTAAGCAGATTGATTGATTTAATATTTTGATGCGAATACAATTCATCCTCAAATTCATCAGTGGATTGCTTCAAAAATCGATTGGTGTCTAGAACAGTAATGTATCTAAAGGTGTGTTTACTGTGATTTTGTATTTAACTGTATTTCTTTGCTACTCAACATAAAGGTAGCTGCGATCTGGCATTATTGAATTTGCCCACATTTTTCACAGCTCTGAAGTCTCAAGCTCCGACAAATTTGGTCTCTGTTCCTTTCATATATGAGATATATGAAAAATTGCACAACCATTGCCCATGATAACAATGGCTGTGGAATATTAACCACCTTATAGACAGAGTTCATTGGAATTCCAATTTGACACGCATTTCACAACAGCTGTAATCTGCATTCTAGTATTTCTAAGTGGCTGAGACAACAGTTGAAGGTTTGTGGAAAAAAACCAAACTCCTTCAAAGCTTAACATTTATCACCATATTAATTGCTGCAGTTCTCTAGATTTATCTGCATTAACACATACCTTCTAGGTGTCAGATTCACTTTGAGGTAACTGAATCTTCCAATTTTTACACAGGTAAGATTACTGCTATAATACCCAATCATTTTCATGTCAGATTATTCACTCTCATGTCAACTTATGTTAATGTAATTTAATATCAGCTTATAACATCTCAAAACAAAGCCCTAATATACAGTATCACACAGCAGGCCTCAGCTTATATCTTTAGAGTTCTAGCTATTGTAAATTAGGTTGATAGATCATACAGAATTAGCTGTGAATAAAACATCCACTTTTCTTTTAAAAAATGATATCAAAATAATGTCCTCACTCCATTTTTAATGGTTCAATCTACATGATCTGTTGCAGCAAATCCCAATCCTTGCATTTCTCCAGAAATACTATGCAAGTAACAGAAACATCATGAAATGTCTTGGCAGGTTAAAAACTGTAAATTACCTTTTTTTTGATATGCATGACACCAGTTGCATGATAGTCATTTCAAAGCTACTTTTGATGAGCAGGTTTATTCAGAAAGAAACCCCACTTTGATTTTAAGTGGTGTAGTAATATTGTAAATGTTTTTGTAAAGAACTGAAGTCGCCACTTGCTTTATTTTTTCATATTAGTACGAGAAAATCAGGATGAGGCGTCTTCCTGTTGCTTTCTTCCCAACACTTCCACAAAATGGTCTTCAAAATTTTACTCTTAAGCACAGCTCCATTGATAATTATAACTGACACTCAGCCTGCCTAAAACAAAGTTCCAGTCTCCATTACCGAATGTCCCAAGCTTATGCTGGAAGTGCTGAGCATGCCAAACTGCCCAACTGCATGTTTTCAGAGGAGTGAGGAAGCTTAGCTGTTCTTCCAATTTTAGCCAATTGGAACATTAATTAACATTGGTAAATATCAGTATTAAATTGGCAGTAGAAGCAACTCAGACATTCTGTGGACAGGTACCAAAGTCAATTGTTTGAAGACATGGGATATTACTGGAGGCCTGGCTGAACATACCCGCCAGTATTCAAACTTAAAAATCATACAACACCAGGTTATAGTCCAACAGGTTTATTTGGAAGCACTAGCTTTTAGAACATTGCTCCTTCATCATGATATAACCTGGTGTTGTGTGATTTTTAACTTTGTACACCCCAGTCCAACACAGGCACCTCCAAATCCAGTATTCAACACCTGCAACAGGGAGCAAGTTTAGTGAAGAGTCTAGAGTCCAACCAATTCAGCAAACAATTGGGATGGTAAGTACCTCCTTTCAATTGGGACTGAATGGGACTGAAGCCGAGGCCAGCAAAGGTTTCAAAAGTACTTATTTTTAGTTGTTTGTTGTATAACTACGTAACTCAAAGAGTTACAATGACAAGACAACAATGAGGACTATACGCAAGAGGGTGAAGGAAAGGATCTCTATGCAAAGGTTCTCCAAATTGGTTAAGGGGAGTTACTGAATAACCCATTGAAAGTTTGCTAGATCAGCAGAGAATCGCCTGTAAAGTGTGGAACATTAATATTAGATTAGTTTAGATTACTTACAGTGTGGAAACAGGCCCTTCGGCCCAACAAATCCACACCGCCCCGCCGAAGCGCAATCCACCCATACCCCTACATTTACCCCTTACCTAACACTACGGGCAATTTAGCATAGCCAATTCACCTGACCTGCACATCTTTGGACTGTGGGAGGAAACCGGAGCACCCGGAGGAAACCCACGCAGACACGGGGAGAACGTGCAAACTCCACACAGTCAGTCTCCTGAGGCGGGAATTGAACCCGGGTCTCTGGCGCTGTGAGGCAGCAGTACTAACCACTGTGCCACCGTGCCACCCAAATATGAAGCAATAACAAGGTGAGGAAGTCACATAAATAGTCTTTTTCCAAAATAAAGTATCAATAACAAAGTTGAGTCTGGGTTACATTTCAGAATTATAACCCCAGATTTTCTCATCTCCACCCACGTGGTCCAACATCAGTTCCTGTTCCCCATCATAAAACAAGGGCAATAGAAGGCGAGTATTTTCAGTGACAGTTTTACTATAACATCAGAGAATTGGGATAACGTATGCTTCAATAACATTAGCCTCTCTCAGATTACTGCCCATTAGTATAGACTGCTACAGTCTAGAATAAAGATCCCACAGGAGGAGGTTTGAGAGAGAGAGATACAGCACTCAGCTGATCCAGATGGAGATGGGATTGCTGTTCGCCATCCCAGCTTAAGCCTCACCAGAGCTTGGAGGGAAAGGTTCACAGCTCATATATACATACATTTTGGTTTATGAATGGAAGTAGTTCACATTTTTGGCCAATATGATTACACCTGTGAATACAATTCCAGTAGCCTGGGTGTTAATGAGTATTCATGATATGCTAATGAATGCAAAACATGACAGTGCTGTGCCTTTGAGAGAGATTTGTGCTTTCTCTCTTGTAGGGAGGCATTGCTACAGTGATACGGAATGTCTGCTTCAGAAGCAATGCGTAAACAGCTTTGAGCTCCCTGACTGTTTTTTAAAAATTTGATAAAAAAAACATGGGTTGTTGGAGTGAGACTCACACAGAGCCAGGGTTTTAGCTGTGGTTTCAGTTGGGGTTTAGAGTTGGCTGCTGAAGCTGTTAGATATAGTTCGCTGTCTGCTTCTAGATTGTTTCTTTTGGTGTTCCTTTCTTCTGGACTGGAGGAGATAGCTCATGAGAAAAATTGCTTTTACTAAATATGCCTTTGCCAAGGGTATGTTAATGGGATGCTATTATATTGGAACAGTCGATGATTCACAGTTAAATAATATATTATTTTATTAAGTCTTTCAACTGAGTTTATGTTTGCCAATTTTTGGGGTTTTTTTGTTTGCATTTTAATTGTGTTATAAGAATAAAGTATGTTTTGCTAAAGCCTCGCAATGGATTGATCAAATCATATCTGGAATTTTCCTCTAAATAAACTAGAAGTTTGGGTCTAAGCTGTCTCCTTGATTTCGAAGGGGTTTGCTCAGGTTCATTACCAAAACAGGTTCCCACCAACAACTATTAGGAAAAACAACCCACCTGCAAAGTTCTCAGAACCAAATAGTAAACATGCAATCTGCCATCTGGGAGCAGAACCTGTGTATGCCATCCATTACATTCCTACACCTGCCCTTCCAAACACTCTGGGAAGGCCTGGGAGATTCTGCCCATCATCTTACACTTAGAAATAATGTAGCCAACATATTTCTGGTATAAAAGATAATAGGGTTTGATTAATAGTAGATTAGTAAAAACTGAAGAATTACTAACATGAAAACAACTTTTTATATAAAAAAAAGTGTTTCAGGTATCACAACAGGTATTTGTATCCATTCCCCTTCTGGGAGTTTCTAATCTGAATGCCCCCACCTGCAATCCTCAAACTTGGAGCTCTCAATCCAACCACAAAGGAGTTCTCAACTGATCTTCCTTGGGAATTCCAAATCTAATGGAGTGCTTTTCTCACAGAGAGTTCAGTGCGTTGTCAGCCCAGGAAAGCAGGCAACACTGTCAGCTTCGAAACCAAAATCAAAGCCTGAATGCCTGACAGGTACAAACTACATAATAATCTATCCAGTGTCCTCTTCCTTCCTCAGGGATTACCTACTGCTTGTGTTGTACATTTAATGTACTGGGATGAATTGACATACAGGGACAACTTTCATAACCCATAAACTAATTGTCTAAGCAGCTGAACCACAGAGTGAATAACCGAGATGAGTCACAATGAGTCTCATAAATTTCCAAGTAATCTAAATATCTTTTCAGATGCTGAGAGGTTGGTCGTACTTTTTCTTTCAGTTTACTTTATTTCAACTTCTGGTCTGCTCTCTCAATGTGATTTATTTTGTTTGGGACAATTTCAAGTCCTAACATTTAGGCTGGAACATTCCAAGCTTAATTCGACAGTATTAAGAACTCATAACCATCTTACTGATTCTACAACAGACTCCTGTTTCATAAATATGTAGCTTTGGGCTTGTGTTTTATTGTTCACATTTAAGTCTATACGGATAAAAGAGGATAACATTAGGAAATTGAAAATTGTGTTCAGGGGTTTAAATAGAAAATGTCCAAAGATAAGCCCAGGCTGATACAGCTATGCACATGTCAAATCTATTTTCAATTTAAAGCTTTACTATCACAGTCAACATCAAATTTTGAAATTTGCACATGAGTCACAGTGATCATCATTAAACTCATTGTTATTTTAGCAGCAAAATCTGAACAATAGTCTTTCCATTTTTTACATCGCTAGAGTTGGTATCACTACCAGCAAAATTGGCCACTAATTTGTTTTGTAGCTCAGACTAGGACAGTAGAGATGAACAGTTTTCTAAGCAGGCACGCTGGTCAGATGGTATTGTAGCCACTATTAAAATTACTTGAAAAGAAGAACATTTTCAGTATTGATGGGAAACTGCAGGAGTACTTTTCACCCCCACTGCCATGCCATAATTTAATCACCAACTTACACTCTTCATTACATTGCAACTTTCCAGTTCAAAGGTCTTGTTTCCAATAAGTATTTACCTTTCTCACTTTCATAAGTTTTAATCCTCTGAATGCAGCAGAAACAGTGACAGCAGAACTTCAGGATTTGTTCAAGGACATTAAAGTGGCACCAAATAGAAATTGAATGAAACATATTTCCATACTCAATTTCTACCTTCATTAGTGCTGGGAGAAGGAAAAGATTGCAGAAGGATTGGCAGGGGAATGAGGTTGCAGGACAGTGGGGGATAAGAGACTGCACAATGGTGAATGGTAGGGAATAAGTTTGGAATGGGAAAGTCCATTGTTTGAAGGGTGGTGGGGGAGGAAGAAAAGGTGATTGCACTTTTGGAGTTAGAAACTGCAGCACCAGAGAGAGACTGCAGAATGGGAGGAAGTTATAATGGATGAAGGGGGAAGAAAGAGGTGAGAAGGTCTGGAAAGATCAATCTTTCATTTTCTGTTTCATGAACCTCTCAGAGAATTCTACTTTGAACACAGCAGTAATTGATTCTGAACTCAAATTATTTAGCACACATATGGGACAAAACAATCTGTCTCCTTTATTTGGGTTTCACTTTTCTGCTTTCAGTTATTCACAAGAAAGAATTTTTACCTAGTTTGGCCTAAGGCTTTGGCCTTTTATTGCTCTTTAACTCATACATGATGTAGAGTAATTTCTTTGTACCCAGCAGTTAGCTTGAATAAAACAGTGGTGGGTTGATGGGATGGTGGTGGTGACCTGGTAACTTTGCTGGTTCACTCAAAGTTCTTCTGGAGAAAGCGGACAAAGAAACTTCCTGAGGTACTGTTCCCTGCCAACAGAGGCATGTAAATCACCTCATTGGTAATACAGTGTTGGTTTTTTTTTGATGTTGAGTTCTTTTCCTTCTTTATCACATTTCAGTCAGAATCTTTCTCAAAATATATAAGACTTCTCTAGAATAATGAGGGCTTTGTTAGGATTATTCACGGTACCTCATTCCCTAGATATTTATAAATAATATTTTTTCAAAGGTTTTGGTAACATTAATCTCTTAACTGCAGGTTCTGACTACATGCATTGTGTTTGCTGATAGATTGACTGAAAGGCCAGACAAATGGAGACAGACTTTGTAACGAACAAAAGTCTTTACACAATGCAAGTTCAATATAAATTTCTCAGTGGTTCTATCATTTTTCTGTGCAGCCACCCAGAAATACAAACATTATTATAGAATTTGCTGCAGTTGATAGATATCGAAGGCCAAAATAAATTTCTCAAAATGGAGTATCGATTTTGAAATCAGTCTATTCTACGTTATTCCCAATTCATAGTTGCAAAATATAAAATCATTCTCTGCTCTGAAATTTCCTCATTAATATTAAATTATGGATCCCAGCAGATATTTTGGGGTTTTTTTGCACATAAGAAATGCAATGAAAACAAAAATCACCAAGTGGTACTCCTACGTGCTAAGTTACGGTGAAAACAAATGGATTGCCGAAAAAGTTAGCAAGAGGAGTGAAGAATCTAGAGGAGCATCACCCAGAGACAATCCCAAAAGAGGTGGTGGCATTATGGTAGAGTCACTGGATTAGAAATCCAGAAATCCAGGCCAAAAATATGGAGACGTTGACTCGTAACTTACCAAGGTGGATGATGAGATTTAAATTCAATGAAAAAATCTAAAATAAAAAGCAAGCCTCATGTTAACCATATAACTTATTATTTGTGATAAGAGCTCATCTGGTTCACTAATATCTTTTAGGGAGAAAATATGCCCCCCGTAAGAGGTCTAGCACACATCATAGCTCTCGGTAGTGTGTTTCACTTCTGGACAATTAGGGATGAACAATAAATGCTGCCCTGGCTTGCAATACTTGAATCTCATGAATGAATAAAGGGAAAAATAAACTTATGCACTGTCTTTATATCAATGTTGCATGTAGGGATTCATTCTCTTGAGTCTTTCCCATTTGTCTGTAAGATTTCTACCAACTGTACTTATCCACCCGCTTCCATAAGTTTCAAATCCCTGCAAGTCCAAAGGTCTGTCAATCTCAGTCTTGAATATACAATAATTAAGGACTGAGCTTCAAGAGCAGTCTGCAGTAAAGGTTAACTACTTTTTGAATGAAGACATTTCTCCAATCTCAGTCCTAAATGGCAGAGCCGTTATCCTGAGACAGTGTCCCTGTTTTCGAGAATCTCCAGCTAAGGGAAAACAGCTGCGTGGCGATTAATCTATTAAATCACTCAAAAAATCTGACATGTTCCAATGCTGCCTATGTTCCATTAAACTTCAACAAACATAGGCCTTATTTGGCCTCACCCCAGGAATCATTTCAGTGAAACTTTGTAGCACTCACGCTCAAGGGTAATTACTTCCTTCCTTAAATAAGGAGACCAAAACTGTGCACAGTTCCTCAAATGTGGTCTCACCAAAGTCCTGTACAATTGCAATATGACTTCCTTAAACCTATATTTCAGCCCTCCTGCAGTAAAGGCCAAGATACCATGCATTCTCCTCAACACAAGCTGTAACTTTACAGCAAATTCCTGTGTTTTAATCAGCCGCCTCACCCTCTTCACACTCTTTGCCTCACCCAACTTCCTCCTGCCCTAGCCCTGAATTCGTATCATTCTCTAGATTCTCTTGTGCATTCCCTTATGCCCTGTTCAATCTCATTTGCTCCCTCAGACCTACATCTGTTTCCTCAGCACTGTTCCCCAAAACTGCTGCTGACTCCAACTTCTATTCATGATTTCCACCTTGACTGATAACGTTCATCATTCTCTATTCTTATGTAATGTCTCACTTTCCTACAAGTCTGCTGATATTACTCTTCCCCCGATTGACCATACTATCTTCATACAATGTCTCTCCACTATCAAACAGCTTGGTAGGATTGTTCACACTTAGTTCCATTCTTATCAGTCCAAGCATAGATAGATTATACCATGCAGTGGCTTCTCTTCTTGCTTCTGTATCTGATCTCTGATGTTTCCCCAGGAGCAGTCCTTGGCTCATTCTATTTCTCAATTCCTATTATGCTTTATAACATCATCTGAAAGCATAATATCAATTTCTACATATATATTTACACCCAGTTCTACTTCACCACTACCTTTCTCAACTCCTCCACCATTTCGAAATGATCAGAGTGCTTATCCAACATCCAATATAAAATGAGCAGAAATTTGATTCAATTAATTAATGGAATACTGAAGCTGTTGTTTTCAGGGCCCATCACAAGTTCCACTCCCTAATGACTGATTCTCTTCATCTCACAGTGACCTAACTGATGCTAAACCAAACTGTTTTCAGAACTGGCATCAAGCTTGACCTCAAGGAGAGATTTGGACCAGATATCTACACCATTTACTAAAATCACCTTCTGTTGCTAGAAACCTCTCCCATGCTTTTCGCACTTCCTTACTGGTCTATTCCAATGACATCTTTCTGGCCTTCCATATTCCATAACATTGAGGCCATCCAGAAGTCTGTTACCTGCTTCCTTACTTGTACCAAGATCTAATAACTCAGCTAATAATGTGATTGCGTTAAGCAACTTCTTGACCTTGATATTCTTGTCATGTTTTCAAACCCCTTGCTTTTTCGCATCTCTGTTATCTCCTCTTCCTCCACAGTCTCCTGAAGTGTTTGTGCTCCTCCAATTCTAGGCCACTTGAACATTCCCAATTTTTACTGCTTAATCATTGATGGCAATGTTCTAAATACTGAAGTTCTGTCCCTGTACCTGTATCCCTCACTTTCCATCTTCAGAACACTCCTTAAAACTTGCTTCTTTCTAAACAATTATTTTTACATCCTTCCCATTTGTAGAATACTCTATCTGTAAGCAGGAGGATTCTACCATTTAAATTTCTTCATTTTCAGCTAGTGCTCAGTGGAGGCAGTTTACTGAATCAAATTACGTCCAGAAGTGGTCATCCAATCTCTCAAACACAGATCTCCAGGAAGACAAAAAGGCTCCTCTGTTCCTTCCCTCCAACCACTGACAAGTTGGTGCTCCTTGATGTTCTTTTACCTTACCATTTTCTGTTCTTTAACAATCTGCCCTTTCCATTTTGAGAAAAATATCTCCAAGAAAACTCAGCATGTAAGCACTAAACAAAGGGGAAATCGTGCTGTGTAACACAAATGCCTTTACATCAGACTGGTACATAATATGGCTCTGTATAGCTATGGCCCTTTGAAGGATCAGAAAAGAACTCAAAATAGAAATATCAAATGGAAGGAGATGATAGCACAGTAGTATTGACCTGGGACAAGTAATCCAGAGGCCCAGCTATTGCTGTGGGTATATACCATCTTTATCTAGCTCCGTAAGCAACTCTAGAGTGATAGCAATGCAGTTGACTCTTAACTCTGAAATGTCTGATCAAGTCATTCAGTTTCAGGACAATTAAGAATGGGAAACAGATTTTGGCCTTGCCAGCTTTATCCCATGCAAGAACAGAATAGAAAGAACTTTCAATTAATAGTGTTGCTTACAGATATCATATTTTAAAATGATTTCAGTCATAGCTAATGAGAAGTGTCAATATAATATCACTATATTGTATGTTTTCAATACATACAATATTTTCAAGCAAAGCATAATATTAAATCTCTCATCTGCAAACCCCACCAGATTAAGGGACACTGTTATATTTACTGAGTCACTGCATTTTAAAGTTACTGAGAAATATTTATATTCAGATATAACTGTACAAACATTTGGAATTTAGATCATCTCTTCAGGATATTAAAAACAACAACTACAGGGATACATTACCTGGGGATACAATACCTTAGTCAAAGACTGAATCATAAGGCCATCAGATTTAGGAGCAGAATTTGGCTTTTTGGCCCACTGAGTCTGCTTCACCAATCAATCATATTTGATACCTTTCTCAGCCACATTCTCCTGCCTTTTCTCCATAACACTTACAAAGCAAGAACCTATCTTTATCTTAAATACACTCATTGTCTTCTGTGGCAATGAGTTTCACAGATTTGTCAGCATCTGGGTATAGAAGTTCCTCCTCATCTCAGTTCCCAGTGCCCTCAGGTCCTAGTCTCTCCTATGAGTGGAAACAGCCTCTATATGCTCGCTCTACCCAGGCCTCTCAGTACTCTAAGTTTCAAGGAGATTCCCTCATCATCCTTCTAAACTTCATAGAGTACACATCAGTGTTCTCAACAATACAACTGCCAACTAAAGCTGCATGTAAACCTTAAAAGAATCCCAAACTAGGACTCTTAAATCACTTTACTTTTCAGATTTCTAAAGCCTTTCCCTATTTAGAAAATAGTCTATGCCTCTATTCTTCCTACCAAAGTACATAACCTCACACTTTCCCACACTGTATTCCAGTTGTCACTTCTTTACCCACTTTCCTAGCCTGTCCAAGTCCTACTGCAGCCTCCACAACAATATCTATCCCTCCACTGACCTTTGTATCATCTTCAAAGTTAGCAAGGTTGCCTCAGTTCATTTGTCCAGGTCATTAATGTATAACTCGAATAGTTATGGTCTCAACACTGATCCCTGTGGAACTCCACTAGTTACTGGCTGTCATCCTGAAAACGTCCTCTTTATACCAACTCTCTACCTTTTGCCAGTCAGTCAATCCTCTACCCATGCCCATCCCTTGCTCCTATCACCATGGGCTCTTGTCATATTTAACAGTTTCCTGCAGGTCAGCTTGTCAAAGGCCTTCAAGAAATCCAAATAGATCATGTCCACTGGCTCTACTTTGTCTAACTTGCTTGTTACCTCCGTAAAGAATTCTAAGAGATTTATCAGGCATGAACTCCCCTTGATGAAGCTTACTCAGGCTTATTTTACCATGTACTTCAAAGTACTCTGCAGTCCCATTCTTAATAATGGACTTTCAGATCTCATCTATGACTAAGGTCAGGCAAACCAGCCCATGGTTTCCCATATTCTGCCTCCCTATCTTTTTTTCAGCAGGAATGTTACATTACTCATTTTCCAGTCCTCCAGGACCCACCCTGACTCCAGCAATTCCTGAAAAATCACCACAACGTCTCCATAACCTCCTCTGCTATCCCCTTAAGAACTTCCAGCTTCCACAGCAGCTTCTCTTTAGTGATGGCCACTACACTCACCTCTGTCCCCTGACTCTCTTGAAGTTCTGGTGCGCCGGTTTCTTCCACTGTGAAGATGATGCAAAATACATGTTAAGTCCCTCTGCCATTTCTTTGTTTCCCATTACTACTTCTCCAGCCTCATTTTCCAGTGGTCCAATGTCCACTCTTGCTTCTCTCTCTTCCTTTATATATGTCTTTAAAAAAAAACTCTTGTAATCTTGTACGGTATTAGTTAACTTAGTATTGTATTTACCTTCTCCCTCTCTTATTGCTTTTTTAGTTGTTCTCTGCTGGCTTTTAAAAGCTTCTCAATCCATTAGCTTTCCATTGATCTTCATCTCATTGTATGTTTTTTCATTTACTTTTATGCTGTCCTTAATTTCTTTTATTAGCCATGGCTACCTTGTCCTCCCCTAAGCATATTTCTTTTTCCTTGGAATGAATTTCTGCTGTGCCTCGGAAATTACCCCCAGAAATTGGCTGCTCCACCATCTTCCCTGCTAGGTTCCCCTTCCAATCAACCCCGGTCAGCCTTCTTCCACACCTTTGTAGTTACCTTTACTCAATAATAATACCATTACATCTGATTCCAGCTTCTCCCTCTCAAACTGTAGGGCGAATTCTATCATATTATGGTCACTGTTCCCGAGAGATTCCTTCAACTTAAGCTCCTTATTCACAGAGTCATAGAGTCATAGAGATGTACAGCATGGAAACAGACCCTTCGGTCCAACCCATCCATGCTGACCAGATATGCGAACCCAATCTAGTCCCACCTGCCAGCACCCGGCGCATATCCCTCCAAACACTTCCTATTCACATACCCATCCAGATGCCTCTTAAATGTTGCAATTGTACCAGCCTCCACAACTTCCTCTGGCAGCTCATTCCATACACCCTCTGAGTGAAAAAGTTGCCCCTTAGGTCTCTTTTATATCTTTCCCCTCTCACCCTAAACCTATGCCCTCTAGTTCTGGACTCCCCGACCCCAGGGAAAAGACTTTGCCTATTTACCTGATCCATGCCCCTCATAATTTTGTAAACCTCTGTAAGGTCACCCCTCAGCCTTCGACACTCCAGGGAAAACAGTCCCAGTCTGTTCAGCCTCTCCCTATAGCTCAAATCCTCCAACCCTGGCAACATCCTTGTAAATCTTTTCTGAACCCTTTCAAGTTTCACAACATCTTTCCGATAGGAAGGAGACCAGAATTGCATACAATACTCCAACAGTGGTCTAACCAATGTCCTGTACAGCCGTAACATGATCTCCCAACCCCTGTACTCAATGCTCTGACCAATAAAAGAAAGCATACCCAAACGCCTTCTTCACTATCCTACCTACCTGCAACTCCACTTTCAAGGAGCTATGAACCTGCACTCCAAGTCTCTTTGTTTAGCAACACTCCCGAGGACCTTACCATTAAGTGGATAAGTCCTGCTAAGATTTGCTTTCCAAAATGCAGCACCTCGTGTAAATCTGAATTAAACTCCATCTGCCACTTCTCAGCCCATTGGCCCATCTGGTCCAGATCCTGTTGTAATCTGAGGTAACCCTCTTCGCTGTCCACTACACCTCCAATTTTGGTGTCATCTGCAAACTTACTAATTGTATCTCTTATGCTCACATCCAAATCATTTATGTAAATGACAAAAAGTAGAGGGCCCAGCACCTGATCCTTGTGGCACTCCACTGATCACAGGCCTGCAGTCTGAAAAACAACTACCTTTGTCTTCTACTTTGAGCCAGTTCTGTATCCAAATGGCTAGTTCTCCCTGTATTCCATGAGATCTAACCTTGCTGATCAGTCTCCCATTGGGAACCTTGTCAAATGCCTTACTGAAGTCCATATAAATCACATCTACTGCTCTGCCCTCATCAATCCTCTTTGTTAATTCCTCAAAAACCTCAATCAAGTTTGTGAGACATGATTTCCCAAGCACAAAGCCATGTTGACTATCCCTAATCAGTCCTTGCCTTTCCAAATACATGTACATCCTGTCCCTCAGGATTCCCTCCAACAATTTGCCCACTACTGACATCAGACTCACTGGTCTATAGTTCCCTGGCTTGTCCTTACTGCTCTTCTTAAACAGTGGGACCACATCAGCCAACCTCCAGTCTTCTGGCACCTCATCTGTGACTATCGATGATACAAATATCTCAGCAAAAGGCCCAGCAATCACTTCTCTAGCTTCACCTGATCAGTTCCTGGGGATTTATCCACTTTTATGCATTTCATGACATCCAGCACTTCCTCCTCTGTAAAATGGACATTTTGCAAGATGTCACCATCTATTTCCCTACAGTCTATATCTTCCATATCCTTTTCCACAGTAAATACTGATGCAAAATATTCATTTAGTATCTCCCCCATTTTCTGTGGCTCCACACAAAGGCCGCCTTGCTGATCTTTGAGGGACCCTATTCTCTCCCTAGTTACCCTTTTGTCCTTAATGTATTTGTAAAAACCCTTTGGATTCTCCTTAATTCTATTTGCCAAAGCTATCTCATGTCCCCATTCCCCCACCCCCCTCCCCGATTTCCCTCTTAAGTATACTCCTACTTTCTTTATACTCTTCTAAGGATTCACCCGATCTATCCTGTCTATATCTGACATATGCTTCCTTCTTTTTCTTAACCAAACCCTCAATTTCTTTAGTCATCCAGCATTCCCTATACCTACCAGCCTTCCCTTTCACCCTGACAGGAATATACTTTCTCTGGATTCTTGTTATCTCATTTCTGAAGGCTTCCCATTTTCCAGCTGTCCCTTTACCTGCTAACATCTGTCTCCAATCAGCTTTTGAAAGTTCTTTCCTAATACCGTCAAAATTGGCCTTTCTCCAATTTAGAACTTCAACTTTTAGATCTGGTCTATCCTTTTCCATCATGATTTTAAAACAAATAGAATTATGGTCCCTGGCCCCAAAGTGCTCCCCCACTGACACCTCAGTCACCTGCCCTGCCTTATTTCCCAAGAGTAGGTCAAGTTTTGCACCTTCTCTAGTAGGTCCATCCACATACTGAATCAGAAAATTGTCTTGTACGCACTTAAGAAATTCCTCTCCATCTAAACCTTTAACACTATGGCAGTCCCGGTCAATGTTTGGAAAGTTAAAATCCCCTCCCATAACTACCCTATTATTCTTACAGATAGCTGAGATCTCCTTACAAGTTTGTTTCTCAATTTCCTTCTGACTATTGGGGGGTCTATAATACAATTCTGGATTAGTGGTGCTGGAAAAGCACAGCAGTTCAGGCAGCATCGGAGGAGCAGTAAAATCGACGTTTCGGTCAAAAGCCCTTCATCAGAAACCGAAACGTCAATTTTATTGCTCCTCCGATGCTGTCTGAACTGCTGTGCTTTTCCAGCACCACTAATCCAGAATCTGGTTTCCAGCATCTGCAGTCATTATTTTTACCTGGTCTATAATACAATCCCAATAAGGTGATCATCCCTTTCTTATTTCTCAGTTCCACCCAAATAACTTCCCTGGATGTACTTTTGGGAATATCCTCCCTCAGGACAGCTGTAATGTTATCCCTTATCAAAAATGCCACACACCCCTCCTCTTTTGCCTCTCTCTCTATCCTTCCTGTAGGATTTGTATCCTGGAACATTAAGCTGCCAGTCCTGCCCATTCTTGAGCCATGTTTCTGTAATTGCTATGATATCCCAATCCCATGTTCCTAACCATGCCCCGAGTTCATCTGCCTTCCCTGTTAGGCCCCTTGCATTGAAATAAATGTAGTTTAATTTATTAGTCTATCTTGTCCCTGCCTGCCCTGACAGTTTGACTTACTTCTGTTCTCAGCCCATCTCAGATCGATCTCTTTCCTCACTGTCTCCCTGGGTCCCACCCCCCAACCTTACTAGTTTAAATCCTCCCAACCAGTTCGAGCAAATTTCCCTGCCAATATAATAGTCCCCTTTCAATTTAGGTGCAATCCGTCCTTTTTGCACAGGTCACTTCTACCCCCAAAGAGATTCCAATGATCTAAAACTGTGAATCCTCCCATACATCAGCTCCTCAGCCATGCATTCATCTGCTCTATCCTCCTATTTCTACCCTCACTAGCTCGTAGCACTGGGAGTAATCCAGATATTACTATCCTTGAGGACCTCCTTTTTAAATTTCTGCCCAAGTCTCTGTAATCTCCTTTCAGAATCTCAACCTTTTCCCTTCCAATGTCGTTGGTTCCAATGTGGACAATGACCTCCTGCTGCCCCCTCTCCCCGTGAGAACATTCTGCACCTTCTCTGAGACATCCTTGATCCTGACACCAGGGAAACAACACACCATTCTGCTTTTTCTCTGGTGGCCACAGAAACGTCTGTCTGTACCTCTAAGTACAGAATCCACTAACACAATTGATCTCTTGGAAGCCGACGTACCCCTCGTTGCATTAGAGCCATTCTCAATACCAGAAATTTGGCTGTTCTGCTACGTAAAGGCTCTCCCTGTCCACCCTATCTAACCCTCTGATTATCTTATATGTCTCTACTAAGTCACCTGTCAACCTTCTTCTCTCCAACGAAAACAGTCTCAAGTCCCTCAGCCTTTCCTCGTAAGACCTTCCCTCCATACCAGGTGACATCCTAGTAAATCTCCTCTGCACCCTTTCCAAAGCTTCCACATCCTTCTTATAATGTGGTGACCAGAACTGTACACAATACTCCAAGTGCGGCCGTACCAGAGTTTTGTACAGCTGTAGCATAACCTCATGGTTCCGGAACTCGATCCCTCTATTAATAAAAGCTAAAACACTATATGCCTTCTTAACAACCCTGTAAACCTGGGTGGCAACTTTCAAGGATCTGTGTACCTGGATACTGAGATCTCTCTGCTCGTCTACACTACCAAGAATCTTACCATTAGCCCAGTACTTTGTATTCCGGTTACTCTTATCAAAGTGAATCACCTCACATTTGTCCGCATTAAACTCCATTTGCCACCTCTCAGCCCAGCTCTGCCACTTATCTATGTCTCTCTGTAACCTACAACATCCTTCATCACTATCCACAACGCCACCGACCTTAGTGTTTCAGCATTCAAAGCTTGAACTGCAGCTAATCAACTTTGAGTCAAAGTTCCACAAGCACCAACTCTTGCTGCTTGGGTCACTCTGAACCACAATGGGATCCACCAGTTCCTACATCATGCAGGTACAACACAATCATCTGGTTCTGCATCACTATTTTATGTACTTAGTTCTTAATTTGTTTTTAAAATATCCTGCTAGTCTTTTAGCTTATAGTCTGTGAACATTTCTCCCATTAACATTCAATCAGAAAGTAACCGATCATAGGTTGTCAAATTAACAGCTGTTCGCAACCACTGAACTTACAATTTTCCTGCAATGTCCATTTAATTTATGCTTATTCTGGGCTTCAATTTATCCTGTTAAAACCTTGCAAACTATGTGCCAAAAAAACAAACAGCATCTCTTTCCCTCTGCACCAAATTCCCATGCAGCCTCGAAAGTCTGCAAACAACGTACTCACTTGGACCATCTCTTACTCTGAATGTGAACTCTCCTTCCTGACCATGCAAAGCATATTGAGAATCTAACGTGTCCTTATCCCAAATTTAGATGAGTGAGTCTTTGTGTTTTATTGAGTAACTCACCTTACAAAAAAGCTATCCGCTTTGCTAGTTCAATTGCACTCAGCATTTCAAGTCTTTATCACAGCACAACTTTCAATAGCAACCATTGACAGCATGCAAAAGGCTGCAAAGGGACTGCAGCAAAACGTTGCCAGGGATGGAGCAGTTTAGCTATGAAAAGAACTGGATAACTTTGTATTATCTCTTTGGAGCAGAGATGGTTAGTGGTGGTGGTGGTGGGGGGTGTCGTGTGGGTGGGTTGGAGAGAGGCAAAGGTATGTAAGATCATGAGGGGCATGGACATCGTGAATGGAAAGCAGCCTTTTCCCTTAGTTGAAGGGTCAATAACAAGGGGGCATAACTTTCAAGTGAAAGGTTGGAGATTGAGAAGGGATTTGTGGAAAACCTTTTTCAATCAGGGTTAGTGAGTACTAGCATATACTGTCTGAGAGGGCAGTTGAGGTGGGAAACCTCAATGTTTAAAAATTACCTGAATGAGCACTTGAAGTGTCATAATATTCAGGGCTATGGGTCTAGTGCAGGAAAGTTAGACTAGTGGAGGTGATTGTACATTTTTGATGGTATAGGTCTAAGTGGGCTAAGGGCCTCTTCTACGCTATAAGATTCTGTGATTCTATGGGATCAGAAATGCAAAGGAATGTGGGATTAATTGGATAGTTTGCTAAGAGCTGGCACAGGTACATTGGGCCAAATGGTTTCCTTGTGTGTGCTGCAAAATTCAATGATGGCAGAAAAAATAAATATACGTGAACACTTAGTGTAGATTAAACTATTAATAAGGCTAGAAATAACTTCAACTTTTCATTCATTCAAAACTTGTATTTAAATCACGAATTCATCCCCATACAGCCCAAGAAAAAATTGATGAAGTATTGTCGTTTTGATACATTAGCTGTTTCCAATTCAGACATTTCAGCATATTAGTTCTTTTTTTGTATATCCTTCTGGGTACTCACAGCTGCTTTAGGCAGTAAAGTGTTAATTAACAATTATCTCTGGCTTCACTTCACTCTTTTTAACAAAAGGAAAAACAATCCACCAAATATAAAATACCCTAATTGAAAGGGTGACGCCACTTTAATCAGACGGAAAAAGATTCTGGACGAAGAACTGAAGATTCTTACAGACTCAATGACAACAAAAATAAACATTTCATAAATTGTGATACTGCTCCAAACTGGCAAAGCTCCAGTCCAGCAAACTGCTGCACAGCAGAGATAGAATAATGAGAGGCAGTGCAGACATATAGATGACTGGGATCATATGCTGTTGACACACATTCGATGAGTGATTTGAGTGCCAAAAGTGGAGTTACAGATACATCTCAAACTCTGATCTCATTGGAATCTTCAGCTCCATTATTCTGTAGTATGCAGCACTTAAGCATACAACCATTAAATAAGAAACATAAGGAAAACTTAGGATGATAGTTTATAGCATCTAAATTCTGAACGCATTTTCTTGAATCCAACATTTTCACATGCATTCTTACAAGTAGTTTAAAATAGGTGAGTGGGTTCATTTAGTTCTAATGTTTCTACTTTATATCAAAAATGTAATTCACCCATAAGAAATACAAGCCTCCTGCTCTCTGAATGCACTACTTTTGATTTTTAAATTATGATACAGAATGAGGGATGTCTAAAAGTACTTAGTGAACAGTCATTTGACAGAGATGTACAAGTGTCATCACAAATCAGAAAACAAAACAATATAATTTCTGCTTGTTCTGAAGAAAAGTCACTGGACCCTAAACATTAATTCTGCTTTTTCTCCACAGATGCTGCCAGACCTGCTGAGTTTTTCCAGCAATTTCTGCTTTTGTTACAATTTCTGCCAATGCTTTCAGACTCTTGTTCACCCACAGCAAGCTACAGGTACAATAACCTTCTTATCTTCTCAACCCTTATATACCTATACTTCCGAGAGTGAGTATCATCAGGCAATATTATCAGAATTACTCCTTAGTCACATCCGATCCTTAGACAATTTCACACATTTTCTGCAGTATCATCAAATTCTGTGCAGAAACTGGGATCCTTGGCTGATCTTCTCAGCACATACACTGAGCCAAGCTATTATTACACTGTAGCTGCCATCAGCAATCTCAGAACATACCAGGAATTTTATAACAAATTTTCATAATGTCATTAGCTTCCCATTTCTTTCCTTAACGGATGATGCAGATATTGCATATACTGCTAGATGGCATAAAATTAGCTACAGAGTTAGGTAGAGTGGTTATTTTAGCCAAAAATGCTGCAAACCTAATTGACATTCAGATTTTTAATTTTAACTGTGGTTGGTTGAGATATCCAAGTCTTACCACATCCAAATGAACATTATTATATTCAGGAGGTGAGGCCTACCTGGGCAACACCTGAAATTGAGGATCCCACCAACATTACTACAGTCCTATTTAGAATGATGAAGTGGCGCTCCGAAAGCTAGTGCTTCCAAATAAACCCGTTGGACTATAACCTGGTGTTGTGTGATTCTACCTGGGCAACACCTGAAATTGAGGATCCCACCAACCTTCCTCCATGTCTCCAATTCTCCTCTATCCCCTTCCATGAGGTCTCCAGACATCCATCTGAAAGTCCCCAAACTCTCCACCCCAAAGATTCCCTTGCCCAATATTCCCAAGGAAATAATAGGCAGCCTAGGATTTCACACTCTCTGGCTCCACAATTCCCAATCAAACATCCATTTCCTTCTCTCTTCAATGACATCGTTCTCTGCTGAGAACAGACCAGTGCCTGTTCATCCTTCCCCTTCCCCCAAATGCAGTGTTGTCCTCCCTGGTCTTGCAGCAGGCATTATCCTGCTCCACATCTGACAACAAACCAAATCGATCAGGCTGACTTCCAGATAAGGAATTGAGTGGTTGCATTACACTTCACACCGTGTGGAGATACAACTTTATTGTGTTCAGGGAAGATGCAGATTTCCATTATCATCATCTACTAATGCCTAGCAAGAATGCCAAAGGCTCAGTGGAAGTAGGAGACAGTTCATATGTCAGTCAAGGATAATTGGGAAAGAACTGAACGGTTGTATACAGTAGAACTTCGATTATCCGAACGAGACAGGCGGGGAGTATTTTGTTCGGATAGTTGATTGTTCTGATTGTAAACAAGTGGTAATTTATGAGTGCCAGTTATTGAACAGTTCTTGGTTATCTGGCAATGCATGCCATAATGCCGCTTAACTGATAACTGAATGCTGAGTTGCCAGATGCTGTTTTTACGGGACCTTGAGATCTTGTCCGGATAATCCAAAATGTACTGTATATCAGGGAAACAAGTAATCAGTGGAGTTGGAGTTGGTGGCATGCAAGACTAGCATGCACTGATGAGCTAGCCAACGCACAAGTAATACGCATTTGTTTTGATAGTTAAAAACAAACTAAACAAACTCATAAATGAACGTGAGATGACCTTGGATGAATTGTGGATGCTGCCACAGGTCACAACGGCCAATAGTGAAAGATGGAAGCTTATTACAAAACAGAACAACTTTGAAAATTAGTTACCTTGGAGGACATGGTCCTAGGTTGCAGCCTTTAAGGAGCTGTGGGGGATGGCGATGCATGACACAAAGACTTTCATCTGCTTTCTCTCGAGTTTGTTTATTCAGGCAAACCACATTCGCTTCTTGGACACCTAGTTAGAATTTAAAACATCACATAATTTTCAGTCAAAGTAGTAACATGGGAAGGAATTATTGACAAACGTAGATTACTTATCAAAAGCATGTAATCAAGGGTCTTCTATCGAGCTTCCTTTCACAGATCATAAGAAGTGTTTCAAAGGCATATTCCTTGTATTGCATTTTGAAAAGCACATTTTAAGCAACACTGTATATAACTTCTCTTAGCTTACTTTCTTTAACTTAACTGTGTTTCTGTGTTATTTCAGCATGCTGTCTCTCTTTTTTTTGAAAATGTCAAATTTGACACAGAGATAGTGGAGAGTAACAGGTCTGAAGCTTCCCAGGAAACACTAATTGCATGGGCAAAGGAGTATGAAGGGGGCCTGATGTGCTTGGAGAACTTCAGTGACAAAGGTGGAAATGAAGAGGCATGCGCCATCTTAAAGCCATATTGTTTGATTTGTTCAAAATAAGCCACAATTAATAACATGCATCTTTTCAAATAGTTCTGCACAAATACCTGCCAGTTCATTAACAGACAGTTCAGCAGGCTGCTGGCAACCGGTATTGGATGAAGACTGCCCACATCAAGCTCAATATAAGTGTCTTAAGGCCAGTAGATTGATTTAGTGCACCTTGATTTATTCAAGGAAGTCAGAAACCAAATTGACAGCAGTAAAATCTATAGTACTGTGTACTTGGATTTCTTATAAGCATTTTTTAAAAGTGTACCTAAAAGCTTTCTGAGTCATTAAGCTCAAAGTAGTTCGAATTGATGGCAGTTTTTTGGTATGGACAAGACTTTGCCTGAAGTTATCATGAACTGGTTAGATGGATGATGTCCAATGGGATATCCCAAAAGCACTTAGATCAGTGACTTTCTTTTGGAAACTTAGTGTTAACCGGTTAAATTTTCAGGTGATACCAAACAAGAGGCAAGAATATTTTTCAAAACTGCACAATATAAATAAACACATATGTTATGCAAAGTTATGTTGTACTTACAACTGTCAAGATTATCTCAAGTATTTCAACATTTTAAGCTATGGACTATTTTATGACTATGAATTTTATATCAACTGAAATTCTAAGAGATCTGACATAAAATAAACTTCAGATCAATTCCAAAGAGTGAGGCCTCTAATTTTCATTTGGTTTTAATCAAAATATATCCAACTTACATACATAGTACAATTCCATTGCAAATTCTGGTTAATTGCACTGAAACTCAGACCGATAAACAGTAATTTCAGTTTGTGTAACTAATAATGCCTGCAACAGTAGTTCCCTTACACCAGCAAATGCAAGATGCATTATGACTTGGACAGGACGCTGTGCTTCTGCTAGGATGAGTAATTCATCTCAAAAGTCATTCTGTTTTGTCGTAAACTTCTTCACTCCAGTATTGGCCTGATGAATTGTCATGAATTCTGGGAAAGGTGTAGCATACAGCAGAAAAGGGTAGATAATTAGCACTGGCCTAGTTCTTCAAGGATCAGGATCTGAACTCAAAGCAAGTGAAATTGGCCTTAAGGCAGATATATTGAGCTCAATTTAGGCTGTCTTCACCCAATACAGCCTGCCAGAGCTCTGCTGAACTGTCAATTCATGAACTGGCAAATATTTGTGCAGAATCATTGTGAAAAATTGAAAAAATAGTCAACATTCTGCACGATTAATTCTTCAAGTTATTCATGAGGAATCATTTCAGTGGCATGTTGTCCTCCCAGGATGAAGAACTGTGTTTTGTTTGGCCTAAATGAGATAGAAGCCCAGAAGAGTTGAAAAAGTTTGATGCATCTTATACAAACTGGCAGTTTGAAGCATCTTTTAATGTCTCATCTCTTCTTTGATCGGCTTTTGCCATTGCACTGCAGAACATTTTTGGTGCTGTTCTTCCACAAATATCAGCTTGTCTCTTAATGAAATCATTTACTAATTCCAAACTCTTAGGGATTTCCCCAATTTATAATTGGTTAATTAAAATCAACAAACAAAATAAGTCTCACACCCTCTATTTCTTTGCAAATTAAACTGTCCGTTATATTCTGACCTGGACCTATATTTGGTTTCCACCCAAAGTTATTTTCTCTACCTAGCACCTCCTTCAGGAACAACTTTATTTAACTCAAAACCATGCTTCTCTAAGCTCATTTCTCAATTGTCCTTACACTTTAACAATAATTTCCTTTTTCTGAATTTAGCCATAGCAATCCTGTTAAAGGACACAGAAGGAGGAGGAGGCTATTCAGCCCATTGAGCCTGCTCCACCATTTGTTATGATCACGCCTGATGCATCAATGCCTCTTTCCCCACAGTCCCCTCATTTGTTTGTGTCACTAAAATGTAGAAATCTGCTAATCTTTACTTACATGCAACTAATCCTCCCATACCTCTATTATTTTGTAAGCTTCAAGGTGATTACCTCGCATTCTTCTAAATACTCCTTTTAGGACTGTCTTGTCATCCCATGAACCAGCAGTAATCTCCTTGCTAAGAAGACCAAAATTACTCACACAACTTCAGGTGTAGTCTAATCAAAAGGCTATACAATTGAAGTAATACTTTGCTACTCCCATACTCAAATTTTCTAGTTAAAAGGTTGACAAACGATTAGATTTCTTAATTGCATACTAACCTTTTTGACTCATCGATTAGGACATCCAAACCCTTTGTACATCTACACTTTCTAACTTCTCACCGTTTAAGAAATATTCTCTACCATCTGTTCCTCCTACTCAAGTTGATTACCTCTCATTTTATGACAAGGTAGTGCATCTGCCAAATTCTCACTCACTAAGTTTGTGTAAATCTTCTTAAAGCAGCTTTATATCTTTCTCACAACATACATTCCTACTTAACTTTGTGTCATATGAGAGCTTGGAAATACATCATTTGTCTCCAATATGCAAATCATTAATATTATATTGTGAATACCTGGAGTCCAACTATTGATCCTTGCAATACTTCACTAGACACAGTGAGAATGGTGTGAGAAGGACCTGTATATTTCAAATGACTGTTTTCTGCCTTGTGGCCATTCTTAATCCATACCAATATATTACATCCTATCCCATCTGCTTTAATTTTGTTTAACAAACTTCTGTGCAGTTTTATCAAAAGCCTTCTGAAAGGCAATATTTATTATGGCTACTGAATCCCCTTTATTAGTTCTATTGATAACATTTTTCCATGGGTTATTCAATTTGAATTTCTCATTCTTAAATCCATGCTGACTTTGCCTGATCAGATTATCAATATTCAAGTGTACTTTATCTCATCTTTTATCATAGATTCTAGTATTTTCCTTTTTACTAACACAAGGCAAACAGTCTGAACTTCAGAGATTCCTCTCTCCATTCCTTCTAAAAGAGTGAGAGTGAGAGACATTTGCTACCCTCCAATCTGCTAGAAACATTCCAGAATCAGTAGAATTTTGGAAGATTATCACCAATGTGTCCATCATCTCAATAGTTACCTCTGTTAACATTCTCAGATGTGAAGTGTCAGATCTTGGAACTTAACTTTCAATTCCAATAATTTCTCCAATACAATTTTCTTACTAACATTAATTCCCTTAAATTCCTCAAACTCCCTATTTCCTTGGATTTCTAATTTCTGGAGATTTCTTTTATGTTCTTTAATGAAGACGGATATAAAATAATCATTCAACGTCTCTACTTTTCAATTCCTCCCATTTTATTTCTTCTGACTTGGCCTGTAATTTGCATCACATTTGTCTTGGTAAATGTTTCCTTTTTGTATGTAAAGTACCAATGGAAGTTTTTACAATCCACTTTTTGCTTTTTACTTCATAATCTATTCTTCCTTTATCAGTTTATTTGGTCCTCAAATGCTGTATTCTAAAACGTCCTAATCCTTAGATTTAATACTAGTTCTGACTTCTTTTTGGCCTTATGTTTTAATGTTATACAACTCTTTACATCTTTATCAGCCACAATTCAGTAACTTCTCTTTACGAGGTGTGGGGTTTGTGCCCTGAGCAATGTACAGTTTTGTAAACTAGATAATAATTCTTTGTAGTCTCAGCATTACTTATGTATGATCCTACTCTTTAATGTATTGTCCACCTCAGCTAATTTTCTCCTCACACCTTCATCATTTTCTTTGATCAAATTTATTACTCTGGCTTCAGATTGAACCACCTCATTTTCAAACAAAGTAAAATTCTAGTAAATAATGATCACATGTTTTTATTGTGTCTAGAATTTATATAGGCGTACCTACTTCTATGACTTGCCCCTAGTCAGCTTATTCCAAATCTCTTGCAGTTCATTCAAGGCCAGTGTTTTCATGGCTAAATGTTCCCTTGATGTTGAGAGGCTTGTGATGACACTTTGGGAATTCCTCCTTTCACTATACGGATAACTGCCAGGAGGTTGTTAAGACAACTATCAGGTAAACATTTTTGTAGTTCTAAACATGTTAGAGTCATGTTCCATGTTCTTGCATAGATATCATTGTTGACTCTACTGAACAGCCTGGCTGAGGAAACAGCAAGATTTGGTTCCTGGATCTTCAGCGTTCTAGTTGCCCTGATACCAAGGCTGTCAGCCATTGTCCAGTGACATGAATTACAATAACTAACAAAGGCATTTAGGCCTGGAGACAGACTGAGGGAGGTGAAGACGCTGCCACATGCTTTGCCTGAGTGCTGCTGCTGCGACCTATATAAATGTAAAGGTAAATCCACCATAATCTCAAAGGGGACTGGGCTGTTCTCTCATTTGTGAGTGACCTTTGTACATACACATGTTTAATTACCTTCATTTCACCAGCTTGCCTCCTGAGCACCACCTTTTAGGAATTATCACAGAACAGACAGAAATACATTCCAGTGCAGGACTGCTAGAAGTTCTTGATGGTCTTTGCAATATTTGTATTATCTGGAATTATATATCTCCATTCAAGATAACATCTATTTTGCAAATGAGCCAGCAGTATTTAATCTACATAAAGCTTCCTGTGCAAACATCGTACCAGTGAAATGGACTAAAGATAGAATGATCGAGTTGTGGATATTTCATCACATTCCCTCTGCAAAGAGAGATTGCGGGCATCTGCACACTTCAGAATAAAAAACTAATTGTTTTGTGACATGTGATGACAGTTGTAACTGTTCTAAACACTAAGTGGATGCCAAGTGAGTAACTAGTTCCTTCTGAACAGTACCTCCTTGAGGTCAGAGACTGTCTCTGGAGACAGTATAAGAGTGTGATTACACTAACATGTTCCTGCTCACCAGTGGCTGTGTTACATCTATACTCTTTATACCACTTCCACTCTCCAGAAAATATTCAGATAATAAAAGGAAGAATCACATCTAATAGGAAAATTTTACTGACTGAGTGACCTGTGCAACATAATGGGAGCTTACTTGGAGAATTCTGAATTAATCCATGTTTCCTGCTCAGTTGAACACAACTTCAAATTAATGATTGCCTTTAAGTTCTGTGTGAAAACATCTTTTCTGAATAAATTTGATTCCTCAGTTAACAATACTTACTGTGGAGTTTAGACTATGTTTCACTCAGCAAACAGTTTTTGTTTTGGTTAGCAGTTTAAAATTACTTCAGTAATTAAAGTACATTTGACTTTCATTAGTTATTAGTTATTAAGCAAGGCTACTGAATATTTACCAATTTAGTCAGCGCTTGATTCTTTATTGCTGGCATCACAATACTGTTTACAAAGTAATGTCACCACAATAGTCACAGCTCCATCCCTGCTAGTCAAGCAAAATAATTTGCAAATCTGAACTTGCAACAAAATTTTGGAAATACTGAAGAGATCTGGAAATATTGCCTGACTAGCTGAGGATTTCCACATTTTCTGTTTTTATTCTATTCGCTCATTGTTGAGCATCTCTCTTTAGTTAGATTAAGTGAGGAATTAATTCACATAGGGCAAGGTACAAAGCACATTATAGACCAGTGAGCCTTACTTCTGTTGTCGGAAAGGTTTTGGAAAGGATTACAAGAGATAAGATTTATAATCATCTCGCAAGCAACAATTTGATTTCAGATAGTCAACATGATTTCGTCAAGGGCAGGTCATGTCTCACAAACCTCATTGAGTTTTTTTGAGAAGGTGACCAAGCATGTAGATGAGGGTAGGGCAGTTGACGTGGTATACATGATATTCAGTATATGGTATTCAGTAAAGCCTTTGATAAGGTTCCACATAGTAGGCCGTTGGAGAAAATGCAGAGGCATGGGATTGAGGGTGATTTAGCAGTTTGGATTAGAAACTGGCTTTCTAAAAGAAGGCAGTGAGTGGTGGTTGATGGAAAATATTCAGACTGGAGTCTGATTACTAGTGGTGTGCCACAAAGATCTGTTTTGGGACCACTGCTGTTTGTCATTTTTAGCATTGGTGGATGGATTAGTAAATTTGCAAATGACACTAAAGTCGGTGGAGTAGTGGACAGTTTGAAAGAATGTTACTGGTTGCAGGGGGACTAGGATAAACTGCAGAATTGGGCTGAGAGGTGGTAAACGAAGTTCAATGCAGCTAAATGTGAGGTGATGCACTTTGGGAAGAATAACAGGAAGGCAGAGTACTGGGTTAATGGAAAGATTCTTGGTAGTGTGGATGTGCAGAGGGATCTTGGAGTCCCCGTACATAGATCCCTCAAAGTTGCCACCCAGGTGGATAGAGCTGTTAAGAAGGCATACGGTGCATTACGTTTCATTTGTAGAGGGATTGAGTTCCGAAGCTGGAATATCATGCTGCAACTATACAAAACGCTAGTGCGGCCACACTTGGAATATTGTGTACAGTTCTGGTCGCCATATTTCAAGAAGTATTGGAAAAGGTGCAGAGGAAATTTACCAGGATGTTGCCTGGCCTGGAGGAAAAGTCTTATGTGGAAAGGCTGAGAGACTTGGGTCTGTTCTCATTGAAAGAAGAAGGCGAAGACGGGATATGATAGAGACATACAAGATGATCAGAGGATTATGTAGGGTAGACAGTGAAAGTCTTTTTCCTAGGATGATGACGTTAGCTTGTACAAGGGGGCATAACTACAAATTGAGGGGTGATAGATTTAAGACCGATGTCAGAGGCAGAAGGTTCTTTACTTAGAGAGTGGTAAAATCATGGAATGCCCTACCTGCCAATGTAGTTAACTCAGCCACATTAGGGAGATTTAAACAATCCTTGGATAAACACATGGATGATGATGAGATAGTGTAGGGGGACGAGCTGAGAATAGTTTACAGGTTGGCGCAACATTGAGGGCTGAAGGGCCTGTTCTGCATTGTATTGTTCTATATTCTATGTTCTACATAACAGGCTAACAGATTGAAATGTTTTGGAATCAGAACTTGACAGCTACCAAACAATATACTTGTAAGATGATTGAATAGTTTACTGTTTTAATCTATTTTCCCAAATGACTAAAGTTATTTGGTGTTACAGAACTTGAGCACTGCTGTAAAAAAACCTCACATTTTCATCAAAGCGCTCTGTCTCAAACAAATCAGGACATACACAAGAATGAAGAGGCAAAATGGAACAACATTTTGTACCACATTTTCGTTGGTAAGCGGATTCTATTTGGTAGAGACATTGCCATTGAGAATGAACCATTAGATGATGATTGAGTGTTAAATGAAGTTTAAACCAGGCAGGTTGACTATGATTCATCAAGACATTGCTCTAAGCAATGAACTAGAAACTTGCTGCAGACTATTTTGTTCAATTGTAACAGTTGCAATACTAGTACATAGTTTTTGCTGTCTAAAAAAGCAAGGCCTTGCTTTTCAAATATATTTATACACCTTTTAAATATATGTAGTGAGGAAGATTATCAAATGCAACAGGATATAGATCAGTTGGAAAGTGGAGAGAAATGTAGCAGAAGGAGATTAATCCAGACAAGCATCAGATGATACCTTTTGAGAAGTCAAATGCAACAGGAAATTATACAGTAAATCATGTGATCCTTAGGAGCATTGATAATCTGAATGATCTTGTGGTGCAAGTCCATAACTCCTTCAAAGTAGCAACACAAGCGGCGAAGGCGATAAAGAAAATATATAACATACTTGCCTTCATTGGTCAGGTCACTGAGTATAAAAGCTGGCAAGTCATGTTGTAACTGTGTAAAACTTTAGTCAGGCCACATTTGGAGCACTATGTGCAGTTCTCGTCACCCCACACTATAGGAAGGATGTGAAGGTTTCAGAGAAGGTACAGAAGAGGTTTACCAGGATGTTGCTTGGATTGGAGTGTATTAGCTTCAAGGACAGGTTGAACAAATTTTGACTGTTTTCGCTAAAGCATCGGAGGCTGAGCGGTGACCTGATAATGGTATGTAAAATTATGAGATGCATAAATAGAGTGGATAGTCAGTGTCATTTTCCCACGGTGGAAATGTCAAATACTAGGGGACATAGGTTCAAGGTCAGAGGAGGAAGTTTAAAGCAGATGTGTGAGGCAAGTTTTTTTTTAAATAGAGGATAGTAAGTGACTGGAACATGTTGCTAGGGGAGGTGGTAGGAGCAGACATGATAGCAATGTTTAAAAGACATTTAGACAGAGATTAACTGGCAGGAAATAAGGGATATGGATCCTATGCAGACAAATGTGATTAGTTAGAATGGCACAATAGTTGGCACAGGCATGATAGGCTGAATGGCCTGTTCCTGTACAGTTCTATGTTCCACTACTTGCAAGATATGTTAGAGTGCTTCTTACCTCCTGCACATGATTCTGAACATTCCGTGAAACCCTCATAATCCCAGTCATACAGCTCATCAAAATCCTGCAAATTGGTGTACAGTAATTCTGCATCTTCAAGGTCATATTCTACTGCTTCCCCACTGCATGGTCCAGCATAGCAGGCTCGCTCCATCGGTGGTTTTGTACCTTCACACTCATCATCTGGCAGGTCTTCCACTGACTGAGAAAATGCCAGAAGCACTTGGCATTTGACCTTGCGACTCTGATTGCCAGCTCCACAGGTTTTGCTGCATGGAGACCAGGACTGTGGAATAAACCTGAGCACAGAATTTATTGAATGCATCAAGAGTCAGCCAAAATAATAAAATTCTTCTAACAGTCTTAAAAGAAATGGTAAATAATTTTATTTATAGAAACAAAAATATCTGCAGTACTTTTGAAATTACAACCAATACAACAAATCTCAGGTGCACGATTAATAACTTAAACATTTGGAAAAATAAGTGCATAAAATTATCAAATATTCTGTAATAAAAGCCAAATGCACTCATATCGTTAGTTGTGTCTTTGAAACCAAAGTGTAGATTTTGTAGAGACTCTGTGCCGTGTTCATAATTCAGAAGTCCCAGCCACATTTCTGACAAATCCTATTTTTGCTGGCAGAGGTACAAGGAATGGGATGTGACTTGCATAATGTGGAAACCCAAATCCAGGAAGGCCATTTGAACTCAGCGTTGAGTTCAACAGACCTCAATTTCAGTGGAGTGTGGGCTCGAATTTTTTCGTGTATACATAAATGCTTATAAAAGCAGATAAAGTACATGTAAGCTGTCTGGCTGTGAATTATGGACATCCTTGTTCTTTAAATATTGAAAAGGGGACAACCTGCCTATATCTGAGCTGAGAAAATGTAGGGCTTACAGTTTAAATTACTATTTATTGACAAAACCAATTGTGCTATCACTATAACTGCTTAACTTCTTCTATAATCTGTCACTGTCATAGTGAATAGATATAAAATTCCCAATTTACTTCACAAGTCCAAAATGTTATGATGGGATGAGCTGACTGATGTGTGTTTCTGAACATAAACACTTGTTTTTATAAGGAATTTAAGCATGGATTTAAATCTATTGAATGGCCGTTCATCAATGACTTCAAAAATTTGGTGAAGTTTATAACACTTACATGAGATTTATTTTACTTCATCTTAGCATGGTTCTTGAGATCTGACCATCATGATAATGTTGGCATGGTGTGTGGAAAGGCAAAATGTGGTGCGTGTAGAATTTTGGTTTTCAGATGAGTTGGCACTAAATTAACATGGGCAGCTTTGCGCCCTGAGAATGAGTTGGTGGGGGGTGGGGGGGGGGGGGGGGGGGGGGGGGTGGAGGGGATGTTATGGGTTGATCATGAGTTTGCATAAAGGACTGGGGTGGGACTATTTGGAGGCTCATGGGTGGCTTGGAGGATATTAAAGTCCACTGGGGTGGGTGGACCATGGGTTGGCTTGAGTTGGCATGGAGAATGGGTGAAACAGTGAAAGCTAGAGATCCTAGCACTGAACAATGCAACGAGGATGACCTCCCAGAGAATTGAGCCCAACTAGACTTTTGGCAAACCCTTTGCCTCCCGCCACACTATTCCTGGGGGTAATGGACCAGACTGGAGAACACGGTCAAAATGTCGATCTCACTATTCAGGGCATTTTTATTTCCACTGAGGCAGGTGCAGTGAGCCAGAATATTTCCTAGTGTTGTGCATCTGCCCAGGGAACAAAAACAGAGACATTATTCTGACTTTGGGTATAGTGATTAATGATTGCAGACAACATTATTTTCTTGAGTACCAGTCAGTTTTGGGTACCACCCCACATTTCCATTTCTCACTGATGCACCTAGTTGGCAATTGCATCCACAATGCAAGGCTAATCCTCAGTTGAGGCCCATACATGCTCCAGAAATGGTTCGTGCAAATGACCAGGGCTTTAGCTATATTTCCTTTCGTAATCTAAGGATATGAAGGATAATTTTTACTATTATTCCCTGGGAAATACTCTGGTGAAACAATCATGATATAATTCCAAAAAAGCCTTACTTTCCAACCATTATGTATGGCAACTTGTACAAATGGATGAAATAATACCCTCTCTGAAAATACTGTCCCTGAATTGAGATTGAACCAAACTGTATCATCTCGCTTTACTATGGATGAAGACAGCTAATTCACACAGATTCAAAGGCTATTTATAACATCTCATTGCTCACTATCATATCTTATAGTCAAACTATCCATTGGGATGCACCTTGATGGTGCAAATCAGGGATTGAAAGAGCTGAAGTAGAACAGTCAACCCCCTTCCTATCTCCATCTGACCAATTGCAATTTTAACATTCATTCCTCAGCCACAAACACCCAGCTGAAATAGTCAGCACTATTTGTTGAAGGTCACAGGTGAAGTTTGCTTTCAACTTTGTCCATATCATAGTCACTGCATGTTAAAGTAATTAATCATGGGTGGCATGGTGGCACAGTGGTTAGCACTACTGCCTCACAGCGCCAGAGACCCGGGTTCAATTCCCGGCTCAGGCGACTGACTGTGTGGAGTTTGCACGTTCTCCCCGTGTCTGCATGGGTTTCCTCCGGGTGCTCCGGTTTCCTCCCACAGTCCAAAAATGTGCAGGTTAGGTGAATTGGCCATGCTAAATTGCCCCTAGTGTTAGGTGAAGGGGTAAATGTAGGGGGGTGGGTTGCGCTTTGGTGGGTCGGTGTGGACTTGTTGGGCCGAAGGGCCTGTTTCCACACTGTAAGTAATCTAATCAAAGAGAACATTTGTGCGAAAGTAGCAGAACAGAACAACATATTAAAGGTACTTTTTTAATAATGATAAGTAAAATAATTCTATTTCAACTTCTTTACGTTATAAATGCTTTTGCAGTAAAAAATCAAGTCCACACGTTGTGTGTGAAATGATTCCAGTTTTGCTAACACTGGGAGAGTAGTAGTCACACGCTCAGACTGGAGCTATTCAAACCTTTTGATAAAGTCAGTGAGAGCAATGTGTTCTCTCTGTGCTCTGGATTTCATTCTCAGACAGAGGGCAGTAACAAAACAAAACCACAGAAAAAAAAATTACTGCAATTCTGAAACTCAAGCTGCGAAAACTTTTGTTTATTCATGTCGCAACAGGCAGTAATCTTTTTTTCTAATCAACTTGTTCAGAGATGTTAGTACACACAAGACTCGAACCCAGGCCTCTTGGTTGAGGAGTAGAGGCACTACCATTGCACCAAAAAAGGGATAAGAAAACAGGCAGTAACAGTAATAGGCAGCATTAGTTTCAACTACATGTAGTCTACACTTAGCTCACATTTACATGGGGTAGCCAATATCCTTGATCATAGAAATTCCACAGAAATAGAGCATATGTGTTCCATGTAAAAAGTGAGCACAATGAACACTTCCACATTAGTACCTGTAGTATTCAACTAATATTAAAAAAAAGTGAATACTATCATATCATATTCACAAAAAATTTAATTTAATTGCAGTTTTTATAAACAGCTCAACAGAGGTGATTTTGTTTGTGTTTGATTATGAATGAATATCAATGCAGATAACAATCTTAAAAGGACATATTTCTGTTGGTGATGATGGAATTAGTAAATACTTTGTTCTAAAGGTGAGAGACCCATGCATATGTTTGGTTATAATGGTGTCATTTGGATTTGATAGGTTATATCTCAACTTTGCATTTGCTATATTTACTAATCCATTGACTTTAGGAAAAGGTTACGGCTTTCTACAACTCTGAAACTACTTGAAATACTTGTTAAGTAAGACATCCAATTTTTAAGCATCCAATTTTTAATCCACAACCTACAATTCTGATAATTAGCCATTGCTGAACAAATTATCCCTATTGCTATGTTTTTTTAAGATATATTTTTGCAAAACTATTCTGAACATAGAGCTAATTACCAGTATGTCTTTTAACAAGGCTTGTTTAGTTTCAAAGTTGTATTTTAGTCAAAGTACAAAAAAGTTGCATTGTATAACACTGTTGTTTTATATTGACCACGTATACAAAATAAAATTTGCAAACAACTTTAAATGATTATATTCCACCCTCTTTCCATGCCATTGGAAGCCAAGTGCTTTCTATGTAATAATGAGGTGCATACTGTAGTCAGAATTCCCCTACACAGCATGAAATGAAACTGGAAACTATTGGAAACAATGACCAACAGGCCTGGCACAGTGTAACGCACAGCATTAGAGAATGGGAGCATCAAATTTTATATTTCTTCCTCGCCATCTTCTGATACTGTGTAAGATAGAACCATTAAATACACAAAATAGTGGAGGTGCTTTTGATAATATTATGCCACTATTTTCTCCCAGTTTATATCTAACCCATTCAGGTTAGACATCACTCCTTATCGCACTCAGAATAGGTTCAAATCACTCCATTCACCCACTGCCTGCTTGACAATTATACAGTTCTGAGACAAAATTAGAGGTGAATTGAATGGATGCAGATGACATGGGGAGGAAAATATTGCGCATGAGAATTGTGTCGGTCTCATAAACATTGAAAAGAAAAGAAGAATCCTATGGGCATCAGGCAGACAAACCTTATAGGATCAGAGTGGAGAAAGTTGGTAAATTTTCTTTCAATGGGGTCAAAGTGTAGATTGAAAAGAGCATCATGGGGAACAAATGGCAGCCGACTGTCTCTCCCATATCACTGACAACATTGATCCATTCTGGTCAAGAGAAGGAAGTGGCAATTACAGAACAGATGATGTAGATTTTCACATAGTGCAGTTGCCATGGTGACAGACTACCTCACAGGATTATGGAGGTTGGACCACATAGTTGTAGCTGGGCACTAAGGTCCCTGCAGCAACTTGTCAATTCCAGCACAATATCACATGACCTGGCTTCTGAATGTAGTGGGTGAACGGGGAAACTGGAGTTAGTTAGAGAAGGCCAGGATGGAATTGTGGGGTCTGGGCGTGAATTCCAGTCTCCCCGAACCATATAGAAGAAGTGAATAGTTTATATCAGTTTTATTTTTGGCTCGGGCAGAAAGTAATGGCCAGTGAACAGGTCTGTTGCTCTATTTGCACTCTGCATAAGACAGAGTTAGAGAGATGAAGAGTAAAAGAGAGCAGCAAAGGGAGAGAGAAGACAACAGACATAGAGGATGGAAGTTTGGGAGAAAGAAAGAGACTGTGTTGGGGGTGGGGGGGGGGGGGTGTTTGTGGGAGTGTGCCTGTGCATGAGTACATGCTTGTGTGTGTGTGTGCAGATGTGTCAATGCACATGAATCAACTAAGAACATGAGAGTAAGTGGATGCACGCATGCACGTACATGCAAGCATCTATCGTGTGTGAGAACTTCAGTATAAGTTTGTGTTCAGGGAGAGTGCTAATGAGAGCATTAGACTGGACATACAATGGAGCAATGTCTGGCCTGAGTTAATTGGATGTCAACTGGGAGAAGACAGTGGCTTAACATCAGCAATATTATCAAAAACACCTCCAGTATCTTGTACCTTTAATGCTTCTATTGTGCACAGTATCAGAAAATAGGGAAAGGGATCTGAAATAAATACTTTACTTTGTGCCAGGCCTGTTGGTCATTGTTTCCAATAGTTTCTTGTTCCATTTAGACTGTGGAAAAGAGAAACATATCCAGAAGAACATATCAAGATGCAGGGAAAACACAATGGTTGGGTCAGATTAGGTGCAGCTGTTTTTCTCCAAATAAACTGGTTGAAATCAGAATGAGAATTGTTTCCAAAGGAATAACAAATTCTTACATTTATCAAAAAACTGAATTCCTAGCCTCATTATTTTTGATGTATGCTTGTGGTTTTGAAGGACCTGTTTTTCTGTGGGTTTGTTAAAATATTACTGCCATCTATACACATTGCTGGTCAATATAACACATTGTGTATGACAACAAAACTGCTGTCCCATTTTAGCATCAACATATTTCTGAATCATAGTGGAGTTTAAGGATCTGTGTTTTGCTTTTATTCATGTGTATGGATATCTGAGAATATATTTCAATTTCTTTTCATTAAAGAGCTAATAATATCCTACATATGGTTTCCAGATTTAAATGTTAGTTTAATGCTTACAGCACAGAAGCGTAGTGTTATTTATTGCTCTGCTCTTGCCAAAACTATAACAATTTGAACAAAAATCTTAAATCACTTATAGTCAAGAATTTAAACCATAGAAATTATTTCTAAAGATACCTGTTTAGTAACATGACTTCTGAATGCTGTTGTGACATGAAGGGTTCAGATAGATTAAGGAATACAATGTCTGTTTCCAATCAGCAAATAATAAATATCTATAATCTAAACCTCTTGCATTGCACACATACCGCAACTAGTAATACTGCTCTGAGCATCCTACATCAGATATACATACCAAAAACACTGTACTGAACATACCACATACTGCACTTGGCACACTGTACACACAATGTTCCATATGTTGGCTTCAATGATTACTGCCTCAAGTCGCTCAATAGAAATCAGAGATCACATGGCTACTGTAAGTCACAATTCACAAAGAAATGTATTTCTCTTCAGAGAGCAAACAACAAAACATGCATTATCATTTGCATTAAAAGTTGCTCCAAAATACATACTAAATTATTAAAACGAATTCATGAAGAAAAAGTAATTATTCTATCATGTTCCACTTCCATCCATCCATGAGTGCACATTGCATACACAATCTTTAAAAAAATTTAGATCTTCTAATGGCATGCCTGTGCATTGTTGTTGGCTGTTTATTTGGAGTCTGCTCATTACTGAAGTGATGTACCTTCTCCAGGAAATGATATTGCCAAGTCTTGTTGCCATGGTAATTGTTGTTGTTGATCCATTGCCCTTTTTGGGGAATGGCCAACCTCTGGGAATATTGTCATTCTGTACCCCATGCACTTGGTGACCTCACATCTGCTTCATCAGTTGTATGCAGTGAAGTATCATTTTTCCAGTTGTACGTTTATTTTTGCGAAGACGATACAGCTACTTGTTTATGTTCACAATTTCTGATAAAGCTGACAACTTCACCAAAAGATTGATAAATCTGCAGTTCCAGATGAAATGAATCCCAAGCTACTGAGTGACACAATGGAGGAAATAGCTGGGGCACTGGCACTAAACAGAGCATCTGGGGCACAAATGCTGAGAACTATTGCTGGAACACTGTCTGGGTCCCTTGCCTTTGCAGTATCCAGTGCCATCAGCTATTTCTTGATATCACATGGAATGAATCAAATTGTTGAAGATTGGGCATCTGTGAATGCAACCAGAGGTCTTATCTTATGCTACATTGCAACTTGTATTTTTGTCTGCTTATGTAGGTCACAGAAGTCAGGTCAATTGTTTATCTTTTGTCATTTTCCACATCTTTACCTGAGTGAGTTTTAAAAATAAAAGTAACTGCTTGCTTATCTAGCTTACAGGACTTTGCTTATTTCCATACATTGAGTTACTCATAGTTAAGCACATACTGAATTGATAGCAGGTCATCCTTTTAAAACACTCACACTTCATTATAACTAAACCAGCGTGGGACAATGAGGGGAATCTGTTCACTCCTTCTTACCTGGTCGTAACAATCCTTTGGTGATGTTCACTCTTGCCTCAGCCTTTCTATTTAACTGGGGCTACTGTGGAGATGATGTGTGGTGCTAAATTGCCCAATCATTTATGGAACACCTGAATCCTTCACGAATAAATTTCATTGTCACTTTTCACAATGTCTAAAATACGCTTTTAAGCATTTACTATCCACCGATAGCCAATAACGTCAGCTGCTCCAATTCTTTGTGGTTATTTGAGATGAGGTCATTAATCCTGTGAAGAGATCTTCTTCATCCATGATCTTTCTGGGATGATGTATCAGAAGAGGCTCTTTAGCTTGCTTCACTTTATATGCATTGCACTGAATGAAATAATTGATCATCCTTGACCAGTAGAGCATTTTTCTTATTTCCTTAAACAGGATTTGTTTCCTTGACTGTTTGCAATGGATACACTTCAGCACCTCCTTTCTTATCTCCTTCAACATAGTGAATCTACAGTTCCTTTACACAATAACCTTTGTCAATAATTTCATGCCTTTAAGTCCAATACTGTCCGGCATCAACAGTGTGTCATTGATGGTTGTGGCCATCCTTTCATCACTACTTCCTGTAGCATAACATTGTATTAATTTGTTTGCATGATCTGGGCATAACACTTGTTGTCAGATTCAATATTTCTACTGGATTGATTAATTCCAGACAATCTTGAATCTGAAGATTTCACAATCTGTATTAGCATCCTAACTTCCTCCATCGGGAATATGGCTCTCAACAGCATTTTGGTGATGACCTTCTGCTTCCCTCGCTTGTACATCACTTCCAAATGATATATTTCTACAAGTGAAATGACATTCTTTGCAGATGTACTGGATCAGGTAAAAATAATTTGAGGTACCTGGTGCATAGACTCTACCATCATTTTGTTTCTCTCAAATAAGTACAGCCCAACATTCTCATGATCAAAAAATAATATCCAGACTCTCTTTCTCAATCTTTGTATTGTGTGGCTCAGTGTGTTCATGCTCTACATACAAAAAACAACTAATTGACTTTGCTGCATAAGAGTTCCTTCAATGTCTTGTCTCACTAACAGCATACTGCAGGGCAACTTCTTCATCAATTTTATAGTGGCTAAGCACTGGCATTGACATCACTACTTATTTGATGCGAGTGAAAATTGTCACAGTTCTATGCCTCAATACCGCTGGCTGTCCTGTGAAGTGAATTTGCATAGCGGACTCGGATGACAATTTAGGCAAGGCAGTTCATATCTTATGATACTTCATATAGCAGCATTGTCCATCTGACATTTCACATTCATTTGATTTTCTCCTTCTGCAGTTATAATTCTAAGGGTCATACATTATTTATCACTTTGTCTTACCACAATGTCCATAAGATCATAAGACATAGGAGCGGAAGTAAGGCCATTCGGCCCATCGAGTCCACTCCGCCATTCAATCATGGCTGATGGGCATTTCAACTCCACTTACCCGCATTCTCCCCGTAGCCCTTAATTCCTTGTGACATCAAGAATTTATCAATTTCTGCCTTGAAGACATTTAGCGTCCCAGCCTCCACTGCACTCTGTGGCAATGAATTCCACAGGCCCACCACTCTCTGGCTGAAGAAATGTCTCCACATTTCTGTTCTGAATTTACCCCCTCTAATTCTAAGGCTGTGTCCACGGGTCCTAGTCTCCTCGCCTAACAGAAAAATTTCCTAGCGTCCACCCTCTCCAAGCCATGTATTATCTTGTAAGTTTCTATTAGATCTCCCCTTAATCTTCTAAACTCCAATGAATACAATCCCAGGATCCTCAGCCGTTCCTCATATGTTAGACCTACTATTCCAGGGATCATTCATGTGAATCTCTGCTGGACACGCTCCAGTGCCAGTATGTCCTTCCTGAGGTGTGGGGACCAAAACTGGACACAGTACTCCAAATGGGGCCTAACCAGAGCTTTATAAAGTCTCAGTAGCACAACAGTGCTTTTATATTCCAACCCTCTTGAGATAATTGACAACATTGCATTCGCTTTCTTAATCACGGACTCAACCTGCATGTTTACCTTTAGAGAATCCTCAACTAGCACTCCCAGATCCCTCTGTACTTTGGCTTTACGAATTTTCTCATCGTTTAGAAAGTAATCCATGCTTCTATTCTTTTTTCCAAAGTGCAAGATTTCGCATTTGCTCACATTGAATTCCATCAACCATTTCCTGGACCTCTCCTCCAAACTGTCTAGATCCTTCTGCAGCCTCCCCACTTCCTCAGTACTACCTGCCTGTCCACCTAACTTTGTATCATCGGCAAACTTCGCTAGAATGCCCCCAGTCCCTTCATCCAGATCATTAATATATAACGTGAACAGCTGCGGCCCCAACACTGAACCCTGCGGGACAATGCTTGTTACCGGCTGCCATTCCGAAAAAGAACCTTTTATCCCAACTCTCTGCCTTCTGTCAGACAGCCAATCCTCAATCCACACCAGTAGCTCACCTCGAACACCATGGGCCCTCACCTTGCTCAGCAGCCTCCCGTGTGGCACCTTATCAAAGGCCAAAACTGGACACAGTACTCCAAATGGGGCCTAACCAGAGCTTTATAAAGTCTCAGTAGCACAACAGGCAACCAGTTCTAAGATATAGAGTGATTTTTCCAAATCATCATCTGAAATCATCTCATCAACCTGCTCCTTTCCAGTAAAACACTTGCATGCCAAATGATTCAGCTTCTTTCAGTTAAAGGATTAAAAGGACACATTTCCTTTTCTTTTATTGGGTGACTGCAATATTTGCATTGTGTACTCTACCTCTCATCTTCCTGCTGGCCCTTCTGGAAACCTTTCTTCCTGAGTTCCAATGCTTGAATACACATTGTTGAGAAATAGCATAAGATGGTACAAAATGAGCCTTCAAAGCCTTCAGAATTTCTCCAGCTTGAATTTCTACTCCTCAGCAAAGTCTAGAGGGTGGTACTGTTTGTCACACGTCATCCCCTGCACTGATAATGAAGTTGCTACTCTGATTGTTTTTAGATTTTCTGTATAACTTTGTGGCTCCCTCATAGTTTTGCTTTTGAGACTTGAAGACGTTTCTGGTAAAACAGCATCTTGTACCAAATTTAAGCTTATAACACAACGAGATGAGAAGGACGGCATAATTTGACAGTGGAGTTACGATTGCATTTGTTTATTAAAAGCAGGATGTTTAGAAAGTTATTATTGCTATTACCTCCTGTATTGAACAAAACTGAGTTATCTTTAGATATGCAAATGCCAGAAAATTTCTGGCAAAAGTTTCTCCTCAATCTAATACACCAATGTCAATGTAGAAAATCTATAATTAGAAAAAATGTATGGTGTGTTTTTTTAACCTTCATGGGAATTGACATTTTATACATTTCCTCCATAAATCCATTTGGGAGACAGGAATCTTAGAACAGCCTGAAGCAGGGACTTATGATCCAACATAACAATTGCCTTGTCTTTATATATATAATAAATTGTTCTGTGGCACGTAACAGTAACATTCTGTGTCCATGGGATGGGAAATCAGTAAAAACAGTAGGCTTTAACAAGGTTGGCAACAGATTTATGAAAAAAAGATTTAAGCTTTTTCTACACTGAACCTGCATATATGTTCAGCCTGCCTTATCCAGTAGTCTCTTAGAATGGAGGACATTGATCACCTCATCTCAATATGGATGAAATTTATTAAAAAGAAAACCATGTACATTCTCCAGACTTGAATCAGCTCAATTTAATTCTCACTGAACAATCTGGGGAGCAAGACTTTTTTCATGACTTCTCTCTTTAAAATGATCTGGACACTCCAAACATTTCAATATAGGAATTTCTGTCCAGTGTAAAACTGCTTTTTCATCTATCAGGTTCTGTTTCACAGCTCTAACAATCAATAAACCTATTATCCATCTTTAAACAGACTGTTTTGATTTTTTTCCCAATTTTTTTTAAATAAAGGTATATGTGAAAAGCTGGCTTTGCTAATTACCAAACCGGTGAAAATTGTTTTGTGGACAGGAATTGTGAAAAAGGAAATTTAACCCTGGGTGTTTTACTTCCTGACACTGAATATATGGATAGGATTTTACAGATTGGTGTAGAGTGCTGGTTGTGCGAACAGACTAAATAATGCCTGTTCCTGTTCAGTGCAGGAATAAATACAGCCTCATTATTTCAAAAGGTATAATTGGAGGCAGCAGCTGGACAGAGTAACACAGTAGCTATCCTTATGCTGCTGCCTTAAGCAACACAAGAGGTTAAATTGCACCATCTGCTGTTAACACACTTTTTTTTTAGGAGATTTCTACTCCTCTTATTGGTGTGAGAAATGGTGTGAGATGGAGTTTGAATTGATTACTGTTGTGCCACCTGATTCCATTTCTCTACCACCACTACCGTGACTCAACTAGTAGGAATGCACTGATAATTGAGCTCCAATATTCCACTAGCTGTCACAAATGTGTAACGCCCCAATGAAAGCAGCACGATGAACAATTTGTCTGACAGACTAACATTCAGAACAAAGTCAATTCACACCACTTTCCATCATGAAAAGAAAAATGACTATCATTTTGAAACAAACTGATTTTTTTAATAATTGGCAAAAAAGATTACTAACATGCAACTTAGAGTCATAGAGATGTACAGGATGGAAACAGACCCTTTGATCCAACCCATCCATGCCAACCAGATATCCAACCCAATCTAGTCCCAACTGCCAGCACCCGGCCCATATCCTTCCAAACCTTTCCTATTCATATACCCATCCAAACGCCTTTTAAATGTTGCAATTGTAGCAGCCTCCACCACTTCCTCTGGCAGCTCATTCCATACACGTATCACCCTGTGTGTGAAAAGTTGCCCCTTAGGTCTCTTTTATATCTTTCCCCTCTCACCCTAAACCTATGCCCTCTAGTTCTGGACTTCCCCACCCCAGGGAAAAGACTTTGTCTATTTATCCTATCCATGCCCCTCATAATTTTGTAAACCTCTATAAGGTCACCCCTCAGCCTCCGACGCTCCAGGGAAAACAGCCCCAGCCTGTCCAGCCTTTCCCTATAGCTCAAGTCCTCCAACTCTGGCAACATCCTTGTAAATATTTTCTGAACACTTTCAAGTTTCACAACATCTTTCCGATAGGAAGGAGACCAGAATTGCACGCAATATTCCAACATGACCTCCGAATTCCTGTACTCGATACTCTGATCAATAAAAGAAAGCATACCAAACACCTTCTTCACTATCCTATCTCCCTGTGATTCCACTTTTAAGGAGCTATGAACCTGCACTCCATGGTCTCCTTGTTCAGCAACACTCCCTAGGACCTTACCATTAAGTGTATAAGTCCTGCTAAGATTTGCTTTCCCAAAATGCAGCACCTCACATTTATCTGAATTAAATTCCAACTGCCACTTCACAGCCCATTGGCCCATCTGGTCAAGATCCTGTTGTAATCTGAGGTAACCTTCTATGCTGTCCACTACACCTCCAATTTTAGTGTCATCTGCAAACTTACTAACTGTAACTCTTATGCTCACATCCAAATCATTTATGTAAATGACAAAAAGTAGAGGGCCCAGCACCGATCCTTGTGGCACTCCACTTGTCACAGACCTCCAGTCTGAAAAACAACCCTCCACCACCACCCTCTGTCTTCTACCTTTGAGCTAATTCTGTATCCAAATGGCTAGTTCCCCATGTATTCCGTGAGATCTAACCTTGCTAACCAGTCTCCCATGGGGAACCTTGTCAAATGCCTTACTGAAGTCCATATAGATCACATCTACCACTCTGCCCTCATCAATCCTCTTTGTTACTTCTTCAAAAACCTCAATCAAGTTTGTGAGACATGATTTCCCATGCACAAAGCCATGTTGATTATCCCTAATCAGTCCTTGCCTTTCCAAATACATGTACATCCTGTCCCTCAGGATTTCCTCCAACAACTTGCCTAGCATCGACGTCAGGCTCACTGGTCTATAGCTCCCTGGCTTGTCCTTACCACCCTTCTTAAACAGTGGCACCACGTTAGCCAACCTCCAGTCTTCTGGCACCTCACCTGTGACCATTAATGATACAAATATCTCAGTAAGAGGCCCAGCAATCACTTCTCTAGCTTCCCACAGAGTTCTAGGGTACACCTGATCAGGTCCTGGGAATTTACCCACCTTTATGTGTTTCAATACTTCCAGCACTCCCTCCTCTGTAATATGGATATTTTGCAAGGTGTCACCATCTATTTCCCTACATTCTATATCTTCCATACTCTTTTCCACAGTAAATACTGACGCAAAATACTCATTTAGTATCTCCCCCATTTTCTGCGGCTCCACACAAAGCTGCCTTGTTGATCTTTGAGGAGCCCTATTCTCTCCCTAGTTACCCTTTTGTCCTTATTGTATTTGTAAAAACCCTTTGGATTCTCCTTAATTCTATTTGCCGAAACTATCTCATGTCCCCTTTTTGCCCTCCTGATTTCCCTTTTAAGTATACTCCTACTGCCTTTATACTCTTCTAAGGTTTCACTCGATCTATCCTGTCTATACCTTACATATGCTTCCTTCTTTTTCTTAATCAAACACTCAGTTTCTTTCATCCTCCAGCATTCCCTATACCTACCAGACTTTCCTTTCACCCTAACAAGAATATACTTTCTCTGGAATCTCGTTATCTCATTTCTGAAGGCTTCCCATTTTCCAGCCGTCCCTTTACCTGCGAACATCTGCCCCTAAACAGCTTTCGAGGTAACTTAAAGTATGCCTCTTAAAAAATCCAAACACTGCTCTTTACAGGAATTACATCTGCTGCTACACAGATCAACAACCAACCCTATCCTCAGGTCCACCCTCGTTTTCCATTATTCCTTCATGGAATGCAAGCATTGCTGGCAACACTAGCATTTGTAGTTCATCGATATATGCCCTTGAGCCGAGGGGCCTGATTGGAACTTTCAAAGGATTGGTAAAAATCAGCCACGTTACTGTGGGTCTGGAGTCACCTAGGTCACAGCAAATAAGATGCCCTTTCCTGAAAGACATTGGTGAACCAGATGGGTTTACATAATAACAGTTGTCATGGTCACCATCACCGAAACCAGCTTTCAATTCCAGATTTACCGATTGACTAATTTTAAATTGTAGTTGCCAGCATGGGTCTTGAATTCTTGACCCCATGACATAAACCTGGATTTTAAAAATAGGAGTACAGTCACATTGCCAGTAGATCATCATCTTCCTCTACCGCTTGCAGGCTCCCTGCCCTGTCCACAATATCGCAATGGCCCACAACTGGTGACCTACCATGAGACATCTGCTTGAAATGTGTGGCTGATAGGGGTAGCACAGCTCTGGAAGTGGGCCAAGCTTTCCTTGCCTGAGGGCTTGGACTACTTTCGTAACGCACTATAATGTTTACCCAAATACAGCAGTACGAGAGTCATATGACAGAGCCGTGCCTGGAACACTGGCCAGCTCAGAGAGGCTGTCCACACCTGTATTGAGCTGGTTATGATGATATTTCAAATCTCATTGACTAATCTCAAAGCAATGATTGAGAGAAATACAGTTAATAATGGGCTGTGACAATTCAAAATGGCAGAAGTCACCTGACATGAAAATAGCTAATCTCTCAGGAATTTCCAGTGGAATTTCTCAATATCGTGACTGATGTTCACACTTGGAAAAGTCTATCCAAAATGTTATTAAACAGACATTTAAATTCATTATCTGGAATGTTCAGTTCACAATAAGATTTACAAACCTTTTGGGGACAAGAAACTTTCACTACACATATTTCAGGAACAAAGACTTAAATCTGAAACTGATTATGCTAAGAGAAGGATGGAAACCCTATCTATCTATACAGGGGGATACTTGAAAATGGACTACCAAAACTCTTTACAAAAATGGACTGTCCACATTGTGGGCTAAGAGACAGTTTTAACATGTAAAAACTCCCCATCACGTATGAAGCCATGGTTACAAGCTTGATGTTTCTGCTGCAAATGCACATCCAAAACTGATCTATTCAATAATGGCAACATTCTTAGTGACTTAACATAACCAAAATAAATTACAGCCTATCCAATAAAGGTCGCAGCTTAAGAATACATACACCTCAAAAACACCCAAAGAATTGTATGCACGCTACTCTTTTATTTCCTTTTTATTGGACAATCGCCCTTCAGGTTTGTACTTGCATAAATTTCAATGGAGAGTGCAGGAGAACATGCTAGGAGCAGCACCAGGAATATTTAAAAATGAGGTGTCAACCTGGTGAAGCTACAAAACAGGACTATGCACATGCTAAGTAGTATACACAGCAAGCGAGACAGAATTAAACAAATCTACAACCAATGGATCAGATTTAAGCTCTGTAGTCATGAATGGGTGAAAAATTAAACAACTCATTGAAAGAGTCTCCACAAATATTCCCATCCCATTCAAGATAAAGCTGAAGTCTTAGCACTGATGAGTAGCTGATCCATCTTGGCCTCTTTCAGAGATCCTCAGCATCATACATGTCAGTCTTCAGCCAATTTCATTCATTCCACATGATATCAAGGAACAGCTGAAGCACTGGATGCTGCAAAGGCTGTGGGCTTTGACAACTTGTGCTCCAGAACTTGCCATATACACAGCCAAGCTATTCCAGTTAAGTTACAACACTGACATTTACCCAATGATGTGGAAAATTGCCCAGGTACATCTTGTACGCAAAAAGCAGGACAAATCCAACCCAACCAATTACTGCCCCATTAGTCTACTCTTGATCATCAGTAAAATGATGGAAGATGTTATCAACAGTGCTATGTTGAGCAGGTGCTGCTTGAATAACCTGCTCACTGATGCCCAGGGTTGGGTTCTGCCAGGGCCACTTTGCTCCTGACTTCAATACATCCATGGATCAAACAAGAACAAAAGAATTCTAAAGGCAAGAGAGAGTGACAACCCTTGACATTGATGTTGTATTTGACAAGGTATAGCATCAAAGCGCCCTAGTAAAACTTGCATCAATGGGAATCAGGGAGAAATCTCTTCACTGGTTAGAGTCATACCTGGCACACAGAAAGATGGTTGAATTCTGAATGAGGGTCACTCGCCCCAAAACATTAACTCTGGTTTTCTCCACAGATGCTGCCAGACCTGCTGAGCTTTTCCTGCAATTTCAACTTTTGTGGCTGATTTACAGCATCCGCAGTTCTTTCGGGGTTTTTTTTAAGATAGTTGTGGTTGGAGCAAGTCAGTCATCTCAGCAGGAGGTCCTCAGGGTAAGCACATTCTAATCAACCAGTCCAGAGATACTCTTACACACCTCTGAAGTAGATGGCGCTTGGTGTCAAGCCTCCTAGCTCAGGGGTACAGATACTATCATTGTACCACAAGAGCTCCTCAGAGAGTTGCTTGGGTATATATTTTTAAATCAATCTTTCTGACATGTTACAACACACCTCTTCAGCAGGTGGGAATTTCACCAGCACTGTAGCAAGCACCTTTGTAGCTCCTCAGGATAGTGTCTTAGGCCCAAATATCTTCAGCTGCTTCATCAACAACTTTCTCTCCATCATAAGATCAGAACTGGGATGCTAACTGGTGATTGCCTAATGTTCAGCACCATGATTGCTCATGTCAAAATGCAGCCAGACCTGAACAATATCTATGTTTTGGCTGAAAAGAGGCAAAGCAATATTTACACCACACAAATGCCAGACAATCTCATCACCAGTAAGGGATAATCTACTATTGACCCTTAATATTCAATAGCTTTACCATCACAAAATACCCCACTATCAACATGTTGGAGTTCCTATTGACAAGTAACTGAACTGGACTAGCAACTATATAGTATCTGCAAGAGCAGGTCAGAGGCCATGCTGCAGTGAGTAACTCACCTCTTAACCCTCTCCTCAAAGTTCATTCATCATCTACATTGCCGAAGTCAGGATTGTGATTGAATACTCCCCATTTGCCTCGGCAAGTACAGTTCCAACAACACTCAAGAAGCATGAAACCATCCAGAAAATAACAACCCACTTGATTGGCACCATATCCACAAGTATCCACACCTTCCACCACTGATGCTCAGTAGCAGCAGTGTGTACCAGCTACAAGATGCACTACAGAAATTTATCAAAGATCCTTAGACAGCACCTTCCAAATCCATAAATACTTCCATCCAGAAGGACACCAACAGCAGACACAAAGGAACATTGTCACCTGCAAGTTCCCTTCCAAGCCATTCAACACCTGACTTGGAAATATATTGTGTTCCTTCAGCACTACTGGGTCAAAATCTTAGAACTACCTACCTAATGGCATTGTGGCAATATCTGTAGAACACAGGCTCCAGAAATACAAGAAGGCAGCTCACCACCAACTTATCAAGAGCAACTAGGGATGGGCAATATATGCTGGCCCTACTAGTGACTCTCCCCATCCCATGAGTAAATAAATAATAAATATATACATGCGCGCAGGCCGAGTGATGATAGGGAAGCCATGCCTGACCCCAGTTAATTGTTACTTTTTTCTTGTTTAACAAGTGATAAATCTGAACTCTCTTTGAATCAAGAAAACTCTGATTGGCACCTTGCTGCTCACAGCAAAACATCATTAACTCCATTTTTAATTGTGGAGAAGTGTTGCCACATGCAAAAATGAAGAACGTAAATCTTTATTGTGAACAACTGAGGAGAATGAACAGAGAGGAATGGGTTTAAATCTTTTCACCTGGCCCTAACAGCATGCTACAATGACCGTTAGTAAGATTGTTTGTCTCACATATCCTGTATTCAGATATTCCATTATTCCAGTCACTGTGTGAATGGTTAAACATGAATACAAGACACATAGGTGGTATTCTGGAGTGTGTCAGCATTCACTGAACAGTCACAGCAAAGCCTCAGGGGATAGAGAGAGTAAATGGGAATTTAAACAGCAGCAGTGCTCTGTAAGAAGTCAGATGGGACTATTACTTCTTGTTAGTTGGCTGATTCAGAGAGACAGCCAATTGGTAATGTGTGCTACTTTGCAGAAAGAGAAAATGGTTAACATGAATAGTCTACCCACGCTGGAAAATTGGAATGTGACTCTGGCTTCCTGTAGAAGCATGTCTGGTTATACTTGTTAAACCATATTTACATGATCTGTGTGACAGGCAATTTTCAATGCAATTTAAGGGCCCCATTCTTATTCAATTTGATGCTTCCTGCAAAATTCATATAAAATTTCAAAAGACTCACGAAGGTTCTTCAGAAACAATCAGTAATTCCTCCAGCTCTTGGGCCTGCTTATACCACGGCAACTTAGCTTCCACGGGGAGTTTCTCTGCAAACCAAACAAATACAATAGATTCACCTGATGGGTTTAGAAAGACAGTCTTAGTGAGCAGCAACACATTTTGACAAGATTACAGCCCTTAGACCAGATCAGTTGGTATAATAAAATTAGATGATTTATATTCAAAGATAATTTATTTTTCATTGTCTTTTTGTGCTTCTAGTTGGTTCTTTATTTCATAATTGTTTGATGAGCTGCAAATTGTCAGATCTTATGTTTCAAAATGTATTTACATCTCTGAACTAACCAAAAATTCAGCAGTAGGGTAAAATAACTTGGTATGTGTGCATTTACTTCACAATGGCAATGCTTTATCTAAACACTTTCATTGTCTTGCCCCTTTGTAGGTCTATAACATAATCTTCCCACCTACCCTCACCTCACTGTTTCCCCAACACAAGATGTTTTTTTCCTCTCGTCTTTAACCCCACTTGCCTATGTCATTCAGGCAGAAATTTTCTCCAAAAATCTCTCAATCACTTCCTTTTCCATTAAAGTCTAGAACCACCTCTTGTATTGATTGAATAAGACAAACTGAGACTTTATTCAATAATAACATTCAACAATTGAGACAATATAGCATTGGTTAGAGAAATTTGCGGCCCAGAACTCCATGGATTCTCAAAAACTTCTGAGATAAGTAAGGATGGAACTTTGAGCTGAAACATTGGCTACATTGACACTGCATGTTCAAACAATGTAGTAAAGCTCATGCTTGGAATGGCTACCTAAAGGATTATTAAGGGGCTGATAAAGAATTAAACTACCTAATATTGCTGAGGTCGCATAGCACACTAGTAGAGAGCACTTGGTATAATGCCATCTCCCAATGACCACTTGATCAGGTGTAAACTAGTTACTAAGGATTGAATGCTAGTTGAAGGTAAATCACCTTTTACTTCTCAGTTCCTCCTTGAAGTCTGAAATGTAATTTTGAAACTCAGCAGCAGAGTTTTCTTGGAGAGTGTGTGTATATTTATCAACAGTTGACATTCTATCAGCATTTAGACTGGCAATTCTCTGATGATTTTACCTAAAATGAGTGAGTGTTGATCTGCCTTATAGGAGTCACCAAGAGAAAGGGAGTATGTGGTGATTGGCATCTTGAGGGCCCCTGGTCTGGATGAGGAATGGCGTTGGGGATAGGGGGGATGGAGGGAATGAGGGGTGGGGGGGGCAGGCGCATGAGGCCAAGCACAGCTGCACTAGTTGCTGTGGAGTTCTGGCCCGCAAGGAGGCCTGCTATCACCCTCAGACTATACCCCAGCCCTCTTCAGACATTACTGGCAGATTTATCTCCAATACTGGCTTCCTGCAATAATATAAAATAAAAAGAATTGCAGATACTGGAGGTCTGTAACAAAAACAGAAAATGCTGGAGAAACTCAGCACATCTAGAGCTTCTATGGGGAGAAAAGCAGAGTTAATACATTGAGTCCACTGACCCTTCACAAGAACCGTTTTGACAAAGGGTCACTGGATTCAAAGCATTAACTGTGTTTTTCTCTTTCCAGGTGCTGCCAGACCTGTTGTGTTCTTCCAGCACTTTGCCTTTGATTCATTGGCTTTCTGTGCACTGCCTGATGTAATGGGTTGCCATACTTTCCATCAGTTGGTTGCATAAAAAGCAAGTTGGATTCCACTGCATTTGTCAGGACAAAATGATTAACACGGTGATCAGACCTTTGCAGCTGCTGATATATACTTATTACATAGACATTTGTGTACAGGACATTTCAATTTGGAAGTATTATGAACCAAAAGGATGATGATGTAGATTGAGACAGGTTGATGGAATGGGCAGACAAACGTCAAGTCAAATTTAAGGTGGCTAAATGTGAAGTGATTCATTTTGGTAGGACAAACAGACAACATAAAATAAAAACTACAATTCTAAAATGGTGCTGGAGAAGGTGGATGTATATGTACCCAAATCATTGAAAAATAGGTTGAGAGAGCAGTTAATAAAGTACACAGCATCCTAATCTTCACTGATATGAACATTGCGTATAAAAGCAGGCAAGTTATAGCAAACCTACATAAAATACTTGTTCAATCTCAAATGGAATATTATGTCCAACCAGGGTATAACTCTTTTGGATGGATATGAAGACATTCAAGAGAATGTGGAAATAATAGATAACACTGATTCTAGGAAGTGGAGCTTAGTTTATAAAGTTTGAAGAAGAGAAATCTGTCTCAAACCCATAAGAGAGATAAACTGTTCACATCGATCACAAAAATCAAAAGTTGTTTTAAAAGTTAAAAGATAATTAGTTTATATTTTTAATTGGAACACCCACAAATATGCCAAATTACCATGGAGTGGGGCTAAAGGTGAGTGGAGAGGTTTTGTTTCTTAAATTCATCTTTGTGTCTTTGCTCACAGAAAGTAAACAGATCAGCTTCAGTGTGGGAACTCACAGAGAACAAGATGGAGTCGATCAAAAGCTGACTGAGGGAAAAAAAACCTGTATACAGCCTGTCAAAAAAAGTAGTCCTTATTAGGAAGCAGTGATTTTCCTAACAGTTAAAACACTAAGCACAAATGCAGTGAGGCCCAACTTTATGCTTAGTTGTCCAAAGCTGTGGAATTTTGAAAGAAAATTGGAGAGTTGCTTAGCTGAAAGCTAATGGAAAGATCTATATGAAATCTCACACCTCCAAAAATAATAGGGTTACTGAGAAATTATCATGGATTTCAGGGCCATAGTTCAATTGCTTAACCACAAGTGAGAGAACTTTGTAGATACCAATGTTTAAGGCAACTTTTGGGTGGAATTAGAAAGCAAAAGGGTATTGGATTTATACTTCTGAGTTTTGACAAACTCAGAAAAGGGCAGTTATTATTACTTCTTTATTTAGTTCATACATACAGTAAAGTTTGTTATTTGTTTAATGACGGAGCAGATGCGATGGGCTGAATGGCCTAACTTCTGCTCCTATATCTTATGATCTTATGGTCCGAAAATGTATTTGTGGCATATTTCTTTCAGTTAATCAATGGATGTTTGAATTTCTCCTTGTATGTTAATACTCTCGACAGAAATCATAGCACCATACATTGTGACACTGCTAAAACTCAGCAAGAGCCCAGTCACTGCTTGGTTTGGATATCTGGGGAGTCAGGTAACTCTAAGTAGCTCGCAGACATCTTCTCATGTATAAATTAAAGCTCCAATAGAGACAGTTCATGTTCTTGACCCTTGTGTGATGTGAATGTGTGATTGGGAAACCTGAAAGAAAACAGAGGAAAATATTTCAAATCTAATCTGCTAAAGGATGTGAGGATAGGTGTGATAAGTGGGGGAAGGTGATTGGTAGGGTCTATCATACATTATCGCTTATACCCTGAAATATAAGTTTGTACATTGCTACATTAACCATTTATTTCTATCAGTTCTATTTTTCAATGTTATTTGCCGTCTCAAGGTATTTGCTAACAACAATGGATTCCAGACACAGCTTAACTCATTTAGGTGAATTCCCAAATTACACAGCATGATGCTATAATTGCATTTTTTTAAAAAGCTTTTGGAACAACTTATTAGAAAAACAAAAATGTAGCTTCTATTTTAGAATAAATAATAGTTTTTCCATTCACATTCTAGTTCAGAGTACTCTAAGATCAAAACATTTCCATGGTAGATTGATCCCAAAAGTCTGCAGGGACCAATTTGGAAATATCTTACTTCATACAAATTGAATGACAAATGGATGTACATGGATAGGAAGATAATCTTAGTTCTCAGGGTGAATTTTATGATTTTGTTCTAGCACTGAGATTGTAGTCATCAGAAATTCAGGAATGAGATCACCAATGATAGGTCACAATGTACATTTTTTTCATCTATTGTGAAATTCTTCTACACTGGAGGCAATATATAAACTCACTGTCTGAACCCCAATGGTTGGGCTGCAGTTAGCTCACTCCTAAGCAATATTGAAGCAAGCTTCAGGCTTCAAATTGGTGTCCCAAAACCACTCACTGAATTCAGATTTTTGGCTGCGCAAAACAATTTCTCATTTGAGGCTTTTGGCATCACCATCAATAAAGGTGGTCAGAGAGGAGCCAAAGTCACACTGATCAATGGCCAGAGAGCAGACAGAGTTACATTGACCATTGGCCAGAAAGGGGACAAAATTACTTTAACCACTGGTCAAATAGGAGATGAGGTTTCACTGATGCACTGGTTAGAGGGAATGGGGTCTCATTGAGCAGTTACGTCTTTAAACCAATGAAAGTCTCTGTGAAAGTGGCAGTTGGCTGACTGCTGACATTAACAGAGCTGAGGTCATCTCTTTAAGGCCAGGGTGTTAAAATTGAACTCCACCAATATGCAAAACTCACTGGATAAATATTTTATGGCACATATACTCGAACATGGAGCATTATTGTAAATACAGTTTTATCATATTCCAAGTTTTACGGCAGATTTCTTTTCAATAAAATATAAGGTAAGTAGACAAATGTCTGTAGGAATAAACGAGTGTGTGGAAGTGAGACACACAGCTTCTTGAACTGACTCTTTGGCCGAAATCGCTCTCCTGTTGGAATGTTGTGGGAATTGTGGTAAAACTCTGTTTACATGGGAGCAGCTCCAAGGAAATTCTCCACATGTGTAATCACACTGATAAACTGTTCAACAAATATAACATTACCTCAACATTTCAGTCAAGCAATTGAGGCATGCAGTATTATTGTAAGGCCACTATGCATCTTTGTACAGCGTTTCTCAGCACACAGTGTTAATGGGGACATTAACACATTCTTTAAAATCTATTAAAGCATTTGCTAAGCTAAAGACAAAGGAATTTGGTTAATGAGTCAGGTAGAATCACTCAGCTTTACCACCAAACAACCATTTTACCTTTTGGTTTATAACAAGGTACAGTGACAATACATTCTTCCTTGATGTGTGGTTTTGTCTTTGCATTACAGCCGCCTGCGTGGAGTCCTCTGTGGTCAATACACAGGACCACTCTATATCTGAGGCCCTGTCCACATGTTACAGTGCACTAGAGAGAGAGAGAGACAACAAAATACACATGATCAGTGATCATACCACAGTGATCAACAGCGCAAATAGAAAGTGAATTAAGTAAGCGAGTGTATTCAAAATAAGTTGACATGAGTCAATGCGTATGATTGTTATTTCAATGATTCCTGCCAAAGAAAAGCACTTAAATATAAATTAAGCAGGGTACGCCATACTATTAAAATGTCACGGTCTTACATAGTCAATAAATTATGTGGCTTAATAGTGTATGAGCCTGAGTTATAAATTCTACATGTTACTGTCTTGACTTTCATTGGAAGGGAATACTGACTCAAGTAATGCTGCAGTTCCGAAGGTAGATGAAAAGGCAGGATGAGCTAGGAAAGGAATTTCAACATTCATAACTGAGAGCTTCTTAAAATCAAAGGACCATATGACAAAGAACAAAGAATCTTGCAGCACAGGAACAGGCCCTTCAGCCCTTCAAGCCTGCACCGACCAGATTCTCTATCCAAACCTACCACCTATTTTCTACGGATCTGTATCACTTTATATCTTCATGTCTAGATGCATCTTAAATGATGCTATCATTCCTGCCCCTACCACCTCCGCTGGCAATGCATTCCAGGCACCCACCAACCTCTGCATGAAGAACTTTCCATGTATATATCTCCTAATTTTTTCCCTTTCACTTTGAACTCATAAATTGAGTCCTCCAATCTCGGAAAATGTTTCTTGCTATCCACCCTGTCCACACCTCTCATGATTTTGTAGGCCTCAATCAGGTCCCCTCTCAACCTTCATCTTTCCAATGAAAATAATTCTAATCTATTCAACCTCTCCTCATAGCCAGCACCCTCCATACCAGGCAACATCCTGGTGAACCTCCTCTGCACCCTCTCCAAAACATCCACATCCTTTTGGTAATGTGGCGACCTGAATTGTACGCAGTATTGCAAATGTGACCGAACCAAAGTCTTGTACAACTGTAACATGACCTGCCAATCTTGTACTCAATACCCTGTCCGATGAAGAAAAGCATACTGTATGCCTTCTTGACCATTCTACTGACCTGCGTTGCCACCTTCAGGGAACAATGGACCTGAACATCCAGATCCCTCTGTACATCAACTTTCCTCAGAGGTTTTCCATTTACTGTACAGTTCGGTCTTGAATTGCATCTTCTAAAATGCATCACCTCACATTTGTCTGGATTGAACTTCATCTGCCATTTCTCTGCCCAACTCTCCAACTGATATATATTCTGCTGTATTCTCTGACAGTCCCCTTCACTATCTGCTACTCCACCAATTTTAGTATCATCTGCAACGTGCCAATGAGGCAACCTATACTTTCCTCCAAATCATTTATGTATATCACAAACAACAGTGGTCCCAGCATGGATCCGTGTGGGACACCACTGGTCACAGGTCTCCATTTTGAGAAGCTCCCTTCCACTACTACTCTCTGTCTCCAGTTGCCTGACCAGTTCTCTATCCATTTAGCTATAACACCCCGGACACATGAAACTTCACCTTCTTCATCACCGTACTATGGGGAACCTTATCAAACCCTTACCAAAGTCCATGTATATGACATCTATATCCCTTCGCTCATCAATCAACTTTGTCACCTCTTAAATTAAATCAACTTTTGATAATAGCACAAATAACTTTGTAATACATTCAATCCAAATGCTAAATTGTTGTTTCCTTAAAGTTGACACAATTGCAATTATTGAACATACAAAGATCAGCTGAACAGATGGTAAACATGGGCATGAACAGAAATGCCCAGGAGTATGAGAAAGTATTTAAAAGTCAGCAAAATAAGATGCGAAGGCTGTTAAAAGAATAAACCATCTGAAATTATTGCCTTTATAAATATTAAGCAGCAGTCATACAGTACCGAAACAGCCCCTTCAGCTGAACTCATCCATGTCAAACAGGTTTCCTGAACTGAACCGGTCCCATTTCCCTGTGTTTGGCCCATTTCTTTCTAAACCTTTCCGATCCATGTATCCGTTCAACTGCTTTTTAGATGTTGTAACTGTACTTGCCTCTACCAGATTGGTCATATATGCATCACCCTGTGTGAAAACGTGGCTGCTCAGGTCCCTTTTAAATCTTTCTTTACTCACCTGAAACCTATGTACGCAAGTTTTCGACTCCCTTACCCTGGAGTGTAAATACTTTGACTATTCAGCCTATCAATGCCCCTCATGATTTTGTAAATCTCTATAAGGTCACCCCTCAGCCTCCGATGGTGGAGGGAAATGAAAGTCCTTATAACTCAACCGTCTAGTACTCCAAATGTGGCCTTACCAATCTCTTGTACAGCCAACTCCTGTATTATTTATTTCCCAGAGTTCCCTAGCTTCCATATCTTGCACCACAGTAAATACCGAAGTGAAATATTCATGTAGAATGTCACCCATCTTCACACATAGATGGCCTTGTGCATTCTTACAGGGCCATATGCTCTCCCGAATTATTCTTTTGCCCGTAAAATAATTGTACAGTCTCTTTGGATTCTCTTTTATCCTGTATGCCAAAGCTATCACACGTCCCCTTTTTGACCTCCTTATTTCTCTTTTCAGTGTTCACATTCCATCCTCATCAAGGGATTCACTTCAGACCTTTTTCTTGACCAAATTCTCAACATCTCTAGCCAAGCAATACAGAACCTGCCAAACTTACCCTTCACACTAACAGGAACATGCTGTCCCTGAACTTGCATTATCTCACTATTGAAAACCTTCCACTTGCCAGATATCCCTTTAACCGTGAACAGCCTCCCCCAATCAACTTTTGAAAGATCCCATCTAATACCATCAAAATAGGCCTTGCCCCAATTTAGAACTTTAACTTGTAGACCAGGTCCATCCTTTTCCATAACTACTCTAAAACTGATACAGTTATGGTTCCTGGTCAGAGGAGGCAGAGGACTAACTCCAGTGCTGTCGGGAATCGGCTGATTGGGTCATGTTCAAACAGTCCGCAGGTACCTTGGACGAGTACGCCACCACCGTCACAGACTTTATCAGCTAGTGTGTAGAGGACTGTAAATCGAGGAAGTCAATCCGGGTGTTCCTCAACAGGAAACCCTGGATGAATTAGGACATACAGAACCTGGCAAAAACCAGGTGTGAGGCCTTCAGATCAGGAGACCCACTCAAATATAAGGAATCCAAGTATGACCTTTGCAGAGCCATTAAGACAGCTAAGGACCAATACAGATGCAAATTAGAGTCCCAGACAGACACCCGGCAACTATGGTAAAGACTGAATGACATCACAGGTTCTAAAAAGAGACAGTGCATGATAGCAGATGATGACACATTCCTCCCTGATCGTCTCAATGCCTTCTATGCTCGCTTTGAGCAGAATGATCGGTGGAATTCAGACTAGTCCTAATGAACCTATCCCAACAGTCACGGCGTCAGAGGTCAGATTAGTTTTCCTTTGTGTGAATCCAAGGAAAGCGATGTGACCAGACAGAATACCAGGCCTTGCATTCAGAGCATGAGCAGATCAACTGGCAGAGATCTTCTTGGACATCTTCATCCACTCTCTGCAGCAGGTCACTGTCCCTGCCTGTTGGAAGAGGGCCAACATCAACCCTGTGCCTAAGAAGGCTCATGCAGCATGTCTCAATGACTACCGCCCAGTGGCCCTAACTTTGGTGGTCATGAAGTGCTTTGAATGGCATTAATCAACTCCAGCCTCCCCATTCCTCTTGACCCACTCCAATTTGCCTGTTGGACCAACAGATCCAAGTCAGATGCCAAATCACTGGCCCTTCACTCCTCCCTAGAACATCTGACACCAAGAACAGCTATGTAAGAATCCTACTCATTGACTACAGTTCAGCCTTCATCACTATTATCCCCTCGAGACTGATTACTAAACTTAGTGATCTCGGACTAAGTCCCACACTCTGCAACTGGATCCTCAGTTTCCTGACCCACAGGCCACAATCAGTGAAGATTAGGGACAATATTTTATCCTCACTAAGACTCAAAACTGGAGCTCCCCAGGGGTGTACTCAGCCCCCCACTATACTCACTGTATACCCATGGCCAAATACCAGATTAATGCCATTCACAAGTTTGCTGATGACATCACCATAGTTGGTCAAATCTCAGATGGTGACGAAACAGACTATAGACGAGAGGTGGAAGACCTGGAAAAATGGTGTACTGAGAACAACCTAGCTCTCAATGCCGGCAAAACCAAGGAACTCATTATTGACTTTCAGTGGGATGTTACTCATGCCCCCCCCTGCACATTAACAGCACAGATGGGGAAAGAGTGGAGAGTATCAAGCTCCTGGGAGTGATCTTCCACAACAAACTTTCTTGGACTGTTCATGTGGACACACTGGTTACAAAGGCCCAACAATGCCTCTTCTTCCTCAGGCAGCTGAGGAAATTTGGCATGACAGCGAATACCCTTGCCAATTTTTATAGGTGTGCCATCGAGGGCATTCTTTCTGGATGTGTACCATTCAAGATTGGAGATGGTTACAGAGAGTGGTGGACTCAGCCCAGACAATCACAAAGGCCAACCTCCCACCTATAGAATCCATCGACCAGGCCCGTTGTCAAGGAAAGTCCACTAGCATTCTCAAAGATTCATCCCACTCTGACAGTGTTTTTCTACAATTTCTACCATCAGGGAGAAGGTACAGAAGCCTGAACATATGCACCAGCTGGTTTCAAAACAGTTTCTATCTTCCTGTTTTTAGAATACTAAATGGACTCACAAACTCTGAACATTCACCTGTAACCTGTGTTTTTGTTTTTGCCTCTGTTTACCTATTATTTACTTATCTATGCTATTTAATCTGTAATCTGCATGTATTGCTAACAAGACAAAGCTTTTCACTGTGCCTTGATACACATGACAATAAATTCAATTCAATTCAATTCAAATCTTAGCAGGACTTATACTCTTAATGCTAAGATCCGAGGGAGTGTTGCTGAACAAAGAGACCTTGGAGTGCAGGTTCATAGTTCCTTGAAAGTGGAGTTGCAGGTAGATAGGATAGTGAAGAAGGCGTTTGGTATGCTTTCCTTTATTGGTCAGAGTATTGAGTACATGAGTTGGGAGGTCATGTTGCGGTTGCACAGGACATTGGTTAGGCCACTTTTGGAATATTGCGTGCAATTCTGGTCTCCTTCCTATCGGAAGGATGTTTGATTAGGTTCCCTACAGTCTGGAAATAAGCCCTTTGGCCCAACAAGTTTACACCGATCCTCCAAAGAGTAACTCATCCAGACCCATTTCCTTCTGACTGATGCACCTAACATTATAGGCAATTTAGCATGGCCAATTCACCTGAGCTACACATCTTTGTCCTGTGGGAGGAAATCGGAGCACCCGGAGGTAACCCATGCAAGCACAGGGGGAATGTGCAAACTCCATACAGACAGTCACCTGAGGCTGGAATTGAACCTGGGACCGTGGTGCTGCGAGTCGGCAATGTTAAGCATTAAGCCACCGTGCCGCCCTGGAAACTTGAAAGGGTTGTGAAACTGGAAAGGCTTCAGAAAAGATTTACAAGGATGTTGCCAGGGTTGCAGGATTTGAGCTGTAGGGAGAGGTTGAATAGGCTGGGGTGGTTTTGCCTGGAACATCGGAGGCTGAGGGGTGGCCTTATAGAGGTTTATAAAATCATGAGGGCATGGATAGGATAAATAGACAAGGTCTCTTCCCTGGGGTGGGGGAAGTCCAGAATTAGAGGGCATAGGTTTAGGGTGAGAGGGGAATGATATAAAAGAGATCTATCGGGCAACTTTTTCACACAGACGGTGGTACATGTATGGAATGAGCTGCCAGAGGAAGTGGTGGAGGCTAGTACAATTGCAACATTTAAAAGGCATCTGGATGGGTATATGAATAGGAAGGGTTTGGAGGGATATGGGTCAGGTGCTGGCAGGTGGGACTACATTGAATTGGGATATCTAGTCGGCATAGACAAGTTGGACCAAAGGGTCTGTTTCTGTGCTGCACATCTCTATGACTCTATGACCCTATAATCAAAATGCCATTCCTCCTCCTCCCTTGCCTCCCCCTCTATGCTTACTATAGCATCTGCACCTTAGACCATTGAGCTGCCAGTCCTGTCAAAACAAGGAAGTTATTGTAAATCTTTATAAAACATTACAGGAATAAAACACAGAAAAACAGAAATTGCTGCAGAAACTCAGCGTGACTGGCAGCATTTATGAAGAAAAAAAAGTTAACATTTCAAGTCCAGTGACCCTTCTTCAGACACACTGACCTCAGAAAAAAATGTCAAGGTCTTGGAGAGGGTGTCGAAGTGAGTTACTAAAATGATACCAGGGATGAGGGACTTCAGCTATGTGGAGAAGGGAGAAACTAAGGCTGTTCTTAGACCAGAAAAAGTTGAAGAAGATTTCAAAGAGGTGTTCAAAATGATGCAGGTATTTGGTAGAGTAAAAATGATTTTTTTTTCAGTAGCAGGAGGGTCAATAACCAGAGGACATACTTAAAGGTAATTGCCAGAAGTCCTGGGCTGGAGGTGAGGAGCAAATTTTGAAACAGTGATTTATGATGATCGAGAATATGCTGTCATGGTGACAGTACAAGTAACTTCAATAATAGCATTTAACTCGAAATTGGATCAGAGTGCAAAGAAAAAATTTGCAGAGCTCTGGGCAAAGAGCCGGGAACCGTGGGGTCTTTTCAAGAGCTGGCACTGGAATGATGAGCTGAAGAACCTTCATCTACGCAGCATAACTTCACGATTTTCCATTTGCCTTCACTAAATTAACAGAGAGGAGTTGTATAAAGGAAAATCTGTATGGTAGCAATGAAAATGCAATTTCATCATATTGCTGCCATATTTGCATGTGTAGATTGTAAATGCAGAGGGCTGATCTCTCATTAGAGACAGAGGCAGAGAGAGAGAGAGAGAGAGAGAAAGAGAGACACACAACTGGTAGTAGTTTAAATTGAGACTGCCCACGTTGCAAGTAAGGGGACAGTTTGAGAAAAAGAGTCTTCATGATAACCTCAGGCAGTGGGGGAATTAAGCCCACACTGTTAGTGTCACTCTGCATCATAAGCTAGCTGTCCAGGCAAGTGAGCTAACCAATCTATGGACTTAACCACTTCCTGAAGACAGAGAAATTGGAGCTGCATAGGTCAATAAAAATAAATTTAGAAATAATGAATGAGAAAAACTCCTAGTATATGTGATTGAGCAGAATTCAAAGTCTCTGGCTACTGCATCTTCAAACAAAGACAATGCAGGAAGAGTGATGTGCCAATTATCCATTGTTTTAGCAGGTCTGCTAATATTTGCCTCAGGTTTCAATATTTAAATAATTGGCCCACAGACACCTTTAAAAAGCTACATTTTCTGATTGCATGTTTTGCTAAAGGTTTATGATTATTTCCCGGATTTCCTCATTTAAGATTCAATGGAACTCAGTAAATAATTTGTAGGAAAAAGGTAAACATTGTCAAATGAAAGTCAGAAGCCCCCTGTTCATACAAAATCAACTTTAGAAGAGATTTGAAATTAATATGCACTTTGAACCTATATTGGAATCAAATCTGAGTTGAATGTCAGGGCCAGCAATGGAAACAAGCTGGCAGTGAATGTTGGAATGTTATTTGGATATCTAACACGTAGGTGCAGATTTCAACAGCTGGCTACTTGAGTGGTTTATTTCTCCCATGTGCTGTTGCTAGAATTTCCACTAAACTATGTAACTTGGGCTGCATAAACAATCCCTCGGTAGCAAATTGCAAAAACCATTATGAGACCTCGCTACATTAATTATCCAGCCTCAAAGCCGTTGTGAGTTTACTCTTAACCCAATGGGTCATTTTCACTCTTTAGAAGTATGCATTTGAAAGTTTTCATTTCTGTGTACATGGTTGTCCCATCAGGTCATGTTTAGGCAGATTTACGGGCAATTAGTAAGAGTTGTTTTGATGGGTTGAGCTGTCTAACAGAGTGGGGTAATGATCTTTCAATAGCTGTGACAGTGTTGCTTAGGAAGCCCTGGTTATTAGAAGGATATGACTAAGGATAATCTGACTAAGGATCACTGGACTGAAATATTAAATCTGTTTCTCTCTCCACAAATACTGCCACACCTATTGAGTTTCTCCAGCATTTTCTGTTTTGTTTCAGATCGCCAAAGTATACTGTTCTTTTTAATGTTACTAAGAATACCCTTGGTAATATAGCACCAGAGCTAATTCAACCCAGGGATATCTCACACTTAGCCATGACCAAGTTTCATGATGGTTTCCGATCCAAAATATTATCAAGACACGACACAAATGATGAGGATGGGTTAGAGTTGATAATGTCATGCTTGAATATTCCAACAAATGTACACACACAAATCGAGAGCAAAGACTGGATATGAGACCAACTTGTGCTGCAGTGGTAGCGTCTCTACTCTTAGATCAAGATGCCTGGGCTCAAGCCTAGCTGCTCCAGTGGTATGGAATAACACCTCTGAACAGGTTGATTAGAAAAATAGGTTAATTAAAAATACTGCACATTTTTGATACTAATTCAACACCAATTATATATAGCTCAAGATAAAGACCGGTAATGTCATCTAAATATACAGTCATACTCTAACCAACCCTGTTCAGGGATGTTATTATATACCTTGAGAGCAGGTGGAACTTGAACCTAAACCTTCTGGCTCAGAGGTAGGGACACGACCATCGTGCCACTATCCAAATGTACAGAGCTCCACATGTAATTATATATTTTTTAAAAATTATCTTATTTTTCTAATCAATCTGTTCAGAAATGTTATTACACACTTCTGGAGCCTCTGGACACTACCACTGTGTCACAAAAAGACCCTCACATCCAATTATGAGCAGTCCCATTTAATTACCCAGTTACATCTAATTACATAGAGTATAACCCTATTCTATACAACTATGATATATTGTAGACAGCATCCACAATTGGAACTAATTACATGCAACCATACGTGATTGCACATAATCTTAAATGATTACACATATGCTTGCATGTCATCGCTTAAGGTTAAGTGATTACACGTGATCTAGGGGGTGACACAATCCCATTTCTTTTCTATCACACCCCCGTTTAGATATTTCTATGCAACCTGTTCAGAAGTATTATTACACACTTCTGGAACAGGTGGGACTGAACCCAGGCCTTCTGGTCTGAAGTAGGGACACAACCTCCATGCCTCAAGACCCCTTTTCCTGATCCTTTGATGCACAATCCTGTGAGACACATTGCTGTTTAAGTTTTTCCCAATCTAATTACAGTAGCACTTAATTTCTCACTGTTTGAATTACAGTTATGAATTATTGCACATAACTTCTAAATAGTTATGTACAATTTAGAACTAATTACACACACCTGTAGATAATCCTCCATCATGTTGTGGAGCACTACCACTGAGCTAAATAGGATTCATTCAGAACGTATCTAACAACCCAACATTTCTCATCCACAAGACCCTAAACTGTCAACAACAGCAGATTTATATTCAAGTACGATCTGTGACATCATGTCCTGGCATAACCTCTCTACCATTACCAAGAAACCTGAGGTTCAATCTTGCTTTAAGAAGCATGTAGGACACTATTATTCAAAACAATTTACAATACTAACCATACTGTTCGAATACAGTTAAACAACTGATATCTATTTGACTGTATGGAAAATTGTCCATGTATGTTTAGTCACAAAAAGCACAACAAATCCAACCCAGCCAATGTTGCTTGATCAATCTACTTCCAAGTCTGCACTCAATCATCAGCAAAGTTGTGGAAAGACTCATCAACAGTGATACTAAACAGCACTTTCTCAGCAATAGCCGGCTTGCTGGCATTCAGTTGCATTCCACTTGCCCACTCAGTTCCTGACCTCAATATAGACTTGGTCCAAATTAACTGACCTAAAGAGGGGATGTGAGTGACCGCCCTTGACATCACAACAGAATTTGGCAAAGTGTGACATAAAGGACCCCTAATAAATTGGACTCAATGAAAATCAAGGAGTGGGGTAAACTCTTCTTTGATTAGAGTCATACCTAGCACAAAGAAAGAGGGTTGTGGTTGTTGGAATTCAGTCACGTCAGTCCTAGGACATCACTGCACCATTCCACAATGTAGTGTCTGGGTCCAAACATCTTCAGCTGCTTCAACAATAATTTTCCCTCCATCTTAAGGTCAGAGCAGGGATGTTCACTAATGATTGCCTAATGCTCAGTATCATTCACAACCCCCAGAATCATTCTACACCTAAGCACAGCAAGACCTGGACAACACTCAAACTAGGACCCATGTGGCAAGTAACATTGTATCAGACAGGTTCCTGGAAAAGACAGAATCTAATCATCTTCCTTGACATTCCATGGCATTATCAACACTGAATTCCCCACTATCAATATCCTGAGGATTAAAGCTGAACTGGACCAACAATATATGTACATAATTAAAGAAAAGTGCACAAAATTAGTTATTTTCAATTGTCTCATTGTAGATATTCCTTGAAAAGCTGTTTCTTCTAGCTGAGTCCAATAGTTAACTGGAACCGATTAGAAATGTTAATTAGTACAGGAAGATTCAAGACAATGGACCAAAGTTTCCTGGGTGAATTTAGCTAGCAGAGAAAGCAGGTTAGAAGTCAAACTATAGTTTATCATGTGTATTTTTCACTGAAGCGAGGAACCTTACTGTTTTAACATTTTCAGCTATCATTCATGTGTATAATGTTTAACATTGAGTTTGAAACGAATAGTTTCAGAGAGAGCACTGGTTATGGCATAGGCAAAACCACTATTCTGTTTCAAAGTCACTACAGTGAACGTTTTACAATTTTCAATGAATTTTGGACAAACTGAGTTTCATTAATGCATATGGTGCCTTTCTTCTGAACATGAACAAAGATTTATTTTGCAGGATGACTACTTTCACCTGGATGTTTCTGTATTAAGTCGTGCCGAATAATGATTCTTATATGGGAAAGTCAGAAAGTAGGAAAGAGTGAGCATTGCAGATGCTAGAGATCAGAGTCAAAATGTGAGGCACTGGAAAAGCACAGGTCAGTCAGCAAGGATCAGCACAGGTCAGGAGCAAGACAGTCGACGTTTCAGGCATAAGCCCTTCATCAGGAATGTCAGAAAGTAATCAACCTGTTCAGCCTGTTTTAACTACATTTCTGGCAGGATCCTAGCCAGTGTTCAAAAGGCTGCCTGAAATCAGAAATAAAGGTGATGTCGGCTTCCCACAGGCCATACAATGGGAATGACAGTCTCTGATATTGATGTCTAGCTGTCACACTAGGTAATTACAGATTGGGTGCCTTTATACCTTTGCCCAGCACTGCCCATTTTAGAGAGGCACTAGCAAAACTCTAGCAATTCTGTCCAAGTGCTTGCCCTGTGAATAAGTTCATAGAGTCATACAGCATGAAAACAGGCACTTCAGTCTAATTCGTCCATGTTTCTTAAATTAAACTCGTCCCACTTACATGTGTTTGGCCCATATCCCTCAAAACCTTTCCTATTCATGTACCTATCCAAATATCTTTTAAATGTTGTAACTGTACTGGCATCTACCACTTTCTCTGGCAGTTCATTCGACCCTAGAATCACAGAATCCCTGTAACTTGGAAGCAGATCATTCAGTCCATCGAATCCACACCGACACTCTGAAGAGCATCCCACCCAGACCCATTCCATCCAATGCATTTACCATGGCTCAACTACCTAGCCTGCACGTTCCCAGACACAATGGGCAATTTCCCATGGCCAATCCACCTAGACTGCTCATCTTTGGACTGTGGGAGGAAACTGGAGTGCCTGGAGGAAACCCACACACAGACATAGGGAGAATGTGCAAACTCCACACAGACAGCCACCCAAAGGTGGAATTGAACCTTGGTCCCTGGCGCTGTAAGACAGCAGTGCTAACCACTGAGCTGTGCTGCCTATGACCAACACCCTGTGTGTGGAAATATTTCCCCTCAGGTCCCTTTTATATTTTTCTCCTCTCACCTTAAAAATATGCCCCCTAGTTTTGAACTCCCCTACCCAAGGGAAATGGCCTTGGCTATTCATTTTATCTATGCCCTTCATGATTTAATAAACTTCCAATGCTCCAGAGAGAAAAGTCCCAGCCCATCCAACCTCTCCTTATAACTCAAACTCTCCAGGCCCGGCAAAACCCTGGTAAATCTTTTTGAACCCTCTCCAATTTAACAATATCTTTCCTAAAGCAGGTTGACCAGAACTCCAAAGGTGGCCTCACTATGAGATATCAAACTTGACTGGACTAGCCACATAACTACTTTAGTGACAAGAGCAGGTCAGAAGCTAGGAATTCTATGGTGAGTAACTCAATTCCCAATTCCCTAAATCTTGTCCACTATCTAAAAGCCAGGAGTCTGATGAGTGCCTTGATGATTGAAGTTCCACCAATGCTTTGGAAGACCAACACAATTTGGGAAAATGCAGTCCATTTAATCTGCACCCAATCTATTATCTTGACAATCTATTCCCTCCACCACCAATGCATAATGGCAACAGTAGTTGCCATCACTCACCAAGTGATGCTTTAACAGCATCAACCAACTTATGAGCTCCACTGCCCAGAATAACCAAGGCAGTGGTTATGGAATGGAACACTGCACTCCACATGTTCTCATCCAAGTCAACACCAACCTGGCACGACATTCCACGCTTCTTCACTGCGTCGGAATCCTGGAACTATATTCCTAACAGGACTGTGGGTGCACCTATAACAAAGGACTTCAGAGGTCCAAAAACATGGCTCACTATCATTTTTCAAAAAGGGAATTAATTCTGGCCCCAACAGCAAGGCTACCTGTCAAACTAACACATGAATCTACAAGTAACAGAATTAACTTTACTTAAAACAGGATACGTTCTTGCAAGAAACTTGCATGAAAATGAATGTGATTTTCTATGTGCTGCCAACCATGATGTCAGTAAATATGAAGTTTTACTGTATTGATTGTCTCTGCTGACTCTATTAGGAATTCTGCTGGACTTCTGTCAACACAATCTAAGATTATCATATTAAAGTGTTCCTTACGGGAGACCATTCCTGCGCCAGCCATTTTGGGCAGTCAAAGAGGTTACAGGGCTGCATGACAGGAAATTTCTGTATATACATGCACTTCCACTCCTCGACGGTGTTGACTTGTCCATTAATGTCTTCCTCCACACAGGAGACAGTGCGGAGTTGAGCACCTCCGCCACACGAGCTGGAACAGGCAGTCCAGGGGCTACTATCCCATCTGATAACACAGAACAACAGTCAGTGTCTGGCAAACAGAAACTCCAGGTAATGCACAATATTACACAATGCAAGGAATACAATTTCTTTTGTGGGTTGTGAGGGACATGCACTCTCTTTTGCGTGATACATAAAGCAGTTAGGAATTAGAGTTTGCAAAACAGTTAAAGAACTTTAGTTTCCAGGAGATAAAATGAAGAAACATTAAATGCTGGAAATTGGAAACAAAGCCAAAAATTGCTGGAACTACATAACAGTTGGAATGGATTAGTGTTTTGGTTGGACTTTCCAACAAAGCTCAGAAGCCGAAATCTATCGCAGCGTCACACTTAAAAGATTGACCCATTTTTCTCAGATGCTGAAATGACCTACTGCACATTCCGAACATTCTCTGGTCTTGTTTTTCCATCTTCCTCATGTGCTAGAAACTATTTGCCAGAGAATAATGTTATTGTGATATCTAAGAGAAGCAAACGAACAATCCAGATGTCTGTAACAGCATAACAGACACTGTGGCAAACTACAAGGTGATTTTTGCTACATACAATAAAGTAATAATACAGGAAGAAATTTTGAAGCGATTGTTTAAAAATAATAAACTCTTGAAAATTCTAAATTTTGCAAGAGGCGAGACATATTGTGCGAGTGCGTGTGTGTTGGGGATTATGTCAGTGTGTGCGAGTGACTGGGGTGGGCGGTGTGTGTGTGTGTGTTTATGGAGAAGTTCTGTCCATGTGGAGAAGTGTATTCATGTTTGTCCTTGTTTGCCTGCCTGTCTACATGTCCCTGTCTGTGTGTCCTGACAGTGGCCATAACTTCAGTGTTTCAATCTTACAAACAATGAATATCAGGGGTTCTGGGAATATAAAATACATTTAAACTTCAGGCAGACCCAAGTTAGGGCATACTGTTAGATTGTTGACATCATGATTTAAAAATAAGAAATTATTGTGCCGCTTGTGTCATTATTATTTTAAATTGTTAGGAGTCGAAGGAAACTTTGAAACCTGCTAAAGAAATTGTGGCTCAGATGTCGGTCATTCCATCCATACTGCATTACTAATCAAAGCAATATCTAAAATATAAGCACTACCACAGTTATGCGGTAGTGTGGGGATTAAGAGAAAAAAAAAACAAAGCAATTTCTTTGGTATTAGTTGTGAAGATTTATTTATGTACTTGTTAATATGGAAGTTTTATGGAATCCTAACCAATCACACATGCTGACAAGACAATTATAAAAGGGAAGTCTTCCATCTCAGGAACACAACCGCATAGTGATATCAGCTACACAAGTGCTGAGAAGCTTTGAGAAATTCAAACAAAAAAATAATTTTTGATGTGCAAGTCCAGACACTGAGTGACAGTAGATGATTTTCATCCCCTGCAACTCTTCTATTCAACAAACCTTGGAAAATGAAATGGATATTTCCAAATATATCAATTAAGGAGACTTTCCATATCAACAAATATAATTTCATCTGATTTTGGAGTAATTTAAAGATTTTTGTTTGTTACACAACAATTTATCAAGGGCTATCTAAAATAAAACGGTTTTATATGCAATCCTGGAAATGAGCCTTTGCTCAAACTATCAGAGCCAGAATTAGATCTTAGTTTTAGACTCACCAGAGACACAGTTCCAAAGTTTAAATCTTTCAGTTTATCTACCATTTTTTCTAATTTATGATCTATAATCACTTTTGTAAAGAATATAGTGGTTAACAAAAAACATGAATTAGTCATTCTTTTACTCAATTCAGAGGACAGGATGCAACCAATTTCCTTGGAATATAATGTTCTGCATCACTCCCAGAGCAAAACCTTCATCAGAATCAGTGTGGAATGCCATAGAACACAAACATTCTTCAGAGAACATTATGGGATTCAATGACTGAGTAAAAGTGTCTTTGAGAATTCAGTGGTGAGCTGCCTTGTTAAACTATTGCAGTCCACATAGTATAGTTACAGGACATGGACCTCAGCAGTTCAGAAGGGAAATAAAGGATTTTGACCGAGTACTTGTGAAGGACCAGCAACATATTTCCAAGTTAGGATAGCGTGTGAAGAGAACCTACAGATGATGGTGGTATTCCCAGACATCTGCTGCTCTTGTCCTTTTAGATGGTAGATGTTACAGGTTTGGAAAATGCTGCTAAACAAGCCTTGTCAAGTTGTTGCAATGTATCGTGAAAATGACATAATACTTCTACAGGAGAAAGTGAGGGTTGCAGATGCTGGAGATCAGAGCTGAAAATGTGTTGCTGGAAAAGCGCAGCAGGTCAGGCAGCATCCAAGGAACAGGAGAATCGACGTTTCGGGCATAAGCCCTTCTTCAAGAATGAGGAAAGTGTGTCCAGCAGGCTAAGATAAAAGGTAGGGAGGAGGGAATTGGGGGAGGGGCTTTGGAAATGCGATAGGTGGAGGGAGGTTTAAGGTGAGGGTGATAGGCTGGAGTGGGGTGGGGGCGGAGAGGTCAGGAAGGCGGTGCTGAGTTCGAGGGATTTGACTGAGACAAGGTGGGGGGAGGGGAAATGAGGAAACTGGAGAAATCTGAGTTCATCCCTTGTGGTTGGAGGGTTCACAGGCAGAAGATGAGGCACTCTTTCTCCAACCGTCGTGTTACCATGGTCTGGCGATGGAGGAGTCCAAGGACCTGCATGTCCTTTGTAGAGTGGGAGGGGGAGTTAAAGTGTTGGGCTACGGGGTGGTTGGGTTGGTTGGTCCGGGTGTTCTCTGAAACGTTCTGCAAGTAGGCGGCCTGTCTCCCCAATATAGAGGAGGCCACATCGGGTGCAGCGGATGCAATAGATGATGTGTGTGGAGGTGCAGGTGAATTTGTGGCGGATATGGAAGTGTCCCTTGGGGCCTTGGAGGGAAGTAAGGGGGGAGGTGTGGGCGCAAGTTTTGCATTTCTTGCGGTTGCAGGGGAAGGTGCCAGGAGTGGAGGTTGGGTTGGTGGGGGGTGTGGACCTGGCGAGGGAATCACAGAGGGAGTGGTCTTTTCGGAACGCTGATAGGGGAGGGGAGGGAAATATATCCCTGGTGGTGGGGTCCGTTTGGAGGTGGCGGAAATGACGGCGGATGATACGTTGTACATGGAGGTTGGTGGGGTGGTAGGTGAGGACCAGTGGGGTTCTGTCCTGGTGGCGGTTGGAGGGGTGGGACTCAAGGGCAGGAGGAAGTGGAAGAGATGCGGTGGAGGGCATCGTCGACTACGTCTGGCGGGAAATTGCGGTCCTTGAAGAAGGAGGCCATCTGGGTTGTACGGTTTTGGAACTGGTCCGCCTGGGAGCAGATGCAGCGGAGACGAAGGAATTGGGAATATGGGATGGTGTTTTTACAGGGGGCAGGGTGGGAGGAGGTGTAGTCTAGGTAGCTGTGGGAGTCGGTCGGTTTATAGTAAATGTCCGTGTCGATTCGGTCACCTGAGATAGAAATGGAAAGGTCTAGGAAGGGGAGAGAGGAGTCTGAGATGGTCCAGGTGAATTTGAGGTCGGGGTGGAAGGTGTTGGTAAAGTGGATGAACTGTTCAACCTCCTCGTGGGAACACGAGGCAGCGACGATACAGTCATCGATGTAGCGGAGGAAAAGGTAGGGGGTGGTGCAATGTAGCTGCGGAAGATGGACTGTTCCACATATCCTACGAAGAGGCAGGCATAGCTGGGGCCCATGCGGGTGCCCATGGCTACTCCTTTGGTTTGGAGAAAGTGGGAGGATTGGAAAGAGAAGTTGTTCAGGGTGAGGACCAGTTCAGTCAGTCGAAGGAGGGTGTCAGTAGAAGGGTACTAGTTGGTACGGCGGGAAAGGAAGAAGCGGAGGGCTTTAAGTCCTTTGTGATGGAGAATGGAAGTGTACAGGGACTGGATGTCCATAGTGAAGATAAGGCGTTGGGGACCGGGGAAGCGAAAACCATGGAGGAGGTGGAGGGCATGGGTGGTGTCCCGAACGTAGGTGGGGAGTTCTTGGACTAAGGGGGACAGGACCATGTCGAGGTATGCAGAGATGAGTTAGGTGCGGTAGGAACAGGCTGAGACAATGGGTCGGCCGGGGCAATCAGGTTTGTGGATTTTGGGCAGGAGGTAGAAACGGGCGGTGCGGGGTTGTGGGACTATGAGGTTGGAGGCGGTGGATGGGAGATCCCCTGAGGTGATGAGGTTCTGGATGGTCTGGGAGATGATGGTTTGGTGGTGGGAGGTGGGGTCATGGTCAAGGGGGCAGTAGGAGGAGGTGTCCGCGAGCTGGCGTTTAGCCTCAGCGGTGTAAAGGTCGGTGCGCCTCAGCGGTGATTAAAGTAATTACAAGTGATTAAAGGAGTGAAGGTGGTGGATGGCAATGACAATCAAGCAATAGTTTTGTCCTGGATGGTGTTGAACTTTGAGGGTTGTTGGAGTTGCACTCTTCCAGTTCAGTGGATAGCATTCCAAAGCACTTCTGACTTGTATACCTTGTACTTGGAGGGGCAGACTTTGGGAGTTACTCACTGCAGGATTCCTAGCCTCTGTTTCACTCTTGTAGGCACAGTACTTATATGGTTGGTCCAGTTCTGTTCCTGGTAACCCCCAGTATGTTGATAGTTGGGAATTAAATGATGGCGATGCCGTAGAATATCATGGAGTGATAGACTTTTGTCATGTTGGAGATGGTCATCCTTTGCCATTGCGTGGCGCACATATTACGTGGCACTCATCAGCACAAACCTGAATGAGATCCAGGTCTTCCAGCACATCTGGGAAATCATGAATAGTGCTAAACATTTACAGTCAGTAAACATCCCTACTTATGATTGAGATAAGATCATAGATGAAACAGCGAAAGATGACTTGGGTTACTGAGCAATTCCCATAGTAATGTTCAGGACTGAACAGGCCAAGTGTCTGCATGCATTTCTGGCTGACAGCCTAAGCATCCATTAACCTTTAGAAACAGTCGTGCCCAGGGGAATACAGTGTTTGATGGACAGTTTGTTCACATATATCAGTTTTTCAATTGCTCAGCATTTATTTACACAAGATAAAGGGTTATCAATGCTTGCATTTTCTCTTGTTACTTTTGAGGTCTAGTTGATTGGCACTTCTGTAGCACGCGGCAGAAGTAGGGCAGTTGAAAAAGCAATCTTTCCCAGAGAGACATGAATGAATGAATGAATGAATGACTGGTTTATTAAAGATTTAACACATGATATTTTTATTACATGGTTTGTTTATTCTGTACAGAGTACATTCTGGGTCCACAGGCATGGTACTGCAGCAGGTTGCTACGGAATGCATAAGGGGCCATGACTGATAGAGAAGCATAATTTGGCATTGAGGATATCAGGGGATATGGGAGGGACTTCTGGGGGATAGGTTGGCATGATGTGGATGATAGTACATCGGTCACTTTTGTGAGTGGGATGGGGGGAGCTATAGGTGGGGGAGGCCTTAGCTAAGATGTCTTGAACATACCTTACCCAAAGCATGGATCAATACCCTTCCATGCAACTGTGAACCATGACTTAAAAGGTTTGCTATATATGACCAGCAAAACTGCTTGAGACGAGCAGATCCTTATCCTCACCACAGAATCAGCCAGTTTGGGAATGCAGGACATGTGATCACTGTTCCCTGACCTTATTAAAATCATGTTTGACCATGTCTGCTGTAAACTGTGCCGGGGGAAATGAAAAAATAATGCAAGTCAAAGTTAAACAGATGGGAACAATTAAATAAAAGAAAAGAAAAGGTTCCTGAACACTTCAGAAAGCTTCTGGAGAACATAAAAAAAGTATTGTGTCAATACAATGGCTTTAAGAGATGTGTTTTGTCCAGTTTCCTTTTCCTAATGAAGCAAGGTTGTGTCAGAGGTTTCGAGCAGTCTGCTCAAAGCCGATAAAGTAAACAGCTTGTGAGGCCGTGGGTTTTTTCCCCCCAAAGTTTGTAACAATAGAAGGAGCCTGAATGGGTGAGTGGTCAAGCTCCTACAGAACCAGGATTTTAAATTTTAGCTTTCAGCAGTTGCTGGGGTATTGAAGCTGGATGTGGAAGGTCTTATTCCTCTTCCTGTTACAGCTAACAGCTGGAGTTTTCTTCCTGCTACTAGAATTGCATGTGAAACAATCTATTTTACTGAATTTGTTGTTGCCAAAGTTGTGTTTATGGGAAGTTGCTATAGTGGAACAGTTAATTAGTAGTAGTTAATACATTATTTTGTTAAGCGTTTCAATAGAGTTACAGTTAAGCCAATTCTTTCCTTTTATTTTATTTTGTCTGTATTTGTAATGTAAAGTAGTGTGTTTTGCTTAAAATCGAGTAGTTTAACCAATTGAATTGCATCTGGAATGCAAGACTTATGCTTACCTTTAAATTATGAAAAAAGTCAGGGTCCAGGCTCTCTTCTTAATACATTTTGAGGAGTTTGATCAGGTCCATAACAGTTGCTCAGTCAATTAGTGACCTCAGCAGAAGATGAATGGGATTGAGAAATGGCCAGGAGGACATTCTTTAAGGACAAAACAGTCGAGCATATGGATCCTCAAGTTAGTGCTACAGGAGAAGCCTTTAAGAAAGGCAGATTATCGCAGTCATGCTCATTCTGGTTTTCCTGCATCCGGAGAGATGGTTGGTGGTATGATGCAGCTCAAAGTGGAAACACAGGCTACCTAGAATCCAGCATTACCTTCTTCCATGCTGCATTGTAAAGGCATGAAATGCAATGAGCGGCAACTGAGGGACCTTTTAGTAGAAGAGTAATACAGGACTTCACCTCTATGGACACAGATGCCTCAATTAGCATCACCTCAAATACAGGAGCTTACAACACCCATCCCAGGTTTGATCCAAATATCAAACTGGAAACTTAGCAAATTTGCTATCTGCTGGATTTCTGGATTTATGAACTATAGGGAAAAATCAAATGAGCTGCAGCATATCAATATCTATCACAAAAGAAAATGGTCTGTTAGGGTAAATTCTTATTTTAAAAAATGTATTTCTGACTCATCAGCTGTGTCTAGCCAAGTACCTGCATGCTTTTCAGTGACTGGTCACAAAGGAGGAAAGTGAAAGTGACTGCTGAAGATTGGTGGGTTAAATTTCAGCAGCTAAAATTTGGGGCTTGGGGGTGTTGGGTAGAGAAAGAGGAACAAATAGGCACATTTATAATAGTGCGAATTATAACTAACTGTCTCCTGATGATGGATAATCTGAAAACTAAAGCTTTTACACTATCTTTATAAGCATGTTGAACACCAACAGCAACTTGTTTTGTATTACATCTTCATTGCCGCAGACAATTGAGCGTGGGTGAAAAACTTCATGGACTGGACAGTAATAGCGATTGTAAACAGAAATCAAGACAGCTATAAGCATTAAATCCTGAGACACATTGTGAACAAATGCAGAGCAATGCTTTACAAGTCTGTGCGCAGCACCATGCATCAACTGATGGGAAAATGAACAACAGAATGATAATTATACTGTGATAACGAAAGCAGAAGACAGATGAGGAAAGCAGCACTGGATCAGTCACATTTTGACAGCTTGTGCCAAAGCACCAGCAACCTGTAATAGCCAAGTGCATGATTAACAATAAGAACAGCCGACAGCTTGAATTGGTGAATGAGACATTTCATTAATTTGTTGATTAAGCTCAGCGGCTCATTGCTTTCTACTAATTTGCTTCCTCCACGGCAACACCACTGCTTGTTTAGAGAAGTGCATTTCCACAAAGCAGTGGCATTTCATGAGATGGTCTCATTGTACTTTGCCTAATTACCAAGTACATACATAAATTTGGTAGGTCATTAGCCAATTATTCAACAATCAGCACAATGCACTAACAAAAAACACTTGACAAAATCTCCATGGAAGTTTTGCTCAATACAAAAACTTTCCTAAGATTTTCTTAAGTTCTGTTTCAGCATTTTAAATTCAAAGCACTTTCAAGAAACTTGATCAAATGCTTAATTCACGGCAAAGCAATATCTTCTGCACCTTTGTTGGTTCCCACTCTCTCTCACAATCTGTCATCCACACTTACTCTTTCAATCTCTCACTTTCTCTCATTTTGTCCAGGCTGAAGCTGTCTCACCAATTGTATCAGTATCATTGATTTTAATCAGCTGTATTACGTACCGAGGAAGAGGATGGAAGTGGTCGAAAGGGATGATCTGCTTGTAGCCATCACTGTGAGGAACAATAATGCCAACTGTCTGAGTGAAGGGTATACACAACAAAACAGACACAAAATAATTCAACGTAAAACATCAGTGCATTCAACTGTTGTTCTCTGACTAGAAAATAAATTGGAACGCAATGGAATTATTTCAATTATTTAAGTAAAGACATCAATGGAACAAGAACATAATATTGATACTGATGGTCAAACTTTGTTTCGTAAAAACAATTGTTTGAGTATTCATCAAATTGAGAAATACTAGAATATATTATTTTCCAAAGCTTACTGAAATTCTCAAGATGGTGCGAACTTTGCTTTGAAACAGATGAAGCTTATGGTCCAATCTGAGATTCTGCCTCTAAGCTTTGAAAATATTTATCATGATCATTCAATGCAAGTGGAAGTAGAGGTAAATAGCCTTTCATTTGTAACACTAGACAGTTCATCAATACCCATTAATCTGATTGCTACCATATATATCATTTGGATTGTACTCTGCTCCATACTGCATTGTAGGATATTAACTGAATGTATATACACATACATGATCAATTCTGCAAGTATATCTCTGTGTAACATAAGAGCCCTTTCTCATAGCATTAACCAGAGCAAAGACAGAGAGTAACTATTTCACCTAAAGGTCAATTTGAGGACAGTCCAAACTGATCAAACGTGATCAATGCTTCTAAAATTATGGTAGGCTCTGGGAAGTATTATCAAAGCGAGAGACCTAATGGTATAGGTACTTTGTACCTTGGAGGTGGCATCACAGGTAGACAGAGTGTTGAAGATGATGTTTGGCACACTTGCCTTCATCAGTCACAGCATTGAGGACATGAGCAGGATGCAATGTTACAAATGTAAAAGACATTGGTATGGCCACATTTGGAGTACTGCGTACAATTCTGGTCACCCTGCTATGCAAAGGATGTTATCAACCTGGAAAGGGGTGCAAAAAAGATTTACCAGGATGTCACTGAGATTTGAATTATAAGGAGAGGCTGGATCAGCTGAGACTTCTTTCCCTGGAGCGTCAGAGGTTGTGGAGTGACACATGAGGGGCACAGATTAAGCAAATAACCAAGGTCTTTTCCCCAGGATAGGGGAATCCAAAACTAGAGGACATAGTTTTAAGGTGAGAGGGGAGAGATTTAAAGGGACTTGAGGGACAACTTTTTCACACAGAGGATGGTGCACATATGGAATGAGCTGCCAGAGGAAGTAATAGAGGTGGGTACAATTACAACATTTAAAAGACATACCAGTAATGCCACCAGATGAGTAACTCCAAAGTCCAGGCTAACATTGTTGGAATATGTGTTGGAATCTGACCATGGCAGATGATGAAATTTGAACACAAAAACATGGAACAGAATGTTTGCCAACTGATAACTCTCTAACTACTGTCGATTGTTGCAAAACTCATCTGATTCACTCAAACCCTTCAGGGAAGAAAATCTGCCATACTTACCCAATCTGGTTGACATATAATTCCAAAACTACCGCAATGTAGTTGGCTATATGGGCAATTAAGGATGGGAAACAAACAGCAACCTAGCCAGCAATACCCACATACATGAACAAGTTTTTTTAAAAAATTAGTTGGGAGCTGCAGCCAATCAAATCAGGAGTTCAGTCTTCATCATAACAATGCAACTCAGATCATATCTGCTGCATCCAATTTGTTCTTATTTTGTTGCATGTTTGGAGTCAAACTATTTATTCTCCCTCAGTAATATTGCTAAAGAACTATTTACTTACAGCCTAATCCAGATAGATATCCTCTTCACATCAGGTTACAGCTTCCTATCCCTTCCAGCTCTTCCTAATTAATCACTCTGACCATTACTATATACTCATCATGTATGGTTCTGATGTTAATGCCATTATTCTCCATCCTCCCAAGTCTTTAACCCCATGATATTTATATTCTGAATACCTCACCCTGCAGTTTCAGACTTCACAAGGTTAGTCACTGCGGTGGTTAGTCTAAACTCCCTTATCTGGTTGTGGTTTCATTCTGAGGTTGGGGATGTTCGCCATTATCACTTCTGTTGGGTGGTTGGAGATCTTTCTTCTTCTTCTTCATCTGAGAAATAGATCTAGGTTTCTTTTGGTTTCAGTCATGTTAGATTTTAATGTCTGAGTCAGAAATGAAAGTTGTGTTCTCATCCGTCTGCCCATAGTGATTCTGATGGCGATAGCACATTCTGTAACAGGGAGGATCAGTAATAGTGGAAGATGCTTTTATTGTTTACACTCCTTGCTTAGCTTCTCCATTTATTTGGAAACAGTGAGGTGAAGTGGTAGCATGAATGAATAAAAACCTCAAACCGCTCATTTGCTAATTGGGATCATTGTCTGATATCAGAATGCCTGAAATTCCATGCATGTAAATCAAGTAGTTTTCTTTGGATTGAGTTTATTATTGCCGACTGTGATACTGTGTAAACAAATGACTTCAATCCACCCAAGTAACAGTTCATGAGGATATGAAATGAGAATATCCTTTTTGAACATGAATAAATCCATTCTGAACACTCCCATGACTGATGGAGAAGATTAAGATAATAATGATTCTTCTTTCTCTTGGTTATTTAAAGCACACACAATGCAATTAGTAATTATTTATGCTCCTTACCACCACATTGGTAATGCTTTCAAGACACTTGTAATTCCCAGTTGTCCTTGATAAATTCTTTGATAAATCTCAAGTTGAGAGTTAATCATTCTACTAATCTCTTCTTCAAGGGTAGCAAATCATCAGTGACAGTGTCGTGTTTACATTGTTCCAAGTACTGGCATAGCACAGGATAGGTGGGTACATTATCTCCTGATAATACTTTCAGGTTTGGATACATTCTTCATCCTGTTATTGGGATTCTTACATCTCTTACACTTCCTTTAAGTAGCTGGTGATTACTACCTTCTGATGTGTAGGGTTCAAATTCTTCAATAGAGTCTAAAATCCTAATGTTTTGTTCCACTTGTGTGTTTCCTTGAGAGTATCTGTTTGTTGTTGTTTGGTATATACCCTGCATGTATTCTATAGTTTAGTCATACCTTAATATGAACCAACGAGTTATGGGAAGCACCTCAGCAATATATTTTGTGCTCACAAACGTAACCAATGGTTTATGGTCATTTGCAACTTTGAGCCATAAGCCCACTACAATCTGAATGTTTTTTCACAAACCCCAGATTACTGCAAAATGTTCTTTCTCAATTGTGGTTTAATTTTTGTTCCCAATCTAGAGACATAGTAGTCCGGTCCACCCCTTCCATCTTTCAGCTCTTGAAAAAATATTGCCCTCAATTTGTAGGGAGATGCACTGACTGCAGTGAAAGTAGACAAAAACAGTGGTGATATTTCTGAAGAGATCTGGAATTGATTGATTCTTTCAAATGCATTTTAATGGTCTCATTGCAGCACCTGGCAAAAGGCTTGTTCACCTCTGCCAAGTCTGGTATAAACAAGTCCTCTTCATTTACAATCTTGAGTGTTTGAAGATCTGTGATGTTCCAAGGCAGTGAATTTTTTAAAAAATTGTAGATGAACTACGAAACTAGTAACTTGAATAATATGCACAAGATTTATTGTAAGGTTTGTAAACTCACACTTCAGTGTTTTACCTGCATTTCATCACTGTTCTAAATTTGTGGTTATATTTCTGTTTAGTGGATCCATATGTTGGTATGTTGTTTATTTGGTATATTATACTATTGATGCCTTCCAACATGTTCAACATCATTCTCTAAACTATTCCTGCAGCAAATGCTCTCCAAAAGATAATCCATTAAAATAATAATGCCCAGATAGGTGTAATAAATATAGTTAACTTTGTGGTGTCATCACTCAGTGTTAATTGCCAAAATCCACAGTTAGTATCCAGTTTGATCAATAGTGTGCTCTCGGCTAGTTTTGCTAGGCTCATCCAACGAAGCCACTCGATGAATTTCACATTCCACTATTTTGTTTAACTGAGTCCAATCCAAACAGATTCTTTCAGAACAGTTTTGTTATAGTGTTGTAACCATACCAGAGCACCATTCATTTTTGGTGTGTCTGTAACATCTCTCCTTGTCAGTGACAAAAGTAAAGCAGAGATAGAAATGATACTAAGAGTGGGTAAGGCATGTAATAACAGAACGGTTTAGTATCATCTCATTTGGCAATCCAATACTCCATCTTCAACTTCCCCAAACCAGAGAACAAGACTTAGAACTCTATTAAAAAGTAATTTGCTCACTCTGCACCTGCAATTACATCAACTTTACAGATTAAATCTTAAGGATGCCTCTCTGCTCAGTAGAGAATTCTTTTGAATGCTGAGTGACAAGTAGTTTCATTTGCCATGAGTGAACCCTTTATTTTTAATGGTGTTCCTCCAGGACCTTGCAACTTCATACATATGGGTTGCAATGCAATTTTTTTTAGTCATTTAGATTGATTTGATAAAATTGAAACAGACTGCTGTGTTGAGTTGAAACTCTGTGGGGTGTAAAATTTAGTTCCAGTTTTACACTCCAATATTTATCATTCAGAACTTCCAAAAGGTCAATTATCTGATCTTGAGTTTTCAACACCTTACCTTCAGGAGTTCTCCCTTTGTTTTCCAGTTGTAGATGTTTTAAAATGACAGGTTGCTTTAAGATGGCCTAGTTTTCCACAGTTCTGGCACAGTGCTCAACTTGTTAGACATTCTTCCTGTTTGTGTGGCTTGTTCCTGTCACACCAGAGACATTTCAAAATGATGGTTGGCATGATTCTCTCCATTTTGGCAGGCTACGGTTTTCGTGTGATTTCCTCTTCTTGGCCTACCAGCTAATATGTCTCGGTTGATTTAATCCATGACACATTACTTTTCCCCTCAAACAAATACCCTGTTTCATTTCTGAAGTTGTGTTTGCCTAACGATTTGCACTGGTTTTCCTAATGTGAAAATGTTTTGCTAACTGTCTCTAGCTTATAAAAAAGGTCTGACAAAGCCAAACTGGCCATCACAACAATGATCGTCTTTAGGTATGTGTCTGATGTTGATCATATTGCTCTTTACATTTTCTCCTGCTTTTCAAGCTAGAAGAGATTGAATAACTTCTCACTGATTTCCCTCAGCATACCCAAGTTTCTAAGCAATTTATTTCTGAATTCAAAAGTTGCTTCACTAGAACTAAAGCAGCAGTAAAGTTCCACTTTGTCTGCTATTTCTGTTATTTCATTCAAATTCTTAGGTAATTCAAAATGTTTACTACAAAAAAAATCAAATCAATCAGTAGACGGAAGTGGCCTATCTGTAATGTGAAAGAGGGCGTTTGACATTGAAAAGTGTTCTTTACAATTTACAGTGAGTTTTAGCTGGCTGTAATATAACTACTACTGTTCCACAGGATCTCAAGTTTACTGATGGGAAGCTGAGCTAAGCAGTGTTAATTCTCCTCTCTCTGTGCAATAGTTAGTTTTGGAAACAGGAGAAAAAGGAAAATGAAAACGAGAAGAGTGTGGTTCATATAAAGTTCCACATATTTTAAGATGAGAACAGTATTGGAAATTGTCAAGCTCCAAACAACAGGGTATTTGTATATATATCTCTCTCTCTCGTTCTCTCTCTACTTAACTCTGATTCAGCTCAGTCAGAGAATATAGCAGTAGTTGTGCTGCCACTCATCTGCTGTTAAACTTATCACTGCATCCCAACATTATCCATTTTACATCAAATCAGGCCCAACCATACAGAACATGGGCAACTCTCTAAAACCACATCACTCCATCTTACACTTACAGTCAGCAGCATACATTATCTTATTCATTTGTGCAATAATATCGCTGGCTGGTCAGCATTTATTGTACATCCTTAGTTGCCCTTGAGAAGGTAGTGGTTCACCTTCTTGAACCACTGCAGGCCATGCTAAAGGTAGACTCTCAATATCCTAAGGGAGTGAATTCCAGGATTTTGGCCCAGCAACACTGAAGGAACGATAATACATTTCCAAGTCAGGATGGTATGTAACCTTGAGGGGAACCTGCAAATGGAGGTGTTTCCATATATCTGATGACCTTGTTCTTCTAGATGGATGTGGTCATGGTTTGGAAGGTGCTGTCTGAGGATTACCTATGACTATACTGGCCCGAAAACACCCAATCTTGTCTAATCTTGGAAACTAAACAGACTTAGGCTGAGATAGTACTTTGAATGGGAGACCATGTGCAGTAGGCTTTAAAACAAAATTAGGTCAAACAGTATACTTAAGTTAGAGATAGATAGGTTCTTCGTTGTCAAGGGGATCAAAGGTTACAGGGAGAATGGGGTTGAGAAGCTTACCAACCATAATTGAATGGCCGAACAGGCTGGTTGACCTAATCTCTGCTCCTCGGTCTTATGGTCTTATGATTTTCTGCAGTGCATTTGTGGACCATCAGTGGTGGTGGTGGCAGGGGGTGGTAAATATCTCTAGATGTGATGCCAGTCAAGTGGGCTGCTTCTTCCTTGGCAGAGTCGAGCTGCATGAGTGTTGTAGGAGCTGGACTCATCCAGGCAAGAGGGGGAGTATTTCATCACATTCCTGATTTGTGCCATGTCAATGATGACCAGGCTTTGGGGAGTCAGGAAGTGAGAGAGTTACTTGGTGCAATATTCCTAGCCTCTAACCTGGTCTTGTAGCCATTGTATTTATGCGGTGAATTCAGTTGAGTTTCTGGTCAATGGTAACCACCAGGATGTTGATAGTGAGAGATTCAGTGATGATAACACCACTGAATGTCAAGTGATGGTGATTAGATTGTCTCTTATAGGAGATGGACATTGCCTGGCATTTATGTGGTGCGAATGTTACTTGTCTCTTATCAGCCCAAGTCTGGATATTATCCATGAGTTGTGTCATTTGACCATGGACTACTTTAGTATCTAAGGAGTCAGGAATGGTGCAATCAATCAACTATCAGTGAACATCCTACTTCTGACCTTAAGATGTATGAAAGGTCAGTGATGAAGCAACTGATGATTGGGGCATGGTACTACCATGAGGAACTCTTACAAAGATGCCCTGGAACTGGGATGACTGAGCACCAACAATCACAAGCATTTCCATCTGTGCTAGGTATGACTCCAGCCAGAAGAGTTTGCCCCCTGAAACACACTGACCCAAGTTTTGCATCGGCTCCTTGATGACACACTCAGTCAAATGTAATCTTAATGTTAACGGCTCTCACTCTAACCTCACCTCTAAAATTCAGCTCTTTGTCCATGTTTGAACCAAGGCTGTAATGAGGTCAGGAGCAGAGTGGCCCTGGTGGAACCCAAACTGAGAGGCACTGAGTTGGTTATTGCTGAGCAGGTGCTGCTTGATACACAGCCAATGTTCCCTTACATCACTTTATTAATGATTCAGAGTTTACTGATGGAATGGATGCCACAGTGGTTAGCATTGCTGCTCCACAACATCAAGGAGCCAGGTTCAAATCCAGTCCATGTGGATTTTGCACGTTCTCCACATGTCAGCTTGAATTTCTATCTGGTTTCCTGTTACAGTCCAAAGATTTGCAGGTTATGTGGATTGGCCATGCTAAATGTGGTATTACAGGGATCGGGTAGAGGGCTGGGTTGGATGGGATACTCTTTAGAGGGTTGGTGCAGACTTGATGGGTTGAATGGCTTCTTTCCACACTTTAGGATTCTATTATTCTGGTAATTGGCTGGGTTGAGTTTATCCTGCTTTTTGTGCACAGGACATACCTGGGCATTTTTTCACGTTGTTGGTTAGATGCCTGTGTTGTAAATGTACTGGAACAGCTTGGCTAGAGGAACTGCAAGTTCTGGAGCACAGATTTTCCAGTAGTGTTGCTGGAAGTGTTGTTAGGAGCCATAGTTTTTGCAGGATCCAGTGCTTCCAACCATTTCTTGATATCACATGGAGTGAATTAAATTGGCTGAAGACTGGTATCTGTGATGCTGGGGATCGCTAGAGGAGGCCAAGGTAGATTATCTACTTGGCACTTCTGACTGAAGATTGCTGCAAAAAAGCTTCTGCCTTATCTTTAGCACTGACGTGGTGGACTCTTGCACCACAGAGGATGGAGATATTTGTGAAGCCACCTCCTGTACTCTTTTGTTGATGTCTTGGCTTGATGGTAATGGTTGAGTAGGAGATATGTCAAGCCATGAGCTTGCAGAGTGTGCTAGATGCGTTTGACTGAAAATCCAGTTTTGAGTGGCTGAATGTGTTTGAAGTCTGTCCCATTTAGCACAGTAGGAGTGCCATGTAACACAATGGAGAGTATTCACACTGTGAAAGTGGGACTTGATCTCTACAAGGACTGTGCGGTGGTCACTCTAACCAATAACATCATGGACAGATGCATCTGCAGCTGGCAGAATGGCAAGGATGAGGTCAAGAATGTTTTTCCTTCAAGACCTGTTACAGACCCAGTCCAGCAGCTATGTCCTTTAGGACCTGACAAGCTTGACCAGTAATGCTGCTGCCGAGCCATATTTGGTGATGGACATTGAAATCCCTCATTCAGAATCCTTGCATCCTTGCCACTCTCTGTGCTTCCTCAGAGTGTTGCTCAAACTGGAAGAGCACGGAGTTGTTAGTTGAGGGAGGACAGTATATGGTAATTAACATCGACTGAACATCAGGAAGTCTCAAGGTTGAGGACCCCAGTGCAATGTTTCTCGACTGTAAACCAGCATGTCGTCACCTCTGCTAAGTCTGTCCTGGGACAGGACATATTCAGAGATGGTGACGGTGCTTCTTGGGCCATTGACTCTAAGGTATGATTCCATGAGTATGATTATGTCAGGTTGTTGCTCGACTGGTCTATGAGAAAGCTCTCCCAAACATGGGGAACTTACTAAAGTTAGAGGAGTTGAAACTCTGATTCACTGGACATGGAATCGTACAACAGGATGAGCTGGCTCAGCAAACAGGTGACACTGGGCCAGCTCATGCTCAAAATCTGCTAAAAGGACAGAGTTTTAAAGTTTAGGAAATCAACCTTCTGTACACCTGAATTCCTGAATATACAGTATTGGGTAACATGTCAGGGATCTTCTAAAACATGGCAGAATGAGGGAAGGAGTCCATAATCATCATGCAAAAAGATCTGGTGCATGGCATCGATCCCACACAATCAAGCAGGAAGAATACAGTCACATTAAAAGTTGCTGCAGACAGGGTTTCCCTGCAGGAGCCTGTAACATCCAGTATAACTTTTCTGTGTATTCAGGTATATCCTCGATTATGTTTAGGGAACTAATTGAAAAAGGTTTGGCAGTATCAAGAATATCATATAGCCTGCTCACTTGATAGAGTCTGACCACTGTATTTGTGTGGAGAGTCCAGTTGCATTTCTGTAAGTATTAATCATCATGATGTTGATAGTGGTAACACCACTGAATGCCACTTGGCATCACTCAATCAACATCTTGGGGGTTGCCATTGACCAGAAACTCAATTGGACTAGTAACATCAATACAGTGGCAAAAGGGCAGGCCAGAAGTTAGGAATGCTGCACTAACTAACTCGCTTCCTAACTTACCAAAGCCTGTCCATCATCTACAAGGCACAAGTCAGGAGTGTGACGGAATACTCCATATTTGCTTGGATGAGTGCAGATCTAACAATGTTGAGGATGCTTAACACCATCCAGGACAAAGCAGGCCACTTGTATGGTGCCATATCCATAAGCATCCAGTCCCTCCATTGTCGATGATCAGTAGAAGCAGTGTGTACTATCAACACGATGCACAGCAGAATTTCACTAAAGATCCTGAGACAACACCTTCCAAACCCATGACTAATTCCATCTAGAAGGACAAGGGCAGCAGACATCTGCAAGTTCCCCTCCAAGCTACTCAGATCCTGAGTTGGAAATGTATCATCGTTCCTTCACTGTTATTGTGCCAAATTACTGGAGATCCTTCCTTAATGACATTTAGGCTCCATGAACTGCAGCGGTTTAAGGAGGAAGCTCACTACCATCTGCTCAGGGTCATCTAGGGACAGGCAATCAATGCTGGCCCAGCCAACAAAGCCCACATCCCATGAGTGAAATAAAAAGGGTAAAAAAAATTGGTGCCAGAAATGCAAGGGAATGTATCATATCACCAATGACAATTGTCGACCATGTACCACCTCAATTTGTTTTGATCTAAGAACAGTGTTTACCAAAATAATCTTTTTCAAAATACTGAACTATTATGATACAAAAACACTCAGTTGAAATTAGGCACAAGAGAGTGTGTACTACTCACCAAACATAAAATGAAAAAATGTTACAAAATCTTATAAGAAAATGCATTCTTTTAAATTCAATTTTGTGAAGAAACACAAACAATCTGCCAAATCACACTCATTAAAAAGTGTTCCATAAAAATGAATAGAATATTTGTACCATTCAATCACAACTGAGCCTCCTTCTCCTGCAAAAACAATGTTGGAACCACCATTATTTACAAAGAAAATTGTCCCAGTCAGAATTAATTTATTCTCTCCATTAATTATATTCTTCCTTGCCACCTTGAATGCTCGTAACAAGCCGCATTCAAAGACTCACAAACCATTGCAATTAGAGAAACAACTGTTTCTCAGCATATCCCAAATGTTCTCACTCGGTGCTCAGGGAGCAGTGTCTTTAAAACCCACCAATAATCTACTGCACACCAGCACGCAAATATCACAAAGCTTAGATCTTTTGTGCAAGAGGAGAACAGTGAGAGTGAAGCTGCAGAATAAATTGCAGAAAAAAGGTGACTGAATCAGATAGCGAATATGGTTTCAACAGGCAACTTTGTGAATCGCTAAAGGGAAAATCCAGCTGAGCTGATGGTAGGAAAACGGACAAATGGAGTTTGGATTAACCGGGATGGGGAAGTGGTTTATTAAGCCAAATGGTCGTCTTCTAAAAGTGCTAATGCTCTTTCTTGTACATCAATCTGCTTAGTTTTATTATCTGTTTTGAACTGTTGACTCCCTGACTCAGGTATTGTGAACAGCCGTTAAAGGCAGCATTGAAAGATAAATGAGAAGCAGGAAGGAAGGGCAGGGAAAATGGAGAGGAGTAATGTAAATTTTAAGAGACAGATTATAAACTAGACATTTATTGTTGTTGTAATATCCTGCAAACTAAATTTATTGTATAGAAAATTGGCAAGTTTGCTTTAAATTGTTTGCACCCAGTGAGCAGAAATGGTCTTGTATTGTTCTGATAAAATGGTTTCAAAGCCTGTTCTTGTTTAAAAATGCCCTTAGCTGAAACAGACAGTGAAGGGCTGTTTTTTGCGATCACAGCAGGTAGTTTAAGTTGGCAAGTTTCCATAATTGACAAAACCACCTGTTTGAAAGGGGCTGTCACATGGTATTTCAAACTAGGGATACAAGGGACAGGAGATGCTGGAGATCAGAGTTGAAAATGTGTTGCTGGAAAAGCACAGCAGGTCAGGCAGCATCCAAGAAGCAGGAGAATCGCGTTTCGGGCATGAGCCTTTCTTCAGGAATGAGGCCTCATTCCTGAAGAAGGGCTCATGCCCAAAACGTTGATTCTCCTGCTCCTTGGATGCTGCCTGACCTGCTGCGCTTTTCCAGCAACACATTTTCAGCTCATACAAGGGACAGGGTCAAATCAGGTCTGTCAAACCAGACAGCAGATCCTAGGTGGCCAGGAACTGGTGAATGCCCAGTTAAGCTCAATTCTTTGGGAGCTTGTCTCTGTTATTTTAGATGTTGTTCGACTATCTAGTCCCCATCCCTCACACACATCCTCATCCCACATTCTCACCCACTCCTCAAGGCCTTCTTACCAGACCTGTGTCACCTCAATGTCCATATTGCATCTCAAACCTCCTCACATGCAACTTTCATGTCATCCACTTATTCCCATAGTCCTTGATACATCCATGCCCACCATTCACCCTCATCACAAATTCAAAACCAAAACGTGCCTTCACCTACCACATGATTCCTCATATCCCCTTGCCACCTCCATAGTCCCTCACCCAGTATTTATCTTAGGCAGAAGATAGGATACAAGCACTTCAAAAGTGTAAACTTCCAAATCAGATACTTCTCACATCATTGATCATGAAAACATCCCACTTAAGGGACCTATAAATCTTCCCAAGTGGTTAATCCCTTTGAAAAACAAGCTTCCATATATTGACCTTCCAAGCACAGCATCTTCAAACTGTCAATCAAACTATGAATTCAGAAGCCTGTGCTGAGAAAACCTTTGAAACTAATGACATTGTAGCATCTATTGGGGCAATGTCAACAAGTATCACTATTGAAACCACACCTTGTGCAGCAAATAGCCTGTGAATCAAAGCAATCCAGAGGAGATTCTTGATTTTAGCTCTCACTGACAGTTTAAAATTGTTTCTTCATACTGCAAGAGTGGGGATTTAACATATTTCAGATCTTCAGACTTAAACAAACCTTATCTGCCCTTCAAAAACATTTATGTCTAGTCAGTTTCAGACTCCCAAATTATAGGTTAAGGCCCTGGGAACAACCAAGATGGAGCAGACCTTCACACCATGTTTAAACAGCCTGCGGAGTTCAGGTTTCTATCTTCCATGAACCATATACTGTCCTTTTCCTCCTACTGGCAAAATTGGATTCGATCAGAAATAGGAATGGAGTTTCTGCATGTGGACCAAAGGATCTTTTCAACTATACAAAAATCCAATCTTAGGCTCAGGTTTCGGAGAGACATTTGTTAAGTGGCTTTCCTGACTTTAAGGAGAAAGTGAGGACTGCAGATGCTGGAGATCAGAGCTGAAAATGTGTTGTTGGAAAAGCGCAGCAGGTCAGGCAGCATCCAAGGAAGAGGAGAATCGACGTTTCGGGCCTAAGCCCAAAACGTCGATTCTCCTGTTCCTTGGATGCTGCCTGACCTGCTGCGCTTTTCCAGCAACACATTTTCAGCTTTCCTGACTTTAACCAACTTTTGAGAAAAGAAAATGAAACCATCAGTGGGATGCAAGGGGAATGGAAGGTAAGTCAAAGACCAGCCTTCAGCTTGTAGTCAGCACAGTCAGAGGGGATCTTGAAAGATGTGCATGTAAGCCACCTGAAAATGCAGAAACCTCAAAGACTATCTGTCCAGCCCAATCCTGTTGAGGAGCTGAGTATTCATTTACCAGAGCCAACCATTTTGTGTCCTTGAGTATAATTGACTTGTAACTCTGGGAAAGCCATGGTATCGAGACTATCATGTACCAAGTGGAAGAGGTTCTTCAGATATACACCATGTTGTTGATAATCATAGCTGTGGAACTTGGATAGAGTAAAGCTGATGAGCAAGTGGTTTCCAACAAAATGTCATGAGTGATAAAGAGAGTGTGAACTCTACCAGAGAAAGACAGAATGATGAAACACTATGTGGCGACATACGTGCTGAGAGCACTTCCTGAGAAATCAGAAATTTTTCTTTATTGTATCAACTACTTAAACTTTATTTTTACTTTCTATTGAATACAATGTGCCTGCCAATTTATATTCATTTTGGTTTCGTTGTTACAGTAAAGTGAACTCATTCGCTTGGGATCATTTGCAAATTCAATTCTTTCAAATTGTGATCTCCACAGGGAATCATAACATTATTCCAAATCTCAAAAGGAATTATATGGAACTGTTCAATGTATTTCCACAGTAAAGATGTCAGCACAGAAACCATTTATCTCATGATACAGCACAAAGCCTTTATCGAGTTATAGTCATACAGCACATAAAAAGGCCCTACAGCCCACTGGGTCTATGTCAACCAACAAACATCAAACTACACTAATTCCTTTTACCTCTACTTGGTCCACAGCCTACTATGGCCCCAGCATTTTAAATAGTCATCCAGGCGCTTCTTAAAAGTTGCAAGACTACCTGCTTCAATCACCCTTTCAGTCAACACGTTCCATTTTTTGTACCACCCTCTGGATGAAAAGAAGTTTTCTTCTCAGATCTCCTCCTAACTACGCACTGCTCACTTTAAACTTGTTTCTAAGCCTAGAAGACATATCTGTCATGAGGAAGAGATTTTCACGATCTATTCGGTCTATGCCTCACAAAATTTTCTGTACTTCAATCAGGTTTCCTTCCAGCGTCCTCTGCTCCACAGAAAACAAACCCAGCCTATCCAATCTCAGGGTTCAGAGAAGATTTACCAGAATGCTGCCAGGAATGGAGGGTTGGAGATATAAAAGTAGGCTGGGATTTTTTTTCAAACTGGAATGTAGGCTGTTGAGGGGTGATCTTATAAAATTTTATAAGATCATGAGGGGCATAGATAAAGATGGAAAGCAAGGGTTTTTGCTCTAGGTTGGGTGAGCTCAAAACTAGGGGAGCACATTTTTGAGGTGAGAGGAGAAAGGACATGAGGTGCAACTTTTGTTTTTTTACACAGAGGAGTTCATGTGTGGAATGAACTACCATAGCAAGTGGTGGATTCAGGTAGAGTTATAATATTTACAAGACACTTGGGTAAGTACATGAATAGGAAAAGTTTGAAGGAATATGGGCCAAAAGCAGGCAAATGGGACTAGTTTAATTTCAGAACATGGGTGGTGTGGATGAGTTGGACCAGAGAGTATGTTTTCACATTGTATCATCTAAGAGGCTTGTCAACCTGGGCAACATCCAGGTGAATTGCCTCTCCGCCATTTCCAGTGAAATCGGATCCTTCAGTGAGTGTGGCAATCAGAACTGCACACAGTATTCCATCTGTGGCCGAACCAATGTTTTCTAAAGTTGTCACAAGACTTCCCTGCTCCTATATTCTATGACCTGGTTAACGAAAGCAAACATCCCATCACCTTCTTCACCACTCTATTTACCTGTGCTGACACATTCAGGGATCTATAGACTTAGACACCAAGGTTTCTCTGTTCTTCAATGGTCTCCAGGGAACTAACATTCATTGCGTACATCCTTCCCTGATTACAGCTTTCAAAATGCATCAATTTGCAATTATCAGAATTAAATTCTATCTGCCATTGTTCTCCCCAATTTAGCAGCTGTTCAACATCATCCTGCCCACTATCAATACCACCAATTTTTGTGTCAACTGCAAACTTACCAATTATACCGACTACATTCACATCTACGTCATAAATGTTTATAAAGGAAAAATCCCATCACCAATTCTTGTGGTTCACTACTGGTCACAGGTTCCTAATTACAAAACAAACCTCCTTCATCACCCTTGGCTCTTATTTGTAAAGCAATTTTAGATCCAGTTTTCCAATCTGCTTGTATCCCTTGGGCTATTGTCTTTTGGTCCAGCCTACCATGTGGGACCTTGTCAAAGGTCTTACTGAAGTCTATGTAAATCATAACAATTGCACAACGCTCAATGTATTTTGGCACATTTTCAAAATATAAATTAATCAAACAGGATCTCCTTCCAAAAAGTCTGTGAGACTATCCCAGAGTTGTGAAGCAGTTAATGACCTGGAGGGGAGCAGAATGGCCAAAGACTGACGGACTAGTGCAGAGCGAGGCAGCCAGTGGGCTGGGGGCTGGGGGCCGCGAGTGGTGCAGCCAGCGGGCTGGGGGTGGGGCAGGGCACCAGCTGGGGGCTGGGATCTGGGAGTGGGGCGGCCAGTGGGCTGGGGGTCGGGGCAGGACAGCCGGCTGGGGGCTGGGAGTGGGACGGCTGGCAGGCTGGAGGCTGGGAGTGGCGCCCCTGGCGCACTGGGGCTGGGAGCTGGGAGTGGAGCCCCTGGCACGCTGGGGGCTGGGGGATGGGGTGGTTTGAGGGGAGTCTGGTGGCCAGGAGCAGCCCGTTACAGATAGTGGTCAGCAGCTTGCCAGCCCAGTGGCAGTAGGCCCAGGTGAGGAGAAAAGCCCCCAGCGTGGAGCGACTGCAAGCTATAGAAGAACTGCAATGTTTATTTTTAAATTGTTTACTTTCCTAATTTATACAATGAAGAACTGTAATGTAGAACTTTTAACTTTTATTTGTGTATCTCATCTATTTTAGTACCGAAGACTTGTAATTAGGTATTTTGTACCTAAGGTTGCACCGTATGTGGAAGTACTGTACATTTTTCACTATAATCCTGTACTTTTGTACTAATTAAAGAACTTTGTCAGCAACATCTCAGTTCTTATTCAGCATGAACCCTCAGCCCTGAAATGTTGCTCTTTCAGAGAGAGCTTATAGAAAGGTTGATATGGCATTGGAGAAATACCTTATTGGTGTATTAAAGGAGTCTCCTCAGATTGGGGCTGAAGGAGATTGTAAGCAGGGAGAATGAGCTATGTTATAACTGACCTGGCACTGCCTGATACCAATACTGTAATGGAAAGTGATCTATTCTTCAGCAATCACAAAAACAAGCAATAAGAAAACGTAAAATCAGAAAGGAAAATCAGAACAGAAACACTGACTCAGCTTTAATAGGGTTCATGCCCAGCATCTAATGCACTCATTGGTCAGTTAGAATGAGTTAACTACCCAGAATATTATAACGTTACTCTTCAGATTTTGCCAATAATGCAATCTGATCATAGAGATATGAACAATGTGCTAGGTATATTGTATAGTGTCAAATAGCCAGCTCTCATACAAGGTCCCTTGTCTCATCAAAAAACATCAAAAGTCCTGCAACAGAATCCCAGGCCTGAAATGATCCTCACTCCGCAATGCCTGTTACTCAAACTATTGTTAATTCTGCCAACATTATCAAATGGCATTATTCTGCACAAAAAAAAAGACAGGGAAACTAATGATGAAACCAAATCCTGCTGTAACTTCAATCTGCTACAATTGAAGCAGTTGAAACAGGAAAGGATTTGCTTTTTTTGGCTCATTCACTGACCACTTTATACATGTTGAGACATTTATTGGTAAACTGGGAATCTACATAGAAACAAACCAGATACTTGTGGAGAAGTGGTGTATCATTGTGAAGAAAATAGTGTGGCTGTTTGACAGTATAGACTGCCTTATAAGTAGCTAAGTCACACTAACCTGGCTGGACAGGGATCCATGCTGCACTCTTGCAGTTTTGGTTTGGGCTTTATGTTTTCAGGATAATAATGACAGTACTGATCCGACACCACACGACCACTCCGCAGATCATAGCATTCAGCAGATGTCAGCTGGTACCCTGGCAACAGACAGACAGTAAGAGAAAACAAGCTACCATAAAAGATTTCAAAAAATTAACGTGTCCTCTTCAATTAAATCCATCTCTTTTGAAAAGATGTTCCACTACTCAGTGTGAATATGCAGGCACTTTAACATACATAAATATATGCAAAGAGAGTCCTCTACAATATGTTCACTCATTCCTTTGAGTTCTGCATTTTATTCAATTAAAAATTAGCTACCTAGCTCTGGAAAGCTCTGTAATCCCATAACTAACCTCTCCACTGCTCTCAAGCTTTTACTTATCCATTGTCCCCTGCTTTGGCTCACTGTCATATTTTGCTCATGGGCTGAGGTTCCTATGAAGCATGTTGGAACATTTTCATATGCTAATTGTGCAATACAAATACAAATTGTTTTTGAAACGAGCCAAATTGCAGCTAGGACAACAAACAAGACAGGAACCTGATCATCTTACTCTTTTTTAATTTTCTGAACATTAGGGTCAAATGATGTGTGATTTTGTGGATCTCACTTTGCATTATCTTATTTCTATTTTACCAAAAAAAAAGCAAATTACATTACATTTGAAAATGTAATGTCAAAGGCAATCTTCACTGTTCACTGGAAAGTGACAATTGTGCTCAATCAAAAAATGATTATTTGCTTGAATCCAGACAGTATGTAAATATTGTCCACTGAAGTTCCAAGACCAGGCACATTTATCAGGCCTCCTCTATATTGGGGAGACAGGCCGGCTACTTGCGGAACGTTTCAGAGAACACCTCTGGGACACCCGGACCAACCAACCCAACCACCCTGTAGCTCAACATTTCAATTCCCCCTCCCACTCCACCAAGGATATGCAGGTCTTTGGACTCCTCCATCGTCAGACCACAACAAAACGACGGTTGGAGGAAGAACGCCTCATCTTCCGGCTAGGAACCCTCCAACCACAAGGGATGAACTCGGATTTCTCCAGTTTCCTCATTTCCACTCCCCCCACCCTGTCTCAGTCAAATCCATCAAATTCAGCACCGCCTTCCTAACCTGCAATCTTCTTCCCGACCTCTCCGCCCCCACCCCAGTCTGACCTATCACCCTCACCTTGACCTCTTTCCACCTACCACATTTCCGACGCCCCTCCCCCAAGTCCCTCCTCCCTACCTTTTATCTTAGCCTGCTGGACAAACTTTCCTCATTCCTGAAGGGCTTATGCCTGAAACGTCGATTCTCCTGTTCCCTGGATGCTGCCTGACCTGCTGCGCTTTTCCAGCAACACATTTCCAGCTCTGATCTCCAGCATCTGCAGACCTCACCTTCTCCACATTTATCATGCTTCACAAGTAGATGCATTGTGAAGTGTGTTTAATACCAGTTGGAACTTGTAATGTTGTATTTATATCTTACAACAAATTATATGTCCTCCTTCTTCTTAGGTAGTTCCCTGGAATGGAGGTTGACTTATTTCCACTCTAGTTTGATGGGTTCCAAAGTGACTGATGAGTACAATACATTGTCTGAGGCATTGGTCACGTGAAGTGGATGCTACTCCAATGATTGGACAAATAGGTTAGTCGGAGATTTGAGAGATTTCTCTAATTCCTCAACCTGAACCTTGTGTGCAACTGATGAAGTCTCTCTATGCCTTTCCAAATAAGCCACAGACAAGCTTGGGACTCTCGTGAGCTGGCAGGGACACTTGACCTCTTCAGGGACGCAATGATGATATCCCAAAAGATTTTATGCTATCCTCTGAGGAGTTTCTTCCCACAACCTAGTCACTGACATTTTAATTCTTTACAGTAGGTCCCAGCATTGGTCAAAGACCTCTAGTTTTAATAATACCCCTCCATACTATGCTCTATCCTCTACAACCAAGCCAATTTTGTATCCAACTTGCCAACTCAGCCTGGATCCCATATGTTTTAACCTTCTGGACCAGCCTGGCATGAGGAACCTTATCAAATCCTTCAGTAACGTCCATTTTAGACAGCACCCACTGTGCTATCGTCTTTCTTATTTCCTCAAAAGACTCAATCAAGTTTGTAAGACTAGGCAGCACCCACAAAGTTATGCTGATGACCTGTAGCAAGTCCATTCTTGTCCAAATCTGATAAATCCTGTCTCTAAGAAACTTAAGCAATGATTTCTCCACAACTGGTTGCAAGGCTTACCAGCCTATAATTTCCTGGATTATTTAACCCCACCCCTCACTCCACCTACCCTCCAAACCTACTGGTTTTCTTAGACAAGGAGCAACATTGCCTAGTCATTGGAAAGAGGGGTTGTATAACGTAAGCTAAATGAAGGAAGACTTTGGTTTTTTGCATATTTCATGAAAGGTCCATTTCTAAAATGCCTCAGAGAGGGAATTGACAATGATCTGCAACTCACACAATCCAATATATTGAAGCTCATTTCGTGAATGTGGATTCAATGGAACTCTGTTTATAAAGAAATATGCAAGTTTTTTTTAAACTTTAGTTTTTTTCTGATTCTGAACATGATAAATATTGCTGTATGAATGTCATCATGTTGCTGCATTGTCATGTTTAGATTCTGAATAAAACACAATTTTCGTCTGAATGCAGTTACTGTTTTTGTTAATCAATAGCAATTGGGCAACAGCTTAAAGTGAGACCAGGTGTGATTCTTTATTTTCTGTTCATTTTTAGCTCATAAGTATCCTGGTATTACCACAATTTTATTTTGCTCAAAAACTGCATGAATCCATGTAAAAATCTGTAAATCTGTTTCTTAGATTAGAATCAGTCTGAACGTTGTGGCACAGACAGCCTCACAAGGGCACCTCACATTTTCAATGCATTATCTGGGTTGACATGACACTAATTGTTAAAGTTCACTTGAGAATGTAACTTTTAAAAAGTTCTGCAAGTTACATATGAAAGAACTGAAACCAACATGGTCATTCCAAACGATGAGAGACTTAACAAACAATCTAGGTATTTTTCAATATATAATTTCAGTTATATCACCTGTAAACTTTTGCTATAAATTCTGTGTCTTATGATCTTATACTCCACAACTACTTGATGAAGGAGCAGCGCTCCAAAAGCTACTGCTTGCAAATAAACCATTTGGACTATAACCTAGTGTTGTGTGATTTTTAACTTTAAACACTCCAGTCCAACACTGGCATCTCCAATTCATTCCTCTAAGACTCTTTAATATTTCATTTGGTCAAATGCTGTCTTAATGTCAACATCACTGAAATTCACCTCTTCTGCCTACAAGAGGTCAGAGCTGTAATGAGCTCTTGAGTTGCATGTCCTTGGCAGACAATAAACTGAGCATCAATGAGCAAATTATGACTGAGCAAGAGCCCTTGATAGCACTGTTGGCCACATGATCCAAGTAGAAAGTGCATTGATGGGCTGGTAACTGTCCTTTTTTAATTTATCTGGTGCTAGAGTTGTTGTGTAGTGCAATAAACTGACTATTAGCTCACAGCTGGTTCTGGAGAAAAAAATCTTTAGTACAACCACTATGACATTGTCAGGGCCCATAAATACTTATGCCTTTGGTGACTTCTTGATATCAGCGAGAGTGAATCACGTTCACTGAAGATGACAAACATGTGATTTATGAACAGAAATAAGCCGTTCACCATTTCAAGTCTGCATTTATTCAATAAGGTCATGGTTGACCTGATTGTAATGTAAAATGTGGATTCCCACCTACCCCTGATAGATCATCATTAAGCAAGGGGGTGAAAAGTTATCTACCTCTGCCTTACAAATACTAAAGGCCTCTGCTTCCACTACCATTTCAGGATGATAGTTTAAAAGATTAATGACGTCAAACTTCTACCTAATCTCTTGTTCATGTTTGACCTCATGGTATGAGACTGGAAGAGTTTGCCATGTATGTTGAGACCATGGAAGACTTGTTCCTTTCAACTGTTTACCATTTCCTTTCACTTCTGTGGACCTTTCCTACCAATGGGATAGAATACACCCTGGGATGGTACTGATAGTCTCTGGGAAATTTCCTGAAAGATAAGATTGTGAAAGTATGACTATGACAAGTTCTGGCTCAGTTAGATTGTGGCAAATTTGGACTTAATCCATATCGGTTAACGAGAAGCATTTTGCAGGGTCACCCGAAGTGGGCATGCCGTTTTTTGTATTTGAATCTAGTGTCTCCATTAATGTGGGTGGTTTACATAATAATATGCTGCTTTCCTAATTTAATCCAACTGTTAGTTAATACTGTCAGCTGAAAGGATGCCAATATTTCTCCTCCCAAAGCTGATCATATGAAAACTGAGAATTCGTCACTTGGGAGACTGTCAGTGTAGCAATGGGTGGCCTTTTGGCACTGAGGCAGTTATGAAATAATATTTCTGTTATTAATAAAACATTCACAAATTTGGTATCTTAAACATTCAGGCAAATTGTTTGCACTCAATATATCTCACCTCGTGCCTCAGCTAAAGTACAGAACTGTAAAATTGGTTCCAACATGTTGTATAAATATTAAATATGTTCTACAGCAACCTCTTCTCTATATTGAGTACTTATATTAATTGAGGCAGAGTTGTTGTAGTAAATGAATATAACAGAAATGAAAATTACCTCCACCACAAGTGACGGAACAAGGAAAGAAATCAGTTTCTCGCCATTGATGTATGATAGGCTGGTAAAAGAAAAACTGGACTATACTGTCTGCTTTTCCCACATATTGTATCTGAAAGAGACAAAAACACAGTTACTCTCCTTACATCTTAGGAAAACGATTCATGTCATCTCCTCAGTTACCAGGTATAACTTTAATACTGCAGTACAAAGACTGAAAGACCGAGATAACCCTTAACAAGGGTAACTCCCGAGTGCACTACATGTTGTATGCTCACACATGTGATGATACTGTAGAGCATGAGGAAACAATATATCTGAATAGTGGAAGTAGAAGCAGAGCATTTCAGGCATGGAAAAGCATGGTTTCATGTTCTATTGTGTACAAAACCTGGTTCGAATAGCAGGTTGTAACACAACTTGTGGCTCAAACAGCTTTCTATCAAGATGCTATCTGGACAATTGTGCTCCAATTATTATTCTATGAGCTTCTGAATGCTGAGCTGCATCAGAATATCTCAGAGATTTATGGAAATTTGATCATTCATTCACCTTCCTCAGAGAACAACAGAAACCTGTTCCCTTTCTGAATGTTTTGAAATAATATCATCATGAGAGGCACATTTTAAAATGTCTCTCAGGAATGCTTCTTAAAATTCTGAAATACAGTGGAGGCCCACCATTCCCCAAGTAAACAATTCCTTTAAATAAGTACATCAGATATTTTGGCAAGCCTGCTGTTAATATTGGCATTTCATTGTTCTGTTTGTGTGTCAACGCTGCTCACTCTATCATTGCTTGGATCCAATGTCAGTTACTCAAATCTCTTAAATGCTTTCTCTCATTTCTTTTTTGCATACACTTTTAATGGAAATAAGATGGCAAGAAGCAAGAAAAACAGAAGAAAGTAAGGTGCTACAGGATAATTTTTATCTGACTATCCTGCAACTGTTACTTTATCAAGTAATTAATGGTGAAGCAGTTTGGCCTGGGGTGGGTAAAGTATCTTCCCAACCCAATTTGTTTTAATAACTTTAACCACAGGAACAGGAAATATTGAAGAGTGTTAACCAAATTAAAATGCTCAACGGTATGCAGCCGCTCCATTTTGATAGCTGCATATTTCTGAAATTGATTTGACGTCCCATGTCAATATAAAACATTATTCCTGGTTCGGATAAGTGAGCGTGTCCTGGTTCAATGAAGCTTTCTACATTCTGGGTTGGGCTTGTACAATAAGAAATTAGAAAAATGAGTGGTGACCTTACTATGACACCCAGGTTTCTTAGGAGATTTGACACAGTCAAAGCAGAGAGGTTGTTTGCCCTTGTGGGAAAGTCCAGGACCAGATGGTAGAATCGCAGAACAAATTACATCACACACTTATGACAGAGCCGTTTCTTCTCTCAATGTAATAAATCTGTGGTGATCTTTTCTACATGGAGCTGTTGAGGGTGGGTCATTAAGTGTATGCAAAGCTAAAATAACACGGCACGGTGGCACAGTGGTTAGCACTGCTGCCTCACAGCGCCAGAGACCCGGGTTCAATTCCCACCTCAGGCGACTCTCTGTGTGGAGTTTGCACGTTCTCCCCGTGTCTGCGTGGGTTTCCTCCGGGTGCTCCGGTTTCCTCCCACAGTCACAAAGATGTGCAGGTTAGGTGAATTGACCATGCTAAATTGCCCGTAGTGTTAGTTTAGGGGTAAATGTCGGGGTATGGGTATGGGTGGGTTGCGCTTCGGCGGGTCGGTGTGGACTTGTTGGGCCGAAGGGCCTGTTTCCACACTGTAATGTAATCTAATCTAAGCTAAGCTAAACGTTTTAATCAGTAACTGAGTAAAAGGTTATAGGGAAAAGACACGGCAAAAGTGAGTACTGCAGATGCTGGAGATTAGAGTCAAGAGTATGTTGCTGGAAAAGCACAGCAGGTCAGGCAGCATCCGAGGAGCAGGAAAATCAACGTTTCGGGCAAAAACTCTTCATCATGATGGAAGCTGGGAGCCACACCCTAACCACACGACGCCTGGAGGAAGAATACCTCATCTTCCGTCTCAGGACCCTTCAACCCCATGGCATCAATGTGGATTTTACCGGTTTCCTCATTGCCCCTCCCCCCGATCTTATCCCAGTTCCAACCTTCCAGCTCAGCACTGTCCTCAGGACCCATTCCATCTGTCCATCTTCCTTCCCACCTATCTGCTCCACCCTCCCCTCTGATCTATTACCATTACCCCCACCTCCATCCACCTACTGCATTCTCAGCTACCTTCCCCCAAGCCCCACCGCCCTCCCATTTATCTGTCCACCCCTGGGGCTCTCAGCCTCATTCCTGATAAGGAGCTTTTACCCGAAACATCAATTTTTCTGCTCCTCGGATGCTGCCTGACCTGCTGTGGTTTTCCAGCAACACACTCTTGACTATAGAGAAAATACAGTCAAGTTGAGCTGAGGATTATCAAATCATCCATGATCTCAATGAATGGTGAAGCAGACTGAGAGGGCTAAATGGACTACATCTGTTTCTACACCTAATAGTCTTATTAACATGATACAATCTGTGTGAGAGTAGTAGAAAGTCAAAGATTATCTTGCAATAAAATGCTGACACACAATTTGCTGAATCTTCATTATTGGCAAAGATTGAAAAAGGAAATTCTGGTCATTTCAGCCAAAGTTGATAAATTCAGACAATATCTATGAATTCAGGGGCTTTTCAATCACTTCTGACTTCGGGAAGTCATCTAAGTAATCTACCTCTTTGTATACTTAACTTCACCAGGTATATTCTGACTCAAAAATTGGATTTTCTGAAGGATAAAATGGGATCAGCATGATCCCGTCACTTGTCCGCCCTCATCTCCCACAGGAATCTCGTGTAGATTTTAAGAGTGCAAGTCTAGTGCATCTAATATATCTGCAAACTGTGTTTACCATCACCCCCCCACCGAACCTGACCCAAGAAGTAGCCCAGCTATGTTCAAAAAAGAAGGCAGAACTTATAGCTTCTTGTTTTTGACAAAAAAAATTACCCTGCTGAACGTAAAGGGAGATGTTTAATGGATTCATATTTAATGACAACCTCTGTGGGCAAAATTGCAAAACTGAATTGGCACATATAAGAAATGAAAGCTTGGATGAATTTTCATGCTGAATGCTTAAAATTAAAGCATAGACTTTTTAAAAAATGTTTAAAATTAAAGTACAGAAAACTGGAAGATAGTTAGATCATATTCAACTTGTAAGAATAAAATCAGTTCAATTAATAATTAGTGTTACTATTAATAGAGCTAACCATAAAAAAACAATGATTCACCTTTACAGTGAAATCTGCTCCAAGAGGGCCATTTGCTCTCAATATCTCCTTCTCTGAAAATTTCTGGAACTCGATGCTGGTATTTTCAATGGTAAAGGTTCCAGAAGAGCTCAGGCTGTTTTCTCCTCTTTGGCCCAACAAAGTCTTTGTTTCCAAATCTTGATGACATAATTGAAATAATTTAGGAGAAAGTTTAGCTCCAAATTGTGTTCCAAAACCTAAAATACATCACATCTGTCCCCCAGTTACAAGATAATTATATCATTACTATGGAGACATGAGAAAAGAACAAACATTGAAACCTTCCCTTACTACAACTTTGTCTTTGGTTTCCTGCCACCTTTGTTACTAAATTTTTCCCACCCTCTACACTCACCCAGATCTTCTAGTTTGTTTTCCTTCTCCTCACCATTTTCGACAGTATAAAATCCAACACATTTCCACTTCCTTTCAGTTCTGTAGAAAAATCATACTGACTGGAAAAAGACTTCTTATTGTTTTATTCCTAATTAACTATAATAACTACTACAGTCACAAAATGGCTTCTATCACTGGTACTGAGCGTGTCCAGCTTTTATGAGATGGGCTGAAGATGATCCAATGGCTTCTTTTTTTAATCCTCAAGCTACAGTTCCTAAATGTTAGAGGGATAAAATCTGTTGTCCTTCACATAGCAGGGTATGTTCCTTTTTGTTTAAAATGGGACTGGATCTTGCCATAGTTTTGGAAGTGGTGAACTGCAGGCCAAAACAGCCCTGTTAAGTTTATAATTAATTAGGTTGCATATTTCTGCCTCAGTTTTACAATCTCACTCCTTATTACACTGTGCTAATAAATTCAAGATCACAGTTTCTTTTGTCTCTCATTGGAGATTAAAAAAGCCCAAAAAATGATGTGGAGTCAAGGCTACCTCATCATTCATTGAATTAGTGAAAGAGCTCTTTCAAAACGATAGCTAACTTTCTTTCCATATTTTTCTAGTGCCTCAGCATTGGTGTGACTGGTAGCACTGTTGCCTCATTCAGAAGTTTACGGGTTTAAAACGGCTTTACGCTCCAAGATTCGAGCACAAAATCGGGCTGATACTATTGTGCGGTACTGAAGGAGCATTGCACTTTTCAAGGAGTTGGCTTTTAGATGAGATGCTAAACTGAAGCTCCATCTGGATTTTCAAGTGAATGTAAATGTCCCATTGCACTGTGCTAAAGAACAGCAGGGTGATTATCACCAGCTTCATTAGCAGCATCAGTCAACAACTCAAAAGCACAATATCTGAGCATTTTCACTTTGCTAATTTTGGAAACTTGCTGTGCACATGTTGGCTGCAGGAGCCCCTAGTTTACAGCAGTGACTACATTTCATTGTCTGTAAAGTGCTTTGGGATGTCCAACTGTTGGTGAAGGAAGAGGGAATCTATCGAAATGCAAGTTCTTGTTTTCTTAAATGGAGTAAATTATGGAACGTACAAGATGAATAAATTGGAGAGGCTCTGCTCATTTGACAATTCCTCAAAGTTGGAAATTTTCAATTACCTTGTAGCTTTAAACTCACTGGCTCACTTTAAATGGAACCCACAATGACAAAACTATATTTTTTCAATGTTTTCAGAAACTTATTACGAAACTTCCAAACAATGTTTAATACATTTCCCATAGTTTTTATTAACCTTCTCCACTAAACGTTTCAACAGGCTGAGCTGCTGCTGATTGACCCAGAGAAGTTCAGTCGGAGCAAAGTATTCCCAAACCTACTCGTAAAAAAAAGATGAAACAAACTTCAGGTGCTTCCTCTGAATACATGAAGATGATGTGAGGAAAATCCATTTGTTTGTGCTATTTGCAGCATTGGAGAGGAGGGCAGATGTGTGAGTTTATGTAACTTTGACATGCAAGTTTCTGTGGACAGACTCATAATTGCTTTTAAAGAGATTGTCATTAGTTTATGACTATCTGGGTATTTGGATGCCTTTGATCAAATATGTGCATAATGCTGTATACAAGGCAATCTCAAAACTACAATTAGATTTTAAAATAAAGCTATGAGGAAGAAAATATATTCCAATGATACACCATGGTTGAAAAAAAAAGCTAGCACAAATACAAATAGAATCATAGAATCCCTATAGTGTAGAAGCAGACCTTTCGGCCCATTGAGTCCACACTGATCCTCTATAGACCATCTCACCCAGATCCACATGCCCACCCCATCTCTGTAAGCCTGCACTTCCCATTGCTAATCTACCTAGCCTGCACATCTCCAGACACTATGGGCAATTTAGCATGACCAATCCACTTAACTTAAACTCTTTGGACTGTAGGAAGAAATCCACACACACCCAGGGGGAATACCTGTGTGGAATTTGTTCAGTCACCCAAGACTGGAATCAAACCCGGTCCTTGGTGCTGTGAGGCAGCAGTGCCAACCACTGAGCCACCATTCCACCCCTCATAATTACATTGATTTGATTATTCAATCTCCTGTGACTGACACACATTTACAACATGAGTCAACCCAAGTCTATTATTATCACAATCACACCCACAAACAATTCTGACCATAAAAAGATAGCTAAGATGTACATTTCAACAGATGTTATCGGATTACTGCAGGTGAAAGATTATTTCTAACTACTGTTAAATATTTCCATAATATCTTTAAGGAGGTTCAAACAAAAACACAGCAGCAAACAGCAGATGTAAAGGAGTTCAGTCATAAAATTGGTGTCTACTTACACAGATGGTCTGGGCCTTTGAGTACTATTCGGACATGTCGACTTCCATATGGAATGGCAATGACCATGTCGTCCACTGGGAAAAGAAATTTGAAGAATGAGACATTTAAATGAAAAACATATCTGGGAGAATTCTCCATGGCATGTATTGTATTGATGGAATCCATTTAAAAAGTATTTTTTCTACTTTCCAAAGGCTGCATTGAAACATAGAAACTGCTCAATGCTATTGTCCACCTCACCAGAGTGAGTTGTGTTTATTTATTTCTCCTTTATTAAGACACTGCCAAATATGGTTAATCTTTATTTTTCAGAACAAAGGTGTTATGGAAATTCTAATTCAAATAGATTAAACACATGGCACCTGTTTTAGTAAGCATGTCTGGTCTTCTTGCAAATTTAAAATCAATAACGCTCATCAAATTTAATAAGATAATCTTCAAAATAACAATTGCAGAGTTGTAGAATTTTTGTCCCTGAGTCAGAGGGCACACAGTTAGAACAACTCCCAGTTTTGCAAACCTGTCCTGGAATGAAAAATGCAACTGGGGGCAGGTGGGGGGTGGCCGGGTGGAGAGATGTGGTCACGCTTTATGGGAGTCATGGTTACTGACCCTGAAAATGCGTGTGTAGGCTTGCAAGCTGCACAAAGACCAGCCTCAGTGCATTGGTGTTTTGCTGAATTTATGGAAAAGAACAACAACAAAAAATACACTCCAGCCCCACACAATACCCAAGTCCCATTCATATTAACCAATGTTACATCATGCCACCCATTAGCCCTCAAACCATCCAAAACCAACATATGGCCCTCTAGATACCCTTCATCCCTCATATTCCCATGCCAACCTATTCCCTTTCACACATTCTAATGGTCCAATTATATCTTTCATGCCAACCTGAGTCAATTCACCAATCGCATATTGACATTCATACACTTGCTAGCCGTTAGGCCTCTACGTACATCTCCTGACCTTTATAAGCAACCTCTTCACCTACGTAGCATTAACTTAGATCAACCAATCCTCCCACCCATACCCTTTCCCCTTACATGGACCATACCTACTCAGTCAGTATGCATCATTGGGTGACCTCAGGCAGAGATTAAATAAAATGCTTAAAATGTCTATTGATTAATTGACTTTTTTATTAAAAAGCAACTCCTTGATTAAAATCCATTCACTACAATTAACTTCCTTTATTTCTAATTGAATATCAAACATTGGAATTCATCGTCCCACCTCAAAGAGTTCGCCAAAACTCGGAACCATCAATCAAACTATTCATCCTACTCTGATAACCAAACGTTATACAGTTGTATAGAACTAGCCCTGCATTTGGAGCCTTTTGCCTTATTTCAACAGTCAACAAAATAGCAAGCACTATCTTTTTAATAATGAAAGCAGATTTCTTTTCAAAGAAATGACAGTTTTAAAATGTCTTAACATCCTGGCAGTACCTTGATAGTTTCAATGCCCAAAGTCATTCTCCCAAAGTGCATTTTACTCCCGCAAAGGTTTCCTAGGGTCAGAGTTTCCAAAAAAAAGCCTTTAATTCTCCTAAAAGTATGCTAACACTTCAACAAATTCCAGATGCTTTGGACCTTTTCCTCACCAGGTCCAAAGCGCATAGATCATAATTTGGTCATTTCATTAATAAAAGTTACATCAGTCCAAGACAGCTGCACTTTTAAGTTGTGCAGTTGCCTCTGTGAACCAAGCCCCATTCCCATCCACTCTCCTTTCCCACACATGGAAGGCTCTGCATTCACGGTCAGAATTTCCGTGCTTGGGCCTCTGCCATCACTTTTATAATGATGAAGAAGCCACCTGCACGAAAATTCAGACCAAAATTTTTGACAACCCATAAACAAATGCTCATGAAACATAAACAGAAATGGCTGGAGAAACTCAGCAGGTCTGACAGCATTTGTGGGCAGAAAGCAGAATTAACATTTCAATTCCCCAGTGACCTTTCTTCAGAACTTCTATTTCTCAGTTGAATTTTGCTGCCGAGTCCCATTGTTTAGTTTAAAGTTCATTAGGATTTATAGCTTCAAATTTTCACATTTTATGGTCCTCCTGCTACAGAATCTGATGCAACTAAAATGTTCTGTGGATGTTTTAAGATTCCTTTTTATTTTGTGTAAGTAACATGGCAGAAGACATTTTGTTTCATGTTTAATTTACTTAAGAAATAAAGGTATATCTATAAAACACTTCAACATTAATTGACTGTGAAGCATTGCAATCTATGTCATGAGGTAAATGACAAGTTAATCTAACTTTGAGGAAAAAGTGAGGTCTGCAGATGCTGGAGATCAGAGATGGAAATGTGTTGCTGGAAAAGCGCAGCAGGTCAGGCAGCATCTAGGGAACAGGAGAATCGACGTTTCGGGCATTAGCCCTTCTTCAGGAAACTGAAGAAGGGCTAATGCCCGAAACGTCGATTCTCCTGTTCCCTAGATGCTGCCTGACCTGCTGCGTTAATCTAACTTTGGTCATATTGTTTAACAGAGGCATCTTGTCCAATGCACTAAGTACGTACTGACTTTTCTAAAATTAAAACCTTCTTTTACTGGAACAGACAAACAGGAACTTAATACATCCTTTTATGTAAAGGGCTGTAGCTCCAACAATGCAGCACTACCTTAGCAGTATGTTAAAGCACAGGACTACATCATATGTGAAAGGAATGGAATAGGATTTGAACACACAATCTTCTGATGCAAATGCATGATTTCTCCCAAGTGGAGTAAGCTGATATTGTGCAGGAAAATAACGGAAATATTTGTGGTCGATTACGAAGAAAATCTAATTCTGTTCATTTTTTAAAAAGTCAGTAGCAATTTCAGTATTGTAGCACCTGATATCTATAGCTGTCAGACCTCTACTCTTATTGCTAGCTATTATCCTGAAGAAATTGTTCACAATCATGATGGTTGGACAAGAATAAATTTGAACATAAGTGTGACACTCTCTATGTTTAACTAGCCACAATCACTGGACAAACACAAAGAATACATGGTGAGAAATTAAAGGATCACCAATTACAAGAACGTAAATACTAGCATTTTCAATAACATTATATGAACTGTTGTTCAAATATATTTGAGTCATGAAGAACTAAAAGGCTGATTCAAACCAAAGATGAAACAGTAATCAATACAGAATCCTGATTGAGGAGCAGATTAATTATATGTTTGATGATTGGGTTTGCCACAGATATAAACGTCCAAATGTCTGGGCTTATTTCCAAAGTTTGTGTATTTCTGAATGATTTTTTCCATTCCTTTATTCAGATGATGGCCATCAATTCACAAAACAAATCCGCAGTGCATGTTTTATAATTGTAGAAATACTATCTGTTTGTTCAGCTGCACACAAAAACATGAGAATAGAATGGGAATATAACACTGTCGCGGGTCTGTTCTGCCATTACATTTTTATAATTCATTGCTTTCATTTATGGAGATGTGGGCATTACTAACAAGGTCTGTATTTATTGTCCATTCATTAGTGCCATTGAATTTGCTAGTTGAGTAGACAATTAAAAGACAAACAACTTTGCTATGGGTCTGGAGTCACAAACTCCACAGCAGGGAGTGATGGCAGATTTCCTTCCTTAAGTTATGTTGGTGAAGATGTTAAATTTTACAATAATTGATTTTGGTTATCACCATCACCATTACTGAGGCTAGCTTTATATTTCAGAATCATCAGATGATAATCAATTCCACCACCTACCATAGATAGATTTAAATCACAACTCCAGCTTGAGCCTCTACAGTACTTGTCCAATGACATACCACAGTACCCATATGCCATCATCTCTCCATCTTCAACATTGACCAGGGGCTTTAACTCCAAGTTCTCCTCTGTTTCCCATATCCCTTGATTCTCTGACAGAGCAAACTTCTGTCTATTTCAGTCTGAACTTCATTGAATGACAGAGTACCCACAACCCTTGATAGAGAATTCTAAAGGTAAATAAACCTTTGAGTGAATAGAATTGTCTTCATCATAGTCATAAACCATCAAACCCTTGTTCTGAAACTCTGCCCCCATGTTCTAGTTTCTTAGTCAATCAGTGAAAACAATCTTTCTGTGTGTTCTGCAAGACTCTTTAGAATCTTGCACACCTCAGTCACCTCTTTCGTCTGATCTCCATTATCTATAGGACCAATAGACTGAAGCTGAAAATGTGTTGCTGGAAAAGCGCAGCAGGTCAGGCAGCATCCAGGGAACAGGAGAATCGACGTTTCGGGCATAAGCCCTTTTTCAGGAAATGGATGCTGCCTGACCTGCTGCGCTTTTCCAGCAACACATTTTCAGCTCTGATCTCCAGCATCTGCAGACCTCACTTTCTCACCAATAGACTGAAGTCTATCATAGAACAACCTTCTCATCTGAGGCATCAATCGAGTGAACTTTCACTGTATTGCCTCTAATGCATTATTAATTGTACTTTTTAAAAATTGGCATTGTTAAATATATAGCTACAAAAGGATTTAATATTCAGAACACTCATAGCTTCGGATTTATTTCCTGAGGAATATAGTCTTATTTTTTTGCAAAGTAGTTCTGTGTTTGTAAACATTTTATTGCCACTTAACCTTGTGTAGAGATAAGTATACACTATTCACTGGCAATGATACATTTTGACAGGTCAGGTAAATCTAGTCAGCTTTTTCCATTTATAGTGTTATGACATGGGATAAACCCCTCTGCTAATCTAAACCTGACACACAGAGAAGCTCACCTCGCGCTGTAATCTGTTAAATTTCGAGAGGCAAAGAACTATCCCAGATCTCACTTTTAAAGTAAAAATTAACAATTTTGTTCTTTATTATGTCCAAAAGAGAACATTAAATTAACAAGTATTTGCAACTCCTTTCTCTTAAAACTATCTTTTACCTCCCGCTCTACAACACTGGTCTGATTAAAAAAACCCTGATTAAGATTTACAAACAAAAATCACGTTTCAAAATCAGCAATCTTTGTCAATTTTCCTTTGTCGATTTTCCTCTGTATTTTCCAGGGTGTCTTTTCTTCGGACTTCTGCTGCACAACTTTTCTTATGGACAGGTACCTTTCAGAGAGCTATTCAGCGAGCAGTCTGTACTTTCTGGTTCTCCCCCTAACTGTTCAAAATGTCCAATTTTATATCCCAAAACATTGGATTATTTCATTGGTATGATGTAATCCCAAACAGTAAAATTCAAATTCGATTGGATTTTGGTATCCAGGGCATAATTTAAACTGATTGGCCAAATTTGAATTTGGTTTTGTTCCATGGCAACGCAACTCCAGCTATTTGTTTCAACCAAATGTTACATTTTTAGATTGTTCAGCACACTCTGTGCTTGCAGTCAGTCCTTGCCAGCTTCCTCTCCCTCTTAAAAAGGCACAGTACACCTACACTTTCATAACAATAGCTACTTCAATTATTTTAAAACATAATGCCATAATTGTTCAAATGGATCAGCACAGTTCATTAGATATTACACCACCCCAGTGCGTCCCAGTAATTTGTAGTGAGAGCCAGATGCAATGCGGAGTTGAAGAGAAGTCAGTGGTTCAATCTTCTTAGTCAACTTTAGTTTTATTGCTTTTGACTCCTGACAGTAGAATGGTTCCACCTAATGTCTTAGAAACAGTATGCAGCACATAGAAACATAGGAATGACATGCCAATTTGCACAGATTATAACGACCATAAATATCCTCTAAAAACCCATACAACCAAATAAGGCAAGTGAAAATCTGCAAAATAAAGTAAGCAATTTAAGTTTGTCCTGTCTCCTGAAGGACTCACTCACATTGATACACCATCATGACCTGCTGGTGTTTCAAGAGGTCACTCATGGAGTTTGAACCTCAACATCATAGTATGAGTTCATCACAAGGGAGCATGATATTCCTTGCACATTTTTCAGTTCAGACATCAAAAATGTGAATTTCTCTTGAACTCATTGGCCTTAAGCTGTGCCCCCAACTGGATCAACTTAATCAGGACAACCAAGCTGTAAAGATGGGACTTTCTGTTAGTAACACTAAAACAATTCTCTTTTGACTGGAGCATCAATATTGTACTCTGAAGAAAGAACATCATTGTCTCTTACTCCACTTTTGTGGAATTGTAAATTTGGATTTTAACCTTCTCATCCTTATTTGCAAAACTCTTCTCTAGATTTACCTCCCTCGTCCTAAAGTCTCCTCAAGCTAGAAGACCTGTAATATCTATAATTCTCCAATTCTGTTCTCTTGACCATCCTTGACATTTCACAATACAACAACCATGCTCGCAACTGCCTAGACTCTAAGCTCTAGAATCTCCTTTTGAAGGCACTCCATTTCTAACCTTCCTATTTTAAGAAGCTGCAAAAAACTTCTCTTTGTCCAAGCTTTTGTAGCTTCATATCAAATTTTGCTTCACAAAACTACACTGAAGTCCTTTGGGACAATTTTTAAAAATAAATACCATTTGCTATTGCTAATAAAATTGGAACCAATTAAACTTAGTAAAAACATAATTAACAGACAGCAACTAGAGCAGTACTCCGTTGAATGATTGCCTTTTTTGATATGGTTAAATCTGCTTAGTTTGATTGGTATCTTTCAGTTATTTTGTTCATGCATTGTTTTCCTTTGGCACCTGTAAGTGCAGCTAGAACCACACTCACAATGTGGTTTGTTTTAATATTGCTTAATATCTAACTACATCAACATGTCTGTCTAAACTCTGAAAAATCACTGGTCAAAATCACCTCTGTATTCTGTAAAGTTGAAATGATTACCAAGTTAAGTTGCAAGTTTATGAAATGCACATTGAATTCTTAGCATGCTTCCAGGATATCATGGTCAAAACTGAAAGTATTAAAAGCATTATTATCAGATAACTTTACAGCTATGGCCAAGATTGTTTAGAAGACTGAACAAACTAATCTGCACTTGCTTGGATGGGTGCAGCTCCAACAACATTCAATAAGCTTCACACTATCCATGACAATGCAGCCCACTTGATTGCCACCACATCCACAAGCATTCACTCCCTCCAGCTCTGATGCATATTAGCAGTGATGTGTACCATCTACAAGATGCACTGCAGAAACTCACCAAAGATCCTCATCCAACTTCTTCCGAACTCATGACACTACTATGTGGAAGGACGATAGCAAGAAGCTGCAAAAGCTTGGTTAAAGAGATACTTGGGAATACTACCACCTGTACATTTCCCTCCAAATTACTCACCACCTTGACTTGATAATACAGAATATCACTCTACTTTCAGTGCCATTGAGACAGAATGCTGGAACTCCCTCCCTAATGGCATTGAGTCTACTGACACCAAATGGATTGCAGCAGTTCAAAGAGGCACTCACCACAACCTTCTCAAGGGCAATTAGCAATTGGCAGTCAATGTGTTGCTCACATTCCTTAAGTGAATAGAAAAAAATTAACAGCAATGATAATGAATAACATGTTTTAGAATGTGGTAAACAGTTAAGCTTCATTTGTCCTTTTATAGATAAGTTGCTGCAGCATCTAGCTTAGTAGGATAACAAAGCAGATTGCATGCATGCACAAATTCCTATGTGTATTACATCTACATTTATAGTATCGTATAAATACAGAATTGGATTCATAGAACACCTCAGCATCTTTTTCCCCAACTAATTTGCATTAACAAAAGAGAGGAACTCTGACCAGGAAACAGAGAGAACTACATTTTTTTTGAAATTGTGTAATCATATTTTTAACATTCTCTGTTTACCTCCTCAGCTTCTGCTTAAATCATCCAGTACCATCATCCACATCCTATCTTGTCTTATTTCCGACTACCAACCACCCTATGCTAGTCCCTTCCATGTCTCTTCTGTACTTCATCACATCAATTTGAAGATCCTTTCCTTCTTTCTCAGTATTCCTTATCTATTTTATCATGGATGTTGCTGGCAAGACCAGCATTTGTTGCTCTGTCAATATTTTTCTTCAGGAGGTGGTGGTAAGCTGCCTCTTGAACCGCTGCTGTCCATGTGGTGTCAATACATTCCCAGCGCATTGAAAAGGGACTTCCAGGATTTAATTCGGCCACAGTGAAGGAACAGTGACATGACTTTATGCCAGCTTGGTGTGTGACTTGTGGAGAACTTGTTAGCAATGTCCTCCACTCTGCCATCATTTACAAACTGTGTTTTCTCTTGCTTCAGGCTCTGGTGGAGCCTCTAGCCATCTTGTCAATACTCTCTCACTAAGCACCTCTTACCTGGTTACTCTCTCCCTACCTTTGCAAGATTCCTTAAAGTCTACTTTAGGGCTGTAAGTGACAGTGGTCATTAATCTTCCTTCCACTATAATGTCAGCCCTTGAAATAAGAAATGACTATCACAAATCATGAATACTGGAGAAGATCAGTTAGGATAGAAAGCCAATTGCGACGAGATTCCATTCTAGATCAGTGATTACATCTTTTTCATTTCAGGAACACATGACTCTCTCAAAAGGATCCTTATGTTGCTGCTGCCACGGGCATGTTCGCTGATGACAGGATTGTTTGACAATCTAGATTAACCTTAGAAAGCTGCTTAAATTGCTGATCAATTAAAAGAAACTGTATTCAGTGGATGTGGATTATTTGGGAACTTGCCCTATTCTCATGTGCACTGTAACAGGCTGAAAGACAGCTTGTTGGGCTTGAGTGGTACACAGATTTTTTAAAAAAGCTTGTAAATTTATAGTCTCTGCTTCTGTAGCCGTTTCCATCTGGCTATCAGAACCCCAACAAACTGAAGCCCAGTAAACAAATATTATCTGATTTCAAGTATTCAGCAAGATAGTTTTTCCAACAATGCTTACGCTTGTTCGATGATCCTTGAGATTTATGTTGTCCTCGTACAAGTCTGCATGTTGAACCATTCCCATTGCAGACTCCACAGTTGTCTTCCTTGGCATTACTTCCAAGTTGATGGTCACAGCCAACAACCTGCCAAAAAGCAGCATTGGGAGGAGAGCATTGGTACAGATTGATATGTTGCATGTGCACTGAAAATTACAATCACATTTACAGGGAAGCATGACATCCAAGCAAAGTAGACATCCTAGACATTTTCCTCAATATGGATATAATAGTTAACTTTGTGAAGTATAATGCGAGAAAATGGGAAGTTGTCACTTGGCAGAATGAATAGAAAAGTACAGCATTATTTAAGTGGAGAGGGATTGCAGAATGCTACAGTAACAGATAGCATGGGAAGAGCTCTTGTAGTGCAATGGTAGTGTGCCTAGGTTCAAGTCCCACTTATTCTAAAGCTATGCAATAACAGCTTTGAACAGGTTGATTATGAAAAGTACCTGAAAAAGAATGAACCTGGGTGTGTTCTCAAAACATTAGCATGCAGAAAGAGCAGATAAATCGACAAGCAAATAAATATTAGTATTGATTGCAAGGCAGGGGATTAGTGTCTAAAAGTAGGCAAGTATCCTCTAGCTTTTGTTCACTTTACTGAAGGAGGAACATACTTGCATTGATGGCAGTTCAGAGAAGATTCACTCAGCTGTTTCTTAGGATGAAGGGTTTGTCCCGAGCCAGATTTTAGCAGGTTGAGTCTACATTCAGAGTTTAGAAGAATGCGAGATGATTCTATCAAAACCACAAGATTCTGAGGGGGGCCTGACATAGTAGGATATTTTTCCTTGTGATAGAATCAAGGACTGGTTGGCAGAGTTTTAAAATAATGGGTTTCCTATTTAAGACAGTGATGATGAGGAATTTATTCTCTTGGTGGTTGGAATTCTCTTCCACAGCTAGAAGTGAAGAGATTTGAATTTATTCAAGCCAGAGTCAGATATCTGATCAATAAAAGATCAATGGTTGTGAGGAACAGGCAGGAAAGTGGAGTTAATGCCACATCAGAACAATCCTGATCTAATTGGCTGGCACACTGGGCTTGAGAGGCCAAAGGGAGGTAACAAGAGCTGGATTGGGTCATTCAACCCCATGAAACTTGTACACCATTCAACTTGATCATAGCTAATCTTCTACTTCAACATCATTTTCCTGCACTACCCCTATATTCTTTGAACACTCTAACATCTGGAAATATATTGCTCTATGTCTTGAACATAATGGCTATACCTCTACAACAGCATCAGGTAAAGAATTCCAGAGATTCACGATCCTCTGAGTAAATCAATTCTGTGCCTAAACATTCTATCCCTTATTCTGAGACTGTGGATCCTAGTTCTACAACTCCAAGACAGGGAAGATATGTTTCCTGCTTTCCCAAATTGAGTCCTGCAAGAATGCTTTATGTTTCACTAAGATCGGCGGAAACATAAGCCTGGTGTCTTCAATTTCTCCTTAACTAACATCCCACCCTGCCAGGAATTAGTCTAATTAATCATCATTATGTCTCCTTTATAGTTCTGCAAGAGAATTAGAAGCTGAACTAAGCACCATCTAAATGATGTTATAGAAACATTGTAGCACGAGATCACAGTGTTGACAGACACATTACCTCTGCTGTTATTCGTCTTTGTAATTATGCCTAACTAGTCAATCCAACTTGTCCAGCATCCCGGAGAATTAATAAACAATTTCATTCATGACCTCTACAGATTAGTAGAGAACTGTAATTACATAGTCATGAAATCAGAGCTCAGGATTGTTGGAATTATTGATGAATTTTTGTTAGAACTATTATGTCCAATGAAGATTTAACTTTGGAGAAAGTTATTCAAATTGTGTTAGAAGCAGAAACCAGGAAGACTCTCACACAAATATTGAGAAGAGGAGTAGAACAGGAGGAGATCAAACCTATTCAATTTACAAAGGTGTAAGCATTCTACAGGTACATTTGAAAAGCCAATACAGTATCTCCTGTTTGGCCTACTCCAAGAGTTAATGTTAGTGCTTTGAAACAATAAAGACTACACAAGCACAAGCAGTACTGAGCTGTGAAAAAAAGAAATGCTATATCTCTAAAGCTATATGTCAGCTCAAGAATATGAGTGGAATTAGAATAATTTGAGGACAGAAAAAAGACAAATGCTTTCTTGTGCAAAGAGGTTAATGCAATAGAACATCCGCATTTAAAAGATATATCTTCATTAGAAATAAATCTTCATTCAAAAAGATACCAGAGGCATGCTTGGGGGTAATTCATGCTCTAATCAATTTGAATGGGACAATTTGTGGACGTTAATAGACATCCTGTTAATTTTAAACTTGATATACATGCATATATCACTGCCTCAACAGATCAAATACCACAGCTGAAGAATCAAAAGTTACAATCTTTGGAGAGACTGCATGATTAAAGTGGAACAGCTCTCAAGAGCAACTGTATGCTACAACTTACAAATGGAATACAAATGACTGAAAATGGTCACAATAATTTGCAAGCAAAAGTTCTCACATTTGAGACTGTGCATATCTTGACCTCAAAATACTTAAGGTGGCAGAAGGAGTTCAATTTGTTGCAGGAGAAGAATTGGTTGATAAACAACCACTATCAGTCAGTCAGTGAAGGAACAGTAGGTAGAAGATATTACTGGGGGTTCTAAGCCATGGCAGAACCAAAACAGAAAGGATCTAATGAGATTACCATTGCTGACATCAGAATTGTTTCACAATTTACTTTAGCTCACTTAAGGATTTTTAAATTCTTTAGCTAGCAAGTCATTTTCAAGCTCGAATTGACATAATTGATTTGACTTTGATACTGGAAATGAGCTGACCAAGTCAGAATTCAATTCTTTGCCTTCTGAAGTAGGATTTTACTCCCAAACTGAGCAAAATCTTCTTTACAGTTTAATGTTGGGTCCCAGTCCTGGCAACGGATTTCCCATAGTCCAGCCTATTGGCATTGAGAATTAGGCCCGCAAAACATTTTTAAAAAAACTTTCATTATGGCTGGCACAGGGCCAGAAGAACAGAGTTTTCCCCCTCTGTTGCACAAGAAAAGCTTGAAACTCTCTGCCACTAGCTGATCCCTTCCCACCCTGAAACGCAGAGGTCCCACAGGGTAGCCCATGGCTAATATTGAGTCCTGATAGCTGTCAGATGGAAGTATGGAAGTGGGTGGGACAGAACCACTAAGCCAGGTAGTTTTCCTTATGCTGCTGCAAAGTGCCTTAGTCCATGAGTTCAAATCACAATTTAGATACTAGAGCACAAACATCAAGATCAACACTCCAGTTTGATACTGAGGGAATGCTGCATTGTTGGAGTTATTGTCATTCAGCTGAGACTTCAAGCTGAGACCAATGAATAATACACAATTCAATCTTTCAGTCCCAACTTACTAGCACTACACTGATCTCCATTTCACAAACCCTTCAATTTAAATTCTTGCTTTTGCCTTTAATTTCATCCATAACATTGCTCCTCCCAATCCCTGTCATACCATCAGAACCTTAACCTCTTTGCTTCTATTCCTTCAACCCGCCATGCCTTTATTCGCCAGTTTTCCACCATCTGGGATTCTCTCTCTTCATTAAAGGCATTCTTCAAAATGCAATTTGTCACCACTCATTTTCCTTTGTCATTATTTGTTGAGTACCATGTTGAATCAAAATGCCTCAAGATTTTTTCCACATCAAAGATAGGTTAATTGTTACTTAATTCCAGATATTAATTCTTGTTAAAATACCAATATTTAATGAAATTTACTTTAACGTGTTATACAGTGTCCCACTTTGCTAGTTTAATGGGTTGTTACTTTCAGGAGAGGGTAGGAAAAAAAGGATGAGATTTGGAATAAATGGACCAGTGGAATATATGGTAATGTGACATTAAAGGTAAACACCATTAGACTGAAAAATTGAATTACTCAATAAAGATCTCAATTAAATAGTAACTTAAATCACTGACTATTATTAGATTAGATTGAATTTAAAGATTTCAATGTTTTATTTAAAATAAAGTGGAAGGGAAATTACAGAGAAAACAGTGTTAGTACCAACAACTTCTATTAAAAGAAACCTTAGAATACATGGGTATGTTCTTAACTTCATACTTTAGGAATGACTAATATTCAAATATTCCTCTATAGTAAGTGTATGTTAATAATATCAAATTGCAGGTGAATGACTAGGTGGGGAAGAGTCAGTCGTGGAATGCCACAGGGATCAATGCTGGGGCCACAATTAATTACAATTTAGATTAATGAGAATTGAGTGATGGAAGTGAATGTATGATAACAAAGGTTATGGATGACAAAGGTGGAAAGGTAAGTGGTGAGGATAACAAAGAGTCTGCAGAAGGATTTAGACAGGTTAAATGACAGGTAAATACTTGGTCGATGGATAATCATATGGGAAAATATGTGTTATTCACTTTGGCAAGAAGAATCAAAAAGCTGTATTAATTGAGAAAGATTGCAGAAAGCCACAGCACAAGGAGGATTTGGGTCCTTATGCATAAATCATTGAAAGCAAGCATCCAAACCCAGCAGGCAATATGGGAAGGTAAATGGAATGTTAGCTTTTATTTCAAAGGGGATTTGATGTAAAAATAGGGAAGTCTTGCTGAAACTACATGAGGTACCCATCAGACCACATCTAGAATGCTCTGAATAGTTTTGCTCCTTATCTAAAAGGAAAGGTATACTGGTATCCCAGACAGTCCAGAGAAAGTTCACTAGATTGACTCCAAGTGCAGAAGGACTGTCTTGAGGAGAGGTTGAGTAGGGGCCTCTATTCACTAGAGTTTAGAAGAATGAGAGGTGACTTTATTGAAACATACAAAAGGTTCTTGAGGTGCTGGATAGGGTTGATGCAGGAAAGTTGTTTTCCCTTGTGGGAGATTCTAGGACTCAAGGGAATAATCTCAGAGGAAGGAGTGACCCATTGAAGTCGGAGATGAGGAAGAATTTCTTTGCTCAGAGGACAGTGAATCTGTGGAATTCTTTACTGCAGAGGATTAAAAGTATAAGTATATTCAAGGCTAAGATAGACATGTTCTTAATCAGTAAAGAGATCAAGGGTTATAGGAAAAAGGCAGGAAAATGGAGTGGATAATGATGATTGAATAGTGAAGACAACTTGCTGGACTGAATCTCCTACTTTGCCCCCACGTCTTATAGTCTAAAAAGACAAAACTAACAGATTTTACAGCATATTATTAAATAATAAAAACAATTGTTCATCATATCTCTTTTCTTCCAGTGTAGGCTCTAATTACTTACTTGGCAGTTTCCACTAATGCACATGTGCAAAGTCTCTGTGTAACATCGTGTGCCATCGAGCACTTTAGGTGCCAGTTCCACAACTAATGCTGTCCCTTTCGCCAAACACTTCAGTGCACAGGGTCTGTCAGGGTCATTGTAGATAGGTAGCCATTCATAGTATTGTCCTTGGTACTTGACATCATTGTGAGCAGAGCATTGCTGAGCACGGAAGTCACCAGCTTCTGGAGGGCATTCCTCGATGGAAATGGAAAAGACAAGTAAAAAGCACTGACTTGCATAAAGTTATGAAATTTGAATTCACTGAAAAGTGATCAATTGATGGAAAAGTAGGAAAAGAATGTTTCTGAATGCATTGACTTAATCGCTTAACTAAACACTCAGGTACATGTAATTGCAAATTAGATTAACTTGATAGAATTCACGAGTGTAATTGAACACTTTGCGTTTACAAATAATTGGTGAAGGGAATAAATTGAGAGTGAATACATTTATAACTGACTGTATAGTGATCAACCATTATTAGTAGAGTGATCAAAATAGTAAAATTAGAATTTGACTTATTTCTGATTATTTTCACATGACTAAAGTGCCATATCTTTAGAGATTTGTAATTTCTGCACAAAGTATCAGATTTTGCTGAAGTGGACAAATGACCTCTCACAATACCTCAAGTGAAAACATATTAAAGTCACTGCAGATAGTTGGTTGTCGTGTGATGCTCATTCAAAAATATGCAAGTAGTCCCAAGTTCAAAACTTGTAGAAACCCAATGTGACTTCATTGTTGTCTGAGTCGCAGGTTAAGGTTGACTGTGGTCCTATAATGTACATGCTTTTGTATGTTGTCTAACACAAAAAAACCTAGTTCAGTACTGGCCAGGTTTAACTGGTGAGATTATACTTTTATACTGTTACCAACACTGATTATTTTGTTAATGAATTTGCACTATTTCCAGCCACAGAAAACAGCGAGAAATTATCTTTCATTTCCAACCTAAGGACGAATCAGTTAATACTTGATGTGTGTTGACAATGTTTCCCACTGCTCACACTAAGGTTGGAGGCTTTATAACCATAATATTTATCCATTCGTGGCCAATTTATTCAATCAACAGTGGCTGTTGGTTCAAAAATCTGGAAAATCTTGACATCAGTGCCAACCAGTGAAAGTAACATGATCTGCTATAACATTACAGTGAATATCCTCAGGAATAATTCAGCAAAGAAATGATAAATGCCTCACAGATAGAGGTGACAGGAAGCATAGCTGATCTAATTCCAGCAAGTACCTAGCCATGATTACAAACATGAAAGAATAGCAATTATTGTAGACTAAATTTATCATAAATTCCATGGTATTCCAGGTGTAAATCTCACTCAAACTGAAGAATCAAACTTATACATCTGTACTAATGATTATAGAGACAAAAAATACTCAATTCAAAGTATCCCTACAGTGCAAAAAACAGGTCATTCAGCCCATCAAGTCCACACCAACCCTTGAAAGGGCACCCCACCCAGACCCACCCCTGTAACCTTGCATTTCCCATTACTAATCCACCTAGCCTGCACATCCCTGGATAGTATGGGCAATGCAATGGCCAATTCACCTACCTTAGTCATCTTTGGACTGTGGGAGGAAATTGGAGCACCTAAAAGAAACCCACACAGAGATGGAGAGAATGTGCAAACTCCACACAGTCACCTGAGGCTGGAATCTAACCCAGGTCCCTGGTGCTATGAGGCAGCAGCGCTAACCACTGAGCCACTGTGCTGGCCCATATTGGGTAAATATGTCATTTGTACACTTCAAATTACATAGGCATTAACATTTCATTTTACAATTCAAATTTTAAAGCAATTTCATAATGCTGTATAATGGCATAATGTTGCATTTAATTTTACAACAATTCCATAAAATGGTCAATATAATTTCCAGCAAGATTAAGTTTTACAATTGCATGATTGGGTCTTGGCAACAATCATAAATCCTGATAAAGTAAACACCTTAAACTCTAAATTTTAGTTGCCACGTCTCTTTGGCATTTGGAAATAATTATTTTAATATCAACTATTATACTAAATTCAATACCACTGTCACTGTTTGAATCCTGCCAGTGTCAGGCACTGATTAACTCGATGTAGAAAGATTTTCTGTGCTCAGGCTATGGAAATACTACAAAATCAGAAGTAAGCACTAACTCAGGAATGTTTAAAATATAATTCAGAACTTGCATCTGGACTTAATGTATATTAGTGAGTCTTGGTTGCCTTACAGCTATTTATATTTAAAGGGGTGGTGTCTCTACATTGGGGAGTTTTCAGGAAGGTTGAGTCTCTAAAACAAACCGCTTTGAATATCCAAGGTTTTGGTTACTATGGTCACCAAGGGGAAAAGGCTGCATTCCAGAACACGCTACGCAAACTAGTGCAGTAAAGCATGTGTAACTTTATATGAAGAAAATCATTTTAGGATGGCCCTCAATAGATCAGTGGGTAATTGTGATGCCCAGACGTTTGGACCTGATTTGTGATAGGTTAGCTGATCCCAGCTGTTGAGGCAGTGAACATGCAACAATTAGTCTCATAGGCTATGGAGTACAAAAAGGAAAATCATCTGGGATTTCCACTCCAGCTTTTGAGCTGGAAAATATGGATTTATAAACATCAAGCAAGAGTGTACTGCCTGCCTATATTGGCCCCCATGATTGAAAATTCATCGACTTTCATTATCTAGCATGGCATAAGAAGAATGACCATTTGGACTAAGGACTTCCCAATGGATTTACCCTCAAAAGATGAGAGCAAAAATGTGGCATAACAAAACATTCCAGCAGCAGAGAAGCCAACAATGTCAGTATTTTAACAACTGCACCACCATTCTCCTTGGGAATAAACAAATGTGAGCAAAGGCTTCTTTGGAATTAAGCAACCCCAGACAATGCAGATTTGATGGAAAATTGGAAACAAATTAACTCTATCAGGCAGATTCTAATTGACTATCTGAATCTAGGAGATCTACATTATGCCAAGGATGTCCGAGCTAAGGATCATTGGACAGTTTTCACTCATAGGAAGAGTATACAAATAGAAGAAGCGTATCAATCTCTTAAACTTGTTCCACCGTTCAGTGAGATCATTGCTGATATGTATCTTATCTCCATTCAGCTGCCATGATTGAATATCCCATCATATGCTTCTTTAGCTAAAAGCTACCAACCACAGATATAACATTATTAATGAGGTGAAATGTACATTTTGTGCAGGAATTGATGCTTCACTTTTACTACCTCTTGCATTAAGAAGCATTTAATTTCTCTTTCAGTTTGCTAGCTTTAATTTTAAGAAAATATTGCCTTGTCTTGGGCTTCCAAGTGGAAACATTTTATCTAAATAAATTCTATCAATTCCTTTCAAATGCCCAACAATTATAAATCATAAAACCAAGACAATTATGTTCTACATGTGCTTTCATTATTCATTTGCTTTTGGTGCTAGTTGAATGGTCTGGACTCAGAACTTCATAAAAAGATAATTTGTTGAACGTAACTAAAAGAAGACACAATGTTGAAGCCTTTCATGTAGTATCCACTAGGACTAGGAAGTAAGAAACCAGAATTAACAAAAAATAACATATCATATGAGACCAGGGTGCTGATTTGTTAGGCCAACATTGGCAAACTGATGTAACAGGAAGCAAGAATCAATCTTAGCAATTCAACTCTCATTGGTCAAGGTGGTTCCATAGAATGCAAGGATTAGCAGTCTCTATGACTGATTTTCCAATGAAAAATGTGTAAGTGGGACCTGAACACTCACTTTCACTCAAGAGCCCTGAAAATGTCTAACCAATTTGTTCAGCAATATTATGACACACCTCTGGAACAGGTTTGACTTGAAATAAAGCCACCTGTCTCAGAGGTAGGGACATTACCACAGGGTCACAAGATCCATTTTGGAATTTTCAAGGTATTTCAAAACCAACTTGCTTAGGGATGTTAATACACACCTCTAGAGTAGGTGCAACTTGAACCCAAGCCTCCTGGCCCAGAGATACCAACAATACCTCTGTGCCACAAGAGCCCTTCTTGAAATTTTCAACCTATTTTTTCAATCTACCTGTTCAGAGATGTTATTACAAACCCCTGGAGCAGGTGGGACTGGAACCCAGGTCTCCCAGACCTCTATTAGGGACACTAACACTGTACCGCAACAGCCCTTTCAGAATTGTTCCACATTTGATCATATTGAGAGGAGGTGATGTTCTCATTGTATTGTCATTGGACTCTTAAGCCAGAGACCCAGGTAATGTTCTGAGGACCCAGGTTCAAATTCTACCAGATGGTGGAATTAAGAGTCTAATGATGACTTTGAATCCATTGTTGATTGTTAGAAAAACCCATCTGGTTCACTAACATCCTTTAAGGAAGGAAATCTGCCATCCTTACATGGTCTGGCCTACATATGACTCCAGATCCACAGAAATATAGTTGATTGTCAACTGCCTTCAGGGTAATTAGGGATGGGCAGTAAATGCAATGCCCTTATCCTATGAATGATTTTTTAAAATTGAACCTGTTTATTATTGATTTTTGCTCTGTTTAACTGGTTAAGTGTAATGCAGACTCAGAAAAGTACAGAGGAACCTCGATTATCCAAAGGACATGTGTGGCAGTATTTTGTTCAGTTAATCGAATTCCGGATAATCGAATGCCAGATGACATAATTTAGCCGAGCATCGGAACCTTGCGATCTTGCTGGATAATCCGATATTCGGATAATCAAATGCCGGATAATCGAGGTTCTTCTGTATGTAAATTATACAAGGTACTATAATTTAGAGCTTCTGAAAGTTTGCAGACATTTTGTGATTACAGAAGTATTTTAAAACTCTTATAAATCAATATCCTCCACACAAAAATTTGGGGTGCATAAGCCCTGGATTGCACTGAGATTTTAAAAAGTACAAAACAATGCAATGAACATAGCATCAGTGTGCCACATTACTGGGTTTTTGAGGTGGAAAGCTTTCATTGAGAGTTGGGGTATTGCCACTCAGGTCAAATGAAAGCCAGTGCTGACCAAGTCTGATTAACTTTGTTGGGCAGCAAGTGGTATCTCGCATCAGTCCATCCGGCCAGCTAAATAGCTGTTCCACTGTGGGATAAATGTATTTCCTTTTTGGGAAGAGCAAACTCTGACCTGTGTGCATCTCTCAGTTGTTATTATTTGAGATAAAGAGCAATAAGCAAGTAGATGGCCACAAAATTCCTATGTTGTATTTCTCACTATTTAGAACCATGCAATATCCAATACACACATTTCACAACAACTGTTATAACTAAATGAAAACAAAAATATCCAAAGCACTGTAGTTTAAAGACAAATTAAGGATGTATTAAATCGGGAGTTCTTTTCATTGTTTTAATAGTTTTACAAATTGTGATGTAGAAACCATATTTATTTTGTAAAATGCATATCCCTTCCAAAGTATGTAATAGATTCCAATTGTATATTTTCCACAATCTCTGATCGGTACCTGATGCATAGATGGTTTATTTTTAAATTAATATCCATTTTGTTAATGGACCCAGATTGCCATGTCACAGCATCACTTTGGTATCTCTATGGTTCAACACCAGCGACATCAACATTCACTCATGTGTAGACAGTTTTAGGGGAAAATTTGCAGATCCCAGAGATACTGTGGGTTATTGTTTATAGTGTTATAATTGCAGCTGAAACAGGTGATTTGGGATGGAAAAGCAGAAATCTCAATTTAATGTTTGATACCATAGAAGAAAATGAAAGCCTTAGTTTGTGACAGGCTTCCTGTAGTCAGTCCACAACAATTCTACAAATCTAACCCCAAGAACTGATATATGCTCCAAGTGGAGATGTGTGCAGCTTATGCAGGAATGGTGCCAGCAGCAAAAGATATTGAGTCTAAAGATGGCAAGAAACAGATGTCTCGGCACATCGAAGAACCATTTCCACTACAACTGGTTTTCCAACATAAACTGTCCATTAGGAAGCTTAGGAGTTTCCAAAATACACATCTCTTTATCATACGCATAGATGAAATTTTCCTAAAATGCCTTGATATTAATATTACAAAATGAAATGACAGTGTGTTATATTTTAGTTCAGTTTTGCAAAAGACTTAGAACTCATTAACCATTAATGTTTTAACAGACTAAACGTTAAAATCAGCATCACCACCTCAGTAAAATGAGATTATGGCTGTGATCCTTTCCTTAACAGATCTATACTTCAGTACTCATGACAAACTACAAAATAATCAAAGATCTTCAAGATCTTACAGCTGTGAAAACCTTGGCACTAAACAGCCTCATATGTAGTTTTATGATAGGGGAAAACAGTCAGTCATATTGAATTGTAGCACAACACAGGTTTACTGTTACCTGCACTCCAAGTTACTCAGCAACAAAAACAAACACCTGGTATGACTTCGAGCAGTGAACAGGCTCCAGCAATACATTCCAAGGCAGCTTTACTTGAAGACCCAGAGTTACAGATTTTTAACGTTTTGAGGCCTGATCCCCGAGCAAGCATAAAGCCAGCACAAATAAATAATTTTTTGATACATATTGCATCATGAATTTGGTATGCAAGGGAGACAAGGGAATAATTTCAGCTCCCAGCAGCCTGTATAAAGAAGAAGTTTTATTCTTATGGAAATGATCGCCACTAGCTGTCCTTTCCATGCTCAAATAAAACCTTGCCTAGCATCTTAACATTATTATCAACTGCGATTTTACGTAGTCACTTATAGAACTTTAATCATCTTTAATCAAAATCCGAGCATAGACTCCCTGATCCCAATCCTCAGTTCTATGTTAACGTCCTGGCTGTACACACACATTAGATCCCAGTTCAGGTTATGTTTGGCCTTGGATCTCCATTTCCTGAAATTTCTGAAATTATTATTGGCTTCTTTATTGAGTATATTTTCCAACAGCTTGCCTCTAAAAAGCAAAACGTACATATAGAAGAATTAAAAACCCACAGCACAGAAGGAGACCATTTAGGTCCTTCCACCAGCTGACAAGTAACCATCCAATTGAATCCCACTTTCCATCCCTTGCTCCATAGCCTTCCAGGTTATAACTCCTCGAGGAACTATCCAAGTACTTTTTAAATATTGAGGACTCCTGCTTCTACCCATCCTTTCAGTGAGGCAGTGGGATCCAGACCTTTAAAGTGAAAGAATTTCCTCTAACACTTACCATAAATCTCTGGAAGGCTTACAGACAGATCATTTTAATTAACCTGTTTAGACATGTTATGACACAGCTCTGGAGCAGGTGAGGCTTGAACCCAACTCTTCTGACTTGGGGAAAGGGACACTAACACTGCAACCCAAGATTTCCAGAGTTACAGATATCTTGAATGTGATTACAGACTTCAGTACAAATTTACAGGGTCCTGCTATTGGAAATCAACCCCAGTGATTTGTTCCCCTAACGTGTGAAATCTTCATAATGTGTAGCTGGAATAAACACATCTAGCTTGAGCCAGATCAGAAGCAAGTGAGCAGGATGATCTGATTTTCATTCTGGTGATTGAGGATGGGGTTAGGGCGTTGGGTGGTGGGGGGTGGGTGGTGAGGGGAGGAGGAGGTGGTGCTTCACAGAAGTCAGATCTATCGCCCCGGAAACAGTGCAGAGGCAGTACCTAGAGGTGCTGAGGCAGTAAATAAAAATCCCAATTCAGCTCCAGCAGTTAAATTAAAAATAAATCTCTAACACTCATACCCTCACACATTTCCAATACACTACCCATGCCACCTCACCCAAGGCCCTCATATCCTCTGTGCAAATCTATGGACCCTGTACCAGCCTCCATAGCACTTTACAGCTCCTATGCTAACTCACTGCCATGTCTCACCAATCCATTTTCCCTTTGTCCTTGCACTCTTGATGTAAACTCTCACAATACCGCATACGGACAGACCTCAAGGGTCATGCAGAGATGAAATAAAGATTTAAGTGTCCAAAAGCACACTCATTCAATGAAATACATTTAAATTCTTTCATTTCATTCATGTAATTGATCCATTATATGTAAAAATAACATATGAATGGTAGGACCCAGGGAAGTACTGAAGATCAGAAGGATCTTGTTGTGCAAGCCCCTCATAATTTTATATATCTCAGGTGGCCCACTTTGTATACAGAGGGCATTTCTGTCCGCACCTCTTTTCTTCTCTCCTACAACACCAATAGGATTTCAGTTTCCACCCCACCGGTATCTGCATCCAAAGCACCATCAGCTGCAATTTCCGCTTCCTCATATGAGATGGCACCACCAGACACATATTTCCCTCCTCTCCCTTGTTAGCATTTGACAGGTACATTCCTCTGGGACACCCTGGTCTACCCCTCCTCCATTTCCAACAACTCTCCACATTCCTATGGCACCTTCCACGCAATTTCAGAAGATGTAAAACTTGCCCTTTATATTCTCCCTCCTTACTAGTCAAGGCCCCAGTCACACCTTCTAGGTGAAACAGCGATTTACCTGCACTTCATTCAACCTAGTCGACTGCATTCATTGCTACAATGTGGTCTTCTCAACCTTGAGGAGACAAAGCGTAGATTGGTTGACCACTTTGCAGAACACTTACATTCTATCTGCAAAAATGACTCTGAGCTTCCAGTTGCCTGCCACTTAATTCCCAAGGCTAATGCAAACTGAAAAAACAGTATCTCATCTACTTGGGGACCCTGCATTTTCAGGACTCAATACTAAGTTTAATAATTAGAAAGCCTGAAACCCTCCTTCCACGTCCTTTACCCATCCTCACACCCCAGGCTCTGACATGCCATGGACTGCTTTCAGCATAGCCAATTCTTTTATCATTGCCTCTGTTATCAGTTCCTTTCCTTCTATGTCTTACTATCAGCCATCCCTTTGTCAGTCTAACTTTCTTTTTCTCTCTCTCCACCTATCCGCACTTTCCTTTTCCTCCCCATGGCCAGTCATCAGCATAAAATACCACCTTTTCCTAGCTACTATCAGTTCAGAAGAAGAGTCACTCAACTCAAAACATTAACTTTGCATTCTCTTACAGATACTGCCAGACCCAAATTTCTCCAGCAGTTTCTGTTTTTGTTTCAGATCTTCAGCACCCAGAGTTCATTAATTTATTATTATGTCATGGAAAGTGCTCTTTTCAGTTTCTTTCTACTATATTAATGTAATAATCAAGCCATCATCATGGCAACTGTGGGTGTGTTCTAAGCCCCAGGTCTGACACAGTACAGCCTCCCTCCCACCCTCTTCCTCTAACCTAAATAAGAGTCCACAGACTTGCAGCAGGGAAGAGCAGGAGCATTGATCAGGGGTCCTGCAGGGAAGGTGAGTCACCACTTTAAGGTTTCAAAAAAACTTACCTCAACTGGCGGAACCCTCCATTTCTGTTCAAGCAGCAAGAAGAGTGGGAGCTCTAACTAATAAGGACTCTCGTGTGTTGTTAAGGTAAGGCTTTTCAATTTATATTTCTTGTGTATCATGTGATTCTTTAAAGCATTAATTGGTTAATTTATTAAGACCACAGCAGAGAAGTACTAGAAATTATTTAATATATAAATTGTAAAAGTTAATTAAGTAAGTAGCTATGGCTGGACAGGTGATGTGCTGTAGCTGTATGATGTGGGAGCTGGCCGATCCCACTGTGAACGGCAGTGACCACACCTGCAGCAAGTGTTGGTTGCTGGAAGAACTCCGGATCAGAATTGATGATCTGGAATCTGAGCTTCAAAATCTGCAGCACATCCAGAAGGGGGAGAGTTACCTGGACACTTTGTTTCAGGAGGCAGTCACACACAGTAGATTAAGTAAATCAAATTCAGTAAGTGTTCAGGGACAACAAAATGTGACTGTATGTGAGGCAGGTAGGGGGATTCTGAGTTCAGGAGTGGAGGAGCCTCAGCCCTTGACCTTGTCCAACAGGTATGAGATTGTTGCTCCCTGTACGCATGAGGAAAAGGGCTGTGGCCAAGATGAGCCAGCTGACCACGGCACCATAGTGAGAAGGCCATTCAAGGGGGGAGCAAAAAGACAAGTAGTTGTTATAGGGGACTCTATAATTAAGGGGACCGATGGTATCCTATGTAAGCTGGATTAGTAGTCCCACACAGTGTGTTGCCAGGGTGCAGGACATTTCCGACCGGCTTGATAGGATATTGGAGTGGGAGGGAGAGGATTCAGTTGTTGTGGTCCATGTTGGGACTAACAACATAGGCAAAGCTAGGGTGGAGAATATGTTTGGGGATGATAAAGCACTAGGAAGGAAATTGAAGTACAGGTCCTCAAGTGTCATAATTTTCGGATTACTGCCCGAGCCACATGCCAATTGGCATAGGGATAAGAAAGTTAGAGAAGAAGTAAACACGTGGCTAAGGGATTGGTGTGGGAAAGAGGGATTCCATTTCATGGGGCATTGGCATCAGTTTTGGAAAAGGGGGGATCTGCACCATTGGGATGGTCTCCACCTAAACCGATCTGGAACCAGTGTTCTGGCAAAAAGGATAAATAGGGTGGTCATCAGGACTTTAAACTTCTGAGTCAGGGGGAAGGGAAAGCAAAAGCGATGGCGAATATGGAGTTAAATTGAAAGATATGCAGCAGGATAGCATGTGTGCAGGTGGGTTTAAACTCGAGGCTGACTAGGAATGCAGCAAAAAGGAAGGATAACTTAGGACATCTTATGATTTCCAATATCTGTAATATTGATAAGAAAGTTAGCATTAAGGCACTTTACATGAATGCTCGTAGTATTCGTAACAAAGCAGATGAATTAATGGCATAAATTATCGTGAATGATTATGATGTGGGTAGGGATCACAGAGACATGGTTGCAGGGAATCCAGGACTGGCAGTTAAATATCCAAGGATTTACAACTGATCGAAAAGACAAGGAGGTGGGCAGAGGGGTGAGCTACTGGCATGAATTGAGGATTGGCTGTCTGACAGAAGACAGCTAAGTGACAAGTGGTTTCCCACAGTGTTCAGTGTTGGGGCCGTAGCTGTTTACTTTATATATTAATGATCTGGACGATGGGACTGGGGGCATTCTGGCAAAGTTTGCCGATGATACGAAGTTAGGTGGACAAGCAGGTAGGACTGAGGAGGTGAGGAGCCTGCAGAAAGATTTAGACAGTTTAGAAGAGTGGTCCAAGAAATAGCTGATGAAATTCAGTGTGAGCAAATGCGAGGTCTTGCACTTTGGAAAAATGAATACAGGCATGGACTATTTTCTAAACGGTTAGAAAATGCATAAAGAGATCTGGGAGCGCTAGTCCAGGATTCCCTAAAGGTCATCTTGCAGGTTGAGTCCATGATTATGAAAACGAATGTAATATTGTCATTGATCTCAATAGGTTTGGAATATAAAAGCTGCAATGTGCTCTGAGATTTTGTAAAGCTCTAGTTAGACCCCATTTAGAATACTGGTTCCAATTTTGGGCTCCACACCTCAGGAAGGACATACTGGCACTGGAGCGTGTCCAGTGGAGATTCACACGGATGATCCCTGGAATGGTAGGCCTAACATACAATGAATGGCTGAGGATCCTAGGATTGTATTCATTAGAGTTTAGAAGTTGAGGAGAGATCTAATAGAAACTCACAAGATAATGCATGGCTTAGAAAGAGTGGATGCTGGGAAGTTGTTTCCATCAGACAGGCATACTAAGACCCATGGGTACACCCTTAGAATTAAAGGGGGTCAATTTAGAATGGAAATGAGGAGACATTTCTTCAGCCAGAGAGTGGTGGGCCTGTGGAATTCATTACCATGGAATGCAGTAGAGGCCAAGTCATTAAATGTCTTCAAGGCAGAGATCGAGAAATTCTTGATCTTGCAAGGAATTAAGGGCTACAGGGAGAGTGCCGGTAAGAAATGCCCATCAGCCATGATTAAATGGCAGAGTGGACTCAATGGGCCAAATGGACTTACGTCCACTCCTATCTTTTATGGTCTTATGGTCTTAACTCAACAGGACATTCAAAACCAGTAAACTACCACCCAGAAAACCAAGGGCAGCAGATGTATGAGAATATCACTACCTACAAATTCCACTCCAAATCAAACATCATCTTGACTTGGAAATATATTTCCCTTCCTTCACCGCGCTGGGTCAAAATCTTGGACTTAAGCTCTTAAGGAGAGGAGCATATCTACAGCATAAGGACGGAACATCTTACAACATTCACATCAGTGAGCAGTGCAGCAAATAATTTCCTAGACTGTCAGCTCACAGTGAGTGTAAACAATTGGTCTCGTGTTCTCTATACTGTGTTTCAATGTGTTATTGAGTAAATGTAGAGAAAGGTCTATACGATGAAATAATTTAATATTTGCTGCATTTTCCCACCATTGGTATTAAATAATTTCTCCTTGAAGTGTAAGGAGACGCTAAGGACACTCACCTGTCACAACATTCTTTTCCTGACACTTTCAATTCAAGGAGAATTCAACTTCCCCCAGCTTAAAGAATGCATAGTTTGTGCAAATATACCACTGACCCTGTTCCTGACTGCAATGCCCTTGCCAATCATACAATCACAGTCCAAGAGTGGAGCGAGGAAGAAGGGGTGTGGAGAAAGGGCAGAGATCAGAAATAAAAATGCAAACTGGAAGATTCATAAATTGCTTCCTATTGTGAAAATTTCCAGTGAGACCGCAGCAGTGACTGTTTGTTTATAAGAAGTGTAGGAAGTGGGTATTCCAAACTTCAAACCAATTCATCAGAAAAGAAACAAGCAACAAAAGTTTTCTTGTTCCTGGGATGGAGGTATGAGTGTCATTTATTGCACATTTCTAGTTTCCCTGAAGACATTGAGGATCTACTCTTGAGCATGGCACAAGAGAAACATGTAGGCTGAACCACAGCTCATTAGGAAAGCATTCATGAACAAGCTGCTTTCATACACATCTACATTCTGGGGAAGTTCAGAAGTGATTCTCTTTCATTGGATTTACTTTCATAAGTAGCTATGGGGGAGACTGAACCCACAATCTCAGGATCACTTGTTTACAGCATTAACACACTCCCTTTATAATAATCTCCAGGAGGCAGTGACTTTGAGTAATGATCGCACCAGCTATCTATTGGGAAGTTTATTTCAGTGCAATTCAGCACTGTCGGAAAAAAAGAGAGAGAAAATTGTTGAGGAGCTGGGGTCACTTTGAAAATAAAGAATACAAGTGTTGGACTGAAGCTTGACAAACCTTAGAATTGCTCGCAAACACTCTGTACACAGTAACAACAGGAGGACAGAGTGTCACAGTATGTTTCTTTCACTTCAACAAATGCTCACTTCTGAAATTATAACATTTGATGGCAGAGATAACCAGGAACATAGCAATAAAACAGTCACCATGGAAATTAAAGGCTGAACTGCAAGACATGCGGACACTGCATCATTAACTATATTCTTCCAGATTCCATTTAGTAGCCTGGTAAGGAAGGAATAGATCGTCTAATGTTTGAATGAGGAAAGGCAGTTTCCTGAATTATCAAGCAAATGCATAGCACAATCAAACAAGCAGCAGCATTAAATAAAGGCAATCCAGGATCAACAATCTTTCACATCTGGTGAAAATTCGGATGCAATCCCAGCTGTCATGCATAAATAATTACGTCAGTATCAATGCATACCGAAAGGTCACAGAACACACAAAAAGATGCAAGAGATTCCAGTGGCCATGCCTGGAGATTCCCACAGGAAACCTGCATGCTCATAAGAATTAGGGAAAACATTTAGAGCCCGGCTACAGCATTAAAACAATGAAACCTGACTTGCTCCTTTAAAAGCATTAACTTCAAAAGCTTATTTCCATTATTTTTGTGATGAGGAGATTTTTCACACAAACAGTCAGGTGAAAGGGCAGTTTCTTTTGAATTTACAATCAAGTTTAATTGCAAATATTATTCTATTAAAAACCTATTTCAGTGTGTGGTTCAAATTTCAAACATCAAGATGGAATTTTGCCTCAGTGACAAGGGATCAGATTTTTATTCTGTGGAAATGAATGGGCTTCATGTTGGTTAAAATTTTGCTTGGAATATGAAAGTCTCTGTGAAAAATTTTATATTTATTGTAATTAGTGGTCAGAAGAGTCAAATGAAGTTTCAACACATTACAATGCTGAGATTTTTATTTCTTTTAAGGCATTTTGGGATTTTGTTTTAAACTTGAACCTCTAATGAATACATTAATTGAAAATGCAGGATTTCAGTAATATACAGAATCTGGATAAGATGGAGTTGTTCTTCTTGAAGCATGGAAGGCTAAGGGAAGATGTAATGGAGGTGTTCAGAATTATGAACTGTTTTGATAGAGTAAATAAGGAGCAATTGGCAGAGAGTTTACAATCTCAAAACACAGATTTAAGAAGATTTGCAAAAGAACCCGAGGGAGAAAGTAGATACTATTGCCTTGATCTGGAATGTGCTCTGTGAAATGGAGCTGGAAACAGACCCCAAAGTGCCAAGAGGGAATTAAACACATGAAGGGAAATGTTTACAGGACTATGGAGAAAGAGCAGAGGAGGGAGTGATCCTAATCAGGTAACTCTTTCAAAGAACTGGCACAGCCACAATGGGGCAGATGGTCTCCACCTATAGTGCAATTGTGGTTGATGGATATAAATCCAAGATTAATGTCAAACATATTGAACTTCAAATTACAACATGTATATTTTTAAAGATGCGTATCAGCCAAAAAGTTGTAAATTTAAAGTTATTTGTGTGTTTAAATTCGATGGCTATCTGGTTATGCTGTGTGTGGAGCAATGGAATGTTACACCTGCAGAATCTCATGGAAATGTCAAAGAGAGGAACTTAAAAGGGAGAAACACAAGGGTTGACCATTCCCTATGACATAAAACCAAATCCTAAGGGTTAGGTCCAAAATTGCAGGCACGTTTGTGTTTTACCCTTCCCAAACATACAAAAGAGGTTGCTTAAAAAAAATTACAATCCCAGGCAAGTTTGCGTTACTGGCATGATGTGTTATTATGGACTGGTGCGCTATGAAGGTCTCAGCTTGAGGACACAGCCATTACAAACCCCAGTACTACAAGGAGAAAGAAAAACAATCTGTCTCGCTCAGATTGCTGGAAGGCAGGCTAGCCTGTGAAGTCACCATTTACTTTTCATTGAACCCAGAGACTGATTTGTATATCTTTTTAACTATTAATTTTTAACTGTAATCTGTATTTGTTTATGTGTTCTATTTTATTTTCTCATGATTAATAGCTAATAAATTCTTTTACACAAGAAAGCTTGATTAATTTGGCTCTTTTTAAAGCATAAATACAGTTTGACTGAAAAAAAGGTGTCCATGGGAGAACAAATGCTTTCTAAACAAAAATTAACCTTGTTGTGACTGAGATATGGGTTGTATTATAGAAGGAAAGATTTACCCCTCCTCACCCAGGTGGATAACCAGTTGGAGTATACCATTTAGAATCATAACATGTTGGAGATGCTCATCTGGGGTCTGACTGTTAACATTAAATTATAAAGAAGTGTATCAAACATTTATAAATTGGTACCAACAGCTTTCTAAGCCTGTAGAAATGAATCCAAATATTATTTATTTAACAATCATTGAAAATAAGCATTGAAAATTAATGTTAACCTCATCCAAAGCTCCAGAAGTCTCTCTACTTAAAAAAAGACACAACTAACCATGTGTTATTATCAATCACTTTATTGATTTCCTAATGTCACTTAGCATTGCTGTGAAAGGAGATACTTTATAATGCACATAACCCTCCCCTCATTTGAATTGCTAGAAATGAAAAGATATCTGAAATATTATATTTCTATGATGCAATATTTTATTGGATGATATATATTTTCATTTTTTCTTTTTTTTTGAGATTGAGTTTGGGAGTGCACTTTGAGTAAAACAAGTATTCACTCCAGACTCTGCTCAGTGAAATCATTGATTGAACACAAGTGACTAGTGTGAATTATTCCTAATTTGTTCTGCTCATTTTCACCACAGTCAGATAGAATAGCAACTTCAGTGCCTGTCTATCTCCCTGCTAAAACCCAGTGAGAGCCACGATTGACAGTAGCCCCAGAACCCTTGTGGATAGCAGAAGCTAAAGGTTGCATGTAACTATACAAAGCTGGTCACTGTGTTTTTCATTATGGTGTAGTTCACCAGAGGGGAAAAATACCTAAAAAAAATTTGTTGATTTCAAAGTCAAAGACTTACCACACTGCTACAAGTCCTGTACCGTATATTTAGCCCTTCACAGTTCCTGTTGGAAAAACAAAAGACATCAATTAACTGCAACAGGATGGGGAAATAATAGTGACCTACCAAAATGATTACTGTGCATTAAACGCTGGATACTGGGTTACATTTGAGTAAACATCTTTAACCCATTTCATAATAATTTATTTTATCTAATCTATCCTGCTTTTCAGATTGCTAAGTGTGGTTCCTGCTTCCACATCAACATCAACAGAGTGGTAGATTGCTTTATTAGTGTCATCAATGAAGGGTCAATAAGACAGAGACCTGGGCCATACTAGCTACAGTATATTGAAGGCTTTAGAAGGATTTTCGAGTTTTCTTTTTCAGGCAAACACTTTCTATTTCCAGATTGTCGTGATAATGGTAAGTATGGACTATCAACTTTCAACTTTCATCATTTGAATTTAATGCCCAGGACCTTAATGGGTTAAAATGGTTTTAGAAAACATGGACCTGAAAGGACTGCAATGTTTACCTGGCCACATATTGAGGCAGGTTCAAGAAAGCAAAGTGGAATGTACAAAGTTGCCCGAACTGAAATCACCCTTTCTTCTAAAGACATAATATATCTAGTGTTAATTAATAAATGCATTAGAAATTGCACATATTGGACGTGGCAGTGCTGCCTGCAAACATCCAGCTTGGAAAGGCAATGGAGCCAGATTCAGGATTCCACAAGTGAACATATTTTAGTAGTTGCTTTAATAGAGCAGCAGAGAAGGGAAGAAATATGGATTGATAAGAACAAGAACTGGAAGCCTCTCCGTCTCTCAGTGAATTAGAATTAGAATCCCTACAGTGTGGAAACAGGCCCTTCAGCCCAATGAGTCCACACTGACCCTCTGAAGAGTAACCCACCCAGACCCACTCCCCTACCCTATATTTACCCCTGACTAATGCAATTTAGCACAGCCAGTTCACCTAACTTGCACATCTTTGGATTGTGGGAGGAAACTGGAGCACCCAGAGGAAACCTACGCAAAGACGGAGAAAGCAAATTGGAGAAACAACTATTCATCGAGAACTCTAAAATATCTATAGATTTCACCATATTTGAGGATAAAAGTCAATCTTGAAAAGTTGGGATCGCAGTTTAAAACATAAAACATCAAGGATTCTAAGGATTTTTAAACTGCATAGCCTTCATTCTTCCTGTCAGTACCAGAAACACTGTAAAATTTCCAATCTATGTTTGCAATGGGTTCAATGTCACATTTTACTATTTTCCTCAAAGCTATTAAGACCATTTTCCTTACTTTCAATCAAGACAACCTTGTAATTGACTCCTAAATTTTGATTAGTACATTTTAATTGAAGTATGAGAAACTTGTGTGCTAACAAGAATTCAATTTTTTTTTGTGACCATCTGAGAGGGTTAAATAGAGGACAGGTAATTTCCTTCTCACTTAGTTGTAACAAATTCCTTATCATGAACTACCCAGCTCTATCCCCTCCCAAAAGGTTGGATGTTGGTGAATCTCAATGATTAGATATTGGTGAATATCAGCATGATAGAAATGGTATAACGGCTGCAGAAAGGCAGTTCGAGAGGGATCTGCCTTTGGAGGTAGTTTTGGCTGAAGTCAGAAATAGGAAAGGAGCAGTCACCTTGTTGGGTGTTTACTATAGGCCCCCCAATAGCAGCAGAGATGTGGAGAAACAGATTGGGAAACAGATTTTGGAAAGATGCAGAAGCCACAGGGTAGAAATCATGGGCGATTTCAACTTCCCAAATATTGATTAGAAGCTCTTTAGAGGAAGTATATTGGACGGGGCAGTGTTTGTGCAGTGTGTCCAGGAAGCTTTTCTAACTCAGTATGTAGATTGTCCTACCAGAGGGGAGGCCATATTGGATTTGGTACACGGTAACGAACCGGGACAAGTGATGGGCTTGTTAGTGGGTGAGCATTTTGGTGATGGTGACCACAATTCTGTGACTTTCACCTTGGTTATGGAGACAGATAGGCGCATGCAACAGGGCAGGTTTTACAATTGGGGGAAGGGTAAATACGATACTGCAAGACAGGATATGTGGACCATAAGTTGGGAGCATAGGCTGTCAGGGAAGGATGTCATTGAAATGTGGAACGTTTTCAAGGAACAGAAAAGACGTGTCCTTGATATGTATGTACCTGTCAGGCAGGAAAGAGATGGTCGTGTGAGGGAACCTTGGTTGACAAGGGAGGTTGAATGTCTAGTGAAGAGGAAGAAGGAGGCTTACATAAGGTTGAGGAAACAAGGTTCAGACAGAGCGTTGGAGGGATACAGGATAGCCAGGAGGGAGCTGAAGAAAGGGATTAGGAGAGCTAAGAGAGGGCATGAAAAATCTTTGGCGGGTAGGATCAAGGATAACCCCAAGGCCTTTTATGCGTATGTGAGAAACATGAGAATGACGAGAACGAGGGTAGGTCCAATCAAGGACAGTAGTGGGAGACTGGGTATTGAGTCAGAAGAGATAGAAGAGGTCTTGAATGAGTACTTTTCTTCAGTATTTACAAATGAGAGGGACCGTATTGTTGAAGAGGAGAGTATGAAATGGACTGGTAAGCTAGAGGAGATACTTGTTAGGAAGGAAGATGTGTTGGATATTTTGAAAAACTTGAGGATAGACAAGTCCCCCGGGCCTGACGGGATATATCCTAGGACTATGTGTGAAGCAAGAGAGGAAATTGTAGAGCCGTTGGCAATGATCTTTTCATCTTCACTGTCAATGGGGATGGTACCAGGGGACTGGAGAGTGGCGAATGTTGTGCCCCTGTTCAAAAAAGGGAATAGGGATAACCCCAGGAATTACAGGTGAATTAGTCTTACTTCGGTGGTAGGCAAAGTAATGGAAAGGGTACTGAGGGATAGGATTTATGAGTATCTGGAAAGACACGGCTTGATTAGGGACAGCCAGCACAGATTTGTGAGGGGTAGGTCTTGCCTTACAAGTCTTATTGAATTCTTTGAGGAGGTGACCAAGCATGTGGATGAGGGTAGAGCAGTGGATGTAGTGTACATGGATTTTAGTAAGGCATTTGATAAGGTTCCCCCTGGTAGGCTTATACGGAAAGTCAGGAGGCATGGGATAGTGGGAAATTTGGCCAGTTGGACAGAGAACTGGCTAACCGGTCGAAGTCAGAGAGTGGTGATAGATGGTAAATATTCAGCCTGGAGCCCAGTTACAGGTGGGGTTCTGCAGGGATCAGTTCTGGGTCCTCTGCTGTTTGTAATTTTTATTAATGACTTGGAAGAGGGAGTCGAAGGGTGGGTCAGTAAATTTGCAGACGATACGAAGATTGGTGGAATTGTTGATAGTGAGGAGGGCTGTTGTCAGCTGCAAAGGGACTTAGATATGATGCAGAGCTGGGCTGAGGAGTGGCAGATGGAGTTCAACCCTGTCAAGTGTGAGCTTGTCCATTTTGGAAGGACAAATAAGAATGCGGAATACAGGGTTAACGGTAGGGTTCTTAGTAAGGTGGAGGAGCAGAGGGATCTTGGGGTCTATGTTCATAGATCTTTGAAAGTTGCCACTCAGGTAGATAGAGCTTGTAAGAAGGCCTATGGTGTATTAGCGTTCATTAGCAGACGGACTGAATTCAAGAGTCGTGAGGTGATGTTGCAGCTGTACAGGACCTTGGTAAGGCCACATTTGGAGTACTGTGTGCAGTTCTGGTCACCTCACGTTAGGAAAGATGTGGAAGCTTTGGAGGGGGTGCAGAGGAGATTTACCAGGATGTTGCCTGGAATGGAGAATAGGTCGTATGAGGATAGGTTGAGAGTGCTAGGCCTTTTTTCATTGGAAGGCAAAGGATGAGGGGTGACTTGATAAAGGTTTATAAGATGATCAGGGGAATAGATAGACTAGACAGCCAGAGACTTTTTCCCCCGAGTACAACAGAGGGGACATAAATTTAAGGTGAAGGGTGGAAGGTATAGGGGGGATGTCAGGGGTAGGTTCTTTACCCAGAGAGTGGTGGGGGCATGGAAATGCGCTGCCTGTGGGAGTGGCAGAGTCAGAATCCTTGATGACTTTAAGTGGCAATTGGATAGGTACATGGATAGGTGCTTAAGCTAGGACAAATGTTCGGCACAACATCATGGGCCGAAGGGCCTGTTCTGTGCTGTAATGTTCTATGTTCTATGTTCTATGATAGAATGTCTTATATGCACTTTGTTTGGGCAATTTAGCAGTTTCTACGAAGAACTTTAATTTCTCTGTTAATTCATCAACTAGTCTAGACCTTCAATTCCTTGTTTGCAAATATTTCCATTTATAAATAGTATTCCATGTTGCTCTGTGTTCCCTGTACATTATAAATGTTATTATATAAAATAACCTCTCTGACCTGAATTTGTCAGCACCAGCCAGACTGTACACTTTGAGTAACCAAGCAAGCCAGTGATTAAGTAAAATAGAAATTGCTGGAAATATTCAGTAGATCTGACAGCTGCAGGGAAGAGAGAAGTAGAGTTACAAGAACCTAATGCTCAACATAAAGGAAGAAAGTCTGACTTTCCCCTTAAGGTTTAAAGAGCAAATTCTGAACCTCATCTGTCAGTGATGACCACCATATTTGCATGCACTTGTATCTCATTAATAGCAAAACTCAAAAGATAGGCAATTTGTCCCAGTTGCCAGCACTAAACAATCAAGGGGGTGGATAAGGCAATGTGCAATCTTAATGTCACACCACTTACCAGCAGCTTACACAGAAACACACTGCATGTGCATCAATGAAACAGCTATGACTAAAAGTCAAAGGGGAATAGTCCTTAGTGGATGAAGGGAGTCTATGGTTGGCCTGGGGTGGCACTTACATTCAGTCATGGCATCATTCAGCCTCAATCCATCGAGCTGATTATGGTCAGTCAGGCAGTTGGTCTGGCCAGGGTCCAGAAATCTTGCAACTCAGGGATTCAGCCATCGTCAGTCCTGCAGTCCATGTCTAACCAGCTCAGGGATCACAGATAAGATAAGTGGGGATCTAGGGAGACATCAGTCAGGCCTGTACTCACTAGTCAATCTGAGGTGTGGGCCACAGTTAGTTCTCGGAGTTTGGACAGCCATAGCCAAAGGGGGCAGTCCATGCATTGTAATGTAAACTCCAAAGCTCAAGCTTGAGGACAAGGTCTTATGATAATGGCAGTAAAATGGGCAACTCAAAATGTAAGGGTAGGATCTGATACAGTGTAACAGGGTGTAGAAAACTGTAAAATTAATAATAAAAACTGGCTCGCCAGTGATACCATGCCCCATGGATGAATAAAATAAAGGGACTATTTTTTCACAAATCACTCCAATGGATGGTCAGTGGATTGCAATAGGTGGGCATGGCAATGAGTCAAACCAAAAGCTAAGAGGGAAAACTGGGAATATTAAATGTAAAATAAAAGGATTGGATGGAAAAGTGGGGAAATGCTGAAGGGGTTGATGGGAACAGCTACACAAATCAGTACATGAAGGAAGGAGGGGGTGGAAACTCTGATTATCAGATGGAATTCACTCATAGGACCATGACCTGGATAGAGTCACATCTTTGATCAAGCTTCAAATACACACTAAGATTGAAAGCCTAGCAGCCAATACATTCACAGTGGGTGGACTAACTTGCATTTTACTTCTTGGAGTCTGGAAGGGTATGCACAATGATGTGTCACCCTTACTGCCTATGTATGCTCAGAGCTAGTTTTTGTCTTGGCCCCCCACTATGTCTTGCTGCACTCCCAGAGTCAATAGTGACAGAAGCCCAATCTGTAGTAGACCTTGATGGTCTGGAGGGTTTGGATGGGTCACACTAGGGGAATTTGTGGCTTTAGGACCCAGACAATGAAGCAAATGTCCTGCCCAGATTCAGGCTCACCTTCCTCAGGTGCAATATCCATAGGGTTGGAGATTGCAGGCAGGGTGCCGGTGGAAGGACCAGGTGTCTCTGATCTGTCCTGAAGAGAGACTTCTGAGGGTCCTGCATCTAGTTCTTCCTTTGTCAAAGTGCATCTTGACACCACTCATTTTCCTCGAGAAGAAGGTTAACCTCGGGTGGTATCCAGGTCCTGAAAGACCTTGTCACCTTGCCATGAATGCTGAGCATCAATATCTAATGCAATGGAGTGCAGATCTATGAGCATTTCTTGGTGCTGTGTGATGGCCACCCATCTGTCCATGGAGACAGCTAGGTGAACGTCTGCCAGATCCAGTATGGTATTGATAATGTTGGTGGGCTCCTGCAACCGTGGAACCAATTTGCTCCGTATCTCTGAACCATCTACCCACTGTTCCTGTGACTGCCTGTGGATTTGTACGAAGTCACTAATGGTTGACACTATGGGGTCATCTTCTACCTGGAACTGAACAGGTCTCTTAGTGTCTCTTGCCCTCATAAACATAGAGTCATAGAGATGTACAGCACGGAAACGGACTCTTCAGTCCAACTCGTCCATGCCAACCAAATATTCCAACCCAATCTAGTCCCAAGTGGAGCCAGTGATTTTGCAATAGGCATAGAATCTCCAATATCTTAATAATACTCTCACAGTGGTGATAACGGAGGAGCAGCACAGCACATTGACGTCCACTGGCTGCTTTGGCATGATGGTCTGGGCACCCCTACAAGCAATCTCAGCCTTCTCCAGTTATGAGAATCTCCTCCTCATAGGGATCAATGAGCCACACTGCTGCCCATCTTGTCCCCCTTCTCCCAATTAGGAGACAGTTTCTCCTGCAATGATACAAATGGAGGGATTGGGTAAGATGAAAGATTATGGAAGAGCTGTTAGTTGTGGCACAGGAGTAACAAAGGCAATGTTTCTAGGTTGAGTGAGTAGGAAGCGCAGAAGGGTTAGCAGTTTATGAGGTAAGGTGAGTGAAAGCCATCGAGTGGTCATGCTGCATGCAACAATGGTAGACCATTAATCTTGGTGGTGTTTGGAGATATCTGTCTCAGAAATGGGAACTGAGAGCTTGCAGATCATTAGTGTCAGAAAAGGTGACTGAAGATAAAGAAATGGGAAGCTGTAGTTATACAATTAAGGACTGGAATTTAGAAACATCTTCATAGACACAGTTGTGAGGCTATGTGATTCACTCCCAGGATTAATGGCTGAAACAAAAATACTGTCAATATTTAACATTAGATGGTGGACATAGATGAAGGGAGATAGAAATAGAGTTGATCACAACTGTTCTATCATTGGAAAGGGAAATGCTAAGATGGACCAGTTTAATTGAATGACATTCTGCCATGCTGTAACTTCTACTCATTTGAAGTTTAGCAAGATCACCAGTACAGGCTGACTGAACAAGAAGAACAGAATTACATTCTGGTTAACAGCAAAGTAAACATGAGGATGTCGTACACACCCAAGTACATTTTCAATAAGCACTGCCCTGTATATATAACTTGTTAAAGTGAATAGTTCTGTACAATAAATCTATTACATACACAGCTGTAGCACAGAGATTATCCAATTAAGCTGCTAGTGTCTGTTTTTGTACTATTTTACATTACACAATGGTATTGTTGAATGAAACAATACATGTGGGTCCAATAATCCAGCTGGTCATGGAACATACATTCACTGGCTGCTCTAAAAGCTGAAAATATGGCTATTTCACCCATTTTCCATAAGCAGCAACTATTTAAATATGTATAGCACCTTCAACCTATGAACACAGTTTAATCCCACTGCATAAGAGCGCGATAAAACAAAATGTCACCAAATGAACACTAAATGAACCAGGTTTTTTGCACTGTATAATGATTACAAGTAATTCATCAATTACATCTGTCAGAATTTCAAGAATTTAAATAACAATCATTTGTTTTAATTTGACATAAATTATACATATCATTAAAACAAGTTGGTGCTTTGGGAAACCGGGAGCATCAATTAGGGACCTTTCGTGAAACGACATTACTTTCTAATGTGTAAGACTATGAAGTAAATTTAGAGCTGTCAATGCCAGCACTGTGAAATGTAAAGTTTAATATAGGCTGTAAATCATATTTAAGCATAGTTTTCATAAAGCAATAATTCATATGGTGTGAATTCAACTTTAACTTAAAGTAGATCCATGCAGTGATTTACATTCAAATATGTCGGAGCTGTATCCCTGCATCCTAAATTTCACAATTGCCCAAATGGTGAGAGGAAACCACAATTCTGATCAGGTAAGTTATAGGCCCCATTGCAATTCATGGACCTGCTTTAAAGTGACTGTCAATGACATGGAGTTTTGATACAATGCACCCCACCCACCCCCATTTCACTTCAATTACCGAGCCTCACTTTGACTCTTTCAACTAACCAGGTTACTGCCCTGATGTTTTGCTGCCCCTGCCTTTCCATTAGATTAAAATTCAATATATATTTTTAAAATTATGTCAAAAGTGAGGAATGCACCTAACCTTTCAATCTATTTATTTCTTCCCCTCTCACTCTTGAACTTTCTCAACCATCTTCTCTCTTAACATCTCTTCCCTTCCAACTCCCTTCAATTAAATGGAATTCTCTCCCAATGGACTGTGAGTCTACCTACACCAAATGGAGTGCAGCAATTTAAAGTGGCAACTCAATATTTCCTTCTCAACGGCAACTAGGGATGAACAATAAATGGTCAGCTCAGTTAATGATGCCCACATCAAATGAATTATTTTTTTTAAAGAAGTATTTTGGCAATTCACCTCTATCTCTCCCAAATCCCAAGATTTCCTCTCCTCCTCAGTGACTCTTCTATCTGTCAAACCCCTTTTTTTCTCTCTTCCCCTTAATGCCAGTTTCCTCTATATTCCCAGTCAAATTATTTCCTCTATGGTTCAAATTCACCATTCTCTATGAAATATCCCCTTTCAACCCCTCACTTCAAATGAAAGCATAATATTGCAAATGCTGAAAGTCAGAAACAAAAAGAAAATATTGTAATGAAACTCATCATGTTTGGCAGAATTTGTGGAAGGAAATAGTTGACACTTAAAAAGCAACATTCATACCACACAAATGCCAGCTCATAACGATGACCAATAAGAGACAATCTAACCATTGCCCCTCGATTTTAAAGGTATTATCTTCACCGAATCCTCCCCTATCAACATACAGGGGGTTACCGTTGACCAGAAATTCAACTGGACTCACCATATAGTTACAATGGCTACAAGACCAGTTACTGCCCCAAGTAACTCTTGTGTGAAGTTGTGTTGAAATTCATCTTTAAAGAACCATGTTCTTTGGTGTATCATATTGTTTCCCTGCTCACTTCCACAACAAAATAAAACTTAGACATGGTCAAAAATCAAACTCTCTACAAAAGCTCAACCTTTGACTTCTCAAAACAGAACAAAAATGTTGTCAGCTACAACAGACATACCTCAACTCAACTAACTCGGAACGAATGTTGACTGAGCTGCAACCAGGTTCAGCTTTTGCAAAAGGTAACCTTTATCTCATACTGAAAATTTTGATTAGGGTGGACATAAATACTGCTTACCATCTGTTCACATCTTTTGGTATTAGTTACTACGTAAGATAAACTGAGAGGAGTGTTATAGGGCTACGACTTGGTAAAGCTATAGTTTTGTTTGGCTCTTGCAGTGCAGTGATAATGTCCCTATCACTGACCCAGAAGACCTGAGTTCAAGTCCCACCAGCTCCCAAGGAATGTAATAACACCTCTAAATAAGTTGATTAGAAAATGTAAAAATGGTTTAGTTTTGTGTGTAGTAACACTACTGGACATAAAAAGAAACAAAACATGGTTTGCAATTTTAACATCAAAATACGTCTGCAAGTTTTAGACACATAATGCTACTAGGAATAATTTTGCATTTTAAAAACTAACAGAAGGGTAAATAGTTAATTGTAATGATCAAACAAGACAAAGTAGATAAAGCAATGTCCACCAGTATTTGATTGTTAAACCACACAATAAATTAACAGCACTTCGCTTGGCATAGTCTTTGATTCAATTGCAATCTTTGCCCAAAGGTACATTAAAAGTAGAGGTGGCAAATTCCAACGAGGTCTGTTACGTACATTGCTTCAGAATAGTAGCAAATTGGGATAATTATTCAGTTATATGGAAAAGGGTTATTGGTGTCAAGTAGTTGATTAAAAATGTAATCTGACCCTTCTGTGGAACATTACTGAATAAAAGAATTTGAAGTACTTGACCCTTTGATGCAAGGAACCTGAGTGGGGGTGCGTGAACAATTCGACCATTTCAAGGAAAAAGAAAACAATGGCATTATAGTTTATTACCTCACCAACTCTGCTTTGTTGCAGTTGTGATTGTATGTAATTAACAGATGTTATACTTAATGACATAGGAAATGATCAACGGCAGTAAATGATCAAGAAACTAATTCTTTCATTAAGATAAATACTGCAGAAAAAAGGTCAGTACCTTCTAGCAAGGAGTCTATTTTAAAGTTCAACTTGTAACTTTAAAATTCTTGAGTTTGTACAAGTGACCACGGTGTCGTAATTTTGCACATAATCTACCATGAAAGTAGTGCAAAGCCAACACTTTAAAGTAGTCTCTGTCAATGCCAGCACAGATTCAGCAGAGTAATGTCAAAAAACTTTAGTAATTTGCTGCCAAAACTGCAGCGTACGTGGCACAGAAGATGTTTCTCAAGATGTTATAAAAGGATTATGGGTTGAATAGTCATATGCAAATACTCTCACAGAATGTTTCTGAAGATTTATCACTGAAGTTACAGTGGATGACAAAGAGATGTGCAGCAGAAGTTAATGATGCCCAATGATCTAACACAGCCATTAAATCAATACATCCATGAAACCAACATACATAACACACCAATACACACAGCAAACAACAGCAGGGGAAAAAAAAATCAAAATGCAAATAGAATGCCTGTCAAGAGAATCGGAACAGGAAAAAAAAGTGTAAAAGTGATTTTTCAGCTGTGAGGGAACTTGGTCAGGCTTAATTTAGATAATGTATTTATTTTGGGGCACTGTACCTCAAACAGGGTTTGCTGGCTTTGAGAGGGTACAGAACACTGACTCCAAAGTCATCAGAATTAAGCATTAGATTATGAGGACAGATTACATAAACTTGACGTGTATTCCTTCAGTTTAGAAAATTGACAGATGATCTATGATGAGGTTTAAAATTTTAAAGGCATTCAATGAGGTAAATGCAGATAAATGTTTTCTGTATTGGGAGCATTCAGAAGATGGGGAAAATACAGCAAATTGATTAAGGAGTGACATCAGAAAACTCTTCTGTGCAAGTATAATGGAAATCTGGACCTCATCCCCCAAAGGGCTGTGGATACTAAACATTAATTAAATTTAATGATGGAGATAGCAAGATTCATTTTGGGTAAAATCATTAAGGGAATATTGATTAAAAAGATTAAAAGATTTGAATTTACATGAAATATTTCACAACCTCAAGATGCTCTAACATGTTTTGCAGTAAATGAAGAGCTTTTGAAATATAGTCCCTGCTGTAATATGGAAAATGAAAAAAAAAACTAATTTCTGCACAGTAAACTCTCACAAGCAATGTGATACTGATTAGATAATGTATTTTGTGATATTGATTGAGCAACAAATACTGACCAGCACTGGAGAAACCTTATTTGAAATAATGCCAGTGGATCTTCTACATGCATCCTAGTAAGTTGGTGAGTCCTCAGTTTAATATTTCATCTGAAATGTGGGATCTCCAACAATTAAACAGCCCTCTGTACTGCATTGGAACATTAGTTTTGATTTCCATAATCAAATTCTGAAGTGGGTCTTAAACCCATGCCCTTCTGGTTTATGGAGAAGACTGATACCAAATGAGTCACAGATGAAAAACACACAAATAAAGATTAACTATGACCTCAGTGAATGGTGAAACAAGCTGGAGAAGTTGAATGGCCTCCTCCACTTGCCCTCAGCCTAGGTTTCAATGAATTGTTGCTCATCTTTTATCTAACTGAATTGATTTGCTGGATAAGAAAAAGATTATGATCTCAGTGTGAGGACCTCGTGTTTACTCAATTCAATTGCTTTTTGGAAGTTTCTCTGGAATCTGTTTTCACCACACTTACTGGTGTTCATCCAGATTTTATCAAATCTCTATAATTTTAATAATTTCCCATCTGGAGTTTTTTGTTCATTATTATAAAACTCTCCATTTTGTTTCCATCCCACTTGCCAGAGAAAACAGTTTCTTCTTATTTATTCGATCTAAACTCAAAAGTTTTAAGTAACTCTATTAGGTTGCCACCTAATAGCTTCTGCTGTAAGGAGCATAATCCCAGTTTCTCCAGTCTCCCAAAATAAATATTTTCCAGGCAATGTCACATTTATTCAATGTCACATTTTAACCAATATACTTAGGGGACATCACTCTTTAGCGTATTGTGAATGTTGTCATATATATTTCAGTTGCCAGATCCTCGGCAGGAGATTTACCAGTAATGTTCTGCGTTTGAAAATTATGGAGTTATGTACTCCAGTCATCTGCATTTTCACACAAATCCACTAATTATCAGGAACAGTTGAAATAAATTAGTTCCTCATGTCTCTCAAATCAATGCACGGACATGTATGCAATGTGTAGTACCTTTTATGTCCATCCAGCTCCAAGTTACTCCAGCACTTGGTCTCATAGCTTTCTCTCAGTGCCATCACACAACATGCAAGGACAGCAGTGAATCTTTTAAAAAATACAGGTTCCTAAAAACAAAACAGCTAAAGGAACTGGAGTTCAAATGAAGCACACAAAGGACGGACTGCTTGGTCATTTTAACTCAGGATTAATCCTTGTTTTTCTAAAGTACAAGCTATATGGCACTCAGCTGTTTTGCCAAATGACACAATGCTAATAATGAGTTGCACAGCTGTGCCTTATTAAGCTTTCGAACAGCAAATAACTTCTCCCCACAATGCATTTCAATGTGTTACTGAAGCAGATTCGAATCCACACTGTGTAAGTGGCAGTTTGAAACTTGAATTATTATTCAACCACAGAACTGGACACAATCTTAGAACAAGATTTTTATTTTATTCATTCATGGATGTGGTTGTCGCTGCATGGGATAGCATTTATTGTCCATCCCGCTTCATCCTTGAGAACATGATGGTGAGCTGCCTTGTTGAATCACTACTGCCCATGTGCTGTAAGAAACCCATAATGCCATTAAGGTGGGAGTTCCAAGAGTTAACCCAGTGACAGTAAAGGAATGTCAACACATTCCCAAGTCAGGACAGTCAGTGCTTGCGAGGTGAACGTGCAGGTGATGTTCCCATGTATCTGTTGCCTTTGTCCTTCCAAATGTTATGGTTTTGGAAGGTTCTATGGACCCTCGATGAATTTCTGCAGGGCATCTTGTACATGGTACACACTGCTGCTGCTGGGAGTTGGTGATTGAGGGAATGAATGTTTGCAAGTATTGTGCAAATCAAGCGGGCTGCTCTGTCCTGGATGGTGTCAAGCTTGAGTGCTGTTGAAGCTGCACTTATCCAGACGTGTGGAGGTATTCAATCATCCTCCATACTTGTGACTGGAATTTGGGAAAATCAGGAAAGGAGTTACTTGCTGCAAAATAACTACCTCGGCTTCTTGTAATTATTGTATTTATATGGCTAGTATTGTTCAATTTCTGGTCAAGAATAACCTCAGCATACTGAAAGAGTGAGAATTCAATGATGGTAATGCCATTGAATGTCAAGAAACAATGATTATATTCTCTCATGTTGGAGATGATCATTTCCTGGCATTTGTGTGGTGTGAATGTTACTTGGCAATTTTACATCTTCAGGAAAAAGTGAGGACTGCAGATGCTGGAGATCAGAGTCGAGAGTGTGGCACTGGAAAAGCACAGCAAGTCAGGCAGCATCCGAGGAGCAGGAGAATCAACATTTTGGGCATAAACCCTTCATCAGGAATGGTTCAATCAGAGGGTCACCATGCCTCAGGTGAGGGGAAAGGTTGACAAAGAAAGTCCTTAATGCCAGTGTGAGAACTGAACTCACAGTATTGGCATCACACTGATTTGGATATCTGGTATGACTCCAAAACATGAAGAGTTTTCCCCGGATTCTCATCAACTGCAGTTTTGTTATGAGTCCTTGATGCCATGTCAGTCAAATGCAACCTTAATGTCAAGGGCTGTCGCTCTCACCTTACCTCTGCAATTCAGCTCTTTTATCCAGGCTTGAACCTAGGTTGTAATGAGGTCAGGAGCTGAGTTGTCTTGGCAGAACCCAAACTGTCCATCACTGAGCAAGTTTTTGTTGAGCAAGTACTGTTTGATAGCACTGTTGATGATGCCTTCCATCACTTTACGATGATTGTGAGTAGACTATTTAATTAAAATCCTCAATATTGATTCCAAATCCCAATTGGAGGAAGCACTGAGGTGGCAAGAGTGCAGAACGTACTCTGGGTGGGGGATTTTTACATGCAACACCAAGAGTAGATTAGCAACAGCACCACTGATTAAGTTGGTTGAGTCCAAAGAAAACATTGCCCTAGACTTGGTTTGTGATAGGTGGTGAGGGAATCTGCGATCCCATGGTCCAGCATAAACCCAATTCTTCCATTACCATCATGCGAGAGGACCAATCCTGGTTCAGTGCAGGAGGATATGCCAAAAGCAGCAACAGGTGAAACTACAAAACAGGACAACTTGCATGGCAAACAGTATAATCAGGGTGTTAGAAACAGAGCTAAGCAATTCCACAACCAATGGGTCAGATTTAAACTCTGGAGTCCTGCCACATCCAACCATAAATTGAAGGGACAATTAAACAACTCACTGGCGGAGGCGGCGGCTCTACAAAAACCCCCAATTTCAATGCCAGAAGAACCCAACACATTAGTGCAAGGGGTAAGGCTGAGATATTTGCAACAATCTTTAGCTAGAAGTGCAAAGTGAATGATCCACCTCCGCCTATTCCAGAGGGTCCCAGTGTCACAAATGCCAATCTTCAGGCTGTGGGCTCTGACAACATTCCAACAAAATTACTGTTTTAAGGAAATAGTGATAAAATGGATAAATATGTGATCACGATAGATCTAAACTTTTCAGATTATAATCATTTTTTGTAATGGTTTGGGATAAATTTACCACATGGTGGAGCTGCACCATTGTGTCAAGGAAATTGGGGTGGGGGGTTATTGACCAATCTGCATGGTCAGCTCTGAAGGTTCAATATGATGATTCCCAGAGGAATGAAATCAAGCAGAGTATCTCTTGTCATCACTACGCAGTGACACCTGCTTCTGTGTAATTAGCAGGTGAGGACAGAATAGAATTATTTTATGCCTCACGCACTTCCTTATATTCACACAAAGTATCGGAGAGCTGTGGTGTTCACCTCTGATGAAACCACCTTCAGGAGAAAAGCAGAAATGGATAGTTGAAATAAAAAAAATCACTCCAGCATCTCCAAATCTATTTTGTCATTGTAAATATTTGAAGCAGACAATAGGATAGAGCTGAAACTCTGACCATGACCAATCCAGCTTAGATGTAACCCTTATTGACAGAAAATCGCCCTCATCTGATGTAAATATTTGGTTCTACAATCATCCAGTTCACAGACAAGGTGGGAGATGAATCAAGCTCAAAACAATAGGCTCAAAACATCCTTCCTTAAATGAATTCTTTTGTGTCATTTAATCACAAACAAAGAGATGTGGGTCCAATGTGCTTCCCAGAATCATTCCATAATTCAAACTGTGTTGATATCTCTGTGGTTGAGGGAAAAAGAACCTTTCCAAACCCAAGACGACCCATGTAGGGGAATGGGTCTGGGTGGGTTGCACTTCAGAGAGTCGGTGTTGACTTGTTGGGCCAAAGGGCCTATTTCCACACTGTAGGGAATCTAATGTAATCTAATCAAAAGACTGGTCCCACAGTGTGGCTGTCTGATGTTGATGATGCTTAGCCATGAAAAGAAAGAGGAGAAAAGTTGGCCAGAATTACTGTTTTGAATGCATGTTCCATAGAGCTCAAAGAAATGTGTTCAGAGTTGCTGCAACTTCTCCAGAAGAAAATAAGCCATTAGCCATGAGACTCAAGCATTAAAAACTGGCCACTTCAGTGAGGCCTCAGAGGCTAGCTAAAAACTGAAGTAACCATTATTTCCTGATGAGTCTGTGGCATATATGAATGAAAGTACACACTGGACTTTTTTGTTCTTAAAACAAGTGGTGTGTTTATTTAGTGCAAGTGTTCACTGTCACTTGTTCATTGTGTTTATTGAGAGGAATGTGGAAATGCTTCAGGGAGTGGGATTGAGAAAAATGCCTCTTAAAATCACCTTAAAATCTAAAGTAGTTAATAAATTTAAGATTTTGAGAAAATACCAGTGTTGCAGTCATGTTTGAAATTGTAGCTCAAGAGTATAATTATATAAAAGTATTAAATTTATTTTAATGTCACAGTGATAAAAAGGGGTTCCCCGAGATTTAGAGTACTGGCTGGCTGCATAGTCCTGGACCTTAAGCCAAATCTTTGCAATTTTACGGCAAACTTGAGGTTACTGCTTTAACTCGACAGGCAATATATTACAACTATATAAAGCTCACATGTAGTCAATATGTGCAGTTGCACTTCACCACAATACCCTCCAGTACTGACAAAGGAAGGTCAGCTTCATCCAGAGGGCTAACATTTATTTGTATTCTTCATTAACTCAGTGTTGAAGTGGATTCTGAGACTGGCATATAACTCACCTCAGTAACAACAACCAATTACTTATACACCAGCCAATAGCAACTGCTGTTTAACTTGGGGCTTGATTTCTGACTTTATTTTTAAACATTGCTTTCTTGTCACTTCTTTCTTCTTCCAGCCTGACTCCCATACAAAACCTTCTGTAAATGGTATGCACAATAACACATCTGTACTCATCAAAACTCAAACAACCAAGCATTGTGCATCAATATTGACATGTAGAAAATGTAATATTTTTTAATGGCTCCACACAGGAGTATAATGAAAGCAAATTCATGGAATCCATGTTAGAAATGATGAAGAAAAACAACATTAAGAAAAGATAATGGCTTCACAGAATAACAACTTGTATTTATGTAGTATCATTAATGTAGTATCGTTAATGCAGTAAGACACCAAGGCTCTTCCCATGGACTTTACCAGTTACATTTGATTTTGAGTCACATTAAGACCCGACTGATTGTTTGGTCAAAAAGGTTGGCTTGAAAGGATATCCTTAGGACAGAGAGAAGTGAGAATGAAGAGAATTCTGGCATGAAATCCAGAGCTTATGATTTAAGCTGCTGATGACATGATCACTAATGATAGAGCAATTGAAATAAGGATGCTCAAGATGCCAGAAGTAGAGAAGGGCAGAGATCTCAGGGGGTGGTAAAGATGACAGAGATTGTTAAACATTAGCTCTGATTTTGCTATGGTAATAAGATTGAGACTATCAGCATTGTCCCTCAACAATGGGTAAATTGTATAATAACGTCCAAACAGGATCCATGTGGTGAAATGCAGAAATCTGGAATGGACTTCAAGATCATTGTTAACAATCACTTGCTAATGAGTATGATTATCTGCCGAGGAAATTCTATGTCACTGGTCATTGGTTCTGTGGATCCTTCTGTGTGGTTGGTGAAAGGCTCCAAGATAGCCACACAGAGAGGTGCTGACATCTACTTCTAATTCTGAAGTCAGGGACCTTGGCCATAAATTTCCAATTAAAGAAGCCTGAAAAAGTTGGCACTTCTTCCAGCAAGATTGAGTTTTTAAACAGTGATATAGTTGATAGTCATAACTGTCAACATCACTGGCCATGAAATGTAGTGTTAAAGCGTAGAGTCCCATTCCTTCAGACCTTTTTTCAGTGTGACTTCTTTAATCTGATTAATTAAAAGTAGCTTGTGGTTATCTGCCCTGTCCATACACCACAGATGTCCTGTAAAAGGTGCTGTGCTATGTCAAAGAGTCCAAAACTTTACAGCCAATCAAAGAGTACACCATTGCAATGAAGGAAACTCAACAAATGTAAACATAGCAAGTTCCCACAGAAAGAAATGTGACTAGACCGTGACCAGGTAACCTGTTTTTGTGACGCTGATGACAGCATATGAAAGAATCATGGCACAATTTGAAGCTGGATATATTTTGGAAGCTTTTTGCGCACAGTGACATGTGTTGTGAATTGAATACTCTTTAACTCTGTTCTGCACTTGGAATATAACTTGAGCAAGGTCTGATTTCTCAACCACAATGCTCAAAATATTTTCTCTCCATTTTCTCTCCTTGTCTGAATTCCTTAGTATCAAGTAAGTAATTTATTTTAAATCTGATTATGCAAATAGAAAAAATAATTCAGGTCAGACCTGCATTGTTTAAGCTATTTCTGCTCTGTGCCAGCTGGTTTTGTGGCATAGTGTGGAACTCCCTGACTCAGAGTCATAGAACTGTTGTGGCACAGAAAGGTACCATTTGGCTTATTATGATTGCACCAGTTCTTCAAATGGCATTAATTTATAATACAAATTCTCTTGTCTTTCTACTATTTCTATTTAAATAATCAGTTAATGTTCCCCTAATTCCCTAGATTGAACCTGCCTCATCATACTTGCAGACTAGTGACACTTATTTCCCTCAGATCACATTTAGTTCTTACACCTTATCGTTCTTCACCCTTTTACAAATGGAAATAGTTTCTCCCTATCTACACTGTCCAGACCCCTCATGATCTTGAAAACTTAAAATCTCCTCTTAACCTTTTCTTCTCAACAAATCTCAACTTATCCAATCTATGTTTGTAGCTGAAGTTTTTCATCCCTGGAACCATTTTTCTGCACCCTCTCTGATTAGTTCACACCCTTTCCGAAATATGGCACTCAGATGGTACAAAATACTCTCACTGAAGCCCATCTATTGTCATATACAAATTCAAGCTAACCTTCTTGCTTTTATCAATGCCCTATTGATAAACCTTCAGATACTGAATGTATTATGCATGTCCGCACCCAGGTCTCTCTGTTCCCGCACATCCTTTAGAATAGCTTCCTTTATTTTATACTGTCTCTCCATATTCTTTTGACCAAAATGTATCACCTCTCATTTCTCCGATCATCTGTTATTCATCTGACCACTCCACTGATTTGTCAATTACATTTTAAAGTTCAACATTGTCTTCTTCACAGTTTACTTCAAGGTTTTGCATCATCTGTGATCTTTGGAATTGGAATCAGCAAAATAAATCTATACATCATTTATACTTATCAGGTAAAGCAATGTTCACAACACCAACTTCTGGGGCATTCCACGACAATCCCTCATGCAGTTTGACAAATATACATGAACTATTATTCTATTTCCTCTTAACAAAAATTTTATTCAAGTTTTAGTCCATGAGCTGCAACTTTGTTTACACATCTGTTAGGTAAAAACAATGACGGCAGATGCTGGAAACCAGATTCTGGAAAAGCACAGCAGGTCAGGCAGCATCCGAGGAGAAGGAAAATTGACGTTTCAGGCAAAAGCCCTGCATCAGGAATAGAGGCAGAGTGCCTGAAGGGTGGAGAGATAAATGAGAGGAGGGTGGGGGTGGGGAGAAAGTAGCATAGAGTACAATAGGTGAGTGGGGGTGGGGATAAAGGTGATAGATCAGGGAGGAGGGTGGGAGAAGGTAGCAAAGAGTACAATGGGTGGATGGGAGTGGGATGAAGGTGATAGGTCAAAGAGGAGGGTGGAGTGGATAGGTGGAAGAGAAGATAGGCAGGTAAAACAGTGCTGAGCTGGAAGTTTGGAACTGGGTGAGGTGGGGGAAGGGAAAATGAGGAAACTGGTGAAGTCCACATTGATGCCCTGAGGTTGAAGTGTTTCGAGGCGGAAGATGACGTCTGTTGCACAGCACAGTCTCACATGCCTTCTGATAGTCCATATACCCATCCATAGCATTACCCTCATCAACACTTACTGTTACCTCTTCAGAAATAATCCATCAACTTTGTGAAGCATGATTTTCCTGTACCGAAATCCAGTTGCTCTATTATTATCCCACAGTTGCCCGTACGACTATTAATTCTAGCTTGAATAATTGAGTTCCTAGACACTGAGCCAGAAGCTCAGGGTCCATGTCCCACTCCAGCACTGTTTCCATCTATACAGATCCTGCCAGACTTGCTGAGTTTCTCCAATACCTTTTTTTTTCAAGTTCTCCAACATCTATAATATTTTGGTTTTATCGACTCTAGCAGAAGAGAAGTAACCTCTTACATGGAACATACACACATGCTTTGTCTTCCTGTTCTGTCATTACATATGGGTGAGAACCAAAGAAGGAAGGGGTCTATGCCTTAGGTCTATCTTTTGATGTAAACAAATAATGTCATTAACATTCATAATGTTGTGTTAGGGCCTCAGCAACAACTCATTATGGGTGTATCAGTGACCTGGATGGCATTAACAGTTAGTCATAATTTCCAATTCAATACCATCGCCTCAAGAAATAATGGAAAAACAAAGGAATGAATTAGGTCTTTGTCTGAATGAAGCACTGTATGAATTTATCACCAACCTTAAAACAGCATATAGCAGCTGGAAGATTTCAGAGCAAAGAAAAACAGCCTATAATCAAGAGAAAACCAATGAAACAAGAGGCTGCATAACATAAACATTTTCCCTTCTTTAATGCAGTCTTCTTTTGGCTTTGAAAAAGAACATTGTGAACACGTTCATGAGCTATTAGAACAGATCACATTTGGAAATAATACTGAAGTGAATTAATTAATTGTGTAAAATTGAACGGGTATAAACTCAGTTTTAAGCAATGGATGTTAAGCCACAATGGCACCTTCTTTAGATGACACGTACAGTATAAAATATTTGCTAAAGTATGAGAGGATAGAGGCACTGGAGAGGGAGCAGAGAAGATTTACCATGAAGATTTCTGCTAGAAATATATGCACATACATACCAGAAAGTATTGACAAAACTGGGATTCCTTTCTCTTAAAATAAAAGATGGGTGATGTAGATGAGGTCTTAAATTATGAAAAGGTTTTGATATATTGGATACAGACTGAAAGGTTCAAGACCATATGATGTCAGAGCAGAAGTAGGACATTGAGTCTTCTCTGCCAATCAATACAATTATGGTCAATCTGATAATCCTGAATTCTACTTTCCTGGCTTTTCCCCATAATCCTGGATTCCCTTATTGATTAAGAATTTGTCTATCACAGCCTCTATAGCCCTTTGTGGTAAAGAAATTTCATCAATTCAGCACTCTTGCAGAAGAAATTCTGCTTCACCTCCATCTTAAATGGGCGATCCCTCACTCTGAGATTATGCCACTGGTTCTAATTTGTCTAAAAAGGGATAACAACCTCTCCGTGTTTACCCTCTCAAACCTCCTTAGAATTTTATAAGTTTCAATGAGGTCATCTCTCATTCTCAACTCCACCGAGTGCAGGCCCCACCTGCTCAACGTCTCCTGTCCAGACAGTCCCTCAAAACCCAAGACCAATTTAGTGAACCTTGGCTGGACTGCCTCCAATGCCATTATCACTTTCCTTAAAAAAGAGGTCAAAAACTGTTCACAGTATTCCAACTGGGATATGACTTGTGCCTTGTATAGCTTTAGTAAAGCCTCCTTATTTTTATACTTCATTCCCTTTGAAATAAAGAGCAACAGCCCATTTGCTTCCTTATCAGCTGCTGATCTGGATGCTAACATTCTGAGATTCATGAATGAGAAATCCCAAATTCTTCTGTTCTTTAGCTTTCTGCAGTCCTCAATTTAAATAAAATTAAGGTTCTCTATTCTCCTTGTCAAAGTTCATAACCACACATTTTCTTACATTATATTTCTACAGTGTAGTAGATTATCAATACCTTCTGAAAATTCAAATACATTATAATCATCATTTTCCCTTTATCTACTTGGTTTGTTAGCTTATCACAGAATTCAGACAAATGTGTTTGGAAGGATTTCCCCTCTTTTAAACTACAATGACGCTGCTCAAACATATAACTTATTTCTAAATGTATTGCTTCCATTAGACTCTTATATTTTCTCAATAAAGGGTAAAGTCACCCTAGTTTAAGAGGACCATAGGGACTGCTCTTTTATTAGAGAGAGATGACTGGTGGTCTTTAAACCAAAGGTAACCACACCTCAGGTGAGCGGAGAGGTTGAGAAGGAGTGTACTCATGATAACTTCAGCTGGTGTGGGAATAGCATTGATGACACTTTGCATTGAAAACCAGCTGACCAACCAACTGAGCTAACTGACACTCCGAGAACAGATGTTAAATTAACTGGTCTATAGTTAGCTGTTTTTATTTTTGTCTCATTTTCTTTTAATTAAATTTGTTACATTGGCAGTTTCCAATCCTTTAGGAGTTTTCTGGAACCTAAGAATTGTTGGAACATTACTATCAGTGCATCTTCTATCTCTGTATCTGTTTCATTAAAATTTCAGGATGCATCCCATCAAGTCCTCTTGTAGGAAGGCAATTGAAACAACATTGTCACCAGGAAATCCAAAAGGGAATTTAAAAGAAACTTATTTGGACAAAGAATGGTGAGAACATAGAATGAATTGCCATTGGAAATAGGGAATAGCATGGATGCTGCTCTGGGAAAACACTGGACGAGCACATGAGGGAAATGGGCCCAGGCAGTTACAATAGGAGATTTTGAAGAGGAAAGATTAAGCTGAACTGGTGCATTATCAATGAGACACAATGGTTAGGCTAAATGCCTGTTTCTGCAGTATATCCTATGTAATCTAGCAAAGTGCAGGAAGCAGGGTGAAAGCAGTAATCTGCTCAATCAAGGAGATGCTTTCGGGAGGAAAGGTGTGTCATGTCAGAAAGAGACCTCATAGAGAGAGGGAACAACAAAGACAAGATTTCCTGTACTAGTTGTGAATAACATACTTAATTCCAAGTAAATATCAAGTCATGCTTGGAAAGAACTGATATCAGTGGAATAAGGAATCTCTATTTCATGACCTTCTGGGTGCCTGTGTGCTTAAACCTCCCATTACATTCCTGAGAATAGTTGACAGTTGCTTCAAGTGGTGACAGATGAGGTTGGAATGCACCTGGTTGAGGTGCAGCAGCTAAGGGAATACTTGAAATTGGCAATCCCATGAATGACGCTGATGCTGCTCTGGCATCGTTTGAGACTCAGACATTGACATGGGATATCAAACCTTTAGACCAAGCTCAGGCAGAGACTTCCGATGTACATTCCTTTGTTGCTATGGCGAATGGAAGTGGTACTCCTTATTGGTATTCTACTTGCTGATAAGTTGGAGGATGGATATATTTGGGGAAGTCCAGAAATACTCAATAATCTTGCACTTGAAGACTGGATTGAGGAAGCATATTTCGTTATAGTGTTCCAGGGATTCAACATGTGTTGGCTGGCAATGTTCACATTGGAGCATCTGTGCGAAAAGGCCAGGAGGAAACACTGCGAACAGGTGTAGATGTTAAAGTAATCTATTTCAGATCTCTGAGGTACTGACAATGGTTGAGGGAACAGCAATAACCTGACACAGTTACAGCACACATGTAAGTCAAAGGAGAGGATCTCCTCACTTTTGTATCTTGGAGCTGATGAATTTGTTTAATTGCATTATTCAACCAGGGATAAGCAGCTGAAGGACTGTCGAGCTGAAGCATAAGGGACGTTCAGATGGAGTTGAGGAGGACCAGGGCCTCTCGTGATAAGTCTCTCCTGCCTTCTTTTAACGTGTGGATCACATTATTCAGATCAGGGGGAAGATTGGACTCTCAAGACCAGGAAAGAGGCTAACATCAGGGAGGTGAGATTAGAGTGGTGTTGGAAAAGCACAGCAGGTCAGGATGCTGCCTGACCTGCTTTGCTTTTCCAGTACCATTCTAATCTTGACTGATCTCCAGCATCTGCAGTCCTCACTTTCGCCTAACATCAGGGAGGTGCCTATTGATGTGGACAAGAATGGAGATCTCAAGCTGAAGAGTTAGGCAGAACCGACTACTGCACAGCAAGAATAGATCCAATTCTTGCTGCCAATCCTGCCTGAGGGATGCTTTAAAGTAGCATTGGAATTATGACAGGGCTGGGAATTTCAAAGGCGACTCCCTCAACAAGCACAGCCCCCACAGTCATCAGGCATCAGATTCTATCCTCTGCAATGGCCTTCCCTTCACACCACACACTAAAATAGTTTGGTCTCTCACCATTAGCCAGCATGGGGCGAGGTTCCTTCAGAAAGAGGCTTGGGTTTATTATAGAGCAATGGATACAGAGCAATGCCCTGCAATGTGGCTTAAATTTGGCAAGATAGTAGCATTATGCTTAATTGACACAAGAAGGGTGATGTCAACCATCACTCACCAGATTTTCCGAGACCATCTTGCTAAGGTGTATGATTGATCAATGTCTCTTCTCTCACCCAGCTCTCCATTTTGCAGGGATTGGCCAACCTGCACAGTGTAACCCCAATGCCCTACTGTGAAAGTTTTTTCTTTCACCCTATGATCTGTATGCCCTTGCTACTATGATTTGCCTGTACTGCTCATTAACAAAGCTTTTCACCATACCTAGGTACATGCGACAATAAATAAATCCACTTAAATCAAATCAAAATCCTTTATTATCACTAAATTGAGCTGTCTATGTTCTCAATCACACTTTTCAAAGTCTGGGGATTCTGGTTGTTCTTGACATGATTAACACTACAATGGAAGTAAATAAGTTGAGAATGCCTATGGGGTTGAAAGCATTAAAAGATATCTGGCAATCCATGAAAGGCTGTGAGGTAACCAACATTGGCAGCATAATATTCTGTCAGCCTTGGGTCACAAGGGTCTTTGACATGACTCCTTGCACTCAAGGTGCATCGGATTATATGGGACTCTCGAATTGTTCAGGTAGAGGAAATCAGTTTGTTCTTTTACCCATCAGTTTCATCACTGTTCTTGATGGCTCATGCTAGCTATCTCCTATTGGTCAATATGGGGGACTTTAACTTTCCTGATATTGATTGGGAAAGCTATAGCTCTAGTTCGTTAGATGGGTCGGTGTTTGTCCAATGTGAGCAGGAGGGTTTCCTGACACAATATGTAGATAGGCCAACAAGAGGTGAGGCCATACTGGATTTGGTTCTGGGTAACGAACCAGGCCAGGTGTTAGAATTAGACGTAGGTGAGCACTTTGGGGACAGTGACCACAATTCGGTGACTTTTACTCTAGTGATGGAGAGGGATAAGTGTACACTGCAGGGCAAGAGTTATAGCTGGGGGCAGGGAAATTATGATGCGGTGAGGCATGACTTAGGATGCGTGGCTTGGAAAAGTAGGCTTCAAGGCAAGGGCGTAATTGATATGTGGAGCTTGTTCAAGGAGCAACTATTGAGTGTCCTTGATAAGTATGTACCTGTCAGGCAGGGAGGAAAGGGTCGTGTGAGGGAGCCGTGGTTTAATAAGGAATTGGAATCCCTTGTTAAATGGAAGAGGGCGGCCTTTGTAAAGATGAGGCGTGAAGGTTCAATTGGGGCAATTGAGAGTTAAGGTTGCCAGGAAGGACCTGAAGAGAGAGCTAAGAGCAGCAAGGAGGGGACATGAAAGGTCCTTAGTTGGTAGGATTAGGGAAAACCCTAAGGCTTTCTATAGGTATGTCAGGAATAACAGAATGACTAGGGTAGGAATAGGTCCAGTCAAGGATAGTAGTGGGAAGTTGCGTGTGGAGGCTGAAGAGATTGGGGAGACACTGACTGAATACTTTTCGTCAGTATTCACTCAGGAACAGGACATTGTTGCCGATGTGAATACTGAGTCACAATTAAGTAGAATGAATGGCTTTGAGGTATGTAGGGAAGAGGTGTTGGAAATTCTGGAAAGGGTGAAAATAGATCGGTCCCCAGGATTCTCTGGGAAGCAAGGGAGGAGATTGCAGAGCCATTGGCCTTGATTTTTATGTCCTCGTCTACAGGAGTAGTGCCAGAAGACTGGAGGCTAGCAAATGTGGGTCCCTTGTTCAAGAAGGGGAGTAGGGATAACCCTAGTAACTATCGACCGGTGAGTCTCACTTCTGTTGTGGGCAAAGTTTTAGAGAGAATTGTAAGGAATAGGATTTATGAACATCTGGATAGGAATAATGTGATCAAGGATAGTCAGCATGGTTTTGTGAAGGGCAGGTCGTGCCTCACAAACCTTATTGAATTCTTTGAGAAGGTTACTAAGGAGGTGGACAAGGGAAAAGCGGTAGATGTGGTGTATATGGATTTTAGTAAGGCGTTTGATAAGGTTCCCCATGGTAGGCTACTTCAAAAAATGCGGAGGTATGGCATTGAGGGTGAGTTGGAGGTTTGGATTAGGAATTGGTTGGCTGGAAGAAGACAGAGGGTAGTAGTTGATGGTAAAGGTTCATCTTGGAGTGCCGTTACTCGCGGCGTTCCGCAAGGATCTGTTTTGGGACCATTGCTGTTTGTCATTTTTATAAATGACCTGGAGGAGGGGCTAGAAGGTTGGGTGAGCAAGTTTGCGGATGACACGAAAGTCGGAGGAGTTGTTGACAGTGAGGAAGGATGTGGCAGGTTACAGCGGGATATAGATAAGCTGCAGAACTGGGCAGAAAGGTGGCAAATGGAGTTCAATGTAGCTAAGTGTAAGGTGATTCACTTTGGTAAGAGTAACAAAAAGATGGGGTACTGGGCTAATGGTCGGATACTTGGTAGTGTGGATGAGCAGAGGGATCTTGGTGTTCATGTACACAGATCTTTGAAAGTTGCCACCCAAGTAAATAGTGTGGTGAAGAAGGCATATGGCGTATTGGCTTTTATTGGTAGAGGAATTGAGTTCCGGAGCCCTGAGGTCATGTTGCAGTTGTATAAGACTCTGGTGCGGCCGCATCTGGAGTATTGTGTGCAGTTTTGGTCGCCATACTATAGGAAGGATATGGAGGCACTGGAACGGGTGCAGAGGAGGTTTACCAGGATGTTGCCTAGTATGGCAGGAAGATCGTATGAGGAAAGGCTGAGGCACTTGGGGTTGTTTTCATTGGAGAAAAGAAGGTTTAGGGGTGACTTGATAGAGGTGTACAAGATGATTAGGGGTTTAGATAGGGTTGACCGTGCGAACCTTTTTCCACATATGGAGTCAGCTATTACAAGGGGGCATAGCTTTAAATTAAGGGGTTGTAGGTATAGGACAGATGTTAGGGGTAGGTTCTTTACTCAGCGAGTCGTGAGTTCATGGAATGCCCTGCCAGTAGCAGTGGTGGACTCTCCCTCTTTATGGGCATTTAAGCCGGCATTGGATAGGCATATGGAGGATAGTGGGCTAGTGTAGGTTAGGTGGGCTTGGATCGGCGCAACATCGAGGGCCAAAGGGCCTGTACTGCGCTGTATTCTTCTATGTTCTATATCAGGTTTTGCTGGACGGTCACACCTCAAATGTAGCAGAACTGCCACTTGATGTAATTCGGAGTTCCCCTCATCACTCCTGGAACAAGGTAGCCACGCAGTCTGTCAACTTCACCAACAAATATGTTTGCCTCCAAACAAAAATGCCCAGAGGTATACTTAAGCCTACCTCATTTTTTTTTCTGAGGACCAACACCTTGAAGCTCATCTCAAAGATAAACATTGTTGTGTTGGAGGAGACCCTTCAGAGACAGTTTGTTTTTACTCTTGCCAAATCCAGGGCAACTTTCACCAAAGATGACCACAGGACTGTAACTGAACATCCCTTATGTCAAACCTCATTTCATCACTGGGACATACTTCAAATCCATCTGCAGAAGTCTGTGGAGCAGTGTGATATCAATTGAACTATCAAGGATGGATTAATTGATGTTTCTTCACAGTATCAGGGCATTGAGTAGGACGAGATGCCTAATTAACATAATTTGAAGATTCATTTAAAATCTGAAGTTTTACTTCCACATTTCCTGTGCTCCAATTTGTTACACTTCTAATCGGGTTTCTATATAGTTACTAAACCTCAGTTTGTGTACACTGAAGCTCACTTAGAATATGAGACCTGCAATGGCCAGTTTCTCTCCTAACACTTGGAAACAGCCACCAGTTTCAGGGATCTAGCCATATAAACTCACTGTTTACTTTCACAGGCTGTTGCTGAGGCCAATGCAACTGATCATGATCAGGAGGTGTGCAAGAGGTAAAAGCACAAGAGAGTTACATTAAGTAGTCAGCTCCATGCTGTCTTTGTATGGTTGTGCTCAAAATAAGGGCTGTTAATTTGTAGCCACCTATCCACTGTCAACAGTCATTCCTGATTTACAGGAAATATTTCACTTCCTGTATCACAATCAGAATTCAACATGATTCACATTCTCAGAGAAGCTCCCTCTGCTGCATCAGCACAATAATTCTGATTTCCATTCTGATCATCCTTGGGTCCACTTGAAATCATGTGGACAAACTTGTACCAAATTTTTCTGAATTATTGCCGAGGTCAGTGATTTATAATTTGTATCAAAAATCCAAAATGTTGGTTCAAATCCCAGACCTAATGGGAATAAAACAGAACTTGTTTATGAAGCTACTGAAAATGCTGGGTCAAATCATAAATGATCAGAATTACTGCCATAATCTGCAAACACTGGTAAGAATTCGAGAATCTCTTGTTAATATTCTGGCTGATCTTTCTGGTACTGGCTGATTTTGTCACAGGAAGTCAGCGATTGTATCTAATCATTGTGTCCAATAATGGACAAGAAGTTGGTCAAAGTTTTACTTTGAACTTTAATATCAATTAGAAAAGCACAGACTGAACATGATCTCACATAGGTAATGGTCCTGACATGTTGTCTGAAATTTAAAGTCCTCTCCCATGGAGAATTTGGTGGCGGGGTGGATAATTGGGCAGGAGAATTGCCAGTTAGATCCCACTACCTTCCCTGCTGACTAATGGAAGGCTATTGATGTCATTCCAAACAATCACTCGGCTTTTATCTGGCACCACTAGTAGGCAAGGGAATCGTCATGCAGCGTGCTGGAGAGGTAAATCTTATTGAGGTTGCTTATAGGTTTTGGGGGCAGGGAATGGGTGTTGACACGTTATTAGGCATGGTGCCTGATCAAGGGATGCAGCAGCTGGAAGGGAGTCCCCGCTGACAGCAAATCCCCTAATATGGCTGCAGATCCCATTACTTACACTCTCCCTACCACCAGCACTGATCTGCAGCCTGGGATTCCAGACCTCAGGCAGACATAGTAACAGCAGTAACATTAACATTTCGGGTCCAGTGTATCCTCATCTGATATGGACCTGAAACATTAATTCTGCTTTCTTCCTACAGATGCTGCCAGTCCTGTTGGGTTTCGCCAGCAATTTCTGTTGTGGTTTTAGATTCTTCAGCATCTGCAGTTCTTTACTTCATTACAGCGCTATAAGTATTGCCTCGCCAAGCATCCTGTAAAGTCCAAACAGGACTTCCCTATTTTCAAACGCTAAACTCCTAGCAATAAAGGCCAAAACTCCATCTGCCTTCTTAATGACATGATATACCTGCATGCTAACTTTTTGTGTTTCACACACAAGAACACCTAGATTGCTCTACATAGCACTTTTTTTGGAGTGTCTCATTATTTAACTATGTGTTTGCCTTTTGACTCTTCCTACCAAAATGCATGACCTCACACTTTCCAACCTGAAACTCCATCTACCATATTTTGCCCACCCAGTCAACCTATTTATATTCCATTAAAGTTTCCTTATCTCTCATCACAATATGCCCTCCCATCTAATTTGGTACTGTCAAAGTTTGAACCTTATTAAATGCCTTCTGGAAATCCAAATACACTACATTCATCAGCTCCCCTTCATCAACTTCAGTTATATTCTCAAAGAGCTCGAGAAAACATGTCAAACACGATTTTGCTTTCACAAAAATATGTTGATTGTGCTTGATTATATTAGCTTTTCTAAATGTCCAATTTTGTACTTAATAATGGATGCTCACACTTTTCCAATAACAGACTTACTGCCCTGCTTTCTCTCTTCTTCCCATCTTAAACAAGGTGATGTCACATTAACAGTTAGTTTTATAATCCATTGGAAACTTCCCAGAATCCATCGTCTTCTGGAATATTTTGAACAGTGCCTCCAACATTCTTCAGCTAATTTCTTTCAAGCATTGTCCATGGTGGCAAGTGGAGTCCTTTCTATGGTCCTGGTGAGGATGGTAGGTGGGGGTGGTCAGACAGATGGCGATGAATACTGATATGATCCTTCTGTTGATTTATTATACTTAAACCCCTGAGCAAGCTTTACAACTGTTATTATGAAAAACTCTTCATAAATCTGTACAAAAACCAATGTAAGTATAAGCTAATTCTGCATGATTCTGAATGTCTGGTCCTGTGGTCATTGGAATCAAAGAGTATTTCAGGCAAGGCAAGATCAGCAGTCAGATGTTTAAATTTCTTGTGCAAGTACCACAGACATACACACATCAGAAAATGTCTCATAGACCCAACTCACATCAGCAATTTAAGTAGAGTGGAAGAACTCTCTCCAAACAGAAATATTAAATTTAATAATTAGTGTCATTCAAACTTGGAAGGATAAACAATAACTTGCACTTCGATCATCTTTAAAGTTGAACATGCTCCAAACCTGTCAAGCCCAGTACAAATTCTGCATGTTTCAATCAGACCAGCTCTCATTCTTCTAAACCCTAGAACAACAGAGGACCATTGGACATAGCATAATCCTGCCAAGTGAGGAATCAGTCTGGTGGATATTTGTCACATTCCCTCTATGGCACATATATGGTTTCCTAGGAAGGGAACCAAAGCTCTACTTCAAATGTGCATTTATTGAGGCTCTCATATACCTTTTCTCATTCCGTTGTGCAATAAAGGCCAACTTACCATTTGCCTTTGTATTTGCTTGCTCATGAACAAGAAAAACCCAGGCCTCTTTACACATCAACATTTCAGAAATCCTCAGCATTTCTGTTTCTCCTACCTAGTGGATTATTCTATATTTTTCCACATTACATTCAATCTGCCATGTTTTTGCCCAACTGCTAAGCCTGTCCAAATCATTTTGAAGCCTCTTTTCACCCTTCTCATAACTCACATTTCCATTATACATTAGGTCATTCGTAAACTCAGATATAATATACTTCATCCCTCCATCCAAATCATTGATATAAAATGCACTTTTAATCTTTCCATTTCCTTTTGCATAGTCCTGGTTCCTTCTCTTTTTTGAACATTTCCATTTCTTTTATAATAACTATGTGCTAACATTTTTCTATTTATTCTATTTATTTTATTTGTCCCCTTTCACGTTGATATCTTTATTTTATCTTTTTTTAAGTTGAATTGTCCCTCTCCCTTTGCCTTTCACCTTCAATATAGCTTTTTCTGTAAGTTAGCTCACTGAGCTTGAAGGTTTGATTTCAGATGTTCCATCACTTTACTAGGTAACATCATCAGTGCGTGCCTCCAGTGAAGTGCTGGGGCTAGGTCCCACCTCTCCATTTATAGGTCTTGGTTTCTTAAGGTGGGTGATGTCATTTCCAGTTCTTTTTCTCAAGGGAAGGTAGATAGGAAGGACAGCACTTTGACTGGGAAAACACACACATCCGAGGACAGGTGAAACAAAACATGCATGAGAATTCTTAGAGGCATGGCATTCTAACCAGAACTCCACCAATAAACACATCAATTTAGATCCTACCTAACATCCCTTGAAAAAGGAAATGACATCACCCATCTTAAGAAACCAAGACCTATAAATAGAAAGGCGGGACATACCACCAGTACTTCACCACAGATTCTCACTAATGAAGTTACCTAGCATGGTGATGAAATGTCTGAAAACAAACCTTCAAGCTCAGCAAGCTAATGTACTGACTTATCATCAACCTGAGCTACTAATCTTCTCAAAAGTCACTAATATAGCTTTTTCTTCTAGCCCATCTCTAAATCCATCCTCTCACGGTTTACTTCACCTTTTGAATTTCATAAAGTCCCTACAGCGTGGAAACAGGCCCTTCGGCCCAGCAAGTCCACACCAACCCTCCAAAGAGTAACCCACCCGGAGCCATTCCCCTACCCTATTACTCTACATTTACCCCTGACTAATGCACCTAGCCTACACATCCCTGAACTCTACAGGCAATTTAGCATGGCCAATTCACCTAACCTGCACATCTTTGGATTGTGGCACGAAACCAGAGCACCCAGAGGAAACCCACGCAGACACGGGGAGAATTTCCTCTTCCAATTCTATCTCTATTTTTGTGTTATTTTCTTATCAAAAGTTAAAAATCCAGCATTGGAGACACCAGCAGACACAGACATTTAAAAAGCAGACAAAAACAAATAATTGTACTGAAAGGAATTCATCTCAGTAATTACAGAGATTCTACTGAAGTAAATTGTACTTCAGATAAAGGAATCAATTTTTTTTTACAACTAATATATCATCACAACATTAACCATGCTGACACAAGAACAAATTAAACTAGTAGCATAAATGAAGACAGACATCAGATGTTGGATTCCTCTCTCAACATACAACTAATGGGCATTTAAGAGGGCATTGGATAGGTATATGGAGGATAGTGGGTTAGTGTAGTTTTAGGTGGGCTTGGATCGGCGCAACATCGAGGGCCCAAGGGCCTGTACTGCGCTGTATTCTTCTATGTTCTATGTTCTATGTTCTAAACCTGCTCGTCGACATAAATTATGACATACACAGACAAGATGCAGACAAGCACAAACAAATAAAGCCGATTAGACAACAAAATATACATCCCACAACAAAATTTCAAACACAAAATTAGGGAACAATATGAGACAGGGTGGGGAGGGGAGAGGTGCAGGGAAAGGGTGTCAGCATGTGTGATGAAACGAGTATCAGATGGTGTTTGGTGCAGAGGATAGGACAGAAGAGGTTGTCATAAAGTTGGCTGTGATTAACAATAAATGGGAGCTACTAATTGACCATATTGTTGGTAAAATCACCACTGCTGCGAAGTTGCAAATTGTCTGGCTCACTTAAACTGCCAGTCCAGAAACAGGGATTTTAATTATTATTAATTGCCAACAGCAAAAATCACATAGTTAACTGGAAGGAGGGATTTACCATTGACTCTGGGGAGGGGACTGCTGGCATTATGCACAGGGCAAGCTGGAGTCCAGTGGAAGCTGATACGTCTTAATAGCTATACATTTGGAAGCAATTTTCACCAACAATAAGATACGTAATTGTATATGATCCTTATTAATAAATACACAATGCACATTTTGAAGTTATCTGAGTAACTTTATAACATGAAAGAAATTGCAGTTTAGGCTATTAATTTTAACAGAATCCTCACAACCTTTAAAAACATAAACAATCTTGAGCACCTTTCCCCATATTTCCCCCCATTAAAACACACCCAAGCCTTGTCTTTCCACGATCTGCTGCCATACGCTCCCCCCCACCCATTCTCAGCCACTAATTATCCCCATTAACAGCTACTCATTCCCTTAAACTGATCTTTAACCACTCCTTTGGCTATCCAACAGCTTTTTCTCTCTGTCTTTGAGCTCTATCTTCACCTATCATTTACTCTTGCCCCACCTCCACCTCATTGTCTGCATAAAACCATCCTTTTCCTGGCTACCATCAGTTTTGAAGAAGGGTCACTGGACCAGTAATGTTAACTCTGATTTCTCTCCATAGATGCTGCCAGACCTGCTGAGATTTTTCCAGCAAATTTTGTTTTATTTCAGATTTCCAGTATTCACTGTTCTTTTTGTTTGTAATCCTTAATTCTGCCTCCTTTGTGGAAATAATTTAATTTATTCTCTTCTTACTGTGCAGGCTGAGGAAAGCCATCCTCACTCCCACCCCCCACCACGCCACCTCATCCTCACCACATTCTACAGAGGGTTCATTGAGAGTACCCTGAGCTGTTACATCACTGTCTGGTTCAGGAAACACACCATCTTGGATCGTAAGACCCTACAACGGCTAGTGAGGACAACTGAAAAGATCATTGGGGTCTCTCTTCTACCATGACAGACAGTTCCACCACATGCTGCATCCAAAAGGTGAAGAGCATAGTGCAAGACACCACACACCTCTCACTCAAGCTCTTCTCCCTCCTGCCGAGATACCGGAAAAGATACCGGAGCAGATACCGGAGCAATCGGTTTCTCACAGCCAGGCTGTGCAACAGTTTCTTCCCCCAAGCCATCAGGCTCCTTAACACTATGATCAGACTATTTTCCATCTGAAATTCTTTCCACGACTTTGAATTACTGATAGAAAAATGTCTATTATTTATCATTCTTCTATTACAATGTAACTTGCATGTTTTGCACTTCTTATGCACTTAATGCCACATATGATTGTTTAGTTTGTGCTGTCCATGTAGCACCCTCGGTCTTGGAGGAATGCTGTCTTGTTTTTACTGTATCAGTTGTATCTGGTAGAAATGACAAATAAAAGCTACTCTACTCTACAAACCCTACCTGCAAGGAATTGCATGTATCAATGATCAGAAATGGACAGTCAATACAGACTTCAAACACATCCAATAATGCAAAGACACAAACAGAAGTCACTCATTATAGCACATTCAATACCCAACAGTTTACTTGCTTATGTCAGAATACTGCATTTCAAATATATTTGCCCTATGTCAGCACAATAAAGTTCCCAACATCTCTCAATGCAAGGAAAGCCTCCTGTCTTTCTGCCTAAATAATGTGTTACTTTAGTCAACTTCAGTTTGGCCACATTTGGAATATTGTGTACAGTTCTGGTTGCCACACTACAAGAAGGATATGGAGACTTTGGAGAGGGTACAGAAACAGTATCAGGATGTTGCCTGGTTTGGAGGGTATTAGCTATGAGGAGACATTGGACAAATTTGGTTTGTTTGCACTTGAATGTTGAAGGATGAGGACAGACCTGGTAGAAGTATATAAAATTACGAGAGGCAATGTATGGACAGCATTAATGTTCATCCTCGGGTAGAAATGTCAATTACTAGGGGGCATAGGTTTAAGTTAAAAGAGGGTAAGTTTAAAGGAGATGTAAAAGGCAAGTTTTTTTGTACAGAGGGTGGCAAATGCCTGGAATACACCCCCAAAGGAGGTGGTACAAGTGGAAACAATAGCAGTGTTTAAGAGGCATCTTGACAGGTGTATGAGTAGGCATGGAATGGAGGGATAGAAACTGCACAAAGGCAAAAGTTTTTTAGTTTAGAAAATCATCATATAAAGGAGCTGACTTAATGGGCCGAAGAGACTGTTCCTGCACTATACTATTGTTTGATCAATGCTGTAAATAACATATTGTACAAGTATCCACTTCCAATTCTTCTTTCTGACATTGAGGAGAAAGTGAGGTCTGCAGATGCTGGAGATCAAAGTTGAAACTTTATTGCTGGAACAGCACAGCAGGTCAGGCAGCATCCAGGGAACAGGAGATTCGACGTTTCGGGCACAGGCCCTTCTTCAGGGCCTGTGCCCGAAACGTCGAATCTCCTGTTCCCTGGATGCTGCCTGACCTGCTGTGCTGTTCCAGCAATAAAGTTTCAACTTCTTTCTGACATTGCCATTTATTCCCAATATGTGGGCATTTGCTCCCCGCAAGTTTGACTTAGCTTTTTAAATGCAAACTGTTTATATCCTAAGTCAAACTTGCGGGGAGCAAATGCCCACATATTGGGAATAAATGGCAATGTCAGAAAGAAGTTGAAACTTTATTGCTGGAACAGCACAGCAGGTCAGGCAGCATCCAGGGAACAGGAGATTCGACGTTTCGGGCACAGGCCCTGAAGAAGGGCCTGTGCCCGAAACGTCGAATCTCCTGTTCCCTGGATGCTGCCTGACCTGCTGTGCTGTTCCAGCAATAAAGTTTCAACTTCTTTCTGACATTGCCATTTATTCCCAATATGTGGGCATTTGCTCCCCGCAAGTTTGACTTAGGATATAAACAGTTTGCATTTAAAAAGCTATCAGGGGGGTCACTTTGAATCCAAAAGTGTGAATATTGAGGTTTAAATGCTTTCCTGTTCATTGAAGAATTGACAATCTCAATGACAGGCCTCAGACCTGACTGAAACAGTCACAGTAGTGAAACTACGTGTGGTTGAGGCTATGGGATACTGTTGGGACGGAGCAACTAGTTTTACACCTGCTCTGTTTTTCACTTGCAACACTGACATCACGGTCACGAGATAAGAGAACAGACGATGAAGTAGAGGAAAATGTTTACCGGTTGCTGAGGCATCGTCGCAGAGAGTATGATGCTCCCCCTGCACAGGTCCTTGAGCACTCACTCCAAGGACCCCAGGCATCCCACTGAGAGTCTCCATCCTCCTCAGACCGAGCTATCCGTGAACTCTGCAACACAAGTTAATCTTTGTCTGAAAATGCACTTATACATTCAAAGCAATTAATTTAAAACTCTACAGCATCAGCAGACATGACATCTTCTGTTTTAAGTAAGATTGAGTGTAGTTTAGTTGGTGGGGTTTTAGCCCCAAAGGTAAATTAAACATTATTAAGAATAATATGCGGTTATTTATCTAAGGATAAGTGAACCTTTCATATTCAACTTCAATCCTTTTAATGTGTAAACTTTGATCTTTTTTATTAGATTAGGCTCCAATGTTACATGTCAGTATTTTCTTGGGAATTATATTCCTTGATGAGGGCAATTTAACTTTCAGAAGTAAAAATTTACCTGACGTTTCAGAAAGAAATGTTTCTTTAAAAAGTAGCATCAACTCACAACTGTTGAAATGTGAGTCATTGCTGGATTATTTCCTCATTTCAAAATGCCTTCTATTTGTTCACATTCCACTCTCTATCATTCATTCTGTCTCGTCCTCCATCCGCTCTCTAGTGCAGCAGGTAGAGAAGTGATGGGGATAATCCTCTCGTTTGTACTAATATTTGAATTGGAATTGTTCTGCAACTTCGCAATAAAGTTACTGAAGCCTCAGATTCTATCTATTGTGCTAACCTGCAAGGTTAGATGGTAGATTACACATTAGTGGGGCCCATTATATTATTCTAGAATCTCCAGGATACTCCTACATATTAATGCGCCATCCATAAGAACAACAATTAACATGAACATTGACCTGTGTACCTTCTTGCACAGTTTTTAAATTACTTGAGGTCATCAGATTTAGTTCTCTTTATGGCCTTGTACCTCAGCCAGATTTCAAATGGGGTGTGAATATGGTTAGTGTGAGACTACAGCAATGAGGGAACTCAGTCAAGAGATGAAGGCCAAGTGAATTACTGATTGAATCAGATTTCCAATTGTAGGCAAAGTGTGAATTTGGTGTATAGGGAGAATATAGTGCTTCAACTGGGGTTTACTGCAAGAAGTAAACGCTCCAGAGAAAAAAGGGGAGTGGGAGAGGATTAAAGGTGTGGATCAACAAATTGATCTGCAGTGAGACCAGTGCGGAATGACATCACAAATAGCAGCATGACAGGAGTGCATGGAAAGAAATGTCTTGGTGAGTAAGATTGGAGAATATTTTTAGTTTTTAAAAGTAAAAGCAAGCTCTTCACTTTGCACTTACAGGTCCAAAGTTTTTCTTCTTTCTTTACTTAAAAGTAACTGTTTAAGTATGACATTGATACTGGTGATTTTTTTTCTATTAAAAAAAGGACTAATTTGCCAGGTCCACTGCTTTAGTGGTGCAGTGAACAGTGAAGAAGGTTTACAATGGGTCCTTGATCATATAGGCCGAGACGTGGCAGATGGAGTTAATTTAGATAAATGTGAGATGCTGCATTTTGGAAAGGTAAATCAACACTGGACTTATACCTTACCTTAATGGCAAGGTCCTGGGGAACAAAGAGACCTTGGAATTTAGGTTCATAGTCACTTGAAAGTGGACTTGCAGGTAGACAGGATAGAGAAGGCGGCATTTGGTACACTTGCCTTTATTGGTCAAGGCATTGAGTATAGGGTTTGGGAGGTCATGTTGCTGCTATACAGGACATTGGTGAGGCCAATTCTGGAATACTGTTTGCAATTCTTGTATCCGTGCTATAGGAAGGATGTTGTGAAACTTGTAAGGGTTCAAAAAGGATTTACAAGGATGTTGCCAGGGTTCAAGTATTTGAGCTATAGGGAGAGTCTGAATATTTTTCCCTGGAGCATCAGAGACTGAGGGGTGACATTACTGAAGTTTATAAAATCATGAGGGCCATGAATAGGGTGAATAATCAAGGTTTTTTTCCCCAAGGTAGGGGAGTCTAAATCTAGAGGGCATCTGTTTAAATTGAGAGGGGAAAGATTTAAAAGGCAACTAAGGGGCAACGTTTTTACACAGAGGCCAGTGCGTGGATGGAATGTGCTTCCAGAGGAAGTGGTGGAGGCTGGTTCAATTGCAACAAATAAAAGGCATCAGGATGGATACATGAATAGGAAGGGTTTAGAGGTATATGGGCCAAATGCTGACAAATGAGACAAGATTAATTTGTAATATGTGGTCAGCATGGATGAGTTGGACCAAAAGGTCTGTTTCCATACTGTACAGCTCTATGACTCTAATACAATGAACTGTAAAGAGCAGGAAGTCTTGTGTGCTTTATTTAAAAGTTATTTCAAATAAGATAGTGATGGCAGGCTAGTTGCTGTGTCATTGCTACAACATGGATAAGCTGCTGAACACCAATGTAACACAGGACAAACACCTCTGTAGGAAATACGTGAAGCTCCGGAAACCTCAGATCCAAGATAAGGACCTGGAGTCTGTGGCATGTTCACTGCTACATCAGAGAAGGGGAGGTTAACTGGTCACTTTGCTGCCGAAAGCAGTCATGTTCTTCAAATTAGGTAATTCAAAATTGGCCCGTGATCTGAGACAGGAGAGTGTGCCTGCAGGCAAAGCAGGGTATGAGGACTCAGCAGTCAAAATTGGCCCCTGGTACTGAGATTCTTGCAAGCTGTGTGAATAGGAGTGGAGACTGCAGGGAGGATGAGCAAATTGACTTTGGCTTAACCTTGGTTCAGGGAGCTATTCAAGTTGAGGAAGGAAATTGCCATCCTTACTTGGTCTGGGGGTCAACATGTGATTCCAGACTCACTGCAATGTGGCTGTCTCATAACTGCTTTTGGGATAACTAGGGATGAGCAATAAATACTGGCCTTGTCAGTGATGCCCTCATCCTGTGAATGAATAAAAAAGTCAAGGAGTTAAATATGTGCTTCAAAGGTTGGTTTGGATGGAATAGCTTTGAGTTCATGGGACACTGGCAGAGTACTGGGGACTAAGAGAATTTGAGTACTTCAGAGTCTTGGAGGCATTCAGACAGCCCCTAAGCCTTGACTTTAAAGATTACAAGATGAAAACTTTGCTTGTCTGTGTCACATTTGACTTACCTCCACATATTAGTGTGGAAAGCACCAGGGAGTGGGGACACAGTTTAACATGCACAGATAGGTTTCAGCTAAGCAATCCTACATTTACTGCAAATACCTTCAGGTCATGGCAGTACAGGTAAACATAGCTTTCCAGAGGTTGCCCAACTGTGTAATCCACATTCAGTCCTTCAATTCACTTCTGGCCAAATCAGGAATTATTTTCAGCAGAGACAGAATCATCAGCGGTGAAAATGATACTCACCCTTTGTCAAAGAAAAATGTGTGGATCAATCTGCAGTGAAATATTTCCAAAATTTGGACACATTGTTCAATGAATACCTTTGTGACTATACAGACACTTCAGTTTTCTTGATTATTGTTCATGAAATTCAAAATACTTCAAAGCACAGAGAAAAAGCCTATTCCATCACTCTTTCCTCCAAAAAACCTCAAAATATTGTCCAAGAACAATCCATAATTTAATTACAAACAGCAGTGGTACCCTGTCCCGTGTAACGTGCCAGCATTTCTAGCATTGCAGAAAGGCTCCTCAACTTTGTTGAGAAATGAACCCTTTTTTTCACTTGTATGTTCTTTGTAGTAAGGTTGTGTGGGGCTCCGGGTACAGCTGGGAAAAGGGGGTGTGATGTGGTCACTGTAGGGCTGTGGGTGAGGCACAGGGGATGGGTCAATGCGGGGCTCTGGTCAATACTGAAGATGTTACTTCTGTTTGGGACTCAGCTTTCTTCAAAATTGTGTTGTTCGATTTGTATTTAAACTATTTCAGAATTAATGAACAAGAACATTTCTCAAACGCTGAAGTCATTCACTGGTCTTTTATTTCATATTTAAGTAGTACAATATATAAAAGGACAAATTACAGTATTTTAAATTCACTACTCTAATTGTCCAAAAACTGTTATTCAGAACAGATGAAAAATAAGTTGATGTTTAGTGCTCTTGATGTGTATAATGATAATTTGGTTCTAATTCTGAAAGGTATGCAATGAATAGAGAGAGCTGAAATGTGATCTCCCATCTTGGCATGTTAAAAATATGCAGCTACACGCCAACACTTCATACTCTGTACTTAGAAAAGCATTCACGCACCACATGATTCTTTTCCCCACTGGCCATTTCCAAAGCTTTAGTGAATCGTAATTACCCTCAATACAGTCTTCAGTCATGGTCATTAACTGCCTCAGTGGTTATCAGAAGATGCTCCCTCACAATCCATTGCCTCAGGGCACTGATTCACCCTCACTTTCTCCCACTACATTCACATCATTCTCATGCTTCAACTGTGCTAATACAGCTCATTGATGCAGCTGCTCCTGAATTATTTTAATTCGGTCAAAAAGAAACGTCTTTGATTTAAAGAGACACTGCGTTTTTCTAACAGCAATTATACTATAAACTACAAAATGCCCAGTTTTTTTGTTCAAATTCCAGGTGGAAGCACAAGTACTGATTGTCTCAGACATAAGGCAATCAGAGGACTGATGTCCATGGGTGTCCTAAACTTGGATGATTGGGACTGTAGTTTTCAGTAATTTATCAGCAGGCTAGCCACACTCATGGCACTACAAATGATCTGAGTGACAGTTCAGGGAAGACAATGCAAAGAACTTTTCAAAATCTTTGTCACTGTGCCATAAATCATGATTCCTGTGATATTGAGAAATTAAAAAAGCTTGGTGAAATATTTTTATTACTGTATGCTTAGAATATAGATTTCAGTAGCAGAATTATCATTTTATTGTCTTTCACGGGGTTCAGGAAATGGTAATGGGTTGCCTTTTAAAACTGTTGCAGTAGTGTGTATTCAACATTAGTGAGTGGCTTGCTGGTTAAGGGTCAACCATATGGGTTTGGAATCACAGACAGGCTCAGACCAGGTAAGGATGGGAGATTTTCTTCTTCAAAGTTGGAGTTTTACTACGACTGACAATTTAATTTGCAGATTTATTAACTGCATTCAAATTCCCAAATTGCTTTGACAAGTTTTGTTGGATAATTGTCTAAAAGGGTTAACACTGAGGAATGTCATAAGTACCACCCACTATGATGACAGCATACAGACCTGTGGACAAAACAGCTTGGTCATTTTCAAAGTCTGTGACAATACCCATTATCCCACGTAATGTATAGCTAGTTGCTAACATGCAATAAACAGTACCTGTCAACTAGAAGAGATCCTAGTTAAGTGAAGAAGTGTTTTCCTTCTCCCATACTCCAAGGAAGAGAGCCTGCAGTTTCCTATATTTAAAGATGATGGAGGAGGCAACCTTCATCTTCAGCAGTTATGTCTCACAATTTAATGAGCTAGCCTCCACACCCAACAAGATTGGGAAGCAGTAAGGTTATGGGCAGAACTTTCATTGTCAGGGGAATGATGATGCACCTTCAAGCTGAAACGCAAGGCTGATGACAGATCTGCCACAATGGTGAGTGTTTTGCCTCCAACAGCATCATTGTACCTAATGCAGCAATGCTTATGTTCACTCTCTTAACAGAAGGATCAGACATGAGTAATATGGGACTGAAAAATTCAAAAGATGCTTCTTACAACTCCATATAAATGGCAACCATGTGCACTTCAGCATCAGATCTGATGTTAAGTTATTTAATTACGAACACTTTCATCAATATGTCATGTTTGAAGTAGCCCCTGTCCAGATAGAGTTTGACATCTGGTCACATGCTATGATACAGTTATGAGTACATCTATAGATTTAGATTAGATTAGATTCCCTACAGTGTGGAAACAGGTCCTTCAACCCAAAACGGCCGTCCGAAGAGCAATGTTTTGGGTTGAAGACCCATCACCCACAGACTAATGTGCCTAAAAATATGGGCAATTTAGAATGGCCAATCCACCTGACCTGCATATCTTTGGACTGTGGTAGAAAACCAGAGCACCTAAAGGAAACACACACAGACACAGGGAGAATGTACAAACTCCACACAGATAGTCAGCTGAGGCTGAAATTGAACACAGGTCCCCAGCAGTGTGTGAAGCTGCAGTGCTAACCACTGAGCCACCATGCTACCCTTTCCAGTCATACTGTATATGAACTGAAACATCACACAATGTCTCCCTTTCTCTAAAGATTAAAAAAATGCCAAACAGATTTACATGGGCACCTGTTGTCAATTTAATGATCATATGTATAGGTAAACACAAAGCTAACAAGATTAATAATTCAAGCTTCAATATAAAGATTTGGAGATTTGGAAACAAGACCATTTCTGTACCCTAATGGAGAGGTACATGCTGTGCTTAGTTGCTGTTGGTTGAGAGATTGGTGGTCTTTCTGCCTGTTGTCATCACACTATAACACTGCAGAATCATTCATTGTTAAGAGTTTTCATCCTCACTCTCGATGCATGATTATAGCACCATACATTGGCTTGAGCTGATTTCTGTTCTTTCACAATGTAAAACCATGCTCAGTAATGACTGCATGATCTGGGATGAATGCATATTTGAGAAACCTTTGCTGGTGTCCAAGTATTTGAACTTGGATTTCAGACTCAGTTCCAGTAGTTCTTTACATATTCATTGGAAAAAAGGAAGAGAGGGGACCTAATTGAAATGTACAAGATAATGCGAGGCATAGATAAAATTGATAGCCAGAGACATTTTCCCAGGGCAGAAATTGTTAAACGAGGGGTCATAGTTTTAAGCTGTTTGGCGGAAAGTACAGAGGGGATGTCAGAGGCTGATTCTTTATGCAGAGAGTTGTGGGAGCATGGAATGCATTGCCAGCAGCAGTTGTGGAAGCGAGGTCATTGGGGATATTTAAGAGACTGCTGGACATGCATATGGTCACAGAAATTTGAGGGTTCGTACATTAGGTTTACCTTACATGAGGATCAATGGTCGGAACAACATCGTGGGCTGAAGGACCTATTCTGTGCTGTACTGTTCTATGTTCTATATTCACTGATTATGTATCCCTTCATTCTCCCCCATCCTTGAAGCTGAATGTCCTGTGTCTTAGAATTGTTCAGCAACTGGTGGCTGGACAAAGTTTTCACACCTGAATAGATGCTGTGGAACTGTTATTCCTTCTCCATTGGTGTTACCCAAAAATGCAGGAATGCAATGTAAAAATACCACTTTTCCACTTTACATTTTATGACCAGTGAATTGATAATCTTGCAGAGAGTATGCAATGCACTATCAGAGTGAGGATAGGGGAATGACAATATGAAATGGGTCAGTCCTCACATTGTGTAATGCTTAGCAGTGAAGTGTGGTCTTTGCCAGACACTACCTTTGGTGAGACAATGAATAATCCGAGAATAGTGGCTACTGGATCAATGTTGGCTGCAGCACTCATGGTACTATCAATGCTGCAAGGATGTAATCTTCCTCTCACACCATCAAGAAGTCTGTTGTTATTTTCATCTGAGAAGCTTCGAGAACATTGTGTGGGTGTAAAGTTTTCCTTCACTGATTGTGTTGAGGCACACCAAATGTAAAATGAATATCCTGATTCATCTCTGCTTGTACATTGATTCTTGCAGAAGACATGAATTTGCATACAATAACTGTGTGTACCTGACATAAAATGGTCATGGTACCATGGCATAATGCTTTGAATATTAGAACTTGAAAATCACTAGCCATGATATACCAAGTTTGCTTTGTATGTCTAAAATGAATCAATCTTCCTGGGATTTTGTTCAATGCTATCAGGCTATCCTTGGCTAACACAGCTCTTGGTAACTGCTTATCTTCTGGCACTTGTAGATTTTAACAGTCAACACTGGCTCTGGGCAAAATGCAACAGATCTGTCCAAAGAATATCTTCACCCCCATAGTTGCCAGAATCTATGTGTAGATCAAGAGGAGTATATTAACCTGCGTGAATTGGGAACCTGCTCAGAGGGTCAGATGGAATTTTCGACAAGTTTTAGTAGCTTATGAACTATTTCATCATTAAATGCCTTGCTGGAGAAGCAGGTGGGAAACCATATGATGTTCAATAGCAGAGTTAATGTCTCACAACATCTACTCAGAGGCAAGTGCAAAAACCTTGCCCATCAACCAAGTGCTGAACCAATCTAAGGCACAGGACATGCAGCCTCAATGACATGGGAGAATGAAGCGATACACAATCAGTGAGCAAGAAGAGAACATGGGTAGATCACTTGTGCAGGCGGCTGGGTTTTGTAACCAAAAGCAATAGGTTTCTCGGCTCAAATCAGTCACTGCCAAGGCCTTTACATAATACATCACATCATGAATCACAATTTCCTGGAGTTCACAGTGTTGTAACAAGCAAATTTTCTTTTTTGACAGAGTCTGCTTGAAAGAATCAAAGATGTATTGATGATCATGTTGCCACACATCATGCACATCATTTAGTAAATTTCGTAGTGAAGATAACTTGCCACATGTTGGACAATATGGTGGGAAGTTGCAAAATCTGATGCAATGTTGCAGATCTCCTTTATCATGCTGAGCTGACATTTGCTTAACATCCTCAAATTATCTACACCAGGAGAGGTTCCCTGGGCTTAATATCTGGATGCAAACTTGCTAATCATGGTAACATTTATCTGATACATTTTGCTGCACCAATCCATGTTGTTATATCACTACTATCAGCCAGTGAATAATAGGGTCATGCTCTGCCTTTTTCGCAACCATAATCACAGTATCAGTAGCTGTGAAAATATACTCAGGTACATCTTTAAGAAGGAGGAGAAAGTAAGAGCTGCAGATGCTGGAGATCAGAGCTGAAAATGTGTTGCTGGAAAAGCGCAGCAGGTCAGGCAGCATCCAAAGAACAGGAGAATCGACGTTTCAGGCATAAGTCCTTCTTCAGGACCTCTTTAAGAATGAATCCATTTGTTACTGGAATAGCCAAAATGGCAACCATCAGAAACAGTACCATCCAAACAATGTTTGTAATGATGTGAGCGCCTGGGATTCTTTTACAAACATGGATAGACATCTAGCCGTCCTTTACGTCTAACTTGGAGAAGAACATGGCTCTGAAAACTTCAGGATATAATTCCTCTAGCATCAATATTTAATGTGGATACAGTATAAGTAAAGTTGAGGTGTCTTAGACATTGGCATAACCTTACGTTGCGATCTTTATGTTGCATGCAGTGGAACCATATAAATCAGTATGGTGGTCAATTTTTCAAATGATTCCATTTCACCCCACCTTATTCAGTTCCACTTCAAGATTCTCTTCAACGTGAGCCCACTTACTTGAAGGAACAATAAATGAGGCATCATCCCTGAACTGCAATATTGCACCATTCATAAAATTGCTAATGATGTCAAAGCACTGGGTAGATTTGTTTGAGAGTGTTGATGAATTCTTTTGTGCTACATCTAGTCTATTCTCCCAGAGTGGGTGTTGTTTGAAACGGAACTATTGTGATGTTTTGGAGTATATAGCATGTAGAAGATTTCAGGAAGCCAGCAGCAGCTCACATATTGGCACAGCAGTGTGATTCTGACAATGCACACAACTGGTGATGTTATACTCTGGGAGACAATCTCTTGTAGGTTGTACCATGAACTATCAGTATGCTGCGTTTCATGACTTTCAGGATGTGCAGTGGTAATACAATGGTACCACTTGCTGTGTTACTTCTAGTTTTCAGGATGTGCCACTGATCTATTCAGCACACATGATATAAATGATCATAAAAGCTTCTGATCAACTTATATTAACAACATGGTGTGAGGTTAACAATATGAAAAACTTAGACATCTTCCAAACTTTATTGTTCACTCAGTCAACTGTACACTTCCCTTTTGTGTTGATGGTTATGCAAGCTCTTAATACTTTGCTTGCTGCCAGCATCGTGATACTGCATTGACCTCTTGTCACTTGCATTTGTCTTGGGGTCTGGCTTGGTTTTTCAAGCCAGATTTCCTGCGCACACACACACATACCAATTATCTTTTGGTGCAACTGTGAAGAAAAGCTGAATAGCTTTTGGGTAGTTGCATCAAAACACATCTTGTTAGTTTGGCGTGCTTTGCCGACCATAGCAATAGTGTTGGCTGCCCCTAAAGCGTGTAATCTTTGCTGGAATAGATCTTGAATTATTGATAGCCAAAATTCATGCTTGCATGCATCTTCAAGTAATGCATTAATGAATGGCTGTTTTTTTTTCCTTGCCAAGAAGATTCGTCCTAAAGGCTTTAATTAATGCAGAGGTGATCATTGATGAGTGTCTCAATGTTCTTTTTCTAAAAAGTCTAACTCATCGTTTTTGTCACATCTTTTGAAAAATCCATCAAAAGACTCTGGGGTTGCTGTTTCAATGACGAGTTGGGGATGTGTTAATCCTTGAAATTAAAAAATTCTTACCCCAAATTGGTGTTCGAGTACATCCAAATCTTTTCTGTATCTTGCTGATCTTCCACAGGAGGAATGCATATATTAAATCTGTAAAGTCCTTTCTTGCACTTGAGTAAGTAAAATTTTTAGAGATCTCTTCTTCAGGTCATTCCTTTCTTCATCGGAAAAATAAAATGGCATATTTTATTTGAATTTCAGTAATTCATTAATGGTATCAATGACAACCCAATTCAAAAATAAATAATTTTTTTTCTCCATTTATTGTTGGTTTTCTACTTTTAAAAGTAGAGTGCAGTATATATTTTTAAAAATTGCTTTTTCCTGCTTTATTTCTGTTCCACTTGAATTTTCACTGTTGCTGCACCATCTTGATTTTTGGTCACTTTTGACTATTCGTTCAAAGTATAACCAAAGACTTCCCTCTGCATTGGTGCGAGCTGAAGCCAGAACAATGATGTCAATGAATCTCTGTATGCAGCTGAGTTGGGCAATGTAAAAAAAAAACTGCAGTTTATTGTTTGAATAGCTGAATTTCTTTCAGGAGAGCTTAATGCTTTTTCCATAAGTAGCAGACTGTCAGTTCATTCGTTTTTTTCAAAAAAGATAGACTGAGCATCTAGATTGGCAGAACTTCTATTTTAACCAGAAAAATGTAGCTCTGCCTTTTGGTTGATAAATTTACAGATCCCTACTCAGAAATCTATGCTAAGTCCAGGACTGCCATCTAGCTGATGTTCAACAATATTTCCAAGTGTCTACCACTAAGAACCTGGATTGTTTTATAAATGGCCACGATTTCTTATAATGATCTGCCATCATGATGTGAGCTTTGCCTTCAGCTAGGCAATTGCACCTGATGCAGAAGTGCTGATGTTAGGTCCTGTGAAATAAAACCCGAATGCAATATTAAAACTATCAACGGATGCGGATCACAGTTTCTGCTAGATACATTTGTTACAGTCAAAGACACTTCAGTTCAGGGCTAATATTGAACTATTCAGTTACCAGTAGTAACACACTTCCATCAATATGTGATTCTTTTAGCAACACCAGTTAGGATGGAGTCTGACAGCATGTGATCTGAAGATTAAAAATAAGACACAGTGATCATATCTTGAGCATATTCCTTCGAGGAATACAGTATACTTGCTGAGAACATAATACAACAATAACTGTCACACCAACAGCCCTGAGAGTTTCTTTTCTTCATCCAGATAAAAAGTCAAATATCAGGAATACCAAGCAATACAAATAAATACAAACAATTATTTATGGGACAGAGTGTTCAGTCAGTGTGTGCTCTCACCGTACTCTTTTAAAATATGGATTTGGGAGGAAACAACAGAAATGAATCATCGGAAATTCATAGGTTCATTCATCTTGTTCTCTTTACATAAATATTCTCTTACAATTGACTTTGAGTAAATCAAAATTTATGGAAATATTAAATATTCAGTATTTATTTTGAATAAATATAGCATACTTTATACACTACATAAATACAATTGATTATCTGCTACACAAATACTGCACAGTGGCTTTACCACTTAGCTGCAGAACATTAATCCTTTCAGCCAGTAATGTGCCACAATCCTTACATTGATTACTGACTGCAGTTCACCTCCCTGTGCTAATTCAGATCAATTCTCCAGTGATCTTAATGTCCAATAACAATCAGAGGTTGTACCACATGGTGAATTAATTTAGGGGAGTTTGTTGCCAAATTAGCCATTCCAGGAAATTGCCATGCTTTATTTTGGTTGACTATTGTCACAATCCATCTAACCCAACCTTATCCTAACACATCCACAGAGGCAATTGTAACATCTCAGAGATTACTGACTTAAGACAGACACAGGGTCAACCTGGAAATGCTCAGCTAGAAGTTTAAGGGAGTAGGAATCCTAATCCTAGTCCTAATTATTTGAGGTGGGAGGATATAAACCCCCAGATTTCATTTCAATTTTCTTCCCAGCTGCATGGATTGCAACATGTGCAGTCATGTAGCTTAGAGGGAATGTTGATCAGACACCTAGGTGACTGTAATTCTTATCAGTCAGTAATAAGTAAGAAATAACAGAGCATGCTAAAGCTATTAAAGTCCCCAGCAGAGTTTGCTATATTTTCCTCTGTGTAGTACAAAGTTAAATTTTGTTGTTCCCTCCCTAAGAACTCACCTGGCCACTTCAGACCACTAGCCTGACCTAAGATTCTCCATTTCATCCTTATGAGACTGGAGAACTCACCCTTCCACCGCACCACCATCACACTCAAGATCTTCCTCCCTCAAATACTAAACTCAAGACTTCCTCCTAAATCCTATTCAAGTGCTCCTAATACATTTTCTTGTTATTTATACAGTCACAAGATGAGGACATTGCTGGCTATGCCAGTAGTTGTTGTCCATCCCTAATTGCCCAGAGGGCAGAGCCACAATTCTGTGGCTCTGGAGCCACAAGTAGGCCAGACCAGGTAACGATGGCAGTTTCCTTCCATGAAGGTCATTAGTGAACCAAATGGGTTTTCCCAACATTTGGCAATGGATTATTTTCTATGAATCCAAATTCCACAGTTAGCCATGGTGGGATTTGAACCAAAGTCCCAGAACATCATCTGGCTCTTTGGATTAACAGTTCAGCAATAACACCACTAGGCTGTCTCCTCCTTTCCCCTCTTGAACACCCCAGCACCTTGTCAATATCCCTCTGCCCAAAATATGATACATGTGATTTGTCCTGCCTTACCTGACCATAGAAATACATGTAGATCCACTTCCACTGCTTGACCACAAGACAAGACCCTCCTATTAGCACCCCCGGCTCTGTCACTTGCAAGCATTTCCTGGAAGTGGCAGCTGCATTCAAACCATTCTCTGATCGCTAACTATTGGAGTTAGACACATTAAACACATGGTTTAAACTCCAATGAGTTTAGCTGGACACTGGCAGAAGTCTATCTGAAACCCATGCTCAATTAATGTCATATGAACAAGGTTGATAATGGACAGCTTGTTTCATAGGGTCTGGGAGCCATAGGATGTACAGCACAGAAACAGATCCTTTGGTCCAACTCATCCATACAGACTAGATATCCCAGCCTAATCTAGTCCCATTTTGCCAGCACTTGGCCCATATCCCTCTAAACCCTTCCTATTCATATACCCTTCCAGGTGCCTTTTAAATGTTAGAATTGTACCAGCCTCCATTGCTTCTTCTGGCAGCCCATTCCATACATGTACCACCTTCTGCTCAATACAAGTTACTCTTATGTCCCTTTTATATCTTTCCCTTCTAGCTCTGGACTCCCCCACCCCAGGGAAAAAGACCTTGTCCCTCATGATTTTATAAACCTCTATAAGGTCACTCCTCAGCCTCCAAAGCTTCGGGGAAAACATATGCTCCTACTGCTTATCGTGAATTACCAGCTAGCACCAACTTCTATTGTTATTTTTCAACACGCGTAAAACAACACTGCCTTTTTAAACATGAAGGGCATCTCCATTTGGCAGGGAATATAATTATGGTATCAATACTTTAGGCATAATTGATAAATTACAAATTAATAAATTGGCAGATTACTTCACATTACTAAAAAAGATCTAATCACTTTATTTCAGATTACTCTGGCAATATCTTTCAAGTTAAAATGGTTGCAACCCATTTCCCCAATACTGATGCAAAATAAAAAACTCAAGGTTAATAAATATCAAAAGTACCTGCAAGTTCTTCCATGAAAAAAAGCTGCAAGATTAGTTTGACTTTTCTCAACTCTTGCATGTTAAAAAAAATGTGTAAGAATTGTAGTTTGTCACATTCCTAGCTCATTACTCAATGCTGAGTATAATATTAACCTGAATTATGTCATGCACTTCATTCCTCATTCCAAATGATAGGGGCAGAGACTAGGTCACCAAATTGCAGAAGCTATAATTTCATGACCTGAGGTGGACGGCAGGGAAGAAATCATAAATTGGAATTTCTTAGTAACGGAGCTATAAATAAGTCATTGGATTGTCACAGAGTGCAAAGATTAATGGGGCATTACTTCTACATACAAGTTCAAACTAGATGATCACATCTCCTTGTGACTTTCATTGGAACAATGTATGATTGATCATTCTAGTCACTCAAATTATTGCATTTTTGTAATCATTGGAAGACCTCCATGGAGAGGCAATTCCTGAGAAAATGTATCACAGTCTTTAGTCACAAAGACTTCACAGCAGTATCTCATAACAAGGCTAAAGGTAAATCTTTTGTGTTTGTCAAACTTTTTGAGGTATTGTATCCTGCCTGCTGCCAGCAAATCTTAGAAAATTTCAGGCTGCATGTTCGTGATTTGCTGCCTTTTAATTTGAATGGATTTCCAATAGACAGTGAGACAGGTATCTCAGCGTTAAGACATACTTGAAAGATTTGTAGTAATTAGTTTCATGTGCACTGCGAATCTTGCAAGAAATATATTATTCTGATCCTGTAAGGCACTTTGCAATGGAAATGTCGCATTTTAAGACCCGAAGCAAATATATGAAAGAACTGCAAAAAATTAAGACAAAGCCTAGAATTTTAAAATAAAATCAACCACCTTTACAATTCTCTACAAAATCAAAGGAAGCAATTAACTTGATTTTGCTACATTAGGCAATGGAACAAATTAACTGTACTTAGCATCTTAACAGCCAGTAAGAAATTAACAGAGTAAAGCTGCAAAGTAATTTAGTGAGCTGTAGAGTAAATTGAGACCATTTTCCTTTCCATACAACTCCTCAACAATCATTCTAAGTTGAAACCAAGCAGGTCTATAACTATTTCATTTCACAGCAAGGATCAACACAGGGAAGCCACTTTTCAAGATTGAACTACAATCAGGTCCCTGGGCACAGTGACCTTGCCTAACATCACACATTAATTTTGAGATATTTGCTGTTGAAATTACTATATCTGTTGGCCAGAAATAAGTTTAGCAACAAAGTCATTCTTCTGTACCTTTTAAATGAAATCACAAACTTAACAAAAGTTGCAGAAAACCTATTTTACAAATCTATCTGAAATGAATCACTTTCCTTAAATAAAGCTAGCTTTTCTATCTATTTGCAGATGAATTATGAACAAGAAATTTCATTTCAAAATTCAGTAAAAGCAAACAATTGGTATCAACTATATGATGGAAAAAGGAAAAAGGAAAAACATTTGATGCAAACTTAGAATATTTGAAATGATACCTTAATCAATAACTCTCGTACCCTAAACGTGTGCTTTGTCACAGCTGAAAAGTTTATTGTGTATTTGTTGTGCATAAATTTTCTGCACAGCACGAATTCCTTTTGTTTTTAAATGAAATACAGCCTGATACTCCTCATCAGTTCCATTTCTCTCAGGGCAGTTGCACTACAACATGGATCCTTAAGATGGAGATGGCCCATTGATGCCAGGTGCAGTTTGATTTCTCACTATATCGTTAGTTTTAATGTCTGAATTTCAATACTAAAATACAAGGGATTATTTTTACTTTCCTGCATCAGCACAACCAGTCACGGCAGTCCAAAAATGACCAATCCTTTCACAGCTTATGTTATAGAAAAATCAACGTCTTACCCTTAAAATATTTATATCAGACATGCTACGTGGCATCTGCGAGAATTCAAATATCAGAAGAAAACTGACAAAATTGCAACAAATCTGTAAATATGTGCCATCAAGTCCCTCATTAATCACACAATAGAATTTCCTGAGAGCATGGTGGAACAAGCTCTCCTCAGCAGTACCCCTACACACAGTATAGACAGTGTACAGTGTCATTCTTCAACAGCGAAGAAATTGCATGACAGAAATGGGATCCTGAGATTTCTTTGCCTGCAGGTGCTGTCAAATATAGTTTTCACCCATGCACACCCAGCCCTGCAGAGCCACATCAATTGCCTGTCATCCAGGCATAGTGATGTGTCAATGTGCAAGTATGTATGGAGTGATTTGCATGATGTTTAATGAAACAAAAATATTGTAAAGTTGTCTTTTGCATATAAACATGTTGATCATTGAGACACACATTAATGTTGGGAAAGAAAATTTGTTAACTCTTCATGCACAGAAGAATGCAATAATTATTTTTCTGAATTTTCTTCCTCAGAAAATGCTTTATTTTTGCAGGAATCAAGGGGTAAATCCATGTTCTTCTGTTCCTAATGGGGTACCACACTTGAAGTGAAAGAAGTTGTTGAAGGTTCAACACAAAGTTGCTGTTGGGAACTAATCACCCACCAATCCTTCACTAGAGTAATCGGTTGTCAATTTGACAGAATATCATTAGGCAATTCTATCACTTGTTAAATGAAAGCTGAATGTCAAATTCAGCTGACAGTCCGTCCAAAATGATTCCACATTCGCCAATGTAATTAACTCAAGGTCCTAATTGATAGTTCAAAGTAATGATATAAGAAGTGAAGAGTAGTGCAAAGTTCTCTCTGTGTCTCAGCCACCATTCCTCTTCATAAAGGTCACCAAACATTGATTAACAAGCCATTCCTCATACTCTATATGGGATATTTACCATGTTGTCTACATAACAATAGTCACTGCATTCCAGAAATGATGTATTGTATATGTCGCTCTTAGGTATTTCAAGGCACATTATTATTCAGTTCTATTGTAAAGATTCACTAATCCCAACATGGCACATAATGCAAAATCTAATTATGCAGTTTCTGCATTGTGTGCCTTTTTTGAATATTCAGTGCATTAAAGGCAAAGTTAAATAAATTACATGAAATAGTTCAAGTACTAACAAAAAAATCTATTCAGCTCAAATGATGCATGTGTTTATCCTCTATGAGCCTTATTACTCAAATTCACCTATCCTATCTCCCTCTCTCTCTCTCTCTCTCTCTCATGTTTATTTAGCTTCGCCTGAAATGCATTGGCAGAATTCACCTCAACCATTCCCTCAAGGTACTGGATCCATTTTCTCACCACTGTCTGGATGAAATTTTTTCCTATTTTTCTACTGGATATATGATGATTAGTTTTGGACTCACCACACGTGGAAACACCTTTGCTGTATCCACCCTACAAAACCATTTCAAAACTTTGAAGTTCTCAATTGTGTCACCACACAGTCTTCTCTTTTCTAGAAAAAGAGTGACCAAGCCTGTTCGATCTTTGCAGCTTGCATGACTCACCATGTGCCAATCCCAACTTTATACAAGTGTAGATGTTCTGTTAGTATCTGACCTTTGGCTGTGAATGTCAAATAAGAGAGGGGGCTTGATCAGTGCTATGCTGTTGCTGTCTCTTTATCCCCTGCAATGGCTGAGCAGGTGGCCACTCTTGGGTGCCTGAAAGCAAAGAAAATAAATCAGCAATGTGGCGGAAGGAGAAAGCAGGGGATGAGTGGAAAACAAGAAGTCCATGGTTACACTTTATGCCAGATATCACAACGTGGGCAAAGTAGGAGTGAAGAAGTCTCATAGGAACATACCATTATCTTCCATGTTCTCACTGACTTTGGATGTCGTAGCTCTGTTGCAGATTTGGTGAACGATCTTCTCTCTATAACTCAAGAGATGCAGGTCTCCTTGTCCACTGCTATTAAGTGCTACTTTGAGGGATAGAAATTGTCAGCAGGTTTGTAACACTGGGTGAAATCTTACTGTTGGGAGCTGGTCATGGTGTCTCTCTATGGGAAGGCCCTTGTGCCACAAGCCAATGAGGCAGTGGCAATCCTATTGGTAGGCACTCCCTTGGAACCAAGAGTGCAGAGGCACAAAACTCACCCACAAAGGGAGGCACCTCTAGTGCTCAGCAGCACCACTAAGAAGTCATGGCTGCTGTAGGAAATGCACCCCTTGGAATCCCAGGATCACAGCAACCCAGCCATAGGTGGGTAATGTGGCAGGTGATTTTACAAATGGTGGTGGGGGGGGGGGGGGTGGCACGGAAGCAAAGGCAAGTTTCTCAGCAGCAAGGCCAGGCACTGGCTCTGAGCGGTGCCCCTTTCTCAATGTCCTGTCCTTGAATCAAGCTGGGAGAGAAACTGCCTGCATGGTTTCACCTACCACGGACGCTACACGTTGACACAGCACATGCACCTCAGTTAATCCTAATTTGGGAAAGTGGTGACTAGGTGGTCATTGAAGAGCCTCAACAGGTGGCAGGATGGGAAGGTCAAACATGGGCCATCCCACCAAGAGCTTTGTTCTGACTGAGGCAGGAACCAGAAGGGAGGTGGGATGTGGCTATCCCTCTATCACACCTAAGTGTTTTTTTCACTGCCAAGCTCACCATTAATCAAAGCAGAGGATTCTGCCTGCCACAATTGAATGGCTAGAGATGCAGTGAGAGTTGGACATAGAGTGGGCACTCTTGGAATGTACATATGTGGATGAAGTGGAGTACCTGAATGTTAAGCACAAATCCGGAGCATTAGGCAACATTAAGCAAAATGGATGACTGATGAGGTTGGTGTTGCATTAAGCAGTGCAAGAGGTTCTTGGTGCAGTGATGACAAGTGAAGATGCATTGACTGACCTTGACGGGTCTGTCGTTGATGTCTTTACTGCTGACACAGCTGTGGGTAATAAATTTCTGTCTCTGCACTTCCAATTTCTTGGGTTTGGAGTGTGCATTCCTTGACTGGTGCAAAACCACTGTCCTTTACTGGGTTTACACATATGTGCCCACTCATCCAGAAACAGACACCTTTCAGGCAGGAGTCGAAAGCAGAAATTCTCAGATTGTCTGTAAAGCCCCTGTTGGTGCCCAGGCTTTCACCCAGTTAATTCAGCAAAGGACAGGAATGAAAATGAGGACTGCTGTGCTCTGTGTAACTCAGTTCCACATTCAGCCATGGGGCACTGTCTGTTTTTATATTAAGTTTGTAGAAATCCAGACTTTAACTATATTCTTGATCCAAGTATAAAATTCTTGGCAAACTGGTTACATATTGATTGCAGTTCTCTTCTACATACTTGTTAAACCACAATTTCTTTTTCCTCATTGGACTGTAAAGGAGGGGAAAAAAATACCCTTAACGATTTCCTAAATAAAGCTAGATTTCTCAATGCTGACTGCTGGATAGCAATCTTGACACCTTTACAGGTAAGAAAACCTATCATTGATATATTTGGCCTCACTATTGTAACTAATTTCTATCAAAAAGGCTTGCCATGTGTTTCTTTTATTTTGTCTAGTCAAATCCCAGTTTCCCTTCACTTTCTCACAAGTTGGTAATGTCTAGGTATAGATTAAACGATATGACTTCACTGACACAACCTTGCCAATCTCTTAGCCACTCAGAAAAAAAAACAAACAGAAAAGGTAATAGATTGGACAAGAAAGACAGTTTCGCTTTAGCAAACACTAATTAATGAATTGTATTTCGCTATTTCTCTTCCTGCCAAGGACAGATGAACAATGCTTGCAGCCTGCTTCAAACGTCGGCTAATATTACGCTAACAAAGCTCTCCAGGGGAAAGCTGTCGGCACCAACTCTGTACAACATTATTAGCTTCCGTGCAAAAAAATTAAAGGGTGGGGCTAGACTGAGTAACTTGACATTGCAGCAACAACAACCTGCACTTATTTAGTGCCTTTTACGCAGAAGAATGTTCCAAGTCACTTCACAAGAGCACAGCTCTTTCCTCACGCAGCGTGTCAGTTACGCAGTTACCAGACGTTAGCTCTCCAGAGGATGGAAAGGATGCAATGAAAGACTCCCGGAGTAGCAACTATCATATTAAAACAAATTGAAAGCAATAAATTGTTCAACAACCTCAACAGTGATGCCACTGATAGCAAAACAGTTAAACTTTTTTTGTAAAGTATCACTAATTAACTATTAAGCTTTTACAAAGTTTGTTGTTTTCGTATTATTCAAATATACTTCGCATTAAGCCACCTTTAAAACATTCAAAGGCAGGGTCCAGTCTTTTCGAAAACATCAAAACCCAGCACAACAAATGATTAAATGAAAACAAGAGTCAATCTGCTGTTACTTTGGCAAATACCTCAGTAAGTATTTGTAGGCTATGCTGTTGTATGTATGGAATGTATGTGAGATGTACTGTTATTCAACAATCCGATTCTGTCTTCCTCACTCTCCCCAAAAATCACAAAACCCATGTATCCCATAAAATAAAAGACGTTCACCGGGAAAAACATTTGCACTTCTCTAAACTATCAACAGATGCCAGTTGCTTAGTAACAATTGCATTTTAAAAGGTATAATAGAAAACCTGCTCTCATTTATGGAACAGTACCAATGCTAAATAAATAATTCTTCTACGCATAAAGCTGGTTCCAAACTCCAGGAACTAAACGATACGATAAAATAAAAAGTCCCCTGAAGACAACTGAACTCAGGAATTAAATTAAAATAGGAAAATAATGCTGTGATTTAATTTACCATCGCAACACAGAGCAGGATCGGAAGAAATGTAGCAGTTGCTGTCCAATGACATGGGTCCATGACTGGAGATGCTCTGGCGTCCCTGCTATCTGGAGTCAATTGCACACTGTTCCACTATGCACTTTCACAGAAGGCTCTGCTCACACACTACGTCTCTGTCTCTCTGCTCCCATCAGCAACACTCACGCTTCCTGAACAACGGACTGCACGCTTCTCTCAACTTGGAAATTCAGGCACAGCGGCTGCCCAATCAGGTTTTACCTTATCAGACATGCAAATAAAGGAAAGAGGGGCGGTGAAGGGAGGGGGGAAATTCCTGAGCTGGAGGCAGCGTGTGTGTGTACAGTCCGCTTGACTAACAGACCATCAGTGAGCACGAGGCACAATAACTGCTGCCGCAGCTATAGTAACCTTTGCCCCATAGGGTCCTCTCTCATCTGCACTGCCCCTCGTTTGAACATGACAAGACTCTTGAGTGACTTCAGTCATCAATCAGACATGCCAGCTGCTCCAGGGGTATTGCTAACACCCAGGTAGTGGGCAGCCTGTGTATAATTCTGTTATGCCATGTTCTAACACTAGGGAAAATAATAGAAAGCTGTTAAAATCAATCTTGCCTGACAGTCTGAGCTCCTGCTGTGTTTAAGCAGTGTTTTTTTTTCTCTCCAGCCCTTCAGCAACGCATTTGTATTAACCAAAGAAGCTCATTAGCCACTTCTAAGATTAAAGTGATTGTTAGCAGCAGATTTGACTGCTCTAAATGTTCTAATGATACAAGTTGTCCATTTCGCAGTCTTTCATAACTTTCATCAAGTTGATGTGTATTTTATTACCAATGACCAGCTGAAGACAAGTTTGTAGTTGCTGATTTTAACTGCTCAGAACTTTCCTCGGTGAGATGGTGCTAATGCACTGCATCTCGGAGGATCAAACGTGTTATAAATAAATGTGAAATTTGGTCTGATCACTGTTTCACATTGTATCAGAACAGTTAGCTCGTTTTTGTTGCATCTTAAATTCAAACCTATCTAAATAATAATATTAACTGCTAAACACTTCAAAGACTTCTTTTCACAGATTAACCTAATAAACACAACTAATTTAAATGTAGCAAAAAGTTAATAATTTTAAGTTGCATTTTTGTTTCACACACTTTTATTAATGGAGACACACAGACATACTTCTCATAGTTTTAAAAGATGTGCATTTCTCCAATGCTCATTTTCTCACTGAATGGCAGAATTATGAGGGAAACAATAGAATCATATTTTCCATATGCTGGATTTGTATTTCAAAAGAAGGTTCAAAATATATTTTCTATTTAATTTCCTGATTGTGGTCATACTTGCATTTGTACATTAACAATGATGTTTGCATTTTATACAACTCTTTCCTTCATTGTCATTTTTCTCCTTCCATAAAGGTTCCTCTTCTCTAATGCTCAGTCCCACATGAACCGTGAATATTTCATCCAAGTCGTTACTTCACATGTGTGAACCCAATCAATGTACCTATCAACCAGTAGACAGGGAAGACAGTAGAGGTTTTATTGCAATGTCCACACATTTTCACGCTCAGCATGAGTGGAAACTTTGGCTGGTTTTCCCTGCATATGTGTCTCAGTATTTCACTGAATAAACCTCCCCACACCATTAAGGACAAAAGTTCGCTAAAAGTAAGTTCTTTAGAATGGAAATTTTTTTATACAAGATGAATTGTTTTTCTTATCCATTGATTGTATTATTTTACTGTTTTCTCTTGCTATCGCTCAGTTTTCCAAATGATTTCCAAAATCAAATAGTGTGGCACTGGAAAAGCACAGTAGGTCAGGCAGCATCTGAGGAGCAGGAGAGTCAATGTTTCAGGCATAAGCTCTTCATCAGGAATGGGAATGGATTTCCAGTCAAGCGACAAATTCATTTTAAAATTCACAACCTTGTATCCAAACTCCTCCACAGTCTTACCTCTTCCCATCTTTGTTATCTCATCTATCCCTGCAACCCTCAATGATGAAAGTGTTCTGCTAGTTCTTGCCTCTTGTACATCTCCAGTTTTAAGCATTCCGGTATTTGTGGACATGCTTTAAGCTACCAAGGTCCCAAAATCTGTAGTTTGATTCAAAATCTCTGGAAAAGCACATTTCATCAACGTGCAGCTCACAGATACCAATTTACCAGGACAGGCAAGCTGTTCAGAACAATCTGAGAGAATCACAGGGGTGATCACAATGTCCTTGCTGTTCCTGTGTTTGCATTTAGTAATGGTGTTTGATATATTCATTCATACAGTGGTTGTAATGTTGGGTACCTGTGCATATTCATGATTGGAATGATAATTTGCTAACATTTACAATTGATCAGAAATTTCAAATGAACTTGAATAATATATTGGACCAAACTGAATTTAGAAATTGTAACTCTGGCCCACAGAGGAAGAGGTACCTTCTATTTTCATCATAACTGTACCATTCTCAATGGTGCTAAACAAGTTTTGAGAGAGCAATTTAATTTAATTAAGCGATGAGAGAAGAAATTTCCCAATGATTACTGAAAAGAGAATGAAATGTTTTATTTTACTTAGGTATTGGGTAGAAATTGTGAGGCCTAGTTCTTTAGTTACATACACGATGCCAGGCAGCATGGTTACTTTTTGGCCCACAGCCTCATGGTCCTGAAAATAAATAGTCCTATAATTAGTTAGCGATTATTTTTAAAAGTGCTTTTTAGAGAAATCCATTACTGGAGATCTCAACCAAGTCATGGAGGAACCAAAAGAAAGGAACCACTGATGTTTCTTCATAAGGATAGTATGAGTACTGTAAGATGTTCAGACTACTACATACTCACATCTTCCATAGGACTGCCTCAGAAAATAGATTGCACATTTTCTCACTCTTCGTTTTATAGCCATGAGAACAGTAATTTTCAGAATCAGGCCAATGACAGAATAATCAAAGTTAATTCACAAATTATTTAAAAGATGTGATTAACTATAGCTCTTCACACCCACATGCTGACCACATGTTTCTATTACAACCTTCCCACTGGGAGAGTGGGAGACAGAACCATGGAATCCTGCTTTTCAAAATTGTTCATGTAGATTGAATAGTCATGAAAAGGATGCTTGGCAATGCCTCTCTCTGTATGAGGGTATTAGCTACAGTAGTAACATGCTGGGAACCTGTAAAATCTGACTGGATAGAGGGTCTTCTACTTGCAAATATAGAATAGGAAGGAAGGTAGGGGAAACAAAAAGGCAACAAAAGGACACCTCATCACTGACAGAAATGCTGGCCTTTATTGTAGAAGGACACATAATAGGTGGCCCTGGGCCACTGGTGTGAAAGCACTTACCTTAAATTAGGAGGTCACAGGACTGCCTGTCACTCAAAGCCTTTCACCTCACTCAGCTGCTTGTTGGCAGGGCAATGTGATGGAATGCTATGGGAAAGTGAAGCTTTCTACTTTGGGATAATGAGCAGACATATAACTGTAATTATTCAGTGTGGCCTCAGTAAAACATACATTTTGCTAGCTGATAACAAATAAGAATTGGAAACAAATTCAGGGATATATCTTCTGTCTAACAAAACTCACCAACTGCTAGCAAGAGATGTACAGACATTAGAAAGCTAGTGGGAAGGAAAAAATGCACCATAGATATATGATTGCCATGCAACAATATCTTGAAGAGTCTATAGGCTTGTTGTTAGCTCAGTGGTAACTGCATTGCATATTGCAGTACTGAAGCAGATAGATCATTAGGATCTGAAGTCAAGCCCCTGACCTGTGCTCAATGACCTGATCTTATGACAAGCAATGATAAAGGCAATATCAAACTGTGCTTTACATTTCCAGGCAATGGAATGAGAACAAAAAATAACTCAGCTAGAGTTCTTGCTTCAGTGAAGCTAATTAATAGAAGCAATCAAATACCAATCAATGCTGTTGAACTAGCCCAAGATCTAGTGCAAGCTAGAGAGAAAATAAACAGAAATAACAACATAAAAACAAGTATGATAAAGATTTCATTTAAAAATTCACATTGCTCAATCAAATGGACAAGAAAGAGTAATGAAGCCAAATAATGTGGCCCTCCAGGTACAGGTTCAATTTGTATTTTGAGGTATAGAAGCCTGGAGATAAGTTTAGTTTTAACCTCTGCTGGCTCTGTACCTAGTAACTGGTGAGAGAGTGATCTTGTGGTAATATAATTGGACTAACAATCAAAGATAAAAAAGGTGAAAATCTGGAATTACAAGCAGATCTCAATAATGAAACACTGAAACCGTTAATTGTTGCCTGCTCCTTTCAGGAAGGAAAGCTGCTGCTTTTACCTGGTTTGGTCTATATGTGACTCCAAACCTACATGAACTTGGTTGATTCTTAAATGCCCTCTGAAATGGCCTACTAAGCCACTCAGTCACAACAACTGAAACCCGATGGACCATCAAGTATCTCAAGCCACTCAAAAGGGCGCAGTGGTAATGTGGCACACCGGACTCTACACGACTGAAGCCAGGTGCCTATTCGTGGACACCTCCTCCTACTGCACACTTGACCATGACCTCACCTCCCATCACCAAACCATCATCTCTCAAACCATACACAACCTCATCACCTCAAGGGATCTCCCATCAACAGACTCCAAGCTCTTTGTCCGTGAACCCCGCACTGCCTGATTCTGCCTCCTACCAAAGATTCACAAACCTGACTGCCCCGGTTGGGCCATTGTCTCTGCCTGCTCCTGTCCCACTGACCTCATCTCTGCATACCTTGACACTGTCCTGTCCCCCTTAGCCCAGGGACTCCCCACCTACGTTTGGGACACCACCTGCACCCTCCACCTCCTCCACGACTTTTGTTTCCCCAGCACCCAAAGCCTTATCTTCCCCATTGTCATCCAGTCCTTGTACACATCTATCTGCCTTGACGAAGGCCTCCAAGCCCTCCATTTCTTCCTCTCACGCTGACCCAAACAGTACCCTTCCATTGAGACTCTCGATCAACTGGCTGAACTGGTCCTCACCCTCAACAACTTCTCCTTCCAATCCTCCCACTTTCTCCAAATCAAAGCGGTAGCCACGGGCAACTATATGGGCCCCAGCTATGCCTGCCTCTTCATCAGGTATGTGGAACAGTCCAGCTTCCGCAGCTACACCTGCACCATTCCCCACCTTTTCCTCTGCTACCTTGATGACTGTATTGGTGCCACCTTGTGCTCCCACGAGAAGGTTGAATAGTTCATCAACTTCACTAACACCTTCCACCCCGACCCCAAGTTCACCTGGACCATCTCAGACACCACCCTTCCCTTCCTGCATCTCTTTGTCTCCATTTCCAGTGACCAACTCAACATGGACATCCACTACAAACCCATGGACTCCCACAGCTAACTGGACTACACCTCCTCCCAACCTGCCTCCTGCAAAAATGCTATCTCCTATTCCCAATTCGTCCGCCTCTGCTATATCTGCTCCCAGGAGGACCAATTCCACCATAGAACAACACAGATGGTCTCCTTCTACAAAGACCGCAATTTCCCCTCCCATGTGATCGATGATGCCCTCCAGTGCATCTCCTCCACTTCCCACACGTCTGTCCTTGAACCCCACTCTTCCAACTGCAACATGAACAGAACCTCCCGGTCTTCACCTTCACCCCACCAACCTCCAGATATACCTCATCACCCTCTGCCATGTCCGCCACCTACAAATCGATCCCAACACCCCGAGATATATTTCCCTCCCCACCTCCATCTGCATTTTGGAGAGACCATTCCCTCCGCGACTACCTTGTCAGGTCCATGACCCCACCAAGCCACCCTCCCCGCCAAACCTGCACCCATACCTCCCCCCTCATCTCCGTCCAAGACCACAAAGGATCCTTCCACATCTGACAAAAATGTACCCATTTCCACCAGTGTCATCTACTGCATCTGTTGCATCCGATATGGTCTCCTTTATATTGGGAAGACAAACCAACTTGCAGATCGTTTCAGAGAACATCTCTGGGACACCCGCACCAACCAACCCCACCATCCTGTAGCTGAACACTTTAACTCGCCCTCCCACTCTGCCAAGGACATGCAGGTCCCGGGCCTCCTCTATCCCCAAACCCAAACCACCTGACGCCTGGAAGAAGAATGCCTTATCTTTCGCCTTGGGACCCTGCAACCACATGGATCAATGCAGATTTCACCTATTTCCTCATTTCTCCTCCCCCAACCTTATCCAAGTCCCAAACTCCCAAGTCAGCACCAGCTTAAATTGTCCTACCTGTCCAACTTCATCCCACCTATCTGCTGCACCATCCTCTCTGACCTATCACTTTCACCCCCACCTTCATCTACCTATCATATTCCCAGTTTCCTTCCCCCCCAGCCCTGTCCCCTTCCCATTTATCTCACAGTCCCCTTGGTCCACAAGCCTCATTTCTGATGAAGGGCTTAAAACATCAACTCTCCTGCTCCTTGATGCTGCCTGACTGGCTGTGCTTTTCCAGAAATACACTCTTCCACTCAAAAGGACCAACACAAACCCTGCTGACTCTGAAAAATCTTCCTTATCATCTGCAGGGTTTGTGCCAGAATTTTATGTTTGCGGTCAACGGTTTAGGAACCAGTAAGAGGGGAAATCCTAATTAACTTCATTCTCACCAACAACCTGTTGCTATAAATATGTCAATACCATGAGTGACCACCACTCAGTCCTTGTGGAGACAAATCTTCATGTTGAGGATACCGTCCATCATGTTGTGTGACACCACCATCAAGCCAAATGAGATAGGATTTAAACAAATCTAGTAACTCAAATCTGGGCATCTCTGAGGTGCTGTGGACCATTAGCAGCAGAGGAGTTGTATTTAACTGCAATGTGTAACCTGGCATAATCCCCACTCTACTATTTTCACCAACATAGGGGAAAAAAAATTAGCTCAGTGCAGTTAGGCATGTCAGGTACAGTCCAGGGAGAGTGAAAGGTGAGACACTAACACAAAGAAGTTACAACACTGGATTATTTCTTACATGCAAACATTGGAAGCAGCATGCGATAAAAAGAGTTAAGCAATCCTACAACTAACGGATCACAGCTAAGCTCTGCAGCCCTGCTACAGTCTGGTCAGAAGAAGGACAATTAAGCAAGAAACATCCCTGTCCTCAAAGTTAGGGCAGCCCAGCACATCAGTATAAAAGGCAAGGCAAAAGCATTTGTAACCATCTTTCAAATAGACATGTCCGGTGTATGTTCCATTTCCACCTCCTCCCACCATCACAGATGACAGTCTTCAGCCAATTCGATTCACTCAGCATGACATCAGCAAATAGTCAAAGGCATAAGATACTGCAAAGGCAATGGGACCTGACAAAATCCAGCAATAGTATTACTACTCCAGAACAAGCTACAGCCCCAGCCAAGCTGTTCATGTAGAGCTATAGCACTGACATCTACTGACATTGTGGAAACTGTCCAGGTAAGTCCTGTTCAGTCAAATTAAGACAAATCTAACCCAGCCAGAAAAATGATGCAAATGGTTAATGACAGGACTGTCACTCAGAGTTTGCTCAACAATGACCTGCTCACTGATGTTCGGTTAGTTTCTGCCAGGGCAATTCAGTTCCTGACCTTATTACAGCCTTGACCAGACTTCACCTGATGAAGAAGCAGTGTTCCAAAAGTTTGCGATTTCAAATAAACCTATTGGACTATTATCTGGTATCATGTGATTTCTGACTTTGTCCACTCCTGTCCAACACTGGCATATCCAAATCATGGCTGTCAAATATTGACAAAAGAGGAAACTAATGCACCTAACACTATTGGCAATTTAGCACGGCCAATTCACCTGCCCTGCACATCTTTGGACTGTGGGAGGAAACCAGAGCACCCGGAGGAAATCCACGCAGACATGGGGAGGATGTGCAACCTTGCATGGCGGCTCAGTGGTTAGCACTGCTGCCTCACAGCACCAGGGTACCAGGTTCAATTCCAGCCTCGGGCGACTATGTGGAGTTTGCACATTCTTCCAGTATCTGCGTAGGTTTCCTTTGGATGCTCCGGTTTCCTCCCACAATCCAAAGATGTGCAGGGCAGGTGAATTGGCCATGCTAAATCACCCATAGTGTTAGGTGCATTAGTCAGAGGGAAATGGGTGTGGGTGGATTATTCTTCGGAGGGTAGGTTTGGGCCAAAGGGCCTGTTTCCACACTATAGGGAATCTAATCTAATCAAATCTTATGCGGTCAGTGTGACTGCCCTTTGCATTAAAGTAGCACTGAATAAGTACGGCATCAGGGGGACAAAGGAAAATCAGAATCAGTAATAATTAGGAGGAAACATTCCACCAGATGGAAAGATATCTAACAGAAAGGAAGATTTTTGTGGTTGTTGGAGATCAGTCATCAGAGTACAAGGATATCACTGCAGAACTTCCTCAGGGCTTTGGCCCAATCATCTTTAATTGCTTTATAAATGCCATTCCATGCTTCATATGATCAGTAGTGGGGATGTTCACTGATCACACCAATCATGACTTCTCATATGCTCAAGAAGGCAACATCTATGCTTAGGCTGATAAGTTGCAAGTAATCCTTGCAGTACATGAGTGCCAGGCTGCACCCAACTCCAACCAAGAGAATCAAACCATCTCCCCCTGACATTGCATCTCCCCCTGACTATTGCTGCATCTCAACTGTCAACATTTTGGGGTGCCCTTGACTGGAAACTGAATTGCATCACTTTGCGCATACTACAGCGATAAGGGCAAGTCAGAGTATAGAAATCTTATGGCAAGTAATTCACTTCCTTAGTCCCAAATGCCTGTACACCATCCACAAGGCACAACTTAAGAACATGATGTAATACTCTCAATTTGCCTGGAAAACTGCAGTTCCAACAATAGTCAAGGTGCTTGACATTATTCGAAGTGAAGCTTTCTACTTGACTGGCACCTCATTCACCACCTTCAATATTCACTGGCTTTGCCACCATTGTTCACCATCTCAAAGTTGAAACTTTATTGCTGGAACAGCACAGCAGGTCAGGCAGCATCCAGGGAACAGGAGATTCGACGTTTCGGGCACAGGCCCTTCTTCAGGAATGAGCAGAGAGTGTTCAGCAGGAGAAGATAAAAGGTAGGGAGGAGGGACTTGGAGGAGGGGAGTTGGAAATGTGATAGGTGGAAAGAGGTCAAGGTGAGGGTGATAGGTCGGAGTAGGGTGGAGGCGGAGAGGTCAAGAAGAAGACTGCAGGTCAGGAAGGCGGTGCCGGGCTGGAAGGATCCGGCTGAGACAAGGTGGGGGGAGGGGGGATGAAGAAACTGGTGAAGTCCAAGTTCATCCCCTGCGGTTGGAGGGTTCCCAGTCGGAAGATAAGACGCTCCTCCTCCGACCGTCGGGTTGTTGTGGTTTGGCGGTGGATGAGTCCAATGACCTGCATATCCTCGGTGGAGTGGGAGGGGGAGTTGAAATGCTGTGCCACAGGTTGGTTGGGTTGGTTCGTCCGGGTGGCCCAGAGGTGCTCCCTGAATCGCTCCGCAAGTAGGCGGCCTGTCTCCCCAATATAGAGGAGGCCACACCGGCTGCAGCGGATGCAGTAGATGATGTGGGTGGAGGTGCAGGTGAATCTGTGGCGGATATGGAAGTTTCCCTTGGGGCCTTGGAGAGAAGTGAGGGGGGAGGTGTGGGCGCAAGTGTTGCACCTCCTGCGGTTGCAAGGGAAGGTGCCGGGAGTGGTGGTTGGGTCGGTGGGGGGTGTGGATCTGACAAGGGAGTCGCGGAGGGAGTGGTCTCTGCGGAAAGCTGATAGGGGAGGGGAGGGAAATATATCCTTGGTGCTGGGGTCTGTTTGGAGGTGGCGGAAGTGACGGCGGATGATGCGCTGTACATGGAGATTGGTGGGGTGGTAGGTGAGGACCAGTGGGGTTCTGTCCTGGTGGCGGTTGGAGGGGCGGGGCTCAAGGGCGGAGGAGCGGGAAGTGGAGGAGATGCGGTGGAGGGCACCGTCGACCACGTCGGGGGGGAAATTGCGGTCCTTGAAGAAGGAGGCCATCTGTGTTGTGATGCGGTGGAGGGCACCGTCGACCACGTCGGGGGGGAAATTGCGGTCCTTGAAGAAGGAGGCCATCTGTGTTGTGATGCGGTGGAGGGCACCGTCGACCACGTCGGGGGGGAAATTGCGGTCCTTCTTCAAGGACCGCAATTTCCCCCCCGACGTGGTCGACGGTGCCCTCCACCGCATCTCCTCCACTTCCCGCTCCTCCGCCCTTGAGCCCCGCCCCTCCAACCGCCACCAGGACAGAACCCCACTGGTCCTCACCTACCACCCCACCAATCTCCATGTACAGCGCATCATCCGCCGTCACTTCCGCCACCTCCAAACAGACCCCAGCACCAAGGATATATTTCCCTCCCCTCCCCTATCAGCTTTCCGCAGAGACCACTCCCTCCGCGACTCCCTTGTCAGATCCACACCCCCCACCGACCCAACCACCACTCCCGGCACCTTCCCTTGCAACCGCAGGAGGTGCAACACTTGCGCCCACACCTCCCCCCTCACTTCTCTCCAAGGCCCCAAGGGAAACTTCCATATCCGCCACAGATTCACCTGCACCTCCACCCACATCATCTACTGCATCCGCTGCAGCCGGTGTGGCCTCCTCTATATTGGGGAGACAGGCCGCCTACTTGCGGAGCGATTCAGGGAGCACCTCTGGGCCACCCGGACGAACCAACCCAACCAACCTGTGGCACAGCATTTCAACTCCCCCTCCCACTCCACCGAGGATATGCAGGTCATTGGACTCATCCACCGCCAAACCACAACAACCCGACGGTCGGAGGAGGAGCGTCTTATCTTCCGACTGGGAACCCTCCAACCGCAGGGGATGAACTTGGACTTCACCAGTTTCTTCATCCCCCCTCCCCCCACCTTGTCTCAGCCGGATCCTTCCAGCCCGGCACCGCCTTCCTGACCTGCAGTCTTCTTCTTGACCTCTCCGCCTCCACCCTACTCCGACCTATCACCCTCACCTTGACCTCTTTCCACCTATCACATTTCCAACTCCCCTCCTCCAAGTCCCTCCTCCCTACCTTTTATCTTCTCCTGCTGAACACTCTCTGCTCATTCCTGAAGAAGGGCCTGTGCCCGAAACGTCGAATCTCCTGTTCCCTGGATGCTGCCTGACCTGCTGTGCTGTTCCAGCAATAAAGTTTCAACTTTGATCTCCAGCATCTGCAGACTCACTTTCTCCTCACCATCTCAAAGGCACACTCACCAAGGCTCCTTCAACAACATCTTCCCACAACCTCTACCAGTTAGACTGACAAGGGCACTAGATGCAAGGGAACACCAGCAAGTTCCCAACTGAGCAACACATCATTCTGGCTTGGAACTATGTCACTATTTCTTCACTGTCACTGGGTCAAAATCCTGAAAACCCTGCCCTAACAGCACTCTGGATATTCCCAGAACATAAACTACAGCACTTCTATAATGTGCTCAGCACCACCTTACAGATGGGCAATATCGAAACTGAAAGAATTGTGGACTCTGTAAATCAGAAACAAAAACAGAAGTTGTTGGAAAAGCTCATCAGATCTGGCAGCATTTGTAAAAAGAGATCAGAGTTCACGTTTCGGGTCTGGTGACCTCTACTCGGATGGGCAACATATGCTGCCCTAACCAGCAATGACTACGCCTTGTGAAAGAATAAAGTAATAAAAACAGTAACTAGGGACAGCAAGGGTTCTGGATCTGCCTGATAATGAGATAATTCCAAATCTTCATGGAACCATGACTTCTACTGTACTACACAGCCAGTGAATCAAATATTTGCATTTTCAGAACAAAGTGATATCTGATCTGGTCAAAGAGGATGTTAAATGCAAGTAAATTGAAATATCTCTGGTCTTTAAAACTAATCTGACTAGTTAAGATGCAATGACGACAGCTCAGCAAAATTCACAACTGAATTAAATGTTATTTTATGAACAATAAACTCTTGTAACTTTTTATTTTTCTAAGCATTGCAAATAAATGATCTCTATTTATATATGTAGTAATGGAATTTCTTGACAAAATAGAAAGATCATCTTTCATTCTGACAAGGGTTTATACAGCGTTCCTCTGCCTCAGTGCATTTTCCAGTGTTTCACATTATCACCCCACTTTTGCATATTGAAATAAATAATGTACAATTTCTGTGAAAAAGATGATAACCTCACACGCCCCAATGCTCCTAACAACACTAAAGTTTTTCATCTCTTCTTACAAAATAGAAACTTAGAAAATTACCATACTAATATTTAATAAACTGAATAGCAATTCAGGAGACCATTAACCCTTCTGTTTCCACCAGATTGTAGAATGTCATCTATGTGGGAAATGACTGAAATTATTAAATTCTGTTAGCCATACACAGGAATCACTCAAACCTTTTCAGGCCTCATTGAAAAGCTGCCAACTGTAAATGTTTAAAAAAAGGATTGTGCTGAATCCCAACATTTTATCCATGACTGTTTCTTTTGATTTAGGTGCAGATAAATATCTGCAAAGGGATTGATCCCCCAGAAATGTCAGTTTATCTTTAATTTGGGTCTGGATGCTCTCCTGGCATTTCTTTAATTTCATGTGACATGCTCTTTCATCAGTGAAAGCAGTTTATGACATCTAAAATGATGCACAGATGTTAATAATAGAAAAACTAAATAAAAATCTTTTCATCTTCTTCTTGATATGTTACAAACTATTTTTTAAAAGTTTTACTATACACTCTCAAACACATAGAGGAGCAACAATACTAACAGGACAGTCTGACCTAAATGGTGAATCTTGTTAAAAATATTTGAGTGCTGAGTAACAATATTCCATTAACAGCAAGCAAACAGTGGAGTGAACACAAGAAATAGGAGCAGGAGCAGAGTGCAATCTATTCGAATAATTTTGACAATTCATTCTGATTGACTAAAATGACCATATATTTTAATAAGTAGTGTAAATTAAGATTTATAAAAAGCCATAATGATACTTAGTCTGCACACCTTACTGAAAACAAATGGATATGCCATTACCTCAACAACAATGGTTTCAATGGTTGTACAAAGGGACAACTTAAAGGCATTAGAAAGTCAAACTTCTTCATAATAATAAAAATATTAATAACAATGTCAAATTTATTTTATGTTTCTTCAGTGACCCTTGTATTGTTTTGAATGGCCAACTGAAAACCCGTATGCCCAAACGTTGTTGAATGCAACTAATATTTTGGAACTGTTAAATATAACAACCAGCAGTTGCAACTGCAAATGTAACAACTCCTTAAAACTATCCCCTGAATGTTACAGCATTCACCATAGGCTGGATCTGACAGTACTAAGTGCACATTACAGTCGGAGCAAACAGGTCTGCTAATAACTACAATCTAACTATTCAAATATCTCAGATGTATTCTTAGTGGAAAGTAAAGCTCCTTTGCTGGAAAACTGGTAAAAATAAACTATGAATGCTATTTTCTACTCTTGTCTAATTCAATTTTAAAAGCCCTGACAATCAGAATGTAAAGTTTACAGATGTTACACCTGATTTTCAATCACAACTCTAAAAATCCCATGATTGATAGGCAATCCAGAACTACCGTGCAGTCTAGGAATCTGCTGAACTTTTGATTTCAAGTACTTACCGCTTTAGAGAACTAGTTTGTTGAATGTATTAACATCTTTTATCTCACTTGAAAACCTAGACTGATCAATGAAAGACTTTTGAAAACCACTGATATTAGGATTGGATGTGAAGTGAGTTTGGGTTTAGCTTGGGTTTGACAATGCTACTTGGTGAAGTCACTAGTTTGTTGTATAAGAATTTTGTAGGCAATTAACAGAAAGTGTGGACTTGAAATAAGGTACATTGTAGGGATAGACACATACAAACAAATGTTTTGGGGCAGGAAAAGCAATTCAGCCCCTTGAGCATCCTCTGTCATTCAATAAGATTGGGTGGCACAGTGACTCAGTGGCTAGCACGGCTGCCTCACAGCACCAGGGACCCAGGTTCGATTCCAGACTTGGATGACTGTCAGTGTGGCATTTGTACATTCTCCCCGTGCCTGTTTGGGTTTCCTCCAGTTTTCTCCCACAGTCCAAAGATGTACAGGGTAGATGGTGTGGCCATGCTAAATTGCCCATAGTGTCCAGGGATGTGCAGGCTAGATGGATAAGCCATGGGAAATGCAGGGTTACAGGTAGAGGGCGGGGGGGGGGGGGGGGGGGGGGGGGGGGGGGGGGGGGCGGTGAGTCAAAGTGGACTTGTTGGGCAGAATAGCTTGCTTCCAGACTGCAGGGATTCTATAATTCTATGATTCATTGCTGATCTGATTGTAATCTCAAATCCTGATTCCAACCTGTTCCTAATAACATCTCAACTTCACACTTAACAAAAATTAACAGAAGAATGGAAGATGTTTTACCCTCACATGAAATATCATGGTTATATTAAGAGACACACTGCAGTAAAAGATCAAGCATACCCAGTAATAAGGTTGTGGCATGCACATCTATATATAACATGGATAGAAAACTTTCAGCCCATCAAGTCCATGGAGGTCATCAAATATTCATCGAATCAATCTCAAATTTTCAGAACTTGGCTTGTAGCCTTGTATGCTACAATGTTTCATCTAAGTAGTTGTTACATGTCTCCAGGGTCCTGGCCTCTACCACCATTTTAGGAAGGGATGCCTACAACTCTCTGGGTGAACATTTTTTTCTTAAATTCTCTCTAAATCTCATGCTCCTTACCTCATCGCTGAGCCCTTGATTATTGATTCCACTACTCAAAAGTGAAACTTCTGGATCCAATTAGCTAAACTTACTTGAATCCCAAGGGCTCTTACCTTCGCTATCAGTTTTGCATATTGGACCCTATCCAAAGATTGAGATGTAGAAAGTTATAAGGGGCACAGACAGGGTAGACAGGAAGAAACATTCCCCTTGGTGGAGGGATTAATGATCGGGGGCATAATTTAAGTTAAAGGGCAGAAGGTTTAGATGGGATGTGAGGACTTTTTTTCAGAGGGTGATGGGAATCTGGAACTTACTGCCTATAAGGGTGGCAAAGGCTGAAACCCTCATAACATTTGAGTAGTTGTTAGACATTTGCTTGCACTGCCAAAACATACAAGTCTATGGGCTAAATTCCCGAAAATAGGATTAGAATAGTTAAGCGATTGTTTTGACTGGTGCAGGTCCAAAGGGTCATATGGCTTTTTTCTGTACTGTAGACATCTATGAGTCCATGATCTGCCATATCTATGCCTCTCAGAACTTTGTGCACCTTATAAGATGTCCCCTCTGCTCTAAGAGCCTTTTATGCTCTAAGGAAAACAACCCAAACCTATTTTGTCTCTAGTCATAGCTGAATCATTCCAGCCCAGGGAACATCCTGGTGAACCTGCACAACAACACTGCCTCTTCCGCGGAGGTGAAGAAAATTCAGCATGTCCATAAGGATCCTCACCAACTTTTACAGATGCACTATAGAAAGCATTCTATCGGGGTGTATCACTGCTTGGTATGGCAACTGCTCTGCCTAGGACTGTAAGAAAATACAGAAAGTTGTGAACATAGCCCAGACCATCAAGCAAGTCAACCTCCCATCCACGGACTGCATCTACACTTCTTGTTGCTGTGGAAAGGTAGCCAACATCATCAAAGACCCCTCCCACCCTGGTTATACTCTCTTTCAACCTCTTCTGTCAGACAGAAGATACAGAAGCTTAAACACATATAATGCTTCTTCTTTGCTGTTATAATACTGCTGAATGGACCTCTCTAATTTGAAATCTAATGTTGATCTTGATTTTGTGCACCTCCTGTGCAGCCACAGCCCTGTAAGCCTCATTCCGTCTAAACTGATTGAGGATGATCAGCCATGATCATAATAAATGGTGGTGCAGGCTCAAAGGGCAGAATGGCCTACTCCTGCACCTATTGTCTATTGTCTATTGTCTATTGTCTAAACATTCTATGATCTGTATGTCCCTGTATGTTATGATGAGCCTGGACTGCCGCACAGCAATACTTTTCTTCATACTTGGTCACATGTAACAACAATAAATCAAATCAAATTAAATCAAATCTCTTCTGCACCTTCTCCAGTACATTTACATCTCTATTATAACGCGATGATCAGAACTATACGTAATACACCAATTGTGGTCTAACTAACATTATATACATCTTCATCATAATCCCCTTGCTTTTGAATTCAATACCTTGACTAATAAAGTATCCCATAGACCTTTTAACTACTTTACTTATCTGACCTGCTGCCTTCAAGGATCTATGGACATGCATACCTAGGTTCTTCTAATCCTCTGTACTTACCATGGTCTCTACCATTCAACATGTACTCCCTTGCCTTGTTAGTCCTCCCAAACACATAACTTCACACTTTTCAGGATTAAATTCCATCTGCTATTGTTCAGCCCAACTGACTAGCTCATCTATATGAGCCTCTGGGACACCCGGACCAACCAACCCAACCACCCTGTGGCTCAACATTTCAACTCCCCCTCCCACTCCACCAAGGATATGCAGGTCTTTGGACTCCTCCATCGCCAGACCACAACAAAACGATGGTTGGAGGAAGAGCACCTCATCTTCCGCCTAGGAACCCTCCAACCACAAGGGATGAACTCGGATTTCACCAGTTTCCTCATTTCCCCTCCCCCCACCTTGTCTCAGTCTAATCCATCGAATTCAGCACCGCCTTCCTAACCTGCAATCTTCTTCCTGACCTCTCCGCCCCCACCCCAGTCTGACCTATCACCCTCACCTTGACCTCCCTCCACCTATCACATTTCTGACGCCCCTCCCCCAAGTCCCTCCTCCCTACCTTTTATCTTAGCCTGCTGGACAAACTTTCCTCATTCCTGAAGAAGGGCTTATGCCTGAAACGTCGATTCTCCTGTTCCCTGGATGCTGCCTGACCTGCTGCGCTTTTCCAGCAACACATTTTCAGCTCTGATCTCCAGCATCTGCAGACCTCACTTTCTCCTCAGCTCATCTATATAGCCTTACAGTCCAAGACCTTCCTCCTAACTATTCACCACACCACTAATTTTCATGCTCTATATTAAGTTACAGATTACACCTCCTACACTCATATCTAGGCCACTAATGCATACAAGAAACAATAATTTCTCAGACCCTTTATCTTCATCAACTGATAACTCATCTCAGCTCAGTGGTGTGGTAGAGGCTACAGTTTTAGACATGTGAATTTTTGTAATTATACTTGTGAAGAAAAAGGTATAAAATTATACCCAGAAGTTTAGGCAAAGTAGGAAATAGTAATTTTTAATTTGTAAATTCAAGTACAAAAAAAAAACTTAGCCAAGATCTTCTTTTTCATTCAATGCTCTTCAAAGTCATGAATGCAAGTTACATGAAAAATGAAATAGCTTCCCTGACTGCATACTTTTAAAGTCTCTGTGCCAGTCAGCATGGAAGTTGGTTCAATAGCATGTAAACTTAACTTAGAACATAGAACATAGAACATAGAAGAATACAGCGCAATACAGGCCTTTCGGCCCTCGATGTTGCGCCGATCCAAGCCCACCTAACCTACACTAGCCCACTATCCTCCATATGCCTATCCAATGCCCGTTTAAATGCCCATGATGAGGGAGAGTCCACCACTGCTACTGGCAGGGCATTCCATGAACTCACGACTCGCTGAGTAAAGAACCTACCCCTAACATCTGTCCTATACCTACCCCCCCTTAATTTAAAGCTATGCCCCCTTGTAATAGCTGACTCCATACGTGGAAAAAGATTCTCACTGTCAACCCTATCTAAACCCCTAATTAACTTCTATTTAAAGTGGGAATATAGGGTGGATTAGCAGGCTAGCCTGATTCTGTTGACATTGACTGCACTTTATATTCTATGTTGTTTATGATATTGACAGTAAATGGGCATGAATAGAATTAATCCATGATCGAGTGTAATTTTCATGTGTCCCATCCCAATTAGAGCCCCTGCAATGGAAATAAAGTCTGCCTATCCCTCATCTTGCTGGACACATAAATTCACAATGGAGAGAAAATTAACAGAACTGGATGTGTAAAATAAGTTCTTTAAGATCTAAAGAAAATATCATGGGTGACCCATTCCAAATTGCCATTATTAAATCCTGCAATTTGGTATGGATCTCAGGATTCGTCACAGGATTAATATGGCTCTGGCAGGTTATGCATCTAATGACCAACCAAACTTCTTAAAAATAACTGGGTGAGGACTGAGAGAGATTAAATGGGGATTATTTGGATCCCAGAGACTCCAAGATATTGCAAAAGTAAATTAGGACTGAATCACCCTCAAATGGTAGGCTTCGTAATTCAATCAATACTTAAGCCAAAGCACTGCTAAATAATTAACCAGCCATCCTACATAAGTTCCTTCATCGGTCCTGAAGGCTGCTTCACGTCTGGATTGGTTCCAGGTAACATTGCTAGTCAGCATTCCAAAGGCTTGTATTGGTTGAACAGTGAGAAATAAACTTTTGTCTGATCCAATAAATTGGTGTCCTTGTATTTCCTCATTCTCAATATGGGAGCATCACTGCCAAGGTGGTATTTACTGCCCATCCCCAATTTATCTTGATGTGGTACAGCTGAAGGTACTAGATACTGCAAAATTTATGGGCCATGACAACATTCCAGCAATAGTACTGAAAACTTGTGCTCCAGGACCAGATGCTCCACTGGACAAGCTGTTTCTATGTAACTATATCACTGACATCTATCTGGCAATGTAGAAAATTGCCCATCTTTGTACTGTCCATTAAAAACAGGACAAATCCAACTCGTCCAATTACTATCCCATCAGTCCACACTTGATCATCAGTAAAGTGATGGAAGTAGTTATCATCAGTGCTGATGCTGTGGAACTTGTGAGAATGCTGACAAGGAATATTCACTTGGCATTTCTGACAGATGCAGACTGCCTTGCCTTTTACACTGAAGTGCTGAGTTCTGCCATTTTTGAGATTGTTAAGCTTCCTTCTCCTCTTGGTTATTTAATTGCCCACAAACACTCATGACTGGATGTAGCAAGACTGCAAAACCTGTATCAGATTTATTAGTTATTGGATCACTTAGCTCTGTATATCGCAGCTCAGTCCACCATTTAAAATGCATGTACTCCCTGTGTTATAGCTTCACCAGTTTGACACCTTATAAGTCTGCTGCTGCACTAGGCCCACAGGACGTCGTAGATGCACAAGTTTGAGCAGCTGATTCAGTTCTCAATCTATTCCATTTAGCTTGATGGTACACACACACACACAGAGACACACACACAGTGTGGAGATGAGACTTGGTCTTCAAAAGTGGTCATTTTTGACCAGTATTGATAATATCATGTTCAGAAAGAAATACCTTTAAACCAACATTCTATGCTCCTCCATCACCATCTGAGGGTATGGCTTTCTGGAAATTTTTTCTCCTGTGTCCAATAGATTTTTCTGTTGGCTCACGCAATATTGGGATTAGAAAGAGCAGGTAAGTGTCTTTGGATTGGCATGGACAAGATGAGCTGATTAGCTCCCTTCTGTGCTGTATGATTTCTATGGTTCTGTTAAGCAATGACACCCACCATTGAAAGGTAGGATTCTGAGTATGCAACTACAACGTGACTAGTTTGTGGCACAGCTCTCCCAATATGACAAAATTTATCATATGTCAGTGAAGAGAAATTTACAGAATCACCCAGACAGTTTGTATAATTTTTGACGAGTGCCAGGGATAATGCTGGGTAGTTCATCTAATTTTACTCATTTAATGCGATGGCCTAGTTGTATTATCATGAGACTAATACTCCAGACAACTAGGTAATATTCTGGGGACCCAGGTATGAATCCTGCCATGGCAGATGGTAGAATTTGAATTTTCAATAAAAATCTGTGATTAAGAGTCTCAAGATGACCATGAAACTATTGCTAATTGTCAGAAAAACTCATTGGATTTACTAATGCTTTTTAGGGAAGGAAATCTGTCAGCCTTACCTGTTCTGGCCCCATGCAATTCCAGACCCAATGTAAAATGATTGATTATCAATTTGGTAAGTAGGGATGGGTAGTAAATACTGGCCTGGCCGGTATCCTGTGAATAAATGAAAAAAGTAACTTTCTATAGCAATGTGACATTACTGAGTGCCTTGCTCGAGCGACAAAGGACTCTGTGGTGAAATGTTAACCTCATTTCTGCAGGCTTGGAGTCTCACATAGGCTGAACCAGGAAGATTTGGAGAGTCATTTCTCTGAAAGGACACCAATGAACTAGATTTTTATGACAATCCTGTAGTGGTCACCATTATTGCTACTAGCTTTTAATTCCTGACTAAGTTAACTAACCAATCAAATGTAAATATTCCAGCTGCCATGGTGAGATTTAAATTTGTATATCCTGGACACTTATCTGGTTCATGAGTCCAGTAACACTGTGTTACTGTACCCTTGTTTCATTTGGCTGAATATCCAACAGTTTCAGTGGAGATTTTTAGGGCTACACAAATGTTAGCTTTGGCCAATCTCAAGCTGACCATATGTGATTAGAAAATTGAACTATGATGATTTCACAGTGACTAGTTTGGTAAAACAGTAGCAGATTTCTTGGTATGTTCAGCCCATGGCTGACCAAAATTATATGCACCCACCACCCCCCCCCCCCCCCCCCCCCCCGAGGTATTAATATTTTGGAATGTGAAAAGATAAAGTGATGAATAATAAAGGCTATATTTTTCAGAGATACCATGGTAGATATTCATCCAGTAGCTAGATAGGCATAAAGGTAACCACTTTTCTCCCCATCCCACACATACACTGAAAATTGCAGCAAAAACGCATAGAGTCATAGAGCCATACAGCAGAATCAGACTCTATGGTCCAACTCATCCATGCCAATCAGATATCCCAAATTAATCTAGTCCTATTTGCCAGTATTTGGCATATATCCCTCTGAACATTCCCTGATCATATACACATCCAGAAGCCTTTTAAATGTTATAATTGTACCAGCCTCCACCACTTCCTCTGGCCATGCCTTCCATACACACACCACCCTCTGCATGAAATTTGCCCCTTAGGTTCCTTTTAAATCTTTCCCCTCTCACCTTAAACATATGCTCTCTAGCCTTTGAGCTCCCTGACTCTAGGAAAAATACCTTGACTATTCACCCTACCTATGCCCCTCACAATTTTATAAACTACTAATAAGTTACCTCTCAGCCTCGGAACCTCCAGAGAAAATACCCCAGTCTGTTCAACTTCTCCCTCTAGCTCAAAGTATCCACACCCGGTAAAATCCTTGTAAATCTTTTCTTAACCCCTTTAAGTTGAACAACGACTTTCCTAATGCAGTTTTCCAAAAAAGGCCTAACCAGTGTCCTGTATAGCTGCAACATGACCTCTCAACTCCTATACTCAATGCACTGACCTATAAAGGGAAGCGTACTAAATGCCTTCTTCACTACCCTCTCTATGTGCAACTCTACTTTTAAGGAACAATGAATCTGAACCCCCTAGGTCTCTTTGTTCAGCAACACTCCCCAGGACCCTAACATTAAGTGTGTAAGTCCTGCCCTGATTTGCTTTAGCAAACTGCAGCATCTCACATTTACCTAAATTTAACTCTATCTGCCCCTCCTCAGCCCATCGGCCTATCTGATCAAAGTCCCGTTCTACTGAGGTAACCTTCTTCGCTATCCATTATACCTCCAATTCTGGTGTCATCTGAAAACTTTCTAATCATTCCTCCTATGTTCACGTCCAAATCATTAACGTCAATGAGAAAAAGCAATTGGCCCAACACTGATTCTTGCTTCACACTACTGGTCAGATTCCTCCAGTCTGAGAAACAACTTTCCATTCTCTGTCTTCTACCTTCAAGCCAATTTTGTACCCAAATGGCTAGCTCTCCTTGGATTCCATGTGATCTAACTTTGCTAAACAATCTACCATGCAGAACCTTGCCAAATAAACATTGCATGGTTTAACACATTGAGGTATTTTGTTTAAAACTGATTTTGAGTGGATAAACAATACAGTAGAATCTATAAGATACAGAAGTTGACATGTTAGTTTTTTTTGATCAGTTTAAAAATGTTCTTCAAGCTCATTCGTTCTAAATTGAGCAGACAGAGGAAAATCTTTCTTCAACCTCACAGCTAGGTCAAGGACGCAGAACCTAATACTTCTGCTCACCAGTCTAAGCAATAGGAAGAACTGTCATGTAGTTTTGATTGAAAAAAAAGCAGATTGCCTTTCAGCCATGTGTTTGGCTTCGCCCTCCAGGCCTGGCTATCATCAAGATATTTTATATTGAGGCTTTCGTCAGAATCAAAGCATTCAGGCTTACAACCATCTTGTTGGGACCTGAAGCTTCTTTTGCTTTCTTTCTAATTTCAGCTCCATGGCACTTAAAGGAAAAAGAAACTACATGTTTACTTCAGGACACTTTGCCTTTAGAGCAGAAAAAAAAAAATCAGTAACTGAGTGTGCTGATTTTGCAACGCCAAACCATTCTGGAATTCTGATGATGGGCTGCAAATGCTCCATATTATTTGTTCCCAATCTCAACTGCACTGCTGGAAAAATATTGGGGAATTTCACAAACTGCTCAAGTGCTCTTTTATTTGTTCACAGTCTTAGAGCATCAACATTTATTGCCAATCACTGATTAATTTTAATTTAACAAACAGATGGTCAAACCATTTTAGAGGGTGGTTAAGATTCTGTGGCATTGCTGTGAGCTTGGAATATAGAGGTCAGACCAGCTAAACACAGCAGATTTCCTTCCCTAAAAGACATGAATGAACAAGATGGGTTACATGGCCACCATTACTGAGATTACCTCTTTTTTTCCCAAATGTATTAAATTAACTGAAGTTAAATTCCTATCTGCCATTGTGGGGTTTGAATTCTAAGTGCTAGATCATTAATCCCAAACCATTAGGTTACCATTAACACAATTAAGATGCAACTGCACATTGTACTCAAAGGTATGAGCTGCAAATTACCGGAAATAGATTTTGCTGATTTTCATATTTGCTATTTTTTGCGATTTACAGTTGCCATGCATGGCTATAATGAACAATTCTGCTGGATTATATGAGCAAAGGAAATCTCCAAATATTGCACGATAAGCTCAACAATATCGATGAGTTCAAAATCTATTGTTGCAAATGATAATTCAGGTCAAATTTTGTAAATGCTTGAGAACTCGTACAGAAAAACAATGCAGAATATCTACCCTGAGATTAGGAAATATCCCTTGCATGGCACTCACTATGTAGCTCAAAATCAGATATAATATTTAGATTCTCCTAACCACACTGTCTCAATGAAACATTTACACCCATAATTATTTATCCTGAAGGAAAGATAGAGCCACCAGGCAGGGTACAACTTAAAAGGAAATAGTCTAGTAGAAGAGTTATGATAGGCAGATTGAAAGAAATTAGTGGAAGTAAAAATGAGACAATATCAATGCTGGATGGTTTGAAACTTGAACAAAGTTATTTGGAAACTAAAAAGCCTGGCACAGAAAAGACAGGCATGGAGAAGATCATGAGCCAAGGACCTGTCTTCAGAAAGATCATTCACAATGATAATGATGGGCTCATGCAGTGCAGAAAATGGGTCAAAACTGTCCTGACTCATTACTGATAGATTCCTAGCAGTTAACAGAGAAAGGAGACTATCATTTCATCTGTTTGAGATGAAATGAATCCAGGTCAAGGGGATAGAGATAAACAGCATGACTGCTGTGTAGAAGTTAGTAGAATGGGACAGTTAAGATGAGAAATAATAATGATCATCTGGTGAAATTCCATTTTTCCCTCAATATGGTTATTGTAAAAGACTGGTTACAAACCAACAGAGACATGTCAAAAATGCCCTTTTGGACAGAAGTTATGAAAATAACTCTTTATTTATCCAAGGTGATAATGAAAAACATTTGTAGGGTATTTTCAAACTGGAATGATTAAGCAGTTTCTTTTAAAGAAAAATGGAATCTGGCATCATTGGCTAAGCCATCATTTATTCCTTACCTAACTATTCTTGCAAGGGTGTGGTGAAGTGACTTCTTGAAATGCTTCAATCTTTCTGGTGTGGGTTGCAGGATTTTGACATCAAAACACTGAAGAAATGGTAATGTAGTTCCAAGTTAAGATGGTGAGGTGCTTGGGGGAGAACTTGCGGGTGGCAGTGTTTTCATTAATCACTTTTCTTTCCATGCAAGAAGAATTTGATAAAGGGCCATATAAAAAGTTATTGCACAAGTTTGGATCCGAAATTGACTGAGTGACAGGAGACAGAGGGTGGTGGTAGAAGGCTGATTGTGTAACAAGAGGTTGTGTACAGTGGTGTACCACAGGGCTCCGTGCTGGGTCACTTATTAATTGTAATATATATATATATATAAATGCTGTTGATGAGAGGGTGTGTGTCTGTATGCAAAGGGATACAGATAGATTAAGTGAATATTCAAGAAGGTGTCACAATATAGGGAAAAGTGAAGTTGTTTATTTTGGTAGGAAGAATAGAAAAACAATGTCTTTTGAATCATGAGAAGTTATTAAATATTAGCTCTCAGAGAAATTTACATGTGCTAGCATGAAAAACACAATGGTGACATGAAGGTATTACAAACAATTAGGAAGAAAAATGATTGAGCTTTATTATAAGGGTGATGAGGAAGACTGCATAAGTCTTGCTGCAGTTGTATATAGTTTTAGTGAGATCACTCTTGGAATTGTTCTATTTTGGTCTCTGTGCAAGAGAAAAGGTATATTTGCCTTTGAGGGAGTACAACAAAGGCTTATTACATTGGTCCCTGGGATGAGAGGGTTGTTTTAGGTACACAGGTCATCCTGCTATAACACGACAGTTGTCTTCCTCTGCAACCTCATGCTACAGAAAATTGCACTGTGGAAAACCACTATAGAAAATCATGCTGTCGAAGATTGTTAATAGAAAATCACTATTCAGTAGAAAGTTTGCATTCTCCAACAATGTCCACAAATAATCAATCATGTTATAGTCAATTCGCACTGATGAAAAGCACGTTATAGCAGAATAATCTGAAGAGAGTGACTAGAATAGGAATACAGAAGATTCTGTATTCTGGTTTAACAGATTAGATGTCTGGTTGGAGAATATGGAAGATGGGGGCACTGTGTCAGGATAAGAGATTGGTCATTTAGGACAGAGTGAGGAGAATTTCTTCACTGATTTGGATCAAATTGTCTCCACCAGAGAACTTGGAATATTCAGACACTAAACAAATTCAAGAGCAAGATGGAAATGGAAATTAGCACCAACTTCCAACAGAGCAAATTCACTCTGGGTCCACCTGGGGAGAGGAACCTACTGCCTGTATAATTTTTTCGTAATAAGTATAAACAATTGAGAAACTGAAGTTGTGCTGAACACAAGTTTATATATACAGAACAGCCCCAGATCAATGAGTTAATCATTCAAACAAAGCTATCTGGATTTTGGCTGTGTTGTAACTCAGACTGGAGGACAGCACTGTTGTCATTGTTGATTGAAGCAAGGATCACAATCTTCAACAAACATACTTTTAACTGTTACCAAGATGCCTAGTGAAAATACTCTATCCAAATCTCTCTAAATACCCAAAAACACATATATCCACACATATTTTTCAGGAAAAGAGAAATAAAAGCTTTTTTTGTGGAGATTGGCTTTCTGAAATCATAAAGAAAAATGCTTTAGCCGATGGATTATTCTTGAAGCCCAAAGGATGAAGTATAGGCTGTTCTAAAGTCTGTAACTCTAATGTTTTATCTGTTGTAATTAAGTCACAAATCATGTATGTTCATCTTTGATATCTTGCAGACATGGCTTGCTCAGAAAATGCAACTGAAAACGTTTCATCATCCACTCTTTTAAATAACAAACAGGTCTCAACAAAGGAGTCTTCTATTTTTAGAAATGGCATCAGCTGGGCAACTTGTCCTTAACAAGCTCTCCTCCAATTCAGTTTGTTCTTTGCAGGTTTCCCTCTAACTGAACTGATAAAAAATGAAACATTCCAAGATGTGGAGTCAAAAACATCCCAAACAGACAACAAAAGCAAATCAAGCAGCTATCACCAGTCATATGATTTCTAGGTCATCTTGCTTTCAAATAAAATCAAAAGTCCACAGTGAACCTTCAATGACCTCTTTAAAAAAACATTTCTGCTATGCCCACAAAACTTGAAACAAATCCATTCTTCATAATCCTTCAAAATGTAAGTCTTCCAAGCAACATTATATATAAAGCATCTTTGTAACAGCTGTGTGTTTATGTGTGAGGACGAGTTTCCAATATTTGAAACCTTAGCCTCTCCTTCTTTGGCACAGGAGAAAGAATGCATTCAGAAGGAGGGCCAAGAGTTCAACTTCTCAACTCTTTAAAATGGCAGTAACAATAGAAAATATCACTGGGTCCTTTTCACACTGTTACTGCAGTGAGGGAGTAATATCTTCCACTGGCAGGCTGCTATCAATCCAAAATGATGCTCTTCTTACCACACAATTAAATAACTGATACTGAATTTCAGTACCAGTGTGATGCCAACTACATAGAACTGCATGTCCCAATAATTGGCCGAGTAAATCCAGCAGCATGTAGGAAAAGTACAAACTACAAAAATCAAATCAAAATACTTACTGTTGGATGTGATTCTGTGATTGCACAGCACTAGCTGAACAATCCAGAGTATACCGTTGGCTATGCTCACAACCAATTTAAAATAATCTGTCAGTCTCAAAGTCTGGCTCATTTATGCTACTAGAAGCAACATAAATTCCTTTGATGCGACTTGTTCTCTGTAAACAAAAGGAACACATACAAGCCTTGTGAAATGTTTGAATTATACAGGAGCTTGGGGCACCTATAATTCCCTGAGTATTGAAGTGAAATTCTTACAGATTCTGTGCTATAGACTCTGGGCCAACTGATCATGTGTTGTGTTAAAGACATGAGAATCTGATGGAAGTAATGTTCGAATGATGACTTAGAAACAAAGCTATATCATATTTCATGCCTTAATCAAACTGTTCTCCTCTCCTAAAGATACCTGCATTTCTTAAGATAATATTCATAAGCCTGTAATCCTCTAGGACATGAGGTCATGCTTTATTTTGGGGTCAAGATAGTGATCCTGGCCAGTTTTAAATATATAGGACTATACTAAACACCCTGATTTGTGTTTTTCTGCAATCATTGTGCAGACCTGCATTGTCTACCATGGAGAGTGATGTGGATATGCTATACAAATCTTCATTCATTTTCCTCTTAAACATATCATTTCCCTGCTGTGGAAGATGTATAAAAATGATTTACAAGGATGTTACTGAGACTAGAAGATTTGAGTTATAAGGAGTGGCTGGATAGGCTCGGAATATTTTCCCTGGAGCGTAGGAGGCTGAGGGGTGACCTTATAGAGGTTTTCTTAAATCATGAAGGGTATAGATAAGGTGAATAGCCAAGGTCTATTCCCCAGAGTAGGAAAGTTCAAGAGTAAAGGACATAAGTTTAAGGTGAGAGGGGAGAGATTTTAAAGAGTCTTGGGGGAAACCTTTTCCCATGGAGGGTGGTGCATATATAGAATGAGGAAGTGGTAGAGGTGGATAGAATTACAAAATTTGGACAGGTACATAGATCGGAAAGGTTTAGATGGATATGGTGCAAATGCAGTCAAATGGAACTAGTTCAATTAAGGAAACCTGGTTGGCATGGGCGAATTTGGTTGAATTACCTGTTTCTATACTGTATGAGGCGAAAGTGAGGACTGCAGATGCTGGAGATTAGAGTCAAGAATGTGGTGCTGGAAAAGCAGAGCAGGTCAGGCAGCATCTGAGGAGCAGGAGAATCTGATGAAGGGCTTTAGCCCGAAATATTGATTCCCCTGCTCTGCGGATGCTGCCTGACCTGCTGTCCTTTTCCAGCACCACACTCTCAACTTTGTACTGTATTACTCTATGGTCACATACTTGGCTGTCACTTTCAATCAAAAATATACAAATCTAAACTTGTGCAATTTTCTCTCAGATTCTCAGAATGTAGGATACATATACAATATCTAAATAATTAATAAAACAACTGTCCAAACTTCAAAACAACAATGCATTAACAACCAGAATAACTGTATCCTGAAGCACTTACAGTAATGTGAATATTTTTAGGAAGTTGTGACTTTCAAAAATGAAATTGTAATCTTTCATACACTGATAAAAACACTGTAAAATCCTAGATTCCAAGATAGTAAAATTAAATTTGATATTCTGTTGCTGTGAATTGCTGCCTCTGGATAGAATTCTTCCAGCATAGGTTTGTTTGACTGCCGAATTTGAAGAATAGGTATAAGTGGTCTGACTCACAAGTGGAACAAATGTAAGATAATAGCTACATGTAATGGGGCATAACAATCTTGTCAATGTTCTAAATGTTGCTCTTACAGCCTAATACAAATAAAACCAGGAAGATTAAATTACTACCTTGTACCTCACTGTCAGACAATTGTTATTCTTTACATCATAGCCTGTCCATTTTATATTCTTTGGTAAATTTTAATTATGTGCCAATTACAGTGGAGGCAGGCATGTCACAGACAAATGGACAATGAAGATGACAGTAGTACATAAACTGAAGGTTTACCTTCATCTCTGATGTCACTATATTACTGCTGTCAAGCTTCTTTCAGCAGTAGATGTCATTATCTTGCTTTGTATGTTAATAATCAATCTTTGATAGCAAGGAGGAAGTGGGAGAATGTGAACTCCCTCTTACCTGTCTCTGGTGTCTGTGTATTGGTTCCTTGTCCCTTCTCAGTGTAATACTTATGCAGTCAAACCATGATACAAAGTAATTTCTAACAATAGTGAATCACACAAAGAAACTGAAAATACTAAAAGCATCACTGCATAACTATAATGTCATATCTAATGAGTTTAAACTAAGCCGTAGCTCCTGTACCTAATTTATTACATAATCAACTCTGATTTAACTCCCTCTCTACAGGAAACTGACTTCTGCCCTTTGCCCATTATAAAAGTGCAATAAAAAGTCTTTTAGCAGTCTTACTCATAATCTTTGCTCATAATTGGTAGGAGACTTTTCAGGTGTCTTAAACATACTGTCCGGAATTAACTGTCTAAACCCCTCTCTATCCAACTTGTCTCTGATGCTTTAATATTTTTAAAAGTCCAGTTTTCACTAATCCTTCAGTCACCTTGCCTAATCTTTTCCTCTATAGCTCTGTATTCCATCCATTTTCACTTGAGAAATGCCCGCAGACATTTTCTACGTTCCAGCTGTTACCGAACACAGGTTTGTTATTATGCCCTCATTATATGCGGAGTTTTTATTTGAGTCTGTCCAAGTGGATGCAGCCAAATAGCTTTCCACGATGTTATGCATTCTTGCATTATAAATAAATGAATTGTCATTTTAAACACAATAGTACAATGAGTATATAATTATAGCAAGTTTCACCATGCTGACAGCTGAGCGACTTGATTCAATGAGTATCTGAACAATATAGAATAGCAAGATCCAGTCTACAGACTGTATAGGTTACACAGTATCAGTCAGGAAGAGAGTGGGATCAGGGTGAGATGGATATCAATCCTCTAAATTAGATCTATATTGTCCTGAGTTCCCACTCAGATTTATAGAGAAGTACAGCACAGAACAGATCCTTCAGTCCAAATCATCCATGCTGATCAGATATCCTAAATTAATCTTAATCCCATTTGGCTCATATCCCACTAAACCCTGCCTATTCATATACCTATCCAAATGCCTTTTAAATGTTGTAATTGTACCAGTCTCCACCACTTGCTCTGGCAGCTCATTCCATACATGCACACTCTCTGCGTGAAAACGTTGCCCCACAGCTCCATTTTAAACCTTTTCCTTCTCACCTTAAATCTATGCCCTCTACTTTTGGGCTCCCCTGACTGGGGAAAAAGACTTTGACTAATCACCCCATCCATGCCCCTCATAATTTTATAAACATCAATAAGGTCACCCCTCAGCCTCCGACTTTCCTGGAAAAATAGCCCCAGCCTGTTCAGCCTCCCCACATAGCTCTAACCTTCCAAACCTGGCAACATCTTTGTAAATCTTTTCTGAACCGTTTCAAGTTTAACAACATCTTTTCTATAGCAGGGAGACCAGAATTGAATGCAGTATTCCAAACAAGGCGTAACCAATATACTCATTCTCATTACTATGTAAAACGCCTTCTAGGTGCACATAAGGTGCCGATATGATTGAGCCTTGCTCCCTTATCTTCTGATCAATAGCATGCCTATACTGACACTATAGAACAAGCATGAGAACCAAGTATGAACAGCAACAGCTGACTATGAAACTACAATCCAGAAAAGATCAAAATATGCTGGACGAGACAGAAGAAAAGTCATGAGGGAAAAAAAAACTGTGTCTTGGTCTTGTACTTTGAAAAGAATTCAGAAAATAAAAATTGTTGGCAGTCCTTCATTTGTTTGGCCAGAAAGCAAAAGTAAAAGTGTGCCAATTTGATTTTGATAATGTCCAAGTGATGCATCCATACAATGTGCCTCACTGTGTAATCTCTTTGGAAGAATATGAATAAAATAAGTACAGCACCTTTAAAACAATATCAAAGTATTCAGTAAGTTCTCTTTGTATGAATTATTTTACAATATTATGCAACAGATTAGCTTTAAAGGAGCTAAACATGCAATGAAGATTTAAAAAGACTTATAATTCTTCAGCTATATCCAGTCAGTAAATGTAGCACAATGCCAGAAGTCACCAATTGCACTTGGCAGGTCTGAGAGCAATGACATATGATTGAAATTTGCAGAGTTAGACCATAGTTTTAAATTAGAAAGTGATGAGTGTGACATACAGTTGATTTTTGCAATGATTCTCTACTATAGCTAACTGTGGGGTCAGAAGAATAGACAGTTATCGATTGGTAAATTACTTGTGGTTGCAGTGAGAAAGCTACATTTCAGTAGTTACAGTCTGATTAAAGCTGAACATTAGTGCAATTAGTTTAGCAAATTTTATTGGTTATTCTTAGTACATCTTGAAGTTATGACACTCATTAGGGAACTATTAGTCAGAGATTTTAATACAGTTCCTTTTTCAAGAAAGGAAATTCTGTGAGATCATGAAAATTAATTCTCATTTTATTTGGTAATTAGAACATTGTTGAATCATTAAAAAACTGAAATTAAATGAACAAAAACAAAGCATTCTGGATGCTGGAAATGTGAAACAAAAACAGAAATTGCTGGAGAAACTCAGTGGGTCTGGCAGAATCTGTGGAGAGAATGCAGAGAGCAGCATTAACTCTGCTTTCTCTCCAAAGATGCTGCTAGATCTGCGGTGTTTCTTCAGTAATTAAATTAAAGTGTCTTGACAAACTTTACACATAAAAATGAAAGCTAATTGCTGCAATTTTTCTAAAAATTATGATGTACTATCAGAGGGCTTTATTTTCAGATACTGACAGACATCTCTTTTAATACTGGTTGGCTGTTACTTTCTGTTACGAAATATTTCACTTAATTATATTTCAGAGTTCTGATCAACCAAAACAATTAATAGTTTCCTGAGTGAAAATGTCTCAATGATATTTGCATGCGTATGTAATAATGGAAAGCCTTTCTGTAATGCCTCTTAATTATTACATGACATTAAAAATATGCTGGTGAAATGAGAAGACACATGGCAGATAAATAGGTGATGCTTTTTACTAAGAAGAACAAAGAAAGACAGTACAAGCTAAGTAGAACAATTTTAAAATGGGTCCAAGGACAGTGACACCTGGGCATATTTGTGCAGAAATTATTGATGTTAATAGAGCACACTATAGAAGAAAATTGATCCTTGCATTTTATTAACAAACAGCGTGCAAAACCAGGACGTTATGCTCATCTATAACCATTGCTGCAGCCTCAGCTGGGATATCATAAGCAACCCTGGATGTCACACTTTCGAAAGGATGCAAAAGCATTAAAGGAGGCAAATGAGATATTTCAAAAGGCTGCAAGGATTATAGTGCACAGTCATGTGAACAGATTCTTGTAACATAGATGTTCATCTCATGGCAGTTAAAGTTAAGGGGACATTTGATAGAGGGTTTAAATCTTTGAAGGGTTCAGATGAGGAGGCAAATGAGATATTTGAAAAGGCTGCAAGGATTATAGTGCACAGTCATGTGAACAGATTCTTGTAACATAGATGTTCATCTCATGGCAGTGAAAGCTAAGGGGACATTTGATAGAGCGTTTAAATCTTTGAAGGGTTCAGATAGTGCAATGAAAATAAATTATTTTCAGTGGTTGAAACGTTGCTTCCAGAGTGCAGACACTTCATTAGCAAAAGAACCAGAAGATCATGATTTGGAAAGGCGCTGCCTGATAAGGTGCTGCACACAGATTCAACAGAAGACTTCAAAAGGAAATTGGATTGATACTTGGAAGAAAATATTGATAAAATATGCAGAGAGAATGGAGGGAGTGGCACTATCTGGAATGCTCTTCAAAAGAGGTAACATGGATTTGATGGACCAACTTGTCCTTTTGTGCTGTATTGCTGTATAATCCCATAAAGGACAGACATTTTTCTCTGCAAAGCCCTAACAAAAGTCTTAACAGTGTCAGGTTGGTAAACAGAGTGTGGGATTCTTAGAACAGAATAGGATGTCTTACAATTCTGATCTGTGTTAGATTTTGAACTATGATGTCAGTTTATTTAAAATCTACATTACAGACATGCAGCTGATAGACTGCATAAGAGGACTCCAAATGTTATGATGGATACATTAATCCAACGTTATGAGTTCTATAATTCAATTATATTTCTGAAACTTTAATAAAAATGCAGAGTCAGTAAAATAACAAGCTATCATATTTATTCTTAATAACTTACTGAGTCACATCTGGAATAGGCTGCCTTTAAACATCAATGCAGAAGAAAATGCATGGATGGATAGAGATTGACAGAGAGTAGGGTCAATACTAACCTGCTGAAAACTTCAGGCTGGAGTGAGCATAACATTGGACTAAGCTTTAGATATTTTAACAAATGACACAGACGCAACTGCTGACAACTTGCAACTAAATGAATGGGAGAAAGTTTCAGGATTTAGAACTCTATCAAGCCAGAATATGGCTCTGTATTTTGCATTAAGTAAAGTATTATGTTCAATATATCCCATATTTAAAAAATGAGCCTCCAGGGTATATAATCAGGACATTTCCTTCTTTAAACTATGAGTTATTGTAATCAATGCATGCACTAATTTAAGTTGCAGCTACTTACCTTTAAAGTTGCACATGGACAGAAATCATTGTTTAGCATGTGGCAATAGACTTCATTAATTATCTCAAAACATAACTGTAACAAAATACTGCATGAAGTTTAAATTTTATTTTAAAATTCTTTGAATTTTGCATTCATTTAATTCAAGGCTGTATAATGCTCAATACCAACTACACTTTCCTATTGGTTGCTCATTTTGAACTTAAGGCAATCTGAAGAATGTTCTACAAATAGAGTAATTAGCCTTTTTCCTGTTCAAGTAGTAAACTCACTTCACCATTAGAATAATATTCCTCGCTGACTCAATGTGAATGCTTGCAATATTAGCTAGCCCCCTGGCCTTCTGTTTAACTTATCAAATTATGTGATCCTTTGCATTTTGGCCTTATACTGATAGTAAACTGAGTTGAACATGCCTACATTTATTCTCTTATAGGATTCTTGTGGCTCTCAGAAAGATTAGGCTTTATTGCCCGCAGTCTGAAATAGATACTGTTATGACGAGACCCTGGGTGAGGTTGCCCAACTCATCACATTCCAGGTAAAATACCCCAAATCACTAAGCTCCCAGATGAAGAGGGACGAACTGGCTTCCCCTCAGTTCATTGCAACAAGATTAATTTAAAAAGGATCCCTTTCATTGGGGCACCATTCTCCTAAGCCACATGAACTTATTTTTTAAAAGAAGCGAACTCAAACAGGCTTTCTTGAGTTAATGAAGAATAAGTTTATTAATGATTAAACATGAGAATAATTAATAATGCACACAAATTAGAAATACGAGGTGAATCTAATAAGATTAAAAGGCTATTATAAGAAATATATGAATCAGTCTCTGAATGGTTCACAAAGAGTGGATAGTTGAATATTGCAGCTGTTTCAGTGGATGTTACCAGTAGCATTAATGTTAGTAGTTGAACAGTCATTTTTACAATCCTTAGTTTTACAGATTGCTTCAAGTTCTACAGTTTTGATTCCTTTCAACATTTCCGTGATTGAATATCAGCATTCGGGTGCGATAGGGTACTTTGTGTCCTGATTATCTTTGCGTGGTTTGCAACTCCCAGAGTGAGAGAGGATCTTTACCAGAGGATAGTTTTTGACTGTGAATTTCACAGCATACTAGCGCTCTACCTCAAAGCATGAAATCATTCAATCCCACTAGCCCACTCCTGTAGAGTTGAAACTGGATTTTTAGCACATGTCCTTTAGTATTCTTCAAAGGGAGAAATACTAAATGGTTTGGAACATTATCGTCATGTGGAGGCTTGCTGTCAAGCATGGGCTCATCAGCCCCTTGTTATTGTTGTCACCACGAGCGATCACAACCCCTGTGTGTCTTTTCCCACATTTTGATGGGCAGTTATTTGACATTCTCTTCAAGTCCAAAGTTGATATTCCATGGGGCTCTTTCTCCAGACAGCCACTTCATTTACATCCACAGCTGCTTCTGGCAGAAGTGGCCTTTCATCTTTCAAAAAACATATTTTGGAATTACAAGATAAAAACCTCCACAGTACTTTGAGACTCTGACTCCTGGGCATGTCAACTCCTCAGAAGTGGAAAGCCAATGAGCTAACCCATAGCAGAGCCAAGTCTTTGATACATTCACTTTTGACAAATGCATGCAAAAATTTAAAAGCAATAAATACAATAAAGGAATGCAGTACAGTATCTACAAAAGTTTCTGCTATGTAAGGTAACATTCAACTAATCACTACTTCAATACTTACAACAATCCTTTTAGTCTATCTGAATTAGTTTCCTTCTGACTGCATACATGCCAGTTCTCTCTCTGACAGTTCCACAGTTCTGCCTTCTGTTAACTGTATAACAATTGAGTTAATTGTTTTTATGTGATGGGTATTATTTGGTGAATTTGCTGTGCTCATGCAAAGTGGGAGTCTGATTTTAGCAGGTCTAGAGTTGCAGAGGTTGTCCATATCTCTGAGTCAGAAGGTCCAGGTTCAAGCCCCACTTGGCATTGGATTCATAAAAAGTGGGTAACCATAGGGTGCTTACTCTAACGCCTATTGTAGAACAAATATTGCAACCAATTATTAAGGAAGTACCAGCAGAACACGTGGAAAATCATAATCTCATCAAACAGAGTCAGCTTGGCTTCAAAAAACGGAAATCACATCTGACTAATTTATTAGAGTTTTTTGAGAGCATCTAAACCAAAGTTGATTGAAGAAAACTAGAAGATGTGTTGTATAAGGACTTACAGAAAGCTTTTGACAAGGTAGCTCGCAGAAGATTAAGTCCTAAGATCAGTGGCCATAGTGTTGGAGGTAGTATATTGGCATGGATAGAGAATTGGCCGACAGGCAGGAAACAGCAGGGTGGAGGGAGGGGATAAGGAGTTCCTTTTACCTTTTCAGATAACTTGTAACCAGAGGGGTTACACAGTGTTGCAAAATATATTAATAACTTGAAAGAATGAAGTATATGTACTGTAGGCAAATAGAATCATAATCATAGAAATGTAAAGCATGGAAACAGACCCTTCAGTCCAACTCTTCCATGCTGATCAGATATCCTAATCAAATCTAATCCCATTTGCCAGCACTTGGCCCATTTCCCTCTAAACCCTTACTATTCATATACCCATCCAGATGCCTTTTAAATGCTACAATTGTACCAGTCTCCATTACTTCCTCTGGCAGCTCATTCTATACACACACAATCTTCTGCGTGAAAGTGTTGCACCTTAGGTACCTTTGATATCTTTCCCCCCTCACCCTAAACCTATGCCCTCTAGTTATGGACTCCCCCACTCCAGGGAAAAGACTTTTGCGATTTATACAATCCATGCCCCTCATGATTTTATAAACTTTGATAAGGTCACCCCTCAGCCTTTGACACTCCAGGGAATACAACCCCAGCCTACCCAGCCTCTCCCTAGAGCTCAAATTCTCTAACTCTGAAAATATCCTTGTAAATCTTTTCTGAACCCCTTCAAGTTTCGCAACATCCTTCCAATAGGAAGAAGACCAGAATTGCACGCAATATTCCAAAAGTGGCCGAACCAATGTCCTGTACAGCATCAAAATAACCTCCCAACTCCTATACTCAATACTCTGACCAATAAAGGAAAGCATACCAAGTGCCTTCTTCTCTATCCTATCTACCTGCGACTATACTTTCAAGCAACTATGAACCTGCATTCGAAGGTCTCTTTGTTCAGGAACACTCCCCAGGACTTTATTATTAAGTACATAAGTCCTGCTATGATTTGCTTTTCCAAAATGTAGCACCTCACATTGATCTAATTAAACACCATCTGCCACTTGTCAGCCGATTGGCCCATTTGATCAAGATCCCATTGTACTCTGAGGTAACCTTCTTCGCTGTTCACTACACCTCCAATTTTGATGTCATCTACAAACTTATTAACTACACCTCCTATGTTCACATCCAAATCATTTATGTAAACGACGAAAAGTAGTGGACCCAGCACCGATCCTTGCGGCACTCCACTAGTCACGGGCCTCCAATCTGAAAAACAACCCTCCACCACCACCCTCTGTCTTCTACCTTTGAGCCAGTTCTGTATCCAAATGGCTAGTTCTCCCTGTATTTCATGAGATCTAACTTTGCTAATCAGTCTCTCATGGGGAACTTTGTCAAACGCCTTACTGATGTCCACATAGATCATTTGCAGACAACACTGAAGTAGGTAGAAATGCAAATTGTAATGGAGATGCAAATGGTCAGAGATGTTAAGTATGTGGGCAAAAACTTGGCAAATGGAGTATAATGTGGAAACACGTGAAATAGTTCACTTCATAGAATCCCTCCACTATGGAAGCAGGCCATTCAGCCCATCAAGTTCACACCAACACTCCAAACAGCATCCCTTCCAGACCCAACCCCTGAACATAGTTTCTAGGAGTTTCAGGCTATGTAGATTAGCCATGCGAAATGCAGGATGACAGGGATAGGATGGGATGCTCTTTGAGGGGTCGGTGTGGACTAAATGGGCTGATTGACCTGTTTCCACACGGTAGGGATTCTATGATCCCTGGACACATTTGGGAAGTTAGCATGGTCAATACACCTAACCTGCACATTGTTGGACTGCGGGAAGAATCCAGAGCACCGGTGGAAACCCATACAAACACAGGGAGAAAGTGTAACTCTGCAAAAAGAGTCGCTGGAGGCTGGAATTGAATCCCGGTCCCTGGCACTATGAGGCAGCAATGCTGATGACTGAGCCATCATGCTACCCATTTAGAACAGAGAACAAAGGAATATGGTATTTTAAGTTGAGAAAAACTACTGAAAGCTGCAACACCAAGGGACTTGGTGGTGGTGGGTGTAGGCTTGAGGGCAGGGAGGTAGAATTGTGCATAATATACAGAAAACTAGTACACAAGTGCAGAAGGTAATCAGGAAGACTAAGGAATGTTGGCTCCTAATCCAGAGGGTTGGAGAAGAAGAATAGGGAAGTCTTACTGCAACTGTATAAGGTGCTGGTGAGAGCAGATCTGGATTGCTACGAGTAGCTTTGGACCCCTTATCTGAAGGGAGATATAACATCATTGAAAGCAGTTCATAGCAGGCTCACTATGATGTCACACAGTCTGTCTTATTAGTAAAAGCTGCGACTCTACTCTATGGAATTTAGGCGAATGACAGGTGATTTGATTGAAACAAGTAGGATTCTTAATGGGCTTAACAGGGTAAATGCTGAGAGGACTTTGTCTCAGAATAAAGGGGCAGTAATTAAAGACAGAAATGATGAGGAATCTCTTCTCTCAGAGGATTCCATGTGTTTGGAATTCCTTGCCATATAGAGCTGTGGAGGCAGAGTTTTTGTATATATTTAAGGCTGAGGTAGATTCTTGACCATTAAGGGAATCAAAGGTTATGGGGAAAATGAATATGAGGAATCTTGGATTAGCCACAATCCTATTCAATTGTGGAGCAGGCTCAAGTCGCCAAATGGCATACTTCTGTTCCTATTTCTCATGGTCTTGTGGAGTTCATTGAGTCATAGAGATGTACAGCACAGAAACAGACCCTTCGGTCTAACTCGTCCCTGCTGACCAGATATCCCAATCTAATCTAGTCCCACCTGCCAGCACCTGGCCAATATCCCTCCAAATCCTTCATATTTATATACCCATCCAGGTGCTATCTAAAGGTTGCACTTGTACTAGCCTCCATCACTCCCTCTGGCAACTCATTCCATACACGTACCATCCTCTGCATGAAAAAGTTGCCCCTTAGCTCTCTTTTTTTCCCCTCTCACTCTAAACCTATGCTGTCTAGTTCTGGACTCTCCCACCCCAGGGAAAAGACTTTGTCTATTTATCCTATCCATGCCCCTCATAATTTTAGAAACGTCTATAAGATCACCCCTCAGCCTCCGACGCTCCAGGGAAAACAGCCCCAGCCTATTCAACCTCTTCCTATAGCTCAAATCCTCCAACCCTGGCAACATCCTCGTAAATCTTTTCTGAACCTTTTCAAGTTTCACAACATCTTTCCGACAAGAAGGAGACCAGAATTGCATGCAATATTCCAACAGTGATCTAACCAATGTTCTGTACAGCTGCAACATGACCTCCCAACTCCTGTACTCAATACTCTGACCAATAATGGAAAGCATACCAAATGCCCTCTTCACTATCCTATCTACCTGCGACTCCATTTTCAAGGAACTATGAACCTACACTCCAAGGTCTCTTTGTTCAGCAACACTCACTCAGACTGTGTATAAGTCCTGCTAAGATTTTCTTTCCCAAAAGGCAGCAACTCACTTTATCTAAATTAAACTCCTTTCTTGAAATGTACTCTTTTTCACTACCACACCTGCTGAGTGTCTCCAGCACTTTGTTTTTATTTCAGTCCAAAGGCAATTAGATGTGGACAACAAATGCTGGTTTTACCTGTGTTGCTCAAGTCCTATAAAAGAATGAGAAATAAATAATTATCTTGGTTTTGTAAGAAGGAACGCATTAAAAAAAACAAGGTACGCCTAATTATAAACTCTAAATCATAAATGCAAAGACAACAAGGAACAGAATTGCAAAGATTTGGCTGTTTGTGATTGTTCAACGAGCCTAGATTCAATGATATTCCCCCCTTTTCTGTACATAAAAAAAGTTGCTTTTCATGAGGAAAATTATGTGAAATTTTAACACAGAGAAATTTTAATTTGCTACAGTATTTTTATTTGAGAAAACAGGGTACTAAATATTTGGGATGGACGTTTCTTCCTAAAAGCTCTCATGTTTAACATATTGTTTATATTTTTCACTTTAATTTTTCAGACACACAGGGCCATAACCTGAAAGAGTGATTCTCCAGTCTCTATCAATGACAATTAGATGAAGTGATAAAGGCTAAAGAACAATTTAATTTGTTTCTACTGTTCTTTTTCAATGCATTTCACCAATGCAATAGATAGATTGATTTTCTGATGTGATACCATTAATAATAGAGTACTTTGTTCATCAAATGTTTAAACCTCTCTAGACATTTACATGGTAATTTAGTTCCATGCACACTCAGCACAAAATGAAGTCTACCGAGGCCAGTATCCTGTCACCAAGTCACCCTTTATTTACACATGAACAGTCCTTGCTTATAGTACTGCGTCATACAGAGTCCGACACCAGGGTGTCAATACTCCTGACACTCAACTTTTTTTTTTCTTTTTTTTATCCCCAGCACCCATGGTGTGTGTGCACAGTCCTGTTTGTTTTTTTTTCTTTTTTTTTTCTTTTTATTTTAACCCCCACACTACCACCTAAGTGCGGTAGTGCTTATTTTTTCCCCCAGCACCCATGGTGTGTGTGTGCAGAGGTGAGACACAGTGAAAGACACAAAGTGTACAAATCTTTATTCAAATTCCACCACCAGGAAGATAGGAAAACACCCGGGTGGCCAGTGACAAACACTGCCCTTAACACTCCGTTTTTTTTTTGGTTTTTTTTGACACCGCGTGCTCCTGGTTATTTTTTTTTTCTCTTTTTTTTCCTATCCTGTTTTTTTTTATTTTAACCCCCACACTACCACCTAAGTGCGGTAGTGCTTATTTTATCCCCAGCACCCATGGTGTGTGTGTGCAGGTGTGAGACACAGTGAAAGACACAAAGTGCACCAATCTTTATTCAATTTCCACCACCAGAAAGATAGGAAAACACCCGGGTGGCCAGTGACAAGCACTGCCCTTCACATCAAGGGACAGTGCTGTGTGATCAAAACAGTGAAGGGGAGGGGAGGGACTAAATCAAAATAGAATTGGAGGGAGAAATGATGCACTCCACTCCCTGCGGCGCCCACCTCTCCCTGAACGACACTCAACTTTTATATGTCAGCCAATTGTCCCTGATTGGACCAGTTTAATAGCCCCAATCAAGGAGCTGATATTCTAAGATGTCCAGCTAGCTGACCTCTTTACTATCACTACAGATAGAGATTTAAAGAATAACATATCTCAATTCATTTATATTGACAAGTCTTCATCACCTGGTACAAATGTGGATCTACCTATAAATGTTCACAGGGTTAATATCAACTTTAAACATTATGTGAACATCTTTTTCATAAATTCTGGCTAAGTTCTTGACTTCTATTCAAATATTTCCTTCTCATAAAATAACTGAAAAATATAATGATATTTTGGAAGTCACTATAGTCCCAGAGGACTTCCAGAATTGCATGGCCTTCTTTAGGTTGTAACTTTAAAATTCTCTTTGAGCTCCAGGATTTAAACTATCTAAAATCCAAAAAGTCCAGTCGATTGGTGTCTTTTCAACATTGGAGAAATTTGATAATTGCTTTGTCACATAGTTCATAGAAATGGAAATGTACTCTAAAACTGGACAATTATAAGTTGCATCCTGCTTCCTTAATAAATGAAATTAATAGGGAGGAAAATGAAAATGGAACACAAAGCAGGTCCTATTAAGGAAACTGGAAAAACTTCAACAAAAATGATAAGAGTTCCCTTCCATATTTGTTTTGCAGAGGCAGTGATATTTATTTCTCCATGTGTAAGGCCACATGTTTGAAAGTGATGCACAGCCTTAATAATTTGGCATCAGCAACATGTGGATATTTTTTGTATTTATCTGAATTGTCCAGTGGTTTGAGGGTGGGGGTGATCCGAATGTTGAAATTAAAATATCTTCTCCAATTCTATTCGATGTCAGCATTAAATAATATAAGAATGAATGCTTTCATGTTGAATAATGTTCCCTTTTTATCCAGTTATTTGATTATTAATATCTTTCATGAAATCAGTTAACATGCCTAAAATGTTTATAATGATGAGGAACTGAATTAAATTATTTCTTGATGAAATGATCATTGACCTATCTAGTAAAGAATGATGGCAGGTTGAAAACTGATGATTTTTCATTGTGTAATATTCAGTCTCTTGCCTAAGGGTGGAAATAAACAAGAACAAAAACTTTGTTTGTGAAGATCTTACATGAGTCTGTATGTACCAAATGAAACTAAATTTTTACTTAATCCTTAAGACCAAAACTGAATCCAAGCTGTCAGGCTGTATTTGCAATTTGCTGAATTAATTTATAATATTAAACGAGCTTAGGAACAAATGCACTTCAAGCAAAATTTGAAACATGCTTCCTATACTAAAAGTAACTGGCACATACATATGAGTACAACATTATATTTAGTATTTAAGACGTTTTTCTTCAAGGTTCTTGTGTGAAAATGTAGTAGTACTGATGTGCTAAAGGAGGTTACTTAATTGTCTGCTATCTTATCAAAGTAGTGTTATTTGTTAATTTGTGTACTGCATGTGTGGTCTCTAAAGACGCACAATAAAGTTAAGAAAGTACTAAGAATTTGTAATATTGACTCCAAGCTTTATTTTCAATGTTAAATTGGTCTCAATATGAAAATCATTAAAATAGAAACAGACATTAATTTTTCTTCTTCTGCAGCAACTCAAGAGCCAACTTGATGAAAAGAGCAAGGTCAATTCCAACATTACCTAACAGAATCAGATTCATTCAGCAACAAGGTCAACAACTATGTAGGTAGTGCTCTTGTGGTACAGTGATTATATCTCTTCCTCTGGACCAATAAGGTCTGAGTTCAAAGTCAACAGATGCAAAGCTGGAAAAGCACAGCAGATCAGATAGCATCCGAGGACCAGGAAAGTCAATGTTTCAGCCTGAAACGTTACCTTTCCTGTGCCACGGATGCTGTCTGATCTGCCTTGCTTTCCAGCTTCACATCTAATGATCTGGCTTTCAGCATCTGCAGTCCTTACTGTCACCAGTTCTGAATTCAATTCCCACTTGCCAACAAGTTGTGTCATGAAATGTCTGGTCAGGTTGTTTCAAAATGCTTCTTTTTCCATATGTAGGACCCAAAACTGAGACAATGATTTGAATTTTCTTGACTCTGGGTGGGCAGGTGTGGATGGAAGAGGCAAACCAGATAATAGGAGAGCCCTGTCCCCATGCCAGGAATAATTTCTGGACACGGGCTGAGAGTTGCTCATGTCTAAAGAAGCTGACATCAGTCAACATTAAATCAGGGGTGAACTTTCAACCCTGCCAGCATTTTGCTGCAATGGAGCAGCTTTGGTTCTGACGACCATGATCTTAATGGGGACAGCTTCCCTTTAGCACGTAGGCTGGCTCTTGGAGCCCCAATGACAGACTGTGGGCAGGAAAGACCACACTCCCGGTCAAAACAATTCTCCAGGGTAGGTTTCCCTTCACTTTTCACGGGCTTAAGGGCTTCAGTGTTCCACATGTTTGATTTGAATTCCTGTCCCCAAAGTGCCTCTAGTTCGTAGGGTGCCCTCTTGCCCTCTTACTAGTGCCCACCATCCCAGGCCAACAGCATCATAGATTACCTGCAGGATCGCACATGATGAAGTTGCCAACTATAAGCCTATTTATGGAGGACTGCACTGTTAGGTACACTGTTGAAAAATTCAGTCTTGGGACCAGCTGTTGGAGTTTTTAAACTCCAACCTAATATCTAAATATTTTAGCATATTTAATACTGACTGCTAAGTGACCTTGGATTTTATTCACCAACTGAGTGGTCCAGCAAGCATTTTTACATCAGAGTGGCACATTGAAAAGGGTATTGCACCAAAAGACTTCACAGCTTTTGATCACACCAATTCCTGTTAGTCAACCACTCCTATAACCACAATGTCTCCGACCTGCAGAAACTCATCTAGCACTCTTTCCAGAACTTTGAAGGATTTCACATTCATCTCAAGTTCTGAATACCAATGTCAGAAGTTGAAGACTCTCTACTTGTTCACATCTAACTCAGCTCTATGCTATTTTGGCTGACATCCAGTGTCATTGTCCAAATTTTCAGGATGATTTCACTGATAAGTCCAGCAAATTCTGAAAGCACTAAAGTAATGAGTTAGTGAAGGAAAATCCAAAAGATGTAAAAGTGACAATAACCTGTTGAGATCATCATGTCGAGAACATACTTCCAATGTCTGAAACTCAGCACTGCCAATTTCAGATTTTCCTGGATTTTCAATTAACCATTACCCAACCATCACACAAAACCCCAATAGAGATCTGTACCTAACTCAAGCATTTTCATTAAGGTGTGTGAAAATGCAACCATTTTGATTAGTTTAACTCTGTATTCTTTAAACACTTGCCCCTACTTTCAGCTATAACAAAAAAATTCCATCTTTGGTCTTACTCTTGATACAAAGTTTGACAAGAACAGACTTTTACAAATAAAAGTGGATGACAGAAACAAGGAATGAAAATGTCGAAATGGTGCTGTTTTAATTATAACTCACACCACCAAGTCCTAATTACAGGGTAGTGCTGAATACTGGTACTTGGGGCACATGTTATTCGATGTGATAACATAGAAACGGACAAGCTAAATGATGTAAATGTTGTAAATGTTGAGCAGTACTCATTTAAAGGAAGTTCTCTTTTTGTCTGAATAATTCTAGTTCTCAGACAGGAAGGTTTGAGCTCCGATACCTGAAGTAGGAAGAATCCCCAAGTATATTGAGTGGGGGACAGTTGATCCAATTTAAAATTCAATTTTATTCCTATTGGTACAACAAAGTAGATCAATGTGTAAAAGATTATTAGATCTAAAAAAATTGTGAAGCCAAAACCTCGCATTGAATATGAGAGAAAATCACTGGACCTTGAGAGTGGAATGGAGCGGTCAGAACATTTCTGAGAGCACTGTGATTCATCAGTCAGTGAACCTCTTCCATGACATTACTCAACTGTTTTTTATAGTGCATTTACAGAGTTAAAGTTAATTGTGGTATTTGAAAACCCTGGTCTGAGTTTACAAGACACAACAACAGATATGGGTGAACCAGGATCCAAATCAAGCTAACGGAAAGGAGAGAGTAAGATATGAATATCTGCCTGAAAAAAGCAATGATCAGTTATGGCATTTACTCCAACAACTCGAAATAGTTTCTTTATCACAGTGTCGCCATAATGCGGTGGTACTAATTTCAATCCACAGACTGCTATTAATAACAATTATGCACATTGACAGTTAACGCCTCCAGTCTTGGGACTTGCAGTATATCTTTCTAAAGCAACTGTTTGGAACTGTTGTTGTAAATGTGAAATAATCAGAATAGTTTTGTGATGTTGTTATGCAGATGATGGAAAGTAGCCAGTGAGATCAATCAGTCAATTAATGGAAGTTAACTTCAATTTCTTGGTGTGGTCATAAAGTGTGGTCAGGGGCCTAAGGGCTTCAGCGTTCCACATGTTTGAGTTGAATTCTCTGCGGTATGGTGTGAGCTGGTGTATCCTGGAACAGCACACTCTCTCTGCGGCACAGTGTGAGCTGGTGTATCCCGGAGCAGCACACTCTTTCTGCAGCACAGTGTGAGCTGGTGTTGCCCGGAGCAGCATACTCTCTCTGCGGCATGGTGTATCCCAGAGCGGGCTATTCTCTCTGCGGCACAGTGTGAGCTGGTGTATTCCAGAACGGGACACTCTCTCTGCGGCACCATGTGAGTTAGTGTATCCCGGAGCGGAACACTGTCTCTGTGGCACGGTGTGAGCTGGTGTATCCCAGAGCAGGACACACTCTCTGCGGCACGGTGTGAGCTGGTGTATCCTGGAGCAGCACACTCTCTCTGCGGCAGGGTGTGAGCTGGTGTATCCCGGAGTAGCACACTCTCTCTGCGGCACGGTGTGAGCCGGTGTAGCCTGGAGCAGCACACTCTCTCTGCGGCACAGTGTGAGCTGATGTATCCCAGAACGGGACACTCTCCCTGCAGTATCGTGTGAGCTGCTATAGCCCAGAGCAGCACACTCTCCCTGCAGCATGGTGTGAGCTGGTGTAGCCCGGAGCAGCACACTCTCTTTGTGGCACAGTGTGAGCTGATGTATTCCAGAACGGGACACTCTCCCTGCAGTATCGTGTGAGCTGCTATAGCCCAGAGCAGCACACTCTCCCTGCAGCATGGTGTGAGCTGGTGTATCCCGGAGCAGCACACTCTCCCTGCAGTGCAGTGTGAGCTGATGTATTCCAGAACGGGACACTCTCCCTGCAGTATCGTGTGAGCTGCTATAGCCCAGAGCAGCACACTCTCCCTGCAGCATGGTGTGAGCTGGTGTATCCCGGAGCAGCACACTCTCCCTGCAGTGCAGTGTGAGCTGCTGTAGCCCAGACCAGCACACTCTCTCTGCGGCACGGTGTGAACTGGTGTGTCCCGGAGCATCCCACTCTCTCTGCGGCACGGTGTGAGCTGGTGTATCCCAGAACAGCACACTCTCTCTGCGACACAGTGTGAGCTGGTGTATTCCGGAGCAGCACACTCTCTCTGCGGCACGGTGTGAACTGGTGTGTCCCGGAGCAGCACACGCTCTCTGCGACACAGTGTGAGCTGGTGTATTCCGGAGCAGCACACTCTCTCTGCGGCACGGTGTGAGCTGGTGTGTCCCGGAACAGCACACGCTCTCTGCGACACAGTGTGAGCTGGTGTATTCCGGAGCAGCACACTCTCTCTGCGGCACGGTGGGAGCTGGTGTAGCCCGGAGCAGCACACTCTCTCTGTGGCACAGTGTGAGCTGGTGTATCCAAGAGCGGGACACACTCTCTGCGGCACGGTGTGAGCTGGTGTAGCCCGGAGCAGCACACTCTCTCTGATGCACGGTGTGAGCTGGTGTATCCAAGAGCGGGACACTCTCCCTGCAGTATGGTGTGAGCTGGTTTATCCCAGAGCGGGACATTCTCCCTGCGGTACGGTGTGAGCTGGTGAAGCCCAGAGCAGCACACTCTCTCTGTGGGATGGTGTGAGCTGGTGTATCCCAGAATGGGACACTCTCCCTGCGGTACGGTGTGAGCTGGTATATCCCGGAGAAGCACACTCTCTCTGCAGCACAGTGTGAACTGGTATATCCTGGAGCAGCACACTCTGTCTGCGGCACGGTGTGAGCTGGTGTATCCCGGAGTGGGACACTCTCTCTGTAGCACGGTGTGAGCTGGTATATCTTCGAGTGGGACACTCTCTTACTGGCATGGCATGGGCTAGTGTAACCTGGAGCAGCACACTCTCCCTGCGGTACAGTGTGAGCTGCTGTAGCCCAGAGCAGCACACTCTCTCTGCGGCACAGTGTGAGCTGCTGTATCCTGCAGCAGCACACTCTCTCTGCGGCACAGTGTGAGCTGGTGTATCCCGGAGCAGCACACGCTCTCTGCGACACAGTGTGAGCTGGTGTATCCAAGAGCGGGACACACACTCTGCGACACGGTGGGAGCTGGTGTAGCCCGGAGCAGCACACTCTCTCTGTGGCACGGTGTGAGCTGGTGTATCCAAGAGCGGGACACTCTCCCTGCGGCACGGTGTGAGCTGGTGTAACCCAGAGCAGCACACTCTGGCTGCGGCACGGTGTGAGCTGGTGTATCCCGGAGTGGGACACTGTCTCTGCAGCATGGTGTGTGCTGGTATATCTTCGAGTGGGACACTCTCTTACTGGCATGGCATGGGCTGGTGTAACCTGGAGCAGGACACTCTCTCTGTGGCACAGTGTGAGCTGGTGTATTCCGGAACAGCACAGTCTATCTGCAGCACGGTATGAGCTGGTGTATCCCAGAGCAGGACACATTCTCTGCGGCAGGGTGTGAGCTGGTGTATCCCGGAGTAGCACACTCTCTCTGCGGCACGGTGTGAGCTGGTGTATCCCGGAGTAGCACACTCTCTCTGCGGCACGGTGTGAGCTGGTGTATCCCGGAGTAGCACACTCTCTCTGCGGCACGGTGTGAGCTGGTGTATCCCAGAGTAGCACACTCTCTCTGCAGCACGGTGTGAGCTGGTGTAGCCCAGAGCAGCACACTCTCTCTGTGGCATGGTGTGAGCTGGTGTATCCCGGAGTAGCACACTCTCTCTGCAGCACGGTGTGAGCCGGTGTAGCCCAGAGCAGCACACTCTCTCTGTGGCATGGTGTGAGCTGGTGTATCCCAAAACAGCACACTCCCTCTGCGGCACATTGTGAGCTGGTTTATCCCTGAGCAGCACACTCTCCCTGCAACAAGGTGTGAGCTGGTGTATCCCGGAGCAGCACACTCTCCCTGCGGTACAGTGTGAGCTGCTGTAGCCCAGAGCAGCACACTCTCTCTGTGGCACGGTGTGAGTTGGTGTATCCCAGAGTGGGACACACTCTCTGCGGCACGGTGTGAGCTGGTGTAGCCCGGAGCAGCACACTCTCTCTGCGGCACGGTGTGAGCTGGTGTATCCCAGAATGGGACACTCTCCCTGCGGCACGGTGTGAGCTGGTGTATCACAGAGCGGGACACACTCTCTGCGGCACGGTGTGAGCTGGTGTAGCCCGGAACAGCACACTCTCTCTGTGGCACGGTGTGAGCTGGTGTATCCAAGAGCGGGACACTCTCCCTGCGGTACGGTGTGAGCTAGTTTATCCTAGAGCGGGACATTCTCCCTGCGGTACGGTGTGAGCTGGTGTAGCCCAGAGCAGCACACTCTCTCTGCGGCACAGTGTGAACTGGTGTATCCCGGAGCAGCACACTCTGTCTGCGGCACGATGTGAGCTGGTGTAGCCCAGAGTAACACACTCTCTCTGCGGCACAGTTTGAGCTGGTATATCTCCGAGTGGGACACTCTCTTACTGGCATGGCATGTGCTGGTGTAACCTGGAGCATGACACTCTCTCTGCGGCACAGTGTGAGCTGGTGTATTCCGGAACAGCACAGTCTATTGCGGCACGGTATGAGCTGGTGTATCCCGGAGCAGCACACTCTCTCTGTGGCATGGTGTGAGCTGGTGTATCCCGGAGCAGCACACTCTATCTGCAGCATGGTGTGAGCTGGTGTATCCCGGAGCAGCACACTCTCTCTGCAGCATGGTGTGAGCTGGTTTAGCCTGGAGCAGCACACTCTCTCTGCAGCACGGTGTGAGCCAGTGTAGCCTGGAGCAGCACACTCTCTCTGAAGCATGGTGTGAGCCAGTGTAGCCTGGAGCAGCACACTCTCTCTGTGGCACGGTGTGAGCTGGTGTATCCCAGAGCAGGACACACTCTCTGTGGCACGGTGTGAGCTGGTGTATCCCAGAGCAGGACACACTCTCTGTGGCACGGTGTGAGCTGGTGTATCCCAGAGCAGGACACACTCTCTGTGGCACGGTGTGAGTTGGTGTATCCCAGAGTGGGACATTCACCCTGCGGTATGGTGTGAGCTGGTGTATTCTGGAGGTGCACACTCTCTCTGTGGCACGGTGTGAGCTGGTGTAGCCCGGAGCAGCACACTCTCTCTGTGGCACAGTGTGAGCTGGTGTATCCCAGAGTGGGACACTCTCTCTGCAGCACAGTGTGAGCTGTTGTATCCCGGAGTGGGACACTCTCTTATTGGCATGGCATGGACTGGTGTAACCTGGAGCAGGACACTCTCTCTGCGCCACAGTGTGAGCTGGTGTATCCCGGAACAGCACAGTCTATCTGCAGCACGGTATGAGCTGGTGTATCCCAGAGCAGGACACTCTCTCTGTAGCATGGTGTGAGCTGGTGTATCCCAGAGCATGACACACTCTCTGTGGCACGGTGTGAGCTGGTGTATCCCAGAGTGGGACATTCACCCTGCGGTATGGTGTGAGCTGGTGTATTCTGGAGGAGAACACTCTCTCTGTGGCACGGTGTGAGCTGGTGTAGCCCGGAGCAGCACACTTCCTCTGTGACACGGTGTGAGTTGGTGTATCCCAGAATGGGACACTGTCCCTGCGGTACGGTGTGAGCTGGTATATCCCGGAGAAACATACTCTCTCTGCGGCACAGTGTGAGCTGGTGTAACCCAGAGCAGCACACCCTCTCTGCAGCACAGTGTGAGCTGGTGTATCCCAGAGTGGGACACTCTCTCTGCGGCACAGTGTGAGCTGGTGTATCCCGGAGTGGGACACTCTCTTATTGGCATGGCATGGACTGGTGTAACCTGGAGCAGGACACTCTCTCTGCGGCACAGTGTGAGCTGGTGTATCCCGGAACAGCACAGTCTATCTGCAGCACGGTATGAGCTGGTGTATCCCGGAGCAGCACACTCTCTCTGTAGCATGGTGTGAGCTGGTGTAGCCCAGTGCACACACTCTCTCTGATGCACGGTGTGAGCTGGTGTATCCCGGAGCAGCACACTCTCTCTGATGCACGGTGTGAGCTGGTGTATCCCAGAGCAGCACACTCGCTCTGCGGCACAGTGTGAGCTAATGTATCCCGGAGCAGCACACTCTCTCTGCAGCACGGTGTGAGCTGGTGTATCCCGGAGCAGAACACTCTCTCTGCGGCACGGTGTGAGCTGGTGTATCCCAGAGCAGCACACTCTCTCTGTGGCACGGTGTGAGCTGGTGTATCCAGGAGCAGGACACTCTCTCTGCGGCACAGTGTGAGCTGGTGTATCCCGTTGCGGGACACTCTCTCAGCGACACGGTGTGAGCTGGTGTATCCCGGAGCAGAACACTCTCTCTGCGGCACGGTGTGAGCTGGTGTATCCCAGAGCAGCACACTCTCTCTGTGGCACGGTGTGAGCTGGTGTATCCAGGAGCAGGACACTCTCTCTGCGGCACAGTGTGAGCTGGTGTATCCTGTTGCGGGACACTCTCTCAGCGACACGGTGTGAGCTGGTGTATCCTGGAGCAGAACACTCTCTCTGTGGCACAATGTGAGCTAGTGTATCCTGGAGCGGGACACTCTCTCTGCGGCACTATGTTAGCTGGTGTATCCCGGAGCAGGACACTCTCTCTGTGGCACAGTGTGAGCTGGTGTAGCCCGGAGCGGGACACTCTCTCTGCGGCACAGTGTGAGCTGGTATATCCCCGAGTGGGACACTCTCTTATTGACATGGCATGGGCTGGTGTAACTTGGAGCAGGACACTCTCTCTGCGGCAAAGTGTGAGCTGGTGTAGCCCGGAGTTGGACACTCTCTCTGCAGCATGGTGTGAGTTGGTATATCTTCGAGTGGGACACTCTCTTATTGGCATGGCATGGGCTGGTGTAACCTGGAGCAGGACACTCTCTCTGCGGCACAGTGTGAGCTGGTATATCCCGGAGTGGGACACTCTCTTATTGACATGGCATGGGCTGGTGTAACCTGGAGCAGGACACTCTCTCTGCGGCAAAGTGTGAGCTGGTGTATCCCGGAGTGGGACACTCTCTGCAGCATGTGGTGAGCTGGTATATCTTCGAGTGGGACACTCTCTTATTGGCATGGCATGGGATGGTGTAACCTGGAGCAGGACACTCTCTCTGTGGCAAAGTGTGAGCTGGTGTATCCCAGAGCGGGACACTGTTGTGGCATGGCATGGGCTGGAAAGCCCGGAGCGGAACTCTGGCAGCGTTATGCTGTCGCAGCAAAGTGGAAAAGTTGGACTCTCTAAGTTATCATTGTTCATTTTATTCTGTGAATGGTGCTCATTTATGAGCGACTGTACACACTTTTCATTGTATTTTATATTGAATGCAGGTGACAATAAAATATATTCAATGGTCAGACCCTTTCTCAGATGTAAAGAGCTTGGTTTGATAATCAACATACTTTAAATGAATGTCATAGTCCTAGATATTGCCATACCACTATCTGTCAGCATTGTGATACCACAGGTTGGTATTAGCTCTACAACCACTATTAAATGATGTCAAAGTCAGTACACAAATCACAAATGTTGCAGCTGTTATGTCCTAGCTGCATAAAAGCACATTAACCTGACTGAGGATATCAAACTAACAGTCTACCAAACCTGTTTTCTCAGTGCAGTCCTCCACAATACTGGGAACTTGACTACACATGTTTATCTGGAGAAAAGGCTGGAAAGTTCCAAAAAATGCTGTCTCATGTATCCTGGGCATCTCTTGACAGGATAAGGTCACCAATGCAGAGATTCTTTTGGATAGCGCTAATTTAAGTATGCACTCAATGGTAAGCCAACGACTTCTGCACTGCCCGGGCTATGTTCATCTAATGGATGACAGTCTTATGGTAAACATACCTCTGTGTGATGAACTGGTTACACAAAGTCCTAGACATCCACATTCTGCTGCAAGGGCACCTGCTAGCAAGATATTGCACATTGACAATGACAAATGGGAAAGTGCCACTGACAGCTGTGACGGCCATAGGCTCTTTGTTCAAAAGAGCATTGGAAGAGGCAAACAGACACAAAAAGCTGAAAAGGCAGTGAACCAAAGACCAGAGAATTGTGTATGTTATCAGCACACTATCTTCTTTGCAGCAAATGAAACAGGCAATGCTATATCAACGTGACACTCTAAAGCCACACCATATGATGATTAACAGAATGAACATCACAAGGTAAACGGTTGTCTGTGGATGGCAGAAAGTGGCCAAAATTGTGGTAAATTATTTTAGTTTCTTTTCTCTCTAAAATGCTCTCTCATCAACGTGTGCAACTAAAGTGGCAAATCCACCCAGAAACCTGCTGAGGAGGCCAAGAGGTCTTATAGCAATGTGATAAATATTTAAACACTGAAATACTTTAGTGCCTTTTGCACAAAGATGGAAATACGTTTCTCTGGAGAGGTCAGTCTCAAATAAAGCACTTTTATCAATTAATTTAATATGCTCAGCTTTATTCAACTTACATGCTGTCAAAGGCATAGTAGAGCAAAGATACAGAGCAAACTCCTCCTACTTATTCCTAATATTCATGTTTAATATTTCGGCATTAATCTCAGAGAAACAAGTTGCACTGTAATAGTTACTTTCTGCATCACACAAAGCATCTTCATGAGGATGTTAATAAAATGTCAATCCAGTACAAAATTAATTTAAGAGCTGGAAATTCCCCAAATCTCAGAAAACATTGCTACATAACATTACTTTTGAAAGATCTCCTGAAGATGATTGCATCACTGCCAAAACCAGCATTTTGTTTTACCCAAAGCTTGAACTTTAACCAGCAGTTTGATTTTTTTTTCTTTTTTTTTACACTCACTCACACTGATCCAACTCTCAAAAGGGAAAACACCCAAGTGGCCAGTGACCAGCAGTGCCCTTTACATCAAAGGGCAATGCTGTGTGATCAAAACAGTGAAGGGAGGGTAGGGACATCACCTGTTTATTTCTTTTTTTTCTTTGTTTTCGCCTAACTGCGGTAGTGCTTATTTTTCCCCAGCACCCATGGTGTGTGTGTTCAGGTGTGAGACACAGTGAAAGACACAAAGTGCACAAATCTTTATTCAATTTCCACCACCAGGAAGATAGGAAAACACCCGGGTGGCCAGTGACAAGCACTGCCCTTCACCTCAAAGGGCAATGCTGTGTGATCAAATCAGCGAAGGGGAGGGTAGGGACTAAATCAAAATAGAGTTGACCAGCAGTTTGATACAAGTGATTGACTCGTTAGGAAATTAAGGGTCAATTCCATTGATGTGGCAGTGCAATCAAAGTGGCTTACCACCATCTTCTCAAGTGCAAGGACCTCTGTCAGTTGTCAAATCCAAACTATTTAATTATAGTTCCTGTGCAGCAAGACAATAGCCTGATACAGAAAATAAGCACCATTGCTATGCATATAATATGTTGTCAATGGCATATTTTTGTTTCATGTTTATGGAGAAGTTATTGATTCCAGTAACACAGTTTAGGGAACTGCTTTGGAATAGTGATTGTATTTTTTTCTTTACAGTTACTCTTTCCAATATGAGTTGAATGAAATCATGGTCAGCACCTACACCATGCTCTTAATCATCCAAAACTAAAATAATAACTAATGTGAGGGTGTTACTCTAAGCATAATAGGGTGATGGAACTGACTTTACAATCAAGGAATGTTTATTGCCCTCACGTCACTATTGATGTTATTTGATAGCAGACAAATGGCAGAGCTAAAACAGTCTAATTGGGCAGATTCTTGAAAAGTGTCAAGAAGCACCCTTTGCTTAGTTCTCCTGTCGCCTTGATAACAATTTTTAAAACTAAAATGTGCCATTCTGACTTTTTTCTTCAAACTTTCCACTGCAACTGAAAAAAAAAACAGGCAAACAATAAAACTGTGTTTTCAGAACTCCTTTGGATTCATATCAATCTCTTTGGACTATTGAGATTATTTTTAGGCGTATGATATTTGCAACAGTTTCCTCCAAGAAATCTTATCAATGACCACAAGAATGCGCTTAAACAAAAACATCAGTAGTTCTGAATTAAAATTCTGCACTCAATAACATGCTGCGAAATATTTTGAATTGTCAGCTAAAACATCAAAGCTGAATAAAGAATAACTTGATTCCTTATTATTTTGGCGACACACACTGCCTGGAAATATTTTCATTATACAGCCTCTGTCTGAAAGCCAAGAGGTTTGACTGCAGTTTTAATGGGGAAAATTTTTGAAGAAATTGCTGAGGATCACCATTTACTTTTTTAAAACATATTGTAGACTAGGTTTTGACAGTTATTTTTATGTATCATTCAATAATTCAAAGCTTTGATAGTGAACCAATAAGCCATAAATATTTCAAAAATATTATTTTTCTTACAATACTGATAATAACAACACATAACAACAAATACTAAAGTCTTAATTTTCAAACATTTCCATTGCTTTAGATTGCAGGAGTAGACAATACAACACATTTCTTTTTGAATTAACTTCTGCCATAATGCAACAACAGGATTACACATTTATATAGCACTTTTGACAAAACAGGATGGCACAGTGATTAGCACTGCTGACTCATAGTACCAGGGACCCAGGTTCAATTTCAGCCGTGAGTGACTGTCTGGGTGGAGTTTGCACATTCTCCCCGTGTCTGCAGGGTTTCCTCCAGGTACTCTGGTTCACTCCTATCGTCTAAAGATGTGCAGGTTAGATGGATTGGCCACACGAACTTACCCCATAGTGTCCAGGGATGTGCAGGCTAGTTGGATTAGGTAAATGTGGGATTACAGAGATAAGGTGGGTTTGGGTTGAATGCTCTTCGAAGGATGGGTGCAGATTTATTGGTCCAAATGATCTCTTTCTGGATCCCAGTTAGTATATTAAACAATAAACTGAAAAGTAGTGCACACCTTGCGTTCTTACACCCATTTTGGGTTCCTCCTCAGCCACTCAACTCCTGATTTCATTACAGCCTTGACTCAAACATAGACAAAAAGCCTTAATTTCAGAGGAGAGGTGAGAGTGAATGCCTTTGACATCAAGGTTGTGTTTCACCAAAAGCCCGAGAAAAACAGAAATTAATGGGAATCAGCTGGCAAACTCTCCATTGGTTGGAGTCATACCTGGCACAGAGGAAGGTGGTATGGTTGTGCTCCAGGATATTTCTACAGAGGTTCCTCAGATTAGTATCCTTAGGCCAACTATCTGGAGCTGTTTCATGAATGACTTTCCCTCCATCATAAGGTCAGAACTGGGGATAATGGTTGCACAATGTTGAGCATCACTTGCAACTCCTCAGATACTCAATCAGCCCATATTCAAATGCAACAAGTCCAGAATAATATCCAAGTTTGGGTTGACAAAAGACAGGTATCATTTGCACCACACAAATGTCAATGACAATTTCAAAGAGAGAATCTAAATATTGCCACTTAATATTCATTGGTACCACCATCACTGAATCTCCCATTTACTAGAAATTGAATTGAAGTCATCATATAAATACAGTGGCCACAAGAACAGGTCAAAGACGAGGAATCCTAGCACATATAGCTTGCCTCCTAACTCCCAAAGCCTGTCCACCATCCAGAAGGCACAAGTCAAGAATGTAATGAAATATTCTGCATGCCTAGATAAGTACAGTTTCAATAAAACTTAGTAAGCTTGACACCATCAAGACCAAATCAACCTGCTGCATTAGCGCCACATTCAGTCACTCGATCACTGATGCTCAGTAACAGCAGTGTGTACTAGACACATTGCAGAAATTTACCAAATTCCTTCGACAACACCATCCACGTAAAAGGACCAGGGATGAGATACATGGGAACACCAACACCTAAAAGTCCCCTTTCAAGCCTATCACCACCCTGACTCAGAAAAATATCACCTTTCCTTTAGTGTCACTGGGTCAAAATCCTGGAATTTCCTCCGTCATGGTATTGTGGGTCTACATACACCAAATCAACTGCAAGAGAGTCATAGAGATGTACAGCATGGAAACAGACCCTTCAGTCCAACTCGTCCATGCCAACCAGATATCCCAACCCAATCTTGATACACATGCCAGCACCCAGCCCATATCCCTCAAAACTCTCCCTATTCATATATCCATCCCTTCTAAATAATGCAATTGTACTAGCCTCCACCACTTCCTCTGGCAGCTCATTTCACACACACACCACCGTAAAGTATGTAATACAGGCAGTATTGCTTCACCAAATATATTCAATTTGCTGCTACTCATCCAGTCCATTTCCATTACAATGTGGCATACCACTGTACATTAAGTAACAAAAATGAAGTATTTTCTTGACTACCAGATAATCCTTTTAAAATGTGGATTAAATATCGCTGTACTTTCCAACCTAACAAAATCGCAATTATGTACAAAGTATGGTGTTTCAGGTTTTTAAAAAAATTTACAAAACTCTCAAATTTCACTGATCCAGTTGATAGGATCATCAAAAGGCTGACCCGATTATTCTCTGCTGCCTCCTACTCTTGTAGCTTCATTCACAAAGATGGACAAAAGCACCAAGTGATTTTGAAATGTTTAAATCATCAGTGACTTGAATCTAACAAACTGAATCAGCCTTCTAGTTTGCTGTTTATGAGGATGAGGTTATTTGGGGATTACACTGAACAAACAATATCCTACCTCCACAAGGCATTAAGTAAGGATTGCCAACACACTGGCAGGTCAAGGCTCAGAAACCTGTTCCAATAAAGTTCACTGAAGAGACAACACAATAGATGCTATTTTTTGCAAATATCTTGCAAAAGTTATACTTCAATTTTCATTGGTGTAGATAGGTTAGGTGGCATCAGCAGTTTGTAAAGTTGAGAAAATTTTCAATCTGGGTAATGAATCTCCAAAGATAAATTACAAGAGGATAAACTACAACTGTCACTCAAAATATGAATTGAAAGTTAGTTAAAACAAACTAAGGAATTATTAACATAAGCTGATATCACAAAGGACTCTTCAGGAAGCTTTGCACTTTTTTAGATTAGATTAGATTACTTACAGTGTGGAAACAGGCCCTTCGGCCCAACAAGTCCACACCGACCCGCCGAAGCGCACCCACCCAGACCCATTCCCCTACATTTACCCCTGCACCTAACACTACAGGCAATTTAGCGTGGCCAATTCACCTAACCTGCACATTTTTGGAGTGTGGGAGGAAACCGGAGCACCCGGAGGAAACCCACGCAGACACGGGGAGAATGTGCAAACTCCACACAGTCGGTCGCCTGAGGCGGGAATTGAACCCGGGTCTCTGGCGCTGTGAGGCAGCAGTGCTAACCACTGTGCCACCGTGCCGTGCACTGTTTGGGATTCAGTATTGAGAGACTGCTACACAGTCAGAAGGTCAATACTGATGAGTGCTGTGCTGTCAGAGAGACAGTATTGAGGGAGTGCTGGGCTACTGGAGGGGCAGTACGGAGGGAGTACTCACTGTCAGGGAGTCTGCACTGTCAAAGGGTTACTGCTGAGGAAGTGCGGCACTATCAGAGATGCAGTACACAGGGAGATTTGCATTGTAAGAGGGCCATATTAAAGGTGCATTGCACTAACAGAGGAGTTATCTCTAAGATGAGACATTAAACCAGGATCCCATTATGTTTTTTCCAACAGGTCCTGGAGAAGAACCTTAGCCCTGATCTCTTTGGTGATGGGATCCCACTGCCTTCAGAGTGTATGCCTTGAGGGTCTCTGAGAACTTGCAATGCTACAGCTCCCCCCTTTCTTCTCATTTTTTGTGTTAAGTCTACTAGTACTGCACAGGAATACCTAGAAGTCTATTCTCTGACCTACTGTTGCATCAATCTGATTTACTGATGCTCAGAAGCTGTTTCTAAGCCACTTCCAGTACCTGCTTCAGCCAGAAATGCACATCTCCTTGAGGAGGGACAAGTTGTTTTTAAGTAATGCAAACTGATGAATTGATGCTAACCTCAATTGTACCTGGAGCACATCACTCTAATTCCATTGCCATGTGCTCGTGATGATTTAAATTACTGCATTAAAATTTAACAACATAATTTTTAATGGACATTATTGACAAAGCTCTGTTAAAAACTGTTGTAAAATATATCTTCCTTTCACTGTTTTTATTTGAAGCATGTCTTTTATAAAAATAATTGATTTAAATCTTCAGTGAGGTATCTTGTCACAAAGCTGGTCCTTTTCTCTAAAAGCTGTTCCTTTTCCCAAGGATACTGTGTCCTTGATTTTTTCAGAGGGGTTGTAAAGCACTCTAGGCTGTGAAATGACTTGTTCAGAACAGAGATAAAAGGATATTGACAGGCCTTTTTGTTTATATGTAAAAAGATGAGACTTTCAGCCACAGCTTACGTTTTAGAAGTGACCTGTATAATGAAAGAGGAGTGGTCAGTCCTAGAAATTGAAGTCTTGGCTGAGTCAGTTCAGCAGTGGGTTGTGTAGAAACAGGCTACTGGACCCTCTCTCCTTCTGCCCTTCTAACTTTGACCTGTAAGCCTTTGTTTCATTTTTTTTGCTCTGTGTTTAAGGGATTTATTTATTGGGAGTATTGTGTATGTTCGGAACAGCATAATTGAGTCTAATGTGAGATAATCTGCATTCTGTGGGAATTTTATATTTTGTTCTTTGTGGGTCATTCCGTATTTTTGTGAATGAATTTTCATCTGTTTTAAAACCTGGTAGTCAACCTAGCTAACTTACTCTGGGTAATTTTCACTGACTGAAACAAATTGCAAAGTTACGGTCTGGGCTACCTGCTTAAGAATGTTTTGACTAGTCCATAACAATCTCATCTCCCTGATTTGAGCCACACTGTCTGAGGTTTACTGTTTATATTAGCAACTAATCCCACCCTCCCATTGCTTCGGCTGCTGTTGTTGAAATAAATGGAGTGTCTCCCTCAGGTGGCGAACATCAACATACACAGAGGTTAATGGTGATTTATTTTAAAAACAGTTCTCATGATTAGCAGCAAATGATGGTTGTCACCGCTGATCTTGAACAAAGCTGTCAAGAGAGATTTGGTGATCTCTGTGAAATTTGTTTCGCTTGACTTGAAGTTAATTTGTATGTGGAATCAAGGGAATCTCCAGGCCATTCGATAGCCGTCATATCTTCAAACGGAGTAAACAGTCAATCACACTGAAGTATTCTCACAGAGAGGAAAACTCAATTTTTTACCTTTAATTACATGTGTGCCAAGAGTGGAAGAGGTAATCATAGCATTATTATGAGATTAATCTAGAATCTGAAAAACCAGAAGCCTTGAAAATTGTTTATAAAATGTTTGGCTTTTTGAACATAGAGCATTATAGCCCAGGAATGGGCCGTTTAGGCCACAATGTTGTGCCAAATTAAGCTAATCCCTTCTGCCTGACCTTGATCCATATCCCTACATTACATGTAAATTCATGTGCTTTTCTAAAAGTCCCTTAAATGCCCCTATTGCATCTACCTCCTGCTGCCCATTACGGACTCCTACCACTCACTGTGTAAAACAACTTATCCTTCACATCTCCTTTGAACTTCCCCCTCTCACGTTAAATGCCTGCCCCTTAGTATTTGCAAAATGAAAATGGAGAAATTTGTCAATTCCAAATATAAAATTAGCTTTTCAGGGTTAATGAGGTTGTCCATAAATGTCGTAAGCATTAAAAATGCAGTGCTTTCTGATGAAACACCACATAACGTTTCAAAGTTTTTTTTAATGGTAAAACTTATAGCACTAAGAGTGAGAGCTTTCACTAGTTCAACAACTGATTGCACCATAGGAAGACTCAAACACCTTGTGGAATAGAATCACTGACAGTAACTTGTTTAACTGCATATGAAGTTGTTGCTGTTTGAGGAGTGATAATGATGAATGTTGACACTGTCATTATTTTGCTCAAAATTAAGCAATTGTTCATTCTAGCTGGAGCTGTCAATGTTATTTTGAGTATTTGTTTATTTACTGCATTAAAACATTCAACCAATGTATCATATCTCATTGTCCACATATGTGCAACAAACAAATTCAATCATCAGTCTGTGGAGGGGATGCCTTTTCTATTAAATTAGCTTAACGTCGGTGCTAGGAAAAATAATTGAATCCCTACTCAAAGAAGTAATAGAAAAGCAGCTTGAAACTATAATCAAGTGTAGTTAGCCTGATTACAACATGGAAAAATCACTCCTCACCACCTTCAGTAAATTCTTTGAAGTAACAGCAAGAGTAATTAAGAGTAACATGGTAGACATAATACACCTAATCTCTCAAAAGCCTTCAATAAGAAACAGGATTGTAGACCCATGACATATGGAGTCAGAGAATAATTAACAGAATGGAAAGCAAATTGGCAACAAAACAAAGAATGGGTTAAAGCTAAGGATTCAGACAAGTAAAATATGTTTTACAAAAGTCAATGCTGCATTTCCTCAGGTACAATTTGGACCCACAAATCAGAGGAAAATTTCAGAATTTGCAGATCACAACAATTTGGTGGATGCTGTTAATACAGAAGACGACTGTAACAAAATATGGCAAGACATTATTAAACTTGCAGAAGGGAGTGTAATTGATAAATTAGCTTCAACTATTATGAGCAGTCCCCAGGCGAGGTTCCCAGTTTATAATGTTTCCATACAGGATACCCCAAATTGTCAACCAGCACTGACACCCCATATTCATTCCCCCACAACCTTGGTTGGTCACTACAAAGTTAAGTTAAAAGTAATCCAGTCCTTAAGGATGTCTTAGTCATGGAAAGTTTAATTTATATTTTAAAAGGAGCCAAAATGCCTAAGCGTTTTTGAGTTAAAAAAAGATTATTAGTTACTAAATGTAATAAGAAATAATATTGTAATAAACATATCCATTATTTGCAATGATAGGTGACTCTAAAAGTTAATTAAAGATATATAAATCAGTTTCTGAGCTCCAAGAAGTGTAAACAATGGAAAATTGCAGCTATTACATTGGGTGGTACCAAAAGCATTTAGGTTAGGAGGTGATGAGCTTATTTCAAGATGCTTGCTTGCAGGTCTACTGAAAGACTTTTGTACTCTTTCATTTAGAATGTGGTTTCCCATGCACTTCAGATTACAACAAATGGGAAGGGACTTTCTTTATGCTAATGTAATGCAGGGATACCACAGGTTATTATAACTGCTACAGCACAAATCTTTGCCAATGAATACACACAGTCCAGGGTTGAGACTGGCTCTTATCCATGTATTTATGTATTCTCAAAAAATTACCAATATGTCTCTGGTGTAAACTCTTCTTTTTTCTTCTATCATGTCCACAGTCTAAGATAATTCTCAGGAAATTACAGTTCAGTTTGCGGTGCATTTCTACCTTTGAAGTCCTTCTCTTTGAAGCTTCCTTGACACCATCAAGTGTGACATTCCAGGGTCTCCATTGAGGCTGAGGATAATTCTCACAGGCTTTCCAGACAGTCACTACATTACACCGCTCTGAACTTACATTCTCAGTCATTTCCTGGCAGTAAAAATATTTTAAACAATGAGCAGTGTAATTAACAAGTCAATTAATGATTCAATGTTGTGATTGGTGATTATGACATAACATAGATAAATATTGATGGTATACCTTCACAGGAAGATGGTGGAAGCCATATAATCTTTGAATAACAGAAGTCTAAGTGGGGCAGAGGAAATGGGAAGGATAGAGATACAAAATCCACTAAATGAAGTGAGATGGGTGTGTAAAGTTCTAAACCACGTTCACCCACAGATGGCCCTACTGCTGAGAAGTCCAGGGCAGGCCTTCAAATCATTGTCTGAAGAACATGTATGTATAACAGCATGAATTTGACAGGATATCCTCCTCCAATCAGAGGCTGATTGGTGAACCTACCAGCAGTAAATGTAGAGAAAAACAGTTTGTGATTGAAGGACCAGCAAGCAGTACAGTGCGAACATTTTAACACAGCCTGAGGCTTAGAGCCACATTTGAGTCTGTGTGATGGGGGCTGTGAAGTTTTCAGCAAGATTCCAGTTTGGGGAAGAGAAATGGCATGCTGTTATACATACATGTTCTTCAGACAATGGTTTGAAGGGCTGCCCTCAACTTCTCAGCAGTAGGGCCATCTGTGGGTGATCTTGGTTTAGAACTTTACACACCATGGTGACCTGCTTCTAGGGCTGAGAATTCAGTGGGTCATTGGTAAATGGGTGGGGGGGGGGGGGCTTGAGCATTATTTGGGCCACGGCGAGGGCAGACTAAGAGTTGGGAGGAGCATCAATGGTGGTGGGGGGGTGGGATGTGGATTGAGATCAAATGAGTGGCAGTCAGGTGGTGTGAGTGATGGGCAAAGCGTGGGTGAGTGAGTGACTGGGCTGACGATTGGGTGAGTGAGTGACTTGGGGCAGAGTAGATGAATGGGTCAGTGAATAAATGATGAGCAAGTCCTGTTGGGTGCTCTCTCTCTATCCTCCTCTTCTCCCCACACTTCCTATTCTGCAAAACCCTGTCAACAAAGCAGACTGGGAGAAGGGGAAAATCCAGTGTGAAAGGCAACCGACTTCAAACTCCTACCTTCACATCATTTTTGCTGAGGTCAGCTCAGACCGTACCCCACCAGATTTGAATGAAGATCAGCGTGAGTTAAACCCAACTGCTTAGCTGAGCTCCAATCCCCATTCCCTCCAATGGTGGTCAGGACTTGAGATCTTTAGGAGAAAGTGAGGACTGCAGATGCTGGATATTGGAGTCAATAAGTGTGGCACTGGAAAAGCACAGTTGATCAGGCAGAATCCGAGGAGCAGGAGATTCGACATTTCGAGCATAAGCTCTTCATCAGGAATGAGGGGGTGGTCCAAGGGGGCTGAGAGATAAATAGGAGGTAGGTGGGGCTGGAGGAAGGTAGCTGGGAATGTGCTATGTAGGTGATGGTGGGGATGAATGTGATAGATTGGAGAGGGGAGTGGAGCGGAGAGATGGGAAGGAAGATGGACAGGTAGGACAGTTCAAGAGGGTGGTGCTGTGTTGGATGGTTGGTTCAGGAATAAGATGAGAGAGGGGAGATGAGGGGAGATGTGTTCCTTTAAAATTGTTGGAGGAGCTGCCTACTCAATATGTGCAGTTTTCAAACTAGTACAACTCCACCTGTTTTTGTCTTTGGTTTCTTGAAATAGTCCCATGTGATTGGAGGGTCCACATTGATCCCATGTGATTGGAGGGTCCCAAGGCAGAAGATGAGAAGTTCTTCCTCCAGGCATGTGGCAGCTAGAGTTTGGCATTGGAGGCAGCCCAGGACTTGCATGTCATTGGCGGAGTGGGAGGGGGAGTTAAAGTGTTCAGCCACAGGGTGGTGGGGTTGCTTAGTGCATATGTCCCAGAGATGATCTCTGAAGCGTTCCACAAGTTGGTGTCCTGTCTCCCCAGTGTAGAGGAGACCACATCAAGAGCAATGGACACAGTAGATGACATGTGCGGAAGTGCAAGTAAATCTCTGTCGGACGTGGAAGGGTCCTTTGGGGCCTTGAATGGAGGTGAGGGGAGAGGTGTGAGTGCAGGCCTTGCACTTCTTGCAGTGGCAGGGGAAGATGCTGGGAGTGGAGGGTGGGTTGGTGAGGGGCATGGAACTAACAAGTGAGTCGCGTTTGTAGGTGGCGGAAATGGCAGAGAATGACAGTCTACTGGAACCTACTGGAGTAAACAGTGTGGGAGGCTTTGGGTTTTTTGAACAGACTGAATGAGTGTGGCCAGCTCTCACAGATCAGGATTTCTGGGAGGGTTATTATGTTTATCTTTAAGCAGAAGCTATTGGGATGTCAACAGAGTTGGAAGCTTCAGTGAATGTCTAATGGCTACTACTCTCTCTGAATATTCTCTTGATGTTTTTCCTCCTGGATTGGAGAACTGCATGTGAGAATCTGTGTATGAGATTTCCTTTTAACCAAGGGGTGTGTTTATGTGATGTTACTTTATTGGAACAATTAATTAGTAACACTTACTGTGTCTATTATTCTGTTAGGTTTTCCACTAAAGTTAAGTTATTCTAAATTCCTCTTTCTTTGGTTCTATTTTAACTACAGTGCTTAAATAAATTGTATTTTGCTTAACTTTAAGTAGTTTGACCAGTCACATTGCATCTTATGTTTGCTTTTAATCAGAAAAATAAGGAACAGTTAGAGTCTGGGTTTCCTTCTTCAAATAGTTTGAGGAGAGTCTAGTCAGGTTCATAACATCATTCAATAAAAAGCTTGCCAGGTCTCTGCTGATACTGAGGCCCCAAGAAATCTAGAGCTTTGTCACAAGACCAGAAGATAGAGGAGCAGAATTAGGAGAAAGTGAGGACTGCAGATGCTGGAGACCAGAGTTGAATAGTGTGGTGCTGGAAAAGCGCAGCAGGCTAGGCAGCATCTGAGGAGCAGGAGAATCGATGTTTTGGGCATAAGCCCTTCTCCCTTCAGGAGCAGAATTAGGCCACTTGGCCTATCACGTCTGCTCCACCATTCAATCATGGCTGATCTGTTTATCAACCTCATTCTCCTGCCTCATGTTCATTATCTTTAATCTCCTCACTAATGAAGATCCTATTGATCGCTTTCTTAAATACACCCAATGACTTGACCTCCATTTTGTGTAGAAAAAAAATGAAGCATTAATTAGTTGCTCATCATAACTTTTAAAATGTGAACCTTCCCTGAGATTAACATTATTTTCCTTCTAAATCCTGTCATCATGGCTGCCTATAAAATGTATCAGATGTTTTAAAGGGAAGCTGGACAGATAAATGAAGGAGAAAAGAATAGTTGGATTTGTGGATAAGGGAAGATGAACAGGGGATGGTGGAGGTTTGTGTGCAGCATATCAGCACGGACAGTTGAACTAGATGACCTTTTCCTGAACTGGAAATTCTGTGTAAACTTACCCTAAATACCTCTAATATCACTGAAGATTTACAAATCAGCTGATGACTTTTGATTTCCCCAATCTTTAAATAGTCCACACAGAAGTCATATCCCCAAATTTGTTTTATAAATAAAGCTAGATATGGTTCAATTAGTTCCTATTTATCCAAATAAGCAATGAACTTAAAAATATAGTAAACTTAATCATGTACCTTAATAAATTCCAGCCAACTTCATTGTTGGATTTATGATCCGATAATAATTCTCAGGTTAAATTAAAGATGTGTCAAAGTTTAAATACAGAATATACTTTTCTTCAAACTTATAAACTTGTAAACATGAACAGCTCTTCTGAATCCTGTTAAAATAAATTAACATCCTATTGATTCTCTATCCACTGCAGCAGCTAATGATTTTCATAGGGCTGGGTCATACTTAAACAGAAAGTCTCGAGATAATCTGGCAGACTCAAAAATACATTATGCATGGTATACCAAACTATCTCTTTTAAATTTATTATTAATGTTGGCTACATAATATTAGAATGTGTAAATATTCAAACTCTATGCTGACAGCTCCAGTATAAAGCAAGAGTTTCTGACACTGTGGCACAGTTGATGACATCCACCTCTGAATCTGGAACAAGGTCTCATCCCAGGTGCAGAAATCTTACTTTTTTTTATAACTGAACATGGCATCAGACCTGTAAAAGGATAACATTCCACTTGGGGGCAGGTTGGGTTTTCTTGTATGATTTCATTTCTGTCAGTTCACTACACATGCACGCATGGACAAAATGCCAAACTTTATCAGCTGTTCTGGACTTTCTGAACTTCAACGTCTTGATCCTACATTTAAAAGGCATCCAGCCAGCACTGCACTCTCTACAGCTCAGGAACATTATTCAACCTCTGCTCATCACCTCATATCTACTGCTGGAGATGTCTGGGCCCAGGCAGAAATTGGTGCCAAGCTTCAGTCTCACTACAGATTCTGCTCAGTAATGTGCAGGTGAGAAGCACCATTCTTTTCCTTTGGGATCACAAAAAGGGGACATCCCAAGTGGCAAAGGCAACTTGGACAGAGGTGACTGTGGAGGTCAGTGCCTTGGCAGCTCAATAGAATCTGATCCGATGCTGCAAGAGGATGAATGATCTGTTGCTTTCTGGCAATGTCTATTCCAATGCTTCATCCTTCGATGAGTGTGAATTCGCATTATACGATTGCTTCTTGACTGTCACTAATTGGGTGCCAAGCATCTCCATCAGATACTCAATATCTGCCAATTCAAGTCACTGACCATTCAAAGCTAGGAGAACATACACTTCTGACAGCTTTTCATGAAGGCTTGCACAGGATATGGACACAGCACAGGAGATGTTCTCAGGATGAGCACCTCATGGGTACCTCAAGCACATTTATCATCTAATGGCTTTATTGTTTTTCATCAACGGAAGCTTTCATAACACTGAAATACATTTTATTCACAGCCCTATTACACCTAATCCCCATACCACAAACACAATTTTGGGGACTGACAACGCTATCTATACTTATCAATACAGGTATAATGGTCACATGCGTTCATGTTAAGAATTTCTCTCCTTCTGTGGAAGAAATATGTATGCAATGAGCTTTAGTTTGTACCTTCCTGGGAGGACTGTGGGGGAGGTGAAGAGTAATATTTGACATAAGACTCCTGACCCTTTTGAAGAGCAGGCAAACAGCAGGACAGTAAGGAAATGTGCCTGTGCTGAAGGCAAGATCTGATATCATGAGTTATCTTGAGAAAAAAGGCTCTAATCTTCTTCCCCTAGTTGCCCATCAAGCACCCACATCACATCAGAACCTTGGGTAAGGGTGGGAATTCATAACACTAACAAACCTAAGTACACAGCCTGCAGATACCACTCCCAGACATGAAAAAAATGGAAGACTCAGCCCCACCTCTCCCAACCCTTCAAAACAATCTGTGGAGAAAGAATGATAACAAGCCTCAGCCAATGTATTTTCAAGATTTTCCTTCCACCCTCCACAGGCCTTCACTTCAATGAAGTCATGTTTCACATTCTAGCGAGCACAGCACTGAAATGGTTCCACAGCTGGGAGGAAGGAGATGTGGCCGAGGTCTCTAACACGCAGTGGACTGCTGGAGAAAAAAACGTTGCGTGACAAGGACAGAATGATGAGCCTCAAAACTTGGCCATTAATAGACTCATGGAACTTTACAGTGCAGGCCATGGATAGCATTCAGACGATCATGTATGCACCAGTCTACAGAGATCCGACTGCACCAATCCCAGTTTTTAGTCCATGGCTCATAGTTCAGTGGTGATGGTAACACAAGTAAATATCTAAACATTGCTTCAATGTTATGAGTGTTTCTGACTTAGCCATTCTTTCAGACAGTGACTTCAAGGCTCCCACCACCCTCTGAGTAAAAAACGTTGTCCTCAACTCCCCTCTTAGCATTCTATCGCTTCCCTTAAATCTATGTCCCTGGTTATCAACACTTCTACTATTGGAAAAAGTGCCTTCCTCTTCATCATATCCACATCTCACATAATGTTAAATATGTCTCCTCTCAAGTTTCACTGCTCCCAGGAGCACAGCCCCAGTTTATCCAAACTTTCCTCATGTATCATCCCTCCATCCCAGGTTGCATCCTGCTCAATCTTCCCTGCACTCTCTCTAATATAATCAAATCTTTCCTCTAATGTAGTGACCGGAAATGCATGTAGTAATCTAGTTGTGGCCTGACCAGCATTTTACAGTTTCAGAATAACTCTTTGCTCTTGCATTCTACACCTCAGCTAATAAAGGCATGTAGCCCATTTGCCTTCTTATCCATCTTATCAATCTGCTGTGCAACCTTTGGAAATTTGTTAGTATGAATACCCTTGTCTTCAGTACTTTCCAGGGTCTGACCATACTTAGTGTAATCCATTGCTTTGTTAGCCCTCCCCAAGTGCATTGCCTCTCATATTTCTGGGTTGAATTCCATTTTCCAGTGCTCTGTCCACCTGGCTGCTCCATAGATAACTCCTGCAGTTTCTAGCCATCTTCCTCAATATTCAGCACGTGATCAATTTCACGTCATCCGCAAACCTCTCTATACATTCCCTATATTTAAGTCCAAGTTATTAACATATTCCACAAGCAGCAAGGGCCCCAGAAATGAGCCATCCACAATCTCACTGGAAGCATATTTCCCATCACAGAAACATCCTTCTACCCATGATCTTCTGTTTCCTGTCTCTCACCAATTTTAGATCCAACATGTCACTTTGTCTTTGATCCCAGGAACTCCAACAATTCAACTGGTCTGCCTTATCAAAAGCATTGCGAAACTTCACTTAGGTCACATTAAATACTTTACTTCGATCAACACTCCGCGTTACCTCATCAAAAAATTACAGCCAAATTCATCAAACATAACTGCCATTTAACATATTCATAGAGTCATAGCATCAAAGAGATGTATAGCATGGAAACAGACCCTTCGGTCTAACTCAATCAGATATCTTAACCTAATCTAGGCCCAATTACCAGCACTTGGTCCATATCCCTCTCAACCCTACCTATTCATATACCCACCCAGATGTCTTTTAAATATTGCAATTGTACCAGCCTCCACCACTTCCTCTGGCATTCCATACACGCACAACCCTCTGCGCGAAAACGTTGCCCCTTAGCTCCCTTGTATATCTTTCCCCTCTCACCCTAAACCTATGTCCTCTAGTTCTGAACATCCACACCCCAGGGAAAAGACTTTCTCTATTTATCCTATCCATGGTCCTCATGATTTTATAAACCTCCTATGAGGTCACCCTTCAGCCTTCAACCCTCCAGGGAAAACAGTCCCTGCCTATTCAGCCTCTTACTATAGCTCAACCCTCCAACCCTGGCAACATCCTTGTAAATGTTTCGGATCCCTTTCAAGTTTCACAACATCCTTCCGATAGGAAAGAGATCAAAATTGCATGCCATATTCATAAAGTGGCCTAACCAATGTCCTGTACAGCCGCAACATGATTTCCCAACTCCTATACTCACTGCTCTCATGCTGACTATTCCTGCTTAATCAATGTGTAGAAGTATATGTGTGTGTGTATAGTGCAATGGTGGTCACCTATAATGTGACATGAACTCAAGTTCCCGGTTGAGGCCCTCCCTGTGGGTACCAAACTTAGCAGGCAGCAGTGAAAAGTGGCCGAGCAGAGGCTGCTGGCTAAGTTCGGTACCCATAGGGATGGCCTCAACCGTGACCTTGAGCTCATGTCACATTACAGGTGACCACCATTGCACTATACACACACACACAAATACTCCTACACACACACACTCTCTCACACACACAGGCACTCCTATACACACATACACATGGACACACATATACACAGACGCGCACACAGCCACCCACATACACCCTTACAGAGACACACATACATTCCCACACTCTCACATGCACCCCCTCACAGACTTAAGACACTCTGCACTCACTACACACACACATACACTTTCTCACATTCAAAACTACCAACCCAAACAGACACACACACACACAGACAGACAAAGCTCCACATGCACACATATATTTTGTGGGGTGAATTTGTACTTGCAAGGTTATATTGTACTTTGCTCAAAAACTGCATGAATTCATGTAAAACTCCGTTATCTCACTTTTTAGATTAGAATCAATCTAAACATCATGGCATAGACAGAGAACACAGGGGGCCAACACCTTCAACATATTGTCTAGCTATCACCCATTGTTAATAGATAACCTGAGAATGCAACTTTTTTTAAAAAAAAAGATTTTGTGATTTACACATGAAAGAAGTGAAATCGTCATGGTATTCTAACAGATGAAAGGCTTAACAGACAATCAATCTTTCAATGTATAATTTCAGTTACATCACACTGTAAATTTTAGCTATAAATTCTGTGTTAGGATTGAGCCCTCCACTATCACCTGATGAAGGAGCGATACTCCGAAAGCTAGCGTGCTTCCAATTAAACCTGTTGGACTATAACCTGGTGTAGTGTGATTTTTAACTTTGTCACACTGAGTAGGTTGCGCTTGCGTCTGTGCAGCGGATCCTCTGGAGGTCGGAGCCTTTTGGGACCCAGATTACCAGAGGCATCTGCGACAAGTCAGCAAAGCACTCTGAGTGTAGGTGAGATGAGGTGAGAGTGACAGCCCTTGACATCAAGGGTGTATTTGACTGAGTGTAGCATCAAGGAGTCTTAGTAAACCTCAAATCAAAGGGAAAGCTCTCACTGGTTTTAGTCATACTTAGCACATTGGGAGATGACTGTTGGAGGTCAGTCATCTCAGCCACAAGAAATCTCTGCACGAGTTCCTCAGGGTAGTATGCACAACCATCTTTCATTGCTTCATCAGTCAACCAGAAGCAGGGAAGTTTGCAAATGATTGCACAAGGTTCAGTGACCATTTGAGACTCCTCAGATACTGATGCAATCCATGTTCAAATGCAACAAAATCTGGACAATATTCAGACTTGGGCTGACAAGTGGCAAGTAACATTTGCACCATTCAATTGTGTTACTATCACTGAATCCCCTATTATCAATATCCTGAAGGTCACTATTGACCAGAAACTTAAATGGACTCACCATATAAATACAGTAGCTTCAAAGCAGGTCAGAGGTGAGGAATACTGCAGTAAGTAACTCACTTCCTGACTCCCTAAAGCATATCCACAATCTACAAGACACAAGTCAAGAGTGTGATAGAATACTCCCTATCTGCTGGATGAGTGCAGCTCTAAGAACACTCAAGAACACGAAAGTCGGTGGAGTTGTTGACAGTGAGGAAGGATGTGGCAGGTTACAGCGGGATATAGATAAGCTGCAGAGCTGGGCAGAAAGGTGGCAAATGGAGTTCAATGTAGGTAAGTGTGAGGTGATTCACTTTGGTAAGAGTAACAAAAAGACGGGGTACTGGGCTAATGGTTGGATACTTGGTAGTGTGGATGAGCAGAGGGATCTTGGTGTCCATGAACACAGATCTCTGAAAGTTGCCACCCAGGTAAATAGTGCGGTGAAGAAGGCATATGGCGTACTGGCTTTTATTGGTAGAGGAATTGAGTTCCGGAGCCCTGAGGTCATGTTGCAGTTGTATAAGACTCTGGTGCGGCCGCATCTGGAGTATTGTGTGCAGTTTTGGTCACCATACTATAGGAAGGATGTGGAGGCACGGGAACGGGTGCAGAGGAGGTTTACCAGGATGTTGCCTGGTATGGTAGGAAGATCGCATGAGGAAAGGCTGAGGCACTTGGGGCTGTTTTCATTGGAGAAAAGAAGGTTTAGGGGTGACTTGATAGAGGTGTACAAGATGATTAGGGGTTTAGATAGGGTTGACCATGAGAACCTTTTTCCACGTATGGAGTCAGCTATTACAAGGGGGCATAGCTTTAAATTAAGGGGTGGTAGGTATAGGACAGATGTTAGGGGTAGATTCTTTACTCAGCGAGTCGTGAGTTCATGGAATGCCCTGCCAGTAGCAGTGGTGGACTCTCCCTCTTTATGGGCATTTAAACAGGCATTGGATAGGCATATGGAGGATAGTGGGCTAGTGTAGGTTAGGTGGGCTTGGATCGGCGCAACATCGAGGGCCAAAGGGCCTGTACTGCGCTGTATTCTTCTATGTTCTATGTTCTATGTAAGCTTGACACATCGATGCAAGATGCCCTACAGGAATTCATCAAAGGTAAATTCTAAAGAAAGCACCTTTCAAAACCTCAACTACTTCCATCTGGAAAGACGAGGGTGTCAGATAGACAGGCACACCCCCATTTGTAAATTCCCATCCAAATGTCTGCCAGCTTCCTCAAGCTCAATGATGGCTGCTAAGATTGTACAATAATGTAGCCACAGGAAAAGAAATTTTAAACAATATCAAAGTAATTTAGGGTGCATGGGTATCGACCTTGGCATAACCCAACACTTCAGAATAATATAGCACTTTTTTGCCACAGTCATGTCATGTCTTTTGATATGTTAAGTCTTCTGACTATTAATGTTTTCCTTGCAGACTACCTGGAGGGGAGCATATTTTCTACTGCCCGCTGGGAGGAACCTAACCTCTGAAAAACAGAAAGCTTCATTATTTGTTTCAGTTTCAGGAGTCAATCAGCATCATATAGTCCCTGCACAGCCGTATCATAGAGAAATTTCCCTTGCAAACTGAGATTTGAGTCACGTAAGCACTGCTCCTATGTAATTCTGCATAACTCCATAGTGTCGCTCTTGTCAGGAAATTAAACAGGAGATTATTGGTACCAAAGGAAACAAATGAACTTACAATTAGTGTCAAATAAAGTAACTTAAAATTTTAAAGATAAATTACAAGCACTCCTTTCTGGGTAGGAACACTTCTCAAATTTAATCCTATTCATACTCCTTGATTATACCAAATAGCATCGGAGAAGGAAAGAACCTCACCATCTATGTGGTACACTGTATTACTATCTGAGAGTCTGGGATCACTTCCCACCTGACTATAGGCGTGCCATTACCCATCTGAACAAGTTTTTTAGATATGTATTAGCAAGTCCATGGAGTGGCTTCAGTATACCAATTGTATTTTCAAACTGCGTGTCAGAAAATCACCAGTTGAATGCATCTATAAATTAGCAAACTCAACTTTATTGGCTTAATATTGCAATTTGATTAAATGAAAGGGAAGCTGGATAAGCATATGAGGGAGAAAGTCATTGGGCTGAATGGCCAGTTTCTGTACAGTGCAATCGATGCAATTTCAATAACATTTTTTAAGGCATCAAGTTATAACACAAGTTAGCTGCATATGATAAAGGCTTTGTTGCCAAATATAAATGATGCAAATTTTGTTTAATAGTCCAACTGAGGGTTCAAAATCAAGGGGAGGAAGCCGGTGTTTAATGTGGTCAAGGAGTCAAGTACCAAAAGCACAAAGGATAAAAAAAATCTATGGAATGAGTTTGTAAGATTCAGTTGAGGATGAAAATTGGTTTAGCAAACAATTAGATGTGTTTTTGGTTTATTGGGATTATTAAATCTGTAAGGGAATACATTTATTGAGTTTGCTCGTTCCAGTGACCCTTTCCCTGTATGAAATCTTTTTCTGTCCCTGTACGATTGCAGAATGCATTTAGCCAAGCATTGTTTTAACGATATAATAGGTGGTAAGATGAGCTCTACAAGCATTTATAGTAACAACTCCCGATAGCTAAAGGCTTACATATAATGAAAGAATCTTGCAGATCTAACAGAAGAAAAAAAATAATGAATATTACATTTGATGATGGAATGTCAGAACAATCTACAGCCAATCCCAAGGCACACAGGCAAAAACATTGAAGGTAACAAAGTATCTGGCTTCCTGACTCCACCTCATGGAATTCAATTGAAAAAATTCCTGTGGGATGTGTAATCCTGAGCTAACTTGCATATTTTTACACTTCTCCTACACTTGAATATCATTGTCCTAAAAGATTTTGAAGCACTCGCTGCCATTTGGTTCTTGTGTCAATTAACTGGAGTATTCTCAACCTTGTTGCCTCTGAGGCCACCTCTCCAGTTACAAAACCATTCACAGACCCACTCTGATGCAAGTATTTTTACTGCATCAGCCAGTTATATTTATATATATTTAGTACCATTTTTGTTTTACGTAATGTGAAACCCATCACAGGTGCAGAGTAACAATGCTGTCAAGTCAAAGGCTGTAATTTGCCAGACACAAGTGTCATGTTCAACATTCATCCTGGCTCAGTACGTATAATAATGTCAATCACTTAAGTATGTTGTACAGTATCAGAGCAACAATTTTGGTGGTGCAGAACAAGTAGTGCTATACCCATTAGAGAAATCATACACACAATGCTGAGTGTCTCCGGTTATGTGAGCCTTTGTTGCCTCTGATCACGGGGGCCTTACCATCTTCAATACCAGGACCATTCAGGCCTGTGATACCAGGAACCTCACTGTCTATATTATCTGGTGCCCTCCCTGCTTCCAATACCCAAAAGGAGAAAGTGAGGACTGCAGATGCTGGAGATCAGAGCTGAAAATGTGTTGCTGGAAAAGTGCAGCAGGTCAGGCAGCATCCAAGGAACAGAAGAATCGATGTTTCAGGCATGAGCCCTTCTTCAGCTTCTTCGGGCTCATGCCCAAAACGTCGATTCTCCTGCTCCTTGGATGCTGCCTGACCTGCTGCGCTTTTCCAGCAACACATTTTCAGCTCCAATACCCAAAAGTCTATTATGATTTGAGAATTTGGACTTTTTAAAATGAAGACAAAAGGATTTCGTTCCAGCTGTATGAAACTCATCCTTATTTTAAGATTCATAAAGTCATTTGGAATAATGAGGCAAATACATCATTTCTAAGAAAGCATGAGATTCAGTTATGTGTCTAGCGAAGTTAGTTAATAAAATATTTGTCCTGCTGATATAGAAAACAGACTGGGACCATTAATCCAATTTCAATTTTAAAAAAGAGTTAACTTCAATTCAAGAGAATAATTTCATCCCAACAAAACGATTCTAGTTTGTGAAGTCTCCATGCTGAGGGGATCTGCAAAGAATGTTTTCAAGTTGTCAGAACTGAAACAAATCAGGTTCAGGCGAACAAAATTAGAAATAAGTCATAAAACTCGCCATTCTTGACAGTCCAAAAAGGAGAACAGGGAAGAGCCAGTTAAGTAAGAAATGGAGGATTACTATTTCTTTGGGATTGAGTATCTCTGAAGGATATTGTTGGGAAATAGGGTGAAGCTTTGTTTTACGGTTTATACTAAGATTTCTCTAAACCATCTTACATATATACCTTTATATTCCTTTGCATATTAAACTTGTGTTCTTGTGTCTCTGACACCCAGAGCTTTCACTGTCTCCATTACTCTGGAATCCTCACAGTTTATCTAAGTTGGACTCCATAATTTCTCCCATATTAAGAGCCCACAGTGGGCTCTGTTTCCCAGAACAGTCACTGTCCCTGATTCTCAGAGCTCTTACTGTCTCTGATTTCTGGACCCTCGCTGTGTTTGATGTATCAGAATTCTCAATATATGCTATACATTGGAAATCTCACTGTCCTGGCAGCCTGTGTGCCATCAATGCCTACAATATCCAGAGCATTTCTCCATTATCTGCAGCCCTCGCCACTTCTGATACCTGGACTTTGTCTTCAATACCCAAGAATTCTCAGCATAACCGATACCCAGAGCCCTCATTGGTTCGGATACCCAAAACCCGACACCTATTACAGGGGCTTTTACTCACTTGAATGCTCTATCCCAGCATGCACAAATAATTCAAACTGCACGTTGGGCTTATGACATCCAGAATCATGCTCTGGTGGCAGAAGAGAAGCAATTGGAAAGAACTATAATAAATATCACACCACCATAAAGCTACCATTCATCATTCAACTTAAAAACAGAAACTATATGTAAAACATTGTCAGATATTCCGTTCTAAAATCAATCTTCACTTTTGAATCTATCACTCATGAGTGAGTGATGTGCGATCAGGCAGGTCACATGTCAGCAATGGCTCCAACAGAGAGCACATGGTCAGCTATGGGTGTCAGTTGTGCCATTGGTTGGTTGGAGCTGTAGTCGAGGATTTGGGTTTGAGAAGGCAGTCTCAGTACATCATTTGGATTTGAGAAGGCGGTCAGGGATTGGTTTTGAGAGGGTGGTGACACTGTAGGAGATACAGTCAGGGATGGGTTTTGAGGGGGTGATGTCACTGTAGGAGAAGCAGTCAGGGTTGGGTTTTGAGGGGAGGGTTTCGCTGTAGGAGCTGCAGTCAGGGATGGGTTTTGAGGGGGTGGGGACACTGTAGGTGCTACAGTCAGAAAAGGGTGTTGAGGGGATGGTGTCATTGTAGGAGCTGCAGTCAGGGATGGGTTTTGAGGGGACGATGTCACTGTAGGAGATGCAGTCAGGGATGGGTTTTGAGGGGGTGGGGACACTGTAGAAGCTGCAGTCAGGGATGGGTTTGGAGGGGGTGGGGATATTGTCGGAGCAGCAGTTAGAAATGGGTGTTGGGGGGCTGTCATTGTAGGTGCTGCAGTCAGGGATTGGTTTTGAGGGGGTGGTGTCACTTTAGAGCTGCAGTTAGGGATGGGTTTTGAGAGGGAGGTGTCACTGTCGGAGCTGCAGTCAGGGATGGATTTTGAGGGGGTGGTGTCACTGTAGGAGGTGCAGTCAGGGATAGGTTTTGAGAGGGTGGTGTCACTGTACCAGCTGCAGTCATGGATGGGTTTTGAGGTGGTGCTGTCACTTTAGAGAGGCAGTTAGGGATGGGTTTTGAGAGGGAGGTGTCATTGTAGGAGCTGCAGTCAGGGATGGGTTTTGAGGGGGTGGTGTCACTGTAGGAGCTGCAGTCAGGCATGGGTTTTGAGGGGACAGTGTCACTCCAGGAGATGCAGTCAAGGAGAGAGTTTGAGGGGGTGGTGTCACTGTAGGAGCTGCAGTCAGCGATGGGTTTTGAGGGGATGGTGTCACTTTAAGAGCTGCAGTCAGGAATGGGTTTTGAGGGGGTGGTGTCACTGTGGGAGTTGCAGTCAGGGATGGGTTTTGAGGGGGTGGGGACACTGTAGGAGCTGCAGTCAGGGATGGGTTTGGAGGGGGTGGGGACACTGTAGGAGCAGCAGTCAGAAATGGGTGTTAGGGGGGTGTCATTGTAGGTGCTGCAGTCAGGGATTGGTTTTGATGGGGTGGTGTCACTGTAGGAGATGCAGTCAGGGATGGATTTTGAGGGGGTGGTGTCACTGTAGGAGATGCCGTCAGGGATGGGTTTTGAGGGGACAGTGTTATTGCAGGAGATGCAGTCAGGGATAGTGGTGGAGGGGGTGGTGTCACTGTAGGAGATGCAATCAGGGATAGGTTTTGAGGGGGTGGTGTCACTGTAGGAGCTGCAGTCAGGGATGGGCTTTGAGGGGGTGGGGACACTGTAAGAGCTGCAGTCAGGGATGGGTTTTGAGAGGGTGAGTACACTGTAGGTGCTGCAGTCAGCGATGGGTTTTGAGGGGATGGTGTCACTGTAGGAACTGCAGACAGGGATGGGTTTTGAGGGGGAGGTGTCACTTAAAGACCTGCAGTCAGGGATGGGTTTTTTAGGTTGAAGTGTCACTGTAGGAGCTGCAGTTAGGGATGTGCTTTGAGGGGGTGGGGATACTGGAAGAGCTGCAGTCAGGAATGGGCTTTGAGGGGGTGGGGACAATGTAAGAGCTGCAGTCAGGAATGGGTTTTGAGGAGATTTTGTCAGTGTCGGAGATGCAGTCAGGGATGGGTTTTGACAGGGTGGTGTCACTGTAGGAGCTGCAGTCAGGCATGGGTTTTGAGGGTGTGGGGAGCTGCAGTCAGGGATGGGTTTCGAGGGCATGGGGACACTGTATGGGCTGTAGTCAGGGATGGGTTTTGAGGGGGTGGTGTCACTGTATGAGATGCAGTCAGGGATAGTGTTTGGGGGTGGGATCACTCTAAGAGCTGCAGTCATGGATGGGTTTGGAGGGGGTGGGGACACTGTAGGAGCTGCAGTCAGACATGGGTGTTGAGGGGTGGTGTCACTGTAAGAGCTGCAGTGAGGGGTGGGTTTTGTGGGGGTGGTGTCACTGTAGGAGCTGCAGTCAGGGATGGGTTATGAGGGTGTGGGGTCACTGTAGGAGCTGCAGTCAGGGATGGGCTTTGAGGGGGTGGTGTCACTGCAGGAGATGCAGTCAGGGATGGGTTTTGAGGGGGTGGTGTCGCTGTAGGAGCTGCAGTCAGGAATGGGTTTTGAGGGGGTGGAGACAATGTAGGAGCTGCAGTCAGGGATGGGTTTGGAGGGGGTGGGGACACTGTAGGAGCAGCATTCAGAAATGGGTGTTGGGGGGGGTATCATTGTAGGATGTGCAGTCAAGGATGGGTTTTGAGGGGCTGGTGTCAGTGTAGGAGATGCAGTCAGGGATGGGTTTTGAGGGGGTTGTGTCAAAGTAGGAGTTGCAGTCAGGGATGGGTTTTGAGGGGATGGTGTCACTGTAGGAGCTGCAGTCAGGGATGGGTTTTGAGGGGGTGGTGTCACTGTAGGAGCTGCAGTCAGGGATGGGTTTTGAGGGGGTGGTGTCACTGTAGGAGATGCAGTCAGGGATGGGTTTTGAGGGGGTGGTGTCGCTGTAGGAGCTGCAGTCAGGGATGGGTTTTGTGGGGGTAGGGACAATGTAGGAGCTGCAGTCAGGGATGGGTTTTGAGGGAGTGGGGACACTGTATGGGCTGTAGTCAGGGATGGGTTTTGAGGGGGTGGTGTCACTGTAGGAGATGCAGTCAGGGATGGGTTTTGAAGGGGTGGTGTCGCTGTAGTAGCTGCAGTCAAGGATGGGTTTTGTGGGGGTAGGGACAATGTAGGAGCTGCAGTCAGGGATGGGTTTTGACGGGGTGGTGTCACTGTAGGAGATGCAGTCAGGGATGGGTTTTGACGGGGTGGTGTCGCAATAGGAGCTGCAGTCAGGGATGGGTTTTGTGGGAGTAGGGACAATGTAGGAGCTGCAGTCAGGGATGGGTTTTGACGGGGTGGTGTCACTGTAGGAGATGCAGTCAGGGATAGTGTTTGAACGGTGGGGTCACTGTAAGAGCAGCAGTCAGGGATAGGGTTTGAGGGGTGGTGTCACTGTAACAGCTGCAGTGAGCGATAGGTTTTGATGTGGTGGTGTCACTGTCGGAGCTGCAGTCAGGGATGGGTTTTGAGGGGTTGGTGTCACTGTAGGAGATGCATTCAGGGATGGGTTTTGAGGGGGAGTTGTCGCTATAGGAGCTGCAGTCAGGGATGGGTTTTGAGGGGGTGGTGTCACTGTAGGAGATGCAGTCAGGGATGGGTTTTGAGGTGGTGGTGTCACTGTAGGAGATGCAGTCAGGGATGGGTTTTGAGGGGGAGTTGTCGCTATAGGAGCTGCAGTCAGGGATGGGTTTTGAGGGGGTGGTGTCACTGTAGGAGCTGCAGTCAGGGATGGGTTTTGAGGGGGTGGGGACACTGTATGGGCTGTAGTCAGGGATGGGTTTTGAGGGGGTGGTGTCACTGTAGAAGATGCTGTCAGGGACAGTGTTTGGGGTGTGTGGTCACTGTAAGAGCAGCAGTCAGGGATGGGTTTTGAGGGGGTGGGGACACTAAGAGCAGCAGTCAGGGATAGGTTTTGATGTGGTGGTGTCACTGTAGGAGCTGCAGTCAGGGATGGGTTTTGAGGGGATGGTGTCACTTTAAGAGCTGCAGTTCGGGAAGGGTTTTGAGAGAGCTTTCACTGTAAGAGCAGCAAACAGCGATGGGTTTTGAGGAGGTAGTGTCACTGTAGGAAATGCAGTCAGGGATGGGTTTGGAGGGGTTGGGGACAATAGGAGCTGCAGTCAGATATGGGTGTTGAGGTTGTGGGGTCACTAGGAGCTGCAGTCAGGGATGCGATTTGAGGGGGTGGTGTCAGTGTCGGAGATGGAGTCAGGAACGGGCTTTGAGGGGGTGGTGTCACTGTAGGAGCTGCAGTCAGGAATGGGTTTTGAACGGGTGGTGTCACTGTAGGAGATGTAGTCAGGGATGGGTTTTGAGGGGGTGGTGTCTCTGTAGGAGATGCAGTCAGGGATGGGTTTTGAGGGGGTGGTGTCACTATAGGAGCTGCAGTCAGGGATGGGTTTTGAGGGGTGGGGACATTAAGAGCTGCAGTCAGGAATGGGCTTTGAGGGGGTGGTGTCGCTGTAGGAGCTGCAGTCAGGGGTGGGTTTTGAGGGGGTGGGGACACTGTTAGTGCTGCAGTCAGGGATGGGTTTTGAGGGGGTGGTGTCACTCTAGGAGATGCAGTCAGGGATGGGTTTTGAGGGGGTGGTGTCGCTGTAGGAGCTGCAGTCAGGGATGGTTTTTGAGGGGGTGGTGTCACTGTAGCTGATGCAGTCAGGGATGGGTTTTGAGGGGGTGGTGTCACTCTAGGAGATGCAATCAGGGATGGGTTTTGATGGGGTGGTGTCACTGTAGGAGCTGCAGTCAGGGATGGGTTTTGAGGGAGTGGGGACACTGTATGGGCTGTAGTCAGGGATGGGTTTTGAGGGGGTGGTGTCACTGTAGGAGCTGCAGTCAGGGATGGGTTTTGTGGGAGTAGGGACAATGTAGGAGCTGCAGTCAGGGATGGGTTTTGACGGGGTGGTGTCACTGTAGGAGATGCAGTCAGGGATGGGTTTTGACGGGGTGGTGTCGCTATAGGAGCTGCAGTCAGGGATGGGTTTTGTGGGAGTAGGGACAATGTAGGAGCTGCAGTCAGGGATGGGTTTTGACGGGGTGGTGTCACTGTAGGAGATGCAGTCAGGGATAGTGTTTGAACGGTGGGGTCACTGTAAGAGCAGCAGTCAGGGATAGGGTTTGAGGGGTGGTGTCACTGTAACAGCTGCAGTGAGCGATAGGTTTTGATGTGGTGGTGTCACTGTCGGAGCTGCAGTCAGGGATGGGTTTTGAGGGGTTGGTGTCACTGTAGGAGATGCATTCAGGGATGGGTTTTGAGGGGGAGTTGTCGCTATAGGAGCTGCAGTCAGGGATGGGTTTTGAGGGGGTGGTGTCACTGTAGGAGATGCAGTCAGGGATGGGTTTTGAGGTGGTGGTGTCACTGTAGGAGATGCAGTCAGGGATGGGTTTTGAGGGGGAGTTGTCGCTATAGGAGCTGCAGTCAGGGATGGGTTTTGAGGGGGTGGTGTCACTGTAGGAGCTGCAGTCAGGGATGGGTTTTGAGGGGGTGGGGACACTGTATGGGCTGTAGTCAGGGATGGGTTTTGAGGGGGTGGTGTCACTGTAGAAGATGCTGTCAGGGACAGTGTTTGGGGTGTGTGGTCACTGTAAGAGCAGCAGTCAGGGATGGGTTTTGAGGGGGTGGGGACACTAAGAGCAGCAGTCAGGGATAGGTTTTGATGTGGTGGTGTCACTGTAGGAGCTGCAGTCAGGGATGGGTTTTGAGGGGATGGTGTCACTTTAAGAGCTGCAGTTCGGGAAGGGTTTTGAGAGAGCTTTCACTGTAAGAGCAGCAAACAGCGATGGGTTTTGAGGAGGTAGTGTCACTGTAGGAAATGCAGTCAGGGATGGGTTTGGAGGGGTTGGGGACAATAGGAGCTGCAGTCAGATATGGGTGTTGAGGTTGTGGGGTCACTAGGAGCTGCAGTCAGGGATGCGATTTGAGGGGGTGGTGTCAGTGTCGGAGATGGAGTCAGGAACGGGCTTTGAGGGGGTGGTGTCACTGTAGGAGCTGCAGTCAGGAATGGGTTTTGAACGGGTGGTGTCACTGTAGGAGATGTAGTCAGGGATGGGTTTTGAGGGGGTGGTGTCTCTGTAGGAGATGCAGTCAGGGATGGGTTTTGAGGGGGTGGTGTCACTATAGGAGCTGCAGTCAGGGATGGGTTTTGAGGGGTGGGGACATTAAGAGCTGCAGTCAGGAATGGGCTTTGAGGGGGTGGTGTCGCTGTAGGAGCTGCAGTCAGGGGTGGGTTTTGAGGGGGTGGGGACACTGTTAGTGCTGCAGTCAGGGATGGGTTTTGAGGGGGTGGTGTCACTCTAGGAGATGCAGTCAGGGATGGGTTTTGAGGGGGTGGTGTCGCTGTAGGAGCTGCAGTCAGGGATGGTTTTTGAGGGGGTGGTGTCACTGTAGCTGATGCAGTCAGGGATGGGTTTTGAGGGGGTGGTGTCACTCTAGGAGATGCAATCAGGGATGGGTTTTGATGGGGTGGTGTCACTGTAGGAGCTGCAGTCAGGGATGGGTTTTGAGGGAGTGGGGACACTGTATGGGCTGTAGTCAGGGATGGGTTTTGAGGGGGTGGTGTCACTGTAGGAGCTGCAGTCAGGGATGGGTTTTGTGGGAGTAGGGACAATGTAGGAGCTGCAGTCAGGGATGGGTTTTGACGGGGTGGTGTCACTGTAGGAGATGCAGTCAGGGATGGGTTTTGACGGGGTGGTGTCGCTATAGGAGCTGCAGTCAGGGATGGGTTTTGTGGGAGTAGGGACAATGTAGGAGCTGCAGTCAGGGATGGGTTTTGACGGGGTGGTGTCACTGTAGGAGATGCAGTCAGGGATAGTGTTTGAACGGTGGGGTCACTGTAAGAGCAGCAGTCAGGGATAGGGTTTGAGGGGTGGTGTCACTGTAACAGCTGCAGTGAGCGATAGGTTTTGATGTGGTGGTGTCACTGTCGGAGCTGCAGTCAGGGATGGGTTTTGAGGGGTTGGTGTCACTGTAGGAGATGCATTCAGGGATGGGTTTTGAGGGGGAGTTGTCGCTATAGGAGCTGCAGTCAGGGATGGGTTTTGAGGGGGTGGTGTCACTGTAGGAGATGCAGTCAGGGATGGGTTTTGAGGTGGTGGTGTCACTGTAGGAGATGCAGTCAGGGATGGGTTTTGAGGGGGAGTTGTCGCTATAGGAGCTGCAGTCAGGGATGGGTTTTGAGGGGGTGGTGTCACTGTAGGAGCTGCAGTCAGGGATGGGTTTTGAGGGGGTGGGGACACTGTATGGGCTGTAGTCAGGGATGGGTTTTGAGGGGGTGGTGTCACTGTAGAAGATGCTGTTAGGGACAGTGTTTGGGGTGTGTGGTCACTGTAAGAGCAGCAGTCAGGGATGGGTTTTGAGGGGGTGGGGACACTAAGAGCAGCAGTCAGGGATAGGTTTTGATGTGGTGGTGTCACTGTAGGAGCTGCAGTCAGGGATGGGTTTTGAGGGGATGGTGTCACTTTAAGAGCTGCAGTTCGGGAAGGGTTTTGAGAGAGCTTTCACTGTAAGAGCAGCAAACAGCGATGGGTTTTGAGGAGGTAGTGTCACTGTAGGAAATGCAGTCAGGGATGGGTTTGGAGGGGTTGGGGACAATAGGAGCTGCAGTCAGATATGGGTGTTGAGGTTGTGGGGTCACTAGGAGCTGCAGTCAGGGATGCGATTTGAGGGGGTGGTGTCAGTGTCGGAGATGGAGTCAGGAACGGGCTTTGAGGGGGTGGTGTCACTGTAGGAGCTGCAGTCAGGAATGGGTTTTGAACGGGTGGTGTCACTGTAGGAGATGTAGTCAGGGATGGGTTTTGAGGGGGTGGTGTCTCTGTAGGAGATGCAGTCAGGGATGGGTTTTGAGGGGGTGGTGTCACTATAGGAGCTGCAGTCAGGGATGGGTTTTGAGGGGTGGGGACATTAAGAGCTGCAGTCAGGAATGGGCTTTGAGGGGGTGGTGTCGCTGTAGGAGCTGCAGTCAGGGGTGGGTTTTGAGGGGGTGGGGACACTGTTAGTGCTGCAGTCAGGGATGGGTTTTGAGGGGGTGGTGTCACTCTAGGAGATGCAGTCAGGGATGGGTTTTGAGGGGGTGGTGTCGCTGTAGGAGCTGCAGTCAGGGATGGTTTTTGAGGGGGTGGGGACACTGTATGGGCTGTAGTCAGGGATGGATTTTGAGGGGGTGGTGTCACTGTAGGAGATGCAGTCAGGGATAGTGTTTGAAGGGTGGGGTCACTGTAAGAGCAGCAGTCAGGGATGGGTTTTGATGGGGTGGGGACATTAAGAGCTGCAGTCAGGAATGGGCATTGAGGGGGTGGGACACTGTAGGAGCTGCAGTCAGGGATAGATTTTGAGGGGGTGGGGACACTGTTAGTGCTGCAGTCAGGGATGGGTTTGGAGGGGGTGGTGTCACTGTAGGAGATGCAGTCAGGGATGGGTTTTGAGGGGGTGGGGACACTGTATGGGCTGTAGTCAGGGATGGGTTTTGAGGGTTGGTGTCACTTTAAGAGCTGCAGTTCGGGAAGTGTTTTGAGAGAGCTTTCACTGTAATAGCTGGAGTCAACGACGGGTTTTGAGGAGGGAGTGTCACTGTAGGAGATGCAGTCAGGGATGGGTTTTGAGGGTGCTGTGTCACTTTAGGAGATGCAGTCAGGGATGTGCTTTGATGGGGTGGGGACACTGTAGAAGCTGCAGTCAGGGATGGGTTTTGAGGGGGTGGGGACACTGTAGAAGCTGCAGTTAGGGATGGGCTTTGAGGGGGTGGTGTCACTGTAGGAGCTGCAGTCAGGGATGGGTTTTGAGGTTAAAGTGTCACTGTAGGTGCTGCAGACAGGGATGGGTTTTCAGTGGGTGGTGTCACTGGAATAGCTGCAGTCAGTGATGGGATTTTAGGAGGTGGTGTCAGCGTCGGAGATGCAGTCAGAAATCGGTTTTGAGGGGGTGGTGTCACTGTAGGAGCTGCAGTCAGGGATGGGATTTGAGGGGGTGTTGACACTGTAGGAGCTGCAGTCAGAGATGCGTTTTGAGGGGGTGGTGTTACTGTAAGAGCTGCAGTGAGGGGTGGGTTTTGAGGGCGTGGTGTCACTGTAAGAGCTGCAGTCAGGGATGGGTTTTGAGGGTGTGGTGTCAGCGTCGGAGATGCAGTCAGGAATCGGTTATGAGAGGGTGGTGTCACTGCAGGATATGCAGTCAGGGATGGGTTTTGAGGGGGTGGTGTGAGTCTCGGAGATGCAGTCAGGGATGGGTTTTGAAGCGGTAGTGTCACTGTAGGAGCTGCAGTCAGGGATGGGTTTTGAGGTTGCTGCGTCACTTCAGGAGATGCAGTCAGGGATGTGCTTTGACGGGGTGGGTACAATGTAAGAGTTGCAGTAAGGGATGAGTTTTGAGGGGATGGTGTCACTGTCAGAGCTGAAGTCAGGCATGGGATATGAGGAGGTGGTGTCAGCGTCGGAGATGCAGTCAGGAATCGGTTTTGAGGGGGTGGTGTCACTGTAGGAGATGCAGTCAGGGATGGGTTTTTAGTAGGTGGTGTCTCTGGAATAGCTGCAGTCAGTGATGGGATTTGAGAAGGTGGTGTCAGCATCGGAGCTGCAGTCAGGGATGGGTTTTGAGGGGGTGGTGACACTGTAGGATATGCAGTCAGGGATGGGTTTTGAGGGGGTGGTGTGAGTGTCGGAGATGCAGTCAGGGATGTGTTTTGAGGGGGTGGTGTCACTGTAGGAGCTGCAGTCAGGGATGAGTTTTGAGGGGTTGGTGTCACTGTAGGAGCTGCAGTCAGGGATGGTGTTGAGGGGGTGGTGTTACTGTAAGAGCTGCAGTGAGGGATGGGTTTTGAGGGGGTGGTATCACTGCAGGATATGTAGTCAGGGATGGGTTTTGAGGGGGTGGTGTGAGTGTCGGAGATGCAGTCAGGGCTGGGCATTGAAGCGGTGGTGTCAATGTAGGAGATGCAGTCATGGATGTGCTTTGAGGGGGTGGGTACAATGTAAGAATTGCAGTCAGGGAAGGGTTTTGAGGGTGTATGGACACTGTAGGTGCTGCAGTAAGGGATGGGTTTTGAGGGGATGGTGTCACCATTAGAGCTGCAGTCAGGGATGGGATATGAGGAGGTGGTGTCAGCATGGGAGATGCAGTCAGGAATCGGTTTTGAGGGGGTGGTGTCACTGTAGGAGATGCAGTTAGGGATGGGTTTTGAGGGGACAATGTTACTGCAGGAGATGCATTGAGGGATAGAGGTGGAGGGGGTGGTGTCACTTTAAGACCAGCAGTCAGGGATGGGTTTTGAGGTTAAAGTGTCGCTCTAGGTGCTGCAGACAGGGATGGGTTTTCAGTGGGTGGTGTCACTGGAACAGCTGCAGTCAGTGATGGGATTTTAGGAGGTGGTGTCAGCGTCGGAGATGCAGTCAGAAATCGGTTTTGAGGGGGTGGTGTCACTGTAGGAGCTGCAGTCAGGGATGGGATTTGAGGGGGTGTTGACACTGTAGGAGCTGCAGTCAGAGATGCGTTTTGAGGGGGTGGTGTTACTGTAAGAGCTGCAGTGAGGGGTGGGTTTTGAGGGCGTGGTGTCACTGTAAGAGCTGCAGTCAGGGATGGGTTTTGAGGATGTGGGGACACTAGGAGCTGCAGTCAGGGATGCGATTTGAGGGGGTGGTGTCAGCGTCGGAGATGCAGTCAGGAATCGGTTATGAGAGGGTGGTGTCACTGCAGGATATGCAGTCAGGGATGGGTTTTGAGGGGGTGGTGTGAGTCTCGGAGATGCAGTCAGGGATGGGTTTTGAAGCGGTGGTGTCACTGTAGGATCTGCAGTCAGGGATGGGTTTTGAGGGGGTGGTGTCACTGTAGGAGCTGCAGTCAGGCATGGGTTTTGAGGTTGCTGTGTCACTTCAGGAGATGCAGTCAGGGATGTGCTTTGACGGGGTGGGTACAATGTAAGAGCTGCAGTAAGGGATGGGTTTTGAGGGGATGGTGTCACCATTAGAGCTGCAGTCAGGGATGGGATATGAGGAGGTGGTGTCAGCATGGGAGATGCAGTCAGGAATCGGTTTTGAGGGGGTGGTGTCACTGTAGGAGATGCAGTCAGGGATGGGTTTTGACGGGGTGGTGTCACTGTAGGAGCTGCAGTCAGGGATGTTTTTTTAGTGGGTGGTGTCACTGGAACAGCTGCAGTCAGCGATGGGATTTGAGGAGGTGGTGTCAGCGTCGGAGATGCAGTCAGGAATCGGTTTTGACGGGATGGTGACACTGTAGGATATGCAGTCAGGGATGGGTTTTGAGGGGGTGGTATCACTGCAGGAGATGCAGTCAGGGATGGATTTTGAGGGAGTGGTGTCACTGTAGGAGATGCAGTTAGGGATGGGTTTTGAGGGGACAATGTTACTGCAGGAGATGCATTGAGGGTTAGAGGTGGAGGGGGTGGTGTCACTGTAAGAGGTACAATCAGGGAGGGGTTTTGAGGGGATGGTGTCACGTTAAGAGCTGCTGTCTGGAAAGCGTTTTGAGGGGATGGTGTCACTTTAAGAGCTGCAGTCAGGGATGGGTTTTGAGGGGGTGGTGTCACTGTAGGAGCTGCAGTCAGGAATGGGTTTTGATGTGGTGGTGTCACTGTAGGAGATGCAGTCAGGGATAGGTTTTGAGGGGGTGGTGTCACTGCAGGAGATGCAGTCACGGATGGGTATTGAGGGGGTGGTGTCACTGTAAGAGCTGCAATCTGGGAAAGGTTTTGAGGGGGTGGCGTCACTGTAGGCGCTACAGTCGGGGATGGGCTTTGAGGGGGTGGTGTCACTGTAGGAGTTGCAGTCAAGGATGGGTTTTGAGGAGGTGGTGTCAATGTAGGAGCTGCAGTCAGGGATGGGTTTTGAGGGGGTGGTGTCACTGTAGAAGTTGTAGTCAAGGATGGGTTTTGTGGGGGAAGGGACAATGTAGGAGCTGCAGTCAGGGATGGGTTTTGAGGGGGTGGAGACACTGTGTGGGCTGTAGTCAGGGATGGGTTTTGAGGGGGTGGTGTCACTGTAACAGCTGCAGTCAGCGATAGGTTTTGATGTGGTGGTGTCACTGTAGGAGCTGCAGTCAGGGATGGGTTTTGAGGGGATGGTGTCACTTTAAGAGCTGCAGTTCGGGAAGGGTTTTGAGAGAGCTTTTACTGTAAGAGCTGCAGTCAGCGATGGGTTTTGAGGAGGTAGTGTCACTTTAGAAGATGCAGTCAGGGATGTGCTTTGAGGGGGTGGGGACACTAAGAGCTGCCGTCAGGAATTAGCTTTGAGGGGGTGGGGACAATGTAAGAGCTGCAGTCAGGGATGGGTTTTGAGGTTGCTGTGTCACTTCAGGAGATGCAGTCAGGGATGTGCTTTGAAGGGGTGGGTACAATGTAGGAGATGCAGTCAGGGATGGGTTTTGAGGGTGCTGTGTCACTTTAGGAGATGTAGTCAGGGATGGGTTTTGAGGGGGTGGTGTTGCTGTAGGAGCTGCAGTCAGGCATGGGTTTTGTTGGGGTAGGGACAATATAGGAGCTGCAGTCAGGGATGGGTTTTGAGGGGGTGGGGACACTGTATGGGCTGTAGTCAGGGATGGGTTTTGAGGGGGTGGTGTCACTGTAGGAGATGCAGTCAGGGATAGGGTTTGAGGGGTAGTGTCACTGTAACAGCTGCAGTCAGCGATAGGTTTTGATGTGGTGGTGTCACTGTAGGAGCTGCAGTCAGGGATGGGTTTTGAGGGGATTGTGTCACTTTAAGAGCTGCAGTTCGGGAAGGGTTTTGAGAGAGCTTTCACTGTAAGAGCTGCAGTCAGCGATGGGTTTTGAGGAGATAGTGTCAGTGTAGGAAATGCAGTCAGGGATGGGTTTGGAGGGGTTGGGGACAATAGGAGCTGCAGTCAGATATGGGTGTTGAGGTTGTGGGGTCACTAGGAGCTGCAGTCAGGGATGCGATTTGAGGGGGTGGTGTCAGTGTCGGAGATGGAGTCAGGAATCGGTTATGAGGGGGTGGTGTCACTGTAGGAGCTGCAGTCAGGGATGGGTTTTGAACGGGTGGTGTCACTGTAGGAGATGTAGTCAGGGATGGGTTTTGAACGGGTGGTGTCACTGTAGGAGATGCAGTCAGGGATGTGCTTCGATGGGGTGGGGACATTAAGAGCTGCAGTCAGGAATGGGCATTGAGGGGGTGGGGACACTGTAGAAGCTGCAGTCAGGGATGGGTTTTGAGGGGATGGGGACACTGTTAGTGCTGCAGTCAGGGATGGGCTTTGAGGGGGTGGTGTAACTGTAGGAAATGCAGTCAGAGATGGGTTTTGAGGGGGTGGTGTCACTGTAGGAGCTGCAGGCAGGATGGGTTTTGAGGGGGTGGTGTCATTTTAAGACCAGCAGTCAGGGATGGGTATTGAGGTTAAAGTGTCACTGTAGGTGCTGCAGACAGGGATGGGTTTTCAGTGGGTGGTGTCACTGGAACAGCTGCAGTCAGTGATGGGATTTTAGGAGGTGGTGTCAGCGTCGGAGATGCAGTCAGAAATCGGTTTTGAGGGGGTGGTGTCACTGTAAGAGATGCAGTTAGGGATGGGTTTTGAGGGCACAGTGTTACTGCAGGATATGCAGTAAGGGATAGAGGTGGAGGGGGTGGTGTCACTGTAAGAGCTGCAATCAGGGATAGGTTTTGAGGCGGTAGTGTCACTGTAGGAACTGCAGTCAGAGATGGGTTTTGAGGTTGTGGGGTCACTAGGAGCTGCAGTCAGGGATGGGCTTTGAGGGGGTGGTGTCACTGTAAGAGCTGCAGTCAGGATGGGTTTTGAGGGGGTGGTGTCACTTTAAGACCAGCAGTCAGGATGGGTTTTGAGGTTAAAGTATCACTGTAGGTGCTGCAGTCAGGGATGGGTTTTCAGTGGGTGGTGTCACTGGAACAGCTGCAGTCAGTGATGGGATTTTAGGAGGTGGTGTCAGCGTCGGAGATGCAGTCAGAAATCAGTTTTGAGGGGGTGGTGTCACTGTAGGATATGCAGTCAGGGATGGGTTTTGAGGGTGTGGGGACACTAGGAGCTGCAATCAGGGATGCGATTTGAGGGGGTGGTGTCAGTGTCAGAGATGCAGTCAGGAATCGGTTATGAGAGGGTGGTGTCACTGTAGGGGATGCAGTCAGGGATGGGTTTTGAGGGGGTGGTTTCACTGTCGGATCTGCAGTCAGGGATGGGTTTTGAGGGGGTGGGGTCACTGTAGGAGATGCAGTCAGGGATGAGTTTTGAGGGGGTGGTGTCACTGTAGGGGATGCAGTCAGGGATGGGTTTTGAGGGGCTGGTATCAGTGTAGGAGCTGCAGTCAGGGATGGGTTTTAAGAGGACGTCTCACTGTAGGAACTGCAGTCTGGGATGGGTTTTGAGGGTGTGGGCTCACTGTAAGAGCTGCAGTCAGATACGGGTGTTGAGGGGGTGGTGTCACTGTAGTAGCTGCCGTCAGGGATGGGTTTTGAGGGGGTGGTGTCACTTTAAGAGCTGCAGCTAGGGATGGGTTTTAAGAGGACGTCTCACTGTAGGAACTGCAGTCTGGGATGGGTTTTGAGGGTGTGGGCTCACTGTAGGAGCTGCAGTCAGGGATGGGTATTGAGGCGGTGGTGTCATGGTAGGGGTGGCAGTCAGGGATAGGTTTTGAGAGGGAGGTGTCACTGTAAGAGCTACAGTCAGGGATGGGTTTTGAGCGGGTGGGGTCACTAAGAGCAACAATCAAGTATAGGATTTGAGAGGGAGATGTCAGTGTAGGAGATGCAGTCAGGGATGGGTTTTGAGGGAGTGGTGTCACTTTAAAAGCTGCAGTCAGGGATGGGTTTTGAGGGTGTGTCGTCAATGTCGGAGAAGCAGTCAGGAATTGGTTTTTCGGGGGTGGTGTCACTGTAGGAGCTGCAGTCAGGGATGTGTTTTGTGGGGATGGGGTCACTAGGAGATGCGGTCAGGGATGGGTATTGAGGGGGTGGTGTCACTGTAAGAGCTGCAGTCATGGATAGGTTTTGAGGCGGTGGTGTCACTGTAGAAGCTCCAGTCAGGGATGGGTTTTGAGGTGATGGTGTCACTGTAGGAGCTGCAGTCAGGGATGGGTTTTGAGGGGGTAGTGTCGCTGTAGGAGCTGCAGTCAGGGATGGGTTTTGAGGGTGCTGTGTCACTGTAGGAGCTGCAGTCAGGGATGGGTTTTGAGGGGGTGGGGACACTGTATGGGCTGTAGTCAGGGATGGGTTTTGAGGGATGATGACACTGTAGGAGCTGCAGTCAGAGATGGGTTTTGAGGGGGTGATGTCACTTTAAGAGCTGCAGTCTTTGATGTGGGTTTTGATGATGGTACATTGTTCTGTGGCTAAAGAATTCCATGCACACCGTACTCTAGAATCATTTATGATCTCTGCTGACCTACGAACCACTGTTTGAAATCCCTAGAAATAAGTGACATACAGTACACATGCAAGACTGATCCTGAAACATCAACAATTAAGAATATAACATTGGAAAACAGCAATAGAGGTGCAACTGCTGCTGACCATGTGCTTGGTGCATGATTTACATTCATAAGCGGCAGATTGTCAAAACCTCTGGCTGTCTTAATTCTGCTGCTGCTAACGCACAGAGATTACTTTTAATATTCAATGGTGCTGCTTAATCTAATGCCAGTGTGGTAAAACTCTCAAAACTCATAGTTTACATTAAAACCTGTATGGATTTCCAAAAAAATCAATAAAATATCTCACATGAGATTTATAACAAACCTCAAGTGTTAAAGAGAGAATGGAGCATGAATCCAAAGTTTGTTAATGGAGAGAAAATGTAAGGCTAATGTCAACCACTGCTCAGTTTGAAGGAATTTGGATGTGGTAGATCAAGGGGCCAGTTTTAGGTCTGTGCATTTATCGTCTGATTTAGATTTTGACAAAGGGAGCATGATATTGAAATCTGATAATAATACAAATGTAGAAGTTTGGCAAACACCAACATGGAGAGCAAAATATTTCAGGAAGATCTTGCAAATGGGTGTGCAGGTGGCAGATAGAATTTCATGTGAAGAATTATGAGGTAATATTCGTTGGACGGAAAAGCACGTAATGCGAGTAGACACTCACTAAAAATATTTTGCATCATGTTCAAGAACAATGAGTCTCAAAGATTCAAATATATAACTTGCTAAAAGTAATTTGAGACAATAAGTACAGGCGTAAAAAGCTACTTTTCTATATTAATTATTCAGACACATTCTATGCACAATGGGTAGTTTTGGATATTCCTTTGCATAAAACACATGAAACACATAAATTGGTGTGGCTTCAGTAGGATGATGGCAAGAATGAGAAACTACAATTATGGGAAAAGACTCAAGAATATTGAATGCACAGTGGCTCATTGGTTAGCAGTGCTGCCTCACATGACCAGGAATTTGGGTTTGATTTCAGCCTTGTGGAATTTGCACAATATCCCAGTGTCAGTGAGGGTTACTGTCAGGTGGTCTGGTTTCCTCCCACAGTTCAAAGATGTGAAGGTGAGGTGGATTGACAATGCTAGATTGCCCCATGGCGCCCAGGGATCGGTAGGCTAGCCATGGTAATTGCAGAGTTTTGGGATAGGGTGCAGGAGTGAGTCTGGGCGGCATGCTATTTGAAGGGTCAGTGCAGACTCAATGTGCCAAATGGCCTCTATCTGTACTGCAGCGATTCTACAAATATTTCTTCTAGAGTAGGGTGAGAGCAAATTTAACAGATTTTTGAAGTTCTGAAAAGTTTGTCAGTGACTATGAAGAGGAAGGATTATTTTCCTTGATTGAGACGTCAATGACAGGACTCAATATAAAGTTAAGAAAGCAAGGAAAGACAATAAAATTACTTTGAAGACAATTTTAAAGCAGGTAACATTTTGCTGCAGCAGGAGGTTGAGCCTGAGGCTCCAGAAATATAAGAGACATATGGTCAAATGTTTGAAACAGAGAAAAATAGGGTTAAGGAGAGTGCATGAAGCACTGGAATTAGTCTTGGATTCCTTTAATAAAGAGTTTGCATGGATATGATGAGCCAAATAAGCCCTTGACAAGGTTCCACATGGTAGACTAATTAGTAAAGTTACACCACATGGGATTCAGGGTGAGCTTGCTAATTGGATATAAAATTGACTTTATGGTAGGAGCAAAGGGTGATGGTGGAATGTTGATTTTCAGATTGGAGGCCTGCGATCAACGGTGTTCCACAGGGATGGGTACTGGGTGCATTTTTGTTTGTCATTTATATAAACGATTTGGATGAGAACACAGGAGGCATGTTTAGTAAGTTTGCAGATGATACAAAAATTGGTGGTATAGTGGACAATGAAAAAGGTTATCTCAGATTACAAAGACAGTTTGATCAATTGGGTCAATGGACTGATGGAGTTTAATTTGGATAAATGCAAGGTATTGCATTTTGGTAAAACAAACAAGGGAAGGGCTTATACAATTAATGGTAGGCCCCAGGTAGTATTGTAGAACAGAGATTCTCAAGGGTTTAGGTACATAATTCTTTAAAATTATCAGAGCATGGGCACACTCTCCAGTATATTGTATATCATCTATTCTTTATGCGTGGTTTGTACAATGTGTATAGGCAGGCCATTTAATCACAATGCATCACAACAAGATAGAGTGGTTAACATGCTTGCTTTCATTGCTCATACCTTTGAGTATACAAGTTGGGATGTCATGTGAGGTTGTACAGGATGTTGATGAGACTTCTCCTGAAGTACTGTAAGTAGTTCCGATCGCTCTGCTATGAGAAGGATATTATTACATTGGAGAAGGTTCAGAATAGATTTACCAGGATGTTGCCAAGAATAGAGGGTTTGAGTTATAAAGATAGGCTTAGACATTTTTCACTGGAGCATTGGAGGTAGAGGGGTGACCTTAAGGGGGTTTATAAAATCATGTAGAGCATAGATAAGATAAATAGCAAGAGTCTTTTCCATAGAATGGGGGAGTTCAAAAGTAGGGGGCATATTTTTAAGGTGAGAGGAAAAAGTTCTAAAAAGGACATGGAGGGCAACTATTTTACTCAGAGAGTGGTTCATGTGTGGAATGAACTGCCAGAGGAAGTGATGGATGCAGGTACAGTTACAACATTTAAAGACACTTGGGTAAGTACATGAATAGGAAAGGCTTGGAAGAATATGGGTCAAATGCAGGCAAGTGGGACTAGTTTGGTTTGGGAACATGGTCAGCATAGACTAGTTGGACCAAAGGGTCTGTTTTTATGCTCTATGATTGTATGACACTAAATGGCTTCCTTCTCTGCTGTAAAAATTTATGGTACCAACACATTTTGGAAATGGAAACTAACCAAACATATTTATTTCATTGTGTTCCAAATACTTTATAAATCAATTAGTCGCAGTTGCCTGATCCAAAGAGAAGTTCTAACAGTAGGGTGACATTCTAAAGGAAACTAGAAATAAATTATACCTCAATATTAACATTTTTCAAGGTCATTCATTGTTCATATTTGAATAAAATGTATTATTATACATGATCAGGATTGGGTAATAATAACCCAATTGCAAGTTGTCCTGAGCTGGTAGTGATAGGATTTGCTCAAACTGCTTGACTTGTGGTTCGGTACAACTGAGCAGCTTTCTGGTCTATTGCTCAGGGCAGTAAACAGTCAGCTAGGTTGTAGTGGGACTGGAATCATGTAAATTTTACAATGGGAGAGGATGTCAGATTTCCTTCCAAAAGGGCATGAGCCAATTTTTCTTTTAAACACAGTCTAACAGCTTCCTTGTTACTTTAGACTGAGCACTGTGGATTGCTCAGCCAGTAACATAACCACAGCACTACAGAACCCCAAAGCTATTTCTTTTCTCAATTTCCTGGCAGGTATTGGATGAATCATCAGAGCATATGCACACTCTTCAGTATATTGTACATCATCTATTCGTTATGCATGGTTTGTACAATGTGTGTAGACAGACATTTAATCACAATGCAAAATCAAAATTGAAACTGATTGGCCTTGGTCTCAAATTCACACAATGGAGAAGATCTTAACCATTTATCCTCCCACAGTGCAGTGCTCCCTCAGTACTCACCCACTGATAGTCCAGCACTCCCTCAGAACTGCTGCTCTAGCAATGCAGCACACCCTGGGTATTGCTACTCCCAAAATGCTTTCTGGACTATACTTAGGTGTTTTACTGAGATATTGACTTGATGGGAGTGATTAGGAGAGGGACTGGAGTGAACAAGGAATGCTGTGTTGAAATGTAACATGTAACTTTCAAAGAACAAAAGCTTTTTATTCTTACTTGTGAAACTGTATTGTGTACAAGGTTAACATTTTCTGCACAGTGTTGAGAGTCTGCTGAAACTGTCTGAAGCTTCACAAACTCAACTTACTGTTTAAAACAGTCTGAATTGCACAAGGAACAAGTATGGGAACAGATGCAAGAAACTGTTCAAAACCACTTTGGTTATTTATGTTGGCTGTGATTTGTTCTACTTCTCTTTGTTTTTATGATTTATGAAAATACACACATTGAATCCAGTCTTTGAATCATTGAAGGTGATTTTTTGGGGAGCATCAAAAAAATATTAGATAGTCACTTCCATATTCTCATGCAGCCCCAGATTTCTTCATAGTCGATATGTGCTGTTTATAGGAAACCACAAGCCAAATTTTCATAGTCATGAGGTGTAGGTGTCACTGGCTTGGCCAGCATTTATTGTCCATGACCAATTGCCATTGAGGAGGTGATGAATAACTTTCTTAAATTGCTGCAGTCCTAAAGGTGTAGGGACACTCACAGTGCTGTTAGGAAGGCATTTCCAGCATTTTGACCCTGAAGAATGATGATGTAGTGCTAAGCACAAGTTGTGGGAGAAAGTGAGGATTGCAGATGCTGGAGATCAGAGTCAAAAAGACATTCCTGATGAAGGGCTAATGCCCGAAATGTCGACTTTCCTGCTCCTCGGATGCTACCTGACCTGCTGTGCTTTTCCAATGCCACACTTTTTGACTCTAAGCACAAATTGTATCAAGTATTTTGGAAGGATACTCATTCAAGGTCCAGTGAGATTTCTCACTGTATCCTATCAAACCCACCTCATTAACTGCCTACCCCACCCCTGTGGTGACCCGCATGTACAATTCTAGACTGACCTTACCACACACCATTCCCAGAATACCACATCACTCATCGGATATCCACAAAACAACCAGCATCCTTTGCACCTGTGCCATCTTCAAAAGGCCACTGTGCACCTGAACAAGCAGTGATAGTTTGCCATCACTCCTCATTGACAATGTCATGGAACAGCAGCCACAACCCTTGTGGCACATTGCTGACTCTGTGATGGTACTACGGTGTGAAGAGTTATATTTTGTCCTGCTTTCTTTTATGGAGAGAGGTCAAGACAGAGGCGCCGAGAGGTCTGTTCCAAGCCAATAAAGTAAATAGCTTGTGACGCCTTGGTAATTTTAATAAAACTTTGAACAATACAAGCAGCATGAATGGGTGGAGTCAGGCTTCCACAGAACCTGGGTTTTATTTAGATGTCAGTAGTTGTTGGGGATTTGATATTGGTTATGGAAGCTGCGGCATCTCTGCTACAACTAAAGCTTGCGTTCTCTTTGCCAGAATCACAATTAGTGTTGCTGACTTTTCCAAGGCTGTGTTTATGAGATGTTCCAATATGTGTAGTGTAACCAATCAAATTACATCTGGAACACAGTACCTTACACTTGCATTTCAATGAGATAAAAGTTAGGCTCTAGGCTATCTCCTTGATATATTTGAAGGGGGTTTGATCTGGTCCATAACACCCCATTCTCTCAACTCTGTTTAAGCTACTTAAACACAATGCCAAGTATGTTCTTAGCCACACCCCATCAAAACACCCTCTTTACGTTGCCACTACTCTGTCTCCAGTACCCACTGAAGACCAGCTGCTTGTTTAGTAGGAGAACATCCAGGCAAGCAATCAGACAATTCTAAACATGAGCTCTTTTTTTCATAGCTATCAAAAGCAAACAGGAACAAAACCAGCAGACACTGGAGCTTGTTCCCACTATGCCAACCAAATGCTGGCCAAAGACTTGTCAAGAGTCCATGATGGCCTTCTGCACTCAGCTCTCCTCAGCTAGAACTGGATGTCAATCATGTTCTGTCTGGCTTGTGGAGACCAATGCAGCAGAGCTCTGCCATACACAAGGAGATCTTTCTCAAGCTCACAGTATTTATCTTTCTACTCAGAAGGCTCACATGTTTTCCAGCTTCTCAGCATCTATCGCATCACTTCGATATCTGCTTTAAATGTGCAGAGCAGTGTGCTCCAGGGTGATGAGGAATATTCTGTCTGCAATATAGAAGGGGAACTTCCCAGACAGGTCTGAGCAGAGGAACTAGATTATCAGCCATTGTTTGCTCCACAATGGTCAAAATCAAAGCAATGAGCAGAATCGTATCTGTGCTCTACATGTTTAGGAGCTGTGAAATGGTGTCATGAGCCATGGCTGTAATGGATGAACCTTGTCCCCCAGTAACCAGCTTAATAAGGCACATGGACCCTCAAACGTACCACGTACACCAGAGTACTTCAAGATGTAGGAGTCGAGCCAGCTGCCAAATAAGTGGGTACAAATCTGCAGGAAGTGATAATGGTCAGCACAGAGTTTCCTGAGCATCGATGGAAAGGAACCATTCTTGATGATAAATGCCACAGCTTGTGGTAAGGCCTTCTCAATGTTACCTGTGTGCAGTCACTGGCACCGGAACCTAGCTATGTTCCTAAATCCTACTGCACAGGCTGCCGTATTGACTTTGTCATTGAGAATATAATGAACTGACGTGATATTGCATAGATGACATTGGTCACTATCCCGATGCTTTTGTGTGTGAGATCCCACACAATTCACCTATCATCCTCTGGAAGGAACCAGCAGCACTAAAGTTTAAAGCAGCTGCCAACTTCCTAGCCACTAGGAAAGGAATGGTCTCCTGCTGTCCTCAGTTACCACCCCCTGCATCTGGCATAGTTCGGTCACAGTTTCCTGGGATATACAAAGTTTGCACCGATGCTGTACCCCACACATTCCAGGAAATGGAGACATGGCTGAAAAGCTCTGCCTGAGCTGGATGCTCCTCAGGGGGTTCTGCTGTTGTTTCTGGAATGACAATTGACCCTGGTCCTCCTACATGCATCTTCACCTTCTTAGGAAGGCAGCCACTGTCACTAACATCTCACTGGTGGGCAGACGCAAGGCCCCTGCTGGAAAGGACCTATATTGAGACCTTAAGGAGTTGAAGAGGTTCTTAAGTTTCAGAAGAGCCAGAAGTGTCAGGTGAGGGTTGTACACACTCCACCATTCAATGAGACATACTGTACCCCAATAATGATAGCCATATCTCCATGAATCATTGAACCTCTGCATGTGCAGATTCTGTGCCCTTGATACCTTCAGTGCTTTTTCCAGTTGGTGCTCAACATGCAGGAGTAGTGATTCATCAGCAGAGGGGCTGGCCAGTGGTAAATCAGCAAGAGGATTCCTTGTTCACATTTGACCTGATGCCATGAGACACTATGAATTCAGAAATCAATGCTGTGGACTCCCAGGGCAACTCCCTCTGAAAAGCTTACATATCACTGTGCCTGCCCCGTACATGGCATATACTGAGATGGTGAAGGTAGTGTCCGTGACAATGATAATTTTTGGCTGTTTTTGACTAGTTTATATTGTAGTTCAGTGCTCCCAATTTTGTTGTGAGCCTCCAGATGTTAGTAAGGAAGATGTTGCAGGATCCGCAGGGTTAGGTATCATTGTTGCTAGTTGATGCCAGATGGTCAGTCTGGTTTTATCCCTTTTCTAGCATTTCATTGCAGTCTGGCACAATGAATGACTTGCCAGGTCATTCTCGATGTCATTTCGGAGTCAACCACATTGCTGTGGGTTTGGAGCCACACATAGGCCAGACACAGTAATGACAACAAATTTCCTTTCTACAGAACATAAGGAAATGCGATGATTTTATTAACAATTGACAATGGTTTTATGGTCAACATTAGAATAACTTTTAATTCCAGATTTATTAATCAAATTCAAAACTCACCATCTCCTATGATAGGATTAATCTATGTCGCCAGAGAATTAGCCTGCAAAAGCCACTTTGCTTACAGTACAACAATGAAATTATCCATTATTTATTTTTTGGAAGTATGAACTATAGAATAGAGAAGATTTTATTTGTAATTTCTACCATATACAACTGATACAGTAAAAGAACGAGACAGTGTTCCACCAGGTTCTGGATTAGTGGTGCAGGAAGAGCACAGCAGTTCAGGCAGCATCCGAGGAGCAGGACCAAGGTGCTACGTGGACAGCACAACTACATGATCATACAAAGGATGGCATAAAGTGCATAGAAGTGCAAAACATGCAAATTACAGTGTAATAAAAGAATGATAATTAATAGACATTGTTCTAGTAGCAATTTGAAGTTGTACATAGGATTTCAGATGGAAAAGAATCTGATCATACAGTGATAAGGAGCCTGATGGTTTGAGGGAAGAAACTGTTGATCAGAACCCTAAAGCTTTGCTCAAAATCATGGCACACGGGTCTTTTATATACAATTGATGAGGCAGGCAATGCAATGGGTAGGTAATTTTAATTAACCCCTTACCCCACTGTAAATAGTAGCAAGGACATTATGATATTAATGTACGCATCATTGTTTCAAAACAGGCAGCATACCAACTTTGTGTTGCCTCCTCCTAGACATGATTGTAATGGGCAGCTAACATGAATTGCACTGTTGCAGGCTGCACTTAGAGTTTCCAAAATCATAAAAATTTAACACTAATTGAAGGTAACTGCACTATCTAAAACAAAGATACATTGTGAGAAAGAGCAAGTGGAAACTGTAGAACACATTCTAGCATGGGAAAAAAACCAGAATAATGGCACTATGAAGGTGACAGTGGACACCAAGATGTTCTGAGAGTTTGCACAGGAGGCAAAGATGTTGTCCCTCCTCAGGAAGTCAGGACACTGGTTCCCAGAAGGCATGGAAATTGACACAACGGCAGACAGCTGAAACAAATCAGGCTTCCGACTTCTGTGTTTGCAATGCAGTAAAATTGAAACCTTTGAATACCCTCAGAATTGATCCCAATAATTCCTAACCAGATATTTTTGAAAATCTAATCCCAAACTCTATAAATAATCAATGCTTGACATTGGTTTGTAGCTTAAACAAAAGATATAACAATTTATTAACAATGCATTAAATTTAGCTGAGCATTACAAAGTAATCTAATAAATGCCTATGTTTAAACCTTTGTTTTCAACACACAAAAGACCAACAGACTAAACACGCACAGTTCAGGGATAAATAAAAAAATTTCCAAAACTGGCCAGATTACATAGGTGGTTTTCACAATGTGTTGTTCCACAGGCCTGTTTTTTTTTCTTTAGCTGATTTTCTGAAGATGTCGATCAGGCCTACCTTTTCAGTTTACTCAGGCAAGTCAGTGATACATTTTTGATTTCATTTATCATTGTCACACTTACCAAGATACAGTGAAAGGTATTGTTCTACGTACTAACCAAACAAATCATATGTTCAGTCTGTTTTTGTGCTGGATGATTTAATAACCCGATCAGCGTACCGGAACGGAATGCAGAATATAGTGTTACAGTGACAGAGAAGGTGCAGAGAAAGATCAACTGTAATATATCAGAGGTCCATTCATAAGTCTGGTAACAGCGAAGAAGAAGCTGTTCTTAAATATGTGTTTTCAAAGTTTTGCATCTTCTGTAGAGGGTGGATGGGAGCATCACTGGAGTGGGAGGAGTCTTTGATTATGTTGGCTGCTTTCCCGAGGCAGTGGGAAATGTAGGTGGAATCAATGTATACCTTAGTTTCTGATCTCTAAACTTCCAATAGCTGAAAATGGGAGGTCATGTAGACAATTTTCAAAAATTCATGCTGACGCATCAACAGCTAAACTCATTCTCACAGAAAACACAGTTCAAACCTCTGTTCAAAATCTGATCTCCCTGACAGACTGACCACCTCCCCATGAAATGCCAGTTACCATTCGACATCTACTGGAGCTTAAGGTCTCTCCCAGACTTGCAGGAAATAATGTCATCAATAACCAACATCTGTTATCTGTTTAAACATACTGCTCTCCCTCATTGTCAAAACACCTGTAGAACATTTTGATCAACAGTCAACTTCAATTAATTTCTAGGCTAGGCCTGACAAGACAAACCACAATTTGTTTGTGCTGTTATTTTTAAACCAAGCTACTGCTTATAATCCAGAGGTCATCTTTAGCTCACAGTTCTCAGTTCAAAGCTCCAAACCAAAATTGATCAAAATAGTAAAATATGATAATGAAAAATCAGCAAGAGTTCTAACAATGGCAGCAGATGGTTATGGAGGTCAATGCCTTAATTTAAGCCCTAAGAACATGGATGCAAGTCACAAATAGTGCATTTATCTCACACATTGCTGCCATTGTGCATTGATGCTGGTGGAAGGGAATGTTTAAGCTGGTAGATGAGGAGCATTTCAAGTGAGCTTCTTTGCTCTGCCATTGAAGCTCGACCTGTTCAAGAAAGTGGGCATTATTCCAGCACACACCCACTTGCATTTTGTAGATAGTGAGCAGGTTTTGGCGACTCAAGAAATGAGTAATTTTCTGTGCAGTTCCCAGTTTTTGATTGACCTTGTAGTTGCATTACTTATATGGAGAAAGTGAGGTCTGCAGATGCTGGAGATCAAAGTTGAAACTTTATTGCTGGAACAGCACAGCAGGTCAGGCAGCATCCAGGGAACAGGAGATTCGACGTTTCGGGCACAGGCCCTTCTTCAGTCATTCCTGAAGAAGGGCCATTACTTATATGGCTGATCCAGTTAGGGGTCAGATTAATGCACAAGACCCTAACAGTGCTGGATACAACTCAGCAAGCCAATCAATGTAAAGGAAAGATGATTAGAAATTGTCATGATTGAGAATAATAATTGCCTGGCATTTCAGTGGTGGGAATGTTATTTTCTATTATCAGCCCAGGGCTGAATATTGCCAGGTCTTGCTGCATATTGAAACCGATTGCTTCAGTATCTGGGAGAGTGCAAAGAATATTGAACATGTTTGCTAATGGTTGCACAATCTCCCCCTCTGACCTCATGATGGAGGGAAGGCCATTGATGAAGCAGCTAAAGATAATTAGGCCCAAGACATTACCCTGAGGAACTCCTGCAGTGTTGCTTTGGAACTGTGATGACTGACCTCCAACAACAGCAACCACCTTCCTTTGTGCCAAGTATGCCTCCAACAAGTCGAGAGATTTCCCCCGATTCTCATTGACATCAGGGCTCCTTGATGCAACACTCGGATAAGTGCTACTCTGACGTTAAGGATAGTTATTTTCACTTCGGCTATGAGTTCAGCTCCTTCATCCATGTTTGAACCAAGGTTGTAATGAGGTCAGAAGCTGAGAAGCCCTGGCAAAGCCCAAACTGAGTGTCAATGAGCAGACTATTGTTATATAGCTGCCGCTTCATCAAAAATCGAGAGTAGACCAATGGGATGGTAATTATTTCGACTAAAGTCATCTTAGAGTCATAACTGGAGCAGCATGGCTTGGAGTGCAGCTAATCTGAAGCTAAGGTCTTTAGTACCAAAGCTCCGTTCAGTGTTTTCAATTGTTTCAGTGACTGAATTGAATTGGCTAAAGACTGGAATTATGATGTTGGTCACAAGAGGTGACCATGTTGGATTTTCCATACAGCACTTTTAGTTAAAGACATTTACAAATTCTTCAGCCTTGTTTTCTTCACTGATGGCTGCAGCACCATTGAGGATGGTTTTTTTTTTATGTCGCTTCCTCCTCAGGTTAACTTTCTAACTATCCACCTAGGGACCCAGATGAGAATCAGTTGGAAATTGAGGTCCCCTTTAAAAAGCTGGGCTCGAAATACTCCATGTTTAGTATATTCCGTGTTGCATGAAAAATCATCCAAATGTATTGGAACAGTAATTGGCCTTCTAGAGCGAGTAGACTAAACATGAGATTTATTGGGAACCAACAAACTATTATGAGAGTAATATTTTTGAAAATAAGAAGGTTTTGTACATAGAAGAAATTAAAAGTAAGCTCCAAATGCAGGTGGGCAAGGGGATAATTGTCATCTAACGTCATAAATAGCTGACCCATTGTCATTGGCCAAAAGGATTCAGGCAATTGTTGGACACAGCTATTTGCTGTTCGAAACAGGACATTTCAACTAGTCCTCTGGAGAAGAGAGTGGTCCTCACCAGGCAGACGTTGTAGCAACAGTCCTCACCAAGTGGTCCTATCCAAACTGAAGACAAACCTGAAAAGGAGGAGGAAGACCCAGATAAGAGCTTCCTAACACCTTGGCCTAGGAGGACAGCATTCTGCTCTCCATTTTAACAGAACTTAAATGTTCCACACGGACAGCCTGTTTGTCCTCTGATACCATTCCGAGTTGTCTCTGGTGTATACTTTTCTTTATCTAATTAGCTAATGCATTATAACTCAACGATTGCTCAGCAAACTCAGTAAACTAATTGCTAAAAATAGTCAACTGGTTATTCTGGGTAACTGTGATGGCCAAACCTCCAAATTCAACAGATCTGATCAATTAAAAACTGATCAATTCTGAGGAAGGGTCATTGGACCCGAATATTTAACTCGGATTTCTCTGCCATCTGTGAAGGTTTTTCATTGCTGAGTTTTTCCAGCAATTTAGAGTCATAGAGATGTACAGCATGGAAACAGACCCTTCGGTCCAACCTGTCCATGCTGACCAGATATCCCAACCCAATCTAGTCCCACCTGCCAGCACCCGGTCATATCCTCCAAACCCTTCATATTCATATACCCATCCAAATGCCTCTTAAATGTTGCAATTGTACCAGCCTTCACCACATCCTCTGGCAGCTCATTCCATATAATTACCACCCTCTGCGTGAGAAAGTTGCCCCTTACGTCTCTTTTTTATATCTTTCCCCTCTCACCCTAAATCTATGCCCTCTAGTTCTGGACTCCCCGACCACAGGAAAAAGACTTTGTCTATTTATCCTATCCATGCCTCTCATAATTTTGTAAGCCTCTATAAGGTCACCCCTCAGCCTCCAACGCTCCAGGGAAGACAGCCCCAGCCTGTTCAGCCTCTCCCTATAGCTCAAATCCCCCAACCCTGGCAACATCCTTGTAAATCTTTTCTGAACCCTTTCAAGTTTCACAACATCTTTCCGTTAGGAAGGAGACCAGAATTGCACACAGTATTTCAACAGTGGCCTAACCAATGTCCTGCACAGACGCACATGACCTCCCAACTCCTGTATCAATACTCTGACCAATAAAGGAAAGCATACCAAATGCCTTCTTCACTATCCTATCTACCTGCGACTCCACTTTCAAGGAGATGAACCTGCACTCCAAGGTCTCTTTATTCAGTGACATTCCCTAGGACCTTACCATTAAGTGTACAAGTCCTGCTAAGATTTGCTTTCCCAAAATGCAGCACCTCGCATTTATCTGAATTAAACTCCATCTGCCATTTCTCAGCCCATTGGCCCATCTGGTCCAGATCCTGTTGTAATCTGAGGTAACCCTCTTCGCTGTCCACTACACCTCCAATTTTGGTGTCATCTGCAAGCGTACTAACTGTACCTCTTATGCTCGCATCCAAATCATTTATGTAAATGACAAAAAGTAGAGGAACCCAGCACCGATCCTTGTGACACTCCACTGGTCACAGGCCTCCAGTCTGAAAAACAACCCTCCACCACCACCCTCTGTCTTCTACCTTTGAGCCAGTTCTGTATCCAAATGGCTAGTTCTCCCTGTATTCCATGCAGTAGTGAGTATAGTGGATTCTTTCTTGATTATATGTTCTTGGCAATAAGTCTCTTGATTAAACTTAAAATATAAGCCATAGCTATTAATTTAACCGAGGGCAGTGTTTGTAGAGAAATAATACGGTGTTACTTTCTGGGTCTGTAGATTGTGAAGAAGCAAAAATGGCCTTTGCAGTGATGTGTACTTCTTGTCAGATGTGGGAGTTTAAAGAGAGCTTAAGGGTTACTGCGGATTATATCTGCTATAAATGCTGTTGGATGCGAATCTTATCAGATTGACAGATAGAAGTGATGAGGAATTTGCAACAGCAACAGTATGTGATGGATGGCAGTTATAGGAAGGGGGAAAAGTCTCAGATACAGTCACATAGATGGATTTACTCCAGGAAGGGTGAGAGAGGTCGACACCTAGGGCAGGAATCTTTTGTGGATATACCCATTTCAAACAGGTATGCTGTTTTCGAAAATGTAGGGGGTGATGGATTCTCAGGGGAACGTAGCACGGACAGCCAAGTTTCTGGTATTGAGACTGGCTCTAATGCAACGAGGGGTATGTCAGCTTCCAAGAGATCAATCGTGTGAGGGGATTCTGTACTCAGAGGTACAGACAGACGTTTCTGTGGCCACCAGAGAAAAAGCAGAATGGTGTGTTGTTTGCCTGGTGCGAGGATCAAGGATGTCTCAGAGAAGGTGCAGAATGTTCTCACGGGGGAGAGGGGCCAGCAGGAGGTCATTGTCCACAATGGAACCAACAACATTGGAAGAGAAAAGGTTGAGATTCTGAAGGGAGATTACAGACAGTTAGGCAGAAATTTAAAAAGGAGATCCTCAAGGGTAATAATATCTGGATTACTCCCAGTGCTACGGGCTAGTGAGGGCAGGAATAGGAGGATAGAGCAGATGAATGCATGGCTGAGGAGCTGGTGTATGGGAGAAGGATCCACATTTTTGGATCATTGGAATCTCTTTTGGGGTAGAAGAGACCTGTACAAGAAGGACGGATTGCAGCTAAATTGGAAGGGGACTAATATACTGGCAGGGACATTTGCTAGAACTGCTTGGGAGGATTTAAACAGCTAAGGTGGGGGTGGGGGGTGGGACCCAGGGAGATAGTGAGGAAAGAGATCGAACTGAGGCAGGTACAACTGAGAACAGAAGCGAGTCAAATAGTCAGCGCAGGCAGGGACAAGGTAGGACTAATAAATTAAACTGCATTTATTTCAATGCAGGGGCATAACAGGGAAGGCAGATGAACTCAGGGCATGGTTAAGAACATGGGACTGGGATATCATAGCAATTACAGAAACATGGCTTAGGGATGAGCAGGACTGGCAGCTGAATGTTCCAGGATACAAATGCTACAGGAAGGATAGAAAGGGAGGCAAGAGAAGAGGGGGAGTGGCATTTTTGATAAGGGATAGCAATACAGCTGTGCTGAGGGAGGATATTCCTGGAAATACATCCAGGGAAGTTATTTGGGTGGAACTGAGAAATAAAAAAAGGGATGATCACCTTATTGGGATTGTATTATAGACCTCCTAATAGCCAGAGGGAAATTGAGAAACAAACTTGTAAGGAGATCTCAGCTATCTGTAAGAATAATAGGATAGTTATGGGAGGGGATTTTAACTTTCCAAACATTGACTGGGACTGCCATAGTGTTAAAGGTTTAGATGGAGAGAAATTTCTTAAGTGTGTATAAGACAATTTTCTGATTCAGTATGTGGATGTACCTACTAGTGAAGGTGCAAAACTTGACCTACACTTGGGAAATAAGGCAGGGCAGGTGACTGAGGTGTCAGTGGGGGAGCACTTTGGGGCCAGCGACCATAATTCTATTTGTTTTAAAATAGTGATGGAAAAGGATAGACCAGATCTAAAAGCTGAAGTTCTGAATTGGAGAAAGGCCAATTTTGACGGTATTAGGCAAGAACATTCGAAAGCTGATTGGAGGCAGATGTTCGCAGGTAAAGGGACGGCTGTAAATGGGAAACCTTCAGCAATGAGATAACAAGAACCGAGAGAAAGTATATTCCTGTCAGGGTGAAAGGGAAGGCTGGTAGGTATAGGGAATGCTGGATGACTAAAGAAATTGAGGGTTTGGTTAAGAAAAAGGAAGCATATGTCAGGTATAGATTAAGTGAATCCTTAGAACAGTATAAAGAAAGTAGGAGTATACTTAAGAGGGAAATCAGGAGGGCAAAACGGGGACATGAAATAGCTTTGGCAAATAGAATTAAGGAGAATCCAAAGGGTTTTTACAAATATGTTAAGGACAAAAAGGTAACTCGGGAGAGAATAGGGCCCCTCAAAGATCAAGAAGGCGGCCTTTGTGTGGAGCCACAGAAAATGGGGGAGATACTAAATGAATATTTTGCATCAGTATTTACTGTGGAAAAGGATATGGAAGATATAGACTGTAGGGAAATAGATGGTGACATCTTGCAAAATGTCCAGATTACAGAGGAGGAAGTGCTGGATGTCTTAAAACAGTTAAAAGTGGATAAATCCGTCGGGCCTGATAAGGTGTACCCGAGAACTCTGTGGGAAGCTAGAGAAGTGATTGCTGGGCCTCTTGCTGAGATATTTGTATCATCGATAGTCACAGGTGAGGTGCCGGAAGACTGGAGGTTGGCAAACGTGGTGCTACTGTTTAAGAAGGGTGGTAAAGACAAGCCGGGGAACTATAGACCGGTGAGCCTGACCTCGGTGGTGGGCAAGTTGTTGGAGGGAATCCTGAGGGACAGGATGTACATGTATTTGGAAAGGCAAGGACTGATTAGCGATAGTCAACATGGCTTTGTGCATGGGAAATCATGTCTCACAAACTTGATTGGGTTTTTTGAAGAAGTAACAAAGAAGATTGATGAGGGCAGAGCAGTAGATGTGATCTATATGGACTTCAGTAAGGCGTTCGACAATGTTCCCCATGGGAGGCTGATTAGCAAGGTTAAATCTCATGGAATACAGGGAGAACTAGCCATTTGGATACAGAACTGGCTCAAAGGTAGAAGATAGAGGGTGGTGGTGGAGGGTTGTTTTTCAGACTGGAGGCATGTGACCAGTGGAGTGCCACAAGGATCGGTGCTGGGTCCACTACTTTTCATCATTTATATAAATGATTTGGATGTGAGCATAAGAAATATAGTTAGTAAATTTGTAGATGACACCAAAATTGGAGGTGTAGTGGACAGCGAAGAGGGATACCTCAGATTACAACAGGATCTGGACCAGAAGGGCCAATGGGCTGAGAAATGGCAGATGGAGTTTAATTCAGTTAAATGCGAGGTGCTACATTTTGGGAAAGCAAATCTTAGCAGGATTTATACACTTAATGGTAAGGTCCTAGGGAATGTTGCTGAACAAAGAGACCTTGGAGTGCAGGTTTATAGCTCCTTGAAAGTGGAGTTGCAGGTAGATAGGATAGTGAAGAAGGCGTTTGGTATGCTTTCCTTTATTGGTCAGAGTATTGAGTACAGGAGTTGGGAGGTCATGTTGCAGCTGTACAGGAGTTTGGTTAGGCCACTGTTGGAATATTACGTGCAATTCTGGTCTCCTTCCTCGCGGAAGGATGTTGTGAAACTTGAAAGGTATCAGAAAAGATTTACAAGGATGTTGCCAGGGTTGGGGGATTTGAGCTATAGGGAGAGGCTGAACAGACTGGGGCTGTCTTCCTTGGAGTGTTGGAGGCTGAGGGGTGACCTTATGGAGGTTTACAAAATTATGAGAGGCATGGATAGGATAAACAGACAAAGTCTTTTCCCTGGGTCCGGGAGTCCAGAACTAGAGGGCATAGATTTAGGGTGAGAGGGGAAAGATATAAAAGAGACCTAAGGGGCAACTTTCTCACGCAGAGGGTGGTAATTATATGGAATGAGCTGCCAGAGGATGTGGTGAAGGCTGGTACAATTGCAACATTTAAGAGGCATTTGGATGGGTAAATGAATATGAAGGGTTTGGAGGGATATGGGCCGGGAGCTGGCAGGTAGGAATAGATTGGGTTGGGATATGTGGTCAGCATGGACGGGTTGGACCGAAGGGTCTGTTTCCATGCTGTACATCTCTGTGACTCTACCTAACCTTGCTAATCAGTATCCCATGGGGAATCTTGTCGAACGCCTTACTGAAGTCCATATAGATCACATCTACTGCTCTGCCCTCATCAATCCTCTTTGTTACTTCTTCAAAAAATTCAATCAAGTTTGTGAGACATGATTTCCCATGCACAAAGCCATATTGACGATCCCTAATCAGTCCTTGCCTTTCCAAATACATGTACATCCTGTCCCTCAGGATTCCCTCCAACAACTTGCCCACCACCGAGGTCAGGCTCAACGGTCTATAGTTCCCTGGCTTGTCTTTACCACCCTTCTTAAACAGTGGCACCACGTTTGCCAACCTCCAGTCTTCCGGCACCTCACCTGTGACTATCGATGATACAGATATCTCAGCAAGAGGCCCAGCAATCACTTCTCTAGCTTCCCACAGAGTTCTCAGGTACACCTGATCAGATCCTGGGGATTTATCCACCTTTAACCATTTCAAAACATCCAGCAATTCCTCCTGTGGTTTTGTTTGAGATTTGATCAATTGTTTGCTTTGCTCTGCCTATTGCATGCTACTCCCACATTTTAACATGGAAGTTGTCCTCTGTTGGAGCTTCATGAGTTTGGTACCTCGATTTTATTTATTCATGGTGCTGTTCTTGGCATGACCTTATATTCCACAATGAACCAGGGTCGATCACTTGGTGGGATCATAAGTCAGTGCTTTAAACTGAGTATAGTTTGGGCCCATGCCACTCAATATTTAATCATAGTACAAACCTCTCATCGGACAAAAGTTAGATAAATTAGAGGGGTAATCCTTGATGGGGAGTTTGCAGAATGTGATTGTTTTTGTCATAAACCTGAGCGACAATCTGTTAATGTAGCAGATCTGGTTGACAATATGTGGTCTTGCATTCTTAGTCTAGCAATGTTTACACCATTATTTTTAACTTTGATCTTCACTGCATGACTTTAGATTTTAAAAATTCATAAACAGAATGAGGCCAGTATTTATTTTCCATCCTTAATGACTCTTGAGAGGGTGGTGGTGAAATGCTACAGTCCATTTTGTGTAGGTGCACAAATAATGTTGTTCGGGAGGGAATTGAAGGATTTTGATTAAACAACAGTGAGAGAACAGAGATACATTTGCAAATCAGGGATGGTGAAAGGTTTGGAGGGGAACTAGCAGGCGGTGGTTAACTCATGTATCTGCTGCCCTTTTCCCTTCTAAGTGAGAGAGATTATGGCTTTGAAAATAGCCTTTATGAGTTATTGCAGAGCATCTTGTAGATGGTACATATTGCTCTCACTGTGTGTCAATATTAGAGGGTGTGAATGTTGAAGGTGGTAGATGTGGTGTCAATGAATTGGGCTGCATTGGATTGGATTGTAGTAAAGATCTTCTTTTAAAAAAAGTTTAACCTCTTGACCTTTGGAAACTATTTCTCATTTTTGGCTCAGGAGATGTTAAATAACCTAAAGAAAAACAGCTTGATTTATCTTTAACAAAAAGCCTCAAATTGTGCCTATTACAAACATGTTGTTGGAAAATAATACATTGGGAAATGTTTTTGAAAGATGGTTCCAATTTGCAATTAGTCATTTTAAAATGAGAAGATCCTTGTATTAATTATAGTATGTCAGTATTTATTACATCAAACGCATTACACAAAGAATTGATTATTCATTAATAACCTTAAAATAGTATGTAACATGAAAAATTCTTGCCACAAAAATGCTTTGATAAACAACAACTCTTCAAGATTCCTTGATTTGCTGTTGGGAATCAAGCACTTTCAATTAATGATGATCATAAGTCTGGCATTAATTGTCCTGACATAGTTTCTACCCAAAGCTATCCGTTACAATAAAAAACAGATTAGTGGGCAGACTGCATGTAAGCTAAAACTAGGCCACTATTAAAAACCACAAGAAAGCAGAACTGCTTTGTAAAACCATGTTATCAATTACACAAGCACTTTGACAGAAATGTAACATGTTTGAAGTCATTGAGTATAGAACCTGCTTCAAAGAAAATGACTGAAACTGCAATTCGATTAGACCGAATAGATCGAGGGATAGAGAGGTACAGAAATATATTGATAGATAGAATAGTGAGATAAATAGAACAAAAGAGACAGAAAGATAGAGCAGATTTCCTCAACCTTTTCAGTTGAGATCTCCCATTTGTATTATAAAAGGTCCATGGATCTACTGTAATACAAGCAATTTTTTCTGCAAGATACATAATTCGTACAGTTAATCAGAGATATTGATTATCTTTATGTTACATACTGGAAGATTGGTCAAAGTGCAGCTTGTGAGGGAGTGTTAGTTCAAAGGTTTGTGTAAGAAGTGAATGTTGAGTTTACATATCTTTCCAGGAAATGGATGGTGGTCTCAAAATCACTACACATAACAAACATTGTTGGACTAGTAAGCTACAATTGATAGGCATTGTGGATTTCCCTAAAAGTTCTGTTTGTGGCTGATGCAACTAAGGCGACTAGCATTTCAGAAACAATACTGCAATGAACATTAGCATTAGGCCATCCAAGAAGATTTTCCATGAGTGTGAATTAGTGAAGTACTAATTAGTAATGTATACAGAGTCATTAATTCTAATTATCCTACAGATTATTTCAAATTTATTCTTGTACTAGCTCCACTTCCCTTTTAACTGAAATTTGATGGAATATTAAGTTTACAATTTTATTAGGTAAACCAATGCTCAATGACCTGATCATGGCTTTATGCCTTAGTGTTACTGTTACACTTTGGAGTGAATTTAGTGGAGTGAATTTAGTGAAGAAGCTTTCCTTTAGTGACTCTATTGTTAACAAATAATCTCAGTATTCGATGTACTTCACCTTGTAGCATAAGTTGAAGAAATTCTACACCTTTATTGATGATATTGATAATCTCAACATCTTCCCTGTTAGTTCAGTTCTGCTTTGGTTCCTCTGAAATATAACAACATTCCTTAGCCCAACTCAAGCAGACCTCATAAGTAAATCGATTGAAAAGACTTTTTTTTAAACTTTCCAGTACTTTTTGTTGTGGATTGAAATGAGAAAAGGGCCATTTTAAAAACCAAGATTATGAAAGGGATTACAGCACTTTTAAAAATTAACCTACCAGCCCATATTCTAAATGTTTGTACAACCAGCAGGAAATTTAGATGTAGATAAACTGGAGTGAATAGGTGAAGAAGAGAAGTCTAAAGCAGCAAACCCTTGCAAGCTAAAAGGATAATTTCAGTCAATCCTGGAGACAGGAACCATTGAACAGCCTTCCCAAGATTTCACTCCATCTGCAACATCATTTTGCTTTCCATCTATTGTATCTGTCTGTTTGGGACAGCACTGCTGCGTCACAGCTCCAGGGATTCAGATTCAATTCTACCCTTGGGTGACTGCCTCTGTGGAGCTTGCACATTTTCCCCGTGTCTGCATGGGTTTCCTCCCAAAGTCCAAAGATGTGCAGGTAAGGTGGATTGACCATGCTAAACTGTACATATTGTCCAGGAATCTATAGGTTATGTGGATTAGCCATGGCTAATGAGGATAGGGTGGGGTGGCTCAGTCTGGACTTGGTGGACCGAATGGCCTGCTTCCACACTGTCAGGATTCTATGATTTTATTCTATTCTATGAATGCATGTGCAGTGAGAGTTTGCAAGGGGTTAGAGGTTCAACCAGTGAAGTTATATGTAAATAGTTTATAATTGTTTACCTGTCGCTAGAACCTATTTAATTATAATAAATAAATAATATTACTTGTTAAGTACAGAAAACTAATCAGTGCTTTCTGTCAACTTGGGTCTAAATTGGGGCAGGGAAATTTTGCATAACTTAGGTGAAAACTCTGAGAACAGAGGGTGCTGCCCCAGCGAGACATGGCATCAACCATTTATTTGGTTGGGTGATGCACAGTCAACCAAAAGATAAGGTTGGCTACATCTAACCTCAAAGAACAAAGATTATTGATCAGAAAAGCAGTGATTTGACAGGACATTATGAAAATGAAAGTTTCTAGTGGCTATTTCTGGCTGGCCCCTTGCTACATTTTGCAGAGTCTTACTGAGATACAGAGATTGTCTGAGAGATACATTAAGAGAGATGAATAGAAAATATTAGCTTGAGCAATGACCCTGTATTTCCACATGAAATAAATGATAGGAGGAGGGAGGTTACACAGAACATCTCTATGGTTATCAGCCTTTATGATGTTCCATGCAACTTTGTCTCTGGTATGAGATGCAACTATCATCAGTCTACAAGACATATTTCTTTTTTCCATATTCAGCTCATAACGTTACAAACTTACTAAAATGAATAAAGCTGATGGCACAGAAGATCAATCACAATTTTGCCAGCATTAGGCACCTGAATAAAATTGACTGAATTCCAGTAAGTTATATTTACTTTCAGAGTGTCACAAACACAGGATCACAATACAAAGGATACACTGAAACAAAAATGTCAAACTTAAATCCAGTCAGCAAGATAACAGTAAAACACCATGGTCAGCATTTTGTTTTGCTGAGACTAAATAAGGTAGTACCCTAACAGCAGGCGGAAGGAGGGGGGGTGGGCGGGGTTCATCAAAGATTACATTTTATTCCTATTAAATGTCCACGTGCAGGTAAAACATCAAATTTTATGGGTAGGCAGTTCTGCAACCTTCCAGCCACCATATTTAAAAGGCATCCAAACAGCAATCCTCTCTCTGCAACCCAGGAGTATTACTCGGCTTCTGCTTGTCATTACCCACACCCACCACTGGAGACATCAATGTTCAGGCATAAAGTAATCAAGGAGAGAAAGGATGTTCTTTTGCCCGTGGTATCCTGAATGATGAAGGCAGTTCTGAACTGAGGTGGCTGGAGACGTCAATGTCCAAGTGTACCTACTGCAAGAAGACTAATGACCTGCTGCACCAAGATATATACTGCTGTGTATCAATGCTCCCTGCCCCTCTGAGTGAGTGTTAGCACTCAATGTTTGCCACTGCTCAGATTTATCACATCCACCTCCATCAAATGCATCATGTGCAATCAATGTCTTCCACTTCATTGCAGCTGTCAATTTGGCATAACTAACATCATATTGATACTGCCTGTCACACATCTGCCAAGGTTAAAACATGAAAACATGAACTGTGTGGAGTTTGCACATTCTCCCCGTGTCTGCGTGGGTTTCCTCCGGGTGCTCCGGTTTCCTCCCACAATCCAAAAAATGTGCAGGTTAGGTGAATTGGCTATGCTAAATTGCCCGTAGTGTTAGGTGAAGGGGTAAATGTAGGGGAATGGGTCTGGATAGGTTGCGCTTCGGCGGGTCGGTGTGGACTTGTTGGGCCGAAGGGCCTGTTTCCACACTGTAAGTAATCTAATCTAATCTAAAAAAAGAACCATAACATTCAGTAGCTCATGCACCATCAGTTTATTGATCTTTCTTCATAACCAGGAGACCATACATATCTATTTGTTTTTCAAAGGTTTGTATGGAACCAGAACACAAACACAAGAGACAACTCCTAAATGGAAACTTCATGGGGATCTCCAGAACGCACATATTATAATGTTTCATTGGTATTCATCAATTCTAGCTTTTTGATGACGTTGAACCACCTACATTAAAAACCCTTCAACATCTAACTTGTGCCATACTACATTTTTCTTAGTAGTAACACACACAGAAAGTCACAGCATTGGGGATTGATATCTCTATGTGAATTTGTCAATGCAGGAATGGTGTATATGCATCCATGCTAATGTCTCTCAATGCTTCTCTCCAGTTGCAGGAAAAGACCATAAGACATTGGAGTGAAAGTAAGGCCATTTAGCCCATCAAACCTACTCATGGCTGATGGGCATTTCAACGCCACTTCCCTGCACCCTCCCTGTGTCCATTAATTCCTTGCAAGATTAAGAATTTATCAATCTCTGCCTTGAAGACATTTAACATCCTGGCCTCCACTACATTCCATGGCAATGAATTACACAGGTTCACCACTCTCTGGCTGAAGAAATGTCTCCTCATTTCTGTTTTAAATTGACTCCCTCTAATTCTAAGGCTGTGCCCACAGGTCCTAGTATCCCTGCCTGACGGAAACAAATTCCCAGTGTCCACCCTTCCTGAGCCATGCATTACCTTGTAAGTTTCTATTAGATTTCCCCTCAACCTTCTAAACCGTAACTCTAAAAGAACACATTAGATTAGATTATTAGATTACATTACAGTGTGGAAACAGGCCCTTCGGCCCAACAAGTCCACACCGACCCGTCGAAGCGCAACCCACCCATGCCCCTACATTTACCCCTTACCTAACACTACGGGCAATTTAGCATGGCCAATTCACCTTACCTGCACATCTTTGGACTGTGGGAGGAAACCGGAGCACCCGGAGGAAACCCACGCAGACACGGGGAGAACGTGCAAACTCCACACAATCAGTCACCTGAGGCAGGAATTGAACCCAGGTCTCAGGCGCTGTGAGGCAGCAGTGCTAACCACTGTGCCACCGTGCCGCCCACAATACAATAAGCACAAATATGTATCATATGGATCAATGCAAATAGATCTAAGTGTTGTCCATTGCTGCTCCCAGAAGGCATAAAACTTCTGGAAAGCTGAAACCGAAGCTAGATGGGCACTTCAGAAGTCAATTAGCATAGTTTAGCCTCCGTACATCCTTAGAACCCAGTAAGGTGCCTTTCAAGCTAACCCTGCACTCATCCCTGGAACATCTGGACAACAAGGACACGTACGTAAGACTCCTGCTCATTGACAGCTCTGCCTTCAACACCATTATCCCCTCCAGACTGATCTCAAAACTCCGTGACCTTGGTCTCTGCTCCGCCCTTTGCAACTGGATCCTCTGCTTTCTGAGCCACAGACTGCCGTCAGTGAAGATAAATAACTGTATTTCCTCCACAATAACAGCCAACACTGGAACCTCCCAACGCTGCATCCTCAGCCTCCTCCTGTACTCCCTGTACACCCATGACTGTGTTGTCAAATTCCAAATGAATGCCATCCACAAGCTTGCTGATGACACTACCATGGTAAGACAGATATCTAACAATGAGGAGTTAGAATACGGAAAGGAGGTAGAGGGCTTGGTGATGTTGTGCAATAATAACAACCTCTCCCTTAATGTCAGCAAAACTAAAGAACTGATCATTGACTTCGGAAAGAAAGCAGGAGAACACACTCCCAACTACATCAATGGAGCTGAGCTTGAGAGGGTGGAGAGCATCAGGTTCCTTGGAGTGATGATAACCGACAACCTGTCCTTGACTGCCCATGTGGACACGATGATCAAGAAGGCACAATAATGCCTCTTCCTCAGGTGGCTTGGGAAATTTGGCAGGTCCACAAGGACCTTCACCAGCCTTTACATATGCACCACTGAAAGCATACTGTCTGGGCGCATAATGGCCTGGTATGGCAACTGCGCTGCCCAGGACCATAAGAAGATTGTCTGCACAACCCTGGTCATTACGACAATGCTCATTACCATGGAAAGGCTGGCAACATCATCAAAGACACCTCCCACCCCAGTAATGCTCTCCCACAACCTCTTCCGTCAGACAGAAGATCCAGAAGCTTGAACACATGCACTAACAGGTTCAGGAACCGCTTCTCCCTGGCCATTATTAGACTGAAGAATGGATTCTCTAACTTCAAATGATTCTGATCTTGCTAATGTTGATCTTGCCGAGTGCATGCCCTGTCAATGTAACCGGTATGCCTTTGACTAAGTATTTTTTTCACCCTAAGATCTGTATGTCCTTGCTTAATAAGCTCTGCATGTACTGCTCATAAACAAAGCTTTTCACTGCACTTTGCTAAACGTGACAATAAATAATTCAAATCAAATCAAAGCTATGCCATAATGATGTTCTTGCCAGAAAACGGTTCTTGCCAGAGAACAAATTAACTTACAATTAAGGGCAGATGAAGTAACTTAATGTTGTAAAAGCTAGAAAGCAAACATTCCTTTGAAGGTGGAAATGCCTCTGAGCCAAAAAATATCTTGTAGTTCTGGATTTCCCTATATGTTAATACAAGTTCATTCACCCTTAAATCTAGCTGTTGTCTGTTTCTTTTGGACCTTCTGCCTCACCTCAGAACTTCCCTGAATTCATCACCTTCCTCATCATCATTCCTGGCTTCATCAGTAGCTGCACCAAAGTCCCCTCCTTCCTCATGAGAAGACAGCTGGCTGGTCTACCTTCCCTTACTCTACATTCTCAACCTGTCATTGAGCTTAGTTACGCAGACCTCAGAAACAAGTGCAATTCTGAAAACCTTGCCTGGTGATTACTGCAATTCTTCTCCTGAGTGTCCCAGTGAATTGAAGCTTACCATTAGAAAACCAATCATCTGTGCAATAATGTCTTAGTGGATGTATGGTCTGAAATGTAGTGCAGTTCACCACTCTGGGAATTTCACATTGGGTTCATGCCTTTCAGGGATATCGTTTGATGCCAACAAGCCAGCCATGGAGATAACATGGGGAGGCGCAAACATCTGAAAAAACTAGTTATGTAGAATGGAAATGTCATGCCAATTCTACTGACAGCAGGCACCCTTCTATAGGAAGTGTTGCCCATGGTCACAAGCACGCTGGATGGAGAGGGAATGAAATCACTATCGGTTCAGGGATCTGCCAGGGGGCTTGGAGTATCACATGCTTGTTGTCAATGGCCTATTTATGTGATTGAACCACTATTGGCTGCAAATCTGATGGCTCTGGCTCTGGCCTCGATTCTCTAGGCCCTGGTGAAGTGGACAAACTATTGTCTTCTTCTATACAGGCATCAGTGAACTCATTAATGAACTGGTGGATTGCCATTTGGAAAAGGTCACGTATTTTCCAAGTTGAGGTTAGATAGGAGCTGAAGGACATTATATGTATCTCAGACATAAGTTTCCTTCAAAGCTGTCTGGCTGTGGGCCTGCCTGTAGGTGGCATCAGATATAAATCTTCCCTAGTTCAAGGTTTGTGTAAAGATTTGTAGCTCAGATGCTGGTTGCAGTTGTTGTGGGTTTGTTCGCCGAGCTGGGAAGTTGGTTTGCAGATGTTTTGCCACTTTTCCAGGTGACATCCTCAGTCCTATGGAGCCTTCTGTGAAGCACTGCAGTACTGTGTTGGTTGGAAGTTATGTGGTTTAGTTCCCGCTGCTTCTGGTTGCTAGTTCCAGTTGTTCATTGTAGTAGTCGGTATATTGGGTGTATGTGTTTATTGATGGAGACTATGGACGAGTGCCATCCTTCTAAACATTCTATGGCTGTCCTCTGTTTGGCTTGACCTATTGTTGTTGTGTTGTCCCAGTCAAATTTGTGGTCCTTGTCATCTGTGTGTATAACTGCTCAGGACAGCTGGCTGTGGCATTTAGTGGCTAGTTGATGTTCATAGGGACATCTCTTGCACTGCCTTTCACTCAACTGAATGTAGCTGCAATGCAATCAGCAGACTCTTTCTAGGTGTACACCTCGGCAGTTCTGAAGGTCCTGGTTCTTTTCTTCAGGTGTTGCCTGTTCATCCACAGCTGCAGGCAGCACAGATACATGGTTGTGTTGGCACTGGCATTCTTCCTTCTCTTCCTCTTCTTCGTATTTTATTCAATCATGGCATTTATGAGAAGGGAAAACCACATATTGCAGAAGTCACAATACTGAACATGATAATACTCAGTGAAGCTTGGAGGAAGACGTCTACACCACCCAAAAGATACCACTCATACAGAACTGGGTTTGTGAACACATATCCCTCATTTGCCCATGAGCATAGTTCCAAAAGCATGTGTGTTAATCCAAAAGATATTTTGAATTCTCAAGGTCGTAAAAGCTGACCCACCCGAAAGGTTCTGAGAACCTAATCCCAAAACTTTAACCCACCATTAGGAACCTGAATTTTTATCTCCCACACAACTAACTCCACGATGTACCCTTCTAAAAGTTCCGGGCAGGCCCAGGAGCTTCCCTGCCATGCATTTGATCTATTGGGTCAAAGTGCTGAGGTGCCAGTGAGGGTTAAAAGGTTCAAAAATAAATGTGTTGGGTTGGCTAACCAATACCTTCTTCCTCTGAGTGATCTTATTGATTTTGTCTCCATTACCTCAGCATGGACCCTCTGGGATGTGATGGTTACAATTTCATTGCTGGTCAAACTGCGCAGCAGATACCCCAGTACAATGATGGCTTGACAGCTGTAGTCAGTCATGATGTTTTCTTTCCAACTTTTCCCAAAGCAGCAGAGGTCATCTCCACTTTTCAGTTGTTCTCACCGTCTCTCAGTGGGGCTCTCTCAGTGGGGTCGACAATTAGGACAGCATGTAGTAAAAGGTGGAGGATTGTTTTTTGGACTGGAGACCTGTCCCCAGGCATTGGGTTCACTTTTGTTTGTCATTTAGATAAACAATTTGGAGACAGTTTAGGAGGCATGGTTGGTAAGTTTGAAGATGGCACCAAAATTGGTGGTATAGTAGACAGTGAAAAAGATTATTTAAGAGTACGAAAAGATTTTGATCTATTGGGTCAAAGGGCTGAGGAGTAGTAGATGGAGTTGAATTCGGATAATGTGAGATATAAAACAAACAAGGGCGGGACCCATGGTAGTATTGTAGACAGTGGTCAAGAAATTCAACTACATAATTTTTTGAAATTACTTGTAGACAGGGTGGCTAAGGGGGCATTTAGCACGCTTGCCTTCATTGCTCATGCGTTTGAATGTAGAAGTTGGGATGTCATGTTGAGGTTGTACAGGATGTTGGTGAGGCCTCTTTTGGAGTACAATGCACAGTTCTGATCATCCTGCTATGGGAAAGATGTTATTAGATTAAGGAGGGTTCAGAAAAGATTTACCAGATGTTGCCAGAAATGAAGGGTTTGAGTTGTAAAGACAGGTTGGATAGGCTGGGTCTTTTTTCACTGAAGCATAGGAGGTGGAGTGGTGATCTTAGAAAGACTTATGAAGTCATGAGAGGCATAGATATGGTGAATAGAAAGGGTATTTTCCCATGGTGGGGGAGCTCAAAACTAGAAGGCATATTTTTACAGTGAGAGGAGAAAGATTTAAAAAGGACATGGGGGTCAACATTTTTATACAGTGGTCCTAATGTGGAATGAAAGCAGGTACAGTTGCAATATTTAGAAGACATTTGAATAAGTACATGAATAGGAAAGGTTTGGAGGGATATGGGCCAAATGCAGGCAAATGAGACTCTAGGTAGTTCTTCTACTACACGTGTTTCGTCAATGCGAATTGGCTATAACGCAATTGATGAATTGTGGACATTGTTTGCATAATGCGAACTTTCTGCTGAATGTGTCTTGTGGTTTTTCCTTAGCGTGATCTCTATAGTGGGAGGTTGCAGAAGATCACAACTGGCGTGTTATAGCAGAATGACCTGAAGCATGGTTTGGGAATATGGATGGCATGGACTAGTTGGACCAAATGGTATTTTTCCATGATCTATGACTGGATTCTATGAATTTGGCTTCTCAATTCCCTGGTACCTCCAACAACCTTAACTGGATATCCTCCCCCTCCAAGGGTCCACCTTCTCAATGATTGCAACCAGTGTCACACCACAGCCAATTCCAGTTTTCTAATCGGATTTGTGGCAAACATCTTGATTGAGACTCAACTAGGAAAATTCAGTCCTGTCTCTGTCTTTTAATCAACTACAGATTTGTTAAATATTTTAATGCTAGACATTATAATTTAAACACTATTGATAGAACTAAAGTTTGTAAACTCTTTGCATATGTGGACTTTAAAAGTTGTACATATTTTTAGTCCTGGTTGCGTTATGAGTGTTTCAGTACTTTTGATGGTAACTATCACTACATCCAGTTACTGCTGAGCTATTGGTATTAAATTGTTGGGCTGATAGATTTTTGATTTATCAGTGGTAGGATTGCATCTTTCTAATTACTAAATATCAGTCATATCCAAGGTTAATTCTGAGAATTAGATGTGAGGTAGTGGAACTGTGTATGTTATAAAGTGGGAGAGAGATGATTGAATTTATTCAATCATTTTCCACAGATTGGTGCAGGGCTAATGTCAGAGTAATCATGTATGAATTGATCTCCAGAGGAAAGTATTACAACAGCAGCACATCATCACCCTAGGCTACTGTTGGTTCAAAGAATTAAATAATGATAAACCATATATTTAAAAAGCTGATGAAATAAATCCCATATTAATTTTTTTTGGTTTCATTTCATTTCTGTGAAGTCTGTGTGTACACAGAATAATAGAGCAGCATGGTGGCTTAGTGGTTAGCACTACTGCCTTGTAGCACCAGGGTCCCAGGTTTGATTCCACCCTTGGGGAACTGTCTGTGTGGAGTTTGTACGTTCTTCTCATGTCTGTGTGGGCTTGTTCCAGTTTCCTCCCACATTCCAAAGATGTGCAGGTTTGGTGGATTGGCCATGTTAAATTGTCTGTAGTTTCCAGGGATGTACAGGCTAGATGAGTTAGCCACAGGAAATGCAGGGTTATGGGAGGTGGGTCTGGGTGGGATGCTTTTCTGAGGATTGGTGTGACTTGATGGCCTACTTCCAAGTGTAGGGATTCAATGAATACCGACTGGCCGTATTTGGGAAAAACAACAAAACTGGCCTTCTCTTTCCCCCTGCACCACATACTGGTTCGTTTTCGCCACCCCCTTTTCCCAATGCATCTGAAGCCTGTGTTCTTATCACTTTGAAATCCAGCCTTATTCCTGGTGCCCTCCCTCCAAAACATACAATTTATTCACGGGAAAATGTGACTTCTCATTCCACCGTGTTTCTAGCTCCACCAGATTCCCATGTAATGTCACAATCATCTCAAAATTTCCTTTCTCACTCTTTCATCCATCCATTGCAGTATTCCCTTCTATTTTCATTGTCTTTTCCATCCTTTTGTTCCCAAACAGAGGCCCCAACTTGTGCCCATCCCTCCTTTTTCTTCCCTCAATCCTTTGCGCCGTCACCTTTAAAAGCTCCTCCACCCATTACATCCCTGGGAGGTGATTTCTAATTGGCACCTACAGTGCAATCATTGGAAATGGATTAGGTGCCTAAAGACAAATGTGATCACAAATTACTTTTAGAAAGCCAGTGTTTCAGTATAACTTTTGGCAAAATTCCACATATGATAATAGCATTGAATTTAAAGATATGGAGCTGTAACTCATGAAATGTGATAATAACTATTTTTAATTTATTTGGATGATAGGATTACTTTCTGTTCTTTTAGAAAATGATCAACAAGAGTTGCTGCTGATAGCGTAGTGTTCCACTTCAGCTTTTGCAGTCTACCAGCACTGTGATTGTGTCAAATGTTAAATGATGATGGGATAAGTGCCCCGCTTGTGTCAGCTGTGTCTCACTATGTAATATTCTTACATCTGAATCAGAGGGTTTTGTGGACAAGACCCATTTCACAGACTTGAGCCAGAATTCTAGACCAACACTGCCCATGCAGAGTACAAGATCTACATAGTCAGAGGGTCACTACTGAGGGAGTTTTGCACTGTTGGAGAATCAGTTCTAAGAGGGAACTGTACTGTTAGAAGGTCAGTATTGAGGGGACACTGCACTGTCTGAGAGTAAGAACTGAGAATTACTGCACTGTCCGATGGTCAGTTTGAGATACCATGACAGTCATGGGAGATCAGCAAGTGTCAGATACCAATGTCTGTGGAGGAGAGATGCTTGTGGCTGGTTCCCATGGATCATGCCCTGAGAGGCTGTTTGATGCTGAACAACTTGGAGTCAGGTCACAGCCATCAGCAAACTGAAATCGCCAGATAGCCACTCTGACTTCCAAGTCGAGTCTTCTCAAAGTCCACTTTGAGAAGTTCAATTTCAATGAGCCAAGTCAGGCCATTAGTAAGGTGTTTAACATGATTGAATTCACCTCAGCTGACAACTCACAGCAGCCAAGCAAGAAAATTGCCTGACTGCTCAGCAAAAACATTATAAAAAGATCAAAATCGTACAACATCAGATTACAGTCCAACAGGTTTATTTGGAAGCACTAGCTTTCATGGGGCTGCTCCTTCATCGGGGGACAACCACCTGATGAAGGAGCGGTGCTCTGAAAGCTAGTGCTTCCAAATAAACCTGTTGGACTATAACCTGGTGTTGTATGATTTTTTAACTTTGTACATCCCCCCAAAAAAACACCGGCACCTCCAAATTATAAAAAGTTCATGACACTTCTCATGTCACAGTAAGCCCTGTAGACTTTTTGTCTGATTTGCCACAAATCTCACTGCAGCCCACATTGCTCAGATCCCAGTAAAATTCCACCCTCTACCCATAAGACAATAGGATTTTTGAGCAGAGTAGGCCATTCAGCCCATCAGTTTAATCTGCCATTCGACAAGATCATGGTGACCTGATGATCCTCAACTCAACTTTCCTGCCTTTTCACCATAATCCTTGGGTCCCTTACTGATTAAAGATTTGTCTATCTCAGCCATGAATATACATAACAAGTCAGCCTCAACAGCACTTTTCAGTAAAGAATTGGACAGGTTCACTACTATCTGAGAGAAGAAGTTCTTCATTTGTTTTAAATGGGTGATTCCTTACACAGAGATTATACCTTCTGGCCCTACACTCTCCCACAAAGGGAAACAACCTTTCCACATAATCGACTCAACCTTTCTTCATAAAGCAGTCTCTTCATTACTGAGATGCCTCCAATGCCAGCATATCTGTCCTTCGATAAGGGACCCAAAACTGTTCACAGTATTCCAGCAGTGGTCTAACCATTGACTTGCACAGTTTTTGCAAAACCTCTTTATTATTTAATCAATGTTCTCAGAAATAAAAACTAACATTTCATTTGCCTTCCCTTTTACCCATCAAACTTGGACTTTACTTTTATTTTATGACTCATGGACAGTGTTGTAGCTTTCTGTATTCAAATATCATTCAGCTCCTCCATTCTTCCTACCACAGAGCATAACTTCACGTATTCCCACATTATATTACATCTGCCAAGTTTTTGCCTTATCACATAATCTGTCCTATATCCCTCTGCTGATTCATTGTGTCATCCTCACCACTTGCCTGCTCACTTATTTTTGTGTCATTCACAAACCTGGTACAGTACGCTCACTGTCCTCATCAAGTCATTCAGGTATATTGTTAATAATTGTGGACCCAACATTGACCCCCATAGAGTTCCACGGTTGTAGGTTGCCAGCCTGAAATTGCCTTATCACAAATCTTTCCTTATCAAGGGTGGTAATGGGGAGAAGAAGTGGTTTCTAACACGGTCAGCTTTAGGACTTCAGCAGAGCTATAGGAGGAGTTAGGGTTACCAATGTAGGCAGATGAGCAGGATGGCATCTCATCATGGAAATCTCTTCAATTGTCTGCTAAATAGTGATAAACTAAAGAAACCTGAAGCTTTCAGGGGCATTGGAGTTGAGCAGAAACCACTTTGCTAAGGTTTTTATGGATTGGGCTATGACAAGACTTCTCGAGTGGGCCGGGAGTCTTCAGCTCAAAGGCCACTGGCCTGTCACTGGGAGCCCACAGCTTAAGCTCTGCACACAACAACTGCCATTCCTCTTCTGCTAAATATAAGTATTGACGCATAGTAGACAAGAGGAGTAGATTTAACTGTCTTAATTGACTACCCACTTCTGTACAGTAGAACAGCAGATCTTGTCTCTAACCTGCTCCCAGAAGTTGAAATGCTTTGGGGATCCATCCTGTATGGCTAACCTTCTTTTCACATCTTGTCCCCGTGATATTTCCAAGTTCATCTTCATAATACTGGGAAAATTCAACTCTATCCCCCTTAAATATTCCATTGACTGTGAAGTGCTTCAAGACCGCCTCCAGTTGGGAAAGGACCAGAGAAATGTAGGTCCTTTTTTTTCATTCTGTCGACAATTTTACAACTAAAAAAATGTAGATTTCTCCAGCTTCCTCATTTCCCCTCCCCCTACCTTATCTCAGTCCCAACCCCCGGATTCAGCACCGCCCTCTTGACCTGCAATCTTCTTCCCGACCTCACTGCCCCCACCCCCTCTCCGGCCTATCACCCTCACCTCCTTCCACCTATCGTATTCCCTGCGCCCCTCCCCCAAATTCCCTCCCCCCTACCCTTTATCTCAGCCCGCTTGGCACACCAGCTTCATTCCTGAAGAAGGGCTTATGCCTGAAACGTCGATTCTCCTGCTCCTTGGATTCTGCCTGGCCTGCTGTGTTCTTCCAGCACCACATTTTTCAACTCTGGTCTCCAGCATCTGCAGTCCTCACTTTCTCCTCCTTCAGCTGGAACCTGGAATCATCCTATTTGGATGAACTGAAGTTGATTTCCATTGTGTTGTTGCTATTGATGTAAAGTAAAACTACTTTGGCACAGCAGTGATAATGTGCTGTAAAGCTTGGCCTGTTAAATCATTCAAATTCAATCATATGCATAATCAATTAGAGATTTGTTTCTGTGCACTTTAAGAGGTAATGTAAGGCATGCACACATATATTGCTGTGATAGACTGAGTTTGTAGTGCACCTCTAAGTGCAAATGGAAGTGATAATATCAAGGAACAAAACTGAATTTCCCCCCGGAACTTTGTTTATGCTAATATACCTGTACTTCATTAACTCCCAGCACAGAGCAAATGAGCCAGATGTTTTTAGGACACTTAATCCTTTAAATATTTGTGGGACACAAGTACTGCTGGTTAGGCTAACATGCATTCTCCATCCCTGATGATACTTAGGGAGGTGATATGTGAGCAATCTTTTTGAATTGCTGCACTCCACGTGGTGGAGGTATACACACCCTGCTGACAAGTAGGCAAGTCCAAGTTTATTATCAGATAAATACTGACCTCAAAAGAATTACATTCTGGATTAGTGGTGCTGGAAGAGCACAGCAGTTCAGGCAGAATCCATGGAGCTTCTGCTGTGCTCTTCCAGCACCACTAATCCAGAATCTGGTTTCCAGCATCTGCAGTCATTGTATTTACCTCAAAAGAATTACAGACCAGCGTCAGCCTGAGAAAGGAGGAAAGGAAAGTCAGATAATTATAAGGGTAAAAATAGGTCACCAATGTCCTTTTGGTAGCCAATAAAATAATTCACACATTTAACTCTTTATGCATCTCTTGCAACCGTCCAAGTGAAACATTGCAATAAAAAAATTCATGTGTTTCTGGACAGAACACATGAGTGAATGGTAAAATCATTTCAGAACAAGTAAGAGACATGCTGCAGCAAGAGAGTTAGTGAATCCGTGAAGAAGGTGAATTAGTAGCTCCAAAGCAGAAGCAGTTTGAGTTGTGAGTTGGTGGTCTGTGCGAACAGTCTCAAGTCAGAGCTCAGGAATGAACGAACAAATGTTGGAAGCTCAAAATCCCTGGTGAACCAGGGGAAACATAAAAAAGGTGCAATAATCCAGGCTGGGAAAACGAGAAGTTAAAAACTTCCTTTTGGCTCAGACCGTTTGCTGTTGCCGTAGTGAATGAGCACAACGAGGAATGGCTACAGAAGTGGAGTAAAGGACCATGAAATATTAATCTGAGGTCACAGGACTGGGAAGATCATATAGCATATATTTAAAGCGATATGATTGGGCAGATTAGAAACCTAAATAAACCAGATCTAACAGGGACAGAATGTTTGGAAGACTTTATTCAGACCACCAAGGAGGTCATAGAGCCATTCTAGGAGATGAAATTGGGTGGGAATGATTTATTTAAAACACAAGGGGAAGGAATCATTCAGTAAAGCTGTAATGAAAGATAGAATTATCTGTTAAATCAGCGACAGTTGAATTCATAGAGTTAAAGCGCAGAAAAGACAGAAGTTGATTAGATTAGATTACTTACAGTGTGGAAACAGGCCCTTCGGCCCAACAAGTCCACACTGACCCTCCAGACAGCAACCCACCCAGACCCATTCCCCTACATGTACACCTTCACCTAACACTACAGGCAATTTAGCATGGCCAATTCACCTAACCTGCACATTTTTTTTGGGAGGAAAACCGGAGAACCCGGAGGAAACCCACGCAGACACGGGGAGAATGTGCACATTCCACACAGACAGTTGCCTGAGACGGGAATTGAACCCGGGTCTCTGGCGCTGTGAGGCAACACTGCTAACCACCGTGCTGCCGAGCTGCCCCTAATACAGTAATACAGTAATAAAGTTTACCCAGGAAATGTGGAAATCCTCCACTGTAGTTAGAAAATGCAGCAACTGCCATGCCCTAGCATATAAATCATATCAGGAGGACATTGCATTGGACTCAGCCCCCAATTGACTCACTGTATACCCATGACTGCATTGCCAACTACCAGACTAATGCCATTTACAAATTCGCTGATGACACCACCATAGTCAGTCGAATCTCAGATGGCGATGAAACAGGTGACAGACGGGAGGTGGAAGACCTGGAAAAATGGTGCACTGAGAACAACCTAGCTCTCAATGCCAGCAAGACTAAGGAACTCATTATTGACTTTCGGCGGGATGTTATTCATGCCCCCCGACATATGAACAGCACAGAGGTGGAAAGAGCGGAGAGTGTCAAGCTCCTGGGACTGGTCTTCCACAACAAGCTTTCTTGGACTCTTCATGTGGACACATTGGTTACAAAGGCCCAACAACGTCTCTTCTTCCTCAGGCAGCTGAGGATATTTGGCATGATGGCGAATACCCATGCCAACTTTTCTAGGTGCGCCATCGAGAGCATTCTGTCTGGATGTATCACTACCTGGTATGGCAACTGTACCATTCAAAATCAGAGACCATTACAGAGAGTGGTGAACTCGGCCCGGACAATCACAAAGGCCAACCTCTCATCTATAGAATCCATCTACCAGGCCCGCTGTCAAGGAAAGGCCGCCAGCATTCTCAAAGATAAATCCCACCCTGGTAATGCTTTTCTACAACCTCCACCATCAGGGAGAAGGTACAGAAACCTGAACACATGCACCAGGCTGTTTCGAAACAGTTTCTACCTACTGTTGTTAGAATACTGAATGGACTCACAAACACTTAACATTCGCATGTACCTGTGTTTTTGTTTTTACCACTGTTTACCTATTATTTACTTATCTATGCTACTTAACTTTGTCATTAGAATAGATTACTTACAGTGTGGAAACAGGCCCTTCGGCCCAACAAGTCCACACCGCCCCGCCGAAGCGCAACCCACCCATACCCCTACATTTACCCCTTACCTAACACTACGGACAATTTAGCATGGCCAATTCACCTGACCTGCACATCTTTGGACTGTGGGAGGAAACTAGAGCACCCGGAGGAAACCCACGCAGACACGGGGAGAATGTGCAAACTCCACACAGTCAGTCGCCTGAGGCGGGAATTGAACCCGGGTCTCTGGCGCTGTGAGGCAGCAGTGCTAACCACTGTGCCACCGTGCCGCGTCATCTGCCTGTAGTGCTCGCAAGACAAAGCTTTTCACTGTGCCTCAGTACACATGACAACAAATTCAATTCAATTCAATAATGTTGCCAGGAATACAACTGTTTTTATTCAAGAATGGGATGTGAAGTTTGCTAGCTGAGCTTATTTGCCCTTGAGAAGGAGATGGTGAGCTGGCTTTTTGATGTAGATAGAATTGTTGTACAAATTGCCAATGAGCCTTTATAAGATTTATTATTTTCCAAAAAAAGATCTGACTCTTAAAAAGAGCTATTCAGAGAATGAAGCACATCCTGAAACAATGCTGACCAATCTTCAGAGGAGAAAATCAACCTTGGCACAGTAGATCAAAGCCCACACAATTATTGATTAACACAATCACAGACAGCACTTGTAAGAAACCAATACAGTGATTAAGACAGACAGCAGACACTAAGGCTTTTGCAGCTTGTGGTGCAAAGAAAGCTCAATGGCACAGATAACAACCAGCTACTGAAAGTGAATGCTTTTGCTGTCACACAATAGATCATTTCAAAGATTGCGGAACAGTGTTTCAGGATGGCAAGAAATCAAATACCTACCCACACAAGGAGGCTAAAAGACACATTCTATCACATACAAATGCACACACAAACACAGTGATTCAGTAACTAACATGCAAAAGCATTTCACTCATACATATAGCTACACACATTCATTCAAACACACACACATACATACACACTCTCTCATTTAGTGTCAAATGAATACACAAACACACCCCAAATCATTTTTTTAAAGAGTGAATGAAAGAGGATAACTAATGCTGCAAATAATGCCAATGCACCTGCCATTGCATATATTACATATGTACAAACCACATTCAAAATGGATAAACCTTTTTTAGTTTCCTCATTCCTATTCAGCTCAGTTAAAGTACTAGAATAACAGTAAACAAAAATATAACAGGACAGTGTGTGATCACTTGTACTCCACAGACTGTCAGAATATTCATGCGTTCCTTCTTTTGTCTCCAAAGCTTGGGATGGGCATGGACATAATTTGTCATGATTAAGTTGATTATATAACATTATACTGATTGTAACAGACACATAGACTGACACTGTGCTATAACATTAAAGAAATTGTATATCTCTTTATCACATTAGCTGTATTTTTTTTGTTGCAAATTCTGTTTTCTGCAAGCTGAAATATTTTCAAATCTTATCTATCAAGCCCTTGTACATTTTTCAATTATTTTGGTGAACCAGCATATCATTGTGACCACAGAAATTTAGAAAATAGGAGCAAGAATGGGCTACTTAGCCTTCCAAGCCTGCCTCACCATTCATTATGATCATGGCTGAACATCCAACTTCGAAGCCTGGTCCCATTTTCCCAGTTCCCTGTATCCTTGGATCCCTTCATCCCCAAGTGGAGAGCATGGTGGCTCAGTGCTTGCACTGTTCTCTCACAGTACCAGGGACTCGGGTTCAATTCCAGCCTCAGGTGACTGAGTGTGTGTGGAGTTTGCACATTCTCCCTGTGTCTGCATGAGTTTCCTATGGGTGCTCCAGTTTCCTCCCAAGGTCCAAAGATGTGCAGGTTAGGTGGACTGGCCATGCTAAATTGTCTATGGCATCCAGGGATGTGCAAGCTAGGTGGGTTAGCCATGGAAAAGGTGAGCTTACAGGGTGACAACTGGATCTGGTGTGGGATGCTTTTTGGAGTGGTGATGCAGACTTGATGGGCCAAATGGCCTCTTTCTACAGTAGGGTAATTTTATGATTCCATATCCAAATCCTTCTTGAAATCATACAACGTTTTGGACAGAACTGCTTTCTATGGTAGTATATTCCATAAGCTCACCACTCTGGATGAAGAAACTTCTCCTTATCTTAATCTGAAATTATTAACCTCAGATCGATAGATAGTGATCTGGATTCCAGAGTATGGGACTCCCTTGCCACCAGGAACATCATTCCTGCAACTGTCTTATCTTGTCCTGTTAGCATTTGATAGGTTTCTGTGCCAATCCAGAAAATAAAAAGGACGGAAAGGCATCTTTGCTCAGACTGTGTGTCAGTCTCTTACATATCAGGCAATCCCAGTCTGTGATTTTCCAACTATTAGGTTTAATGAGTGGTTGGTTATGGTGACTGGCCTGTGACTCGCTGTAATTCACTGTTGGCACACAGTGTAAAAACTGGCATTCAGTATAATCCTCCCTCACAATTTCCTTGTGGAGCGAAAAATACAACAGATTCTACCACAGCAATATTAGATGACAGCTTAGAATACGAGTTAACAGCCTAACTCAGCACGCAGCAATCAAAGGATTAATGCTGTGATTTGGTGGTCATTCATTCTTCTCTGGTGCTTTGTTTTACAGTATTAGACAGCTGAATTTAATATGGCTATGGAAGCCAAAGTATAGAACAAACTATTGCACATAGCTATATTACTGATAGAGCTCATTCACCAAATTGTGAATGTTTTGAATGGTTCCACACTGTACATTTACTATATCACTTGCAATTATGGATTATACTTTCTCATAAATGACATGTTTAAGAATTAGCTGCCCATACAACACACTTAAGCTTATTATTTCAATGGATAACTTGATGGTTTGATGGATAAAATGATGATTTAGTTCTTCATTATTTTCAACATGAGCCAATAGGAACCAATTTCACTCAAGACCCTTTGCAATTCTTTCTCATATGGGATTAAAGAGATTTTGTCAGTTTACATTAACACAGCCCAGGTTCATCAGTATTAACACGAGTCATCCACTGGTATTGATGCTCAGTCTAGATCCATTAGTATTAGGACTCATAGAATAACTCAGACTGGACCTATTAGTATAAGCAGTCCTTGTTCAGTGAGAAGCATAACCAGCATCATTAGTATTAATGTTCAGCAATTGACTGAGCTTGGATCTATTAAATGATGACTCAATAATCAAATTCTAAGATGTCTGAATATAGGGCCCTCTTGTGACACAGTGACAGTATCCCTACCCCTGGACTGAGAGGCTCACTTGCTCCAGAGATGTGATTAGAGTGGTGCTGGGAAAACATAGCAGGTCATGCAGCATCAGAAGAGCAGGAAAATCGACGCTTTGGGCAGAAGCCCTTCATCAGGATTCCTGATGAAGGGTTTTTGCCTGAAATGTCGATTTTCCTGCTCCTCGGATGCTGCCTGACCTGCTGTGCCTTTCCAGCACCACTCTCATCTTGATTCTAATCTCCAGCATCTGCAGTACCCAACTGCTCCAGAGGTGTGTACAACATCTCTGAACAGGTTGATTAGAAAAATAGATTCAATAAAAAAAAATGTCTGAACATATGCATGACTTTATCCAAAGCCACTAAAACAGAGTCAGGCTTTCAAGAAGAACCCATCAGAAGCAATCACCTTAGAGGAATGTCAATGACATATCTCTTGATCCATTCACACAAAAAAAAATCCAGAGAGCTTAAGTATTCAATGATGTGGAATAAGCCATCAGATCCAATCAATTTGGACAATGGACCCTGATTGAAAATGGATCTCTTCCAGCCATAATCTAATCATTTCTAAACCATGGTCTGGAATCAACTTGCTCTGGCCATATTTGGGTCACTGGTGAGTTTGTGAGGGGAGATCATGTGATGAGCCAAACAGCCCTCTTTGGTATCTTAAGAAAATGTTTTTCTCCAGGTCAGTGAAACAAAAAAAAAACAATATCCTGAATGGACAAGCACTCTCTCTCTCCAGCCAGCCTCAAGGTTGAGGCCTGCCTGTTGCTTGACCAGCAGGAGACAGTGTCTAAACATTAATACAGTGTCTGCTGACCCCAGGAAACTGAACAGAAATTATCTATATTCTTAAATCATTCCATTACAGAATTCAGAATAACCAGTATGAAACCATCCAAGGCATTCTGGGTAATCCAAGATGGAGGCCGGGAAACTTTTCTGGCTGTAACAGCTGCTCCATTTTTTTTGAAGTGTTTTAGGTGTTGGAGGTGATTTTCTCGAATTCCAGGAGCAGCAATTACTGGTTTATATGCTGTTGCGTTGTTTTGGAAACTTTGGGAAAAAAAAGGCAAAACAACAACAGTGTTAAAAGGGAGAAGAGCAGACAAAGGAAGTACATGGTGAGGACAGCGCAGAAGAGAGAGAGAGAGAGAACTTGCAGAGTTACTGCCTTTGTTGTTTTTGAATTCAAGTATCGCTGGACATCAGAGTGTGTCTGGGAAAATTAACAGTGAATTTCACAACTAATCTTGGAGGAACCTGTTTGGCAAAGTTCACAACACAGAACCAGATAAGTTAATCGTTGTTTTCAGGAGAAAGTGAGGTCTGCAGATGCTGGAGATCAGAGCTGGAAATGTGTTGCTGGAAAAGCGCAGCAGGTCAGGCAGCATCCAGGGAACAGGAGAATCGACGTTTCGGGCATAAGCCCTTCTTCAGGAAGGGCTTTTCCAGCAACACATTTCCAATCGTTGTTTTCAGTCTGTCCAATAGTAAGGCTGCAGTAGTGAGTACAGTGGGTTATTTCTTGATTATATGTTTTTTGGAGACAAGTCTCTTGATTAAACTTAAAATATAAGCCATAACTATTCATTTAAACTGGTGCAGTGTTTTGTTGAGGAATAAGACGGTGTTATTTTCTGGGTCTGTAGATTGTGAAGGAGCAAAAATGGCCTTTGCAGTGAGATGTACTTCTTGTCAGATGTGAGAGTTTAAAGAGAGTTTAAGGGTTACTGTGGATTATATCTGCCATAAATGCTGTTGGATGAGAATCTTATCGGGTTGAATGGATCGGTTGGAGAGACTGTTAGAAGCAATGAGGAATTTGCAACAGTATGTGATGGATGGCAGTTATAGGAAGGGGATAAAGTCTCAGATACAGTCACATAGATGGGTTAACTCCAGGAAGATAAAGAGAGGTAGGCACCTAGGGCAGGAGTCTTTTGTGGATATATCTATTTCAAACAGGTATGCTGTTTTTGAAAATGTAGGGGGTGATGGATTCTCAAGGGAACGTAGCACGAACAGCCAAGTTTCTGGTATTGAGACTGGTTCTAATGCAACGAGGGGTACGTCAGCTGGAACTGACAACCGGAAGCGGCAGATACAAATCACTATAAATGCTGGAGGAAACATCACAGAAGCGCTTCACAGGAGGCTCTCAAGCACTGAGGATGTCACCTAGACAGGGGACAAAACATCTGCAACACAAATTCCCAGCTCGGTGAACATAACCACAACAACGAGCATCCGAGCTACAAATCTTCGCACAAACTTTGGGGGCTACGTCGGGCTTCCAAGAGATCAATTGTGTGAGGGGATTCTGTAGTCCAAGGAACAGACAGACGTTTCTGTGGCCACCAGAGAAAAATCAGAATGGTGTGTTGCTTCCCTGGTGCCAGGATCAAGGATGTCTCAGAGAGGGTGCAGAATGTTCTCACAGGGGAGGGGGCCAGCAAGAGGTCATTGTCCACAATGGAACCAACGACATTGGAAGGGAAAAGGTTGAGATTCTGAAGGGAGATTACAGAGAGTCAGGCAGAAATTTAAAAAAGAGGTTCTTGAGAGTATTAATATCTGGATTACTCCCAGTGCTATGAGTTAGTGAGGGCAGAAATAGGAGGATAGAGCAGATGAATACATGGCTGAGGAGCTGGTGTATTGGAGAAGGATTCACATTTTTGGATCATTGGAATCTCTTTTGGGGTAGAAGTGACCTGTACAAGAAGGACGGATTGCACCTAAATTGAAAGGGGACTAATATACTGGCAGGGAAATTTGCTCGAACTACTCGGGAGGATTTAAACTAGTAAGGTGGTGGGGGGGGGGGGGGGGGGGGGGGTGGAATGGGGGTGGGTGGGACGCAGGGAGACAGTGAGGAAAGAGATCAATCTGAGACTGGTACAGTTGAGTACAGAAATGAGTCAAACAGTCAGAGCAGGCAGGGACAAGGTAGGACGAATAAATTAAACTCCATTTATTTCAATGCAAGGGACCTAACAGGGAAGGCAGATGAACTCAGGGCATGGTTAAGAACATGGGACTGGGATATCATAGCAATTACAGAAACATGGCTCAGGGATGGGCAGGACTGGCAGCTTAATATTCCAGTATACAAATGCTACAGGAAGGATAAAAAGGGAGGCAAGAGAGGAGGCGGAGTGGCATTTTTGATAAGGGATAGCACTACAGCTGTGCTGAGGGAGTATATTCCCGGAAATACATCCAGGGAAGTTATTTGGGTGGAACTGAGAAATAAGAAAGGGATGATCACCTAATTGGGATTGTATTATAGACCCCCTAATAGTCAGAGGGAAATTGAGAAACAAACTTGTAAGGAGATCTCAGCTATTTGTAAGAATAATAGGGTAGTTTTGGGAGGGGATTTTAACTTTCCAAGCATAGACTGGGACTGCCATAGTGTTAAAGGTTAGATGGAGAGGAATTTCTTAAGTGCGTACAAGACAATTTTCTGATTCAGTATGTGGATGTACCTACTAGTGCAAAACTTGACCTACTCTTGGAAATAAGGCAGGGCAGGTGACTGAGGTGTCAGTGGGGGAGCACTTTGGGGCCAGCGACCATAATTCTATTTGTTTTAAAATCGTGATAGAAAAGGATAGACCAGATCTAAAAGTTGAAGTTCTAAATTGGAGAAAGGCCAATTTTGATAGTACAAGGCAATAACTTTCAAAAGCTGATTGGAGGCAGATGTTCGCAGGTAAAGGGATAGCTGGAAAATGGGAAGCCTTCAGGAATAAGATAACAAGAAACCAGAGAAAGTATATTCCTGTCAGGGTGAAAGGGAAGGCTGGTAGGTATAGGGAATGCTGGATGATGAAAGAAATTGAGGGTTTGGTTAAGAAATAGAAGGAAGCATATGTCAGGTATAGACAGGATAGATCGAGGGAATCCTTAGAAGAATATAAAGAAAGTAGGAGTATACTTAAGAGGGAAATCAGGAGGGTAAAACGGGGACATGAGATAGCTTTGGCAAATAGAATTAAGGAGAATCCAAAAGGTTTTTAAAAATATATTATGGACAAAAGGGTAACTAGGGAGAGAATAGGGCCCCTCAAAGATCAGCAAGGCGGCCTTTGTGTGGAGCCACAGAAAATGGGGGAGATACTAAATGAATATTTTTCTGGGCCACTTACTGAGATATTTGTATCATCGATAGTCACAGGTGAGGTGCCGGAAGACTGGAGGTTGGCAAATGTGGTGCCACTGTTTAAGAAGGGCAGTAAAGACAAGCCAGGGAACTATAGCCCAGTGAGCCTGACCTCGGTGGTGGGCAAGTTGTTGGAGGGAATCCTGAGGGACAGGATGTACATGTATTTGGAGAGGCAAGGACTGATTAGGGATAGTCAACATGGCTTTGTGCGTGGGAAGTCATGTCTCACAAACTTGATTGAGTTTTTTGAAGAAGTAACAAAGAGGATTGATGAGGGCAGAGCAGTAGATGTCATTTATATGGACTTCAGTAAGGTGTTCGACAAGGTTCCCCATGGGAGACTGATTAGCAAGGTTAGATCTCATGGAATACAGGGAGAACTAGCCATTTGGATACAAAACTGGCTCAAAGGTAGAAGACAGAGGGTGGTGGTGAAGGGTTGTTTTTCAGACTGGAGGCCTGTGACCAGTGGAGTGCCACAAGGATCGGTGCTGGGTCCTCTACTTTTCGTCATTTACATAAATGATTTGGATGTGAGCATAAGAGATACAGTTAGTAAGTTAGCAGATGACGCCAAAATTGGAAGCGTAATGGACAGCAAAGAGGGACACCTCAGATTACAACAGGATCTGGACCAGTTGGGCCAATAGGCTGAGAAGTGGCAGATGGAGTTTAATTCAGATAAATGCGAGGTGCTGCATTTTGGGAAAGCAAATCTTAGCAGGACTTATACTCTTAATGGTAAGTTCCAAGGGAGTGTTGCTGAACAAAGAGACCTTGGAGTTCAGGTTCATAGCTCCTTGAAAGTGGAGTCGCAGGTAGATAGGATAGTGAAGAAGGCGTTTGGTATGCTTTCCTTTATTGGTCAGAGTATTGAGTACAGGAGTTGGGAGGTCATGTTACATCTGTACAGGACATTGGTTAGGCCACTGCTAGAATATTGCGAGCAATTCTGGTCTCCTTCCTATTGGAAAGATGTTGTGAAACTTGAAAGGGCTCAGAAAAGATTTACAAGAATGTTGCCAGGGTTGGAAGATTTGAGCTATAGGGACAAGCTGGACAGGCTGGGGCTTTTTTCCCTGGAGCGTCGGAGGCTGAGGGGTGACCTTATGGAGGTTTACAAAATTATGAGGGGCATGGATAGGATAAAAAGACAAAGTCTTTTCCCTGGGGTCGGGGAGTCCAGAACTCGAGGGCAGAGGTTTAGGGTGAGAGGGGAAAGATATAAAAGAGACCTAAGGGGCAACTTTTTTACGCAGAGGGTGGTACGTGTATGAAATGAGCTGCCATTTGTGGCGGAGTCCGGTACAATTACAGCATTTAAGAGGCATTTGGATGAGTATATGAATATGAAGGGTTTGGAGGAAATGGGCCGGGTGCTGGCAGGTGGGACTAGATTGGTTTGGGATATCTGGTCGGCAAGGTTGGGTTGGACCGAAGGGTCTGTTTCCATGCTGTACCATCTCTATGACTCTATGACTCTATCAATCTGTAAAGCTTGTATACAACTGATGTTTTTGAACTTTTAACCAGTTTTAATTCAAAATAAATACAATTCTTTCTCCTCTTAAAAAGCTTACAAGAAACTTGTCTGTCTTTTACTATCATAATTCTGAAACAATCGAATGCCCACTGAATTGTTTTCTTTTATAATTAAAATAATACTGCAATCAATTGAGGGAAGAAAGAAGGAAGCCATTGTTCCACTTGCCACTTAGCTCTAACAATGTCTTTGATTAAAACAGATGTAGTGAAAATATTTGCATGAAGAGAAAACCTTTTCTGCCTACTCCAATTGTGCATTGTCCCTGTATGTGCTGGGTGAGACAATTTCTCCCCTCCCCCACACCATCCCCACCCCAAATCCAAGAGCAAGATAGTGCCTTCTGTTTACCTTTCCATGAGTTAATTTTGCTGAAGGTTGTTAATGTACATGATACTTTACTGCAGAATACAATAAGGCATCTCACATTTACATGTAATAAAAATGAGAATACTAAAAGGTATCATAATAAATCAAGAAGGTATCTTAATGGCAATTTGAAAGGACCAAATACAGTCACAAAAGCATCTCATTCAGACATATAGAATATTTACTGTTAACTTCACTATGAGAAGATCTGCACAAGTTTGTTTGATGCAGTGCTGCGTAGGATCTATACTGTACACATAATGTGCTGACATCAATTTGTCAGCAAGCCAGTGGTATTTGATGAAATAGTAAAAAGTATGGTGCACAGCAACTAGTTCGCAGAACCTACAAGGAGAGATGGGTTTAGTCCTTGTAGTATGTACCATGATGAATAGGCGTATTGTTAACTCACATGGTAAGTGAATACCTTGAGTATCTGGGAGTTATGTAGTCACACTAAGATTGCAATTGTCTGAAATTAAGTGGAAAAGTAGAGAAACTTTTCAAAAAGTTTGAAAGGCTAACATTATTACAAACCAGAACACTTCATGTATTATGCTCCATGTTAATGTTTCATCCAAGTGAAAACAGGTTGGATCTGTGAAATAACTCCACAGAGGCTGGTATCCTATCACCAAGCCACCTTTTATTTATATATGGAGTGTCCTTGACACTGATCCAACTCCCTCAGAGCCAGCTGTCAGAGTGAACAGAACCTCTGATACTGTATACATTTTCTGTCAGCCAGGGCTCCCTGATTGGACCGGGTTAATAGCACCAATCAGGCAATTCATATTCTATGAGTCCACCTGGCTGACCTTGTCACAATCACTACATTTGTTTTCTCAATCTTGATTGATGAATAATCTTTACATAGATTTCAAATAAGACATTATTCATTTGACATTGTGTTAATCAGAAGAATCTGACCATTGGTAGAATCTTGCAATACAAAAGGGAAATGGACAGCACGCAATAGATCAAAACCCACTTGATTTTTTTTCTACATAGCCAATGGAAACTGAGACCAATCATAGGAGCAAACCAAAGAAAATTGTGTGTGCCATCGCTATGCCAGTACTCAAGTTCTTCAGCAAAAAGCAGGAATCAATTTTGGATCTTTCTCAGTCTAGCTAGGACCACTAATGTCAAAACTGGAAAATCATGAGCAAATAATTGCTCCACAAATCATGTTCTTCAACAAAGACGCACATTTTCAAAATCTACCCATGTGGCGGCACGGTGGCACAGTGGTTAGCACTGCTGCCTCACAAGGCCAGCAGACCTGGGTTCAATTCCCGCCTCAGGTGACTGACTGTGTGGAGTTTGCACATTCTCCCCATGTCTGCGTGGGTTTCCTCCGGGTGCTCCGGTTTCCTCCCACTGTCCAAAGATGTGCATTTCAGGTGAATTGGCCATGCTAAATTGCCCGTAGTGTTAGGTCAGGGGTAAATGTAGGGGAATGGGTGGGTTGCGCTTCGGCGGGTTGGTGTGGACTTGTTGGGCCGAAGGGCCTGTTTCCACACTGTAAAGTAAAGTAATCTAATATCACAAGCTTAGAAAATTCTTAGTACATAAATACAAAAGCAGAGGTAATAGTTGACCAGCTTAATTATACATAACAATTCTGCTTCCTCATTTAAATGAGCAAGTGTTTGCTTTCACAGATCTTGAGGATTCAAGGGATGGACTGATTTGCAATTAGATTAGATTAGATTACAGTGTGGAAACAGGCCCTTCGGCCCAACAAGTCCACACCGCCCCGCCGAAGCGAAACCCACCCATACCCCTACATTTACCCCTTACCTAACACTACAGGTAATTTAGTATGGCCAATTCACCTGACCCTGCACATCTTTTGGATTGTGGGAGGAAACCGGAGCACCCGGAGGAAACCCACGCAGACACGGGGAGAACGTGCAAACTCCACACAGTCAGTCGCCTGAGGCGGGAATTGAACCCGGGTCTCTGGCGCTGTGAGGCAGCAGTGCTAACCACTGTACCACCGTGCCGCCCAATTCTCCAGTCAGAACTGTGCCTAAATCATTTATTTTATTACTTTTCATGGACAGGTGTCAGTGTTATTTAACACAAAAGGGTTGATGTAACCCTTATTTATTCTCAATATTAATGACCTGGACTTGGATAAATAAACTCAATAGCTTGTAGATGATGCGAAACTCACAAATAGTGACATTCTCCCAGTTTCCCTGCTAACAGCCATCCCTCTGTTAGTGTCATTCCTGTGGGACTTGGCTATGTGCAAACATTGATCACGTTTCGAAATTTGCCTATTGAGGATCAAATGCTATGGCATAGTCAGAGAACAAGCAAGTGCTTTCTACTGAGAATACTGACCAGTTTTCAGTGAGAATCCTTCCAGAAAAATATATTTGTTTGAAAATTATTGAAAACGTAACACAATTTTTCAAATATTCTCTACAGGAAAATCCAAACTTGGCTCAGTAATAGGAAACAAAGGGTAATGTCCGGTGAATGATTTTGCGAATGGAAAGCAGTTTCCAATAGTGTTCACAGGGCTCAATGTTAGCTTCCTTGCTCTTTATGGAATATATTAATTATTGGGGTACAGGTTAATGATTAATGTGGGAGGCGGGATTGGGAAATTTGCAAATGGCACAGCAAGTTGCCAGGCGGTTGATAGTGAAGAGGATGGATGTTGACTGCAGGTAGATAGCAATGTGATTGATTCCGTTGGTCAAAATGTGGCAAATGGAATTAAATCTGGAGAATGTGAGTCTATGCATTTGTGGAGAGCAAACTAAACAATAATTGGGAGGGTACTGAAAGGAGTGGGAGACCTTGGAATCCAGGTCCAAGATATCTGAAGGTGGCAGGATGAGTAACATGATGATAAAAAGGCACATGGAATATGCCTTCAATACCCCATCAAGCGTGGGGTATTGAATATAAGAGCAGGAATGTAATGTTAGATCTGTATTAGAATTCCTACAGTGTGCAAACAGGCCTTTCAGCCCAAAACATTCACATCAATCCTCCTAAGAGTAACCCATCCAGATCCATTAATCTACATTTACCCCTGACTAATGCAACTACCAAGAATAATATGGACAATTTAGCATGGCCAATTCACCGAACATGCACATCTTTGGATTGTGGGAGGAAACCATAGCACCTGGAAGAAACCCACACAGACACAGGGAGAATGTGCAAACTCCACACAGACAGTTGCTCGAGGCTGGAATTGAACCTGGGTCCCCGGTGCTCTAAGCCACCATGCCACCCCTAGCTGGTTAACCCAGAGCTGAAATTTTATGTACAGTTCTGGTCACCATGTTAATGGAAGGACATTGCTGTTCCAGAGGCAGTACAGTGGAATACATTGTCAAGAATAAAAACTTCAATTACGAGGAAAGATTGTCGAAATAGGGTTATTTTCCTTAGGACAAAGAAGGCAGAGGGATGACTTAATTGAGATGTGCAAAATAACGAAGAATGTCTGGGATACAGTGAGCATGAAATATTTGGACTTCCCTTAGAGGAGACATAGTCATAAAGTCATAGAGATGTACAGCATGGAAATAGACCCTTCGGTCCAACCCGTCCATGCCAACCAGATATCCCAACCCAATCTAGTCCCACCTGCCAGCATCCAGCCAATGTCCCTCCAAACCCTTCCTATTCATATACCCATCCAAATGCCTCTTAAATGTTGCAATTGTACCAGCCTTCACCACTTCCTCTGGCAGCTCATTCCATACCCGTACCACCCTCTGTGTGAAAAAGTTGCCCCATAGGTCTCTTTCATATCTTTCCCCTCTCACCCTACACCTATGCCCTCTAATTCTGTCTATTTATCCTATCCATGCCCCTCATAATTTTGTAAACCTCTATAAGGTCACCCCTCAGTCTCCGACGCTCCAGGGAAAATAGACCCAGCCTGTTCAGCCTCACCCTATAGCTCAAATCCTCCAACCCTGGCAGCATTCTTGTAAATCTTTTCTGAACTCTTTCAAGTTTCACAACATCTTTCCGATAGGAAGGAGACCAGAATTGCATGCAATATTCCAACAGTGGCCTAACCAATGTCCTATACAGCCGCAACATGACCTCCCAGCTCCTGAAGTCAATACTCTGACCAATAAAAGTCAATTACCAGGAGGCGTAGATTTAAGGCGATTAGTGGAAGAATTACAGAGGGTAGAGAAGATATGAGGAAAAGGTTTTTCACCCAGAGTATGTTGGGCATCTGGAATTCACTAGCCATGCATGGTGGTTGGCGCAGAAATCCCCAGCTCACTTAAGAGGTATCTGTATCTGCATCTGAAGTGCAAGTCTGTAACCTGTAAGGTACTGAAAAATGAAAGTAGAATAGGCAGTTAGTTTATTCATATGGTGCAGGTATAACAGGCTGAATGGCCTCTTTCTGTGCTGTAACTTTTCCATGGTTCTAACGGTCAAAAATTCATAAATATCTTGCATACCACCACAGATAAGTCATGACATGATTATTCCTTGCACAAGTAGGTGACAGGTTTTACGCCTGGAGCGTCGTCGGAGGCTGCAGGGTGACCTTATGGAGGTTTATAAAATCATGAGGGGCATGGATAGGATAAACAGACAAAGTCTTTTCCCTGGGGTAGGTGAGGGCATAGGTTTAGGGTAAGAGGGGAAAGATATAAAAGAGACCTAAGAGGCAACTTTTTCACACAGAAGGTGGTACATGTATGGAATGAGCTGCCAGAGGAAATGGTGGAGGCTGGTACAATTGCAACATTTAAAAGGCATTTGGATGGGGATATGAATATGAAGGGTTTGGAGGGATGTGGGCCTGGTGCTAGCAGATGGAACTAGATTAGATTGGGATATTTGGTCGGCATGGACGAGTTGGACCGAAGGGTCTGTTTCCATGCTGTACACCTCTATGACTCAATTACTCTATTTAGCGGATCTATTGAAGCCCACATCCAAGTCTATTCCAATGCTTTTCTGGTGAGTCTCCCACATCACACTCTCTATAACCTTAACTTAATCTGTAATACTGCAACCCTTTTCCTAGCTCACACCAAGTCCTGTTCACTCATCAACCTCCGCTGGCTCCAGTTAAAGCAATGTCTTGATTTGAAGACTTTTGTCCTTATATTCAATTCTTCCCATGGCTTGACCATCTAATTGTCAAAACTGATGACTGATAATTCAGTGGTCAGATTCTATCTGCATACTAATTGAGGTTGACCTATTTCGGTTGAGGTTTCATGGAGTTTGTGTGAGGTACTGATTCTCTGACCTGTGTCACCCACAATCTGCGCATTCAAGGGAACTGTGCAAGTTTAGTCTTGGGCTCTGTCCAGCCAGTGGTTCCACTTCACAGGCTATATGTTTTTCCTTCAGAAGCAGCATCTGAAATTTGTTTAATATTCTGCAGAATGCTTTATGGCACACAACGTTTCTGTCATTATTCAAGTGGTCATCTTCATTCCAAGGCAAGAGGCTGGCTAGTTCTCAATGTTAGAATTAGAATTAAAATCCCTACAGTGTGGAAACAGGCCCTTAGGCCCAACAAGTGCACACTGACCTTCTGAAGAGTAACCTACCCAGACCCATTCCCCTACGTTTACCCCTGACTAACTTACCTAACCTACACATACCTGAACCCTATAGGCAATGTAGCATGGTCAATTCACCTTACCTGCACATCTTTAGACTGTGTGAGGAAACTGGAGCACCCAGAGGAAACCCACAAAGACATGGGGAGAATGTGCAAACTCCATACAGACAGTCGCCCGAGGCTGGAATTAAATCCGGGTCCCTGGCACTGTGAGGGAGCAGAGCAAAACACTGAGCCACTGTGCCGCCCTGAAAGAGTCTTCATGATAACCTCAGCCAGTGTGGGAACTGAACACACACTATAGGGGCTTCACTCTATCATAAACTAGTTATCCAGCCAAGTGAGCTAACCAATCTGTATACTAGCTAGAAGTAATGCTGCAGTAGCTGATAAGGATGCTATCACTGGCTCTCCATCTGTCAGGCTTTGCAAAACCATAATGTGTTGATGTGTTTTGCAATAAACAGTGTTCAACAGGTATCTTTTGCACTTCTTTGTGATTTTCTTCACTTAAAAATGATTATTTTTCCATCGTTTGATATCTCAAGTAGTGATTAATTGATATCATTAATCAACTGGCATCAATTGAAATTACTCAGTGCTCAAGCAGCAACTTTTGTAAATATTTGGCATCATTGAATTACCTTCCATGGAAATAGAAGCATTCAATTGCCATCAAAAGCGATCAGAGCTTGCTAATGTGAAAAAGTTCTAAGTTTGTGCAATCATGACACAAGTTGACTTTGACAATATCTTGCCATGGATTCTTTTAAATTCCATTTGATGCTATATGTGAAGTAAGAGACGTGTAGATTGTACTCATCCAGAGCAGCTTGAGGCACTCTGCAATTTTTGGATTTTGGCATAAGTGAGCATGCCAGAATTTACAATATCATTGTGGACCTCAATGGCAAGAAATGTCCCAATATTCACTGCTATAGGGAAAGGAAACCTAAGCCATTAACAATTATATAGCCACAAAATTATCCTGACTTCTGCATCCAGGTCTGGACACTGTCAACCAATCTGATTATTTGAACTGTGGCAATAAGATGAAGATTATGCTTATGTTTTTACCTTTAGATTCTCTCATAGGCTATAACATCTTTGACCCAATATGCTATCCACTACCACGTCACAAAACATGTTCACATTTTATTTCTTGACACAGCCATCCTTGTCCAAGACATCAAAAATTGGCAGCAATGAGAGAGACATATTTAAACAGAAGAAAACTCAACTTTTCAACTGTATAAGCACACAAGGCAACAAAAAAGTTATATTTTCAGCCCCTAAAACACTTCTTCACTTCTAGTAAAACCTTACTAGAATTGCACATGTTATAGACATATACACATAGACACTGGTATTGCTAGTTAAGTTTGAAGCATGATGAGTTTTATTATAGCACAGCAGAATACGTATCTCTCTTGCTGCACGAGCTCTTCTATCAGTGCAGGAGCATCTTCTTGTCAGAGTTGTCTGTTTTGGATAAAATTCAATGGTGCATCAAAAGTACCTCCGAGCTTATCATAGTCACCAGACGTCTACCACGAGACTGGAGGCATTCAATTTGTAGCTAGTTTTAATACAGTCACAGCACAGGCCAGATTGCTACCTTGTGGAAATGCTACAAGGTCCAGTCCATGTATTCAATGCCTGACGTTAGTCAATCCCACAGGTAATATCACAACGATTTCAATCAGCAACAAAGTTGAGCAGCATAGATTCAGTTGTCAATCAGTAGCTGAGAGTTTTGATTTAACAAGTCTTGATGTCTTTGTTGGTTTGAAATGTTTGCTTTGGTTGCCACAGGCATGCAGGTGAGTAATGGCTGATAGATTGTTCACAGAGCCAAAACTTGACAGGGTCACTAGCTAAAAGGGGAGGAGGTGACCGACAGATAATCAGAATCAACAGAGTTGGAAATGACTATGGGGTGGGTACACTGGCAGCACAGCATCAGAATCCTGTTCCAGTTGGTCTACACCAACAGCTCTCTCAGTATATCGAAAATAAATGGAAAATAGGCAGGAAAACTGGTCTGGAAAGTTGGACTAAATCACTTTAAGTTGAGACAGTGTTGACAAATGTCACTTCTTCAACCTTGTGCTCGTGCTGTGTTGGGGATTTGATGTGTTCAGTGAGCTGGACCAAGCTGAGGTGAACATTACTTCTTGTCAATAACAAGGGGACATAGTTTTAAAGTGAAAGGCAATCAGTTTAAAGGGGATTTGAGGAAAATATCTTTCACCAGACAATGGCAGAAGCCTGGGATGCTGGTTGAGACAGGAAACCTCACAACCTTTAAAAAATACTTGGATATACACTTTATGAGCCTAGTGCAGGAAAGTGGGATTAGTGTTGGTAAGAGTAAACTTTTAGCAGTACATGATGGATCGATAAGTTCTGGACTGTACAATCCTCAGCAAGGGAAGAATGAGGGTTTGGGGGTGAGAAGAATTCCAGTTCCTGACTGATGACTGTTATACTTCTAAGTGTAAATGAACCAGATTAGCTGGTCAAAATCAGCTACTCTGCAGAACCAACTTGTTCAAATATCAGATGATCTCGCAGGTGATTTTGCAATAGTGATGCCACAGGGTGATAAAAGTCCTCTTGATGTAGTGATTTTGTGTCTGGGTGAAGGGAGGCAGCACGGTGGCTCAGTGGTTAGCCCTGCTGCCTCACAGTGCCATGGACCCAGGTTCAATTCCAGCCATGGGTGACTGTGTGGAATTTGCACATTCTTCCCCATGTCCATGTGGGTTTCCTCTGGTTTCCTCCCACGGTCCAAAAATGTGTTGGTTAGGTGAATTGCCCCTAATCTCCAGGGATGTGTATTAACTATGGGAAATGCAGGGTTACAGGGATACAGTAGGAGGGTGGTTCCAGGGATGCTATTCGGAGGCCAGTGTGGACTCGATGAGCTGAATGGCCTGTTTCCCTAGTGTAAGTATTCTGCGAAAAAAGAGAGGGTCTGTGGCTTGGGATGGAGATCAAGGCCAGAGTGATGATAGTGGTCTAGAATTCACCATCTGAGGGTGGGGAGCTCAGGGTAATCTCCTACATCCTAGCAAAGCAGAGATATCCCAATGGGGTTGGGCTGGAGAAGGAGGGGTTTGACTGAGTGATTGGGAGCCAAGGAAGGAAAGAAAGACATAAGTGAAGGAAGGTGTGTGAGTGAGTGGGGACTCAGGGACAGAGGCAGACAGATGATGTTTGAGAATGTTGGGGAAGAGGTCCAATGATTGTTTTTAATGCCTTGGTCACTTTTGATCATATTTGAACAAAATGGGAAGACTTCTGATGACAGATGAAAACTCATTCCAATATATGTCTTTTGACCTTAGATGAAGTTCAATGATTAATGATAATTTTCAAGTGCATTTAAGTTCACTTGAATGCTAAACAATGTTGAGATTTTTCTGGTAGAGGGGTCAGACACTATTAAGTTGTATAAACCTCACTTCTACCAACCTTCTCAAAGACAATTATAGTGGGCCACAAATGCTGGCTTTGCCAGCTATGTTTACACCCCATGAAAACGTTAGGAAAAATGTCAATGGGTGAGTTGGAGACTAGTTCTCAGTGTTAACCATGCAAAGCCACATTAAAAATGGTGGGTGGCACAGTGGTTAGCACTGCTGCCTCACAGCGCCAGAGACCCGGGTTCAATTCCTGCCTCAGGCGACTGACTGTGTGGAGTTTGCACATTCTCCCCGTGTCTGTGTGGGTTTCCTCTGGGTGCTCCGGTTTCCTCCCACAGTCCAAAAATGTGCAGGTCAGGTGAATTGGCCATGCTAAATTGCCCATAGTGTTAGGTGCAGGGGTAAATGTAGGGGAATGGGTCTGGGTGGGTTGCGCTTCGGCGGGTCGGTGTGGACTTGTTGGGCCGAAGGGCCTGTTTCCACACTGTAAGTAATCTAATCTTAAAAAAAAATCTAAATTTAATCTGACACTGCTCATATACTATAATCTCACTCTAATCACAAACACTGGGCATACAGAGAAGATGTCAGTGCTGGTTATAATCACAAGTAACAGCATTTTAAAAATTGATTAATAATTAACTCAACATTGTCAAGGGAACTGCTGATTATATTTTGATGCATATATATATTTAAAAAATACTGTCTGAGGGTAATGATGATGTGGATAAACTGCCTAGATTGCTTTGCTGTTATCAATTCAATCTACAATGTTGCGTTTTGTGCAAGATGGCAGTGTCATTCCGTAATTAAGTGAAGTCAGTGTCTGCAGAAAGTACAGACAGCAAACAGCATCACCTACTGTCCAAAAGAAAAGCTGTTACATGCAAAACTACTCGACCAGGTCCAGCCTAAAATCATTTTCCACTGCTGAGATACCGATGACACATCTTGGAAAATACTTTTTTCAGATTTCACCCGATTCATGTACAAGCTTCCAGCAAGATGTGCAACAGCATAATTAATTGTTACACCAATACAATGTCAACTTCACCCAAATAAACCATGATTTGGAGATGCCAAATTTGGACTGAGGTGTAAAAAGTTAAAAATAAAAATAAACCAGGCAGTGTTGTTTTATGCACATTGCTGATGTTCAGTGAATGGATTTTAAGACAGCAACCTGCTGGATTTAATGTAGAGTCACCACTGATCGCATGCATATAATTTGCATGTTGGACTGCAAATCAGGGAAGCAATTCCTCATCAACCTGTATTTCATTTCTTGCTTTCCTGGATTTTTTTAAGCAGAAAATTCAAACTCTGGATGTGGAAAGTATTTTGTATGTTTGTTTATTAAGGGTTGTTTTAGGTAAATGAAGAATCCAAACTTGAGCTAATAAGTGGCAAGTAGCATCCACACCACACAAGTGCCAGGCAATGACAACCTTCACCAACAGAGAATTCAATAAACATTGTCAACCCAGACATCATTGCCATTGTTGAATTTCCTGCTTTCAATAACTTGGGTTACCACTGACCAGAAACTGAACTGGACCAATACTGTGGCTACAACAGCAATGTCAGAGGCTCGGAATTCCACAGTGAGTAACTCACCTTCTACCTTCCCAATTCTGTTCACCAACCACAAGACACAAGTCGGGAGAATGACAGTGTCCTCCCCACCTGCCTAGATGAGAACAGTGAGAGCAATATTCAAGAAGCTTGACATCATGCAGGACAAAGGTGCGTGCTTCATTAGTACCCCCATCCACCACCCTGAATATGCATTCCATTTACCACCAATACACAGCGGCAGCAGTGCATCTCGTCTACAAGACGTACTGCAGCAAATCAACCAAGGGTGTCTAACAGCATCTTTCAAACTACAATCTCTACCATCTAGAAAGATAAGGGCAGCAGATGCATGAGAACACCACCTGTAGGCTCCCTCAGGCTACACACCATTCGACTTGGAACGATATCACAGTTTCTTTGTTGTTGCTGAATTGAAATCCCAGGTTTTCCTTCCTAACAACACTGCTGGCACCATGTACCAACCACACCATGAACTGCAGCATAACTAGAAGGCAGCTCAGCATCATCTTGTCAATTGCAATTATTGATTGGTAGTGAATGCCAGTCCACCCAATGATGCCCACTCTCTTTCAACAAATATTTAAAGAAATGAAAGGATGGACAGCTGACTGACTGATTCACTGGCACAATAAGCGACTGCTCACAACTCCCTACTCATTTTGCTGTGCTTAAAGCCTGTGTTAATTCACTGGAGAACCTACAAGGAAGGTGACATCACTTGGCTGCCACTGGATGTGTATCTGAGTGATCTGTAATACATTACCATTACGCTAAGGAGCTGCACCATATGCAGGTGCCATCCTCTTCAGGTGAATCACTCTCTGAAGAAATACTCAGTTTCATGAACAATGTTAATCCATTAATGATGGGTGAAAGCGGTCAATCTCCATTTGCTGTTGGTAAGAACTCACCATCTTCACAGCAGTCGGAATTTTACTTCCTCCTTATAAAACTTGATGCTGGACTTTCAAAGCAGTATCAGAAAAATAGTCAGAAACCCAATGCCATTCTTGGAGACTCTGGCACCTCTGGTCACAAGTTTCCATTTTTGAGATGAAATGTGGGGAGTGAGCATGAGGGGCACCAAATAACTCACCTGATCATGTGTCAAACAACTTGTTCAGAGGTGGAAGGTGGGCTTTGTGGCTGATTATTATTTCTAAAAATATGCTTTGAGATATTATCAGTTATCTCCTTTACAACGCTGAACTTATTATTCACCAATTTTTAAAACGTTGCTACTTGTGATAGCATCTTGGTCCCTCAGAAGCTAGCTGGCAACTTTTGAATCCTAGAGATTATTTATTGAGACCCATCTCTCAGGGATCCAAAATTGAGAAGGTAGCTCTTTCCCTTCTCACATGGTGGAAGCCATGGAGGGAGGGGTCTTGGAGGCAGCAGCAGGTGATGGCTTTCAGAGGTCACCCCTTTTTGTGTCTCTGATTGATCCCAAAATTGGGCAATTGCAGATACACACTCCCACCTTTCCAATCAACCCAGCAGGCAGGTTATCCTGGTTACCCAGTTGTGAAAGCAGTCACTTTTCTTGCCTGCAGAAAAGCAAATAATCGGGGGGGCTGGTGGGTGAAGCCCACATGTGGTTGTTAGTTGGCTACTCATGGCTGCTCATTGGTGGCAGGTCAGGAAAATGCGCACTGACCCTTCTCACACAGAAATCAATTAGTTAGGTGGCAAGGACAGGGTGAGTTTCTCTCCAGAAATAATTCTCTCAATTATTTCTCATTTTCATGAATGTTAATCTGTGCCACTGATTTGATTTGATTTGATTTATTACCATCAGATGTAACCTAAGTTTTGTGTGCAGCACAGGCAGATCATGACATACGAAGATCATAGGATGATTGAACAGAGCGAGGAATACAAGTTATGGTTGCAAAGGTGCATAAAAAGCAAGATCAATATCAGATTTGAAATTTGAGAGATCCATTCAGAAGTCTAATAACAGCAGGAAAGAAGCTGTTCTTAAACTTGTTGGCGCGTGTTTAAGCTTTTATATCTTCTGCTTGATGGAAGAGGGTGGAAGAGATTATAACCGGGGTACGAGAGGTCTTTAATGAAGTTGGCTGCCTTTCTGTAGCAATGAGAAGTGTAGATGGAGTCAATAGATAGAAGAAATAAATATGAAATAGTAATGTGGCTCAGGGGTACCACAAGTGTATTAGTGGGAGATGGAAAATGCTCCATTAGTGCCATAGCTTCTCAGAATAATAAGACAGAAGCTGGCCATTCAGCACATTGTGCCTGTTCCATAGGGGATACAATGTGAGACAATATGGACAGGATGTTGCTCCACAAAATGCAGAGAAGTTAACTTTGCATCTAACAGGAGGTGCTTATATATATCTTTATATATATTATATGTGTGTGTGTGTATATATATATATATATATATAAAATGTACTGCCAACTGGAATTAGTAATGGAGGCTAACATCCAAAAACAATGCAAATCACAAGAGTGAATATTTAGATGATAACACCAGTCATAACTTGAAATTTTTAAAACTTCTCATATAATGAACACTTCATTGGCATAGAACTGTTAATTTAATCTGGTACCAATGATCACTTTGATTCAGCCAATTCTTACATCAACTAAAGTGTCCCTTTTATAGATGTCAAATATGAAATCATAGCTTCCTCTCTCTCAGTACCTTTCCATCTGATTGTCTACCAGCTGTCTCTCTCTCTCTCTCTCTCTCACTCTCTTTATAAAAGTCCAAACAAGCAATACATTCATGAAGCTCTCGGATCCTAAGGACTGACATTGTTAGCAAAGCGAACCCTTGGCTGAACAGATTTGAAAATAATAAAGGTAAACCAAAATGTCACATCTTCCAGACAATGTACGGGTGCAGATAAAAGTGACATAGTATCTGCATTGTCAGATAAAAGGGATGCCATTAAACATGAGAATAATATCATTTGTTATAAATTAGGAGATGTCACCAAGTATTAGTGATAATCACAACCATGTGATCTGCCACTACAATGCACCTGTAAATTTAATACCTTCTAATGTCACAGGATCTGAAATTGTAACTTTTTTGTTCAAATACCCATTTACTTCTAAGTCTAATGGAATCATTTGTTTTGTTGTCAAATTAAACTTCATGTCTTCAAGTTTTAAATATCTCGACACAATCACCCTCTTCGATGCTGGTGTAGTTTTGAATGTTAGAGGGATTCATATTCACTTCGAATAAAGATCGTGTTCACAGGAGATTGCTGCTTCTCAGATATTTCTAAGACTCATCTCAAAAGGCCAAATTTTCAGGAGTTATTGTTACAGTAAGATTTCCTTTCATTTCCATCCTTTTTTCCACCTAATCATATGAAACTAAAAGATTCAGAAAGCTTAGTAACCCATACCTTGTGGTGACTGATGCCAGATAATCTGTTCATAACCATCAGGCTGGCCATTTTTGTTTATAACTAGGTCACCTGTTGCTTCCTTTGTTCTTACAGCTCAGGAAACACAATGACATATTGTTAATTGTGGAAGCCCTATCACGAAGAATTGGTGACCTACTTCAGTCTCCATACAAGAGAGAGTGGGACAACTACGACGTTTGGAACTGATGAGGCTAAGCAGCTACTTCCAGAACACAATATTATCAGTTGTTGTGCCCTCGGGATTTGCCTTTTCAATGGACTAATTTTGGCTCTTCTTCATTTCCCTTCAACAAATCAAATGCATAAAATGTCACAAGCATAAAAGTCCTGAATTGATATTATACATAGTGAATTTTACATTACTAAAGATAATGGAGAAAATATTTGATGGAACCTCAAAGATTGTAGTCTTTTATTAATCTTGTGCCCATTCCTGTGAGCTGTGCATTGTTGATGATTTGACAGTAAGATGTAACTAGTGTTAAATGAGTCTTTCAATGGCAGCACACCTCAACAGTGGGCCCACATTTGAGAGAGGCTAGCACTGCTTAAAACTTGCTGGTACCTTTTAAAGGGGTGAGTGTTCTGGTTGCAGCAAAGGCTGCAGCAAGAGGAAAATTACTAACTAATGGGGCAACAGGCAAAAGATATGGATACAGTGCTTCAAAAGTTCAATGCCCTCATGAAAGTCAAGTTCAGAAAATCCATCTTCAAATATCAAATTCTATCATACCACAAACTTCAGCCATCGCTCTATGCACCACACCATGTGAACTCAACTATCAACAATTTCTCTCAATCATGATACAAACCTTACAATCACTCACTCACCCTCACATACATGGCATTTCGACTAACCTCTCATTCACATCCTACATCTTGCCCACACACAAGCCATTTAACCCTCATAGAGATATCAGCAAATCCATCGGATTAAAACCTATTTCTGTATTTCCCTCTTTTTTTTGTACGACATAAAAGCAAATAACCAGAGGAAGCAGCTAACCGGAGGGGAGTAGGCATGGCTACAAGTTCTCAGCCTTCACGGAGCAGATGGAGCATTCAGCATCAATACAGCAACTAGGACCATTTAGGATGATGGTATTCTCATACCTAATCATGAGAATGCTGGTGATGCAGTATTGTGTCCTTACCTCTGGCGTGGATTTAGGCCACTCCTGCTTTAGAGTTGAGTGATAGCATCTCTGTACATGTTGATCAGAATATTTTCTCATGCCTAATATGCCCTCTCACATCCCAATTCTCCTTTAACCCAACAGCTCTTCTGATCTCTAAGATGTAAATGGTGTCAGCAAGTACTTCATGCTTTCCTCTTATCCCCACACCCCTTACCATGAACTTAGCCTTGTGTCTTTCCCTTTAAGAAATCTGAGGGCTACAACTTGACCAGGTCATGATGGAAGATGAAGAGGTGGTCAAGCAGGAAAACAATGATAAGGAAGAAACACAACCGCTCTCCTTACCACATAATGGGCACCTTAGAAATGGTTATTACACGCAGTGGCGCACTGAACAGAAGACTCCACACTTCAAGAGAATGCTGGTTCTAGATGGTCAGCAGGCAAGATTTGTGGGATTGACATATCTGTTAAGATGAAAGCCATATTTCACACTTTGTTAACTTCAACAATTGGAAAAATTGGAAAATGTTGGTTGTGTGTAAAAGCAGTGCTACATGTAGCTGACAGATTGCACTCTGCTACAAATATTGCCCACCACTTGATTGAACAATAAGCCAATTGAACATTGGTAAACTGGAGTACAATGGCTATCTTTAGCTTGTCATCTATTTGTGCAGAAGCTACATAAAGCTTGAGATGTCAGCTGACATGCCTTTTGCAGGAAATGAAAGTGTGAACAATCTTTCTGTTCATAGATCACAAACTTTGCTGCTCAGGCAGATGTTTTTCCAGGTTTCCAGATGATAATTCATCTCAGCAAAGGATTTCTGGCGTTCCAATGCCCTGTTAATCCCTTCAAATAAAGTTATAGGTTTAACAATAGCTGGAATAGAGAAGGATAAGACCAGGCATTGTAAAGAAAGCAAGGGACAATCTCTAAACTGTTAGTAATAGCACACTTTGTGCAGCTGAAGACAGCTATTTTTGACATGGTGTACAAAAGCAGGTGCGGTATAACTATGGACCATTGTCTGATTTGCTTTAAAAGACTGTTCTTTGCATGCTGCTTAAATTACAGTTCTGCACGGTGATTTTCCAATTACCTTCACTACAATGAAAGATTGCATGGTAGGAAAAATTGAAACGTAAACTTATCAGACATCTGGGTCGATCCCAGGGTGGGTGTTTTATCACAGGGAGTAACTCTGAAGGTCTATTCCTCCAACCAAGCTGGTCCAGTACTCGGTTTCGCAGGATTTTAACAATGACTTTTGATCTTTCAAAATAGTACCTCAAGTTTCTTTTTTTTTCATCCCTGCGTAGCTTTTTGGTTGGTTAGCAATAAAGTCTTGTAATGTTCAATTAGGTTTGATGAAATTGTTAGCCTGTGGAATTCAGTACCACAGAAAGCAGTTGAGACCCAAACAGGATGATTTCAAGAAGCAGTTGGATAGAGTACTTGGAGCTCAAGGGATCAAAAGAATTTGGGGGGGGGGGGTATGAAAGCAGAATCAGGCTAAGAAGTCAGATGATCAGATATGACCATAAGGAATGGTGGGACAGGCTCAAAGTGTTAAATGATCCTATTTTCTACATTCTACATTACTACATTTTTTTCTATACGAGCATTATGTTGTTAGGTATACGATTGGTCAGTCATACTAAAACTGTCAAGGCTCATTTGATTGACAGACAAAAAATGTTCTAGATGAGTGTGTAGATCAAAAGCACCTTCAATTTGCAAAGAGTAAAATAAAGGCACTCAAATTTGAAATAAAAATGGAAAATGCTGCAGACACTCAGCAGGAAGGCAGCATTCTGGGGGAGAGAAAAGTAGGGGTTAATGATTGGTTCTGATAAGGGATAATCAAACCAAAGTATTAATCCTACTACAGCCACTGCGAACGCTGGAGAAACTTAGCAGATGTGACATCACCTGTGGAGAGAGAAATAATTAACATTTTGATCTGGTATGATTCTTCAGAAGTGAAAGGTGTTAGAAAACTGGCTCTTTTTTATACTTTTGACAGAGGCAGAGGAGAAACAAGACAGCAGACATCACAGAGTCCCCAGTGCAACAGACAAGGGGGTTGTTATCAGTGGAGAAAGGGGCAAAAAGAGCTGTCCATAGGCTGTAAATTGAAGTATGAAAGGAAAAGAATGAGTCCCCGCTTCTAAGTGCAGAGTAGACAAGATAAAGCTGTAGGAGAAAGGAGGGAGGAGACAATGTAAGAAAGATGGAAGGTAGCCTTAAACATCCAAGCATCCTGGCTACATATACAAACACGCAAATTAGAAACAGGACAAGCCATTTGGCCCTAAAAGCTTTCTCTGCTGTCTTGCATGTGGCCTCAACTCCACTTTTCTGTCTGACCACATAACTATTCTTTAACAATCAAGAATTGCAAATGCTGCCTGCATTTGCTGGATTTATTTTGGATTTCTTTTATCTCATTCTCTCTTCATTTTATTTTTCGCTTCTTTTCTCTTGCCTCTTCTCGTTCAAATTTTCTTGAGCCTTTCTTAATATGCTTGTAAGAACATGTTCACCACTTTATCTTAACAGTTTTCTTTCATGCTTGCTCGACCACAGATTGACGTAAACCCACAGTGCGTGCCACATGAAAAGGTGGCAATGAGCAGTGGAAATCCATGAAGACCTATGACAAGAAGCTAAACAGAAGTTGCTCTAGCTAATGAAGGCACTAGTGGTACTTAAGTATAGGAGGAATTTCCAAAAGCATTTCCGCAAGCAATACAATTTTAGAAAAGACAGGACTGTGCACCAAGAATAAGATGCACACGAACAATTGATTTGCTGAGCGAAGGAATTCTGTAGGATTGATAGAAGGGATACCTGTTGGGCAGTTGTAATAATAGTGAAAGGACCACAAGATCTTTAGGGATTCCAAACACTGGTACATGTATCCCCAGGGCACAAAATGCATACACCTGATGGGAGGGGTGAAGGGATGTGGGAGAAATTGTCTCATAGATCTTTTCTCAATCCTTACACTTGTGTGTGCTCTTGCATACTTGCTTTTTTTCTCAAATTTTCACAGTAACTTGTTGGATTTGCATGAAAGTAGGAGCTGAAAATTCTCAATCATTAACATTAACAGCACTGTGGGTTAGTTAAATGAAACAGGGCTTTTGGTTTGGCAGCAGCATTTAACTGGGTTTAATGGGAAGGTGATGGCCTAGTGGTATTATTGCTAGACTATTAATCAAGAGACTCAGGTACTGTTCTGTGGAACCATCTTCAAATCCTGCCATGGCAGTTGGTGGAATTTGAATTCAATAAAAATCTGGAATTAAGGATCTAACAATGACCATGTTGTCAACTGTTGAAAAAAAACATTCTAGTTCACTGATGCCCTTTAGGGAAGGAAACTGCTATCCTTGCCTAGTTTGGACTACATGTGACTCTAGACCCACTACAATGTGGTTGACTCTCAATTGTCCTCTGGGTAATCAGGGATGGCAATAAATGCTGACCCAGCCAGTGAACCCCACATTCCGTGATTGATTTTTAAAAAGTCCTTTTGATAAATGCCACTGCAAATTGCTTTGCCAAGTGTGTTTAATATTAAGAGAAAGACTTGCAATTGACATTACTAACAAGATCAGTATGACTGGACTTTATAGGAAGCAATGGGGTAGTTCACAATCAAGCTTGAATATTCCTTGGTCCAATGTTCAGTTTTTAAAAAGTCGTGCTTTCTGCCGTCCAAGTATTCTTCCCCTTTAGTAGTATCCATTCTGCTATCTTCCAAGCTGTTACTTTGGTTTTTATACAATGTCTTTTGGAAGGAATTCAAATTTCTTTATGTTTTGAAAGTCGATATTTTATTGAGAAAGTCCTGATTTATCATCAGTAACGTTAGAAACTGAGTGGTCTAAGTTGATAATTGGCATTAAATCCACACTGATCCCACTTTAGATTTGAAATACACAATTTGAGTAAGAAACACATCATTAAAACGTTAAACATAATCTAAAATGTTACAAGAAATCTTACAAGAAACAAAATGTTCAAAACAACTGTTAAGCAAACCTATTTTTAGGTGTACCTGACATGAAGCATAATAGAATATCTAAAAATGTGTAAAAGGAAAGAAAACTCTCTTAAAAAGACAACATATTGTCAATAGCAGATACAATGGTTACAAGCCTGAAAGACAGTCAGTTCTGAGAATTGCGGTCACCAAAACCCACTTGGGATAAATTGGCTCCTGGGAAGAAACATTCTTGTATATTAAATCTTTCTAGGATAGGTAAAATCGGAGAGGGTTATCAAAATTGCAGCAGTAACTTGACTGTTAATAGGATCCGTAGTTCAAAATGACATTTCAGGCTTCATAAATTTAAGTGAAATTGGTGGTAGAGGTACAATCTATACAAAGTGAATTATTAACAGTTGAATCTGCTACTTTCTGACAGATGTTGTTGTCCATTCCACAGATCTGTCTTAGGCATCATAACAGATTGTGCTCCAACCAATATCCCCTTTAAAATGCTTATGTGTGAAAGTTGATTTTCACATGCATTTATTGAAATTAAATCAGTCGAAGAAATATTCCCAGCACCAAACATACATGGGCCATGGCAAGAAAAGTTTGGTGTTATGTCCAACAATGAGCTTCTCAAAATCAAGAGCACAGAGTCCCACTTTCCAACTAAACATTTGATGGCGAGTGAAGATTCTCACTTGTGAGAAGCAAAAGCCTATCTACGTTGATTATCACTCATTAACAGCCTCATTATTATGTAATTTCATCTCATTGTCATGCAGAAAAATAACAAAGATCTGCACATGCTGGAAATCAAAAATAAAAACAGAAATTGCTGGAAAACTTAGGAGGTCTGGCAACATTGTTTTTTAATAGAATTCTTACAATGAGGAAAGAGGCCATTTGGCCTATCGGGTCTGTACTGACCCTCTGAAGAGCATCCCACCCAAATCCCTCCACCCCATCTCCATATTAATCATGGTTAATCCACCTAGCATCCCTGGGCACCAAAGGGGCAATTCAGCATGGCCAGTCCACCTAACCTGCACATCATTGGACCGTAGAAGGAAATCAAAGCTCTTGGTGGAAACCCACACAGACATGGGGTGAACATGCAAATTCCACACACAGTCACCCAAGGCTGGAATCGAACCTGGATTCCTAAATCCATGAGGCAGCAGCACTAACAATTGAACTATCATGACTCCTGCGAGAAGAAAGGTCACTAGACCAGAAACATTAATTCTCCTTTCTCTCCACTGATGCTGCCAGGCCTCCTGAGTTTCTCCAGAAATTTCTGGTTTTGTTGCATCATTATGCAATTTCGTATTCTCCCACCTGACAGATTAAAGAAGCCATCAACAGTTCTTGACGTAAAAGTCAGAGCAGTTACTAGTGACTCTAGCTTATCACTTGCTCCTCCACCAATTGCAATTCAGGCAGCAGCCAACAGCATCTCAGGTACCCCATGGCCACAGATATTGGCATTTGACATGTTTCAGTCTCATTGCATAATCATAGCATATCTTAAATCTATTTATAGTGTATGTCTGCATTTTAATGCTGATCTTTGGAGCATACTAGCATTTTTCATTATAATGCTGCTCCCTCAAAACTTCAATAAATATGAGGTGGTGCATTTTGGAAAGGCGAGTCAGGGCAGAACTTATATACTTAATGATAAGGTCCTGATCAGTGTTAGTGAACAAAGAGACCTTGGAGTGCAGGTTCATAGCTCCTTGAAAGTGGAGTCACTGGTTGATAGGATAGAGAAGAAGGCATTTGGTATGCTTTCCTTTAATGGCCAGACCATCGAATATAGGATTTGGGAGGTCATGTTGCAGCTGTACAGGACATTGGTTATTTTGGAATATTGTGTGCAATTCTGGTCTCCCCCTATCGGAAGGATGTTGTGAAACTTGAAAGGGATCAGAAAAGATTTACAAGGATGTTGCCAGAGTTGGAGGATTTCAGATATAGGGAGAGGCTGAATAGGCTGGGACTGTTTTCCCTGGAGCATAGGAGGCTGAGGGGCCACTTTTAGAAGTTTATAAAATCATGAGGGGCATGAACAGAGTAAATAGATAAGGTCCTTTCCCTGTGGTGGGTGAATCCAGAACTAGAGGGCATAGGTTTAGGGTGAGAGGGGAAAGACTTAAAAGGGACCCAAGAAGCAACCTTTTCATGCAGAGGGTGGTGTGTGTATGGAATGAGTGGCTGGAGGAAGTGGTGAAGGCACCCGAATGGGTAAATTAATAGGAAGAGTTTAGAGGGATATGGGCCAAATGCTGGCAAATATGACTAGATTAATTTAGGATATCTGGTTGGGATGGACAAGTTGGACCTAAGGGTCTGTTTCTGTGCTGTACATTTCTATGACTCTATAATTTTGCACCCACTGCACACAATTTGCACCAAACTCATGGATTGGACCAGATGCATCTCAGAGTTCCTTGCTTGCCCTCTTAGAGCTCACTCACTTTGTGTCTATTTCAATGCTCACGACATCACTGCTTTCCTTGTGTCTTTGTGTTTTGCTCCCTCAGCCACTGTTTGGAGTCTCACAATTCTTCTGCTTTGCATTGTGTTTCAGTGCAGACCCAAAGCCAGGTAGCTTGTCATGGTCCATCAGCAGTCCATAGTCAAGTGGGTTGAAATGTTGCTGAATGTCAGCATATTACTTCAGTCTGACATCTCACTATGTGCCTGTCACATACACAGCAAACTAACTGAATTTGCACTAATCGAATAGCTGTGCCTCAAAGTCTAAAGGGAGTGCTCCTCAGTCAAGAGAAGGGAGTCATCCTTCAGTGAAGGGGCTGTGAGACACAAGTCATGGGCAGTCTTCAATATGTAGGGTTTTGGGCACAGTCAGCTGACTGATTGGGGCGTTCAAAGTGAGGGCCTGTATTCTACAGTCCAGAGAATGGACCACAGTTAGCAGTATGAGTCCAGTGCAATCAGTCCAGTTGGGGAGCTTTGGGCATGGTCACTCATCGTTCGGGGCTGTCCATCGTTATTGCTCAAAAGGGTGGACATGATCAGCCCTTGCATCAAGGTGTGTTATCGGGAGTCAATGCTGCAGGAAGGAAACTAGAGAAGTTAATTATGGAGTTTGGAGGTAGCATGATGAGATATAGAGGGGATTACAATTGAGCAAAGAGGGCAACTCAATAGATAAAGGTGGGAGACAATAAAGCATTGAAAGAAAAGGGGGTAATGTGGGAGGGGTATCATTGGGAGTCACCAACACCACGGATTCCATTGCAGAAATAGTGCATGACTGAATCTGGCATGTTTACTCGATATGCCTCAGATCAGGGATTGAAGTGTGGAGATGAAGACTTCAGTAGATGGGGTTGGGTGAGGATTTGGGGAGGTTCAAAGCCTAAGACATTGATTAGATTAGATTAGATTACATTACATTACAGTGTAGAAACAGGCCCTTCGGCCCAACAAGTCCACACCGACCCGCCGAAGCGAAACCCACCCATACCCCTACATTTACCCCTTACCTAACACTACGGGCAATTTAGCATGGCCAATTCACCTGACCCTGCACATCTTTTGGACTGTGGGAGGAAACCGGACCACCCGGAGGAAACCCACGCAGACACGGGGAGAACGTGCAAACTCCACACAGTCAGTCACCTGAGGCGGGAATTGAACCCGGGTCTACAGGCGCTGTGAGGCAGCAGTGCTAACCACTGTGCCACCGTGCCGCCCACATATGCCACCGTGCTGCCCACAGGGAGGGATCCCAAGATGGGAATATATATATATATATATATATATATATATGTGGGGGGGTTCACCAATTGAAGGAGGTTAAGCCTGAGGCTCACTGGTTTCGTTCCATTGTGCTGAATATAACGTGCCCATTGGAGCTAAAAATGGTTGTCACCATACCTGAGTAAGTGCTACATTTTGAGAAAGAGGGGTCTTAAATTTTGAGTGATGTGAGGCCATTCAAAGGGCAACAGCACTATACAATGACCCTTACTTTGAATTAGAATCACTCCTCTATATGCTGTATCGGTATCTGTATCCTCCTGTGTGCAGTCCAAATCTTTGCCCTAAGCACTCTTGATCACATGATGCACTGTGAGGAATCAGTCCCATTAATGGCTGTGATTTGCATTGCAGTTCAGATCGATGAAGACCCACCAAACTCAAAAAGTTAACTCTTTTCTTCTCGCAAATGCTGCCAAACATGATGAGTTTCACCAGCAATTTCTGTCTTTGTTTCAGATCTACAGCAACCACAACTTTTGCTTTTATTTTAGCATGCCTGAGACAGTTGGGCCCCAATGGTGTTACTGCAGTTCTATGGCCTTTGTGTCAGTTTGCTGAGTGCCCCGAAAACATGCCAGTTGCTCCTGTATCTGCCCACGCATGTCAATGTTATGTATTGCCAACAAGACTGGATCCTCGTGTTGTTGGCAATTAGTAACAGGTTAAAGGGTGATGGGGAGCGAGCAGGCAAATGGAGCTGAGGTCAAGATTAGATAAGTCATGGTCACAATAAATGGCAAAGCTGTCTCAAGGGGCTGAATTGCCTACTCCCTGTCCTAGGTCTGATGGTTTTTTTTTACTATAGAGATAAAGGAAATGCTCTTTTTACCTGCAGGTTGTAAATGAGAGAATACATCATGAACAAGGAGTAGGAATTGTAGCATGTTAAGAATAATTCAGATTAGAGATAATAGGAGAGTGCCACAGCAATGGACGATGTCTCTTGGTTGGCAATATAAGGATGTTTCAGGAAGTCCATAGGACCAATGCTGATCCTTGTTGGCAGGTGCCAGAATCCTCTCTTTATAGCGGGAGAGCAGTTGAATGTCAGACACCTCACCACCTATCCTGTCTCTTTCTAGTGAAGAGGATGGCCCTTCTCTACACCTTCCCTTTCTCTCAGACCACCAGATCTCTGCCTACAAAGTCAGGTGTCAATTTCTCCTGAGTCAATAAATGGTGGAGCTGGAAAAAGCATACAATTCAAGCAGCATCAAAGCAGCAGAGTAGTCGACATTTCAGGTCAGAACCTAACATCAGGATCTTTCAGTACTCCAGCTAATTTCTCCTGGACTACCATATCCAAGGCAAAGGTCTCAAACTATGCAGGGCGGCAATGGTACGTTCATTTGGGTGCACAGCAGCCTTTTAAAGATTTGGCTTTGGTGGCAGGGATCCTGGGATATCCCGGTAATAGCAAACAATTCTGCCTACAGCACGTGAGGGTATCTGGCTAGTACCAGTGGCATAGTGACGTGGCACACATCAGATAAGGTGAATTTAGGACAATAGTGCAAGAAACGCTCGCCAGGCCTCATGGAGAGAAACCCCCTCCATGAAATCTAACAGAAATGACAGTTACCTGATTCATGCTAAGATTCAGCCCAATATATTGTCAGCACCTTTGAGTAGATAACAACTTCAAACAATCACCTATAACCACAAGCATTACACTTTATTTATTCCTTCATGGGATATGGGTGTCACTGGCCAGGACAGCATTTGTTGCCCATTCCTAATTGACCTTGAAATGAATGACCATCCAGACCATTTCAGAGGGTGGATAAACCATATTACTGTGGGTTTAGAGACATAGGCAAAAGTGAGGGCTTAGAGACATGTAGACCAGACCATGTAAGAATGGCAGATACCTTGCGTAAAATGAACATTAAGGAAACTATGTGGATACTTACAACAATAATTCAACGGTCACCATTACTGAGATCAATTGTATATTCCAGACTAGTTAGCTTAATTTATATTCCATCATATGGAATGAAAAATGAGTAAAACCTGCAAATTCTGCACATTGCCCGAAACTCATCTTGTGTACTTCAAAATGGAGTGCAGTAATCCATTTCCAAGCATTCCTGTTTTTTTCTCCCCATCTGGGTAAATGCTATGGTGGAATTTGAACCTATGTCCCCAAAGTATAACCCCAGGTCCCTGGATTGTTGGTCCAAATGCATAGCCACTGCATCATCATCTGTCTCATGTCTATGCTTGAGCACATAGCCACATCTATAACTTTAATGACATGTAGCACTATCAAGTCATTATTTAAGATATACACGTACATTGTAACCTGTACATTTTTCCACAATGTTTGGAAATGAAAGGGGTTAAAATTTAAGCTGTCTGTTGGTAGTGGTATATGGACAGCTGGTAGCTCAAGAAGAGTTCACGAACTAAGTTAATTTTGAGAACCTCTGGCCTGTATCACTTACAGCACTTCATAAAAATATGAAACCTTTTCTCCAGTTCTGCTCAAATATTAAAAATTTCTTGCCAAGAGCTTGAGAAAAAAATCCGAGTACATTCACACACTCAGCCCACATAGCCGAAACTTAATCTCAGGAACAACATTTAAATAGAATATTGTTACTTCAGACAATTTGCCAAAAGTTATTATTTGGGAATTGACACAGCAAAAATGTTTGGGGTGGATTTGATGGCTTCCTCAATTGACAACTGTGCCTGAGGAGACAAAAAGACTGTGTAAGTTATAGAATCTCTTTTTCAGGATAAATGACAAGCTTGTCTCTCTCCAATGATCTTTGGATTAACACTTCCCAACTCTGATGGCTGTTCACATCCAGACATTTTTCTCTTGATCTTGTAAAGATGAGGGAAGGGATGGTAGTCAATGAACATAAATAATATACTAATTACATCACCATAGTTTAATTTCAAATTCCCAGTCACAGTACCCTACAACAATAAGCATATATGTGGACTTCAACCTATCCTAGTCCCACAAAGCTGAAGGGTTTTAAATTTTTATGAATAGATGGAGTTTGAGGATACTATTTTCAAGGCTAATTCATCTGCAATGCTAACAATTCAGATCTGAAATACCAGGCTGATAAAGCAAATCAAAGACACTATGCTGCCTTCATTAAGCACATTTCCAAATTCCAATTCCAAGTGCATATGGTATTCCCCAACTGGTAGTTGGTATAGTATCAGCAGATGACTATATGCTATTTATATTTTGACAGTCACAGACATCCCAATGACAGTAAAATTCCTCTTTTTTTTCATCTCTGCAAGCTGGGAGGCTCAACAACAACTGGAAGCAAAACTTGTCTTGGGTAATGACATAAATGACTGAAAACAAATTGAAGCTAGTCTTGCTTCATGCTCAATTTCTTTCTCAATTAATTGAATGGAGAGCAAAAAAGGCTTACTGCTCATGATGAACTTAGCCTCCATTAAATCGAATATAGAGTTGCAAAGAGTTCAATAATTATTCAAAACATAGAGCAGGAAGAAACGTGGTACTAGAAGCTGGTGATTAACATTCTAAGAAAATGTTTTCTTATCCACTACAGAACAGTGAGAATGTTTGATTCCTTAAGTTGCTTAAAGTATATTTTAATCACCCTTTCCTTGTAGATGGGCATTGCCCATTTAGGGCCCATCCCTAATTACCCATGAAAAGTTGGTAGTGAACCATCTTCTTGATCTGCTTCATTCCATGTGGTATGATTATACACACAGTGCTTTTTTGGGAGGATGTTCCAGGTTTTTTGTTCAATGACATTGAAGGAATGATGATATATTTTTAAGTGAGGATGTTGTGAGACAACTGCAGGTTGTGGCAATGCCATGGGCTTGCTGCCTTTGCCCGTAAACTTTATGGGTTTGGAAAGCACTGTCTAAGGAACATTGGTGAGATGCTGCAGTGCGTTTTGTAGATGACACACACTGCTGCTACTGAGCATGGTGGCAGAAGGAGTGATTATTTGTGGATGTGGTGCTAATCAAAGCAGACTACCTTGTCCCAGATGGTATCAAGTTCTTGAACGTTGCTGGAGTTGCACACATTCAGGCAAGTGGGAGTCAGGAAGTGAATTATGCACTGCAGGATTCTTAGCCTCTGGCCTGCTCTTGCAGCCACAAAACTTATGTAGGTTGTCCAGTTCAGTTTCTGGTCAATGATAACTACCAGACGTATGAAGGGAAAGCTATTAATTTGATGTATTTATTGTCTCATTTTACTTTATCACCACTTTGAACAGAATAGCCAACAACTGTCACAGAGACATTTCTTCAGTGGCAAATTATTTGCTTTTCGCCATCTAACAAACTAGCACTGTTGCTTCATGTTAGATTTTTCAACCTACTATTGAAGTTACTCCTCCGTGCTTCATAAAATATAAAATCAAATACAATGAATGCAAAAAAAAGTTTGATTGACAGAATGGAATATTTAAGCCAATAAGAATTCAAGAATTGCATTCCTGGGGCAGAAATTTGTTGGAAGATCTTGCTTTTGCTTTGGGCAATCAGGTAGCTCAGGCATTCCAGCCATCACTTTTCATTTAAGTTCCAAAGCAGTTTAACACTCAAACTTTCTTTCTTTGGTTGGATGAATCTGATTGATTCTCACTGAGGCTATACCTGAGAGAAGCATTCCACTGTAGACAGAAAGAAAGTGGTGAAAACAATGACTATGGAATTATAGTTCAGGTTGACCAGAAACAGACTAGCATCAAAAGGAGCTAGGGAAAAAAAGTTAATTATCCAGCTCAGAATACTTTCAATGTACAAGCCAAAAAAAAAAGCATTGTTTTAATATTTATTAGAAATTGCAGTAATATCAGTGCATATCATTGCTGCATGCTATCTCATCACTTGCTAACCTGATCTTCAGATTTGTGGTTCAAGACATCTCCCAGTGGCTCCTCAGGATAGCTTTCCCGACGGATTAACGTGAATTCAGGAAGAAACTCTGCTCCTTCTACCAATACTGCAGGTCCCTGTAATCCAAATGTTTAATATAAGGTTAATGTTTATCACAGTAAGGATCATCCCTTGTCAACTGCAAACATCAAACTCCCAATTGTCAATAACTTCTCTTTTTATACAAGATGACACATTTTGCTTTTGTTCATTCATGGGTTAGGGATGTCTCCTGCAAGGACAGCATTTTTTGCCCATCCCTAAATGCCCTCGAACTGCTGCTGTCCGTGTTTTGTAGGTACACCCACAAGACTGCGAGGAAGGGAGTTCCTGAATTTTGGCCCAGCCACTACATCAGTCAAGTGGGGGTATAAATAGCATATAAAACACAAAAGAAAATGTCTTTGTGCTTGTAGAAACTTGGCAATATTTCCAACAGCCTTGCATCAATTTTAAATTATTTTGTATTCCTTTTCCAATCTGGGAAGGAAGTAGCCTCTTTATTTTCCCTTTGACATGTAAAGTGTCTCTAATGACTAGATTAGATTCCTTACAGTGTGGAAACAGGCCTTTTGGCCCAACAAATCCACGCCGACCCTCTGACAAGTAACCCACCCAGACCCATTTCCCTCTGACTAATGCACCTAATGCCACAGGCAATTTAGCACGGCAAAATCACCTGCACATCTTTGCGATTGTGAAAGGAAACCAAAGCATCAGGAGGGAGCCCATGCAGACAAGGGGAGAATGTGCAAACTCCACACAGGCAGTCGCCCAAAGCTGGAATTGAACCTGGGTCCCTGGTGCTGTGAGGTAGCAGTGCAAACCGCCAAGCCACCATGCTGCCCCTAATTCTAAAACTAATCTGCCATAATTCTAGGACATTAGAAATTCATGCAATTTTCTTCAATCACATCAATTTAACAGTTCTGCAGCTTGATGAATACAACATCTGTGAGTGTACAATGTTACACAACAGCTAGAAGAGAACAAGATTGTGCTTTGTAATGATATTCAACTAAGAATCTGTAATCTCTAGATGGATAAGCTCTTGCACAGTCCAAGTTTCAACATGTAATTACTATTTTCTACAGATTGGATATAAGGATATACATTTAGTTAGCCTTTCAAACAATTATAAACCCAAAGAAAGTGGTTCATATCAGTGACATATCAGTTTAAATAACAGTAATGCACATAAACATATAAGAGTACTGAGTTGGGAGTAATTCAAAGCCTCAGCAAAAGAAAATAATAAAACAAAATAAAGAAGCACTTCAGAACTTACCAGTTAGCATAAAGGTGTTCTACCTTGGCAGTAAACATTATGGATGAAGCTCGTACCAAAATTATATCTATCATGCTTACATATGTCAGAAGACACATGACACCAGGGTATGGTCCGAAGGGTTTAGTTAAAATCACAAGTTTTCAGAGCACTGCTCTTTCACCACCTGATGAAGGAGCAGTGCTTCAAAAGCTTATGATTTTAAACAAATCTGTTGGACTATAATCTGGTGTCATGTGACTTCTGACTTTGTCCACCCCAGTCCAACACTGGCACCTCCACATCATGGCTTACCTATGTGGTATGGGATTTCATATTTCATACAAATATGCTGTCATAGCTTTAGAGTTTTGAAAATTCTTAAAGACTGAGTGGAAGAAAGTTTGAAGGACATCTGCTCAGATCAACAGTTTATCTGATGATTAATCTCTTTGTGAAACCACTCTGCTGTTTACTACTGTCCATATTCAGCCATCACAAATAATATTTCAGCTATAAAACAACAATTTGAATCAAACTAGAGGTGGAACCATGAATCAATTCTACATTTATTTACAAGGTAATTACATGGTATCTCCTCAGGGGTCAGTTAGGTCAGTTGGCTGGAAGGCTGGTTTGCAATGCAGATTAATGTCAGCAGCGTTGGTTCAATTACTGCACTGGCAGAGATTACCATGAAGGACTCTGTTTCTCAACCTCTCCCTCACTGAGGCATGGTGACCCTCAGGTTAAGTACCACCAGTCATCCCTCTCTAATGGGAGAGTAGCTCTCTGGTCTGATATGATGGTAGCAACTTTCCCTTTTACCTTGCAAACAAACAACTGAACTAAGACATCACCAGATCTTCTCATTTATTACCTTTACAATATCAATCAGATCAGTTTGATTTCTGGGAATCCCTATCAAACAAATGATTTGTCGAAATTGCATTTTGTTCAAGCCCTATACAAGTTACAGTCTATAAATAAAAGTTCAATCATACCATATGTGCAGAAACAAGATTCCATGTTATACAGAATGACAAAATAGGAGGGGGTGAGGGAGGTAAAGGAAAATCAATGCCATTGAAAAGAAGTAAAATGGATAGAGTGAAGATAATAGTTGCTGAAAATGAATGTTGAGTTGGTGCTAAATAAAAAGGAAGAGTGGCAGAATTGGTTGGGGGTGGGGATAAGCAGTTAAAGTGCTATGACGGTGTTGTAAGGTGAGAATGGACAAACTGACAGTAGCTATGTAACCTGAAGTCTCTGTGACCAACCAACTTGTCATCCTTTCCCTTGTACATTATCTTTGCAAAATGAGACAGGACACTGTGTTTCTAATGTGAGATGATTGAGGTAGAATGTAGATGTTCTTTCATGGTCACCGGGTCAAAATTCTGGAATTTCCTCTCAAACAGAACAGTGCATGTATCTATGCCAGATGAATTGCAGCAGTTCAAGAACGTAGCTCACCACTATCTCCTGAAGGGCAGTTAAGGGTGAGCAATGAATACTGGCCCAGAGCTAACAACAGAAAACATGAGGAATTGAAACCATCATTGAAAATTGAAAGAGGATGTGACTTTTATATGAGTGTTGTCCAGTTTACAGTACTGCATATCCAAGGTAGTCACATAATATTCAAGGGTAATCAGCTATGATCATTTCCAAGGAGTTAATTCATACTAATTCAGTCTCATAACAATTGTTGTTACAAACAGACTGATGTTTTAAAATATGAAGAACAATTTTTATTGGTGATCCAGCTCCAATTTGTTCATACTGTTGCTACCAGAAGGTTCACAGAATTTGTACTGTACGCAGATCTCTAATTGTTTGAACATAAGTTTGCAGTGCAGGATCATTGGTTTTGCAGGTACAGACACACTAACAGGGACCGAGGTAAATTGGAAACATTAGAATCTGCTGGTGATGGATTACTTTTGCATGGAATTTGGATTTCAGAGTGTACAGGTCTCACTCTATCTGGATTCCTTTGCTGCACATTGTATAAAATCTACAAGATTTAAGTTATAGCAATTTACTGTTTGTTTGACCTCTTTAATCAATTTAACAAAGATAGTGATCTATACTTTTTGCATTCTCCAATAGTTTATGGCTTACCACCAATTTAAAAGATTAAAAAAAGCATTAAAGTGTATAGATTTATTAGGTATTTGACCCCAAGTTCTGAAAAAAACATTAACATTTTTTGTTTTGTGACTTATTTTGGAATTTCAAAGTTTATTCATATTTAGCTTACTTCATTGTTAATCAGTATGAGAGAGTGTGAAGTATGTGATTGAATTATACAGTTCAATTATACACAGTCAGTCAGCTGTGTCTCAGGGAGTAGCAGTCTCCCTTCAGAGACACAAACCTATGGGTTCAACCCTTCTCCAAGGACTTGATTGTGTAATTCATGATGACACTTCCTGTGTAGCACAGAGATAGTATGTTCTCCCTGGTGTCCTACCCAATATTAATTCCCTCAAACAACATCACAAAGTAGACAATCTGAACATTATCATTGTAGCTCGCTGCAAGCAATTAACTGCCACACTTCCAGCTTTATAGTGTTAAAGGTTGGGTATTGCATGCCCCCAACAGGTGTGCTTTTTTGAAGCAGAGGTATGTAAAACCATGTCAGGATCCCAGCCCACTACCTTCCCATCCATCCCTGAGCTCACCCCTCCCATAAGACAAGGAGCTATATTGACCATCCGCCACCAAATGTGAAGACATAATCAGGGGTTACTTGAGCCTGCCAAAAGCTCAAGTGACCCCAGTATTGTACTGGACACACCATAACATTGTCAACATTGCCAAGCAGGCATGAATGGACAGGCCTAGTTTTTATAAACATGGGTAAAAATATCTGGGCTCTTGTGGCCATGCCTCTGGGACATATGTCCGGGTTCAAGTCCCACCTGATCCAGATGTTGGGGATTAAAAATATCTAAAGGTGGTTAAGAAGTGAGTTACAATCTTTGGAAGGTGCTCTTTACCAAAAGATGACAGCATGCCCTTTTCTTCCTATATTCTTGGCCTTTAAAACCACCTTAGTGGCTAAAGTGGCAGAATGGGCAGAATGTAGTCATTGGCCATCCCCCGCCACCCCATATGACCCTGTTATACTTCCCTTCCACTTCCAAAGCAACTCACCGAATTGTCACCATGGGTAAACTTCAGGAGTCTTTGGAGGATGAAAAGAAAAACTTCTAACAACCGAATACAACTCTTATTTACGCACACTTAATATGAAACTAAAAACTCCCTATTCATGAAACACATTCAAAGCTTTCAAATCTCCTCATAAAAACATACAATCTTCAATTCAGTAGCCATCAAAAACAGCTAATCTTTCAAAACTGTCTCTAAGCTGCCAATCAAACTGAACTCAGAAGGACAGAAAGTGAGGACTGCAGATGCTGGACAGTCAGTGTCAAAGAGTGTGGTGCTGGAAAAGCACAGCAGGTTATGCAGCATCCGAGGAGCAGGAGAGTCGACGTTTCGGGCATAAGCTCTTCGTCACGCATTAGTCCTTAATTTCTGTTGAAGGGCTTATGCCCAAAACATCGAATCTCCTGCTCCTTAGATGCTGCCTTACCTGCTGCGTTTTTCCAGCAACACACTTTTCCACTGTGAACTCAGAACATCCTGTTAAGATAACTGAAACTTTGGAAAATCTGCTAAACACTCAATGATATTAGGAAACTTCAAAAAGACCTTTTACAAAATTTTAACAAACTTCAGACCAAATCATTTAAGCAGATCTGTCCTTCAAGAGCATATCCATCAACTCCCTGTATTTGTAGGTCACGCATTGCAGGTTAAGGGCACTGCAATGGCCAAAATGGGATCTGTTTTAAGACAACACAGAATTCAACTGGTCCTGCAAAGTGCACGTTTCCAGTCTAGGTGAATCATGTCAAAAAACAAAGTAATGTATCAGAAATATCTGCAATGTTTAAAGGTTCACAAATTGAAGTTTGCTTCAAAATCACAACGAGAGAAAAAAAATCATTTAAATGGCAGGCAGCAAAAATCAAAGTTTTGAGAACAATCCAGCAAACATAAGGAGAGCAATCTACACCAAGTTAAGTGAGACAGTTCTGATATAATCAGGGAAGCCTGCAAACATGGAAACTTTGGACTCGGAGACATCAGAGGATTCTGCTCCTCCAAAATAACAGGGCAACCTTTAAAAACAAGACTACTTAACCTGGTTGTGAAGCGGTTGAAGTTTTATTTAAAATTGGTTGTAACTGATACAAAGGCTATACCACTCGAACACACAGAAAATTCTGTTTTCACAAATAGTTAATCAATGAGTCGGTTGAACGATTGATAAAGAGGTGAAACCAGTGCAAATAGCTGCTTTTTCATTTGATAATGCTTATGTTTTGATTATTTTGACAGTTATGAGAGAACAATGACTCACAAGCAATCTTTCCATTTGGAATATTTTTCAAATGTATGTTCTACACATGGATTAGATATTAAACACAGAATTTTTAAATGTTATGATCACTCTTTGATAAAAGTGCATACTATAGAGATCAACAAGGAGTCAAGCAAATTGATTTCAGTTATGTCAGTGGTAAAGCCCATTACAATTGCCAACCACACCCTGGCAAACACAGCTTGCGGAAGGAAAATTGTAAATGTTTGAAGAAGCACCATAGTTCTCAACCTAACTAAATCTCTATTAGGTAGGTTATTGGAATAAAGGAGTTGTTTCTGATATGGGCTTATTTAAGACAAATACAGTATGAGAAAATGGAAAATTGTTAACAAATCGTGATCCAGGAAATAAGCCTATTCATTCGAAATCTATGAGAGCAAAAAAACTATTAGAAAGGAAATACTAAAAAGAGCAAAGTCATTAAATTAAATCTGCATACTTCCTAGAAACATTGTTGTCTCTAATGAATTTCTTGGTATTCCTTTGGAGTGTAGCAAAGTTTTCAGAGGAGAGTAATTTAGTGAGTATTTTATATCTTAATTTTCAGAAGTTGCTTGCAGAGTTTTCCAACCAGAATCATGTCAAATTACTTGGAATCTCTGATGACATTTTAAAATTATACAATTGATTTGCCAGCCAATTATAACTAGAATACTTTTTAATTCAATAACACGAAAGGTTATTTTTGTGATTATTCTTATCAGTTTTTTAATTACCTGGACCATTGCTTTTTAAGATCCAATCTGCAGATGATACAAGCTTATTTGGATATAATGTTGTGGCACAGATGTTTAAAGGTATAGTTTAAAGGGTGAGAGTGACTGAGCAGCTGGGCTGATTCATATCAAATGGTGTTTCATATTTTCTTCACGTGACTAATTTTTGACAGTGTTGGGAGTTATCAAGTGAAAACAAAGTGGTTCCTCATGGTGCTAATGATTGGTTGGACAGGTAGGAGAAATAGAGATGCCCCTAGACTAATGTAACCATCTTTCAAGGGATGAAATCAATATTAGTTGAGGCATGGGAGCATCTCAACTAAAATGGAATATACATATTTAAAATAAAATAAAATCAAGTTTCCAAAAGTCTCGTAATAGGTGACATATAAAAGTCCCAACATTGGCACTAAGTAAATAATCATTAACATTTTCAATAATGATCATTGGTTCACAATGCAGTCATATTGTCTTTTGAAAGATAAGGAGAACTTTAAAAGTATGAGTGTTAGCATGTTTTACCTATCATCTTTCATTTTAGCATGTAACTTTAATTATGGTTACAGTTCCAGCTCTTGATGGTCAACAGGAACACAATGAACCGAAAACCCTCCTTCAGTAACCAGTCTACAATTCTAAGTAGTTGAAATAAGCATAGTGGACTCAATCTTTGAGTGACATTGAGTGGTCTGATTACTTCTCAGTACAACGATGTGCTGTTTTTAGTTTGATTTAACCCACAGCAAATCAAAAAGAAATGCTGACTATATGTGAACTAGCACTTGTAACCAACTTAATAGTTCACAATTTAACACACAAGGCATGAATTAAGTTGGAGGTGCGTTGAGGAAGGTGGTACATCTGTTGTGAAGCAATTGCTACAAATTACAAATTGTGACAATCCTTTCTGTGACACAGACACTAAATTCGTGCTCATTTTCAAAATAAATCAGTCGAGCCGTGGAAGGTAATATAGTTGCAATCAGTTTCAAACTGTTGCACTGATCTTGAATTGAATCAAAGAAGTGTTTTTCATCTTGACCCATAATGGATTTTCTCACACTATTCTCTGCAGCTCATCAGTTCTGGTTCATGCTATCCCTCCTTGGAGTCTCCCTCTCACTATCTTCCAATCAGAAATGGTAGAATTACTTACCACTGCTGGGACCTGCTAGAATTCCCAGTGCCAGCCCCATTTTTAATGACCAGCTGTCCACCAGGCCCAACGTTGCCAGCCCAAGAATTGCCCTTCCCAGCGCTTATAGTTGAGAGGGAATTAAAAATAAATGTTTCTGAGGGCACATAGCTGGCACAGCTGACACATCATTGCAAAAACTAGTACAATAACATTTGTATATGGATTGCTATTTAAGAATCGAGCTACACAGGTTACCATCCTTAGCATCATTCTACCTTAGAACCCTATCTGAGGGAGTGTTACTCTTTATCTCATGCCCAGTGTAATCTAATATGTTCTCATTGTTTAGTTCCACTTGAAAGGAGAACCTGAAGTGCAAGAAGTGAACTTGTTTTTCAAAAAGAAGTCAAAGAACCTTTCAGAACCACTTTCTAAATTACATACTAAGTAGAACTGTGTACTGTGTAATATACACCAGTTTGTTTAATACAGTGGTTTTGTACTGTACTATATTTAAACAATGGAGCATCACACACTGGAAAACCTTCATATGGTTGAAAATGTTTATTTTCATTCAGCAACAGTACAAGATGGCGGACGAGAGGAACAAGCAGTAAGCTGGGGACACAAGGTACCTGCTCTGATTTTCACATCAGGAGTAGTTGCCATCTAGTTTCTTTGCACTGAGTGGAAGAATGGGAAAAAGCACATTAACGAGGTGAAAATAGGTCTTTTCCTGCTGATTAATGAGATTCTCATCTCACCGTTCAAAACTTGGTTGCAGAATCAGAATATTCCCCTTAACATTGAAACTCTCATTACTGCTGATCTTCCATATTTTCCCAACTACCCTGTCATTGAGGGGCTGGGAAGATTCCGCCCATTGAATTAACTCTCTGCGAGAACAATTCAGCTAGTTTCACTTACCAGCCCTTTCCCTATAATCCTACAATTAGTTTACTCTGCAGGTGTTTAACCAACTCCCTTTTGAAAGCTCAATTAAACCTACCTCCATCACACACTCAGGCAGAGCATTCCAGAACCTAACCACTTATTAGACTGAATGCAATCCCTCAAAATTTATACTGACTGACGTTGAGATTGAGATTATTCACCTGGTTTTAAATTACAAATCCCATGCAAGTGTTGAGTTTCTGTTTCCCAAGGAGTTTGACAGACTTGCCTCAGCATTCTATACCAGTGGGATTCAATCCTCTGCCTTAACCCAGGTAACATGATGGGAGTTCTAAAACTCTGAAATGCAATGGGAATTAATACCTCCTTGTGGCTTTTTAGTTGTCCAAATAGCATGGGTATATCACTTGTCAATTTTCGTCACCCACAACTCTGTAGCTTAAGTTTAACAAGACTGGGGATACACTTTACAGCTGGTTTCCATGTGGAAACATTAACGCATTGCGGAATACGCACTAGACTAATCCACAATTTACAATTATTCATATTTCAAATCACAATGTTTATTACAAGTTTTCTAATCCCATATATTAATGGAGTATTGTGGCCATGGGATAATAAAGTAGCAATATTCTCTAAAACAATAGCAGCCAAATTGGAAACTCTGTAGGTCACTGATGCTGATGTAAATACCGTAATCCAGCCATAACTATTGACACTAATAATACCAGCAATATAGCATTAGTATGACACTGGCTGCCTTTGTCAAGAAGCTGAAATTGAATACTAAATATTTAAAGATCTTCAGGAACACAGCTACGATGCAGAATTGAACCCGTATCCACTGTTTGGTAGACCACAACTTCTTGTCATCCCAGAGTGCAATAGTCTGCTCATGTACCAGCCTGGGAGTTCCTATTCCACAAGCAGTACTACTCCCTTCCATTATATTTGCAGAGTAAATGGTATACTTTCAAATATGCTCAGTTATAAGATGAACTTGGTTTGATATAATATTGTAATGACCAATCTGTACCCTGCTATCTTGCTGCACTTCTCATTTGTACAAAGTGTATTGGAAATAATATACCAAAGACACCGACTAAACTACACTAAAAATAGCCTTGTAGAATGTTGCTGTTTATTGACAGAGAGGGAAGACAGGTGAATAACTTTCCCACATGAAGGTTGAAAATAGAGGCAGCAGTAAATTCATAATATTTCTCATGGCACTGATCGCAGGTCCTAAGTGCCAAACACCATGATTTGATTTCCCTGCTCAGTTATTCGGACTCCCTGCTGAAGGTCGTCCTGAAAAAGAGTTACCTGGACCTTGACAGAACCATCAAGTCTCTTCTGTCCATCTCCACCATTAATGCCTCCAGCACCATTTCACTCAACTTGAAACCTTCAATTGCTTTGGTGTTCCATTTCCATATTTTGAATTGCAGCAATATTCTTCAGGATAGTTTCCTTTTAAGAGGGACAGATTAGCTTTAAAATCAGAGGGCTGATTGCACCATATGTTATCAGAGCCATTGAACATTGAGGCAGCCAACAGTGAGAGCCATCCAGCCTCATGCTCCAACCTTGATACTGAGGCAAGAACACCACTTTACACATGGTCTGCATGTCTGGGTAGGTCATGAATCATATTGGTGAAATTCCAACCTTAATTGTGATATAAATTCAGTGCTATTCTCCTAGTCATAAGATAATACCAGGAGCACTAATGTACAGCATGATTACTGATGGAGAAAGCTGTTAACTGCCATTCTGCCACTGATTGTGACTTATGAGAAATATCTATTCTGAGAAATGGAAACAGAGTAGCTGCATATATGGCAGGCAAACTCACTTAACACTTTTACTTTCCCACCCTCTCATCCTCTGTAATGCCTATATTCTGGAATATTTGTCTGAAAAATACATTGTCACTTCCGATGTTCCTGTCAGCTTATGGCATTTGGAAACAAATCTTCTGTGGTAGTTGCACTCTTCATGACAGTTATCAATTTTGCTCAATTTCTGGGACAAGTCATAAAAACCTGATATTGTTCAGCATCTCTGCACCTTTCCGTCCCAGGATTCATTGCTTCCAGTGGAGTGGGGAGCAGGCGCTGCTACATAAAATGGAGTCACAATGTGTTATGCTTATCTTTTTCAAAAAAATTGCTACAAATATAGGCAAAGGAGACCAGCTAGGTGCATTTTTTTTTAAGTTTAACTTACTTTTTAAAAATTGATCTTAACCAGTTCATATGATTCCAGTTGAAGATAATATGAGTCAAGTCAGATCTCAGAGTGAAATCTGATTTGATAGATCATACAGTTTGGTTACGATGGTGATCAGTTACTGAACATATATAAATGATGCTGCCAATATTCTTTTAACTTTAAATTTGATTACACAAAAGAAAAATAAACAAAACCATATGAGATTTTAACAAATAACAAAAGGAAAGATTCATCGCTTTTAACAGCAATGTATCAATCCCAGCAAAGTTTCACTCCTATCCCAACATTTTAATTACTTATGTAAATGGCTCAAGCCAACTCTGCTCCTTGGATTGCAGAAATAGTTTAAGACTTTCTTTTTCATTTCTGCTGGTCTGAAAACCTCCTTTCAGCTCTGATGACATTTCTATTCAAATTTGAGACTTAAATAAAAATTATCTACTAGGGTGACTTCTCCTTTTCTGAACTCAGCCTACTGGTTCATTCCCATAAACGGCCAACTTCATGAACATTCAGCAGTTAATGTCCAGATCATTGACTGGGTTATAAAATTTAAATTACGTGTTTCCTTGGAAAAGCTATCTTAAATTCACTGCTCAAAATTGCTTTGGTTTAAATAGAAAGTCCATGAGAAAAATTAAAACCCATCTTCTGCCATTCTTGAATCCAATTTTTCAATTAAACCCAACATACTACAAACCTACATCACAGGATTTGTTTTTCCACAATCCAAAGATGTGCCAGTTAGTTGGATTGGCCATGCGTTGCTCCCGATGCGGTCTCCTCTACATTGGGGAGACTGGGCGCCTCCTAGCAGAGCGCTTTAGGGAACATCTCCAAGACACCCGCACCAATCAACCAAATCGCCCAGTGGCTCAACATTTCAACTCCCCCTCCCACTCTGCCGAGGATATGGAGGTGCTGGGCCTCCTCCACCGCCGCTCCCTCACCACCAGACGCCTGGAGGAAGAACGCCTCATCTTCCGCCTTGGAACACTTCAACCCCAGGGCATCAATGTGGATTTCAACAGTTTCCTCATTTCCCCTTCCCCCACCTCATCCGAGCTTCTAACCTCCAGCAACTCGATCCCCTGACCTGTCCGGACTTGTCCGACCTGCCTAGCTCCTTTTCCACCTATCCACTCCACCCTCTCCTCCCTGACCTATCACCTTCATCTCCTTCCCCACTGACCTATTGTACTCTATGCCACTCTCTCCCCACCCCCACCCTCCTCTAGCTTATCTCTCCACGCTTCAGGCTCTCTGCCTTTATTCCTGATGAAGGGCTTTTGCCCGAAACGTCGATTTTGCCTGTCCTCGGATGCTGCCTGAATTGCTGTGCTCTTCCAGCACCACTGATCCAGAACATGGTAAATTGTCCATAGTGTCCAGGATGTGCAGACTAGGTGGGTTAGCAATGGTAAATGTTGGCCACAGAGATAGGACGGGGATCTGGGTGGGTTGCTCTTCAGAGAGTCGGTGTGGGCTTGATGGGCCAAATGGCCCATTTCCACAACTCTACAATAATTTTATGATAAAGCCATTGCAGAATCTTAACCTTGAATTTTGTCACAATATCTTCATGGATGTAATGTATGTGAAATCTTTATATAGGGAGAAATATTTTTGTTCTTTGCTTATTGAACAAGAAAGGGCTTGAAAATATTAATTGCCTGTTCTTTAAAGACTGAAAAAGAAACCTTCTTCACAAACAGATCCATCATGCTAAGTTTGTTCACCTCAAATCTGTTCCAATCATATTCTGGATAAGGAAGATCTCTTGGAACTGCTCCACTGAATATAATGGGGCTGTGAATCAAGAACAAGATGGAAGCTGCCCAATGATACCTAGCCTCAGGAAAGCATGGTGCTGACAATGGACAAGAAGCCAATAATTCCATCATAAAGAGCACCACCCTCCCCACTTCAAGAAGAGCATTCCTTTCCATTGAAGCTAAATTCTGACAAATATCAGCATGTCTGTATGATTGATGTTGATCAGCTGAACTGGCATAGTTCAGCATTCAGAAATACAAACAAAGCTATGCCTTAAGCTAGGGCAAGACTTTGGGGTAAAACTGTAGATTTGAAATTGTGCAAGAGGAATAGAAGTGGATAAATGGCAGAAGGTGACAATTTTAGTCAAAGGTTATATACAATAAGCAGTATAATGTACAGAATGGAGAGAAAACTGTGCCTGTTTCATTTGAGTTAAGGAATAGAAAGAGAACTGTTAATTGCTGAGAGTATGTTCTAAGCTACCAAAACATCTCCTGGACATAGGAAAACATATGTAGCCAAATTAATAGAAACATGTCCATAATTGCCAATAACCTTACCAAAGACAAGCTTGACTTGGAGTAATGAAGATCACAAAGAGGGGAGTTGTATTTGAGTAAATTCACTTTAAATTGAACTAGGATTAAACAGTACTGCATTTAATTCATCTTCTGGGCAAGTGGGTAATCTTATGCACATCATGCACATATCAGCTGTAACACAATGAGGTTCAACATATTGAAAAAGACTGGGAGCAAGAAAGACAAATGACTGGAAAAGAATCGCTACAGTAAAACAAAGAAGGAAAGTTCTCCAGCATATAAAACAATGCAAACATTCAAAGCATGAGATGAATACAGTCTAAAGTGAACATGTTAATAAAAGTTGGGGTTATAGAAAAAGGAGAAGAAGCTCGGTAGATAACTGAAAATGAAGTTTAAAAAACAAAAGAGGCAATCAAATCAAATTAATCATTACTCTATAATACAAAGTAAAATTAAATATAATAGAGGGAATGCAAGATCTAGAAAAGACTGGAGAAGATGAAGGAAATTGGTAGAATGAAATTGCAAAGAATTTTATAAATACATTAAAATAAAAGAATAGTTTAAAAGATGTAAAGTCAATTCAAACAGCAAACAGAAACCTGATGGAAGAATGTAAAGATGCAAACTGAATATTCCATCTCTTGTTCCTGAAAAATACAAAATGAGAGGATCAGATAATTGTAGGTGAGTGAATATTACTGAAAAATGGATGGAATACAAAATAAAAAAGGTAGTGAGCCCTGTTGCCAACCATGCTGGAATGCTGACAGAGATGGGTGTACAGTTAGCAAGAGGAGCTGGCCATAATCTGCCAGACATTCTTAAATATGGAAGTTGGACAAGAAGAATGTATAATTATGAACACTATTTTTCCATTCACAAGGAGATAAAAAAAAGTAATTTAAATGACGACAGGTCAGCCAAACTAACAGGATGAGTAAGTAATCTTCTCAACACTATCACACAGGATCAAATTAATACTCCTGGATTACGGGTTATTATGGGCTCATTAAGCAAAACCAGCATGTGTTTGCAAATTGAGATGACTACAACTGTTGCAGCAAAGGAATCCATGAACTTTTCACCAACATTGTAGCGGAAGAGGGCAAAGGAAGCAGGGCGAAGGGTTTAAAGAGACATTAGGTAGTGAAGAGGAGAGAATTTCTTTTTGCAGTTCAATATTCTGGACAAATGAGGATTTTAACAGAAGTCAATCATGACCACTAATCTAAATCAGATAAAATAATTGATTAATACGAAATTAATTGTTTACCAGAAATACCACAGTCTTTGCCTGGAAGGAGACAACCATGACTGAAAGGAGAAAGGTTAGTACCTGTAGACATATTCTTGTGAATGGATTGACAGACAAGAATCTGAAGGTGCTAGTGAAAGTGATTGCAGTGGGCCAAAGTTATTTCAAAGACAGATGCTGAAGCACATGGTGCTGAAAGGGTATAGTAGAATGCAGGTAGTCAGGGAAACAAATAACTGATTGTCATCTCAATGACAGACGATGCAATGTCCAGTCATTGCTCCAGATATGCAAATCCTTAAAGCCAAGCCATAGTCTCCCAATTTTGTTTTGAGTTTAAGATGAATAGTCTATCACTTATTCTGCAAAGTGGACATGCCTAGGTAAGTTACACTATAAGCATAGAAGGGATTTGTACTGAGGTCCCAGAAGTGGAAATTGGTTGCGCAGTGGCCCTAGTTTGCCCTGAATCTCTGATCGTTCAAAGTCTGTCACACAACAGATGGGGTTTGTCATATGAAACTTGTTAGTGACTTCCTGCAATTGATTCAAAGGATATCTGCTGGTAGATCTTGCTCAGGAATGTTACTCCATACAGAACACTGAGATCGAAGGTGGGCAGTGGCTGAGATGTTGAATATCAGCACTCGAAATCCATTCACCTTATTAAGTTGCAGACACAAAAATTCATTCCTTGATAAAATGGTTATAGCATAGAGGGAGGTTAGTCAACCCACTGTATCTAAGCTGGTTCTCCAAATCACTACATAATTGTCACTTCTTCATTTGTGAAATCAGTCAGGTCCCGTTCTTAGATATATGTGCCCAACAATTTGCATTTATTGGTATTGTTCTGATAATATAATCACATGCACACAAACAACGCCTCCACCCCCACCCACCACATCATTTCTACACTGCTGTACAGCCCATGGACACTCATATGGTGAGTATTCAGATTCAGATGGACAATTAGAGCAGGGGAAAGAAAGTTATTGGTAATTCTCTTCAAAGCCTTTATGCAAACATCCTGATGATGGATAGGGTGAGCAAATGGTCAGTGTGAACTATGGGAATTCAGTGGTCAAATCAAGACAATGGTCAGGGTGAGACAGTCATTAGGATGTGCCACTAGATGGAATGAAACAGTGCTCAGAGTCAGTCGGTGATCAGAATGAGACGATGGTGAGCCCAAACCAGTAGTCAGAAATGGCCAGCAGTAAGAATCAGTATCAGAGTGAGCCAGTGGTCAGTTTTAGTTGAAGGATGGTCAGTGCATGTCAGGGATGGTAATATATTCGCATTTTACACCTTCAAGGGTTAGTCTGATCATTTTGAAATTCAAATGTTAGAACTGTAATTGCAAAAGTCAGCAAAATATGTTGATGTTCCTTTCCCAAAGATTTCATTCTCTACCTTTTTTGGTTAAATGTACCCCTCATACTCCACTGGCCAAAGTAATGTTGATTATTTCAATAATCAGTGAACTCAATGTTCCCTTATATTTAATTAACTCTGATTATCTTCCTGAAGTCACTTCGTTTCAGCCAAATGCAGGAAGTGGTCCCACCCAGAGCAGCTATAGGAGTTTGGCGAATGTTTCGTTTATGGGGCAGGGATTTTTCCTGCTTGCCAGTAGATAATTAGTTTATGAATAAAATCAGACTGCACCCATTTTATATAATCAAGTTCAGCATATCATTGTAGAATCCTTAAAGAAGCAATGTTGTCTGGCAATGTGTTTAATGAGGATTGTTAGCATGTGCAACAGATGATGTTTTAAATGAGCCAAATGAAATCCAGTTTATGTGCAGGTTTTCAAATAAGTATAGTACATTTAGTAAAATGGGTTAGAGAACAGTACAGGAATGAACATTAGTTATAACTGGAAGAAAGAAACATTATTTGTGATTTGGTGGTATAATTAACTGATTTAAATTAACATAATTTAAATGCATTCATAGTATGTGGGCATCGCTGACTAGCCAGAATTTATTGCCTGTCCCTAAGTGCCCAGAGGGAGTTAAGAGTCAACCATATTGCTTTGGGTTTGGAGTCACATCTAGGCTAGACAAGACAAGGACGGCAGACTTTCTTCCCTAAAGGAGTGAATAAAGGACATTAGAGAACCGGATGGGTTTTTTTTTTCCCCAACAATCGATTCATGGTCTTCATTAGACTCTTAATTCAACATTTCTTTTACTGAATTCAAATTCCACCATCTGCCATGGTGGGATTTGAACCCCAGAACATTACCTGAATCTCTGGATTAACAATCTATCGTTAATACTACTAGCCATTGTGTTTCCAGGTTGCATAAGTTACTTTATATGCCAGCACATCAGATCTTTTGAAACATTCAGCCATGATATGGAGATGCTGGTGTTGGTCTGGGGTGAACAAGGTCAAAAATCACATGACAACAGGTTATAGTCCAACAGGTTTATTTGAAAGCACAAGCTTTTGGAGCACTGCCCCTTCATCAGGTGAAGTGAAGACAGCATCCATGCACAGGCTATATAATCAGAGATCAAAAGATCATACAAATAGTGTGGGTGGAATACTGACAGGTCAATTAATAGGTCTCTGCAGCTGATCAAGAGTGTCAAACAGTGTGAGTAAAGTGTCAACACCTGAGTACCAAGTGAAGGATTGATATATAATCTGATTAACTGAGACAGAGAAATAATTACAAAAAAAAAAGCTAATGCTGGAGACAAACTAAATGACTGGAATAACATGTTAGGTATAAGAGTCGCATGCTGAGGGTCTAACCAAAGTAATAAGTAATCCAAAACTGTACAAACTAACTAAGGTAGACAGATCATAAGTTATCAACGTGATGGTGTCAAAACAGACAGGAAGGTAGATTTCACAGAACAGTACAGTAGGGTCACATGTAGTGAGACATCATGATTGAGGCTGTCTTCATGGGTACAGAACATGGCTGTCAGTTTCTGCTCAGTGATTCTGTATTATTGTGGAACTCGAAGGCCACCTTGGACAATGGTTACCCAAAGACCAGAGGCTCAACGTCCTTGATCATTGAAGTGTTCCCTGATTAGGAGGCATCATTCAACAGCAGATCACAATATTAGGTTCAGTTAATTTATATTTAAATAAAGCAAAATGCAGCATAAATATAACTAATTACAGATATTCTCTTGTTTTAGGTGCTACTGTATTCATTTAAAGTAGCAATTAAAAGTGACAATTCCAAATTAATGGTTTCAGGGAACATAAAGGGAAATTGTGGCAATTACAGGAATATCAAAAGTGATCCAGAAACCGACACTAATTCTCTGCAGACAGGGACAGAAAACCCACCACAATAACTTGTGGAATCTAAATATAATTTAAAAACAAATGTGGAATTCATAGTCTCAGAAACAATGACTGTGAATCTATCCTTACATTGTCAGAAAAACCAATTTGACTCATAAATGTCCTTTCGAGAAATAAACCTGCCATCCTTATATAATCTAGTCTACATATGACTCCAGAACAGTACCAGTGAGATCAACTCTTAACTGCCCTCCGAAATGACATGGCAAGCCATTCAGTTGAATGACAATTAGGGATAGGCAACACATGCTGACTTGCCAGTGGTGTCCATTTTCAATGAATAAAGAATAGAAATGAAATCGCAAGTGTATCACTTTGAGTAGCTGTGTGTTATGCATTATGCATTCCCTACTTATTGCTTTCGATATGCTTGCAAGCATTTGAAACTTTAACCAAAATACATGAGATAGAGATATGGAGTGGGAGAGGTGTCAAGGTTGATGGTGACATCTGGTCCTGTTGAGGCAGGTATCAAGCAGACTTTTGCTCACTTCTCGTCTAAATTATTCAGTGTGTAGTCAACCTCAGAACCTGTTGTTGACTGGCTGCTTACTCAGGAAGACTTCCAGCAACATTTGTGGATACAATGATGAACAGCTATTCTGGGTTCCTAAAGACATCATGTGCCTGTGGAAGACTTAGCTGAAAGGATAGCAGAGGAAGTGCAGCAACAAAGCGTAGAATGGATTCCCAGTTGCCTGATCTAATGCAGGAAATATTAGTGATGTAGGTAAAAACAGATTATATTCCTATCAGGGCCAAGGAGATCCTCAACGTATGCTCTGCAAAGGGAAAGTCAATTACCAAGGTCTCGCCTCGAGGGCCTGGATACAGTGCTGAAAAAAAATTAAATGAGCTCACACAAATTGTCAAGATCAGTGAATGTATCTTCTCGAGACATCTCTTATTTAGCACCATACTAGCCTTTCCTACTACTCAAAAAAATTACGCCCTCATCTATTATCTGTGAGCAACCTCCAATAATCAGCACTGAGGCCTAATATTCCATTTCAACTGAACACATACAAATGCTGTCAGTATCATTCTCCTGATGATACCTTTGGGATACAAGAACTCCCATTTGTGAAACTGGCCAGCATCTCTTAAGGATGCTTGTCTTATCTGCAAGCTGTTAAATTGTCTGCTCAATACCGAAATGTCGACTTCTCCACCTTCTGATGCTGCCTGACTTGCTGTGTTCTTCCAGCCTCCTGCCTGTTAACATAAAATTCAGCCAGGAGGGATCTTAAGGCACGAAGTGTTCCATCTACTCCAAAGATACATCATAACATTTCTGAACGTGTTGGTTAAAAATAATGAGTGAAATCTTCTCAACCCCCTGAATGTTGAGGGCATTGGAAAATCTGGCGAGATTAGCAGAATTGAGATAGAATCACAGAATCATACAATACAGAAGAGGACCTGTGGCCCATCAAGTCTGTACTCCAAAGCTACATCAGTCCCACTTTGCAGTTCTAGGCTCTGAATGTGAACGATATTCCAAGTGCTCATCCGTGTACTTTTAAAAGTTGTGTGGATACCCACCTCAATTATCCTCTTTGGCCAATGCATTCCAAAACCACATCACCGTCTGGATATTTTTCCTCAAATCCTCTCCAAACCTCCTGGCTTTGACCTTAAAACTATGGCCCTTTGTTGTTGACCCTTCAACTAAGATTAGCAACTGCTTTCTATTTACACTCTGCATGCCCCTCATACTCTTATACACCTCGATCAGGCCCACCTCAACCCTCTCTACTCTTAAAAAAAAAAGAGCTTATCCAGCTTCTCTAGAGCTAAAATACTCCATCTCAGGCGACACCCTGGTGAGTCTCCTCTGCACCCCTCCAGTGCAATCAAAGCCTTCTTACCATGTGGAGACCAGAACTACACACTGCACTGCAAGTGTGGCATAAACAAAATCCCACAGCTCCAATATACCCTCCTTGCTCTAATAATCCATGCCTTGACTAAAAAAGGCAAGTGCCCTGTTTACCTTTTTAGCTAATCCATTAACCTGTCCTGACATCTACAGAGATTTGTGCACAAATACCCCAAGATCCCTCAGTTCTGAGTTTTCTCGTATCTTTCCAAACATGAGATATTTGACATCAAGACAAAAAAGTCTAATTTACCAACTACATTTTGAACAGATGAACATAAGAATTTTGCTCATGAGCAGTGAGAGGTCTATTTGCATGCGTGAGAATGGCATTATTACCTAATCTCACCTCATTGATATCCACTTTCCCGTTCTCCTAGTGAACCCAGCTTGCTATTGCTTCTCCAGGTCTTCATCTTGGACAATAATCACCAACATCAAGGCACACTCCATGACCATCCAACTTACCCCATGTATGGATGTTGGCATCAGACACATACCAACCTCATTGCAAGCTCACTGCATAACTGTGACCAACTTACAATACAGTTTTTGCAATTTAATGCTGCACATTGGAGTGCACCAGCACATCTCATTGAATGCTGCTGTTGCTAGGACACTTTGCAAGCAGATGTGCAACTCATGGATTGAATCAATGTACATCTCAGGACTCTTCACTTGCTCTCTTAGCACTCACTCATCTTGGAAGCTCACAGCACCTCTGTCTTGCCTTGACTTTTTTGCTTTCTCCCTCAGCCAGCGTTTAAACTCTCACAGTATTTCTGTCTTGCCTTGCTGTTTAATGCAGACACAAATCCAGGCGGCATGTCATGACTGTCAGCAACAATCTGTGAATATGTTGCTACATAGCACTATGCTCACACCTACACATGTGTCAGCAGCAGACATGGCAAACACATTGTGTGTGCTTCAACCAGATAGCCATGACTCAAAGTCTATAGGGAATATTTCCTAGTGAAGCCACTGAAGCTGGCCTTCAGTCAGGGGTTTATGGCACAATAAGCAATGGGTAACATCTGCTTTCAGCCCAGGACATAGTCATTCAGCTGCCTGGGGAAGTCAGTGTCAGAGAGTCCATACTTTCACAGTCCAGAGTCATAGTCAGTCCTGAAGGTTCAGTTCAATTTTGGTAAATCAGTCAGAGAGCTCACAAAGATCAGTCAGTGTTTTGATCAGTCAATGGTTGGGGCTGGCCATCCAAGTTGGCCAGGAGCAGTTGCCAATCAGTCCTGAGGATAGTTCAATGCAAGTCAAGGGGGTTTATCAGGGAGCTACTATTGTGATAGGGAAGTTCAGAGAATAAATTCTGGTGATTAGAGATAGCATAATGGAATGCTAAGGGGACAATAATTGTGAAGGAGGGAATCGCAACATATAATGGGGAGACAATGGTGCATTGGAAGGGGTGGGTTACAGCAGATGAGGACATCATCAACAGTCATAACCACCCTGGCTTTGACAGAGTCTACAATGCACTACAATGGTGGCATGACTAAGCTTTAGGCTACACTAGACATTGAGGGAAGAGCAGCCATCCATTAGGCAGAGTTTTAAGGTGGAATGATGCTAAGGATGAATAACCTGTGTAGCTCGGTTCTAAAGTAAGGATACATTTCTGAATGCGCACTTCCACTTCTAGTAAAATGTCAGCTGTGCCACGTCTGTGCCACCAAAAGCATGAAATGCAACTCCTAGCTGGCAGCACTTGTCCGGGTGTAAGGCTGAATTTTCAAAAACGATGCCAACATTGGAAATCCTGTGAGGTCTCAGGATTGGGGAATAATTTCACCTCTGGCAAGGGAGAAGGTAAGATAAGTGCAGCACAGGTAATGAGATGGGGTTTCAGAGGATAACATGAGATATCCTGCTTGGCCTCAGAGAAACCTTCCATGAAATGTATAAAAATTGGTGCTTAGCAAAAGATATCAAAATTGGCACAATGTTTGGTAAACCTTCAGCTCAATTTTTACGAAGAATTCAAACAGTGCTGCCATTGACTTGCAAAGGTAGGGTTGCTCTCAAGTTTCTATCCCTAAGTATGCTGCCCCCACCCCATCCCACACCCCGTCTCCTTCTTCCCCCTCCCTGCCCTCCTCAAACAATCTTGACAAGAAGACTGCTTGCCTTCAAAATATTCAAATCTATGTTGTTTAAGAGGAAGGTGGTGGCTTAGTGGTAATGTCACAGACTAATGATCCAGAACCCCAGGCTGATATTCTGGATTTGTGTTCTCATGATCAATTTTTTAAAACATCTCTTTTCCATACATTACTCAGCTGACTTCAGAATGTATAATCCATTACAGAGTACACAGCACACCATATACAACTAATAATCGCAAGGAAAAGCCTCTATTCCAAATGTTCAATGTAAGTTGCAACATTATACTACACTTGCACATGCTGAACTGTAGTTGTCAAAATATAAATGTATGCTAGGGTAATTTTTCATTACATCATATTTCCTTAATTAAAAGCACATATCTAAACCCTGTGGCTTAATGTCTAAAGGCACTATGCGAGTTCTAACGATCGACAAGATGCTTGATTGAGTTAACTTATCAAACCTTGGGGCAATGGGAGGGAAGGATGAAGGAACAGTAATTGGTCTCTGCAATGATGTATTCGACATTCCATGAACACTGTCTAATATTACACATGAATAAACATTTGGCTATGGCATTGGAAAGCATCAAGATCCATGAAATAACACACCAGCGTGAATCACTGCATTCAGGAACAAAACTAGGATTAAAGCAAAACACATATTTGAAAGGTTTTGTGATGGGAGTATCAATGTGCTGTTGGCCCTGCAGCATTTCTTAACACTGAGTGAAACGCCTAGTTAGTTCAATTCACCTCAATCATAGGATCCCTTCTCTGAGGAATAGGCTTTAGCCAGGACTGGGTGGGGCTCCCCAGATGACAGTTTGGCAAACAGCATGTACATCTGCATTTAGTAATAATACAAAGTATTCAAGTTTCACTGATCCCTGACATGGGAAGCATATAGATTATTAACATTATTTTGTTTTTGAACTGCCTCTATTGGTTGTAATTATTTCTGACAGTGATGAATCCTCCCATTGCTGCAGCAAAGCATAGTGAGAATTGTGTGCATATATAGATACTGTACAGAATATGTTCTTTTTTTGCTCTGTGCAAATTGTGTCTCATTTTTGCTTATTTTACAGCAGAGACTTCACTCAAAGGTAATTTATAGGGAGTAAATCACTTTCAGGGCCTGAAGATATGAAACACACTAAATAAATAAAAATATATTTCTGTTGTTTAACTTTACACATTGCTGATGTATAGGAATGGACCGCACTTTTGACCACTTCATGATAATCCTACTTGGATCTGAGAAAATTGCTGCCCAGTGGCTTAGGGACTCATTAAGGAACTCAAATGGAAGCAGATTGGGAACGTGGAGCTTGAGACTTATTCCCACCCAGAACTTCATTCAGATAGATACATGAGGATGGCCACATTCTGGTAAGCCAACACCCCACCTAATTAAGTTGCCTTCATGTCCACAAATTCTTCACCTCCAGGGCAGGAAGATTCCACCCTCAGCTTTTAATTCCTGCTGTGGTACATTTGAATCCATTGTGACTCGTGGTCACATGTTTTGAAGAGGCATGCTCATGATACGATCACCGTCTCATAGCATGTGACCTGAGGGTATAAAGGCTTCATGCTCCATCTTGCCTCAGGTCAACTGAAGGATTCAGCCTCTCCCAAAGCTCAATCCCTCCAACTCTGGCAATATCCTTGTAAATCTTTTCTGAACCCCTTTAAGTTTCACAACATCCTTCCGATAGGATAAAGACCAGAATTGCACACAATATTCCAAAAGTGGCCTAGCCAATGTCCTGTACAACATGACCTCCTAACTCCTATACTCAATGTTCTGACCAATAAAGAAAAGCATACCGTACACCTTCTTCACTATCCTATCTACCCATAACTCCACTTTCAAGGAACTATGAACCTGCACTCCAAGGTCTTTTTGTTTAGCAACACTCTCCAGGAACTTGCCATTCAAGGTATCAATATACTTCAAGGTATGGTTTTCAAACCACATTACTCTGCTCTGAAGTATCTGCAAAAAATATGCAGAAATCTGCAAAAATATGTTTTGAATCCAGTAGGACCAAGGTTAGAAGATGATACTAGCAGAGTGTGAAATCTTCCACATTCATCAAGAAATTCAACATATTCTGTAAATCATCAAAACTGAAACTGACAGGCAAGCATCTGACAGGAAAGATGTCTGGAAACCATCAAGGATACATTGTAAGAAACTATTGGGCACAGAGAGACAAAGTGACTTCTCAAGATGGCAATTTGAACTAAGGAGTAGAGACAGTATTCCTGAGAATATGAGAAAACAGCTGAAATATAGACAGGTACATGAAAGTCATTAAGAAATCCAGTCTTGTCTGAGGAATGCAAACCAAGTGCTCTACTGGACAAATATAAGCATTGAGATCAAGGATCACATCAACCGGGACAGTATTTTAAATAAACATCCAGCTAAGCAAGCTAAAGAGCTGCTTATGACACTGTAGACAGATCATGAATGCAGCCTGGAGTAGATCTCTGAGGTTATGACATTACATCTGGTCATTCATTTTTACTGTCTACAATTAACTTTGGTACTGAGGTTCACAGGCTGACCAGGCTGTTGGCATCACCCACCAGTGAGATTGTAGGATGCCGAAAAGCAAACTTTATTTCAACATTGTGATGAGTGACAATGTCCCACAGTTCTGGAGTGAAGAATTCAGTCACTTCCCGAATGATTGGGAAATTCAGCACTACATACCATCTCTGAGCTATCCCTTGTCAAATATGAATAACTCAGGCAGTATCGAAAATTACCACAGAGATTATCAATAAATCAACGAGCTGTGGCAGAGATATATGCAAGACAACCTTAGAGTGGTGAAATATACCTACTAAAGACAGGGAACTATTTCAGTCCAGCAAACAATGTCGTGTCTCACACAAACTACTGTTCAAGTAGCTTTAAAAAAAAGTTGCTGAAGCAAGAAGTGATATAACATGAATGTGTGATAAAATCAAAAAGCAAACTTTTGCACAGAGAAAGCTGCCAGATCATTGCCAAAGCTGTACAGTTAGGGAGCTGGTCACAGTGCAAATATTCTATACACTCAACAATCCTACGTCCACTTGGCAAATTATAAAGTTAATTGTAGACAGTAAAAATGAATGACCAGATGTAATGTCATAACCTCCTACATGGGTGCACAACTACAGAACCCATTCATTCGCATTAGGTAGCTAAGATAATTTGATTTCCAACTGAACAAAAAACCAATGGAATGACTATCAGTCCCAGAGGCCAACTGCTCCACAATAACACTCATGAAGCCAATGATATTCTCTGAAAAGCCAATGTCACCCCATGAATCAGCAGACATCAAATAAACAGTGGCTTAGTTATTAGCACTGCTGCCTTACAGCACCAGGGAACTGGGTTTGATTCCAGCCTCGGGCAACTGGCTGTGTGGAGTTTGAACATTCTCCCCGTATCTGCGAGGGTTTTCTCCGGGTGCTCTGGTTTCCTACCACAGTCCAAAGATATGCAGGTTAGGTGAATTAGCCATGCTAAATTGCCCATTGTGTTCAGAGATGTGCAAGTTAGGTGCATTAGTCATGGAAAATGTAGGGGAATGGGTATGGGTGGGATACTCTTTGGAGTATCGGTGTGGGCTTGTTGGGTCAAATGGCCTGGGTCCACACTGTAGGGATTCTATGAAACAACCAGGATCAAACCATACACACACCATTTGAAGACCCAATGACTCTGCATGTAATGCATGTGTAAAGACAAATGAGCATGAGGCATACTAGAATGAATAGTGTTCACATGCAATGACTCTGTTCATAAATCATGCCTATGGGTAACTTACCACTGCAATTTTCTTTTAAAGAAAAGGGGAATGTTTTGAGCTAAACTTTCAAAATCACTGAGCATCCTTTTGTAAAACTGATTGGAAAAAGTCAGACGTATGTAATATGAAAGTTTATTAACCATTTTCATGCAAATCATTCCATTCAAGGATTGTACTTCACTGAGTGGCTTTTCCTAACAGATGATTATTAATATGTAAGTTACCAACATCAATCCATAGTATTATCTTCCAAGGAGATTGGGAACAAATCCTTTCAGTCTTTCCATGATCTGGCCACAGCTTCACACCAACCAGTTAATGCAACTCCTCATAACACAGTATGGGTGTGGTTTCCCCACAAGTCTAAGCAGCATTTGTCCTACAACTTACAATTACTCTCTTTCCAGCATTAACTGTAGAAATGGGCTGTGTACAGGTGTTATAGTTTGCCTCTGGTTCAGAGCCAGTGCCAGGATAAATGGAGGAACAAAAACCACAAGGAATAAACTCTGGCATCTTCTTATCCCTTTTCAAGATAGAGGGGCAAATACAAGTTTAACCTTTATGCATTTCAGCAGGCTTGATTTTTTAAAAAATTGATTTATTCTATTCAAATCTCATTATTCTTAATCAACTCTTTGTCAACAAAGTGGTATTTTTTAAATATGTAAGTATTTTATCATAAGTATCTTCTAATTTCTGGTGCTATTGCAGTAAATTTATTGCACCACATTCAATGCACTATTGTGTTAAGAACTGAAGCACTTATTTTGACCAAAGTATCATTGCTTCAAATGCTTGTTTCACAGTTTAAATTATGTACCATTGGCTATATATTGTGGCATCTGATTCTCATTCTATCCCATAATGTCTGTAATACAAACAAAGGCGAACATGCTGCTTTCCCATTGTCCCCAGTGCTTTGATCCTTTTCCTCTGCTCCCTGGCAGGGAAACTATTGTTGTTGTAGTGTAACCTCAGATAGAATCCTCCTCAACTCCTATCGATTTCCTTCCTGAAACTTTGCAACTCCCAAAGAGATTCAAAAAGCTTTTAGTATGATATTGTGTCAGCTGAAACTCTGGCACATCTTGCTCTTAAAAATGGGATAATCCATTGCATTAGGATATTCATGACAACAGCTGTTTAACCTCATCATTTCCCCCAGTCAAACAAGATTATAACAGTCAGTGTTTTGACAGAGCTACTGTTCTTTTAAGCTTGTATCTATTATGAGGGCACAGGAGAATAGGCCCACCCAAATTTCACACACAACCTTTGACCAAAAGACAACCACAGCTCAATTGATAACTATGATGACAACTTAGAGCATTTGAGACCCTCCCTGTTGTGATCAATACAGATACACAAGTGCTTGGCGACAATGTGTATGTATAAGACTGAAAACAGCTGTGCATATCAGATGTCTGGAATTAATCAGAAAGATGTCAGGATGAACAAAAACTTCAAAGTATTCATTTCCAGCTAAATGAATGGATCAAAAATTTCATTCTCAGTTTATTCTACATAATATGGACAATGGCTGTGAGGACCCACCTCCTCTGTGTTTGCATGACACCATTGTGCATTTGAAATTTATGGCTGATTAGTTCAGAGACATCTCTGCACCCATTTCAAGGGAAAAAGGGAGTGTTTACGTGTGTGTAAATGTATGTGTGAGAGAGAGACAGAAAGACAGAGAGAGAGAGAGAGTGAGTGAGTAATCATAACTTTTATTTGGGGTAACTGTCATAAAGCATCTTCAAGGAAGTTACTTGTTAAGATTGTTACTATCATCCAAACACAGTTATTGCACCTTTAGTCAAAGAAGGGAAATGACTCAATGGAGGTAAATTAGATAATTCACATTTCAGAAATAGTTCTTTTAAAATTATTCGAGGAGAAAGTGAGGTCTGCAGATGCTGGAGATCAAAGTTGAAACTTTATTGCTGGAACAGCACAGCAGGTCAGGCAGCATCCAGGGAACAGGAGATTCGACGTTTCGGGCACAGGCCCTTCTTCAGGATTCCTGAAGAAGGGCCTGTGCCCGAAACGTCGAATCTCCTGTTCCCTGGATGCTGCCTGACCTGCTGTGCTGTTCCAGCAATAAAGTTTCAACTTTTAAAATTATTACCATGTTTATAAATAAAAAACAGCTTGTTCATAATTAACAAGCTTTTTTGGCTAGATTGCTATCACCTAATTAGGGAATAAGGAAAGGTGCAGTGTGAAATTCTCAACAAGGCAAAAGATATGTTATCTGTACGTAAATCAGATTGCTTCAGCAATCTTGTGATAATGTTTTTTCTGTACTAACAACAGGAAGATAAGAGCTTAAAGCAATATAGAAATATTTCAAGCTTATTTAAAGAGAAAACAATCAAAACTATAATCAAAACAATCCCAATTTTTTTTTGCTTTTTTTTTTATGATGCTAATTCAATTGTCAACTTTAAATCTGAGGTGGATATTTTTTATATCAAGCAAGAGTATCAAGGTTTATGGGCCCAAGGCAGACACATGGCATTAGGCCACAGATCAGCCATGATCTTATTGAATGGTGGAGCAGGCTCAGGGCCTATGCCTGTTCCTCTGTTCCAAGCTGCCTCACAATTCAGACCCGCTAACATGGTGATCTCTTTCATCATAAGATCAGTTTTCACCACTTCAACATCAAAAGAAAACAGTAGAATTATATAGATGAATTATAGTTCTCCATCTCACTTTGCTGTACTCCATGCTCACAGACTGCTGCAAATTGAAGTTCATGGAGTTTTAGATCACATATTAGAGGATGGGCTCAAGGGACTAAATGACTTACTCCTGTACCTATATTCCTAAATTACTATCATCCTAATACACTTCTACCTAACGCATGTCCAACAAAGAGGAACATCAGGGTTGAAAACCATTACTCATAGTAGAGGTCTGAAACAGTTAATAAATCTCTGGGACCTAGATCAGCTCATAGACATGGGAATGAAGTAATATCTTTATTAGTTTTAAAGGCTCTCTCAGGAAATCTGAATTAAATTCCTCATGGATTCTGGTGAAGAGTACAAAATTGTCAGTTCAACTTCCTAATGTCACACTGTTTTTAAATGGGAATGTTGCATTGGTTAAGATCTATTACTGAGACACAATGGAAATCCTTAAGCTGTGCTATACTGACCAAGGAATGATACTTGACATTCCTCAATTTGACAAGTTCTTCATTTCCTAAAAAGTGCAAATTTGCAAAGTACTGTGGAATGCTTTCTCAATCTGCCACTTATTTTGAGTAGTAACGGCCATAGATCTGATCCTAAACAGGGTGACCAAGCTGTCACAGTTTGTAATTCACAGCAATTTAACTTTAAAATATTTTAAACCAAGATCATTGTGAATCAATCAGTTCCTGCTAAAGATCTCACTGCACAAACATTACTCCAGATTTACGTTTATGCTGCCAAAGGGAGAGTACAAATTTAAAATGTTGTGAAATGCTTCAATAGTGTGACACTGTATGTATCAAAGTGCCAAATACTAAGCCTTAATTAAACTGAGACAATCTAAAGCTGCAGTGCTTCTTGAACATTCTCCTTTTATTGGCAGTAGGTTTCATTGGAATTTTCACACTGTCTGAGTGAAAGGGAGAGTCCCACAAGACATTGCCTCGTCTACCTCTGAGGAAGAAGCGACAGATGCCTCACAAGATGCACTGGCAAGGTTGCCTTCTGCACTCTCCACCCATTCAGATACTGAACCTTGATGGGTACATTAACTAGATGGTGATAGACACCATGATGGTGGCAATTCATAACTTCATACAAATGCATTTGTCTAGGAGCAGCAGGTAAGTTGGTTAAAGGCACTTGGCATACTGACTTGAAGTTTGGAAGACTCTACCAACACAATTTAGACCACGCTGCTTCTGACATGTGATTGCCTGACTGCATCTATGGACAGATTGACAGCTGCCATGGACAGCCCAAGTTCTGCCCATTCTCTATCTGCTAGATATGTTCATAGATCTCTAAACATTGGTGTTCAGCATGTACAGAAAGAAGACAAGGAATGGGGGACATGGATCACACTCCAGGTGCCCTTTCCTCACAAGGAGACAGGATAGTGCCAGTAGGGACTCAGCCAGAGGAGGAAACACATAATGAGCCGACAGAGTTCTCTTCTCAGGGCACTCCAGAGGTAGCCGGCCTTCCACCTCCAACCAGTGTACCATTCTCAGCCCTGTAGGCGTTCAAACTGAGGAGGATACATTTGCATCTGAGCAGGGTATGTGCAGCAAGTCTGGGCTCTCTATTGACAAAAGCCCCGGATCGCTTGACCAGGACTCCAAAGCCAATGTGCTCCATTGTAAGGCAGGCTACCCCAATGACAGCTGCAGAGCCAGGGACTGTACTCAGAAATGGAATGATAGAAGTAAGATGACCCTCTGAGAGAACATTGGTAGAATGGGTGACACTTTGTTGTAAATATGTTCTCATATTTGCGACTATATGTTTATTTTTCATGATCAGCTGTGTCAACAAATGTCATTCTAGCCAAAGCTACAAAAGTGAGAGTACAGAGCCTAGCCATCCTGAGCACTACACCAAAATATGATGTGAGCAGCCTATGCATGTCACTGGCAAATGGTGTAAATGTGAGACTGATGTGGCAAAATGACAATGTCCACCTCCATGACTGATCATTGCTGACAAACATCCTAAGTTACTTAGTTTTGGGACTGTGCTAAAATGCAAGTCAAGACAAAATTTATGTGAACCTTTAAAAGCTTGATGGGGAGGTAATTGCAAAAAGACAAGACATGGTAGGGTAAGGCAAAGATGGCATGAGCATCAAAGTAGGCACAAAGTAAATCAGTGTGAAGAAAGCAAACCCAGAGTCTGGAGAAGCAGCCTGGTAAACTCCATGAGAGGATACCTATTGTGTTCCAAAAGCAGCAAGAAGTTCAGAATCATTGGCTCAGATGCACAGGAGCCATGCAAAGACTGGTGCGTGAGCCATGCAAATATCTGTAGCCAGGGGGTGTGGGCAGTCACTACCCATGGACCATGCTCTGAGATGATGGTGACTGCTGTCCAAGATGGAGGACTGGAGGAGCAAGCATCAAGCTGGAGTCACTAGGTAACCACTCTGACCATCACATCTGGAATTATCACTGTCTACTTTCTACTTGGAAGGTGGGAATGGGGAAACTCTATTTCAATAAGGTGAGCATAACAAATCCTGAGATATTAATGAGTAAAAATACATGCAAACAGGCCATGTATCACTCATGAATGAGATTAGTTCTTGCCATTCAATACTTGGTCAGAAAATGGGACCTTTTACTCTCGACATCAAAAATTTAATTCCCTCTGCTCTTAGCCAATATTCCCAACTTTCTCTTTGTCACCCAAATTGTTTATTGCAGGTGCATGAAGTGGCGTAATCTCTATTAACACCTATTCATTGGTCTGTATGGAAATTATGACACTGTATAAACTGGAAAATGAAAGTAATATTTCAATTTAATATAACAGAAGTAATTTTTGGTCAAATATCTTTCTAGTCAAGTATTAAGCCTGTTTTCTCTACAGTTTGGAAATTTCAGGTATGATCTGATAAGCCGTCAGGATATTAACAGGAAAAGATAGGGTAGATAAAAATAAACTATTTCCACTGGTTGGAGATTCTCGAACCGGGGGCACAGCCCAAGAATTAGGGCCAGACCATTCAGGTGAGATGTTAGGAAGCACTTCTATTCACAAAGGGTGGTAAATATTTGGAACTCCCTTCCACAAACATCAGGGGATGGTGGATCAGTTGTTACTTATCTATTTCATATTTAAAAATGTATGTTAAGCAAAGGTATCAAGGGAAATGGGCCAAAAGAAGGTATATGGAGTTAGGCCACAGATCAGCTATGACCTCATTGAATGGTGAAACAGGCTTAAAGGCCTACTCCTGCTCCTATGTTCCTATGTGGCTCCATCTGCAAATAGTTTTTGCAATTTATCTGATTACATAATTTCCACTGGCAAATCAGTTGACTCGTTGGGATTCAGCTATTATGATTAAATAATTATGTTTAAATAATTGAATTACATTATCAGGATTTAATATTGGAAAGTAAACTATTGGGATTCAATGATGGAGATTCAGTTGTGATCATCATTTTAGGGTTAAATTCCATTTTCCTCTTGGCCATTGCTTTTAACATCATTCTGCAGGACGATGAGTAATCCCTAGAAAAGCTCAGAAGTGGATACAGAGGGCCTGAGAAAGAGATCTCACCTACTTTTGTTATGTCCCCACACATGATGAGCCATCATTTAGAATTGCTTTGGGCTGATTGCTTCTTTGGGTATCTTTCAAATCCCTTTAAAAGGTGCAGTGTTGAAGCCACTGCTGTGTCACAGTAGGTTTTCTAGGAGCCAAGGGCAGCAGGAAAAAATAACTCTTGACCCAGGAAATTGGAATAGATTTAAACTTACAGGCAATGACCCAATACTCTAAGGGCAGAAAAAGGGAAGTGTAATCCAACTCCTCTGGGAATTGTAATGATTGAATAGCATTACTGAAGCTGTTTCTTGCACTTCATCATGTCACCTTTGCACTCAATGTGTTGCAGTTTTTTTTTCAACTACGTCCAACGGAATAATATTGAAAGGAAGTTTTGTCAACAGTAGATGACAAGAAAAATGAGCAAATTCTGGAAATCTAAATTAGAAACAGAAATTTCTCTTCAGCCTCCCCAATGTAGAATGCTTGGATAGTGTTCAGCGCTTGAATCTTTATCATTATATAGCCACTTCTATTCCGAATGAGTTGCGTCACCTTATTTCATGTTATTTGTGCATATTTCTCCATTTCTGACCCATACGACCATTATGAATGGGTTCCCCTATGCAGTAGAATAACTTCCTTGCATTCCACAATATATACACAAATGTAGAATTTAATATTCAGATGCACAAACTGTGGGGTTACATAAAACCTGTGAATAAATTATGATAAACCTCCACCAAAATCAATGAAGATCAAAAGATCAAAACAAGGCTTGTGGGGTGGAACTAGGTGTCAATTCATTACTGTCCAGCTGTTTCTCATGCTGCCATGATGCCTTTCACACTGTGCCACACTCATGTGCCTTCTTTGCATAACTACTATACCTCACCAAGACAGATAAAATAAACACCCACATAGATTCAATCCATTACAGGATCCTGGGTGGTGTGCTTGAGAGCTGTCCCCACTCTGAAGCAGAAGTTTAAGCCCCATTCTAGAACATGATGGCCACAGAAGAACCCAGCCACTGGAGCAGACATGCCAGCATACGTGATATAGTCTGCATAATTGGGGATGGTGGGTGGCAGACAGGACTTCCAGCTATAAAACCACTTACCAAATCCAAAAATAACAGTCGATCTGAAGAATAATCAAGGAACATTGTGATGACTCCATGTAATATGGGAAAAGCTAAGAGAGGAAGGAAAGGAACCATTACCCAAGCATGTGCAAGCGGGATTACTCCTACTAACTTGTATTTATATAACTTCAGCTGCCAGCAAGGGATCATTTCCGTTGTTATTAGCATAGAAATCAGTCTTTTTCCTGAAATTCACAGATTCACAGAATGGTTACAGTACAGAAAGAAGCCATTCAGCCTATTGAGTATCTGCTGGTCCTCCAAAGGAAAAATTCCCTTTGTGCCTCTCTCTTGCATTGTCATCGAAGTACTGCAAAATGTTTCCTCTTTAGCTAGTGATCTAATTCTCTTGAAAACGTCAACTGAACCTGGCTCCGCATCACTCTTATACAGTATGTAATGTTATGCCCCAGTGAATATTCAATACATACGTTCATGGTATCATCACTTTATTATGACATAATCTGTCAGTATAAACATCTCACATGCTTTCTTACAGGGAAGCACTTGAAGCATGACATGCAACTATTGGCATTTTGCTTAATGCTGCTCTATGTAAACTATTAACTTAATATTAGTCCAACACTGATGCGCCCACAAATGTAATGCTTGAATGTAATGGCTGGCATGCTGTTGAACTCTTCAATAACATGACATCATGCTTGGTCTTATGTTACAAGAGATATTATAAGCATTGCCACATCAAGTAAGCAACCCGGCTGCGGGAAAAAAAATCACATCATAACACATTCCAGACCTTAAATATTTGATGCATGAAAATGTTTTACTCATGTCGCCATAACTATTTTTGCCAGTTACCTTAATTCTGTGCCCTCTGGTCTCAACATTCCCATCAATAGGAACAATTTCTACCCATGTAATTTGTCCAGAGTTCTCACAATTTTTAATCCCTCAACCAAACATCATCTAAACATTCTCATTTTGAGGGAGAACAATGCTTGTTTTCCCAATCTGTCCCAGGAAACATTCTCACAAGTCTTTTCAACACTCTCTCTATTACATTTACATCCATCCTTAAAGTGGTAGCCAAAACTGGATGCTATACACCAGTTATGCCAAACCAAATTTTATACAGTTTTATTGTGGCTTCCTTGTTTTTGTACTCTACACTCCTGTTGATATAGCCAGGGATATCATGATCCTGCTGGCAAAATCAACCACTTTGCACTTTGCTCTGTGTTAAGTTTCAATTTGATATTTGCCAGTTTTTTTCACCAACTTGTCTATATCCATTTGAATTTCAATGTTATCCTCATAGTACACACTGATTTCTGGGAAACACCACTGTAGGCTTTTCTTAAATCACTTTAAGAATCAACCATTCACCTCTAGTCTCTTTTTCCCCGTCATTCAGTTGCCACTGTCCCTTTCTCCAAAAACTATCACTTTCCTGAAAATTCAATGCTGCAAAGATAGCACAAGGCACTTTTGAAAACTGCTGGAAAGGATATTTGTATACCACATAATTCAGAAGAAGATATAACTTGTCTGTATGTCCAGCCCATTTCTTTGTACTATGGCTTCTTTCTTTGGTTTTGATGAATCCATTCCATATAACTTCAGCTTTATCTTTGCACCATTACTATTGAAGGCCTTTTGCCGAACATAGGTTATCCACCGTGACCACATCCCCAAACCCAGCCTTTGTGGAAACCAATTAACTCTGGTCTCATCTCCACACAATACCTGCACCAGAAATGAACCCAATTCAAAGTATGCTACTGTAAATAATTAAATGCTGTTGTAAGGAGTTATACACCTACTTGTATGGCTCTCGTTCAGAAAGTTATGTGTTGTTCTTCCTTTTGGATTCTGACACAGCAGCACATAAGTATGAAAGCACAGAATTTGATGATTCAATTCACCATGCTCTAGATCTGCTGTATCGATCTAAAACTAATTTAATTAAGCCCCACCTTCCCATTACCCCTTTTATAGTTCTTTGTAAAGAGATTAAGGAATGAAAACAAGAGGTGGCCACTCAACCATTCAGTAAAATTATATTGATCGACATAAACATATCTTACTTTTAGCAATTTTTGAGAAGATTTGTAGTTCAGGTTGATGACAACTATGCAAGTTAGCTCGCTGAGCTTGAAGGTTTGTTTTCAGACGTTTCGTCACCATATTACGTAACAACATCAATGAGAGTCTCAGGTGAAGTGCTGGCGGTATGTCCCACCTCTCCATTTGTAGTCTTGGTTTCTTAAGATAGGTGACGTCATTTCCGTTCTTTTTTTCCAAGAGAAGGTAGATGGGATCAAAATTGATGTATTTATGCATGGAGTTCTGGTTGGAATGTCATGCCTCAAAGAATTCTCATGCACATCTTTGTTTCACCTGTCTTGGGATGTGTGTGTTGCTCCTGTCAAAGTGGTGTCCTTCTTTGTCAGTATGTATAGAAACTAGTGATAGTGGGTCATGTCTTTTGGTGGCCAGTTGGTGTTCATGTGTCCTGATGGCAAGTTTCGGACAAACAAGCAGGAAACTAGCCACCAGGATACATGAACACCAACTGGCCACCAAAAGACATGATCCACTGTCACTAGTTGCCATACACACAGACAAGGAAGGACACCACTTTGACTGGGACAATACACACGTCCTAGGACAGGTGAAACAAAGACATGCATGAGAATTCTTAGAGGCATGGCATTCTAACCAAAACTCCATCAATAAACACATTGATTTAGATCCCATCTACCTTCCCTTGAAAAAAAAAATCAGAAATGACATCACCCATCTTAAGAAACCAAGACCTATAAATAGAGAGGCGGGACATACCACCAGCACTTCGCTGGAGACTCTCACTGATGATGTTACCTAGTTTGGTGATGAAACGTCTGAAAACAAACCTACAAGCTCTCGAGCTAACTTACATACATATCTCACCGTCTTATTCTCATTTGCCTCAACTCTGTCAGTGGCCAAAATCTATTGACCTGTCTTGCATATAAAAAATCAATATGGTACTCACAACACAGTGCATAGAATTCTGAAGATTTAAACATCCTGAGTAAAGAAATTTCTCTTCATCTCAATCCTAAGTGTCCTACCTCTGAACCCTAATTCTGGACAGTTCAACCAGGTCAAACAGCCTCTCAGCATCTATTTATCCAATTTCCCCTTTGAAGCTGCAATCATCCCTGCCTCCTCTACTTCTTGTGGCAACACTTTTCACACTGTAACCAATTTCGATAAAGAAATTCAGTGCTCTGAATCATTCATCTCACTCTTTTCTAGAGAATGATGGTCCATCCCTCAGAGTCCATAACCATGAGGAAATAATTCATTCCTTATTCACTTTAAAACAATTCAATTAATTCCTACTTCCCTATTACTATGGACTTAACCTGTAACTTCCACCTCAAAGCTTACGGTTCTCCAACTTTGACACTTTTTCCTGGCGTCAGGCATAAATGACCAGACCTAACAAATACAATTCCATAATTTGCCATGGCGAAAGTTAAACTTGTGGACTCTCGCCTGTAAATATTAAATGGCAAAAAGGTATGCAGTAGCTTAATGAAAAGTTGATTCCACCCCAGCTTGTTTTATGGCTTGAGTTCTATGATTAGGCAACTGCCTCTCTGAGTAATGCACAGCCTCAAGCTATTAATCCTCATGTTACAGTTAACAGCTGTAAAGCTTCAGTTGCAAAGTGTACAGCCCAAAGACTTGCTCAGTGCATTGGATAATTACACCAACAAGGCAGCACAGATCATCAGACAATCCACTGCCCTGCTATCTTTTCAGCTACCTCTGCACATGTTCTCAAATGTCCTCTCAGCACATGGATATGTAAAATACTCTGGGATCAAGGGAATATTGCAAAGCTGCTATTAAGTCCACAGTGAGCACTGTGAGAAAAGCTATGCATAACACAGAACATTAGAAAATCAGGAATCTCGAGATGATAAATAGAGCCATACAGACTGCCAAAATAAGGAATTAAAAGTTATTTTGTTGTCAATATAAAATTGCTCATTCATTTTATAATTAGTAACCTGAAAAATGCACTTGTTCTAAAGTTTTATTTAACATAGTTTATTAATAGGGATGAAGAAGTAAAAAGATTCAAAATGTTTTGTCAGTCACAACATTTTTGGGAAGTCAATCAGGCTTACACTCAATGGGCTGCTACCCCTCCTCTCAGTCTGCCTCCAGTGGTGCAGAATAAAATCTCATCCTGTCTGTTATTAAAGTCTACCCAGGTTGTATGTCTCCTGCATGCTTAGCCATGCTGGGAGAAGGGAAAAGAGTGGAATTAATAAGGATTCCTGCTCCTGATTAATGTTATGTGTCCTGACAAGACACGCCTATGTTGATACCAGTTAGAAAGCTGGCGAAACTCTATGTCACTAACATTACCAAAATGCAGTAAACATGAACCCTGTGTATGGTGCATACTTACTGGTAAAATAACTCTGAAATTAGATAAGAAAACAATTTTCCCATTACAGGGTGTGATATGGCTATGTTACTCTGTGCTGCTGTGTTGCAGAGGTTAACAAAACTCAGTTGGTTGTCACAGTGAAAATCATTTCAATTTCAGTCCTCTGATATTTATCATTAACATAACTACAGGTCAGAACTCTGAATTATGGTGAACATTTTTAACAAACAATTCCACAATTGAAAAGGGGGCAGTTGTTACTCAAAGTAGCTGAGAATGTAATTTAAGTGGCTCAATAATATGACCTTCCAGTTGATTATCATTTCAATTTGATAAGTTTTGTGGAGTGTTTTAAAGATTGTTTTCTAGGTCAATATGTTGAAGAGCGAACTGGATGGCATGTTATTTTGTAATGGAAAAAGGCTAGCTAATAATTTAGTTGTAAAAGGATCTTCAGGGATAATAAGGAAAACTAGACTAGAATATGAAAGCAATCTAGAAAAAAAACATAAACATTGGACTGTTACAGCTTTGTAAAATGGAAACATTTTGGAAAAAATGAATGTGGATCCATTAAAAACAGAGACAGGGCAATATATAATAGGAAGTGGAGAAATGGCAGAGAAGTCAAATTATTATTTTGTGTCTATTTTCACTAAGAGTGATATGAGAATTTTCCCAATATTGGAAATCTAAGTGATTAGGAAGAATGAGGAGTTGAAGGAAATTTGTATGAGCAAGAAATTTCCACCGGAGAAATTAATGTGGCTATAAGTGGATAAGTCCCCAACATGTGATTATTCACATCCAAGAGTGCTAAAGGAGATCGCGATAGACATGGTTGATTTATTGGTAATCATCTCCAAAATTCCATAGATTCTGGAAAAATTCCTACAGGTTGAAAGCTAACAAATTCCACCTGTTATTTAAAAAAGCAATAAGAGAAATATAGGGAAGAACAAACCCTTTAGCTTTACATTAAAAAGCAAATATGCAAGAAGCCATCATATACAACATGATAAATGGATACTTGGATAAAAATAATCTCATTGGACATAGTCAGCGTAGATTTGAGAATGGGAAAATTGTATTTGACAAACTGGAAGTATTTTGAAGTTGTTGCTAACACAATTGAAGGGGAGTTAATAGAAGTGATATATTTTGATTTGCAGAATGGTTTCGATAAGGTCCCCCACTGGAGATTTTGTTAGCAAAATGGTATAGGAGGTAACAAAAACAGAAATTGCTGTGAAATCTCAGCAGGTCTGACAGCATCTGTGGAGAGAAATCAGAGTTAATGTTTCTGGTCTAGTGACACTTCTTCAAAAGGTTCTGAAGAAGATGTACAGAGTATTTCAAAAATGGTGAGGGATTGGAAAGTGTAGATGTGCATAGGGACTTGGATATATATCCTGAAGGCTAAGATGCAGGTGCAGCAAGATATTAGGAAGGTTAATGGAATGTGAATCTCTCTCACAAGGTGATATGAGAAAAGGTGTAGTGAAATCTTTCTTCAATCATATGGAAATTTGGTTAGATCACACCTACAGTTATATAGAGGTACACTATGGAAACAGATCCTTTGGTCCAACTCATTTATGCCGACCAGATATCCCAAATTAATCTAGTCTCATTTGCCAGCATTTGGCCTATATCTCTGTAAACGCTTCCTATTCATATACCCATCCTGATGCCTTTTAAATGTTATAATTCTACTAGTATCCACCACTTCCTCTGGTAGCCCATTCCATACACATACCACCTTCTGCGTGAAAAAGGCCCTTAGGTCCCTTTTATATCTTTCCCCTCTCACCATAAGCCTACACCCTCTACAGTTTTGGACTTTCATACCATGGGGAAAAGACCATGACTATTCATCTTATACATGCTCCTTATGACTTTATAAACCTCTATAAGGTCCACCCTCAGCCTCCGATGCTCCAAGGAAAACAGCCGAAGCCTATTCAGTCTCTCCCTATAGCTCAAACCCTCTAACTCTGGGCAAAATGCTTGTAAATCTTTTCTAAACCCTGTCAAGTTTCACAACATCCTTCCGAAAGCAGGGAGAACAATATTGAATGCAGTATTCCAAAAGGGGCTTAAGCAATGTGCTGTCTAGCTGCAACATGATCTCCCAACTCCTATATTCAATGCACTGACCAATATAGGCAAGCATACCAATGCCTTCTTCATTACCCTATCTACCTGAGACTCTACCTTCAAAGAACTATGAATGTGCAACCCAAAGTCTCTTTGTTAAGCAACAGTCCCCAGGACCTTACCATTAAGTGAATAAGTCCTGCCCTGATTTGCCTCACCAAAATGCAGCACCTCACATTTATCTAAACTGAACTTCACCTCCCAGTCCTGGGCCATTTGCCTATCTCATCAAGGTCCCATTGTACTCGGAGCTAACCTTCTTTATTGTCCACTACACCACCAATTTTGGTGTCATCTGTAAACTTACTAACCATACCTCCTTTATTCACAGCCACCTGGAGTAATCTGTGCTGTTTTGCTCTCCTATCTCAAGCAAGTTATTATTACCATAGAGACAGTTCAACAAAGATTCAGCTGACGCATTTTCAGCATGGTGGAACAGTACTAGGAAGAAAGCTTGGCAAAACTGGGTCTGTATTCTCTAGATTTTCAAAGAATAACAGGCAGTGTCCTTCAAACTTACAAAACATTTAAAGGGACAGACAGGGTAGATATAGATTAGATATTTTCCTTGCTTGAGAAGTCTTGAATCAGAAAACACATTCTAAAAATAAAATTGGGAAACTATTTAGGACCAAGTGGAGGAGATTTTTTTTTCTTTACTCAGAGGTTGTGAATTTTTGAAATTCTCAATCCCAGAGAGTTGTGAAAGCTCAGTCTTTGGAGAATATTCAATATAGATGCTGATCATTTTATTCTAAATGGAGTAAAGAGTATGGGAAGAGCGTGGTAAACGGCATTCATAAAAGGTTTGACCAGCCATGTTTGGATTATTTGGCAAAGCAGGCTTGATGGGCTGAATGGCCTACACTTGTTCCTATGTTCCTCAAGAGGCAAGTCAAAACAGATTGGGCTGTGATCTCTTCTGACTACAACGTTAACACATGGCTAACAACACCCTCCTCAACAGCAAACCACCCACGGTCAATTATGTCACATATTTTGTTTTTCCTTTTGAGGCATTCGCAAACAGGCAGGTTGAAAAGTCAGTTTCAACTGTACTCAAGTGTACTTGTAGGACAGAGGAACTCAGGTGCGTGTATGGTTTTGAGCATTAGCATGCTATGAGGGTCACAGTAAAAGAACTATTCTGTAGTCAGCACCTGTTTCAGGTGAAGGGAGAACTGCCAGAGGAAGTGGTAGATGCAGGTACAGTTACAACATTTAAAAGACATTTGGACAGGTACATGAATAGGAAAGGTTGAGAGGGACATGGGGCAAATGGGACTAATTTAGTTTGGGAAACCTCATCTGCATGGACAACTTGAACCAAAGGGTCTTTTTCCGTGCTATATGACTCTATGACTATCTTGCTCTGGGTGCTTGAAGTCAGCCAGTGAGCAAGCAAGACTGAAGGAAACAAAAGGACTCTCTCTCTTATGCTGGAATGCTGGAATTCAGTCACAGTCGAGAGGAATTAGAACATCAGAATCTCAAACAACTTGCAAAACAAGGAATCTCAAAATCGACTGTGCAACTGCCAATGTCAATGCTACGGATAATCTCCAGTCCAACAGTCACAGTGTTCAACAATCTGCTCCTCATAAACAATTCAAAGACTGATCTGAATTTTTTAAAAACATTTGTCTTTTTCTCTCACCTCTTATACATGTCGCTTTATTAATTCTTCTCACCATTTAGTAATCAACAAACCCACCTTTTTTTGTTAATTCAAGAAAGCCTGATTAAATCAGCTCCTTTTAAAACATAACCACATTTGAATCTGGGAGAAAGGCATCCGCAAGGGAAGGGATCCATTTTTAAAATAACTTTATTGCAGCCTACCAAGGGGGTGAGTGAATAAAGAAGGGGAGTTAGTTTATCTCTCTTCATCTGGGAGCTCAATGATCTGGGGTATCTCATCTGGAATTGTAATAAATTTGTGATCTTTTTCTGGATCTGGATATAATACAATGCCAAATGCTCAATTGGAATCTTATTCCAACAATGCAAATTGCTTTCAGGAGGGATACGCTTTGAAAAAAAAAATCACTTGTTGCTGAATGGTCCTGAACGGCTTGTTGAAAATGAGGGTCATCTTGTGCTTTCCAGTTAGAGCCCAGTCCTCCTTCCAAGCTTTTAATGATGCACTCCAGCAATGAGAAATATTGAAAGGAATGCCAATGCACTGAAAAAAAATGTATTGCCTATAGATATTTGTTGCTAACTCTCAGTAAATCCCATTCACCTACCACCCCTGTGGTCACTACAATGACATCCATTCAAACAATACTACAGTTTCAAAACTCTTATTCACAATTTCAAATCATTCCAGGAGCTCACCTCTACATTTCTGTCCAGCCATACAATACTCAGAGACAATGGCACTCATCTACTGTCCCTAATTTTAACAGTTTCCTTTACGAAATCACTCTGCTTCTCTTCCTTTAAAAAAACCTTAAAATGTCTCTCTTTGATCAAGCTCTTAGTAATTTGCCCTAATATCTCCTTACTTGGCTCAATGTCAAGTTTTGATCTTCATGCCTGTTATAGATAAACCACAAGGCATACCCTCACTGTCATTGATTCAAGAGTATAACAATTAAACTTGTTAATGTGAAAGAAACCGTGTGATTATATAATACATCATCTTACTGTTGTAACATACCAAAATATTTCATCTCAATTTGTATTTTGGAATACAGTAGAACTGCATATTTATGAGAGATCTACATTGAGAGGAATTCTTTTAATCCTGTTTATCCTGATACTATTAAGAGGGGAACACAAGTTAGGGTAATATGAGAACGCCTGTTTTCTCTTCTGGTAAATACTTAAGATTTACATGTGAATCAAGAACAGGAGTAAGCCGTTTCACCCCTCGTGCCTGTTTTACCAACCAACAAGATCATGTCCTAGACCCCTACCACACACACCTGACCTTGTTATCACATTCCTGATGAAGGGCTTTGGCTTAAAACTTCGACTTTCCTGCTCCTCGGATGCTGCCTGACTTGCTGTGCTGTTCCAGCACAACACTCTCAACTCTAATCTCTAGCATCTGCAGTCCTCACTTTCGCCTTGTTATCACAGAGCCTGCCATTACACAATACCTATTGTTAGCCACTAACAGTCTCCATTTACAGCCATTCACCCTCCTAGCCAGATTGGTATCAACTCCTGTATCAGTCTAACCTGTCATTCTCTCTATAGAGGAGAAAGTGAGGACTGCAGATGCTGGAGATCAGAGCTGAAAATGTGTTGCTGGAAAAGCGCAGCAGGTCCGACAGCATCCAAGGAACAGGAGAATTGACATTTCGGGCATAAGCCCTTCTTCAGGAGGATTCTCCTGTTCCTTGGATGCTGCCGGACCTGCTGCGCTTTTCCAGCAACACATTTTCAGCTCATTCTCTCTATAGAGCCCATCCCCATCTATCATTTACTTCTTACGTCCCGTCCCCACCCTATCTTCTGTATATAAACTGCATTTTCCTAACAACTATCAGTACTGAGGGTCACCGGGATCCAAAACATTAACTGTGATTTCTCTTCACAGATGCTGCCAGACCTGGTGAGCTTTTCCAGCAACTTCTGTTTTTGTTTCTGATTTACAGTATCTGCAGTTCTTTTGGTTTTGAAGATTATAACTGATGCGATTATAACATCAGATTCACATTGTTGCCTATGTCTGACAATCATTCACCTTCTTGCTTGACACAAATGTATCTACCACTGCCTTAAACATATTCACAGACTCTGCTTCCACCACCTTTTCGGAATAAGACTCGAGACTCTCAGCGTTTAAAAAAAAGTCAGGTCTCTGTTTTAAATGGGCAATCACTGATTTTAAAATAGGCACCCTAAGTTCTAGATTCTCACGAAAGGAAACTTCCTCTCCGCTTCTAATCTGTCAGAATTTTATATGTTTCAATAAAGTGACCTCTTACTCTTCCAAACTCAATGGGATATACACCTAGACTTGTCACTGAATATTTTTAAGGCAAATGGAGATATACAGAGGAGCTTGATTATCTGGCATTCGATTATCCGGCATTCGATTATCCAAATTTCGGATTATCCGGCAAGATCACAAGGTCCTGATGCTTGGCTAAACTGTGTTATCCAGCATTCAGTTAATCTGAACATTCGATTATCTGACAAAATACTCCTCGCCTGTGTTGCTTGGATAATCGAGGTTCCTCTGTATTCTTAAAAAGCAAGGGACTCAAAGAGATAAGCCAGAGTGTGAAGTTGAGACCACAGTCAGGCCAGCCATGATCTTACTGAATGGCACAGTAAAATGAATGGAAAATGGCCCAAGTCTCGCTGTTAATTAGTATGTTCAGATATGTACTTCTATTATTAGTATCAACCTGATTGATTAACATTAATTATTATGCATCTATACAAGTATGCAAAATGACACCACAGCAGTTTTGTTGAATACTTCAGACCTTCACAGTTCAGTAAGAAAACAAAATCAATGACGTCTTTATTAATTTATTTATGATTAAATGAGACCAAACTGTCTCAATGGTGAACCCACAAACTATTTAAATGAAAATGCTTTTTGAACAGAATTTATACTCATCTGTGGGACCACAAGTGCTCTATCCCTCTCCAGATGTTGCTATCAGTCTACTTTACTTTTGTAGCTGAATACTGATAGCAAGAGGAACTTGTTTTCATTGCAGTGGAACATTCACAGTTGTCAACAGATCATAAAATATTGTTCACTCTACTTTCTCAGAAAATATTGAACAATTCAAAACTGATTTGGAGTGGTCTTTTGAAAAGGTTTGAGCACAAATTCTTGGTGAAAAACATTTACTTTGGCAATTAACCATGCTGCATGTGGCCCTAGATATCCTGACTAGACTGTCCCGATGGGAAACCACGTGAACTCCCCCGAAACTATAGGCATCGAGAAGTGACAGTGATTAATTGGGGAAAATTAGCAAACAAAGCTCTTGCAATAACATGTGCACACAATAAAATAATGAGACCCTAATGCTTAAATTATGCTTAAATTTTGATTTTTTTTCTAGAATCCAGTGTGACAACTTATTGTTATAAAGCGGAGATGATAACAGGAACTCAAATCTGTAATTAAACATCTCATTGAAGAACTAGTCAGAACAGTGGGATACAATGTATTACATAAAATACTGTTCACTGCACATCAAAATGAGTGAAATTGGTAAATGAAAAGTCCTTGCAATGGACTTTCTTGATGCTTAGTATTTAGTTCTCATATTGGAATAGATAATACTCATAAATGCTGTGATCTCCACAGGCATGGCTACCAATTGTAAAGTTACCCTAATTGCATAAGCAAAATAAAATGCACCATTTTTAAAAAAGAGTTATCAAAAAAAAGAATTCATTTACATATTCGCTTCCACAAATGCAGACAATTAAGTAGTTTTGAAACAAAGAAGCCAAATTGACCCAAAGACCTCGGTGTGACCTGATGATCACTGCTATTAGTAAGTGGTAGGTGGCAAGTGTTGTTTGAGGTAGTTCACTGCTGCCAATCCTCTTTTTAAACTAATTAATGGGATGTTGGCCTTGCTAGCTTGGCCAGCATTTATTGCCCATCCCTAGGTGCCCTTATATTTATGTTATCTTGGGCCTGTCTGACGATCATTAGTTAAGAGCATGCTACTGTGACTTGGAAATATAATTAACTTTCCTTCACTGTCACTGGGTCAAAATCCTGGAATTCCCTTCCAAATGGTATTGTGTGACTACCTGCAGCACATGGACTGCAGTGGTTCCAGGAGGCAGCTCACTACCATCTTCTCAAGGACAACTAGAGACTGGCAATGAATGCTGGTCAGCCAGCGATGCCCATGTCCTATGAGTGAATAAAATAACTGATTTGAATTTGTATTTATAAAACATCTTTGTTGTTGTACATTTTAAGGAGCTTCTTAAAGGTGGACAGAAAGCCAGAGAGTTGGAGAGGTTTTGGGAAGGGATTCCTGAACTTCAGGCCTAGGCAGCTGAAGATGCAGCTACCAATGGTGGAGTGATTAAAATGAGAGATGCTGAAGTGGTGAGAATTTGAGGTAAGGTCAGAAGTCACACAACACCAGATTATAGCCCAATAGGTCTATTTGGAATCTATTTTGTAGCACTGCACAGTCATCAGATGGAATGAGCAGTGCTCCGAAAGCTTGTTGCTTCAAATAAACCTATTGGAGTGTAACCTGGTGACATGTGACTTCTGACCTTGTCCACCCCAGTCCAACACCGGCACCTCCACATCAAAATTTGAGGTGGGCAGTCATCTTGGAGTGTTCGGAGTCTGAAGGTGATGACAGAGGTAAGGAAGAGGTGGTCATAATTAAATGTTAATGAAATCAATTTCTCTTTCCTAACTTCTCATGTTGCACAGGAACATAAGGTGGGTTCAAGGGTGGGGATAATTCATGGCTACCCACAGGAATGTGCAACATGTGTGTAATTGGCATTTTAATAGAGCCGCCACATTGTCGTATAACCTCCGAATTTCATAGCTAATCAAAATCAGTGGATGCGATGACAACATGCCTATGTAATCTTAATGCCTGTAGTGAAGTTGAAATAATTCAAAGGAGGGTTTCCTGACACAATATGTAGATAGGCCAACAAGAGGTGAGGCCATACTGGATTTGGTTCTGGGTAATGAACCAGGCCAGGTGTTAGAATTAGAGGTAGGTGAGCACTTTGGGGACAGTGACCACAATTCGGTGACCTTTACTCTAGTGATGGAGAGGGATAAGTGTGCACTACAGGGCAAGAGTTATAGATGGGGGCAGGGAAATTATGATGCTGTGAGGCATGACTTAGGATGTGTGGCCTGGAAAAGTAAGCTTCAAGGCAAGGGTGTAATTGATATGTGGAGCTTGTTCAAGGAGCAACTAGTGAGTGTCCTTGATAAGTATGTGCCCGTCAGGCAGGGAGGAAAGGGTCGTGTGAGGGAGCCTTGGTTTAATAAGGAATTGGAATCCCTTGTTAAATGGAAGAGGGCAGCCTATGTAAAGATGAGGCGTGAAGGTTCAATTGGGGCGATTGAGAGTTATAAGGTAGCCAGGAAGGACCTGAAGAGAGAGCTAAGAGCAGCAAGGAGGGGACATGAAAGGTCCTTAGTTGGTAGGATTAGGGAAAACCCTAAGGCTTTCTATAGGTATGTCAGGAATAAAAGAATGACTAGGGTAGGAATAGGTCCAGTCAAGGATAGTACTGGGAAGTTGCGTGTGGAGGCTGAAGAGATTGGGGTGATACTGAATGAATACTTTTCGTCAGTATTCAATCAGGAACAGGACATTGTTGTCAATGCGAGTACTGAGTCACAATTAAGTAGAATGGATGGCTTTGAGGTATGCAGAGAAGAGGTGTTGGAAATTCTGGAAAGGGTGAAAATAGATACGTCCCCTGGGCCTGATGGCATTTATCCTAGGATTCTCTGGGAAGCAAGGGAAGAGATTGCAGAGCCATTGGCCTTGATTTTTATGTCCTCGTTGTCTACAGGAGTAGTGCCAGAAGATTGGAGGCTAGCAAATGTGGTTCCCTTGTTCAAGAAGGGGAGTAGGGATAACCCTAGTAACTATAGGCCGGTGAGTCTCACTTCTGTTGTGGGCAAAATCTTAGAGAGAATTGTAAGGGATAGGAATTATGAACATCTGGATAGGAATAATGTGATCAAGGATAGTCAGCATGGTTTTGTGAAGGGCAGGTCGTGCCTCACAAACCTTATTGAATTCTTTGAGAAGGTGACTAAGGAGGTGGACGAGGGGAAAGCAGTAGATGTGGTGTATATGGATTTTAGTAAGGCGTTTGATAAGGTTCCCCATGGTAGACTACTGCAAAAAATACGGAGGTATGGCATTGAGGGTGAGTTGGAGGTTTGGATTAGGAGTTGGCTGGCTGGAAGAAGACAGAGGGTAGTAGTTGATGGCAAATGTTCATCTTGGAGTGCCGTCACTAGCGGTGTTCCGCAAGGATCTGTTTTGGGACTGTTGCTGTTTGTCATTTTTATAAATGACCTGGAGGAGGGGTTAGAAGGTTGGGTGAGTAAGTTTGCGGATGATACGAAAGTCGGAGGAGTTGTAGACAGTGAGGAAGGATGTGGCAGGTTACAGCGGGATATAGATAAGCTGCAGAACTGGGCAGAAAGGTGGCAAATGGAGTTCAATGTAGCTAAGTGTGAGGTGATTCACTTTGGTAAGTGTAATAAAAAGATGGGGTACAGGGCTAACGGTCGGATACTTGGTAGTGTGGATGAGCAGAGTGATCTTGGTGTCCATGTACACAAATCTTTGAAAGTTGCCACCCAGGTAAATAGTGCGGTGAAGAAGGCATATGGCGTACTGGCTTTTATTGGTAGAGGAATTGAGTTCCGGAGTACTGAGGTCATGTTGCAGTTGTATAAGACTCTGGTGCGGCCACATCTGGAGTATTGTGTGCAGTTTTGGTCGCCATACTATAGGAAGGATGTGGAGGCACTGGAACGGGTGCAGAGGAGGTTTACCAGGATGTTGCCTGGTATGGTAGAAAGGTCGTATGAGGAAAGGCTGAGGCACTTGGAGTTGTTTTCATTGGAGAAAAGAAGGTTTAGGGGTGACTTGATAGAGGTGTATAAGATGATTAGGGGTTTAGATAGGGTCGACAGTGAGAATCTTTTTCCACGTATGGAGTCAGCTATTACAAGGGGGCATAGCTTTAAATTAAGGGGGGGTAGGTATAGGACAGATGTTAGGGGAGGTTCTTTACTCAGCGAGTTGTGAGTTCATGGAATGCCCTGCCAGTAGCAGTGGTGGACTCTCCCTCATTATGGGCATTTAAGCGGGCATTGGATAGGCATATGGAGGATAGTGGGCTAGTGTAGGTTAGGTGGGCTTGGATCGGCGCAACATCGAGGGCCGAAGGGCCTGTCCTGCGCTGTATTGTTCTATGTTCTATGTTCTATGTTCTAAAGATGAGATGAAGCATTCAGACCCATTGATATAGATTTATGAAGGGAAAACATTTGACACAATTCAAATAAATCTTGCCACGAGACAAGCCATTGGAGAATGTGAGGATGTGGCAGGACAGACCTTTCCTTAGTGATGGGAAGAGGAAACCTGCTGGGCACACCCAGGAAGCGAGGTTCCACAGGAAATCAGTGACAGACGTTTAGAAATAATCTTGTAGATTCAATGCAGAAAGCAGTTTAATGGCCTCACCAAGGCAGGAAAGGCAAGCACAGAGCCCTATACATTACGCCCTGTTCATCTTAACCCCTTTCCCAGCCCACACCAGCAAATCAATCTTCACACCAACTTACTTTTCTGTCCCCCCAACCTCTTTGTTTATGCAGATCAGGAACTAGTTCAGATACTCACCGCTCAGTGGGACCTTCCAACTTCTTCAGTCCAAATCATTGTGTTTTGCCTTCTGGTTGCCTTGCTCTAGGAAGGATGTTAGTAAACTGGAAAGGGTGCAAAAGAGATCTACAAGGATGTTACTGAGACTAAGTTATAAGGAAAGGTTGGATCAGCTGGGACTTTTTTCCCTGGAGTGTAGGTGGCTCAGGGTTGACCTTGGAGAGTCCAAAACTAGAATGAATAGATTTAAGGTTGGGGGAGCAAGATTTAAAAAGGACTTGAGGGGCAATGTTTTCATATAAAGGATGGTGTGTATATGGAATGAGTTCCCAGAAGTGGTAAAGGCAGGTACAATTACAACATTTTAAAAGATGTTTGGACAGGTACACGGATAGGAAAGCTTTAGAGGGATATAGGACAAATGCAAGTAAATGGGACTAGTTCAATTTAGGAAAGCTGGTCAACATGGAAAAGTTAGGCCAAAGGGCCTGTTTATGTGCAATATGATTCTATGACTGGCTGTCCTGTTTACTGCTGATCAATGATCAGTCAGCAGAAGTCTCCTGCTGCTGTTAGCCATCTTGGTCCTTATTTGGTATCCCTTATCAAATGGTAAAGCAGGATAGAAGAGCTGAGTAGTCTATTCCTGCTCTTAATTTCTATGTGCATATGTGTGTCTAATACAAAACAGCATTAGTAGCACCAAAATGCAGTTATGATCTACAAATATCCTAACTGTGCAAGATACCTCTGAATTGTGTAATGTAACTTTGGCACAAGACAGTAAACAAACATTTTTTCACCATCAGGTAAAAATGCAGCAATTACCCTTCCTGTATTGCCACTGCATTCTCAACTTGCATTCACAGCCACATTCCAAGAAGCCTGGGCAACCCATATCCTCCACAGTTAAAGGAGTTATGGATATGAAGTCTAACAAACTGTAACGAAACAAAAAGAGAAATTGTTGCAAAAAACCCAGCATGTCTGGCAGCATCTGTGGAGAGAAAGCAAAGTTTATGTTTCCGTGTCCAGTGACCTTCCAGCCGAACTTAGAAAAGCGGACATCATTAAACTGGAGTCAGCTTCCTGATGCATTCAGAATTGTTCCAGATTTAACTCCTAATCGCATCCAATTTCATATGCTCACCGGGATTAACCTCATTCCTCCCCCAAGTTAGTATTTAAAGCACAGACACAGGTCATTCAAGTTCATTGGTTTCTGTCAGATTTATACTGACTAGTCATTTAACACTGTTAACAAATTGTTATCATCTTTTGTCCCGAACTGGCTTTCCTCAAGTACACAAATGCTCTTTGGCTCTAATATTTCATATGGAAGCAAGTTCCACAATCTTACTGCTTTCTGAATGAAGGCATTTTCCCCCCAAATACCCTATGATATTTATGATTGAATATCTTACATTTAGGGTTTTTAGTTTTGGATTTCCCAATTGGAACATATACCTCTTCAGCTACCTTATCAAACTTTGTAATAACCTTAACAATCTCAAATGACAAGTCAGTCTTCTACCCAAAAAAAACCTAGTCTAATAATTCTTTCCTGATGGGTATGAATTCTCGGTTCTGTTATTATTCTAGTGAAACATTTTTTAACACCTTCTCTAGTGTCTCTGCATTCTTTTTATAATTCAGACCAGACGTTTCCCACAAGGTTAACATAACTTTGTTGCTTTGCATCTCGATTCCTTTAGAAATGAAATTCAGTGCTTTGTTCGCTATTTAACTGGGCTTAATAAGTTAATTTCTGTGATTGGCACCTCTGGATTCCTCTGCTCCTCTACCTTCAAGATGAAAGAAAACAAATTACTCAAAAAAAAATTAGACTCTACTCACAAAAAATGAACTGTAACAGGTCCTGGAGTGAGTTGAGAAAGTGAGATTAGATAGGTGATTACATGGTAGCAACAAGAGCATGGACTAGATAGACAAAATGCTCTGGTTTTGCTTTCTTATCTTCTGTGATTCAGTGTAAAGAGATCTAAAAGTTGAAGTTCTAAACTGGAGGAAGGCCAATTTTGACGGTGTTAAGCAAGAACTTTCAAAAGCTGATTGGGTGCAGATGTTCGCAGGTAAAGGGACCGCTGGAAAATGGGAAGCCTTCAGAAATGAGATAACGAGAGTCCAGAGAAAGTATATTCCTGTCAGGGTGAAAGGAAAGGCTGATAGATATAGGGAATGCTGGATGACTAAAGAAATTGAGGGTTTGGTTAAGAAAAACAAGGAAGCATATTTCAGGTCTAGACAGGATAGATCGAGTGAATCCTTAGAAGAGTATAAAGGTAGTAGGAGTATAGTTAAGAGAGAAATCAGGAGGGCAAAAAAGGGACATGAGACAGCTATGGCATATAGAGTTAAGGAGAATCCAAAGGGTTTTTACAAATACATTAAGGAGAAAAGGGTAACTAGGGAGAAAAGAGGGCCCCTCAAAGATCCACAAGGCGGCCTTTGTGTGGAGCCACAGGAGAGGGGGGAAGATACTAAGAACAAAGAAAATGTACAGCCCAGGAACAGGCCCTTCGGCCCTCCAAGTCTGAGCCGATCCAAATGTACTGTCTAAACCTGTCGGTCAATTCCTAAGCATTTGTATCCCTCTGCTCCCCACCTACTCATGCATCTGTTCAGATGCATCTTAAATGAATCTACCGTGCCTGCCTCTACCACCTCTGCTGGCAACGCATTCCAAACGCCCACCACCCTCTGTTTGAAGTACTTGCTGCGTGTATCACCTTAAACTTTCCACCTCTCACCTTGAAAGCATGACCTCTCGTTATTGAATCCTTCACCCTGGGAAAAAGCTTGTCTCTATCCACCCTGTCTATACCCTTCATGATTTTGTAAACCTCAATCAGGTCCCCCCTCAATCTCCTTTTTTCTAATGAATATAAACCTAACCTACTCAACCTCTCTTCATAGCTAGCACCTTCCATATCAGGCAACATCCTCGTAAACTTTCTCTGCACCCTCTCCAAAGCATCCACATCCTTTTGGTAATGTGGTAACCGGAACTGTACACAGTATTCTAAATGCGACAGAACCAATGTCTTGTACAATTTTAACATGACTTGCCAGCTCTTATACTCAATACCCTGTCCAATGAAGGCAAGCATAATATATGCCTTCTTGACCATCTATCCACCTGTGCAGCAACCTTCAGGGTACAATGGACCTGTGCTCCCAGATCTCTCTGCCCATCAGCATTTTCCAAGGCTCATCCACTCATTGTATAATTCACTCCAGAATTAGTCTTGCCTAAATGCATCACCTCACGTTTGTTTGGATTGAAAGCCATCTGCTACTTTTCCGCCCAACTCTCCAGTCTATCTATATCCTCCTGTATTCTCTGACAGTCCCTTATACTTTCTGCTACTCCACCAATCTTTGTGTCATCTGCAAACTTTCTGATCATACCAACAGTGCCCTCTTCCAGATCATTTATGTATATTACAAACAACAGTGGCCCCAGCACTGATCCCTGTGGAATACCACTGGTCACCTTTTTCCAATTCGAGAAACTTCCTTCAACCTCTACTCTCTGTCTCCTGTTGCTCAACCAGTTCTTTATCCACCTAGCTAGAACACCCTGCACACCATGTGACTTCACTTTCTCCAGTAGTCTACAATGGGGAACCTTATCAAACACCTTACTAAAGTCCATATATATGACATCAACAGCCTTTCCTTCATCTATCAACTTGGTCTCTTAAGTTGGTAAGGCACAATCTCCCCCGCACAAAACCATGTTGCCAATCCCTGATAAGCTCATTCCTTTCCAAGTATAAATAGATCCTATCTCTCAGTACTCTCTCCAGCAACTTCCCCACCACTGACGTCAGGCTCACTGGCTTGTAGTTACCTGGAATATTCCTACTACCCTTCTTGTACAGGGGGACAACATGACCAACCTTCCAGTCCTCCGGCACCTCACCTGTATTTAAGGATGCCACAAAGATATCTATCAGGGCCCCAGATATTTCCTTTCTCGCCTCCCTCAGCAACCTGGAATAGATCCCATCCAGTCCTGGGGATTTGTCTACCTTAATAACCTCCAACATACCGAACACATCTTCCCTACTTATGCCAACGTGATCCAGTCTAATCAAACTTCTATCTCTAATCTCAACATTCATCATGTTCCTCTCCTCAGTGAACACTGATGCAAAGTAATCATTCAGAATCTCACCCATTCGCTCAGGTTTGGCACACAGCCTTCCTTCATTATCTTTTAGTGGACCAATCCTTTCTCTAGTTACCCACTTGCTTCTTATATAAGAATAAAATGCTTTGGGATTTTCCTTAATTCTGCTTGCTGAAGCTATTTCATGAGCCCTTTTAGCCCACTTGATTCCTTGTTTAAGACTTGTCCTACTCTCCCGATATTCCTCCAGGGCCTGTTCTGTTCTTAGCTGCCTAGCCCTTATGTACGCTTCCCTTTTCCTCTTGGCTAGTCGCACAATTTCTCCTGTCATCCACGGTTCACAAATCTTGCCCTTCCTATCCTTTGCCTTCAACCGGACATGCCTATCCTGCACTATCTTTGAAAGCCTCCCACATCTCAAATGTGGACTTCCCTTCAAATAACTGTGTCCAATCCACATTTCTCAGCTCCTGCCTAATTTTGATATAATTGGCCTTGGCCCAGTTTAGCACTCTTCCTTTAGGACCACTCTCTTCTTTACCTACGAGTATTATAAAACTTACAGAATTGTGGTCACTGTTCCCAAAGAAATCCCCCAACGCAACTTTTACCACTTGTCCTGGCTCGTTCCCCAGTACCAGGTCCAATATGGCCCCTTCCCTCGTCGGACTATTGACATACTGCTCTAGAAAACTCTCCTGGATGCTTCATACAAATTCTACTCCATCTAGACCTCTGACTCTAAGTGTATCCCAGTCAATGTTGGGAAAATTAAAATATCCCATCACCACTACCCTATTGCCTCTAAATCTATTCATAATCTGTTTACCTATTTGTTCTTTTACCTCACGCTCACTGTTGGGAGGTCTAATATACAGCCCCAACAATGTAACTGCACCCTTCTTATTTCTCAGCTCCACCCATAATGCCTCACTATCCAAGACCGCCATAGTGGTATCGTCTCTGACCAGCAATGCAACTCCACCCCCTCTTTTACTTCCCTCCTTGTCCTGTCTGAAGCGTCTATATCCTGGAACATATAGTTGCCAATCATCATGCCTTTCCTTCAACCAAGTCTCTGTGATGGCAATAATGTCATACGCCCAGGCACCAATCCAAGCCCTAAGTTCATCTGCCTTGTACACTATACTCCTTGCATTAAAGTAGATGCATTCCAGGCCACCAGTCCTTTTGCGCTCATTTCCTCTCTGCCTATTCTTCCCTTTATTAATGCTATCTTCATAATTCTTACAGTCTCCAGTCTCCACCTCACTGCCTACTTGTTTTCTCTTCTGGTTCCCAGCCCCCTGTCACATTAGTTTAAAACCTCCCCAAAAGCAGTAGCAAAAAGTCCCCCAAGGACATTGGTTCTGGTCTGGTTCAGATGTAGACTATCCCTTTTGTAATAGTCCCACCTTCCCCAGAACCGGTCCCAATGTCCAACAAATCTGAACCCCTCCCTCCTAACCATCTCTCAAGCCACGTGTTCATCCTCCCTATTTTGTCATTTCTACACTGGCTAGCACGTGGCACTAGTAGTAATCCCGAGATCACTACCTTTGAGGTCCTTCCCTTTAACTTCTCTCCTAGCTCGCTGAATTCTTCTTTCAGGACCTCATCCCGCTTTCTACTTATATCGTTGGCGCCTATATGCACCAAGACAACTGGCTGTTCACCCTCCCCTTTTAGAATGCTCAGCAGCCGATTGGTGACATCCCTGACCCGAGCACCTGGGAGGCAACATACCATCCGGGAGTCCCATTTACAGCCACAGAACCGCCTATCTACTCCCCTCACAATAGAATCCCCTATGGCCCTACGAGTCTTTTTCCCGACCTTCTGAACAGCAGTGCCCACCACGGTGCGATGATATTGACAACTGCTGCCCTCTCCTGGTGAGTCATCTCCCCCAACAGTATCCAAAATGGTACACTTGTTTTGGAGGGAGATGACCGCAGGGGATACCTGCACTGCCTTCTTACTTTTTTTCTGTCTTTTGGTCACCCCCTCACTGTCTCCCTCAGCAACTCTAACCTGCAGTGTGACCAGTTCACTAAACACACTATCCACGACCTCCTCAGCATCGCGCTTGCTCCACAGTGAGTCCATCTACAGCCCCAGAGCCTTCATGTGGTCAAACAACAGCTGCAGCTGGACACACTTTCTTGCAAGTGTAAGAGTCAGGAACGTCAGACATGTTCCTAAGCTCCCACATCAAGCAAGAGTCACATGCCATGAGTCTGGGGTCCACTGCCATTGTAAGCTTAGCTTTATATGAACTAACTAAAACCAAACAATGCACTTAAATAAATGAAAAAGAAGGATAAGAAATAAAAGCCTTACCTTACAGGGTCTTTTTCTTCCGGTTAGAGGAGGGGAGCAGGAGGGAGATAATACACGTGTACTATCTCGGGTTTTGCCACTGCCCAAATATAAATTAAGCCCTTACCTTCCCGGCAGCCCCCGCTTCACTCCTCCATTCTCTCCTCGCCGCTCTGGCAAAATGGAGGCCCGACTCCTGAGGTAAGTCCTTTTTTATGTGGGAAAACGTCCCTTCCCGGCAGCCCTCGCTTCACTCCTCCTCTCTTCGCTGCTCTGGCAAAATGGAGGCCCGACTCCCGAGGTAAGTCCCTTTTTATGCAGGAAAACTTACCCTTCCCGGCAGCCCTCGCTTCACTCCTCCTTCCCTCCTCACCACTCTGGCAAAATGAAGCTAAATGAGTATTTTGCATCAGTAATTACTGTGGAAAAAGGCATGGAAGATATAGAATGTAGGGAAATAGTTATGGTGACATCTTGAAAAATGTCCATATTACAGAGGAGGAAATGCTGGATGTCTTGAAACGCATAAAAGTGGATAAACCCCCAGGACCTGATCAGGTGTACCCGAGAACTCTGTGGGAAGCTAGGGAAGTGATTGCTGGGCCTCTTACTGAGATATTAGTATCATAAATAGTCACAGGTAAGGTGCTGGAAGACTGGAGGTTGGCTAACATGGTGCAACTGTTTAAGAAAGATGGCAAAGACAAGCCAGGGAACTATAGACCGGTGAGCCTGACGTAGTGGTAGGTAAGTTGTTGGAGGGAATCTTGAAGGACAGGATGCACATGTATTTGGAAAAGCAAGGATTGATTAGGGATAGTCAACATGGCTTTGTGCATGGGAAATCATGTCTCACAAACTTGATTGAGTTTTTTGAAGAATTAACAAAAAAGGATTGATGAGGGCAGAGTGTTGGATGTCATCTATGTGGACTTCAGTAAGGCATTCAACAAGGTTCCCCATGGGAGACAGGTTAGCAAGGTGAGATCTCATGGAATACAGGGAGAACTAGCCATTTGGATACAGGATTGGCTCAAAGGCAGAAGACAAAGGGTGGTGGTGGAGGGTTGTTTTTCAGACTGGAGGCCTGTGGCCAGTGGAGTGCCACAAGGATCGGTGCTGGGTCCACTACTTTTCATCATTTATATAAATGATTTGGATGTGAGCATAAGGGATATAGTTAGTAAATTTGCAGATGACACCAAAATTGTAGTGGACAGTGAAGAAGGTTACCTCAGATTACAACAGGATCTTGATCAGATGGGCCAATGGGCTGAGAAGTGGCAGATGGAGTTTAATTCAGATAAATGCGAGGTGCTGCATTTTGGGAAAGCAAATCTTAGCGGGACTTATATACTTAATGGTAAGGTCCTCAGGAGTGTTGCTGAACAAATAGACCTTGGAGTGCAGGTTCATAGCTCCTTGAAAGTGAAGTCGCAGGTAGATAGGTAGTGAAGAAGGCGTTTGGTATGCTTTCCTTTATTGGTCAGAGTATTGAGTACAGGGGTTGGGAGGTCATGTTGCGGCTGTACAAGACATTGGTTAGGCCACTGTTGGAATATTGCGTGCAATTCTGGTCTCCTTCCTATCGGAAAGATGTTGTGAAACTTGAAAGGGTTCAGAAAAGATTTACAAGGATGTTGCCAGGGTTGGAGAATTTGAGCTATAGGGAGACGCTGAACTGGCTGGGGCTGTTTTCCCTGAAGCGTCGGAGGCTGAGGGGTAACCTTATAGAGGTTTACAAAATTATGAGGGGCTTGAATAGGATAAATAGACAAAGTCTCTTCCCTGGGTTTGGAGAGTCCAGAACTAGAGGGCATAGATTTAGGGTGAGGGGGGAAAGATATAAAAGAGACCTAAGGGGCAACTTTTCACACAGAGGATGGTACGTGTATGGAATGAGCTGCCAGAGGATGTGGTGGAGGCTGGTACAATTGCAACATTTAAAAGGCATCTGGATGGGTATATGAATAGGAAAGATTTGGAGGGGTATGGGCCAGGTGCTGGCAGTTGGGACGAGATTGGGTTGGGATACTGGTCAGCATGGATGAGTTGGACTGAAGGGTCTGTTTCCATGCTGTACATCTCTATGACTCTATAGCAAAGGTGGAGGGATTACCAAATACTCTTACAATTAAAACAGGAGAGTTGGGAAGCCATAGAAAATGTTGGGAGGTATGATAGCTGCCGTTAGCTCAACTCCTACATTCCTTCCTCCTTTGCACTGAGTACTAAGATGCATGAGTGCCTCTCAGGAATCACTTTACTGCTACAACAATCACTTTTACACATGCAGCCTTCAATAGAAAAACGTGAGATTTGTGTGCAGACACAAATCAGCTACCTTAGCTTCTAAATGACTTCCTGTACTCGCCAAGAGGGAAAACCAGGAACGTGATACCATGGAAAATATAAAATATAAAGTGAGAAGGAAGTTTAACATTTAACAGGTCACCACCTTTTTTATAAACTCCCTGGGCTACAATAAAACAATAAAGTATGTCAGAAATTAAATCATCTGCATCCTCATTGACTAGCCCATTATACTTCCCATCACGAACTTCACCCACTTTTAAAATGAGTTTATTTATAAATGTGTGTTCAGCTGTTTTGCAGTTCCCAAAGTGTTATATTTCTTTTTCAAATAATTTGTCGTGCTCAACAATGTCAGGTAAAATTTTGACACTTGAAATAAACCAGCCTATCACATCCTACTGAGAACTGGATTGCCAGTAAATAGATATCTGCGATAAAATTTAAATCATTTTATAGCATTTCTTCCTAAAGCTTCATTTACAGTTTATATCATGGGGTGCATACATAAGTACAATCACTTTTTGGCCATTAGCAGATAATGAAATAAATTTTTATTGCCTGGATCACCAAAAACTATATTGCCAGATGTGCGATGTATCTCAGTGGGGAATAAATGAAGTTGCATTGTCGATAATGAAGCATACAGTGTAACTAAAGGGTGGAGCTGTTTCTTTGACCTTCAGAAACTACTATGATACCAAAGCGGAGCACAAGCGTGCAGTCGCCGGACTTAAAAATGAGTCTGCTCCGCCATTCAATCATGCCTGATAAGTTTCTCAACCCCATTCATCCACTTTCTCTCCGTAACCCTTGATCTCCTCGATACTCATGAACCTAGCTATCTCAGTCTTAAATGTATTCAATGGCCTGGCCTTCACAGCCTTCTGTGGTAATTTTTGTATCATCTGCAAACTTAGCCAGAATGCCCTTAGTTCCTTCATCTAAATCATTCATGTCTAAAACACTGAGCCTAGTGGAACATAATTTGTCACTGGCTGCCGTCCTGAGAAGAACCCTTTTATCCCCACTCTCTGCTTTCTGCCAGACAGCCAAGCTTTTATTAATGCTAGTAACTAACACCTCCTGTGCGGCACCTTGTCAATGGTCCTCTTGAAGTCCAGGTCGATAACATGCATTGGCTCTCCTTGGTCTAACCTGCTTGTTACTTCCTCAAAGAATTCTAGCAGATTTGTCAGGCATGACCTCCCCTTGATGAAACCAAACTGACTTTGCCCTAGTTACCATACACTTCCAAGTATTCAGAAATCTCATCCTTCACAATGGACTCCGGGATCCTACCCATGGCCGAGGTTAGGCTAATCAGTCTGTAATTTTCTATCTTTTACCTTACTCCAATTTTAGCAATTTTCCAGTCCTCTGGAACCCTCCCTCATTCTATCAATTCCAGCAAGATCATCACTAACGCCTCTGCTATTTCTTTAGCTATCGCCCTTAGAACTCTGGGGTGTAGTCCATCTGGTCCAGATAATTTATCCACCTACAGGCCTTTCAGTTTTTCTTGTACCCTCTCCTTGGTGATGGCCACCATACTCAGCTCTCCCCCCTCACACTTTTCAATTTTTGGGATATTACTTTGTCTTCCACCATGAAGACAGACACAAAGTCATTATTCAGTTACTCAGCCATTTCCTTCTTCCCCACTACTATCTCCAGCATCATTTTCCAGCAGTCCAATGCCCACTTCTGCCTCTCTTTTGCCCTTTACATATCTACAGAAACTGTTACAGTATTCCTTCATATTACTGGCTAGTTTACCCTCGTATTTAATCTTCTCCTCCTTATTTCTTTTTTTGTTGCCCTCTGTTGACCTTTGTAAGCTTCCCAATCTTCTGGTTTCCCACTGTCCTTCGCCATATTATATGCTTTCTCGTTTGCTGTTATGCTATCCCTGATTTCCCTCATCAGCCACAGTTGCCTCATTCTCCCTGTACCATGCTTCTTTCTCGTAGGGATGAATTTTCGCTGTATCTCCTGAATCACTCCCAAAAACTCCTCCCATTGCTGTTCACTGTCTTTCCTGCTAGGCTCCTCTCCCAGTCAATTCTACCCAGCTCCTCTCTCATGCTTCTGTAGTTGCCTTTATTCAGCTGTGATACTGCTACCTCTGATTTTATCTTGTTCCTCCCAAATTGCAGACTCTTTGTCAGGTAATGTTAACAATAAACAGCACATTAAAAAGGGATAGAACAAGGGAAGGCTTGGTGGGGTTAATATAATAGACACACATACACACATTCACATTTACATTCATACTGATAAACAAAAAATAAAATTGACAGACCTGCAAAATGCCAGAGGCCATTATCAATATATTCATCACTTGAAAAAACATGTGTTAATAAGGCACAACCAGTATGGATTGTTTAAAGACAAATCATATCTTGCTAATATGGTGATGATTGATGATGTTTGTCCAGTAGATGTTGTGTATATTGTCTTCTAAAAGGCATTTCATTACTTATGACAGAGTAAGGTGAAGTGCCTTACACACAATAAAGATTCAATTCCTCCTTCTGGGCTAAAACTCATACATTTTCATCTTGACTCTCTTTCCATAAGACCATGGGCCATAAAAGATAGGAAGTTAGGCCATTCAGCCCATCGAGCCCACTCCATCATTTAATCATGGCTAATGGGCATTTCAACTCCACTTGGTGGGCGGCACGGTGGCCCAGTGGTTAGCACTGCTGCCTCACAGCGCCAGAGACCCGGGTTCAATTCCCGCCTCAGGCGACTGACTGTGTGGAGTTTGCACGTTCTCCCCGTGTCTGCGTGGGTTTCCTCCGGGTGCTCCGGTTTCCTCCCACAGTCCAAAGATGTGCAGGTCAGGTGAATTGGCCATGCTAAATTGCCCATTGTGTTAGGTAAGGGGTAGACGTAGGGGTAGGGGTATGGGTGGGTTGCGCTTTGGCGGGGCGGTGTGGACTTGTTGGGCCGAAGGGCCTGTTTCCACACTGTATGTAATCTAATCTTACCCGCACTCTCCCCATAGCCCTTAATTCCTTGCGAGATCAAGAATTTATCGATCTCTGCCATGAAGACATTTAACGTCCCAGCCTCCACTGCGCTCCGTGGCAATGAATTCCACAGGCCCACCACTGTTTGGCTGAAGAAATGTCTCCTCATTTCCATTCTAAATTGACCGCCTCTAAATCTAAGGTTGTGCCCACAGATCCTAGTCTCCCGACCTAACAGAACAAATTCCCAGCGTCCACCCTTTCTAAGCCATACATTATCTTGTAAGTTTCTATTAGATCTCCCCTCAACCTTCTAAACTCTAATGAATACAATCCCAGGATTCTCAGCCGTTCATTGCATGTTAGGCCTACCATTCCAGGGATCATCCGTGTGAATCTCCACTGGACACACTCCAGTGCCAGTATGTCCTTCCTGAGGTGTGGAGCTCAAAATTGGGCACAGTATTCTAAATGGGGCCTAACTAGAGCTTTATAAAGTCTCAGAAGCACATCACTGCTCTTATATTCCAACCCTCTTGAGATAAATGACAATATTACATTCGCTTTCTTAACCATGGACTCAACATACAAGTTAACCTTTAGGGAATCCTGGACTAGGACTCCCAGATCCCCTTGTACTTTGGCTTTATGAATTTTCTCACCATTTAGAAAATAGTCCATGTCTGTATTCTTCTGTCAAAAGTGCAAGACCTCGCATTTGCTCACATTGAATTTCATCAGCCATTTCCTGGACCACTCTCCTAAACTGTCTAAATCTTTCTGCAACCTCCCCACCTTCTCAGTACTACCTGCCTGCCCATTTAACTTGATATCATTGGCAGACTTCACAAGAATGCCCCCAGTCTCATCATCCAGATCATTAATATATAAAGTGAACAGCTGCGGCCCCAACACTGTACGCTGCAGGACACCACTTTTCACTGGCTGCCTTTCCTTCTCATACTACATTTGATCTGCTTGCCTTGCCTCAATGTGGCCAAAACATTGATTTTGAAATGAATTCTAGAAATGAATCACATATACCAATAGACAATTCACTTCTTGCTCTTTAAGGTATTATTCCTTCATGTGCATGATCTCGTGAGTCCAAGATGTACTTCCAACCATATAATCACACCATCACTTAGGCCACCTATTTCCTCCCCTTTAGTACAGCTTGGTTTCAGCCCTATCTCAGTCTATGTGCTACTTAAACTCTCCAGTGATACAATTGTTACCTCCTTACTAGATGATTCCAGCAAAATGCTGGCCAGCTTCTTATATTCTACTCTCCATGAACTCACGGCACCCTTTAAGTCTTAACTTGCACGAAGTTCTATTCACCCATCATCCCTTAGCTCACTAACCTACATTGGCTCTGAGTCAATGTGTTGCATTATTTTAAAACTCTCACCTTTGTTTCCAAATACCTCCATGATCTCACATCCTTGTCCCTATAATCTCCACCACACCACATTCCTTAGATTTGTCAATGCCTCTCTTGAATATCGCCAATGTTTGTCACTCTGCCATTGGTGACCATGCCTTCTATAATGCTAAGCTCTGAAATTCCTTTCCAATACCTCTTCAGCTCTCATAAGAAAATGAAAAAAAAGAATAGGACATTAGTTATCTCAATATGCATCAATATGATCATGGCTGATGTAAGACAATATTAACTCCACTGTCCTTCCTCTCTATATAATCTTTGACTTTTGTGTCCATCAAAACGCTGTCCAACACAGTCTTAAATATATCCAATTACCAGTCTCCTGCACTGCTTGCTAAAGAGAATTCCAAACAATAACAATTCTCCAAAGATAAATTCCCTGTCTTAATTGGGAGACCCCACATTTCAAAACTGTGTCCCTAGTTCTATAATGCTGTTGTCGCAATCCAGAGAAACCTCACTAATAGAAAATGGCTTAATAGAAATAATGGGGCCTATGGAAGTGGGGTTATAGGCAGATCAGTAAAAATATCACTCACAATTGTTCAGAAATCATCCATAAGTCTAACACAAAGTATAGAACAGCCTGAATAAAGGTATAAATTCAAATTTATCAATGAAACAAAAGTAAATTTAACACAGTACATTTAAAAAACATTGTTAATGCAGGGACAAAGTAAGGTCGACTCCCTTGTTCCTGTTAAGTGAGCTATATCACATATTCTTTCCTTATGCTCAAATACTTTATAATATCTAACTTCTCTTCTAGTATTATAACCTTTCTTTCGCACTCACCACCTGCATTTTTATCACCAGGACATTTCTTGCTAACATTCTTATCACTATGCCCCTCCATTTTTTCAAAAAAAGGGGATAATATAAGAGTTTTGTACCTTTCACAGGAAGCTGATCAATGTATCTCTCTCAGAAAGCTGCTCTCTGGACAGTAGCTCTCACAGAAAGCTGCTCTGTCGGCGGCTGACACCAGCGCATCCACAGAACAGCACAAAGACTGGCGCTGACATCAGCACAAGTGCAGAATGAAGCATGCAAAACGATCACCGCTGAAATCATGCTATTGCAAACAGAGGTAAGCATTCTCAAAAATATCGTTTCCTGATTCTTCACTATCATTATAAGCAAATTACACAGCCGGAGCATGTGTTATCCGAGAACTATCTGTAGAGGGAAACCACATTTAAACATTTACACTGTCAAGCCACCTTAGAATCTTTCATGTTCCAATAGGCTGTGGGGCAGCATGGTGGCACAGTGGTTAGCACTGCTGCCTCACAGTGCTAGAGATCTGGGTTCAATTCCCACCTCAGGTGACTGACTGTGTGGAGTTTGCACATTTTTCCTGTGTCTGCGTGGGTTTGCTCCGGTTTCCTCCCACAGTCCAAAGATGTGCACGTTAGGTGAATTGGCCATGCTAAATTGCCTGTAGTGTTAGGTGTAGGGGAATGGGTCTGGGTGGGTTGTGCTTCGGCAGGTCGGTGTGGACTTGTTGGGCTGAAGGGCCTGTTTCCATACTGTAAGTAATCTAATCTAATTCTTCAAAATGCTAATGCATATAGGCCTAAACTGCTCAAACTCACATTCCGTCTTTAAGACATTCTATGAACGCTAACTCTTGGACCAATCTTTTGGTCATCTTCTTCCCTATCTCTTTTTATTGTGGCTTGGAGGTGTTTTTTTTTGCTTTGTAATGCTCGATCAAGTTTCTTAACATATTTTAGCATACTTATGTAATATTGTTAATCTAAGTTTATGATTTATTGCCCACTGCATTTTGTTACAACTTCCATAAAATTACAGTTTCCATGACAATGGCGTAGACTAAAATTATTCTAATGTAGTGCAGGCTATCATGATGCCATATTGTAAATATTGCTCCTAATTTTAAGCATTTTTCTTTCGAAATGACTGATGAAAATATGGGAACAAAGGTGAAAACTCACGTGGATGTGTATTCCACTCTGGTAAAATCTCACAAACATCAAATGTAGCTAAATAGGTGAGCACAGCAAAAAGAAACTGCAATTGTAGAATTTCCTTCTATATTTACTGCTGCTTGCTAGTTTGTTCCCATCACAACTGTCAATGAACATTAGCACCTACTGAAGGAAGTGTTCATCAAGGATTCTGAAATCCACAAATACTAAGATTAACTCTTGCAGCTTTGCTCAAGTGATGAAAAATATGCAGATTGACTTCATTGCTGCGATTTAGATGTTGAACTTAGTTTTACAAAGGGAGGGTAGAAGGCAAAGTTTAAGCAGAGAACTGACAGCAGCTCTGGGCTTGAGCAACTGTAGATAGATCCCCTTATTAACCCGACTTAACCCATCAATCCTGAGCAGCTTGACATCTACCCAACTATCACTCACAGCTAGAATCTAAGCATAACCCGAATTACAATCCATGTGTTCAACTGAAAAACCCTTTAGCTCAAGATCTACCAAAGAACAATTCAACTCAATCTTGCAATTTTTATTTATTTCTTATGCAAGCATCAATTCTGTACTTTCTTATCAATTACCTCATCACAAGCGGTGGGCTACTTACGCATAGCTTCAGTAAGTGACATCAATCATTGGATCAGGTCGGCCATACAGTGCAGCAATTCAAGCAGGCAATTAGGGACAAGGAAGAAATGTGACCCACCCAGAAGTGCCCACACCCCATCAATGGATTAAAAAAAGGTCAAGACTTGTGATTGGAATCTAATTAATAAGTGGATTATGATTAACATTCGCCAATAAATCAGCAATGTCGATAATGGCATTGAAAGCGTTAATGTTGGAGACAGCATCAAGCTTCATCCAATCTGATGACGTTATACAGTCATGGTTAGGGAAATCAAGACAATATCTTCAGATCTTAAAAGGGACAAGCATTTCATTAATGTCTCCAAAAACTCTTAGTCAGTAATAATGTCTAAATAGTTAATGTAACTGTAACATAACTACTATCATGTTATGAACTACTTCTTGTTAAGACAAGAGCCTGTTCTTAAGTCTCAGTCACAGTTGTTCCTTTCCTACTGTGAGCAAAACAGGTCCTTGGATCCAGTTAACAAAAAGTAATCACAGCAGCCTTAAAACCACAAATAACGCAAAATCTATGACTGATTGCTGCCATGTTGTGTTTATTGATTGTTTTCTGCCTAAGAATGTAATCATGTATTTTGATCACACTTCCAAATCAACCCTGAATTCCAATTTGCAAAAATCAAGATGTCGAAAATCGTCACTCTCACACACACACGCCACTCTCTCACACACATCCCACTCACACCCCCCACTCTCTCACACACACCCCACTCTCTCACCAACCCCCACTCTCACACCACCCCCCGCTCTCTCACAACATCCCCCACTCTCTCACAACATCCCCCACTCTCACACAGCCCGCACTCTCTCACACACCCCCCACTCTCTCACCACCCCCACTCTCTCACACACACCCCACTCTCTCACACACCCCCCACTCTCTCACCACTCCCACTCTCTCACACACACCCCACTCTCTCACCACATCCCACTCTCTCACCACACCCCACTCTCTCACCCCCACTCTCTCACCACCCCCCACTCTCTCACCCCCCCACTCTCACACCACCCCCCCCACTCTCACACCACCCCCCCCCACTCTCTCACACCACTCCCCCAATCTCTCACACCACTCCCCCACTCTCTCACCCCCCCCCCCCCGCTCTCATATCATTATTAAGGTGTGATTTATTTAATATAGGTCTGAAGGAGTCTGAAAAGGTTATTCCTTGTGTTACTATGGCAGTTGATGTTATTACTGAACAATTCAAATCCCAGTCTGAAATACCACAAATCCATAAGACATAAGAGTGAGAAGAGACTAGTTGGCCCATTGAGTCTGACCTACTATTCAATGAGATCATGGCTGATCCAATAACCCTCAATTCCATTTTCCTTGATAACGCATAACCCTCGATTCTTTTACTGAAAAGAAGACTATTTTATCATTGAATATACTTAGTGATCCAACCTCTACAGCCCTCTGTAATAAACAATTTCATAGATTCCTTAACCTTAGAGACAAAATTCCTCCTCATCCATGTCTTAAATGGGTCATACCCAACTCTGAGATTTTGCTCTCTCGTCCTGGACTCTCATGCAAAGGGAAAGAGCTTCACCACGTCTGCACCGTCAAGCGTCCTTAGAATCTTGTATGTTTCAACAAGGTCACTTCTCATTCTTATGAACTCCAATAAGTACAGGTCCAACTCCCTTAACTTCTTCTCTGAAGAAAATCCCTCCATTCCCAGGATCAACTTAGTGTACTTTCTCTCAACTGCCTCCCAAGCAAGTCTACCTTTCCTTTGAAAAAAAGGATAAAAACTGTCCAGCTATGGCCTGACCTGTGCCTTGTATACTTTTAGCAAAACCTCCCTATTGTTTAAACTTTGTTTCCTTAGAAATAAAGGCTGACATTCCATTTGCCTCCCATATTTCCCACTGAACTTGGTTGCTGGCCTTTTGTGATTTATTTATGAAGATGCTAAATCCCTCTGTTTTGTAGCTTTCTACATCTTTTCTGCATATGAATAACATTCAGCTCCTCCATTCTTCCTGCCAAAAAGCATAACCTCACATTTTCCCACATTATATTACATCTAACAAGTTCGTGCCCACTCACTCAATCTATCTATATCCCTCTGAAGACTTTATGTGTCATCCTCACCACATCCCCTTTCACTTATTTTGTGCCGTCAACAAACTTGGCTATAATACATTCACTTTCCTCATCCAGTTCATTAATACGTATTACAAATAACTGTGGCCTCAGCACTGATCCCTGTGGCATTCCATTAGTTGCAGGTTGCCATGCTGAAAATAAACTCCTTATCACAACCCTATGTCTTCTATTAGCTAGCCAATCCTCAACCATGTTAATGCAATAGCCCTGCAACACACTGGTTTCTGCATGGTTCTTGGAATAATAAGAGTTGCTATTTGATCATGTTGTCACAATACATCTATGTGCACATAAGTAATTAGAAGTTCAAAACCATTACTATACCAACTTTTCATTTTTTGGCAATCTGTCAGGGTTAAGGATAACTTGCTTCCACTCGGGGGTGGGTGGGCAGTTCTGTAGTGAATGAATAGTCTGATTGTGGAGCTGCCAAGTTAGGGGGGGGGCTATGGTGCTTGATGCTGTGAGTGGGTAGGAAACTCAGGACTCTGAGCACTCATTCGGTTGGTGCGTTCTCAAATGCTTCTTGTTCAGTTTATATGTTCTAGGGCAAGCAATTCACACCTGTCCGGAGGGGGTAGATGTTTCATTTGTTTAGCGAGGCTTTCAGCATTTCCGGCAACCACATTTGGAAGGCAGAGTGCCCACTTTTAAAACAAAAAGAAAACTCACTTGCAAAAGGTCCATTTAGGTTAGAGTCCATTTCTTGAGTTAGGAATATGATATCTTTACTGGTCAGGACACTCTACATCTCATCCTCAATGATTTCAACCTCCATCTCCTTGAATTTACCACTCTGTGACAACCCCAAACCTCTCTCACCATAGAATCTTTCCTATGTATTCACAGCCATTACTTGTGAATGATTTTGATCACTGCCAAGGCCATCTCACACTCTTTCCTTTCATTATTACTCCTGCATTTGTGTTCCACAGTAACAAGTCCTTTCCTTTGTATAGCACCTGGAAAATTATTGTCACCAAGTTCAATTGCAGCTACACTTTCAAAGTTTGAAATACTCAAACCCTGGTTCTTCACTCAATAAGATATGTTTACTGCTGCCAAGTTATGCAATTACTCCTGTACCTTGGCCTGAGCAAATCCTTTAGTCTCCCATTTCCTCGTTGCTCCCCTTGTTTGATCAACATCTTCATTAAACAGTTACAAATGTGCATATCTGATGGACGTCTTGATTCATTAGGTCTGACTGAACCACATTAAGTTTCAGGTCTCACCCCTCTCTGCCAAAAGCAGCATCTATTCCAGGGTTAACTGACTAAACAGAGATAAATCCTAAATTCTCTTCTCAACTACAAAGCATCTCCTTAAATCATTGCCTCCTCCCTCCACCCATAGTTTTTTTTTAAAGGTATCAGTTAGAAGGACTAAGTAAATACCTGGAACTAAGAATGGTCATTGTGCTAAATGCAGCAAAATTGTAAAGGCATGAGGATATTCTGGAAAGCATTGAGTGGGTTTGAAAAGCTGCGATGGCATACTGATCCTATATTTATTCTTGGTTGACCACAAACTTTTTACACCATGCAGTGCCGATCACTATACTATAAAAAAGATATAAAGGCACTCAGAGAGAGTGCACAAATGATTTACCAGAACGACACCAAAAATGTGTTGATAAACATATCAAGAAAACATTGATAGGTTAGATTTATTTTCTCTTCAAAACAAAAGGTGAAGGTCATTAAAATTGGGGAAGGTTTTGGCAGAGTGGATACAGAGAGACAGTGTTCCCTCTTGTGGACAGCAACATAACTGGAGATTATCAATGTAGGTTAATCGCCAAGAAATTCAATAGGGAATTCAGAAGAACATTTTCACCCAAAGGGTTATAAGACTGTGTAATTCATCCCCACAGGTACTGACAAAAGTGAAAAACATAGATGATGCATTTAAAGAGAAGCTAGTCGCATATAGGAGGGAGAAGGGAATACATGGTTACAATAATAGAGGTAGATAAGGAAAGATGGGAGGCGCCTTGAATGGAAACATAAACAGCAGCATGGAGTAATTGGGCTGAATGGCCTCTTTCAATGCTACATATCCGCTTAATCACCCATATTCGTGATGGATAAACAAGCATGTTTTTCCCCAGGTGACAGGTCTTAAAAACGTCCTATTCTTTTTTAATTCATTTCTCATCAATTTCATTATACATATTGACTGCACCATTTCTCATAACTGAGGTAAGGTTAGCTGTAATGGCCCTAAGCTTCAGAGAAATATTGAGGAAAAAAAAATTGGTTCAAGAAGTCTAGACACAGAATCAAGCTAAAAAGCAGTAAGCATTACTGGGAGTTGTCTCTTCACCTCTGAACAGTGTGGTATTGGCAATAATATGGCGGCAAACAAATTCCTCGCGTGCGTACAAGATGTTTATTTTAGATCATTACATGAAGATCATTCTCCTATAACGCGACAGTTGTATTCTTCTGCAACCTCATGCTATAGAAGGTTGAAGATTGCTAATAGAAAATCGCTATATCTGTTCAGGAGAAAGATCACATTATCCACACAACGTCCACAATTCATCAATCGTGTTATAGCCAATTCGCCCTGACAAAACGCGTGTCATTGCAGAATGACCTGTAGAGATCAGGCTGTTCTACACTTGAAATTGTACAATGAGAAGGGGTTAACTTGGAATCTTGCGTGTAAGGCAAAAACCTTAAGTTCAGACTGATCATAACATGAGAGAATTCTTATGGGAATGGAAAGTGAAGTCGTACAATCTGAGACTAGAATCCCAAATATAAACAAAGGTATAAGCAGGGAGCTAACTTTGATTGATTGGGTAGATTCATGAACAGGCAGCAGAATGGACAGGCAACGGCTATTATTTAAACAACAGATGCATGCATTACAACAGTTATACATTCCTTTGTGGAGTGAGAAAGCAACAGCTTTCAGGACCAATTATAATTAGCAAAATAAAGTAGGATAAAATTAAATCCATGGAGGAGACATAAAAACTTGCTCAAAAATGGAGGAAACCTGAGGACTGGAAGCAGCTTCTAATTCAGTAAAGGAGGAGTTACAGGCGGTTCCCAAAGTGGAGGGCAGGACCCCAAGTGGGGTCTTGAGCTGATACTTTGGGGTTAGAGTTCAGACGTGGCAATGGCCAGTATGTACTACCACTGATTCACGGGTCTTACCACTAACCCAAACCCCCTCCTCCCCTACAAAACCTTCAGCTTCCACAGTAGGGTTCTGACAGTTATAAACTATGAAATGGGATCACAGTGGGGAAACATAGGGGAAGCATTAGACTAACGATCATTATGAGAGGAAACAAAAAAAAATATGCAATAAACTTGCAAGACACATAAAAACATACTGCAAAAGTTCTATAAGTAATCAAAAGAAAAACAATTAGCGAAGACAAATATTGGCCACCTACAGTCCAAAATTAGAGAATTGATGATGGGAGCAAGGAAATAATTAAACTACTTTAGTTCGATCTTCATGGAAGATAGCTTTCCAGAAGCGTCCAAGAACAAAGGGTTCAGTGAGGAGGAAGAATACAGTAAAATTAGTATTAATGTAAAAATAAATTGGAGAAAATAATAGGAGCAAATGCTGCTAAGTCTCCAGAGCTTAAAAATCTATATCCCAGGGTACTAAAAGTGGTGGCAATGAAAATAGTAGATAAGCTGGTTGCCATCTTCAAACATTCTGTGGATTTTAGACATATCTCAGCAGAACAGAGGCCATAGAAATCCCACCATTTAAAAAGAAAGGGAGAAAACAGTCTATTATAAAGGAGGTAATAATAGGGGACTTTAAAAATATAAACAGGACTCAACAAGTTGACACAGATTTACGAAAGAGAAATCATATTTGGCAATCTATTAGATTTTCTAGGACATAACTAGTAAAATAGATACGGCAGAACAGGTGGATGTGGTACATTTGAATTTTCAGAAGGTTTTGGACAAAGTCCTACAAAAAATGTTGGTGTATAAAATTAAAACATATGGGAATGGGTGTATGATACTAATATGGATTAAGAATTTGTTAGCAGGGATGAAATAGAGGGCAGGAATAAGTGGATCTTTTTTAGAGTTCCAGTACTAGTGAAGAACTGCAGGTATCTGCAGGTGTCTGGGTCCTGCTATTTATGATACATTTTTCATATCAAACATTTGGACAAGGAAATAAAGTGTAATATTCCCAATTTTGCTAATGACAAAATACTAGCTAGGATTATGCGTGGTAAGATGTCAAGAGGCTCCAAGGCAACTTAGATAAGTTGAGTGAGTAGGCAAATACACTGCAGATGCTATATGTGACAGATAAGTGTAAAGTCATCCACTTCGCTATGAAAATAATTACAGAGTGTTACTTAAGTGGTGATAAATTGGGAAATGTTGATTTTTCAAGGGACCTGGGTGTCTTGTATACTAGTCACTGAAAGCAATCACGCAGGTGCAGCAAGAAGTTGACCTTGTTTGCAAGAGTATATGAGTACAGGTGCAACTATGTCTCACTATCTAGTTTTGGTCACCTTACCTAAATGAAGATATTCTTGCCATAGAGGGAGTACAGCGAAGGCTCACTAGATGGATTTCTGTATTCGTAGAGATAATATTTCCTCTGTCCAGATCTCTCATACAAAGGATCACAGCCTCTTGACATGAGGTAGCCATTTTGAGTTGAGATTAGGAGAAATTCCTTTGCTCAGTAGATGGCAAACTTGTGGAATTCTATACCACACAAGATAGTAGTGCTCAAGTCACTGAATACATTAAGAAATAAATAGATTTCTAGACAATGAAAGGTGTCAGGGGCTAGGGGAGAGAACAAGAGTATGGCATCGAGGTAGAAGATCATACTGAATGGCACAAGATGCTCGATGGCCAAATGATCTAGCCCTACTTGTAAGTTTCTATGTTTCTATCACATTCCATAGCAGACAGGCAGTGTACCTTTAAGGCAGTCAGGCGATATCTCAACATGTGACACTGAATTATAAAACAGAGCTACCTCACCTTGAGTTGTCATTAGCAATAGTCTATCTGCAGTTACTGTAGCTTGGACCAGGTCACCGGCCTGCTCCAACTCCTATTTTCTATGTCTGTGCTATAATGAGAAATACAGGGAGAACTGATGGAATGCTATGTGCAATATGATCACTATTGAAATTATTGATACCAAACTTACTAACATAAATCACATAATTTCTACTTTTAACCATACAGTTGGAAACAAATTAACTGATTATGCATTTTATTGCTGTTTTTGAGGTCAACAATTGACTACTTCTAGTCCTTCCCAAAATAGATTTTAAAGAACTCCTCTGAAGCTACCTGTTCCAATTTTAGTGATTAGTTTCAACACTGATTTCAAACTTTATGATTTCCATTTTAAATCCCCCATCCTGTCATGCCACTCAGCGAGAATGATGAGAAGCAAGTGTTTATTTTTTAAGATTAGCTTAAATTTATCTTTGGCCATCGTCCACCATATTCCATCTGCATCACCCTTTAGGTCAGCTAAGAACCCCACTAAAGGCTCACACAAACTCACTTTGAGTTCTAAAGCAACGGCAAGTCATGGGTTTTGAGATAGTCAAACCCAATAGAATCTAAAAATGACAGGTTGCCTGAATTCCATTAGCACAAAGGAATGGTTAGTGAGAAAGCAAGCAGGCTCCACCAAAGGATTTCTGCTCAGTCACAAATAAAATTATGTAAGCACCATAGCTTCAACTTGCCAAGCATTTGGCTCCTGCCTGACTATAATTGTGTCATACTCCACTGCTTTCCATCTGCAAACTTATAAATATTATTTGAAAATGTCAAAGGACCAGCATTTCAACAACTCTATAAAAATCTCCAGTGCATATGACACTTATGCACAAATCAGGTGACAGAAGTTGCCTGAGGCAGAAGGTAAATAGCCTCATGCCTATAGCTACATGTTTAATATTTTACTAAGTAAAAACTGGACACCCTTCGCTAGTAACAGTGAAAACAGATGTGCTGTTATAACACATTTCAGCTTGTTGTATTACATTTATTAGCATTACTTTTGCTATGTATTTGTAATAATCAACATTTTTTTCTGTCATTTTCTACTAATATTTCTGCAAGTTTCTTTTAAAACATAAATCTAGGCTATAGATCTTTTTTCAAAGGCAAATCAAGATGCTGTTTTATGTCAACGTGAGTGTTTACTGCAGTGAGACACTGAGAATAGACTTCTCAGACAAACTGGCCAAGAGGTGGGTCTCCTCAGTACTGCCAATACATCTGCTGACATAAAACAGTACCACCATCAACCTTGGAACCCATCAACAAGGGTAAAAACTTAGAAACATCAGAGCGCAATATAAATAAGCAACTCATCTTGGAAAGAGAGACGACTTACAACCACACCTCACTCAATAACATTTCTAAAAACTAAGGTCAAGCTAGTACAATTCTATAAAAGAACCTGGACTTTACAACCACAGGCAACTTAGGTGTGGACACTGTGACTTAAATCAATACCGACAAAGTATTTCCCCTGCTGTAAACTGCTAGTGCTGGCATTACGTTCAGGAAAGGTACTGTTTACAGTCAATTAATCTTTAGATTCAGATTTTCCAGAGGATCTGCCCGTCTATATTCCAATGTTCCAAATAACACCCAAATAACTGAATAGCAGCTTCCAGTTTTATAGGGGACACCAATTATCATGATATTCATTTTCTATCAATTATAAACAATAGGAAGGTGAATTCCTGCATGGAGTCATCCGTGGGAGCTTGTGAAGCCCTAGGGAAACTGTGCAAACAGAGGGTCTCTACCATCAAGCCACAAAAAACTATCATTAATATTTTAGATCATAATTATTTGACGAACCATTTGGCATAATTGCAAGCCAAATCAAAAAATTACCAGAGTGCACTGTTGGATTACAGGAGTAAATAATTTAAAGGAATTTTGTTTGCATCCATCTTCAATCTCCTCCTCCTCCTCCTCCTCCTCCTCCTCCTGAAGTCCCCAACATCATAGATTAAAGTCCTCAGCCAATTCGTTTCACTCCACATGATATGAAAAAGCAGCTAAATGGTGCTGGATACTGCAAGGGTGATGGACTCTGACTGTTGTGCTCTGTCTTGCAGCGGATGTGCAATATACCTTTAAGGGACATGCTCATGATGCCATCAATGTTGTGGCATATGGCCAAATGGAAGAAACATGCTCATGTCTCCATCTTACTGAGTCCCTTTGCAGCATGACAGACAGATAAAAGTGCTGCAGTACATCCAAAATGCTTAGTTGAAGCCCAGCATCTATGATTGTAGTGCAGTACATATATTAAGTACAAGCAGCTGTAATAAAATTTCATTAAATGATCACTTCACCTTTGTGTGTCATAGGAGCTAAAATAAATCAGCAAAAGTTAAAAATTGTCAGCTATCGTATCTTACTACTACATCATGGTGGCAGCATGGTCATAAGTACCAGTTACTGCTTGTAAAAGAATTTCCCCTGAAGATTAAACAATCTTGGATCACAAGGCATTCAGTGGTCCAATCACAATAACTTTAGTTGAGTACAGATCTCCATCTGAAACCAAGAGGTTTCTACTTAAAGCTTTAGGACCCATTAAGCTAATAGCTCTTTAATCTCACTTGCAAAATGAAAAAAGAAGATATTTCAAGATCAGTTTCTTGATCCAAAAGTTAAGGTACAGCAGTGAAAGAGACTTTAAAACATTTGAAAGAAAAACTAGAAGCCATAAGCGTCACTAAGCGTTAAAATTAACATCAGCAGTCAGAAGAATACTGTCAGTTTAACTCCATAGTAATGATTTTTTTAAAAAAAGGTTATTTGCTAAGGACTCTGCCCTACAGCTCTCTGTGGCAAGGCATTCAAAGACTCACAATATCCTGAGAGAAGAAATTCCTTCTCATCTCAGTCTTAAATCGGCATCTCTTTATTCTGAGACTTTGTCCTTCAACAACATATAGATATTTGGGGCCTAGATAAAACTCTTTTTCATATTTATATTGATTGCTTTGTTTTGCAGTCCCTCTTTAGTTTTTTGAAAGGACTGTTCTTAAAATTTCTGGTTGCACTTCAGCCCCATATTCCTAATCTCAGAGTACCCCATGCAGGAAGGGGGGAAGATCTTCTCATCGGCCTGCTCTTGGGCTTGGCCAAAATGCCGTTAATCGGTAGAGGCAATGGGCCATAGAGAAGGTCATTAGTCCTGACTGCCCTCCCCTCTTCTGCAGTTACATCCATGCTCAGATATCCGGGGACAGGGAGCATACAGTGTCCAGAGGGATTTAGAGACCAATGGGCAAGACAGGGGCTAGGATGCTTCGTCACCATAGATAATGATATTTTGATTTAATCTGTTCCTGTTCTAAAAGTTTCCATTAACTATTTCATTTTGTTTCTGTCACAGTGCACCAGCAGAGACTGTTTAATAAGTTAAAGTTTGATATTTTAAGAGAGTACAAGAAAGGATTGAAAACTGTTGTGATCCAGTGGTAATTCCGTGCCTCTGGGTCAGAATATCTTGGTTCAAGTCTGACCAGCTCCATACAATATATCTGAATAGGTTGATTAAAGATATTTAGAAAGGAGGATTATTGGTAGCACAGTACCTCAACCATCCAGAGCCAAAAGTGATAGAAATATTCCCCTTTTGCTGAGATAAGGATAGTTCAAACAACAGCTGCCCACAAATTGCCCACAGTGTTAGGTGCATGAGTCAGGGGTAAATATAGGGTAGGGAAATGGGCTTGTGGGTTTCTCTTCAGAGGAGCAGTGCGGACTTGTTGAGCTGAAGGGCATGTTTCCACACTGTAGAGAATCTAATCTAATCTAATCTAACACTCAAGAAACTCAAAGCCATCCACTGCCTAGCAATCCTCTAGATTAGTGCCTCAACCACTACCTTCAACATTCACTCCCTTCAGCACTGACACAAAGTAGCAACAATAGCACACACTGCATTAAATCACCAAGGTTCCATCAACAGTACCTTTGAGTCCTTGGGATCATCATCACTTAGAAGGGTAAGGACAACACATGAATGGGAACACCAACACTTGCAAGTTCCCTTCAATTGCTAGAAGGTGAAGTGCATCTAATGTGTTACACTTGCCAGGTAATGACTGACTCAGGTTCTCTTCCAAGATGCACACGATTCTGATTTGGAATTATATCTCACTTCCTTCACTGTCATTGGAGCAACAGGATAAATAGGCAAAGTCTTTTCCCTGGGGTCAGGGAGTCCAGAACTAGAGGGCATAGATTTAGGGTGAGAGGGGAAAGATGTAAAAGAGACCTAAGGGGCAACTTTTTCACGCAGAGGGTGGTACTTATATGGAATGAGCTGCCAGAGGAAGTGGTGGAGGCTGGTACAATTGCAACATTTAAGAGGCATTTGGATGGGTATATGAATAGGAAGGGTTTGGAGGGATATGGGCCGGGAGCTGACAGGTGAGACTAGATTGGGTTGGGATATCTGGTCGGCATGGACGGGTTGGACCGAAGGGTCTGTTTCCATGCTGTACATCTCTATGACTCTATCTTGGAAGTTCATTTCTTACAGCACTATTGGTGTATCTATGCCAAATGAGCAGCAGCTCATTATCACCTTCTCAAAAGCAATTATGAATGGGCAACACATGATGACCTAGCTGCGGATACCCACATCTTTTTTTAAAGAACTGGACAATGGGGCACAATGGTTGGAAAGTAAAATGGATGGTCAAGTCAGAGGCTGATGAGAAGATGAAGAAAACTAAAAGGAATGATAGTTATAGTTGAAAAGAATGCTGTTTATAAAGCAAGGAGAATTTAAATATGATATTGGTTGATCCACCATCCAAGTACTGTGTAGAGTTTTATTATATCAAAAACCTCATTACCTGACCTTTACATTTATTAGTTGGCCAGCTAATATGCATATAGATGCAAAAAAAAACTAAACATGGAATTTGTGGTCAATCAGTGCACTCAACGAAAGAGATTTCTACAATTCCTCCAATATTTAAACAAAGAATCATGAATTTCTAACTGTGAAGTGATCTTCAAGACTGCACTCTTTGGAACTCTATATCCCTGAAGACTTCAGATGTTCAGTCACTGAGCAAATTCAAGGCTGAGATTAAGAGATTATGACACTAAGTAATGAGGAGGACCATAGGATCAAGTGGGGAAGTAGAGCTGAGATAGTACATAAGCTCCACAAGTTCAAGGGGTTGAATGACCTGCTCCTGCAGTTATTCCTTAAGTTCTTATAATGAGCATCAATGATAACCAGGAAAAAATTGCAAAGTTTAAATCTCCTTCTAATCATGAGATTAGGTTAAAATCTTTCAGTAATTTTCATTCTTTTAAAACATTAGATTCTACCCAAGGTCATTAGCAATTGACCTTAAAGTAACAGAAGCATTTTAAAAAGTTTTTGTAAATTAATTGCTTTTTTTGGAACTTGAGTCTGGAGCACGTATAGAATTCCCAAAATTGCTATCAGTTGCACCAAGAGTCAATTTTAAGAGTTCTAATAATAGAACATTTGATTAAAACTCCAGACTGTGCTAATGGATATGCATTTACAAACATGACTTAATATATTAAAAGAAATGTGTTCTTTTCCTAATGCTTAATATACTGTCCAAATTTCGTTATTCATTGATAATGCGGTTGAAGAGCAGATGAAGCCCACAACACTGTGCTAAACCACCTACAACTCACAAAGTAGTCAAAGCCTGATAGAATGGATGATTCTCAAAGTTCCAACAATGCCAAGGCAGCAACATTCATCAATTCGCTATGTAACATGGACATGTGTGTTGGTCCTATTTCATGGCTCTCAAAACTATCTATGGCTGAAGCTCACTGCCCTCATCAGCTTACTGCAATCCATAACTCAGTGAAAAGAGACAGAGTCAATGGGTGGCGAAACATTATTTGCCAATCAGATCCTGCCTACTTTTTAAGGTTGATTTTCTCACACAGCACACTATTCATTTCCGATTCCCACACAAATGAATCACTTGCACCCCTGCAATTCATCTAAATCTTAACTGACAAGAAAACAGCTACTCCCAGAAAATAAAACAAAACGTGCAACTCTTTGCTGAAGAGTTCAGTTGGCAACAATCCCACTTGCAGACTTGGGACTGAGACTCAGAGAGAAGGGGGGGAAAAAATCCAGTAATTGATGGAGATGTGAAATATATGGTGTGAAAGTGGAAAGGTTAATTGCAAAAGGAGAACTAGTACATGAACATTTAGACAATGAGTCCTTGATGTTTGCTCTGAATTTAATTCAGGGTCACTCTTAGAACAAAATGAGATTTTATTTATTTTGCAAAGCCATTAAATAGCATTAAGATGATTAACAGCATGACTAAAAACAAGATACTTATTCTTCTTGCCCATTCTCCTCCCACCATCATGCTGTTTTTTTACTAAGATGGCAAGAACAGACATGCCCTCAGCCATAAGCATTTCCATCACTATATTTGTGTATTCTGATATTGCATGGTACTTTATAGCTTGATGGAAACACAAACATTGGCGGTTTTGTTTTTAAGAAGTAACACTGAACAAGACAGACAGCTCAGATTAACAGTGCTGGAATCAATGTGACTTTTATGCTTTTTGATTCTTTTTTTTTCTAAAAATTGTGGAGCCTAAGTGATTAACTGGCAATAATCCACAATGCAGAATTTTGACTGTGATGTTCACAAGCTAACTTGAAATTGATTGGTGTAAAGAGTACATTAATGTACTGAGAGTTCCTTAACTGAGAGAATAATCTTGGGAAGGAGATAATGAACTTCCATTGCTATACTAAGAACTCAAACCTGTAGAATTCCTTTCCATTATGCACTATTTTGTCTCAGGCTTCAACTAGAAGTAGTTTGTGACATATTCATGATCTTCCATAACTTCCTGCATGTAACCAAAACCAAAGTAGATTATTGCCCCATGTTCTAATTGAGTCTCAATGATAATTAAGAGTAGGTCATCAATAGTTTTCTGTGAAAACTGGAACAAGCATTTTTGGGTGACCATTTTTTAAACTCATTTTTTGAAGTGCGTATTTCACTGTTAAGAGCAGCATTTGTTGCCTATCCTGTTGTGTGAAGTAATGGTTCTGATGGGTTAAGTGTTCAAGACTGTATTAAATGCCACTCAATCTGATGATGCCATTACTTGTTGGGTGGGGAAATCTCTGGACATTGAAGGGGACAGATGTGTCATTTATGTCTCCCAATATTCTTAGTAACAAGTTCGTACTAACTAATGTAGAAATGTTTAATCAAAATGTTCAAAGAAGTTATGACTCGTGTGGGGCAGGTGAGACTTGATCCTTTTCGCCCAGAGGCAGGAAAACTGTGTCTCAACATGCTCCAAAAATTCTGAGTAACAATGTAGATTTAAAAGGGACTAGAAGGCCAACTTTCTCACGCAGAGAGTGGTTTGTATGTGGAGTGAATTGTCAGAGGAAGTGGTAGATGCAGATACAGTCAAAATATTTAAAATGACATTTGAACAGGTGCATGGACCTGTTCAGAGGGATCAGGGCCAAACACAGGCATACAGGACTAGTTCAGTTTGGATAACTTTGTCGACAGAGATGAGTTAGGTCGAAGAGTCGGTTTCTGTGCTGTATGACTCTATGCCTAATGCAACTAGTACCTGATTGCTATCATTGATACCATTGCTAGGCAGCATGATGGTTCAGTGGTTAGCACTGTTGTTTCAGAGCACCAGGGACACAGGTTCAATTCCACCCTCAGGAGTGGAGTCTGTTTGGAGTTTGCACATTCTTCCCATGTCTGTATTGGCTTCCTTTGGGTGCTCCAGTTTCCTCCCACAGTCCAAAGATGTACAGGTTAGGTGGGCTGGCCATGCCAAACCAGAGGAGGATTCTGAGAGGAGTCATCTCAGTCACTGCCCAAGAGTGAATAAAAGGAAGGCAAACTATGGCAGAATGGCCATTTTGAGAATTACTGCTTTGTGGTGGATGTGCTGCTGGAGATTTAAGTGTAGGCTTAAACAAATACCAGACTTCGGTGAGGAGGGTGACCAGCACTGAGGTAAGGTAGTCAGCAGAGGATCAAACTACTGCAGTTTCTGAAGACATAAGGTTAAAGGTAAAGTTGAAACGTGAAGTCACAGGCAGCAGGTGAGAGTGTGACTGGTGAGTAGTTTTTCTTCTCTCTTATTTTCTCATGACTTTGATACTGTTGTTATTAAGTTAACCTAAGGGCTAAATCATGGCAGGAGATGCCAGACCCATGACATGCTCCTCCTGTGTGATATGGGAACTCATAAACCCTTCAGCATCCTTGAGGCGGAAGAAATCGTGGGTAGTGTGTTAACTACATTGGTCACACTGCAGATAAAAATTACTGACAAAGAAAGAAAATGGGTGACCAACAGGCAGAGGAAGAGTTGGAAGACAGTGCATGGGTCCCCAGCGATCATCTCCCTCCAAAACAGGTATACCGTTTTAGATACTGTTCGGGGAGGTGGCTCACCATGGGAAGGCAGCAGTGGCCAGGCTCATGACACCGTGGCTGGCTCTGCAGCGCAGGAGGACAGGACAAACAGAGGCAGCACTATAGTGATTGGGGATTCAATTGTAAGGGGAATAGATAAGTGTTTCTGTGGTCGCAAATGAGAGGGCAGGATGGTATGTTGCCTCCCTGGTGCAAGGATGTCTTGGAGCTGCTGCAGGACATTCTGGAGAGGAAGGTGAACAACCAGCTGCTGTGGTACATGTAGGCACCAATGATTCAGGTAAAAAAAATGGGATGAGGTCTGACAAGCTGAATTTAAGGAATTAGGAGTTAAACTAAAAGATAGGACCTCAAAGGTAATAATCTTGGGATTGCTACTTGTGCCACATGCTAGTCAGAGTAGGAATGGCAGGGTAGCTAAGATTAATATGTGGCTTGAAAGATAGTGTAAAAGGGAGGGATTCAAATTCCTGGGACATTGGAACTTGTTCTGGGGGAGGTGGAACCAGTACAATCCAGGGGGTCTGTACCTGGGCAGGACTGGAACCAATGTCCTCAGCAGAGTGTTTGCTTGTGCTTTAGGGAGGGTTTAAATTAATATACCAGGGGACTGGGAGCCAATGCAGGATGTCAGAGGGAAGTAAAGTGGGAATGGAAACAAAAGACAGTAAAGGGTAAAAGTGAAAGTGGAAGACGGAGAAACCAAAGGAAAAGATCAGAAAGGGCCACGTTACACCATGATTCTAAAAGGACAATAAATGTCAAAAAATTTGACTGAAGGCCCTGGGTCTCAATGCAGCGAGAATTTGACATTAGGTGGATGAATTCACTGCATAGACAGTTTTTAATAGATATGATGTAATTGGGATCACAAAGACATGGATGACCAAGGATGGGAACTCACCATCCAAGGGTATTCCATTTTCAGAAAAGGTAGTTGGAAAGGAAAGTTAGCATTGCTGGTTAAGGAAGAGTTTAACACAATAGTACAGGATGACGTAAGCCTGGACAATGTGGAATCTGTAGGGTGGAGCTGCAGCACACCAAAGGGAAAAAGACAATAGTGGGTGTTATGTACACCAAACAGTTGTTGAGAGGTTGCGGATCAAATGGAAATTAGAAATGCATTCAGTAAGAGTACAGGAGTTTTTTTGGGTGACCTCAATCTACATATTGATTGGACTGACCAAACTGATAACAATATGAAGGAGGAAGATTTCCTGGAATGTGTGATGATGCTGATCCTTTAACAAGGTTATGTTGTTCTTGGTTTTTTGTTCAGAGATCGTAAAAGCCACAGACTCCAAAAAGTCTGGGTTTTGATGGGTCTTAGGGCCAATTTCATTATAGCTAGCAGATACTGCTCGGATAAATGGCTTTCAAGTTTAACAAAAACACTTGCACAATGAAAGAGGAGTGGCCAGTTCTCCCAACTCAGCATTTCTCTGGTTTGGTCTTGCTATTCACTGAAAGCAGTCAGGCAGTTGCAGCTAGAGCCATAGAAGCAGATCCAGGCTGATCCTCCTCTCTCTGACATCTCTCCTGTAAGACCTAATGTTGATTTTGTGCCAAGGGGTGTTTATGGGGATTATTGTAAGTATTGGGAACAGCATCATTAATTTGGGATAATCTGCTGGGTTTTCAGATAGGGTAAGTTATTTGGAATTCTGTTCTGTTTTATTGATGTTTCATTCTGTAATCTTGTAAATAAATTCTGTTTTGTTTAAAACTACATAGTTTGACCAGCTGCATCTCTCCTGGAATATCTCTCTGCTTTACACCTGCTTAAAACAACTAGCAAAATTAGGGTTTGGGCTACTTTCTTAAAGGTTTAAGGGGGGTCTGGCCTAATCCGTAACAAATATGTGAGGGATAGTTTACTTGACCAATATGTTGAGGAACCAACTAGAGAGCAAGCCATCCTAAGCTAGATATTGTGTCATGAGACAATTAATTAGCAACAATGTGGGGAAAAGTGATCATAATACGGTAGAATTCTTCATTAAATTGGAGAGCCACATGGTTAATCTGAGACTAAGATCCTGAACTTAATAAATGTGAAGTCATCCATTTTGGAATAACAGTAAAAAGGACGATTATTTGAATAATAAAAAAATTGCAGTATACTGCTGTGCAGAGGGACCTGGCTGTCCTTGTGCATGAATCACAGAAAGCTGGTTTGCAAAATGCAGCAGGTAATTAGGAAGGCAGATGGAATTTTGTTCTTCATTGCTAAAGGTATTGAATTTAAAAGCAGGGAGGTTATATTGCAGCTGTATAGGGTGCTGGTGAGGCCACAGCTAGAGTACTGCACGCAGTTTAGGTCTCCTTATTTGAGAAAGGATATGCTGACACTGAAGGGGTGCAGAGGAGGATCACGAGGTTGATTCTGGAGTTGGACGGGTCAGCTTTTAAGGAGAGACTGAGTAGACTGGGATTATATTCATTTGAAATCAAAAGAATGAAGGGGGACCTTATAGAAATATAAAATTATGAAGGGAATAGATAAGATAGACTTGGAGAGAATGTTTCCACTGTTAGGTGAAACTAGAACAAAAGGGTATAGCAGCAAAAGTTGGGGGAGCAGGTTTTGGACTGAATTGAGAAGGAACGTCTTCACCCAGAGGGTTACGAATCAATGGACTTCCCTGTCCTGTGAAGTAGTTGCGGCTTCCTTATTGAATGTTTTTAAAGCTAAGATAGGTATGTTTTGAACAGTAAAGGAATTAAGAGTTATGGTCAGAAGGTGAGTAAGTGGAGGTGAGGCCATGAAAAGATCAGCCATGATCTTATTAATTGGCGGAGCAGGCTCAAAGGGGCAGATGGCCAACTCCTACTCCTAGTTCTTATGTATGTTCTAACTTTGATGGTATGAAGCATGCATTGGCTAGTATAAGCTGCCAAGAAAACTTAAGGGATTGATGATGGATAGGCGATGGCAGATATTATACTGTACACATTGATGAATTTCAACAATTGTACATCTTTATCTGGTGTAATAGTAAATGAGGAAGGTGGCTCAACTATGGCTAACAAGAGAAATCTGGGAAAGTGTTAAAGCCAAAGCAGAGGCATATAAATTGGCTAGAAAATGCAGCAAACCTGAGCACTGGGAGAAATTTAAAATTCAGCAGAGAAGAACAAAGGATTCAGGAGAGGAAAATAGAACATGAAAGTAACCTTGCTGAAAACATAAAAACTGACTGCAAAAAAAATCTATATATACATGAACAGATAAAAAAACTGTTGAAGGCAAATATGGTTCCCTTGCAGCTACAATCAGGTGAATTCATAATAGAAAAGATAGCAGACCAGTTGAACAAATACTTTTGATCTATCTTCCCTAAGGATGACATAAATAACCTTCTGGAAATGCGAGGGGACAGAGGGTCAAGCATGAAGGTGGAACTGAAGGAAATCCTTATTAGTCAGGAAACAGTATTGGGGATATTATTGAGGAAATTGATGGGATTAAAACTTGATAAGTCCCCAGGGCCTGATGCTCTGTATCCCAGAGTACTTAAGGAAGTATGCAAGCCATTTTACACAGACATTATCAGCCATACAAATCCTTTACACAGGTTGCAGCATGAAGCAGATTGGACATGACAAAAAGGACAATTTAAGTGTTAAATCAGACAGTATCCAATAGATAAGGTTAGGTAGAAGATTTTTGAAGCCACGATGAGGTGAAAAATCCATTATTTAAACTACAGTTCTGGCAGGAAGAATTTATTAAGGCCACATACACAAGGATTTATTGGAGAAATCATGCAATTATATAAGCTCAGTGTAGATTGTGAAGAATGGAAAATTGTTATTTTGAGAGAGAGGTGGGAAACTTACATTTGATAACCAAAACTCGAAGGGCAGAATGGCCTACTCCTGCTCTATTGTCTATAAAACATGGGAAACCACGCAGTCAGCATCAAATCCAACATCATTACTATTTAACAGATTTCAAGGATTCACTACACTGCATAGTGATGCTACATAGTAAGCATCACTACACTACATAGCTTAAAAGCTTTAAGACAAAGAAAATAAAACAGTGAATCACTATTTACAAAAATTAAAGGTCTTCAAGGGAAAGAGGTTAGAATAGAATTGAGACACTACAGAATTGCAAAGCATTAAAGCAAGAATAGATAATCTCATCAGGATATAAGAGAAAAATAATACTATCCAAAAGATTTTATATCAGTGATGGGTTAAATAGAACACAAGATTGGACAAAATAGATTTAAAACTATAAAGTTGCTTCAAACCTATAAACTAAATTACAAACTAAGCACATACACTATCATATTCAATAGAATCTAAAGCTGACCATTGGAAAATATAAAACAGCAAAAACCTCTAAGTATATAAAAGAAAAAGAGTAGCTAAAGTGAATGTTGATCCTTTAGAGAATGGAACTGGAGAATTAATAATGGGAAACACAGGAATGGCAGAGACACTAAATCAATACTTCCAGCCCCATTTTCAAGATAGAGGAACTGAAATCATCCCAGTAGTAACAGGTGATAGAGAGGTTATAGAAAAGGAGGAACTTGGAGCAATCATCATTGATAAAGATCTAGTGCTGAACAAGTGGCTAAGGCCTGATGGCTTACATCCTAAGGTCTTCAGGAAAGTGGTAATAGAGATACTCAATGCATTGATTATAATTTTCCAAAATTCCCTGGATGCAAAAAAGATTCCATTGGATTGGAAAGATGCTAATGTAATGTCCTTAATCAAAAAGAAAGGGAAACAGAAAGTAGGAAGCTGTACATCATTTAGTTTAAAATCTGTCATTGGGAGATTATTGGAATCCACAATTATAGAAGTAGTGACAGGATATTCAGAAAGTTGAAATCCATCAGAGTCTGTATGGTTTAATGAAGGGTAAATCACATTTGATTAATTTACCAAAGTTCTTTGAAGATGTAACAGGACTTCCAGAAGACATTTTGATTAAAGCTCAAACAAAATGATAATACACAAGGCAAGATCACATAGGATTGGGGTAACATATTAGCTTTGATAGAAGATTGGCTAACCAAGAGAAAGAAGACAGTCAAAATCATTTTTTTGTGATACATAAAATGCAACAAGTGCAGTGCCACATGGTTCAGTCCTTAGGCTCCAACTATTTACAATCTATCTTAATGACTTGGATGCAGGGATAGAAGGTATTATAATCAAATTCAGATGACACTAAAATAGGCAGGAAAGTGAGTTGCAATGAACAAATAAGAAATTTATAAATGGTATAGGAGAAAGTGAGGACTGCAGATGCTGGAGATCAGAGCTGAAAAATGTGTTGCTGGAAAAGCGCAGCAGGTCAGGCAGCATCCAAGGAGCAGGAGAATCAACGTTTTGGGCATAAGCCTGAAAGAAGGGCTTATGCCCAAAATGTCGATTCTCCTGCTCCTTGGATGCTGCCTGACCTGCTGCGCTTTTCCAGCAACACATTTTTCAGTTTATAAATGGTATGGATAGGTTAGGTAAATGGGACAAAATTTGGCAGATGGCATTTACTGTGGAAATTGTGGTATTATCCATTTTGGTTGGGATAATGAAAAAGCAATTTCTTATGATAGCTTTTAATTCTTCTCAAAATATTTTGGTGCTGAGGGATCTGGCTGTCATTTTGTGTGAATTGCTGAATGCTAGTATGCAGATACAGCAGATAATAAAGGCAGGCAAAGAGAATTTTGGCATTTATTGCCAAAGGAATAGAGTGCAAAAGTAGAGAAGATTTGTTGCAACTGTGTAAGGCATTGGTGACACTGCATCTGGAGTATTGCGTACAGTTTGGGTATCCATACTTGAGGAAGGATGTTATTGTATTAGAGACAATTTAGAGAAAGTTTACTAGATTAATTCCAGATATGAAAGCTTATGAGTAGAGATTTAGCACCTTAGGCTGATACGTTCTGGAGTTTAGAAAAATGGGAGGAGATCTGATTGAAGTAGATAAGATGCTAGATGGGACTGACAAAGTAGATGTACAACAGATGGTTACCACTATGGAGCAACTTAGAAAGGCCATAGTTGTAGGGTAAGGTAGGTGCAGATTTAAGACAAATGAGAAGGAATTATTTCTCTCAAAGTGTCATCAATCTGTGGAATTCACTACCCCAAAATGCAGTGGACTTTGGAATACTGAAGAAGTTTGAGGAGGAGATCAACAGCTTTGTTCATTAGTAAAGTGATGAAGGGTTATGGAGAGGAAAGCGAAGTTGATGTTGAGAAAAGATCAGCCATGATTGTATTAAACAGCAGAAAAGGTTTGAGGGGCTGAATTGCCTACTCCTGCTGCTAGTTCATGATGTTGTAAATATCCAAAACAAAAGACAATGCTGTTACTTCTGAGGAAGTTCCATAAGCTTTTGGCAACTACTTTAATCTGAGAACAAATACAATTCTTGAACAGCCAAATTTAAAACATTTAAGAATCAAGGAAAATCTGTAGATAGTTTCATTCATCACCTCAACAAATTATTGGAAAACTGTGACTATGAAACATTGAAATCAATATTCACTAAGGACAGATTTGTTCTTCCCATTACTGATGACTCTGACACCATAGGATATAGGAATAGAATGAGGCCATTTGGCCCACCAAAGCTGCTCTACCATTCAATTATGGTTGATATGTTTCTCACCCTTTTTTTTCTCCCGTCTCATTTCTTTTTACTTTACTTATTCACCTTATCCTGAGCTTGGACGGCATTGTTGGTGGTGAAAGCGCAGCACGTGGTTCTCAAGCAGGCCCAGGGTACGGATCTCGAGCAGTCTTGAGGGGCCCAAGGCACAGATCTCGGTGGGCCCACCGTGGACCTTGATGGGCCACAGGGCACAGATCTCAAGCAGGAGGAGAATAAGCCCCTACTTCCTTTTTTGGAGCAACCACAGAACCTGAAATTGGCAGCTGCCACATCAGCAGAGGGGACATCGGTAAGGTGACCCAATGGCAAAAGATGGCACCTGTGGATCAGCGACCTTGTTGTTAGGAGTTCCTTTACCTTGAGCTCCCTAATCAAGTCTGCCATCAGTAATGGTGCCAAAGTCCCATGAATTTGAACATATTTGATTAGATTACTTACAGTGTGGAAACAGGCCCTTAAGCCCAACAAGTCCACACCGACCCTCCAAACAGCAACCCATCCAGACCCATTCCCCTTTATTTACCCCTTCACCTAACACTACGGGCAATTTAGCATGGCCAATTCACCTAACCTGCACATTTTTGGACAGTGGGAGGAAACCGGAGCACCTGGAGGAAACCCACGCAGACACAGGGGGAATGTGCAAACTCCACACAGACAGTTGCCTTTGGCCTATAGCATTCTTTGATCCAAGTATTTATCTCTTCAATCTTGTTGACACTAGGTGCCAATAAATTTGTGTTTGAGGTAGTAATCCAAAGATTATTACCATTTTGATTCTGGTTTCTTAATTGAGCCCCTAGCTGTTTGTATTTTCCCAGTAGAATCTCTCTTCTCTTTCTATCAATATCTTGGGCACCTACATGAATCATAACAACTTTCCCCTCCCAATCCAAGTTCCTCTGCAGCCCAGATGAGATATCCTGAACCCAGCAACAGGCAGACAACAAAGCTTTTGGGATTCTCGATCCTGGCAACAGAGAACAATGCCTATTCCACGGACTATACGATTCCTGATTTCAAATACATTTCTCTTTTCTCCCACCTGTTGAATGCTTCCCTACACCATGATGCTGTGGTCAGTTTGCTCATCTTCCCTACAGCCCCTGCTCTTGTCCATGCAGGGAGCAAGAATCTCAAAATTGTTAGACAAGCTCAAATGCTGAACCTCCATCAGCAGTAACTCTTGAATCCCTCTACCTGCCTTGCTTATAGTCACACCCACCTATTCATAGAATCATACAGCATGGAAACAGACCCATCAGCCCAATCAGTCCATGCCAAACATGATCCCACAATAAACTAGGGCCACCTGCCTGCTCTGGCCCACATCCTATTCTATCGCATTCCCAGCTACCTTACCCCCAGCTTCAACTCTCCCCCCCTCCCATTTTTCTCTCAGTCTCCTTGGAAGCCCCCACATTCCTGATGAAGAGCTTATGATCGAAACATCAACTCTCCTGTTCCTCAGATGCTGTCTGACTGGCTGTGCTTTTCCAGCACTACACTATTTAACTCTTATCCCTCCAAAACTTTCCTTTTAATGTACTTATCCAAATGTCTTTCAAGTGTTGTAATTGTACCCACATCCACCACTGCCTCAGGAATTTCATTCTACTCACAAATCAGCCTCTGTATAAAAATTTACCCCTCATGTTTTTCTTAAATCTCTCTCCTCTCACCTTAAAATTGCGCCCCCAGTCTTGAAATCTCCAATCCTGACCAAATTTGAGAAGGTTAATCTAAGGGGTGTGACTGACTCCTGAAATGCTGTGGCCAGGTAATTCTTACCCCCTCCCACTGTTGCAGTGTTTGATGCTCAATCTCCAACTCTGAGCCAGAATTGCTCAAGAAACCAATACCTGCTACAGAAGTGGTCACTCTGAACCACAATGTGGCTCCCACATCGTGCAGGTACAACAAAATTATCTGGCCAGGCATCTTTATTTTGTTTGCTAAGGTTCTTAATTAGTTTCAAAAGTATTTTAGTCTGCTCATTTAATTTGTAACCTGTAAATATATTTCAATCTGAAAGCAACCTGTAATAGATGGTCAAATTAGTAGCTACTACCAACCATTGAACTTGTGCTGTCACTCTTTCTTTTGCACTTGGCCCCCGATTGTGGTCTTCAGTTGATCCAGTTCTATTCCTACTCTGCCTCCAAATTCCATGAACTATATACTCACTCAGGGCTGTGTCTCACTCAGGATGTGATCGCTCCTTCCTGACCATGCGCAGCTTACTCAAAAGTAAACACTGTTACCTCTCACAGTCATCATAGAATCATAGAATTCCTACAGTGCAGAAAGAGAGGTCATCCAGCCCATCGAGTTTTCACCAACCCCACGAACAGCATTCCACACAGAACCAACCTTCACCCTACACCCGTAACGCTGCATTTACCATGGCTAATCCACATAGCTTTCATTAAAGGCTGAATTGCAAGAAAAGCATTGCTGAGAGTCTTTGTCAGATTGATTATGGTCCAAAGAAAACCTGACTTTGAAGAAAGGTTTTTCTGGCAAAGTACAACAAGAGTCCATTCAGTTGTCAGACTGTCTTGTTTGCTCAAAATGTATGTAAATAGTACCCTGCATGTGTAAAAAAAATGCCTTTATTCGCAACTGCAGAGAAACCCTGAGGAATGCTTGTTTTTTGCCTCTGCAAAGATTGTACACAACTGTTTTAGTACCTTAGGTACATGAAGCTTTTTTTTAATGAATAAAGGATATTTTTGCAACATAAAAAATATTCAGATTGCATTGCAATTAAAGGTCTCAGATGAATCACTGAAAAGAATTGCAAGGACAATCTTATTATTGGACAGCATATGAATCCATCCACTTCCTAAGATAGTAACAAAAGGATCCATGATAATCCAACACACAAATTCTGCCAAATAGCAGAGGCTAAGAATCAGCTGCAGAACAAAATAGCTTCACAGACACTGGCAGTGCCCACCTATAATAAAGAATACCATATCTACAAAACAATAGGTCACATTCAGAGGATGTACAGAATGAGCACACAGTTTCAGAGGAGCAAGCAGTCCAATGCCTACTCATTTACAGATGTCAATGGCATTAAAAAAGCCAAAGCATTCCTTAGGGAAATTGATGATCCAACCAACTCAAGTTTGACAGAACCTGCTTATTTCAATGAACTGTTATTTTAACCATAACATAGAGGTTTGTAACTGGTTTATCTTATCAACTACCATAGCTAAAGAAACAGAAGTTCCAGTCCACAGAGATGAAACTATATGGTCCAGGTGGCAGCACTTTCATGATTAAAGGTATACTACAGCAACTGTTAATTACAAAGTGCGTAAGGGAGTTGAGAAGATGATACACACTTTTGAGCCTGCATACATACCTTGACGTCAACAACCTTTTAGGTAGGAGGAGGTTTCCAACTACAGCAAACTTTGTTTTAACTGACACCTTATCAACCAGTACACTAGATAAACTGGCGAAAATTAAATACCTCAAATACTGCAATCTAATGTGATGTCAGAGTGTTTACGGTATAAACTAAGTAAAACAATGATGTATATACCCCTTGCATTGCATTTCTATTATTTACTGTGATTTTAGGAGGTGTGTTGATGTTTTTACAGAGTTTTGTTTGAGGGATGTTATTGTGCAGAAGCTTCATTTGATCAGGGTTTACTACAGTTATGCATACCTCTTAATTATTTGGAATATTTGATCTACTGGCACACTCCTGGTCCCCTTGGTGCCAGTTAACAAAAGCCTGCTGTAGTTCCAAGACACAGTGATAACATCAAGAGAATCCAAGTTATGTCAAGTCGATCCAAAGAAAAGCCAGTCAGAAATCAAGGGCACAGAAGGGTTCCTAAATTGTTTTTAGAAGAAATTTCTAGAGTACTTCATGTCCAGTACCAAAGAAAGCTTGTACTGCTTTTTTTGGAAATAAGATTGGCCCAAGTTTATTAAGTGTCAGTGGAAGAATCTTTAGAGGACAGAGACCATTGTATCATAAGGTTTAGACTGAAGATGGAAAGGAACAGTGGGAAATCCAGAGCAAGAATAATTAATTGCAGGAGAGTTGACTTCAATGGGACAAGAATCAATCTGGACCAGATAGACTGGAACCACTCAGCAAAGGTAGGGGAGGCAAATCTAAAGCTTATTTGATTAAAAGGGAAAAGAATTTAAAGATAGAGAATAAAATGTGTGTTTATAACAAGTGTCAAGTAGAAAATACAAATCAAACTCAACCTGAATTTCAAAGGTTCAGAGGGAGGAGGAAAAGCAAAATAGAGAAGCAATGAGGAATTATGAGAAAAGACTGACAGCTAGTACAAAGGGGAATCATAAAATCATAATCAAAATCTTCCTTAGGAACATAAATATTAAGACAGGCAAAAGAGGAGATGTAGGGACAATTAGGGACAAAAATGGGAAGATTTACACATGGAGGTAGTGGATTTGGCTGAGATGTTGAACACATATTTTGTATCTGTTTTTTTACCAAAGATGCAGGTAACAGAGGAGGAATCTTACCACTAGACTTAAAATTGATGGGTAGGGAGCATTGGGTAAACAGTCAGAAGGGCCAATGCATCCAAAATATTAACTCTGATTTCTCTCTACTGATGCTGCCAGACCTGTTGAGCTTTTCCAGCAATTTCTATTTTTGTTGTTGGCTATTAATGAGATCATGAGGAGTTGGTTCTGGCAAGTCTGGAAGAGAATTTATGTTCAAGCAGATGGCAGTGTTCAGTAACAATTGAGGCCTCAGGAACAGGCAATCAGGGTAGAACCAGTTTTTGAACTATGTTTTCTGGGTGATGTCTGATGCTGATGCAGCGTGAAGATTTGAAAGCTGAATTAGAAGTATTGCTGCCTTTGCTTGGATGAACTGAAGTGATTCTGGTCAATGTTACTGAAAAAAACAGCCAAGGACTCCACGTTTATACTTGTGAAACAAGTAATCATAAAAGCCATTGAAGTAACATGGCCAGTTTTGATATTTTGCTTCACCCTTAACTGTATTAGTTGGTCATTTTGTGTGAATGGAGGTTGAATGGAGGCTTAAAGGATATTAATCAATTTAACATGCTGATTAATTTTCTCTCTGGTAAAGTGTTGGTATTTGACAAATAGTTAAGTCCTTTGTTTAAGATACAAACCCAGTTTATGGACGTTAATTATTCATGAAGTCTGGCTTTAGGCATTCAAAGTCTAGTTAGCGACTAATTTAATTTCAATGTGTTGTGAATAGCAAGGTAAAAAGACTGATTTGGTTCGGCTGTCTGCCTCCATGTTGTAACAATATTCTTAGCTTATCTTGCTCTCAAAATCTGCGTTGTGCTTCTTTAACTTTTTAATCATTTTTTGCTGGCTCTTAAACCTGTCCAATCCTCTGACCTACTGATTAACTTTGCCGATTTAGAGTCATAGAGTCCTACAACATGGAAACAGACCCTTTGGTCCAACTCGTCTACACCAACCATGTTCCCAAACCAAACTGGTCCCACCTGCCTCCATTTGGCCCATATCCTTCCAAACCTTTCCTACTTATGTACTTATCCAGATGTTTTTAAATGTTGCAACTGTATCTACATCCATCACTTCCTCTGGCAGTTCAATCCACAAACCAGCCACTCTCTGTGTAAAACAATTGCCCCTTATGTCCTTTTGAAATCTTTCTCTCTCACTTTAAAAGTATATCCCCTAGTTTGAACTCCCACGCGAGGGAAAAAGACCCTTTCTACTAAGCTTATTCACCTCATGATTTTATAAACCTCTATGAGGGACATAGATAAGGTGAACAGCAAGGGTCGTTTCCCTAGGGCGGAGGAGATTTGGTACAGTGTTTATTTTAGTTTAGAGTTATCTTTAACTATGATATTTAGTCACATTTGTGGTGGAGGCAGAGTCAATAGTAGCTCTTAAAAGGGATTAGCATAGAAGATGAAATAATCTAACACGATTACAGGAAAATGGCAAGGTTAGATGGTTGGGGTTTGCAGAGCACCACAAGGATACAAATGGCTTAATGGTCCCCTTCTATGCTGTAAGCAGATGGAATGCTGATGCTTTCTGCAAAGGAGTGGATTATAAGAATAAGGATACAATGCACTGGTGAGAGTACATCTGGAATACTTCATACAGTTTTTGTCTCCTTATTTAAGAAAAGGACATAATTGCTTTTAAAATGGTTCAATCAACTGATTCCTGGAATACTGAGTTTTATGAGGGAAAGTTGGACAGGTTGGGCCTGCTTCCGCTTTTAATTTACAAGAAGAAAAGGCAATTTTACTGAGACTAATGAGATCCTAAGGGGACTTAATTGACAGGGTGGATGCTGAGAGAATGTTTTCTCTTACAAAATTCACAAGTTAATTTGAAATTGACTGAAAATAGTGAGGGGGCATTAATATAATGAGAATTATGGTGAGAATTATTAAGGGATAAGCATAGTGGACATGCATTATTGTACAAAGAGCCCTCTATCTTATAGAATTCCTTAATTTTATGTTCTATTTTGTCTCATATTTCAGTTGAAATAAGTTTGCTTTACATCAGATTACTTTAGGTTAGATTAATTACTTTACAGTGTGGAAACAGGCCCTTCGGCCCAACAAGTCCACACCGACCCGCCGAAGCGCAAACCACCCATACCCCTACATTTACCCCTTACCTAACATTAGGGACAATTTAACATGGCCAATTCACCTAACCTGCACATCTTTGTGACTGTGGGAGGAAACCGGAGCTCCCGGAGGAAACCCACGCAGACACGGGGAGAATGTGCAAACTCCACACAGTCAGTCGCCTGAGGCGGGAATTGAACCCGGGTCTCTGGCGCTGCGAGGCAGCAGTGCTAACCACTGTGCCACCGTGCCGCCCATGCTTCATGTTCACCATCTTCCAAACTTCCTGTGTTCCATCACTACTGAGCCAATTGGATAAAACTATGTGGTCTCTAAATGACACTCAACACTAAATGAGAGAAAGTCATCTGTAGTTTGCTCTAAAGACGTCCGGCTTTCTTCGATGAACTTTATTTTTGTACTATTCTTTGGAGTATGAATGTCACTGGCAAGACCAAGATGTAAAGTCCATCTAACCGCTCTCAAATTGAATGGAGTGTTAGGCCATTTCAGAGGTGAGTTAAGAATCACCTAAATTTCTGTGGATCAGGAGTCATGCATCAGCCAGATTAGGTAAGATTAGGACATTAAAGTAAAAATGGATTTTTGTCAGTTAATAATGGATAACACTTACTTTTTGTTCTAAATTTATTCATTTAATTTGCATTCTCACAAGTTGCTGTGCTAGGAATTGAACTTATATCTCAAAAGCATTATCCCCACTTTGAGGATCACAATCCAATAAAATTATATCAACACTACCAATCAACTTGTGCTTTCAAGTTTTCATCTCTGTTCTGTTAAAGCACGATTGAATTTAATTAAACAATAATTTAATGAAAATAATCTTTTCAAAATAGAACGCAACCTCAAGTTTCATTAAAAACAAATTGCTGGCACACTGTGCTTACAGAATGTTAAATCTGGATTGTCCAACATACAGCCCGTGGGCAAGAATCCAGACTACCTCTCAACTCCAACAGCTAAATGTTCAAAATACTGGTAAGTAGTTGTGACATATCTGGAAGAAGCTATTCCTCCCATCACAGTCCAGTTCCCTTCCATGTTTACTGCTAATGGACTCACAACTGAGTCAATCGGCAGCAAGTACAGGAGAGAAATACTCTGTGATTTGAGTTTCAATGAAGCTGCGAAACAAGACATAGTGTGATCAGAATAAGCCTCAACATTTGCCAAAGCACATCTCTTGAATTTCAAGATAATAGACTGGGAACTGGCAACTTCTCTCCCACCCAAAACTACCTACCTCCCACATCTCAGCCTCATCTGAAGGAAATCAGAACATTCCCAAACTACTTGGGTCGTATTAGAAGGAGAAGTTGCATGTTCAACATACTTAACATTTACCCATTAAGAATGATAACCCTGTGGCTTGATTTCCCTCAATTAGCAGGAATAATTTTCACCATGATCATGTAATGTCAGTCAACAATTGACATTTCAATGCCACATTACCCATTGAGATGACCAAATTTACAATTCAGGCAAGTCTTTTGCACTCATGCAAAAATTATTAAAACTGACAATAAATAGAATGAAGTTTAATGTAGGCAGTAATTTTAGGATCATCAGCTAAATCCTTTTGGAAGTTGTATCCCACAAAACCACAAAAATAGTTCTTTATTTCAAAAGCTGCCTTTGACAGATTTGTTCTGGCAAAGTAAATAACATCTCCTAATAGCCTCCCTTGATAACTAAACATTGGAACAGGATTGGAGTTCAACCTGCTCCAATATTTAATACAATCAAAGCTGATCAAATATTTCAATGCCTTTATCCACACTGTCAAATGTCACATGACACCAAGTTATAGCCCAACAGGTTTATTTGAAACCACAAGCTTTTAGAGACCCATTCCTTCTTCAGGTAGCTAGTGAGAGAGAATACATCGGACACAGAATTTTTAAGTAGAAGATCAAAGTGTCATTAGCTGATGTGAATTATCCACACTATTCCCCTAACTCTCAGACTGAACTTCCTTAACCCTATGTAGTAGAGAATTTCAAGAAATCACAATCGTCAGTCCTATAGAGCATCTCCTTAATTGTTTTTTAATTGTTCCCCACTTGTGTTCCACCTCTATTTAAAGATTGTATAAAAAGGTTATTAAAATATGATGATGGTGAGAATTAGACACTTCACATTTCCCTTCCTTACACAACCATGTATACATTCAACATATTGGGCTGAAAGAAAATAATGATCAGAGTTACAATGGAGCATCATTCAATAAGGTTTATTTACATCAACTCTGGCAGTAGCAATTTGTCTTTAAATCATTACATGTATAGGCATTCCAACCAACTTGCTCAGACATGTTATATCAACCCCTGGGGCAGGTGGGAATTGAACTCGGAACTTCTGGAGCACTGTGCCAAAAGACCCAAATCATTATACATCTTCTTCAGTTCACTGCCTAAATGCAGGTCTGGCTCAGAACCATTACCACATGCCCAGCAAGGAGACAGACCCCAAAGTTCCCGTCAGCTGGTTTTTTATCCCAATCTGACCAACACCAGCTATCCAGCCAACTGACAACACCACTCTCCATACCCCCCAAAACCATTTCAATCACTTCCTCCGAGCTCTGACTAATGATGGAAAAAAATTTGAAGGCTCTCCCATCTCATGGTGAACCAAGAATCTCTCCAATTCCCAACACCCACCATTGACATATGTTAGAAAGATTTATTAGCTGCATCATGACCATAACTTCCTTGGCCATCAAAACCCAACAGTAGGCCTTGAGCCTGGAGCTTCTGACTCAGAGGCAGAAATACTACCATGGCACCACAAGACCATCTACATGTTTGTTATATGTCAACTTATTTTAAAATTCCTCATGTCCTTTTCCTCCTAATACAACCTAAGTAGTTTGGGAATGTTCTGATTTCCTCAATGTCCTTGTGAAAGTGACGGTGAGCCATCTTCTTAAACCATTTATGTAGGGACTAACACACTGCTGTTATGAAAGGTGTACCAGGATTTTGACTGACACAATGGTGAATGAATTAAATTAAGGGTTGCTAAAGGTCAGAATAAGAGAAGCACAGATATATTGGAAATTTGTGTGACCAAGGTAGAGGTAGAGAAGGGACAAGTCTATAGAAGGATGTGAAAATGAGGATGGGAAATTAAAAATTGGTCAGGACTTAGGATTGGGCAGCAATGTCAGGTTTATTTTGCAAAAATATACTTTGAGAGTAATCACGTTTAAAGGCAATAGACATGAATGAGAGTTTCAGCAGTAGGTGAACTGCTGCAGAGCCAGGTTAGGTTAGGAATTAGAATTAGGAAGACTAAGTGATTGCAAGTATTGTAGTCCAGCACTTAACACCAAGGAGGCAAATTGATTGGTGCCGGCTCAGACCACTACCAGAGAAAGAAACATGACAGAAACAAGGGGGAATACAACCCCCTTTCCCTATCACAGGAAAGTGATGACCTTTGTTGGAACCTGGAGCAATAGGCTAAAAGGTAAGAAAAATAAAGAACGGAGCGGATAGAATGTGATAATGTCTGCGTCATGAGTAATAATTCTACTCTTTATTCTGTGACCACTCCAACTTCTGAGTGAATATTTGTCATCTATACATAGCTGACTTTCTGCAATGTAAATTATATTGGATAAATATATTTACTATTAGGAAAATGCAGCAACAACTATAAGAATTAGCATGAAATTTCCATTGATCTAATTAGTAACAAAAAATCAATGCATCATTTATTACCAAGAATAGTAAGTTCCTTTCATGTTTTTTGGGCTTTTAAATATTTATCATATTCAAAGGGTAATTGTAAAAATGATGGAATTAGTTTAACACTTATACTGCCATTGAAACAGCAATCAAAAGCAAATGATCTCATCCTGAATCTATACAAATGTGATATTCAGTGATTAGAGAATTGAACATTTGCACCCAGATTCACCACCCAGTATGTGTAACAGTAAAGATCTCTCAAAATTGAAAGGACAATTTTGGCAATTCCAGAGAGTCTCTCAAGACTATAAAGCCGCTCATATGAAGGCCTGAAGAGGAAATATGGTCATTATCCTTTAAGTTCACAGCAGCATCACTTTACTTTTTAATTGCAGTTGAGTGCAATGCTGATTGCAGTGGTTGATGAATGAGTGTATACTCATACTGGCAGTAGATTCTTTCTCGTTATGTTTAGTGGTAATGATATCATACTGAGTTGGCATACAGTCCTTTGACCCAAGATCAGAATCTGAATCCAGCCTTGAACAGATTTCAATCAAGATCAAAATTTACCAATATGTACTGTCTGCAAAGGAAATACAACAGGGAATTACTAATAATTTCATAAATCCTTACTCAAAAATATAGGCAGACAATAAAACTAACAGAATAACAAGAAATAGTGACAATGGATTATTAAACTGTGCTACGCATTCTTACCAATCAAAACAGCTGTTAAAATGTTGGGAAAACATATAATTGACCATGCTAAGGGTCTGTGAAAGACTACAAATGAGCAAGAAGAATGTAGCTTTCGCCACTCTCAGTAAACATAATACTAAACCAATTGAACTGTCTTTTAAAAAAAGATTTCTGTGGCATTGCTTGTGAGTCGTGTGATGTTTAAAACACAGAGTATAAAAGAATGGCCACTGTTCAGTCATGCCTTGTGGGATTTGAGGTAATTGTAGCTTGTATAGACTAAGTTAGTAAATTACTTATAAATTGTAGGCTCCAAGTCAAAGCCCACAGAGGTTCATTTCGAAACAAAAACTATTTTGCATATGTAATAAAGTTAAAAATCTAGTGCGTAATGTCAATTTCTTGCCAGTACATAATGCATGCAAGATATCAATTGACAGATGGTTTGCACATGCATGTAAGTCTCAAATTGCACTGTTACAATGGGGAGCTGGCATGAGATAGTGGGCAAGGCTAAATATGACCACAGAAGATGATTTGGAAAAGGCTTTGGGTGGTTCAGGCTGACAGTCAATCAAATAAGTATATTTTGGTACAAGTTAAATGTTCACGATGTCTCCATACAATCTGGAATGAGAGATGTAGACAGAATACTAGACAACAAAGCAACTTTTAAATCCCAAATGGACTGCAGTAATCAATACTGCTGTGGGGCTAGAAAATACCCAGAAGAAAAGGTTTAACTCTAATGCAGCTGTAGACAAGGCCAATGTAGGCATGAAACACACTTGGTAAGCCTGTGGGAATTGGGCCTGCATTTCCCCAGAACAAAGGTCCAGAGCTGAAGGCTGTTTGCTGAACAAGAAACCCAAGGACTACAGCACAAAAAAGGCTCTTTGGCCTATCGAGTCTGTGCTGGTCAAAAAAAACCTAACTATTCTAATCCCATTTTCCAGCATTTGACCCATCACAGCTGTGTATGCCTTGATATCTCAAGTGCACATCTAACTACTTCTTAAACGTTATGAAGGTTTCTACCTCCACCACTATTATAGGCAGTGAGTTCCAGATTCCCACCAACCTCTAGATGAAGGTGTTTTTCCTCACATCCCCTCTAAAAGTCCTGCCCATTAGCTGAAACCTAAACCCTCTGGTCATTAAAGGATAGTGGTGTACATTCTGCTAAGGCAAGTGCCATTATAGGACTCCAGTTCCTCAGGTTTGAGAGAGTGATATATACCAGGATGGAAGACTAGGTGGAATTAAGGACATAATAGACATGAGGGAGCCATTGAGAAAATTAATCTTTACATTATTTACGTTCTCACAAACTGATAGAAAATTACATCTGCAATTATTTAAAATTACTGTTCATGTGAAAATAGTAAAAATAATCAACAGCTACCACCGTAAACGTTTTATAAGTTGTCACACTTCTTTGATTAACTAGAAGATACGTGAAGCTCTTACTCAGCATGACTTGCCTTTTAGCTTTCCTGCCAGTAGACCCACTTATTAAGCAGCTGCTTTTAATATTCTTACATTAAAAGTTTGGAAATTGACAGGTTGACTAATTTGCGAACAGTTGGTTGTCAGTAGCGACTGATTACTCTGCAACAACTGTTGATGCAGTGTAGTTTATTCAGGGCTCATTCATGCAATTTTTCTGCTTTATGTCAGAGTTGCTCAGAAATGTCCAATCAAAGGCATATTTGTGAAAGATTGATCAATGGATTGGTTTCCAGGTCAGAATAGTTAAATAAAAATGGAAATGTCAAGCCAAATATCTCAGGGTTCACATTTATCACCATTTCGACTGCTGGCTCACTCTACACTTCAGCACTGAAGCTGAAAATTGTGTCCTCACAATTTACTTTCTGATTGGCAGAAAGTTGAGAAACTCCAGTTGGATCAACTCCAGATTTTAACTTGGCTCGAAAACTAAATAAAATCCTCCCAGACAAAGTAAATGTTGGGAATTTAGATAATATAGAATCTTTCACGTGTTTTCTTTTCTCGTATATGATCATTTTTCTTATTTTGTAATGGGATGGTGTATTTACGGTGCTTAAGAATGTCACAGGGATACGCAGGTGTGAGGTCGTAGAGGGATCTGAAACGTAATGAGAATTTTAAAATATTATTACTTAACTGAGAGTCAACTTACGTTAATAAACATATATCGGTGATGACTGAACGATAAATGATTAAGACATGGGCACAAAAGTTTTAGATAATCTCAAGATTACTGCGAGTAGAAAATGGGAAACCAGCCAACAGTGCAGTGAAATACCCGAGTCAAGAGATGAAGGCATGGTCAAGAATTACAGCAGTAGATAAGGTGAGGCAGATCGAGAACTGAACAATGTTACAGAGATGGAGATACGCTATCTTGGTGACGGTGAGGATACGTGCTTGGAAGCACATCTCAGCATCAAATGTGACACCAAAGGTTGAATATTTATGTCCCCACTACATGTGAGGGCATATAAAATAGGTCAGATGGATAGAATACCACCTTCCCACACATCCCTGTGCTCAATCCTTAATACAAAAGGTGCGTGTTCACTGAAAATGGCCATCAATTTACCGTCTGCAAATAAAAAGGGGTTAATTGAGCTTGTAAGAAATTCAATTGACCTCAATGTTATTGTGACTATACCAGGATATTATGTTTGGTGTGAGAAAACTTTTTTTAAACCTTTTAAAATGTCAGGAAGAGGGGTATTATTTTTGGAGGGAGCTGTTTACCCATTATTAAGCAACAACTAGCAAATAGCAACCTTCACCACTGTCCATTCTTTCTTGCTTGCACGACTGTTAAACTCCACCTTTCCAACACTCCCGTACCCCTTCCTTAAGAGGTAAAACCAGTCTTGCCCATTACCTCAATTTACATTGATCTGGTATCCATGGGGCCTCCTCCCTGCACCTGCATGCAGTCCTGGCAATGCCTGGTAGAGAACTTTGGCACTGTCAGGTCTATTGGAGCTCCTGGCAGATTGGTCAACAGCTCCAGAGGATGGAGCTTTTTCCTGTCAAGAGCAAAGGTCACACATGCAATAATTTAGCTGCCTGCAATCAATTATAGGCATGGTGCAGGCTTTTAATCCATTTCACTGCTGACGTTTCTTCTGGGAAGGGTAGGTCAACATATTTCATTCCCTATAAATTGCCCCAAGTTTGCAAACCCACTAGTTTAACCTCTGAGAGTTACCAAATTGAGCCAGTACATTCGGTTCTATTATAATGCAATAGTTCCATTCTCGCGTTATAAGAATATCGCGCAATAGCTGCGCCATTTTAACTAAAGGGGCCGGAATCTCGTTATAGCCAATACAGGTAAGGAAAGTTTACATTCTACAAATAATGGTCTAAATTCTTCAATAGCGTGAAAGCAATTTGCGCTGGAGAAACATGCATTATAGCAGAACCAACCATAGTTAGAAAACAAAGTTTGTCCATAGTTATAGAGTTTACAGTTATTATTTGTATGAATTTTTATGTTTCTATTGCATATTATACAATAAAACTGCCTTTCCAAAAAGGATGTATTTCCAATATGTCATTTCTTTGCATCTCTTCTAAACTTGTAACTTCTACAATACAGTTATGTTAAACTATCTTAACATTCTTGATCCTGAATTTCTGTAGCGTGCTTCAAATCAGTCAGGGAATGTTCTGCTGAAGATATGTTGAGAAATTGGGGAACCTCTTAGAGAAATGGTGACTTCTTATTGCAGTTCAGGATTTGAAATATGTAATTAAAGTGGGTTCAGATCATAACATTGACCAGTAACTTTGATGATTGATCAGAGGGAGGTTGGTACTGCAGAATAAAGCATTACAATTGTTGTACATGCATTGTCAGCATTAATCACTGATATTAGGTAACAGCACAGACTAGACCCCATCTACATTTACCCATTTCATGCACTTAATCAGCTGCCCTGAAGAGACTACCAATCTCATGTTGAACGATTAACTCATTTTCACTAAGAACTGAGATGTGTTTGCTCTGAATTCTTAGAACAATTATATCCATTAGGGCAAGGCTTTCATGCTATTAGCCTGAAATCAATTTAAGTCCAGATCCCAAAGGTAGATACTCGTATCCTACTACTCATTCATTTCATGCTTCCCACATACATTTGCCATTTTTGACAGCTAAAATTTGTGTTTGCACAAATTATTCTTGTCTCTCTTTAATCCTCGCTAAAAATAAATTGCCCCAAATTGTGCATAAGATATCCAAGTTTCCATGTGCTGCGTCTGTTTTTAGCAAGAGATTAAAATTTCCTTATCATTGTAATTGTGATGTAGACAATGGGTTTAATTTTTTTTTAGATTAGATTAGATTCCCTACAGTATGGAAATAGGCCCTTCGGCCCAACAAGTCCACACCGACTCAGACCCATTCCCCTATATTTACCCCTGACTAATGTATCTAACACTATTAGGTCTGTTAGCACTGTGTCCTTTATATAAAACCAAAGATCCCCTTGGTTTTACTCATATAGTAATCTGCTGGGTGCTGCTCAAGGATGTTACCTTTGATAAATGGCATGCTTATATATACCTTCATGCATCGGAGTTAAATTGTTTGTACCAAACAGCTGAGAGTTACTGTTTTGTGTCAACTTTTTCTTTATTACTTACATCAATATCTGACTACATTTACAGGGACTGATAGTATTCAGTAAAACATTCTGCACATTTCAAATACACAGCAACACAAAATACAGAAGTGCATGAAATTAGAATACTCCACTTGCAGTATCTACAATGATGGATAATACAATAAGTTAAATTTCAATTATTTGCTAGATTTCAGTTTATTAATCACAGGCTTTCCACATTAGAGGTGACAAGGATTATCAGCAGTGGCTCAGCAGACAATACACTCATCCCTGAGTCGGAAAGTTACCGGGTCAAGTCCCACTCTAGAATTTAGGTGATGTGGGCTATGGTGAAATCTATAATAAAATTGAACAAGTTGTCAAGCGAAACCTATTCCAATGTTGAGAGCATCTTGCTCCAGCTTTTGTGCCTTTGTCAAACGGTGTACTGACTTTCTCACTGGGCAAAAATGGAGGATTATTGCCCATCTTACCTCATTAATAACTATCCAACAAGCATGTCAAACAAGTTGGATGTCAAGAAAAATTGCCATGGAAATCATTCCGAAGGACCTCAATGTTGCTAAGCATCAATTAATACCTCCCGTTATGATTCATGGACACCAATTACACACATATCTCTCAATCAAAGACACTGGCATCTAGTGTTTGCCAACTATAGCATTTCTCTAAGAGAATCGCAGGCCATTCAGAAAGCACAGATTTACATTGCAGATGGCACCACCAATGAAAGGCTTCAGCAAGGCCACTCTACATACATAGACTGGCACACAGCTCACCAATTGGACCAGGCTGTATCTCAAGTTTCTTAGTGCTCAGCCTGATTAAGCACCTACCTGCATGCTTGCAACATTCGTGACTTGCAGGCTTTTAGTGTGTTGGCACTTTAGCCACAGGAATTTCCAGAGGTGGGGACAAGGATAGTGATGCGGGAAGGTAGGGAGAACAGCATCAGCTGCATGATGGGCTACAGGATGGGTATTAAGTGCAACCACTGTGGCTTCCAAAGGGGACAGGAGCAGATTTTGCATCATTAAGGTGTAATGCAACATTGGGGTGGGACGGTGGCTAAGTGGTTAACATTGCTGCCTCACAGCGCCCAGGAACCCAGGTTCGATTTCAGCTTCAGGCAACTGTCTGTGTGGAGTTTGCACATTCTCTCCGTGTCTGCATGGGTTTCCTCTGGGTGCTCCGGTTTCGTCCTACAATCCAAAGATGTGCAGGTTAGGTGAATTGGCGATGCTAAATTGCCCATAATGTTCAAGGATGTGTTAGTTAGGGTAAATGTTAGAGTAATAAGTAAGGGGAATGGGTTTGGGTGGGATACCCTTCGGAGGATCGGTGTGGACTTGTTAGGCCAAAGGACCTGTTTCCACACTGTAGGGATTCTATGATCGCTGAGGGGCAGGAAGGTCAACTGAAAGAAAAGTTCAATGTAGTTGGTCTTCACATTGAGGGAGGAAATGGGTGGAAATAAGTCATTGGGGTGAGGTAAATGGGGAAATGGAGACTCCAAGGGGAATCTGGTGACCAGACTGAGCCCAGTGCTCACTTTGTTTCCTGCCATCATATGACCTTCTCCAGTTGTAAACTGCCACTAGAAAATGGCTGAGACAACACCCAGAGGAGAAAGAGTCAGAGTCAGTTTGATGTACAAAAGCACAGGATCCACATTTGCTGGGTGCTAGAACTTTAAAGGTGCAATACATGAAGAAGTCATTTGCAAACTCCAGCAACATTCCATTTGCAATCATTCCTCCGCCCATTTGTTATGCACGCAGAGTTAAGCTGCTGGTCGAAGCCAATTTGCACCATGACATTGGTCCTTGCAAATTCAACAATTGGGCATCTCAATAATCATGAAGTTAACAGCAATAATTTATAAACAAGCCAATGCTGGCCAAAGGCTGGGCACTGTGGGAGCCTCCCACCATCACTTCATTGTCTGTCATGTAAGTTTAAGGAAGGTTTGCACTGAATACGATGAATGATTTATCTGGCTCTGAGATTGTTTCAGAACACTGCAGGGACTCCTTCTTCGTTCAATGTGCTGTTCACTCAGCCAATGCGGCACATGCAGAGGCTGAAGCTGAATGAATTATAGAGACATGGTCCTTGTTATCAGATTCCTTCCAGCATGTCTCATCTGAGGAGTGGCATGCTCAGCCCTCATCTGCAGGCTTACCAGTGACACTATTCTGAGACCCAAGAACCTCTTTCACTCCCCTTCTTCCCAAGGTCGGTCATTTCCATTGACACTCTTGTACCTTCTCACTGGTGACATATTGGCCACTGTCACTGCCTTCCGAAGAAGGTGAAGGCAGATGCAGGAGGAATGTGCAGATGGAAGGTCCAGGAATGGCAGCAGACCACCAAGAAAGACAATCAGCACCCAGATGAAGGAGAGACACTGCCGCAGGGTCCCTCAAGAAGACTGGGCTCCACAGAAGGACCAGAGATCTTTGGTCCCAACTCTATTTCCTGGGGATAAGTGAAGTGCAGTGCCAGTGCAGGAATTATTTGTCCCCGAACACTGTGATGGAATTGTGCCAGATGCTGGAGTTGGGACCGAAGAATAGAAAGCCATCCTCTCCCAGTGGCTGTGCAGGTGACAGCCAATATGAACCTCAATATGAATGGTTCCTTCCAGGGAACAATTGCTGACCTGTGTGGGACCTCTCAGGCATGCACCCATAAATGCATAAGTAGAGTGACAGGTGGCACCTATACAAGGTCACACACGTTTACATCATTTCCAAATGATGAGGTCTGTAATGGGCAGGAGGTTTCAGGAACATAGCTGGCTTCACCCCTGGTGCAGGATGCCATCGAATGTACATACAAGTGGCACTGAGTGGGCCATATCATAACACCGTGGAATTCATCAATAGGAAGCTGCTTCATTCAGTTAATATTCAGTTGATTTCCAATCACCATTACCATTTCATGGAAGTGTGTGCCTTTTATCCTCATAGCTACCTAACTCCTACCTCCAACAGCACTCTGGTGTTTGAGCATCCAGATGCCTAACAAGTTATAGGTTAGTGGAGAACAAAGAAGTATAGCTTATAACACCTTTGCACAACTCCATAACTGATAGAGAGCACAGACACAATGCTGCCCATGCATCGACCAGGGCTGGATGGAGCAGAAAATGGGGCTGCTGAAGATGCAGTTCCATTATTTGGACTGGTCTGGGAGGTGCCCTCCAGTTCATCCCGGACGGAGCATGCTGCATCATCCTAGCATTAAGCGCCCTACATAACTGGAGTAGGCAATGAGGCGAGGTGCTGGATGCTGAGATGCAGCTCCAAGTAATTTGTGGGAGCATAAATCACTGCTGCATTTCCCATGTTACAACAACAAGGGCCCTTCAAAGTACTTCATTGACTTAAAAGGCACACTGGGATGTTCTATGGTGTTATATCGTTGCAAGACTTTCTTTTCTGTTCTTTTGAACTTTCCATCACCAAACCAGCCAATGTGTCAGTTTTCCTCCTCAATCATGCAGTTATTGTAAATTGGCTCAGTCAGCCATTTCATATAATACTCCAGTGGGTGGCTGTCTCCACTGTTGTCCAGCCAAACCTGAAAGTGAAATTTAATCCCCTTGTTTCTTTAGTCGTGATGTTTTCTTCAAATAAATAGGAAGTAAATTCAAAAATATTAGACCTGAACCAAATAGTTCCCAGAAATTCTCTGCGTTTGGTATTATTCGTAAAAGTCAAATATTAATAGAATACACTGAGTTAGTTCCAGCAAACAAAGGAGGTATGTAAATATACTTTAGAGAGTTACAAAATTAAAAAGCTACTTTTACGTAACTTATTTAAATATTCTACTTGATATTTACAACATTCATTCATTCAAGGAATACAAGGGAGCAGTCATGCTGAGAAATGTCAGAAATGACACTGGTGCACAATCATGCGCTGTAGTCATGCTCCACTGCACTTTGCCTTGCACAGCTTCAGTGCCGATACTCAACATGCACAATTCCAGTCAGTTTGGTTCAGTCAATGATACCTTTGCATTTGAGCAAGCACAGTTGTGGATTCAAGGCTCAGTTGATCAGATCATCTAAGCTGCCACTTCAATATTGTACTATACTCTTCTTCAGAAGTCTGCAACAGGAAAAGTCTGGCAACATGAAGAATGTCTTGACAACCAGCATATGTCCAAAGATCACGCTTTCTGATGGCCATTTGTGTATTCACATTTGTTATCCCAAATAACATACACACAGTCAGGTCCTCATGGGTTAGAAGTCTATAAGTTTATTTATTAAGCTTGCTACTTACAAGTTTATGATATCACAGTCTTTAGACACATATGGGCAGATTTACCACTGGCCAGATGGTTGTTATTCCAGAATAGATTGGAGTTGTGCAGGAATAGACCAGGAAATTGAATTTTCCACTGGGCATTTCCTCTACACCTGGAATCAACTGAAAGTTCTATTTAAATTGGAGACATTGAATGGTTCTGATGAAATTACACAGGAAAAGTTTGTCCAATACCTGAGTTACTATGAAACTAATTCTATACTTAATTCATACACACCCAATTACACTACCCCTAGTCCACTTACATCCAGCTCCTCCAATTCCAACCTATTCCCTGGAACCTGACTCCCTTTCCACAACCTCCTCCCCCACGCCAACACCACCACCCCAGTGGACCCAATCCAATTGTCTCCACAACCATGACAGCTCTATTCTCCACCTCCTTAAAACTGATCATCCCTTTCCGTCCCAGAATCTGACCCGAGCCCACTCTTACTTCTTCTGCTAGACATAAACCCTCCCTACCTGAAGCTCTCCCTCTCCGGATCTGCTTTCTTCCACCCACCCGACCTATCCTGAACCCTACATCTGGGCCCAACCCTTCCCTGCACCCCTTCCATCCACCTTGGACCTTGGCACCCTGACCCGTTCCCATGGCATCTCACACAGCTGAGACCTACCCCCTACCCACCTGGTATCCTACCAACTGGCACTCTATACACCTGATACCCTAAGCCCCTCAAGCACCTACCCTCCTGGTATACTAGCATCACACTTACCTTACATACTCACCCTTCAATAGCAGCTGTCAAAGTTGCTATCAGGACCTTCAAAGTTCAAAATAGGCAGCTGACTGCTTCAAATGTGGCATGTTTTGCCTTCATCTGACTGTTCTACCCTATAAAGACTATCAGAATGGAAGTACAGTTCCACAATTCAGAAGAAATCCTGAGCGGAAATGTGCAATTCCCATCTTTTGTTTAAAAAAATGGCCAGAGTGGGAATCTGTGAGAGATTTCCATTCCTTAGAAAATCTCCGATAGTTTGGTTTCTATTCTTACTACACATTACACACACACACAAAACCGACTGACTAGAATGACTCCAGTCTACAGGCAGAATGACTGACAGTGAGACAGGTGTCTCTACACCAGAACATCACCTGTCACAATGTACACTAACTGTTTTAAAGAGACAAGTCTATAACACCATGCAACACAATTGCTCCTGCATTACTGCAGCATAGCTTACATAACAATGGTAAGTCACTAAAGCAGTTATAAAATGAACTGCATAAAACCCACTGTACGACATGCTGCATGTGTACGTGGGTGTATGCACACTCTGCTCTATATTTTACAGTTTGATTATATTTGCTCCAATAATTTAACAGTTTCTCCTATCACTAGTGGAGTTCAGTAAAATAAACTCAGTAATCATTACTGTTTCAGTGAAGAAAATTCTTAATTTATAGCCCTTCAAAGTATTTGCTTTTAAAGTATCAGTTAGCTTGGTGTTGGCACTTTCGCCTGTGTCAAATGGGTTCCAGTCCCACTTTAGGACTTAAACACAACCTTGAGCAATATTTCAATCTCATTTAAGTTAGTGGAAGTGTTATCCTTCAATGCTAAAGTGTAGTCCAAAATGTCTGTTCAGATATTCATCTTTTACAAAGAGGAGCAGAGAATATGTTTGATGCCTTAGACAATATAGCTCCCCAAACTAATGTAATCAACTGGTAATTGATCTTTTTGCTTTTTGATCTTGCGCACATACTGTCTATAAATCAATAGTGCCTCCACTCCAAAAGTAAATCAATGATTGTGAAACTTCTTAGGATATCCAAGCACAAGAAACTGCAATTTGCACAAGATGCAATTTGCACAAGATGCCCTTTCCCCTCCTCTCTCCTCAGTATCCAAGGCACTTTCTAGATGAGGCAGCAATTCACATGTGCATTTTTTAGTTCGATATTATTTTCTAATAATACGTTATTCACAGCTTAATCTGCTCCTCAATGTGGAGACTAAACAAGAAATGGGTGACCACTTTGCTCACACTTCCATTCAGTCCACAAGTGTGATTGTGAACTGCCAGTCACCTCACATTGCAATTCTCTATTTGCTCTCACATTGTTCTTGGCCTTCTTCATGTCCCATTTAAGTCCATTATAAGCATGGGAAATGATACCTCATCTTCCAGTTAGTAGCTCTACACTCTTCCAAACAATTGTGGACTGTAATCTCTGCTCCCGTTTTATTTCCCTTTTTTTTGGACATTTTCTTTTTAGTTTTATTTTCTTACTTGGCTTTTGGACAGCAGTGTTGATAATTACCGTATTTCAAGATATAATCCACTTTGAAACAGTTCCAATGGATTGGAGGGTAGCTAATACAACCACACTTTTTTAAAAACGTAGGTAGAGGTAACAGAGGGCTGGACTCATACACTTAATGGTAAGGTCCTGGGGAATGTTGTTGAACAAAGAGACCTTGGAGTGCAGGTTCACAGTTCCATGAAAGTGGAGTTGCAGGTAGATAGGATAGTGAAGAAGGCGTTTTTGGTATGCTTTCCTTTATTGGTCAGAGCATTGACTATAGGAGTAGGGAGGTCATACTGCTGCTGTACAGGACATTGGTTAGGTCACTTTTGGAATAGAGTGTGCAATTCTGGTCTCCCTCCTATAGGAAGGATGTTGTGAAACTTGAAAGGGTTTAGGAAAGATTTACAAGGATGTGGCCAGGGTTGGAGGATTTGAGTTATAGAGAGAGTTGAACAGGCTAGGGCTGTTTTCCATGGAGTGTCGGAGGCTGAGGGGTGACCTTATAGAGATTTATAAAATCCTGAGTGGTGTCGATAGGATAAATAGACAAGGTCTTTTCCATGGAAATGGGGTGTCCAGAACTAGAGGGCATAGGTTTAGAGTGAGAGGGGAAAAGATTTAAAAGGGAGTCAAGGAGCCACATCTGCACATAAAGGATAGTACGTGTATGGAATGAGCTGCCAGAGGAAGTAGTGGAGGTTGGTACAATTGAAACATTTAAAAGGCATTTGGATGGGTATATGATTAGGAAAGGTTTAGAGGGATATGCACCAAGTGCTTGCAAATGTGGCTAGATTAATTTAGAATATCTAGTCAGCATGGACAAGTTCGACGAAGGGTCTGTTTCTGTGCTGTACATCTCTATGACTATATGGAATTGACAGACTATTTAATCTGATATAACTATTGCGAATAAATGCTGGAGTCCATTCTGAAATAAATAATAGCCGATCACTTGGAAAAACAATGACAGGATCGGACAATAAATGCTGGCCTAACTAGTGATGCCCTCATGAATTAATATAAAACATCTGCTAACCTTACCAGGTGTGGCCTGTATTTGACTCCAGACCCACAGAAATGTGGTTGACTCTTAACTGCCCTCTGGGCAATTAGGGATGGTAATAAATGGTGGCTTAACCAGCAACGCCCTCATATCATGATTGAATTTTTAAATATTCACTGGAGTTTTAGAAGAATGATGGAGAATCTCATAGAACGCTATAAAATTCTAACAGGTCTAGACACAGTCAATACAGGAAAGATGTTCCCAACGACCAGAACTCCAAAACTAAAGGTCACAATTAAGTTATGCCATTTGCAATTACGATAAGGAGAAATTGCTTCATCGAGAGAGTGGGGAGCCTATGGAATTCTCTGTCACAGAAAGCAGTTGAGGCCAAAACATGGAATGTCCTCAAGGGAGTTACATATAGTTCTTAGGGCAAGAGAGATCAAAAGGTGTGGTGGGAAAGCGGGAACAAGCTACTAAGTTGGATGATTCGCAATGATCACATTGAATAATGGAGCAGGATAGAAGGGATGAATGGCCTATCCTGCTCCTATATTCTATGTTCCTATGTGTCTATTTGAATTGCTTTTGACCTTGTAATGTTCTCCTCTAATTTCGCAATGCAATGTATTTAAATTAGGAGTCTGGATGAAAATAACATCTATCACATGGAGCTTTCTTTTTAACACAGAGTGGCTTTGAGATTAGCATCAAGATTAATGACATTATAGTTCTATATGTGAATATTTCATCACCTGCAGAGCTCCGCTTGAGTCAAAATATTTTTAACTCAGCAAAGTCCATTAGGATTATTAGCATTTTTTCACTCTTGAAAAGATGTTTTTATATGTTGTACAAGTATCGATAAAGTCAGTACCTTTACAGTAATTTGGAGTTTCATCAGAGCAAATTTATATTCAAAGTGGTAGAATCATCCCTTAACTAAAGTCTCAGGCCATTTGACATTAGTGCACATGGATACCTTTCTCTCACTTCAACTTACTTTTAACTGCATAAGCAAGTGTATGAATTGATTTAATAAGAGTCATTGCGTATATATCAAACTATTGACAGTTTGTATAAATCTGCCATTGAGGTATGATACTTTATTAGTAAATTGCCTGAGATTGGATGATTATGCAATTCAATATTAATGACACATTACTCTCTTTTATGAAATATGCAAAGAATATATATTCTTGCAAAATACAGAACAATAATAGAAGTGAATTTAAACAGTTATTTTGAATTGGCTATATCAGGTGATCTTTTCTCTCTTGCTCTTAGATAAGTTATACAACTGACTTAACTGATGTATATACACAATCTGAAAAAGACTACTTTTGATTTTAAAAATTTCATGCTTCTTAAAAATTGCATTTATATAATAATTTTCTTAAGCACAGACATTCCAAAAGATTTATGTTAAATACAGCACTTTCGATATGTAGTTCTGGTTGTAGCATAGTAACCAGAGCAGGCAATTTACACATGGAAAACTCCCGCAAACATGATAATGGCCATTGTTTTTGATTGACGGCTACATATTGTCCAGGATATCAGAGATAACACTCCTGCTTGCCTTCAAAACAAAATTGACTGCATCTACACTTTTTGATGCCTCAGGAAGGCAGCCAACATAATCAAAGCCACCCTCCCACCCTGGTTACTATCTCTTCCAAACTCTTCCATCAGGCAGAATATGCAAAAGCTTAAATATATGTACCAACAGTTTTAAGAACAGCTTCTTCCCTGCTGTTATTAGACTTCTGAATGGGCCTCTCAAATTTCAAATCTAATGTTGATCTTGTTTTTGTGCACCTTCTTTGCAGCCATAACTTTGAATTCCACTCTATTCAATCATCTGATGATCCTTGCATGTTATGATCTGCTTATACTGCATGAAAAACAAAAACGCTTCACTTACTTGGGTGTATGTGACAATTATAAATCAAATCAAATACAATATCCCATTCATCCAAACAAGGGCTGGATTTAACATCTCCATAAGACTACAAGAAGCAGAATCAGAAGGCTCACTGAATGACAGCAGATCCACGCAGAGGGTTATCAGGCTGATCTGACAACCCTCAGATCCACTTCCCCCCCTTCTTCCCCTAACCTTGGATTATCTCACTGATTAAAAATGAATATACCTAGATAGCCCTCTGCAGTAAAGAATTTCTCAGATTGACTACCATCAGGGGAAAAAAAATCCTCCTCTTCCCTGTGTTAAATAGGCTACCCAACTCTCTGAGGTTATGCCCTTTGGTCCTAGACATCCCACAAAGGGAAACAGCCTCTCCATACCTCTCTTGTCAAGTTGCCTAAGAATCTTATTCATTTTGATAAGGTCACCTTTCATTCTTCTAAACACCAATGAGACAGTTCCAACTGACTCAACCTCTCCTCATAAGAAAATCCTTTTATTCCTGCAGTGAATCTAGTGGGCCTTCTCGGACTGGCTCTGAAGCCAGTACATCTTTCCTAAGGGGATCATAACAGTATTCCAGGTGTGGTCTGATTAGTGCCTTTCCATAATTTTAGCAAAACCTCCCTATTTTTATACTTTATTCCCTTTGAAATAAGGGCCAACATTCCAATTCCTTCCTTATTACCTGAACTTGGATGCAAGCATTTTTGTAACTTCTGCTTGAGGATCCCTAAATCTCTCTGTAACTACCATCTCTGAAGCCATTTCTTGAAAATCCTAGAATCGTGTATCGTCAGGCCCAAGGAACTTATCAGGTTTCAGGGCTATTTCTTTCCCTCGCACTTTTCTCCAATGGTGGATATCATATTTATTTTCGGCCCACTTTACACTTCTTGCTTATTTAGAATTTTGAAACACTGTTGATGCACTCTACTGCGCAGACTGATGCAAAGTACTACTTCAACTGCTCATCCAACAGGCAGACATATAGCACCCCCATGCCATTGTACTGGTATGTCTGCCTTGTCAGTTGTACTGTTAGAAGATTGGCTGGCTGGCAGAAAACAGAGCATAAAGAAGTCTTTGGTTGAATTGCTGGATGTGATGAGTGGAGTCCATAGAAGTCTATGCTGAGGCTTCAAGTTTTACAATTTACATCAGTGATTTGAATAAAGGCATGGTCGCTAAATGTATAAACAATACCATGACAACTAGGAAGGTATGCTGTAAAGAAGGCAGAATGACATTTTAGGCAGATCTGGATAAAGTTGAGAGAATGGACAAAACATCTGGCAGATGGAGGATAGTAATGTGGGAAAATGTAAAGGTGTTCACTTTGGCAGGAAGAGTTGTGCTTGTGTGATGAGAATGGGGGAGGAGTGTATATTTTTGTGGAGTACTCCTGGAGCTCTCTGATGTAGAGTGTGGTACACCAAAATGATCATCATCACCTCCTGAGTTGATTAGGTTCAATTCAAATTCAGCTATCAGAATCGTCCGAATAAAGGGAAGGCAAAAACTATTTTGGTGCAGGGGTACCAGGCTTTACTAGTGCTTTCCAAAAGGACTACGGTGGCCCAAATAGATCATCATGAGTTCTTACATTGATTAGACCAATGAAAATGTAGCTACCATAATCCCCTGATTAAAAATAATTTTCTTTGTAGGGTTTAGAGGGATATGAGCTAAGTGCTGGCAAATGGTGGCACGGTGGCACAGTGGTTAGCACTGCTGCCTCACAGCGCTGGAGACCCGGGTTCAATTCCCGCCTCAGGCGACTGACTGTGTGGAGTTTGCACATTCTCCCCGTGTCTGCGTGGGTTTCCTCCGGGTGCTCCGGTTTCCTCCCACAGTCCAAAGGTGTGCAGGTCAGGTGAATTGGCCATGCTAAATTGCCCATAGTGTTAGGTAAGGGGTAAATGTAGGGGTATGGGTGGGTTGCGCTTCGGCGGGTCGGTGTGGACTTGTTGGGCCGAAGGGCCTGTTTCCACACTGTAATGTAATGTAATCTAATCTAAATGGGACTAGGTTAGGTTAGGATATCTGGTCAGCATGTTTCTGTGCTGTACACCTCTATGACTATGACTCTATGACATGGTAAGGATGTTCCCTTTTGTATGTCAGTCTAGAACTAAGAGGCACTGTCATAAATTAGGGGGCACCCTTTCTAGACAATTCTTTTTTTCAGTTGGTTTTGTGACTTTGGAACTCTCTGCCTTTAGGAAGTCAACATGGTTTTGCAAAAGGGAAATTCCATGTTATTTGAGAAAGTAACAAAGTATCCAAGATGGATAAAAGAGAACCTGTAGAAATGGTGTGCTTGGATTTCCAATAGAAATTTGCTTAAGTGTCATATCAAAGCTTACTAAGAGAAAAAAAAGATAACTTATCAGCATGGATAAAGGATTGGTTAGCTAACAAAAATCAGACAATCCATAACTAGTGGAGCATCACAGGAATCAGCAGTAGTGCCTCAATTATTTAGAATCTATTTCAGTGACTTATATGAAGGGATTGAATATACGGTATCTACGGTTTCCAACAATACAAAGATAAGTAGAACAGTATGTTCTCAAGAGGACATAAAGCATCTGTTAAGAGACTAACTTAAAGGAAATGTGAATCTACACCCAAAGTAGTGTAACTTGTAAGTCTACAGACCAGATTTGGTAAGTGGGATTAGAATGGATTTGAAAAGTGTGGAACTGGATAAGCACAGCAGGTCGGGCAGCTTCCGAGGAGCAGGAGAATCAATGTTTCGGGCATAAGTCCTTCATCAGGAATGTGTGGGAGGGAGGAGGGGAAGGACGCTGAGGGATAAATAGGAGGGTGGTGTGGAAGTGAAGTAGCTGGGCAGGGGATAGGTAGGTGCAGGTGGGGATGTTGGAGCGGATGGGTGGGAAGGAAGATGGACAGGTAGGACAGTTCAAGGGGGCGGTCCCGAGTTGGAGGGTTGGATCTGGGATAAGGTGGGGGCAGGGAAGATGAAGAAATTGGTGAAGCTGACATGGATGCTATGTGGTTGAAGGGTCCCAAAGTGGAAGATGAGGTATTCTTCCTCCAATCGTCAGGTGGCTTAGATTTGGCAGTGGATAAGGGTAAGAACTTGCATGTCCTTGGGTGAGTGGGAGGGGGAGTTGAAGTGGTCAGCCACAGGGTGGTGGGATTGTTTGGTGCATGTGTCCCACAGAAGTTCCCTGAAACCTTCCCAATGTAGAGGAGACCACATCAAGAGCAATGGGCACAGTAGATGACGTGTGTGGAAGAGCAGGAAAATCTCTGCCGAATGTGGAAGGAACCTTTGGGGCTTTGGATGGAGATGAAGGACCCTTGGTGCAGGTTTTACACCTCTTGCGGTGACAAGGGAAGGTGTTGGGAGTGGAGGGGGGGTTGGTGGGGGCGAGAGGAACTCACAGAGGGATTAGAATGGATGAATAGTTTATTTAGCTGATACAGACATGATGGGCTGGGAGGTGTCCTTCTATGCTGTAACCTTTCTATGATTTTATATTTACATGTTAGTGAGCAGGTATGTGGTAGATGCCGCAACTGGGAAGAGATTTTATAGTAGTATGGTAAGGAATCTGGGTAACCATATGCATGAATCACAAAACGTTAAAATGCAACATAGCAAATAATTAGGAAGGCTCGTGGACTAATGACATTTATTGCAAGGGGAATGAAATATAAAAGGAAAGTTTTACAGAAGCTATACTGGACCTTGGTGAGGTCAAATCACTCTGAACAGCTTTGGTCTCCTTATTTGAAAAAGGATACACAGTAACACATTAGAATCAGTTCTGAGAAGGATCACTCAATGAATTCCTGGAATGAAAGGCTTATGTTATTAAGGTAGATTGAATAGGCAGCAACATCCTATGGTCATCACTGACCAGAAACTGAACTAAACCAGCCAAAAGCAGATCATACACTGAGAATTTTACGTTATTAACTCAGTTTCTGAGCCTTCACAGTCTATCCACCATCCGGAAAACATATGTCAGGAGTGCAATGGGATACTTTCCACTTGCTTGGATGAGTGCAGTTTCAACAATACTCAAGAAGTCCAATCCAATTCAAGACAAAAAAAAAGCCTGATTGATACTTCATTCACCCGCTCCTTTACCACCTACTCTCCATGGCCGCAGTGTCTGACACCAACCAGAACACTGCATCAACTCACCAAGGCTCCTTCAACAGTATCTTGCCACACAATCACTGAAGTTATAACACTTGCCCATTCACTACCTCCCACCTCACAGTCCAAGGCATCAAACACATCTTCCAGGCAAAGCAGCAATTTACTTGTACTTCTGTATATTGTTGAGAGCAAACACAGACTTGATGATTGCTTTGTAGGAATGACACCCACCTTTCAGTTGTTTGCCTTAAAACACCTTAAAAGGATTCAATATTGAATTCCAAAATTTCAGAATATGACCTCTGTTTCATATTTTTCTGACAGGGGGCGGCACAGTGGTTAGCACTGCTGCCTCACAGCACCAGGGTCCCAGGTTCAATTCCAGCCTCGGGCAACTGTCTGTGTGGAGTTTGCACATTCTCCTCGTGTTTGCGTGGGTTTCCTCCGGGTGCTCCAATTTCCTCCCACAGTCCAAAGATGTGCAGGTCAGGTGAATTGGCCACGTTAAATTGCCCATGGTGTCAGGTGCATTAGTCAGAGGGAAATGGGTCTGGGTGGATTACTCTTCAGAGGGTCGGTGTGGACTTGTTGGGCCGAAGGGCCTGTTTCCACACTGTAGGGAATCTAATCTACATGTTAATTTACACCCATTTTATATCTATCTTTCTTTCACTGACATTAAAAATCACATTGCCTTGTGCTCTGGATACCTACAAAATATTCCATTCAGTCCTCCTCCGCCTCTGTTGACAACATAAATCCGTCATTTTCCGAACACTCAGTCTGAAGAAGTGCAAAATGGATTCTAAACATTAATTCAGTTTCTTTCTCCAGAGATGCTGTCAGGCCTGCTGAGTTTCTCTAGCAAATTCTGCTTCTATTTCAGATTTCCACAGCCACAGTATTTTGCTTGCATTTCTGTTTACATGGCAGATTCACAATCATATGTCATCTCAGCCGAAATTATTTACAGCAAGGTGTGTATACATCAAATGTTTCATGCAAATCTGTATCAAATATTGAGAAAAGTTTACATCTTTACTCTGATGTGTTGTGTATTGAAATTCAGATGACATGGTGCGTAATTTTCCAATTATTTTAATTAAGAACTAGAAGATTGCCCACTAAGGACACCTGTGTTCTGAGTAGGTACTAACAGTGGTTATGTCGACCATCAGATCCACAAAGGTTAAAACAAACATAGAACAGATACCAAGGAGTGAACTGAATTTATGTTACATTGTTCCAGAATTGGACAGTAAGAACTCCATACCAAAGATGAGTTTATTATTCATCAAGACAAGTTCAAAATATTTAAACCTAAAGCAACATGCCCATCCGGCATCGGTCAATTGTAAGCAGAGCTCAGGCCGATTTAACCACCAATTATCCATACCAGACAAACAAGAAACTTAAATCAACTGACTGTATTACATTCATCAAGTTACTGTGTGCAAGAAAATGTATGATGTAAAAGACCACAATATATAATAATACTCTAAAATGATACTCAAAACTTTATCACCAAAAGCAGGTCCTGCTGTCTAAATATTTCCAGAGCAATATTTCATCAAGACGGAAGAGTCCAGGTACATTCCTTGGTCGTATGCCATCAGCTGGGCTGGGATAGAAGGAAGGAAACTAGCAAGATTTCCTGTGTTTAATCAAGGCTATTGAAATCTATGATTGGTGAGTGAGACAGAAACTGGTTTGAATTTTAGTGTGATCCCCTTCCCCTACATGGAAACCCTGTACTCTGGGACAGCACCTGTCACTTTGGTACAGTATTCTCATTCAGTATGTCATGACCAATGAGATAACAATAGTTAGAGCAATTCCTCTCAAACCCACCGAAGGACCAAAATGTTCAGGACAAACCAATGAATGAGATGCATAAACAGAAATAGGAAGGAGCTGCCTCAGCTGCAAGGGCTAGATTATCTCAACTTGGTGACCCCTCATGAGAAACGATTTGTTTGCTTCATCTGTAAAAGAACCTAATTGTGCTTGAAGTTTTCCATTCCTGTATTAATCATCAATGTCACGAGAGAAAATAAATAAATTACAGAGCATCTGGAAGCACAGTGCTTGTATATAAAACCATACCAATGTCATTTGATTATGAGGGAATCTTAGACCTAGATTGTGAAGAGACTAAACCAAATCAGGACAATGACAGCTCTTCATTACTGTTATCTGAAATTAGGAAGTTATTTTTCAGATACATTTTAATATGCTTTTGTGATTTGTTTGGACATTCTTTTCAACAGCTAAGAAAATGGGCATGTCATGCTTGTCAAAATATCCGCTCTCTGAAGAAACATATTAAATTTTATTCCTATTACCAATCATAACTAACAATAACAGTTCATACGTATATAAAGTGTCCTTTAAAGAGTAAAACATTTCACAGGAGCATTACTAAACAAAATGTAACACACAAGATGAAAGAAAAATACTACAGACGCTGGAAATTTGAAATAAAAACAAAGTGCTGGAAAAGCTCTGAGTGTGGCAGCTTCAGCAGAGTGAGAAATCAAATGAACATTGTGTTAAATGTGGCTCTTCTTCAGAAACCTGCTGAGCTCTCAAGGTAATAAACTATATGAATGTACAAGCAAAAACATAATTTAGAAGCAGGAATAGGACATTCAGCCCCACATACCTCCCCCACCACGTGATTGCTCTGATTGCAACCTTAACTCTACTTTTGTGTCAAACCCATCCACGCTTTAACTGCCTTGTCAATCAAGAATTCTGTTGAACTCAGCCTTAAAAATATTCATTAATTCAGCCTCACTAGTGGAGAAAACATCACAAGCCAAAACCCTCACAGAACAAATTTCTCCTTACCTTCTTGTTAAAAAGGATGCCCCCTTTTAAAAACTGCTCCCTAGTTTGTAGTTTCTATCACAAGTGGCAGAATCCCCTTCACACCCATATTGTTGTGGTCCCCTCAGAACGTTTTTCCAAGATAGGTGATGAAAGGGTTAGTTAAAAAAGAGAGGTTGTGATTGGGGAAGAGTTTAGGGAGGGAGTTCTCGAGTTTATATCCATGACGTAGCCACCAATGATGGAGCAATTAAAATAGTGGATGTTCCAAAGACCAGAACATCTGAAAAAGCACAAAATATTTTGTTGTAACTTTAATGCAAACAACATATTATAATAATGCTAATGGTACAAGCAAGCTGTTAGTCAATGGACAATAGACAATAGGTGCAGGAGTAGGCCATTCTGCCCTTCGAGCTTGCACCACCATTCAATATGATCATGGCTGATCATCCTTAATCAGTATCCTGTTCCTGCCTTATCTCCATAACCCTTGATTCCACTATCCTTGAGAGCTCTATCCAACTCTTTCTTAAATGAATCCAGAGACTGGGCCTCCACTGCCCTCTGGGGCAGAGCATTCCACACAGCCACCACTCTCTGGGTGAAGAAGTTTCTCCTCATCTCTGTCCTAAATGGTCTACCCCGTATTTTTAAGCTGTGTCCTCTGGTTCGGCACTCACCCATCAGCGGAAACATGTTTCCTGTCTCCAGAATGTCCAATCCTTTAATAATCTTATATGTCTCAATCAGATTCCCTCTCAATCTTCTAAACTCAAGGGTATACAAGCCCAGTCACTCCAGTCTTTCAGTGTAAGGTAATCCCACCATTCCAGAAATTGACCTCGTGAACCTACGCTGCACTCCCTCAATAGCCAGAATGTCTTTCCTCAAATTTGGAGACCAGAACTGCACACAGTACTCCAGGTGTGGTCTCACCAGGGCTCGGTACAGCTGCAGAAGAACCTCTTTGCTTCTATACTCAATTCCTCTTGTTATGAAGGCTATTAGCCTTCTTCACTACCTGCTGTACCTGCATGCTGTACCTGCAGTCTCCTTTTTCTGTGAGCAAAATGTTTAATTTATCCTAGAACACATAGGATTGTCATTTTTTTAATGAAAGGAACTGCAATTTTCAAGCTAATCTAACTAATCCAACTTTGCCTTTCTAAAGTAACATTCAGCTTAGCTATGGCTCTGATTGGATATTCACAAAACAGACTAATTTTTAAGCAGCTGACAGTCACCACATCAAGGAGTCCTGTAACCACAAGTCGCCTGTTGAAGCGGGAACATTGGCAAATCATCTTATTCTCACCTATTCTGAATTGGCTATTAACACATTCCAAGGCTTTTGTTAGAGGACTACAGACGATTTGTATGTGATTAATGAGCTCGACTATAGAACAAAAAGAGGTGCAAGGTCACTTTAAACCATGAAGGTTACACACAGCAGCTCGTCTTTACCAAGAATGGGATACTACAAACTTAAAGAGGAAAAATATTTGCAGGTTGTTCAACTTTCATACATTTTTTGCTGAGATTAGTTCACCTGTGTTTACTGATTTTCAACAGTACAACCTGCAGCAGAAAGTCACAATCTCAGAATGTACTGCATCAACTCTAATATGACTAATAACGTCTGTAGTGTGATGACATATCACAGAAAGCACTCAAGTCATGTTAACTGGTGCACCTGTAACATGTCAGCATGGTACTGAATGCACCTTACACCACAGGTGTTCCTGCTATTCATACATTCAATTGGCAAGAATTAAGTTCAAGCATTTTACTAATCACATGCATTTCAAAATTGTCTGAAAGGCAGTTTAATAAATTTTTAAGATTATCATTTATTCTTCTATGTTTCAATATGCTTTGTCTAAAAATATACCCTAGAAGAATCTTTAAGAGATTTGCCTTGTTAAAGCATACTGTTACATTTGCTCTTTTGCTCTACATTTAACCCTATCAGTGCTTCAAAGCTTTAAGGAATTTCCCTCCCCACCACTTCCCCCCACCCACTCACCACCATCACCCCCACCACCCCACACCAACCCCCCACTACCACCACACCCCCACCACTACCACCCCCCACCACCACCACCACCACTCCCCCACCACTACCCACCCACCACCACCACCACCTCCCACTCACCCACCACCACCACCTTTGGAATGGTCAATGCAGGACAGGATCAGCAAAATGTACTCAGGGCAGCAAAAGTTGATTGCATACACTATTTGCATTTCTTGGAAACACAGAAAGTTAAAAAGAGAGAGCAGACTGAACATTGATTTAGGACTGTGAAAAGAATTGACAGGATGGATTAAAAAGGAACTTTCTCACATACAGGACAGGGAGCCATAAGAGCCAAGCCCTTCAGTCGAGAAACACTTACAGGATAGTGGTAGCGTGGAACTCCTTCCTATTAGTCCTATTGGATTCTTGTTTAAGGACACCTCCTGTTGAGGTGCATCACCTGTCCTACATCCTTCACCACTGGAAGAAACTTCAGGCGTTTCCAGACAGTTTCACCAGTGGGACGGATACACATACATAAGTAGTTGCGGTAAGAATACAGGATGCGACTCACCCCACCAATAAGGCCCTAACTTGACAAGGCTTGGACCTCAGCAATTCACGCACAAGCCAGCTCAGTCCTGCCACTTTAAAGTCCACTCGCTTCAAAACTAAAACTACGCCTTTCATCCATCATCAGGCCAGTAGCCTGCCCCAATTCAAAGAGATGCTTCCGAGAACGAAGGTTTTTTTTAAAACAAATCTTTTTGAGGTAGGGGGTCATTTCAAAGGACCTATGCGGGGTAAGGAACATAATTCTGCTATATTGAATAACAAATACATTTCTGTGATGAGCCAGGAATCCTCTCCATTAGAGGCAATGTCAACCTTGGTGTAATACAGAGATTCTGCTTTTCCAAATTTATTCCCCTGACAAGCCCAAGGATTTTTTTTCTCTCGAAGAGCTCCTTCATTGCCCTCAAGACTAAGATCCTTTTTTTTAACCACCTCTGAACATAAAGATTTTACAATTTTGAATTCAGGCAGCTTTCTTTTAATGAAACCATGTGTTAAAAACTAAACAAGAGTAAAGTTCCCTGTCTGCTGCGATCGAACACCTGTCCGCTCAGTGTACATCTGTAAAAAAAAAATTTACTCTTCACTTTCCGATTCCTAATAAGATGAGATTCCTGTTCAAGGAGTGGTGGGTGAACCGTGATGGGTCCGATCCCGCCCGGCAATTAAGAAACAGACCCCCGCAGACATTCACTCACTCTCCGCACCTTCGGGGGTTGAGGGGACTTTAGAAATGGCTCACCTTAACTGCTGAACAAACCAGCAGAAATCTGAACAAAGTCCACGCGGTGGTCTCGAAAGGGGACCCAGGCATCTCGCGATTGCAGATAGTATATATTCTGGGGTGTATTTTTGTCCACAAACGTATTTTCTTCTCCAGTGTTTATGTGTGTGTGTGTGTTTTATCCTCTAAAGTCACCGTCGAGAATGTCAACTGGAAAGTGCTTGCAGTTCACTCCGGGGGGAACTGCCCCCCCAGGTCACTCCCACATGTGTCTCTCCGTGACTGGCATCATTCCCAGAAGAATCGCACCTCCTCGGATGTCTGTCCGAAACAGCGCGGACAGATGAGCTGCTCTCGGGATACTGCCTGGACACTCCGACTGATCAGATGGCTGGAGTTATCGGTTTCTGTTGCTGTCGGAGGGGGTGTGTGTGTGTGTGTAGGGGGAGGCTTGTGACGGAGCGGCCGTGCTCTCTCAGCTTCTATCACTACACACAAAACACATCAACGTGGTGCTTTAGTGGGCGAGGCCCCTGGTACGCACTCCCTCCCTCCCCCCAGGATCTTCATTACACACCAATCCCTGGGAGAGACAGAATTACAGCCAATGGACAGAGCAACACAAATATTGATCTGGGATTTCACGAACTTCACCGCTCTCCTGCCTGACTTTCAGTCTTTCAATAAAAAAAAACACAGTAAAATACTCAAGTAATAATAAGTCTCACGCCATATCCCCTTAATTTCTGCAGGCGGGGTGAACGGACAGGTGGAAAGAGTCCCAAATATTAGTAGGAAATCTTGAAGGATAGTTTATATTCAGCATCTCTTCTACACACACGCCACTCCCATCTCCTAATGTTTTTTTTCCCCAGATGTTTTAGCGCCTGTGGCCATTGGAATGCTTTAAGAAAAACAATCTACTCCTAGTTTCAGAGACAGAATCAAAGTACAGTGTTCTATTGTTCTCCAAGTTTTTTTTTGTTAAACTCAGTTTATAACACTGACAACACGTTTGATGTTAATGGTACGAGGAGGTTTTGACACCAAAGATATCGCTTTTGAGGTAGAGGTCGCAATGATAAAGAGAGGTATGTCAGGCATGGAGTATCTGTGTGCAATTGGCTCGCTTTGAGAATGAGATTCCGCTGTCGGCGCAGTCTAGGATTACTGGGACAGGTACAAGAATGTAAAAGTGCGCTTCGTTTCTGACCCCGATATTCTATGCTGCGAGTGAGGAAGTTGTAATCTCCAGGTTTAAACTCACTCAGGATTCACAACCCGTCTCTTCGAACTTTAACCCTCACCCTTCTCTAAACAGTTCCCCCAAATATCCGACACCAGGCGTTCAAGTTAAGTGTTCTGTTTGCGAAGCGCTGCACTGGTAGGTCCAAGACGTTCCCGCTGCTATTCTGACTGAAGATTTTTTTCTATATATTTTCTCTCTCTCTCTCTCTCCCCCTGTCCCGTTTGCTCAAGTCCACTTGCTGCTGACGTACCTAATTGTGAGTAACTGGTTTAGCTTTCGGCCGCTTTCCAACTCGCGACCCAGTTTAGTTTAGTTTTTTTTTAAAAAAATGGGTTACTTTGGCTAAATTTGCAACTTCGCTTCAAAACTTTGCTGACGACGTTTATTGACGTAAGATACACATCGTTTGTAAGCTAACAGACTGATTAAAGGGTACAATTTGCAGTGGCCTGGGAGAGACCAGGGTGAAGGTATTGTTACCAGCAAGATAGTGACAGATAACCTTCATTCCTTTAATCCACATAGATTATCATTTCCTACTTAACTGCAGAATTGGTGCAATATCACAGATGAATTTAAATTGCATATTTACCATCTAGTAGATATTTTTACTGAGAATAAAATATAGTTCAGGTATTTAAAGACCACAGGTCTCAATACTTGACTTGTTGTTTTCTAAGGGGAAATGTTGGAGATCAGAGCTGAAAATGTGTTGCTGGAAAAGCGCAGGAGGTCAGGAAACATCCAAGGAGCAGGAGAGTCGACATTTCGGGCATGAGCCATTCTTCAGGAAGGGCTCATGCCCGAAACGTCGATTCCCCTGCTCCTTGGATGCTGCCTGACCTGCTGCGTTTTTCCAGCAACACATTTTCAGTTGTTGTTTTCTAACACCAGGCAACCAAATTACCCACTCAAATCCTTCACCTGGTGTTCTCTCTCCATCTTGGCTGTTACCACCCTCTTGATCTTTTCACTGAGAAACTAGCCTTGTGGCATCATTCAGCTCAATTTCTCTAGTCTCCCCACCAGTCTAACCTGCCTTCGTCTGAACCTGCTGCACTCTATTCTCTCAGGTCTAATCCCAACATTGTTGTTGAACCTGTCAAAAAGAAAGTGTTATTATACTGACCGCGACCTAGCAGAGGCCAAATACCCACTCTGACGCTTTCTCTTTCATTGCCCTGGGTCAAGACCCTGCAACAAACACCAAACCATTACATCCAGGATTGTCACTGACCTCATCTCCTCTGGAGATTTTCCTTCTGCAGCTTCCCAACCCATAAATTCCCCCAAACCTGAACTTCTACCTCCTCCCCAAGACCCTGCAAATAAGATTGACATTGTCGATCCATTGTTTCAACCAGCACCTTCCCCCACCGAAGTGATTTCTGCCTGTCCCAATTCTAATTTTTTCCTTTTTCTCTTTCTCTTCTCCACCTGTATCTACAACTCTTCCCAGTCCCTTCACCCGTTTAACAGTTTTCAATTTTCTAATCCTCACTGTCCCCTCTTCACCATGTATATCTAATCTGAAGCCTCCAACAAGATAGGTTGAGTGTTCTCGGTTTCATCTTTGAATGGACCAACCAATCTTCATTCACCAGCACCGGCTGAGACTTGTTCTCAGATTCAACAATATGATCAACATCATTCACTTTCTCCAATGAAAGGTGTTGCTAAGATTACCCTGCATGGGTCTCAGTTATGCCAGCCTTTTTGTGGGGTGCATGGGACTTTACTTGTTCCAGTTATTCATAGGGCGTACTCTCACTTCAGGTACATGGATGACTGTATAAGTGCTAATAGAGATGTCAGGATGGCTCAGTGGTGAGCACTGCTGCCTCACAGTGCCAGGGACCAGACTTCAATTCCACCCTTGGATGACTGTGTGGAGTTTGCATATTCTCCCCATGTCTGAATGGGTATCTACCCAGTACTCCGGTTTCCTCCAACAGTCTGAAGATATGCAAGTTAGGTGGATTGGTCATGCTAAATTGCCCCATAGTGTCCAGGGATGTGCAGTTTAGGTGAATTAACCAAAGGAAATGCAGGGTTAAAGTGGGTCTGGGTGGGATACTCTTCAGACGTTTGGTATAGACTTGATGGGTCGAATGGCCTACTTCCACACTGTTGGAATTCTATGATGATAATTCATGCCTTTACTTTGAACTGGAAAACTTCATCAAATTTGCTTCCAACTTCCACCCTTCACACAGTCAATCTCTGACTCTTTCCTTTCTCAATTTTTCCATTTCAAGAGACATTAACCAATATTGATTCGATACCCAGTCTCCCTGCAGCTATCACCACAATACTTCCTCAAGCCCCATTTTCTGCAATGACTCTGTACTTCCATTTCCAATGATGCAACCTTTCATGCTCATGATTCTGATACTTCTTCTTTTATCCTCACCCGACAATTCAACTTGCAACTGCTTTTCAATATAAAGAGCCCAATTGCACTGGGGCATGTTCAGTATTCAGTTAGCAGCAGTGGAAACAGCTTGGAGTCAGAATGCAGGGCTTTTTGAAAAGGCTGTAACTTGTCTTGCCAGTCACTGTGGAGATGGCATCGGCAGGTTCAGAGATGACAAAGGTTCACAGGACTGATAAGAATCCTTTGAAGCCTATCTTGACCAAGAGAGTCACTGACAGGCAAAATATTTTGTGCCCAGCATCAGGTAGAAGAAATTTGTCCACCCCACAGAGTTAAGAAAAGAAGTAGTGACAGAGGTCAGGGGTGGATGAGTGAGCAATAAAAGAAGTCCAGTGTAGTAAAAAAAAATCAATGATCTTATAAGATCCAAAACTTTTGACATGGTGAGCTCAGCACACTGCCTGTTATTACCTCTTTCATTGTTCGTGCAAGTGGCCAATTACATCAGAGAAGCAATTCACAGGAGGCATCATTGAGGAGCACAACATTTCATATTAATGTATTGCTAGAATATGTAACATTGACCTGACTAGTCATAGATCATTCTCTCCTCATCCTGTAGGAAAAAAAGGATGCGCACATCATGTCATGACTCATACTGGAGGTGATAAGTTGAACCTTCATTAACTGGACTCTATATTGTGGGACAGGCAAGAGTGGGCATCATGGTATGCCATCAGTGATGGTGAGATATGAGATTTAAGGTTGTGAAGATCAGGACCATTTTATAGCTCTATCTTTAGTTAAAGGGTATGCATTGTGGCCCTTTGATCGCTGTAGTATATGGTGTTGGATGTGTTGAGGCACCTCCTTACTAGCCAAATTCAAATCACCATCCTATGCTTCCCATGAGAGTGCAGCAGAGGTAGAGCTGAATGGTTCTGCACTTACCAGCTCCATGTTGCAGGGAGCATGCCATAATCCCTGTTGTATCATGTCATGCTTCTGCACTCACAAGCAGCAACAGGACTAGAAAGGTGAGGCAACTTACCTTTCTAGGTGAGGAGGTGGCAAATGAAACAGAATCAGCGGTCGCCAGTCTCACTCAGTGGACAGATAGTGAGATGTTCCATTCAGTGGAGATTCTGGGCTTAAGGCATCACAAATGAAGATGGTCTTGCTGGAGTATCAAGGCAGATGAGATACTCAGGCATTGTAGAACCATTGCAGAGAACAGAGATGTCTATGCTGCACATGTACTCCACTGGCAGTGTGACCATATTGTTGGAAATTCAGACACAACCCTGTTCTGGGTGGGAGGAGGAGCAGCATTTTAACATTTATAGAGACATTGAGATAATCTATTGTCTGGCATCAAAGTCAAATGCTTTGTGTCTGCAGTCCCTTGTCTCAAAATAAATGTATCCTCTGCTCTTCAGAATATGGTATCCATGATCTGCCAGATGGCCCGATGAGCTGCCAACTCCACAGTGCCACTATGTTTGCTGTAGATCCCAGGAATGATCCAGAGTATTAAAATTTAGGTCTGTTGTGACCTCATTGGCTGCAGGCAGAGAACTGGCATGGGGCCAAAAGGCATCAGTTCACTGTGGACCAAAGTACAAGTGTCTTAGACAGTCTGCCTGGATATGAGTAGCCTTCTGCCCAAAACTGAGATGCTTTCATTTTTAGGTAGCTGACTCTGGGGTGGTACATCCAAAATCTTAGGCAGAACTTTCTTCCTTCCGTGCCTCTCTGGTCGCATAATCATGAGGATGCCTCTGCTGAGGCTCTTCCTTGCCACTTTGTCCAACGTCAGAGAAGTCTGCTCCCATTTCTACTCCCTCAGCTGTCAACCATTCATTCACCAGGGTTTCCTCCACCAGTCTCTGCTGTCCAATTGATGCCAGTGGCCTGAAATCCTTCAGGATTCCCAGCACTCAATGTCAACAAATACACACTCTTCAGCACTAGCATTGGCAACACTATCACTGGTTCAGTCCCACTTCTTAATCTCATTGACGAGGAAATCCATCAATCTTCATAGCTCCTTGCTATAGTGACAGCAGCTACACCCTGACGTATCTCAGATAATGTGCATCCCATGCCTTCCAATTGAAAATTTTATATTTTTCTCAGATGCTTATTTATTAGCTCAACATGTAGACATGTGCATTTCTACCTTTCCTCCCATCTGTTTACATCATTTTTTACAATATCCTCACAAGGCACCGAATCCAACGGTTCTCTCCAGGAACATAGATTACAAATCATGGCAGCACCAGCATTTGAAATTCCAACCCCAAATGATCCAGAGAGTGGTAGCTAACTGAAACTCTAGCTTTAAAAGGTGGTAAAGACAGGAACCCTTTACTTCAAATCCTCTCAGTTGTATTTTAGATGACCAGAAAGACCATAAGATATAGGAGTTGAACTAGGCCATTCAGCCCATTGAGTCTGCTCCACCATTTAATCATAGCTGATACACTTTTCAATCCCATTCTCATGTCTTTTCCCCATAATCCTTGATCCCCTTACTAATCAAGAACCTACCTATCTCTGTCTTAGATATATTCAATGACTTGGCCTCCACAGCATTCTGCGGCAATGAGTTCCACAGATTGATCATTATCTAGTTGAAGAAGTTCAACTTCATTTAGTTCGAACAGGTCATCCCTTCACTCTGAGGCTGTGCCCTTGGATACAAGTCTCTCCTACTCATGGAAACATCTTCTCCATGTCCACTCTATCCGGGCATCTCATATTCTGTAAGTTTCAATCAGATCCCCCCATATCCTTGTAAACTCCACTGAGTACAGACATAAGAGTCCTCAACCACTCCTTATATAACAAGCCTTTCATCCCCAGGATCATTCTCGTAAACCTCCTTTGCACTTGAAGTACAAGGATATAGGGCAAATATTAGGAAATGGGATTAGAGTAGATAGATATTTGATGACTGGTGTGGCCAGACTCTATGACTTGTGAACTTACTAACAGATGAAAAGTTTCAGCAATAATCTGTTGCTGCTGAGAGAGTGGAAAGGAAAGCTGTAATGAAAATAGCCTATTTAAATGTCATGACACCAACATGTTGAATGACATGATATTGCAGATTACACTGTGATGTTTTAATGGTATTAGGTTTAGCAAACTTCAGTCCTTAAAAACTGAGTTTTTTTAAAAATCTGTCACTATTTAATAATGTCAGTTATTTTGCTTAAAACATCTTTAACTGTTTTACTACATTACAGCTGAACAATTTTTATAGAATGAACATAACGAGTAATCTGAATTGCTCGACATGTTAATACTTTAATTAGATTTTTTCTTAGTAGTGGTGAAATTAAACAAGTGTTTAGTACATTTCCTTCAGAAATTATTTGCAGAAATTCAGAAATGAATTAATTTCCATAGTTCAGATTTTGTCATCAGCAACTCTTATTTCCTGAACTATACAAGGTCTTTGAAGTACGAGTTAAGATCTACTTACTTTATGCGCAAACATAAACACACTTCTGGGTCAGAAAGTCTGAAATAGAATCCCACTTTATTCTCAATTTAATAATGCACCATCAAAAATAAAAACAAAGTGTTGACAAAATACAGAGCACTTCAGTCAGCCTCTGGAAGGAAGATAATTAGAATTGTGAGTGTGATTTTTCATCAGATAAAGCCAATAAAGAGTTATTGTCAAAATATTAATCTTTCTTTTCAGTTATTGATTGTTTTCCATTCTCCTCCATTTTCATCCAAGGTACCTGTCAGTCATGACTCAATAGGTAGTCCTCCCTTGAGTCAGAAGGTTTGAGAATTTAAACCCTACTTTGAAATGTATAGATAAAGTTAAGACTGCTGCTTAATAGCCTGTATTAGGGAACGTGGTACTGTCAAAGGGGGATGTATTTCAGATAAGGTGCTAAACTGAAGGATGCTGAAGGTCACGTGGTAATCAGAGTAGTGGTGTTGTCTATCCTATGTTGATCAATACTCAATCAGGTTCACAAAAATAAAATGATTAGTCGGTAATCATGACTGTTCTGGGAACTCGCTTTGCACAATAACTGTGGTCCTTCTGACATTACAATAGCAACTACACTTTCAAAGCAATTCTTTGACTATAAACTATTTTGGATACTTTGTGATTATGAGAGGTGCTATATAAATGCAAGTTTTTCTTTTGTCTTATCATAGCATTCTGTGTTACATAAATTGGTTGGGAGAATTTTGACCCTGTCTTCCTGGATGGGAAATTATGTGGATGTTGATTTTACACCCATTCTGATTTAATCTCTATTGATGGGAGCAGATTATTAGACTGAATGGGATGGATATTTGATATGTTACAGAATCTCATTAAATTCCTGCTTGCTGAGTGAAATTAATATTTTAGTTTCTTATTTGATGGTGAGATATACAATTGCTCAAGCTATATCAAAATATCCAAAAATATGTCCGTGTGAATTTGTTTAATTGCCAAACTTTATCTTAGTTGATGGCCCATAATTTGTGATCAGGTATCACTGTTTTAGTATATATAATCTGACAGCACATTCTGGAGTATGTGCATATACAGTTATGTGCAAAAATCTGAAAGCTGCTTTTGGAGATCACTTATCTTCCACAAGGTGCATATGAACAGGTGAACAAAGGAAAAAGAATAGGCCTCTTGGCCGTTTGAACATGCTCTGCCATTCAATAAGCTCAGTGCTGACCTGATTTTAACTTAAATTCTACATTTGTTCTGCAACACTTGTGAAGAGAATCGCCAATTGAGACAGACAATGTTGTCAGCTTTAAGACCTCAGTCCCTGGTTTCTAGTCTAAAATTTATTGAAAAAATATAAGGTTGGTGCACTGGGAATTGAATGAGTGAGAGATCTTAATGGAATGATAAACAATAATGCTGATGAATAATCTCTCTGGCCCTGAAAAGAAATGATTTGACAATTCTTGAGTCTTGCTTCCTCAGAAGGAAATTAGTGAAGCAGGTAGAAAAAAAAATCCAAAGTAATTTTTTTCAATGTCTCTTTTCTTAATCGCATCTGCATTTCAAATCTGTACTTTTCATTTTGAACATGACTTGTAAATAAATGTTATCTCATTTATTTAGTCTGGTTTACTCTATATCAGTGAGAATCTTTCCATCTGATTGGTTGATGGGACATATTCATTGTTTCCTGCCCTGCCCTGATGATGTCAAAAGTCCCCTGCAGAGGGTGTTGCATTATATCAAACTCTCAATGACAACATGTCCTGTTCAAAAACTCAAAATTTATGGGCACCCAGAAACATGTGAACAGTGAATACCATTCCTTTCCAACTAATGGTTAAAATCTGTGCTACTAGCTTTTCAAGAGTTTCAAAATGTTCTGCATTCCTTACTATTTCATACGAGTACCTAGGACACAAACCCAAGCAGTATTGGGAGCGATCAAAGAGTAAAATTGGGTCAAAGATTTATGAACATTCAGAACCTGAACGCTTGCTAACACAACAGTTGACTTCACAGATTATGTACATTGGTATGCAGAATTATCTGCTGTAACAATTAGAATGTTTTTCTGTCCTTGCGAGTGGATTAGTCAGACAACTGTGAAACAAAGGAAGACCACTGGTGAATCATGAAAGTGCAAATTGGAATTGGAGAGGTCAGTCAGGAGGATATTGTGCAGTTGGGGAGTCAGCTAGCATTCACTGGATGGCAATGAATAAATTGTCGAAGAATATGTCAAACTCTTGTCCAATTGAGTTCTGATGTTCTTTTCTAGTCTACAATTGAATCTGTGCCTAACTCTGCTTGAGTACAGAGAGCTCACTTATCAAACTGAGCTGTAATCATAGGCAGATTCTTGAAAAAGGAATTCTTCAGCTTAGAAACAAAGTCTGCATACCTTTGATTTCTTTTCCTTGTCTTGTACTGAAAAGCTTAACAACATAGCAAAGAATGTGGTTTAGGTGTACATTTCAATCTTGATAAAAAACAGTAAGAATCACGAGACACATTATCACCAATTTCCATCAAATGCTGACAGTTGCTTGTAAGAGAATCTGAACTTTTGGAAATTTACTATAGCTTATACAAACAGGACTGACAAGCAATCAGTATTGAGTTTGAGGGCACTTGGGGGTGAGAAAAGGTTCTATTTGCACTGTCACTGTAGAAGCTTTCAAAATAAAGCAGTTTACCATGGTAATATGAAATACAATTAACTGTTTTTGCTGATCCAAGATGATGATAGGGTAACTAGATTTTTGATGGAGTAGAAATGTTATCTCTAACTTCACTTTAGTTATATGTTGGATCACAATAGTGAAATAAAAAGAGAGGATGAGTTTTCCGAAACCTTAGAAACCACACATGCCTTATTACCACTTATATGTGGGATGAAAACAATGTTTTTTTATTTGTGCCACCACTAACCGATGTCTTGTCATCACATTATTTCTCAAACAGTACCTCTTGTCATCACTCTTCTTGCTAGCATGTACCTCTCAGCACTGGCTTTCTCTTTCCAACCTGTTGTCTACTCATGCTGACAATCAGTAATTTTTCATTACGAAAGTATATTAATTTGAAGTTGTGAGATGCTACGATAAACTGTAGTAAAAACCAGTTACATAACACTACTCAGTGACTTCTGGCAAAACTAACCACCAAATGCTTGAGCATCGAAGCTCATTTGGCCTCAGTCATGTGGAGTAATAGGTTAATACTGGCACAGACCCACAAACATTGGCAGTGCAATTAATCTCAATATTGCAATAGTGCTCTTAAATCCTCATCCTCCTCACATCATACCCATCCCCTTCCTTTTATTTCTCTCACATCATCCTCATTTTATTTTACATCTAATGTCATCTTCCAATACCATCTCCCATTCAATGTATTCCATTGTAATCCCTCCTCCTATGGAATTGCATTCCTAATTCAATTCTCACCTTACTATAGCCACCACTTCCTCACCCCAAACAACCAATCTCCTCCACAGCCATTACATTATTTCTCACCACCAGCAATCCCTCTAATGAGGCTGACTTTGTTCCTGGCATTGCCTTATATTCCATGCTTTTTTGTTTCCTCCACTCTTCCCACCTCCTCCATGGAAGGCAGTCTCATTCTCACATTTCCAAGATGATATTTTAGGGTTTGTGTTTGCAAATATACTTTCCAAAGGTTAAGTTCTTCATAACTTTATGAGGCTCATGTCCTTATAAGAAAATTATGTCATTTGCTTCCCCAGTCCTTCTATGTTAGAAGTATAAAAGGAGTGTTTGTGAAGCAGATCATGGAATAGGACATGGAACCAATCATTAAGAGTACCCTGTATAGACAACATGGCAGCATGGTGGCTCAGTGGTTAACACTGCTGCCTTACAGTGCCAAAGACATGGGTTCGATTCCAGCCTCAGGAGACTGTATGTATGGAGTTTGCACATTCTCCCTTTGTCTGTGTGGCTTTCCTCTAGGTGCTCCAGTTTATTCCCACAATCCACAGATGCACAGGTTAGGTGGATGAACCATGCTAAATTGCCCACAGTGTTCAGGGATGTGTAGGTTAGGTGCATTAGTCAGGGGTAAATCGAGACTAATAGGGTAGGGGAATGGGTCTTGGTGGGTTACTCTTTGGAGGGTTGGGTGTGGACTTGTTGGGCCAAATGACTTGTTTCCATACTGTAGGGATTCTATGATGTACATGATTAAAGGTTTAACTTAATAAAATGGATGGAATTCTGTTTTTTTTTAAAGCAAATCTCTTTCCTGAAGCAACGTTTTTATAGATTTGTTACACAATATATCCAACTAAATAAATTTCATTTTCACCATTAGCCTTTATCCAATCGAAAATGGTAGAGAAAAATCAGCAAATATGACCCACCAAATGTTGCAACCTTTCAGACCTTATTACATTTTAACAATAAGGTACCAAGTGTCATGAATGAAACAATTTTGATTCATTTGATAGAATCAACCTGAATAAAGGATGTTCCTAAACCAATCAACACAGTCAGGACAAATAAAATCTGCATGATGTAATTAAATATTCTTCGTTGTAGAAAATGATTGATTTCTGTGTGTGCAGTATAGATTATTTCTAGACTGTTGGTTTCTGAAAATCTCCAATAAAATGCAAGAAAGGAGTCTGTCATGCTGGTAATATATGTAGTAGTTTCCAAAGTCTTAAATGATTTCTGAACCAATGCTCCGAGATGGAGGACGGGAAAATTTTCTTTCTGTAACAGCCTGCTCCTTTTTTTGAGGTATTTTCGGTGTTAGAGGTGACTTCCTCAAATTCCAGGAGCCGCAATTATTGTTTTATTGTTTTATATGCTGTTGCATTGTTTTGGAACTTTTGAGAAAAAAATATCAAATCAACAGCACTTTTGAAAGGGAGAGGAACAGAAAAAGGCAGCACATGGTGAGTTCAGTGCTGGAGAGAGAGAGAGAGAGAGAGAAACCCACATTGCCAACTGACACAGCAGTGAACCTGTGCAGTTACTGCTTTTGCTGTTTGAATTCATGTATCGCTGGACTTCCGAGTGCACCTGGGAAAATTAACAAACAGTGAAATTCACAACTAATCTTGGTGGAACCTGTTTGGGAGAGGTCACAGCACAAAAACAGCTAAGTGAATATTTTTAAGTGTGGCCTTACAGTGAGTCTGCTGTAGTGAGTAGAATGGGTTCTTTCTTGATTATATGTTTTGTCAAGATATGTCTCTTGATTAAACTTAAAAATATAAACCATAAGTAATAACTTAGTCTGGAGCAATGTTTTTATAGAGGAATAAGACAGTGCTATTTTCTGGGTCTGTAGATTGGAAGAAGCAAAATTAGCCTATAGTAGAATGACATGCTCTTCTTGTCGAATGTGGGAGTTTAGGAAGAGTTTACATGTTACTGAGGATTTTATCTGCAATAAATGCCTGGGTTGCGAATCTTATCAGATCAAATGGATCAGTTGGAGGGACAGAGGCAATGAGGAATTTACAAGTGCAAGGGGATGTGATGGATGGCAGAGAGGGTGCAGAATGTTCTCAAAGGGGAGAGGGACCAGCAGGAGGTCATTCTAAATTGGAGGAAGGCTAATTTTGACGGTATTAGGCAAGAACTTTCAAAAGCTGATTGAGGCAGATGTTCACAGATAAAGGGACGGCTGGAAAATGGGAAGCCTTCAGAAATGAGACAACGAGAATCCAGAGATGGTATATTCCTGTTAGGGTGAAAGGAAAGGCTGGTAGGTGTAGGGAATGCTGGATAATGAAAGAAATCGAGTATTTGGTTATGAAAATACAGTTAAGGAGAATTCAAAAGGTTTTTACAAATACATTAAGGACAAAGGGTGACTAGGGAGAGAATAGGGCCCCTCCAAGATCAGCAAGGCGGCCTTTGTGTGGAGTCGCAGGAGATAGGGGAGATACCAAATGAGTATTTTGCATCAGTATTTACTGTGGAAAAGGACATGGAAGAGATAGAATGTAGGGAAATAAATGGTGACATCTTGAAAAATGTCCATATTACAGAGGAGAAAGTGCTAGATGTCTTGAAACACATAAAAGTGGATAGATCCCCAGGACCTGATCAGGTATACCCTAGAACTCTGTGAGAAGCGAGGGAAGTGATTGCTGGGCACCTTGCTGAAATATTTGTATCATCGATAGTCACAGGTGAGGTGCTGGAAGACTGGAGGTTGACTCACACGGTGCCACTGTTTAAGAAGGGTGGTAAGGACAAGCCAGGGAACTATAGATCAGTGAGCCTGACATCGGTGGTGGGAAAGTTGTTTGAAGTAATCCTGAGGGACAGGACGTACATGTATTTGGAAAGGCAAGGACTGATTAGGGATCATCAACATGACTTTGTGTGGAGGAAATCATGTCTCACAAACTTGATTGAGTGTTTTGAAGAAGTAAGAAAGAGGATTGATGAGGACAGAGCAGTAAATGTGATCTATATGGACTGGAATAAGGCATTTGACAAGGTTCCCCATGGGAGACTAGTTAACAAGGTTAGGTCTCATGGAATACAGGGAGAACTAGCCATTTGGATACAGAATTGGCTCAAAGGTAGAAGGAGACAAAGGGTGGTGGTGGAGGGTTGTTTTTCAGACTGGAGGTCTGTGACAAGTGGAGCGCCACAAGGATTGGTGCTGGGTCCACTACCTTTTGTCATTTATATAAATGATTTGGATGTGAGCATAAGAGGTATAGTTAGTAAGTTTGCAGATGACACCAAAATTGGAGGTGTAGTGGACAGCGTAGAAGGTTACTTCAGATTACAATGGGATCTTGATCAGATGGGCCAATGGGCTGAGATGTGGCAGATGGAGTTTAATTTAGATAAATGCAAGGTGCTGCATTTTGGGAAAGCAAATCTTAGCAGGACTTATACACTTAATGGCAAGATCCTAGAGAGTGTCGCTGAACAAAGACACCTTGGAATGCAGGTTCATAGCTCCTTGAAAGTGGAGTCGCAGGTAGATAGGATAGTGAAGATGGCATTTGGTATGCTTTCCTTTATTGGTCAGAGTATTGAGTACAGGAGTCGGGAGGTCATGTTGCGGCTGTACAGGACATTGGTTTGGCCACTTTTGGAATATTGCATGCAATTCTGGTCTTCTTCCTATCAGAATATTGTGAAACCTGAAATGCTTCAGAAAAGGTTTACAAGGATGTTGCCAGGGTTGGTGGATTTGAGCTATAGTGAGAGTTGAATGGGCTGGGGCTATTTTCCCTGGAGCATCGGAGGCTGAGGGGTGACCTTATAGAGGTTTATATTATCATGAGGGCATGGATAGAATAAATAGACAAAGTCTCTTCCCTGTGGTGGGGCAGTCCAGAACTAGAGGGCATAGGTTTAAGGTGAGAGGGGAAAGGTATAAAAGAATCCTCAGGGGCAACTTTTTCACGCAGAGGGTGGTACATGTATGGAATGAGCTGCCAGAGGAAGTGGTGGAGGCTAGTACAATTTCGACATTTAAAAAACATCTGGATGGGTATATGAATAGGGAGGGTTTGGAGGGATATGGGCCAGGTGCTGGCAGGTGGGATTAGATTGGGTTCGGCTATTTGGTCAGCATGGACGAGTTGGACTGATGGGTCTGTTTCCGTGCTGTTACTTCTCTATGACTCTATGCTGCAGCTGACTGGCTGATTGTATGTGCAGCTGAGGCTAGTGAAGCACTGTTGTTAAAAACTCAAAAAACATGTTGTGTAATAATTTTTAACATTGTTTCATTGTTTTATATGGATAAAAGCTCTGTATATTAATTGCATCTGTCATGTGACTGCCCATCCCGCCAATCTATCCAAGTCTTTCTGAAATCCTTCTCACTATTTACACAATTCCAAGGTTTATATCATCTGCAAATTTCCAATTTTTTTGTGCTTTATTTGCTTTTTGTTTCCAGTTTAGCCAGTACTCAGCAAAAAAAACTTGCTAGCGTTCAGATGTAATAGGTTAGAGATAGGATTATCAATCTGTATTCCGAAGGGCAGGTACAGAACCACATTGCAAGGGTCAGACTGTTTCAAAACTGTGCCTCGTATGGGGTTAAATGCTTGAGGCTGTTGGTTTTTGGAGTGTCAGATGCTGACACGTCACAATTTAACAACCCTTTTTTTCCTGGGGCTATCTTCTGGAGTTGGGGAAAAATAGCTTTTCTGAACAAAATCTTTGTTCCTTTAATTTCATAATAATAATTATATTCTTGAATTAAAGCAAGCAATACAAAAGTAAAGCGTGAAGGCCAATAATTCTGAGTTTAACAATGTCCTGGGCAGGCATTATTTGAGAGGGAATTCGAGAGCAGCGGGCCTAAGCAGCTAATGGTACAGCCCCAATCGTGGCATGATTCAATTCAGGGATGGATGAAAGGTTAAACTTGTTGGATAACTCAGAGGGCTCGAAGACGTTGAAAGTTCTAGAAGTACAAATGCATGGAGGGATTTGAAAACGAGGGTGAGAATTTTAAAATTACGCATTCAAAGAAATATTAAAATAAATCAGAATATTGGGTGGCCTTTGCCTTTCCTAACAGTGTGATGAAAACATTGCAATGTTAATGAAACTGTTAACTGTTCCCAATGCAACGAACCACAACATGTACAGGTATCTATTTCATTGTTATAAACCCTTGGCTCTGAGCCTGTGGAAAATCCACATAGAGCATTGTAGACAATAGCTACTTTGCGGGTAAGAGTCGCTGAGAATTTTCTTTGTTGATAATTCCTCTTTGAGGCTCCACTAATTTCTATTTTGCATTCCTTGTTCATTGTGCAGGGAACCTTGTGGTTGCTATCATATAAAGTGATATTTAATGGCAAACATGCAAGGGCTGGATCACTATACATGGGAAAGCACGTCTCACTGCAGTAGCTACACAAGGGACATAAAGGCTTATAACTGAAAAGTATGTCAGGAATTCAGGTGCTCTGCTGCACAGAATAAACTTATCAGGCAAAATCTTTGAGGCAAAATACTTTCAAATGCTTACCTCATTAAAAACCTGTCAGACATTTACCTGATCTTTATTTTATTTAATGCAAATTATGTATATTTGTGAATAAATTTAGGCTTATGATAAGAACTCTGAAAGCCATTGGTGTGTTTTTTTAACTCATTCATGGATGTGGGCACCACTAGCTAGGCCAGCATTTATTGCATTTTCCTAGTTGCCCTAAAGAGGACGATGAGCTGCCCTGTTGAACCTATATTCCGTTTGATGTACATACACCCATAGAATGGATAGAGATGGAATTCCAGGATTTTGATCCAGCAACACTGGAGAAATAGGAATCATATTTCCAAGTCAGGATTGTGAGTCACTTGGAGGGGAACTTGCCAATGGTGGTGTTCCTATATACAGCTGCCCTTGTCAGGATGGATGGTAGTGGTTGTGAATTTGGAAGGTGCTGTCCAAGGAGCCTCGGATGAATTTCTTAACTGCATCTTGTAGATGATACACACCGCTGCTACTAAGCTTTCATGACTGGATGTGACAGCACTGCAGACCATATATCTGATCTGTTGGTTGTGGAACCATTTAGCTCAATCTATCATTTGCTGCTTATGCTGTTTGTCATGCAAGTAGCTCTGTTTTGCAGCTTCACCAGGTTGACACCTCATTAGGTATCTCTGGTGCTGCTCATGGCATGCCCTGCTTGGAGCTAGAATTGAACCTCACGGCTTGTTGATAATGGTACAGTGACCGATGTGCCCACTCAAGGAGAACAATTTTGATGCTACTAATTACTCTCAGTACCTCATGGGTGTCCAGTTTTGAGTTGCTAGGTCTGTTCAAAGTCTAGGAGAATGTGAGGACTGCAGATGCTGGAGATCAAAGTCGAAGAGTGTCGTGCTGGAAAAGCACAGCTGGTCAGTTAGCATCCGAGGAGCAGGAGAGTCGACATTTCGAGCAAAAGCTCTTAATCAAGAATGTGAATTTTACCAGTTTCTTCATTTCCCCTCCCCTCACATTATACCAGAATCAATGTGCATTTCACCAGTTTCCTCATCTCCCCTCCCCTACCTTATCCCAGATCAAACCTCGGCACCACCCTCTTGAACTGTCCTACTGGTCCATCTTCCTTCCACCTGTCTGTTCCACCCTCCTTTCCGACCTATCACCTCCATCCCCACCTTCATCTACCTATCGCATTCCTAGCTACCTTCCCGTCAGCCCCAACCCCCTCCCCATTTATCTTTCAGCCCCCTTGGGCCATTACCTCATTCCTGATGAAGAGCTTATGCTCGAAACATTGATTCTTCTGCTCCTTGGATGCTGCCTGACTGGCTGTGCTTTACCTGCACCACATTTTTTGACTCAGTTCAAAGTCTATCCCATTTAGCATCTTTATAGGGTTATACACAACACAATGTAGGATATTCTCAATATGAAAATAAGACTTCATTTTCACAAGGAGCAGTCACGGTTTCTGGCAATGGACAGATGTTTCTGCAATAGGCAGATTCATGAGGCTGAGGTTAAATATGTTTTTCCTTTTTTTTCAATTCCATCACCATCTTCTACAGATCCAGTCAAGCAACTGTGTCCTTCAGGAGTTAACCAGCTCTGTCAGTAATGATGCTACCAAGTCACCCTTGGTGATGAGCATTGAAGTCCCCCACCCAGAGTACATTCTTCACCTTCGCCACCCTCAGAACTTGTGTGACCCCCTAAGGATTGAAGACTGTTAATTTTATTTAAGAATATACCGTTATTGGTTATTCATGTACTTCTGAAATACAGCCATTTACTGACATAGGACTCAAAGATATCATGAACAAACTTGAGTCAACCTATTTTAATTTAGACAGATATTCACATAGCTCTAACAATTCTTGGACTGCCCTGCTGAGCATCTTTAACAAAGCTATTTCTCCATTGCTTTCTCCTGATAATATTGTAACACATCTCTAATTGTCTGCTGCCAAACTGATCAGCAACATTAGATTAGGGTGGGTGTACATGTGTGCCACGCTTCATCAGGATGTTGATGTGGTTTCCAATGGCTGGGCTGGGATATGAGAACTTCTGGGAGTGTTAGCTCTCTAAATTCAACAATAGCTGATATTCCACATCACTGGGTATGGGGAAGGGGAGGAGATGAATCATGTATCACAGAGAAATGGAATTGATGATGTTGGGTTTGACTGCCAACACAGAATAAATAATAAGAGATGACTTGCTCACCTTTGGGTCGACTTATCACAAGATAAATAGACTCAGGGTCCCAGTCACACCTCAATAAACTCAGCTAGCCAATAAATATGGCCTTATGTACAAACTGATGTGATGCTATTATTGTTTTACCTCTTCCAGAATTGACTGTCACCATTAGATCTGAAAGCACATGACTGTTTACAGACTTAGCTGAGGAAATGCCTGATACTTTTAGACAAACATTGGCTGTGGAACACGCCTGTTTACAAGGGTGGGCAGAGGAGGGTATTTGCAGATTACACATTCATATACAATCCAGATTTTCCAAACTAACTAGGTTAAAAGGAATTATTACATTTTCACAAGATAATTATAGTTGAAAAAGACCTTTTAGCTCATCTTAACATCTGATTACGGTGCAAGCAGGTTAGTTGAATAATCTTTTTGTCAGTATTGTAAAACCTATGTGTTTAGCTAAATATATGATATCTCCTGGAAACCCATATCATTAAAAGGGAACTCTGCTTGTTTGTTCTCAGAGGCCATCTATTGGGATACTTATCTTATAAGCTTCCAACCAACCAAACCTACTGGTTGAAACACTAACTATTCCAAATAGCATCTCAAGTCAATGGCTCTCACCCACCAAACATTTTCAAACAACTAACCCTCCTTGTGCTCTGTGTTTCCTATTCACTCACTCAGGACACTTCACCACCTTCCCTGATCCCCCATCACCACTAACAGCCCATTCAGCCATTTCTATCTCATTCAATCCCTCCTCATTGCAAGAAAAAATGCCACCCAATCTGGCAGAGAGGGCCCAATAGGTTACTGTCATGTCTTTGCTCCCTGTGATGTGAAGAAGCTGCAAATGTCTGGAAAGAATGTGACTGCTCATCTGCAGATGCTGAGATTGCCACATTGACGTGTGCCACTAAGCTTCATTGTGCTGTGCAGCCTATTCTACCATCACTGAAAGTTCTAAAATCTCCAGTGCACAAATAATGGCCTCTGTTCCACCCTGCAGGCACAACACCCACATAATCTCTGTCCCAAAGAGAAAAACCCCCATAAGCCTTCAGCTCCTCCTCCAACTCCAAGGAGGATCTCTCAACAAGGCTTTCTCCAGCAGTGTCCGCCAATTTAGAAACTTTCACCACATTAGGATTCTCAGTGAAGATTCAATTTAGGAGTACATGCTGGTGAGCACATTGGTGGCACGTCTGTGCAGCTGGTCATGGAAGAAACCCACCAGATCTCTTGCACTCAAACAACTGCAAGGCACCAGTTTAGAATTCTGCAAGCAGAATTTGTGTCAGCCATTAACAAATTTGTGCATGTGCTTAGACAGTCACAGTAACAGATTTATCAAAAACATTCCATAAACTGGATCAAAGGCACGCCATCCATGTCATGGTCCTGTGAGTGTGTTCCAGGGTCTGCCTGAAAGTCAAGACTTGCCCTCCTCTACCCTTAATGTACCCTTTTGTGTAGCTGTCCCTGTCTGTTAAGGGCTGACAACTAATGACAAACTGCCTGCTTTTCTGTCCACGTTAAAAGCGAAGCAAGATAGAGATGCAGTGAGCTTCCAAGTAAATATAAAGAGTGGTCCTTAAAGCTAAGAGCCTTTAAGATGCACCCTATGTAGAAGTATGAGACAGATGTGAATTCCTTCATGCAGAACAACCTGACAAGAGCATTGCAATATAAGATGTCCTTGAGCTCCAAAGTGCAGTAATGCAATGCTGCAGTGCATTATGAGTTAGCACAAGGCTAGCCGTAATGATATGGTGGGGTGGGCATTTTGCTGATGGTGATATGCTTGGATAAAGGATGGAGTATGTCATGATATGTTGGTGAATGGATCTGACTGTGGAAAGTCAGGAACTGCATCCACCAAGCAACCACTCCAACTTTCAAGTCAGGAATTGTCACCATTGCATTTCTAACCAGCACTGAGGGCAATTGTGAACTGCATATAACTAAGGCAAAATGACCCGAATAATTAGATGCAAGCATGGGCATAAGATGCTCTTGACTTATGAGAAAGATTCTTATCTAGCCTTAAAATAAAGGGTTAATCAGACCTTTCTCCACATTGAGAATTCAGATTTTTAAAAAATTTTCACCATATTCTCCCACATTTCCTGCCATTGCTGATGCTGCTCAAGGCTGGGAAAATTCCACCCACAGAAGCAGGATGCTATTTATCCCCATAAGCCTGATCTCTGATGTGATATAGATTAAGGGTTATCTGTGACCCGAGTCCATTTATCCACACATATTCCTCAGTAGTTTCCATTAGCAAAAAAAATCAAAGTCTTATGATAAATAACTGGTTTATCATCAATTCATATTTGCAAAAGAGACTTCCAGATTTCTACCAGGCTTTGTGTAGAGAAGGCTTCTATCGTTTCACTCCTGAAAGATTTGGTTCTAATGTTTAGTTCTGTTCTAGTTAGTCTTAGACCCTAAAGTGACGATGCTGTCACTTTAGAAAGGTTAGTTTGTCCTATGATTTTTTTGAGAGAGATTGTAAAGGCAGAGGTGCCAAAGTGGCTAAGGTACTAGCCTGAATCAGTGGTTTTTTTAAACAGTTTAACAGTGGAAGGGAGTGGCCAGTTCTTCCATTGGGTTTCTAGTTTTTCTTTAGCTGTAGTAGTGACAAGATATTTTTAGTAGCAGAAGGGTTGCATCATCTTGGGTAAAGGATTCCTGACTGACTTTCTCTGAAATCTCTCTGGATGTTATTCCCCACTACCTGTAAGAACCAGTGTTTGAATTTACCTTTTTGCTAAGGGATGTGTTTATGGGATGTTGCCACATTAGAACAGTTACTTAGATAAATTGCTGTATCACGTTAGTTAAGTTTTCCAATAATTTTCTAAATTCCGCTTTCTTTTGTTTGAGTTTCAACTATAATGTTTAAATAAATTCTGTTTTGCTTAAAGTCTAATTGTTTACCATTTGCATCACACCTGGAACACCCACTTCACGTCTTGTTTAAAATAAGAAAAGGTTAGAGTGTAGGCTACCTTCTTGGTCCATAACGCTCCTCAACCACCAAAATGGTTCCTATAGTTAACAACTCACTACAATACAAAACTTTGATAAAATCAATCTTTAACCCTCCAAATCTAAATCTTGAGCCACCTACATGAGCATTACCTTTTAACCCTTTTTTCTGTCACTTTGGAGGACAATAGGCTTGAAATTATGTCATAGTTTCTGCCTCAAGGGTAACATGTAACCAGGACTTTTGTGCTTTCATTAATTTTGTTTTAGAGAAACATCTTGTAGTTTTACCCTGACTATCTTTATTGTTGCTGCTTATTTTGCGATTCCTATACATTACCATTAGGTCTGAGTTTTAGGACTGGCTATTGTTGATGCAGAATTGAAGGGATAGTCTCAGTTCCCAAGGTTATACAATAAGTGAGAACTTTGCAATTTTGTGCAGAGACAGGGTATTTTCCTTCGGACTCTTTTTACCTTGCAGAGTCTGTTGGTGTGAATTCTGATTGATCAGGATTTTGACTTCTCTAGTCTTTATCAACAAAATTTCCATAAGTCAAATTATATTTTCTCCCTTTTTGATTGAGTAGCTGGTACAAGCTGTTCTGTGATTAACATTGTATTTCTACATCGCTCCAGTAAAGTTGCCTTATTCCAGGTACAGGTTTATGCGTTTTTATATAAAATCCTTTGAAAATCTGCAGGAATTGATTTTTATTCCTGGTATGTTTTACTTTTAAAGCTCTTATCACTGGTAGTGACAGGAGGCCTGGGAAACCTCTGGACAATGTTTAGCATCAAGATTTACAAATCCATCTGGGGAGCAACTGAGAGAAAAATATATTTTATAATTATATACCTAACTTGATAAAGGGCAGAAGAAAAGACAACAAAAAGCATTTGATTAAAGAACTTGTACCATAAATAAACAGAGGAAATTCATTGTGGGAGTTAAATCTCAAAACAAGTATTTGATGTTTAAGAAGTGAGAAGATTAAAGATACTATTTGATATTAAGCAAGTTTTGGTAAACAGTAGTTAAATAGATTTGTACCTTTTTTGAGTCTGGTTTTCTCTTTGAGTATCTACAAAATATTTAGTATTTCTAATTACACTAGCTATGTGCTGTCAGCAACAGGTGAACTGTGTTATACGTCCACAAGGAGGATAGATAAAGATAACCACCTATAAAATATGTATGTAATGTTCATATGGATTTTCAGGCCTCATATTTTCAGCTTTTGCTCTGATTGAATGTTAACTGTAGGGATCACCAGTTATTGCTGGGAATACAGCTATGCCAACTGGGAGGAGGGGGCACTGGGGTGGGGGAGGGACACATGTGAACACTGCTTTTTTTTAAAAAAAGTGGTCGGGGGAATCCAAGATGGTGGCGATCCCAAAGATCACGTAGCAGAGCTCTGCACCATAGTGCATACGGGACAAACTTTTTACTTGCCCCACCTGGACCACTCTGGGAAGGTCATGGAGTCCCAGGAAATGGTTAAAAATCAACTTACCTTGGTTCTCGCTATCCAGGGATGCGAAGAAGGGAGGAGGAATGTCCGAGACTGGGCCCATGGCCCAGCCTGCAGGATCCTCAGACTCAACTTCTTACCAGGCCCTGGGTGAAGGAGCTCATGAAATCTTGTGAGATGTTGGATGAGCAGATAGAGGAGAAGCTGGCCCGGTCACTATCATGCTGCAGATGTGTGAACAGCAGCTGGGAGACCTGGAGAAAAAGGCAGATGAGGTAGAACACAGAGTCGCAGTGATGGAAGCTGATACTGGTTCCTCCAAAGATAGGATCCAAGCCCTGGAGACGCAGGTCCGTAAGTTGCTTGACCAAGTTGATGACCTTGAGAACAGGGGAAGAAGAAGAAATATTCAGACCCTCAGTCTGCTGGAGGGTAAGGAAGATGAACGACTAGTGGAATTTATTGAGGATTGGTTGCCGAAATTCCTTAACTTGGAGGCTGGAATGAGAGGCTTGAAGATCAAGAGGGCTCACTGGGTCACGGTGCAGAGGTCAGGTCTGGACGAATGTCCTCGTCCTATCTTGGTGCGGTTTCATCACTATAGAGATAAGGAGAGAATTGTGGAAGCTTCCAGAATCCAGGGGAAGGACCCGAAGTCCCTAGTTTACGAGAGCTCTCAGATCATGTTCTTCCAGGATTTCTTAGCGGTGGTGATCCGGAAAAGAAAATCCTATGACAGCGTCAAGAGAAGACTGAGCGAGCTTGGGATCCAGTACTCTCTGAGGTATCCGGCGGAGCTTTGGTACACCTTAGATGGATCTGTACATTTCTTTGACATGTCAGAGAAGGCAAGAGACTTTGTGGACAAATTAACTTCATCTGAACAATTTAGTATGTACAAATAATAGTGTTGATTGGGTATGTCTCTGTTTCTCTTTCAAAAAAAAAGAGGAAGTCCGGTTGGAGCTTTCTTTTTCTATCTTTTTTATTGGCAATAATCTGGTCTAAACTATGTTTGGTGACTGTTGAGATGTGTACTTCTAAGGTAAGCTTATACCAAAGCTTGGGTGGGGTACTTCCCCTTTTTTTTCATAATTCCTTTATCCACAGTGTTATCTCATGGTGTATTTTCTTTCTTTTCAGCTTGTGTTTGTGGTGCGGCTCTAGCTAGGAGGAGCGAAAATGGTTGGGATAGCTGGATGCCTACTTACGGGCAGTTTACGCTCAGTTCAGGTATTTAAATGCACGGGCTGCAGTATTGGCAGCGGGATAGGAAGTTGGATTTTGAGATGTGTAGTTGCCCCCTTTGGGCAGGGGGTGAGTTCCCCTATTCAGCACCATTGGTGCTTTATATGTTGGGTTTTTTTTGGATTTTGTTGTATATAATCTTTGATAGCTTTGGAGGTTTGTTAACTGTGGTGGTTTTCGATTATGTAGTTTTTATTTTCGATGGATCTTGCAACACGAAGGCTTGGTGGTTTGTATTTTGAGTTCATCCTCTCTGGAATTTATATGTTACTGTAGAAGGTTATGGCTAATTAATTGATTAAATGGTGTACCTGGAACATCAAGGGCAGTCACTCACCAATTAAAAGGAATAAGGTACTTTTGAATCTTAGAAAGGAAAGGGTGGATATTGCTTTGTTGCAGGAGACACATATGGATGATAGGGATCATTTGAAACTACAGCAGAATGGCTTTGATTGGGTTTACTTTTCATCTTTTTATACCAGAAGTAAGGGAGTGGCTATATTGGTTAGAAGGAATTTCTCATTTAAGTTATCAGAGTATGTTAAAGACACAAATGGGAGGTTTGTCATTCTCAAAGCCCTGATAAATAAGGAAAGATATGGTATTTAAATGTTTATTGCCCTCTGGCCCATCACCTCAAATTTCTGGTAGATGTGTTCTCTAAATTGATCAGTCTCAAGTCCCAGCATACCATTATAGGGGGAGATTTTAATTGTCTTATGGATCCCTCAGTAGACAGATTGCCCAAAGACCCCCTGATACCCTCTGTACAAACTAAACAATAGTGGATGTGTGTGTGAAATTAGGGTTGGTGGACGTCTGGAGGCGTCTCCACCCTACAGGCAGGGATTTTATAATTTTTACCAATCCACACAGATGTCACACCAGGACTGATGTTTTTCTGACCCCCCATGGCAACTCTGGACTTGGTGGCATCTTGTATAATTGGTAATATTACTTTCTCTGATTACACTCCAGTGTACATGTTGGTTACGATTAAGGATGTTACAGGGTGCCTGAGGCACTGGCAAATGGATCCCTTTATCTTTAAGGATAATAAATTTGTGGAGTACGTCTCCAGGGAATTTTGGGCGTTCCTAGACATTAGCTCAGACTCAGTTAGTAGCCCGTTCATCCTTTGGGAAACTGCCAAAGCCTAGGCCAGGGGGTTAGTTATTTCCTACTCTGCCAGTAGGAAGCGGCAGAAGGGTGAACAGCAACATCTCCTTGAAGGACGGTTGAAGGCAGCCGAGAAGGCTTACTTTGACAGGCCTTCATTGGCCAAGCTACAGAGTATTACAGCGCTGCGGTCTGCATTGAATTCCTTGCTCATGCAGACAGCAAAGAAGGAGCTTACTTTCGCAAAGCAAAGGTTATATGAGCATGATGACAAGCTGGGCAAGTACCTAGCATAGCTCGCCAGGAAAATGAGTGCCCCTCAAACCATTATGTCGATTAGGGAAGGGTCTGGGAACCTAACATGATTCCAAAAATATTAATGTGGCATTCCAGAGATTTTAGTCTAGGTTATACCAATCTGAGGGTTGTGAGGATGATTGGGCCAAGATGGAGTCCTTTTTCAAGGATCTGGAGCACCTGGGTGTGAGCCCTGAACTAGAGTCTTTTCTCAATGCCCCCTAAGCAGAGCAAGAGGTGCAGGAGGCAGTGAAGCAACTTCAGAATGGAAAGGTGCCTGGTCCTGATGGACTTCCCAGCAAATTCTACAAGGAATGTATGGACACATTATCAGGCCTGATGCTCAACATGTTCAATGACTTGTACAGTCATGATCATCTCCTTCCATGTCTAAAAGAGGCCAATATTTTGCTTATGCTTAAAAAATGGAAGGTCCCGGAGGACTGTGCTTCGTACAGGCCCATTTCACTCTTAAATGTGGACTTCAAAAGCCTCTCTAAGACTCTGCGTTAAGGCTGTAGACTGTGTTACCTTCTATTGTTAAAGAGGACCAGACAGGTTTCATAAAGGGCCACAGATCTTCCAATAATGTGAAGAAGCTGCTTAATGTAATTCAAGCATGTCAACAACAGTCAATACAGGAACTGGTGATTTCTCTAGATGCAGAGAAGGCAGTTGATTGAGTTGAGTGGCCGTACCATTTTTTATACTCTGGAATGGTTTGACTTGGGCGAAGCCTTTATAAGATGGGTAAAGGTTCTCTACAGTGAGCCTCTCATTGCAGTCATCACCAATGGGGTACAATTAATCAATTCTAACATTTATAGGGACAGCCGGCAGGGCTGTCCCTTTTGTCAATGTGTTTTACATTGTGACTGAACCATTGGCGAACGCCATTCATCGGGATCCTAAAATACCAGCTCCAGAAGTGGGGTCAAAATTGCATAAGATTTTGTTGTACATGGACCGTGTCCTCATTTTTTTGTCAAACCCAGCAGTTTTGGTGCCTTGCCTGATACAATGCATCAACATGTTTCGCCTTTTTTCGGGTACAAGATTAATTTTGCAAAATCAGAAGCAATGCCTTTGGCTGGTCTTCGGAAAGTGCTAGGTCTTGAGGGTGAATCTTGATTCCCATTTAAGTGATCACAGATGGGTTTGTGTGTTTGGGCATAGTCATCACTCCAGTTCTTGATCAGTTGTTTAAAGCTAATTTTGTTCAATTATTCAACAAAATCAAACAAGACTTTTAAAGATGGGAGGCACATCCGATCTCATGGTTCGTTCGGATAGTGCTTATTAAGATGAATATTCTCCCCCGTTTGTTGTACCCTATAAGGATGCTCCCCTGATTTTTGATAAGCAAACGTTTAGGAGACTGAATGGCTGGTTCTGCTCTTTTATATGGCATCATAAGCAGCCCTTTATTAAATTAGCTAAGCTGCAATTACCTCACAGATTTGGGCAAGTGGATCTCCCGGACATTAAAAATTATCACCTAGGCTCGCTTAGTTGGGCCTGTGAGGACCTTTTTCAATATGGTTAGATATGAAAACCTCTCAGGCAAAATGCCCCCTTACTAGCTTGTTGTTTTTGGACAAAATGAGGACAGTTAGGGAATATTGCCATAACCCAATAGTTATCAATATTGTTCAAGCTTGGAGGGCAATTCGGCAGAGGGAAAGCAATATTGGCAAAACATCATTCATAGTGGGTATGCCAGATTTTCAACCAGGGATGATGGATTCAGGATTCAAATATTGGGCAGCTGGGGTGTTTCTTGCATGGGCAATTTATTTGAGAGAGGTAAAATTATGTTCCTTGATAAGTTCGCAAGGAAATATGAGCTATCTAACAGGGACCTCTTTCGTTTTTTTCAAGTTAGGGATTTTATTCAAAAAAAGACTACACTTTTGACTGATCCCTACAAATCCGACATAGAGAGGAGGGTGCTCAGTGCTAAGAGTACACTTTCTGTTCGGACTTTATATCATCAATTGGGGGTGCCCCCTCAGATGAGTTCAATCAACTCTGCAGGGTGTGGGAGAGAGAGGTAGGCATTGAAGTCTCCTCAGAGGCATGGGAAGATATTTGGGAAAACACAAGAAAGGTATCAATTTGCAATAGGACCCATGCTTTACAGTTGAAGATTCTCCACAGGATCCACTTGGCTCCAGGTCATTTGTCAAAACTTAAACCAAGAGGATCTTCAACATGTCCCAAATGCAAGGTTTGTACGGGCACTCATATCCATCGTCTCTGGTCCTGTCATAAGCTTCAACATAGTGGAGCACTGTGGCAGGTGCAATAGAGGAGATTTTGGGTGTAAGGTTGGAGAAGGACCTGATCTCTCCTCTTCTTGGCCTGCCCAGAATCGATGCAGATGCGCATAAGAAAAAGCTTTTCAACATCCCCACTTTCTGCACAAGAAACAATATCTTGTTAGGTTGGGTATCCAAAAATCCCCTAGGCCTGTCGAGTTGGTGGAAGATTATTATCGAACATATCCCCCTTGGATTTTCTCACAAGTATGATATACCACAAAACTGAGAATTTCTATAAGATATGGTGGCCCTTTTTGGAATACCTGGGCAGAGATTTATCTGCCACATTAATAAGGGCTTTTATATGGCCGTAATGACTGTGCTTTACGAGTCCAATATCCAGAGAGGGGGAACTGCAAACATATGAATATGTAAAAACTAATGCTCTCGATATTCGATAGTGAGTGTTTTGTTTGGCTGATCTGCGTTATTATTATTTATTAGTTTGTTCTTAGTTATTATTTATTTAGTTAAGTAGTTAGTTTGAGTTTTTTTTTACATATAATTTTCTAAACATATTTATACATTGGTACATGAGGGTGATTTGGGATTTTTACATTTTTTTGGTGTTCTTTCTTTGTATTGTTTTGAATTGTATTGTTTTGTATTTGTTGTAATATTTTTAAAAGTGGCCAGTACAAGTGCTTCCAGAATTACTTCTCTGCACGTTTGCCCTGACCTGTCTCACTATCGCTTTCTTATGGGCTAGATTTGCCAAATAGTGATCTCACACAGATTGCCACATCATTCCTTTTCTGTGAAATGAAAGAGCTCTGCATTTCCCATGGGAGATTTTGATCAGGGCTCCTTCAGAAATATGTAATAGTGTTTCCATACTATCAGGATCCCCTATAATATAGAGCAAATAGGAGATGACAAACCATACCCGCTTTGTCACAGCAATCAGTTGTTGCATTCTGTAACTGAAAGGCCCAGCATGACATACTGATGCTTTTCGTTAACTATGTAAGGCTAAGTATGAGACAGTAGGGTACCAAGTAAGTAAGGGATGGGCAAGGTGCCACCTAGGTAAGGGTAAAAGTGCCAGGGTGCAAGTTGACAATAAAACCAAGTAAGAGATGGAGTGTTTAGCATAGATGAGGGTGTGTGGGAGATGTCAGGTATGACGGGGAGTTGGATGTGGTTGGGGGTGTAGGAAATAATGTGGTTAAGCCTGATTGTAGAGGTTGGACATGGTTAGGTCCAGAATGGGAGATGGGGCTTGTGTCAGCAGCAGCAAAGGATGTGTGTGTGTGTGTGTGTGTGTGTGTGTGTGTATGTGTGTGTGTGTGTGTGTGTGTGTATGTGTATGTGTGTGTGTGGTATGTGTGTGTGTCCTTTCCAGTGGCAGGGCAGGTGCGTTAGGTCCAGCAGCAGAGGAGAAACTTCAGATCCCAGGGGTTCTGTGGTCCAGGATGTATGTGGGATCATTGGGCATGGATAGGATGTGGTCTGTTCAAAGTCTGTTGGCTAATTACTCAAGAGTTAGACTGGGTTTTTAATAGTCTAACTATTCCTGACAGCTATTTATTTAACTGCACCAGATGTTTCCGAATTCCCTGATTTATAATGGATTATTTTGGAAGATTCCAGGTGTAGAGAAATTGCCCAGTGGAATATTCAATTTCAAGGTAAAGTTCTTTAGAATGTGCTATGATAGCCTGCATGTGCATTAGTTCGGGTTGATGTGTGCAACTCTTCAGGATGTTGATATGGTTCCTAGTAGCTGTACTGGGAAGGATGTGACCACTGACTGAATTCTTAGCTCTCAAATTTTAGCAGTAGCTGGTGTTCCATATCAGGGCAGACTCAGAGAAGGAGTTACACTGAGTTCATTCATAAAGTTAGTATTCATAGAAGTGTGTTTTCCTATTGATGATTCTACCTATGAAACTGAAAAGGTGAAAGCCATTGTCAATTAGGACTCCTAACTACCTTGAATAATGAAACAATGCAGCCACATTTGTGGGGGAAATGATGCAAATGTCTGTGGTTTTATCCCTACGAACATTTTAATTAGGAGCAGGAGTAGCCATTCGACTCCTTTAAGCTTGTTGCACCATTCAATAACATTATGCTGATCTGACTATGACCTTCACTCCACTTTTCTCCCTATTATTTATATCAATAACTCCTTTGTTAGTCAAGAATTTATCTATCTCTTGTCTTAAAAGTTTTCAATGTCTTATCTCCATTCCTGTCTGAGAGACGGAGTTCCATAAAGTCACAATCTTCTGAAAGAAAAGTCGTCTCTTTTCTGTTTATAGAGAACCTAGGTTTTAATTTGTGTCTCCAAACATTCATCTCTCTTGCCAGGTGAATCATCCTTTTGGTATCCATGCTTTCAAGTCAACCCAGGATCTTGTATAATCCTTTAGAATCGTTTGATTCTTGTAAAGTCTCAATACAGACCCTGACTGTGTAATCTTTTCACAAAGGATAAACTGCAACTTTATCCCCAGCATCAATCAAACCCATCTTCTCTGGACCACTTCTACCAAATTTATGTCCCTTTTTATATACCAAATATTGGATTTAATACTCCAGAAATGACCTCATCTACGCTCTATCTAACTGCAACCACATAGCCCAACTTTAATACTTCATTCCCCTTGCTATGATTAACATATTTTCCTTCATAATCACTTGCTGTATCTCCACACTAATGTTTTGTGATTCTGTACCAGAACACACAGTGTATTAAAGTTCTGTATTTTCCCTGCATATAAATAATATGTTGCAAGATTCTAGGATGAAGTCTGTCAAGACTAGGGACTTGTCAGTTTCCAGTTGTACTAAATTTTTCAGTACTGTTTTGCTGGTGATTGTAATTGTTTTAAATTAGTCCCTGCCTTTCATCTTCTATTTTACAATGACTTGGGATGTTATTTGTATCCTTAACAGTGAAGATAAGTGCAAAATATTTGTTCAATTCATCTGTTTTTCCCTACTGCCCATCATTAATTCCCCAGGCATCCTCTCTAAAACGTTAATACTTACTTACTATTTTCCTCTTGCAGTCAATTTTGCAAGGCCTGTGGTAGAAAGGGCCATTGGCAAGGATAATGCACTGGAGCAAAGGCTGATGCAGCTACAGTGAGCCATGGAACAGACCATGCACAAGGTGTATCTTCAAGCCACAATAAAGACCAACTTATATCCACTAGATGAGAATACATGAATTGAGCCACAAGCCAAAGCCCGATGTACATGATGAGACAAAGAGCAGTTACTTTTCACATTGTCAATTTCACGGAAACATCAATGTCATCCAACCATTTGAAGTGTTTCCAATCATGCAAATGCTGTCCTCAGAGAACTGGTGACTCTTCATTTTTGCCAAGATTGGCACAGGGCTTTTAGAATTTGCAAAGATAGTATTTTGACAAATGGGAAGCCATGACAAAATCCATGTTCATAAATGTTTCCGTGTGCAATGGTTCACCTATTCTAAGTTCACGCTTTGTCGTGCTGGAGTGTAAGTACAATTGGCCTGCCTGGATATCCACATTATACCATTGCTGTACCAGCAATTGCAGATATACCAGTATACATCCATGGGATCAGGCAAACATCAGGGATATGACAGACTATTCTAGAAACACTTTCAGAGTTGAACAAGGAAGAAAAGCAGCACACATCACTCTCTCTTCTGAACTTTTGTAGCCAAAATTTCATTTGATTGCTGTAGAGGAATAAATGAAAGTCCAAGAAGAAAAGGCTGAACTTATTATCTCGAGATAAACCCAAATTTCAGGACAGCATCACAAAAATGACATTTTTGGGGGCTATCTCCACTCTGTTCACAAAGAGGAATGAAGAGCTGGAAGTAAACTAAAGGAAGCAGCATGAACCACAAACCCTGCATCATCAATCCAATGAAAATATTATTGGATTACAGGAAGATATGGAGCATAAAACAAATCAGACTTAACAGATACATCTACAGATACAAACTTTGGCTTGAGCACAAAGCAAATGCTGGAGAAAATGATAGACCTGCAAAAATAACCAGAGATGCAATTCACTCTCAAGACATTACTTTCAGATACAAAAGCCACAATGACGCATGAGTTAAAGAACATGAGCAAGGCATGGAGGAACTCAACCAATCATTAAAGTAACAACTCAAAAAGTTCCAGGTTTAAAAGAAAATAAAAATAACAAAGTTGGAGAGGCAGCCGGTTATTGGAGCAGGTAATGAAAAAGAAAACAGCAACAGAATAGTCAGAGACCTTTTCCCAGGGCAGAAATGGCAATTAGAAGATGGCATAATTTTAAGATGATTGGATGAAGGTTTAGGGGAGATGTCAGAGGTAGGCTGTTTACACAGAGAGTGGTGGGTGTATGGACTGCCAGAGGTGGTAGTAAAGTCAGATACATTAGGGACATTTAAACAACTCTTGGATAGGCACATGTATGTTAGTAAAATGAAGGGTATGTAGGTTAGTTTGATCTTAGAGTAGGGTAAAAGGTCGGCACAACATCAAGGGCCGAAGGGCCTGTCCTGTGCTGTACTGTTCTATGTTCTATGTTTTATGTTATTGAAAACTAAAACCTGAATACAATTAGAAGAATCCATGCTGTAAAACTAAAAGCTTAAAAATGAGCTGGAAGATCTTAAGGAATAAACAATAAATGCCAAGATCTGAACTGCTAAAAACAGCTTGAGGAACATGATCAGTCAGTCGCTAATTTGGAACAAACTTTCACTGTAGTGCATCAGGATAAGCACATCCTACAACAGCAACTGCAGCCAGTGAAGGAAAATCTCGACAACACAAACAGGAATGACAAACAACATTGCTGATTTTGGAAATCAACAGCACTTGAGATAAAGTCACCACCTGAGATCTGGACACATCAACAAATTACCAATACATTGTAGAGATTCCATCGGCCTACTCATTATTGTAAATAGTTGAATGTGGTTTTAAAAAGGAGGACAACTGTTTTATATGTACTTTGTCTTTACGTGTGTTCTTCTTTAAGGAATCCATGAGTTGTGTGAATATAAACCAACAATACAATCTAAAAGCTGTCCATGCAGGTTTGCTGTAATTTCTCCTGCACAACTTGTAATGTGTTTTAAATATACTGAGCTACACAGTTAACAATCCCTGATGAGTGATTGATCATTAGATGTATTTTTATGTGACCTCTTTGGACATGTTATGCTACACCTCCAAGGTAGGTGAAACTTGAACCTGGGCCTTGTGACCCAGAGGAAGGGACACTACCATTGCACCACAAGATCCGAAGGTTAAAAAAAACCTTCAAATATTTTTGAATTAACCTATTCAGAGAAGTTATTATACATCCCTGAGCATGAGGGGCTTGAACCAGGGACTCCTGGCCTTTTAAACATCTCAGGCTCTTCCCACTCATGCTACTTAGCTCCTCTTTGGCCTCCCCCTTTTTCTGCTGTTCTCACCTTTCAGCCTGTTCTGAAGCTTTCAGACCTCTATCCAGCAATGTTGTTTTGAAGTGTCTTGGCATCTCCTCTTTGCACTATTTTGAAGTTCTTGAACAATTTTTTTTGAGCTATTTTGAAGGCTCCCTCTCATGCTGATTTCAAGGTCATACATCTCCCCCTTATCAAATCACTTCCATGTTCCTTGCTCTCAACCTCTTGTGATAGTTTCAGTCTCTTTTCTATTTGAAAGCAATAGTTACCTTTTTTTATTTTAAGTATTATTTTCCTGTCATTTGCTGATTGTTTCACTTGTCTTGGTTATGATTCATGTGAAAGTAAAAGCTACAAAAATTATAATCTTGTTAATTTATTTGTTTGGGGGTGTGATGTAAAGTCTGTGATAAATATACTTTCAAATGGCATTTGTTTTTGAATTTTGACGAAGTGGCACCAAGGTTTTCTATGGTTATTTCTCTTCAAAATAGTATCAGAGAGAGACTACCAGAAGAGTAATGGGGATTTGTATACTCTGGGAGAGTTTACAACTGAACAAAGATAACAGTGTAATGCATAATGCTTTCAGATAGAAGATTTCTTTTTCAGACTTAGGAGAAATATACACAGCTTGGGTAAAAGCATTTTTAGTTTCATCTGGAGTAGGTTTACAAAAGTCTTGGCTGAAGCTAAATGTGTAAACCAGTCACTCCTAAGAAAAGGAAGTAGTTGTATGACTGTTAAGAGAGTGGTTGTCAGTATAAGAGTTAAAAATCACACAACACCAAGTTATAGTCCAACAGGTTTAATTGGAAGCACACTAGCTTTCGGAGCGACGCTCACAATCACCTGATGAAGGAGCGTCGCTCCGAAAGCTAGTGTGCTTCCAATTAAACCTGTTGGACTATAACCTGGTGTTGTGTGATTTTTAACTTTGTACACCCCAGTCCAACACTGGCATCTCCGAATCATCAGTATAAGAGAGTTTAGTCTAAACATTCCAGAACAGAAGTGCTTAGTTAAAGCCCTAGAGAAGTAATTTGAAGCTGAGAAACTCAAAACTCAATTGTGTGAAGTCTCCAGGAAGATGCTATCAGATTCTCAAGATGGGGAATTGGCGACACATTTAAATTAAGTCTTATAGATGTAAATAATAAGGAATTCTCTTTCTCTCCCATGAGACAATAAAGGGATATCATTAGAATTTATGGGTTTTGTTTACTGTGTTTCAAACTTTAAATTTGTGTTATATGTAAATAAGTTGGGGTTATTCTATTTTATCTTCATTTATTATGCATAATAGACTTTGTTTTACTGTTAAACCTGAATCTGCATCATTGTGGCTTGCGTTTCAGTGAAAAAAAACCCATCTCATTAACTGCAAAATAAAAAAAACTATGGTCTACCAAGCCAGATTTCAGTCTGGAATCTGAATTGTCCAGATGTAAGATGAGCAAGGAATACATCAGATGTCATTTAATAAATTTTGATTATTCTGACTTACTATTTCTCCACAGGGACCATAACATAGCACATTCAGGAAAAATGGATTAAAATCTGCCTTTTATGTCTATAGTTTTACATTTTTGAATGCCCTCTGTATTGGACATTCTTACTTATATGCATCAGAGTAGATTAATATTTGTGCAAGTTAACCCTATTAGAGCTGGATGGAGTACAATATCACAAAATGTAATTAACTCATTTGTCAGCATCATCAAAGCTGAAGTCAGACATAAGAATTCATTCGTGAAAAACTAACATCCATGCCAACACAATTCACTTTTACAAAGTCAAGTGTCAAGGACTCTAATAAGTGCTTGTGACATTATTATTGTCTCCTAATACAAAAGCAAAGGCTACAGTTGCTAGAAATCTGAAATAAAAACAAAAAAAAGCCAGAAAAAATCAGGTCAGGCAGCATCTGTTGGGAAGAACAGTTAACACTTCTGTCCCTGATTATTCATCAGAAATGAAAAGAAAAGAAAGCAAGAGTTCCTCCTGTTAACAATTTTTTAGTGGATTGGTAAAGTTGAGCAACCTAATTAAGTTATTCCTTCTTGATAATCTCTAAGACTAGTACAACTTTTCCTTGATCAGTATCTTCTTTAAACAGATATCTAGCCAGCAGACATTGGAAAACCTGGTATTCCCCGATATGTAGAAATCCTCTCTGAGTTTCAGTTCCACAGAGCTCAAGGATGGACAATTTTCATTATAGGATTTGTATAAATTGGATGGATTAGATTGGGTATCTCTGCTACAAATAAAACATAATTGCCATAAATATCAGAAATTGTTCTGCAGATTTCAAAATACCCATCGATAAGACAGGCATTACACAGATAACAAGATAGACCTATGAGTCTGCTTCCAGTTGTGGCTAATTATTGGAGGAGATTCTAAAGGATATGAGTTATAGACATTTCAAGAGGCAAAAAATTGCTTAGGGATAGTCAGCATGGTTATGTGTGAGGATAATTGTGTCGCACAAAGTTGGTTGAGTTTTTTGAGAAAGTCACCAAAAAGATTGATGAGGGCAAAGCGGAGACATTTACTTGGACTTTAGTAAAGCCTTCAACAAGGTTCAGCATAGTGGACTAATTAGTAAAGTTAGGTCACATGGGATTCAGGATGAGCTACCAATTGGATACGTAATTGGCTTAACGGCAGGAGGCAGTGATGGTGGAGGGTAGCTTTTCAGACTAGAGGCCTGACACCAGCGGTGTTCCACTGGGATTAGTTCTGGGTTCCCTTTTGTTTGTCATTTATATGAATGTTTTCGATGAGAATACAGAAGGCATGGTTAGTAAGTTTGTGGATGATACCATAATTGGTGACATAGTAGAAAGTGAAGAATGTTTTCTAAGATTACAAAGGGATCTTGATCATATGGATCAATAGGCTGGAAAAACAGATGGGGTTCAATCTGGATAAATGCGAGGTATTGCATTTTGGTACAACAAACAGGCACAGGACTTATACAATGAATGGTAGGGCCTTGGGTAGTGTTGCAGAACAGAGGGACCTAGGGGTTCAGGGACATAATTCTTTTGAAGTTTGCATCACATACAAATAAGATGGGTAAAAAGGCATTTAGCGTGTTTATCTTCATAGCTCAGTCCTTTGAATATAGGAGTTAGGATTTATGTTGAGTTGTACATTACATTGGTGAGGCCTTTTCTGGAGGACTGTGTCCAGTTCTGGTTATCAGTTACAGGAAGGATATTATTAAGTTACAGAAAATGTTCAGAAGAGATTTGCCAAAATATAGCCAGATATGGAAGGTTTGCATTATAAGGAAAGGCTGGATAGGCTGAGATTTATTTTTGGTAAAAACAATGACTGCAGATGCTAGAAACCAGATTCTAGATCAGTGGTGCTGGAAGAGCACAGCAATTCAGGCAGCATCCGAGGACAGGCAAAAATCGACGTTTCGGGCAAAAGCCCTTCATCAGGAATAAAGGCAGAGAGCCTGAAGCGTGGAGAGATAAGCTAGAGGAGGGTGGGGTGGGGAGAGAGTAGCACAGAGTACAATAGGTCAGTGGGGAAGGAGATGAAGGTGATAGGTCAGGGAGGAGAGGGTGGAGTGGATAGGTGGAAAAGGAGCTGGGCAGATCGGACAAGTCCGGACAAGTCAGGGGATCGAGTTGCTGGAGGTTAGAAACTAGGATGAGGTGGGGGAAGGGGAAATTAGGAAACTGTTGAAATCCACATTGATGCCCTGGGGTTGAAGTGTTCCGAGGCGGAAGATGAGGCGTTCTTCCTCCAGGCGTCTGGTGGTGAGGGAGCGGCGGTGGAGGAGGCCCAGCACCTCCATATCCTCGGCAGAGTGGGAGGGGGGGTTGAAATGTTGAGCCACAGGGCGATTTGGTTGATTGGTACGGGTGTCTCGGAGATGTTCCCTAAAGCGCTCTGCTAGGAGGCGCCCAGTCTCCCCAATGTAGAGGAGACTGCATCAGGAGCAACGGATACAATAGATGATATTAGTGGATGTGCAGGTAAAACTTTGATGGATGTGGAAGGCTCCTTTAGAGCCTTGGATGGAGGTGAGGGAGGAGGTGTGGGCGCAGGTTTTACAGTTCCTGCGGTGGCAGGGGAAAGTGCCAGGATGGGAGGGTGGGTCGTAGGGGGGCGTGGACCTGACCAGGTAGTCACGGAGGGAACGGTCTTTGCGGAAGGCGGAGAGGGGTGGGGAGGGAAATATATCCCTGGTGGTGGGGTCTGTTTGGAGGTGGCGGAAATGTCGGCAGATGATTTGGTTTATGCGAAGGTTGGTAGGGTGGAAGGTGAGCACCAGGGGCGTTCTGTCCTTGTTGCGGTTGGAGGGGTTGGGTCTGAGGGCGGAGGTGCGGGATGTGGATGAGATGCGTTGGAGGGCATCTTTAACCACGTGGGAAGGAAAATTACGGTCTCTAAAGAAGGAGGCCATCTGGTGTGTAGGAGGCCATCTGGTGAAGGAGGCCTGTCCTCGGATGCTGCCTGAATTGCTGTGCTCTTCCAGCAATCTAGAATCTGAGACTTATTTTTACTGGAGTGTGGGAGGTTGAGAGGTGACCTTATAGGGTTTTATAAAATCATGATGGTTATAGATAAGGTTAATGGAAGTTGTTGTTTCCCTAGAATGGAGGATTTCAAGACCGGGGGGCATATTTTTAAGATGAGAGGAGAGAGATTGAAAAAAGACATGAGGGGCTTTTTTTTACTCAGTTCATGTGTGGAGTGAACTTTCTGAGGACGTAGTGGATGTGGGAACAGTTAAAGCATTTAAAAGACACTTAGATAAGTATGAGAATAGGAAAGATTTGGAGGGATATGGGCCAGGAGCAAGCAGGTGGGACTAGTTTAATTTAGGATTGTGTTTGGCATGAACTGGTTGGACTGAAGGGTCTGTTTCCATGCTGTATGATTCTATGACTCTAAGCTACAACAGATTGATTTCAGAGTAATTGTCAAATCTTGGATTCAAATAGTGGTCACCAACTTCTTAAAATTCATTCTCATAGTTCATTATGTCCTCTGAATCACTTCAGAAGATTACTGCTTTATGTTGGATAGAATCATAGAATTCCTACAGTGCAGCTACAGGCCATTTGGCTCACCAGGTCTGCACCAGCCCTCCAAAGAACATCCCGACCAAATTCCACGACCCCACATTTAGCATAACTAATCCACGTAACCTGCACATTTTTGGACCGTGGGAGGAAACCAGAGCATCCAGCAAAAAACCCACACAGATACATGGACAACGTGCAAACTCCATGCAGTTCCAGATTGGAATCAAACTCAGATCCCAGTTAGTATGAGTTAGCAGTGTTAACCACCATGCTACCATCCTTGGTATTTACTAATCTCTCACACACCAGCATTTTGTTTTGAAATATTTGTGATTGTCCCTAACTCACAAGCCTTCACGTAGACTATAATATGAATTCAAAAAGCAAGCATTTATGACAGATAGCTACTTAATAAAGGAAAACAAAAAGTAAAGAATTGTGGATGCTGCAAGTTTAAAACAAAATCAGTAATAGCTGGTGAAACTCCGTGGAGAGAAGGCTTCTCTGGATCTGAAATGCTGATTCTGATTTCTGTCCATAGATGCTGTCAGGCCTACTGAGTTTCTCCAACTATTTTTGTTTTTGTTTTAGTAAGGGAATAAAAACAGCTTCTGATAGAGAACACAATGCCGGAAGGCACATTTGAAAAGACATTAGCAAATATTTTAAATAGAAAAATAATTGCCTACACTGATCAACTCGGTGCTGAATGTAGTTTGAATGCTTTGAATAACAACAAAAAACTATCACACCATAACACAAAGAAAATAATTAAATGAATTCATAAACTAAGCCTTTGCAATTTCTGCAAAGAACCTAAAATAATTATTAATTAAAAGGCATGCATTAATTTGCTGTAGAAGTATTTACTTGTGAAAGAGCAGTCCAGTTCCCAATAATCTTCAGTATTTTGAGGGATCATCTGATGTAATTTAAGCACACGTACCTGATCTTCACATCTAACAATGTTTTTTAAAAAGTATTGTTAACTCGTTATTAACATGACTCACTCAGTAATTATCAAAGTCGCCATCAGCTGAAAGATTGCAACATAAAAAGCAAAAAGCAAAGCTTACAGAATGCTGCTTAAGGATTTATCAGCCCTGGAAGAGATTTGTTCTGATTTTCACATGTACAGAAGAGGTTTTACCTCCATTTGGCCCTCCTTTTCTGAAAATGATAATGAGATTTATTATTGACATACATAAACAGCTTTTTTTAAAAACACGTACTCCCATGCAGCAGTTGTTAGCATCACTACAGTGTCCATTTCTCACTTAATATATATTCTCATTTCCCAGAAAAACATGGAAGTATCATCATCCTACCAACAATGTAGTGTACTTTGAGACATCTCATCCAGCTGATTGATTTGTCACCTTTGCAGCCCCTGTGGAGATTCATCCAATTACCCCCTCAAACATTGACATCTTGCCCGTAACATTGATTTATCAGGTTACGTTTTGACTCTGCTTATGTGAAGGCAGTGTAATGAAAGCTGCATATTACATTATATTATTCATCAAATGTGTTTTCTTGCCACAATCATCCCCTATTGTATTCTATCATCATTCATTTTGTGTGAGTATGATGAATCCCCAAAGTCAGATATTCCACATTCTATACTGTTGAAAGAGGTAGCTGTGGAGATAATGGATGCATTGGCAATCACCTTCCAAAACTTGATTGATTCTGGAATGATTCCCACAGATTCAAAGATAGCAAATGTCAGTCCAACATCTGGGAAGGAAGGGAGAGAGCAAACATGAATTACAGACCAGTTAGTCTTCCAGAAAATGCAGTTACCTAATGTAAAGGATGTGATGAATAAACACACAGTTAAGTAATGATCTGAATGGTTACAACCAGAATGAATTTGTATGCGGAAAACCATGTTTAATGAACCTGTTGGAGTTTCTTTTGAGAATGTTACTAAAATAATGGGGAAAAGCAATGGGTAGATTTGCGATAATTGGAAGTGAGGAACACTTTTGATAAAGACTTCCACAGGAGGTTGGTTCATAAAATTTAAGCCTGTGGGATAGGAGGTAATAGATTGGCATGGATTAAGGACTGGTTAGCAGGCAGAAAACAGACAGTAGGAATACATGGGTCATTCTCATGTCGGCAGTCAGTGATTAGTGGATTACCACCCAAATCAGAATTGAGCTATGCACAGTATAAGTTGATGATTTGGACATGGGACAAAAGTTAATATTTCCAAGCTTACAGATGACTGAAAGCCATGTGGGAATATGTGCTGTGAGGAAGATACAAAGTGGTTTTAAGAGGATTTGAGCAGAATTAGTGATTGGACACAGGTCCGAGATTTCTCTAAAATCTCTTCATAGCACAATCACACCAGCCCAGGAAAAATCTGGTGAACCTTTGTGGCAATTATACTGATCTGAATCGAAGGGAACCAAAACTCCATACGTAGTCCAACCAACATTCTACACAATTGAGACTTTGCTACTCCTGTATCAAATGATCTTGTGATAAAGCTAACGTGCTATTAACCTTCCTAATTGCTTGCTACATCTACAGATCAGCCTTCATGGAAGCTAGATGGGAAAATGTGCTGTGTGGAAGATACAAAGTGGCTTTAAGAGAATTTGAACAGAATTAGTGAGTGGACAAGGATGTGGCAGTTGGAATATTGGTAGTAAGCATAAGTGGACAGAGAATTTCTCAAAAGGTATGAGGTTGCAAAATGTAGATGTAGAAAGGGATCTAGGAATTCTTGCCAATACGTTATTGAAGGCTAACATGTAGATGCAACAAGCAATTAGGAAGGCTAATGGTATGTTGGTTTCATGCCAAGATGATTTGAGTACAGGAGTAGCAAAGTCTTGCTTTAGTTGTGTAGAACGTTGATTGCATTACATCTGGAGTTTTGGTCCCCTTACCTTAGCAAGGATATCATCGCCACAGAGATTCACCAGATGTATTCCTAGGATGATGTGACCATCCTATGAAAATATTTTGGAGATACTGGACTTGTGTTCTTTAGCAGTTAGAAGAATGAGAAATGACCTCATTCAAATTTACAAAATTACTTAAATGGATAGACAGGCAGTTCAGGTGGTTTCCCTTGGTTGAAGGGTGTATAACCATAACACCATTAGACCATAAGAGATTGGAACAAAGAGTAGGCCATTTGAGTACACTGCACCATTTAACAAGATCATGGCTGATCTGATAATTCTCAACTCCATTTTGCTATACTAACTCCTAACCCTTGATTCTCTTAGTGGTTAGAAATGTGTCTTTGTCAGCCTTAAATATTCTTAACAGCCCAGCCACGACAGCCCTCCATGGTAAAGAATTCCACAGATTTACCACTCGCTCAGATATAAAAGTCCTCCTAATCTCCGTATTAAATAGGTGAACTATTACTATCAGGCTATGCCCTGTGTTACTAGATTCTCCCACAAGGAGAAAAAGGAACCCTCTCCACATCCATCCTGCCAAGTTCCTAAGAATTTTCTATTTTCAAGTAGGTCGCTTCTTATTCCCCCAAACTCCAATGAGTACAAGACCTCTCCGCATAAGAAAATTACTCCATACACAAGATCAACCTAATGAACCTTATCTGGGACTGTCTCCAAAACCAATATACCTTTTCCTTGATTAAAAGGATCTAAACTATGCACAGTATTCTAGCTGTGGTCTCATTAGTACCTTGTATAGTTTCCACAAGACTTCCCTATTTTTTATACACCATTCTCTTTGAAATAGTGGCCAAATTCCATTTGCTTTTCCTGTTACCTGCTGAACTTGAACGCTTGCTTTTCTTGACTCATACACGAGAAACCCCACATCCCTCTCTGCTGCAGCTTTCTACAGTCTTTCCCAATTTAAATTAAATTCATTGCTTCTATTCTTTCCGCCAAAGTTCATTAACTCACATGCTCACATACTGTATTCTATTTGCCAAGAATTTGCCCACTGACTTAAATTACTTGTATCCCACTTGTAGACTCCTTATGTCATTTTCACTTGTCTTCCCACATACTTTTAGTATGATCCATAAGCTTGGTGATACCACATTCATTTCTGTCATTCAAGTCATTAATATAGTGAACAACTGAGGCCCACCACTAATCCTTGTGACACTCCAATAATTGCAGGTTACCATTCTGAAAATGCCAATTTTATCCCAACACTCTATTCATCCTAAATCCTATTAGTTAGCCAATCCTCTAACCAGCAAATTCAGTTTCAAAATAAGGGGAAATCCAAATAGAACTGAGATGAGGAGAATGGTTTTCAACTCAGAAGGTTGTGAATATTTGGAATTCTTTACCGCAGACAGCAATGGAATCTCAGTCATCAAGTATGTAGAGATTAACAGATTTCTAAGTACTACTGACATAAAGACATATGGGAATAGTGTGAGAAAAGGCATTGAAATGGTTGATCAGGCATGATTGTTAGTGAATGGTGGAACAGGTTCAATTGGTTTAGTGGCCTGCTCCTGATCCAATGCTCCTTTGTGCTGGATGATTTAGGACTGTGAATGGGTTATTGTAATGTTCAGGACAATCTTAGAACTGACTTTGTTTAAGTTGCTTTTTAACATACAATGGTCCAACTTTCATGGAACTATTGCTCCTTTTACTGACAGTAAGTAGTTACACTTCTCCGTGGGATGGGTTGTCAAGGATTCTGAGCTACAATCAATAGAAATTGCGATGTCAAGACCTTCTATTCGTACAATATTAGTCTCAATGTTAAAAACCCTCAAAAATGTTGCATCTTGTTGAATGAGATGTGACTGGACTTTAACAATGTCCTAAGTTTCCAATTACCACCAAATAGCCAGATTGAACAAACAATAAATTACTCTTTAAGGCCCAATAACAAATTTTTCCAATATAAGAAAAAAAGTAAGTTACACAAATTTAAAATTTAAAAGACGTTTGTGACATTTTGTGTACCAAAAAACAAGACATTTTGAAACTTTTTTATCTTACTCACGCCAGGACATTGTGCAAGAATACCAATTCAAGGAAGCATGTTTGCACTGCATGGGATAGCAGATTGATTGACAGGTAGGCTCTGATTGGTAATGACATGGTCATGAGGAATGCTGACTAGGAGTTACCAGCTAGGCTGTGTTTACATTTTATACCAGGCAAGTTGACTCTGATTAGTCAGGGTGTTTCCCTGAGAAATTAATGTGTGAATGGCTGTCACCTATTTTGTCAAACTGAAACAGGTTCAGTATGTCCAGATGCTCTGTCTGCAACTAGCAGGGCCCTGTGAATTAATGTTTGTAACTCCCTGTCCATGCAAATACTCCATTCTGCAAGCTCAGTTGACAATGCTAAACTGGTTGTCAGCATAGAATAATAGAATCCTTACAGTGACAGGGAGATGTCATTTGGCCCATCATGTTTGCACTGACACCCCCCCATCCCCACAACTTTGCATTTACAATAGCTAACTCACCTCACCTGCATCAGCCAGACCCACAAGGTAGAGTAAAAGATCATCTGATCAAAATGCAAAGCCTTCCATGCTATCAAAACCAATTACAACATTGTCATCAAACCAGCAGATAAAGGAGGAGCCATCGTCATTCAGCATACAACAGATTACTGCAAGGAAGTGTACTGACAGCTGAACAACCAGGAACACTACAGGCAATTACCGGCCGATCCAACCAAAGAACATATCTGTGAACTAAACAGATTTTTGATCTAGTCCTGTGGCATTCCCTATGCACTCTCATGCCACATACTTCTCGAATAGGGAATTTCTACTGCCTTCCAAAAATACACAAAGCCAACACACCAGGACGTGCCATCATATCAGTCATTGGGACCCTATGTGAGAACCTCTCTAGCTATGTCAAAGGCATCTTGAAACCCATTGTACAATAGGCCCCCAGCTTCTGTCACGACACTACAGATTTCTTACAGAAATTCAGCACCCATGGACCAGTCAAACCGGGAACATTCCTTGTCACAATGGACATCTTGACACACTACACCAACATCCCCCACAATGACGGCATCACGGCACCCTCAGTACTCAACACCAATAATTACCAATTTCTGAGCAACATCCTGCAACTCATCTGTTTCGTCATTGACAACCAGTTCTTCATTGAGACACACAGAACAGCCATGGGGACCAAATTTGCACCCCAATATGCTAACATTTTCATGCACAAGTTCAGACAAGACTTCTTTGCTGCACAGGACCTCTAACCAGCACTATGCACCAGATACATTGACAACATTTTCTTCCTCTGAACCCATGGTGAGGAGTCACTGAAACAACTAGACAATGATATCAACAAGGTTCATCACGCCATCAGACTTAGCATGAACTACTCCTTAATATCTGTCTCATTCTTGGACACACAGTTCCATCAAGGATGGACAACTCAGTACCTCACACTGCTGCAAACCTACTGATAACCTCACAATGCTCCACTTCTCTCGCTTCCACCCTGAACATATCAAAACAGCTATCCCTTGTGGACAAGCTGTACGCATGTACAGGATCTGTTCAAATGAGGAGGAACATGACAGATACCTGAAGGTGCTGAAGACGCCCTCATAAGAACAGGATACGATGCTCAACTCATCAATCACCAGTTCTGATGTGCCACGGCGAGAAACCATAATGACCTCCTCAGGAGACAGACACAGGATGCGACCAACAGGATACCCTTCACTGTGCAGTACTTCCCGGGAGTGGAGAAAGTGTGCCATGTTCTTCGCAGCCTGAAATACATTATTGAGGTGGATGACAACTTCAGCAAGACCTTCCCTACACCACCAGTTCTCACTTTTAAACAACGGTCAAACCTTATACATACCATTGTTTGCAGCAAATTTCCCGGCCTTCAGGACAACATCGACCACAACACAATACAACCCGGTCATGGCAATCACTGCAAGATATGTCAGAGTGTCAGCATGGATACCACCAATACAGGTGGGGACACCAACCACCATGTATGCGGCAGGTGTTGTGTGTTGTATGCGGCATGCACCATGTATGACTCAGCCAATGTTGTCTATCTAATACGCTGCAGGTAAGGATGCCCTGAGGCATGGTACATTGGCGAGACCAAATAGACGCTACGACATCAGATGAATGGACACCGCACAACAATCACCAGACAGGGATGGTCCCTCCCAGTCAGGGAACACTTCAGCGGTCAGTGACATTCAGCCTCCGATCTTCGGGTGACCATCCTCCAAGGCAGACTTCAGGATACGCAACAATGTAAAGTAGCTGAGCAGAGGCTGATAGCCAAGTTCAGCACCCATGAGGATGGCCTCAACAGCGTTCTGGGGTTCATGTCACATTACAGGTGACCCCACTATACTACACACACACACACACGCAGATTGTCTCATACACACACACATACACCCCCCCACTCACACTCATACCCTCTCACAGGCTTATACTCCATCATACTCTCTCTCTCTCTCACACACACACACACACACACAGACACACACACATGTCTACGGGGTGAATTTGCATTTGCAGAATTGTATTTGTAGATACATTCTATTTTGCTCAAAAAGCTCACAATCTGCAGGCAGTCAATGCAGGCAGGCAATCCATGTAACATTTTATAAATTTCTACTTTGGAAATAGAACCAGTCTGACTCAAGATTGAAATACAGACAGACTTAAACCTCACACCTTTAATGCATTGTCTGAGCTGAGCTGTCATCTTTTTTTCATAAAACCTTAAGTTATCTCAGGAATATGACTTGAAAGAAATTCTGGGATTTACATATTAATTAATCGAAACCTGCAACCCCATTCTAAAAGACGAAAGACTTAACAGAAATCTAGGTTTGCACAATATATCATATCAGTTGCCCGACACCATGATCTTGTGCTATGAATTCTGTGTCTTATACTCTTGCCTCACTAGCTACCTGACGAAGCACTCCAAAAGCTAAACCTGTTGGACTAAACTTGGTGTTGTGTGATTTTTAACTTTATCCCTGGATGCCACAGGGCAATTTAGCACAGTTAGTCCACCTAACCTGCATATCTTTGAACTAGGGAGGAAATCATAGAAATCATAGAATCCCTGCAGTGTGGAAACAGGCCATTAGGCCCAAAAAGTCCACACTGACCCTCTGAAGAGTAAACCACCCAGACCATTTTCCCTGTCCTATTACTCAGGAAACCAGAGGAAACCCATGCAGACATGAGGAGAATGTGCAGTCTCCACATAGGCAGTCATCCAAAGCTGACATCGAACCCGGGCATAGTTCTTTGTTCATTTATCCAGAAAATGTCCAAGTTTAGAATCATATCTAATGTTGGATACTTTGTTGTGAATTTTGCAACCATGGGTTGGTTAGGTATGATCATTACCTTGTTTGCTATCAATAGCCAAAGGGATATGTTTGATAAAGCTGCTTAAAATAAAGTCTAGCTGTTAACTGTCAATTTACATTAATGGGTGCATTCTCCATGGCAATGCCACTACCATTTAGACTCCACTGTCCAACTAATCAGCACTCACAGACATGGAAAAAGCCAGCTTAGTACAAGGGTGAATATCAACCACAGGGACGCGGATAAAAAGGACTTCCTAGCAGCACTGGAATCCACCCTGAAAGACAATGGACTTCTAGAAGAAACCCAGCAAGCCATCAGACAGACATTAGCATTAACACTAAGCAGAAAGAAAGAAGGGAACACCCTCAACACACGGAAAGGAAAGCCATGGAAGGACTCAGAAAAAACAGAAATACCATAATCCTACAGGCAGACAAAGGGTGCATGAACCATTATCCTGAACAGAACATAATACATTGAAAAATCACCACACTACTCGCTGATACCAACAAGTGGTGATGAACCCAACTCCACAAGTCGAAAACTGCATTCCAGCAAACCAGAGGATAATACACAAAACAAGTAACATTAACAAGACAGACCTCCAAAGAATGAAATCTGAAGGATCCAACACACCCCGTTTCTGCAGATTACCAAAGGTAATAAACAATGGGCTCCCCGCAGACCGACAGTCTCACTTTCTGGCACACCGACATACAGACTAGCAAAGAAACTCCAACATAAACTGAAACACCTGGGAGAAGACACAACCTACTCCATCCCCTCAATCCAGGAATTCCTTAACACCAAAGACACCAAGGTAGAAGACAACAAGGTCATGGTTTCCTTTGATGTGACAGTCTTATTCAAATCAATAAACATCACCCTGGCCAAAGTAACACTAGCCTCACTGCTAGATGAACAGAGGACACAAATACCTGACGACATCCTCAAACTCGTAGACCAGTACCTCACAACCCACTTCACCTTCAACGACAAGATCTACAAACAAATCAACGGGATACATATGGGATCACCAATATCAGGACTTTTAGCAGAAGCAGTTATGCAGAGGTTAGAACAAATGTCCCTTCTCATAATCCAGCCCAAGTTTGTGGATGGCACCTTTGTCATCATGAAACACAACAAAATAAGACAGGACAGGTGATTGAGGTGACAGTGGGGGAGCACTTTGGGGCCAGCGACCATAATTCTATTAGATTTAAAATTGTGATGCAAAAGGATAGACCAGATATAAAAGTTGAAGTTCTAAATTAGAGAAAGGTCAGTTTTGACGGTATTAGGCAAAAACTTTCAAAAGCTGATTGGGGGCAGATGTTTGCAGGTAAAGGGACGGCTGGAAAATGGGAAGCCTTCAGAAATGAGATAGCGAGAATCCAGAAAAAATATATTCCTGTTAGTGTGAAAGGAAAGGATGGTAGGTATTGGGAATAGTGGATGACTAAAGGTTAAGAAAAAGAAGGAAGCATATGTCAGGTATAGACAGGATAGATTGAGTGAATCCTGAGAAGAGTATAAATGCAGTAGGAGTATACTTAAGAAGGAAATCAGGAGGGCAAAAAGAGGACATGAGATAGCTTTGGCAAATAGAATTAAGGAGAATCCAAAGGGTTTTTACAAATACATTAAGGACAAAAGGGTAATTAGGGAGAGAATAGGGCCCCTCAAAGATCAGCAAGGCGGCCTTTGTATGGAGCCACAGAAAATGGGGGAGATACAAAGCGAGTATTTTGCATTTACCATGGAAAAGGACATGAAAGATATAGAATGTAGGGAATAAATGGTGACATCTTGAGAAATGTCCATTTACAGAGGAGGAAGTGCTGGATGTCTGGAAACGCATAAAGGTAGATAAATCCCCAGGACCTGACCAGGTGTACCCTAGAACTCTGTGGAAAGATATGGAAGTGATTGCTGGGACTCTTGCTGAGATATTTGTATCATCGATAGTCACAGGTGAGGTACTGGAAGACTGGAGGTTGGCTAACATAGTGGCACTGTTTAAGAAGGGTGGTAAAGACAAGCCAGGGAACTATAGACCATTGAGCCTGACATCGGTGTTGGGCAAGTTGTTGGAGGGAATCCTGAGGGACAGGATGTACCTGTATTTGGAAAGGCAAGGACTGATTCAGGATAGTAAACATGGCTTTGTGCATGGGAAATCATGTCTCACAAAATTGATTGAGTTTTTTGAAGAAGTACGAAAGAGGATTGATGAGGGCAGAGCAGTAGATGTGATCTATATGGACTTCAGTAAGGCGTTCGACAAGGTTCCCCATGGGAGACTGGTTCGCAAGTTCAGATCTCATGGAATACAGAGAGAACTAGCTATTTGGATACAGAACTGGCTCAAAGGTAGAAGACAGAGGTTGGTGGTGGAGGGTTGTTTTTCAGACTGGAGGCCTGTGACCAGTGGAGTGCCACAAAGATCAGTGCTGGGTCCACTACTTTTCATCATTTATATAAATGATTTGGATGTGAGCAGAGGAGGTACAGTTAGTAAGTTTGCAGATGACACCAAAATTGGAGGTGTAGTGGACAGTGAAGAAAGTTACCTCAGATTACAACAGGATCTTGATCAGATGGGCCAATGGGCTGAAATGTGGCAAATGGAGTTTAATTCAGATAAATCTGAGGTGCTGCATTTTGGGAAAGCAAGTCTTAGCGGGATTTATACACTTAATGATAAGGTCCTAGGGAGTGTTGCTGAACAAAGAGACCTTGGAATGCAGGTTCGTAGCTCCTTGAAAGGGGAGTCATAGGTAGATAGGATAGTGAAGAAGGCGTTTGGTATGCTTTCCTTTATTGGTCAGAGTATTGAGTACAGGAGTTTGGAGGTCATGTTGTGGCTGTACAGGACATTGGTTAGGCCACTGTTGGAATATTGCGTGCAATTCTGGTCTCCTTCCTCATGGAAGAATGTTGTGAAACTTGGAAAGGGTTCAGAAAAGATTTACAAGGATGTTGCCAGGTTTGGAGGATTTGAGCTTTGGGAGAGCTGAACACGCTGGGGCTGTTTTCCCTGGAGCGTTGGAGGCTGAGGGGTGACCTTATAGAGGTGTACAAAATTATGAGGGGCATGGATAGGATAAATAGACAAAGTCTTTTCCATGGAGTGGGGGAGTCCAGAACTAGAGTGCATAGGTTTAGGGTGATAGGGAAGAGATATAAAAGAGACCTAAGGGGCAACCTATTCACGCAGAGGATGGTACGTGTATGGAATGAGCTGCCAGAGGGAGTGATTAGATTAGATTAGATTACTTACAGTGTGGAAACAGGCCCTTCGGCCCAACAAGTCCACACCAACCCGCCAAAGCGTAACCCACCCATACCGCTACATTTACCCCTTTACCTAACACTACGGGCAATTTAGCATGGCCAATTCACCTGACTTGCACATCTTTGGATTGTGGGAGGAAACCGGAGCCCCCGGAGGAAACCCACGCAGACACGGGGAGAACGTGCAAACTCCACACAGTCAGTCGCCTGAGTCGGGAAGTGGTCGAGGCCAGTACAATGGCAACATTTAAAAGACATTTGGATGGGTATATGAATAGGAAGGGTTTGGAGGGATATGGGCTGGGTGCTGGCAGGTGGGACTAGATTGGGTTGGGATATTTGGTCGGCATGGACTTGTTGGACTGAAGGGTCTGTTTCTGTGCTGTACAATTCTATGACTCTATAAATTAGAAAAAAACCACAAACACATAAACAACATCCTTACTGGTATACAGTTCAATAAAGAGCAATAACAAACCTCCCTTCCTGGACATCATAGTAGAACGAAAAGCCACTGGAGAGCTGCAGACCAGCATTTACAGGAAAGCCAAACACACTGACCAGATATGAAACTATAGGAGCAATCATCCCAATGACCACAAACGGAGTTGCATTAAGACATTATTTAAATGAGGCACAATATACTGCAGCACCCAGGAACTATGAGAAGCCGAGGAGAAACACCTATACAATGTATTCAGAAACAATGGGTTCCCGATAAGTGCAGTTCAATTCCTGCACAACAGACTTAAACAGGAAGACACAACACACCCAGTGATTCTAGCCACACTACCGTACATCACAGGAAGCTCAGAGATGACAACTAGACTACTCCAGCCCCTAGGCATCATGGTCGCCCACAAACTTAACACCAGACTGAAACAGTTCCTGGTGAATTTAAAGAACCCCATACCAACAACCAGCAGAATGAACGTGATATACAAAATATCCTACAAGGGCTGCAACAAACATTATATTGGACAAATGGGCAGGAAGCTAGCCACCAGGATACATGAGCACCAACTTGCCACCAAAAAACATGACCAATTTTCACTGGTATCCATATGCACAGATGAAGAGGGACACTAGTTTGACTGAGACAATACATCCATCCTGGGACAGGCTAAACAAAGACACACAGGAATTCTTAGAGGCATGGCATTCAAACTGGAATTCCCTTAACAAACATATAGATTTGAACCCCATTTACCAACCTCTCAGAAACAGACCTTGTAGTGCTATCACCTACCAAAACAAACCAAGACAGATAAATAGCAAGCGGGACAGAACATCAAAGATTCACTGGAGGCCCACTGATGATGTTACCTAGCATGGTGACAAAACAAATGTACCAGCTCAGGGAGCAAACTTACAACCTAATCAGCACTCTCCTTCCATGTAGTACATACGTTGGACTACCCTTGGAGTTGGCATTCTGGCATAGTGTCCAGATGGTGGAAGATGAAAAGCTTCAACAAACATTTCTCTCTTTCCCCTAAAAAGGTTCTGGGTGGGTTCAGTCTGGAGGAAATGAGTTACTAGCGTAGCACTGTTTCTTCCTCAGGATACACTCTCAAAGCCATCAAGACTTTCTTTATCCAAACATGGAGCCACCTCTGAAACATGATTCATACAGACAAAGATTTTTCAGCAATACTCATGCTCTGTACTATTACGTTTAGTTTCTTCTTTAATCCCATGGGGAAATCTCAACCATTTATTTCCCTCTCAGTAAAACAGTGAAGTACAGAAATTTAAATATTTAGTACTTGTGAATTTAACTTATTTATAATGCTATTAAGTCGGGTCTCTACATGCCTGATGAAGTAAATGAGAGAAGTAGCAGAGCTGGTGCAATCTTTTGGATTATCAAAAATACTGTTCTCATATTTTATCATACATTTACATTTTTAAAGTACAAGTGCTTTCTACATGTACACAAGCAGTTGTACTTGATACTTTCCACCATCGCTTTCATTGATGGAATTTATCCTTGTAACTTCCAACTTACACCAGACTTTCCTCTAATTACGACGTTGTTCTCCCTGAATGAGTAATCTGCTTTTGTTTCCATACAATCTGATAAAATTGCACCCAAATGGTAGATGGTCAAAAGCATTAGAAAGATGTTTCTGAAACGCTATATTCCTGTGATTTAATCAGCATGTCTTTCATTGATGTGATATTTTCCTCAGATTATAAATGTTCATTCAAATTTATCATGGAGTGATGCGCCATCTAGAGGTATGCTTAACAATGATCAATAAGTTCAAAGATAACCAATAGCTGGGGAGACAATGGTAATGTTAAAAATGTGACCTTTGTCAAGTGGTGTTGGATTTGTAAGTTTTGACAGAAAGTAGAGGACTTGGTTTATGCTGGTAAAAATCTTGCTGCGGACTCTTATGCTGCGAGATCATCTGAACAAACATCTGGCCCTGGTGGGTGGCATAGTGGGTCAATAGTTAGCACCGCTGACTCAGAGTGCCAGATTCAACACCAGCCTTAGATGACAGTCTGTGTGGAGTTTGCAAATTCTCCCCAGTGTCTGTGTGGATTTCCTCCCACTGTCCAAAGATATGGAGGTGAGGTGGATTGGCTGTGATAAACTGCCCTAGTGTGTTCAGGAATGTGTAGGCGAGGTGGATTAGACATGGGAATGCAGGGTTATAGGGATAGAGTGGGGGGTAGTGGCTGAGTGGGATGCTCTTTGGAGGGTCAGTGCAGACCCAATGGGCTGAATGGCCTCTTTCTACACTGTGTGGATTTTATATTGCACTGAAGGTTGAAGCAGTAAATAGAAGCTTTCAAAAAAAATAACGTCTGTCAGAATTAATTCTTTGGTACCTGGTTTTGGTTGCCTTGGTGATGCACCATGCTGCTGACCATTCTGATCTTTGATATCCATTGTCCATTGCCAGGTGTGTGATTCACAAGTGCAGAGAGTTGAACACTGAAATGGGTAGTTAAAGCCTGGTACGAGACAGAATCTCTATCTGTGTGAGTCATGTTTCGGAGCAGGGTCCATGTCTGATTAAGAAAAGTCTTGATGAATTTGCGAGTGTGTATTGAGGGAGAAACAGTACAAAGGTAGTAATTTACTTCTTCCAGTTTGAAGCCACCAAGAACCTCTTGAGGAGAAAGGAACTAATGAGGCAAGATAAGCGGATATAGCACAAGAGCTGCCTGGCTTTGTTCTGGTGTCTGTTGGCTGGCAAGGTCTTAAGATGGCCAGCAGAACATAATTTCATTCCCATACCATGTAGTTCTATGCCATAGACTATAACATGGCTGCAGTATTTCCCCAAACCTACCTTCTTCATTCATGATTCACAAATTTCTTAGTGTTCTGTAACAACCAAGGGGTACAGATCATTCGAGGAAATTATTTCACTTTTACTCTTCTCAACTTGCATTGGTAATGGACATCTAATGCTGTCCTCATTTGGCAAAATGTCCCTACTTCTGGGCTAGAAGCTGTACATTCAATCATCACCCTGGGACTTACCTGAGAATGACCTTAACTTTGAAACCTGGTTGTTTAACTCTCTCTCTCTCTCCATGCCCCCATCTGTCTTCATTAATTCATGTGCTCATCTCTCTTGGCACCAGAAAATGCCAAGAGATTCTTCCTCTGTCTCTCTCTCTCCTTGTAGTCTTTCCTCAGCTCTCAGGCACCTCTCAGAACCATGCCTTGCTCAGACTCTCACCCTCAGCAATGTTTGAAATTGACCTGAAAGTGCTTTAATGCAGCCAACACGTCTCACAGCAGATTAAACATGCCCAAGAAGAGAGAAATTAGGGCAGAAATTAAGAATGGGCAAGAGAAACATACACACTAAGGAGCAATAAAACAAGAGTGAATTTAATTCCAAGATGGTTCTACTCCATGAATTAAAGCTTTTGAAATTAACATAGGGAGGGCAGGCTCCTCAGATGAGTAACCATTGAAATTACTGCTTTCAGCTTAACATGCAGTTGGAGACAAAGAAGTGTTGATAAAACCTTCTCCCATGTTTATTTCATGATGTTGAGGTGGCAGTGTTGGACTTGGGTGGACAAAGTTAAAAATTTATCCCAGTCCACCATGACACAATAAAGGCTGATTTCTACAAAAGTGGTGCTTTTCTTACCGAGCTGGGACTTGCAAAACAAAATAATATTGACTCCAGGCAAAGCAGTCTCATTTTGTCACTTTCTTCAACTCCTCCACAGGAAATTCAAATCCAGAATTCCATCCAACCCTCATTTGGTTGATCAACAGCAACTTATGCTGCTAAATGATTGGCTAGTAGACATGCAATGGGACTTCTACCAGCCAATAGCGATGGTAAGGGAATGTGCTGAGTAAGAGAGGTGAGTAGTTCTCCAAGACCTCCACAAGCAGGTGGCAACAATAAGTGAGGGCAACTCAGCATTCAAAATAACTCTCACTGGAAAGAAAGGGTGTCCTTACTGGGGAAGGAAGAGGAAAAAGGTAAAGTAATTCCTCAGCCCACTGTAGCCCAAAAGATCATGCAATGTATAAAGAGTATATGGTTCTGATTAATCATTAATTTCCCTTGCTGTTTGTAATGACATAACGCTAAAGGAATAAATATTCCTTGCTTTATGATCTTTGGGCAGTCCAAATGTGATGTTGCACATACATTTTAAAAGCCTGGCTGCATGATCTTGATGTCATGTTTGGGGCAAGGAGCTCTGAAAACTCACAACCTTACCTTCTGTGAGAAGAAATTCCTTCTCATCCAAGTCATAAGTTGATACTCGTTTATTGAGAGATTATGTCCTCTGATCCTAGACTGTCTCATGAGGGGAAACATCCTCTCAGCATTAACCCTGTCAAGCCCCTTAAGAATCCAATATGGTTCACTTTTTATTCATCTATGTTCCAGTGAGTGGAGTCCCAGTTTGGTTAACCATCGCTAATAAGACAACTCCTCCATACTGGGGAACAATCTCAGAACTGCCTTCAATTAAATAATATATTTTCTTAAATAAAGGGACCTAAACAACTTTTAGTACTCCAGATGTGGTCTCTCCAGCATTTTGTACAATTGGTGTTCCTTGCTCTTATACTACAATTCCTTTGAAATAAAATATAACATTTTTCTAAAATCAACCCATATAGGTATATTATAACTGACTTCTTGAGCAGGTATGACTTGAGCCAAGGCCTTCTGAATCAAAGATAAGGACACTACACTGCACCAGAAAAGCCCTAGGCCAACATTCCATTAGCCTTCCTGCCGCACCTATCTGTTAGCTAACTGTGTTTCATGCACAAGTACCCCCAAGTCCCTTTGTGTTGCAGCTTTCTGCAGTTTTTATCTATTTAAATAATATTCCGTTCTGCTGTTCTTTCTGCTAAAGTGACAACTTCACACTTTTTCCACATCATATTCCACTTGTCAACATTTTGGCCACTGACCTAACCTCTCAATATCTCCTTGTAAACTGTTTGTATACTTTCACAACCTGTCTTTCCACCTAATTTAGAGTCGTCTGCAAATTTGGCTACAGCATATTCGCTTCTTTCCTCCAAGCCATTAAAGTATGTTGTAAACTGTTGCAGACACAACACTGATCCCTGTGGAATCCTGCTGGTCATAGGTCACCAACCTGAAAACGAACCCCTTATCCCCATTCGTTTTCCTGCCTATTAGCCAGTTCTCATGTCAATATACTACCTCCAACACTGTGGCTCTTATGACTTAACCTTTGAGTTATTTTATTGACTGCCTTCTGGAATTCCAAGTTCACTCTGATAGTCATTGCTTAAGTCATCAGAGAATGTTAGCTCTTTGGTCACATTCGCTCCATGGACATCTAGGTAGTGAGTCCATCCTATTGATGATTTTCATCTTAATGTTATTAATACACTTCGACTTCATCTAACAGTGTTATTATCTGTTTCAATAGACAATAGGTGCAGGAGTAGGCCATTCTGCCCTTCGAGCCTGCACCACCATTCAATATGATCATGGCTGATCATCCTTAATCAGTATCCTGTTCCTGCCTTATCTCTATAACCCTTGATTCCACTATCCTTGAGAGCTCTATCCAACTCTTTTTTAAATGAATCCAGAGACTGGGCCTTTACTGCCCTCTGGGGCAGAGCATCCACACAGCCACCACTCTCTGGGTGAAGAAGTTTCTCCTCATCTCTGTCCTAAATGAGAAGTGACTTCAGTTGTTGCATCTTCTCCATGTCCGTGCTTTCCCAATGTTGATCTTGGATCTACATAATGTAATTACTCAGGTAGCATGACTGGGAAGGAACATAGTTTATTGTCAAATACAAAAAGCGAGCCACTACCCAAGGTATACATAAGCTAGTCCTAGTCCAAGGCAGACAGTCTGCAGATCATACTTGGGTCTGCCTCATTTTTCTTTTATTTAACCTATTTTTCCTAATCTTACTGTTCAAAGATGTTATTACACACCTCTGGAACAGGTGGGACTTGAACCCAGGCTTTTCAGTCTAGGGGCAGGGACACTATCACTATGCCACAAGAGGACCCTTTAGGTCTGCTTCATTGTTTGTTTTATAACATTTTTAAATGTACATATGGTGAGACAGAAAAAAAGGCACCATTATGACTAGACTTTATATTTTTTTTTGGTTTTCACCACCAAGAAAACACTTGGGGTCAATTATATATTAACAAACAAAGCCTGCTAAAGGCAATGCTGTCATCAAAAAAGTGAGGGGGGGGATGGTTATGGTAGGGAAAGAATCAAAATGGAGTTGGAGCGGGAAATAAATCACTCTATGCCCTGCAGTGCTCATCTCTCTTTAAAATCATCAGAAACACTGGTAAATACCGCATGTTCCTTCTCGAATGACATTCGGGTCTGACCGTAACTGCGGAAGGGAAGCAGCGAGTCTGCTTCATAAAGGGCTCAGGTAATTTATTCTTGTCACCAAGGAAACTCATTCTCAATGAACTCCAAGAAGAGATTTATTAGAGCTTCCTAATGGGCATTATAGGGATTATTTCATCCTGTCCTCTCTGAGTCCTAGGGCTCCCTTTCACTCGTGTGATGATTGGATCTCTTGTGTCACTTTGCCCTTATTCCTGTTGACTTCTGGCCATAGTTGGTGCTATATATCGTCTCTTCCATGAAAACTGTTGAAGAGCCTCTGCAGGGAATTCATCCTCTGCTTGAGCTTCCACCATCTCTATCTCCAAGTTCGAGTCCTTGTTGTTCTCAGGACCTCTGCAGGGAATTCATCCTCTGCTTGAGCTTCCACCATCTCTATCTCCATCTCCAAGTTCGAGTCCTTGTTGTTCTCAGGACTGGCTCTCGAGGTTTTTGTGAGCTGAGTTTCTGGTCCACTGAATGCCAGTAGTGACCTATCTTTCAAAGCAATCGCTTCTCTGGAGGGTTCTGACCAACCAGAGGTGGTCATCGTGCCTTTTTGCAGTCCTCTACCCAGTTTTATTCATGCACGATACTGCTCCCCTTTTTTTAAGGATAACTCCTGGAATCCATGAACAACCATCACTGAAACTCCTTACATGAACTATATCTCCCAGTTTAAAATCTGTCTGGCCTATGCCTATGGTATTCCCTTTTTTGAGCTTCCTGTTTTAATTAAATCTTGCCAACCAAGTTTGGGAAAGCCAGGCTCTGCCTAGACCAAAGGCAATGCCAATCAATAGTTGTGCAGGGGCTACCCCTGTCATCATGTGCAGCATTGTCCCGTTATTAAAGAGGAAATGTACAAACTTCGTTTCAAAGACACTCTAGTTTGCTTTCTTGGCTACTTTTGAATATCTGGATTGCTGGCTCAGCCAGACCATTTAAGGATTGGTGGTGGGGTGCCATGAGAATTTGTCTTACCCATCTGTCTTCATAAAGGTCTGAAATTCCCTGATGATAAATGGGATTGTGTTGTCTATTATAATGACCTCTGGTATACCATGCATACAAAAAGATAGGGGAAGATTTCTATGGTGTTGTAAGAGGTAGTAGAGGTCATTCAGTGCACAGCAATCCATTTTGAATGGGTGTTGATAAGGAGTAAGAGAGTAAAGCCCTGTGAAAGCTGTATATATTCCCTGGCCATTCCCATGAGTGCAATGAGGCTGCTGGTGTGGCCTTCTGATTTTCCTGGCAGGTTTTGCACCACTTGACCAGGTTTTCAATATCTGTGTCTATGTCACCAAACATAGTTCCTTGCAAGTATTTTCATTTTCGAAATTTCTGGGTGGCCCATTGTGCAATTCTTGATACTATGATTCTAAAATAAGTGGGAAAGCAGGCAGTGATGAGGAGGTAAAGAGTTTACAGATGGTTATTGATAGGTTAGGAGCATGGGGCAGAACGTGGCAGACAGAGTTTAATGTGAATAAGTGTGAAGTTGTCCCTTTTGGGCTCAAGACTAAAAGAGCAAATTATTAAAATGGGAAGCAGATTCAAAGTGCATCAGTGCAGAGGATCTAGGTGTCTGTATATGAATTGCAGAAAGTGAATATGCACGTGCAGCATGTAATAAGAAAGGCAAATAGAATCCTGGCATTTATTGCAAAAGGACTGGATAATAAAAGTAGAGTTGGTATAACTATATTGGGTGTTTGTGAGACCGCATCTGGAATACTGCGTCCAGTTTTGGTCTCCATACTTGAGGAAGAATGTGTGGCACTGGAAGCAGTTCAGAGGAGGTTCACCAGATTGATTCTAGAGATGAAAGGGCTATCATATGAGCAGTGGTTGAATAGCTTAGGCTTGTACTTACTTGAGTTCAGAAGAATGAGGAAGAATCTGATTGAGATGTATAAAATCCTAAAGGGGATTCAAAAGGTGGATGTTGAAAAAAGTTCCCTTTTTTTCCTCAAAAAAGAGGGCATAGATTAGAGCGAGAGGATGTAGGTTCAAAACTGAGATGAGGAGAAACGATTTCTCTCAGAGGATTGTGAATCTGTGGAACTCAGTACAGGCAGAATCAATCAACAAATTTGAGACAGCAATAGGTATGTTTCTAATGAAAAAGCAGGAAAAAGGGTATGGGGAGCAAGCAGGAAACTGGAGTTGAAACCAGAATAAGATCAGCCATAGAGTATGGCAGAATGGAAACAGCCCCTTCCACCTAACCATTCCACGCTGACCATGGTCCAAAACTAAACTCATCCCACCTGCCTGTGCTTGGCCCATATCTCTCCAAACCTTTCCTATCTATGAACTTATCCAAATGTCTTTTAAACATTGTAATGGTACCTGCATTCACCATTTTCTCTCGCAGTTCATTCCACATATGAACCACTCTGTGTAAAAACATTTCCCAAGTCCTTTTTAAATTATTCTTTTCTCACCTTTAAAATATGCCAGCTGGTTTTGAACTTACCACCCTGTCATGTACCTTAGCTATGCCCCTCATAATTTTATGAACATGATGAACAAGTCATGATCATGTTACATGAGTTTTAAGCAGGTGTAAAGTGGATATTCCAGCAAAGATGCAGCTGGTCAAACCACTTCATTTTAAACAAAACAGAATTTATGCACAAGCTTACTGAATGAAACACAAACAAAATAGAATACTGAAAAACCTAACCTATCTGAAAACCCAACAGATCATCCCAACTTAATGATGCTGTTCCAAATACTTGCAACAATCCTCATAAACACCCCTTGGCAAAAAAGGTAAAAGCAAACACAGGGTCTTATAGGACAGAGAGAGAGAGAGATGGCAGCATGGAACACTCTCTTCCATGTAGCTATTTCATGAAGGGCCTCAAAAACTGCATGACTGTTTTCCATGAATACCAGACTGCCAAAACCAAACTAAACCAGAGAAAAGCTGAGTTGGGAGTGGGTTTGAAGGGCTTAACTGTCCACTTTCGCTCCTAATTCCTATGTTCCTTCATCAATGACTTGGATGAAGGGACCAAATGTATTATTGCTAAATTTCCCAATGACATCAAAATAGCTGCGAATGTCAGTTGTCAAGAGGATTTTGAGAGTTTTCAAAATGAATACAGATAAGTTTGATGTGTGTGATGCTGCTGCTCCTTTAACAAAGTTATGTTGTCCTTGGTATTTTTTTTCAGAGAGGTTTGAAAAAGCAGTGATTCTGAAAAGGCTGGCTTGGATGGGTTTTAGGGACAGTTTGATTATAGCTAACAGATACTGCCTCAGACAAAAGGCTTTTACATTTTTATTTTTTTTTAAATTGCACAATGAAAGGGGGGTGGCCAGTTCTCCTGGCTCAGCTTTTCTCTGGTTTGATTTGGTTTTGGTAGTCTGGCTATTCACTGAAAACAGTCATGCAGTTTTTGAGATTGCAGTTCCAAGAAACAGCTTCGTGGAAGAGAGTGTTCCATGCTGCGAACTCTCTCTCTCTCTCCCCTGTAAGACCCTGTGTTTGATTTTACCTTTTGTGTTTATAGGGATTGTTGCAAGTATTTGGAACAGCATCATTAAGTTGGGATGATCGGTTGGGTTTTCAAATAGGTTAGGTTTTTCAGTATTCTGCTCTCTTTTGTTTGTGTTTCATTCAGTAAGCTTGTAAATAAATTCTGTTTTGTTTAAAACTAAGTGGTTTGACCATCCACATCTCTCCTGGAATATCCACTTCACACCTTCTTAAAACAACCAGCAAAATTAGGTTCTGGACCACTTTCTTGAAATGTTTTGAGGAGGTCTGTCCTGGTCCACAACAGACTGGAGCCTCTTTGCAGGATTTGTCCCATAGTTCCAAATTGGGATTAGGATTGTTGGACTTGAAGGCAGCGAGTGGTAGGTGTTAGAGTCTTTTGTTCCGGGTGTTGAATTTGGTTGGTTTAAACAGTGTTTGGGATAGCAATGGCTCTTTCAGTCATCACGAGTTTTCTGGGGGTGGAAGAAGTGACTTTGGGGGTTTTGCAAAAAGTGATTATGGCCCAGCTGCTGGAATTAGCAGATAAACTGGAGTTGGAGCTACCTCCTATGAGGAAAGAAGAGATAATCACAGCAATAGCTCAGCATTTAAATTTGCTGGAAAGGCCATCAGAATCTTTGGAGATGGCTAAAATTCAATTGAAAATGAAACAACTTAAGTTAGAGGCAAAAGACAAGGAAAGGGCAACAGAAGCGACACAGTTTGAACTACGATTAAAAGCAGAAGAGAGAGTAAAGGAGAAAGAGAGGGAGTTTGAACTTCAGAAATTGGCATTTAGACAGGAGTTCAAAATTTCACTTTCTGAACTAGGGAGAACTCATGTGGATGACCAAGGGGTTAAATTAGCATCCGAAATAGCTGATGATTATGAGGTGGTCCATAAATAAAAGTTTGGCTTCCAAAATCAATTTCAATCATGAGGGATAGAAACTGGGGAAAAGAGAAATCCTCGTGTGGAAAGAGAAAGGTAGATCTCAGTGAATATCATAAGGTTAACTTACCACAGGATAAAAAGGAAACCACTGAAGGGGAAAAAGAAGTTAAAAGGCTCCAGTGTTTTCACTGTAATAAAGTCAGCCACATGAAATCACAGTGTTGGTGGATTAGGAAAAAAACTGGGAAGCCAGATGTTGGAAACAGGATAAGCCTGTGAATTTTGTTGGAGTGGTAATGGAAAGCACAGTTGAGGCTGGAAAGCTGTACAGGAATGTACAAGCTGGTCAAAGGTTGGTTGAGGAGGAAGTGCCAGATCTTCTTAAACCATATATCTGCGAAGGTAACGTTTTCTTACAGAGACCAGGATCAGCAGGTAAAGAAGTTACAGTATTAAGAGGTACAGGTTCCTCTCAATCTGTGATGTTGAAAGATAAGGATAATTGTACTTCTGAAGGACTATTGCCAGACAAGCTACTAGAAACTGGAATTCATGTTGAGACAAGAAGCGCTGAATTATGTAAAGTGTCCATTGAAGAGTGGAGAAGTCATGGTAGGAGTACTGGACAAACTCTCAGCTCCAGGAATGCAATTTGTCCTTGTCAATGATATAGCTGATTCACAGGTAGGAGTGCTGCCTACTGTGGTTGAAAAGCCAGTGGAAACTCAGGGAACGGAACTATTGCACGACACATATCCTGGGAGTTTTCTGGACTGTGTGGTAACGAGGTCACAAAGTCACCAGTTGAAACAGGAGGGATCAAAGAGTACAGATAAGAAAGCTGAAGTGGAATTAACAGAGACCGTGTTTACTCAGCTGGTGGAGATAAACCAGGAGAAGATAACTGACAAATCAGACATCTTTAGCTCAGGTAAATTAACTGAGTTACAGTAGAAAGGTAAAAGTTTAAAACAATTGTATCAAAAGGCATACACAGAAAAATAACCTGAATGTATCCCTGAATGTTATTATCTTAAAAGTGATGCCTTAATGAAGAAATGGACACCATCAAATATTCAGGTAGATGAGAAATGGGCAGACGTTCATCAAGTTGTATTGCCAGTGGGTTATAGAAAGGAGGTGTTGCAGGTGGCACATGAGCTACCATTAGGGGGTCATTTAGGAGTGAGGAAAACTCAAGCTAAAATACAAAAACATTTTTATTGGCCTGGTCTGTACACGATTGAGGTGAATTTTGCCAGACACGTAATACATGTCAGGTAATTGGAAAACCGTAGGCAGTACCATCCAGAGTCGCAGGATGTGCTAGAAAAACCATGTTGAGGGCTTATGGTCAAGGCTATCCAGATGATTGGGATAAGGAAATTTTGTTTGTACATTTTGTGATCAGAGATGCACCAAATGAATCGACCAAATTCAGTCTGTTTGAATTAGTTTATGGGCATGAAGTGACAGGACCACTAAAATTGATTAAGGAGAAATTGGTAAATCAGAATTCAGAGACCACATATTTGGACTATATGTCGAATGTGGAACAATTAAACAGAGCAGGGGAATTGGCTAGACAGTATTTAAAAGGATCACAGCATACAATGAAACCAGAAGCAGACAAGAGATCAAAAACTTGCAATTTTGCTATCGGAGATAAGGTGTTAGAGTTACTTGTAGTAGTAGGTGAAACTTTAAAGGCAAGGTTTAATAGACCTTATCAAGTCGAAAGGAAATTGAGTGAGGTGAACAATTTGATAAGGACTCCAGACAGAAAGAAATCCCAGAGTGTGTCACGTGAAAATGCTGAAAAGATATTTTGACAGGGAAGGAAAGCAGCTTGCGTTAGAAGCAAAAGACAAGGACAGGGCAACAAAAATGACACAGTTTGAATTGCGATTAAAAGCAAAAGAGAGGGAAAAGGAGAAAGACAGGGAGTTTGAACTTCAGAAATTGGCACTTAGACAGGAGTTCAAAATTTCACTTTCTGAAGTAGGGAGAATTCATGTGGATGAGCAGGGGGTTAAATTAGCATCTGAATTAGCTGATGATTGTGAATTGGTCCATAAATCAAAGTTTGGCTTCCAAAATTAATTTCAATCGTGAGGGATAAAAATCATCCACAAGTTCTCCCACCCAGACAGACACACACACACACACAGACAAAAACCCACATGCACACATATATTTTGTGTGGTGAATTTGTACTTGCAGAGTTACATTGCACTTTGCTCAAAAACTGCATACATTCATGTAGAACTCTGAGCTCAAAAACTGCATGAATTTATGTAAAACTCTGTTATCTCACTTTTTAGATTAGAATCAATCTAAACATCAGGTCATAGACAGAGAACACAGAGGGCTAACACCTTCAACATATTGTCTAGCTATCACCATTGTTAACAGCTAACCCGAGAATGCAACTTTAAAAAAAAGGTTTTGTGATTTACACATGAAACAAGTGAAACTATCACTGTATTCTAACAGATGAAAGGCTTAACAGACAATCAATTTTTCAATGTATAATTTCAGTTACATCACACTGCAAATTTTTGCTATAAATTCTGTGTTACGATCGAGCCCTCCACAATCACCTGATGAAGGAGCGTCGCTCCGAAAGCTAGTGTGCAATTAAACCTGTTGGACTATAACCTGGTGTTGTGTGATTTTTAGTTTTCTCTTTTGGGAGAGATTAAAACTAAGGGACAAAGTTTCAGAAGATATCTCCCTTTTAGTCAGAAATGAGTAGAACTATTTTCCCTTAGCAAGTCATTGGCATATGAATTATCCTTCCACAGAAAGCAGTGTTAATTTTTTTTTGATAAATAGGGGAGTCAAAGGTCATCAAGGCAACAGGAAAGTGGCATTTTAGGACACAAGCAGATCAACCATTGTCTAATTGCACGATAGCAGAGGCTGAGATGCCAGAAAAGCCTACTTGTGCTCCTAAGTCTTCTGGTCCTTTGCTCCTGTGTAGCATAACCTGTTGAGCTGAAGAGTAAAAACAGTTTCTATCACATTTCCATTAGATAGGCAGTCAGAATATCAGTTATGGAATATGAAACAATTGTCCCCTTTAAAAGAAAGTCCACACTTACAAATTGACTTTATTGAACAGTTTTAATATACTCGGATTCACCACATTAAGCAATCCAACATTTTACTCTGTGGTATTCTTGGATCCAGCACAGATAGGAGGAAAAACAATTCATATAACACATATACTCTCTCTTTTTTAAATTTAGATAAATATATTCTCCAGAGCCAAGCTGTACAGCTTTACGACTGTTACAAAAATAAGGAAAGCTAGGTGCAGCACTATCCACTTTGACATAATAGACCAGAAAACAGGAGAAAAGCTTTCACAGATTATACCCACAACTTGATTGTGTGTTGCTTAGCACGATGACATCTTCGAGTTTGCACTGATGATGGAATCAGCAACATTTCTGCCTACATTTACTACAGATGCAAATGAGTGTGGTTGTTAGGGATTATAATACATGTAAACTGAAGACTTTACATCAATGGAATTGTTGATAAACAGTGTCACTGCATCAGACAATCTCACAAACTGAACCACCTTCACCTGTGGCACAAATATAATGACAAGTTGAGTTACAGCAGTCACTCTAGTGTGGTAATGGAACTAAAACTTGAACATAATTGATGGGAAAAAATCCTGACTGTCCATGGAGCATCCCTTCATACCAGTTGTCATCAATTTGATTGGTGAGCGTGATGACATCTCCCTCCTTAAATCCCAGTTCTCCCTCATTCTCCGGTTCAAAATCATATGCAGCCCTGCAGCATGGCTGATCCAGCGGTGTGCCTGCATTTTACAAATGACTATTAAAACCTGAAACTTTTACATAAATTAGTCACCTAGAAAATAAAACTTGCAATTATCTTAAGATGTGGCGCTTGAACGCAAGGAAAATAAATGTTACAATTTTTGGTGCAGTTAGAAAAAAGGCTGGGTTAAAACTGATAGCAGAAACACCATGATCCAAAAATTCCACAGTCATGAGCGAAGTTCCAATACTTGTTGCTTACTTTAAAGTCTTCAAGCCTCCAGTATTCAAATATATATATTATATATATATCAAGCAGATCTGAAAACAAAACCCCAAATAGGAGCATCTAAAATAATGCGCATGTTTTGGAGCTGAGTGAAATTGATGAGAAGATTGACTTATCTATCCTTCAGGTAAAAACAATGACTGCAGATGCTGGAAACCAGATTCTGGATTAGTGGTGTTGGAAAAGCACAGCAGTTCAGACAGCATCCAAGGAGCAGTAAAATCAACATTTCAGGCAAAAGGCCTTCATCAGGAATAGAGGCAGAGAGCCTGAAGGGTGGAGAGATAAATGAGAGGAGAGTGGGGGTGGGGAGAAAGTAGCATAGAGTACAATAGGTGAGTGGGGGTGGGGATGAAGGTGATAGGTCAGGGAGGAGGGTGGGGGAAGGTAGCAAAGAGTACAATGGATGGATGGGGGTGGGATGAAGGTGATAGGTCAGAGAGGAGGGTGGAGTGGATAGGTGGAAAGGAAGATAGGCAGGTAGGACAGGTCATGGGGACAGTGCTGAGCTGGAAGGTTGGAACTGGAGTGAGGTGGGGTAAGTGGAAATGAGGAAACTGGTGAAGTCCACATTGATGCCCTGGGGTTGAAGTGTTCCGAGGCGGAAGATGAGGCATTCTTCCTCCAGGCGTTGGCTGGTGAGGGAGCGGCGGTGAAGAAAGGCCAGGACCTCCATGTCCTCGACAGAGTGGGAGGGGGAGTTGAAATGATGGGCCACAGGGCGGTGTGGTTGATTGGTCTGGGTGTTCCAGAGATGTTCCCTAAAGCACTCTGCTAGGAGGTGTCCAGTCTCCCCAATGTAGAGGAGACCACATCGGGAGCAACAAATACAATAAATGATATTGGTGGATGCGCAGGTAAACCTTTGATGGATGTGGAAGGCTCCTTTAGGGCCTTGGATGGAGGTGAGGGAGGAGTTGTGAGCGCAGGTTTTGCAAATCCTGCGGTGGCAGGGGAAGGCGCCAGGACGGGAGGGTGGGTTGTAGGGGGGCGTGGACCTGACCAGGTAGTCACAGAGGGAACGGTCTTTGCCGAAGGCAGCAAGGGGTGGGGAAGGAAATATATCCCTGGTGGTGGGGTCCGTTTATCTATCCTTTAGCTGATCATGAGTTCATGTCGTGCTACATGTAACCCCACCATACTGTTCTGTGTTTGTAAAATCTTCTTTACTGTTCTGTTTTGACACCATTACCTTGATTACTTGTGATTATCTTTCTACTTAATTAGTTTGTACAATTTTTGATTACTTTAGTTAGTCCCTCGTCATGCAAATCTGATACCTACTCATGTTATTCCAACTATTTGGTTTGTTTCTAGCACCATTTTATTTTAGATTATTTGTAGTTATCTTTCTGCCTTAATTAATAGGTTCATAAGTCATCCCCTCACTTGTTATTGACACCGTTTGATCACATGCAAAGACTTGTTATTCAGCCTGTTGACACCCTATTCACACTATTTGTACTTACCTGTTGACGCTCACAATTACCTGGAATTATCTTGCCAATATCTCTCCACCTATATATTCGGTGATGTGGAGGTGCCGATATTCGGACTGCGGTGTACATAGTCAGAAGTCATGTGACAACAAGTTAAGTCCAACAAGTTTGTCAGGATCAGCGCTCCGAAAGCATGTGATTCCAAATAAACCTGTTGGATTATAACCTGGTGTCATGTGACTTCTGACTTCATATATTCTGTGCTTGTGTGCTCTCTCTACTTCATCTGCTGAAGCAGAAATGCTCCAAAATGTTGTGATCTTAAATATACCTGTTGGACTATAATCTGACATTGTGCGACTCCTGACTTTGTCCACCCCAGTCCAACACCAGCATCTTCACATTCCGCTGGCCACTGATATCAAAGCAAATTGTTGTTCAGAGACATATTCATGTCAACTGTATGCAATATTTTACCTGGTGTCTTTTGCCCACTGTGAGTCACTCCACCATTCTGTTGAGTGTCATCTGCAAACTCGTAAGTCAAACGGGGCTTTGGTTTATATTCCCTTCGAGGGCAGGCAGTCGCCTCCTTCATTCTGCAAAGAAACATGCTATCAGTTTTGAGTGAAAGGAGTGAAATTTAGTGAACAATTTCATGCATCGATTGCAGTAAGGCATTAAACTCTTTACCCATCAAACCCAACATACTAGGAAGTACTGGAGCTCAACTTAAGTATTGTTCAATTGTTCAAATAGCAGACTCCTGGACTGAAATTCGAGCTGGATGCAGAAACAACAATGTAGATGTAGTATATTTCATGATGGCCTTCTGACTAAATCATTGTGGAAATGAAAAGGCAGTATGCAATAAAATAATCTATACAAATATTAATTTGTTTTACAAATGTACCAAAATCCTCTCAGAAATAGACTCTTAAGGAATGAAATCTGATTGCAGTGAACCCTCGACATGTCCAATTACAGATCTTCAATGGTGGAAAATTAAGCTCAAGAGAGCATTGAAAATGATTCAGAAGTATTATTGTATGTAGGTAACTTGGAGAAACTGTCATTTCCACATATTTTGCAAATGACTCAATGAAACAGTTTCACATCTGTTTTGGCATTGAGCTCATATAGTAATGAATATTATTTGAAATGTTAAAAAGTATCCTATTCTCATTTGTTTATCATTTAGTGGATATTGCCACTGTTGCTGTTAATTTGAGATTTCACTTCATTTACCAACCCAAACCCTGCTTCATATTAATCACTGTCAGTTTTACCTGTCTGAAAACCATATAACAACTGTAGTTTTAAATCAGGCACAAGTTGTAAAGGATGAACTGCAACATGTGGAATGTCCTTTCATTCACCATGTTCTCTCACTAGACAGATTAAAGTTATGTTGCCTTTTTAAATTCAATTCCTTAAGCATGGTATCAATATGAGTGTGAGTTGATAATATTTGCCATTTTGACTCATGTTGTGACATGTACATTTAAGGAGTCCTTACAAAAACATTGGTCAAACACTACCACCTCAACAAGATGTGGTTATTAGTCCCATGACTTGTATTCTACTTCTGTGAAACATCTAAATTTTTCAGCTCAGATAACAATGAAAATCAGGCTTTCCCATCAATCAAAAAGAATAGAACTGTATTGATATGAGACTCTTCAGCTCTTCAATAGTGTAATGTAGATACCAACGTTTAACTGTTAAAAGCAAATAAACTGGACAACATTTCAAGTTTCACAAACACTTACTACAACATAAAGTAAATTGTTGCAGCTATTTTGGTGCTTTGACACTGTAAATTATACAACTATAATTTTAAATAACAACCAAACAAATCAATTTCCAAATGGTTCTTCTTTTCTGGAATTACTGAGGGAGAATTGTAATTTAATGGGTTGGATCTTTGATTAAACGATTCAGGAGTATGATTTGATGTGAGTTCATTTTCTTTATTGTTTTATGAAAAGAATGCTGATGTACCTTTGTTTCAGACTTACCGCTGCTCCAACTGTACTGAGAGTTCTTGATAAATCTGTGCAGCTTGTCTGTGATATTCTAGCTGAGCTTGCACAAGTGCTGTAAGCTGGCTCACTTGCTCAATCTACAAATATCAACAGAAGAAAACAAATATAAACCTATTACATTCAAATGTGTTTGGGGACTTCTTTCTCAGCACTACGTGCCGTCATCACATCCATGTGGGAGAAGGCAAGTTCAGCCTGACCAGCCTTGGGGGAAACTGATGGGACTGGATTTGGAGCTGCTACCTGTTATATACTCTAACTAATCTTGCATTCAGTGGATCTCAGGGGAGGGTGAAGGAAACATTGCAAAGTCACTCTGAAGCTCTCCATGAAACATGGCAATATTAGCATTAATGACTGGGAAGAACAGTTGTTCAAAATAGCAGGAGTTTGTCCATCAAAATGCATCATGCTTTGAATCCCAACACCTTAATGATAAGACAGTATGGTGGAAAAGAAAGCATTCCTGTAATCCAGATCCCATTACCTTGTGGGAGACCTTGCTCTGTGCATCTAAAGGTCTGTGGGTCAATAATTGATCTATTCTGTTGCATGAAGACCCACAGTATAAAATCATGACACTGAGTAGACACCATCCTCAAATTGATGGATAGCTGACAATGGAAATTAAAATCATATTGAATAACGTAAAGTAGCCTAGCTGGCCCCATGAGGTGCCATTTTGCAAATTTGACTAAAGTTACTCCCAGTTGCAACTAAATACACAGTGAGCCTTGCATTCAGTGGTGGAAGTGGTCAATGTCATGTCAACCACCAGATGGCACAAAACCTCTAGTTACATTTGCTGCACAAGTTAAGGTGTTTTGTCTGAGCACTGAAGAAGGTTTATTCATTCAAAAGGGGGAACTGTATTGCACCTAATATTCCTCAATTAGAGATTCAAATTATTTGCCAATGCCTTTCAAAACCATTCAGCAGCAAGAACAAAAACCTTTATGTGAGGCTGGTGTTTCAGGTTCAAAGCACAGAATTTCATCTCATTACAATAGAAAGGCACAGTATCACATCACTGCTTTAAACATATGTTTCCAGTCAAGATTTATTTGCTACATCTGGTGGTTCAATACATTACAGGAACAAACTGACTGGCACTGAAAACCTTACTGAGGTATGCAAAATCAAAGGTTATTAATGCAGTGCATTTTTGCAAAAAGATAGGCAGCCCAATTTAGCAATTAAGTGATCTGTATCACCAGGGCTGTGTTACTTTAGCTCCTGAAGAGGTGTTGAAACAACAGCATCACGTACAACCAGTTTGACTAAATAGTGAAACAGAAATTGTGCAGATTCAAGAACCAGTCAATGAGCATTCCTTTAATCATTGGGATGTTATATCAGCCCAAGATAGTATTACTGTCGTTTTGGGAAAACCGTCCTAAACCTGTTGACCACTGAGAACAAAGGGAAAAAATTCCTACCTAACGAGTTCAGTCACATCTCAGCAAGATTATCTAATTGCAACACACAGTAAGCATGGTCTTATTGGCAGCTCAAAAGGCACCATTGGTAATTGCAGTCATGGAGGGAGAGTACATCTGTGCCTCTCCCAAGGGTGCAATGGTACATGGAGTGACAGCAGATGCGAAATAAATAGGGCAGAAGGATCAAATACTGAACACTTTCGGGATAAAAAAAATTACGTGTGACATATTAAGAATAAAATCTTCAGATTAAGAACTTTTCGCCATTTCTATAAAAGAATAAATCAAATGTTGCAGCTCAGAATTAGCATCCTTACATCACTCTCCAGCAGGTTAAACATGCTTGATTCTGCAATTTCCTTTGATTCATCAAATTTCTCCAGTGCCTGTCGAATCTCCTCTTCTGGAATCTTCCCTTGCCTCTTCTTCTTGTAGTCAAAATCTAATCTCCGCCCCTCCATTTTCTTCAGATGATGCTATCAATAAATGAATGGTAATCTGAGTAAGGAAGGAATGCTGGAACTGAGACTTCTCCCTGAATCAGGGACAACTGGCTTAATCAATGCTGATGACATTTAATATAAAGGTGAAGGCATTAGTTCAACAAATACTATTTTTAAAATGGTAATTTAATCGCTAACGATTGAAAGACTAATTTATTCCAATTACCACCCCAAAGGCAAATTAATTTATAAGTACTCAGTTTTTGAAGAAAAGACAGCTTCTTAAGCTTCATTCTCAGGTTCTGTTTGTATGTCACATTAAATAAACATAAATTTTGGGCCAATAAGAATTTCCAACTCATAATTAGAAAAGGCTATGAAAACTAACAAATGGACTTTCTTGCTACACCTACAATTTGATAAATAAGATACATCTCTTTGATGCTAAAACCTGTATACACATATCAAAGAGTCATAGAGATGTACAGTATGGAAAGAGACTCTTCAGTCCAACTCATCCATGCCTACCAGATATCTCAAATTAACCTTGTCCCATTTTCCAGCACTTGGCCCATATCCCTCTAAACCCTTCCTATCCATATACGTATCCAGATGCCTTTTAAATGTTGTAATTGTACCAGCCTCCACCACTTCCTCTGGCAGCTCATTCCATACACGCACCACCCTCTGCTTGCAAACATTACCCTTTAGGTCCCTTTTTAATATTTCCCCCCTCACCCTAAACCTATGTCCTCCCCCACCCCAGGGAAAAGACCTTGTTATCTTTAGATTTGGCTACTCTTTTGCTCTCCTGACCAGCCCAACATCTTAAATAAAATTCACGATATCCAAAATTGTGTTTTAACTCACATCAAGTCTCACTCAGTTCTCAAGCATGTTCGCTGCCTCCCATTTAAGCAACACGTCAATTTTAAAGTTCTCAACATCATTTTCAAATTGGGCTAATTTCTTCCAAACCCTCAGCTCTTTGAGATTTCTGCATTCATCTATTACTGACCTTCTTGCATTTTCGATTGTTCTACCACTGACAGATGTGTCTTCAGCTAACCGAGGCCATAAAGCCTCTGGAATTCCCTCCCAAAATCCTTTGCTCCTCTCCCTCTCCTTTAAGATGCTTCTACATCTGTCACCCTGTCCTCTTACCTCATCATGTGGCTGTGTCAAATTTTGTTTGGTGACATTCCTATAAAGTACCTAGAAATGGTAACTACATTGAAGGTGCTACATAAAAGCAAGATTTCAATTTTTAAAATAATTACTAAACATCAGTAAACAGGGTTACCTGTCCAAATGTTCCCCTCGGCTCCCTTGTCAGCATTCCACAGGTACTGTTCCTTTTGGGACATCCTGGTCCTCGCTTCCTCCACTCCTAACATCTTCCACACCTCCATAGCACCTTCCCACATAACTGCAGAAAATGCAATACTTGCCTGTTTACCTCATCCCTCCTCGCCATTCAAGATCGCAGAGATTTACTTGCACTGCACTTGATCTAGTCTACTGTATTCGCTGCTCACAATGCAGGCTCTTTTACACTGGGAAGAACAAACACGGACTGGGTGACTGCCTTACAGAACACCTATATGCCCTCCATAAAAATAAATCCGAGTTTCCAATTGCCTGTCACTTCGATACACCACCATGCTCTCATGCCAACATTACTGTCTCAGCCCTAATGCAGTGCTCCAGTGAGGCTCAACATTTCATTTTCCACTTGGGGACCTTGCCACCTTCAGGACTGAATACCGAGTTCACTAATTTTAAGAGTCTGAACACATCCTTCTTTGTCTTTTACCCACACCCACACCCCAGATCCTGTCATGACACTGCATGCTTTTACCACAGCCTATCCATTTTTACCCACTCATAGTCCCCATTGTCTCCTATCTAGCTTTTCTTCTTACCTGGCTTACTATCCACAATCCCTTTTTGTACCTAACTATTTTCCTCTCTCTCTCTGGGCTCTGTCTTCACCACCCACTCATTCCCTTACCCTAACCCCTAACATCAGCATAAATACCATACTTTCCTCAGGGGTGGCATAGTGACTAGCATTGCTGACTCACACCACTAGGGTTCCTGGGTTCGAGTCCAGCCTTGGATGACTGCCTGTGTGGAGTTTGCACATTCTCTCTTTGCTTCTGGTTTCCTTGCACAGTCCAAAGATGTGCAGGTTAGCTGGATTAGCCAAGTAAATTTCTCAGTAGTGTCCAGGATGTACAGGCTAGGAGGATTAACCGTGGTAAATGCTGGGTTACAAGGCTGGATAGGATAGTCTTCAGAGGGTTGGTGCAGATTTGGCAGGCCAGATGATCTTTTCCTATACAATAGGGATTCTATGATTCTATCCTAGATGCTATCTGTTGTGAAGAAGGGTCACTGGACTCAAAACATTAGCCATTTTCTCTCCACAGATGCTGCCAGTTCCTCCATCAATATTTGTTTCTGAAATCTGTTTACCTCTAGGGGACATAGTGCAAATTACAAAACGGGGAGGAGACATGAATTTTATCGAAGAATTGTCTTAATTCCTTAACCCTGAAAGATTTTAAGGTAATGAACAGTCAATTTTATTTTAGTTATCATTTTTTTATTGGAACTTAAGTAAATTTATGTGTTAACTTCTTTGTTTCTGCCTATTGACATATGTTGGCCAAAAATGAACTGTTTAGTTATGTTGGAGCAACTAAAGTGCAATAAAATCAGTATTAATTAAGATTTCCAGACAGGAATTCCAATCAGTGAAATGAATGGGTGACCATTTGCCCCTTTTTGTAAGCAGACATTAAACTGTTTATTTTAAATGGATTAATACCCAAGTAAAAACAGACAGAACAGAATCCAATTTGTGTGCTCTGTTTTGTTAATAGGCTTCATCAATTAGAATTTTTAGCTTCTTAATCTTAATTGTATAACAAAAGCTGTTGCTATTAGCATCCCATTTTAATTCTAAAATCTTTGTAATCTTTACTCCTCCACTTAACCCATAGTTTTGTGATTTAGAACCTTTTCAAAATTAGTTACACAAGCTATAACAGGCTGTCCTGTGAATATGAGGAGAAAGTGACGTCTGCAGATGCTGGAGATCAGAGCTGAAAATGTGTTGCTGGAACAGCGCAGCAGGTCAGGCAGCATCCAGGGAACAGGAGAATCGACGTTTCGGGCATGAGCCCAAAGAAGCTGAAGAAGGGCTTATGCCCGAAACGTCGATTCTCCTGTTCCCTGGATGCTGCCTGACCTGCTGCGCTGTTCCAGCAACACATTTTCTGTCCTGTGAATATGACCATGAGACTTTTAGATTAGATTACTTACAGTGTGGAAACAGGCCCTTCGGCCCAACAAGTCGGCACCGACCCGCCGAAGCGCAACCCACCCATACCCCTACATTTACCCCTTACCTAGCACTACGGGCAATTTAGCATGGCCAATTCACCTGACCTGCACATCTTTGGACTGTGGGAGGAAACCAGAGTACCCGGAAGAAACCCACGCAATCACGGGGAGAACGTGCAAACTCCACACAGACAGTCGCCTGAGGCGGGAATTGAACCCCGGTCTCCGGCGCTGTGAGGCAGCAGTGCTAACCACAGTGCTGCCCACTGCCCACAATCTTCTGATTGTAAGAGAAATTAAAACATATGCTGGGATTTTTGGATTTCCTTTATGGCAGGCACCATAATATACATGACACTCCCCATAACACAAACTGGGGATTCCTGAAAATCTTCAGCCTTTCAGGCAACATAACTGGTACCTGTTACATTTTTTCAGCATTTCAATTCCTGGGACACCACTGGGGGACGGTTTCACCTGTAGTTGTAAAATAGTAACCTGTCTCAATGAAATCTGGATCTCATTAGAGTTAAGGGTCATTGCACATTTTTAAATGGGACAGTTTAATTACTTGATGATGGAACAGAATGGGCTAACTTAACAATTCTGTTTTGATTCTGTTAAAGAAAAAAAGATTAAGGTCTAGTCTGTTAGTTATTCTGCTTTTTAATGCCAGTTGACGCCAGTGGAAGTACTAAGCATGACTCCATTTGGGCAAGTTGAAGTGGCCTGGGTTTAAAGCCAACTGGTGGGTACATATCCAAAATGGGCCAGATTTAGTGTAGGCGATGAAGAATTCAGCTGTCTGGTGGGGAATCTGAAGGGAAACACATCACCCTTACCAAGACATGGTTGAGGTTGATGAACGTTATGAGTAATCAGGCATTTACTGACCAGCATTAGGCCTGTCACAGAATTAAGTCTGCAGTATGGCAGGGACTCTCCCACCCCACACCATAAGCTGGTGGTCGATCAGCGTCTTCATGAATAGTGGGTGTTGATGGTAATTCACTGAGGCCTTCACCAGAGGTCTCCGGAAACAGGGGAGTGTGGGCAGTGTAGGGGGTTTTGTAGGGTGAGACAAGGGGGAGAGATAGATGCAAGGGCAGGGTGATGACTTGCAGTGGGCACACCTCAATCTGATGTCAGTCCTTTGATTGGGAAATTGTGCCTTTGAAAAAAAGCCCCCAATTTCCCAATCATGAGAGGCCACTGGAAACACGGGAGATCTGGGATTGGCCGGGGTGGGGAGGGAGGGGGTGGAGCAGTGGTCTTTGGGAGCATTCCTGAGTCATCACTAAATCCCAGTATGTCCAGGGATACGAACCTTGAAATTGCTTAATAATAAATCCTGCTAGCCAGTGGGTGAGAAAGGGCCACTGGACTGAGAATGTTAAGGCCGTCTCTCTCTTCTCCCACAGACGCTGCCAGACTTGCTGAGTTTCTCCAGCACTGTCAGTTTTTGTTTCAGGTCTCCAACATCCGCAGTTCTTTGTTTTCTTATAGCCAGACAGTGATTTTTCCAATTCAACCAATTCCCTCTGCTCAGTACATTTACATAAGGAAAAGGAGCAGAAAGTAGGCAGTTTGGTACCTTGCACCTGCTCTTCCATTCAATCAGATCCTGGCTGACCTGATTGTGGCCTCAACTGTATTATCCTGTTTGCTCCCAATGACCTAATAAATGGAGCCAGTTAACTGACTAGAGAGAATTGCTGCACATACTACTCAGTGAGAATACAAATCTGCCTGCCACTGAGCACACTCTGAATGATCCCCTTAAATCCATCCAATACATCTTTAAGGCACTATTCATTTCACTTCTTCCTCTCACTGGGGACTAGTGAGTGGATGGAGGAAATGAAATGAAGCAGGGAATCAGGATGGGAAAGGGCAGAGAGGGTAGATGCAGAGAGAAGAGAGATGGGGAGTAGAGAAATAGTGAATGAACAGATGCTGTGAGCAGACAATCAGGGTGGGGGGAGATATGCAATATTTAGCCATTTTAGAAACATCCTTTGTTGAAGGACATCCCAGAATGATGCAAAAACACAGCTTTCAAGTACACCGATGATATTGCCAGAATGAGAGAATTTTCATGGTGCAGAAAGAGGCTACTCAGCCCATTAAGCCTGCACTGGTTCTATTACTTAAAGCCAATCCTCTGGCTTTTCCCCATATCTGTGCCCACCATTTATATCCAAATAATCATCCAATGCTTTCTTGAATGCCTCAACTAAACCCACCTCCACACATTTTCAGGCAGTCCTATTCACTGTGTGAAGCTTTCTTTTTCACATCACCCTTGCTTCTTTTGTATATCACTTTAAATATGTACCTGCTCAGTTTTTTTTTTATTTTACAAGTGAGGACAGCTTCTCCCTAACTATTCTATCCAGCCCACTTATGAGTTTGAAGATCTGTAACAAATTTCCATTCAGCCATCTTCTTTCCAGGAAGAACAGTCCCAATTTGTTCAATCCATCTTCATATTTGAATGTTTCTCATTTCTGGATGAATTCTTGTAAATTGCTTCTGCACTCTCTCCAATGCATTCACATCTTTCCAATAAAATAGCAGCCTAAACTGTACACAATATTCCCACTGAACTTTAACAAGTGTGTCCGACAAGTCCAACATTACCTTCCTGCTCTTGTACTCTATGCCTCTATTAATAAAGTCAAAATTACAGTATTCTTTATTAACTGCTCTTTCCAACTTTCCTGCCACTTGCAATGATCTGTGTATGTATACACCCAGGTCCTCTGCTCCTGTACACACTGTAGAATTATTTATATTGTCTTTCAATGTTTCCCAATCAAAATGCTTCACCTCACACTTCTCTGCATTGAAAATCATGTGCCACTATCGCCCACTCCAGTGACTTATCAATGCTCTTTTTGGGTTTCTTATTGTCTTCCTCACAGCTTACAATTGTTCCCAGTTTGGTGTCATGTGCAAATTTTGACATTGTTCTCTACAAACCAAGATTCAGATCATTAATATCAATCCGAAAAGCAAGGGTCCCAGTACCGACCACTGGGAAACTCCACTACAAACCTTCCTCCAACTTGAAAGATATCCATTGACCATTACCCTCTGATTCCTATCACCCATAGGATTTTGTTTCCATATGCTACTGTTCCTTTTATACCATGCTCTTTAATTTTTCTTACAAGTCTGTTATGTGGGACTATAGCAAATGCCTTCTGGAAATCCATGTATACCACATCAAAAGTACTGGCCTAATTGACTCTTTCTGCTATCTCATCAAAAAACTCTTGCAAGTTAGTCAAACACAATTTTCCCTTTAGAAATCTGTGATGTCTCTTCCTAATAAACCCATTTTTAGTAATTATAACCTGTATAATTGTTTCTAGAAGTTTTCCCACCAATGAAGTTAAACTAACAGGTCTGTAATTGTTGGGTTTATCCTTACCTTTCTTGAACAAGGCTGTAATGTTTGAAATTGTCCCATTCGTTTGGAAATTCCCTTGAACAAGGAAGATTATTGCCAGTGTTCCTGCAATTTCTACCCTCAATTCCTTCAAAATCATTAGATACATTTCAACTAGTCCCAGTGTCTTGTCAACATTAAGGTCCAACAATCTATCCAAGATTTCTTCCTTTATAATTTTGAATCCTTCTAGTTAAAGAGTTCTTTCCTCTGCTACCAGGGATTTGGCAGCATTCTCCTCTTTTATGAAGACAGATGTTAAGTGTTCATTTAATAGCTCAGCAGTGTCCCTTACCTCCATATTAAACCCCCCTTTGTGGTCTCTAATTGGCCCAAGTCCCTTTTAATTTCTCTCTTACAATTTACATGCTTATAGAGAACTTTGCGAGTTCCCTTATGTTATCTGCAAAGTTTCTCGTTGTTTCTCCTGCTTGCGTTTTCAACTCTGTAAATCTTCAGTAATTGATCCTCTGTTGTATTTCTGCCTTACACCTGTCATTTCCAATGTTATTTTCTACTCCTTTGCCATTCAGGGATTTCTGAATCTGTTTGTCCTACCTTTTCCCATCCTTCCTTGAGCCAGGTCTCTATATTGCTACAGGTCTCTTAATTCTACATTGCAATCCATGTAACTCCCAATCTTATTTTCTGTACTCTATACATTTACATACATGCACATTAACTTTGTTTTGGACTTCTTTTCCTTTTCCCTTACTCTAACTTTGTCCAACATATTATTCTCTGTGCTACTGCCTGCTGTGCTCCTAAGTATTTTACAAGCCCTGGTATTCTGCTCAATATTCTTGCTTGGTTCCCAAACACCTACCGAGTTAGTGTAAAGCCCTTCTAATGGCACATGAAAATGCCCCACAAGTATACCTGTATTTCTTTCAGATCTTTATCATGTAGGTTCTGTAGAGGATCAATGAAGTTTTGTTTTACTTCCATATCAAGGGCGTCTTTCACCTCAGCAAGCTGCTTCATGGCTTCACCAGCATCCATCAGTGCCTGACCTTGAAGAGAGTTCAGGGATATATTTTACAAAAGTAAGCTTTGAAGTTTTGCATTTTTCTTTCTACAGAGTTCCCAGACATTTTTTTTACCTTTCTAATGTAATATTCCACAATGCAAATACCAGATACATTTCTAGTCTTCGTAGTTAAATCATCCCAGAATTAATCATGTCATAAATTATACGTTAATGAAATGTATGCTTCTAAACAGAGACAAATTACTAGGTAATAGATGAAAATTTATAGACAACAGCAAATTGATCAAAAGTTTACCAATTCAAATGCAGGTAATTCTGATCATTTGCAAAGCAAACACGCATAATAAGTTGGAATTGACTCATGCCATGTGACATTGTATCATCAACTACTAGAATCTGCCAATACCTTCCAACTTTGTGAACTTTTCTCATATTCTTCATGGGACACTGACAAGCTCAGTATTTATTGTCCATTCTGCCCTTGAACTGAATAAATATGAGACCATTTCAGAGAGCACTTAAGAGTTGAACATATTGCTGTGGAACTGGAGTCACGTGTAGGTAATTTCAGTGGCAGGCACAGGCACCTGATTGGTGGAATTTCAGAATGCTGTGCTCAGATCTGAGGAACGACATATTTAAGGACTTGAGATAAAAGGCAGACTAGCTGCAGTGATGATGGCTGATGAGGATTTTTTTGACAAATGTGGATGATGAGAAATGTGAAGGTGAGGCAGAAACTATGAATAATATCAGCTAACATGGCAGTCAGGAAGACAAGATAGAGATTAGCAATGAGAATCGGGTCAAAATAGAAGGTACAATAGGCCATCCTTTCTGCGCAATATGAGCATTTAAGTAACAAACCAATCGATTATTAACTGGCTTGTGTAAACTACAGAACTTTAAGACAAAGAATTGAGCTTATAATTCTGTACAGTGATTTTCCAATCTCAGTGTGCTGCTTAGTTTGGAATGAGCAGTGACTAAGTGCTTCCCCAGAGAGAGGAGAGGGACCCCATGAGCCAGTCACTCTGCTCTGCTCTTATTCACTATGAGCAACGAGCACTTTACTGGGGTCAGGCAGAAGTCATCTGTTAACTGCTTCTCGGCCAGAAAACAGCACATAGCCCAGGGAGATCTGCAGGAATGCAGACTGGTCAAAGAACTTATCAGAAGAATTTGAAGTCTTGGAAATTGTACAGCATAGAGAAAAAAAAATTACATTCAATATGACTTTAACGCAGCATAAATAAATTGAGGAAATTGGAAGTTATCAAAACAATTATCCTATAGTGTTATTTAGCTATCGTAATGATTAATCAAAACATTTCTCATCATATAAGTTATTAGAGCACAGAATTCTTATCACACAGGATGAAGATTACTAACAGAACAACTAAACATTCCAGCTCAAAATATTAGCATAATCAGTGTTTATATGCATGTAAAGCACATTGCATTTAGTGTTGCAACTGTTAATTATAATGTTTCTGTTCTACTCATGTAAATATGTAGAGATGATTTATCCACAGCAAAATGTTATTCAAATGCTTGGTAATTTCATGGTTGAACACAAAGTTATGAATTAACTGTTAGTAATTTCTAACAGGATTTGGTTGCTTCCCGTCTCTACTTCCTTCCTTTTCCCTGGCTTGTAATAGATCCAGCAGGATACTAAATATTGTGAAAAGCCAAGTGACAAACAACGTTTACTGTGTTCAGATGCCAGTTGATGTTATTACTGGACAAGTCAGATCCAAACTGAAATTTGGTTTGATGGAGCATAGTTTGTTTTATTTTGGTTTTATTGAGATGGTTTTTCATTGAAACAGAAGCACTCAATGTTGCAGATTTGGTTTTATCAACAAAACACAAGTTTATTTTACAAACACTGGAAGATAAATAGAATAAATACAAACTACTTGCTCTTAATGCAGGCTTAAAGATTTGAAATACACTGTAAAATATTATCTCATTAATTCCAAAAGCACTCCTTTACAGATTTCAAAAACACACTATGCAGTACTTACACAGCACAGAACTCCTTTGTCGGTCTCCAGAGCATGTTTAACTTGACTGTGACTTCAACAGTCTAGAAAATCTGATAGCCTTTTCCTGGAGATTTCATTCACCCAATTTTAAGTATTTTCAGCACTTCATAACCTTTTGAAGACTTTCTTTTATCCCCAAATACTTTTGGTCTGGGATTATTACTAAATTTCTTACTCTAGGTAATCTATTTTTACTACCTTCTTCTTTTCTCAGGAGTACTAGTTTATACAATCATCTTCATCTCAAGGCTTTTGCAAATCTCTCCCGAACCAAAAACCAATATTTTTTTCCTCCCAAGCTATGGGAATAAAAAAATCTCTAACTTTCTAACAGAAACCTCAATGCACAATTATTTATTTTGCTCAATCGTAAACTCTCCAAACATAAATAAAAGCTCATTCATTGGGAAAGTTACTCCCTCAAGATGCTTCAGAAGAAGTTACCAAGGCTACAGAAATACTTACAAGTTAATCATAACTCTTCAACATGTGATTCCCGTAAGGGTAACCACCACACAGTCCTAAAACAAGTCCCACCCCCACATTGAGAATACCCCTTCACTGTGTTGTGTTGCAGTATCACCATACTATACCATAGAATCTTGACAGTGTGGAAGCAGGCCATTCAGCCCATCAAGTCCACATCAACCCTCCAAACAGCATTCCACCGAGGCCCACGTCCCTACCCTAGCCTATCCCTGTAACCCTGCATTTCCCATGGCCAGTCCACCTGGACACTATTGGCCATGCTAAATTGCCATCCGCCTAACCTGCACATCTTTGGACTGAGGGAGGAAATTGGAGCACCCGTAAGAAATCAATGCGGACATGGGGAGAATGTCTGTGTGGAGATTGCACAGTCATCCAAGGCTGGAATTGAATCCAAGTCCGTGGCGCTCTGAGGCAAAAGTACTAACCACTGAACAACCGTGCCGCCCTTACGGGACATGACTTCGAACAGATCTAGCAATTCAAGACTGGGCGTCCATGAGGCGCTGTGGACAATCAGCTGCAGAATCATACTCCAACCTAATCTGTAACTTCATTACCACCCACATTGCCCCGCTCAATCATTACCATCAGTCAGGTAATCAACCCTGCTTCAATAATGAGTGCAGGACGGCATGCCAAAAGCAGCTCCAGGCATACTCAATAAAGAGGTGTCAACCCGGTAAAGCTACAAAATGGGACTACAGATAGACAGAGTGAAATAATCCCATGACTAACAGGTCAGAACCAAGCCCTGCAGTCCTACCGTATCCACTCAGGAAAGTGGTGGACAATTAAGCAACTCACTGGAGGAGAAAAGTCCACAAATATTCTCATGCTCAATGATGGAAGAGCCCAGCTCCTGTGCGAAAGATAATGTTGAAGTATTTGCAACAATCTTCAGGCAGAGGTGTCAAGTGGGTCATCTACCTTGGCCTCTTCCAGTGGTCCTGTCTTCAGCCAATGCAATTCACTCCACAACAACCACACTGGCACTTACCTGACAATGTGAAAAATTGCCCAAATATATCCTATACACAAAACGCAGGAACAGTCCAACTCGGCCAATTGGAGCCCTGTCAGTCTACTCTCGATCATCAGTAAAGTGATGGCAGGTGTTATCAATAGTGTTATCAAGCAGCACTTGCATAATAATAGCCTGTTCACTGATATCTAGATTAGAGTGGTGCTGGAAAAGCACCTGATCTAGGGCTTTTGCCCAAAGTGTCAATTTTTCTGCTCCTCGGATGCTGCCTGATCTGCTGTGCTTTTCCAGCACCACTCTAATCTAGACACTGGTTTCCAACATCTGCATTACTCACTTTTACCTGTTCACTGATGCCAAGTTTGGGTTCTGCCAGGCCCACTTAGTTCCTGACCTCATTATAGCTTTTCTTCAAATATAGACAAAAGAGTTGAATTCCAGTGGTGAATGTGGCATAAGGGAACCCTAGCAAAGCTGACATCAGTGGGAATCAGTGGGATAAACTGTCTGCTGGTTAGAGCAATACCTGGCAACATTGAATCTTCCACAATCAACATCCTGGGAATTACCGTTTTCACTACTTTAAAAAACAAGAAGAAAAATAAATCCCTCTATCCCTCATCCTCTTCCTTACAGGTCATTTTGAGGATTCCTCAGCATAGACCACAAGGACTACACTGTTGACCCTCATCAATGCTAGTGCACAAGCTGCATAATAACTGCCAATTGTTGCAAAAGGTCCTCTTCAATCTGAAGACGACTTGAATATTCTGGTCTCAGACAATGATTTTGTCAATCTGGACAAGTTCAATTTCTTTGTAGTCTGATGAGGGGTAAAGTCCACTTGATCAACATAGCTTCAAACATGAAGTCCCCAACAGAGTGCATATTAACATGATAATTAGATTACATTACAGTATGGAAACAGGCCCTTCGGCCCAACAAGTCCACACCGACCCGCCGAAGCGCAACCCACCCATACATTTACCTCTATACCTAACACTACGGGCAATTTATTATGGCCAATTCACCTGACCTGCACATCTTTGGACTGTGGGAGGAAACCGGAGCGTCCGGAGGAAACCCACGCAGACACGGGGAGAACGTGCAAACTCCACACAGTCAGTCGCCTGAGGCGGGGATTGAACCTGGGTCTCTGGCGCTGTGAGGCAACAGTGCTAACCACTGTGCCACCGTGCCGCCCACTAACTATACAGAACTGTATCATTCCCTATTACAGGAGAGTAAATGAAATTGTCATGCTTTTTACATAAGTGTGTTGATTTTACCACTTTCACAAAGTTTAAATTGGTTGCCGTTTGCATTCTGTGGCTGAAGCTGAACCAGTTAGGAACAGATGGTATCACTGTGCAAACTCAGTACAGGGCGGCTCCCATATCTGCAGAATCATTTCAGTTTCCAGCGGTTTCCGGCGGGCTGAACATACAACAGGGAACCTTCCGGAACTGGGGACCATGAGACTGCCGGGAAGGTAAATTTCCCATTTAAATGAATGGGGTCGTTCCTATCCGCAGTTTTGGGTTTCCGCTGTAGGTCAGGGAATGTATCCCCCGTGGGTACGGGGGGACTACAGTATTTCCATAGATATCAAACCTAATCATTGCACAATTTAAAATTCGTGAAAATTATGTATCAACCTTAAGGCAGTCAACAAAAACCATCATTCCAGACAAGTACCCACTTCCAGTGATCCAAGAACTATTGGCATAATTTAATGATCCCACAATCATCGTGAAGCCCAATTTGTGAATGGGCTACCCACAGATAGAACTAGTCAAACACAGCTGATATCATAAGCTATTGTTACTCAGTACGGTGTCTTTGAGTACTGCAGAGTGTGTTGTGTACTAAGTTGAGCATATAGTGCATCTCTGAAGATTGTTTCTTCAATCTTGTCAGATGTTCAGTGTTCAACCTGCTCGATGACACCATTGCCCATGAAGGTTCAAAGCAGAACACAGCCGACCATTAGCAATCGTGCTCACTCAACGTGAAAACACAATTTGACACTCAACAAAGACAAATGCACATTTGTGGCATCTAAGATTGACTTTGTAAGAGTGACAGCAGCTGGAGGAAAATCCATACATGCCAACAGCAAAGCCATTCATGTGCTTCTGACCCTGTGTAACATACAAACACACAAACAAGATCACTTGGCCCTTCAAGCCTCCTCTGCCATACAATAACATCATGGCTGACCTGATTTTTAGCCTCAACTTTACATTCCTGCTTATCCCCAAAAATCTTTCATTTCCTTGGTAATCAAAAACCGACCTACCTCTGGATTTAAAATATTTAAATATTCTGCAATCACTCACTGTGTTTTGAGAAAGGGAATTCCAAAGATGGCAACCCTCTTGGAGAGAGAAAAGAAAATCCTCACCTCTGTTTTAAATGATCAATCCGCTTCTTTTCAAACTATGACCCCTAAGGTCAGTCATCATTCCTCAGTATAACCAAATCACGTCACAAATTTGTACCTAAGCATGAAAGATTGCAGTCCCTCTTCAGATGAAGCTATTACATAAAGATATATATAATAGGAATAGATCATTGCACAGCAAAGAGCCATCAATGAGTTAAAAGCAAAGATAGCATCTCAACCAGACTCCACTCATTTCAATCCACATGTAGACGGGGAGATGGTGTGACAGTGGAATGCCACTCACCTAGCAATTCAGAGGCTCAGGCTAAAGGTCCAAGGGAATGAAAACAATCCCAACAAGAGATTTAAATGGAAATAATAAATGTGGTATTGAACCTAATCCCAGTCATCGTTACCTTGAATCTGTCATGAATTGTTGTTAAAAGCCCATCTAATTCACTAATGTTCTTTAGGGAAGGAAATGTGGCAGTTGGTCTCTGAAATAACAAAGGAAGCCACCCAATTCAAGGGCAGTTAGGGGTGGGCGACAAATGCTGGCCTTGCTAGTGACAACCTTGTCCTATGAAAAAATGTCACACAGGTGTCAGGAAATGCAATTGAAACTGTTCTTACAGTACAGTGAAGGAAATGCTAATGTGTCACATCCATTGTCAGAAACTAAATATAATAATATACTGGAGAATATGAAGCACTTATGCTGGTGATTATGGGATGTGTATCTCTATGGTAGAAAGTTCACTCTGCACCAATCAATGAGCACTTACTACATTATTAGCAATGTTTGGATCTGGTCATTGATCTTAACGCCTCTAGAGTTGCCTTGGAGGCTCACGCAACAAAATTGTTGACATGCTTAGTCATATCACTTTCTCAAGACAGCATTTACAGCAACCTGTAACCTTGAAAACTATTTGATCACAGTGATTTTGCACCACTGCCACTGGGCTGAGATAGCATTCTCATTGGAGAACATGCTGCACTCCACAGTATGGGACCAGTCAGCAGATCACCAACCTCACATAATAACAACCTCCCTTCTTTAAAGGCATAATATTAGGAGGGTTAGTGGAAAGTTTTGCATTGAACTTTTGGCAGCTGAATGAAAATCACTTCTCTTCCTAGGTCTCATTGACACATCTCTCCAATTGTAACTGTGATATCTACCTAAAACAGCCATCCCTGGCTGGATAAATTAATCACCTTCTGTCAACTCAACCCTGTGGTGTGCAATTGATTCTCTGTTCAGAACAATGAATGTTCACACCACATAGACGGTCACATCTGTACAAAGGAAATTTTAAACATCAAAACTGATCAACTGAAACTCTCCTCTAAAATTACCCCAACATATAAATGATTTTTTTTCTCTAACTGAGCATTTTAGATTTCTGATTTTTTTCCACTCTCATTCCATTCTTGTATTTATAGTTCAAACCATGAGTTTGTCATAGTTACAACCTAGCCCTTGCAAATAAGTTAAAGCTTTCCAGAGAGTTTTTCTTTCTAACTGCAAATGACATATAAATAATGAGCTGTGATTAACTGCCAACACTTGGGGTTAAATTCCACACACTTCATTCAGAAGCAGTTTTCAAGCTTTGATCACTCAGCTATTACCATTTTTTCTCAGCCTGCTGTTCATTCCAAAGGACTGAAAGAAAATTGGAAAGACTTTGGATGCAGGCAAAAACTTTCAAGTTCTCTGTTGTATGATACATTGTCAGTACTTCACACAATACGTAAAATTTAAGTACATTTTCAAAGACTTCTTTGTTGGTTATATGAAGACTATTATAATGAACAGCCTCAAACAGTAATATAGCACTGAGGAATTTCAAAGTGTACACCTAGTGTGCTTTCTCTAGCTCCAGCCAAACTTGAATGATTCTAATCAGCATGTTGAATGTTTTATTCTACAACTTTGTGGTCACCATATCCTGAGGTGCTTTCCTCTTCTAGCCCAGAGACAGTGACACTATCACTGCATGTGCATTAGTGTGTGTGTGCGTGTGTATCTGAGTCTGTGTATATGCATTCTAGCCTGATCCATTGATTAGCTATAACTCACCAAAATTGGATTCATCACCAAGTTCCTTTCCAAACTTGATCATACTCTCCCCCAGAAGCCCCTCAGCCTGAGGATAACCTGGTCCTTTCTCCTGCCCTCGAATCTTTGACATTGTGTTGATCATTGTCAGTTTTGCTCTGGAGGCTAGATATACAAAAAAAACAGAGGTACACCAATCATTTCACTTTCTTAAACTCTGATATTTTGTTACAGGCATACAAAGTGAAATAACAGCATTTCTTCAGACCCAGACGTTGAAGTACATCATGGAAATAGAAAACAGAGAAGATCATCTCCTCTGTTGTCACATCACATCAAGAGGTATAGTTTCAGGGCAGCCTCCTCCTTTAAAACATTGCACATGGTTTTCAAGAGTTGCTGGTGTTGAGTTTCCAATTGATGGCCACCCAGAAAAAAGTAGGTGTCATAAGTTTGGGTCTCGTTTCGTCTGGTGGGAGTACATGTTTTGATGTGTACATTCTGTTATAAAGTCCTAGGCTACAATTTAAATGCAGCATTATTTAAAAATTATTTACAAAGTCTCAAGCCTCTTTAAGCCACATTTTTAAAAACTTTCTTGTCTACTTGAGGGGGTAGGTGGCAGAATGTCTAACAAAATATTGAAGTATATTGTACAGCTATTACATTGCTGCTTGACCAACTTTTGTAAAATAAATTGGCTCAATAATTTACACTTCAACAAGGAGAAACATAGTGTTCGACTGCTTTTAAAAACTGGAGTACCATCTTATGGGAGCAATAGGATAAGTTCACTAAACATAAGCAATTAAAAACAGAATGCTTGGGAAAAACCTAACAGGTCAGATACATCTGTGGAGAATGAAACGGATTCATTTCAATTCAAATATAAATCTCATTTGGAATTGTTACTTGAATTAAAATGTTAATCTGTTTCCCTCTCCACAGGTGCTGTCAATCCTGCTGGAGAACTGTTTCCAAAAGTTCTGACAAGGCATATTTGACTTGAAGTGCCAACTCTGTGTTTTTCTCTCTCCAGAGATATTTGCTTAGGTTACTATCATATTATGTAGTTATCTGACTGACTACTGATTGACTAGTTGCCTGCTTCTCAACAAATGAGCTGCTCAGTAACAGCCTGAATGCTGACTGAATGTATAAAAACTTAGCATTTTTGTACACTTGTCATGTCATGATATCATCTTGTTTTCTTTAATGTATAATGTCTTTCTGAGATCTATTTAATACAACTGGCCTGTTAGAAGGAGGAGATGTATCTTCAAGGAGTGACTTATCACCAATATTGATCACAGGAGTTACGAGCACATATGTAGTGAGATCCATTTTTACAAAGGCTTAACGTTGGCAGCAGGGCCAGAGAAACTCCCAAGGAAGGGTGTAGATAGGCACTGTGCCAGTTCCATGGGGTCTTGTTGTTTTGCCAAAGTTAGTGCAGTTGATCAATGAGCCCTGGATGGGAATTCTCCCCAAGTATATTCATTCTTTCCCCGCTCCCTACCCATGACTTCAAAAGAACAAAACCTCTTCTGAAACTTGCAGCACAACTTTCCGTGTCTCTCTTGCTAAGGAGCTTCAGCTAAGACCCATCAACACTCAAATCTGCTTGCTCAGTATGTATCGATGTTCATTTTCCTTTCCCTAAATTATTCCTTACTGAAATATCTCACTCCCTGTCTTTCTTTGTCATTTCTATCAGGTATACATATATAATACACCAGGTCTCCAACACTAATTGGTTATAATTGATTGGATAATGCAACCACACTGACTCGCTTGTTTATGTTTCAATCTCCATCTTCATATTTAGCTCTCAGATAGAAATACACTGGTCTTGATTTTAGCCGAGGCTTTATCTAATTTAGCACATTCATCATAAACACTGCATTCTGCTGTATCTCTCAGTCTACACAATAAGATAGAAGTAGATATAAAACACAACTAAAAATAATTTTATGTCAGGATTACAGATCAGGCAGTATCTGTGGGATGCACAAGTTGGTTGGAGAGGTTTACATGTTAAATGCTTTATTATGCCAGGGATCAGCATCATTCAATGGGTTGTGCCTTGGTTATTTGTTCCATTGTGTGCTCTATACAATCTGCACTAAGCAGATCAAAGTATGCAATGTGCAGAATCACATCCGAGTGAACGGTTCAGTCTTGCTATTTGAATTAGCAAGTCACAGTAAAAAAGCACTAAGATTAAGAGAATTTTTGCTGTCACTGTCATTTTAAATTGTTCTGTAATATATTTGGAAGCATTTTATGAAGCAGGGTACAGGAAAAGAAAAGTCATCCCAAAAACAGCTTGAATATTTGTGAATTTATTTTCTCATAGTGAAGCCAAATTAATAGAGTAGGATTGCCCTATAATGTCCACACAGCGAAGACATTTAGTGATAGTTTACCTGGATTGGGCTGTAGATATTCTGTTGTTTTGGTCATTATGTCCATCACTGCTCGACTAGTAACATCCACTTTCTGAAAACAGGAAGAAATCAAAGGAAAATAAACTCTGAAGCTATGTAATAACGCCCTGCATTCTCAGTATGTGTAGAATCTACAATACAGCAACAAGAGAAAAATACACCTGTATGGTGAGATGAATAGGCACAATGTTTTCTGTTATCTCAACAAATTTAGGTAGTACAACATGAAGCTATTCGATCAGTCAAGTTACACTGGTTGGCTGAAACAAAATTATGAGAAAATGAGGACTGCAGATGCTGGAGATCAGAGCTTAAAAATGTGTTGCTGGAAGAGCGCAGCAGGTCAGGCAGCATCAAAGGAACAGGAGAATCGACATTTTGGGCATAAGCCCTTCTTCCGGAATGAGGAGGGTGTGCCAAGCAGGCTAAGATAAAAGATAGGGAGAAGGGACTTGGGGGAGGGGCGTTGGGAATACGATAGGTGGAAGGAGGTTAAGGTGAGGGTGATAGACCAGAAAGGGGGTGGGGGCGGAGAGGTCAGGAAGAGGATTGCAGGTCAAGAAGGCGGTGCTGAGTCTGAGGGTTGGGACTGAGAAAAGGTGGGGGGAGGGGAAATGAGGAAGCTGGAGAAATCTGCATTCATCCCTTGTGGTTGGAGGGTTCCTAGGCAGAAGATGAGGCACTCTTCCTCCAGGCGTCGTGTTGCCATGGTCTGGCGATGGAGGAGGCCAAGGACCTGCATGTCCTTGGCGGAGTTGGAGGAGGAGTTAAAGTGTTCAGCCACGGGGCGGTTGGGTTGGTTGGTGCGGGTGTCCCAGAGGTGTTCTCTGAAATGTTCCGCAAGTAGGAGGCCTGTCTCCCCAATGTATAGGAGGCCACATCGGGTGCAGCAGATGCAGTAAATGATGTGTGTGGAGGTGCAGGTGAATTTCTGATGGATATGGAAGGATCCCTTGGGACCTTGGAGGGAAGTGAGGGGGGAGGTGTGGGCGCAAGTTTTGCATTTCTTGCGGTTGCAGGGGAAGGTGCCGGGAGTGGAGGTTGGGTTGGTGGGGGGTGTGGATCTGACGAGGGAGTCGCGGAGAGAGTGGTCTTTCCGGAATGCTGATACGGGTGGGGAGGGAAATATATCCTTGGTGGTGGGGTCTGTTTGGAGGTGGTGGAAATGACGAAGGATGATACGATGTATCTGGAGGTTGGTGGGGTGGTAGGTGAGGACCAGTGGGGTTCTGTCCTGGTGACGATTGGAGGGGCGGGGTTCAAGGGCGGAGGAGCGGGAAGTGGAGGAGATGCGGTGGAGAGCATTGTCAACCACGTCTGAGGGGAAATTGCAGTCTTTGAAGAAGGAGGCCCTCACTTCCCTCCAAGGCCCCAAGGGATCCTTCCATATCCGTCAGAAATTCACTTGCACCTCCACACACATCATTTACTGCATCCGCTGCACCCAATGTGGACTCCTATACATTGGGAGACAGGCCGCCTACTCGCGGAACATTTCAGAGAACACCTCTGGGACATCCGCACCAACCAACCCAACCCGTGGCTAAACACTTTAACTCCCCTTCCACTCCGCCAAGGACATGCTGGTCCTTGGCCTCCTCCATTGCCAGACCATGACAACACGACGACTGGAGGAAGAATGCCTCATCTTATGCCTAGGAACCCTCCAACCACAAGGGATGAATGCAGATTTCTCCAGCTTTCTCATTTCCCCTCCCCCCACCTTTTCTCAGTCCCAACCCTCAGACTCAGCACCGCCTTCTTGACCTGCAATCTTCTTCCCGACCTCTCCGCCCCCACCCCCTCTCCGGCCTATCACCCTCACCTAACCTCCTTCCACCTATCGTACTCCCAACGCCCCTCCCCCAAGTCCCTTCTCCCTACTTTTATCTTAGCCTGCTTGGCACACCCTCCTCATTCCTGAAGAAGGGCTTATGCCCAAAACGTCGATTCTCCTGTTCCTTTGATGCTGCCTGACCTGCTGCGCTTTTCCAGCAACACATTTTGAAACAAAATTATATCTATTTGAAATTTTACAGGGAGATAATGATGTAAATCAGCAATAGTTGAAACATAATTATTGCATTTAAAGAGCAAGTTTTGATTTCCTGCACCTATCTTTGCATGCCTAGTGGCATTTTGTTTTTCTTTCATCTTCCTTGCCTCCTTTCTCAAAGCGACAGATTCAGTTTTGGGTCTGTTGAATATTCTCTAGTCCTTCTATTGCTTCCCATGGTTTAGGAGTAAGCAAAGACTCTAATCACATTCTTTGGCAGTGGATTTTAACTGAGTCCTTTCTGTCTTCCTCCATGTCTCCACAAATGCTGTTCCCAGCAGAGGTCAAAGGGTAGCAATTAATTACAAAAACTGGCTGATTTTGGATTGTTTGGAGAATGTCATATTCACAGGAACATCAGATAAAATAATTCCATCAGATCTAATGAGCTTACGTGACTTGGAGTGCAATGAAACCATACCCATCAAATCTCAAATGCAGTAAAATGAATCTTTGGCTTTTCAATATTATACAAGTGAATTATACACCTTGCAAAACTATAAGGCCATACTCCCAAAAAGAAATCATGTATTTGGAAATCATTGAATCACAGAATCACTACAGTGCAGATAAAGGCCATTCAGCCCATCAAGTCTGCATCGACCCTCTGAAGAGCATCCCCCCAACTCTATCCCCATAATCCTGCATTTACCATAGCTAAGCCACCTAACCTGCACAGCTTTGAACTGTGGGAGAATATGTTATGAAATCGAGCCAGATGTTGCCTTATTCTTAACAAACACTCCTTCTCAACACAGCTTCTCAATTGCAAGCATTAGATTAGTTGGAGCATTCTGTGAAAAATAATAATACTTTGAAAACACAAGTCATTTTGTTGCAAAATATAAGAGTCAACTATCAAAATAAATAAGATTGTTTTTGAGTCTTTTCATCAGAAGCTATCTCAAACTTCCAACTGTGATAATTCTGGATCAGACTGTAAAGGCTGTCATTGCAAGTGAGTGGTTTCTAATGTTTTTTTCATATCTGAAAAAGAGGTTAAAATATAATGTAAACTGTCACAATTGCATAATTACACTGTCATACATTTTGTAAAAATGGTTAATCTGATTTTTTTAAAAAGGATACAGAAGAACAGATTTTTCCCGCAATGAAGATCCTCTCTGTTGTGGTAAGAATGGCAAAAGGCATTAGAATTCAATGCCCACTTCCTAAGCCCAGCATTTTGCCTTTTCACAGGGTTGGAACTGGGTGCATTTTGTAGTCTGTAGAGGGAGATACAACTGATGGTGGTTTAACCTGACAGTCACCTAACCTCAGGCAAGGGGAAAGGTTGAGAAGGACGGCCTTTCACGTTAACCTCAGCCAATGTGGGAACTGAAGCCATGCTGTGGACGAAGAGATGCATTTCGGAATACCTGCCATTTGAAACACACAGTGTGAAGATTAAATCAGGTAAGACGAGGTCTGATCTCAGTGCATTTGTTCTGGGTTGCCATGGTATCCCTTTGGAGAGCTGGGCTACTCCTGTGGATATGGCCCCAGATCGTGTTCCCTCTACTTGTCTTTCCACCTCCACTGCCCATACGTAGTGGTGATATCTGAGGCCTATGGGACGGCTGCACAGGCCTACAATGTACAGGGGACTATAAAGGCCAACTCACAGACACAGACACACACACACACTCACACTCTCTCTCTCTCTCTCTCCCCCCCCCCCACCCCCTTCTCTGTGGTCCACGAGGACCCCCACCTCTGCAGAGTTGAAGCAGGAATGGAAATTGAGACCGGCAACACCTACAGTTACACAAAGCAAACAGATCGATGTGTTACCTTACAATTAATTATAACGGGAACACTTAGAATTTGATTAACCTTTGAAGAAAATAATGGGCTCTTGTGAAGATGCAAGAATCCAAACCTTCTGAGAAAACAGGAGATTGGAAGGACACCACAGGAAATTGGACCATAAAGGATTTTGTTTTGTGGAACAATGATGCACCAAAATTAATAGAGCTGCCATTTTGCTTTGGTAGTGATTATGAAAGAGGCATTACAGGAGGAACATGCGCTGTAAATATAGGGGAGCTAGTTGATGTTCTTTCCTTGGATATCCAGACAGCATTTGACAAGGTGCCACATAAAAGGTTACCGCACAAAGTAGAAACACATGGTGCACAGGGAACAAAACAGAAATTGCTGGTAATGCTCAGCAGATCTGGCAGCACCCACAGATGCTGCCAGTTTTGAGGAAGGATCACCGGTCCCAAAATGTTAACTCTGACTTCTCTCCATAGATGCTGCCAGACCTGTTGAGCTTTCCAGTAATTTTTGTTTTGTTTATGATTTCTAGAATCCACACATCTTTCATTTTTTAATTTTGTATAATAGCATGGATGGAAGATTGGATGACTGTCAGAAAACAGTGAGCATGCAAGTTGGCAAGATGTGAGAAACAGGCTCTGAAAGGTGTCTATGGTGGGCCATCAAATGCTTCAATTTGTAACAGGTAGGGAACATAGGGTACAGTGACTAAATTTGCATGTGACACAAGGATGGGTATGAAAGTATCTTTTGAAGATGACCAAGTTGTAGACTGTTATACATACGTAAGTTAAGTGAGTGGGCAAAATCTAGCAAATGTTGTATAATTTGAGAAAATGTGAAGTTGTTCGCTCCAGTGGGAAAAATAAAAACTAAACAGTCTAAATCAAGAATGTCTAGAGAATTCTGTAGTATAGAGGGATCCAGGTACTGTACTGCACACATTATAATAGGTTAGTATGTAGGTTCTGTAAGTGATTAAAAAGGCAACTATAATACTATACTTTATTATAAGAATTAAGCATAAAAAATAAGGCAGTAATGCTTCATTTATACAGGGCATTGGTGAGATCATGTCAAATACTGCGGGCAATTCTGGGCTCCTTTGTTAAATGACGCAAATGCATTAGAAGCAGTCCAACAGAGGTTTACTAGATTGATATCTGGAATGAGCAGGTTGCCTTATGAGGAAAGACTGGAAAAACTGGGCTTATTTTCAGCAGAGATTAGAAGAGTGAGGAACAATTTGATTGAAGTTAATAAGATTCTGACTGGTCTTGACAAGGGGGATGAGAAACAGATATTTCTTCTTATGGGCATGTCCAGATCTAGGGGACACTGTCTTAAAATTATGGCCTGCCTTTTTAGGACAGAGATGAGAGAAAATTTCTTCTTGAAAGGTTTCTGCGACTTTGGAACTCTCACTCCCAGAAGGTGGTGGAAGCGGGGTCATTAAATATTTTTGTAAGGCAGGGGTTACGTAAGGGACCCAACGGTTATTGAAGGTAGATGGGAATGTGAAATCAGAACACAAACAGATCAGCTATGATCCTGTTGAATGGCAGAGCTGGCTTGGAGGGCTGAGTGGCCTAATTCTTTAACTTGTTTTACAGGCATTTTGTCAGAACTCAACAGGAAATTCTGAATGCAGCAACATTACCAGTGAGGAACAAGAACCTTTCTAACCCAAACTTTACTGTAGCTACCATGCCCACCAACACAAGCAACCTCCAACCATTCAACGACAGAAGCCTTCAGAACTGTGGAATTCATGTATTCAACCGTCTCATTTGGAAAAAGAATCTTCAAGCAAGTAACAGGCCTGCAATGATAATGGACTGATCCGACAAGTATATTTTGACCATGCCTGTAAGCTTTATATCTGTATTTTAGTGAATAATTATATCACATTTTATTAAGTAACTTTCATGCAATGTTGTGCAATAAACTTGCATTTATCTTGGTGTTAAGATGAATGCTTTGCTGCTGGTTATTTTTAAAATTGGAATATTTGGTAAACTAAAAAAATGGACTATACAAATTTGTAGTTAATGGACCATTTCTACAGACAACCCTGGTGTGGTCATGACACAAGAATTTACATTACGTGGAGACTGAGATATAATCTGTTCTGCTATCTGGCTGCCCCAGCAGCGCAACAAGATTCTTCTGTGTGCAACTATGTCACACAGACCAGTAAGGAAGCAAGTTGAAGCTTGACTTGCCTTACATTAGCTGATTTCAAGGTAGATAGAACAGCTGTTGATAGTTTGGTTTGAATATGTTTTATTTATTGTTGTTGGTAAATTAGTTAATTTCTCCAGTTTGTTGCGGAGAAGAATCTCCTGTCATGTGTTCTTTGCTGATCTACAGGGTTTAGAGTTAACTGTAGAGATTGAATCTCAAGATTTAGATTCAAGCATACATACACCTGAAATGTTAGACCTCAAAATGTGGTGAAACCCAAATATCAGTGGCATGCATTCTTTCATTCATCCATGCATAGCTCCAGTTTTAGTATTTTAATGATCTTAACAGCCAGAACACCAATTAATTATATTTCATTTATGAATAAAAAAGCATAATAACAGTTGTCCAGAAACCAGGCCAGAAGCTAATGTATTCTGCCCACAAATACATTACTCAAACATAGAAAATATATTAATTCACACCTCATATAATAATATATGGACAATGTCAGAGTTAATTTGAGTGTTTTCACTGTATTGTAGACTACACCAATCCGGGGTTTCTGCCCATCTTCAAGATTTTGGATGTCTTTCAGAAATGTTGTAATAAATTACGTTTTAAATTTTTTTGTGCAGAGAGCCAAGTCAATTTATATGTCAGAATATTTTTAACAAACCCATAATACTGGCAGAAATTTCAGCTGATTTACAGAATAATAGAAATTTTTGACAGGTTTATTGCTCAGTGATGTATAACTCTAATGGTTAGCACTATATTATGTTCGACTGTGTTTTATTCCTTCATATTGCTGCCTGAATCTACATATTGGGTTGGATTTTAGTGTTAAGTTAGCGTAATTGAAAACAGGAGCTGATAAAATGAGGCATTTGGTCTTCCATCCACCTTTCCATCCAAACCTGACCTGTCTCCCATATTACACTATTTGGGGAAGGTGCCAGGGGCAATTAATGGCCATCTAAGGGGTCATTCTGCCATTGCCACTATTCAATATGCAGTAAAAGCAGAGATAGGCAAAGCAGTTACCCTAGCAGCATTCACTTTAATGCTATCAGGAAAGGGCAGTATGCCCTCTCCAAGTGCCCTGCTGTACCGATCAGAGGCTCTGTCCCAAGATAACACTTAATGTAACATTAGTTAAGCAGTGATTGAGGTTCATTGATAACATATTTGCTGGTGTGATAGAAGGGGGGAATACGCAGGAATAGGAATTGGAAGGAGCTGGAAAACTGAACAGCTAACAAACTCTATGCACAAAGAATGGTGCCTGAGCTTCTGTTGTCGATCCAAATTAAGAGATCCTCCATTAACTCTTGTGCCTCCAGCTTCTGTTACCTTGGTGCCAAACCCTCCTCAGTTACTTCTCCTGAATCTGCTGGGCAGGTTTGTCCAAGATACCAGTCTTACATCTAAGACCAGGATCCATTATTCTTCTTCATCCGATCAGATTGGCCAGCATGTTTCCTGGATGGGGCTTCCTCCCAGATGGAGGCAGGAGTACCACACTGTATAACACTGTATTAGTTACAGAACTAATACAAAATGCTTAATAAATCGCTAGAGGTATATGAAATTGGAGCTTTATTGGAACACATCTCGCTGCTCTGTTTTACATCTTTTATGAGACTGCATAGACCAAGTCATGTGAAGTTGCACCACTTACTGTGATGATATACAATTAACATATTAACAATTGGAATCAACACATTAACAATACAATTTTGAATAGAACAAGTTACACTCCATTTGGAATCAATTAAGGTTGCTTGCGGCCGGCAGTCAGCTTTTGAGTCAGTGGGAGCTAGACTATTTCTGTCAGGGATGTGAGGAATATGTCTCTAAGTATGATCTAGCCCATTGCAAGTCTGCACAACACATAACAACCAACACAAGTTTGATGATAATATTTAGAAATAGTTTGAGTGATTGGTTCAATCAATGATTTACTAAGCTTTACATTATTTCAAATTGAAAAAAAGAAATAGTTTTACTTAAATTTTCCCATCACAGACCTTCACTTTGTTAACAATAAACAGGAGTGTAATTAGAAAGGAAAAACATCACTTTTTCAGCCACAGAACAAATACATGAACAGTAAATGTGTGAAGAAGTGGAGAAACATTAATATTAATGAGTAATTACATTCAGAATGTTCAGTATTTTAAAGTGATTTATATCTTTAAAAACCTGAGGCACAACAATCCTTAATGCAATCTAAAATATCCCCTCTGATTGATCACCTCCCTTTAATTCAGAGATTCCCAGTGTTTGACCTGCTCTTTAACTGTATGTTAATGACTCCACAGCCATCTATTCCATTACTTGAAACTCCATTCTTCCAGATCACACTTACTCAGTAGGAATCACCTCCAATTTTCTTCCAGAGCAACAATTAAATCATATTTTGATTTTTTTTCCATGCTCTACAAAATGCCCTTTTCTCTCTAAATCTTTAGTTGAATGCTATCAGCATTTACCATTCATGTTTTCACTTCATTTCCTGTTTGCCAATCTGCACTAAGCACTGGGTTAGAAGTTCAGAAGTGAAGCAAGCCATGCACCTTAATGGTGAAATCCACAGTGAATGTGATGTTGTACCTCATGTGGATTGATTCAGTGATGTCTGGACTGTAGCAGACAGATTGCTGGTGATAGAACAACATCAAAATACCAGCAAAAACCCTCAGGCCAATGTAGAATGCAAAACACAGCTGCAGTCAGGAATGGGGAGATAAGCAGAATCAGAAAGAAGCTCTTCTAATCTCTTCTGTGTTACAACTTCCCTTGCATCCTCAAACTCACTCATTGAATAACCAAATGAAATACAATCAGTAACAACATTCCATCAAATCATCGAAATCAAGGTGGCCTCTGTCGGACTTAGCATTTCAATTTAATGTTGATGCAACATTACAAAATTAATTGAACAGTTCTACTGAACTGCGACTGAGAAAAACTAGCATAATATTTACAAGTTGTATCAGTGACACGCCAGAATCAGCAGAACATTCTGACTATGGTCCAAGACCGCCTGATTCCATTAGTAGTTATAGTGAAATCACTTCAGAAAAAAATACAGTTTGCTTGTAAATTACATTAAGTAACTTGACTGTAATTAGACTTCTTCCTTGTCCTTACATTGGCTCCATACATTGTTACACAGTCCTCCATTCCATTCCAACTGATTCTCTCTTAAAGTTAGAAAACAATGTAATACCTGACCTCTGCCAATCCTTTCTCCCTCCTTCATATTTTACAACCCAAAGCTAACATTTCCCTTTATTTTCTCTTTGATTTATTGGCCATCCCTCTTGTACACATTTTATAAAACTGCAGAAGAAATCGGTAATGCAAAATAATGAAATTCACAGCAGTTTGGATTAAGTCATATTTTAAACCTGATTCAGCAAAGCACTCATTTTAATATTTCAAAAACATAATAATAAAATTAGTTTCAGCTATGGTTCAGTGACTGTCTTCAGTATATCACGATTAGTACACTTGGTCTGTGCATTTCTGTTTAAAGATACAGCCTTGAAAATGTGATGGCAAATTTGATTTTAATTTCATGATTTGACCTGATTTACATCACAACATATCACTGCTTCCTATAAATATCTTGTTGTTAGAAAATAGAAAATATCAGGTGTGAGTTGCTTTACCACCTGTGGTACAGTGGCACAGTGGTTAGCACTGCTGCCTCACAGCGCCAGAGACCCGGGTTCAATTCCCGACTCAGGCGACTGACTGTGTGGAGTTTGCACATTCTCCCCGTGTCTGCGTGGGTTTCCTCCGGGTGCTCCGGTTTCCTCCCACAGTCCAAAGATGTGCAGGTCAGGTGAATTGGCCAAGCTAAATTGCCCGTAGTGTTAGGTCATAAGGGGTAAATGTAGGGGTATGGGTGGGTTGCGCTTCGGCGGGTCGGTGTGGACTTGTTGGGCCGAAGGGCCTGTTTCCACACTGTAATGTAATGTAATCTAATGTAATGTAATGTAATCTCTCCAGGTTTCTGTTATAATTTTGATGGAAAAAGCGCTGACGCCAATTAACCAGGTTTCTGATAAAGTCATGACAGAGAAAAGGGAGAAACTCCAAAGAAGTTCACCTTCTTAACTGCAATGAAAATCCTCTGTAATTAATGGTGGATATTGTATTTGTTTTAAATCTAATCCAAAGAGTTTTGTATGTTTTGTTTCTGTGATCTTTTGCTTGTTAATTATGGGTGATATCCTGAATCTACCTTTCGAATAAAACATCAGCACATGACCAACAATAGTATACAGAGATTTCACATAGGACACTGTCCAATTCATCATTTTATGATATAATTGAAAGACATAGCCAGGAATATGAAAAGGTAAATTCATTCAGAAGAATAGATGCATCACTTACTTTTTCCATTTCTTTGAAGTCATCATCTAGTTTGGTCCCTTCCGCACCACCAACCTTTTCACTGACACGCTGTGAAAACATAACATATCCAAAGGTAAGACTGCATTAATACATGCATGGAAAGATTCCATCATAAACTGACAACATTGACATGGCTGAATCTATTCTTTAGAAATTAACAAATTACAAAGAGATAAAACTGTTGCAATGCAATACTGGACCAACAAATTGGACTAGTGAATTTTAAACAGCTCTCCTCCCTTCACCTATAAAGTCTTAATCAAAAGGAAATTAAATGGGAAGCAAGCGAATCTCAAATTGGCACCTGCTGAGGAGGAGAATTGAAGAAACTGCATTCACTGAGTTGCTTCTAAATATTTCCAGGCTGCTTTTCAAACCAGTATCTTCTCAGTTTCATTAGTTAGTAATAATCTTCCATCTAAGAAGGTTATAAGTGCAATGCCCATTTACCCCGACCTAGCATGTGAACACACAACGCAGACTACCATTGAATGTAATATGCTTGCATGATCAAAATTAACATTAAAGATCATATGCCAGAAGTTGAAGCTGCCCAAGCCATTTTCCTGGTTTCTTAGCCAAACATTTCACCAACAACCAAAACAGATTAAATGGTGATGTACATCATTATGGGATCTCACAATGTGCAACTGACTTCCAAACTTGCCCAGGTAGCAAAAGTAATTCAAATTAATCAATTGTCTTTTGCGACAGTACAAAAAAACGAAGCACTATGGGCAGAAATGTTTGGCTATATAAAATAACAATCGAGGTTTGTTAAATATATCATTTTACTTGCATGACACTGTAATCGTTTGCAATAAATTCCATGTCTATGGTCCTACTCCACAACCACCTGAAGAAGGAGTGGCACTCCAAATGCTAGTGCTTCCAAATAAGCCTGGTGGACTATAACCTAGTGTAGTGTGATTTTTAACTATGTAAAATAAAACATTTTAAAAAAGTATATTTGTGCGAACTTCAGTATTTGGTCATTGTTTGAGGAGTAAGGACGTGCTTACATAGCATTTGCACTTCAGATTGAACTTAGAAAGCCAGTTGGCTCAGTTACTGGAAAGAAACATCAAAATACTTCAGGGCAGAGGGATCTGGGTGTCCTCATGCATGAATCGCAGAAAACTACTATGCATGCATAGCAGGTACTAAGGAAGGCAAATGAAATTTTGGCATTCATTGCTGAAGAAATGTAATGTAAAAGTAGGGAAATGTTGTTGCAACTGCTCAAAGCATTGGCGAGATCATGTCTGGAATAATGCATCCAGTTTTGGTCCCCTTACTTGAGAAAGGATATAATTGTATTGGAGGCAATTTAATTCCAGTGATAAAATGCTTGACTTATGAGGAGAGACTAACCAGTTTAGGGCTATATTTTCTACAGTTTAGAAAAATGAGAGAAGATCCAATTGAGGTACTTAAGATGCTACAGACGACTGACAAAGTTGACATAGGATCTATGTTTCTACTTGTGGGGCTATCCAGAATGAGAGGTTATAGTTTCAAAGTATTGGGTGGCTGACTTAAAGCAGAGATGAGGAGGAATTACTTCTCTTAAAAAAGTTATGAATCTGTGTAACTCACCATCCCAGAATGGACACTGGGTCCCTGAGCAAAGAGGAGATAGGTTTTTAATTAATAGTGGGTTAAAGGTTAAAGGGGGGGGGGGGGGGGGGGGGTTGAACAGGTAAGTAGATTTGAGGCTGAGATGAGATCAGTCTTGATCACTTAATTGGCAGAGCAAGCTCGATAGGCTGAATCACCAGCTTTTACTCTTAGCTCTTATGCTGTGTATATTCAATGTTTGTGCCTCACTGACTCCTACACTACCAATATCCCAATTGTTCTTTGGGTAATAATTACTTATCATCTTGGTATTTCTCTGTAATTTCCCTGCAGATTTATTCCTTTACATTTATCCTAATAATCTGTGTGCTATAGACTACACTAAGAAAAATAATTTTACCCTTTTTGTTCTTTCACTTGAATCAAATTGTTTCCATCCTTAAACCCTCTGGGACGGTCATCTATCTCCCACACTGCAATGATCTCCTTAATCAATAATGCCTCCCCTCCTCTTTCCTTCCTCTTCTATCTTTTCTGAACACCTTGTCCCCAGGTTTATTTAACACACAGTGCTGCCTTCCTTGAGCCAGGTCTCTGTTATTGCTACAACATTGCATTTCCACATTGTAATCTATACCTGTAACTCCCCAAAGTTACTACATGTAAGCATGCACAGTAACCCTGATTTAACCTTTATTGCTTTCTTCCTTACTACAATTTTAACTTATTCTTTATATGGTGGTACTATCTGTCTCTCCAAACTTTAGTGAAGTGCATCACAATAGCTCTTCCTTTCTTTTTCATCTTCTCCTATATAGTCCAGCCACTCATAGTGCCTCAAATGTAATTCTGACTGTACTCTCTCAAGGAACCAGTGCTCTCATCAACTTTCAAAACAGAAAACTGATTTGTAAGTGGGTTCCACTCACCAGGAAGCTCCTAGACTGCTTGCCTGTTTGTCTTAGATTCAAGGCAATCACCTTTCTAACTCTTAAGCTGCAATGTGACTCCCCTCTCTGAATGTGCTATCCACATAACTCTCAGTCTCACGGAAGAACCACAGTATCCTGAGCCAATCCTAGAGTTAAAATTCCTGCACATGTGGTCATCTAAGATACCAGCAGGGTCTATTACTTTCCACATATTACAGGCTACACATTCCACTTACTTAAACTGCACTGTTAATTAGGTGGATCGTGTAGCCTGTAATATGTTTATTTCTCTTATGTTAACTTTATTTTGCTTTTGATTACTTACGTAACTTTATTATATTAGTTCTGACATTCCCTCCTTCTTGGTGTTGTTGAGTTAAATCCAAGTATGCTATTTGCATAATAATTAGCTTTTCTAATTTACAGCAATTTAAAGAAAGTCCTGAATAACAGTCTTGAACTGACAATGACATTACTAAAAAGGAGTAGAAGCAATAAAGCACATCCTCCTTGGTCTTTACCAAAATCCACACTCAGCACACTTTGCTTGAAGTAAATATGACTTAAATATGGATTTACCCCCCTGCATTGAACGCCCATTTGAATCAAATGCCTAGATATACTCACTCAGCCTCTGCTTCCCTCAGGCAGCGCTCCCTCACACTAATTGTGCATCCTTTCTTAAAAACAAAAACGTCAAGGACTAAATTAAAAATGTAATAATTAGAATTTAGGTAGAACTGCTATGAAAGAGATTGTTGCCTCACATGGCATTAGGGTATTAGCAAAAATGGCTCCATTTTCAATAAAGGTCTGCACTACCAAGTGACTATTAGCAGAATTCAGAGCTGTCCTGAAAAATCACAGACAGCAACATCAGGTGATATAAACTGATGACAAACACAGATAATTTTAATAGAACATCTGTCTCCACTTAAATTACAGTCTATCTAGCTACTGAAGTGGAACATTTTCCTGAATGATTTGATGAGATCAACATCACCAGAGAATCTACATAAGGTGTCACATCAGACCACTGTCGATCAACATCCAAACCGATGAACACTTTCAAAATCCATCTGGTCACTGTGCGATTATGGTTTCTTCAGTAGTAATGAGGGTGCCAATGGAACAACAGACATACCTTTCCAGTCAAAGCATTATTCTAGTAATTAGCGAGCATGCTTCTGATGTTGGTGTCTTTAAGTACCTACATAGTAAGCCACAATGTTAGAAATTATTAATGTGAAGCATTTACTTTACCAAAATTGGCAGCATTATATGTTGGTACTTTGGAAAACACATCAAAATCAAGAGAATTTTACAGGGGCATTTTATAGGGGCACTGTAATCTGATTCACATTACCGAGGATAAGATAAATAGTTGAGAAAATTCAAAGAAAGATAATAGAAAGAGTTTGGATCGATTTTACTCAATTAAAACAGTGCTAGCAGAACACTCAATAGCAGAATGGCAGCCAGACATGAACTCATGACCTGCATTGATCTGCTATGCTATACCCGTGTGTACAAGGCAGCAGTGTCAAGGCTAGAATGTAGCATGCACCTCAATGACTCTTTTGTGAAGAAGTGACAATGTTGCACAAGGAGCAGCCCACAGGGAGGAAATGCAACAGCCAAATACCCTGGAAGCTTCTTCTCAGGGCACTCGAGAAGCACCCTGCCAACTCATATCTCCTTTGCTATTGATTCCATTGTTCCAGCAGCTGAGGCAGTGTGCTCGTGGAAGACACTCAGAGCTGGCCTGGACTCTCTAGGTCCTGAGCCCCCAGAAGGCACCCAAAAAAGTTTTCAAAAACACCAGAATGTTGACAGTTCTCAGGTTCCCTCCACACCAGCTAATGATGTAAGGCCCACAACTAGATGCATTGGTAGAGAGAAGAAAATAAGATCTTCTAAGGGTGTATCAGAGGCACAACTGTTCAATCATTTTCTATGATATGTATTTGTGTTTATACATATTCACTCGTATTGTTATATGTTGCAATTTTATTGTCTCAATGGGGCAATATGTTTTCTGAAGTGAAAGATGTAAAGTATCTCCAACCAACAAAATTATGTATTGCATTTCAATCTTTGACAACATCAAGGACAGAGCAACCCACCTAATACTCACCACATTCATAAACTCTCACTCTCTCTGCCACCAATGTTCAATAGAAATAGTGTGCACCATCCACAAGATGTACTGCAGAAATTCACCAGGGGATAAGTCAGAAGACAGCACCTTCCAAATCAATGGGCAATCATGCAAGAATAGACAATGCACCAGGAGAATGATTCCAGCCTGTTGGGTTTGGTATTTCACTGCAGAATGTTAATTTGCAGCTTGGTTAGGATAGGTAGGTTGATAATTTCAATACATCAGTCACTAATGAATTTAATATGGGTTTGAGGTTAACTATGGACTTCCCAGAATTCACTTGTGCAAGCTGAGCAAAGTAACAATGAACGAGATTGATGCTATGCTAAGCTGTGCTGGAACCTCATAGCTGCTTTCTTGCCTTATTGAGTGAGACACATTGTTCACAGTTATGCTGAGAGGTTACAGCTACAACTTTTAACATTGCTTGCTCTACTTTGGAGGCATCCCTAATTCACAAAACATTAGAGAAGATGGCACAGTCATGCATATTGAGGAAAATTGCGTTTTCCCCAAAGTGAAGTGTGGCCGAAACAGGCTCAGACAAAAAGTTGGCCCAAGCATGGAGGCAGTAAAACTGTCAGAGTATTTTCTCAAGATTCAGAACTGCGTAAAACAGTTTAGTGAATTGATAGGTTTGATATTGGTGTATTTGTTGCCTGGCTGACAAGATATAAACAAAAATAGGTCTTTTTCTGTTTGGAAAGATGTAACTAGTCGGATGCCACAAGGTTAAATTCTTAGGGCCCAACTGCTTACAACTTATATTAATGACTTGGATGCAGAAATTATAGGTACTACAGTCAAATTTGCAGATGACACTAAGATAGATGGGAAAGTAAGTTACAATGAGAAAATAAAAATGTATAAATGGATATGGTTACAGTAGGTGAATTGACCAAAATTTGACAGATGATGTTTAACGTTGATAAGTGTGAGGTTATCCATTTTGGTTGGAGGAATAGAAAGGCAACATTATCTAAATAGAGAGAAACTTCAAAATGCTTTGGTACAGAAGGATCTGGATGTCCATGTCCATGAATCTCAGAAAACTGGTGTGCAGATACAGTAGATAATAAAGAAGGCAAATAGAACATTGGCATTTATTGCTAAAGGAATGGTGTATTAATGTAGGGAAGTGTTGCTGCAACTGTATAAGGCATTAGTGAGACTGCATCTGAAATATCGCATACAATTTGGTCCCATTACATAGGGAAGGATGTAGTTGTTTTGGAGGCAATACACTAGATTGATTCCAAAGATGTAACTTATCTTATGAAGAGAAATTGAGCAGTTTAGGCTTACACTCTCTGAGGTTTAGAAGAATGAGAGGAGATCAAATTGAGGTATTTAAGATGCTAACAGGGATTGAAGAAGTTGAAGTAGAGAGGATGTTTCCTCGTGTATGGCAATCTAGAATGAGAGATCATAGTTTGAGGATAAGGGTTAGCAGAATCAAACAGAGATGAGGAGGAATTACTTCAAACGAAGAGTCATGAATCTGGAATTCATACCCCAGAATGCAGTGGATGCTGGGGCATAATCTACTTAAGGAGGAGATAGACAGATTTTTATCTAGTAATGTGTTGAAGGGTTATGGAGAGCAAGAAGGAAACTGAAGTTGAGGCTGAGCTGATCTCAACCCTGATCATATTAAATAACAGAGCAGACACAAGGGGCTGAATTGCTTACTCCTTCTCTTCATTTTTATGTTCTTGTTGTCTCAGATAAAAGGGGCTGCCATTTAGGACTAAGATGAACAGATGTTTTTTCACTTTAAGGTCATGCATTTCTGAGGACATTCAGGGCAGAAACAGATAGATTTTTGGGCACTGACGGAATCACAGAACATATGGATATAGTATGAAAGTATAGATGATGGAGAAGTTTGATCATGATGTTGAACAATAAAGCATGCTTGAGAAGTCCAATGATTTACTCCTGTTCATTTTTCTTATGTTCCTTCTGTTTTCAGTTCCTGCAAAGAATGCTTTGGGCACAGAGCTGATGGATGGATCGTGCAATGTTAAGATATAAATCTGAGTGAAGAAATTGCAGAATGGCATGTCTTATAGTCTCCTACTGAAAGACTGGATGTTCTGTTGTCGGCAGTGGGTGTGGGAGACTCGCCTTGTTGGGCTGTCCATTACCAAATCACGTCTTCGACCACATTGGTACAGATTGATTATTGGCTGCAGAGACTGAGGGAGATGAGAGCACGTTGTTGTGGTTCTGTTCGCCGAGCTGGGAATTTGTGTTGCAGACGTTTCATCCCCTGTCTAGGTGACATCCTCAGTGCTTGGGAACCTCCTGTGAAGCGCTTCTGTGATCTTTCCTCCGGCATTTGTAGTGGTTTGAATCTGTCGCTTCCGGTTGTCAGTTCCAGCTGTCCGTTGCAGTGGCCGGTATATTGGGTCCAGGTCGATGTGCTTATTGATTGAATCTGTGGATGAGTGCCATGCCTCTAGGAATACCTAGATGATAGCACATTTAATGAGACAACATACCCATGAAATTATTACTCTTTATTTCTGAGAAATAAATATTACTTTTTCTCTTGTAAGCGGCTAGAAATAAGTTTGAAATATTTCATTAAGCTGCCTTATTCAGGAGATTAATGGATGTTTTAAATGGATTGACAGCACCCAATGGGAAGAAAAATTTACAATATTGGTTATCTCATATTATTGCTGTTCTCAAACTTAACAATGGCTGCACATGGAAGAGGGAACAGCAAATCATAAATATTTAAACTATTGCCCCACTGAATTGTTAGTTTGCATGTTCTGAGTGCTTTATTTTATGAAGGACAAATCAGTTTTGATTCCATTTCACTTTGTAAAAGATATTCTTCACAATCTTTGTCAAACAATATCTATCTTGCATTTTTGTCATGATTATTCCATTCATTGTACTTGCCTCTGATTAGGGCAAGGAACATACATAGGAACAGGAAAGGATATTGAGCTAATTGAGGTTATATCTCTATTCAATCAGATCATGGCAGACCAGTAATATAGGGCTGAATTTTACCAAACATCAGCTAAGTGTCAATTTTGGGGAGTTGCATGGAAGGTTTCTTCTCCATGAACTTAGTAAGTTTTCTCATTCAATTTTAAACTGCTCACCTTATCTCATATGCACCACATCTCTACGATGTGCCAATTATTCTCTCTCTCGTACTCACTGGTGGTGGAGGTACCCACCACTGTCAGGACCAAAAGAAAATTCCAATGCTGGCACCATATTTAAAGGCTAGCTGCTGCAACACTGCCAGCCATGAATAATCCTTCACAATATGTACAAGTAGGAGAAAAACAAGAAAGAGGGCATATAAGTGGAATAAGTGACACTTCATGCAAATGCACTTGCACACTTGCAACCAGAATCAAGCTATACAGCTCAGCAATTCATTGCACAATATAACCCTGTCTAAATGATGCCCCTCCTTCCCAGATGGCCAGTGTAGCACAAAATCCTGTTATTGGGAGCATAACTTTCTGGGACGCTTTCAAAAGATTTAAAATGTTTATTTTTTTACAGAACAATAGAAAGACAAAGGAAAAAAAAACACAAAAAAACACATTTGCGTCTTGTATGAAATAGGCATTGCTTGCCTTTCAGGCAACAACAAATTCACAGTCAGTGAGTGAACAATAAATCTAGCTCAGATCTATTGGGATTGGGTGTCAATTAAGACCTGTCTATCTCAGTGTGCTTGATGCTGCAGTAATCTCGCAACCCAAATGCGATGTCCCTCCTGCACAATGTCCTCATTTTCCTCTGCAGAAGACTGCCGGCAAGCTCACAGCTCTTCAGTTTCCATCACATCCCCTGTATATCTGCTCCAGTTGTGTGATGATTTTGCAGCACATTCTTCCTCGACCATACTGCAAGACCAAACCGAGACCAATCCAAGTATCAAAACCACTTCTTTCAGCAACTTATCATCTGCTCCACCGTGATCTTAGTGGAAGAATAAGGCTGCATTAATTCAGCCTCAGTCAGGGAGTTGCAGAATGATATCAATAGCTGTGTTTGCAGAGCATAGCCCTTGACTCACAGTAACCACCCTTGTAAAGCTTCTGACGCTTGAAACGAAGCAGGAACATTAGAGTTCACAAGGATATAAGTTACATGGCAGCTCCAAGGGTGTCTGGAGGATGTGGTACCAATCATCACAGATAACTTGTACATTGATGGAATGGAAGCTTCTTCTGCTGCATTACAATATGTCTCTCTTAGTGCAATGTGTTTACAGCATATAGTAGTTGAGGGAAGCCAGCTATTTTGGCAAAGTCTGCTGCCTGGGCCGCAGCACAGAACTCTGGGAAATGAGATGTAGCGGGGAGATCTGGCACAAATTGCAATGGTAAAAGCCTTGATACATTTGTGGGTTGAGGATTGTGACATCCCACAAAAGTCTGCAGTGGATCCTTGGATGCTGTGAGATACATAAATATTTACTGCAATTGTCACCTTGACAGTCACCAGAATAGGATGGCCACCCACTCTTTTAGGCCATATGTCCACGCTTTATTAGCTGGCAAAGTTTTGTGACAATATTTGAGACATCTGAAGTCCTTGACAGCAATACACCTCATTCAAGTGGAGGAAATGTTATTGAGCACAATAGTCTCTCAGCCTCCTATACCTCTTCATTGTCCTGAGGGGACCTTCAGCAGCAACTTCTTCAAATGAAGGATGTTTGGTAACCGCTGGAGATTGCTGTTGGTCCTCAGCTGGCTGAAACATCTGTTCCACCTCAAGATCTCCGCACCTTTTGGGGCATTTAGCTGCAGTGATGGTGACCCTTGCTGTGGCTGGATCAATTGGTCAGAGTTCCAATAAGTCTGTGTGGGGAATATCAGAAACAGAACACGTCTTCAGTAATAGGAGCAGTCAACATTCACATCATACACAATGAGGGTTTAGCATACTCCTCAATGCAGAGGAACATGGAAGACTCCAACAAGGAGGGCCATGGAAAGCTTCTAGATGAACCTTTGACATAGGGACCTTATTCTGGTGAATGCAGCGCAAGGCATATTGCATAAATAAAATAGAAGATTGTAGGTGTGGTAGGATTACTGAAATCTTCTCCCCCTGAATCTCCTATATCACCCACGAAATTACATTTCTTATAACAGTATGCTGGAGTTACGTAAGTTCAAGGTGAGGTAAAATCAGTGCTATGCTTTTGTTTGCCTGTGGGATCTTGGAATGTCTCTGTGAATTGTGGCTTGTAGATGAGACTTTTAAAGTTACATGTGATTACCCCTGCTTCATACAGATGACAATAATCAATCATAGAGTCATAGAGATGTACAGCATGGAAACAGACCCTTTGGTCCAACTTGTCCATGCTGACCAGATATCCCAAACCAATATCGTCCCACCTGCCAGCACCCGGCCCATATCCCTCCAAACCCTTCATATTCATCTACCCATCTAAATGCCTCTTAAATGTTGCAATTATACCAGCCTCCACCACTTCTTCTGGCAGCTCATTCCATACTAGTACCACCTTCAGTGTGAAAAAGTTGCCCCTTAGGTCTCTTTTATATCTTTCCCCTCTCACCCTAAACCTATGCCTGCTAGTTCTGGACTCCCTGACCCCAGGGAAAAGACTTTGTCTACTTACCCTACCCATGCCCCTCATAATTTTGTAAACCTCTATAAGGTTACCCCTCAGCCTCCGACGCTCCAGGGAAAAAAGCCCCAGCCTGTTCAGCCTCTCCCTATAACTCAAATCCTCCAACCATGGCAACATCCTTGTAAATCTTTTCTGAACCCTTTCCAGTTTCACAACATCTTTCCGATAGGATGGAGACCAGAATTGCACGCAATTTTCCAGCAGTGGCCTAACCAATGTCCTGTGCAGCAGTGGCCTAACCAATGTCCTAACATGACCTCCCAACTCCTGTACTCAATGCTCTGACCAATAAAAGAAAGCATACCAAATGCCTTCTTCACTATCCTACCTGCCTGTGACTCCACTTTCAAGGAGCTATGAACCTGCACTCCAAGGTCTCTTTGTTCACCAACACTCCCTAGGACCTTACCATTCAGTGTATAAGTCCTGCTAAGATTTGCTTTCCCAAAATGCAGCACCTCGCATTTATCTGAATTAAACTCCATCTGCCACTTCTCAGCCCATTGGCCCATCTGATCAAGATTCTGTTGTAATCTGAGGTAACCTTCTTCGCTGTCCACTGCACCTCCAATTTTGGTGTCATCTGCAAACGTACTAACTGTACCTCTTATGCTCGCATCCAAATCATTTATGTAAATGACAAAAAGTAGAGGACCCAGCACTAATCATTGTCGCACTCCACTGATCACAGGCCTCCAGTCTGAAAAACAACACTCCACCACCACCCTCTGTCTTCTATCTTTGAGCCAGTTCTGTATCCAAATGGCTCGTTCTCATTGTATTCCATGAGATCTAACCTTGTTGATCAGTCTCCCATGGGGAACCTTGTCGAACGCCTTACTAAAGTCCACATAGATCACATCCACCACTCTACCCTCATCAATCCTCTTTGTTACTTCTTCAAAAACCTAATCAAGTTTGTGAGACATTATTTCCCACGCACAAAGCCATGTTGACTATCCCTAATCAGTCCTTGCCTTTCCAAATACACGTACATCCTGTCCCTCAGGATTCCCTCCAATAACTTGCCCACCACCGACGTCAGGCTCATTGGTCTATAGTTCCCTGGCTTGTCCTTACCACCCTTCTGAACAGTGGCACCACATTTGCCAACCTCCAGTCTTCCGGCACCTCACCTGTGACTATCGATGATACAAATAACTCAGCAAGAAGCCCAGAAATCACTTCCCAACTTCCCACAGAGCTCTAGGGTATACCTGATCAGGTCCTGGGGATTTATCCACCTTTAACCATTTCAAGACATCCAGCACTTCCTCCTCAGTAATATGGACATTTTGCAATATGTCAACATCTATTTCCCTATATTCTATATCTTCCATATGCTTTTTCATGGTAAATACTGATGCAAAATACTCGTCTAGTATCTCCCCCATTTTCTGTGGCTCCACACAAAGGCCGTCTTGCTGATCTTTGAGGGGCCCTATTCTCTCCCTGGTTACCCTTTTGTCCTTAATGTATTTGTAAAAACCATTTGGATTCTCCTTAATTCTATTTGCCAAAGCTATCTCATGTCCCCTTTTTGCCCTCCTGATTTCCCTCTTAAGTATATTCCTACTTCCTTTATATGCTTCTAAGGATTCACCCGATCTATCCTGTCTATATCTTACATATGCTTCCTTCTTTTACTTAACCAAATCCTCAATTTCTTTAGTCATAAAGCATTCCCTATACCACCCAGCCTTGCCTTTCACACTAACAGGAATATTCTTTCTCTAGATTCTCGTTGTCTCATTTCTGAAGGCTTCCCATTTTCCAGCTGTCCCTTTACCTGCGAATATCTGTCCCCCAATCAGCTTTTGAAAGTTCTTGCTTAATACTGTCAAAATTGGCCTTTCTCCAAACTAGAACTTCAACTTTTAGATTTGGTCTATCTTTTTCCATCACTATTTGAAATCTAATAGAATTATGATCACTGGCCCCAAAGTGCTCCCACACTGACACCTCAGTAACCTGCCCTGCCTTATTTCCCAAGAGTAGATCAAGTTTTGCACCTTCTCTCGTAGGTACACCCACATACTGAATCAGAAAATTGTCTTGTACACACTTAATAAATTCCTCTACATCTAAACCTTAACACTATGGCAGTCCCAGTCTATGTTTGGAAAGTTAAAATCCCTTACCATAACCACCCTATTATTCTTACAGATAGCTGAGATCTCCTTATAAGTTTGCTTCTCAATAATTGGTAATGATCAATGACAGTGTCAAGGCTGCTTGTAACTAGGATTTATATGGATACTATATACATTTCACATGTAGGGTGCAATGACTACAGATGTCTTCAACCTGAACTGTGTAATTGCTTGATTAATGTTATTTCCTCTTGAAGGACATCACTTCGCTCAGAGGTAAAGGCTGCAGACTTTACAGATGTGGTTGCAGCCAATTTCCATTTCCATTGCTTTTATGTAAAGTGGATGAGGATGGAAGGCATCAGAGATTGCAATTGACAGCGTGAGTTGCAGGGTCAACCAGGTTATCAAAGCCCCAATCCCCTTCACCCATGAACCTCTATATTCCTTCCTCCCTTGAACTCCCTGCTGACACCATCAGAACTGAACTTCCACATTTCCCCACCTAGCTCTTTCATTAATGTCTTCATCACTAAATAGCTCTGGTCTACAGCTTAGCTGTACCAAATATCATGCTGTTCTGTTGTCCTATCAAAGCTAAGGTGATTGTGACTGTCAATGACCGACACCCTCCCCAGCAGCAACCCATGTCCTCCAGTACAGTATTGTCTCCTACCATTATACATTGTGCTGCCTCCCATCAAACCTCCTGGGCTGAGATTGAATGCTGTCCTTGTTTGGCTTTATGTCAATGCCAAATAGCAGGGCAAGACAAAATACCATGCGCCTTTAAACCTAAATGAGCTGACAAAGCACTAAAAGGCAAGGCATAGATGATGTGAGCATCCAAAGTAGGCGCAAAGGGATCGATTGCTAAGAAATCAAGAAATCAGCCCTGACATACATCCTGCTCAATGCATGAGATGGTGCCTATTCCTGCATGCAAAATGGCTTTGTGACTGTACTACAATCCAAGGTGTCAGTGCACTGCAAATAATGGTACTGGAGAACTGCTATCTCAGTAGGTTGGAGTTGTAACATAAAATGCAATGAGATTGGCATGTGTCCAGTGCCAACTGCTATGGACAGCATTGATGCAGTTGGTCATTGCCCGTGGAGTGTGCGCTGAAATTTTGGAGACTTTTATCCGAACAGAAGCCTGCAAGAGCAATCAACGAGCTAGAACCACCCATCAGGTACTTCCTTATAATCCTGTTACAAATTATTAAGAAGCTTGACAGTATCCAGAACTAAGCAGCTCACATGATTGGTACTGCCATCCATCATTTTCAACATTCACTCCCTCCACCGCTGACCCAGAACAGCGGTGTGGATCATCTACAAGATGCACTGCAGTAACTTACCAAGGCTCCTTGCAGCTTATAACCCATGACTCAAACACTTAGAAAGACAAAACAGCAGATGCTTGGGAACACCACCATCTGCAAGTCCACCTGCAAGCCATATATGAACGTGCCTTGGAATGATATCTTTGCTGCTTCACAATTGCTGTGTCACAGTCTTGGAACTCCCTTCCTAATACTATTGTGAGTAATTCAGAAGAAAGCTTGCCACCAACTTCTCAAGTGATGAGCAATATATGTTGACCTAGCCAGTGACACCCACATCCCTTGACAGAATAAAAACCTTCAAGCCGAGAAGGTGCTCTGGTAAACTTATGCTGCATATCCTTGAAGGCTAATATATCCTTTCTAAGATGTGGCTTAGAACTGCTCACAGTTGTTAGCGTAGCCCAATTAGGATTTTATATGGATAAAGCACAACTTCTACCACCTTGTATTCTAATCCTCTTGGCTTTTTGAAATTATTTTCTGTACCTATTTATGAGATTTTGATAATCTGTGCACCTGAACTTTCAAGTCATTTTCAATTACAATTGCTTTTAGCTTCCAGCGGTTGGAGACAACATTCTACCCATTTTAGGTCCAAAATAAATAACTTTTAGATTAGATTAGATTAGATTAGATTTGATTAGATTAGATTATCTACAATAAGATTCACATGCTACAATTTTGTCAATTCATTTATCCTATCAACAACTCAGTGATTCTACCCTTCCATCTACACAGTTTACAATAGTACACATAGAACATAGAACGTTACAGCACAGTATAGGACCTTCGGCCCTCGATGTTGCGCCGACTTGTGAAATTAATCTGATGCCCATCTAATCTACACCTTTCCATTATTATCCATATGTATGTCTAATGCCCATTTAAATGCCCTTAACATTGGTTAGTCTACTACAGTTCGTAGTAAATCTGCATAAATCCGCCAAGGTGAATTAGTCGCCCTCAGTTAGGACTTTACTGGTTTGTCAAATCTTCAAATGTGTTTTCTCACCCTTGAAAACTCTGGGTGCTCTGTCACTGGATATATTCAAATCCAAGATCAGTCAAGTTTGGGCACTAAAGGAACAAAAGGTCAGGGAAATGTTAATCTTGTAAAGGTTCAGACATGATCTTAAGGAATGCCAGAGCAGGCCGGAGACGACACACTCATCTTTCTATTTCTTATGTTCCTATGACACAGGAGCCCACTGGCGAACAAAAGGAAAACCAACAAAAGAGCAAACAATGGATAGGATGTTCTAAACTTACTTGAGTTTTTCCATTTTGCAAACTAGTTTTCATCTCTGCAGCCAGTTAGAATTAAAAGGAAACATGAGACTAACAATCGACAGTTTGAAACTAGGGGAATTCTCACCTTTTGACAGAAGCTTTCACATTGCCAATCTGTCATCCCAATAAGCTGCAGAGGGCCATAAAGGACCTGTTCTGATTTCCCTAGTGAATTTATTTCTGACGATTGATGAAGACATCTTTTTCCCTAGGGATGTAACTTCAGCTAGAATCCTACTTTCTAGTGTCTTGACTTCTAGTCTGTCCAGTGACTAGTAATTACATAATCACTGAGAAATTACAGAAACAGATTTCATTTAGAAATTGCAGCAATGACATAAACAGTAGAATTCAAGTTCAGTTTCAGAAATCAGAATATCAGATTTCTTCACTCTCTGTCCACTTTAGTGTCTCAGGTTATTAGTTCTTTCACATCTGTCAACAAAATCCTGAAGTTGCTGTTTCTTAACCCAGCCATTATTGGAGCTTAGTGAAGTTCACAAACTGTTAAGCCCTTTAGTAAGGTCTGTGGAGAACAGAATTATAATCTAACTTTGTAATATTTTAAACTCTTTTATCTATTTTTGGAAACGTTTTGAATTTAATGGAAATGATCCAATCACGTTCTGATTAACTGGAGATTTTCAATTAGACCTTTAGATTTTTGGCCCCAGTCAATATAATCTTTCACCAAAAAGACATCATCTTCAACTCAAGCCTTTGCTCCCTTCCTGCCAAAAGACTAAGGTAATTCAGGGATAAATGTTTCTCTAAGTAACAGAATGTTGCATTGGACGAGTTCTCTTTATAAAGTAAAGGAGATTACTTTCTCACTGATACTTAAATAAATTCAGCGGATGCCAAATAATAGTAAAAGTAAAATATTTGCTATGCGTAAATATATTGGGATTAATGTGTTTAGAAATGCAACTTGATGCGAATTCAAATCTGAAATGCTAAATTCTTGATAAATCCTTGCTCCCCGATTGAATACCTGACCAGCCCTAGACTCTCAGTCAGGAAATGGATTGGTCGTAAGGAAGGGCAATGGGAATGCAAGCCATCTGTTACCCACAACCTTATTATTTATTGGCTGGACTTCAATGTATACTCCAGGAGTACCCAGCACATTAGATCAACAGCATCACAACTGGCAACTGACAATGTTTCACACTGGGTTAACTGTTACAGCACAAACCATCGTGTTATGTGATGGAAGGCTGCCTTCATTCCTTCTAATTAGAACAAGCTTCACAATTTACATTTTCATCTCAATCTTTGGTCAAATCAATCTTCACTGATTGAAGGTTCTCTGTACAGGCTAACAAATGAATGAACTGAGCTGAAACTCTTTCCTCTTTCCAATTTTTGACCTTTCTTTTCCCCTTTACAATACTCCATCTTGAACACTTGATTTATATACAGGAATTAATTCCAATATTCTTTTGTGAAAATATTTGACTTGAAGGATGAATGTTTTCAGTCACCAATTGAATCACTGGAAAAATATTGCCAACACTCTCTCAGTGGGTTCCTTTGGTCAAAAAGTTTGAACATTCAGAAAAAAGCCTGAACAACAACACATAGTCACTGAACAAACTGGCCACTATAAACAATTGAATAAAAATGTTGATAGTCAGAAAATACAGTGAATTCACTTGCAAAACCTAACACCTTGCAGCAGCACGAAAAAAAAATCACCATTCGACCTATCAAAAACAAACCTGCTTTTTCCAATACAAACCTATTCTATTATTAATATACCTCAAAAAACAGGGTAAAAGATCAGAAAATCTCCACATTAATCAGAATTTAACCAATTAAATTAATCAAATTTAAAATTGAGCTCATTCCCCATTTTTCGCTTTTGGATCATCAGAAAAATCTTTAGTCATTGCAACCTGCTTTGATATTGGGATTTGGAACAAACTTGGGCCAGCAATTTGTGACAATGTGCAACAATTATGAAGCTCCACGTTGCATGCACAATATCGTTGATCTAGTCCAAGTACCTGTAGAGTTTTTGATGGATGGCTAAATCATGGATATTCAGGTATGTTCAACTCTGCACTCCTTGGGTTTGGAGATTGCACAGGAAATGTTACACAATGTGAAAAAAAGTAAGAAGAATGCTTACTGGAAAGAAGCCTTGTGTCCTACGACTGAATTTTAAAAATGTAAAGGAGAGAGAATGGTTGAAAAGAATCAGTGGTGAAAATATTGTGGTGAGTGGATGTCCAGATGATAGAGAGTTGGGTGTTTGGGTAAAGAAGTTTATGCAAAGAATGGTTGCAGGACAACGCGAGGTTAGAAATGGATGCATGAGATGCAGTCTTGAGGAATTGGTCACAGATGGTCTTGCATATTTGTCACCAAGTTTATGGAGCTGTGGAAGCCAGTTATTTTGCATGAGCAGAGAACTTTCTTCATAATCAGCATATTAACATATTGATTTAAGCTTTTTACTGTCAGAAAGGAGAATAGTCTTCTTGAAGGTTGCTGTATCACAATCTTGTGATCTCTCCTTGAATCTATTTATATTTGAGGTTCAAATGAAACCATCAGCCTTATGAAGAATTTGATGCAAAAGAATACTTCACAATTATGATACAATAAGATCACAGTCAATGCTACTAATACACTAGATATGCCCAAGTAACCACCATAAATTAACATTAGTAAATACATCAAGAGCTTCTTATTTTAATCACACCACCATTGGTAAGTATGCCTTCAGTTGCCTAGGTCTGTGACAAACCTGGATCGAGAAGTTTTTTTTTTAGATTAGATTAGATTACAGTGTAGAAACAGGCCCTTCGGCCCAACAAGTCCACACCGACCCGCCGAAGCGAAACCCACCCATACCCCTACATTTACCCCTTACCTAACACTACGGGCAATTTAGTATGGCCAATTCACCTGACCCTGCACATCTTTGTGATGTGGGAGGAAACCGGAGCACCCGGAGGAAACCCACGCAGACACGGGGAGAACGTGCAAACTCCACACAGTCAGTCGCCTGAGGCGGGAATTGAACCCAGGTCTCTGGCGCTGTGAGGCAGCAATGCTAACCACTGTGCCACCGTGCCGCCCACTATTTTTAGATTAGATTACTTACAGTGTGGAAACAGGCCCTTCGGCCCAACAAGTCCACACCGCCCCGCCGAAGCGCAACCCACCCATACCTCTACATTTACCCCTTACCTAACACTACGGGCAATTTAGCATGGCCAATTCACCTAACCTACACATCTTTGGACTGTGGGAGGAAACCAGAGCACCCGGAGGAAACCCACGCAGACACGGGGAGAATGTGCAAACTCCACACAGTCAGTCGCCTGAGGCGGGAATTGAACCCGGGTCTCTGGCGCTGTGAGGCAGCAGTGCTAACCACTGTGCCACCGTGCCGCCCGTGTAGCATACAAAAGATCATTGGCATCAATAACTGTACTTAAAACTGCCTGAAACGGGCTTGACAATAGAGACAAACTCTTAAAAGTGATCAAATGGATTGTTTTGAATAATGATAGGTCTACGTGAGTGAATAACTCTTGATCAGGAAGCAATGCTAACAGGAAGGGAGCTAACACAGGGAAATTATGTTGCTGTCAGCAGTATTCCAGCTAATTTTGTTTTTGTCTGCTTAGATCTCTCAGGTGATAACCAGCTCATGGTATATTGAATGAAATACAGCTACTGATGAACTCAATTCAAGGCTCAAATTGATCAATTAGGAAAGTGAGAGATTCTACATGCCCAAGGCTGAGTTGGAGAAATTTGGAACTGCACATGGCTGAAGAGAATAATACCAGGTAGTGTAAGACATAGCTTTGATGTGTCAACAGTTTGAAATGAAATTTACTTTATTATTTGAAACATCATTCATCGTTCATAACAGCCCTAAGCTCTGGAATTCCCTTCCTAATATCTCCTCCTCACCCTCGCTATTTCAGACACTTAGCAAAACCAATCTCTTTAAATAAGGTTTTGGTCATCAGTCTTAATATCACTATTTGTGCTTCAGTATCAATTTTGATTCACAATGCTTCTGTGGTTTGTGGTTCTACAAATAAGAGTTGTAGTTGCTGCTGGCTTACTGGATAGTGCTTTCAAAGATGAACTGAATGGTCTCTGTTCAGTAAAATATTAACATTTGAGTTGAGCTGACAGTGAGACGACAGCAAAGTAATATTCCCCAAAGTTGGTTTACAACAAACTAGTTAATCCAAAATTCATAAAATTCATCACAGTTTGATGCTTTCAACCGCTGCTCAGTGGCAGAGATCATGGAATCATCAGCCATTTTTGTTTTTGTTCTTTTGGGATGAGCGCATTGCCGGCAAGTTCAGCATTGTTGCTCATCCCTAATTGTCCTTCAGAAGGTGGCAGTGAGTCACCTTCTTGATGCCTGCAAACCACAAGGTCTGGTTATAACCACAGTGCTATAGGACTGTAGCTTCAAGATTTTGACTCAATCACAAGGAAGGAACAGCCTTAGTTCTAAGTTAGGATGCTGTGTTACTTAGAGGGGAACTTTGAAGTAGTGGAACTCCCATGGGTCTGAGGTCCTTGTCTTTTTGGGAGGTAGATGTCAATGGCTTTAGAAAGTGCCAGCAGAGAAGGTGAATTTATGCATTGTCGCAGTTCATCTGGTCTATGGTACATATTGCTATCACCATGCACCAGTGGTGGAGGAAGTGAATGTTGAAGGTTGTGGATGCAGTGCCAATCAAATGGACTGCTTTATCTTGGATAGCATTGATCTTCTTGAATGTTGTTGAAGTCATGTTTCTTCAGGGAAATTATGAGAACTCGATCATACTCTTGACTTGTGCCTTGTAGGATATTGACAGGCTTTAGGAGGCAGAAGGGGCCATAGAACTCATAGCTTTTGATGTGCGTTTGTACTTTTAGCATTTAAATGCTGATTCACTTTATTTCCTGATGAATAGCAATACTTGGATGTGGATGGCATGATGTTCAGTTATAGTCAAGCCTTTAAATACCAAAAAGGAGATTGTTATATTATTAGATGTTGGAGATGTGCATTGCAAGTTTTCAGCTCATACCTGGTTATTGCCCAAATATTGCTGCATACAGTCTACTTCAGACTTTATATTGCATACAGCAATCAAAAGCAAAAAAAGTATTTTTTTCAATGCCATGTTTAGTTGAGGATGGTGTACTGCATTTAATTACGCATACACACAATGTCTACTTGTTAAATGGTTGATTAGCAAGCTCCTCAGACGACCTTGGGCTAATCTTGACTAAACCTAGTGTAATGATACATTAGACAAACAGGTATGTTGCAGGGAAATTGACATCTTGCCACACCCACAAAGAGAGCTTTGGCTGTCTACCATGTGATCCCACAGCCCTGCCTACTCACTGACCCCACTGATAGTACAACATAAATGTGTTTTATTGCCAAGGAAGCAGGTTCAATTCCAGTCTTGAGTGATTGTCCATGTAGAGTTTACACATTCTCCCTGTGTCCGCATGGATTTCTGCCAGGTGTTCTGGTTTCCTCCCATAGTCCAAAAATGTGCAGATTAGGTGGATTGGCTATGCTAAAATTGTCCCATAGTGTGCAGGAATGTGCAAGTTAGATTGATTAGCAATGGTTATTGTAGATTAGCGGGATAGGCTCGGGGAGCAGGTCTAGATGGGATGCTCTTTGGAGGGTTGGTGCAGACTCAACGGGCCGAATGGCCTCTATTTGCACTGTAGGGACTCTATGACCTTAACTATATCCTTAACTCCAAAAAAGAATGTGATGAACCTCTGTCAAAAACCCCACTTTTTTGTACTTCAATTGTTTTATTATGTCATTTTATTTGCTTCCTATCAGTCAAGTTCTGAGGCACTACACATTACTTGGCCAGGGAAAGTAGCAGGAGGTTTACAGAGGCTAGAGCCAAAATGTTGACAGAGAGCAACAGAATGCAAGTACCACAAGTGCATCAAATAGAGACCAATGCTCTTTAGAGAAGCTTTCATCTTTGATCCTCATTACAACTGAATTGGATTCAGAATAGATATCTACAGTCAAACAGAGGCATTTAAATAAATTGTTTTGCTTTTATGTGAATAAATCAGTGTGTAAATGTTTGTTATGCATACAAAGTACAATTGTCACCTTTAAGTTTGAGCCACTTGACACAATGAATGCTCTTATGGGAGCCATAATAAAATCAAAATATTTCTTGAAACATCAGAAAATATAACAGTTGAATATGAATGCCAGTAAATCTCTTCACCTTAACTCAAGAAGGAAGACTTTTAAAGTGGTCGATCGTGAAATATTGAATGTTCACAATGAAATAGCACTGAAAAATGTAGACAGATCCTGCAAATGACACTGATGATGAAATATTCAGAGTATTAACAATCAGTGAGGAAATTAGTGTAAATGTAAATTCTGATCCTGAGGCTTTGGGAGTGATGCTGAAGATCCAGAAAGTAATTAGTTCAAATCACATGGCAAAAATTTTGAATCTAATTAAACCAGAGTCAAGGCAAGTAAAGCAAATGAAAGCATTGTGAAAAGAAATGCACTGTCAAATAATTTTAAGTATTGTAACTGAACATTTAGCTGTATTTGTCAGATTAAAATTGTTAATTAAGTTATCTGCATGGAAGAATAAATGAGTTGCTAAATGAAATCTGCTGAAGAAAAGAAATGCTTAAAATAAATTACTTTACAGATACTTTTGATGGCTGGATTTTCAGCTTAAATAACAGCCTCATTTAATTTAAAATGCCCAAAAGGCAAATGTCTCAGCATATTAATTCTTAAAAGTATTCCAGTTGATTTTTAAATTTTCTCTTCTTTATTCCCAAATATAGGTTAACAAGAATGTAACTGCTATATATGTATTGAAAAGGAATACAGTGATAATTGGCAGTAAGAGTATTTATGAACATTTATATATGAAGACAGAATTAAGATAATGTTACTTGAGAAACAGAAATACCAATAACTGAGCACCGTACTCCAGTTATTAGCACTGCTGCCTCACAGTGCCAGGTACCTGGGCTCAATTCAAGCCTTGGGCAACTGTCAGTGTGGAGCTTGCACATTCTCCCAGTGTCTGCATAAGTTTTCTCCGGGTGCTCAGGTTTCCTCCCACAGTCCAAAGATGTACAGGTTTGGTGAAACAGGCCATGCTAAGTTGCCCATAGTGTTCAGGGATGTCTATGTTAGGTGCATTAGTTAGGGGTAAATGTAGAGTAATCGAGTAGGAAAATGGGTCTGGGTGGGTTACTCTTCAAAAGGTTGGTGTGAGTTTCTTGGGCCAAATGGCTTGTTTCCACACTGTAGGGATTCTAATTAATTCTAAGTTGGTCATTCACAGTTCTCAGAGTTACAAAATTCCAAAAACACTTTAAGTGAATAAATTTCTCCTCATCATAGCCTTGCAATTGTGAATCCTAATTCAAGAGTCCAACATGGACAAACATCCCCTTAGCGTCACCCCTGTAAAGCTCCCTCAGAATTTTATATGTTTCAGTGAAATCATCTCTCATTCTTCCTAACAAATTAATGTTTAAGTATGTTTGTACATGAAATCTGAAACAACCATTCTTTCCATTGCTCCCTGATCAATGATTAGAACTAAGCTGTGAATCCTCGTGGTATTGGCACAACTCCTTTGAAATTAGATGAAATTGTTGGAGCTTCACTGAGCTTGAAAGTAAACAATTGTCATACCTAATCACAGCATGATAACTGTGCTATAATGTGAGGTATAATCATATAACCTGCGTCAGGGGGATCAAGCAGAGGGTGGAAGGGCAGCATTGAAGGAGCCATCCGTTACGACTGAGGAAGCTGTTTTAGCACTTTCTCCAACCTCGATCCATTCACAGTTGGCAGAGTTTTGTATTTCCTGAGAGCAGAAGTCCCGTCTGTCATAATATACACCCTTGTTCCTTCCAGTGGCTAAACACTGACGTAAAATATATTCATGTAGCTGCCAGTGTTTCATATAATATTCCAAAGGCAACTTTGATATCTTTAAGGCCCATGCATATACTCACAATTTGGAGAAGCCTTCTCAATTTAATCTTCAACAAACCATTGGATTTTACAGTGCAAAAGCAAATTATTCAACCTATTATACCAATGTTGATTCATAACAATCTACTCAATTATTCCACCCTTTCCATCTTCTTTCCCCATTGACCAGTATTTTTTCTCTTTTAATGTATCTATCCAATTCCTTCCATAAACTATTTAAAATTCTTCCACCACTCTCAAATTTAAGATCAGAATTTGCTGTGTGAAATTTTTTCGCCTCTTCTCACCTCTGGTTCTTTTGCCAATTACAAAATTTTCAAAGTGACCGTGATTTGGCTATAAATACCTTTGGAAATGAAGCAAAGAATGAAAATAAATTTGACATCCATCTGAGTTTTCCCATCTTTTCGAAAAACAAAATGTTGTTTCTGCTCAGATTTGCTAACAACATAAGAGACAAAACTCTTCTGGTCTTAATATGTAACAATGTCAGAAACATAACAACAAAAAGAGAACAGGAGCAAGCCAGCCATTCAGCCCTTCAATCATGTTCCTCTATTCAATATAATCATGGCCTCAACTCTCCTGTCTTTAACTCCCATTGCATTAAAAAGTCTATTAACTTCCATTTTGAGTATACTCAATCTTGGTCTTAAATGGCTGGCTTTCTGTTCTGAGACTTCCAGGCAGGGAGACATAGTCTCAGCATCCACCTTGTCAAGATACTTGAAAACCTTTTGTTTCAATGAGATGAGCTTCCTTTCTTCTCACCTTCAGGGGACTAGGTGACATAACTGAACAGAGACTGGTATCCTGTCAACACATCACCTTTTATTTACAGGTGCATAGCACATGGAGTCTGACCAGCCAGCTCAAAGCTAGTCCCTAGACCGAGGAGACCTTCTGAATCTCCTGTTTATTTTTTTCTTTTTTCTCTTTCTTTTCCTTTTACACTCCCCCCTTTTAATCTCCTGTTTATTTTTTATATATTTTTTAAAGTTTTTTTTCAGAGTGAGCAACATCTCTGACACTCCTATTTATTTATTTATTGTTTTATCTTTCTTTTCCTTTTACACTCCCCCTTTTAATCTCCTGTTTATTTTTCTTTTTTCTCTTTTTTTTCTCTTTTTTTTCACCCGAGTGGCCAGTGACAAGCAGTGCCCTTCACATCAAAGGGCAATGCTATGTGAAGAATATCTGTTTTTTTTAATTTTTTTTTCAAACGCTCCTTTTTTTTTCCTTTTTAACCTCCACACTACTGCCTAATTGCAGTAGTGCTTATTTAATCTCCTGTTTATTTTTTTTTTACAGGCTCACTCCATTTTATCCTTCACTCCATTTTTTTTTGGACACTCCCCTTTTTATTTTTTTTATAGAGTTGGAAATCCCCTGTTTATTTTTTTTTCTTTTTAAATTTTAACCCCCACACTACCACCTAAGTGCGGTAGTGCTTATTTTAATCTCCTGTTTATATGTCAGCCAGAGCTCCCTGATTGGGCAAGATTAACAACCTCAATTAAGGATCTCACAGTCATTGAGACCCACCTGTCCCTGATTCCAATCACAGCAGTGGGCCTATAGTCTACTCAACACAGGTCAATCCTCTCATCTCATCCAGCAAATAATATCGTCAACATTCAGCTCCTTGAACTGTAAATACCTGCCAGTCTCTCACCATGCAAAAAAAATCTGCATTTTGTTTATTTTTCCACCCAAAGTGGATTATTTCATAATTCCCCAGTCATGTATATTCTTGTCCACTCACCCAACTTGTCTAAACGTCCCTGCAGCCTCTTTCTAAGCTCATTACATCGTACTTGCCACCTAACTGTGTGTCATCAGAAAACTTGGATACGTTACTCGCAGTCATTAATATGAAGTCTAAATAGTTGAGGTCCCCATGTCAAACCCTGTGAAAATGTTTGGTTTTCATAGGATCCCTAGTGTGGAAACAGGGCATTTGGCCCAACAAGTCCATAGTGACCTGCCGAAGAGCATCCTCCCCAGATCCATTCTCCAACCTTATTATTTTACATTTCCCCTACTGATGCACCTAACCTACACATCCCTGAACACTATGGACAATTTAGCATGGCCAATTCACCTAACCTGCACAGGACTCTGGGAGGAAACCCACACCGACATGCGGAGAATGTGCAAACTCCACACTGACAGTTACTTGAAGATGGAAATGAACCCAAGTCCCTGGTGCTGTAAGGCAGCAGTGCTTACTACTGAGCCACCATGCCACCCTTAAATTTGCCAATGACCAAGTGGCCCATTTATTCCTACCCTCTAAGCTATTGACGAATGCTCAACTGTCCTAATATATTACCCTATCCCATGAGCCCTAACTTGTGTGTAACAGTCATGTATGACACTTACTGAATACTGTGTTTGCAGAGAGGTCATCCATTTAGCATTTGCAGCAAAATCAAAATTATACCCTTCCAGCACATTTACAATTTAGTCAGAGTGTGGGGCGCTGGAAAAGCACAGCATGTTAGGCAGCATCCGAGGAGCAGGAAAATCGTCGATTCAGGCATAAGCCCTTAGATCAGATTCCCTACAGTGCGGAAACAGGCCCTTCGGCCCAACGAGTCCACACCAATCCTCTGAAGAGCAACCCACCCAGACCCATTCCCCTACATTTATCCCTGCACCTAACACTACAGGCAATGTAGCATAACCAATTCACCAAACTTGCACATCTTTGGACTGTGGGAGGAAACCAGAGCACCTGGAGGAAACCCATGCAGACACAGGGAGAAGGTGCAAACTCCACACAAACAGTTGCCTGAGGTGGGAATTGAACCCTCGTCCATTGCGCTGTGGAGATCTTCACAAGCATATCTGAGATGCTTCTAGCAGTAGCAACCAAAGAAGAATCTTGCCAGGTAATTGGATTTATGGGCTTGGAGCAGCTTTTCAGTCAGACAGTGCAGGGATCATCATTAATGTAATCTGCAATCACAGATGTATTCTCAAACTAGTCTTTTAAAATCTGTGCATTAACTTAGTTCTTTATCAGGAATTGCTTTATATCCACAGAGGACAACAGAGATTTGAACAAAAGTTGGTAGGTGGGAAAATTTCATAGAAATGGCAGTATAATGGGTTGGGGAGAAATTATTATAAAATTGATCAGATTTCTCCTCGGTAGTTAACTGTTAAAAATATATTAAGACTCCTACTGACTGATTAGCCAAAGTGATAATCTGGCTTCCATGTCATCTAAGGATATAAATTCAACACCAGTTAAAAAACAGGTTCACAATGTACAATTAACTCACTTAATTACGATGTAGGCAACATGTTAACTTAATGTTGTCTGCTCATTTCAATGATGACAGTTACCTACCACTACTAATGGCGATGTTGATTGGCTGCCTGCATCAGCAGGAGGACAATATTGTGTGCGGCTAGCATCACTCAAATCTAAACTTCCCCCCTTTAAAAAGGGGAGGTGTGCTCCAGCTGGGGTAGATTGGAAAGTCATACAGGGAAGTGTTAACAGTGAAGAGTTGCACAACACAGGAAAAGTTCCAAGACTTTCGAAAGCTGCACTGGACGTTCTTGGAAAGGAATGATATGCAGGGGGCATAAGAGGCCCTACAGACACATGCTCAGAAGGAGATGCAAGGATATTTCTGAAGGTCAGTCCCAGGAATTTAGTCCCAAGGACATAAAATTAAATTGATCACAAGAAATTCAATAGCCTTACCAAAGTATTCAAGGTCTGTGAGCGCAGTTAAAATGCCATAGCCCACGAGATGCACCACCACCCTCAGCCACTGTTTAATCATCTCCATAATCAGGACTCATACTTAACATGTATCATGCCATGATCCCATCTGATGCTGATACCAGGGCAAGTCAGATCACACAATGAAAACTGGTTTGATAAACTGTAAGTTTTATTTTCCTTTTGTTAACCAAAGAGGACAGTCACCAAAAATATTCATAAGAGTCTGCCAATGTACATTTAACAAAGAACATAAATGTTACTACACAAACAAAAAACTCAAACTATCTAACATTATACATGAACTTTTGGAGCAATCTAATTACAATATATTATAATGAAAAATTAATCCCTTTTATCTTAACAATCTCCTTACTAACCTTTAAACCTCAGTGAAGAGTCTTCCCCAACTCCATGTTCAAACTTCATATTTAGCTTGCACTGATATAATCAGTTTTCATTCAGCAACTTTCTGAGGATTCACTTGATGCTACTTTCTTAATAGGATGTCTCACATATGGATTCTTAAAACAAGGTGTGAACTCGGCTCACATTTTTACTTAACATGGGTTCCCTAAACTCATGACTTCAATAGCTTTATAAGGTATATTCACTTCTAACAATTTCAAAGCTTTCTGCTTTTGGAGCTTTCTTCCAAGTGCATGACTCCAGCCTTGACTGCTTTGAACTACAGATAATAGCACCTATGCTGTTATGCACAACCTTTCTCTCAGTGTACCTATATGTGGGCCCCTCTTTCTGTATCTTTCCCTGGATAGTATAAAACTCAAGTCAGCAAACAGAGTAGCTGCTATTTCTAAGACAGCTCGCTGGTCATTTACCTGAAGTAAGTTCTTTTGTAAATACTGTTTTAGTCAAGCGTTCAAAATGACATTTCCTTTTTTAGAAAAGATATCAAATCCTCTTAGAACTTAAAGCTAAAACCTAATTTTCCTCTACATTAGAATCTTCAATTTCTCTCATAATAATAATGATGAACCTCGCCTCACTCTCATGTACTTGGCACTGGCCTCAATTCTCAGTGCACATACCTTGCCAGTCATTTAGCCATCACAGCCACATCAACGACATCTATTAATGCACATTCCTCTCTGTAGCAGAAGAAACTACTAGACTCAGCAGAAGCTAGCCAAAGGGGGAACAGACATGTCTGAATTTCTCCTCCTGATATAGGAGTCAATGGGAAATTTCACAAAAACAAGAACAGAAATTTCTGGAAAAGCTCAGTAGGTGTGGCAGCATCTGTGGAAAGAAATCAGAGTTAACATTTCAGGTTGAGTGACCCTGCCTCAGAAGGTTAACTAGCAGGACAGGGATAGAGCAGAGGAATTTGACTAGATTGTTCCACAGAAAGTTGAGACTAGCTTAATGGGCTGAATGGATTCCATTTTTTGCTTTAATGACTTGATGATTGGCTGTAAAACATGCCCTTTTTCAGTGAGGCCATCCATTTTGAAGCACAGACGTCATTCATTGTGTTATCTGGGGTTCAGGAAGAATCGTTGAATACTCTGGACAAACAGTGTGGTTGATAGCTCTTCCCTCCTCCATTTCTAGCTGCTTGCTGTGCTCAGCTCGAAGCAAATCAAATAGTAACGAACCTACAGTCATTGATGCTCCATTTGGATAGTGCTGGTGTGTTCCTTCCAGCTGATCAATTTGCCCTCAGTGTTTATGAATAGGATTGGGAAATGCCTGAAGTATTGAGGTCGAAAATGGCTCTGCCTGCATCTACAAAGCATTGATACCCTGACTGATATCATGAGATGCTTGTTCTTATAATTCCAACAAATATTTACTGTCCATACACAAACATGCTTGGAGTGTGGTATCCAACACAACTTGTCCCAAAATAGTGCACACACTATGGTGTCATTATGGAACTCAAAGTATAATTGTAGCATCAAAAAGCAGTACAAATGATCTTGATTCTCATCTGCAATTTCTACAATTTGCAGTTTTACCAATGTGATTTTCAATGACTAATAGGCAATTGCTTAAACAGAAATGTAAAATAAATGCTAACCAGGTCTAGTACATGGATTTGGTAATATTTAATAAGGTTTAGAAAGGTTTCTTGGTATTCATATATAGCAACTTTTACTGAAGTCACATGCATTGCCTCTCTAACTTGTTACAAATACAGGTCTCAGAATTGCAATTATCCTCAATAGCACAGCAGGGATGGGGATTAACAGGGAGGGCAGTGGTGTGGAGAAAACCCACCCAGACACATGGAGAATGTGCAAACTCCACACAGACTGTCAATGCAGGTGCAGGGTCTAGGTGGGATGCTTTTCAGTGTGTTGGTATGAACTTGATGGGCTAGGTGACCTGCTTTCACATTGTCGAGATTCTATGACATACGCTGGTTTATACATGTGCCCAAGAGTGCTGGTCTAGCATTCTTATTAATATTGATTATACATGTTATTAGGCATATCAGGCAACATGCACATGCCTATTATGATGAAAATATCTTATTTTCTAACTCCCTGGCTATTAGGTTACAGAATATTATCCAAGATAGCCGAAACAATCTTTATCAAAATATATTTAAAAATTAAGATTTATGTTATTTATTTGAATGTGGTTTTCATGATTGCATTCAAAAGATCACAGACTGCAATATCAAACAGAACAGCATTGAGGAGTGAATGAGATCAGCTGCAGAGATTTTGCTGCTGGAACTCTGCATTCTAGTCAAGCATTAGATCCTTGTCACCGTTACAAGGTCAAATTACATTTCACATAATGAGAACGCAAGCAGAATAGTTGGCCTCTAATTGGATGAAAATTCTTTTAAACACAAGCAAATTCTTAAAAAATACAGCAACCTAAGAAGTGTAGTGGAAGGAATTTTGGGACTGAGTAATACTGAAAATACAATGTATGGAACCAATGCAATTCATTTTACTCTGTGATTACATAGCATGGTAAGGATTTGAGAAAAGATAGGAGAAAGCAGTAGTTCTAATAGATGTGTGCAGAAGTATTCCCAGTTGCAGTGTAGGAGCTGCCTACAATGTGCTGTGAAGTTGCATCTAAATTCAACACATTACAACCTAATAAATATAAATAAATCATATTGCAATATTGTAGAACTCTCTCATACTCTCTCCCACTTCTTTTTTATTGGGCAGTCTGCCCTGGCACAAAATTATCCTTCACTTGTGTGGTGCGTGCAGGAAGTTGGCACAATGTTAGTTTACTGCACACTTTCAAAGTGAGTTGCAAGATTATGATGCAGGGAAATCGCACAATGATATTGTCAGAATTTGAAATGCGCAACAATCTGAGGCAGTAACTAGTAACCATTTGGACTTTCAGTTGTATCATTTGCCTTTTTTCCATTCTCAGGAAGTGGTACTGGTGTCAAGTATGCTGCTTTTTAATGTCAGTTTGTCAAAGTAACAACAATCCACAACGAGGTAGATTGGAATGATGTATGAACCAGACCAGGCTAGGAGATCAGACTCAGTAAAACATCATTAATGATCCAGTAGAGTTATTTTTTAAAATCTGGTAATTTCATCGTCAGTGATACACACTTTTTATTACTAGACCATTTAAAACATTAAAAATTCCCATGATGGAACTTAAATTCACACATCAGACTAGGAATCTGGGTAATCAGTTGATTTAAGCAGTACGCTATAAAACTATATCGGAGCGGAATGAGGCTATTCTGCCCATCGAGTCTGCACTGCCATTCAATCGTGGCTGGTGTTTCCCTTGCTAATCAAGAACCTAATGTCTCCTAAATACACGCAATGTCTTGGCCCCCAAAACTGTGGCAGTGAGTTCCACAGGTTTACCATCCTCGGGCTGAACAAATTCCTCCTCATCTCAGTTCTGAAGGGTCATCCCTCACACTGAGGCTGTTACCTCGGTTCCCACGGAACCCAAACATACTCTTGCAACTATTACAGTGACATAACTTTAGAGGGAATAACCATCCAACTTGTTTAAATAACAACGTAGTCCAGCATTTCATTGAAAAAAGGGATATAGGCCCAGATTTGGGAGTGACAATAATAAGATGGTCAGCCTTCACAGCCATTACACCACTGAAACTGACAGAAATTACTGAAACCCACACACGCAGTACAACTCAGAGGTTTCTGCCACAGGTTGTATGCTTCACAGTGGTTATACAGTGGAGGCACATCAGACTTCAATCCATTGTAAATCTTTGGTCTGAGAAGAACACACCAACTTATACTCTTAGTGCTGTTGTGGAGAAAAAGTCTGGAAAAGTTACATTTTGTTCAATTAAGAATAGTTGCATTTTCAATAGTGCTATAAGTTTATAATTACTACTGAGCATCTTCATTATTCCTAAACAAAAGCTAACTTTGCATTTAGAATCCCTATATTGTGGAAGCAGGTCATTCAGCCCATCAAGTCCACATCAACCCTCAAAAGCATCATACCCAGACCCACCCTATATCCTTGTATTTCCCGTGGCTAATCCAACTAGTCTGCACACTATGGGGCAATTTAGCATGGCCAATCCATCTAATCTGGACTATAGGAGGAAACAAGAGCACCCAGAGGGAGAAACACCACATAGGCAGCCACCTGAGGATGGAATTGAACCTTGGTCCCTAGTGCTGTGAGGGGGCAGTGCTAACCTGCTGCCTTTAACTTTGCAGAAATTAAAATTACAATGAAACAACATTAAGCTTGATTTCTAATTTGTTTATATTTGTTTTAATCTCTTTCATATTCCATTTACAAATTATTTATTTCACAGAAATATTTGGTGCTTTGAACATCCTGCGATGTTGTCTGTATGAAAACATCAACATAATTGGCTGCTTAACCTAACATCACTGTTGCTGTAAACCTGGAGATCCCCTTGAATTCACACCTGATTGAAACCACCACCAGGAAAGGGAAAACCCATGTCACAGGGATCACTGGATCTTTATGTGCATCTCTCTTTGAGGGTGGCAGCAAGTACCAGTATTGATCAAAGATTCTGAATGATTAAAAAGCTTTACATTGAAATAGCATCTTTCATAACCTCAGGACATACCCAAAAGACTTTACAGGCAATGCAGCACTTTTAAAGTACTGTCCCTAGTCATAATACAGGAAACATGGTAATAAATTTGCACACAAGACCCCACAAACAACAATGTGATAAATTGTCAGATTAAAGGTTGATCAGAACATTAGAGGAATGTCTGCTGCTGTACTTTGACTAGGTTACTAAGATCCTCCTTCATTTCCACTCAAGCGCAAATGGATCCTCAATTGAATTCATAATCCAAATAGTCAGAAGGCAAGTCACTTGGGTGAGATTATAATGACGGAATAAGTCAGTTATGACTCTCTAGTCCGAGGTACAGACAGACGTTTCTGTGGCCAGCAGCGAAAAATCAAGGTGGCACAGCGGTTAGCACTGCTGCCTCACAGTGCCAGGGACCCAGGCTCGATTCCAACCTCGGGCAACTGTCTGTGTGGAGGTTGCACATTCTTCCTGTGTCTGCGTGGGTTTCCTCCGGGTTCTCCAGTTTCCTCCCACAGTCCAAAGATGTACAGGTCAGGTGAATTGGCTATGCTAAATTGCCCATAATGGTAGGTGCATTAGTCAGACGGAAATGGGTCTGGGTGGGTTACTCTTCGGAAGGTCAGTGTGGACTGGTTGGGCCAAAGGACCTGTTTCCACACTGTAGGGAATCTAATCTAATCAGAATGGTGTGTTGCTTCCTTGGTGCCAGGATCAAGGATGTCTCAGATGTTCTCAAGGGGGAGAGGTGCCAGCTTGAGTCATTGTACACATTGGAACCAAGGATATTGGAAGGGAAAAGGTTGAGATTCTGAAGGGAGATTACAGAGAGTTAGGCAGGAATTTAAAAAGGAGGTCCTTGAGCGTAGTAATATCTGGATTACTCCCAGTGCTATGAAGTAGTGAGGGCAGGAATAGAAGGATAGAGCAGATGAATGCATGGTTGAGGAGCTGGTGTATGGGAGAAGGATTCACATTTTTGGATCAGTGGAAGTGGTTTTGGGGTAGAAGCGACCTGTACAAGAAAGACGGATTGCACCTAAATTGGAAGGGGACCAATATACTGGCATGGAGATTTGCTAGAGCTGCTCGGGACGATTTAAACTAGTAAGGTGGGGGAATTGGACCCAGGGAGATAGCGAGGTAAGAGATCAATGTAAGACTGGTACAGCTGAGAACAGAAGCGAGTCAAACAGTCAGGGCAGGCAGAGAACAAGGTAGGACTGATAAATTAAGCTGCATTTATTTCAATGCAAGGGGTCTAACAGGGAAGGCAGATGAACTCAGGGCACGGTTAGGAACATGGGACTGGGATATCACAACAACTACAGAAATATGGCTCAGGGATGGAAAGGACTGGCAGCTTAATGTTCCAGGATACAAATGCTGCAGGAAAGATAGAAAGGGAGGCAAGGGAGGACATGGAGTGGCATTTTTGATAAGGGATAGCATTACAGCTGTACTGAGGGAGGATATTCCTGGAAATACATCGAGGGAAGTTATTTGGAAGGAACGGAGAAATAAGAAAGGGAGGATCACCTCATTGGGTTTGTATTATAGACCCCCTTATAGTCAGCGGGAAATTGAGAAAGAAATTTGTAAGGTGATCTCAGTTATCTGTAAGAATAATAGGATGGTTATGGCAGGGGATTTTAACTTTCCAAATGTAGACTGGGACTGCCATAGTGGACCTATGCCCACTGCCATAGTGTTAAGTGCTTAGACGGAGAGAGGTTTGTTAAGTGTGTACAAAAAAATTTTCTGATTCAGTATGTGGATGTACCTATTACAGAAAATGCAAAAATTGATCTAGTTTTGGGAAATAAGGCAGGGCAGGTGACTGAGGTGTCAGTGGGGGAGCACTTTGGGGCCAGCGACCATAATTCCATTAGATTCAAAATAGTGATGGAAAAGGATAGGCCAGATCTAAATTTGACGTTCTAAATTGGAGAAGGGCCAATTTTGATGATATATTCCTGTTAGGGTGAAAGGAAAGGCTGGTAGGTGCAGGCAATGCTAGATGACTGAAGAAATTGAGGGTTTGGTTAAGAAAAAGAAGGAAGCATGTATCAGGTACAGACAGGATAGATTGAGTGTATCCTTAGAAGAGTATAAAGGTAGTAGGTGTATACTTAAGAGGAAAATCAGGAGGGCAAAAAGAGGACATGAGATAGCTTTGGCAAATAAAGTTAAGGAGAATCTAAAGAGCTTTTACAAATACATTAATGACAAAAGGGTAATTAGGGAGAGCATAGGACCCCTCAAAGATCAGCAAGGTAGACTTTGTGTGGAGCTGCAGGAAATTGGGGAGACAATAACAGGTATTTTGCATTAGTATTTACTATGGAAAAGGACATGGAAGATTTAGAACGTAGGGAAATAGATGGTGACAACTTTAAAAGTGTCCATATTAAAAAGGAGGAAATGCTGCATGTCTGGAAACACAAACATGGATAAATCCCCAGGACCTGATCAGGTATACCCTAGAACTCTGTGGGAAGCTAGAGAAGGGATTGCTGGGCCTCTTGCTAAGATATTTGTATCATCGATAGTCACAGGTGAGGTGCTGGAAGACTGGAGGTTAGCTAACGTGGTGCCACTGTTTAAGAAAGGTGGCAAGGACAAGCCAGGGAACTATAAACCAGTGAGCCTGACGTCAGTGTTGGGCAAGTTATTGGAGGGAATCCTGAGGGACAGGATGTACATACTTGGAAAGGCAAGGACTGATTAGGGATAGTCATCGTGGCTTTGTGTGTGGGAAATAATGTCTCACAAACTTGATTGAGTTTTTTGAAGAAGTAACAAAGAGGATTGATGAGGGCAGAGTGGTAGATGTGATCCATATGGACTTCAGTAAGGCGTTTGACAAGGTTCCCCATGAGAGACTGGTTAGCAAGGTTAGGTATCATGGAATACTGGGAGAACTAGCCATTTGGACACAGAACTGGCTCAAAGATAGAAGACAGAGGGTGGTGGTGGAGGGCTGTTTTACAGACTGAATGCCTGTGACCAGTGGAGTGCCACATGGATCAGTGCTGGGGTCCATTACTTTTCGTCATTATATATAAATGATTTGGCTGCGAGCATAAGAGGTATACTTAGTAAGTTTGCAGATGACACCAAAATTGGAGGTGTAGTGGACAGCGAAAAAGGTTAACTCAGATTACAACAGGATCTTGATCAGATGGGCCAATGGGCTGAGAAGTGGCAGATGGAGTTTAATTCAGGTAAATGCGAGGTGCTGCGTTTTGGGAAAGCAAATCTTAGCAGGACTTACACACTTAATGTTAAGGTCCTAGGGAGTGTTGCTGAACAAAGAGACCTTGGAGTGCAGGTTCATAGCTCCTTGAAAGTGGAGTCACAGATAAATAGGATAGTGAAGAAGGCATTTGTCATGCTTTCCTTTATTGGTCAGAGTATTGAGTACAGGAATTGGGAGGTCATGTTGTGGCTGTACAGGACATTGGTTCAGCCATTGTTGAAAGAGTGCAATTCTGGTCTCCCTCCTATCAGAAGGATGTTGTGAAACTTGAAAGGGTTCAGAAAAGATTTCCAAGCATGTTGCCAGGGTTGGAGAATTTGAGCTATAGGGAGAGGCTGAACAGGCTGGGATTGTTTTCTCTGGAGCATCAGAGGCTGAGGGGTGCCCGTATAGAGTTTTATAAAATCATGAGGGGCATGGATGGGATAAACAAACAAAGTCTTTTCCCTGGGGTTGGTGAGTCCCGAACTAGAGGGCATAGGTTTAGGGTGAGAGGGGAAAGATTTAGAAGAGACCCAAGGGTCAACATTTTCACGCAGAGGGTGGTACATGTATGGAATGAGCTGCCAGAGGAAGTGGTGGAGGCTGGTGCAATTGCAATACTTAAAAGGCATTTGGATGAGCATATGAATAGGAAGGGTTTGGAGGGATATGGGCCAGGTGCTGGCAGGTGGGACTAGGTTGGGTTGGGCTATCTGTTCAGCATGGACAAGTTGGATCGAAGGGTCTGTTCCATGCTGTACATCTCTATAACTCTATGCTTTGAGCCGCAGCACTCTCATGAGGCGCAATCCAATTTGGACCACTGATCTTAATGGCCATAGACGACAGATGATGCTGGAGGGAGGCGCCAGGCTGAGAGAATGGATAAGGTCACTGAGTCAGGGCTACCAGTGGCCCACTGTACCTTTAAATGACTGCTGCTCTGCTTTGGGTGGGTAAATGTATCCATGAAACCGATCAAGATCCTGCTTTTCCGATTGAGACAAAGTCAGCATCAGTTTTCAGTACACTGCCATCTATAGGGGAAATGGCTTGTGCTCCTCTGCGAATCATGATACCTTCACACTGCCAGATGTTATCTTCTGAAAACTGGTGCAATCCCTGCAGCAGTCTCTTTTATGGAGAGACATATTAAGTTGCATCACTGAATTACAGTGTCCCTGGTATAGTGTATCAGGCATAGCATAAACGCAATAATGGTACCTCATCTGTCAGTGCTTCAGACCCATTCTGCTTTAATCTGAATTCAGCTCTGGCTTTAACTGACCATTTGTCAGTGAAGACCAGGTTGAATCTCATCAGGAAACCAGCCAGAACACTTCACATTACCAGACTGGCCCTGGTTCACACTCGCTGCTTTCTCTCATGTATCTGCAGCTTTTACACAAAGATCATGGATGTGCAAATAAACATGGCATAAACATATTTGGATGAGCACTTGAAATGTCATAACAGTAACAAAAATGGGCTGAATGCCGAAAAGTGGGATTAATGTAAATAGGTCAGTGTAGATTGATAAACCTAAGGGCCTATTCTGTCTTATATAACTCTTATTGCCATGAAGTTGGGGAGGCTCCTGATGCTTACACTGTCTACTTGCCATTGAACACAATATCATTATCCTCAAACAGAAAAACACAAGCAATTAATGTGGACTTGAAACACCCACCAAGGAAGTATTTAAAGTTGCAGTAAACAGAAAGAGTGGACTCTCCTCAGTTTTAACCTCAGTTCCATTCCTGTGAGGAAAGAGTCTTGTTCTCTAGCAAGGTTTGATTGCTAATATTTCTAGCTCTGGCACACCAGTCAGGGTAAAAACACAAGAAAGCAGTTTTTAAATTTGGTTTTAAGGTTATGGATTATTATTTTCAGAAGCTGTACATCATGTCCGAATGTTGACACCTCAGTGAATTACTCCAAGAGGAATAAATGGACTAATCTTTATCTCTGCAGCCTCTGCTTTACTTCGCATTGTTGATCACACACTCCTGTGAGTGACAGATGATGCGGTTTCACCTTGCCAGCAGTTTGAGAGAGAAAAACCAGCTTTGTGAAGGACTATTCCAAAAGCAACTGTTTGGAGTGGGAGACGAGCCAGGAGAAACCAGCATTAATTTTATTCATAAAATAAAACTGGATTTGCTGATGAAACTCAGCAGATCTGGCAGCATCTGTGAGAAGTAAAGTAAAGTTAATGTTTCAAGTCCAGTGACTCGTCATCAGAACTGATAGTAGCGGGAACAATGTGGTTATTTATGTAGAAAATGAGCTGGGGGTGAGTGGAGAAAGAGGCAAGTAGATAGGTAGAGACAGAGTCCAGAGAGAGACAGAAAGATATGAAAGGAGTATGCAAACAAGGGGATTATTAACATTAGGCCAGGACAGAAGAGGAGCTGAGAGTAGTATAGGTAATCTATATTGAAAGCAACCTGTGTCATGTGATAATACATAGGAGCAAACAACTTGAAAACAACAAATGCTGGAGATCACAACGGGTCAGACAGCTTCCATGGAAAAAGAGAGAGAGAGAGAGAGAAAGCTAACATCTCGAGTCTAACTGACTCTTTATCAGAGCTGATGGGGAATGATAGAAGGGGGAGCATTTATGCTATAGTTTAGGTGGGGGGGGAGGTGGGGGCTAGTGGTTGTAGAGTGATGGTGGAGAAAAGATGTTGCTGGTGCAGATTAAGTGATCGGAATGAGAAAATAGCAGAAAAATGGTGTGTCTCCTGCCAGACTTGAAATGGTAGACAGTCCCACTGGGGGAGTGGGATCAAGAGGACATGATAGCAGAATGTAACAAGGTAAAAGAAAGGAAGAAATGGTTCACAATTTGAAGGTGTTGAACTCCATCTTAAATCAGAAGGTTGCAAGGTGCCTAGTCTGAAGCTGAGTTGTTGTTTCTCCAGTTTGCACTATGATTCACTGGAACACTGCAGAATGCCGAGGACAGACATGTGGGCATGCAAGCAGGGTGCAGTGTTAAAACGACCAGCTACAGGAAGGTCGTGGTCATGTACAGATTGGAGGTGGTCCGCAAAGCTGTCACCCAGTCTGCATTTGGTTTGTCCAATGTAGAGGAGGCCACATTGGGTGCAGCATAATCCAATACCCTTGATTGAAGGAGGTACAGGTGAAATGCTGTTTCACCTATAAGACTGTTTAGGCCTTCAGATGTTGAGCAGGGAAGAGAAGCAGGGGCAGGCAATGCACCTTCTACGTTACATGGGAAGGTGCCCAAGGGAATAAGCGGTGGTGCTCTTAGAATCATAGAATCCTCACCATGTGCAAAGAGGTCATTCGTCCCAACAAGTCCATACTGCCCCACCAAAGAGCATCCCACTCAGACCCAACCCTCTACCCAATTCATGTAACTCTGCAGGACCCATGGCTATTGCAGCTCACCTACACAGCCCTGGACACTATGGAAATTTAGCATGGCCAATCCACCTAACTTGCACCCAGAGGAAATCTATGCAGACACAGGGAGAATGTGCAAACTCCACATAGACAGTCGCCTGAATCTGGAATCGAACTCGGGTCCCTGGAGCTGTAAGGCAGCAGTGCTAACCACTGAGCCACTGTGTCATCCCTTTTCTGGGAAATAAACAGGTAGTGGTTGTGTTGGTGGTTGTGGATTGGCCAAGGTGTTCAGGAGGTAACGATCCCTGTGAAATGCAGATAGGGGAGTGAGGGGATGATGTGTTTGATGGTGGTGTTCTGCTGGAGTTGTCTGTAATGGCAGTGAATGATCATTTGAATGTGGAGGCTGGCGTGATGAAAAGTGAGGACAAGGGGGACCCGATCACACTGTTGTGAGTGATGAAAAGGGGCAAAGGTGGAAACGCTGATGATGAGTTGGATGAGGTTGAGGGCCCTGTCCACCACAGTGGGTGGGAAACCACAGTCATGGAAGAAGAAAGCCACGTCAGCCACATTGTTTTGGAAGGTGGCATCATCCGAACAGATGTAACATAGGCAAAGGAACTGGGAGAATGGAATAGAGTCCTTGCAGGATGACAAGGTGTAGTGAAGGTAGCTACAGGAGTCAGTGGCTTTGTCGTGGATGGCAATGGACAGTTTATTCCCCGAAAGAGACGGAGAGGTCAAGCAAACGAAGGGAAGTATCGGAAATGGACAATGTGAAAGTTAGAGAGGGGTGGAAATTGGAGACAAAATGAACAAAGTTGTCAATGACGTGGCAGGAACATGAAGTGGCACCAAAGCAGTCTTCAATGCACTGAGAAAAGAGCTGTGGGAGGGGGCCAGTGTAAAACTGGAGCAAGGATTGTTCCGCATACCCGATAAAGGGGCAGGAACAACTGGGACCCAAGCAGCTGCCCATAGCCACTCCTTTGACTTAGCAGAAGTGAAATGAATTAAAGAAGAAATTGTTCAGTGAGAGAATAAGTTCAGCCAGGCAGAGGAGCATGCTAATGGATGGGGATTGTTCAGACTGCTGTTCGAGCAAGAAGCTCAGAGCTCTTAGACCATCCTGGTGGGGGATAGAGGTATAGAGGGATTGGGCATCCTTGGTGAGCAGGAGGCAGTTAGGGCCAGGGAACTGGAAATTGTCAATATGGTGGAGGGCATCACAGGAATAGTGAATGTAGGTGGGCAGGGTTTGGACAAGTGGAAAGAAGATGGAGTCAAGGTAGGAGGAAATGAGCTCAGTGGGGAGGAACAGGCCTACCAGGGCCGTCTGGTTTGTAGATTTTGAGATGCAGGAGGAATGGAATCAGGAATAAAGTTATTGAACTCGATGTTGAGTCCTAAAAGATGCAAGGCCTCCAAGCCAGAATTGAGACATTGAGCTTGCACTGAGGCTCACTGGAACACTGCAGTAGGCCTGCCACAGAAATGTTGGTATGGGTGTTGAAGTGGCAGGAAACTAGAAACTCGGTCATTTTTTTCTGACAGAACGTCGCTTTCAGCAAAGTGGTCACCCAGTCTGCATTTTATCTCTCCAGTGTAGAGCAGCGAATGCAGTAGACCAGATTGAGTGAAGTACTGCTTCACTCTGGAAGGTATGTCAGGGGACTTAGATGGTGAGGAGGGCAGAGGTAGACAGGCAGGTGTTACACCTTCTGTAATTACATGGAAAGGTATCGTGAGGAGATGTTGGGAGTGAAGGAGGAGTGGACCAAGGGTCCCGGAAGGAATGGTCCTTGCAGAATACTGGAAAAAGGAGGGGAATATACAAAAATCAGAAGAACTGCAGATGCTGCAAATCAGAAACCAAAATAGAAATTGCTGGAAAAGCTCAGCAGGCCTGGCAGTATCTGTGAAATCAGAGTTAATATTTCGGGTCCAGATTCTGAGGAAGGGTCAACGGACCCAAAACATTAACTCTGATTTCTCTTCACAGATGATGCCAGACCTGCTGAGCTTTTCCAGCAATTTCAGTTTTTGTGAATGTGGGCCAGGAATGTGTGTCTGGTTGTACAATTTCACTAGAGATGACAGAAATGGTGGCTTAATAATCCTTTGGATGTGGAGCCTGGTGGGGTGATGAGAACCAGGGGATCCTAATGTCATTATTGGAGGGAAGAGTAGGGGTGAGAGCATTAGTGCAGGAGATGGGTTCAACACAGTTTAGAGCCCTGTTGACCAGGGTAGGGAGGAATCCTCAGTTGAGGAACAAGGTGGACATTTAAAGACCCTCTGCGGAAGGAAACCTCATCAGAATAGATGCGACAGAGACAGAGAAATTGAGAGAAAATGATGGAGTCCTGACAGGAAGCAGAGTTTGAGGATGAGGACTCCAAATAACTGTGGAAGTCAGTGGGATTTGGTATGGATGTGGGTTTGCTCACTGAAGATGTTCCCTAGTAGGGTGACGAAACGTCTGGAAATGAACCTTCCAGCTCAGCGAGCAAACCTACAACCAGAACCTCAACTTGAGCTACAAATCTTCTCAAAACTCGCTGGGAGTTGTTGTGCATATCAGTGGCCAGCCAATCCCCAAAAATGGAACTAGAAATGCAGAGAATGAGAAGGGAGGAGTTGGCGATGGATCAGGTGAAGATGAGAGCAGGGTGGAAATTGAAAGGGAAATTGATCCATTTGCCCAGTTCTGAACGAGAGAGGGATACAGCACCAATAATGCACCAGAGAAAGAGTTGTGGGAGGTGCCCTGAATAGGGCAGTTTTGTCACACTACTTGCCATTCATGTGATAATATACTTCTCTGGAAATGCACCAAACCAGCACAACTCAGGAATGGATCGTTAATTAAAGAAATTTTATTTGTAACACTGAGGTTAATGATACATAAGTGAAAGCCATTGACTGATTAAGTATTTTGAGCACATATAAGGAGACATTTTCAAAGGGCATTCAAAAAGACATCACTCAATGTGAATGATAGCAGGAAGATCAGAAAACCTCGTGGCTGTGCGTCTCAGCCTGTCAAGATCGTCATTAACAGGCCCGGTCAATGGACCATGGAGGTATATTTTGGCCTGACTGTTTGTGATCCATTTTGCGATTTTAGCTGTTCCCTGGTTTCGCTGGAGGAGGAGCATGCTGTATCCACTGGTGAACGTGTGGCACTCCATGATCACTGGGCAGTGCAGGGGCTGGAATGTATCACATCCCTCCAAAATATAATCTTCACTCAAAATTTAAGTTTCTTTGATAACTTGTTTGGAATGTTTTGGTGCCTATTTAAGGGCTGGTTCTTTCAGTCAAATATTCAAATTGTTTATTTATTTCTTTGATCAATCAAAAGAGACTTCACTCAATGTTGATGGGTGCAGAAAGATCAGAAGTCCTCCTCCTGGGCCAAGAGGCAATTATCTTGGGAAGGGATGTTTCTGAAGAGCTCACACCCCCCCCATTGCACAGATTGGCAAAGAAGAAACACATTTGGCAATTTGCACTTGAAGGAGTACCAGTGACCGGACACTTGCTCAGCTGGTGGAAAATGTCAAAATAGACCCAGCAATGAGGGACTCCTTGGGCACATTCAGAGATGAACAAGGTGAGAAAACAGATGTTTGGGATGCTATGGTTCTCTTCAATGCCAGGCTAGAGCAATGCAGCCTGTCTAGCAATTGTCTGGCTGTTTCCAGGGTCAGGTTGGCTGCTGTGAAGCAAGAGACTGGTGCAGCATCCATAGGGATTTGCTGGAGAGTCATAGACACAGCTCTCCATTGCCCCCCAACATTCGTCCTGAGGACCAAGGCCAGGGAGGGACACAGAGCCTTGGGGAATGGCACCAGTGTCCCTACCACACATGGAGACAGGGTAGTACCAACTGGAGAAGGAACCATCTTGATAGCATACTCTCAGGAAATAGCTAGGAGGGGCTACATTGCATCAGGCAAGAGCCTCTCAGTATGTGAGAACTAACTGGACATCACACCCCTGGGGTTGCCCCACCAAATCTCCAGGGCCAACACACCAGAGCAGATTCCCCTCCACCTATCTCCACAAAAGGGGTGGTCAGTGAAGGACAGTAGGACGGAGAGGGGTAAAACGTTCTTGTGGGAGTATGTGAGACCCATGAATTACACTTGTGTCCATAGTTTGAGTTTGTGATAAAGCCTTTTTTGCCACCATTCCTATAGTTGTCAGTGTCTCTGTATAGGGCCTAGACTGTTTGTTGCACCGTTTTAGCATCATTCCTTGGTTCTCAAGGATGTGAGATGTTACAGGATATACAATGGACACTGTGATATCACAGGAGAGCAGGGGTGTAGCAATGAGTGTACACAACGTTAGCTCACTACGATGCTTTAGCCTCCACCCTTGCCTTTTCAACACTGCCCACTGTTCAGCTGGCTTTATGTACAGAAGTGTCTATCTCACATAGATTCCCAGCTGTGACAGTGCCTTAAAGGTTCAGCACACAGTGCGAGGGTCAATGCTGCATGATGGTCATGTTATGGACCAGACAAAACCCATTAAGATAGCCTAGTCCCTAACGTTTTCTTATTTTAATGACTTTGCAACTGTTACTGAAAACTTAAAACTAAAAATCCTGGTACTGTGGGAGTTTGATCATACCCATTCAGGCTGCTTCTATTGTTCCTTATTTAGAAAAGAACTCCCAAGGCCTCACAAACTGTTTATTTTATATGCTTTGAAGCAGACCAATTGGCACCCCTGTCTCAATCTTTATTCTCTTAAAGCCAGACTATTGTCACATGAGGGTGTACATAACCTGCATACCTATGTCGTCAACATCTCATGGGTGCAACATCAATACCCTTCCCCTGTGGGAGCACCCAGTGACCAATTGTAGTTGAAGCTCCCTGCTCACACCTCGGCTCACTGATCCCTCTCTTGCTCAATTACCTTGACTGCAAGTAGTCTTCCCCCGCTTCAGGCTCAGCGATTATATGGTGAACATCACCCTCACTCTCTCCCCTCCTGCATCCCTCTCATGCCTCCAATGTCACCTTCACTTTCCTGCCTCACACATCACCCCTATTCCCACCAACACCACCACCCATCCATGCCAGGTGCCCATCCTGTCAACACCACAGGCTTTACACTTCCCAAGGTCATCACCAAAGCTGGATACATGTGTCTTCACCTAACTGTGATTGCCCCCAAACCCTCCCCTTTTGCCCTTCTGTGAACAGTGGGTAACCATGGCACACCCCTTGGGTGACTTGATCCAGTCAGGCTTAGCCGATACCTTTACAGACTTCCCCCTTGACATGTCCTCACCTGTGACAGATCTATCCCTTGGCCTGACCCCCTCCCAATGACACAAAGGATCAACTCCGAAGGACAGAGGCATGGTCCCATGTGCACTGCCACCCAAACAGAATGCCTGACCATTGGGGACTGAGATGGGGGAGGCTGCCTTTGACTAACTGAGCTGGGTCCCTGGACTGATATGACTCCAAAGAATTTCAGACATGTCCCACAGTGGCTACACTGGGTTTGGCATGAACACTGCTGCCACATGGTACTGATGGTATCCTGATGTTGCTCACTGACATTCAAGAAGACATGTTGGATTGTTAATAAGCCTTTTAAGGAGCAAACAGCATCAAATAGGAACTGACCGCTCCCTGGTGAGAATTTCATCACAACACTTCAGCAAATGGGGAAGGTGCAATGAGATAATCTCCATGTCAAGTCAACCATCTCACCCGATTGTACCATTCATCTCACCACAGCCCTAGCTGTTCAGTTCTTTATAAGATTCTACCCAAGGTTAGACATAAGGTATAGGAGAAGAATTAGCTCATGCAGCCCAATGAGCCTGCTCCACCATTCGATCATAGCTGATATGTTTCTCAACTCAATTCTCCTGCCTTCTCCACATAAGCCTTGATCCTCTTATCTATCTCTGTCTTAAATAGACACAATGAGTTGGCTTCCACAGCCTTGTGTGGCAATGAGTTCCACAGATTAAACACCCTCTGGCTGAAGAAATTTCTCCTTATCTCAGTTCTAAAGGACCGGCCCTGCACTCCGAGGCTGTGCCCTCAGGTCCTGGTCTCTCCTACAAGTGGAGGTCCACTCTATTCAGGCCTCTCGTCAGATTCCCCCCTTATCCTTCTAAAATCCATTGAATACAGACGTGGAATCTTCAACAGCTCCTCATAGGGGCGGCACGGTGGCACAGTGGTTAGCACTGCTGCCTCACAGTGCCAGGGACCCACGTTCAATTCCAGCCTGGGGCAACCGTGTGGGTTTCTGCTGGGTGCTCCGGTTTCCTCCCACAATCCAAAGATGTGCAGGTCAGGTTAATTGGCCATGCTAACATGCCCATTGTGTTAGGTGTATTAGTCAAAGGGAAATGGGTCTGGGTGGGTTATCTTCGGAGGGTTGATGTGGACTGGTTGGGCTGAAGGGCCTGTTTCCACACTGTAGGGAATCTAATTGAATATGTCAAACCCTTCACGCCTGGGATCGTTCTTGGAGCCCTTCAATGTCAGCACATTCATCGTTCTTGTATTCTAGCCCTCGTGAAATGAATGCTAACATTGCATTTACCTTCCTCACTGCCAACTTAACCTGCATGTTAATCTTAGGAGTTCTACTTCAGGATTAAATAAGTCCCTTTGTGCTTCAGATTTCCAAAGCGTTTCCCAATTGAGAAAACAGTCTGTGCTTCTACTCTTCCTCCCAAAGTGCATAACCTCACACTTTTCCAACACTGATTCCATCTGCCACTCCTTTGCCCACTCTCCTAGTCTGTGCAAGTTCGTCCTCAGCCTTCCAGCCTACTTGTCCCTCCATCTTTCGTGTGTTTGTTGAAAATGGTGCCTTTTTAAGAAAACACATTCTAACTTGATCTATCCCAATAATCAATTATAAGAGCTGTCCTGTACATGTCTTGGATTGCATATCCTTGCTCATTGTTTTCTCACTCTAAGATTTGAAGTTCCAGGCAATTATATTTGTGTTTAGAAATTCCAACAAACTGTATGCATAATTTTAACTCTGTCAGTGAATGAATTTTGAACAAGTTAAAATTTCATCCTTACATTTATGTCATGTCAATTAGAATACTTAATTGCTCCCCCTCCCCATATCTCTATGGAAAACAGTCCAGTCAGTGGCACTATTATCAAAGAAGGAAAAAGGTTTGAATTTAAGCCCTATTCTAGGTTTTGAGCACAAAATATAGGCTAACACACCAGACCAATGCAATGAATGTTTTACAGCTGATCAGCCATCTTTTGGATAAACCAAAGTCCTGTCTGCAACCTTAGATGAAAGTAAATGAAACACTGCATATCTAGTGCATGGGAGTTATGACTAGGCCAATACTGATCCCTCAATCAAAAATCAGAAAGTAAAATTATCCAGTTATAATCATTTTACTGTCATTGGCATCTTGTAGTGCATTATTTATTTATCAAGTTCTGTGCATTACAGTTAATCATGTGCAAGCAATGTGGCAAAATGCCTCGGGACTAAACATACATATCTCTTTTCGCATCCTTAAAATTACCTGGAGTGATTGCTCAAGACATTTCCCAGAATTGCCAGCTACAGAAACAGCTCCAGGACAGGAGCAGAATACCAAAATGAGACTTAAAACAAAATACACATAACATGCAAAATAGGTTTCAACATACAAGATATTCTTCTGTATTCCCTCAAGAGCTCAATACATGATATACAAGCATACCTCTGTCAACCAGTGATTGCTGTTATCAATGAATGAAAGATCAGGGATTAAAAATCATTGCAAGGTCATTTCAAGATGCTTTTCCTCTGCTTCAGTGAGAACTCTCACATGGATAACAATGTGCTGCTGTCTCTGACAGACACGTGTGCTGTCAGAAATCGTTACCATTAACCAGAATTCCTCTCTGCCCACCCCACCAATATGCACACATTGCCATCTTCTCATTAACCAGATGAGAAACGTGGAGCACACTGCCATATTATTATTTATTCTCACAATCAACCCCTTACGTTTTACAAATATCAACACTTTAGGATTAAGTCATTTACAGTTTAAATTAGATTAGAGAGAGCCGAAACAATGTACATTGGACAATAAGGATGTGTCGAATGATTTTCTCCAATTATTGTCAAGTTAGAGGGCATAGAGTATTCATTGTAACCATGCCAACCACAAATGCCACACGATCTGGTCATTTGAAATTTGCTCTGCAAATTCATCGAGTCGTTGGTTAAATCTCACTCCTCAGTCCAAACACTAAGGTTAGTTTGTGAATTAAATTGGAGGTGTTAATATTTATACAAGAAATACATGAAGTATTTCAATGTTTTATTCATTCCATGAATAATTATCATACTCCGAAAAATATCGTATCTAATCCAGAACTCAGATTACCATTGCCAATTTACAGAGGGGAAAGATGAGTCATTCACCAACCATATGGCATTAGAATTTCCCAAGACAGTACACACTTGCTATCTGAAATCTTTCAACTAAGTAAGTGTGAAGTCAAAATGTATTCTTTTTTTTTAAAACAACAAAGGTTAAAGCATAAGGTACTGAAGTTTGCCAGACTTCAGAAAGAGCTTGATGTTAAAATGAAAGTCCTGCTTTCCTGATCCTCTCAATTTGACAATCAACGGAATACAAAGCTGACAAAATATAATTATCCTTATTTAATCGAGTCAGAATTGCAGTCCTATGTATCTAGTGATAAAGTATCTACTTCATAAAATCTCCCAGCAGTTCAAACTACACTCATCAAGCACAAACAATAAGCTCCAGTCCAGGGGCGACCTTGCAATTTGAAAATAACTGGTGCTCTCAAATCTGATGAAAATGAATGCTCTCAGAACTGAGAATAATGTTTTAGGATTATAGTTTACAGCATTCTGAGAAGATTTAAAAATTTGATATTCTAGTGAATGAAAACATGAATAACAGTTCGAGCAATGGATGAGTGGAATATTATGTTCTATGTAAAACCGTATTGGTTTTTGAATGCCACTGACAAATTTTAATTTAGCAAGTCCAGTAAATACATGGTGCCTGTGGCAGAGTGTTTATGACAGGACAAATCGAAAGATTCAGCTGTATGGAGAAGTGGAGACATTACGAAGATGGTGCTGCATTATAGATGAAGCTTCCTCTACTGTTTTCAAATCTAAGACTAGTGTATTAAAACAAAATTACAATTAGCTGTAGCTCAGTGGGTAACATTCCTTCTCCCAAGGAGGAAAGTTGCAGGTTCAAGTTCCACACCAGATGCTCAGCTGCAAAATCCTTGGACTACACTGTGGTATAGAGGGAGTGCTGCACTGTTGGAGGGTCAGTACTGAAGAGGTCTGCACCAAAGAAATGGACTCGCTGTAGGAAGGCTGCTACACTTTGAGGAGTGTACAAGCATGTGTTGCGTACTTAGAGAACTGTAGTGAGAAAGTGATGCAATGTCAAGGGTCAGTACAAAGGAAACCCTGCACTCCGTCAAAAGGTCAATACCCAAGGGAATGCCTCATATTCCAAAAGGCAGCAGCTCTGACAAGAAGCTGAACAGAGAACCCAACTGTCCTCTCAACTCAGATGTAAAATGTCCCATGAGCAATATTTGAAGAGGAGCATGGGAGGGCCCTCTTGTGTTCTGGTTAAATGTTTATTCTTAAAACAGGATCTCAGATTACCTGGTTCATACAATCATAGAATTCTCTACATTATGGAAGTAGGCCAGTCAGCTCAACAAGTCCACACCGTTTGTGGGCAGCACGGTGGCACAGTGGTTAGCACTGCTGCCTCACAGCGCCTGAGACCCGGGTTCAATTCCCGCCTCAGGCGACTGACTGTGTGGAGTTTGCACGTTCTCCCAGTGTCTGCGTGGGTTTCCTCCGGGTTCTCCGGTTTCCTCCCACAGTCCAAAGATGTGCAAGTCAGGTGAATTGGCTATGCTAAATTGTCCGTAGTGTTAGGTAAGGGGTAAATGCAGGGGTATGGGTGGGTTGCGCTTCGGCGGGTCGGTGTGGACTTGTTGGGCCGAAGGGCCTGTTTCCACACTGTAATGTAATCTAATCTAATCATCCCTCCAAAGAGCATCCCACCCAGACCAAACCCCATACCCTATCCCTGAAACCCTGCATTTTCCATAGCTATTCCACTCAAAAAGCATGTCCCTGGTTAACATGGCAAAAAGGTGTGGTGCTGGAAAAGCACGGCCAGTCAAGCAGCATTTAAGGAGCAGAAGAGTCGATGTTTCGATCGTAAGCTCTTCATCAGGAATGTGGAGGGGTGGGGTGGGGGTCAAGGGGGCTGAGTGATAAGGAAGCCAAGGGGGAGGTGGGGCTGAGGGGAGGGAAGGTAGCTGGGAATGTGATAGACAAATGAAGGTGGTGGGTGATGGTGATAGGTCAGAATGGAGGGTGGAATGGATAGGTGGGAAGGAAGATGGACAGGTAGGATAGTTCAAGAGGATGGTGCTGAGTTGGAGGTTGGATCTGGGATGAGGTGGGAGGGACGGGAGATGAGGAAACTGGTGAAATCAATCCCCTGTGGTTAGAGGGTCCCAAGGTGGAAGATGAAGTGTTCTTTCCCCAGGCATCAAGAGGCTAGAATTTGGTGGTGGAGGAGGCTCCTCTCTGGCCCATCCCCATTACCCCCCACCGTCATCTCCCTATCACATTCCCCGCTACCTTTCCCCTAGCCCCATCCTCCATCCCATTTATCTCTCAGCACCCTTGTCACCCAGCCCCCCCCCCCAACCATTTCAGATGAAGAGCTTATGCTCAAAACATTGACTCTCCTGCTCCTCGGATGCTGCCTGACCAGCTGTGTTTTTCCAGCACCAAACGGTTTGACTCTGATCTCCAGCATCTGCAGTCCTGGATACCATGGGCAATTTACTATGTCCAATCTGCCTAACCTGGACATCTTTGGACTGCGGCAGGAGACCAGAGCCCACAGAGGAAATTCACACAGACATGGGAGAATGGGCAAACTCCACAAAATCACCGGAGGCTAGAATCAATCCTGGGTTCCTGGCACTGTGAGACAGCAGTGCTAACCACTGAGCCACCATGCCATTTTGTTCATGGGCTCCTGCTATGTGCAAATTGATTGCTGCTTTTCCAAGTTGTAATACATCTACCATTTAAACAATTAAATCATTCTGCTAGCTCTAAAGTGTTTTGTGTAACCCCAAGATTTCAAGTGTTAAATAAATCCAAAACTTCTTTTCAAATAAATGGTATTCTGGATTATAAAGGTCCAAATGAACAACAATGGGGACAAGTGCAAATGGCCTTTTCCCCATTGGACAAGTCAAATTCAGAGAAGGAAAACTAGGATAAGGTAGGATCATAGAAATAATCTCCACACATTCTTTAAGTCTCACCAAAAAGCCAGATTCTGACACACCCCACTATAAAATACTGCACCTTTGACATCATAAATTTGCATTGCTCTGATGGAACACTGACAATATGGAAAACAATTCCAGCAAGAAGGAATAGATGAGGAGCTTGGAATGCAATGCCCTAAGATTCCTTAGACAGCATCTTCCAAACTATACATGTGCATTGTGCTCCTTGAAACCTCCAGCTTTTTATGAGCATTTACAATCTATCAAAAAGGTTATGATTATTGTTGCTCGAAATGTCCTTGCAGTCAACAAACAACAACAGACAGCCTCCTCCTCCTCCAGCTACCTTTTTATACAACGCTCACTGTGTGCCCTGATTTATTAGTCACTGCAGGAGTATAACCAGAAAGTGAATCTGTTGCATGACAGCCTAATATAAAGAAAATTTATCTCCATTTAGCAATTATCAACAACCATAAGCAAAGGAAGTCAGACATCAACAATAATCTATTAAACAATTTAAAGTATATTGTAATAAGATGACAGCTAATTATCTTTACTATCTGAAACAGTGTTATCACTGTGATGCAGAACATTGCTTTGAGGCATCTGAGAAGAGATGGTGTAATGAGATGATTCATGGGCAGGCCCTTTCAACAAGAGATATTGCCCTGGAGAATTTGTTGGTGTCACAACTATTCAACAGACATAAAATGGTTGAGCCTAATTGACCAAAATGGTGGACCATCACTCCCATACATCACCTGGCATATTAGTAAAACAGGGAAAGTGGTATTTGAGGCCAGTATATGCACAAAAGCAACTCACACATGTTTCAGGCACAGTTCACAATATTGGTCTGCCTAAACTTAAGCAGCATTATTGAGAAAAGTGTGATCTGGGTGTAGCTTAAACACCGGAAAGGGGCCGTACCAGTGAATTTCACCTAATACCAACCACATACATTTAAATTAATGCAATTAAATATAAATAAATATATATACCAACATGTATATCTACTGTGTGGCTAAATAGGCAAAAATACAGTTACCAATAAAGAAGAATTGATCACAGACATGTCAATAGAACATAAACTCATTGTAAGAGAGAGTGGCTCCTGCTGAAGCACAAGTGAAGAAGATAGTTAACCACCAAGGACCTAAGATAATCAGTGGACCCCTTCCTCCTACATGTTGGGAATTGTCTGGGAGCTCTCCTCTGATGCAGACTTACTGCCTCAGATCCTATCTCTTGTATCCCTCCTTATCCAGCACCCACCTCAAGGCAAAGGGAAGTCTCCACAGTGGGAGGGGAGGGCACTGACACTGGCACAGAGGAAGACAGACATTAGTTTGTGATGGCAAGACAAAAGCAGAAGGAGGGGGTAAAATAGCAAAGGAAAAGAAACCTGAAAACTGGACAACAAAGAGTTACAAAGGAGGACCAACAAAAGTGAATAGATCGATTTTCCCAAACAAACGACACTTTGCTGTCACTTGTGTACAGGTTATCAGGCTTAAAGCACCTATGCTCGAGAAGGCAGAAAGCCGCATCTACTTTAAAGTGATGCAATACAATGATGTTAATTTGGGGAGTAAGACATCACAATGCATGGGATGGAAAACTCCACCTGAACTTAACATAATAATTTGCCCCACTGTGGGACTTGACATGTAACATAACCTGCTGAAGAGAAAATGAGGTCTGCAGATGCTGGAGATCAGAGATGGAAATGTGTTGCTGGAGAAGCGCAGCAGGTCAGGCAGCATCTAGGGAACAGGAGAATCGACGTTTCGGGCATTAGCCTGATTCCTGAAGAAGGGCTAATGCCCGAAACGTCGATTCTCCTGTTCCCTAGATGCTGCCTGACCTGCTGCGCTTCTCCAGCAACACATTTCCATCACATAACCTGCTGAGCCTTCAAACCTGTCAGAAGCATAGTAGCATGCTCCACTTACTCTGCTCTCCACTTCTCAGGAGAACACAAATGGCAACAAACATTTATCATTCAATATTGGAGATGGGCTTTCCCTGATCCCTCAAAAAGGCAAGGTGGATTGATCCAGTTAGTGGTTTAAATCTGTTTAGAAATATTTGATTCCCAAGCCTTTGAGGAATTAGTTGTCATCTAATGTTCATATTTAAAAGGATGTCAGGTTAGCCATCTGGAACAGGAATCATGGCTGATAAGCCAAAGTCACTAAATCCATGTCACAAAACCATCTTTACACTTACCAGCTAACTCAAACAGGAAGCAGAAGTGGGCCATTTAACATGATCTTCCTGGTCCTCTATCTTAATGCCATACTCCTGCTGTCTCCCCATACTTCTTGACACCTTCAGCTTCTATAAGTGTCTCTTTTTTAAATACATTCAGTGACTTTGACTCCATAGCCTTGTGGTAGAGAATTCCTCAGATTCACCACACTGAGTGAAGAACTTCCTCCTTAACTCATTCTAAAATAGCCGCCTGTATATCCTGAGAATGGGACACCTTGTTCTAGAACACCCCACTCCCTGGGCATGGGAAACGTTATCCCTGAACTCCAGAATTTGTATATGTTTCAACAAGATCAGCTCACATTCTTCTAAACTCCAGTGAATGCAGGCCCAGTCAACCCACTTACTCCTCATAAAATATTTCAATCTCCATTCCAGGAATCAGTCTGGTGTAACTTTGCTGCATTCCCTCCAAAGCGAATATTGGTATCCAGAAGTAAGGAGACCAAAATTGCATATAATATTTCAGGTATGATCTCACGAAAGCTCTGTACAGCTGCAGTAGGACCTCCTTGCTCCTGTACTCAAACGTTTTTGCAATGAAGGCTAACACATATTTGCCTTCCTAACTGCTTACTGCACCTGCATGCTTGTTTTTAATTCAGTAATCCAAGGGATAAGATGGAGTTATTTTCTGGGTCTGTAGATTGTGAAGGAGCAAAAATGGCCTTTGCAGTGATATGTACTTCTTGTCAGATGTGAGAGTTTACAGAGAGTTCAAGGGTTACTGTGGATTATATCTGCCATAAATGCTGTTGGATGCAAATCTTATCAGATCGAGTGGATCAGTTGGAGAGACAAATAGAAGTGATGAGGAATTTGCAACAGCTACAGTATGTGATGGATGGCAGTAATAGAAAGGGGGCAAAGTCTCAGATACAGTCACATAAATGGGTTAACTCCAGGAAGAGTGAGAGAGATAGGTAGCTAGAGCAGGAGTCTTTTGTGGATATACCCATTTCAAACAGGTATGCTGTTTTGGAAAATGTAGGGTGTGATGGATTCTCAGGGGAACATAGCACAACCAGCCAAGTTTCTGGTATTGAGACTAGCTCTAATGCAACGAGGGGTACATCGGCTTGCAAGAGATCAATTGTGTTAGGGGATTCTGTAGTCAGAGGTACAGACAGATGTTTCTGTGGCCAGCAGAGAAAAAGCAGAATGGTGTGTTGTTTCCCTGGTGCCAGGATCAAGGATGTCTCAGAGGGTGCAGAATGTTCTCATGGGGGAGATGGGCCAGCAGGAGGTCATTGTCCACATTGGAAGGGAAAAGGTTAAGACTCTGAAGGGAGATTACAGAGAGTTAGGTAGAATTTTAAAAAGGAGGTCCTCAAGGGTAGTAATATCTGGATTACTCCCAGCACTACGAGCTTGTGAGGGCAGGAATACGAGGATAGAGCAGATGAATGCATGGCTGAGGAGCTGGTGTTTGGGACAAGGATTCACATTTTTGGATCATTGGAATCTCTTTTGGGGTGGAAGTGACCTGTACAAGAAAGACGGATTGCAGCTAAATTGGAAGGGGACTAATATACTGGCAGGGACATTTGCTAGAACTGGTTGGGTGGATTTAAACTAGTAAGATGGGGGGGGGGGTGGGACCCAGGGAGATAGTGAGGAAAGAGATCGATCTGAGACGGGTACAGTTGAGAACAGAAGTGAATCAAAAAGTCAGGGCAGGCAGGGACAAGGTAGGTCTAATAAATTAAACTGCATTTATTTCAATGCAAGGGGCCTAACAGGGAAGGCAGATGAACTCAGGACATGGTTAGGAACATGGGAATGGGATATCATAGCAATTACGGAAAAATGGCTCAGGGATGGGCAGGACTGGCAGCTTAATGTTCCAGGATACAAATGCTACAGGAAGGTTAGAAAGGGAGGCAAAAGAGGAGGGGGAGTGTCATTTTTTATAAGGGATAGCATTACAGCTGTGCTGAGGGAGGATATTCCCGGAAATACATCCAGGGAAGTTATTTGGGTGGAACTGAGAAATAAGAAAGGGATGATCACCTTATTGGGATTGTATTATAGACCCCCCAATAGTCAGAGGGAAATTGAGAAACAAACTTGTAAGGAGATCTCAGCTATCTGTAACAATAATAGGGTAGTTATAGTAGGGGATTTTAACTTTCCAAACATCAACTGAGACTGCCATAGTGTTAAAGTTTTAGATGGAGAGGAATTTTTTAAGTGTGTACAAGACAATTTTCTGATTCAGTATGTGGATGTACCTACTAGAGAAGGTGCAAAACTTGACCTACTCTTGGGAAATAAGGCAGGGTAGGTGACTGAGGTGTCAGTGGGGGAGCACTTTGGGGCCAGCGACCATAATTCTATTCGTTTTAAAATAGTGATGGAAAAGGATAGACCAGATCTAAAAGTTGAAGTTCTAAATTGGAGAAAGGCCAATTTTGACAGTATTAGGCAAGAACCTTCAAACGTCGATTGGAGGCAGATGTTTGCAGGCAAAGGGTCGGCTGGAAAATGGGAAGTCTTCAGAAATGAGATAACAAGAATCCAGAGAAAGTATATTCCTGTCAGGGTGAAAGGGAAGGCTGGTAACTATAGGGAATGCTGGATGACTAAAGAAATTGAGGGTTTGGTTCAGAAATAAAAGGAAGCATATGTCAGGTACAGTCAGGATAGATCGAGTGAATCCTTAGAAGAGTATAAAGGCAGTAGGAGTATACTTAAGAGGGAAATCAGGAGGGCAAAATGGGGACATGAGGTAGCTTTGACAGATAGAATTAAGGAGAATCCAAAGGGGTTTTACAAATATACCAAGGACAAAACTGCAACTAGGGAGAGAATAGGGCCCCCAAAGATTAGCAAGGCGGCCTTTGTGTGGAGACACAGAAAATGGGGGAGATACTAAATGAATAATTTGCATCAGTATTTACTGTGGAAAAGGATTTGGAAGATATAGACTGTAGGGAAATAGATGGTGACATCTTGCTAAATGTCCAGATTACAGAGGAGGAAGTGCTGGATGTCTTGAAACGGTTAAAGGTGGATAAATCCCCAGGACCTGATCAGGCGTACCCGAGAACTCTGTGGGAAGCTAGGGAAGTGATTGCTGGGCCTCTTGCTGAGATATTTGTATCATTGATAGTCACAGGTGAGGTGCTGGAAGACTGGAGATTGGCAAACGTGGTGCCACTGTTTAAGGAGGGTGGTAAGGACAAGCCAGGGAACTATAGACTGTTGAGCCTGACCTCGGTGGTGGGCAAGTTGTTGGAGGGAATCCTGAGGGACAGGATGTACATGTATTTGGAAAGGCAAGGACTGATTCGGAAAAGTCAACATAGCTTTGTGCGTGGGAAATCATGTCTCACAAACTTGATTGAGTTTTTTGATGAAGTAACAAAGAAGATTGATGAGGGCAGAGCAGATGATGTGTTCTATATGGACTTCAGTAAGGCGTTCGACAAGGTTCCCCATGGGAGACTGATCAGCAAGGTTAGATCTCATGGAATACAGGGAGAACTAGCTATTTGGATACAGAACTGGCTCAAAGGTAGAAGACAGAGGGTGGTGGTGAAGGGTTGTTTTTCAGACTGGAGGCGTGTGACCAGTGGATTGCCACAAGGATCGGTGCTGGGCCCTCTACTTTTTGTCATTTACATAAATGATTTGGATGGGAGCATAAGGAGGTCCAGTTAGTAAGTTTGCAGATGACACAAAATTGGAGGTGTAGTGGACAGCGAAGAAGGTTACCTCAGATTACAATAGAATCTGGACCAGATGGGCCAATGGGCTGAGAAGTGGCAGATGGAGTTTAATTCAGATAAATGCGAGGTGCTGCATTTTGGGAAAGCAAATCTTAGCAGGACTTATATACTGAATGGTAAGGTCCTAGGGAGTGTTGCTGAATAAAGAGACCTTGGAATGCAGGTTCATAGCTCCTTGAAAGTGGAGTCACAGGTAGATAGGATAGTGAAGAAGGCGTTTGGTATGCTTTCCTTTATTGGTCAGAGTATTGATTACAGTAGTTGGGAGATCATGTTGTTGCTGTACAGGACATTGGTTAGGCCACTGCAGGAATATTGTATGCAATTCCGGTCTCCTTCCTATTGGAAGGATGTTGTGAAACTGGAAAGGGTTCAGAAAAGATTTACAAGGATGTGGCCAGGATTGGAGGATCTGAGCTACAGGGAGAGGCTGAACAGGCTGGGGCTGTTTTCCCTGTAGCGTCGGAGGCTGAGGGATGACCTTATAGAGGTTTACAAATTTATGAGGGGCATGGATAGGATAAATAGGCAAAGTCTTTTCCCTGGGGTCGGGGAGTCCAGAACTAGAGGGCATAAGTTTAGGGTGAGAGGGGAAAGATATAAAAGAGACCTAAGGGGCAACTTTTTCACACAGAGGGTGGTACGTAAATGGAATGCCAGAGGATGTAGTGGAGGCTGGAACAATTGCAACATTTAAGAGGCATTTGGATGGGTATATGAATAGGAAGAGTTTGGAGGAATATGGGCCAGGTGCTGGCAGGGGGACTAGATTGGGTTGGGATATCTGGTCGGCATGGACGGGTTGGACCGAAGGGTCTGTTTCCATGCTGTACATCTCTGACTCTATGACACCCAAGTCCCTTTATACAACACAATACAACACAGACTGGGAAAAGAATCCATCACCTCAATATTCACTGTCTAAACCAGTAAAGCCTATAACATTTTTATTCAATGTAACATACAGACAACCTCAACTCTCCTCATTCTTTTATCATAATGCCACTGTAAAGAAATGAGGAGAATCGTATTGAAGTAAGCAGTCAATGTTGAGTTTAAAGGGAATAGGAAGAGATTTGTATACATTTTAAGCAAGAATTAATTCTTCATAATAACCATTTCACACAAAAAAAATCAAATAAACTTTCAACATCTTTTTGGAACTTTTTCAAGTTATATCTCCAAAGCTTGCGATTGTGCAAATACTGGACATGTTACCCTCCATGTTTGGCACATGCAAAAAAAATTGTATCATTCCTGATCTTCTTTATCCATCACCTGGAGTTTTACAATAAGGTTAACACAGTGGGCATTGATTTAATTCCTCCACCAGCATGATATAACATCACGGTTACTCATCTGAACAAATCAGCATGTTTTTAAATAAGTAAAATAAAGTAGATGGCAATAATAAAATCCATCACTGTTTTAGTTCCCAGCTTTCATACAGTAAAATTCACATTATGGATATTAGCCTCATGTCCTATTTACTGAGCTCAGAGACAGCTGGGTGACAAGGGGCATTTACAGAGATCAAGCAGTTCTGATAACTTGAATTTCTAAATTAGATGTGTGTGAAGTAATGTGCCCAGAATTAGATTACACAAGATGAAATGTCTAAGTTAAGAGACTCTTATGGCACAGTGATTGTATCCCTGCTTAGGTACAAATCCCACCTGCTCCAGGAGGTGTGCAATAACATCTCTGACCAGATTGATTGAAAAATGTCTAAGTTATGTTTCTATCAATGTTGAGTCAGCTGCTTTATAGAAAGATACTAGCATTGTGTAACAGATTTACTGCATGGCTTGCAAACGTAATTTAGGCAGAACTTCAAACCCCTGAGCATTTCCATCTGAAATGACAACAGATGCAGGTCCATGGGAACACAAGGTTTCCTCTAAGCCACATACTATCCTGACTTGAAAATGTCGCTTCAGTGCTGAGTCAAGATCCTGGCACTCACTCCCTACATTGAGAGTGTACCTACAGCACGTGGACTGCAGTGGATTAAGGTGGCAACTGCAGCACCTTCAAGGTAGTGATCGGCAGAAAGTGCTGATCTAGCCAATAATGTCCACATACCATGAATGAATGTTTTTTTCAAAAGGACTAGCACCTGTTTTAAATTAATAACTGTAGTTAGATGACTCACTCCATGGCTTTTGGGTCTCAGCTTTTGCTGAAATGCCCATACAATCCAGGAAATTCAGAAGCTTCTGGAAATATGCGCGTGTGATCAGCCTCAGCCATTTCAGGAGTCCAATGAGGGTGCTGTATTTAAAAGAATCACAATTTAAGTGTGAAAATATACAGAATACAGTTTTCTTTGGGATTTCTCTTCAGGCCCTTTGGCTTTAGGATTTTATAACATTCAGTTGTAGATTCATGTTCATCATTGCTGAGACTAACTTTCAATTTCAGATTTATTATTGAAATTTAAATTTCACCAACTGCTATAATGTAGTTTTATTTGTTGACCACAGTGAATTAGCCTGACATACTGTATTACTCATCCAGTGACACTATCATTGCTCCACTGTCTCCGCCCAATTGTTAAATGGGATTCTCAGTCTTGTGAAAAGTAAAAAGGGGGAAATTTTGATCAGTAATTTTAAAAATACTTACCTACACAAATTCAGTTTAGTCAATGCTTGTGGTTTGCGTGCAACAGTAACAGTCTTAAAACAAGGAATCTTGTGTCATACCTTCAGCTATTAACAGAAAGTTCAAATTTATTTTTCAGTACGTTGTTGGTCTTTACAAGAATCATAATAGAATAAAGCAGCAGTGAACATCTTTCAGGCAATGGGAATTAATTGGGCTCATTGTCAGTACACATGCTTCTGTTGACAGATGTATATTAATGGCGTATAATTGGGTATACAGGGCAAGATATCAAAATTTGCAGATATTGTCAAAACTGAGAAGTACTTCGAACTGTGTGAATAGTGAAAACTTCCAGGACGGACAAGCTGATGTAATGGGCAGTCTACTCCCAGATGAAATTTAATCTAGAGCAGTATGAAGGTGATTTATATGGTATAGGAAGAATACAGACAGGCAGTATAACAAAGGATGCAATTCTAAGGGGAGTGCAGAAAGAAAAGGGAACATAGCGTTCTAAGGCACAAATGATTAAAGAAAGCTGAGCCAATGGAGAAAATAATCAATAAAAGATACAGAATCTCTGGTTTATAAATAATACACAAAAGCAATGCACTGACTGAGTGTGGTGGAAGCAGATTACATTGAGTCAAAAGAAAATTGGACAATTTACCTCATGCAACATTTGCAGGACTGTTTGGAAAGTACCAGGGGATATGAAAATAGTGAGATGAGTTATTCTTGCAAAGATGTGTTATGGACACAGCAATCTGAACAGATTCCTTCAGTTCAATAAGAACACTAGGATTCCATAAACTCTTTAACCACAACCAAACTCCAGGTCCAACATTATTTCCTGCATTGTTGCCATAACCCTTAATTCTCTGGATTTAAAATCCTTAGGACTTAACTCTATCCAATAACCTCACCTTTACAGTCCTCTGCAGAGAAGAATCGCACAATTTCACAAACCTCAGAAGAAATACCTTCCAGGCAAAGGGCTTATGCCCGAAACGGTCCTTATCCTCGGATACTGCCTGACCTGCTATGCTTTTCCAGTGCCACACCTTGACTTATATTTGCAACCCCTTACTTTGAGCCCACTGGTCCTAGACTCTCCCCCAAGAGGAAACAATCTTTTCACATCTGCTCTGGCAAGCCCCCTAGAAGTTTCGTGTTTCAATGTGATCTCATCATATTCTTCTAAGCTCCAATGAGTACAGACTCAACTTGCACACCACTCATCAGAAGACAATCGCTCCCTACCCAGGATCAACCTTGGGAACCTTTTCTGGACTGCCTCCTATGCCAGCATATCTTTCCTTAGGGAGGGATTTTCTGTTACCTTATCTAACAGCAATGTGGGTCTACCTACACCAAATGGATGGCAATGATTCAAGGCAGCAACTCATCACATCTTCGAGGGTAACTAAGGACAGCCAACAAATGCTGGATTAGTCAGCAATGCCCCTCTGCCATGAAGAAAATAAATTGTTCGCAGTAGTCGAGATATGGTATTATTAGTTCTGAAGAAAGGTCTTCTGGCCCCAAAATATTAACAGTTTTTCTCTCTACAGATGCTGGCAGAGCTGTAGAGTTTTCTAGCAAGTTCTGTTTTTGGTGTGGTATGAGGAGTACTTTGCACAGTTTTAGCAAAACTTCCCTATTTTCATACTCCATTCCCTTTGAAATAAAAGCCAATGTAACATTTGCCTTCCCTATTATCTTGGAGAAAGTTCCCAATCTTCCCTCCCCCAACCTCATCCCAGATCATACCCAACACAGCCCTTCTTGAACTGTGCTACCTGTCCATCCTCCTGACTTATACACTCTGACTTATCTACCTATCACCTCCCAGTTACCTTCTCCCCACTCCCATCCCCACCCTCCTATTTATCTCTTAGCCCGCTTCTCTCCTCACCCTCACCCTCTTGACATTCTTGATGAAGGGCTTATGCCCATAACATTGACTCTACTGCTCGTTGGATGCTGTCTAACCTGCTGTGCTTTTCCAGTGCCACACTTTGAATTCTTCCCAATTATCTACCGAGCGTGGATGCTCGCATTTTTTTTATTCACACACTAGAAACAACAAATCACTCTCTGTTGCACCTTTCTGCAGTTTTTCCCTATTTCAATAATATTCAGCTCCTCTGTGCTTCCTTCCATAGAACATAACCTTGCATTTTTCCACATTATATTCCATGTGCCCAAGTTTTTACCAACTTGTTAACCTGCCTACATCTCTCTGTAAACTTGTGCCATTCTCCCCACTTAATAATAGATCATTCACTTCCATCATTCGACACAATTACCCTCAGATCATTTTTCTCTCTATTTTGTTCTTTGGCCATCTTTTGATGGCTTTAAATACTTTCCAAGTCCTCTGTTTTAACACAAATCTTTGTCACATTGTCTGTTTTTTTGGTTTCAATTTGATACGATTCTTCAATTCCCTGGTTAATTATGGCTGATTAATATCCCTCTGAGGATCAACCTTCCTCCCTGTGGCATATCTTTGTTGTCAGTCATGAACTATTTTCTTGAACATCGTTGAACATCTGACATGGTTGATCAACCATTATTTCTGATAATCTTTTCTCACTTCAGTCAGATATAAAAGGGACATAAGGGGCAACATTTTCATGCAGAGGACGGTGTGCGAATGGAACGCGCTGCCAGAGGAAGTGGTGAAGGCTGGTATATTTATAACATTTAACTTGTATCTGGATGGATATGTGAAGAGGAAGGATTTAGAGGGGTATGGGCCAAATGCTGACAAATGGGACTACATTAATTTAGGATATCTGGTTAACATGGATGAGTTGGACTGAAGGTTCTATGCTGAAAATGTGTTGCTGGAAAAACGCAGATCAGGCAGCATCCAAGGAACAGGAGAATCGACGTTTCGGGCATAAGCCCTTCTTCAGGAATGAGGAAAGTGTGTCCAGCAGGCTAAGATAAAAGGTAGGGAGGAGGGACTTGGGGGAGGGGCGTTGGAATTGCAATAGGTGGAGGGAGGTCAAGGTGAGGGTGATAGAGACATAGAGTTGTACAGCAAAGAACCTACGAACCTTGCCCTTATTCCCATGTAATTACCCTTATCTAAATTATCCAATTTTCATGTCAACATTCGAAGCAGAGCATTAAAATTCTTTTTTTATATATAGATATTTTTATTAGAAATTTAACATTTTTACAAGTTTACAAAAATAAACAAAACTCTCAGATATAAACATTGTTATACAATTAGCTCAAATATACAATAGCCAAAATGTAACAAAAAAAAAACAAAAAAAACAAAACAACAAAAAAAACCGAAAAGAGAAAAAAAAAGAAAAAAAAACAAACAAAACTCAACTATCTACTAATCTAACCTACAACTAACCAGAGTGTATATTTAAGTCTCTTACATGCTCGGGATGTGTTAACATCAGATATAATAAAACCCGTATTCGTGCGGGATTCCTCCCCCAAGGAGCCCCGGAACAGCCAGGTTTGTAATCGCAATTAAATAAAAGCCCTTGTTAGGATAGCAGAAATATCTGTATTTATGTAATTCAAAAAGGGCTGCCATATTTTATAAAATAATTCGGTCTTTCGGTGCACCATATTTGTAAGGAAGTCAAGGGGAATACATTCCATAATTAGTCTGTGCCAATTTGAAAATCCAGGGGGGCCCTCAGCCGCCCAGTTCACCAGAATATTTTTCCTTGCACAGAAAGAAAGAATAGAAAATAGTCTCTTCCCGTACGTGTCCAGGGAGGGAAAGTTCGAAAAGCCCAAGAGGAGAGATACAGGGTCCACTTTAATTTCCGTTCCTAAAATTTCTGTCAAGGTACTTGCTACTTTAGTCCAATATCTACGGATCTTATGACAGGTCCATAAGCAATGTACAAGAGTGCCCACCTCTATTTTGCATTTAGGACATATTGGAGATGCTCCTGCCTTAAATTTTGCCAATCGAACCGGTGCTATATGGGCCCTATGAAGTATCTTCAGCTGGATAGCCTGGGTTCTGTTACAAATAGTAATTCTTCTAGCATTTTCCCAAATATCATTCCACGTTTCTGTGGAGATTTCTAGTCCCAGATCCTGATCCCATGTTTTAAGCAGATTATTCATATCTCCCGATACCTCATCATGTAGTAAATGATAAATAGTACTGACGGAAGATACCCCCACTGGTCGTAGGACACTACATTCTCTATCGGATTTATAAAGACTATCTAATAACGTAGTCTTCTTCTGTATATAATCTCGAATTTGGAAGTATCGAAAGAGGTCTCCATTGGGTAATCCGAATTTCTGACGCAGCTGTTCGAAAGACATCAGGACCCCATCTTTAAATTGATCCCCTAGACATGAGATACCCCTGGATCTCCAGAGTTTAAAAGTGGCATCTGTTAACCCCGGTTGGAATCCCCATGCTCCCACTATCGGTGCATAGGGGGATGTTTTATGTGAATTGCCCTCATTTTGCCGCATTATATTCCAAGCCTTGATTGTATTTAGTATTATAGGGTTTTTACAGTGGTCTGTAATGATTTTCCTCTTGTCTGAGAATAAAAGGTTAATTAGTGGGTATTTTACTTGAGAAGCCTCGATGTCCAGCATTAAAATTCTTAACACACTGGCACCTCTTTAAATGTTTTAACCAGTTCTGGATTCTGAAAGCTGAGACATCCAAATCTATCTGTAATCAAACTAAGGAGAAAGTAAGGACTGCAAATGCTGGAGATCAGAGTCGAGAATGTGGTGCTGGAAAAGCACAGCAGGTCAGGCAGCATCCGAGGAGCAGGAGAATCAATGATTCGGCCCACTTATCCGCTCCAACCTCTTCTCCGACCTACCACCTTCTCCCCCACCTCCAATCGATCTATCGCACTCTCAGCTACCTTCCCCCCAGACCCACCCCTCCCATTTATCTCTCCACCCCCTTGGCCCACAAGCTTCATTCCTAATGAAGGGCTTAAGCCTGAAACATCGATTCTCCTGCTCCCTGGATGCTGCCTGACCATCTGTGTTTTTCCAGCACCACACTCTCAACTGCAATCAAACTAATACATGCCAAAAGCAACTGTTAGTCTTTTTGGTGGCCTTACCAAGTATGTTGCCTGAATGTGCATCTCTACTGGGCGAATGTCTACATTAAAGTGTTCTTTAAGTGTCACTTCCTGTAAGTATTACACAGAATGCATGCAACACATTCTACATTACACTTTCCTGGTCACATTTCATTGTTATTACACCTACTGGAGCAACAGGAGGTAGTATAGTATCTTTGGAGTTTTAGAAAGGAACAAAAAAAAAGGCTTGATCAAATAAAAAAAGCAAAAAAAAAAGCCAAGACTGCAGATCTCTTAAAATCCACAGTGTGAAACTATTTTCAAAGTCATAAATAATTTCCATCCTGTTCCTAAATCAATTCAGTTCTCTGACAGTAAAAAGTGTATATGCCCCTACATTTAAACATTTAATGTGGGCACCATTTTCAAATATTGGCGTACTCACAACAACTTCAATTACCTTACAAAATGAAGTGTCATTATTTGTAGGAAACATTTACTGGTGTCAACCTCGTAGGCAGATTAGATCAAAACACAGAAATTTGATGGAAATTGCTCTGGTAGACCACAGTTTGGAGACATGCACAGCACCGTCCACCCCCACCTCAGAAAGCAGAATGCATCATAAGGCATTCCATATAAATATTAATGAAGTTCAGCTGGAATTCTGTTTCCATTGATGCAAAACAAAAATTAGAAATGGAAGAGTCAGTAATTGTTGCCTAGGTTACAAAATAAAAAACTGGAGATTCAAAATGGATATGTGTGGGTGTGGAAGAAAGGGCATTTATCTCTTTGCCTCTCAATATGCCACCGCTAGGCAGCTGTAGTGTTCAATGTCTAGTCTTTAGTGTTCACTTTTAATGTATCCATGTTCATAAGCAGCATTGCAGCCAGCATCAATTCAGACTTTCTATGCAAGGAAGCTCAGAATTTGCACTAACTCAATAGCAGCAAAGCACAGAAATTACACAGTTAAAAATCACACAATACCAGGTTATAGTTATATCAGTTGAAGGAGCGGCGCTCCGAAAGCTAGTGCTTCCAATTAATCCTGTTGGACTGTAACCTGGTGTTGTGTGATTTTTAAACTTTGTACACCGGCATCTCCAAATCAGAAATTACACAAACATCAGTAGACAAGAAAGCCACTTGACCCCATTGTAGTTATGCTGCTACTTGTTTTAAACCAGTAGTATCTATTCTGATTCCATGCTCTATCATTATCATTTATCCTACACTTTGTTACCTGTGACTTATGAGTTTACTAAGTTAAATACAGTGAACAGATTGGTTTGTGACTTCTCACTCTTCAGAAGTCAGGCCTTTGTAAAGCATTAAAGGTTTAAGGGACTGCAGTCTTAATGGCGACAATATCCTTAAGTGGTAGATGTGAAAAAATTAAATTAGATAATGTTAAGTGAGTTTAACATCAGTTTGATTTATCAACACAAATAGGTTTGATACTTACTTCTCAAATGGTCAGTAATATAGCTAAACAGAAAGCAATGAAAACTTTAGGCGTTAGGAAAGTAAATGATCCAAGTCAAAACAGATATTTCACATAGTCATGGCTTAGGTAGAAGCACTCTTGCCTTGGATTTTTTCAGGGCATGCAAAAAAAAACCTCAAAATTTGTGGAAAAGGGTCACTGGATCCGAAAAGTTAACTGTGATTCCTCTCCACAGATGCTGCCAGACCTGCAGATTTTCCAGCAATTTCTGTTTTATTTTTGATATCCAGCATCCACAGTTCTTTTGTTTTATTTTAAAAACCAAGTCTGACACTGCAGTGCAGAAATGAGGGACTGCCCCAATGTCAGGGGTGCTATCTCCAAATCATATCATTCATCCATTGCAGTATTGCAGAGATGTTTGTTGACAGTAAGATCGCTGGCGAAAAAAACAATTGAATCATATACATTCATTGATAGATCCAAACCAATTAAAAGTTTCTGGTGTCATTCTTGAACAGATTTCTCCACCTTGAATGTGAGATCCGAAACCAGTGCTTTCAACATCTGGACTACTGTTAAGTCAGGCTATATGACATCTCCCGTACTATTTACAATCTCGCAACATTGGTTATTGATATTTTCTAAATCAACTCGTTCAGAAATGTTGTTACACATCTCTGGAGCAGGTGGGACTTAAACTTTGCGTTCAAGCTTAGAGTAAGAGATTTGGAATCTAGTGAAGTCCAAATCTCTCTTCCCCCGACCTCACCCCCCCTAACTCAGCACTGCCCTCTTCATCTGACCTACCTGTCCAGGTTCCATCCCGCCTATACTCTCCATGCTCCCCACCAACCTATCACAATTACCCCATCACCTGCATCTACCTATTGCCTTTCCAGCTACGTTCACCAACCACACCCACCCAGCACCAGTCCCACCCGCACCCTCCTATTTATCTCTCAGCCCCCTTCCACCCCACATTCCTGATGAAGGGCCAATGCCCGAAACATCAACTCCCCTGCTCCTTAGATGCTGCCGGACCTGCTGTGCTTTTCCAGCACCACACCTTTTCAACTCAACCATAATTGGCATAGTAACACAGCAAGAGCAGTTTACCGTAAATCTTAATTCTCCTACCAGGCAAGTAGATTCCTTATTGGTCAGGGTATTCCCATGGGGATGCAGCAGAATTTGGCTGTCTTCATAACCCCTCTTTTTGAAAAAAGTTCAATCTATGTACAAATTCCTTTAGCTTCAATCAAACAGTGACCTGAATATCTATGCAGGAGATTATGCATGTATCTAGCACAGGAGAAAGTGAGGGCTGCAGATGCTGGAGATCAGAGCTGAAAATGTGTTGCTGGAAAAGCGCAGCTGGTCAGGCAACATCCAAGGAACAGAAGAATCAATGATTCGGCCTACTTATCCGCTCCAACCTCTTCTCCGACCTATCACCTTCTCCCCCACCTTCAATCGACCTATCGCACTCTCAGCTACCTTCCCCCCAGACCAGAACACATTTTCAGCATGTATCTAGCACACTCAAGTGCATCACACTATCTGATGAACAAACTGAATTCTGGTGCAACTCTTAGCAAAGTCTAGAATATGTGAGAAATTATTTTCAATATCGGAACCACATCTAATGGTGGGTATAAGTTTTGAGGCTTGCAAGCATGGGCTGGTTAAGCACAAGTGGCATGCTGACAGCTTAGAATGGTCAATGGGACATGGAGCTTTACAGGGTGTGCCAGTTGCTGAAATAGAGCCTACATACCTGCCAACATATCAATATTAAAATTCATATCATATTACTCATTTGTATGGTAGAAAATACATCTTTTTGGCTGGATGGCAGCCAGGGAAAACTACTTTACTTCATAGCAGCAGTGCGAGAGAGTTAGCTTCACCTGTTCACTTTTTGAGACATCTTCTCCTTGCAGGTAAATCTGATGTAGACCAGGGCAACAGTCTGGATGTTTGTCCTTTGAGTTTTTTAATGAAATCCTGAGTGACAGTTTGATCAGGGTATCATTAGCATGCAGAATAATTTTGATAAGCATCATCTCAGCCCTGCATGCTCCATCAACAAACACATAGACCTGGACCCAATATACCGGCCACTACAGCGGACGGCTGAAACTGACAACCGGAAGCGGCAGGGACAGGCCACTATAAATGCCGGAGGAAACACCACAGAAGCGCTTCACAGGAGGCTCCCAAGCACTGAGGATGTCACCTAGACAGGGGACGAAACGTTTGCAACAAAAACTTCCAGCTCAGCAAACAGAACCACAGCATGCTCCACCTCTTATTGCAAGTCTACTTCTTGAACTCTTGGTTCAATGACTGCAAGACGAAAAGCTTCCACTTCTAATCTCCTTTCAACAGTATAATTATCACACAGTGCTCAAGGAAATACTGAATAGTTAGAATTTACATGCAGAACTTCATTAATGAAATAATTATGGTCATTGCAATGCGAGTTAGCTAAATATTACTGCATTATTATGAAACAAAATTTGATACAGAGCAATATAGGAGATATTAGGGCATGAGATTGGTTGGATTTTAAGATGCATCCCAAAAAGAGGCAAGTGAGGTAGTAAGGTTTATTTGATTTATTATTGTCAGATACACCACATATTGTCAGATACAGTGAAAGGTATGGTTTTGCATGCTACACAGGCAAATCTATGTAAGCACATCAGAATAATAGAACAGAATGAAGAATACAGTGTTGTAACTACAAAGAGTTTTAAGTGGCTTTCCAGAGATTTTAGGGTTGAGTAAATAAAGGCACAGACATCAATATTGGATTGATGAGTGATGCAGAAAGGACCAAACCAATCCCAGCTCTCAAACAGCAAGCACACAAAAAAGATTATTCCTCTGTATACATCAAAGAATGACTGAAAAAATGGCTTTCAAAAGTGGATTACAGTATTCTTAAATATCTACAGCGTATTATCTATAGTACGATGCAATAATGTGCTTCAATCATGCTAGGTTGAAGGAACATGATACATTGATGAGTAATAGCTTCTTTTTGTATTGTCATCGGTTAATTAAGTGTCCCAATGGGAAAAACATTGAGTGAGACAGTATGGGAGATAATCCTCATGTGTTCAAGACCATATACAAATGTTCCCCAGAGATTAGAACTAATGACATTAACAAACCATTAGTCATTAATTTAACAGATGCTAAAAGTCAACATGAAACAACAGACAATTCAGGAATTCACCAGAACAAAATGCCATTAATCAAATATATGCAAAATAGAGTCACAGAGTCATAGAGAAGTACAGCGCGGAAACAGACCCAAAAGTCTAACTCGTCCATGCCGACCAGATATCCCAACCTAATCTAGTCTCATTTGCCAGCACTTGGCCCATATAGCTCTAAACCCTTCCTATTCATATACCCATCCAGATGCCTTTTAAATGTTGTAATTGCACCAGCCTCCACCACTTCCTCTGGCAGCTCATTCCATAAATGCACCACTCTGTGTGTGAAAATGGTGCCCCTTAGGTCCCTTTTATATCTTTCCCCTCTCACTCTAAACCTATGCCTTCTAGTTCTGAACTCACCCATCCCAGGGAAAAGACCTTGTCTATTTATCCTATCCATGCCCCTCATGATTTTATAAACCTCTATAAGGTTACTCCTCAGCCTCTGATGATCCAGGGAAAACAGCCCCAGTCTATTCATTTTCTCCCTATAACTCAAATCCTCCAACAGTGGCAACATCCTTGGAAATCTTTTCTGAACACTTTCAAGTCATCTTTTATATATAATGATTTGGAGTACGAACACAGGAGATATAGTTAGTATGTTTACAGATGACACCAAAATTGAAGGTGTAACGGACAGCGAAGAAGGTTACCTCAGATTACAATGGGATCTTGATCAGATGGGCCAATGGGCTGAGAAGTGGCAGATGGAGTTTAATTTAGATAAATGTGAGGTGCTGCAATTTGGGAAAGCAAATCTTAGCAGTATCATTACACACTTAATGGTAAGATCTTAGGGAGTGTTGCTGAACAAAGAGACCTTGGAGAACAGGTTCATAGGATAGTGAAGGCGGCATTTGGTATGCTTTCCTTTATTGATCAGAGCATTGATTATAGGAGTTGGGAGGTCATGTTGTGGCTGTACAGGACATTGGTTAGGCCACTTTTGGAATATTGCGTGCAATTTTGGTCTCCTTCCTATCGAAAGGATGTTGTGAAACTTGAAAGGATTCAGAAAAGATTCACAAGGATTTTGCCAGGGTTGGAGGATTTGAGCTACAGGGAGAGGCTGAATAGGCTGGAGCTGTTTTCCCTGGAGCATCGGGGGATGAGGGGTGACGTTATAGAGGTTTATAAAATCATGAGGGGCATGGATTGGATAAATAGACAAAGTTTTTTTTTCCTTGGGGTGGGAGCGTCCAGAAGTAGAGGGCATAGGTTTAGGGTGAGAGGGGAAAGATATAAACGGGACCTAAGGGGTAACGTTTTCATGCAGAGCATGGTGCATGTATGGAATGAGATGCCAGAGGAGTGGTGGAGGCTGGTACAATTGTAACAGTCAAAACGTACCTGGATGGGTATATAAATAGGAAGAGTTTAGAGGGATATGGGCCAAGTGCTGGCAAGTGGGACTAGATTGGATTGGGAGATCTGGCATGGACGAGTTGGACCGAAGGGTCTATTTCTGTGCTGTCCAACTCTATGCCTCTATACATTTCATGACATTCTTCCAATAGGAAGGAGACCAGAATTGCATGCAATATTCCAAAAGTGGCCTAATCAATGTCCTGTACAGCGGCAACATGACCTCCCAACTCATATACTCAATGCACTGACAATAAAGGAAAGCATACCAAACACCTTCTTCACTATCCTATCTACCTGTGACTTTACCTTCAAGGAAATATGAACCTATACTCCAAGGTCTCTTTGTTCAGCAACACTCCCCTGGATCTTACCACTAAATGTATAAGCTTTGCTCTGATTTGCTTTTCCAAATTGCAGCACCTCACATTTATCTAAACTAAATTCCACCTGCCACTCCTCACCCCACTGGGCCATCTGATCAAGATTCCATTGTAATCTGAAGTAACCTTCTTCGCTGACCATTATACCTCCAGTTTTGGTGTTATCTGAAACTTACTAACTATACCCCCTACATTCACCTCTAAATCATTTCTATAATGACGAAAAACAGTGGACCCTGCACCGATCCTTGTGGCACACACTAGTCACAGACCATCAGTCTGAAAAACAACCCTCCACCATCACCCTCGGTCATCTCCCATCGAGCTAGTTCTGTATCCAAATAGCTCGTTCTCCTTTTATTCCATGAGATCTAGCCTTGCGAACCTTGTCGAATGCCTTACTGAAGTCCATATAGATCACATTTACCATTCCGCCCTCATCAATCTTCTTTGTTTCTTCTTCAAAAAAACTCAATCAAGTTAGTGACACATGATGTGCCATGCACAAATCCATACTGACTATCCCTAATCAGTCCTTGCCTTTCCAAATACATGTACATCCTGTTCCTCAGGATTCCCTCCAACAACTTGCCCATTACTGACGTCAGGCTTACTGGTCTATAGTTCCCTGGCTTTTCTTTAACACCTTTCTTAAATAGTGGCACCACTTTTACCAACCTCCAGTCATCTGGCACCTCACCTGTGACTATCGATGATACAAATATCTCAGTAAGGGGCCCAGCGGTCTTTTCCCTAGATTCCCACAGAGTCCAAGGGTACACCTGATCGGGTCCTGGGGATTTATCCACATTTATCGATTTCAAGACATCCAGTACCTCCTCCTCTGCAATATGGACATTTTTCAAGACGTCACCATCTATTTCTCTACATTCTATTTATTCCAGGCCTGTCTCCACAGTAAACATTTGATGCAAAATACTCGTTTAATTAATCTCCCCCATTTCCTGTGGCTCCACACAAAGGCCGCCTTGCTGATCTTTGAGGGGTACTATTCTCTTCCTAGTTACCCTTTTGTCCTTAATGTATTTATAAAATCCTTTTGGATTCTCTTTAACTCTAATTGCCAAAGCTATCTCATGTCCTCTTTTTACCCTCCTGATTTCACTCTTAAAGTATACTTCTACTGCCTTTATACTCTAAGGATTTATTCATTCTCTCCTGTCTATACCTGACACGCTTCCTTCTTTTTCTTAACCAAAACCTCAATTTCTCTAGTTATCCAGCATTCCCTATACCTACCAGCCTTTCCTTTCACCCTAACAGGAACATACTTGTCTCTGGACTCTCGTTATCTCACTTTTGAAGGCTTCCCATCACTACTTTAAATTGAATAGAATTATGGTCGCTGGCCCCAAAGTGTTCCCCGACTGACACCTCAATCACCTGCCCTGCCATATTTCCCAAGGGTAGGTCAAGTTTTGCACCTTCTCTAGTAGGTACATCCACACACAGAATCAGAAGATTTTCTTGTACACACTTAACAAATTCCTCTCCATCTAAACCATTGACACTGTGGCAGTCCCAGTCTATGTTTGGAAAGTTAAAATCCCCTACCATAACCAAGCTATTATTCTTCAGATAAGTGAAATGTCCTTATAAATTTGTTTCAGAATTTCCTGCTGACTATTAGGAGGTCTATAATACAATCCCAGTAAGGTGATCATCCCTTTTTAATTCTCAGTTCCGTCCAAATAACCTCCCTGGGTGTATTCCCAAGAATATCCTCCCTAAAACAGCAGTAATCCCATATCAAAAACAGCACTCCCCCCTCCGCTCTTGCCCCCCTTTCTATCCTTCTTATGGCATTTGTATCCTGGAACATTAAGCTGCCAGTCTTGTCCATCCCTGCGCCATGTTTCTGTCACTGATGTTAATTAAACAATAAAATATTCCTGAAAAGTCCAAAACATGCTGTTCCTGTGCACATATTCAGGGCTGTGACTTCACTATGTCACTAAGCTGGTTTCTTTTTTCTAAAAGCTGTTCCTTTTCTCAAAGATGCTATGTCCTTAGCTTTTTCAGAGGGGCAATAAACCCCTCTTTGTGCCAATTAGACTGGTTTGGTACAGAAATTAAAGCATATTGAGAGGTCTTTTTGTTTATAGATAAACAGATGAGACTGCAGGCCAAAGTGGTCATGTTTTAGAAGTGACCTGTATAATCAAAGGGGAGTGGTCAGCTCTCTAGCTGAGAAGTTCAGTTCAGTCCAGAACTAGTTGGGAGTTCAACAGTGAGCTGTGTGGAAACTCTCTCTCTCTCTTTCTGCTCTAACTTAAACCTGTAAGCATCTGTTCCATTTTTTATATTGTTTTCAAGAGGGTTTGCTTATTGCAACTGTTGTATATATTCGAAACAGCATAATTAAGTCTAGTTTAGATAGACTGAGTTCTGTAAGGGTTCTTTATGTTTCATTGTATAATTTTGTGAGTAAATTTTTGTCTGTTTTGAAACCTGGTAGTCAACCTCACTAACTTACTCCGGGTAATTTTCACTGTACACTTACCGAAATAAATTGCAAAGTTATGGTCTGGGCTGCTTGCTTAAGGGTGTTTTGAGTGGTCTGGCCTAGTCCATAACAACTATCAACATAAAGTTTGAAGAATATTTCAATCATCCTATTTTGCATCCTGCTCAAAATATAACTTACATTCCATTTCCAATACGAGTTGAGACTTACCAGGGTCCCAAGTTCGATTCCAGCCTTGGGTAACTGTCTGTGTGGAGTTTGCACATTCTCCCATTGTCTGCGTGGGTTTCCTCTGGGTGCTCCGGTTTCCTCCCAAAGTCCAAAGATATGCAAGTTAGGTGAATTGGCTAAATTGCCCGTAGTGTTAGGTGTGTTAGTCAGAGGGAAATGGGTCTGGGTAGGTTACTTTTCAGAGGGTTGGTGTGGACTGGTTGGACCGAAGGGCCTGTTTCCACACTGTAGGGAATCTAATCTTAAAGCTGACCGAAAAGAATAAGGGAGTCACTTCATAAGATTGCTGGATGACCTCAGCAACAAACATGGGATACAAAACATATACCTATATTTTGCATCTTAACATAAGAACAAGACAACGTCATTCAACCCTTCAAACCTGTTCGGAGTTCTTCAGATTACCCAGTTCAGTAATCCTGGTGGATGACAATATAAAAAGAGTTCGAATTTACCAGTTCATCTTTTTACACACAAAAAAAAACAAATATTGCAAGAAGAGGAAAATATGAATCAAAAAGTTGAGATTAAAAATTCAGTTCCTAAGCATGACTGTAAATGCATGAAAAAGCATCCCAGGGCTCACCTTGATTGTCAAAAGTACAACGGTAGTTAGCACAATTGCCTACGAAGGCTCAAATCCCACTCTGCAAATGTGAGCACAAAATTCTGATTATTGCTTCAGTGTAGTACTGAGGGACTGTTACATTGTCAAAGTTGTGATATGATTCATTACACCGACGTTGCTTCCTATTGCCTCAGTATTGGAACACACTGGGAAATATTCTGCTGCTGCTTCATGTGTTCAATGCATTACTGTCTTCTGGGCATGGGAGCCAAAGTTTGATGGTCAGGATAAAGAGGCATGATTGAGAATTTTAACACTGATTTTAAAAGTAGGGATAGAAGTGGGGTGCATAAAATGGTGAGTTTCAAAATAGCAGATTCAAAAGGCATTTGACACATAATTACACGATAGACTTGTTGTGAGAAATGCTACAGTTCATGGAATAAAAGAGACGGTGGCAATTTGAATACAAAACTGGCTGACTGGGAACAGAGAGTGTAATAGTTCACAGGAAATTTTCAGGCTGGAACATGTTTGCAGTGGAGTTTCCCAAAGGTTGGTATTGGCACCTTTTGCTTTTCCTAATATATTTTCATAATCTGGATCTTGGTGTACAAAGAGCAATTTTGAAGTTCGCAGATGATGCAAAACCTGGGAGCATTGCAAGTATGGTAAAGACAGTGTTGAACCTCAAATGGGGCATTGACATGTTGATGGAGTGGGTATCTAAGTGGCAAATGAAGTTTAATGCAGAGAAATATGAGTGATGCAACTTTGGAACAAAGAACATAGAGACAGAATAGTTAAGTGATCATCCAACATGCAGAGTTACATAAGAAGGCAGGAGATTGACATGAGATTTAGATGCTCAGAGAGCAGTAGCAGACACAATGGCCAAATGACCTCTCTCTGCATTGTAACATTTCTGTGATTGTGTTAAAGGTGGGGCAGTGGAGAAGAAGGGATGTGTTATTTCTTCCCTTGTTGTGGCTTTTAAGGTGAAACACCACTGCCTGCATGATAATGGTTCAATGCTTTCCCATGTGCAAGCCCTTGTTAAAAAAAGAGGACCAAGAAAACTGGGTTCTTGTTGAGATAAGGCTCTTGAAACTTATTAGCACAGGTCTAATTAGTGCCCTTAAAATCTCAGGCTTCTAGGTGGTCTTGATTCTGTACTGACTAATCTTAAATGGTTACATTATGTGACTGCAAAACTATGTATGGCTGATTGACTACACAGTACTACTGATGTGAGGTGAAGAACTATTTTACTGGAACATCACATGTCATGGCAGAATCAAAATGTTTTAAAGATTTACCAACTTTCGTGGTCCTATATAATATTACAAAAATATTCCGAAGCAAGCTCTAAAATAATGGAAGTGGATGTTGTAGCATTGACAGAGATTCAGGGGGGTACTTGGGGTGGGGACAAAGAGGAGCTAGCAGATGTAGTGTACCCATCCCCTTCCTAATTCACCAACATTAGGTGAGAACAGTTGTCCTACCTGAAGGCCTATTACGTCACTTTGGGAGGAGATTAATTAATTGCCTTTTCAGTGCTTTGAACTACCACTGCCTGCGTTCAAACAATTAAAAGTCAGGGCGTTCCGTGGACCACGTGTATATTGGGTGTGGGCGTTTGCACTCCCTTTTTGACTTTCTTAAAAACCTCCTCCTCTGCTTTTGGTTGCACTTCAGTCCCACGCTCCTGATCTTTGGGCAGCCGGTACGGAGGAGGGAGGGCAGGTCTGAAGACCTCCTCGTGGGTCTGCTCCTGGGCCTGGCCAAACTGGCCATCAACAGTTCCAGGCAGCGGGCCGTGGAGGGGGTTGTTAGGGCCGACTGCCTGCCCCTCTTCCGCGGTTACGTTAGAGCCCGGGTGTCCTTGGAGAAGGAGCACACGGTGTCGACCAACAGCCTGGAGTTGTTCAGGGAGAGGTGGGCGCCGCAGGGAGTGGAGTGCATTATTTCCCCCTCCAATTCTATTTTGATTTAGTCCCTGCCCTCCCCTTCACTGTTTGATCACACAGAATTGCCCTTTTTTGTGAAGCGCACTGCTTTTCACTGGCCACTCGGGTGTTTTCCTATCTTCCTGGTGGTGGAAATTGAATAAAGATTTGTGCACTTTGTGTCTCTCACTGTTTGAACACACCTGCACACACACACCATGGATGCTGGGGAAAAAATAAGCACTACCTCAGTTAGGCGGTAGTGTGGGGGTTATATAGAAAAAAAAAGAACAGGAGTAGTTGATCACAAAAAGAAAAAAAAACAAAAAAATAACAGAATTAACACAAAAAAAAAGTCAGGGTGTTTTGGTGGGAGGGGAAACAGTGTTGTACAACACATGGAGAGACCACCCAGTGAAAATTGGTGGCCTCCCTATTAGTCTGATTGAGCCTTATTTAAGAGGATCTCTGCAGATGCAAGTGCCACCTATACAGACACACTTCCCCTGCTGAAATAACAGGTCAGCATACCATCACCAAGCCATCCTCTATTTACTTGTACAGTGTACACTGGCTATGGTCAGCCAGCGCAGAGTCTGTCCTCTGAACTGAGGAGATTCTAAATTCCCAAGTTAATTTTTTTTTCTTTTTTTTTTCTTTTAGCAGTAGTAGTGGTAGCTACTTGTGCAGCTCAGCACAGTTCAAATTAAAAGGAAAAACAAATACACACAGAGGACAATAAAAAAAAAGAACAAATCCTCTCCGGAAAAAGGGGGAAACCCAAGTTAACATCGGTCAGCCAATGCCTCCTAATTGGCCAAGGTTAACAATCCCAATCAATCAAGGACCTCATAGTCAATGAGGTTCACCTGGTTCCAGTCACTACACCACAAAAAAACCAATCAGTTCCTTCCCTGCCCCTTTCACTAGACCCTGCCTGACCAACAACAGCAAGCCCACAAACTTACCTGCAGTTCAGGAAAGGCAAGAACTGGTTAGGGATAGTCAACATGGCTTTGTGCATGGGAAATCATGTCACACAAACGGAATTGAGTTTTTTGAAAATGTAACAAAGAGGATTGATGAGGGCAGAGCAGTAGGCGTGATCTATATGAACTTCAGTAAGGCGTTCGACAAGGTTCCCCATGGGAGACTGGTTGGCAAGGTTAGATTTCATGGAATACAGGGAGAACTAGTTATTAGGATACAGAACTGGCTCAAAAGTAGAAGCCAAAATGTGGTGATGGAGGCTTGTTTTTCAGACTGGAGGCCTGTGACCAATAGAGTGCCGCAAGGATCAGTGCTGGGTCCAATGCTTTTCATCATTTATATAAATGATTTTGGTATAAACATAGGAGGTATAGTTAGTAGGTTTGCAGATGACATCAAAATTGGAAGTGTAATTGACAGCGAAGAAGGTTACCTCAAATTACAACGGGATCTCGACCAGATGGGCCAATGGGCTAAGGAGTGGCAGATGGAGATAATTTCGATAAATGTGAGGTGCTGCATTTTGGGAAAGCAAATTAGAGCAGGACTCATACACTTTATGGTAAGGTTAAAAGTTTGAGAGAAGATTTGTAGCTCAGGTGCTCGTTGCTGTGGTTCTGTTCGCCGAGCTGGAAGTTTTTGTTGCAAACGTTTCGTCTCCTGTCTAGGTGACATCCTCAGTGCTTGGGAGCCTCCTGTGAAGCGCTTCTGTGGTGATTCCTCCGGCATTTATAGTGGCCTGTCCCTGCCGCTTCTGGTTGTCAGTTTCAGCCGTCCGCTGTAGTGGCCGGTATATTGGGTCCAGGTCTATGTGTTTGTTGATGGAGTTTGTGGATGAGTGCCAAGGTTCTAGGAATTCCCTGGCTGTTCTTTGTTTCGCTTGCCCTATAAATGGTAGTGTTGTCCCAGTCAAATTAATGTTGCTTGTCGTCTGCGTGTGTGGCTACTAGGGATAGTTGGTCGTGTCGTTTCGTGGCTAGTTGATGTTCGTGGATGCGAATCGTTAGCTGTCTTCCTGTTTGTCCTATATAGTGTTTTGTGCAGTCCTTGCATGGGATTTTGTACACTACGTTAGTGTACAAAATCCCATGCAAGGACTGCACAAAACACTATATAGGACAAACAGGAAGAGAGCTAACGATCTGCATCCACGAACATCAACTAGCCACGAAACGACACGACCAACTATCCCTAGTAGCCACACACGCAGACGACAAGCAACATTAATTTGACTGGGACAACACTACCATTATAGGGCAAGCGAAACAAAGGACAGCCAGGGAATTCCTAGAACCTTGGCACTCATCCACAAACTCCATCAACAAACACATAGACCTGGACCCAATATACCGGCCACTACAGCGGACGGCTGAAACTGACAACCAGAAGCGGCAGGGACAGGCCACTATAAATGCCGGAGGAAACACCACAGAAGTGCTTCACAGGAGGCTCCCAAGCACTGAGGATGTCACCTAGACAGGGGACGAAACGTTTGCAACAAAAACTTCCAGCTCGGCGAACAGAACCACAGCAGTTATGGTAAGGTCTTAGGGAGTGTTCCTGAACAAAGAGACCTTGGAGTGCAGCTTCATAACTGCTTGAAAGTAGAGTCATAGGTAGATAGGATCGTGAAGAAGGCATTTGGTATACTTTCCTTTATTGGTCAGAGCATTGAGTATCGGAGTTGGGAGGTCATGTTGCACTGTACAGGACATTGGTTAGGCCACTTTATGAATAGTGTGTGTAAATCTGTGAAACTTGAAAGGGTTCAGAAAAGATTTACAAGGATGTTGCCAGGGTTGGAGGATTTGAGCTATCGGGAGAGGCTGAATAGGCTGGGGCTGTTTTCCCTGAAGCGTCAGAGGCTGAGGGGTGATCTTAGAGGTTTCTAAAATCATGAGGGGCATGGATAGGATGAATAGACAAAGTCTTGTCCCTGGGGTGGGGGAGTCCAGAAGTAGAGGGCATAGGTTTAGGAAGAAAAGGGTAAAGATATAAAAGGAACCGAAAGGGCAACGTTTTCACACACAGGGTGGTGGGTGTATGGAATGAGCTGCCAGAGGAAGTGCTTTACGCTGGTACAATTACAACATTCAAAAAAGACATCTGGATGGGTGTATGAATAGGAAGGATTAGGGTGCCAACACTTGGCCCAACACTGGGCCAAGTGTTGCCAAATGGGACTAGATCAGGTTGGGATATCAGGTTGGCATGGACAAATTGGACCGAAGGGTCTGTTTCCGTGCTGTACATCTCTATGACTCTATGACCAGATCTGTAGTGGCTGGTCCAGGCCTTCTGCCACTCCAAGTATCACTTATCAAAACTTTGATTATTATGTGGACATCGCTAGTTAGACCAACATTTATTGCCCATCCATTATTACTCTTCAGTGGGTCATGGTGAACCACCTTCTTGAACCACTCCAGTCCATGTGGTGTGGGTACACCTACAATGTTGATCGGAAGGAGTAAATGGCAGTTCCTAGAGAAGTGGCCTCCATCTTCCAACAACACCAACAGTAGCCATTACCAGTCTGATCACTATTAAATTTCATTGAGACTTCTAAAAATGACCATTCTGGATTAGGCCTCAGTTTTCCAGTCATGGACGAGGCCACTAAGTTGTTCCCACTTCATGCAGTTGAGGTGACAATGGCAAACTGAGGTCAATGAGAATTTTAATTTGTTGGACAGGAGAGAGGCAGTAGAAGAAAGCAATGAGTGTGCAAGTCGATGGGATGGGATGCAGACAGTTGGAATTTGGAGATCTGTTCGGGTTGGAAGTTCAGACACCTGGGAACAGCAGAAGAGGAGACATACTCGAGGCAATGGCAGCATTGATAAGAATTTCAGCAATGGAAGATTTGAAAGTTAGGGCAATGTTATAGTGTCAGAAATAGGTGCTGTTGGTGATGTCCAATATATCCCATTGTATGGCTACATGCATTGAAATGGATTAACTTGCGCTGGTACTTTGAATAAAGGATGTGGCTGCAGTACATACTCTGAAACATTTTTATTTCTTTGATTTAAAAAGGATTAGTGTGCATTCACACACATAAATTAAGTGGAAGAAAGTGAGGACTGCAGATGCTGGAGATCAGAGTTGAGAGTGTGGTCTTGGAAAAGCACAGCAGGTCAGGCAGCAGGAGAATCAAACGTTTCAGGCATAAGCCCTTCATCAGGAATGTCCAAAACGTTGATTCTGCTGCTCCTTGGATGTTGACTGACCGGTTGTGCTTTTCCAACACCACACTCTCGACATAAATTTTGTGCAATGAACTGCTCGACATTTGAAGAAAAATGTAGCTCCATTGACTGTGAAAACTAAATTTGCTTTTTGTGCCAGTGCACTTTCTCCCAGTATGACAGAGACTGTACTAGAAATGACTGCTGTTCTGATGCCACTATTGCATAATGTTTATTTCAATGACAGAAGCTATGAAATGACAGATAATTTTTTTCTCCTCCTCCCCCAACCCTTCACAGCAAGGGGAATATTCTGATTGCTTGTAGAGTGATGCTGCAGTCACCAAATTTACTGTTGGACACGGATCATCCACCTTAACAATAGCCCAGCAGCAAAACTAGTCAGATTGAAACTCCATCTGTACAACCTTAGCATACAATAACATTTCATTCACTGACAGACTGAAACATTAACCACAGAAGATTTAAGCAATGGTGTCAATGAATTGTCATCAGTTGAAGAATGGATCTCAAACCGTCTAACACAATCAATCACTCCTGTATGTGGCACAAACAAGTGCCCAAAGAACAACAGTGTTCTCTTACTTTAGCAGAGCCTCGAATTCAAAACACAGACAGCAAACAATCTGCAAAGTTCAATCTAACAAAGGAACCGAAGGGGCAACTCTTTCACGCAGAGGGTGGTGCGTGTATGGAATGAGCTGCCAGAGGAAGTGGTAGAGGCTGGTACAATTACAACATTTAAAAGGCATCTGGATGGGTAAAATTATCAGAAGGGCTTAGAAGGATATGGGCCAAATACCAGAAAAGATTTACAAGGATTTTGCCAGGGTTGGAGGATTTGAGCTATAGGGAGAGGTTGAATAGGCTAAGGCTGTTTTCCCTGGAGTGTCGGAGGCTGAGGGGTGACCTTATAAAGGTTTATAAAATCATGAGGGGCATGGATAGGATAAATAGACAAAGTCTCTTCCCTGGAATGGGGGAGTCCAGAACTAGAGGACTTTGACAAAGGGTCAGTTAGACTCAAAACGTCAGCTCTTTTCTCTGCTTACAGACCTGCTGAGATTTTCCAGCATTTTCTCTTTTGGTTTCAAATTCCAGCATCCGCAGTAATTTGCTTTTATCCAGAACTAGAGGGCATAGGTTTAGGGTGAGAGGGGAAAGATATAAAAGAGACCTAAGGGGCAACTCTTTCACGCAGAGGGTGGTACGTGTATGGAGTGAACTGCCAGAGGAAGAAGTGGTAGAGGTTGGTACAATTACAACATTTAAAAGGCATCTGGATGGGTAAAATTATCAGAAGGATTTAGAGGGATATGGGCCAAATGCTGGCAAATGGGACGAGATTTATATAGGATATCTGGTCGGCACGGACAAGTTAGGCAAAGGGTCTGTTTCTGTGCTGTACATCTCTATGATTCTAATATGTTTTGCCTCCTTCTGTGACAATGCTTAGGTTATCCCTCGTAACATAAGAAAGAAACAAAATAGGTTTTGGAAGATCCAAACAACTCCCGAATATATGTACAATTATTATGTTCAAATGTATGTCAGTGTCTGGACTACATTAAGCTAGTTGGTTACAAAGAGAAGTATGCTACCATCAGTGTGCCATACTTCAAGTGGTCTGAATTAACATAGAATGTTACAGCGCAGTACAGGCCCTGCGGCCCTCTATGTGAAAATAATCTGATGCCCATCTAACCTATACCATTCCATTATAACCCATATGTATGTCCAATGCTCATTTAAATGTCCTTAATGTCGGCAAGTTTACTACTGTTGCAGAGAGGCTGTTCCATTCCCCTCCTACTCAGTGATAGGGTATGAGACCTTTATATCCTCAGGTCATATGCTAAGAGAGTTATGGTATCATGAACATGTGACACCTAATACAACGGAAAGAAACTACAATAGTCAAACTATTACTAATAATACTGTACACAATGAAATAAATTCCATGAACATTCTTTTCAGAGCCTCACGCAGGACGGTTTGATCAGGAGGAACCACAATATCTACTTATACCTACACAGTCCATTTGAAGCAAGAAAATGACCAGACAAGAATAACAGGCATGCTACAAATTTGACATAAGCCATGTAAGAGGATATTCAAGCCAACAGCCAAAAATATATTCAAAGAGAAGAAACGTGAAGTAGAGAGTGGATTTTGGGTCAAGATTTCAGCCAGTTCCTGGCTCAGTTGTTGAAGGTGCAGCTATCAATGGTGGAGCATTTACATTTGTGATGCTCAAGAGATCACAGTTGGAGGAGACAGATATCTTGGAATGTTGTGGGGTTGGAAGAGATCACAGGGATAAGAAGCAGCAAGGTCATGGAAGGATCGGACCATGAAAATTATAAAATTGAGGCAATATTTAACCAGGAGTCAGTACTCAGTGTCGGCCCTCCAGCGACGGCCAGCACTCCTCCGTCCTGCACTGTGAGTGTAAGTCTGGAGATTGTGGTGAAGATTCCATAGTGTGAATTCTGACTGAGAAGTTTAAGTGCTACCCACTGAGCCAAGGCCGGCCCCCTGAAACAGTTGTCATTTTATTTTGGGCAGACTGTAGAATCTTCCTCTGAATCTTCCTTAGATTCCCGATTCCCTTTTAATCCTGAGCGTCACAACTAAGATTTTTGTGGTGAGGGTATAGATGCAACATGTTTGGTATAGGTGTAGCATTTTAGACATTGAAAAGGTATTTACTCTCTGCTGCTATATTGCTTCAGCTAAACATACCTGGAAGACATATATATTCCTGTATTACATCTTTTCTAGATCTGTTCATCTTTATTTCAAACCTTCTTTACAGAAACAATTCCTATTTGGAGCTTTGCTTTTGAATGGTTAATGAAATATGTGCACAAAGTAATACAGATGTTGGAAATGTGAAATCGACTTATTCATTTGAATTACTAAGCCAGGCAAGACAGCATCTGTGGAGAGAGAGTGAGAGAGTGAGAGACAGACAGACAGACAGACCCATTGTTCAGGTGATTGACATTTCACTCCATAATATTTCCAAAATTTCAAACAATAACACAACAGAAAATTATCTGTCTGTTTGTGTGAGAGTGTGCGAGTGACAGTGAGTGATGGGGTAGATTTTCTTTTTGTTTGATATCCCAATTAATCAGTGCATACAGTTTAGTTTAATGGAAGTGAAAATACAGAAAATCTTTAGAGTGATGGGAAAGGGAAAGATTCAGAACTGATTACACAAGACTAGAAAGATAATGAAATTGGAGAGAAAAAGAGTTGGGAAATGGAGGAAGCGACAAGTTCAAAGCAATTGTTTCATCACACACTATTGCCTACATTCTAAAAAGTGAATAGAAAAGTGAAGCAACGGTGAAGGACAAGAGGAAATGATGCAGGATGAATTCTTTTTAAAGCAGTTATTGTGATCTGGAACCCATAGCCTGAAAAGGGCAGTGTAATCAGATTCAACAATAACTTGCAAAAATGAATTAGATAAATACTTGAATAGGGGAAAAATTTGCAGGACCATGGGCAAAAAGAACAAGCGAGTAGATGTTAGTTAGCTCTTTCAAAAAACCTATCCTGGCACAATGGGCTAGTTCCTTCTGTTTTATATCATTCTAAGAGCAAAGATACAGAAAAAAAAACTTTAACCTGTGAATACCAACCAATTTGAGGAAAAAGGAAATGGTGAAAACCAATGAATTAAAAAAGGTTTTTTTAAACTTCCTCTTGATGTTGATTACCGCTACATTTCAGCATGCTCAAAGTTGAGTTTGGCAAATTCCTCAATATCTGCATCCATCTCTCATTGCAAAAAGACTTCCTGTTTGACTCCACTGGCATAATTATGCAGGAAGTGTGAGTCATTATGGCACAGAAGGAGACCAAGTGGCCCGTGAAAGACTGGATCCTAGGAATTTCACAACTGATTACCAGTCATATTTTACTGTCAGTATATTTGGTGTTTTAAATCACCAACTAAAAAATGAGCTTTGCCAGTTTTATTTTCATTAGGTGAAAGGGAGGACTGCAGTTGCTGGGGATCAGAGTCAAGAGTGTGGTGCTGGAAAAGCACAGCAAGTCAGGCAGCATCCGAAGGGCAGGAGAATTGATGTTTTGGGCATAAGCCCTTCATCAGGAATAATATCAGCCCTGATGAAGGGCTTATGCCCGAAATGTCGATTCTCCTGCTGTTCGGATGCTGCCTGACCTGCTGTGCTTTTCCAGCACTACATCTCGCCAGTTATTTTCATTAGGTGCAGGGATATGCTGCAAGAACACTTAACCTATCTAAGAATTCAGACTTCAAGTCATTCTTGTAGTTTGAGAATTGGAATCCAAATAATGGATTAACAATTCTGCAACCATAAAACACTGAATGAAAGCACTTGCATGAAAAAAGTTTTCCCTCAACCTTACATTCAATTAAACTTAAACAATCCATCCAAACACATTACCAAAACTAATTAGTATTTCTGACTTTCCTTCAACCATAAAAAGACAGGTTTCATGCTGGGAGATTAAACTCAATGCAATTGCTGGAAAGCAGAGAATAGGGGTTTGTAACGAACCCATCTTGCCTTGCTTGAACACATTGTCCTTTAATATGCAGAAATAGCATTTGGGTTGGAGGGATACTGATATGAAACCATGTAAACCTATTCAATTTCAAGCAGTAAGAGTAGTTGGGTATTTTCACAACATCAGAAGTATTGAAATGAAATATTCAAAATGTTTGTATACGACAGGTAAATCCAGATATGGAAATAGATGTCAAATGTAAAATTAGATGCAACTCCCACTTCATTTGCAAGCTAATTGTCACTTTCCACTCAAGTGGAAAGTTACATTATGTTCAGCCTGCTCCGTGTATCCATCCTTGTGCCTAACGTGAAAGGATCAACAACTTACACAGTATATTATTTCAAGGAAATCTGGAAAATGTGTCCTAAATTGCAGACATAACGTAGTATACCGATGTCAACAAACAAAAGGAAGAAAATTCTGAACTGAATGGATCATGCTCTGCTCCTCTTTGACCCAACCTGCAGTGATATGTTTAGAGTTTGAACGTGGGTATGTTTTCATTATTTATTTGTCGTATTGACACGTACTAACACTCACTGATGGAGGAGGTCTGCAAGTTCTGCACAAGATGAGTGATGGTAAATTTTTCATTTATGTCTATCCACGGCATTGTTGCAAAACAGCAAATGCATTCACTTAAATTTACTCAGCATCAATTGCTCAGTTGGTTGCTCTGGTGAGGAGTCCAAATATGAAGGATGCAAATTAAAAACAACTCGCAAGGAGGAAGTCAAGTGGAATGTTTTCTGCAGAGGGATCAAACATTTGTCAAGTAATTTACAACAGGAAGTCATTAAAACATTTAGTGCAAATAGGTTTAAGAAGAATGGAAAAAGTGAGGACTGCAGATGCTGGAGATCAGTGCTTAAAAATGTGTTGCTGGAAAAGGCACAGCAGATCAGGCAGCATCAAAGGAACAGGAGAATCGATGTTTCGGGCTTAAAGAAGGGCTTATGCCTGAAACGTCGATTCTCCTGTTCCTTTGATGCTCCCTGACCTGCTGCGCTTTTCCAGCAACACATTAAGTTAAGAAGAATGGAATTCAGTTCTGAAAGAAGACTGCATTAACAAACATGGCAAGTGGGTAGGTAGGCAGGGTTTAAATCCACCCGAGAGTGTAAATGGACTCTTTGGAATTCAACTTTCATATGTTACAAGAAATTCTTCTGTTTTCATCTTCCAAACATCCAGAGTGGAATCTTTAGCAAACAGGACAAGGCATCTGTATTTTCTACACTGCTACTGGACATTGATTTTTCTGAAACAGTAAGGAGCACACATGCGTATTTCAAGTACAGAATTTTTTTTTGCATGGACTTTAAAAATGTTAACAATCAAGGGTCAGGATATAGATGCACTGGTATGAGATTGGAAACATATAAATAATAACAATACAATTCACAAACTCTCATTAAATTTGCACATTCTCCCCGTGTCTGCGTGGGTTTCCTCCGGGTGCTCCGGTTTCCTCCCACAGTCACAAAGATGTGCGGGTCAATTGGCCATGCTAAATTGCCCGTAGTGTTAGGTTAAAGGGGTAAATGTAGGGGTATGGGTGGGTTGCGCTTCGGCGGGTCGGTGTGGACTTGTTGGGCCGAAGGGCCTGTTTCCACACTAAGTAATCTAATCTAATCTAATCTAAATGAAATGCTGTTCTTGCAAGAGTGACTGTTCATCGTTCAGTTTACAGTGTTATTGCAGCAGAAGTAGTTCAGCAATTTTAAACAGAAGTAGTTCCTCATCTTTAAACCCACAATCAAACTGGGGAAACTGCCAAGTTTCTGACTCAACCAGGTACGCATTGCAGGGGAGGAAGAGCTTTAGCAGCAGCATGTCCAGACCCAGATATTTGGGGAGCATGGCCAAGGACAACTAGACAAGTCAAAGCCAATGGTAATGTGTGCAGATATCACCTTCGCTGTTTGCCACTGCACCAAGCTTGGCATCATCAAAAAATGTCATAAGTTTATTCTGCACTCCAGCACCCAAATTATATATACACATATATTTATATCAAACAAAGCAGGTGTTCCTATACTGACCCTTGGCAAAGACTACTGTTAATCATTCTCAGTCTGAAGAAGTTATTTAACATTGTTTTGTGTTAAATTGTAAACAGCAAAGCCAACTATTTTATGTCCTTTTTTAAAAAACTTCATTTGACACAGATCTTCCTATTCCATGAGCCTCAGATTTGTTAATCAGCTTTTATATTGTACTTTGTCAAGTGATGTATTAAAATCCAGACAGACAATGACCCACTATCAACAGTTTCACAATCCTTACCCCCGGCCAGGTAAAATTATCCAGTTGAACGTATTGTTAGGCTAAAGCCTCAACTAAGAGAAATTTCAAATCATGACAGGAACTTAGCATTCCTGATAATACATATGGTCCTAAACTGAAATGCCTGCTTCTTTAGGAGTCTTCAGACTAGCAAACTTATCTCCTATAAGATATAACCATACACATATATTGTAGGAGATAGAATTCTTTTGAGTTAATCCACATCAGTTTGTAGAATACTGATATAAAAATTCGATGATGTACTTTTCCAGACAGCTGGGTCTTTGAAACATCCAAATGAGAGTCTACAACTTTTTAAAATGATTACTTAACAATATTTTATTATCAATCCTGGATTACATTATAGTAATCATGAAATTATATAGAATGAGATAATTAATGTAGTCAATTAATCCAAAAATAACCGTTGCAGTCAAGCATCCACCCGGAGAAAATGTTGGTTACATTCATCTACTGAGAAGGAAATGTAATGTGACAATTTTACTTAAAATCCACCGAAAAATAAATTCAAATATACAAACTAATATTTTATGAACATTGTACATACAAATCACAGCATAAATGTGGAGGTTTCTTTTGTCTTATCTCAGCCAAAGAAGAATCCTCCTTTCAAGAAAATTCAACACTGCTTGTGGCAAAGATAGCTAATTCTGCCTTTACCTCAAGTGAGCTTTAAGCAAAATCCGTCACATCTGTGGCTGTAAAGCTGTTCCAATGCTCAATGTTAAGAATTCTGCTTTGCAAAAGAGAAGGATCAAATTATGTCAGTGTCTGTTTGTTTTTAGGTGTCTTACCTTGAATGTTTTGCAGGTGCTCCACCTGCTCTCAAGGAATGTATTTACCAGTTTGAGAATACTACCTTGATGATGAATCAGATTTTGAAAAAAATATATACTCAAAAAGTAATTTTATATTAAGTACTTTAATTTCTGCACAAATGTGATGATTGTTTTCACACCATTGCACTCTCATCAATCTTCTGTTACTCCATCAAAATAGTCATTGGATTACTGAAGAGAATAGGCAGTTTACAACTCCATACTGACTATGATTAATTAGCTTAAATCTCTTCAAGGTACTATTGATACTGACCCTGACTATTGTTTCCAAAATCTTAACCATTACTGACGTTAGACTGACTGGCTTTGAATAACAGGGTCATGGGGATGATCTGAACCTCAGCATGTATCAAGAGTGAATAAAATGTAATGGTTCTCCATGAACAAAAACAATCTCTGCCTGTTTAAAAATTCTATGAATCTATGTAATTGTGAGGTCCATCTAATCACTTATTTTCAGTGCGTTTGTTCTGCACCAGTTCTAGATGAAGCTTTATGATGTTCCCATCCTACCCCAATTAATATAGTTTCTAATCCCATAGCAGAGATTTGTAATGAACCAGGAGAGATTTTCCTTTGCAATCTCATCAGTGGTTGTGAAGTAAATAAAGACCAAAAACTTCCCATTCCAGTGCCTGTTTATTGCAAAATATAAAAGCCTCTCCTTCCAGTGGTTAAACTGATGAGACTGTTGCAGATATGTCACACAACCTGCGAGTGACAGTGGACTCTATTTCATTTTCAAAGCAAAGCAAAGCGAATTGTAAAATGGCATTTTATGCAGTGATTAAATAACAATACTAATTTCAATGCTCAATGGAAGATCAGCTGTCACCTCTTGTTCAAACAACAAGTCAGTCAGCAGGACTGACATTAGAAACACGGGTTCAAATGAACTGTCCGTCCTTTTTATGAAAAATATCATCATGCAGAAAAAACAAGCTGTATAAAATTGGATCATTTCCAGCACATGGTAATCAACCAAATCTCTTCTCAAAAAAAATTACAATTCCTTGTTTTCTATTTAAAAGATGATGAACACACAATAACTTGACATAATCCTTTAACCATAAGACAATCGATAATAATTCCCGTTTTCAGAGATCAACTCCATATTAGTCGATATTACATCTTCACATCTTGTCACAGAAATACCAAGAATAAACAAATCAGTTATATTGCTATCAATTCTGTGGACCAACCCAGTTGCCATAGTAACTAGAATATGCATCATGCCTGCTTCTACAGCAGATTCCAGCTTTCTCTTATCCTTTTACGATTTAAAGTTTCTATCCCTCTCACTCAAAAATCTTCTGTCTTGAGTGGAACTGCAAATCTGGGCAAAATTCACAAGAGGAAAAATGTCAATTCTTTCCCATCCTTCCATAATTGTATTTTCTAAACACGCACTTGTTTCTTAGTCAATTTAAGATGCCCCTAAAATTCAGATGTATCTACACAAATCCTTGAAGGTGTGTGAACAGGAAAATTATTAAAAGACATATGGGATCTTTAAAGAGGAATAGGAGGTAGAGGTTAAAGCAAACAAATTATATTAAAATCTTCACAAAACACTTCTTAGACAAGAGCTACGGTGTTGTGTTCAGACACCATACTATGGGGAGGATGGCAAGCCCTTCAAGAGGGCACAGAAGAGATTTACTAGAATTATCATTCTAATAATTAGAATTACTGGAGTTCTAGCATTCTACTAGGTTTACAAGTAGAATAACTGCTGAAGCAGCACAAGTTGTTCTCCTTAGAGCAGAAAAGAACATAATATTGAATAAAGATTGTTAAAATTATGAATGATCTTGATAGATTTTCCATATTTATTCTATTTTCAGTGGCAAAACAAACATTCGGGAACCAGAGGACAAGATTGAAAGCAATTGGCAAAAGCTTCAAAATGGGAAATGAGAAAACATTTGTGATCTGAAATTTGATGGAGATTCAATATCACATTCTCTTTTAAAGGAAACATTTCAAGGCTATAGGGAATGAGCAAAAGAAGCCACCTTAATTGAATAGCTTTTTCAAAAGAGCAAATACAGTAAGGTGAGCCAAATTGTCTCTTACTATGCTGTCCTATGATTCAAATGGCAGCAAAGTGAGAGGGAATATCAATGAGGGATTCTTAAAATGGATAAATATTATGGTTGAATAAGACAAGAATTGTAGAGATCCGGGATTTTTAGTTAAGTCTATTAGCTGGTTGAAGTAAGGTTCCCAAACTTAACTCCAGGGCATATAGGAATTGTAGAATGGAGAAAAGAGGTCAAGGATCTGGTTCAGTTATCATACTCCTTCAACTTATAAACTACCACTACTTATTAATACGTAATACCCAAACCAAAGAATGACCTTGTGTGAGAGAGAGAGAAGGTAAATGCCATAAAATGGCATGTACTTACAGAACTGGAGAGACACGGAAAAAAAACTGCAACATCAGATCCTCTTTGATATCAGACATGATAACAGTATCTTCCATAGAGAGTGGATAAACTACTGACAGGAAGTCAGTGTCAGAAACTTATGGAAGACTGGCTTCTCTCCAGAAACAGTAGCTCATCCTTTCTTCTAAATGTTGACTGGCCATAGAAAGATTTTCCAAGGTTTCCTGCCTTCTTTCCCAAAGAAGTAAACCAGAGGGGTCAATGTAGTAGAGCTGAAAATGTGTTGCTGGAAAAGCGCAGCAGGTCAGGCAGCATCCAAGGAACAGGAGATTCAACATTTCGGGCATAAGCCCTTCTTCAGGAATGAGGAAAGTGTGTCCAGCAGGCTAAGATAAAAGGTAGGGAGGAGGGACTTGGGGGAGGGGCGTTGGAATTGCGATAGGTGGAGGGAGGTCAAGGTGAGGGTGATAGGCCAGAGTGGGTTGGGGGTGGAGAGGTCAGGAAGAAGATTGCAGGTTAGGAAGGCGGTGCTGAGTTCGAGGGATTTGGCTGAGATAAAGTGGGGGAAGGGGAAATGAGGAAACTGGAGAAATCGGAGTTCATCCCTTGTGGTTGGAGGGTTCCCAGGCAGAAGATGAGGCTCTCTTCCTCCGACCGTCATGTTGCCATGGTCTGGCGATGGAGGAGTCCAAGGACCTGCATGTCCTTGGTGGAGTAGGAGGGGGAGTTAAAGTGTTGGGCGACGGGGTGGTTGGTCCGGGTGTCCCAGAGGTGTTCTCTGAAACGTTCGGGACACCACCCACGCCCTCCACCTCCTCCATGATTTTCGTTTCTCCGGTCCCCAACACCTTATCTTCATCATGGACATCCAGTCCCTGTACACCTCCATCCCCCATCACGAAGGACTTAAAGCCCTCCGCTTCTTTCTTTCCCGCCGTACCAACCAGTACCCTTCCACCAACACCCTCCTTCGACTGACTGCCACACCCCCCACCAACCCAACCTCCACTCCCGGCACCTTCCCCTGCAACCGCAAGAAATGCAAAACTTGCGCCCACACCTCCCCCCTTACTTCCCTCCAAGGCCCCAAGGGACACTTCCATATCCGCCACAAATTCACCTGCACCTCCACACACATCATCTATTGCATCCACTGCACCCAATGTGGCCTCCTCTATATTGGGGAGACAGGCCGCCTACTTGCGGAACGTTTCAGAGAACACCTCTGGGACTCTTTCTCTTAGGCATCTGTTGATGAAATTGCGCGAGTATCCGTTTTTGGCGAATACCTTGTATTCACCACAAAGGTATACAGGAAAGCCACACACAGACCAAGTCCTGAACTATGAAAGCAACCCCAACACACACAAACGAAGTTGCATCAAGACACTATTCAAAAAGGGCCACAACACACTGCAGCACACCAGAACTGCAAAAAGAGGAAGAGGAACACCTATACAAGGTATTCGCCAAAAACGGATACCCGCGCAATTTCATCAACAGATGCCTAAGAGAAAGACAACGGAACGAGGACATGCCGCAACCCAAAGGACTAGCCACACTACCATACATCAGGAGCATTTCAGAACTGACAGCCAGACTACTGCGACCACTAGGACTTATAACAGCACACAAACCAACAGCCACACTCAGACAACAACTCACCAGAACGAAGGACCCGATACCCAGCATGAGCAAAACTAATGCAGTGTACAAAATCCCATGCAAGGACTGCACAAAACACTATTATAGGACAAACAGGAAGACAGCTAACAATCCGCATACACGAACATCAACTAGCCACGAAACGCCACGACCAGCTATCCTTAGTAGCCACACACACAGACGACAAGCAACATGAATTCGACTGGGACAACACTACCATTATAGGGCAAGCGAAACAAAGAACAGCCAGGGAATTCCTAGAACCTTGGCACTCATCCACAAACTCCATCAACAAACACATCGACCTGGACCCAATATACTGGCCACTACAGCGGACAGCTGAAACTGACAACCAGAAGCGGCAGGGACAGGCCACTGTAAATGCCGGAGGAAACACCACAGAAGCGCTTCACAGGAGGCTCCCAAGCACTGAGGATGTCACCTAGACAGGGGACGAAACGTTTGCAACAAAAATTTCCAGCTCGGCGAACAGAACCACAACAATACTGAATAATATAAAGGACATACATCAAAAGGAAAGTCTTCTCAGAATGTTGCAAGTATTTACAACCAATTTGTGATGAGGACTTCTCATGTATTTTTATTTGGGAACTTGCATTCTAAGGGAGAAGTAAATGGATATTTGGTTTTTAGTTCTATGAAGATATCCTCCTTTTAAAAGGTTACAGAGTAATTTGGAATAGTGAGTTCTAAACAGCATTGAAGAAGGCGGGAGATAATCGAAATGACTAGTTAAATGACGTGCTGAGATAATAGCTCAGGATATTTCCTAAGTTGAGCATTTTATGACCCCGCACGAGAGGCTGGAGACAGAAGTAGGTTGTAGAAATAGAAAACGAACCCTACTAGCAATAGGGCAAGTTAGTTTCAGCGGTCTTTATGCAAGAGCTGAAAAGAAGCCTTGAGCTGTGCTAGCATCCCTTAGGTTTTTACTTAAAGTTGTGAGAAAAGTCAGTGAGCTAATAGATTTCAGCATCCCACAGAGGAAAAGATGGTAATGGAGAGAATCACATCTGGTGAATGTGCAGAATGTTGCCAAAAGAAACCACTTACAACTTTGTTAGGTGAGTAAGAAGTCTTAAAGAGAAGATAGGAGTGATACATTGCTGGCATTGTGTCTATAAAGAATATTGCTGGGAATAAAAACAAGGGTTTTTACTGTCTATAAGAAGATATTACAAAATTTTCTTTATAGCTTTTTTGTGTGCAATGAACCGTGATGTTCATTTGTTAAAAGTACAAAGTTAAAAATCATACAACACCAGGTTATAGTCCAACAGGTATATTTGAAAGTATTAGCTTTCGGAGCACTGCTCCTTCATCAGGTGGTACACAAGATGATTGTAAAGATTGAGACCTTAATGAGGCAGGAGATTATAATTTAAATTACAGTTCAGGCAGGAAGATCTTCAGGCTGCAGGTTTTATTTGTGAAAGTCATTGAAAAGAATAATATGGTTTGTTAGCTGTGAAAGGCAGGAAATCATGCATTTTAGCCTCTGAAGGCACAAAAGCTCCAATTTGGCCACTGAAGGCAGGAAACCTCAATTTTGTTCACAGAAATACTACCTGGTAATGAGCCAAATAAAATACAGCATTGTACATCTTTGAAAAACCACCTGAAGTAGCAGCGCTCCAAAAGCTAGTACTTCCAAATAAACCTGTTGGACTATAACCTGGTGTTGTGTGATTTTTAACTTTGCACACCCCAGTCCAATGCCGGCATCTCCAAATCATTGTTAAAAGTACTTTGACAACCTCTTATGAATATCTTCAGGCGACCGACTAACCAATGGTAACCAAATTGCAAAATTTAATTTATGGTCTATGAAACCAAGTTTCACACAGGATTGGACTTATCCAATATTATCATCAGTTGGGATCATAACACAATAAAATGGCATGGTTTACATTAAAACACACCTCTTATTTTAGTTACTGCAGATTCAATGATAAAATTAGTAATCTCAAAAAGTTTGTGACCTTTTGAGACAAGTATTTCACATGACACTTTAGTTCACATATTTTTGAAGGAGATTAACTTGGTTGGGGGCGGGGTGGTCCTGGTAAATGACTACAAAGTAAGGGTGAAAAACACATGATCAGCTGTGAAGAATGGAAAATATATGATCTATTTCTCAAGGTTGCAGTTCTGTAACTCACTATAACGTGCAAATGGCATCAGAGTGAGAAGTGTGAATGCATGAAATCAATGCAGGAATAAGCCATTTGGTCCAGTGAGTGAGTCAAGATTAGAGTGGTACTGGAAAAGGACAGCAGGTCAGGCAGCATCCGGGGAGCAGGAGAATTGATGTTTCGTGCAAAAGCCCTTCATCAGGAATCTCCAGCATCTGCAGTACTCATTTCGCCTAATAGGCCCATTGAGCCTACTCTGCTGATCAATAAGATCATGCCATAATATGGCCTCAACACCACTTTCCTGGCTGCCTCACAAATCTCGACTCACTGATTATAGATCAAAAGATTATGGATTGAGGTTAGGTGGATTCTCAACTCTTGACTGATAAAAAAAAACTATAAACAATTACCACTGCACTACAGCAGATCCAAGAGGTTGACAATGTCTTGATCCAGAAACAGTGGAAACTTGAACGGATATATCAGCTGTCTCTTCAATTCGGAGCACAACTCTTGGTCCAAACACGGTCATGATAGCTCTGCTCAGGTCAGAACCCTACATTTCACCATAGTTGAGAATTACCACAAAACAACATTTCAATTAATCAATCAGAGCAATTCGGGTATGGACAATAAAACATTGGCGAAAGAGAAAACTCTAAATAACAGCTAAACATGGGCCGAGAAGGATAGGGGTTAAAAAGGAGCCTTTACACTCCCAACGAAAATTGCCAACGTGGCAACATTGGCACAGTGAGGCACAGTTATCGAAGGAAAAGTTAAAGGCTGCAGAATATTTCAAATGATGGTTGTAGCACTCGTCACATCGCAAAGGCAGAATTAAGGCAACAAAGGAGCAACTTAAATGACTAACAGAAGATGACTGTAGAGATTGAGATCTTAATGAGCACAGGAGATTATAATTTAAATTACAGTTCAGGCAGGAAGATTGTAAGGCTGCAGGTTTTATTTGTGAAAGTCATTGAAAAGAATAATATTGTTTGTTAGCTGTGAAAGGCAAGAAACCATGCATTGTTAGCCTTTGATGGCAAAAAGCTCCATTTTGGCTAGTGAAGACAGGAAACCTCAATTTTGTTCACAGAAATACTGCCTGGTAATGGGCCAAATAAAATACAGCATTGGATATCTTTGAAAAAGAAACAGTTCTTAACATATAGAATTTCTACCAAGCGAGACAATAAACAACAAGCTAAACAGGTAATCACTACTGTATTCAATAGGGACCCTCAGCTGTTGATATTATAGGAGAAAGTGAGGTCTGCAGATGCTGGAGATCAGAGATGGAAATGTGTTGCTGGAAAAGCGCAGCAGGTCAGGCAGCATCTAGGGAACAGGAGAATCGACGTTTCGGGCATTAGCCCTTCTTCAGGCATGAGGAAAGTTGGTCCAGCAGGCTAAGATAAAAGATAGGGAGGAGGGACTTGGGGGAGGGGCGTCGGAAATGTGATAGGTGGAAAGAGGTCAAGGTGAGGGTGATAGGTCAGACTGGGGTGGGGGCGGAGAGGTCGGGAAGAAGATTGCAGGTTAGGAAGGCGGTGCTGAATTTGATGGATTTGACTGAGACAGGCTGGGGGGAGGGGAAATGAGGAAACTGGTGAAATCCGAGTTCATCCCTTGTGGTTGGAGGGTTCCTAGCCGGAAGATGAGGCGTTCTTCCTCCAATCGTCGTTTCGCTGTGATCTGACGATGGAGGAGTCCAAAGACCTGCATATCCTTGGTGGAGTGGGAGGGGAAATTGAAATGTTGAGCTACAGGGTGGTTGGGTTGGTTGGTCCGGGTGTCCCAGAGGTGTTCTCTGAAACGCTCCGCAAGTAGGCAGCCTGTCTCCCCAATATAGAGGAGGCCACATCGGGTGCAAAGGATGCAATAGATGATATGTGTGGAGGTACAGGTGAATCTGTGGCGGATATGGAAGTTTCCTTTGGGGCCTTGGAGGGAGGTGAGGGGGGAGGTGTGGGCGCAAGTCTTGCACCTCCTGCGGTTGCAGGGGAAGGTGCCGGGAGTGGAGGTTGGGTTGGTGGGGGGTGTGGATCTGACGAGGGAGTCACGGAGGGAGTGGTCTTTACGGAATGCTGATAGGGGAGGGGAGGGAAATATATCCTTGGTGGTGGGGTCCGTTTGGAGGTGGCGGAAATGGCGGCGGATATGCGCTGTACATGGAGGTTAGTGAGGTGGTAGTTGAGGACCAGTGGGGTTCTGTCCTGGTGGCGGTTGGAGGGGCGGGGTTCAAGGGCGGAGGATCGGGAAGTGGAAGAGATGCGGTGGAGGGCATCGTCGACCACGTCGGGGGGGAAATTGCGGTCCTTGAAGAAGGAGGCCATCTGGGATGTGCGTTTTTGGAACTGGTCCTCCTGGGAGCAGATGCGGCGGAGTCGAAGGAATTGGGAGAATGGGATGGCGTTTTTACAGGGGGCAGGATGGGAGGAGGTGTAGTCCAGGTAGCTGTGGGAGTCGGTTGGTTTGTAGTAGATGTCCGTGTTGATTCGGTCACCTGAGATAGAAATAGAAAGGTCGAGGAAGGGGAGGGAGGTTGATATTATAGCCTGTCAAGGCATAAAGGGCAGCACAGATACTTTTGGTAATGTTTCGCAAGCTTTTAATATGTAGTTTAAACTGAAAAACAAAATACTCAAAAGAGCTAGATTTAACAGTTTAATTTTCTACTGGTTCCTCTGGATGCTAAAGTAATCATCTCTTCAGATTTGTGGAAAACTATGACTGTGAAACTTTAAAATTAGAATTTATGAAACACAGAATTGTTGTTGGAGTTGCGATGAGTCTTTGTCAGATCTCTTGTAGTCTAAAGAAAGCTATTCAGATTGTGCTGGAAGAGCACAAGAAACTAGGAAGAATCGAAATAAATCCTGAGAGACGATTAACCTTATCACAAGAAAGCAGGAAGTATCTATTCCATTTGTTAAAAAAAACACACATGACAAACCAACATAAAGATTGGATTAGGCAGCAAATACTACCAGGCAGCAGCAGCACTTTGGAATGAAGAAGCCTCAAGGGCACAAACAGTGCCCAGTTATTTAAAACAAAATGGTCTAGCTGTAAAACTATAGATCATTCGAATGAATATACAGATGTAGGACACAGTTACAGAGCAACATATGTCAAATAGTTATTCATACAAATGTTGTTACTGTCACCAGCATTACAATTCCTGGAAGAAACTGGTGATCCAAACTCCGGTAAGACAGAGCCTGTTTAGGTCCATGGTCAGCTTATTAAAGTTAAGTTCAATGCAATCACTGTCTCATCAAATCTTTAGCAGTGGGGAAAGAACAGAGATACAGCCTACTGAGATAAGACGACATGGTCTAGATGGCGCAGCTATCATGTTTATGCTACAAACAACACAAAGATTGAAGAACAGTAGGGAATGCGTATATAATTTATAAATTAAGCAATCTCACTCCTGAGCTTGCACTCATGTCACCTCAACCTCCTTGGATGATCTAAAGGACTTCAACTACTGAACAGTGAAAAGGTCAAGTAAGACCAAGTCATGCTGAGTCAATCCAAAGACAAGCCAGTCAGAAAACAACTGTGCTAGGAACAAACAATTGGCAAACAAGGTCATGGGGAACTGAAACATTTAGTTGGGTTTTCTAGACTCAAGGCAGAACACAAGAAAGAAACAATCTATTTGCCCCACCAAATGCATCTCATCCCACCTCGACTCCATCCTCTTCCCCTTGGTTCAGGCACTTCCCACTAACAACTGCGACACCAACCACGCCCTCTATCTCTTCAGTAACTTCCAATTTCCCCAGCCCTCAGCACTTCCTCTTAACTAAGGACGTGCAGTCCTTATACATGTCCATACCCCACAAGGATGGCCTTCAGGTCCTCTGTTTCTTCCTCTCCAACAGACCCATCCAGTCCCCTTCCACCAATACCCTCCTCCACCTCACCCTTAATGACTTTTTCTTTAACTCCATCCATTTCATCTAAATCCAGGGGGTGGCCAAGGGCACTCGGATGGGCCGCAGCTGCACCTCCCGTTTTGTCTGCTATGTCGCACAGTTACTCTTTAGTACCTGCACAACTCTTCCACCATTACATCGATGACTGCACTGGTGCAGCATCCTGTATCCAGGCTGAACTGGATCAATTCATCGACTTTGCCCACAATATCCAACCCACCCCCTCAATTTATTTGGTTCATCTCAGATACCTCTCCCCTTTCTTGACCTCTCCATTCCATCTCCAGCAACAGTCTCCAGATGGATGTTTACTACAAACCTATGGACTCCCATAACTACCTGGACTGTACCTCCTCCCACCCAGTACCATGCATGCACTCCACCCCTTTCCCCCAGTTCCTCTGCCTCCGTTGCACCTGCTCGGAAGAGGATTCATTCCACTCCCAACTATCCCAGATAGTGACCTATTGCGAACAACGTGCTTCTCCTCCATATGGCATCCAGACAGCTCTCCACCGACCGCCTCCATTCCCCGTTCCACTGCTCTAACCCCCTCCTTCCTCCAAATGCAATAAAGACAGAGACCCCTTGTCCTCAACTACCACCCCACCAGTCTCCGCATCCAACGCGCCATCCTTAAACACTTCCACCAACTCCAACTAGACCTCACCACCAAGAACACCTTCCCCTCCCTACCCTTCTCTACTTTCCACAAGGACTGTTCACTTGCAAGGTCCTTGGTTTGCGTCTCTCTCCCCACCAACCCCAAGGGCCGACAAGGGGGGAGGCCACACTGGATCTGGTGCTTGGTAATGACCCAGGCCAGGTGTTTGATTTAGTAGTAGGTGAGCACTTTGGAGACAGTGACCATAATTCAGTTATGTTTAGTTTAGCGATGGAAAGGGATAGTTACATGCCACAGGTCAAGGGTTATCGATGGAGCAAGGGCAATTATAATGCAATTAGGCAAGAATTAGGATGCATAGAATGAGGTGGCAAAATGCAGGGGATGCAGACAATGGAAATGTGGAACTGGTTTAAGGAACAGATATTGCGTGTCCTTGATAGGTATGTTCCTGTCAGGCAGGGAGGAAGTGATAAAGTAAGGGAACCGTGGTTTACAACAGAAATTGCATCTCTTGTTACGAAGAAGGAGGCTTATGTGTTGATGAGGCAAGATGGTTCAGATGAGGAGATGGAGAGTTATAGATCAGCTAGGAAGGATTTAAAGAGAGAGTTAATAAGAGCAAAGAGAGGACACAAGCAGTCTTTAGCAAATAGAATAAAAGGAAAACCCTAAAGCTTTCTATAGGAATGTGAGGAATAAAAGGATGATTAGGGTAGGATTAGGGACAAAGACAGAAGTGGGAAGTTGACTGTGGACCCTGTGGAGATTGGAGAGGTGCTAAATGAACACTTCTCATTAGTTTTCACTCAGGAAAAGGAGAATATTGTTGAGGAGAAGAATGAGGTACGAGATATTAGACTAGAAAGGATCGAGGTTAGTTACGCACAGATGTTATCAATTCTAGAAGAAGAAGTGAAAGTAGACAAGTCCCCTGGGCCAGATGGGATTTATCTGAGGATTCTCTGGGAAGCTAGGGAGGAGATAGCAGAGCATTTGGCTTTGATATTTGAGTCATCATTGTCTACAGGTTCGATACCAGAGGACTGGAGGATTGTAAATGTTGTGCCTTTGTTCAAGAAGGGCAGTAGAGATGACCCAGGTAAATATAGACCAGTGAGCCTTACTTCCGTTGTAGGAAAGTTGTGGAAAGGATAAGAGATAACATTTATAATCATCTAGCAAGCAACAATTTGATTTCGTCAAGGGCAGGTCATGTCTCACAAACCTCATTGAGTTTTTTGAGAAGGTGACCAAGCATGTAGATGAAGGTAGGGCAGTTGACGTGGTATACATGGACTTCAGTAAAGCCTTTGATAAGGTTCCATATGGTAGGCTGTTGGAGAAAATGCAGAGGCATGGAATTGATGGTGATTTAGCAGTTTGGATTAGAAACTGACTTTCTGAAAGAAGGCAGCGAGTAGTGGTTGATGGAAAATATTCAGCCTGGAGTCCAGCTACTAGTGGTGTGCCACAAGGATCTGTTTTGGAACCACTGCTGTTTGTCATTTTTATAAATGACTTAGACGCAGGCATAAGTGGATGGATAAGTAAACTTGCAGACGACACTAAAGTCAGTTTAGTAGTGGACAGTGTGGAAGAATGTTAAAGGTTGCAGGGGGACTTGGATAAACTGCAGAATTGGGCTGATAGGTGGCAAATGGAGTTCAATGCAGTTAAATGTGAGGTAATTCACTTTGGGAGGAATAACAGGAAGGCAGAGTACTGGGTCGATGGAAAGATTCTTGGTAGTGTGGCCATGTACATAGATCCCTCAAAGTTGCCACCCAGGTGGTTAGTGCTGTTAAGGCGGCATAGTGTTAGGTTTCATTTGTAGAGGGATTAAGTTCCGGAGCCACAATATCATGCTGCAACTATACAAAACTGCTGTGACCACACTTGGAATATTGTGTACAGTTCTGGTCCCCATATTTCGGGAAGGACTGTGGAAGCATTGGAAAAACGTGCAGAGGAGATTTACCAGGATGTTGCCTGGTCTGGAGGGAAGGTCTTATGAGGAATTGCTGAGAGACTTGGGTCTGTTCTCATTGGAAAGAAGAAGGCGAAGAGGGTATTTGCGAGAGGCATACAAGATGATCAGAGGATTAGATAGGGTAGACAGTGAAAGTCCTTTTCCTAGGATGATGACATCAGCATGTACGAGGGGGCATAGCTACAAATTGAGGGACGCTAGATTTAAGACAGATATCAGAGGCAGGCTCTTTACGCAGAGAGTGGTAAGGGCGTGGAATGCCCTACCTGCTAATGTAGTCAACTCAGCCACATTAGGGAGATTTAAACAATCCTTAGATAAGCACATGGATGATTTTGGGATAGTGTAGGGGGATGAGCTGAGAATAGTTCACAGGTCGGCGCAACATCGAGGGCCGAAGGGCCTGTTCTGCTCTGTATTGTTCTATGTTCTATGTAATCCCACCGAACCCCCAGGTACCTTCCCCTGCAACTGGAAAAGATGCAAAACCTGCCGGTACACCAACACCGTCATCTCCATCCAAGGTCCCAAACAGCTCTTCCAGGTGAGACAGAGGTTCACCTGCCTCTCTTCCAACCTAGTTTACTGCATCAGGAGCTCCCGATGTGATCTTCTCTACATTGGGAGACCAAACATAAACTAAGGGAATGGTTCGTGGAGCATCTCAGCCAGATCCACAGGGGCCGAGCAGACCTCCCAGTCATCGTCCATTTTAATTCCCCTTCCTACTCCCTATCCGACATGGCCATCCTTGGCTTCCTCCATTGCCACAATGAACCAAACCATTAATTGGACAAACAACACCTCATCTTCTGCCTGGGTAGCTTGGAGTCTGGAGGGCTCAACATTGTGTTCTCCAATTTGAAATAACCTCAATTCCCTTCCGAATCCCTTTCCAGCCCCTTCCCCTCCCTTCCACTCTTCCCAGCCACCTCCCAGATTCATTCCACCCATTGGTCATACCCTCTACCGGACTTCACCTATCCCCACCTCACCACCTTGTCCCCGCCACCCCCTTTACCTGAAGCTCCCCTTTCACCCACCTCTGTTCCTGAAGAAGGGTTACATCCGAAATGTCGACTTCACCACCTCCTGATGCTGCCTGGCTTGCTGTGCTCTTCCAGCCTCCTGCCTGTCTATTTTGGATTCCAGCAATTTTTTTTCTGTCTCTAATCTATTGAGGTTAGCCGTGATGGCTTATAAATGTTTGACACAGGGCTGAAATAATCAATAGCTAGTAAGCCAATACAGACTAAAACAAATTCAATGAGAACAAAAGACAGTTGAGAGTATTGTAGAGAAGGATGATCAGACGAAAGATCTAATGAGTTGGCCGATAACATGTACTTTGAGCACCGACAGCATTTTACGATCATACACAATGTATTGGTCTGTCATAGAAGACTGGTTATTTCAGTTTCCCTGCAGGAAAGACACAGTAGGAACATGTGGTAATTGTCAGATATATAGCCAGGGCTCAGTCGCTAGTGTGTGCTGGAGAGAGATCAAGAGAGATTGAAGATCTCATGTCTTGTAAAATTTGTGATTACACATGATTACCCCCAGGACTGGATAATAGTCCTATTACCATTGAAAGATTTAGATGACAGAAACCAGAAAGGTTTGCACCAGAATGCAGATGAGAAGCAGAAGAAGGAGCAGGACTGTTTTGGTCTGAGCTGATGTTATTACTGGCCATGTCAGATCCAAGACTGAAATCTGGCCTGATAAATCACATTTTGAATTTTTCAGTTTTCACAAGGAGATCTCTCTCATTAACAAAACTGCAATTTGGAGATTTGGATTTAACAAATAACAAAAACAAGTTTATTGTGCAAATAAAAGATAAATAAAGTAAATGATTTAAATGGCACTCAAGTTTAATTTATAAATACACCAGAAGATGCAATCTCATTAAACATATCTTACAGATCCAAAAAATATTCCTTCATAATATTTGCACCAGTGAGATTCGCATTCACTATCACCTCGATAGGTTTAATTTAACAGTGATTTTAACTCTCAGTCTTGAGAATCTGATAGCCTCTTCTTGGAGTCTTCATACACCGGAGTTTAAACTTTCTCAAACACAGATAACGTACTTAACGTACTTGGGTTTTAACTCAAAATGCTAAACTCCTTACACAAAGGTACCCTTTTTCTAAAAAAATAAATAAAACTACATTGTCTCTTTCTTATAAGAAAGTGCTTTAAACAAATGACCAAAACCTTGCACCATCAGAAACCTAATGAAGTACACTGTGTACTTTGTTCACTCAAATGCTCCCAAGGTAAACAAGCACAACATTATTTCTTGGAGATTGTTTCTCAAACTGTTAAAATGAAATCACCATGGCTACAGAGATATGTGGAAGTTAATCATTAATTTCTTTCAAGCATAAAGAAAACTAGTCCAAACATTAAAAATCCAAATTCAAAAATAAATGGCACTGAAATATATGTAAATAGAACATCTTGTAATGTTAATAGATTAAATGGGAATATCTCCCTGGACAATAATGTAATATGAAAGGGTTAAACTACACTGTCTATGGGTGGGGACGACAATCAAGAAAGAATGAGGATGACTATCCATCGTAATTTACCCTTCCTTTAGACAGTCATTTGTTATTATTCCCCTGCTATTGTCAAATTAAACTATAATTCAATCCCTTCCATCCAGAAATGCTTTCTGGCCAGAAGTATGTCACACCTGCATTGTCTTGAGAAATAACGGAGTCAGAAAATCATCTGTGTAACGATTCCCCAGGATTAGGGCATTAGCATTTGCATTATCTCGGAGGATGATCTCATCCTGCCATTGTACCTAGAGTAACGTGTGACTGTGAGCGACTGGGGGTTGTTTTGAGTGGCATGTGATTGTGGAGGGGTGGCCAGAGCATCTGTACTCATTGTCAACTGACCTGTATAAAGGGAATGTGTTTTCTTTGTTCAAGGCCTCATTTTGACCTGATTTCGCTTGCCTGTGAAGAGGTTCAAAAGGGGTCATCTAGCTTATATAAGCTTTAATAAACTATAACTGTTTGCAGATATTGGTGTGTGTAAGTTGCATCAAATGTGTAAGAATCTCAAGAGAAAAATAACTTAACCTTACATCACACAAATGAGCTCACTATTCAATCTTTAACTGAAATTGTTCAAGCGCTAATTCAGCCCAGTGAGCAAAGTGTTTTAGCGGGTCAAATTTGATGTTGGATGATATAAAAAGGTAAGTTCATGAGGAATATTTGCTGTACCAGTGACAGAGCTAAGCCAGCACTGGGGAAAGGCAAAACACCTCAGGACCTTGAAGGCTATCTGGGTCTCAATCTTTGTGAAAACATCCAAGCTACTGGTGTGACTTGAAGTTTATTTTCACAATAAACAAGATGGATCAGATAACGAAAACAAGAGACTCCACAGTGGTCTTGCTCAGCTACTGTAAATTAAGGAAGCCCTCAGATTGAGTCAGGGCAAAGGAATGGAGGTAACGAATTACTACAACCACAATCTGGTCATGATGGGCATTGCAGCATGTACAAACCTAACGAATATGCTTAATTTATAACAAATAAAAACAAACATGTTCCTTTTTCCTCAAGCCAATTTTAAAAGAAAACAGCTATTTCTGGGAATGAATAAAAGTTTTTTTTAATCCTGGATTCTCCAACTTAACTATGTATTGTCAACAAGCAAACATTCAAACAAAGCAAATTAATCCCAAGCTTGAATGTTTTATTCATCAAGTATTTGGCTATATATTTCAACACTTCATTGATATTCTGGCACTAGTGTACATTGGCTGCATGCAAAGCAACTTGCAACATTTTAAAGCTATGAATGTAAATAAAGGTGCCCAACAAAATTGGAGGCAACATCCGCCTTTGCAGAAATATTGAACATTATTGAATACGAATCTTCAAGGTTTTGGCCATGTGCGAGCAGAGTTGAGCTTTTTGAGTGTTGTTTTTGCCACGAGGCCTAGTATTTTCTCACATATCTTAACAAACTCACCTCGTTACCTACCTACTCCATCGCATGGCATCTATCATGTTCAATTCTAGTCCCATCTTACCACACGTCATTCCCAGAACAAGTACCGCTAAGCAAAAGACCGGCATCTCTGGCACCCACATCATCTTTATAATGCTTCTGCGCACCAGGACAAGCACTGGCATTCAGAAGCTGCCCTGCTCAGTCGGGGAAGTTTGCAGATGATGTTGGAGAAGGATTATGGCAAGTGTGAGAGGTATTAAAAAGGAGAATCCTCTTCCTGGAGCACCAGCATTGGAGGTCATGCCACCAGGCCGTAGCAGACAGATTGGAGGTTGCCACCCTGGTTAATGCCATCTTGATGGTCCAGAGGAATGGCTGGCATTGTCATGAGAAGGTTAATGTCTTTCTACACTCCACCAGGATAAGTGCAACACTATTAGAACATAGAATATTACAGCGCAGTACAGGCCCTTCAGCCCTCGATGTTGCACCACCCTGTGAAACCAATCTGAAGCCCATCTAATCTACATTATTCCATTCTCATCCATATGCCTATCCAATGACCATTTAAATGCCCATAAAGTTGGCAAGTCTACAACTATTGCAGGCAGTGCATTCCACGCCCCTACTACTGAGTGATGAAACTACCTCTGACATCTGTCCTATATCTATCACCCCTCAATTTGAAGCTATGCCACCTCATGCTAGCCATCACCATCCTAGGAAAAAGGCTCTCACTGTCCACCCAATCTAACCCTCCAATGATCTTGTATGTCTCAATTAAATCACCTCTCAACCTTCTTCTCTCTAACGAAAACAGCCTCAGTTCGCTCAACCTTTCCTCGGAAGACTTTCCCTCCATGCCAGGCAACATCCCAATAAATCTCCGCTAAACCCTTTCCAGAACTGTATGTAATAATCCAAGTGCAGCTGCACCAGAATTTTGTACGGCTGCAGAATGACCTCATGGTTCCAAAACTCTATCCCTCTACTAATAAAACCAATACACTGCCTTCTTAACAGCTTTATCAACCTGGCTGGCAACTTTGAGGGATTGATGTACATGGACACTGAGATCTCTCTGCTCATCTACACAACCAAGAATCTTATAATTTGCCCAGTACTCTGAATTCCCGTTACTCCTTCCAAAGTGAAACAGCTCACAGTTTTATGCATTAAACTGCATTTGCCACATCTCAGCCCAGCTCTGCAGCTTATCTATGTCCCTCTGTAACCTGCAACATCCTTCCGCACTATCCACAACCTTCGTGTCACACGCACATTTACTAACCCATCCTTCTATGCCCTTATTCAGGTCGCTTGTAAAAATGATAAACAACAGTAGACCCAAAACAGATCCTTGCAGTACACCACTAGTTGGGTGCCGGGGTCTTACACGCAATGTGCTTTTGACTGGTCTCAACAGACAGCAGACTTCACAGAAAACTCCGAGTCCCAGAGAAAATCAATTATCCGAATGGAATAGTGTCCGTCCATCTCGTTCAGATAATCAAGGTTCTTCTGTACACCACATCAACAGCTTTACCCTCATCCACTTATTGAGTTCTTTGAGAAGGTGACTAAACAAGGTTTGTGAGGCACAAAGTTTTTTAAGTTTTTTAAGGCACAAAGACCGGGTTCAATTCCCGCCTCAGGCGACTGACTGTGTGGAGTTTGCACGTTCTCCCCGTGTCTGCGTGGGTTTCCTCCGGGTGCTCCGGTTTCCTCCCACAGTCACAAAGATGTGTAGGGTCAGGTGAATTGGCCATACTAAATTGCCCGTAGTGTTAGGTAAGGGGTAAATGTAGGGGTATGGGTGGGTTTCGCTTCGGCGGGTCGGTGTGGACTTGTTGGGCCGAAGGGCCTGTTTCCACACTGTAATCCAATCTAAAAAAAACCTCCCCTTCACAAAAATGTGCTGACTATCCTTAATCAACTTATTTCTATCAAGTTGATTATAAATCCTAACTTTTCCAACAGTTTACACACAATCGAAGGCAAATTGGTCTGTAATTACTAGCATTGTCTCTAATCCCCTTCTTGAATAAAGGAACAACATTTGCTATCCTCCAGTCTTCTGGTACTATTTCTGTCGACAATGATGACATAAAGATCAAAGCCAAAGGCTCTGCAATCTCCTCCCTGGTTTCCCAGCGAATCCTGGGATAAATCATATCCAGCCCAGGGGACTTATTTATTTTCACACTTTTCAGAATTTCTCACTCCTTGTGAACATCAATCCCATCTAGTATAGTAGTCTGTTTCTCAGTATTCTCCTCAACATCATTGTCTTTTTCCAGTGTGAATACAGACAAAAAATATTAATTTAGCGCTTCTCCATTTCCTCTGACTCCATGCACAACTTCCCATTACTGTCCTTGATTGATTGGAGTAAGATTAGGGCCATTCTTTTATCCCTTACATACCTATAAAAAGCTTTAGGGTTTTCCCTGATCCTATCCGCCAACAACCTCTTATGTCCCCTCCTGGCTCTTCTTAATTCTCTCTTTAGGCCTTTTCTGGCTACCTTGCAACTCTCAAGTGCCCTAACTGAGCCTTCACATCTCATCCTAATATAAAGCTTCTTCTTTCTCTTGACAAGAGATTCAACTTCCTTCGTAAAACATGGCTCCTGTGCTCAACAACATCCTCCCTATCTTACAGATACATACTTATCAAGGTCACATAGCAGCTGTTCCTTGCATAAGCTCCACATTTCAATTGTGCCCATCCCCTGCAGTTTCCTTCCCCATCCTATGCATCCTTAATCTTATCGAATCACATCATAATTGCCTTTCCCCCAGCTGGAGCTCTTGCCCTCCAGTGAATACCTATCCCTTTCCATCGCTAAAGTAAACAAAACCGAATTGTGGTCACTATCAAAGTGCTCACCTACCTCCAAAATCTAAAACCTGGCTGGGTTCATACCCAGTACCAAATCTAATGTGGCCTCGCCCCTTGGTGGCCTGGTTACATACTGTGTCAGAAAGCCCTCCTGCACACAATGGACAAAATCTAAAGTACTTAAACTATAGAATTCCCAGTCAATATTTGGAAGTTGAAGTCCCCCACAACAACTACCCTGTCATTCTCGCTCCTATCGAGAATCATCTTTGCTATTCTTTCCCCTATCTCGCTGGAACTACTTGGAGGTCGATAGAGGAAAAAAAAACTCCCAACAGGTGACCTCCCCTTTCCTGTTTCTAAACTCAGCCCAGTGCCCGAAACGTCGAATCTCCTGTTCCCTGGATGCTGCCTGACCTGCTGTGCTGTTCCAGCAATAAAGTTTCAACTCTAATCTCAGCCCACTCTACCTCAGTTGACAAGTCCTCAAATGTCCTTTCTGCAGCCATAATACTGACCTTAACTAGCAATGCCACACCCCACATCATTTACCATCTTCTCTGTTCTTAATGAAACACCTAAATCCTGGACCATGCAACAACCATTCCTGCCCCTGCTCTACCCATGTCTCTGAAGTGGCCACAACATCGAAATCCCAGGTACCGAACTATGCTGCAAATTTACCCACCTTATTCCAGATGCCTCTGGCATTGAAATAGATACACTTCAAACCAACTTCTTGCTTGCCAGTGGCCTCTTGCGACCCTGAAACCTTAATTCGGACATCCCTACTCTCAACCTCCTCTATACTTGAACAACAGTTTGGGTTCCTTTCCCCCGCTGAAATAGTTTAAACCCACCCGAACGGCATTAGCAAATTTACCCCCCGGCCAAGGATATTGGTACCCCTCTGTACCCTGTTTGCAGATGCCCCACCTACCCCAGAAACAGCCCCAATTATCCAGGAATCCAAAACCCTCCTTCCTACACAATCCCTGTAGCCATGTGTTCAACTCCCCTCTCTCCCTATTCCTTGCCTCACTAGCACGTGGCACATGCAACAAACCAGAGATAACAACTCTGTTTGTCCGAGCTCTAAGCTTCCACCCTAGCTCCATGAATTTCTGCCTTAAATCCCCATCTCTCTTCCTACCTATGTCATTGGTGCCTACGTGGACCACGACTTGGGGCTGCTCCCCCTCTCCCGCAAGGATCCCGAAAACACAATCAGAGACATCACAAACCCTGGCACTTGGGAGGCAACACACCAACTGTGAATCTCGCTCATTCCCACAGAACCTCCTGCCTGTCCCCCTAACTATGGAGTCCCCAATGACAAATGCTCTGCTCCTCTTCCCCTTCCCTTCTGAGCAACAAGGACAGACTCTGTGCCAGAGACCTGTGCCCCATTGCTATCTTTTTGTTAACTCACACTCACTATCTCTGCTCCCACCAAGGTTCAAGCTCTGTCATTCTCACTACTGCTTGCACGGTCTTCCTTCACCTATCTTGCATTCCTCTCCCCACAACTTCTCATGCCACTATCCCTTCATGTTCTCTGCACTGCCTATTCACTCACCCACACTATCTTAGCACCTTTTACCCATCTGTATGAGCACCAATAATTATTCCACCAACTTTCATCTCACTCAATTCGTCATTCTCTCTCATTATTGGAAAAGGTAGCCCAAAATAGGTCAATGAGAGCCATACAGGTGGAAAGGTCCTTGATACTAGCCTTCTCACCTCCTATCTGGAAAGAATACAGTACAGATGAGGCACTTGGACCCCTCAAAATATTTATACTACTTTTTATATTAGTCCCATTTTCCCGCACTACATCTATCCTCTTGGAAGTTACAACATTTCAAATACTCATCCGTGCACTTTTTAAAGCTTGTGAGGTCTCCCGCCTCAACATCCCTCCCAGTTGTGCATCCCAGACTCCCACCATCCTCTTGGTGAAAATGTTTTTCCTCAAATCCACTCTAACCTTCCTGCCTTTCACTTCTGAATTATGCCTCTTTGTTGTTGACATTTCAACGGAGGGGAATAGCTGCTCTTTATTCTTCCTGGCTGTGCCCCTCAATCTTACACACCTCTGGCAGATCCCCTCTCAACCTTGCCTGCTCCAGAGAAAACAAACTGAGCTTATCCAGCCTCTTTTCACAGCTGAAATGCTCCATTTAGGCAACATCCTAGTAAATCTGCTTTACACCCTTTCAGTGTCATCACATTCTTCCTATAGCATAGTGACCAGAAATTTCACCATGTCCACATCACTTAGACTCTTTAAGAGTCAGCCTATTATCTGTTTATAAAAGAAAGAGAATTCTAAATGTTTTAAATTAGGGAAGAATTACTTGCTCAATTTATGAGGACAACTTTGTCCTTTAAACATAACTTAAGGTGTTGCAATGCTTAGTTTGGCTGAAGTGAAAAGAGTTGGTTTTGAATTTGGATCTTTTTGGTGCATTGCTGTGCTTAACATGGACTCTTCCTGCAAATAAGAGATTTACCTGTGTGTGCAGGGTGTCTGTAGAACATGGTGTTAAATAGTCAAGAACGCAGAATTGTAATTCAAGGAGATGCAGCAGATCCTTGAATGCTCCTCTCAGGACAATGCATCAGTTGCTTTGCTAGAGACAGCAACACCCAGAATTGATGTTGTGGCCCCAAAAAGAAATGCTACACAGCAAAGCTCTCAACAAGAGCTCTCAAAGTTAGAAGTTTCTCAAAAGGGTACAGTTCACCAATCTGTTCACAAACATAATTCATAAAGCTAAGAACAAAAAAGTGAAATTCCTCAATTCCACTTGGCCACCCTAACTGCAGCAGAGTGGAAATCCTGACGCGTTACTGACTTTGCTCCTGATCCACCAGAATACCTACTGCCAGGTAATTCTGATCAGTTTTGTGGCTACATGGGATTACATTATACATAAAGATGAAACAGAAAAAGGCCATTGGCTCAACCAACCCAAACGGCTATTCATGCTTCATCTGAGTCTTGTCCAACCCATCCTCACCCATAACAACATAACCACCCATTTCTTTCTTCCTCGTGCTTTTCATGCATCCACTTAAATTAACTCAACCATACACAGTGATCAGTGCCTGTGTGGACATGCAGAAAGAGGAGGTATGGACAGACAACAAACTTGGGAGGTCAGAATCAAAATCATCTGTTTACAAGAAAAACAATTCTATGACTGTTGTCTTGTGTCACAGGTGATGATAAAGGAAGGCTCAAACTGCACTAATCATATACAGCAACTACACAACATGATTGTGTCAACATTCAGGGTTTCAGCCAAATAGAGTTGGAACAGCACAAATGTGGAGAGATGACACCATCTCATCAGCCAGCCCTCATACTTGCTATATCACATTTTCTACTTCTGTCTTCCCACCCTACCATGGCCATCATTGGAGCAGATGTCTTGGTAGGCAAGTCTCACTAAGAGGCTGAGGTGCATGCTCTGGTGGCATGGGTTAAAATCCCACCACAGCAGCTGTCGAATGTAATTTGAATGAATAAATCTAGAATATAAAACAGGCTCACTAACAACTTTAAAGGGAAGAAAACGTGTATTCTTTATGTGTTCTGGCTGTTAGGATTGCAGATGTGACTTTGCAAAGCAGTCAGACATCCATGAAAAGCAAATTCATAATCACGTCTTTAAAGGTGTAAACTCAGTCGGTCAAAGCCTCTACAGTTGTAAACCAAAGTCACTAGCAGTTTAGGAGCTGGACCTCTCACCTTTTTTCATTTCACAATCAGAGTAACTCTTTTTTGGTAAGCACTATATGATCAAGTAGCAAGGATGACTGGATTCCTTCTGTGCTGGGCTATTGTATTCCAGTATGATAAGATCCACCAACCCAAGTTGGTACCCATCTTCCTTTGCCAATTCAATGAACCGGGTAAAAGGCCCTGGTTCTCCAGTCAGACAGGTGTAAAACTCTTGGCCCCACCTATGCCATCTGCTTTCCTCTGAGCAAGTGGTTTCAAATTATTCTGAAAACTGCCACTCTGAAAGACGTGGGAATGGGAGACATTCTACTGAACTGCTGCAGTTCCCAAACAAGCCATATCTGAATCAGAACAAAAAAAAGGGAAGCGATAAAACTGCACCTTTGGGACAGTAATTTTTCATGTCACTCAGGTAAGAATGTCAACAAAGCATGATATAAAATAGCTTACATAAAGTAATGCTGAATCTAGAACAGTGACACTGCATTGCAGAGGCTGCAGGCGCAATTTGAAATCAAGCAGAAGGATTTGTGCTGAAAAAGAGGGCTCAGTGTGTACAGTCTGTGCGAGCAGCTTCATCACAATATGTCAAGGACAAAAATGACAGTCTTTAATTTCACTGCTGACTACAGGAAAAATCACAACAATGAATAAAGCTGTTCTGATTAAATGTCTCCAATCTCAACACTGGGGTCACTTTCCAATAATTGAGTCCTGTCCCACGGTGGAACTTAATTATCTGGTCATGACAAGAAAATTGTGCAAAGCTCTTGGTGAAATGTCCAACTCTCAGTTGAGAAGTCAGAAGCTAATTCTCATTTTTTTTTTAAGCTGATCCATATGCAGGGTCGGGCCATAATGGCACAAGTGTAACTTGACCTAAGTGGCATGGAATGACCAGCTCCAGTAAAAGAGACCTTCCCTTGACATTCAATTGCATTAGCACTGAATTCTCCACTATCAACATCCTGGGGAAGTTACCATTGACTTGATACTGAACGAAGCCAGTCATATAAATACTCTGCTACAAGCGCGAGTCAGAGACTGAGTGTTAGTGCTGGGTAGCTCAACTCCCGACTCCCCAAAGCCTGTACACCATCCACAAGGCACAAGTCAGAAATGTGGGAGAGTAATTCCTGTATGCCTAGATGAAGACTGCAGTTCAGCAGCGTTCAGGAAGCTCAACATCATTCAGGGCAAAGCTGTTCATCCATTGGCACCCTACACACAATAAACATTCATTCCCCTCCATCACTGACATACCGTAGCACCAGCATATATCATATACACAAGGTGCACTGCAGCTACTTGACAAGCTGCTCTGATACCTTCCAAACCTTAAACCACTATGATCTAGAAGAACAAGGGCAGCAGATGCATGTGAGCATCATTGCCTGTACATTCCCCTTCAAGTCACACACTACCTTCTCAAGAGTAATTGTGGATGAGCAATAAGCACCAGCCTTGCCAGCTGCCCGCATCTCAAATTTCATCTTTAAAAAAGTCCAGATACCTTTTATTTTAAGCAGGTCAATGTCACAGACTTCTTGGTATTTATAAATTGAAATGTATCTTTAAGTGTTTAATAGCCAAATAATTTGTAACAAAACAAGGGATGGTTGTACTGGCCGATGGTACCAGGACTCAGGAACATTCAGCTCCATGTGAATTTTGACAATTTGAATGAACCTATGAAAACAGGAAAGATTAGTTCTTCCCACACAGCAGAACAATTTTTCAAATTTGTTGGCACATTCACCTGAACCTAGTGTCCAGCTGAGTATTGGCAAATGCCACTCTGTCCATAGTGTTCCCAAAAATTTAATTTGGGATGGAACACCACCACAGTGGGTTTTGTTTTCGCTGAGTTTGGGTTAGTGTTGTGCGAGGCCAGCACTATTTCCATGCAAAAATGACTTAAAAGGTCAAGATGGTACGTTAGCAATCATTTATATTTGGCAACAGTTCATAATGTAGATCCAAACACAACCTGAATATTGCATTGCATTAGGACATGGAGCGAAGATAAATTGTCATTACATAATCCGAGGGTTGGACTATTTCAGACACCTCAACAAACATGGAACTAGAGAGGATCAGAGAGACATTAAAGTTATTAGGAGTTAGTTTCCTTCTCTTCCTATGTAGCTGCACCAAGAGCTATAACAAAGATTAACTGTTAAATTAGAAGTTTTATATCATATGTAATCAAGGGAACATTATCAGGGAGATAACTTTCTTTGTTATTTATAATTCACAAAGGAAATGGTAGAAATTAGCAACAGTGCTGACATTGTGTTGAAATAGAGCAGATAGAAGCAAATCGTAGCTTTTAGAGAAAAAAATGCTCTTTGGTGTATTGGGAATTTTCAAACTGCATTTTCAATGTCACTGTGTATGTGACAAGTCCAATTATCAGCATATTTTGGAAACTTTACCCACGAGGAAGACAGTAGCTCATGTTTTACATCAGGATGAGAAATGTACTTCAAGAATCTGCAACAGCGCGACATAATGGGTTTTGCAGTAGAATTCTAATACAGGATTTTGATGATTTCACAATCTTCCCTATAGTGGCAGCCTTGAACACAATTTGAGTGCAAAACATTTGCAATCCAGAAACGCAGATTTAGGTTCTGGGGACAGAACATAAACATGGCAGATAGTGACAATTTGAATTCAGCAAAAATCAGGAAGAAAAAGCAAGACTGATGGTAACTGTGTCGCCAATGTCCATTGTGCTTGTCTATCAAACATGTGACTCCAGACTATGTGGTTGACTCCTAACTGCCCTCTTGCAATTAGAATAGGCAATAAATGCTAGTTGTCCGCCACATCCATGAATAAAAAAGCTAAATAAAATATCCATTGGAGTGGCACGGTGACTCAGTGATTAGCACTGCTTCCTCACAGCACCAGAGATCCTGGTTTAATTCCAGCCTTGGGTGACAGTCTGTGTAGAGTTTGCATGTTCTCGGTGTCTGTGTGGGATTCCTCTGGGTATGGCAGTTTCCTCCCACAGTCCAAAGATGTGCAAGCCAGTGTGCATAGCCATGGGAAATGCAGGGTTGCAGGGACAGGTTAGGAATGGGTCTGGATGGGATGCTGTGCAGAGGGTCAGTATGAACTTGATGGGCCAAATGCCTGCTCCCACACTATAAGGATTCTATTTTATTCAGCAATCAAGTAAAGGGTAAAGTGAAAAATGAATCTGAACAATCAGGCCACTTACTTCAATAACCTAGAAATCAACTAATAGACCATGTGATTTAAATATTAAACTATAAATGTATTAGCAAGCACCAGGTGTTCTAACAGCCACTTCCAGAACAATCCTCAAGAGAATACCTGAAACAGAGACACTGAAATTGTCCAGGAGCAAGAATTTCTATAGCTGTAGAATGTTTGCCCACTGTCAATGGTTTGGTAATTATTGAAGCAAGAGTCAAAAAGTGCAGTGCTGGAAAAGCACAGCCAGTCAGGCAGCATCCAAGGAGCAAGGAGAGTCGACATTTCAAGCATAACCTCTTCATCAGGAATGCTGGGTGGTGTGGGCAAGAAGGCTGAGAAACAAATGGAAGGGGGTGGGGCTGGGGCTGGGGCTTGGGAGTGCAATAGGGAGCTGAAGGTGGGGGATGATGGTGATAGGTCAGAGCGGAGGTGGGATATGTGGAAAGGAAGATGGACAAGTGGGACAGTTCAAGAGGGCATTGTCAAGTTGGAGGGTTGGATTTGGGATAAGGTGGGGGGAGAGGAGATGAGGAAACTAGTGAAATCTTAGTTCTTCCTCCAGGCGTCTAGTGGCTAGACTTTGGCGGTGGAGGAGTCCCAGGACTTGCATGTCCTTGACGGAGTGGGAGGGGGAGTTAAAGTGTTTGGCCAGAGGGCACAGGGTGGGGTTGTTTAGTGTGATGTTCTCTGAAACATTCCACAACTGGGCGCCCTGTCTCCTCAATGTAGAGGAGACCATATCGAGAGCAACAGACACAGTAGATGACGTGTGTGGAGGTGCAAGAAAATGTCAATCGGATGTCGAAAGATCCTTAGATGGTGATGAAGGGGACCTGACTGGCTGTGCTTTTCCAGCACCACACGTTTTAACTCTGATCTCCAGCATCTGCAGTCCTCACTTTCTCTCGATTATTGAAGCAAACCTAGCACATGTAAGCAATTAACAGCTAATAGATACAAGCCTAGGCCCTTCACACACTCATGGTCTCCTTTACAGGGCTCAGACTCACTGTAACCAAACACAGTGCTGCAGGTGATTAAAAATCAATACAGAATGGCTTTGGGGATATGAAGCAATACACAAACATAATGGCTGTTTCAGCAGCAAAATCAACAATAAGGCAAGAAGCCTGTATGATGAAAAATAGCTAGGTTTCATTTCGAACATCTACCAGTAAGAATTGGCACAAAGTGTGAACAGCACCACATGTTGAATTAAGTGTCAGGTTGTCAAGATAAAGAGTGCCAAAATATTCATAAATTATGCTTACAAAGCATTCCAAAATACTCATGTGTGATTTTGTGACCTTAACACTGATCTGACAATGCAGGAATTCTCAGAAATGCAGAATCTAATTCTTTCACAATTTAATAGTGCAGGAAAATTCAGAATGTAACATGAATACTTTGGTTTTTCCAGCAATATAAGATGTAGAAAAGATTTGTTATAAATGCATAAGACATAGGAGCAAATGGTCTGTCGAGTCTGTTCTGCCATTCAATAGGACCACAGCTCATCTTGGACTACAATTCCAAGTGCCCACCTGTTCTCAAAATTCCTTGATTCCTAACATACCAAAAATCTATCTTTTCCCATCTTAAATATTATCAGAGGAACATCCAGAATCTCTAAACTGAATAATCTGAGCCATTTTCTGCAGGGCGGCAGAGTGGTTAGCACAGCTGACTCACAGCGCCAGAGACCGGGATTCAATTCCCGCCTCGAGCCACTCTCTGTGTGGAGTTTGCACATTCTCCCCGTGTCTGCATGGATTTCCTCCGGGTACTCCGGTTTCCTCCCACAGTCACAAAGATGTGCAGGTCAGGTGAATTGGCCATGCTAAATTACCCGTAGTGTTAGGTGAAGGGGTAAATATAGGGGAATTGGTCTGGTTGGGTTGCTCTTCAGTGGGTCGCTCTTCGGTGGACTTGTTGGGCCGATTTCCACACTAAGTAATCTAACTCCCTGTCCTGTTTGTTCAAAATGGTGTCTCATCTGGTTGCAACGCTGAATAAAAAATTACCAAACTGGCTAGGCCTGACAGAATGCCTTGATATTGATAAGACCATAAGATACAGAAGCATTAGAAGGCCCTTCGGCCCACCAAATGTGCTCCACCATTTAGTGAGATCATGACTGATCTGATAATCTTCAAATTTACTCTCCTGTCTTTTCCACTAATCATGACTATCTTTATGGATTTAAAAAATTGTCTATCCCAGCCTTGAATTTACTTAAATGACCTAGCCTCAATAACTCTCTGTAATGCAGAATTCCATAGATTCATAACCCTCAGAAGAAATTACTCCTCATTTTTGTCTTAAATTTGTGACCCCTTATTCTGATTTTGTACCTTCTGAACCTAGACTCCTCTACAAGGGGCAACAATCTTTCCAAATCTACGCTGAAAAGCCCCCTAAAAGTTTTATGTTTCATTATGATCGCCTCTCATTCTTCCAAACTCCAATGAGTATAAACCCAACCTGTTCAACCATTCCTCAGAAGACAATCTCCCCATATCCAGAACAAACCTAGTGCACCATCTCTGTACTACCTCTAAATGCTAGCATATCTTTCTTTAGATATTGAGCCAAAACTCTTTACAGTATTCCAATTATGTGATGATTAGTGTCTTGTACAGTTTTAGCAAAACTACCTTGCTTTTATACTCCATTTCCTTTTGAATTAAGGCCAACGTTCCATTTGCCTGTCCTGTTGCCCAAGGAACTTGAATGCTAGCTTTTTGAGTGTCATGGACAGGAACACCCAAATTCCTCTGTGCTGTAGCTTTCTTCAGTCTTCTTCCATTTAATTAGTATTCAGCTTCTCTGTTTCTCTTGCCAAACTGCATAACCTGAAATATGCCCATGTTATGTTCAAAATGCCATGTTTTAGTCCACTTGCTTAACCTGCCTATATCCTTCTACAAAAATCTTCTAGGAGAAAGTGAGGACTGCAGATGCTGGAGATCAGAGTTGAAAATATGTGTTGCTGGAAAAGCGCAGCAGGTCAGGCAGCATCCGAGGAGCAGGAGAATCGACATTTCGGGCATGAGCCGTTCTTCAGGATTCCTGAAGAAGGGCTCATGCCCGAAATGTCGATTCTCCTGCTCCTTGGATGCTGCCTGACCTGCTGTGCTTTTCCAGCAACACATTTTCAGCTCTACATCCTTCTACAGACTCCTGTCATTTCCCACTGCTTGCCTTCCCCTTATTTTTTGTGTCACCTTCAAAATTTGTAGATTGATGGGACACACTGAATTACCTTGTAGGACATAGAGAAATGAAGACAGCATGGTTCTGTCTGACTGATCCTACACATTGCCTTTATCTTTAGAGGTTAGGAAAATTCCAATGGACTGATCACCAAAAGGCAAAGCTGCAGAGAAATAAGAAAATATGATTCCTAAGCATTCACTTCTATAGAAACAAATGGGGAACCTGATTAGGCTATTCACTCCTATGAGCCTACTCCACCATTCAATAGGATCATGACTGATCCTTTACCTCAATGGCATTTTCTGACTTTCTCCCTATAGCCCTGATGCCTTTAAAAATCTAAAAAGAAACTCTCTTTCTTGAACGTTATCAGTGACTTGGCTTAATCAACTTTGAGGTAGAAAATGACACAAGTTCACTACGCTCTGAATAAAGAATATTTTCCTCATCTTAGACCTAAATGGTCTACCTGATATCCTAAGTCTCTGAATCCTGATTCTGGACTTCCCATCCAGAGAAAATATCCTCACTGTATCTAATCTGCCCAGCCCTGTTAGAATTTTATGCTTTACAACCAGAAGCTCTCTCATCTTTCAAAACTCTAGTGAATACAGACTCAGTCAAGCCAATCTCTCCTCCTAGGACGGTCTTGCCATTCCCAATATCAGCTCTGTGAACCTCCTTTGCACTCCCTCCATGGCAAGCTTAACCTTTTTTAGGCAGAGAAACCAAAACTGCATGCTATACTCCAGGTCTTACCAAAGCCCTGTATAACTTCTGTGATACATCCCTACTTCAGAATTCAAATCCACGTGCAATGAAGGCCAATACACTATTAGCCGTCATAAGTGCATGCTGCACCTGCCTCCTTACTTTCATTAACTAGCACACAAAGAAACTCGATCCCTTTGTACATCCACAGTTCTCAATATATCACCATTTAAATGCTACTCCCCTTTCAGTTTTTCAAACTGAGGTGTATAACTTCACTTTAAACTATGTTGTATTACATCTGCCATGAGTTTGCCCGCTCACTCAACTTGTCTAAAACATCTTGAAGCCTAGTTGGCTTCTCCTCAACTCAAAATCCTGCCCAGTTTTGTGCCATCAACAAACTTGGAAATATTGTGTTTGGACCTTCTTCCAGATCATTAATGTTAATTGCGAAGAGCTGGTCCTCAAGCACTAATCTTTGCAGTACCCCAATAGTCACTTCCTGCCACTCGGAAGAAGACCCAATTTTCTTCACTCTCTGTTTCCTGTCTATCAACCAATTCTTGACCTATATAAATATATTACACCCTGTCTCACGCGCTGCAACATTGCCAACTAACCACTTAAGAGGAACCTTATCAAAAACTTTCCACTGGCTCTCCCTTATTTATTACACTGGTTAAATTCTCAGAAAAACTCTAGCAGATTTGTTAAGCATGTTTTGTCTTTTACAAACACAGGTTTTGTCCAATCCTATTAATGCTTTTCAAATGTTCTGTTATCACGTTTTTTTTGTAACAGACTCAAGCACTTGACATTAGACTGACTGGTCTATAATTATTCATTGTTTCTCCCCTTCCCTTATTACAGTAGTGAGGTTACATTTGCCACCCTCCAATCTGTATGAATTGCTCCAGAGAGACCAGAATTTTAAAGATGATGACCAATTCCCCTTTTTGATCAAAATTTTTGCTCATTGTTTGCGGAATTCTTCATGCTCCCAATCCTTAGGATTGCTCCTTTTTCTGGAAATTTTGAGTGCCTCTTCATTGGATCTAATACTATCCCTAAATTTATTTTGTAAGCCATGGTTGAAGCACTTTAGTTTCTATATGCTGCCGTCTCGTGGGATACTGCAAGGATTAGTGCTTGGGGCCCATTTCATCACAATGTGTAGAAATGACTTGGATGAAGGAACCAAATGCAACAAACTCCCCTCCTCCTCTGATGCTGCTTGACCTGCTGTGCTCTTTCCAGCTCCACTCTTTACCAACTCTACACACACACACACACATTGGGGTGAAAGCAGCAGAAATTTCATCTCAGCTCATTCATTTCAGTGTAACCTTTTACATTATAGAAGTACAGGACAAACATAGATTCACTCAAAAGTAACAAAAAGCAATTACCAACAGCCAATATTTATACAGCATTTTAAAGGTCATGAAACAGAGCAAGGTGTTTCACAGGAACATTTGAAAACAAAGTATGATGCTGTTAAACATATGGAGATATTGGGCACAATCTTCGAGGCATCGGGGTCTCACCTGCTGGCCTGTTTAGAGAACCATGTTGCCTCTTTACTGGAAGGTTAATGAAATCCCAAGCCAGTCAGGCAGCACCCCTGCAATTAAGACCCAGGGTGTGGATACCTCGCCTAGAAAGAGCTGCTGGACAATCAGAAACTAGTGGACTGTAGAGGTGATGGTTGCTGCAGGAAGAACACTGAACAGATACTCTGGATCATGAAGCCATTCAGGATGCAAATAAGTAATATGGGAAGATAGTGGATTCACAGAAAATGTGAACTGAGGTATCAGCTAACCATTCTATTTCCCAAATGCCCAGGCTCCCATTTCAGTCACCAAATGCCTCTGATGATTGTAAACCACCCCACTACTACCAGAGATGACAAGTCACAGATTTCAGATGCCATGGTGACAACGCTTGCCACAAGATTAATCTAAGGAGCAGTGGGATAGACAGCGGAAGTGATCATTAGTTGGTTAACCAAGGGCCTCAACTGGTTGTTAAGTACGAAAGTCAACATGGGCCTTTAAACTCAAAATAATGCAGGTGGCATCAGGAAGATTGTGGAGTTTAGGTACACCACTATCTTGCCTGATCTAACGCTTTTCCCCAATCTAAGCTCACCATTGGGGAAAGCAGAAGACTGATATTATTTTATGTAGTGATTGGGACCATGTGGACCTTGTTGACTACAAGGTTCTTGGTTGCCCCAGGTTAACAAGCCCAATCAAGAAAGCCTTGGCTGACCAGTAAACCAGGAGATTAGAATCTCCTCAGCTGAGGACAGACTCCGAGCTGTCCTGTGCGCTAGCAAACAAAGGGTGACTTGGTGACGGGACCCAGTCTCTGTGCAGTTATTTCATGTTAGATGATTAGGGGCGGCACAGTGGCTCAGTGGTTAACACTGCTGCCTCACAGCTCCACGTGTCCTAGGTTCGATTCCAGACTTGGGCAACTGCCTGTGTGGAGTTTGCACATTCTCCCCGTGTCTGCGTGGGTTTCCTCCAGGTGCTCCGGTTTCCTCCCACAGCACCAAAGATGTGCAGGTTAGGTGAATTGGCCATGCTAAATTGCCCATAGTGTTAGGTGCATTAGTCAGAGGGAAATGGGTCTGGGTGGGTTACTCTTCGGAGGGTTGGTGTGGACTGGTTGGGCCGAAGGGCTTGTTTTCACACTGTTGGGAATCTAATCTAATCTAAATGCTTAGTTAAAAGAAGAGATTTTAGGGAATGCTTCAGTGAAGGAGAGTAAGGTGGAGGGGTGTAAGGAGAGAATTTCAGAGTCTGGAGGCTGAAAGATAGACAATACAGCCAACAGTGGAGTATTATTTCCTCCCATGTTTGAATGCCCCACAAGAGGCCACAGTCAGAGGAGTATAGATTTCTTGACGAATTGGAGGGCTTGAGGATGGTTGCAGAACAAGGAAGGGACAAGGCAATGGAGGAACTAAAAACAAGGTTAAGAAGTTTCAAAGCAAGGGGTGTCAATATGGGTCAGTGAGCATAGAGAAATGACAGTGAAGCAAGACTTGATGTCAGATAAGACATGGGCAGAGTTTGGGATACCTTCATGTTAATGGTGTGTCGCCAAGATGGAGACTAGCCAAGGCCCTGAGTTTGCTTGGGGTTCTACTAGGTGCTCTGGTTTCCTCTCAGTCCAAAGATGTTCAGGTTAGCTGGACTGGCCATGCTAAATTGCCCTGTCGTATCCAGAGATATGCAGGCTGGGTAGATTAGCAATGGTAAATATTGGGTTTCGGGGATAGGGTGGAGGGCTTGTTGTGGCTGAGATGCTTTTCAGAGGGCCTGTGCAGACTTTGGGCACATTTCACGGAGCATCCCAGCCGGGCCTGCAGGGGCCAAGCTGACCTCCCAGTCATCGCCCATTTTAAAACCCCCTCCCACTCCCTTTCCAACATGACCATCCTTGGCCTCCTCCATTGCCACTGCGAATCAGACCACAAATTGGAGGAGCAATTTCACCTCATCTTCCGCCTGGGCAGCCTACAACCCGGAGGACTCAACACTGAGTTCTTCAATTACAAATAGCCTCCCTTTCCATCACCTGATTCCCTTTCCAGCCCCACCCCCTCCCTTCCATTCCTCCGACTGACCTAAATTTGAGGAGATAGACAGATTTTTATTTAACAATGGGTTAAAGGGTGAGAGAAGAGCGCAGGGAAGTGGATTTGAGGCCAAGGTGAAATCATTCATGATTGAATTAAATGACAGAGCAGGCCCGAGAGGTTGAACTGCCTACTCCTATCTAAATTCTTATGTGCTTATGAATGCCATTCTTGAATCAGAAAAAAAAAATGCCTATATAGTACTGGATATTAAATAAGCTTTCTCAAAATGTAGCAACAATGGAGTGAAAACAAGCAGTAAAAAGACATAGCTGGGTGTTAGCGTACACGCAAAAACTAATGCTATGCTTTTGGATGATGCACAAGGAGGACTTGAACAGATGCAGATACTGTCAAACACTTGAGGCCAGTTTTGTTTAGTATAGAGGTGGGTAGTTCAAGTCAGGAAATGTCCTGTTACCAGCATGAGAAGAATTTCAAATCAGACCATCTTTGTTACAGAGTTTGTTTCACTCCAGAGGGAAAAGACCCTGGAAGCAGAGCATTGGCAGCCACAGGTGCAGGAGAACACTGAAGTGGCTTCAACCCAGTTGGTTGAGAAGCTGTTAGGCCCTTGAACCTTCAACGACACCCCACCTGTCTCCATTCCCATGGTCCTTCACATCTTCCATCACAACTCAAACAAATGAACATGCGGTTGGAATTGATTAGTCGACTGATCAGATCAAATGGCTCACCGTCCAATTTCTCATAAATAACTAATGTTTGTCACTGAGTGTCGAAGTAATATTGGTGTAGAAGGTAAGTTGAGTAAAGAAGCTTGGCTTAAAGTTTAAATATTTAATGATCATTGTACTTTTAAACCTCTTTTAGCAAAATTAATGGCTCTTTACTTAAATGCATGTAGTGTTTTGAAAAAAATAATTATATTAATGGCACAAATAGAGGTTAATGTATATAATCTTATAGAGATATGGTTACAAGGAGATCGAAGTTGGGAACTAAATATTCAGTGATATGTGACTTTTTCAAAAGGATAAACAGAAAGGGAGAGGTGATGGGATAGTTTTGTTAGTACAAAATGGAATAAGCATGACAGCATAAAATGATCTTGGATCAAATGATGTAGAATTCATTTTGGTGGAGGTAACCAGGAGATACTGAAGGCGTGTGAAAAAGGTAGTATATTAATCATGAAACCATCACCATCTTTCAACTTCTATTAGCAACACACAGATTGGGGAAATCCCAAATTGGCAAAGATAGCCACGAGGCAAAATTCAGACACTATTCAGGAGAACTTCCTGGAACTGTATATTGTTGGTCTCTTTCTCAAAGCAAAACTATATTGGCAATGTAAGTGGTCCAGAGAAGTTTTGCTAGAGTGATTTCAATTATGGATGGATTTTCTTTTGAGAAGTTGAGTAGTTTGTGCTTGTATTTGTTGAAGTTTAGAAAAATGAGTGGATACCTTATTGAAACATGCAAGATTCTTAGGGGGCTTGATAACGTAGATGTGAAGAGGTTGTTTCCCATTTTGTCCAAAGACCAGAGGACATAATCTCAGAATAAGCGGTTCCCTACTTAAGACTGAGACAAGCAGGAATTTCTTCTCCATGGTTAGTAAATCTGCAAATTCTTTACCCAGACAAGGCTGAGTTGTTAAGTATATTCAAGGCTGAGATAGGCAGATGTTTAATCAGTAAGAGAATCAAGGATTTTGGGGATATGGTAGTAAAACAGAATTCAGGATTATTAGATAAACCATGATTTCATTGAATGGTACAGCCCCTATGGACCAAATGGTCTATTCTGTTCCAACACTAATTGCCTTAATGTAATAAACTATTTAACATAGTGTCCATATTAGCAATCTTGTTCTTTAGTATAGTAAAATTATATTGTTTTAAACTGTGAAATCTGTGCATTTTTAAAAAATAATTCAGACAGCCATAAAAAAAATGAAAAATGCTACTTGTCTCTTCTGAGAGCATAACAGGATAAAGATAAATGATTTCCATTGGTCAATGGGCCTCAGACTGTAGACAGACTGTAAAAATTAGAACCGCACCTTTTAGGAGTAAAAAGAGCAAACAATTCTATAGCAAAACTGGTCATATAAGTTTGAAACTCTCTTTATCAATGGAAAGTGACACTAGATTTTAGACTTAAATTTGAGACCAACTTATTTAGCCAAATAGATTCAATGGAATGAGGAAAGGCAAGTATATAGAGTTAGGTCAAACGTCAGTCATTAATGACCTCCTGTTCCTATGTGTGAGAAGAACTGCCAGTCTCTGTCTTTTGATCAGCTGCTGGAATTTCTGAGGCCAAAACAAAACACATCCAGTTTGTACTGCCTGCGTTGCTACGTGCATGGATGACAGCCATGTGGCATCACTAACTGCAATTACAGCTATGTTAATAAGGTCATACTGGTTGATACATCTCTAAATCAAACTTCATTTTTGATTAAGTTCTCAGTTAGAAGGTTATTTCACTTGCACTATGTTTCATCTGTTACCACACTTTGGATTTTAAGATTGTTCAAATGAAAACAGAATTAATTGTTAGTCTTACCAATGTTGGGAAGGAATGATGATTCTTCAACCCAACTGAAGGGATTACAGATGCATCTGATGCCCTTTTAACTGATATTCCTTGCACAGTTTGGTTTTAAATTTTGAAAATACTTTTATAGGATGCAAGCACATTTGGCAAGACATCTATTTGTTATCCATGCCTTATTACCTTCCAACTGAATGGATGACCAAGCCATTTCAGTGGAGAATGAAACTACATTGCTTGGTGTCTGGTGTCACATTCAAACTCGGTAACAATGGCTGATTTCCTTCTCTGAAGGAATGTAGTTAACCAAAGGGATGTTAATGCCAACTGAATATAGTTTCCTGTTCACTATTATGGAGATTAGCTCAACTGAATTTATCTTCCACCAACTGCAATGGCAGAACTTTAACTCATGTCCCCAAAACATTAGCCTGGACCTCTGGAATACTGACCACTGACATTACCGCAATGCCACCATTACTGGTGTTATTTATAATTGCATAATTATGATGCTACTTTAAATTAATTATCACCTTGCACTGAAGATTACATCCAGTAAATACAGCAAAAGATCAGTTGGTGAGAGAAACATGGCTCATTGTCAAAAATGGCTTTCAGCATTCAAATCAATATTTGGCAAAGATCTAAAATTAGTCAAGAAGATAACAGATTTACATTAGTGACAAGAAGCGATACTGAACTATTATGTTACTTGGGCTGTAGGGTGTGAATCTTTGTCTTTATAAAAAAAATTCACATCTTTGAACAGAGTTCCTGAAATATCGTCCGTTGTTCTGTACAGCAGCATATCTCCAAGCTATCAATATTTTAAAAGCCTGTCTGGTTTCAGCCAGACTATGGAACAGCACAGAGCTAGGGCTGACACAGAAAATAGCTTTGAAACTCAAAACAGAAATGGCTTCTGCTGCAACATTTCATGAACAACAACAACAAACATCACAAAGATAAACTCAATACAAAAATAAAGTCACCTTTTGGTTTTCAGTCAGCCAAACAGACGTGCACAGAAATCCAACATTATGTTTTTGGAGCATTTTTCTTGCTGAAAGCACTAACACTATCCATGTCCAAAGAGATTACAATGCAAAGCTACAGTACAGGACATGACAATACCTAGCTACTATCACACTACAGGTGAGCAATCTATTCTCTATGTTTAAATATACTTCAATTTTGCATTGCAAGTTCTGACATAAATGATTGCTCACTCATCTCCATTAATCAGAGCCAGATTTGCATTCCTGAAGTGGGCATCTTGATTTGGGAAAATTTCCTTACATGGCAGATCAGTTTAAAGGGCCCTGGCAGTCCCAATCTTCAGTCTAGGGAGGGAGGAGCTGGACAGAGGTGGGCCTGCCAATCCCTGAAGCAGATACTGGGAGTGATTAGGGAGGGGGGCACATGGATGCGGAGTGCTGAAGTGGAGAGGTAAGAAGGCTTTCACTAAGAGATGTGATGTGGTTAAAGCTTCTGTTACTGGTACTACAATTGCCTGCTCTGACTGACCCTTTAACGTTGTAAAAGAACGAAAAAAAGCTTTTACGGAAGAAGATTTCTGATTTGATGTTTTTCTTTCCCCCTCAGTATTTCAAAACTTGGCATTGTTATTATATGGCTCATTGGTTCTGCACACAGTGCAAACTGGGTCAATGGAAATGGAGGGGCTGGAGGGCACAGAGTCAGAGTTAGAATTCACTAGTGTAGTACAATGGAAATCAGGCACAGTTCCCAAACCTGTTACAAATGTGAAAATCCAATTAAACTACCAAATTACCCAATTCTTCCTAATTTTCTAATTCAGTTTAAAAAAAAAATGCACACCTTGTTTATTATATACAAGAAAATAACTTTATTGTAATCAAGCTTTATTTAACCAATGGCAAGACCACAAGTCAAAGTGCACATCTATAAATTCAATGTAAGAGCAAGGGTCGTGAGCCAATACCCTGCATTCCTGACCTGGCAGAGCTCTCTGTAGGATGACCATCTCCTAACGTTCAAATTTTCGTGACATTGGCAAGCTTCATGTATCTTTAAAACTGTGATTTTTCTTAACATTCCCATGCACATGCAAACACATACTCAAAGAGACAAGTCTCAAATACTGTTAGTGAGGCAAATTTCAATTACTTCAATAATGAAATGAGGTTGTGAATACTTTCATTCTGTAGTTGAGGATTTGTCCCTTGAATGAAAGTAGAGATAGAGAGAGAAACACATACGGACAGATAGAGCAAAAGAGACACAGGCACAGAGTGAAAGAGAAAAAAGGAGAGCAGAAAAGAGAAAGAGAAGATGAGAGATGAGAAAGATTCTCTCTCTTTGCAGACTGGATGTTTCTGCTTTATTGTTCATACCAGTCTGTAGCCACCTGTCCAGGAACTGGTCAAATGGTCTTTACTGCACGAGAAAGGAGGTGAAGCAAGTCTGGGTTTGAACATACATTTCAAGAGCTTGCCACATGAAAGAAAGTCATGGAATTATACAGCCCTTCAGCCCACTGCTTCTATGCTGACCAACTAACACCAGACATTTATTAATCCTATTTACCTGCACTTGATCCATTGCCTAATACACCCTGATATTTTCAGTGCTCATCCAGAAACTTTTTAAATGTTGCGAGAATAATTGTCCCCACCATCCTCTCATTCCATATTTTGACCACCATCTGGGTGAACATTTTATTTTCCCCTCAGATCTCCTCTAAACCACATAATCCTCACCTTAAACTTAATGCACTCTGCTCTTAGACACGTCTGCCATGCAGAAAGACTATCATGATCTACACTCTCTATGCCTTTCAGAATTTTGCATATTTCAACCAGATCCCCTGCTCCAAGGAAAACAAACTCAGCCTATCCAGTTCCTCCTCATTACAGATATTTCATCCCAGGCAATTGGCAAAATCTTGGTGAGCATTTTCTGCGCCGTCTCTGGTACAATCATGACCCTCTGATAGTGTGATGACCAGAAATGCACACAGCATTCCATCTTTGGCCTAACCAATGTTTTATAAAATTGTAACAATACTCCTTTATTCTGTGCCCCAGTTAATGAAGGATTTAAGCTTGCCAAGGTCACACAAAAAAAATAATAAAACATTTAAAAACAATTCCAACATCAGGTAATATTAATCCTATGGTGAGCCCTGACAGGTCAGGAAAGCAGGGTGTAAGCTCATGACCCATGCTCTTAACCAGCTTTTCTGGCAAAAATACTTAGCATTGGGAATGGAATGGAAATTCTCACTCAGGTCCTGCTTACTATTTTTAAATGGTCTGGGGCACACACACAAAGACAAGCATACAGTGCATGCACACAATATAAAATTGCCATTTCTCGCTGTTCGTCAAATCTCACAGAACACTACCACAAGAGATTAAAATTGGTCACATCTGATGATGAATGCCTGTGCAGACCCATTGTGAATAGAATTGTCATAAGATGCTGAATGTGTAAATAAAACTCAGTTTGTTTCAAAAAAAAAAAATGGCACATAAAGCCTTCAAGCATAGCTCATAAACTGCACCACACAGATGCATACACAAAATTACCTGCATCCCAGACATGTACAGAAATACTGTGATGTTTTGTTGATTTATGATAAGAGGCACTTAATATCTATAACTTAAATGGCAATTAAGCATCACCTCTAAAAGCAGCTAGTTTAAGTTTAGTGTGTTATTATTGTTAAAATGGCAACTGGAAACTAAATTATTTTATTAAACTATTAAAGAAACATCATGAAACCTATCGTTGATCTTACATTAATATGAAATCCTTCATTGTAAATATTCACTGCGTCCACAGCATAGTGGTAGCAGTGAGTTCTGTCAACAAGGTGCACTGCAGCAACTCACCAAGCCTCCTTCAACAACAACTTCCAAAACAGCAACATCCAAGGGAATGGAGCAGATCGTCCTAACCCCAACAGGTAACCCTAACACTATTGCACCAAATTCCCCTGCAAGGGACATGTCATCTACTCTTGGAAACCTTTCACTGTTCAATCAATCATCTGGGTCAAAATTCCAGAAAGGACTGTAGGACCATATAGGACATATTTTGCAGCGATTCAAGGAGGTGTTTCACTACCATCCTTCTCAAGGCCACCAATGAGTGATGAGCAATAAATCCTTGGCAATGTCAGTGCATCCAAAATCATTTGTTTAAAAAGCTATACCTTATTAATTTGTTTTAAAAAAATCCGAAGGAGGAATAAGAGTAGGCCATTCAGCCTATCAACTTATGGGTGAACCAATGCAGACTTCAATCTACTTTCCTCCCTGTTCCCCCCAAACCCTAAACTCCCTCAATCAAATCTAACCAATTCAGCCTTCACTAAATTCAAAACCAAACCTCCACTATACACTACAGAAGAAAGTTTTAAAGCCTAATGACCCACTGAGAGAAGAAACTTTGTATGTTTGTCTTAAATCAGAAACCCCTTACTCTTAAATCAGGCCTCCTACTTCTGGATTCCACCCTGTCAAATACCCTCAGAAAGTCAAGTGATTCAAATGATTATCCCGCAGTCTTTCCTTCCCTAAGTGGCCTGAGTGAACTGAATTGGTTCTAACAATTATCATTGAAACTTTCATGATCATCATTATTGAGACTTCAGTTACAGGTTTTATTAGTCAAATTTAAATTCCACCGATGGCTGTTAGGGGATATATAAACCAGTTTTCCCAGCACATAGCCAGAGCCTCTGGAGTTCTTCTGAGGTTGCCGCAATGCTTCTGTCTGATGATTACTATCCTTCAATTTATGTTATTTTACACCTTGACATGAACATTTCTTACTTTGTCCCATGAAATAATTTCATTATTACAGGCATCTAGAGCAAAGAAATGGATTACTTCTCCATCCCATCACACCCTATTGATCTCTTTATGAATTATTTAGCTTAGCCAGTATTCAGGGCATTTATTTTCACTTGTCAATTATTTGGACTGGTTCAGTTGCTGCAAACTAATTTTAAGAGTTTTCTTTTTAAAAAACAGAAAGAAGAATGGTTGACGTGCAACCCAAATCACAACAACCATCAGCATACTTCACAATGCCAGTTTTAAATAGCTGGCAATTTCTACACTACGGGATGGGAAAAAGAGCAATGTTAGAGTAGCTCACTTGAGCCACTGAATCATATAATCGACAGGCAGCACATTTTGAAAGCTACCATAGTAAGAAGAGATTTGTAGTTGGCTGTGATAAACATTACCTGGGATATATGAGAGACTGAGTCATGAGGGAATTCTAACTTAGAATCCCTATAGTATGGACGCAAGCCATTCAGCCCATTGAGTCCACACTGAACTCTGAAGACCATCCCTCCTAGACCCACCCTCTATCCTATAACCCTGCACATATCTGGACACTATGGGCAATTTAGCATGGCCAATCCACTTAACCTGCACATCTTTGGATTGTGGGAGGAAACCAGGGCACCCGGATGAAACCACACTGATACAGGGAGAATGTGCAAACTCCACACAGACAGTCACCTGAGCTTGGAATCACCTGGGTCCCTCGTGCTTTGAGGCAGCAGTGCTAACCACTGAGCCACTGTGCTATCCCAATGGTTACTGATGGGGGGGTGGGGGGAAGAGAACGGGGCAGGGGGGAAAAAGGAGGGTGAAGAGGAAGGAGGTGGGGATGTGGGTATCAAGACATTAATCAGCAGGCTAATGTGGGACACATATTCAAATACAAAAGAGGATTCTATATAACCACAGGTATCTACAGATGCCGTTCAATTCCATGTGTGTTAATCAATGGGTCTTCTGTGACACAATAGCCGACTTAACAGCTGTCAGCCACAATGTGGAACTCTTTTCTGATCAACTCCCCCGATAGCTTTTGAGTAAATGTCAAGTATTGCACAATAAGCAGTCCCCAGGTGTGGAGTACCTCCAGTTCTCCACAAAAAAAATCAAAACTCGGGGGGGGGGCGTCCAGGTAAGTAGACATTGCATGAGGGTAGGGATCAAAATGGAATATGGGTCAGACTGAATGCTCAGTGGGCACCCTGGGGGTTCAGTTATGTTTCTAATTGACCTTAATGATGCTGGTCTTGCTGGTCATTAATGACTTGCTGGTCTGATGAAGTCAAGTTCACGTACGAGTACACGCTAGGGAGAAGAGGTGGAATCGTAAGAGACAATTTAGAAATTGTAGAAAAGTTGGACAAGATGGGAGATGAGATTTAACACCGACAATTGAAACTTGTCAAGCAAGGAGGGAGCAACGCACTCTCCATCCATGTCGCGGGGACAGCACAAGATGAAACAGAATTTAAAAAAAACACGATACGTGCAACCAAAACAGGGCAATCCACAAAAGGCATCTGGATATTAAAATACATGGTCCCAGAGTCTCAACACAGCTGCAGTGTGCTCTAGTCACGCTGCATCTTGCATACAGCATACAGTTCTAGTTAACTGTACACATTCAGTGCAGAGAAAAGCTGTCCGTTTCCTGCCTGGAATCGGGGCCCAGAGTGAAGTGGGAAATGCTGGAAAAGAATTCCAGCCTGCGACGGAAATGCTTCAGGAGGTGGTTCCAAGATCGTCAGGGTGATTGCAAAACGTTAACCCACAGCCGAACTCCGAGAGAGAAAGTGGACATCGTGTTGGGGGTGAGGGAGGGGGGTGGTAAGTGAGCTTCGGAAACAGCAGAAGAGAGGGTAGAAATAATTCAAATCGAGAATCAGTGATGCATCTCTGATGAGCCCAGGACCGTCCCATCCTTAATATTTCTTGTGACCTGCTGAAATGCCTGCAGCGTCTCTCCTCAATCTCCCTTGATTCACTGCCCACTCCTCAGCCACTTCCTTCCAACTATCCGCCAGTCCTGGACTTAGGTGAGACTTCTCACTGTCATCGCCTCCCCCCTCTCGCCCCCTCTTCCTCCAACGCTGGGACCCTGCAGGTCAGTGACACTAACAGGCGAGAAGACTTGCTGCACACATCCAGGACAGCCGGGGGTCAAGGGCTAAATCTTGAAATGGTCAGCCCAGCTGATATGGAATGAACACTGCTACCAAAGTAGATAAGGCGAAGGTAGTGTGCTGAGAGAGGGAGTGTGTTAGTTCAAGAGAGAGACACACACACAAAGAATATTGCAGGTAGAGCCCAAACTAAATTGTTGACGGCGGTCCCACTCAATGACTGACTCGAGCAAGATCAAATTAATTATTTTCACGGCATTTTACGTGTCGAGATTTTATAATCAACATTTTCCGAGGTGCAGCAGCAGCAGCAGCAAATTGCTCCTGTTCACATCAGCTTTCTCCTCCTTGATTCTGGGAGCCGGGGTCAGGGACATTGGGGTCAAATCTCCAGCGGCAACGACTGGACTTCAGCAATAGCGACCCCCAAGCCGACTGAAGGCATTGGGAAGCCACTCTCAAACCGGACCCAAGCAAGAAGCTGCGACGCGGATCACTCCGGGACTAAATAATAAATGATTTCCGCAACGATTCCGCAAACATCCCGGGGGGGGGGAGCGGAAACTCGAACCCCTTCTCTCCCACCCCCACCAGCTTAAAAAAAAAGCATCTCATTGTCAAATCAAGCCCCACACTCTCTAAAACCTCAGAGTTCCCAGATTTCCTCGAAGGAATCCGATTCAACCTGCTCAACCCTCAACAATGACATTGTTGCATTCATCAGCGTTCTGTAGCGCCGGAGGGTTTGAGGGATGAAGTGAGGCGGGAATTCGCAGCCAATGCACTGCCTCTTGGAGGAAGGGAAAGGTGTTGGGAATAAAGAGGCACGGCAGGAATGAAGCTTTGCATTCCTGATGTCAGACCCCGCAGCCGCTTTGGTGCAGAGAGTCAGAGCTGCAGCCGCTGTCCCCTACCTGAGTGGCTTTGTGGAATTGCTTCTTCAGTCCTGCCACAGACATGGTTCCCGTTCAAAGGAAGCGGTCCTGGATAGCCGCCTATTTGGAAATAGGTTTATTCTCGCCTCCCTTGCAGCTCCTTCTCATCTCACTCCAGGATTAAATTACTATCTGCAAAACCAGGATATCCGGACCCAACCTGACGTCAGCTTCTCTTAAAGAGACAGTCACGTTTCGTCAGTGTTGATGAATTAATCCGCACTGACAGCTAAAAATAGAGGCAAGCTATTTTTGTACTGTCATTACTTCCAGCGGTGCACAATGCTTGGTGTCTCTATTGTATAGACATGGATACTGTATGCAATCGCACATACGCATATAGGTCGAAACATTGAGAGAGCTATCCCACAGGAGAAAGTGAGGGCTGCAGATGCGGGAGATCAGAGCTGAAAATGTGTTGCTGGAAAAGCGCAGCAGGTCAGGCAGCATCCAAGGAACAGGAGAATCGACGTTTCGAGCATAAGCCCTTCTTCAGAGCTATCCCACAGTCTAGCCGAGCAACTAACTGTTGTAGTAAAACTCATTGAACCTGACCATCAGAAGTGATGGCACCGTGCTATGGGGTCAAGACAGTGTGGCTCTACGAGTTATAGAAATATATTTAGGACCCCATGAAATCTCACGACGTTAGATGAGGTTTGACAAGGAGACCTCCTGTTGATTGCACTTAGCACCCATACAATCTACCCCTCACGCAGCCCTCCTCCCCCATGTTGAATGTCAGACGAAAGATATGCTGCAGGTAGAGGGGCCCCAGAATGTGGTAAAATTGGGTGTTAAAATTCTAACAACAGCATTGACGAAAATGGCCTAATCCTGAAGGAGATAGAAACCAGATTGGATTTAGCTAAAGTGAGAGAAACAACAAGAGGAAAACATCTACCTGTCCACAACTTCACCCCTCCACTTCATTTCATAGAAAATGAAAAGAACCCCAGGTAACACAACACAAACATTGTTGTTATACATTAAACACTTATATTGAAAATTGATCTGCCCATGATGCTATTGGTCAGAGTGACACCACACCGTCATTGCAGTGACAAAGTCCCATCTTCACATTGAGGATGTGGCTGTACAGGACATTGGTTAGGCCACTTTTGGAATATTGCATGCAATTCTGGTCTCCATCCTATCGGAAAGATGTTGTGAAACTTGAAAGAGTTCAGAAAAGATCTACAAGGATGTTGCCAGGGTTGGAGGATTTGAGCTATAGGGAGAGGTTGGATAGGCTTGGCCTGTTTTCCCTGGAGCATCGGAGGCTGAGGGCTGACCTTATAGAGGTTTATAAAATCATGAGGGGCATGGATAGGATACATAGACAAAGTATTTTCCCTGGGATTGCGAAGTCCAGAACTAGAGGGCATAGGTTTAGGTTAAGAGGGGAAAGATATAAAATGAACCTATGGGGCAACGTTTTCATGCAGAGGATGGTATGTCTATGGAATGAGCTGCCAGAGGAACTGGTGAAGGCTAGTACACTTGAAACATTTAAAAGGCATTTGCTTGGGTATATGAATAGGAAGGGTTCAGAGGAATATGGGCCGTGTGCTGGCAGGTGGGACTAGATTGGATGGGGATATCTGGTCAACATGGACGAATTGGACCAAAAGGTCTGTTTCCGTGCTGTACATCTCTATGACTGTATATCCCCCATTCTGTTGTGCATCTCCACCACCATGTTAAATGGAATAGATTCAGAACAGATCAACAGCACAAAACAGGGCACTGTGAACCATTGTCAACAGCAGAATTGCAACCAACCACAATCTGTACATTTTTGGCCTGGCATATCTCACTACCATTACCATCAAACCAGTGGATCAACTTTAGTCAATTAAAAGTGTAAGAGATTTTGCCAGTAGCAATGCCAGTTATATCTAAGAAAGAGTTTTCAACTTGTCCAAGTTGTAATACAGGAATAGATACAGGCTAAACAGCAGAGGGAACATTCAGAGACAGATTCAAGCACCCAATATTAAAGCGATCAGATCAAAGCTCTGTACTTCTGTCACATACAGGAATGAACATGCCTAATTATTTCCAAAGAAGAGTTGTTTGGTTCAAAATGTTAACTTTGTTTCCTTCTTCACAGATGCTGTTGGACTTGTTCAGTTTTTCCAGCAATTTGTTTTATTTAGTTCGAATTTACAACATACAGCAGTACTTTCCTTTTATTATAGGCATTGCCCAATTAAATGACAAAAAAAGGAAGAAGCTCCACAAAAACACTCCATCAGTATTAGACAGTCGAGCATGTGAGTGTGAAAAACAAGGTTGAATTGTTCACAACTATCTCCAGTCAGAAGTGCAAATGGAAGATCCATCTTGACCTTTTCCTGAGGTTCCTATAAAAAAAAAGGGCAGGGTGCATTAAATACAGGAAAGTCAATGACATTGACAAAATTTCAGGAGTAGTACCAAACACTTGTGATGTAGAAATAGCTTTGTCCTTAGCTAAGTCATTCCAGTGCTGGACAGCTAGAACACTGGCATCTATTTGGCATTATGAACAATTGCCCAGAATGTTCTGTCCACAAAATAAAAGCAGAGTAAATCTAACACAACCAAATACTGAACTATCAGTTTATTCTCAACCATTAGCAAAGTTGAGAAAGGTGTTAATGAGGTTGGATTGTGTGAAAACTGATGCTGTGCTTTCTGATGATGTTGCTGAGGGGCAGCATGCAGATAAAAATGGACAGAGCAAGGATAGATCCTTGGAGAACACTAGAAGGAATTGTGCAGAAGTGGGAAGACAAGTTGTGACTGTTATTTCCAATAACTTGGTCATGGAAACTCAATTTGGCCCTCACAGGGGCAGCAATCCTAAAGCTGAAAATGTGTTGCTGGAAAAGCGCAGCAGGTCAGGCAGCAAGCAAGGAACAGGATAATCGACGTTTCGGGCATAAGCCCTTCTTCAGGAATTCCTGAAGAAGGGCTTATGCCCGAAATGTCGATTCTCCTGTTCCTTGGATGCTGCCTGACCTGCTGCGCTTTTCCAGCAACACATTTTCAGCTCTGATCTCCAGCATCTGCAGTCCTCACTTTCTCCAGCAATCCTAAAGCCCTAGAATTCAGCTTTATTTTCTATCTTGGATCAATGCTGTAATGAGGACTGGCACCAAAAGGTCCTGGTGGAAACCAAGCTGAGCATCAGTAATTGGGTAAAAGTTATTGGTGGGTAAATGGTGTTGGATATTACTATCCTCACTTTCCATCCCACCAGTCTCTGCATTCAAATGATCATCCTCCACCATTTCTGCCACCTCCAGCAGGAAACCAGCACTAAACATATCTCCCCTTTCTCTTTACTGTCAGCAGCCCCCAGAGATATTTCTTCTGTGACACCCAGGTCCCTTCTTCCATCCTCACATTTCCACAACAATCTAAACACACACTCAATGCCCCGTCGCAGCATCTTCCCATACAAAAACATAAAGTGTAATATTTACCCATTTCCCTTCTTTTATCCTCATTGTCCATAGTCCCAAACACATGTTCCAAGTAAAACAACATTTTACTTGTACTTCTTTCAGTCTAATTTACCATATTCACTGCTCACAATGTTGTCTCTTTTATATTGGCAGGAGCAAACACAGACTGGCTAAAGTACAGAAAGCCTTGCAGAATAAATCAGCTTTGCCTGGAGGAATGAACCTGACCTTCTAGTTGCTAGCCAGCTTAACAAACCACTTTGCTGCCCTGTTCACGTTTGCATCCTGGGTCTGCTACAATGTTCCAACGAAGCTCAGTGTAAGCTCACCTCATTTTCCATTCAGGCAGTTTAGGATTTTCATATCTTCAGAGTTTGACCTCTGTCCTCCATTTTTCTTACATTCCCTCAAAAACCATAATTTCCAGATGTGTCTTGTTGGCTTTGTACTCAGCAGAGTAGACCCACTTTCTCAATTCCACACCTTCACAAACTCATTTTACATCTCTATCTCTCCTTTACCACTATTTGCATTGCTGCTGTGTTTTGCTGTGAGCACCCTCACAGTCTGTTTGACTCACAACAGCATGCAAACCACCATTTCCCATTTCAACTCCTTTCACTTCTGAAGAAAAGTCCATAATGGACTTGAAACATTAACTCTGTTTCTCTCACTAGAGATATTGTCAGTTTGGCTGAGTTTCTCTGGCATTTTCTATTTTCATTGGAACAGACAGGGAGCAGAGACTTTCTGAATGCAGGGCTTTAAAAATAAGAATTAGATTTAGCTTTTAATTCTTAATCACTGATCAATATCCACGTACTTCAAGCCAGCTGCAGAGAAGGATTGATTGAAACACTCTAAAGGTTCTCTGCTACTGTTTCAAACTAAAATGTTTTGATCTATTTTAAAGCTTCTAACTTCTTGGTTTTAAATATTCAACTTCAAAAACCTTTACGCTACCATCACACTTTCAGATAGAAGTGAATGAGATTAAATTAAATTATTGTGGAGCATTTCACTGCAAGTCAGTTTGCCAAGTCAATCTGTGGAAGGTGTTCAAAACTGTTAATAAATTCAGCAGACAATCATTAAAGGATACCAAATTTTGTTTTATTAACATCTGCACATCTAAATATTTCTAGAAAATTTCCTTAAACATATTCAACTTTAATAAGAGGATGGGTCAGGAATATTTTAATCCAACTGAAAAGGAAAAGCCTACTACCTGTGACTGAACTTTGATTTCCATCCAGATAACAGCAGAATATCAATTTGGTTTCCCCAAAGTTGTTGAACTCACAGCTCTGTGTACTGGCCTATTCAGGAACCACCATGAAACAGTTTCCAATTTCCACAAAGACAGAGAAGGATCTGAGAACAATTATTGTGAATGGGTTGTCAAGTTAGCAGAAAGACAAATGTGATCAAAAAAAGCTTCAAAGTAATTGTGTGCAGTAATGGTTAGGATCCTAATTGTTAAATCTGTTTAATCATTTTCAGAGGGAGATGAGAATCCCACATGCTCCAGGCAACAAGAGGTGATGATGCAGATCAAGACAATTCCAACCCTGACTGAAACTTAACAGTGAAGCAGATCAGACCAAGACACCGTGGAAGTCAATAATAGCAAAGAATATCTCAAATTTACTCCATTTTTTTCTCAAATATGTTGAGAATTTTATAATAATTTGTGCCTAAATTGATCTGTGACAATTAAAGGCACTCCTGAAAAACACATTCTGCTTCAAACAATTCCAAGCTTCTCTAAGGAAAGATATACTGGAATTGTAGGTAGTCCAGAGAAAGTTCACTGGCTTGATTCCAGATATGGAGGGAGTTTCTTATGAAGAAAGGTTGAGTAGGTTGGGCCTGTACTCACTAGAGCTTTGAAGAAGCAGAGGAGACCTTCTTGAAACAGGGTAGATGAGTAAAGGTTTTTAAACTTGTGAGAAAACCTAGGACCAGAGGGCATAATCTCAGAGGAGTCATCCAATCAGGGCAAAGGTGAGAAGGATCTTATTTCACAGTGGGTAGGAATCTGTAGGACTCTTTACTGCTGAGGGCCATGTATTAAGTGTATTCAAAGCCAAGATAAATGGATTTCTCACAATAAAGGGAATTGAGGTTGATAGTGATAAGGCAGAAAAGCAGAGTTGAGGATTATCAGCTCACCCATGATCTCATTCAATGGCAGAACAGACTCGATGGGCCAAATGGCCTAATTCTGCTCCTATGTCTTATGGTCTGTGTTACCATTTGAGTCTGGATCTTATCTCAGTTTTAGAAATGTTATGATGCTTCATTAATACCTTTCCTCCATCATAAAGTCAGAAGTGGAATATTCACTGATGATTGCACAATGTTCAGCACCATTTGTGACTCCTCAGATACTGAAGCAGCCCATTTTCAAATGCAACAAGATCTGGACAATATCCAGGCTTGGGCTGACAAGTGGCAAGTAACATTCATGCCACAAAAATGCCAGGGAATGACCATCTCCAATAAGAGACAATCTAATCACCAGCTCTTAACATTCAATGATGTACCATCAATGAATTTCCCCATGAACAACATCCTGAGGGTTACTATTGACCAGAAACTCAACTGGACTCAACACATTAGCACAGTAATGACAAAAGCAGGTAAGAGGTTCAGAACACTGTGGGGAACAACACAGCTCTTGACTCCCCAAAGCCTGTCTACTATCTACAAGGAGAAAGTGAGGTCTGCAGATGCTGGAGATCAAAGTTGAAACTTTATTGCTGGAACAGCACAGCAGGTCAGGCAGCATCCAGGGAACAGGAGATTCGACGTTTCGGGCACAGGCCCTTCTTCAGGAATGGGCCTGTGCCCGAAACGTCGAATCTCCTGTTCTCTGGATGCTGCCTGACCTGCTGTGCTGTTCCAGCAATAAAGTTTCAACTACTATCTACAAGGTACAAGTCAGGAGTGTGATGGAATACTCCCCATTTGTCTGTATGGATGCACTCCAACAATAGTGAAGAAGCTTGATACCATCTAGGACAAAGTATGCCGCTTAATTGGCATGACATCCGTAAGCATTCATTCCCTCCACCACCAACGCTGAGTAACAGCAGTGTGTACTATCTACAAGATGTACTGTAGAAGTTCACCAAAGATCCTTAGACAGCACCTTCAAATCCACAACCACTTCCATCTAGAAGGTGAGGGCAGAAGATGGGATCACTACAATTTGCAAGTTCCCCTCCAAGCCACTCACCATCCTGACTTGAAAATATATCATTGTTCCTTCACTGTCACAGGATCAACATCCTGGAATTCCCTCCTTAAGGGTATTGTGGGTCAGCTTACAGAATGTGGATTACAATGGTTCAAGAGGGCAAATCATGACTGCCTTCTCAAGGGCCACTAGGGACAGGCAATAAAATGCTTGCCAGCCAGCATTGTCCACATCCCATGAGTGAATAAAGAAAAAAAATACAGTTAGTCTTGGCTTTGTCTGCAGAAATTTAATTTTATTGCAAAGAAAGGTAGTCAATTAATGAAATAAAATTGTCTTCACAGATACGACATTTACTTTACCTTAACCTACATAAAAAAATAACACTCACATTATCAAGGTTTGGTTGAAAATCCTACAGTTCTTTTGAGACTAGATCATATATTTTGTTGATTATACATAACATGTTTAATAGAAAATATCAGTGAAAGATGAGTTAATTTAAGCAGGTTTTGGAGAATGGAGACAATACATTTAACTTACACATATTTCACTGTGCACACATTTAGAGAGCAAAACATTGTGCAAACTTCTAAGCTTGTTTATTTCAACAGAGTTTGCCTGTTGATTTGGTTGATTTGGCACTGATAATGTGACTAATTGGGGAATGTGCCGTGTTTCCAATAATCACTGTATTAGTAGGAACATTGCAATAATGTCCTGACATCTGAACCAGGAGACCTAAGACCAAGCCCCACCTGCTCCAGAGGGTTGTAATCATATCTCTGAATGGCTTATTTCAAAATATCAAGCAGTGCTAGAAAACAACTGCTGGATTGCAGCAAACAGCCCATGACATTGGCACCAACAGTGCTATTTTACTTGTAATGCCAGAGATTATATGTCACACCAATAAGACAACCTATATGTTGAAAGTCCCCAGGCACTTCACATGAATGATATCAGGTCAAATTTGAGACTGATCTTCATCTGAAGCTATTAAGACATAAAAAAATTATTTTGGCAAAAAGTGTCGATTTTAAGAATGAAAGCGGGATAGAAACATATGGGTTCAGGGGAAGAAAAACCAGATCTTAGGACCCAAGCGATCATTAATGGCAAAGTGACTAAAATCAGGAATAAGCAAGCAGGCAGAGCTGGAGGAAGGCAGAGACCCTGGTGTGAGGCTAAAGGATGCTATAGTGATAGAGAGTAGTGAGATCATGGGGCATCTGAAAGCAAATGTGAGAATTTTAAATTGAGATGTTGATAGATTGTGAGCCAGTTATGTCAGCGAGCATGCAGGTGATAGGAGACTAGAACTCAGTCAGAAGAATACAAAGGAATATTGTAAACCTTGAAGTCTGGAAGAGTTATATTGGAGTGAATTAGGAGATTGCCTGATGACATCTATGTATCTATTTCACCTTTTTATTTGCATGGAGATAAAGTAACTTTTAATATTTTCAGAGTGACAGCTTTAAAGAGCACTTTAGTTACATTTCATACTGCCCTGGAAATTCTAAAGTACCAGTGGGATGATAACTTTGTATGTTTAACAGGAATGTGGGCTACATAATTCCCAGTCTTCCAAGATGGGGCGACATGTACCTACAATAATGTTAGATGTGATAAGACTGCATCTTTTCAGTTATTTTATTTAGGACTGTGGACTTAAAAAAGAGTTACTGCTTCAAACTAAGGAAACTGCAAAACAGGTGGCTGCAGTTTTAATAAGCATGTTTACTGGAAGGAATGGCCTAGTGGCATTATCGCTGTACTGTTAATCAGAGACCCAGATCATGTTCTGCTGACCCTTGTTTGAATCTCATCATGTCAGATGGTGGAAATTGAATTCAATAAATATCTGGAATTAAAAGTCTTTGACCATGAATCCATTGTTGATTGTTGGGAAAACCCCAACTAGTTCACGAATGTCCTTTAGGGAAGGAAAACTTACCATTCTTATCTGGTCTGGCCTACATGCGACTCCAGATCCACAGGAAATGCTGGCCTGGCCAGAGAACCCTCATCCTGTGAATTAATGAGTTAAAAAAAACATTGTGAGTAGTATACAATGTTGCCTTTTCCTGTTAGAGTGAGAGCAAAAATATATAGAGTGGAGCTGATGGGTTCCAAACTAAGGCTTAGTTGCTTGGCAACGGTGTTCTGATTTGCTCCTGATGAGGTGACCATGTCTTGTATGGGACCAGTGCAGCAGAGTCATTGAGACTGTAATGAGAAAGCAACAAAAATCCTGATTTCTGTTTGGAGGTACCAGAAAATCTACAGTAATAGTTAGCTGGCTTCTATTCACTTCCTTAAATTCCCAACTGAAGGAAGAATAAAATGCCTTCAAAGACTGTGAAAGGATGCCTACTCAACCAGTGAGCAAATGTAAGTATGCAAATAAACTTGTGGCATTATCAAAAATTAAAGAGAAGTGAAAGAAGCCAACTAGTCGAATCCTGATGACCCAGCTAGTGCTATGAACTGTTTCCCCTGAATTTTTTTCCGTTTTCCAACTAATATCTGTATATTGTCTGAATGGGGAAGGGCTAGAATTTAGAAATAATTAGCATTCAAATTACAGCAATTTGTAATTCATTTCTCCAATTCAGATCCAGACATAGTCCATGTCCAAATGCAACAAGATCTGCACCATATTCAGGGGTGGGCTGGTAACATTCATGTCACGCAAGTGTCAAGCAATACTATCTCACAAAGGAGAGAATCTAACATTGAAATTCAGTATTACTGCATTAGTAAGTCAACAGTTATAAACAAACTGGGGGCTACCATTCACCACAAGCTGAAATGGACTGGCCATATAAGTAATGTGACTACAAGAACAGGTCAGAGGCTAGGAATCCTCAGCAAATAAGCATGTCAAAAGCCTGCCCCAAAGCCTGGACACCATCTACAAGCTACAAATAAGAAGGGCATTGGAATACTCCATACTTGCTTGGATGAGTGCAGTTCTGACAACTCTTAGGACATTTGACACCATCCATAACAAAGCTGTCTGCCTGATTGGCACCAATTCACAAACATTCAATCCCTCCGCCATTAACACTCAGTAGCAGAACAACAAGATGCATTGGAGAAATTCACCAAAGATCCTGAGACAGTATTTTTCAAATCCATGACCCTACCATCCAGAAGGACAAGGACAGCAGATAAATATGAACATCACCACCTGCAAGTTCACCTCCAAACCACACAGCACCCTGACTTGGAAATATATGGTTGTTCATTCAGTGTTATTGGGTCAAAATCTTGGAACTTCCTCCCTAATGGCATTGTAGGTCTACTTATTGTAAATGAACTACAGTAGTTAAAGAAGGCAGCTCATCATTTTCTCACAGTCAACGAAGATTGGCAATAAATGCTGACCCAGGCCACTACCCACATCTCATCAATGAATTTAAAAACAGTCAATTTCTTGTTAATTATAGAAGCCCGGTGACTGCATACTTTTAGCCTGAGTTTGTTAGTCAAGTAAATTGGAGACTTTGGATAGTTTGACTAAATGTTTCATGACAATTCTGGGATTGGTGGGGCACAACACTTCTTGTGGGTCATGACAGTTAGACCAGAAAATACGATGTCATTTTCACCTTTTTTTAAATTCATTCGAGGAACATGGGATATGGGTGTCATGACCTGGCCAACATTTCTTGCCTGTCCCTAGTCACTGTTGAAAAGGTAGTGGTGAGCTGCCTTCTTGAACCACTGCAATCCACATTCTGTAGGTTGACCCACAATGCCCTTAGAGAGGGAATTGTAGGTTGTTGATCCAGCAACAGTGAAAGAAAGATGATGTATTTTCAAGTCAGGATGGTGAGTGGCTTGAAGGGGAACTTGCAAGTAGTGGTATTCCCATGTATCTGCTGCCCTTGTCCTTCTAGATGGAAATGGTCATGGGTTTGGAAGGTACTGTCGAAGGATCTTTGGTGAATTTATCCTGTGCGTCTTGTAGAAAGTACACACTGATTCTTCTCAGCATTATTGGTGTAGAGAATGGATGCTTGCAGATGTGGTGCCAATCAAGTGGACTGCTTTGTCATGATTGGTGTCAAGCTTTTTCAGTGTTGTTGGAGCTGCACTCACACAGGCAAGTGGGGAGTATTCCAACATACTTCTGATTTGTGCCTTGTAGATATTGGACAGGTTTTGGGGAGTTAGGAAGTGAGCCTTTTGCCACAGTACTCCTAGCCTCTGACCTGCTACTGTAGTCACTCTGTTCATGTGATGAGTCCAATTGAATTTCTAGTCAATAGTAACCCTCAGGATGCTGATTGTCAGGAAATTCAATGATGGTAATACCATTAAGCATTGGGGGTGGTGATTGGACTATCTCTTATTCAAGGTGGTCATTGCCTGGCATTTGACTGGTGCAAATGTTACTTGCCACTTATCAGCCTAAGCCTGGATATTATCTTGTTGCATTTGAACATGGACTGCTTCAGCACCTGAGGAGTCAAAAATGGTGCTGAACATTGCGCATCCATTGGCAAACATTCCCACTCCTGACCTTATGATGGAGGGAAGGTCATTGATGAAGCAGCTGAAGATCCCCACCTCCTGGAAAATAGAGCAATAACAAATTCAGTACATCACAGTTTAGCCTGTCAAATCTAAGCCACTTCTCTGCAGAAGTAATTCACCTTGCCTTTTCCCTGATGCACTGCTGTTTCTTCAGAGAATGATTCAGTTGCCTTGATGATTAAATCTGCCTCCACCACAATCTTAGACATTGCATTCCAGATCCTAATGACTTGCTCGACAGAGGAAAAATAAGTTCTTTGTCATGTTGCTTGCTGTGGGTTACCTTGGCACTCCCATTAAATCAATGTCCCATTGTTCACAAATGGGAACAGTTTCCCCTTATTTATTTGTCCAGACCTCATAATGAATTGGTATCATGAGTTCTAACTTAAGATAGAGTAAGCCTGTCAAGAGAACGATTGGTGGGTCAGACTCTCCCTTAAGTGTTTGTCACTCAGGGGAAAAAGGAGGCTCACTTGAGGTCATCAGCCTTGCACTATGGGGGTCCGAAGCTGTGACTGGCTTTACTACCATTTGCCATTTGTCAATGTTCCAATCATTAATGCTCAATGTGATAAATAGTGTTGCCAAAATTGGCCAAACTTCAAGGTGTCATGGCATTGTTCATTCAACATGTCTATCATCATAAACTCCTGTCTTCATACAGCCAATCCAAAAACAAGTAAATTTTTTGATATGTGATTAAATGATTCATGCTTCATTGCCTGATAATTAATGACCAGACATATCCAAAACAAATTAGAAGGATAACGAGTTTTTGTTGCTCCTTGTATTTCTTCACCATGGTTTTGTGGGTAACAGTAGCCTGAAGATTCATTTCTAATTCTGGGGGATGACAGGTCAATCCTGGAGATTTCTAACCCTAACTATCAAGGTTCCTATACTAAATATAGTCTTTAATAAGGTTCAACAATTCTGAACACACATTTGTCCATTCTATCTGTTCTCTGTTAAAATGTTCTGAATTTTCTTTACCAGCAATACTGAATCACACAAGAGAAAGAAAGGCTTGCATGTATACATTTATGTGACCAATGGTCATTACAGAGCACTTTTTGGAAAATGAAGTACATTTTAAAATGTTGTAACATGGGAAACACGGCAGCGAATTTGTGCTCAACAATCCCCCACAAACAATAATTTGATAATAAGTTGCTCTTCATTGAAATAAGCACCACTGAATCTTTTACATTCACCAAGCTGGTAGTAAGGCCTCAGTCAAAAATACTATCTGAAAGACAGTACTTCCAACAATACAGCACTCCTTTAGTATCACACTGGAGTGTAAACCTTGACATTTGTGTTCAAGTCTTATAGTGAGATTTGAACCGAGTGCTTTCAAGGGAGCTACGATTGCCACAATAATACAACTATTGACCTGCATCTAAAAAATGTAATTTATTTCATTTTTGAGATTGATAACCTGAGCAGAAATGTTTTCTAGCAATGCACCAAGATTAGTGAACAAAGCAAAAACAACAGCTGTTTGTTCCCTCTCAGATCAGGAAGCTCCATCTGTAACCATGGCAATGCTAGCCTTCTATCTGCCACTAAGCTGTGTGCAGCATCAATCCTGCAGGCCAAACATGCCGCCAGCAGAGCCAAAATAAAAATCAAGCCAAATCCGATAAAACCAACTGTCCATCTGCTTTTATTAATCTACCCCTGACAAAACTGCAATGCTCCCAACAAAATATGGTCAAATATATCGTTGGGCTTATGGTGTTCTGATTGTTTGCCAGCAAACAATCTCCTTCATCCTCACATCATTAAACCATTATGTGAATAGGGTACAGAGCCATGAATGAGAGACATCATTGTTAAGAAAGGATTGTATGCAAGCACACCAGTTGCCATGGTCCGTTAAGCCCCATCACAGGTCAATGGAATATACGGTAACATATTTCATTTCACTGTCCTCCCCTTGCTGTGGAGGGAATCAGATTTCATGGGGAGAAGACCATCCCTTCTTGGCTTTTGTTCACCTTGAAACATTTGGTTGTCAGTGACTGAGTCAGAATACCAGAAGCAATTTCTTCAATGTTGCAGGAAGCTGAAGACAGAAAGAGGAGTGATGTGTTCAATCAAATTTCACCAATGAAAAGCAAATCGTTCTACATTTTAACAAAATTCAAAGTTCAATTGCAAAACAGGGGCATATTTTCATGACCAGCGCTCTTGAAACTATTAAACATGAATGTTTACCTCAACATCCAAGTGCATGGAAAAGGCAAGAACAGAGAGAGATGCACCTCCCGAATGCTCCACAAATCAAATGCAATCTATCACAAATTACAATGGAAGAATTTACGTCCTTGTGAAAATACTCCCAAACTGTTATAACAAATCTAAGATAAATGATTTTTTTTCTAGTATCACAATTCATCATGTAACCATGGGACTGTCGTCTCCAGACAGCATTCCCTCCCCGCTACTGCTTTCTGCATTATCTATTCACATTGAAAATTGTGACTAATCAACAGTTAAAAGCTGAGATGAACCATGTCAGGACAGCAAAGCTAACTCGATTGTTACACATCAGCCTATTTACTTAATTATTCAGCAGTCTGTGTTCAGGTTGTGACATGTGCAGGTAGTATTGTTTATAATAGGAGAGAAAGAATTCAATGCACTCTCTATTTGAAAGCTAAAAGAATGTGGGGGAACTAGAGGACAAAGACTTTCACTGTATTTTCTAAAAGAGGCAGGAAGAAGGTTGAACTGTGATAGATAAAAGTGGAGGCTATGGGATCTCACACAACTTTGTAGATGTGTCTCTGAGGGGTTCAGCTTTCAATTCTGAGGAAACGATGTACTTTCCACGTCGAATGGATAGAAACTTCCCCCAGGGAAATGTCAGTTGCTTAGTTTGGTGACAGATTTCCTTAATTATCAAATATCTCGCTACCTATAACAAAAAAAATCATATCTGAGGATAAACAAAACCAGAAGAAAGATTAAAAGAAGGAGGCGGAATTAGGTTTCATTTTTATTGGCCATCCAACATTAAAAAACAATTACGTATTGAGGGACAAAATGGATGCTATTGAATTTGGACTCTCAAAAGGTGTGAAATTGCAGTCAGATCTCTGTCACATTTGGCACCACGTCATGTTCAGAGCACTGTCACCCTCTGCATTGTGTCATGCTTGACATTCTTTCACACTTGTCATCATATCACACTTGGCACTGTCACACTCTGGTCTGATACACTCAACACCATGTCATTCTCAATGCACTGTCACACTTGGTACTTGATTATACTTGTGCTCTGTCACACATCCACCATGTCACACTCAGCACTGGGTCACACTCTGTGTTTTGTAATAGTCGATGCTCTGTCACACTCAGCACTGTGTCACACTTTGCACTGTGTCACACTCAATATTTTGACACACTGAAGGGAGAAGTAACTTCAATGACCTCAGCTTGGAAAAGGGCAGCACCTTTACAGCAGTTTTTGCCCAGTTTCAGGACCATTGCTGATCTGACAGCTTTCAATTCTTCATGCTGCATACACTCCCTCAAACTGCTGACTTGCAATGAATTTCCTATAAAAACATGTTGAGAATACCAGGTCTGTATCAGTATATATCTTGGAAAGTAAAATGCACAACATACAGGTAAAGATTTTGATGCTGAATTGGTCTCAACTGTGGCTACCTTTGTCTGTCTCTGTGCTAAAAAAAAGTTTAACAAATTATGAAACTGCAGTCTTGATTCAGCTGTGTCCTGTGAGGAGTATTACCAGCTGGTGCTGTGACAGAAACATTTTTATGCTAAGATTCACATCCATGATAAACTGGGCCCAAGTGCCCAAGCACATCCCACTCACAAACAGAAGGTGCAACATCAATCTAAGTCAGATTTAAACATAACTGTAAAGGTAAACATATTGTTCTAAACTGTTAGACAGCAAAGAAGCATAGAACTGTTACAGTGTCAACATCGGACACCTTCTAGGTTGGCACATCTCTGCTTATTCCTTGTAAGAACGAGTCATTTAGTCTCATACCCCCACTCAGCCTCTCCCATTTTCCTTTCGATAATTATCTCACTTCCTTTAGAAAGGAGCCATGATTGAATCTGCCCTCAGCACATTCCCTGACAGTAAACTCCAGATACTGACCACTCATTTGTTTTTCTTCACAAGCTTCTAAACCTCCCAATGTAGAGTTCAAGACCTAGTGATGTCCTCAGCTGAAATTTTGGGGTTGTGAGCTCCAAGACAGCAGTGGTCACTGTGGGAGCTCTGTTCCACCTCCCACTCACCTCATGGGGCCATCTCTCTCTTCCCTCTGCTCTCATTCACTTTCTCACCTCCACCTTCAGCTGTCACAATTCTTGCAAGCATCTATGACAATGTTCAAACCTTGAAATGGTGTCACAGTGGGAAAAAGTTTGGGAACACTATCTTAAGAGTTATGAGGGCTACTCTTGATTTCTGTTACATTCTGGAAATAAATGTTGAATGACCAGATGAGTTACAGTGGACCTTTTTCCATGTTTTGCAAGGCCCCTTGAGTTCAAGTTGGGGATTGTGACATTGCTTCTATTAAAGTGGGTTCAATATTATGAACCATTGCAATTATCAATGAAGAGGTACCTCTAATGAGAAGCAGAATCTTTAGTTTATCCACGTCTGGGTTAGGTGTCTCAAACCTCAGTGGGCGAATCCTGCTCAGTGTGATTTGGTTTCCTGTCATCAGGAGCTGCATATTAACTCTCGTCCTTGGAGGAAGAATATGTGACAGTTTTCAATGGTCTGTCAGGCACTAAACAGTCTCAGAACTTGCCAAAGTGGAGCCTTGAGCTAAAACGTTGGTTTAACACAGAGTTGGGGAGAAGTTATGTAGTAAAGGATTTGAAGCTCAAATTAGAACGGCCACTCAGAGATTCTGTAAGGGGTTGACTGTAAACAAAAGAGCACACTAGTGCTCACTGACAAGACTGCATAGAAATTTGCTGGAGACCATTTGTTTTTTTTAATCTTTTTTTTTCAAGCAGTGCCCTTCACATCCAAAGCACCACACTTTGTTTTGGCAATGAACACTCCGAGACCATTTGTTTTAACTGTCTCTGCTGACAGCTGATTGGATGGAAACTTATTGCTGAAGACTGAGAGCCGTTTAAAGGTAATCACCTTTATCTGTTCACTTCTTCCTGGAGGTTTGAGGCAGAATTTTGAAACAGACTTTGTCTGTTGTGTTAGTATTGCCTCACGGTTTGTATTGTCAGTATGCTTTTGGAAACATGCTCATGTCATCATCATGTATCCCAGCATGTGACCTGGGGTATAAAGATCTCATCTGCTCTGAAAATGTGTTGCTGGAAAAGCGCAGCAGGTCAGGCAGCATCCAAGGAGCAGGAGAATCGACGTTTCGAGCATGAGCCTGAAGAAGGGCTCATGCCCGAAACGTCGATTCTCCTGCTCCTTGGATGCTGCCTGACCTGCTGCGCTTTTCCAGCAACTCATTTTCAGCTCTGATCTCCAGCATCTGCAGTCCTCACTTTCTCCTATAAAGATCTCATCATCTATCTTACCTGAAGCATGACACTCTATTGGAAGGATGTTCCTTTGTTGTACCTGACTTAATGTCAGTCCAACATTTATGTGTCTGCAGAATATACTGTTTATACATAATAGTTGTAATAAGCATCTATTGGATTCTTCAATACCATAATATCTGCTCAGTTTACTATTTTACGAGAGGTAACATAAGCTTTGCATCTGTGGGTAACACACACTGCTAGCAGCAAACTCACATCAGCAACTCTCTACTAACATTTACTTTGGAAATTCTCTGAGAATTTCACTGAGAAGTGTGAGTGCTGTGATGCTCCAACTTAAATGAGTCACTGGGAGAAAGGGATTGCTGAGGTTTCAGAGCTGATGAGTCTCTGATGGGGACACTAACCTCAAGATCCCACCCACTGTTCTTAATTGGATGGGGGGGAGGGGGGGCACTGACTGATGGTCAATTAATGAACGAGTCACATGCGGGCTTTTTAGCCTGAAAGTGGAATACAGATCACATTGTAAAATTCATTTCTTTATTCTGTACCTGATTTGAAACTGAATTCACCTACTCAAAGGTACATTTACAATAGTAAGTTGGCAATTCTTCAATTCCATTTGTATAGGAGATACTCTAATGAAAGATCACAGTCCTGAACTATTAATTCTGTTTCTTCTTCATTTGGTATCCTCAAACCTGCTGAGTATAGAGTCATAGAGATGTACAGCATGGAAAGAGACCCTTTGGTCCAACCCATCCGTGCCGACCAGATATCCCAACCCAATCTAGTCTCACCTGCCACCAACCGGCCCATATCCCTCCAAACCCTTCCTATTCATTATGGTTTTTTTATTTCATGATATATCTTGTTGGTCAATTCAACATATTTGTTCAGGGCCTAGGGTTTTGTTTCGTTTCAGTTTTCTACTCTTTGTTAGTCAAGACATGGTGGTTAAAAAGGCAAAACTCTGAGAATCGGCCTACCAGAGGAAATTGTGAGCTTTTCCACCCAGTTTTATGGATTTTCCACTTTCCTATCACTGAGAAACATGCCTCCCCTTTAACAAGATGCTGCCCTTTTAGATTTCCTGCCTTTCCACACAGCAAGTAGATAATAAAGAGGCCAAATACACTCTGGGATTCAACTACTCAACACAAATGAGGCCACCTGCCAATTTATTCTACAAGTCTATTATCATGTGAAAAAGTCCAGTATCACCTCTCTTTCATTCTGAGTTTCTGCATATCAAGCTGTGACCTTGTTACTTGAAACACATTTTCTGAAAAGATAATAATTGATTCTTAATGCACTATGTGATTAATTTTCTGCAGAGTGGCTCTTGCCTATTCTCACATTTCTCATTAAGCAACAAGGAAAATGTCTGTAACCACAGGTTTCCTGGTTTCCAAGCACCAACCCCCATTGTGGGACTCTCGAATCAAATATGCACTAGCTACCGAAACCATATCTTTAAAAATAATATCAATCTATCGTAATCTCATTTATCCGCTGGAAACCAGTCAGCAGTTAAAATGCCATCTCAACTCAAATATCTAGTATGTTCCCTTGAAGTGGTGTCATTTCACTATAAGGAAGATGGTATCACTGTCCAATACACCCGCTACCTGCAGACAATGGACAGACAATTAAAGCAGGTGGGAAATTCATGGCATCTATACAAATTCGGATTCTATAGTTTTTGTTAATGGATTTTCACAAAAGGGATAATAGAGAATTGATCTGACACATGGATCACCCTATGATCCTGACTAAATTGGAAACTCCAGTGTATGTCAACAATCAAAATCAGACTGAAGAGATAGTGGGAGGACAGGAAACATGGCCAGTTCAACATAATTTTCTCCCTGAAGGGAGTAATGAGTCCGACTAGACTGAATGTCTCCGTGTTGAACCTTGCATGGCCTTCCATATCTTTCCTAAGCCAACTAATTCCCTTCTCTGTGAAAGTTAATGTTATTTTATAAGCTTCAATCTATTGATCATTCATCAGTATGTTCTCATCAGGTGAACATTGTCTCACAGAAATAAAAAATCCTTCACCACACTTTTGACAACACTCTCTTACATAGTCTGTGCTAATACAAAGCTTGGCCTAGTCTGCAATAACAAATCTCTTTAAAGAGTCCCACCAAAACTGGAACCAATTTTTCCAATGGTAGGTGAACTCCACAAGTTAGATTTCCAGATTTAGAAGTAGTTTTGCTCTGTGGGAGATGAAATAACCTACCTCAATGGAAATTTCCTGCTTTTAGCAAAAACGATTGAAGAAATAATAACTACAATGAACATTATGCTGTCCTTTAGCCACAACAATTTACTGTTAAATTAACCACAGATTTCAATATGAAAATTTCAAGGAATAATGTGGATGTTTTGTCCACAAGTTTGACTTGTCCAAGATTGATTACATGGAAGTTCAATTGTATGGAAACCATATCCAACGTAAGCCTTAACATACCGATATAATTGTGTTAAACCAAACTCAAAGTTAAGTCAGTAGAAGGACATAAAGTATTTCTCAGCTGTACAGAACACACAGACTCTTGAACCTTAATAATATTTCCACTGCATGTCAAAGATCAAACTGGACACAATGATAAAGTTTACAGTCTTCACGAACTTGCAAAGTATAAAACAAGATTGCTGAAGCTTCAGTAAATAAACAGATCAAAAATCATTATGGAATTGTCATGGACTAAACAAATAACCTGGTCAAAGGGAATCAGGGAAAATTCTTCATGTGTTGGAGTCATTGCTGTTACAAAGAAGGATGGTTATGGTTGTAGAAGGTCAATCATCTCAGCTCCAGGACACTTCTGCAGGCAATCCTTTGGGTAGTGTCTTAGGTTCAAACATCTTCAGCTGCTTCATTAATGACCTTTCCTCCATTCCAAGATCAGAGTGGGGATATTTGCTGATGATTAGGTTTGTGATTCCTCAGAGAGTGAAGCAGACCGAATGAAATGCAGCTAACCTGGACAAGTCACATGTAATGTTTACACCACACACATGCCAGGCAATGATAACCTCCAAGAAAAGAGAATCTAATCATCATCTCGTGGCATTTAATGCCAGTAACATCACTGAAGCCTTCATTATCAATATCCTGTAGGTTACCATTGATCAGAAACTGATCCAGGCTAGTCATATGAATGGAAGAAAGTGAGGACTGCAGATGCTGGAGATCAGAGTTGAGAGTGCAGTGTTAGAAAAGCGCAGCAGGTCAGGCAGCATCCGAGGAGCAGGAGAATTGACGTTTCAGACATAAGCCCTTCATCAGGAATGAATGCAGAGGCTACAAGAGCAGGTCAGAGACTAGGAACCCTGCAGCAAGTAACTAATCCCGATTCCCCAAAACCTGCCCACCATCTACAAGACATTGGTCAGGAGTGTGATATAATACTCTCCAGTTGCCAGGATGAGTGCGGATCCAACAACATTAAGTAGCTTGACATCATTTAGGACAAAACAACCAACTGATGGGCATCACATCCACAAACATTCAAACCTTCCATCATCGCTGATCTGTAGTAACAGCATGGACCATTTACAGGATGCAATGCAAAAATTCACCAAGTCTCCTTAGATGGCACCATCCAACCCCATAACCAACACCAACAAGAAGGAGATAGGCATCAGTTGGGAAAACCACCACATACAAATTCCCCTCTAAGCTACTCATAATTCTTACTGTTCTTTCAGTGTCAGTGGGTCAAAATCCTAGAACATCCTAAAAGCATTAAGCTATAAATGCCCCAGGTGGCATGGTGGCTCGGTGGTTAGCACTGCTGCCTTACAGTACCAAGGACTTGGTTTGAATTCCAGCCTTGGGTGACTGTCTTTGTGGAGTTTGCAACTTCTTTCTGCGTCTACATGGGTTTCCTTTGGGTGCTCTGGTTTCCTCCCACAATCCAAAGTTGTGCAGGTTAGATGAATTGGCCATATTAAATTGCCGATAGTGTGCATGGATGTGTCGGTTAGGTGAATTAGTCAGGGATAAATGCAAAGTAATAGTGTAGGGGAATGGGTCTGTGTGGGTTACTCTTTGGAGTAAACTAAAATAATAAAATAACTAAAATAACTTCAGTTGAAGGAGCTAACCACCACCTTCCCAATGGCAACTAGAAATGGGCAATAAATGTAGGTCCAGCAAGGGACACCCACATCCCATGAATGAAAACAAACTCAGAAAACGCTGGAATTAGTCTGTAAATCAGGCATTCATTGTGGAGTGAGAAACAGAGTTAATGCTTTATGGGACTTTGGATTTTGTTGTTCAGGCCTTCTAACCTACATCAGGTCGATGACATTTCAATGGGAAAGCAACTTCAGCCACAATATGGAGCATTAAAGTCAGTTGAACCAGTAAGGAGTCAGTGCACAGGGCCTGAGGGAATAAGGGGCAATGGAAAGGAGGAAAGGGGCAGGAGGAATGACAGAAAAAGGCAAATTATTGGAATCCAATTAGCCAAGGCTTGAAGGTTAGAAACTTTTTTTAAAGCAAAGACGCATAATGTTTGTCTAGCTCTACCTACACCACCTACTAGCGCCAATACAAAGGAATGCCTAATTAATGAACACCACTGAAATAAATTAAACGCCCAATTAAAATACCATTAACAGTTGGGATGTTTTACACCCTTGGAGCTTGTGAAAACAGGATGAGTCATCTAAAACTGCACTTGTCTACTTGTTAACAGTTAGTACTTAAGCTAGAGTGACAATCTGCAGAGTTTCATGGACTGTGAGGTGTCATATGGTGCAGGTGATAGAATGGAATAGAAAACACATTCAAGAATTGATTTTAAAGAGTGGAGAAGTAGCCTTTTTTTAACCTTTCACACAAGTATGTGTTGAATGGTTGTTGCGGATGTTTGCTAAGTTGGCATATTGTAAAACCTTTCAACTGTTTCACTTCACATAAATCATATTTACCATGTCTGGTAATCTTACATTTAAAGATTTTCCTAAAATAATCTTCACAATCTTTCAATTTGCTTCAGAGCAGTTGGCCATTGAGCAATTTGGCAGAAAACATATGCAAAACTGAAACAAAAAGCATAAAAAGGTGTACTTTAATTTATTTTAGACTTAATCACTAAAGCTAGCTCTTTAACAAATATAATTTAAGGTTAAAAAAAAATGAAGCAGCAAGACCAGTATTTAACTTTCACATTTATCTATCAGCAACAATTGAGCTTTTACTGTCCCCTGGTGGGGGATGTGGAAAGGACAATTCTCAGCCTTTGATGAATACAGCCAAGCTGGCCCTCCTCACAAAGCATACTCCACATCAATACTTGTACTGAGCAGATGATGACACAATTCAACTCACAGGGATTTCATTATGTAATAACATCCAAACAATTTCTAGGACTACCTGTAAAAGCAAATTGTTAGAAAGTAATGCTGGTGATGAAATTCACAAAGAAAGACTTATAATTCACCGTGAATTTAGTCACTTTGTAAACCATAAAACCATCAAACTTAGGAGCAGAAGTGGGCTATTTGGACTATCAAGTCCCCTCCGCCATTCAATGAGAGCATGGTTGATTTCATAATCCACAACTTGCCCGCCATATCTCCATAACCTTTCATTCCCTTGATGATTAGAAATCCATCTATCTCACCATGAAGATACTTAATAACCATTTGTGGTACAGATTTCCACAGACTACCACCCTTGGAGAGACAAAATTCCTCCTTCTGTCTCTATCTTACTCTGAGATTATGCTACCTGATACTAGACTTTCTTATAAAGGCAAACACCCTTTCTGAACCTACCCTGTCAAGTCCCCAAAGGATCTTATATACTTCAAAAAGGTCTCCTCTCATTCTTCTAAACTCCAATGAGTCCAAGCCCGACCGAGCAAACATCTTTCCACAAGAAAATCCCTCCATCCCTCAATCCAGTGAATCTCCTTTGAACTGCAACCAATGCCAGTGCACCATTCTGAGATAAAAGAAGCAAAACTATGTGGTCTGACTTGTGCCTTATATAGTTTCAGCAAGATGTCCCATATTTATCCTTCTTCTCATTTGAAATAGAGGCCATTTCCCTTCCCTCTTACTCACTGAAATTGTGATTTTTGTGATTCATGTACTTGGATTCCCAAGTCCCTCTGAGCTATAGATTTTTGAGTCTTTCCCCATTTAAATGGTATTCTGCACTTTTTTTCTTCCTGTTAAAACACGTAAGCTTAATTTTTCCCATATTATATTCCAACTACCGAGTTTTTGCCCACTCACTTAATCTGTCTATACCCCTCAGTAAACATCTTGTGAATTCCTCACTACTTGCCTTTCCACTTATTTTGTGTTACCTTCAGACTTAATCAAGTCATTAATACATATTATAATTGATTGTAGCACAAGCACTGGTTACTACAGTAGTCTGCTAGTTACTGGGTGTTACCCTGGAAATGCAAACTTTATTCCAACTTACAGTCTTCTATTCGTTCGTCCACTGCCTGCAGTCTGTAGATGTGTTAGACAGTTATACCATCCTGCTTATCCATGCTGATATGCTATCCCCAATACCTCCTATCTTATTAAGTAACATTATGTGTGATACCTCATCAAATGTCAGTTGGAAGTCCTAATATACTATATCTACTGGTTCATCTGTATTGATCTTGTATGTCACTTCTTGAAAGAACTGTAATAAATTTGTCAGGCATATTTCCTCTTCATTAAGTCATGTTATCTCTGCTTGATTATACTATACTACTATATGCTTTGCTATTACATTCTTTATCATAGACTCTAACATTTTCCCAAACACAGACATTAAGCTAAACAGCCGATAGTTACTTGTTTCTTTTCATTGAGTCATAGAGTCATACAGCATAGAAACAGACCCTTCAGTCCAACCAGTCCATGTTGACCATTATCCCAAACTAAACTAATTCCATCTGCCTGTGCTTGGCCTATATCCCTCTAAATGTTTCCTATTCATCAACTTATCCAAATGTCTTTTAAATGTTGTAACTGAACCCACCACCTCCTCTAGCAGTTCATTCCACACACAAACCACTCTCTGTCAAAAAAGGTTACACCTCAGATCCTTTCTAAATCTTTCTCCTCTTACCGTAAAAATATGGCCCCTAGTTTTGAACTCCTCCCACTCTAGGAAAAAGACCATTATCGTTCATCTTATCTATGGCCCTCATGACTTTAAGTCCAGTCTTTCCAGTATATTTTCTTTCTTAAATACTCCATTCCTGGCAATATTCTGGTACATCTTTTCTGAACCCTCTCCAGTTTAATAATATCCTTCCTATAACAGAGCAACCAGATCTGCACACAGTGTTTCAGAAGAGATCTTTCCAATGTGCTGTACAACTTCAATATGATGCCCCATTTCTATACTCAAAGATCTGAGCAATGAAAGCAAATATGCTAAACACCTTCTTAACCATCGTGTCTATCTGCGATGCAAATTTTAAAAGAATTATGCACCTGAATCCCTGGATCTCTTTGTTCTACAACACTATCCAGAGCCCTACCATTAATTGTATAAGTCCTGTCCTTGTTTGTATTATCATAATGCAAAAACTCAGATTTATCTAAATTAAACTCCATCTGCCACTCTTCAGCCCATTGACACAATTGATTAGATTAGATTAGATTACTTACAGTGTGGAAACAGGCCCTTCGGCCCAACAAGTCCACACCGACCCGCCGAAGGGCAACCCACCCATACCCCTACATTTACCCCTTTAACCTAACACTACGGGCAATTTAGCATGGCCAATTCACCTGACCCGCACATTTTTGGATTGTGGGAGGAAACCGGAGCACCCGGAGGAAACCCACGCAGACACGGGGAGAACGTGCAAACTCCACACAGTCAGTCGCCTGAGTCGGGAAATGAACCCGGGTCTCTGGCGCTGTGAGGCAGCAGTGCTAACCACTGTGCCACCGTGCCGCCCCTGATCAAGAAATCTGTAATCTTAATTTTGATGTCACCTGCAAATTTACTAAATATGCCCCCTATATTCTCATTTATATAAATGGCATCTCTTTCCCTTTTTGAATGTGGATGTTACATTGTCTGTTTACCAAGATTCTGGAATCTAAAGAACCACAACCAATTTTTTAAAAAAGTACATAAAGCGTCATTAGATTACTGAGTCAATTTGACTTTGTATGTTTGGTTTTGATTATGTGAGCTATCACCCCATTGTAATCCCGAAAATTGCAGTCAGTAAGGTGGCATTAGCCTGTTTGAAATACTGTGATCTAAATCATTATTTATCTTTCTATTACTCGCAAAGTCTCAACACAAGCGTGTTATTTCAAAAATACATCGAGCTAAATTTTCTGAGGAATCACAGTCTATGTGTGAGCTAGTACCTAGGTACAATCTTGGATACAACAGAGGAATAAAAGTAGTTTCATTACTTCACAAAGTTGAAAAATAAGTTAAAAAAGGACATCATTGACAATTACAGTAAGGTAGGAAATTTCAAATATACATTACATTATAGCAGCTTATCACAGGGTCTCTGCACATGGTCTGACCACCTGTGCCATACCCCGGTGACATGTTTAGAATCACCTGAAACTATTTCTGCTTCACAGAGATGACTAAATAATGATCAATTACATGGTCAAGATTGCTGGTGGCTGGGATTTGTAATCAACATTGTTTGCACTACATACAGTTACAGATAGCTACAATCTGGCCTCACATCACGAACAAGTGCATTCTTACACAAAAATGAACACTTACTCTGAACACACTCAATCCAAGTGTGGTCACAGCTATTTGCCATTTCACATTGCACATGTGTGACTCAGATAAGGATGGAAGGTAACACAGTTTGTGCTTTGCATTGAGTTAAAGGATCAGTCTGGTCATCAAAGAGACTCCCCACAAATAATCATGTTCCCATCCTCCTTGCAAACCCTGTCAACCGTATCAGTTATAAACTGTCTCTTATTCCCACCCAACTTTTTCATTTAGGTCTACATCTCTCAATGTTATCTCCTGAGCCATAGCCACACATTTAGCAATACTAATCACAGTGATTGTTCTATTAGAGCTCCCTCACTTTGTGCCAATGTAGGTGCTCACTGCATCCCTGCCTTGCTTTGTTTCCCCATCATAGCCCATCAGGGTAATGGTGACTGTCAGTGACCCTCCTCCATGGTATTCCATTTCCTCCAATGCACAGTCATCTTCTATCCCTACATGTTGAGTTGCCTGCCAATGTAATTATTGCTCTCTCTCTGCATCCCAGTATGCTGCCTCCAGTTTGCAGAATTGATTTCTCACCATAGCAGGGGTCCTAATAACCTGCCTTGACCTTCAGTGAAGTGATCCACAAGATTCAATATGGCCCAGGCCTCTGATCAACTTGGGCGAACAGCCCATACTGATGAATCCCCAGACTCTTGATTTATCTCTGTGCATGTTCCTGACTAACTAATCACCAATAACCAGTCTGCTGGCATTGGATTTTCACAACTGACTGTGCTCACTTCCCATACCATAATAATATTGAATTCTTGATGCTGACCAACATGTTGATTGAACATGTCCAAGCCCCTGGACTGAGATCCGATGCTGGCCTTGACTTGGTGGGACTTTCTGCCTGACAACTTTCCATGTTGACTTGACCAAAGACAAGTTTTCTTTGACTTTAAGACATGGCCATTTGTGTGTGAAGCCCATTGAGTGTGTTTGCTGTGTAAGTGGCTGGCATATGTTCTTGGTGTGTTTTGACGTAAAATGGTGTCCAATAGTAACATTTCCACCCTCTTGAATGATAACTGCTGGCAAACAGTACAAGCATTGTGTCTTCACTAGATGGCAATGTACCATGAGCCTGCAAGCTCTGAATGAGGTGGCAGTGAGCAAAAAGGCCGGGCAGGGATGGTGAGCATCTACATCAGCACAAAGTGAGGGAAATCTAATAGAGCAAGCAAAGAGCCTTGAGATGCACCCTGCTTTGATGCATGAGATGGATGCCTGTCCCTGCAAGCAAAGCAACCTGTCAGTTGTATTGCAAATTAATGTGATGCATTTCGCAAGATCCAATTCAAAAGCAAACTAAACAGTAAATGGAAAAGCCCTTGGAAAAATTGATGTACGGAGAGATTTGAGTGTTCAGGTCCATTGTACCTTGAAAGTTGCAATGTAGGTAGATAGACTGCTCAAGAAGGCATATTGCATGCTTTCCTTCATCGGACGGGGTATTAAGTACAAGAGTTGGCAGGTCATGTTACAGTTGTGTAGGACTTTAGTTCGGCCACATTTGGAATACTGCATACATTTCTGGTCACCACATTACCAAAAGGGTGTGGATGCTTTGGAGAGGGTGTAGAGGAGATTCACCAGGATGTTGGCTGGTATGGTGGGTGCTAGCTATGAAGAGAGGGTCAGTAGATTAGGATAATTTTCATTACAAAGATGGAAGTTGAAGGGGAACCTGATTGAGGTCTACAAAATCATGAGCGGTTTAGACAGGGTGGATGGCAAGAATTGGGGACTCAATTAATCAGGGTCATGAGTTCAAGGTGAGAGTGGAAAAGTTTAAGGGAGATATGCATGGAAATTTCTATACGCAGAGGGTGGTCAGTGCCTGGAACAGGTTGCCGGTGGAGTGGTAGAGGCGGGCATGAAAGCGTCATTTAAGATGTATTTAGACAGACAGATGAATGGGCAGGGAGCAGAGGGATATAGGTCCTTAGAAAATAGGCAACAGGCTTACATATAGGATTTGGATGGGTGCAGGCTTGGAGGGCTGAAGGGCCTGTTCCTTTGCTGTAATGTTCTTTGTTCTTTGTTATTGAGATCCAAAATGTAGCATTGAAGTGGTGAACTGCAAAACAAGTGAATTGGAGATGTGCCATGGTGCGTGTTTGACACCAACACGCAGGGGCAGGGGTTGCAGGCAGTTACTGTCTGTGTAAAGTGCCCAGAGATGTTGAGGAATTCTAACCAAAATGGAAGTCTGGAGGCACAAGTGGCAACTGGAAGCACCAGATACACACTCGATCTTTCAAGTCGAGAAATTGTTGCCACCTAGGTTTTCTTCACCTGGTGGGAATATAGAAAATTGCACATAAATGGGACAAAAAGAAGGTAATAATGATATGTTAATATATGCAAATAGGACACCCACTGCTCACTTGTGAGATTATTGTCTCACTGATCAAACCTATGTCAAAAATCTCAATTATTTTTCTTTATATTGCGAATCTCATTTTCCAACCTTGACATTTTTCCAAAATGACTGTCCATTTTCCATATTATCCAGTCTGGAGTGATTCCATCCAATATGGCTATAATTGGCTTCATAATAGGTTTAAATTATTAATTTGGTCCCAGATCAAAGAAAGGTTTGAGATGAAAGGAAAAAAAGAGTATTTCCTAAAGTATGCATATACTTTTAAGATCAAAGAACAAGTTTCAGAATGGAAGTGAATTTATTTAAATTCTACCTGAGAAATCATAGGTATGCAAATTTTGTCTAAGGATTAGATTGTTGGGAAGCAGTTGTGATTTTATGTTTATCAATATGTACCCTCACAAACATAGGCAGAGAGAAATGAGGCCATGCGGCCATAATGAGGTCATCAGGGGCCAGAGTTTTCCTGGTGTAGAGTTACTAAACAGGAATTGTGCATGTTTAGAATGGAATATTCAAATTCATAAGGATTTTAAAAAATTAAAATCTGCTTGGTAAACTTAGTAGAACAGATTGGCAGTTAAAACCTTGGAGACAGTGAGAGAGTGAGAGAGAGGGAGGGAGAGAGAAAGAGAGAAAGAGAGATATAATCTTTAGGTTTAAAGTAGAACAATTTATGAAAGAGTGTTATATTAGTAGCCTTGTTTAATTTAACTCTCGCACAATTAAAGTTTTAACTCTTGCCTTTTTATTAGTAACTGACTGTTCAAATTTACTTTTAAACATTAATTATAAAAGATAATAGTCTTCCGCAGGGTTATAATGCCATCCTGGAAGATTTGTTTGCTGACTATTAGCACTGCTCATGAGCATCTTTTGTATAAAAACCGAAAGAACTGCAGATGCTGGAAATCAGAAATATAGAAATTGCTGGATAAGCTCAGCAGGTCGAGCAGCAACTGTGGAGGAAATTCAGAGTTAACTTTTCAGATCCAGTGACCCTTCCTCAGAACATCTTTTGTATTTCTGGTTGAACTGTTAGATTACATTTGGAAATAATCCCTCCAACTGCTGAGATAGTTTCTAGAATGGATCTGTATTTTGTGCAATGCCATTAGATATATTTAATTACCTTCACAGCTCAGTAAAAGCCCAGGTATGCCAAAATGCATTGTGCATTTCCTATTCCAACTGCTTCACCTTAACTGTCTCCTTGCCTGGTTCCGGTCAGATCAGTATTGACCTGGCTATAGCAGGGGGATTAACACTGAGGCCAGGGTCCCTGAAACCTGTGGGATTCACTAATCCCCAGGAGAAACCCTGGTGAAACCCTCACACAACAACACAAGTGGCTTGAAAATGCCTCTTTACTCTGTTTCATTGGGACTTTTGCCAGTTCCCCCAAAGTTATCATGCTAGAGAGGTAGATGCGTTGGAGAATTACACGAATGAAATTATCCAGGAATTCTTAGCAATGATCTAAAAGAAAGTTACAAGGAGAAAGTGAGGTCTGCAGATGCTGGAGATCAAAGTTGAAACTTTATTGCTGGAACAGCACAGCAGGTCAGGCAGCATCCAGGGAACAGGAGATTCGACGTTTCGGGCACAGGCCCTTCTTCAGGAATGAGCAGAGAGTGTTCAGCAGGAGAAGATAAAAGGTAGGGAGGAGGGACTTGGAGGAGGGGCGTTGGAAATTTGATAGGTGGAAAGAGGTCAAGGTGAGGGTGATAGGTCGGAGTAGGATGGAGGCGGAGAGGTCAAGAAGAAGACTGCAGGTCAGGAAGGCGGTGCCGGGCTGGAGGGATCCGGCTGAGACAAGGGCCCCCCACCTTGTCTCAGCCGGATCCCTCCAGCCCGGCACCGCCTTCCTGACCTGCAGTCTTCTTCTTGACCTCTCCGCCTCCATCCTACTCCGACCTATCACCCTCACCTTGACCTCTTTCCACCTATCAAATTTCCAACGCCCCTCCTCCAAGTCCCTCCTCCCTACCTTTTATCTTCTCCTGCTGAACACTCTCTGCTCATTCCTGAAGAAGGGCCTGTGCCCGAAACGTCGAATCTCCTGTTCCCTGGATGCTGCCTGACCTGCTGTGCTGTTCCAGCAATAAAGTTTCAACTCTAAAAGAAAGTTAGCTGTACCACAAAAATGATGCCACGAAGGAAATTTAAGACACATTAGGGATACATTATACCTGTCACTTTGTGGATTCCAGCACATTGTGATTGTAAAACTCTTAGTGCAATTTGGCATTAAGTCTGATCCTTGCTCCAAATGACCAAAACTTAATGGTTTAAGCAAAGATTGAAAAAGCAGATTATTCTAAAGAGTTGCCATTCTATAACTTGATAAACAGCCAGTGTATTAAGTATCAGTTAAAGATCTTAGATTAAATCATTCTGGCAGCAACAGCATTTCAATTCTTGTTCCATACCTAAGTGGGTCACATTCCCCTGGCTCTGTCTCGTACCAATAATTCTTTGGTAAGCACTAAGAACATCACAATTCATGGGCAATTGGCCTGAATGTCAAATTCTTGACAGGGTTCCAACAATCTATTCTCACTTTTGTCAAATGTTCCAGATATTTTATTGTTTCATTTCTTTTTGAAAGAAGTACATCAGCAGAATCTTATTGGGATCTGAACGATATAGGCTATGGTGAGAAATGTGGCAGAATTGTGCAAGACGTCCAGCGAGGTCTACCTTGACATAAATAACAATTCACTGCATCTTTTATCTGAGTTCCGGCCATCAAGGTGAGATTCTCATTTCAACATGGATGTCAGAGTGGGTACCGGGCAACTTCAATCCTTCACCAGCCGCGAAGAGTCTCCATGTTGATCACCAGACAATGGTACCTTATTGCATGGTTCATAAACACCAGCCACATCCACTTCCCATTTACCAATACTGCCATTGATAATTGCTGAACCCTCCAGCTCTTCATGGTGCCTTTCTGATCCACGTGCAGGACACTTAGGAAGCTCAGACCTTCACTGCACTGAAAGACTGCAACAAGATACTTGCATCCAGGGACAAGCACCTACACATGGATTGGCTCAGTTTGAATCTCAGGGTTACTCTTCGCACTCACTCGTTGCATGCATATCTAGATACTCACAGCATCCCTGCCTTTCCTTGCCTTTCCTATTCGGGCAATCACATACCCAAACATCTTGCTTTGTTGGTCAGTAGTTCTCAGTCAAAGGAACTTATATCTTGATGTACAACAGTATATTGCATCAATCTTACACCTGCACTATGGGCCAGCAGCTTATTCAGCAAAGATACTGTAGGTGCAGCAAGGAGACAGGCTTGTCTCTAAGCCTCAAGAGAATTTAGAATTCAGAATGAGCTTTATTGTCACATGTACACATGTGAGTACAGAGAAAAGCTTACAAGTCACCACTTATGATGCTATCTTAGGAACAAAGATACCTAGATACAGACACTGACGTACAAATTCTTTGGTATAAAATAGAAAAATTAAGAAATAACAAGTCCAACTGAGGAACAAAATAGAAAAAAAAAGAAACAAAAAGTACACAATTTTCAGTCCACCCACCCCAGTCAGCGTAACTCCAGTCCATACCAGACCTTGCCTCAACCCAACGCTAGGGATTCACCTCCAGGCCATGATGGGGAATCATCTCCATCCGGCTCCGGGGCCTCGCCTTCAGTCCACAATGGGGATTTGCTTCCAGTCTACAATGGGGTCTTGCCTCCAGTCCACAATAGGGATATGCTTCCAGTCCACAATGGGGTCTCGTCTCCAGTCTACAATGGGGCCTTGCCTCCAGTCTACAATAGGGATTCGCTTCCAGTCCAAAACGAGGACTCGCCTCCAGTCCACAATGGAGTATCGTCACCAGTCCACAATGGGGAGATACCTGCAGTCCACAGTGAAGGACTTGCCTCCATTACACAACGGGGCCTCACTTCCAATCCACAATGGGTCCTCGCCGCCAGTCCACAATGGGACCTCGCCTCCAGTCCACAACGGGGTATCGCCTCCAGTCCACAACGGGGACCTGCCTCCAGTCCACAATGGGGTATCGCCTCCAGTCCACAATGGGGCCTTGCCTCCAGTCCACAACGGGGACGTGCCTCCAGTCCACAATGGAGTATCACCTCCAGTCCACAATGGGGCCTTGCCTCCAGTCCACAACGGGGACCTGCCTCCAGACCACAATGGAGTATCGCCTCCAGTCCACAATGGGGCCTTGCCTCCAGTCCACAACGGGGACGTGCCTCCAGTCCACAATAGGGACACACTTCCAGTCCACAATGGGGCTGCGTCTCCATCCACAATAGGGACTCGCCTCCAGTCTACAATGGGGCCTTGCCTCCAGTCCACAATAGGGATACGCTTCCAGTCTACAATGGGGCCTCACCTCCAGTCCACAATAGGGATTCACTTCCAGTCCACAGTGAAGGACATGCCTCCAGTCCACAATGGGGCCTCGTCTCCATCCATAATAGGGACTCGCTTCCAGTCCACAATGGGGTCTCGCCTCCAATCCACAATGGGGCCTCACCTCCAGTCCCCAATGGGGATACGCTTCCAGTCCACAACGGGGACTCACCTCCAGTCCACAATAGGGATTCACTTCCAGTCCAAAACGGGGACTCGCCTCCAGTCCACAATGGGGCCTTGCCTCCAGTCCACAATGGGGCCTTGCCTCCAGTCCACAACGGGGACGTGTCTCCAGTCCACAATGGGGACACACCTCCAGTCCACAATGGGGTATCATCACCAGTCCACAGTGGGGAGACACCTCCAGTCCACAGTGAAGGACTTGCCTCCATTACACAATGGAGCCTCACTTCCAATCCACAATGGGACCTCGCCTCCAGTCCACAACGGGGTATCGCCTCCAGTCCACAATGGGGTTTTGCCTCCAGTCCACAATGGAGCCTCACCTCCAGTCCTCAATAGGGACTCACCTCCAGTCCACAAGGTATCTCACCTCCTGTCCAGAATGGAGTCTCGTCTCCAGTCCACAATGGGGCCTTCTTTCCTGTTCTCATGGGGGACATGCCTCCAGTCCACAATGCTGCCTCACCTCCAATCCACAACGGGGGCCTTGCCTCCAGTCCATAATGAGGCCAAGCCAACAGTCCACAATGGGGAACACACTTCCAGTCCTCAACGGGGCCTTGCCTCCAGTCCACAATAGGGACCCACTTCCAAACTACAATGGGGCCTTGTTTCCAGTCTTCAAGGGCGAATCGCCTTCAGTCCACAATGGGGGACATACCTCCAGACCCAAACTGGGCCTTGCCTCCAGTCCACAATTGGGGCCTTGCCTCCAGCCCACAACAGGGACCCACTTCCAGTCCCACAATAGGAACTCGCTTCCAGTCCTCAATGGGGGACTCACCTCCAATCCACAATGCGGCCTCACCTCCAGTCCACAACAGGGGACGTGCCTCCAGTCCACAATGAGGCCAAGCCAACAGTCCACACTGGGGGACACACTTCCAATCCACAAAGGGCCCTCGCCTCCAGTCCACAATGGGGCCTTGTTTCCAGTCTTCAAGGGGGACTCACCTTCAGTCCACAATAGGGACCCACTTCCCATCCACAATTGGGGCCTCCAGTCCACAATGGCGACTCACCTCCAGTCCACAATGGAGTCGCAACTCCAGACCACAATGGGTCATCGCCTCCAGTTCACAATAGGGACACGTCCCCAGTCCACAATGGGGGACACACCTCCATTTCACAATAGGGACACACCTCCAGTCCACAAGGGGGGGGGAACACCTCCAGACCCCAACGGGGCCTCACCTCCAGTCCACAATTGGGGCCTTGCCTCCAGTCCACAATAGGACCACTTCCAATCCATAATGGGGCCTTGTTTCCAGTCTTCATGGGGGACTCGCCTTCAGTCCACAACAGGGGATGTGCCTCCAGTCCCACAATGAGGCCAAGCCTCCAGTCCACAATAGGGACTCACTTCCAATCCACAACGGGGGACGTCCCTCCAGTCCACAATGGGGTCAAGCCTCCAGTCCACAATGGGGTTTTGCCTCCAGTCCACAATGGAGCCTCACCTCCAGTCCTCAATAGAGACTCACCTCCAATCCACAAGGGTTTCTCACCTCCTGTCCAGAATGGGGACTCACCTCCAGTCCACACTAGGGTCTCGTCTCCAGTCCACAATGGGGCCTTCTTTCCCGTCCTCAAGGGGGACCCGCCTTCAGTCCACAATAGGGACCCACTTCCAAACAACAATGGGGCCTCACCTCCAGTCCACAATAGGGACTCGCTTCCAGTCTGCAATGGGGGACTCACCTCCGGTCCACAATGCGGCCTCACCCCCAGTCCACAACAGGGGACGTGCCTCCAGTCCACAATGAGGCCAAGCCAACAGTCCACAATGGGGGACACACTTGCAGTCCCCAACGGGGCCTTGCCTCCAGTCCACAATAGGGACCCACTTCCAATCCACATAGCGTCTCGCCTCCAGTCCACAATGGAGTTTCAACTCCAGTCCACAATGGGGTATCGCCTCCAGTCCACAATGGCGACTCACCTCTTCTCCACAATGGAGTCTCAACTCCAGTCCACAATGGGGTATCGCCTCCAGTCCACAATGGGGTATCGCCACCAGTTCACAATGGCGACTCACCTCTAGTTGACAATGAAGTCTCAACTCCAGTCCACAATGGGGTATCGCCTCCAGTCCACAATGGGGTATCGCCACCAGTTCACAATGGCGACTCACCTCTAGTTGACAATGAAGTCTCAACTCCAGTCCACAATGGGGTATCGCCTTCAGTCCACAATAGGGACTCACCTCCAGTTCATAATGGAGACTCGCCTCCAGTTCACAATAGGGACACGTCCAGTCCACAATGGAGACTTGCCTCCATTTCACAATAGGGACACATCTCCAGTCCACAATGGGGGACACACCTCCAGACCCCAATGGAGCCTCGCCTCCAGTCCACAATTGGGGCCTTGCCTCCAGTCCACAATTGGGATCCACTTCCAATCCACAATGGGGCCTTGTTTCCAGTCTTCAAGGGGGACTTGCCTTCAGTCTACAATAGGGACTCACTTCCAGTCAACAATTGGGGCCTCGCCTCAAGTCCACAATAGGGACTCGCTTCCAGTCCACAATGGGGCCTTGCCTCCAGTCTGCAATTGGTGACTTGCCTCCACTCCACAATGGGGACTCGCCTCCAGTCTACAATGCAGACTTGCCTCCAGTCTACAATGTGGACATGCCTCCAGTCCACAATGGGGTACTTGCCTCCGGTTCACAATGGGGCCTCACGTCCAGTCCACAATGGGATCTCACCTCCAGTCCACAATAGGGACTTGCCTTCAGTCCACAATGCAGCCTTGCCTCCAGTCCACAATAGGGACTTGCCTCCAGTCCACAATAGGGACTTGCCTCCAGTCCACAATAGGGACTTGCCTCCAGTCCACAATGGAGCCTTGCTTCCAGTCCTCAAGGGGGACTTGCCTCTAGTCCACAATGGGGACTTGCCTCCAGTCCACAATGGGGACCCGCCTTCAGTCCACAATAGGGACCCACTTCCAAACAACAATGGGGCCTCACCTCCAGTCCACAATAGGGACTCGCTTCCAGTCTGCAATGGGGGACTCACCTCCAGTCCACAATGCGGCCTCACCCCCAGTCCACAACAGGGGACGTGCCTCCAGTCCACAATGAGGCCAAGCCAACAGTCCACAATGGGGGACACACTTGCAGTCCCCAACGGGGCCTTGCCTCCAGTCCACAATGGGGACTTGCCTCCAGTTTACAATTGGGGTCTCGCCTCCAGTCCACAATTCATCAGTCCAATAGATCTGGAAAGCTTATTGAAAGCTGACTTTCAAAATAGAAGCATAATAAAAGAACTTGTCATAACATTTTAAGTAATTGCAGTCATAATATCAAATATTGAAATAGAGTGTGTGTAGTTCTTCGAAGTAATGGTTGCTAAATTGTTGATGCCAGTCAGAATTAGAATCTGATATATAAAGGAGTCAACATTAGCTTTGTAAAGTATCAAAACTCACTTCCAGGACCTTTCCATTTCCTCCTCCCTAATATAATAGCTTTCTCAGCAACATTGCGAATGTTGCGGGTAGTTTTATGCTGAAAAGCTAGGTTTGCTGACATCCTGATTAAAATGAAGGAATGTAATAATGTAGAAATATAATCGTGACTCAGCCATGGCTGCAAGTGACCTAAAAGCTTGCATGTGGAATCTCTTGCCTTGCTTCAGGATTTACGAAGAACAGAGCAAAGTATTTGGCTCAGGATATGGGTGATTTTAATCTTTATCCTTGTCGTTTGGCTTGCCCTTTTATAATGTACCAGTTCCAGGCAACTATTACTGGATACCTGTGCAGATCCACTCAAGAATTTCTATTGAACAGAAGCCAAACTAATCAGCCTTAATGAGGAAATGATGAAAGCTGGCTTCAGCCTACACCACCTCTGCCATTTTATCACCAGATTATTATCTCCTCCTATAAATGGGGTGTGCATGAATGAATGGCACGTTGCCGATTTCCTCTCTTTTCAACATCAACCCCCGATGTTATTTTGCTCAAGATTAATTTCCTCTTTGATGAGGAGTTCTTATGCAAGTGTCATAACTTTAGCCTCCCGTACACACTGTGCCAGCTTTGTGCAGACAAAGGTTTTATTACCAAAACAATGTCAGGATTGCAATTGAAAGTACTGGCACTTTGGTGGGATCCTCTGGGAATTTAACCAATTAAAAATTGCACACATCCTGTGCATGAAACAAAACCTCTTACAAATCTAAGGGTACTTTGCAGTGCAAGACTAACACTGAAATGAGACTAAGAGTGGATCCTGAATCAGTTACAATTTAATTACAGTAAGCTCTCATAGAGAAAGAAAACATGAAGAAATTGTAAAATCATGGGAAGCACCATCAGACATTTTAATTCTTTAAAGGTATGAAATATAAATGCAAGTTATTGCTGATAAAAGGAAAAGTGAAATGAAAGGAGATTTGGGGTATAAATGACATAAGGAATACCATCAAAACTCAACAACCAGATTGTGAAGGAAGAGAACGGATGGAGAGTCATGGAGGAATAGTGGGGCGGAAAACGGAAAATGCAGACACATTAATTTCTCAGAAATGCGAGTGTAGCAAAACTAAGCTCTCAAAAGCTTGATCGCACATTATGTTTTCTGAAAGCATGAAAGACATAATGATAAATCTTTATCAAGCACTGATTTGACTACAGTGAAAGGGACAGAGTGCAGTTTTGCACAGCCCATTGTATTCAGGACATTGAAACCAATGAAACAATAAAAGGGTACAATGTAAATTCAGCAGTGCAATATCAGGGATGGGAAGTTGTATGACAAAGGGATACTTCTGACATAGGTATTGACCCCAGGGCAGCACAGAAGGCTAAAAGAGATTTAGTTGAGGTTAATCAGGTGAAATTTTTCTCATTGAAGACATTGTGCCAAGGGGATGTCATCATTTAAATAACTCAGTAATTAATGAGAGATTTGGTACAATTCCTTAATTGAATTTGTGTGATAACTGGGAGGGTAAGCTTAGGCTTGCCTGTGGAAAATGGGTTGATCTTGCTGGTCATTGATCGGCCACAAATACTTGAAAGTAAATCAAAGATGCCAAAGGGAAAACTTTGACCAGTTTCCCAAGAAAGGAGATCTTGCACCCTTCATGATAAATTGCTGTCTGCCAAAGTCCTATTGCATCAGGGAAAAAATTACATTGGTCAATTTGCAGTAGTTAAATATTATTACATGAAGTCTCACAAATGGATTGTTATTGTGGGAAAGGGTACCTAAGCTGTTTGTATCTGTTGGAGCTATCACTCATTCTATGTTTCTGTGTCCTGTATGAAAATTCTACACATACCAACTGTGGACTACCACATACCAGCTACTATGAGTTGAAAGCTCCCAGGTGCCATTACTCTAATTGGGTGGTGGAATCATAAATGTGCTGCCAAGAAGGAGAGTGGAATAAGTTTCAACACCAATTTTCAAAAGATATATTTGATAAATACTGGAATATTTCTGAGGAAAGAAGGGAGAGGATTGAAATCAATCAGAAATCATTTCAAAAGAGTGGGCACGGAAACAATGGAGTGAATGTCTTCCTTCTACACTTTACCATGGTCCAGTTCCAATTATCTTGCATTCCAGAATAAATCTCCTCAAAAGAGGAGAGGAGAAGGAGCACTCCCTCTTTACGGTGAATTGGTCACCTCCCCCTTCTCCTGTCAGGATGCCAGAGAACATCCTGATGATCCAAATCTGAATCACTGAGAGGCTGCCTCTCCTGTCTGAAAAATCTAGAGCACAGGGATAAAGTCTTAGGACAAGGACACTATCATCTGGGCCTGAGATGAGAAAGCATTTCTTCACATAAAGTGTAGTAAATATTTTAAAATTTTGTATCCTAGAGACTGATAGATGCCACATCATTTAAGGTGGGGAATAGACTGATTGCTGGACATGGGGAGTAGGTTGGAGAATGGATTTGAAGCCAAAGATCAGCCATGTTTGTATTGAATGAAGGAGAAAGCTTGATGTGTCATGTGGTCTATGCCTACTCAGATATAAATGTATGCATTAGAAGCAGAAATGGGCCATTTGCCCCCTTTAGCCTGCTCTGTCATTCAATAAGATCCTGGTTGATCTGATTACTTGATGTTCCTGCCAAACCACGATAACCTTTCACCCCCTTGTTCATCAAGAATCTATGTACCTCCACCTTAATGACTTCTGTTTCCATGGTCTTTTGAGGAAGAGAATTCTACAGGTTCACTATCCTCTGTTTGAAAAACATTCTCTCCAATTCTGTCTTAAATGGGTGAACTCTTATTTTTAAATAATGACTGCTGTGTTGAGATTTTCCCAGAAGAAGAAGCATAATTTTCACCAAATCAAGATCACTCTGGATCATATAAGTATTCAATAAAGTTGCATCTTACTCTTCTAAATGCCAGCGAATAGAAGCCTAACTTGCACAACTTTCCTCAGAAGATACCATTCCTATTCCAGATATCAGAATCAAAATGTGTGGTGCTGGAAAAGCACAGCCGGCCAGGCAGCATTCGGGGAGCAGGAGAGTTGACATTTCAAGCATATGCTCTTCATCAGGAATCTGGTGGGGGTCCAAGGGAGCTGAGAGATAAATAGGAGGGGGTTTGGGGCTGGGGGAAAGGTCACTGGGAACGCAATGAAGATGGGGGTGATGGTGATAGGTCAGAGAGGAGGGTGGAGCAGATAGGTGGGAAGGAAGATGGACAGGTAAGACAGTTCAAGAGGGCTGTTCTGAGTCGGAGGGTTGGATCTGGGATAGGGTGGGGGGAGACGAGATGAGGAAACTGGTGAAACCGGCACTGGTCTCGTGTGGTTGGAGGGTCCTAAGGTGGAAGAGGAGGCGTTTTTCCTCCAGACATCGGGTGGTTAAAATTTGGCGGTGAAGGAGGCCCAGGACTTGCATGTCCTTGGTGGAGTGGGAGGGGCAGTTGAACTGTTTCGCCACAGGACAATAGGGTTGTTTAGTGCTTGTGTCCCAGAGCTGTTCTCTGAAATGTTCCACAAGTTGGCATCCTGTCTACCCAATTTAGAGGAGACCATATCAAGAGCAACAGACTCAATTGATGACATGTGCGAAAGTGCAGGGGAATCTCTGTCTCTAGCATTTGCAGTCCTCACTTTCTCCCTGTTGATTAGCTTCAGCATCTGAAATCCTCACTTTCTCCTCATGCCAGATACGAATCCTTTAAACTTCTCTGAACTGTCTCCAAATCATTTACACCCTTCCTTAACTAAGACCACCAATACAACTCACAACACTTTCAGATATCTTTCTACTAAAGCCCCGCAGAACTGAAACATAACCTCCCTCCATTTCTATTCAATTGCCTTCACAATAAGCAACAATATTTTATTAGCTTTCATAATTACTTGTTATACATGCATCAAACTTTTTGTTCCTCACACCTCTGCATTTCAGAGCTCTGCAAGCATTTAGATCTCAACACTGGAATAATAGATTAGTTTTTAATTCTTCCCGAAAAAACAATTCCACATTTTTGCAAATTACACACTATTTGCCAGATCTTTGCCCACTCACTTCACCATTCCTGTAGCTTTATTATGTCCTCAATACAGCTTAATTTTTTGATCTTTGTGTCATCAGAAAGTTTACCAATCATTCTTTGATCCATTTATTCCAGACATTTACATAAATTGTCAAAAGCATGTCCCCGCATTGTTTTCTGTGGCACACGACTCATTCCCACTTGCCAAACAGAAAATTACACATTTAATCCCATTTTATCAGTTTACCAATCTACAATCCATTCCAATATCTTGTTTCTTACATCATGAGATTTTATTTTCTGCAATGATCTTTGATTTGATATCTTGCCTCCTGAAAAGGTAAATATAATATATCTACCTGTTCCTCTGAGTCTATAGCACATGATACTTCCTCAAAGAACTCAAATAAATTGTTTAAACATGATTTCCCTTTCACAAAACCATGGCTCTCCTTAATTACCTTTTTTGTAAGTGTCCTGCTGTAACGTCTTTAATAATAATTTCTAACAACGTCTTATGACAGGTACAAAGCTAAGTGGCTTGTAACATCCTGCTTTCTGTCTCTGTCCCTTTTGAATACAGGAGTTACCGCATTTCCTATTCTCGTGGAACATTTCCTCTGTAGAGGTTAGGCAGGTGGACCTCATAGAATATGAGTTCCCTGAATGGGGCAGCATGATTTTCTTTTGTTACCACTGAAATAACTCCAGAGGCTAATATCACACAAACAAGTCCCCCTTTATATATATGTGGAGTGTCCTTAACACTGATCCAGCTCCCTAAGAGTGAACAGGAGGTCTGACACTACTGTTTATATCTGGTGAAGAATTTTGCTCACAACAGTCATCTTTGGGTTGAGGTAAGCATTTCTGGCACCATATTGTTATTGGGAAGTTTAACTCACTCGATTCTGTTGTCAAGGAATGGGCCCATGGAAAGAATGCCTTATTTTTTTCCAGGCAAATGCCTTTGAGGAGATGAAAAGCAAAAAGTAATTCTCCTGACAGCTTGTGGACCCATAGGTTTTTCGGCTATTAGGAGCCTAACATTCCCTGAGGCACCAGATAGTAAAACCTGACAAAAGTTGATGAATTTAGCTAGGGAAAATTATGACATCAAGCCTCCCTTAATTTTGCAACACTATCAGTTTTATTCAGCAATTCGAGGACCAAGGGATCCGTATCAGGATTTTTGACTAGGTTAAGATGATCAGCAGAGGCATGTGACTTTGGTTTAACCCTTAATGAGAATGCTGAGAGACCATTTAGCATGTGGGATTAATGATGTAACCATGCAAAAGTACCTAAAAGGTGAAGCCCAACTGGACTTCAAACAGGCACCAGAACTGGCTTTTTCGTTGGAAAATGTGGAATGTCAAACATATGATTTGTAGGGTATTCTGATGGAAGTGGACACCTTCACCAATCCACCTGAGCTTGGGGAGCACCACTCATCTGAATGCAATTGCATCGTCTCACTCAGGACTTATACTGAACAGAGGGACTCTAGGTCAGCCCACAGCAAAACCCCAAAACAAAGCTAAGCCTTGTTCAAATGGTTAAAATGTTCTTCAGGATATGGGCCAGCAAGACACAAGACAGCAAGAGAATCCCACTCAACCTAAATTGAGTAAGAGAGCTCAGAGGCTAGTATCCAGGGGAGTGTGCGCCCTGGAAGGTTCACCTACAGCTGGTTTGGAACAGTTGAATTGCTTAGCAACATCTAAATCAGAACCGATCAAAATTACTGTCTTGTTAAACAGGGGATTTAGAATCTCCTCAGTTCAGGGACTGACTCCAAGATGACTCACCACAGCCAGTGTACTGAACAGAACAAAAATCTTGTTAAATGGTCACCCAGCTCTAATGGAAGTCAATACTGGCACAGTTGTTTCACTGTTTGCAGAACCAGTCTTTAACACAATTTCCTGGACTCCAACCCTTAAGTTTGAGACGATTCATCAAATTCCTGCAGTGATTGAACAGTTTTCAAACAACTGACCTATTGCTCTTGTGTTAACATTGATGTCAGGGCAATGATGTTTCTTTTGTACAAGTAGAACCTTCTGTTCAGATATACTCAGAACAATGTACAAAAAATTTGAACTGTGCTAAAACTTTAACTCTGTTTCTCTCTCCACAAATTCTCCCAGACCTCCTGAATTTCTCCAGTTCTTGTGGTAGAGTTCGGGTTATTTCAGATTTCCAGCTTTTGCAATTTTTAAAAATTGTCTTTCATTATCAATTCCTTCATCTTATTGCTATTCATTGGAGTTTATAGTGCACAATCTAGCTGCGTATATTTTTGTTGCTATGTGCTAAAATTAGTTAACTGCCCATGAAACACATTATGAAGCTTAAGGTTGTGAAAGGGCTATAGAAAAAGGTGCTCAGCATGCCTGCCTTCATTGCTCAGATCATTGACTATAGGCGTTGGGACATCACATTGAGGTTGTACGTTGGTGAGGCCACTTTTGGAGTACTGTGTACAGTTCTAGTCTTCCTGCTATAGGAAGGATATTATTAAATTGGGGAGGGTGCAGAAACGTTTTACCAGGAGGTTGTCAGGACTGGAAGGTTTGACTTATAAGGAGAGGCTGAATAGGCTGGGACTTATTCACTGGAGTGTCGGAAGTTGATGTCTGTTTCACGGCAACCACAAGATTGAAGGTCCAAAACCTAGCCATCCCTGAGGATTTACACTCCAAGATATGAAGTGAGCAGCTCCTGCACTATGTGCACAGTGTGGGACCTTTGAAGGTGATAGCTACTTTTGACAACTAAGGTTCTATTTATACACAAGAAACATCATTGCCCTGACATCAATGTTTACACAAGAGTAATAGATCAATTGTTTGAAAACTGTTTATCACTGCAGGAGTTTAATGAATCATCTCAAACTTGAAGATGATTAAATAACAAAGTGCTTAAAAAATACCAGCTTCCTAAGTGTGCATTCACTCAGAGGAAGGAAGGGAATAGGAACTTTATCAGGCAACAGATAACAGATTACAGCACCACCTGCTGGACCACTCATTGTGTTGCACATTGAAAGAAATCTCATATATAAAAAAACACCACTGCTAAACCTGTTTTACTTGCTTCATTCCTGTGCACCCATGCAATTTTAAAAAGGCTACTGTGCACTTGAAAGAAGACTGGCATTCTAAAGCTGTCATTACCCAATTGGTTGGTGTTCCACAACCCAAAGAAATAGCATCTGCTTCAGGAAAAATTTCCACAGGTCAAATTGTAGCAGTTAAATATTATAATAGGTCTAGCAAATGATTGTTATTGTGAGAAAGAGTACCTGAGCTATATGCATCTTTGGAATTATTACTCATTGCAGGATCTCTGTTAACTGCATGAATATCAACTCTGGACTGCTACATACCAGCTACTATGATTTGAAAGCTCCCAGCTCCCTTTCCTCTGATTGGGTGGTGGAATTTTACATGTGCTGCCGAGAAGGGCAGTGGAATCAGTGTCAACGACAACTTTCAAAAGATAAATTGGATAAACAGTGGAAGGATTCCATGGAAAGAAAGGAGAGGATTGGAACAAATCAAATATCCTTTTGAAAGAGTGAGCGCAGGTACACTGGACTAAATATCTTCCTTCTGCACTCTACCCTGCTACAATTCCCCCAATTATCTTGCATTCCAGAATAAGCTCTTTCAAAGGAGGAGAGGAGGAAGAGTTCTCCCTCTTTACAGTGAATTGGGCGAGACCTTAGCCTCCAAGTGGGAGATGCTTTTGTTCCTCAGTCTCCTCCTCCTTCTCCCATCAGGACGCCAGAGAACATCCAGTGTGAAACACTGAGAGGTTGCTTCTCCTGGTTGGAGAATCTAAGGCACAGGGGCAAACATACAAAATCTGCATCAACCAAATTGCGATGTCTCAAATTCTACAGGGAGTAGTCCTCAGTCAAGTCAATAGAAACTGCCTTCAGCCAAGGAGCCCTCGCACAGCAAGTCAAGGGCACTCTCCAATATCAAAACCCAGGGACTTGGGAATGGTCATTTGGCCATTTGGGGCAGTTAGTGTCAAGGGATCTGTATCACTACAGTCCAGAGTCTGGGCCATGTCAGCCCTGTGGGCCCAATACAACCAGTCCAGAGAATCACAGAAAGTAATTTGTGGAGGTCTACAGTGATCAGTCAAGGGACTATTCTTTCATTAATTGGGGCTCTCTGTTCAAATCAGTCGTGAGTAGGCTATGGCCAGTTCTAAGTTCAGTTGATTAAAAGTCAGGGGGCAGAGGTTAGCAGGGGCCACTGCTGCAGGAGGGAAACTGGGCAATGCAATTGTGGGGATTGGAGGCAACATATAGATTGGAGGCAACGTACAGATTGGAGGCAACATAATTGTTGTAGGGAGAGCAATTTGATATACATAAGGGGAGATGACAATAGAGCATGGAAGGGAAAAGGATAATGCAGAGTGGAAATCATCCTCAGTCAGCAACACTTCAACTCGATGGCAGTGGTGAGGGGAGGGGAGCAGTGGGGAGAAGGTGGTGCTGGGGATGGAGTGATTACAATATAGCATGTAATGTAATCCCGATATGAGCCAGGCGATGTATTTTTGGAGGTCTAATAAGGGTAGGACGTACACAATGAATGATTAGGACCTTAAAGCAGTACTCAGGAACAAGTCTCTTAATGTACAAGTCTGATGCCTGAAGGTGTCAGCACAGGTAGACAGGGTGGTGGAGAAGGTATGCAGGATACTTGCTTTCATTAGCCAGGAGCAAGGAAATATTATTACAACTTTATAGAACAGTAGTTATGCCATAGATGGAATACTGTGTAAAGTTCTGGTCGCCACACTATCAGAAGGATGTGTTTGCACTGGCGAGGGTGCAGAGAACATTCATGAGGATGATGCCCAGGATGAAAAGTCTCAGTTATCGGGAGAGACTGGATAGGCTGGGTTTGTTTTCCCTGGAGCAGACGAGGCTGAGGGGAGACCTGATTGAGGGATCGAAAATTATGAGAAGTAGGCATGAGCATCTCTTCCCCATGGCAGATGTGTCTAAAACCAAAGGGCGTCGGAGGGGAGCAAATGGTTTAGAGGAGATATGAAAAAATGTTTTTCACCGAGAGTGTGGTAGAAATGTGCTGCCTGAGAGAATGGCGCATGCAGATATTCTCACAACATTCAAGAAGCACCTGGGTCCATACTTAAAAAACCTGGGGCATAGTAGGCTATGGACTAAGGGCAAGTAAATGGGACAAGTGTAGTTGGATGTTTGTTGGTTAGCATAGGCATAGTGGCCTGAAATGCAAGATGCCATACGAAATGACTGTGATTCTATGTTGACTCGATATGTCTGAAGCTGGCATGGGGTGAGGTGGGGAGATGAAGAGTTAGATAGATGTGTTGGTTGGGGATGTGAGGAAGTTCAAAGACAATTAGGTCAATGAAGAGGACTACCAGAAAGGGAACTTGGAGATTCAGGGGTTCACCAACAGTAAGATGCTGAGCCTGAAACTCACTGAATGAAGCACGATTGCTATTTCCTTCCAGCATGATGTAAATAGCAGTGCACAATGGAGATGAAAATTGTTGGCACCTCATCTGGAGTGGGCGGGATACATGTTTCACTCAGTGACAGAAGGGGCATTACCCTTGAGTGATAAGACGCCCTTCAAAGCGTATCGGCAGTAAGCAGAGACCCACTCTGTACACGTGAAAGACACTAGCGAGCACTACATGCTGTAAGTGACTCTTAGGCATTAACCTCTTGTGATGGATCCAAATGCATGACCACATCATGCAGCATCAGAAATCAATTTCATTAATGGCTGTGTTGCACAAGCAATGTATTGCCACCCATAAAGATTTATCTTAGTTGCCAAAGTAGCTATCACCTTCCAAGGTCCCATACTGTGCACATGGTGCAGGAGCTGCTCACTTCATATCTTGGACTGTAAATCCTCAGGGATGGCCTTGCTTTGGACCTTCAATCTTGTGGTTGCAGTGAGACAGGCATCCACTCTCACAGCTGATGATGCAAAGTTAACAAACATTCCCAAACATGACAATGTATTTACAATGAAGTGTCTCTTGTGCCACCCATCAGAAAGTCTTCTTAGTTTCCTTCTCACCAGCTGTTACCCTTTTTATTCACCTTCCTCACACGTCTGTTGCGTAGCACTGTATCGTTTGGAAATCCAGGTACATCACATTAGCAGCATTTCCCTTTTCAATCTTTTCAAAAACCTCCAGCAAGCTAGTTACATATGATTTTACCATAAAAAAACCATGCTGGCTCTTCCAAATTAAGCTTTATATTTTATTGTGACTAATAACCTTATCATAGATAATTATTTTGACAGGTTTCCCCATCACCAAAGTTTAACTGACTGGTCTGTAAAGGCTGGGCTTATATTGATGACCTTTTTTGAACAGGGAATGATGCTTGTGATTCTCCAAATCCACAGTTGAGACCAAGGAAGATAGAAAGATTATTTTCCGTGACTGCAATTTCTACTTTCACTTCCACAGATGGCACCTGCAACAGTGCAACTCTGCCTTCGCACTACGTCACTTGTGCTTAAGTCTCTAAATTGGAGTTTCAACCTTCTGAGTCAGAATATAGGGTGCTACCACTGAGTCACAGATGTCACAACAAGCTTCTGTCTCCTTCGCACTACCTGGGAGTCTATGGTACCCTGCTAACAGCACGCTGCTCCTTTTGCTATTCTGTGCTTGACTCATACTGTCTCATTTGACGATTCCTTTAGTGTATCTATCCTCCTCGCAGTTGTGATCGATAATTAACTAATAATGTTACATTCCCAACTGTTCTTTATTCTTCCCTCCTGCTTGGCAACTCTGTATCCAGGGATGTTGAACTGTGACATTTGCTACTCTTCAAGCCAGGTTTTTGTCGTTGCAATGATATTGTGCTGTCACTTGTCAATATTTGCCCTTTATTCATCAGCTTTATTCACTATTCTTGCTTGCATTTATACCTTTAGACATTGCTTAATTTGCTGCGCTATACACTTGCTCGTCATTGCTTTTTCTAGTTTTCAGTCATTTGTTAGTTTTCTCATTCCCTGCTCTGAATTTGTCCAATTGAAACTGCTCTCAGATTCCCATTCCCCCTTAACAGAGGAGCAATAACCCAGTGAGTAATGGAGAAAATGCCATGTTTGCATGTGGAGAATGCAAGCATAGAACGTGTGATAAATGATGTTACAGTGGATGTGGCAGCATTAAACATTTACATTGTCCCCCTTTTATGAATGACCTTAAGGCAAAACAAAGTTAACTGAACTAATATTCTGTGGGTATTGATTGTAGTGGGAGACAATGTTTCATACAAACCATCTCCAAGGGTGAATACTTGTTACCTGAATCTTTAATTGGTGCCCAGACTCTGGTATTAGAGATAATGTGTAGTTAGTCTGTTGCCTTGGAGCTGATATAAGATGCTGAAATAAGAACATAGATTGATATGAAAGACAGCTTTATTAATTAATAACATTAATTAAAATAGATTAGATTCCCTACAGTGTGGAAACAGGCCCTTTGGACCATCTAGTCCACACCGACCCTCCGAAGAGTAACCCACCCAGACCCATTCCCCCTAACTAATGCACCTAACTCTACGAGCAATTTAGCATGACCAATTCACCTAACCTGCACATCTTTGTGGCTGTGGGAGGAAACCGGAGCACCCGGAGGAAACCCACGCAGACACGGGGAGAATGTGCAAATTCCACACAGTCAGTCGCCCAAGGCTGGAACCAAACCCACGTCCCTGGTGCTGTGAGGCAGCAGTGCTAACCACTGAGCCACTGTGCCGCCCCCTTGATATAGGAAGAAAGATTTCTTTCAAGTTCAGGAACATTTGAAGGATGAAGAACTAACCAAAACTTTGTTAACTGCTAAAACAATATGTTGCTGATAGTCAATTAGAGGAGAGTGTTCTTGTTTTCCAGGACTTGTAAGGACACTGAAGTCTACGTAAGGTGATGGCTTGTTACATAAAAACAACAAGCAGGAGTCGATCATTCAGCCTCTCAGAATTACTCCAACATTCAATGTGATCTTGGCTGATCTGACATTAACCTCAAATCTGCACTCCCATCCACCCTCATAACCTTTCATGCCTTTCTTAACTAGCTATCTACCACTTAAAAATATTCAAAGACTCTGCTTCCACCATTTTTTCATGAAGAGAGTTTCAAAGCCTGACAATCCTTGAGGGAAATAATTTAACCTAATCTCTATTTTATATAAAGTACAAAGCTTCCAACAGTACGTTGTCCCTTTATTACTGACCCTCTGAAACTGCAGCAAGGCCTTAATAATGTTCTTCTGACAAAATTCTACTCCATCAGCAATGACATTCTGACTTTCTACTTTCGTGCTGACTCTCTGACAGTGTCACTCTCTTCGACTGATGCTTAGTCAGTGCTGCACTCTTGCGGTACTAAGTTTCTGACAGTGTAGTGCTCCCTCAGTTCTGACCAGCATCTCCTCCTCCACCACTAAAAATGCAACTTTCCTTCAGTTAATGATCCTTGGACAGTGCAGCAATACCTCCGTTTGGACCCTGATCTTTTGACAGTGCAGCACCCTCTCAGTATTGACCCTTTGACAGTGTGATGCTACTTCTACTCTACTGAGATTTTCAGGCTATATTAAGTGTTTGAGTACTGGAGTGGTGTTTGAATATGATTTTCTGAGTAACAGGTGAAGTGCTAGTCATTGATCCAGAGCTAACACAATCATTTAAAATCACATACAAATAATCTGTGTAATCATTTTATATTGAAATTACAGTTGGTTCTGATATTACACGAAAGCTCTATTCTCATGCAATTTTATGTTATTAGAAAACCAAGTTATAGCCACACCACCTAACAAATGGGGCCAGAACTGCATTATAGCCAATACAGATAAGGAAAGTTTGCATTCTACAAATAACGGTCTAAATTCTTCAATCGCATTAAAGCCAATTCGCGTTAAACAAACACGCATTGTAGCAGAACCAACTGTATATTTAAAAAAACTGTTTTGACTTCAAGCCCCTATCAAAATATGAGTCATTGCATTTTATAAGTTGAGAGTTTGACATGTTGTTATTTACTTAATTTTGGTTTGTTACATTTTCTGAGTTAACCCTCCAGAGAATTGTCACTTATTCTACATAGTTTGATAAATCCATGAGCATTGAATCTACTGATCTGACCGGCACTCCCATCCACCCTGATAAATTTTCTTAACAATCTATCTACCACTGCCTTAAAAATATTCATGGACTCTTGGTTCTGATCCTGGTAAACATGCTGGAGCTGGATTGACCATCTGGCTTGTGGACCAGTCAAGGTGTTGATAGGTCTGCCATGTTCTGACTCACACCAAATGTCATTCATTCATCATCCATTTGCACGCTGATCTACTTTGGCTCCCAAGTTTACCAACTGCTCAATTTTAAAATTCTCAGCCTGGTTTTCAAATTCCTCCATGGCCTCAACCCTCCCATCTCTGTAACCTCCAGGAGCGGTGTTCCTTGACTTTTGGCCTGTTGCAAATCTCCTGTTATAATAGCTTCACTATTGATAACAGTTCCTTCAGTTACCTGGCCTCTGAAACTCTCTGCCTTTGCACCTTTGTCTCTGATCCCCTATTTGACACTCCTTAAAAGCAACTTCTTTGAATAATCTTTCAGTTTGGCCTCATACTTCCTATATGCCTTTGATAATATCCTGTGTTCCATCTTCAGTTGTTTTATCTGAATTATACTGAACAAATGCATCTTACTGAAACAGCTAGTAAATTGCTTTTCTGTCATTTTTAGTCAAAGCTCAGAAATATATCGTTTGGGAATGGATAATGTTCAAATTGAATCACATCCACATTACATTTTGGTATAGTGAGACCTGACTTTCTGTTCCACTATACCACCAATTAATTGATCTGATGGACTCTGATTCCGCTTCTGGGTTTGTATTCATTGTGTTAGCATCATAAACTGATATCCATACTGCAGCAGTAGCTTCATGGTTAGCTTAAGGCAAACCAGGTATGTCCTGATAAGATGGTAGCTTGAATTATGAAAACCTTATGAATCAAAATAACTTAAAAATGGGTCTTGAAGATTTCAAAGAATGGGGGTCTGACTATTTAACTTATCAGTTTTTGAGAAGAAAGAAGCGTGTGAATGGCTACTTTGCATTTTGTCATTGCAGGAGGGCAATATCCACTTATTTCGGTCAACTGTTGCTTGTCCATTTCATATTTTATCAAAATGTTCAGTCTATTCTTTTTCCCTTTTTTTTTTGCTTTTGTGATTCTCATTCCAAATCTTTGATAAAGGTGTGTAGAATAGTACAGCATTATGGACATTTGATCACTTCAATCTTGCTTACTTACTTACTCTGAGGAAAGTGGGAGTCTGAAAGAGACAGGGATACTGGGTAAGCTCAGTACTTTGCAGAAGAACTTCCTATTTGTAATGGAAGTGCAGAGTGAGCATGAAGAATTTGTTAATAAATCTTAATACAAGATACCCACTCTGGATGAGAGACGAAGAAGTGAATGAACTAATGGAACCACAGTGCAAGCTCTCTTAATAAAACAATTTTAGCACAGAGCACTTGAGAAGTGTTTCCGTCCTATATATATATATCCATTCATTTAGATTTTGGACTCCAGTTGATGACTGGGTTCATCAACGATTCAAAAGGGAACTTTCATAAATATAGGTTCTGATGTTAATGTGCATTTGTTGGTGTTTGAAGGATTTGGAATACTATTTCAACATTCCAAATGGTGAGAGGCTATTCATTCTGCATGATTCTGAATGTGCTAGAGCAGACAGTGATCCGTGGACAAAGTGTCATTCACCATATGATATGCTAAATCAATGATAATAGAAAGCATCTTGTTGATCTTTGAGAATGAACTCTGAACAGCAACACCTCATTTCAGGGCAGTTATCACCACAAGGTATCATGATGTCACCCATGACCTGGATAGACAAGACCTGGTCATCACTAGAAGGTAGGATCTGCTCAGGCTTCTCCTTATCACAACTACCACACTATAGATTGTGACAATAACCTCTTGCCAGCATCAGAGTAAGGAATGTTCCCAAATGTTTCATAATTCTAAATGTTAGGGTCTACCATCTATCAACATCCCTGCATAAGCAATGATGCTATCTATTATCAATCCACACTGTTATAATGATTGTTACCCACCAAAGGTTTATTAGGAAGAACTGATACTAATTTTAATGAAGCTTGGAAGTCACTAAGCTTAGTCATCTATAAAGCAGTAGACCATCAATTGCTAAAGGTGGAACTCATATAAGGACTAGTTTGAGACTAATTTATTGAAAATGACATCTGTTGTTGCTGCAAAGAATCAAAATTTACATGCTGCACAGGTATACCCAACAGCTACAACACTGTATGACCTTAAACCATCAAAGATAACCATGCAAAATACTGAGATACTGAGCAAACGAACATAGTTTAACTAATGATAATAAATCCAAATGCCTATGATGATGGAAATCGGCAAGGATCCAAGATGGCACTTGATCCTACCATGACTCAAGTTACATACAAATATGTGATTCAGGAGCCGGAGTAGGTCATTCACCTCCTTGAGTTTGATTTACTACTCAAAAGAATTATGCCTGATCTAATAGTAACCTCAAAGCCACGTTCCTGTCTTTTACTGGCTTACTCAACAAGGATCGATCTACCTTTGCCATAAAAATATTCAAAGACTCTGTTTCAGGGAGATAGTTCCATAGACTCATGACCCTCAGAGAAAAGAATTTCATTTATTCTCTGTTTTAAGTAGCCAATCCCAATTTTCAACGGTGACCCCTAGTTTTCAATTCTCCCATATCTACCCTGTCAAGATCCTTCTGGATTGGATATGTTTCAATCCAGCCCACCTCTTACTCTTCTGAACTCCAGCAGACGGAAGCCTAATCTGACCAACCTTTCCTCAGAAGACAACTCGCCAATTCCAGCTATTGGTCTAGTAAACCTTTTTTAAACAGCCTTCAATGCATTAAGTAAGGTGACCAATACAATGTCAATACTCCAGAGGCAGTTTCACCCCCTGCTGTTATTAGACTGCTGAATGGACCTCTCGAATTTCAAATCCAATGTTGATCTTGCTTTGTGCACCTCCTGCGTGGCCATAACCTTGTATGTCTCACTCTGTCTCAAATCCCAATGATCTGTATGTCTTTGTTTGCTATGATTTGCCTGCACTGCTCACAAAACAAAACTTTGCACTTTACTTAGGTATATGTGACAACAATAAATCAAATCAAATCAAATCATCCTATATAACTGAAACATAATCTCCCTCCTTTTGTATTTAATTCCCCTCATAATAAATAACATTCTATTAACTTTCTGCATTATTTCTTCTAGCTGCAAACAGTTTGCAATTAATTGATAAGAGTTCTTGGCAAAACTGAGGGCTGCAGATGCTGGAAACCAGAGAATTGATTAGAGTGGTGCTGGAAAAGCGCAGCAGGTCAGGCAGCATCTGAGGAGCAGGAAAATTGACGTTTCGGGCAAAAGCCCTTCATCAGGAATGAATCAGGATAAGAATTCATGCCCAAAACCCTCTGAACCTTAGAACTCTGCAATCTGTTACTGTTTAGATCATAAGCTTCTTTTTTATTCTTCCTGCTGAAATGGACAATTTTACATTTTCCTTCATTACACTTCTTCTGTCATACCTTTGCAAAATCACTTCACCTATCTATATCTCTTTGTAGCCTCATGTCCTCTTCACAACTTACTTTCTTACCTATCTTTGTGCCACCTGCATATTTGACAACCATACCTTCTGATCCTTCAGTTATACATGGTTCAGGTCCCAGCACTGATCCCTATGGCATACCATTGGTTACATTTTGCTAACATGAAAAAGACCCATTTAAACTCATTCTCTGTTTCCTATTAGCTGGTAGGTATTCTAACTGGACCAACATGCTATCCTCTATCTCATGAGCTTTTATTTTCCACAATAACCTTTGATGTAGCACCTTATCAAATGCCTTCTGGAAATCTAACTACAATGCATCCATTGGTTCACTTTTTGCCAAAGCATGTGCTAACTCCTCAAAGAACTCCAACAGATTCATCAAACATGATTTCCTTTTCATAAAACTATGTTGACTCTATTTGATTACCTTGAAGTTATTCAAGACTCTTGTGATAATTTCTTCAATAACAGCTTCTAACATCTTCCTTTTTGTAGACATTAAGCTAACTGGCTTGTTTTCTCTCTCTCTCCCTTCTTGAATAAAGAAGTTATATTCGTTATCTTCCAATCTAGTGGAACTGTCTGCGAATTAAGGGACTTTTGAAAAATTAAAACCAATGAACAATGCTTTCTTTTCCATTTTTTTAATTATAAAAACAATGCTCATTGTATTAGCTGTTTTCTTCAAATATTTATAGAAAACTCTTGTTATCTTTTTTATTATTAAATATTTCTGGCTAGCTTTCTTCCATATTCTGTTTTTTTCCCACCTATTTAAATTTTTCAGCCATTCTTTGCTTTCTTAAATATTCTATCAAATCTTCTGACCTGCCACTACCTTTGCATAATGATTTACTTTTCCTTTTAGGTAGATAATCTTTTTTTCTACTGAACCACTGATGATGAGTCTGCTCCTTGGAATTTTTCTTGTTCATGGGAATGTATCTATTCTTTAACCTAATTTGGCAATCCACTTTCCCAATTGCCCTTACTTAAACTTTTCAACAACTTAGACTCAAATCTACTCTTCACCCACTCAACTGAATGTAAAATTCAATTATATTATGGTTTCTCCTATGTAAGGGTACCTGCACTATGAGATCACTAATTAATATCAAGCCTAGAATATCCTGCTCTTTGGTCAGCTTCAGAATATACTGTTCCAAGAAATTATCCTGAAAATATTCCATAAGTTCCTTATCTATTGTCAATAGTCAATATGTAGATTAAAATATTCCATGGTAGTTACCTTGCCTTTCTGATAAACTCTCATTATTTCCTCCTTTAGACACCACCCTGCTGTGTGGTTACTGTTAGGTAGCCTGTACTGCACTATACTGCTTGCCTTGATAAATTCTCGTTTCTAACCAAACTGTATCCACATCCTGGTTTCCTGAACTTAGGTCTACCTTCTCTTTTTTGCTACTACCATCATTAATGAACAGAGTCAATCCTTCACCTTTTCCTAATTTCCTGGGATTCCTAGATGTCTTGTATCCTTCAACAGTGAGGTCCCAATCCATGCGATCCTGTAGTCTCTGTAATAGCTATCAGACTGTACTTATCCATTTGCACTCTCAGTTCATCATGTTTTGTTGTTTCAAATGCTATGTAAATTCAGACACAAAACTTTCAATTTTATCTCTTTACTCTCTTCGTAAATGCTACGCTTGTCTGTAGGTTGACTCTTAGATTCATGGTCTCTATTCCTTCCTGTCACAATCTATTTAATATTTTTGATATTAATAACTTTCCCCTTGGCCTTGACTCTACTGTTTAATTTATTGCATTTTGATGAATTTAATCCCTGGCACTGTTCAGTTTAAAATTCTCTCTACTTCTCCAATTATGCAGTTAATAAAAACATCAGTCCCAGCACAGTTCAGCTAGAGAAGGTCTCAATGGTACAGGTTCCACTTTCCCAATCTTGATATCAGTGTCCCATAAACCAGTACCCACTTCTCCCACACCAGTCTTTGTGCCACACAGTAATTTGTCTAATCTGATCAGACCTATGCTAATTCACATACAGCGCAGGTAGTAATGCAGCAGTTATGACTTTTGAGGTTCAGTTAATTTAGGTTCTAGCTCCTCATATTGACAATGCAGAACCTCCTTCTTGTTCTATGTAATTGGTAATTACAAGAATGATGATAACTGGATCCACCTTCTTCCATTCCAAGTTCCTTTCTAGTCCAAAGGAGATAGTCCAAATCCTGACATTGGAAAGGTAACAGAGCCATTTGAACCCTCACACCTTGTTGCTGAAAACAGTGTGAATTCCTTCCCACTAAACTGTCCCCTACTACCACTCCATTCCTTCTTATTCCCCTACTCTTGAGTAGCCTTCTGTGCCATGGTCAGTCAATTCATCAACTTCACTCTCCTCCAGACAAGCTGAAAGAATGTCAAACATGTTGGATAATTGCAAAGACAGAGGTGTTGGTCTCCTTACCGATCTCATTCACTTGCATACTATCTTGCTGAAATCAGATCACTCAAGCCAATGAGGCGTGACTCCCTCCTGGTACAAGGAGTACACATGACTTTCCCTCTCTTGCTATGTTGCAGTATCTATAGTTCAGCCTCATAAACTCTGAGCCAAAGATGTTCAAACTTCAAACATTTGCTGCAGATATGTTTGCTCTGGAAGAAATTAATACCCATGAAATCCTGCATGCTACAACTGCGACACATTTCCTGTCGTACCATCTTTAATATATTCTAAGGAACTACTTAACTATTATATTCAACTTTATATTTGATTATGCTTTTATATATTTTGTAAACAGTACAAAGCGTCCCTTCCTCTATTCAAAAATAAAGACAGAAAAGGAGACAGGAGCAATTGCAGTAACATCTCACACTTTATCAGGGAATGTCTTTGCTAGGCACAAACTTGAATAGTGATAGCAGGAATCACAGTGTCAGGTCAATCATGGACATGATCTTCATTATACATCAGCTACAAGAGAAATGTAGGCAAAAAGGCATATGTCTTTCAGTTACTTTCATGGATCTCACGAAGACATTCAACACTGCCAGCAGAGCAGGGAAATTGGCTGTCCACACTAAACTTCTAGTCATATCTATTCCTTCCTTGACATTGCACTATACAGTTTGATGTCTCCACTTCTGACAGTTTCAGAGCAAAGTGTAAATTGAAACAGGGCTCTTTCCTAGCACCCCCACCATTCTGTTTGGTGTCTTTTTTCCCCATGCTCTTGGCCTTTACCTTCCCTGCAGATATGTACGAGACTGAAAGTGAAGATAAGAAACATCTTCACTTGCTCAGAGGACTCCTCTGCACTGATGATGCTGCCATCGTCACTCAGACAGAAAACCAGCTCCAAAGTCTATCTCCCCTATTCCTCTAACTTATTCTGTGAGTGCCAAGGAAACCTTGAGTGGTTATGAGCCAAAGAGTTGTGTCACTGCCATTGATCACACCCAAGAACACCCCATTTTGAAGGTTGAGCAAGTTCTGCTAATTTGAATCTAGAGTGTCAATCCGTCAATTGTTACATGTCCACCTTCGGTGGATGAATAAAAAATACATGGGATTACCTTGACCTGAACCCTTAGGACCAAGGTTGATAAGGCCTGTGCTCTCAGGAATTTCCTCAATGACTGCGAAACATACAGGTATCAGGCAAAGAAGCTCAACAATTTCATCTTTGCCGAATGTGGTGCATTATTGATATATCCTAACAACACAAAATCACAAATGTGGTGGTCCTCAAAAGGCAGAACTACCAAGCACTAACCAAAATGAGCAGCTACAGTGGATCAGACACATTCGCAGGATAGAAAACTAAGGGCCTTCTGTATGGTGAGATAGCCAGAGCCTGATGGCCAATGGAGTGCCAGGAGCTGTGCTACAAGGGTGCTAGTAAATATGGCATGAAGATCATAAACATTCAATACTGCTGCTTGGAATCTGACTATTTAATGACCAATTTGTCAACGTCTCCTGTAGGCAGACATGCACACCACTAGAACCTGTAGCTTCAGCAGTTTGGGGCCAATGGTGAAAACAACAATTCACAATGTCACATCGCAACCATATGTGTGGCACTTGTGGAATAAACTGCTTCTCAAGGATTGGCCTTCACAGTAGAGATGCACTAAACAAAGATTCTAAACTAAATGCTGCGTGACCATCAGCTCTTGATAGAAGATGACAATAGTGATGTTCCAGGGACAAGGACACAAAATATTTCTCAAAGTGTTTATCCTCTGTCATTACATTATTTGTCTCGGACGAGGTGGTGGTGAGTCATTGGACTTGTAATCGAGCAAACCCAGGCTAATGTTCTGGAGACAAAGATTTGACTCCTACTATGTCAGATGATACAATGTGAATTCAATTAAAAGATGGTGTAATGCTAACCATGTAACCACTGTATCCAATGTTGTAGAGGAACGGATCTACATGGATCACTAAATCCTTCAGGGAAGATAATCTGCCATCCATATTTGTCTGCATGTGATTGCATAACCACAGTAATGTGGTTGACTTTTAATTGCCCTCTGGGCAATTAGAAATGGCCAATAAATGCTGGTCTAGTTAGTGAGGCCCACATGCCAGGAATGAATAAAAAGTATACAAAGTAATGCAGGTTTTAGAGGCATTTCAGTATCAGGAGAAAAAGAGAGGCAACAGGAAAGTGAGATTGAGTAAAATGGTGTGTAAATTCATACAGGCAGGAACAGAATGAATGGTTTTCTTCTGTGTTAACACTTCCATCTTTTCATTTCCAATTGCTGTGCTTCATTGATGCCCCATTCCGCACTGCAAATCTTTGAATAGAATTAGAACGGTTTAATTAATAGCACTGAATCAAATTAATGATACTGAACCAGAAAAATCACTCATCTTATGCCTCAGGCTTCAGAAACCAAAATGGACAAATTGCAAAAAATAAATTACACTGCAGAGTGCTGAATAATTATGATTCTGCTTCTCTGCAGCACAATCTTCTGGCAACGTTTAAAATTCAAACATAGCAACAGAGAGAGTCATAGTCATAGAGATATACAGCACAGAAACAGACCCTTCGGTCCAAGTCGTTCATGCTGACCAGATGGCCTAAATATACCAAGTCTCATTTGCCAGCATTTGGCCCATATCCCTCTCAACCGCTCATATTCATATACCCATCCAGATGCCCTTTAAATATTGCAATTGTACGAGCCTCCACCAATTCCTCTGGCAGATAATTCTATATATGTATAATCTGCTGTGAAAACATTACCCTTTAGGTACCTTTTAAATCTTTCTCCCTCACCATAAATCTCTGCCCTCTAGTTTTGGATTCCGCCAGCCCAGGGAAAAGCCCTTGACTATTTACCCTATTCATGCCCCTTATGATTTTATAAGCCTCTATAAGGTCACCCCTCAGCCTCTGATGCTCCAGGGAAAACAGCCCCAGCCTATTCAGCCTCTCCCTATAGCTCAAATCCTTCAACTCTGGCAAAATCCTTGTAAATCTTTTCTGAACCCTTTCAAGTTTCACAAAATCCTTCTTATAGCAGCAAGACCAGAATTGCACACAGTATATCCATAGATGGCCTAACCAATGTCTTGTACAGCTACAACATGACCTCTAGACTCCTGTACTCAATACTCTGACCAATAAACGAAAGTATACCAAACATCTTCTTCACTATCCTATCTACCTGTAACTCCACTTTCAAGGAACTATGAGCCTGCACTCCAAGATCTCTTCATTCAGCAACATTACCCAGGACCTTACCACTAAGTGTATAAGTCCTGCTCTGATTTGCTTTTACAAAATGCAGCACTTCACATTTACATAAATTAAACTCCATCTGCCACTCCTTATCCCATTGACCCATCTGATCACGATCCCATTGTACTCTGAGGTAATCTTCTTCGCTGTCTACTACATCTTCAATTTTAGTGTCATCTCCAAACCTATTAACTATGCCTCTTAAGCTCACATCCAAATCATTTATATAAGTGGCAAAAGGCAGTAGACCCTGCACCGATCTTTGTGGTACACTTGCTGGTCACAGGCCTCCAGTCTGAAAAGCAACCCTCCACCACCACCCTCTGCATTTTACCTTTGAGGCAGTTCTGTATCCAAATAGCTAGTTCTCTCTGTATTTCATGTGATCTAACTTTGCTAACCAGTCTATCATAAGGAACCTTGTTAAACGCCTTACTGAAGTCCATATAGATCACATCCACTGCTCTACCCTCATCAATCTTTTTTGAAACTTCTTCAAAAAAAACACAATCAAATTAGTGAGACACGATTTCCCACGCATAATGTCATGTTGATTATCCCTATTCAGTCCTTGCCTTTAGAAATATGTGGTCTGACTTATCCAGTTGTTGCATGATTGCCAACTTTTGTACTCAGTCCCGACCAATGAAGACAAGCATGTCAAATGCCGTCTCCCTTTTCAGACAGCCATCGATTTGCACTCCTCAGTATATCATTGCTCCTTCAGGTCCAGCTATTGTACTGTAGTTATTGGAACCAGGTAGACCTTAATAGCCAAGAGATGACTGATTGAGATCGTTAACCTGAGCCAATCAGGAAAGTCTTGGCTGACCAATATAATTCAGAGGAGCATGGGGTGGACCGAGAACCAGAAGGTGGGTAGGGGCGGGCTGCCTTAGAGTGGTCGGAAGGTGGGAGGGGCGGGGGCTTGTTGGGTCTGTATTGTCTGCACTTTTGTATGTAACGGTATTGTCTAATGTACAAATGTCATTGTCACTGTCTTGTCATATGTCGAACTGGGATTTGAGGTTTGTCCTCCTCTCCCTGTAAATTGGTTGAACGGTAGGGTTCAGGGCCTAGCTTTGCTGCTCCTTTCCCTTGTAAAATTGCTGTCTTTTGTGTACAGCTGTCAATGTTTTTTTTTGTAAACTGTTTTGTAATTTGTTTAATAAAATAAAAAAAAAAATATATAATTCAGAGGAGCATGGGGTGGACCGAGAACCAGAAGGTGGGTAGGGGCGGGCTGCCTTAGAGTGGTCGGAAGGTGGGAGGGGCGGGGGCTTGCTGGGCTTGTATTGTCTTCTCTTTTGTATGTAACGGTATTGTCTAATGTATAAATGTCATTGTCACTGTCTTGTCATATGTGGAACTGGGATTTGAGGTTTGTCCTCCTCTCCCTGTAAAATGGTTGAACAGTAGGGTTCGGGGCCTAGCTTTGCTGCTCCTCTCCCTTGTAAAATTGCTGTCTTTTGTGTACAGCTGTCAATGTTTTTTGTAAACTGGTTTGTAATTTGTTTAATAAAATAATATAAACAGGAAAAAAAAATAAAATATATAATTCAGAGGAAGGGCAGTGCTTGTCACTGGCCACCTGAGTGTTTTCCTATCTTCCTGGTGGTGGAAATTGAATAAAGATTGGTGCACTTTGTGTCTTCCACTGTGTCTCACACCTGCACACACACACCATGGGTGCTGGGGGAAAAAATAAGCACTACTGCACTTAGGTGGTAGTGTGGGGGTTAAAGAAAAAAAAAGAAAAAAAAAAAATTAACAAGGAATTCCCTCCCCTTCACTGTTTTGATCACACAACACTGCCCTTTGATGTGAAGGGCAGTGCTTGTCACTGGCCACCCGGGTGTTTTCCTATCTTCCTGGTGGTGGAAATTGAATAAAGATTGGTGCACTTTGTGTCTTTCACTGTGTCTCACACCTGCACACACACACCATGGGTGCTGGGGATAAAATAAGCACTACCGCACTTAGGTGGTAGTGTGGGGGGAAAAAAAGAGGAAAAAAAAAAGAAAAAAAAATAATTCAGAGGAAGGGCAGTGCTTGTCACTGGCCACCCGGGTGTTTTCCTATCTTCCTGGTGGTGGAAATTGAATAAAGATTGGTGGACTTTGTGTCTTCCACTGTGTCTCACACCTGCACACACACACCATGGGTGCTGGGGGAAAAAATAAGCACTACTGCACTTAGGTGGTAGTGTGGGGGTTAAAGAAAAAAAAAAAATTAACAAGGAATTCCCTCCCCTTCACTGTTTTGATCACACAACACTGCCCTTTGATGTGAAGGGCAGTGCTTGTCACTGGCCACCCGGGTGTTTTCCTATCTTCCTGGTGGTGGAAATTGAATAAAGATTCGTGCACTTTGTGTCTTTCACTGTGTCTCACACCTGCACACACACACCATGGGTAGAAAAGAAAAAAAAAAACAAAAAAAAAGAAAAAAAAATATAATTCAGAGGAAGGGCAGTGCTTGTCACTGGCCACCCGGGTGTTTTCCTATCTTCCTGGTGGTGGAAATTGAATAAAGATTGGTGCACTTTGTGTCTTTCACTGTGTCTCACACCTGCGCGCATACACCATGGGTGCTGGGGATAAAATAAGCACTACCACACTTAGGTGGTAGTGTGGGGGTTAAAAAAATAAAAAAAAATAAATGGGACATTAGAAAAAGAAAAAAAAATAATAATTCAGAGGGGGGGCTTGCTAGGTCTGTATTGTCTGCACTTTTGTATGTAACAGTACTGTGTAATGTACAACTGCCATTGCTGTTGTCTCTTTATATCTTTATGTGAAACTGGGATTTGAGGTTTGTCCTCATGTCCCTGTAAACTGTTTGTTTGAATGGTAGGGTTTGGGGCCTGGCTTTGCTGCTCCTCTCCCTTGTAAAATTGCTGTCTCTTGTATGCAGCTGTAAATGTAACTGTTTGTTGTAAACTGTTTTTGTAATTTGTTTAATAAAATATAATTGAGGGGACAAAATAATTTGGGGATTACAATCTCCTCAGTTGGGGGACTGATGCTACGTTGGTTGGTGTTATAGTCAGTATGTTACTGTTAGTTTCTGCTTTTTTATTGGGGAGTGGGGATAAACCTGATTCCTGAACTGGCTGAATTATTTAGCCAGTTTGTTAACTGGCATTCCTTTTTGTGAGGACTGATTGTTAAACTCCTGATGCACATAATGTGTTTCAGGTGTAACTCAGTTCTCATTAGGGGATTGTTATTTCACTGGCTGGTTACAGCCTGTGTGTTACTCTTTTCCCTTTTTGAGAAAAGGATAATGTTAATTTTGTGGTAGGGCTTAGCCCTTGGACTCTAGTTTCCTTTGTTTTTTGTATGTGTCTTCACTTTTTATTGGTGTTTGGACTGAGCCCTTGTGGAAGACATACATTTCACCAGAGGAGCTGTTCCTGTGGGGAGGCCTAGCCCTGGGACTGGGCTTCTGAAGATTGCCACCTGTGTGTGTGCGCGCTGGGAGGTGAGCACTTACTATCCTGCAGTTTGGGTGAAGACCTTTCCTTTAGGAGTGACCAAACCCCTGTGAGTTAACTGCACCTGTACAATGTACTGTTCCTATGAGTGGGCCTGGTTTTCCAAGGCTGGGCCAGGACTCTTGGAGACTGAACACCTGTGTGCTGTGCATTTGCTGCCTTCAGGAGTGGACTCTGTCCTTGGTTACAGACTCTGTTTTTAGCAACGGACTCTGCAGTTTGGAGTGGACTCTCTCTTTCTGACAATACACATTGTATACTGGAGTGGACTTTTCCTGGGAATGGATTCTATATCTTGAAGACTGTGTATAGATTTGGACTCTGTACCAGAAAGGACTCTGTTTTTTGGTAACTAACTACATTGTGGTGTTTCCTGGGTCTATCACCTATACCTTCTTGCATGTCCCTGGGTCTGGCAGGCCTTGCTGTGAGCTGGGAGGTGAAAGCTGTTACCTCGAGAGCCGGAGGGTGGATAGGCTATCCTGTGAACGTGAAGGTTGGTAGGCTGTCCTGAAAGCCAGAGGGTGGGTAGACCACCCTGATGCCAGTTGCCCTGAGAGCCAGATGGTGGGTAGGCCGTTCAGAGCACTGTCGTCCCGAGAAGGGGTAATCGGGACAGGCTGCCCTAGAAGTGGTTGAAAGGTGTCAGGGCAGCTGAGCACCAGAAGGTGCATAGGAGTGGGCTGAGATCCAGAAGGCTTGTGGGCTACCCTGCCTGCTATCGTCTCAGGGAAGGGGATGGGCTGTCCTGAAGGTGTGCCAGGATAGCCCACAGGCTGGATGGTGCATCAGGGTCAGTGAGTGCCCAATGGTACGTAGGGACAGACTGTGAGCCAGAAGAGGGTAGGCCATCCTGACCACTGTCACCCTGGGCAGGTACTGGGGTGGGCTGTCCTAGAGGTGATCGAAAGGTGTCAGGGCGGACTAAGACCTGGAAGGGGCATAGGGTTGACCAAGAACTAGAAGGTAGGTAGGGGTGGGCTGCCTTAGTGGTTGGAAGGTGGGGGGGGGGGGATGGGAGCTTGCTGGGTCTGTATTGTCTGCACTTTTGTATGTAACAGTATTGTCTAATGTACAAATGTCATTGTCACTGTCTTGTCATATGTGGAACTGGGATTTGAAGTTTGTCCTCATCTCCCTGTAAACTGGTTGAACGGTATGGTTTGGGGCCTAGCTTTGCTGCTCCTCTCCCTTGTAAAATTGCTATCTCGTGTGTACAGCTGTAAATGTTTTTTGTAAACTGTTTTGTAATTTGTTTAATAAAATTATAATTCAGAGGAAAAAATATAACTTGGAGATTACAATCACCTCAGTTGGGGACTGACTCTATGCTGGCTGGTGTTAGTCAGTATGTTACTGTTAGTTTCTGCTTTCCCTTTTTTTTTGGGACGGGAAAAACCTGATTCCTGAACTGGCTGAATTATTTAGCCAGTTTGTTAACTGGCATTCCTTTTTGTGAGGACTGATTGATTGATTGTTAAACTCCTGAAGCACATAATGTGTTTCAGGTGTAACTCAGTTCTCATTAGGGGATTGTTATTTCACTGGCTGGTTACAGCCTGTGTTACTCTTTTTTATCCTTTTTTTTTCTCAAAAGAGAAGTTAATTTTGTGGTAGGGCTTAGCCCTTGGATTCTAGTTTTCTTTGTTTTTTGTATGTCTTCACTTTTTTTTATTGCTGTTTTTGGACTGAGCCCTTGTGGAAGACATACTTTTTACTAGAGAAGCTGTTCCTGTGGGGAGGCCTAGCCCTGGGACGAGGCCTCTGAAGATTGAACACCTGTGTGTGTGCTGGGAGGTGAGCACTTGCTGTACCTGGAGTTTGGGTGAAGACCTTTTCCTTTTGGGAGTGGATTAAACCCCTGAGCGTTAACTGCACATGTACTGTGGGCCTGGTTTTCCAAGGCTGGGCCAGGACTCCATGGAGACTGATCACCTGTGTGCTGTGGGGTGTGCATTTGCTGCCTTCAGGAGTGGATTCTGCAGTTTGGAGTGGACTCCATTTTGGACAATGCACCTTAAAAACTGGAGTGGACTCCATTCCTGGGAATGTACTCTATTTTTGAAGACTCTAGATTTGGAATGTGCACCAGAAAGGACTTTTGTTTTGTTAAACACAACAATACAGTTAATTGTTGGGTCTATCACTTGCACTGGATTGTGTCCCTGGGTCTGGCAGGCCTTGCTGTGAGCTGGGAGGCTCATGGGTCATCCTGAAAGCTGTCACCCCGAGAGCTAGAGGGTGGGTAGGCCATCCTGTGAACCTGAAGGTTGGTAGGCTGTCCCGAAAGCCAGAGGGTGGGTAGGCCGTTCTGAGTGCTGTTGCCCCGAGAAAGGGTAATCTGGACGGACTGCCCTAGAGGTGGTCGAAAGGTGTGTAAGAGCAGCAGAGAGCCAGAAGGCGCATCGGGGCGGGCTAAGTTCCGGAAAGCTTGTGGGCTACCCTGCATGCAGTTGTCCCAGGGAAGGGGATGAGCTGCCCTAGAGGTGGTGCAAAGGTGTGCCAGGATAGCCTACTGGCCGGAGGGTGCATTGGGGTGAGTGAGAGCCCAATGGTACGTACAGGCAGACAGAGCCAGAAGGCAGGTAGCTGTCCTCAGCGCTGTCACCCTGGGCGGGAACTGGGGCAGGCTATCCCAGAGGTGGTCAAAAGGTGTGCCTGGGTGGACCGAGAACTGGAAGGGGCATGGGGTGGACCGAGAGCCGGAAGCTTTGTAGGGGTGGGCTGCCTTAGTGGTCGGAAGGTGGGAGGGACAGGAGCTTGCTGGGTCTGTATTGTATGCACAGTTTTATGTAACTGGATTGTCCTTTTATGTACAAATGTCACTGTCACTGTCTTTTTATGTGAAACTGGGATTTGAGATTTGTCCTCATCTCCCTGTAAACTGCTTGAATGGTAGGGTTTGGGGCCTGGCTTTGCTGCTCCTCTCTCTTGTAAAATTGCTGTTGTATACAGCTGTAAATGTAACAGTTTAATAAAATATAGGGTGGAGATTAGCCTCCTCCATTGAGGACTGACTCCGAGTTGGCTAGTGACAGCCAGTGTACTGTGGAGAAAGCAGCTCTGCTGTTTTGGACTGTGGTGTCAACTCGGTCCTTTCCTGGCTGTATAAGCCTCTATTTCTGCTTCCTGGGCCCCTGGTTCTGGTTGTGGTGCTGCTGCTGCCTGGGCACATCACCGCTATTGCTTGGGGCTTCCACCTCTGCTGTTGCTATCACTTGGGCTCCCACCTGGATCTGCTGCTACTGCTGCCTGGGCCCTAAAGAACTGGGATTGTTGTTGGCTGGGCCCATCCACAGAAAATATCGTGGACCACCTTACAGTACAACATAGCCAGTCTCAAAGCGGCAGGGCCTAGCTGCACTTGTTCCAGGGTAGCCATGGCTTTAGGCTGGCTTGCTTGAGCCTTAGCTGCAACCCCATTCCCCCTTTAGGCTCCTTCCCAAGGGTCTAGGGGTTAAGGATTACCCCCATCCGGACATGCCCAGTGATACCTGCAGCAAGGCCATGGCTAGTGTAGTCAGCCCGCTAGCCATCACTGTTGTGACCAAAATATATGGGAAGGCCATATTCTTCCTGCAGTCGGAGCAGGTGGTGCACCTGGTCGTGGAGAAAGGGCTCACTGTAGGTAGAACATATTTATCTGTTGAACTGCTGGTGGCCATGGCCCAGAGGGTCGTACTTTCCAGCATCCTGCCCTTTATTGTCAGTGAGCTCCTCCTACCCCATCTCCAATCACTGGGGGAATCTGGTCAGGTGTCAACCTGCTCTGGCTCAGATTAAAGGACTCCTCCCTGAACCACATCTACTCCTTTCACCATTGGCTCTTTGTTTGCTTGGCCTGGGAGGTGATGACCGAGGGCACCTTTTACTGTGATCTACGAGGACTTGCCAACTGTCTTCTGGATGGCAAATGGCATGTGGTGCTACCTCTGCCAAGAGGTGGGACATATGAGGAATAACTACCCTACCCTGAAGGCTGCCTAGCCCACACTGGTGGCAGCAGGTACCACTGCTGCACCCACACCCCCCCCCGTACCCCCCCAAAACAACACCAGGAGCTCTGCGAATGTGACCTGAGCCAAAGTTGCCATCACTGTGTCCTCTGGCAGGGAGTGGGTATCTGGCCTGGGGGAAAACAAACGCTGAGAGGCTGCCCCTTTGAATGCGTTCACCCCCTCCACCCACCCATCACGGTTACCCCATCATCCCCGTGGAACCGGAACCTCAGAACCCCCACTCCATTGTGATAATGCCCCCATGACCATGCCAGCATTCTGGTGCAGGATTCCTGAACCTGCGCCAGAGATATCCCCCACACCCTGACTTACTGACCCTTGGGTGCTCCAAGCCTGATCCTTGTCCTGCGACACCAGACCACGGAGACTCTGAACCCGACCCATGCCCCACATTACTGGACTCCAGCTCCGACTCAACGACCCGCGGACGCTCCGCTGCTGGCCTCAGTCCCATGGTGGCTGTGACTGGGGGATTCTGGGTCAGGAGCTGGGCCCCTGCCCCACCCACTATATGGGAATTATGAAGCATAATTCTAGATTCTCCAGTTAGAAGTAACATCTTTTCCACCTACACCTGGTCAAGGCCTTTCAGGATCTTATCTGCTTCAATTAAGCCAACTATGACTTTTTGAAACTCTACAGGATTTAGGCCTAGCCTGCCTAACCTTTCCTTATAAAGCTATCCACTCATTCCAAGTATTAGTCGAGTAAACCTATGCTGCTTCCATCGCAATTAATGTTAATATGGTGACTGGTACTGTACACAGCACTCTGTATCTGGCCTTACCAACATCTTGCATAAGTATAACCTCAACACTTTTGCATTCAGTTCCTCTCACAAGAAAACATGACAGTCTATTAGCTTTCCTGATTACTTGCTATACCTCGATATTAACCTTCTGTGACTTATGCAGTAGGACACCCGAATTTCTCTCCATTCCCAAACTCTTCAACCTAAATATTTACATAGTATGTTTACTACTTATTCTTTCTGCCAAAATGGATCATTTCACACTTTGCCATATTATACTCCATTTGCTAAAGCCCTCAACTCATTTTCCTACCTCCCTTTATGTCATTAGCAAATTGATTCTTAACTGCCCTCTGGACAATTAGGGATGGACAATAAGTGCCAAACAAACTACCAAACAGGAGTACCGGGGCCGTGGGACCTTAGGATTCATTTGTACAATTCTCTGAAGGTGGCCAGGCAAGTTGAAACAATTCTAACTTATTACTAAGTTGATTCATTTACTTTGATAACTCTCTGTTGACCTCATTAATTCTACAAAGGAAAATTGTGGTTTTGGAAATTATGACCATTAAGAGCTGAGGTTTTGCACACAAGCATCCACCTCTGGAGAACAAGTGGCCCAAATGGATTTGGAGTGTTAGGAGGTGGGGACACAGTAACCGGTAAACCTATTGGTCTAGCGCAGTATGGTTTTGGGCCACGGCTTGACAGTGCACTTACTTTGGAACAGGCAGAGAGGGACGTTGTCATCAGTCACCTTAGAAACTGAGTGTGATGCCGACTCGGGCTTGTCTTCCCAGGGAACTTAGCTTGGAGCAGTAGCTGCCAGGATGCTGGAATGGATATAATAACAGGTGGACTGCAGGAAAGTGCAGGAATCTGCTGGCCCATGGTTTTAATTCGCAATGCCATTTACTAACTTCTACACTTTATGAGCAATGGAAACTCAGGCAGGTTGAAATGGAGGGAAACAGAGCACATCAACAACAACAGAGTGGTAAATACTTGCAAGTTTATCTGGCCTATCCCACATAATTGATATCTCGACCACCGCAATATGCATTCTTCACCCCATTCAAAACCACATGATCGTTTAGCAAAGGTGATCAATCCGTTTAAAACTCAGGCCAGTCTGGTGAATCAAAATCTGCAAGTTCCTCTCCAGTTTCCCCAGGCGACTAAAAACTAGTTCAAGAAATCTCCTTGGCCCCCTGAAATCCTGAATTACTGGCTCTTCTGTGCAAGATAATCTCTGGCCCAGCCAGGAACAGGTTCACGGCTTTAAAGAAGTGAGTTAATCTGTGTCCACATGGTACCAGAGAGCCACTGCTCTTCAGGAAAAAAAAACAATTCCTGACCTGTAATTAACCTGGTCAGGTCTCACACGATAAGAAACTGTGTTCTGATGGAAGGTCATTGATGTGGAACATGGGGCAGAATCTTGTGGGATTTGGGACCCACTGTAAATCTCAAAAGGGAGTCAGTAGCCTGCATCATGTGAGTAACAGTCGCCCAGCAGTGATTTTCCCTGAACTGATCAATTAAATTAATAAAGGGCAGATTTGCTGTCCAATGAAGTTTTGTGACAAGGTATTCAACAAAGTACCTCACAAAAGGTACTGTCACAAGAGCCTACAGTGTTTTAGATAGCATACTGGCATGGATAGAGAATTAGCTAATGGACAGGAAACAGTGAATGGGGTTATGGGGTTCTTTTTCAGGTTCGCGAACTATGATCAGTAGGGTTCCAAAGTGCTGGGATTGCAATAGTTTACAATATATCGTAATTTCTTGGAGGAAGGAAGTGAATGCTTTATAGTCAAATTTGAGTTGATACAAAAAAGCTAGATGGAAAGGCAAGCAGTGAGAGGGATATAAACAGATTACAGAGAGATGTTGATGGATTAAGTAAGTGGACAAAAACTGGCAAATGGACTATAATGTGGGAAAGTTGTTCATTTTGGTAGAAGAACAAAAGTACAGAGTATTATTTAAATAGAGAAAAACAACAAAAAACTGCAACGCAAAGGTATTTAGAGGTACTTGTACAGGAAACACATGCAACAGGTAATCAGGAAAGCTAATGAAAAATTGGCCTTATTTCTAGAGAGTTGGACTGAGTGTAGGTGGTCTTACTGTAACTGTACAAGGTGTTGATGAAATCACATCTGGAGTTCTTGTCCTGTATATAAGGAAAAATAGCATTTCACAGGAGACAGTTCAGAGAAGGATCACTACGATGATAGGAGGCTTGGAGGTATTGTCCAAAGAGCAAAAGTGAACCAAGTTGGCACTCTACTCCACTGGAACAAGAATGAGACGTGATCTCATTGAAACATTTAAGATTCTTAAGGGGCTTGACAGGGTAAATGCTGATATCTCCCTTCATGGGAGTGTCTCGGACCAGACAGCATAGTCTCAGAATTCAGGGGCACCAACTTAAGACTGAGATGAAGATGAATTTCTTCTTTCAGAGGATTTTGAGTCCTTGGAACTCATTGCCACAGTCTGCTGTTAGAGCAGAATCCTAATGTATATTTAAGGCTGAGATAAGGTCAGCAGACAAATCAAGAGAATTATGGGTGAAATTGAATGTAGGATCAGCCATGATCCTATTCAATGGCAGAGCAGGCTCAAGGGTCTGAATGGCCTATTCGTATATTATATGGTGATAGGGTTCTTAAAGCTGGTAGGTTAATTTAATCAAAAAGTTGAGGTGACTGCAGTCAAGTTCTCCATTGTTTGCATATGTGTGTATGTTTTGGAGGAGGAGGTGGGGAAATGGGATTTAGAAATACCTTCACCACTTTATGCCTCCCTAAAGCACTAGCACTAGCATAATTTCAGGCTGAGCCTAGGAGATCCTTTCCAGGCAGATACCCTTTTCTGTGCCACCTCTAGGGACCAGCAGGGTGAGACAAAATTCCTAATGCTAATTGTCTTCCAACATGGGCTTTCACACTTTGTTAGTTATCTGCCTTTCATCAGTGGGCAGCTCATCATAAATCTATCCTGCATCCCACCTCTGAAAATAGCTCAGGGATAGGATGGAGGTCTGACCTGACAGCCCATGCCACAAAATTCCTTGCCTACCTCCCTCCATCTTCAGCTCTAATGGGTGCTAAAAAATCAGCTCATTAACTTGTTTTCCCTCTCTACAGATGGTGTCAGATCTGCTATTTCTACCACTTTTTGCTTTATTTTAATATTCTGAATCTTTGGTCTTCCCCAAACTATTTTATTGGAACAAACCACCAACTGCAATGGAATCAACTCCTTATTTTATAAACCTAAATCAAACTTTGCTTCTCCTGTGAATAATCCCAGTACCTGTAGCCTCTCTTGATAACTACAACGCTTAGTCTATAGAAGTTGTCAAATGTCTTGTAGTGATTTGGAGGTATTTGAATTGAATTGGAGGTATTTGTCTGGATGATGTACTCCTATAGAGAATCTATACTATCTTAACCTGGATATTCTCATTCTGATGGGAAAACAAGCAGTGCTATCAGCAACACTGTACAACCTGTGGTGATATTGGCCCTCAGAATTGTCCCCTCAAAACACAAGTTCAAGAATTTTATTCATAGCAAACATGAGATAGAGTGGTGTCATTTTCTTGGTGACCATTAAGTCGGATGAGTTGTTTTTCTGGCTGAATGGAACCTACGCAGCAAACTGTTCAAATTTATCTTTGCAAGAAATGTTCAGTTGATCGTCAAACAGATGTTACGCCCTCAGAAAGAAAACCATAAAGGAAACATAACTGTGATCTTTGTTTCCAATAAACTGGTAAAATTTCTGCTGATCTGCCATATGAAAATTGTTGAAAATATCTGTGGACCATGGACAGGCAACACAATCCATGAATCATTATTAGCACTTGGATACGGAATTACCTTTATCACTTCTGTCTAAACCATGCATAGTACGTTGCCTTGGCAGTTAACACTGCTGCCTTACAGCACAAGGGAACTGGGCTTGATTTAGTTGCCCAGATTCATCCTCAGGCAACTGTCCATGGGGAGCTTGCACATTCTCCCCGTGGCTGCATGGGTTTTCTCCGGGTGCAGCAGTGTCCTCCCACAGTCCAAAGACATGCAGGTTAGGAGGTTTGGCCATGCTAAATTGCCCATAGTGTCCAGGGATGTGCAGGCCAGGTGGATTAGCTATGGGAAATGCAATGTTGAGGGGATAGGCTAGGGGAAGAATGCTTTTCAGAGGGTCAGTGTGACTCGATGGGGTGAAAGGCCTGATTCTATGCTGCAGGGATTCTATAAGGATCTGTTTCTTTTAAACTCAAATGCAAAGGAAGAGAGGCAAGTCAATAAACTGCACCTGGAATTGCATTGCAAATGCTTCGAATGTGAAATTATTAAATAGCCACAGCACACCAAAATGAGTGATAAGTCAATCAAATGACCTATCCCCACAAATTCATGTGTTACACTCAAGAAAGGTGCAAGAAACACCAGACACGAGCTACCTGCTTAATATTTGCAGAAAAGGTTGGGAGATGTTACAGGAAAATCATGCATCAAGAATTTATGTACTTTTGTTCAGCATTTATTGTCCTCTCCTCCCTGCTCTGTCAAGTTCTATGAAAAGATTGTTCCTGCATTATATTTATTAATTCAAGCAGCGGGTCAACAAAATTATCCTTTTTTTTTCCATTTCCAGATCTTCCTTCATCATTTTGTATTTCCAGCATTTTAGGTTTTGATTTAGTGTTTTCACCACTCTCATTTTTCATTTTTATTGCCCACCAAAAAGTACATCTTTTCAGCCTTAAATATCCCAAATGGAATTTCCATTCCAGTTCCATTCCCAGAACACAACATTCTGCCAGTGCAGAAGTCGGAATGCTATTCATGGAAAATTCCATTGGTCTGTTTCTTTAAGAAAAATAATTGAATCTGGAACTATAATGTGGACATCAGGTAATAATGGGATTGGACAATGTTGCTATGCCTTTCACAGCCAAATAGCTGTCCAACAGATCACAGGTGAATAATGACCAGTAAAGCAAGGTATTACAGGGTAATTGACCCCAAAATCAGTGACAGCCTTCATAACAGAAAATTGAAAGCTTAAACAGAAGCCGATCAAGAAAAAGTTAAAAGCATTTTTGAAAACAGTTTCCAACATTTTGAGACTCTTTCTACTACCTAGGTATGTAGGAATTCTGACAGAAATATCTACTTAATATAAGTAAGAGATGAAAAAAATGTCCAAGGAAACCTTATCAACATTTAGTTAATGAGCTTTAGCAATTCTTCATCATCTGCTGAAAATTATTCCCATTTCACTGATAGACATCACAGTTTACAAGTCACTCAAGACTTCATTATTTCGAAGCAGTCCAATTGTCTAAGAAGTGTCTAATATCTACGGTATAATCTCCGTCATCAAACACATCAGCTTTAAATACACCCAACAAAACCAATGATCATCTCTCATAAATTGTGCAATTATTAATTCAAATAAACAATTTGACCTAAACTGTTATATATACACACACACATACACATATATAGTCTGTGATGTAATTAGAATTCCAGGTAATAAATACATCAAAGGTTCCCAAGCATCATTTAACATGATTAAATAATGAAGATAACCATGTGCTACTGACATTAAACTGAGAAAACCATCATATATATGCAAAGATTTACAGAATATATGCAAATATTAATCAATTTCACCTTGATTAAAAGAAAAGGGTTGACTTCTCTCAATTCCTTTCATTAATTTAAAATGCTCTATATAATTCAGCAAACTCAAGAAATCTTAGCATAAAGGAAAATAGCTTTCATTTTAAGCCATTCTCTGTGAAGTTGCAGCGCACACTTCATTACATTAGCATAATTGTCGAATGTGATATTTTCATGAATTTGTTATGAAGGTTGCATGGACATATCCTTAATTCTTGTACAGGGCATAGAATTAAATTTACTTTCAACATGGCCTCAAAGATTTGCCTCCATCAGGTGCTTGTTTGAGATCTTTTTAACCTGTTCACAGTACTTCAGTATATAGGGAACAGGTTAATTAAACCTCTGGGATCCAGAGAAAGACTTGAATGCATCTTGTCACATAGAGAGTGGTGTGTCAGCATCTTGCTAAAACCTAGAAGGCATATTGATAAGACAGTACTTTAGTGACAAAAAGTAATACTTCGTATGGATTACTGACTCCATTGCTGTTTGTCATTCATACCATCTGAAAACCAGGCAAGTTTTTAAAAAATGGTTATACACTTGTAGCCACTAGCATACTTAAAACTTTAATGTTTAGATTGGAAAGGAAGACTGAGGAATTTGTGCAGTTGCATATTTATAATAGAATGTTGATCTGGGGAATAGATGGAAACCATGTTAATTAATGTTAATTAACCACTTGGGGGAACCTTGCTCAATCCTGGGTAAATTAGTCCCTGTGCTGTGAGGGCTTGAGATCTCAGCTAATCCTTTATTACATTAAAGGAAGGAAAAAATGACATTATTAACATAAAACTGCTGTAAAGCATAACTTGTCATTTCTGTATGGTACTGGAATGTTAAAGGTGGCTTCATAAATGTGAATCCGATTAAATATAAAAATACTTCCAAAATGTGTTAAATAATTTCAAATTTTGTGAAATAATTTTATGGGACATATTTATGTACTTTTCTAAAGACTATACTAGAGGTCAGTGCTAATGAAAAGCTAGCTGTCTGAGAGAGAATGCCTAAACTCAAAATTTTAGTTTTGAATTCCGTGAAGAGGTCCTGAATTCTGACCTTTCAATATCCCAATAATTACCAGGGCATATAGATTCATATAGGTTTAACTACTCTATTTCTCATTTAAGGAAAAGGGAAAGAGATGACAATTGTTACTGAGAGGAACCCTATTGCACTTTTGTTAGGAGTTACAGATGAAGTAGTTCCCAATAATCTTGAAAAGACAGTAGTTAAAAATCATTTGTTTTTCTTCTACTTGGGTAAATGAGAAAGATCTGAAAACAAGTTGGAAGCAACTACATAAACTTAATCCCAAAATATTAAAAAAAATTGACTGCATGCTTGACGGATGTGCTAAAACTGAGAAAATATTTTGAATCAATTGCTCACCTTTGCATAAGGAGGGTAGCATCAACCTAGAAAGACTGGCCTGAAAACAATTATGCAGTGCAGTAGTTACTAAACAGCAGGCAGATAGTGGTGGGATGTGAATAAAACAATATTTCCTGAACAAAGCAGACCTATTAGAGCTGTGTTCATCTCTTCTAATTCTGTCCAGTCCAGTTACTGCTCCAGGCACAGCATCAAGGATTCTGGCCAATTTCATTAACAACACCTTCTGCACCTGAAATTCTGCACCTGAAATTCTGCACCTGAAATTCTGCACCTGAAATTCTGCACCCACTCAGCAAGTCTGAAAGCATCTGTGCAGGAAGAGACAGAATTTGTGGACTGAGTCTTTCCAGCTGATGAAAGATGTGGATAATGATGAGTCAGTTGGAAATTAAAATGTCCTACTTTTCACCCAAGGTGTTAATGACGAGGTGAGAACCTCACTCGTGATCAGTAAAATATGTATTTGCATGCACTAACATCTCATTATTCTCTGTATTTGCTTTATCTTTATGCAGTTTGCTATTCTCCAATGCAGGGGGGAGCAACTAAACAATGACAGTTCCTGACATGAATGTCAGGGTGGATATCCAGTGACTGGCAGCTTACCACTTGGTCCTTTGTGCCTCTGTCTTGGACAGTAGTCCTGAAAATGTCTGGCTGCAGGGAGCTTTTCACGTTCACCAACTGTGATCTCATTGAGCTGGTTGAACAGCCAATGATGTTGAAGAATTCTCACAGGCAACAAATCAGAAAGTAGCAAGGTGGCTTCAGTGTTCATATTTATAATCCTATGAAAAGCATGATATACTAGGGCATACACATGAGGCAAAGATAGAAGTTGAAACATAAAACTGATAAATTTTTTTGCCTTTTAAAAAAATAAATGGATTGTTCATCATGGAATAAAGAAATTTGATATTCCACAAATATAACAATCCACTTTTCATGATCAGTGAGGTTATTCTGAAGTAGTTACAAGTTTTTGGAGCCATTAAACCAACTCAGCCACACCACGTTCAACAAGACATGACTTTTTCAATGGTTCTAAAAGCAAGAATAATAGAGTAAAAAATTGAGGTCAACATCAAATCTGTGAGGTCTAATTGATTTTTATCTATTAGAACTGTTATGATGCTCCCTTGGAAGAGATTATGTTACTTAACATAACAACGTTAGTTAAATATCTACCTCATCACTGCTTATTAGAGAGTGATGAGGTACATGCTTCATTTTTGCTGTTTTAATGGCACATTGCAGGGAAATATCCATGTATATAGCTGCGTATGGAAGTATTATATTCCTTTCATTAACTAACACAAAGAGAACAATAAGGAAAACAATTTCATAACTAGTCAAATTAGCAACCGAAGCCAAAAATAAGTTTCAGAACGATAACATAATTTAGCTTAATAATTCAGCTTTTGCATGAAAAATGGAACAGAAAAGGCAGAACAAATTTTATTTAAAACTTTATTAAAAATTGCAAAGCATAGTAAATCTGTTTTGTAGAGAAAAATGAGTAACAGAAAATTGTAAACTTTATTCAGTGCTATTATGTACATTTTAAGTGTAATTAAATTCTATGGTAAAATATTTATTAACCACACCTTAATTTGATTTAAAAGTAAAACCACACTCATAAATATTTAAGTAAAAACACATTTATTGAACAAATTAATTTTTTTGGGTCTTTACTAAATTCCAAGCAGCATGAATTAAACAACACATTTGGAAGATTGATCAAAAAAATTACTAAATGTTTTGCATATTGGATAATTGCTGAAGAAAAGCAATATTCAAGTTCTGAATGACTAAATGATTATTGTATATTTACTATCTGTGAAAAATCTGATAAATTATTTCAGTTATGATTTGGGGATGTAAACGATTGTGTTTTATTATGAAGTTTATTATGTGATGTGCTTTTTATTAGAAGCAACACAAGGTCTAATGAAAAACGTTTCAATTTCTTTTCTGTTTATTTTGTAGAATCAAATGTTAAAATAATGTAGAACATTACAAAGCCTCTGTGTGTTCTAATTACACGATGGGATTTGGTTTTGTTTGTAACGTATCAGCCACAGATGGAATTACATAAGGCTTTCAGCTTACTTCTTTTGAGAGCAAGGCATATTCTTCTGCTAGTTTTTCTTTCTCTGCTATCTTTTCCAGCATTGCTTCTATTAAACTTGAAACACAAGGAAGCTGGAAAAATAAAGAGAATGCATTGAAGCAACACATTTTGCAAATTCACTTAATTCAATTTCTACTTAATGCAATCAAATGCAACAGTCTGTCTCAGGATAATAATTAGACAACAAGTGAAGTGCAAAACGACAACACTTTAAGTTAGACCATAAGTTATAGGAGCAGGAGATGGGTATTCTGCCCATTGAGTCTGTGCCGCTATTCAATTAGACCATTTGCTGATCTGATGATCCTCAATTCCACATTCCAGTCTTTTCGCCATAATTATTGATTTGCTTACTGTTTCAGCCTTGAATATACTGCCGAGTCTTAACAGCTCTCAGTGATAACGAATTCCACAGATGCACTACCTTTTGAGAGAAAAAACATTCTTCCACATTACTGTCATACATTGGCTATCCCCTAGTCTGAAATTATGCCTCTGGTCCACGAGTCTCCCACAAGGGAAAACAGCCCTTCCACACTAGTCCTATCAAGTTCAAGAAAAACTTTACACATTTCAATGCATTTTAGAACTTTACCACCATCAACATTGCTAAGATTCTGATGCAAGACGAGGAATTGTATTTTCTGTCCTAAATTAGCTTACATTATAATTATGTAAATCTGTACAACCATATTATTTTTTACAAAGATCCTGAAGGATTTTAGTTCCCAGGTGTTTTCAGTAAGTCAGTTATTAAAGATACTTGCTGGCCACTAAGGCATACTTCATTTCCATGGCGGGCTCTCAATACATTTTAAATGCTGCAACAATATCTCTTTGCAAGTTATCTAAATGCTTTATCTAATTACTTTTTAAAAAGTGGTCTCAATTGCATGAACATTCCAATACTTTCAAGAATTCTAAAATTTAATCAAATGAAATAATGGAGCCACAGAAATCATCCCACATTAATTTTACCAGCACGTAAAAACTATGTGAGAACAAATCGGAATTTTGTTCCCCATAAAGTTTTACATAATGGAAGCACCATTATTCATATTCACTTATGCTATTCAACATTTTCTTAGACTTGATTATGATTCAGTACAAGTCTCGAAATTGATTTATTTCACAACAAAGAAACATAGAAAGCAAAAGTTATGATCAATCACTAAAACTCATCATTGCAGAATGTTATAAAGTAAAAGCTATGCTTCCTACATCAGTGGCTCATCCCACTGGATTAATAATTGTCTTGGTATTTTAAACTTCTTTGCCTTGGGAAAATATCTCAAAGCTTCCCCTTTAACATGATCTGGCATTCTTCATTGAGGATGCATCCTGCTCTGGGAAATACCAAGATCAATTTTGCAAACTAAAGTTTTGAACTTCCAGGTCATCTGAAAAATGTTGATCCTGAAATTGAGACAGACCACTTTTCATTTATTTTTGTCTTTACTCTTTCATGGGATGTGGTGGCACTGATAAGGCTAGGCATTTGTTGCCCATTCCTAAATGTCAACCATATTGCTAATGGTCTGGAGTCAGATATAAGCCAGACAAAGTATGTGCATTCAAACGCATAAATTATGAGCAAGAGCGGGCCACTTGACTACTCTAGCCTACTACAACATTCTATAAAGTCATGGATGATTTGATGACTTCACAGTCCCCCTGCTGCTTAATTTTTTTCACCTTCTCTTGCTCATCAAACATCGATCTGCCCCAAATTAAAAACATTCAAATAAACTGCTTCCACCTCCAGTTGAGTTCTGAAGACTCTGAACTTCTATAAGAAAGAAAAATCTTCTCATTCCTATCTTAAATGGGTGGCTCCTATTTTGAAATAGTGGGCCCTGTTCTAAATTCCTCCTCAAGGGGAAATATCCTTCCATATCAAAGCTGTCAAGACTTGTGTTTCAGTCACCTCTCAATCTTCTAAACTCTAGCAGATATAGACCTAGCCTGCTCAACCTTTGTTCATAAGACAACCAATTGTTCCATGCAAGTTGTTCTTTGGGTCCATGCATGGTGTGCTAGCGTAGCTCATAACATTGACTTCTGGTTCTGAAAGTCACTGACATATATGGATCTCAGAAACCTGCATAGGAAGGTAGAGAATTAGTGAGAATGCTACCAACCAAAAAAAGCAAAGAACTGAGAATGCTGGAAATCCGAAACAAAAACAGAAATTACTGAAGAAAATTACGAGCTCTAGCAGCATTCATGGAGAAAAAGCAGAGCTAATGTTTTTTCTCCAGTGACCCTTCTTCAGAACTCAAGTGGCCCAAAATAGGAGCAGGTATATGCCATTTGGTCCTTCAGGCCTGCACTGCCATTCAATATGATCATTTAATTCAGTACCACGTTCAAGTTTCTCCCCTTTGAACTCCTCTGGCCCTGAAACTATATCTAACTCCTTCTTGAAAACATGCAATGTTTTGGCCTCAACTGATTTCTGTGGCAGAGAACTTCACAGGCTTATCACTCTCTGGGTGAAGCTACCGCTCCTCATCTCATCTCTAAATGACCTAGCCTGTATCCTCAGACTGTTCTGGACTTGCAGGTCATCAGGGACATCCTTCCTGTATTCGCACTGTCTATGAACAGTGAACAATACTAACCCATCTGGTCTCCCATCATACATCAGGCCTTCCATACCAGGAATTGGTCTTGTAAACCTTTGTTGTGCTTCCTTCATAGCCAGATCATCCTTCTTCATATAAGGAGACCAAAACAGCATACAATATTCCTGGTGTAGTCTCACCAAGGCCCTGTACCATTGCAGCAAGACATCCCTACTCCTGTACTTGAATCCTTTCACTGTGAAGGCCAACATACCATTTGTCTTCTTCAACGACTGTTGCACATACAAGTTTACTTTTAGCAACTGGCATATAAGGACACCATAGTCTCATTGCACTTCTCCCTTTCTCAATATACTGCCACTCGGTTAATAGTCTGCCTTGTTGATTTTGCTACCAAAGTGAGTAACCTCATATTTATGCACACTGAGCTGCCAGAGGAAGTGGTTCGAGGCTGGTACAATTACAACATTTAAAAGGTATCTGAATGAGTATATGAATAGGATGGGTTTAGAGGAATATGGGCCAAATGTTGGCAAATGCTTATCTGGTTGGAATAGATGAGTTGGACTGAAGGGTCTGTTTCTGAGCCATATATCTCTATGGCTCTATACTTCTTCTACCATGTATATTTACTTAACCGTTCACACTGAAACATCTCTGTTATTGCCTCATAGTTCACCATCCCACCCAGCTTTGTGTCACCTGCAATCTTGGAGACATTACATTTAGTTCTCTCAGCCAAATCTTTAATACGTATTTAAATGGTTGGGGGTCCAAGCACTGATCCTTGTGATATCCCAGTAGTCACTCAGAAAAAAGGCCTGTTTGTTACTACACTTTGTTTCTTGTCTGTTAACATGTTCTCCATCCGTGTCAGTAGACAACCACCAATCCCATATGTTTTAAATTTACATGCTAGTCTCTTATGAAGTATCTTATCAAAAGCCTTCTGAAAGTCCAAATAAATGACATCCACTAGCTCCTCCTCATGTCCACCATGCCTCTTACCCATGAAGCGCCATTCCCATGGCTCCTACACCAAACATCATCCCCTGAAGTATTCTGTCTTTCTTGCTTAGTGAAGCCTTGTGTCTGGCATTGGCATTCTTGATGCCATTTCACCACTCCCCAGGTCAGGGAAGATCAGATTTAACCTGATGCAGACTCTTCTTTCCATTAACAACACTGCTGGAGCTATCCCTGTAGTTGCTTGAGGGGTGGTACAATAATCAAATAGGAACCAGGTTAGTTTGATATCTACTGAAGCTGTAGGCTGTTTCTTTAAGCCTGCCTTCAAAGTTTGGACTGCTCTTTCTGCCAGGCCATTGGATAATGGATGGCATGGAGCTGTCCCTTCCATGTCAAATACCATTCTACTTTAAGAAATACTTAAACTCCCTGTTAAACGATGGCCCGATAGCTGTGATCAATGCTTCAGGGAACGTATGTCCTACAAAAGACAAATGCAGTTTTTCTATCATTGTCCCCATGTTTGTCAAATGAACACTATGCACATCTGTCCACTTTGAGTGGGCATCCACAATGACTAAGAACATTGAACTCATGAAGGGCCAGCATTGTTGATGTGTAATCCAGGCCATTTACCTGACCATTCCCAAGACTGTGTGTGAGCTGCTGGCTGTCCTTGTTCGCACTCTGGGAACTGCTCAACTAATGCAGCTATGTCTGCATCCAATCCTGGTCGCCTGACACAAGTCCTCACTAACATCTTCGTTTTGGAAACACCTGGATGACCCTGCTGGAATTCAGCCAATATCTGGACAATCACTCTTGCTCCACATATTAATATTTCATCCTCTACTTTGATCTGATCTCCCCGGGTCCAAGAAGGTTTCCATACTGGTTGTGACAGCCCTTTGATTTCCCCCATCACCACCAGCTGTTTCAGTTTTGCCAGGAATGGATCTTTCTGCGTCCAAAGTCTGATATTGTCAGCTTTGACTGGAAGTGTGTCCAGAAAGTTAAAACTATTACGGATGCTTCCAGTGGCTGTACCATTGGTGCTGTATCTTCCAAAGGCGGTTCAATGAATTGGCACTTGCTACTTGGCCTCCTGGAAAATGTTCCAACTTGTAACTATACACACTTACTATTAGAGCCCATTGCAGAATTCAGCCTGAACCTATGGGCAGCACTGCCTTATCCCCTTTAAGTAGGGGTGTGTGGTCTGTTATTATTACAAATTTATATCTGTAAAAGTATTGCAGGAACTTCCTGACTCCAAATATGACCTCCAAATCTTCCTTCTCTATCTGGGTATATTTACGCTCTGCATTAGCAAAGTCCTGGATGCATACACTATTGGGCATTCCTCTTCATTGGGCCACCTATGAGCTAATACTACCCTGATGCCATTTGCGAAGGCATTGCATGACAGTACCAGATCTAAATGGGGATTACAGTTTGCCAACAGATGAGAGCTGTTTCTTCACTTCTCTGAAAGCTATTGCTTGATTTTTGTGACTATTTCCAAAGCTGACCCTTCTTAAGAGTTGATGCAAAGGTGCCAGATTGGAGGCCAGGTTACGCATCAAATTTCCATAATAATTCACCTGCTCAAGTAAAGACCTAAGCTCCGGTGGAAGCTGGAGTACCTTTGATCGCTCTCACTTCATCTTCCAATGTGTGAAACCTGGTCTTGTCGACTCTCTAACCCATGTAAGTCACTTGGGATGCCTAGAACACATTTTTCCCATCTAAGACATATGGCCACTTGCAAGAAATGTCTGAGGACTATGTCCAAGTTCTCCAAGTGCTCCTTATTTGTCTTTCCCAATATAAGCATTTCATCTAGATAAATGGCGACCTGGGATAGACCTTGTAAAATGTTCTCCATTGTCCACTAAAAAATTGCACAGCCTGATGATACCCTAAATTGCAGTCTTATATATTGGTACAAATCCTTTTGAGTATTAACCGTAGCATACATCTGGGGAACTCTTCTCTAACTGCAATTGCAAGTTTGCATTGCTCATGTCTATGAAGGACAGGCCCCCTGCCAGCTTTGTGCATAAATCACAAGAGATTGGGTATTTATCCAGCTGCGAGAAGCAATTTATTATTTGTTTTTAAATCTCCATTGAGGCGAACCAACCTGTCAATCTTCATAACCAGTGCTGCCAATTTCGCAAACTCTACTAGTTTGTTGATTCCTTCACTTTCCAGCCTTCTGATGTCTGCCTCTACCTTTGTCCGTAAGGCAAATGGCACTGGGTGGGCCATACAGACGGAATTGCTTCCTGGTCAACATGCAAGGTGGCCTTGATTCCTTTGATAGTCCCTAGAACTTGCTGAAAATCTTCTGGATATTTAATTAGAACTGCACTCGGGCAGTCTTTTCTCATTGAAAAATGTTGAGTCAATCTAGGTGAATCTATCCATGCCAATATGTTGCCTCTTACACCATGAATTCTTATTTCTGCAATAACCTTTATTGCACCTTATCTAATGCCTTCTGGAAATCTAATTATAGTACATCCACCGCTTAATCTTTATTCACAGCACATGTTATTTCCTTAAAGAGCTCCAATAAATTGGATAAAAATGATTTGCCTTTCAAAAACTAGGTTGCCTCTGTCTGATTATATTGATGTTTGATAATCTGATGTCAAATGGAACCTTCAACCTGATCTACTGTATTTTGGAATTTTTAAACAAAATCCTCCCTCACTAATCAGTTCTTTTAAAACCCTATGATCAACTTGGCTAGCACCCAGGGATGTGTCAGCCCACGTGTCCAACAACTTATCCAGTACAAACCTCCTTGGTGAATGTAATTTTTCTTTAATCATGCATGATAATACTTATTCAAAGGAATATGGGTATTACAACTGCTCATCCCTAATTGCCCTGGAGAAGGTGTGGTGTGCTGCCTTCTTGAATCACTGCAGTCCTTGTGAATGTAGGAACAGGAAGTGAGCTTCAGGATTTTGACCCAGCTACAACAAAGAGGCAGTGAAATAGCTTCAAATCAAGATGGTGTGTGGCTTGCAGTGGAACTTGCATATGCTAGTATTCCATGTATTTGCTGTCCTCATCTTTCTAGGTGGTAGAAATTGCAACTTTGAAAGATGTTACTGAAGGAACATTGGTGAGTTGTTGCAGGGCAACTTATCTTGGTCTCAACACCACTTTTCTGCCCACTCTCCATATTAATCCATATTAATTTTTTTTAAAAAGTCTATCTCCTTCTTAAACTTACTCAATGTCCCAGCATTCCCTGCAACCTGGGGTGGGGAATCCACAGAGTCACAACTCTTTGACAGAAGTAGTTTCTCCTCATGTCTATTTTAAATCTGCTACTCCTCATCCTAAAACTATGACCTCTCATTTTAGATTGCCCCATGTGAGGAAACATTTTTTTTCCACATTTACTTTGTTAATCTCCATTATGATCTTATATATCTTAATTAGATCTCCTTTCTTTATTCCAAACTCTAGAGTGTATAAGCCTAAACTGCTTAGCCTCTCTTCATTTGACAAAGCCCTCATCTCTGGAATCAATTCTGTGAACCTCCTCGGAATTTGCTCCAAGTACATTCCTCCTTAAGTAAGTAAGGGGATTTACTACAATCAAGTAGAGTGTATTTCATCACTGTCCTGATGCATGCCGACTAGTTGGTGAGTTGGCTTTGGGGAGTCTCTGTATATTCACCAAGTGTAAAAAAAGGCTGATGCTCTCTGGAACACTACAAGCTTCAAAAACTTAAAAACTTATTTGTCTGGAAGGAAGTTTATTCTACTTTCCTGAGCTATTATTTTATTGCAAGTAGCACATAACAAAGCCTGGTGAATGAAAGAGAAAAATAATCAGAAACTGGGATAACACATATCCAGCAAACCAAATTTATTCCCTACTGTTACTGTCTCATTGAACACTCAAATGGGAAAAATACTGAAATGCCAAACTTTATCACTTAACAGTCTGAACTGAAGATTTATGAATTTATAGATGAGCATTCGCCTCATGATCTGCAGTACAGGAAGGATGTCATTAAACGGGAAAGGGTGTGAAAAAGATTTACAAGGATGTTACCAAGACTGGAAGATTTGTGTTATAAGGAGAAGCTGGATAGGCTGGGATTTTTGTTCTTGCAGTGTAGAAGACTGAGAGGTGACCTTATACAGGTTTATAATATCATGAGGGGGATAGATAAGGTGAATAGCCAATGTTTTTTTCCCAGGGTAGGGGAGACCAAAACGGCATAGGTTTAAGGTGAGAGGAAAAGATTTAAAAGGGACGTGGCGGCAACCTTTTCACATAGAGAGTAGCACGTATATGGAACAAGCTGCCAGAGGAAGTGTCGAGGTAGGTACAATTACAACATTTAAAAAAAAACATTTGGACAGGTACGTGGAGAGGAAAGGTTTAAAGACATGTGGGCCAAATGCTGGCAAATGGGATCTGTTTAGTTTAGGAAATCTAGTTGGGAGGGAAGAGTTGGGCCGAAGCATCAGTTTCTGTGCTGCATGACTCTCCAAGAATCAATGATGCACTGACCTCCAAATGGATTTGCTGTTTTCAATAATTATGTGGAATATGGATCAAGATTCCAGTATAGTGGCAAATAACTGGAAAGCGTTAGCTTCCATCTCCAACTGATATAGTAAAAGTATGGATAAGCACATGAAAAACACAAAACTAGAGCAAAAAGAATGTGTTTTGTTTTTGACAAGTTAGCATAATAGGGTCAAGAGGAAACCATCAGTTCCTCAAAGCACAACCAGATGATGACGCAGGAAATCTTGTCGTCCAACAAAAAAATCCTGTTTCCAGAACTCTCAGACTACTGGAGGGTAGAATACTATTACTCCATTGTCCTTTGTGTGAAAATATGTATCCTGATTTCATTGCCAAATGGGCTAGCTCCACTTATAAGATTATGTCCCTTGCTCTGAATTATTTGACCAAGGGTAATAGCGTCTCTGTATCTACCATACTATAACTTTTCTTAATTTTAAAACCTCAATTAAGTCACCCCTTCACCCTTCTAAACCTTTTGTTTTCTATAACTCTATCATACAAAAACAAAATTCAACTCTCGTAAACCAATAACATTTTTCCTTAAACTTGAAAATAAAATCAAAAGTCAACTGTAACATTTACAGAAATTCATTCAGATTAAACTAGAAACTAAAATATGAAGTCAAAATTCTATTTGTTAAATCACCTCCAGAGGGCAACAGTCTTAAGTAAATAACACCAGAAAGCAGCAGTTCCACATTATAGATGACAATATTACTAATTCCATATGACGTTCTGTCTTGGGGTTACACTCCATTCCTAATACCTTTCAGAACAGTCACTCTTGCTAACGACTTATAGATGGAGAAATGAATTTCATTAAGTTCCGTATTCAACATTAACATGACCACAATTGCTATATACCTGCTCACTCTCCCCATATCAATCACAAATAACACTCATCACTTCCTAGCAGAAGGCTTCAGTGCAGTAACGAATTATAACATAACCTTGACATGGTCTGTATGAAAGAGTCCAAAAAACAACAATAAAAAGTGAATGAAAGTAAGTCCACTATTGGGCTTACTGTACATGTCTTATTGAACTATTCCTGGTTTAATCATCTTCTTAATGGCATGATTTGCAATAACACTTCATCTTTCAAGTGCTATTCATCCTTACTTGCCAAATCAATAAAGTGTGTTACTGCTGTCTCCAGGGCACATCCGCATTACAGTAATTTGCTCTTTGTTCCTGAAAATAATGTGTTAACAAGACTTTTCTTCCACACAAGTTGTGCTATTTATATTTATATTCTTGACACTGTTTGCAATTATCATTGACTGGTTAAGTAGAACAACAGCTGTGAGAAGGCTATCATATTATTCTGTTTTCTTTTAATTGATCATGAAAATTATGCAATGCTTGAAATCAAAATACCTTGACAATAATATCTTTGATTTGCTTTTAATTCAAAAAAGATTGCCCTTGTAAAGATAGCAGTGCGCGCGTGTGTGTTATATGAACAAAAGGGGTGGCTGCACTGGGATTGAGATAGCTGACCATAGAATGTAAAAGTGCAGCAAATTCAGAAGGAGATCTGTTGCACTATTGCAGCATCATTTGAGAAGATTTAATTGCTGTGTAGTTTGGGGGAGGGGAGATCGGGATGATGTATGGTGGGCGGTTGGTGGAGGCGCAGTCACATCCACCAAGAGGTGGGTGTATAGGTGGTGGGGAGAAGAAAAAGGTATTTTCTTCTTAGTGCATCACATTGCAATATGTTTTATCTCATTTTTGACTGCTGCTGGTATCAGTTTTTGGTGATGCAGTACCTTTCATTACATTGTTCTCCAAACAAACAGACTTGAAGTCCTTGTTAAAAGATTGTATAAGGAGAGAATGCTGGCCTTTGAAAATCACTGTGTAGAAGGGCGAAAGAGACAGGAACCCTCGTCACATTCAAAATATTCTTGGATATGCACTCAAAGTGTTGTAACCTGCAGAGCTATGGATCAAGAGGTAAAAAGTAGACAAGGCTAAAGAACTGTCTTCAGTTGTCACAGATAACATTTGGCCTCCTTCTATGCTGAATACATCTACAATTCTTCACTGGGACTAAAGGAAAGATATTTTTATCCCGAGTTCCTTCCTGAACTGGCATGGAACAAATGGCAGCATTTCAATGTCTACTAAGTATATTTATAATGTATTGATTCTGAAAAGTTTAAATTTTACTGCTAATATTTTCTGAGTGATTTGGTCAACTGCACATATTGCTTTGTAGCATTGCTATGCTGTGTGGCTTTGTGCAAGGGAATATTACACTGATGTTCCATTGCATCATAGATGCTACTTTCACTGGAAGGTTTAAGAATATTTACTCACTCTCCTGTTCTTTGCCATTCTGAATATTTACTGTGTGCTTGCACTGCCCACAATAGTTAAAGAAGCTCTTTTTCTCATTTTATCTCTCTTTAGGATGTAATGCTCGAAGCTGAATTGCTCACATATCATTTCCTTAAACAGATAATGTTAAACATATTGAAAGAAGTATCACAAATAATACCAAGCAGCCATGTCAGAAGGGGCACAAGTAAAACACTCATCATGTCTTCTTTGTTGGTGACAATATTCTATTTCTAAACTCTTGGAACGAAAAAGGAACTCGGAAAGAGTTTTTTTTAAAGAATATCCTGAAAAATCAACAGAAGCTGCTTTGTAAGGCCACTTTGGCATTTTCTCATGCAAGCTTTGTAAATAGTGAAGACACATTTAGGTCACTGTTGGAAGCTGTATTTATCTAGTGACATCATTTAACCTTTTATAAAGGACAAAACAAGATGAAAACATGATTCCATTATACCAGCAGATCTGTACCCCGGTAAATATCAGCTTCCATGTTCAGGACTGCACTTTTAAGGAGGTATTTTCTTTAGACTTGGAGGAAAGCAAACCAAAAAATAACAGAAATTGCTGGAGAAATTCACCAGGTCTGGCAGCATCTGTGGAGAGAAAGCAGTGCTTGCCATGTAAATTGTTACAGGTATGATGTGCTGTAGCATAGTGTCACATAGCAGCATATCCATTCCTTGACTTTTCACCATTACAAGCTGCTAGCTTTGATCTCTGCTCTAAAACAAAATGCATGTTGCAGACGCTGGCTGCCTGTAACAAAATACTAAAGAACTCATGCTCGAGAAAAACAAAGTGATCCACAAGTTTTGGCAGCGTCCACTTGAGCAATAAAGTGAATGTTTATGCTGCACCAGGGAGGGAAAGGTTCTGCCTGTTCTTTTAACTGGGATAGAAAATTTTCTAGAATTTACAGAAAAGTAATCAATAAAGTACCTTTAAAAAAGAAAATCACGTCATGTGGGTAATTACAGAGAAGTCAACATTTATTGCATACTCCTAAATGACTCCAAAGCAAGTGGTAGTAAGCTGCCAACTTTAACTACTGACGTCCATGTGGTGTAGGTACATTCATAGTTGTTGACAGGTAGTGAGTTCCAGGATTTTGATCCTGTGGCTGCAAAGGAATGCAATATTCCTTTAAGTCAGGTTATCAGGAGGGAACTTAGGAAAAAAGGGGAGTAAGACATTTGGCTAATAAAACATGCTCCACCCTTCAATCAGATCCAGCTAAACTTATACCTCAACACCATTATCTATCAATCTCTATTTAATATACTCAATGCCAAGACCTACATAACCCTCTAAGATACTGAATACCAAAGATTAACCTAGAATTAAAAGAATTCCGACAGTGTGCAAACAGGTCATTCAGCCCAACAAGTCCACACCAACCCTCTGAAGAGTAACTCACCCAGACCCATTTCCCTACCCTATTACTCTACATTTACCCCTAACTGAGGCATCTGAACTGTACATTTTTAAATACTATGGGCACCTGGAAGAAACGCACATAGACATGGGGAGAATGTATAAATTCCAGTCACCCGAGACTGGAATCAAACCTGGGTAGTTGGCACTGTGAGGCCGCAGTGCTAACCACTGAGCCATTGTGCCACCCTGTGATGAGGAAGAACATCTCCCTTAGTGGAGCCACAGAAAACATCCTTCTTGCATCTATCCTGTTGAGCCCTATAAGAACTCAGTATGCCTCAATTCATGCTTCTAAACTCCAAAGAATTTGGTTAAGTTTTCTCGAAAAAAATCCAACGATCCCAGTGATCAAATGGTGAACCTTTGTTGTACTTACTCTATGGCAAGTACATTTTTCTTCAGGGAATACTGAACACAATAGTCCAGATGCAGTCGCACCATTCGATACAATAAAAGCAAGACCTCTGCACTCATGCAGTCAAATTCTCTTCTACATTCTCTGGGACACAATCCAGTTGTTTTAGATGATATTCGACCCTCAAGCTTTCATCATCCTAATTCACCTTCCATTGTTTGTAATATCTTCCATGCCAACTCAATACCAGCTTATTCCTCTTATACATGCTATCTTGTACCTTCTTTGCTAACTCATTCCACGTGGCCACTCATGCCCCCTAAGCCAACTGATTGTTAGCTTATGTCCCCATTACTCCCACCGTGTCAGCTCACCCAATGTACACCATGGATAGACCTGAGTAACCATGTGAAGACAATAAAAAATAAATTTCTAAAAATCTAATATTGCTCCCACTATTCAGAGCTGAGAGAAATAACACTACCACTTGCAAGTTCCTTCCTAACAGCCTGATTTGAAGCCATTGTGCATTCCTTCACTGTTGCTGGATCAAAATCTGGAACTCATGACTTAACAGTCATCGAGATGTACAGCACAGAAACAGACCCTTTGGTCCAACTCATCCATGCCGACCAGATATTCCAACCCAATTTAGTCTCATCTACCAGCACCTGGCCCATATCCCTCCAAACCTCTCCTATTCATACACCCGTCCAGATGCCTTTTAAATGTTGCAATTGTACTAGCGTCCACCACTTTCTCTGGCAGCTCATTCCATACACGTACCACCCACTGAGTGAAAAAGTTGCTCCTTGGGTCTCTTTTATATCTTTCCCCTCTCACCCTAAATCTATGCCCTCTAGTTCTGGACTCCCTGACCCCAGGGAAAAGACTTTGTCTATTTATCCTATCCATGCCCCTCAAAATTTTATAAACCTCTAGAAGGCCACCCCTCAGCCTCTGACACTCCAGGGAAAACAGCCCTAGCCTATTCAACCTCTCCCTTTAGCTCAAATCCTCCAACCCTGGCAACATCCTTGTAAAGCTTATCTGAACCCTTTCAAGTTTCACAAAATTTTTCCAATAGGAAGGAGACCAGAATTGCACGCAATATTCCAACAGTAGCCTAACTAATGTTCTCTACAGCCGCAACATTACCTCCCAACTCCTGTACTCAATACTCTGACCAATAAAGAAAAGCATACCAAACGCCCTCTTCACTATCCTATCTACCTGCGACTCCACTTTCAAGGAGTTATGAACCTGCACTCCAAGGTCTCTTTGTTCAGCAACACTCTCTATTACCTTACCATTAAGTGTATAAGTCCTGCTAAGATTTGCTTTCCCAAAATGCAGCACCTCACATTTATCTAAATTAAACTCCATCTACCACTTTCCAGTCCATTGGCCCATCTGATTGTGATCTGAGGTAACCTTCTTCACTGTTCACTACACCTGCAATTTTGGTATCATCAGCAAACTTACTAATTATACCTCTTATGCTCACATGGGCTTCAGTGGTTCAAGATTGTGGCTTACAGTCACTCTCTTCAGAGTCATTTAGGGGTCTGCGATAAATATTGACTTCCCCATCACCGCCCACATGCAACAAAGACTTTTTTTTTCAAAAAGGTACTTTATTTTCTGCAAGGTCTAAAAAAAAATTCTTTCCCAGTCCAGACAACAGGCAGAATATTTTCCTCATTGGTACAATATGAGCAATGGCACAAAAGGAGGGAATATACAATGAAAGTGGAAAAAAAATCATGACAGTATTAAAACTTTTACATTTCAAGTGGTTAATGTCTTAAAATAAACAAACATATGTTTGCTAATCATTTAATAATCTACTTAAACTAGCAATCCAATTGAGAATTCAAAGCATCCTGCTGAGATTATTATGGATTTTGAAACTCAGCCATCCATTCACCATGAATAGCCCTTAGGAAAATGTCAGCAAAGAACTATTGAAACTGCTCATACAGATACTATATCTGTTGGGTAATCAATCAAAACAATTCTGAAAATTAAAAAAAAATCACTTCCAGCTGCAGCGAGCTTTTCCTTTTACAATGTAAAGAGAAGGGGATTTATGAAAATTTCAGATCACAAAGGTTAAACAGACCTTATCAGCCCTTCAACACCATTTGTATCAGCTCCACAAATTTGTCACTCCAACACTGCAGGTTAAGGCCCTAGCAACAGCCAAGATGGGGTTTGTTTGAAACCAACACTAAATTGGAATAATCCTGCTGAGTTTAGGTTTACCCTCTTCTGTCAATCAAGCCCTGCCCCCTTCCCCCATCAATAAATGGAATTTGTTTCAAACATCAGTAGGACTTCTTGGACTTGCTCACCATGGTTAAAAGTTTTTGCAGTCTGCACAGTTCCATGAAAATTCAGCTGCCAGGCTCTGACCTGCTAGTCCACCTAAATTTCTGGTCAATGGTAAGTCTAGGGTATTGATGGCGGAGAATTCAGTGATGAGGGTAATGCCATTGAGTATCAAGGAGAGATGATTAGACTTATCGTAACTGATCAATGCCTAGTGCTTGTGTGGCACAAATGTTCCCACTTAGTCGCCCAAACCTGAATGTTGTTCAGGCCTTGCTGCATTAGGGTACAAGGTGATTTGTTTGGCTAAATGCCAATGTCTGATGAGTTCTACATAAGACAGTAACTGATATTTTTAAGTTCTGAATACCGCTGTGCTGAAACATTTAGAAATTTGATTAGTACAGCTTTATCTATAATTCTAGTGAAATATTTAATCACTCGAATACACGTTGAACAAAGTATAAATTAACACAATCTTCAATATGTAGTTTAACAAAAAGTTAAAATACATTTAAAGCTTCTGATATAGCTAACAAGTTCTAATTATTTGTGCACTGCACCATAATGGCTGAAAGGATTCCCAGGGTTTACTTAATATGTTTTTAAAATAGTGCCAGTTTAAAAAAAAACAACGTAATTAATCATAATTGGGATATGCGCATGACACATAGAAAAATCTGTCCCTTTCTAAAACCTTGCAATATCACAAGGGAGTTTCACATGCTTTTCAAAAGAATGTTTCAGTTTTCCAAATTCATTCCAAAATCTCTCGTGAAATTTTCTTAATCAATAAATTCTGTTTAATTTTAAAAAGCAAGAAAATGGTTTTCAAGATTTTCTATTCTGAACAAAATGTTCCTGTAAAAATGTCCGTAAGAATTTAGTGCTTTAATATTTCTGACTAATTAATCTATAAATCCCAGTTAAGTATTGGGACTACATTTGTAGAAAAACCTAATAAAGCCAGGTATATAATACTTATGCTGACCTCAATCTTTTAAAAATACAGTATTTAAAAATACAGGATTATCACTGATTTTCAAAAATGAACATGCATGAACTTTTGTTCAACTGTTTCTGATGGAATTTCTCACCTATTGATTCTAAACTCATACAAGTCATTTTACTCACCACATTAAGCCTTTTCATCACATTTGTTGCTGACTGACCTCCATTTACTGAACTTTACACTTTGCAATAAAAAAGCATAACCGAATGTCTCTTACATTAAATAACTGAATACATTTAATATTTCTGCAGTAAAAGCAATGTGTAAACAAAATTAACTCTCATATTTTACTCTAACCATCATACAGCATTGAGTATCTTTAAATACAACACAATTAGAATAATATTCAATTAATGAAAGTAAAAGATTAAAAGGATCTTGCTGATTCAGTGAATATTGTGAAAAGTTTTACAATCTTTTGAAATGCATTTGTTGGAAGAGATCACAGGTTTCAGCATTCCAGGTACAATGTGATCAGGTTTTCTTCATTTTCAATATCCAGGATATTTCTAAATCCCCTGAATAAGGCATCACGTGGTAGAGATATTTGTGTTAAAGAAATACTGGTGCATGATATTTTGTCTGTACTGATATTTGTCTTTAAGATGTATGGATCAAATTCTTGCAAAATTTCCTGATTATGAGCTTGTAAAATAAATCCTGAAAAAATACCTAGCCATGATATCAAGTGGTACAGCATTACCGCGAGGGAACCAGTAAAGTTTATTTTTAATCATCGTTAATATCTGTCAACAAACAATAACAAGAGGGGCAAACAGTACAAATCCACAGATTGTTTTCTCATTCCAAATGGTTTTGACTGTCATTTAGTAAGTCAAGGTTTATGAAATTACCACAAAAATAATGAAACTGCTTGAAATTCACAGTAAATCTGTCAGCATTTGAAAAAAAGCAAAGATTGAGTAACATTTCAGGGAATACACCTCTGTCAAAAGGCTAGGTTAAAATTTAGTTGGCTACATCTGATAGCAATAAGTATGAAATGTTTTAGGAAAAGTAAAATTTATCAAAAGATCTCACTTAAAAGCAGATCAATGTTGAACTTTAAAATATCAATAAGTTTTTTTTATTGGATACAATTTGATCTGTTGGAGCCAGCACATGGTAAATGCTGTAATATTCAGGGACAAACAATTTCAAGGAGTTCTGGATCAATGGTGCTGGAAGAGCACAGCAGTTCAGGCAGCATCCGAGGAGCTTCAGCAAAATCGACGTTTCGGGCAAAAGCCCTTCATCAGGAATAAAGGTATTCCTGATGAAGGGCTTTTGCCCGAAACGTCGATTTTGCTGAAGCTCCTCGGATGCTGCCTGAATTGCTGTGCTCTTCCAGCACCATTGATCCAGAATCTGGTTTCCAGCATCTGCAGTCATTGTTTTTACCTTGTTAATTTCAAGGAGTTGCCTCATTTAGTTCTGCCTGGCAAGAGGGGTGGTTTTCAATAAATCACTGAAAATATTTCAGGGGCTTTTGAAGAACAGTTGCCAGGTCATAGCCAGTTGGAGTTAGAAGGCAGACAGAGAAGAAGCAGACTCTGCATAGAAAAGAAGTATTTGACTGTATTGTTGAGAAGGCAACTGAACAACACTGGTTTTGTGTAGTTGAGCTCAGTGAGAAATCAAGAACAGTTCGCAAGCTTGGGTAGTCAGAACTCTGGTAGAAGTTCTAAGAATTAGTTGGCAACTATATGTTAGACATTGAGCTCAAAAGAAGCACGCACATGATTAATATTTCAGTACAGTTAAATTTGGAAGTGAAAGCCCATAAGCAGTAAGCAGTAATTGTTTGTGCAACTTAGCCAGAGCAGAACTCAGGAAAAGCTTGATGAAGATTACAGTTTGTGTGAAAAAGGTTTCAGAATCCAGAGTAATGTGGACCGAGGAAAGAAAGGTGAAATACACAAACTGAGCACTTCATTGAAGCAGTCGATGGAGTAGCCAATGAGGGGGTTTCAATGCAGCTTGTCAAAAGTGAATATTGGGAATCCCTTGCACAGTTATTGTCACATTTGGTGACTTACAAAGTCACTAACATCTTCAGGGAAAGGGGGAGTGCATTGCTGAGAAATCTATGTGATCTGTCTTAATCGCATTTGCGGTTTCATGCATTCAATTAGGTGTTCAACCATATTTTGTTTGTTTCTATATTTGTCTCTTATTAATTTTGCAATGTTATAATATAATTTTATCTACCATGGCACATTTTCATCAATAGTCTTTGCAGGTTTGCCTGAATAAGTTCTGTTTGCAATAAATTTGTTATGCTTGACTAAATAAACCTAAAGATTCATTGCTCTACTATCTCAGATATAATCTGAAACCGAGACAATTGGTCATACTATTAACCTGGTTAAAGTTAAAATTTGTTATGAGCCATGGAGAAGTAGGAATAGAAATGAATTCACACACTGGATCATCCAAGATGGAGGATGGCAAGAATTTCTGGCTGTAACAGCTGCCCCTTTTTTGAGGTATTTTAGGTGCTGGAGGTGATTTCCCCAAATTCCAGAGAGAGAAAGAGACAGAAAGAAACTGACACCAGAGTGTATCTGCACAGTTACTGCTTTTGCTGTTTGAATTCACGTATCGCTTGACATTGGAGTGTGTCTGGGAAAATTAACAAACAGTGAAATTCACAACTGATCTTGGAGGAACTGTTTGGGTGAAGTTCACAGCACAGAATCAGATAAGTTAATTGTTTTAAGTGGCCTACAGAAAATCTGCAGTAGTGAGTAGAGTGGGTTCTTTCTTGATTATATCTTTTTTGAGATATGTCTCTTGATTAAACTTAAAATATAAGCCATAACTATTAATTTAACCTGGGACAGTGTTTTGTAGAGGAATAAGACAGTGTTATTTTCTGGGTCTGTAGATTATGAAGGAGCAAAAAATGGTCTTTAGTAGACTCATATGAGCTTCTTGTTAGATGTGGGAGTTTAAAGAGAGTTTAAGGGTTACTGCGGATAATATCTGCAATAAATGCTGCAAATCTTATCAGATCAGATGGATCGGTTGGAGAGCCAGTTAGAAGCAATGAGGAATTTGCAACAGCAACAGTATGTGATGGATGGCAGTTATAGGAAGAGGGGAAAGTCTCAGATACAGTCACATAGATGGGTTAACTCCATGAAAGGTAAGAGAGGTAGGCACTTAGTGCAGGAGACTTCTGTGGCTATACCCATTTCAAACAAGTGTGCTGTTTTGGAAAAACAGGGAATGCAGCACGAACAGCCAAGTTTCTGGTACTGAGACTGGCTCTAATGCAACGAGGGGTACGTCAGGTTCCAAGAGATCAATTGTGTTAGGGGATTCTCTAGTCCAAGGTACAGACAGATGGTTCTGTGGCCAGCAGTGAAAAATCAGAATGGTGTGTTGCTTCCCTGGTGCCCGGATCAAGGATGTCTCAGAGAGGGTGCAGAATGTTCTCAAAGGGGATAGGGGCCAGCAAGAGGTCATTGTCCACCTTAGAACCAACGACATAGGAAGGGAAAAGGTTGAGATTCTGAAGGGTGATTACAAAGAGTTAGGCAGGAATTTAAAAAGGAGGTCCCTGAGAGTAGCCATATCTGGAATACTCTTGGTGCTACGAACTAGTGAGGGCAGGAATAGGAGGACAGAGCAGATGAATGCATGGCTGAGGAGCTGGTGTATGGGAGAAGGATTCACATTTTTGGATCATTGGAATCTCTTTTGGGTTAGCAGTGACCTGTAGAAGAAGGACAGATTGCACCTAAATCGGAAGGGCATTAATATACTGGCAGGGAAATTTGCTAAAGCTGATGGAGAGGATTGACTTAGATTTAGATTTACTTAGATTACTTGCAGTGTAGAAACAGGCCCGTCGGCCCAACAAGTCCACACTGACCCGCCGAAGCGCAACCCACCCAGACCCATTCCCCTACATTTTTAACCCTTCTCCTAACACTACGGGCAATTTAGCATGGCCAATTCACCTAAGCTGCACATTTTTGGTCTGTGGGAGGAAACCGGAGCACCCGGAGGAAACCCACGCAGGCACAGGGAGAATGTGCAAACTCCACACAGTCAGTCGCCTGAGGCAGGAATTGAACCCGGGTCACTGGCACTGTGAGGCAGCACTGCTAACCACTGTGCCACCATGCCGCCCACATTAAAACTAGTAAGGTAGGGGGGTGGGACCGAGGGAGATTGTGAGGAAATAGATCAATCTGAGACAGGGACAGTTGAGAACAGAAGCGAGTCAAACAGTCAGGGCAGGCAGGGACAAGGTAGGACTAATAAATTAAACTGCATTTATTTCAATGCAAGGGGCCTAACAGGGAAGGCAGATGAACTCAGGGCATGGTTAGGAACATGGGACTGGGATATCATTGCAATTACAGAAACATGGCTCAGGGATGGGCAGGACTAGCAGCTTAATATTCCAGGATACAAATGCTACAGGAAGGATAGAAAGGGAGGCAAGAGAGGAGAGGGAGTGGCGTTTTTGATAAGGGATACCATTACAGCTGTGCTGAGGGAGGATATTCCTGGAAATACATCCAGGGAAGTTATTTGGGTGGAAATGAGAAATAAGAAAAGGATGATCACATTATTGGGATTGTATTATAGACCGCCTAATAGTCAGAGGGAATTTGAGAAACAAACTTGTAAGGAGATCTCAGCTATTTGTAAGAATAATAGTGGTTATAGTAGGGGATTTTAACTTTCCAAACATGGACCGGGGCTGCCATAATGTTAAGGGTTTAGATGGAGAGGAATTGTTAAGTGTGTACAAGAAAATTTTCTGATTCAATATGTGGATGTACTTACTAGAGAAGGTGCAAAACATGACCTACTCTTGGGAATAAGGCAGGACAGGTGGCTGAGGTGTCAGTGCGGGAGCATTTTGGGGCCAGTGACCATAATTCTATTGGATTTCAAATAGTGATGGAAAAGAATAGTGATAGACCAGAATTTAGACGGTATTAGGTAAGAACTTTCAAAAGCTGATTGGGGGCAGATGTTCAAAGGTAAAGGGATGCCTGGAAAATGGGAAGCCTTCAGGAATAAGATAACGAGAATCCAGAGAAAGTATATTCCTGTCAGGGTGAAAGGAAAGGCTGGTAGGTATAGGGAATGCTAGATGACTAAAGAAATTGAGGGTTTGGTTAAGAAAAAGAAGGAAGTATATGTAAGGTATAGACAGGATAGATCGAGTGAATCCTTAGAAGAGTATAAAGGCAGCAGTAGTATACTTAAGAGGGGAAATCAGGAGGGCAAAAAGGGGACATGAAATAGCTTTGGCAAATCGAATGAAGGAGAATCCAAAGGGTGTTTACAAATACACTAAGGATAAAAGGTAACTAGGGAAAGAATAGGGCCCATCAAAGATCAGCAAGGCGGCCTTTATGTGGAGCCGCAGAAAATGGGGGAGATACTAAACGAGTATTTTGCATCAGTATTTACCATGGAAAAGGATATGGTAGATATAGAATGTAGGGAAATAGATGGTGACACCTTGCAAAATGTCCATACTACAGGAGGAAGTGCTGGATGTCTTGAAACGCAGAAAAGTGGATAAATCCCCAGGACCTGATCAGGTGTACCCTAGAACTCTGTGGGAAGCTAGAAAAGTGATTGCTGGGCCTCTTACTGAGATATTTGTATCATCAATAGTCACAGGTGAGATGCCGGAAGACTGGAGGTAGGCTAACATGGTGCCATTGTTTCAGAAGGGTGGAAAGGACAAGCCAGTGAGCCTGACATCGGTGGTGGGCAAGTTGTTGGACGGAATCCTGACGGACAGGATGTACATGTATTTGGAAAGGCAAGGACTGATTAGGGATAGTCAACATGGCTTTGTGCATGGGAAATCATGTCTCACAATTTTGAAGAAGTAACAAAGAGAATTAATGAGGGCAGAGCAGTAGATGTGATCTATATGGATTTCAGTAAGGCGTTCGACAAGGTTCCCCATGGGAGACTGATTAGCAAGGTTAGATCTCATGGAATACAAGGAGAACTAGCCATTTGGATACAGAACTGGCTCAAAGGTAGAAGACAGAGGGTGGTGGTGGAAGGTTGTTTTTCAGACTGGAGGCCTGTGACCAGTGGAGTGCCAGAAGGATTGGTGCTGGGTCCTCTAGGTTTTATCATTTACATAAATGATTTGAATGTGAGCATAAGAGGTACAGTTAGTAAGTTTGTAGATGACACCAAAATTGGAGGTGTAGTGGACAGCGAAGAAGGTTACCTCAGATTACAATAGAATCTGGACCAGATGGGCCAATGGGCTGAGAAGTGGCAGATGGAGTTTAATTCAGATAAATGCGAGGTGCTGCATTTTGGGAAAGCAAATCTTAGCAGGACTTCTACACTTAATGGTAAAGTCCTAGGAAGTGTTGCTGAACAAAGAGATCTTGGAGTGCAGGTTCATAGCTCCTTGAAAGTGGAGTCGCAGGTAGATAGGATAGTGAAGAAGGTGTTTGGTATGCTTTCTTTTATTGGTCAGAGTATTGAGTACAGGAGTTGGGAGGTCATGTTGTGGCTGTATAGGACATTGTTTAGGCCACTGTTAGAATATTGCGTGCAATTCTGGTCTTCCTCCTATCAGAAGGATGTTGTGAAACTTGAAAGGGTTCAGAAAAGATTTCCAAGGATGTTGCCACGGTTGGAGGATTTGAGCTATAGGGAGAGGCTAACCGGCTGGGGCTGTTTTCCCTGAAGCGTCGGAGGTTGAGGGGTGACCTTATAGAGGTTTACAAAATCATGAGGGGCATGGACAGGATAAGTAGATAAAGTCTTTTCCCTGGGGTCGGGGGAGTCCAGAACTAGAGGGCATAGGTTTAGGGTGAGAGGGGAAAGATATAAAAGAGACCTAAGGGGCAATTCTTTCACGCAGAGGGTGGTACGTGTATGGAATGAGCTGCCAGAGGAAGTAGTGGAGGCTGGTACAATTGCAACATTTAAGAGGCATTTGGATGGGTATATGAATAGGAAGGGTTTGGAGGGATATGGGCCGGGTGCTGGCAGGTTAGACTAGATTGGGTTGGGATATCTGGTCAGCATGGACGGGTTGGACCGAAGGGTCTATTTCCATGCTGTACATCTCTATGACCTCTACAGCCACAGTGATAACATTCTTTTCCTCCTCAAGTTGTCTCAAAAATATTTCACAATCGATTCAGTTCTTTTGATGTGCAGCCACCATTGTATTGTGGGAACATAGTAGCCAATGTGCACATAGCAAGCTTCCACAAGCAACGCAATGATTCTGACTAGATCATCTGCCTCAGTGATGTAGTTTGAGGGATGAATATTGGTCATGCATGATCCCAATAAACCCTGTAAGCTGCTGTCATGGGATATGAAATTATATGCTTTCTCTCAATAATGGTTCTGTCACACACAACATTTAGCTCTGATGCCAGTTTCCCCAGAAGTGATTTCATGTAGCAGGGTGACTCTGTGGTTAGCACTGCTGCCTCACAGCGCCAGAGACCCAGGTTCAATTCCTACCTCTGGATCACTGTGCATGTGGAGTTTGCACATTCTCCCCGTGTCTGCGTGGGTTTCCTCTGGGTGCTCTGGTCTCCTCCCACGGTCCAAAGATGTGCAAGTCAGGTGAATTAGCCAGGCTAGATTGTCCATGGTGTTGGGTGCATTGGTCGGTGGGAAATGGGACCGGGAGGGTTGCTCTTCAGAGGGTCGGTGTGGACTTGTTGGGCCAAAGGGCCTATTTCCACACTTTAGGGAATCTAATCTAGTCTAAAAACAGTTTTATTTTCTTCACCATAATCAACCATTCACCTATTTTGTCAAATTTCTTTTAAATATTTGATTTCTTCAAACAACAATTCCATATCCCCAGGTCCTGCTGCTGCATTCTCTGCATTCCTTCTGTGAGCTAATACTTCAAAGCCATTGTAGCACAAAATGGCTTTATGTCTATTGATCTCTTGTTTGTGATCAATTTCCAGAGGGTGAAATCACTGGTTCCGGATCTTCAGAAAGATAACAGCAATGTGAAGTAAATAGTTCTAATCTCTCCTCTGCATAAACCATTGAGATAGAATTTATTATTTAACAAAACAAGACAGATTTACAGCGAAAACACACTGGGAAATTCATTCTTCATTATTTTAGAACAGGAACATCCTTGAATTGACTATTAGCACCTTAACATGGTTAACCATTGAGACCTCTAGTCAACCAAAAAAAATGATTTTTAGCCAATAGCCGAGAGATTTCAATCGATATCAGTTTTGTGTTAGATGTAGTCACAGTTGATGCAATATTTTCACCAGCGATAACAATGCTTAGTGACTACTATTTGTAATACGTGGGCCTGAATTTTTCAACAGGAATAATAAAGATTATTAATACTCACCACCAATAAATTTTGCTCTAGCCACAGAGTTTGCACATGTGTAGTTAAACATGGAATAATAGGATCGTTTCGCAAACAAGGTGGCCATTCAGTCCATCAAGTCTGCACAAATCCTTTCAAACAGCAATCCATTTAGTCCCACTCCCTTGCTCTTTCGCCTGCAGTTTATTCTCTTTCAATTATTTATCCAATTTCCTTTTGGAGGCTGCTATTGAATCTGTGCCACCATGCTACCAGGAGGTGCAATCCAAATCAAAACCACTTATTGCATTAAAATGTTGTCCTACGTACATCTTCTGGTTCATTTGTCAATTAGGTCAAATCTGTGTCCTGTTGTCACTTGACACAGCTTCTCTTTATTTATTTGAAAAAAAAAGCTGTCATGAATTTAAACACCACTATAAAATCTCCCCTTAACTTTCTTTGGTCAAAGGGAAACTAACCCAGCTTCTCCAGCTTATCTACCTAACTGCAATCCCTCATTGCTGGAATCATCCTAATAAACCACTCTTGTATCCTCTCCAAGTTATTCGCACAGAGAGTTTGAAATAGCACACTGCTATCTTGAATACACACAAGCTATCCAACCAAGAATTTTTAAATTCACCACTCCAATGCAATTTTCTTGAAAATGCGTACAGTTTTAACTTAAACGTTACTGCAGAAATGAACAGCTAACTTTACCACAGTTTTAAAATGATAAGAAAGATGCTACTACAGTTCTCAAAAGTCTAATTCCTATCTGTAATAAGGCATGGGTGGACATCTTTTTCACACTGAATTCAAAATTTTCCCCAAGTGCAATAGAGTATAAACATTTAAGATCACAACTGGTGCTGTGCTACCTTCCAACTTGCCAGTAAAGAAAGATAGATCAGTGATTAGAAAATAAGGAGGATGACTTTTTAAATGTTATTGTGTTGTCATAGTGGAATAAGGTATAAAATGATGGTTCAATATAATCCAAAGGGACATGATGCAGTACATTATGTCCAACAGCAGGAGCGGCGGTTCCCAATCTTCATAAAGACTGCTCCATTAAATTTCCTCCAGTCAATAATTAGGATTCCACAAATAAACCTAGGCAATTAAATCAATACTGTTGGGCAATTACCTCAGAGATTCTGGACTCAGTGGCACAGAAAGACACTATATCTTAGACTGCATAATCAAACATACTAATGCAATTTCTATCAAGATCTTGATTTACTTAAAATAATTGGAGAGGTAAAAGGAGATTGTTTCACCTCAGAAGCGAATGCTGCTTCATGCTCAACAATGGATTGCTTTTTAGCTTTTGTCTTATGAATTCATCACACTGCCGTTGCAGTTCCAAATTTTTGAAAATAAATGTATCCTAATATGAAGATTCTTTAAATTAAAGCAGCCTTTATCAGTGTCTGTTAAAGGGCCATAGCAATCAAACTTTAATCATTATTACAGCACATGTACTGTAAGATGAAAGACCAATCTATTTAGCATCACTTTATGAATCTCAACAAGTTGCCCAAAGCCACTTAAAGATTTCAGTTTAAATAGCGTAAAATAATTTTTAAATTGGTCCATGAATAAATATGCACTGATTTTTATAATACTGCAAAACCCATTTTTATTAATATCTGCTATTAGAACATCTAACCTATCACATTTTTCCTCAAGTCAATCTGTTAATTTGTCCAGATACTACAAGTTTATTAATTAATCAAGTTTTGGCAGGTTTTGACAGATATAGATTTCGCCTGTGCTGCTAGAACTAACCCAACTAAGAGTTTCTGAAGTCAAACAAATTTGCATTTATTATTAATACAACAGGTTTTACTACCCTTCTGAAATAATATTCCTCTTAAATATACATGAAAATACAATTTTGTATTACTATAGTTTAAATCCCACAGCTCAAATATAGAGCTATGGGTCTGTCATCATTTCATACACTGGAACGAAAAATCGTTTTAAAAAGCTGTTAAAACATAAAAGCAAGCAACCAAGAACTTTGGATTTTATTTTATCTATTAACATAAGAATTGAGATAATTTGGACAATGACCTAAAGCCATGTTGTTTCTCTGAATTATTGAATTTATATTATTTGCACCATCCTAATCAAATGAATCTGCTCAGACTGACCTTGTTGCCTTTGCTCACTGGATTTGAGGATCTCTTGTTTGGCTGTTGCTAACAAACTATTGTTTGTATGCTGTCTGATATAACTTGATTATTGTGTTAGTGCCAAGTATTGTAAACTAATGCCGTCATCTCATATTAAACACATCAACATTGATTTTAATAGTGACTAAGTTAGTCTCACAACTGCCAATGGCAATTTTCACTATCTAGCCTCATCAGCACACAAATTGTCCGCTGCCACCCAAGAAAAGAACAGAAGATGCTCATTCTTCGGAAACTGGATCAGTTTTTCTTGTAGGGCCCAGAGAGGTATGTACAATTTTTGAGTCCACACTGTAAAATAAAAAGAAACTCTCCTCCCATGTTGATATTTGTCCATAATATCCACAATATTCATTCCATTTCAAAAGTCTGATGATAGTCATAGGGCTGTTCATAGCTGAAGCAATATAAGATGTCTGAAAGTGGTTTTACATAAAATGGCTAAGAAAGACTTTTAGCTGAAATAGCAGCTTCCATAGTCTGCTGTTTAAAGTTAAATTTCAAGCTAAAGTAATTAGCCATCTTCATAGAAGTATATTCAAGGTAACTAGATTAAGATAACACACAAAGGATCTTGCCAAATGTATACAATGGGTCCTGTAGAACACAAGTAGATGTAGTTGCTTGTGTAGAGGCTGTTATTAAAGTACAGCCTTGTGGAACACTGATAGAAACCTCCATACCAAGCTGGTCCAAAGGCTGGTATTCATCATGGGATTGAAGGGAAGGGTCTGATCATGCGTTCACATGGTGTTAAGACTCCCAGGTAATCGGATGAGTAGTTAAATGATGTGGAGGAGCCGGTGTTGGACTGGGGTGGAAGTTAAAAATCACACAACATCAGGTTATAGTGCAAAAGATTTATTTGGAAGCACCAGCTTTTGGCAAAGGAGCAGTGCTCTGAAAGCTAGTGCTTCCAAATAAATCTGTTGGACTATAATCTGGTGTTGTGTGATTTCTGACTGAGTAGTTAAATGACAGCCAGCTGAAATGGGCTAAGTAACTGTATTTAAACTGCATGTTTTCTTTTGTTCGGCGGAAAGGTCCCTGGACTGCCCTAAGGCTCTCTCCCCACTGGTGTAAAACAATAAGCTCTTTTATGTTTGAAGTGGACTGCTCCTATTTCTTACGTGGGATAATTAAGAAAATTGAGCATAGATTTGTTAAGAGCAATCATGCTCAAATAACTTGCAGGAACTTTTTGATTAGGTACCATAGGAGCTTCATGAAGGTTAAGCTGTTGATGTGTCATACACAGACTCCTAGAAGGTATTTGACAAACACCCAACAAGCATGTAAGCAAGTTACAGCTCATAGTACAGAAGGCACACAGCAACGTAGATATGAAATTGGTTGAGTGAAAGGAAACAGAATAGTTGTCAATACAAGTTTTTCTGGTTGTTGAAAAGTTTCTGCTGGAATTTCTCAGGGGTTAATTTGCTTTTTCTGATAAATATTAATGATCTAGATCTTGGTGTACAGAGCACAATTCTAAAATTTGCAGCTGATAAAAAAACTTGAATGCATTGTAAACTATGGGGAAGATAATGTAGAACTTCAAAAGAACACAGGTTGGTGTTATAAACTAATGTGGAATCTGAAAGTTAAAAGTAGATAAATGTTTTTTGGTAGGAAAAATGTTAAACAATTCAAAATAAAGGTTACGATTGTAAAGGGATAGAGTAGCAAAGGTACTTGGGGATAAATGGACTTAAAGCATTGAAGGTGGCAGGACAGGTTGAGAGTTTAGCCTACAGGTGACTCCAGACCGAAAAGAATATGGTTGACTTTTAACTGCATTCTGGGCAATAAATGCTGGCCTACCCAGAGATGCTCACATACCATGAATGAATGACAACCTGTTTGGGGCACCATACTTTGTGAAAGGTGCAGGGTACAGAAAAGATTCATGAGAATGGTATGAGGGATGAGAAGATTCTGTTATGTAGATGGGTCAGTGAAGGTGGAGAAGAGAAGGTTGAGAGAAGATTGATAGAGATTCTCAAAATCATGAGGGGCCTGTACAGACTAGATCGAGAGAAACTGTTCCTATTCGTGGAATAATCACAACACAATATTAACACAATTGGCAAAAGAAAGAATTGTGACACGAGAAGTAACTTTTTCATGGAGTGAGTGATTAGCACCTGGAATTTGGGTGAGGTGGAGGCATGTTCAACCAAATTATCCAAACACAAGCTGGATTGTTACCAAGGAAGAATGCGCACAAATACAGGGAAGAGGCAGGAAAGTGACACCAGATAAATTACTTCCACAGAAAATAGGTGCAGACATGAAAAGCCTCCTTCTGTATTTAACTATTCTGTGGTTCTGAAATTCAGGTGTTGCTAAATTGGGAGCTGGTGAGCAGAGGAATGATGGGTTATTGGGATGTGGTGCTGGTTAAGACATAAGCGTCAGAGTTCGGATGACATTAAGTTTATGGAAGATTAAATGTAAGAGACGAACCAGATGTATACTGAAGTAGTCAAGTTGAGATAACAGAGTTGAAAAATGTGGTGCTGGAAAAACACAGCAGGCCAGGCAGCATCCAAGGAGCAGGAGAATCGACGTTTCAGGCATAAGCCCTTCTTCAGGAATGAAGCTGGTGTGCCAAGCGGGGAGGGAATTTGAGGGAGGGCGCTGGGAATACGATAGGGGGAAGGAGGTGAGGGTGAGGGTGATAGGCCGGAGAGGGGGTGGGGGTGGAGAGGTAAGGAAGAAGATTGCAGGTCAAGAGGGTGGTGCTGAATCCGAGGGTTGGGACTGAGATAAAGTGGGGGGAGGGGAAATGAGGAAGCTGGAGAAATCTACATTCATTCCGTGTGGTTGGAGGGTTTCTAGGCGGAAGATGAGGCGCTGTTCCTCCAGGCGTCGTGTGGCCAGGGTCTGGCAATGGAGGAGGCCAAGGACCTGCATGTCATTGGCGGAGTGGGAGGGGGAGCTAAAGTGTTCAGCCACGGGGCAGTTGGGTTGGTTGGTGCGGATGTCCCAGAGGTGTTCCCTGAAACATTCCGCAAGTAGGCGGCCTGTCTCCCCAGTGTAGAGGAGACCGTATCGGGTGCAGCGGATACCGGTTTGGGGTCTGTATGGAGGTGGTGGAAATGACAGAGGATGATACAATGTATCCGGAGGTTGGTGCGGTGGAAGGTGAGGACCAGTGGGGTTCTGTCCTGGTGGCGAGTGGTGGGGCGGGGCTCAAGGGCGGCGGTGCGAGAAGTGGAGGAGATGTGTTGGCTACTCCCTTGGTTTGGAGGAAGTGGAGAGGATTGGAAGGATATATTTCCCTCTCCACCCCTATCACCAGGGATATATTTCCCTCTCCACCCCTATCAGCATTCAGGAGAGACCACACCCTCCGCGACTCCCTCATCAGGTCCACACCCCTCCACTCCCGGCACCTTCCCCTGCAACCTCAAGAAGTGCAAAACTTGCGCCCACACCTCCCCCCTCACCTCCCTCTAAGGCCCCAATGGATCCTTCTATATCCGTCGCAAATTCACCTGCACCTCCGCACACATCATTTACTGTATCCGCTGTACCCGGATACCCTCCAACCACACGGGATGAATGTAGATTTCTCCAGTTTCCTCATTTCCCCTCCCCTCACCTTATCTTAGTCCCAACCCTCGGATTCAGCACCACCCTCTTGACCTGCAATCTTCTTCCTGACCTCTCCGCCCCCACCCCCTCTCTGGCCTATCACCCTCACCCCCACCTCCTTCCACCTATCATATTCCCAGCGCCCCTCCCCCAAATTCCCTCCCCCCTACCTTTTATCTCAGCCCGCTTGGCACACCAGCCTCATTCCTGAAGAAGAGCTTATGCCCGAAACGTCGATTCTCCTGCTCCTCGGATTCTGCCTGGCCTGCTGTGTTTTTCCAGCACCACATTTTTCAACTCTGGTCTCCAGCATCTGCAGTCCTCACTTTCTCCAAGTTGAGATAACAGGCATGGACGAGGGTCTCAGCAACCGCTGAGCTGAGGCAATTGTGGAGTTGGGTGATATTACAAAGGTGGAAATAGATTTCTGAACGATGGCTCAACTCTGTATTTTGAAGGTCATCACAGAATCAAATGCGATACCAGGATGGCAAACAGGCTGCTTTAGCGTCAGCCAGTTGTCAGGGAGTGGGATGGAATTGGCAGTGAAAGAACAGAGTTTGTTATGGGTACTGAAGATAATGGCTTCGATCTTTCTGATGTTTAGTTGCATAAAATTTCTGCTACACTAGCTGTTGGACAATAGAGTGATAAAGAGAGGTGGTGGAGAATTAGATCTAAGTGATGATTTGGAGATGCCGGTGTTGGAATAGGGTGTACAAAGTTAAAAATCACACAACACCCAGTTATAGTGCAACAGGTTTAATTGGAAGCATCAGCTTTTGGAGCGACGCTCCTTCATCAGGTGGTTGACAACCACCTAATGAAGGAGCGGCACTCCGAAAGCTAGTGCTCCCAATTAAACCTGTTGCACTATAACCTGGTGTTGTGTGATTTCTAACCTAGATCTAAGTGGTGTCAGTATGTCTGCTGCTGGGAAGGGAGTATATAAGTGTGAACTGAGAGGGTTTGTATTTCTTGAGAGAGACAAGAGGTAACAGTGTGGGTAGAGAATGATTTCACATTACAAGTGGTTCCATGATTATGACTGAATTGTTAAGAATATAACCAGCATTTAACATTTCAGGTAAAATTTGCATGGATTTGGGAGTCAACATCACATTCAAGAACAAGGGGTATGGAGCAGTTGTTCCTTATATTTATGTAGTAAACAACATGCTATTTAAAATACAATACAAAGTAACAAAAGTAGGATATAAAACTTCAACAATGCGATTCTAAGGCTTTATGGAAATGCAGGTAGAAATTGAGGACTGCAGATGCTGGAGATCAAAGTTGAGAGTGTGGTTCTGGAAAAACACAGCAGGTCAAGCAGCATCCAAGGAGCAGGAGAGTCGACATTTTGGGCATAAGCCCTTCATCAGAAAACTGCACCATCACATTCTATAGATTATTCAAATTTGGAGCTTTGGCACGATGGGTGGAATATGCACCCCCCACAGTTGGCAAGAGAGGTGGTGAGAGGAGAAATAAATGTGTGAACTGGCCCTGATGAGATACCCACCCCTTTCGCCATGTTATCAAGTTCTGGTGAAAAGGTTCATCGGAAACGTTCTTGACAAACAACCAGTCAAAACAAAATTAGTCAATTAACAATCACCCAAGAGTCTCAAGTCACTAAGTCCCCCAATTCCTTGCGTTCTCGCTGGCGAGAAAGGTAGCTAGCTTTCTGACTAGGAAACCAGGGAGGACCTGCGTCTACATTATTGGAAGGGGCCTCCACCCGCCTCAATCTGGAGGCAACTGGAAGCATAGATGGGGAGCAAAGGATGAACTTTGAAAACCACCCCGTGCCCTTTTCTCTAACATTCCAGAACCCTTTTCCTTTCCTCATCGCTGGATCACCTGAGCGTGGGCCACGGCCGGCAGTCGTAAGGTCAATGGCTACAGATTTTTTGATTTGCCAACAATTTCTGGTGACTCTAGGTACCAGTGTTAAGACTAGTGATTGGCCGAGAAACCCACCCGTACTCACCTGTCAGCTCTTGACATTGTAACTGGCACACAATTGGGTGAGTTATCACAGCAAAAGAGGAAAATTACTCCCCTCAAATCAATGTTACAGTTAAATCCATTAATACAGCCTGAAATGAATACTGCATTAGAATAAAATACAAAGACACTGACAGAAACTAATATATACTGCGTCCTCTACTGGAGTTCACATTCAAAGATTAGATTTTATAAAAATGTGGAGCGTGTGCACACGTACATCCCAATGCTACCAATACAATGTGACTTCAATGGCTTTCTGGCATTGCAAAGATGAAATCAAATTATAAAACATTAAGGCAGCAGTATGGTGAAATTCATAAACAAGAATTCACCTCCTTGATAATGCCCCTCCTAAACCCCAGAAAGCCAACACTTGATAAAATAAGTCATGCACAGTTTTACCTCAATTCAGCTTCAGACCTTACTCACATCAAGAGACTAATACCACGGACAAATTGGAATAACCAAATGTCAATTGATTGTCCTTAATCACTTGTGACAGACACAGTATTCCCGAAGACAGTATGTTAATAAAGAAAAAAAAACTTGGAAACTGATAAGAGAAAAGAAACACAGAGGTCACACCAGGAATCTCTGTGGATTTGCCTGTGATTCAAGACAGTCTCAGCCTTGTCATCAAGTGTGCAGCTTTCCACTCAGCACGGAAATATCAATAGGAATATGTTTGCGAGGTCTCTAGTGGACATTTTTTCATTCTTTCTGCATCGACAGGATTCCAAATCAATATTCAGTTCCCACTAACAAGCTGTGCACAGTCTCTGTAGAAAATATTGCGCAGAATACAGGAAGACATGGTAATAAACAGCTGTCCAGCTGTGAGGAAAACATGAATTGACTGCAAGCGAATCCCTTGGAAAAGGTCACAAAGCTATGAACCACTCTTCAGGTATTCTAATTTATTGCTGAATATAAACAACTAATAATACTGTGTTGCTTGAGCTACCTTGTTCCTACACATATTTTATATTGGCACAAATTTATATTATTATTGGAGAGATAGTAATTTTATCTATACAACTATTATGCTGAAAACAGCCTTATTCTTTCCTTTTTAAAATTTATACTCAAGAATGCGCCATTGGAAAGAATGATCCTTATACGTGTCAGATAACTGCAGTGTTATTCTACAACACATATTGCACATTGCATTTATATCTTGATAACCCTGAGAAGTTCACAAGGGAAACAGAAAGAGGCTTTGCATGGAATGGGTGATATTACACAAAACTAGTCGTGCAGTTAGAGGTAGGTTTTTAAAGAAACATTCTAAAGAATCTGAGTGATGGCATAGTGGATTTTTAAGGTAATCTAACAGGATGCTGAGTATCAGCAGAATATGAAGACTGATGCAGATTCAGAACAGTGGAGTGTGTAGCTGAATAGTTACAGCTGTAAAAGTGGACCATGATATTGGGAGGAATATTAGAGCAAATTGTAGGAACATAAGAACAGAGGCATGTCATTCAGGCTTTTAACCTGTTCCACCAGTCAGTGATATCACGGCTGATTTGTGGTCTGACTCCATATTTACCAATGGCCTTTATCCCTCAATATCTTTGCTTAATAAAAATGTATCCTTCTCAGATTTAAAACTAACAACTGATGGAATATCCACTGCCATTTATTGAAATGATTTCCAAACACTGACGACTCATTAATGCTTCCTAACATCTCTCCTGAACAGTGTGGCCCTAATTTTTAGAATATATCTCTAGCTCGAGAATCCCCAGCCAGTGAAAATAGTTTATCTTTATCTAATCTGTCTTTTCCTGTTCATATCTCTAAACTGTAATGGATGAAGAAGGGATTTATGTCATAGAAATCTCAACCCAAAGCTTTCTGATTAACTGAAATTGAGAACAGAAGGAAATGGGGAGATGATGTGTATCGAGAGGTTGGGTTTGTTACAATTTTCCCTTTTATCTTGAACACAACCAAAAAACTCACACCAGAGGAATACTTCACATTATCCCTGATGTAGTTATTTGATATACGCCACCAAGGCCACAGTGATTCTCAGCTGCTGGGGATTTACTTCTGTTCATTTCTCTCTCAGGTTAGACATGTCTTATTTAAAACTATCACTCATAGTGAAGGTTTCTTCTGGAGGTCCTCCCTCTACTGCAGATTAGGAGATTCTCCAGGCTCATTTAAATTTGGTTAATTTAATTCAGCATGAGCTCCCACCCACATTCTGCGAGGGGAACCATGAAAACTTTTAATCTCGAGCTGCTCTCTCTCTCTCTCCTGCATCCTGGCCAGTGTGGGAATTGAACCCTTGCTATTGATGTCACTCTGTATCTTAAGTCAACCACTCAGCCAATTGAGCTAACCTGCATCCCACCTGTGCCTATAAATAATGAGTGAAATAGTTATTAAAATTGCACATGTCCTACTGGCCGCCTTCAGGAAATCATTGGAACCCAAGATTTATACATTTTCCACAGGAAAGATATGAACAGATCAGAGAGGGTGCAGAAGACGCTTACAAAAACAATTTGAGGAATAAAAAACTTCAGTTATAAGTACACATTGGAGGGGTTGAGACTGTTTTCTTTGAACAGAAGAAGGCTAAGAGGTGATCTGATTGCAGTTTTCAAAATAGCGAACAGGTTAGATAGAGTAGACAGGGAGAAGCTGCTCCCACTCATAAAAAAGATCAATGAGCGAGCACATATTTAAAGTGTCTTGCAAATGACGCAAATAAAAGATGAGAAAACATTTGCCACACATTGGGAGGTTTGAGTTCATGATGCACTACCTGGAAATGTGGAGGAGGCAGGTTAAATTGAGACATTCAAGAGGGCATTGGATGATTATTTAAACAGAAACACATTGTGCAAGAGGGGAAAAGGTAAGCCATGATGGTCATTTGGACAGCCAGTGCAGAAATGATGGTCAAAGAACCTCTTTCTATGCCATAACAATGCTATAATATTTCAGCATCTTCAGTATGTTCATCAGTGATTTGTTGATCATACATTTCTTCAAATCTTATGAACTTCCCCTAGAAATTATATTCTAATAGTGGACATGGTGTTTAGGATTGTTCCAGGAATATGTCCATGGGACATAATGAATTCATTGAAAATATTTGCTAATCCTTGATCACTCAAGTGCTACCAAAATACAATTGTTTGTCTGATCTCTCAAACATATTTACATTCAGAGTCTGATCACAAGCTGTTAATCACTCCTCCCCATTCCTCCACTTAGTTTCGGCAAGGGAAGAATGAGAGAGAGAGAGAGAGAGAGAGAGAGAAAGAGAGAGAGACTGAGAAAGAGAGAAAGAGAGATGCAAGAAGCAAAGAGATGTTCTGTTTTAATTGGTACCACAGCTGTTGTAATATTTCACATATACTTGTCTCTATCCAGTGCTATATGTGCATTTCCACAGTATTTTCATCTTAGATATACATCTTCCCAATACCCAAAGAAAATATACAAATTGACCTCTGCAGTAGTGCACTAACATTGCTGTTCTGACGCAATTCTGCAAATGTACTTCAGGATTTCATGTGATGTGGAATGGCATGAAGACAACAGCACAAATATAAGGTTTCACAATAAAATTCAGAACTTGAACTTCTGGTTGCCTTACTTTCCCCAACCGCAAGGAAGGATGTGCACAGATCGATGCATGTGGCTGGCCTTAGTGAGTTGTACTGCTCTGTAACACATGACTACCTTTGCCTCTGCATATGGTTCTATTTCTGTTACTACTGGGGATCGACCTGCTTCTACAGCTTTCTATGTGGACCAGCTCATTTGATGCAATAGAACTTTGGAAGTACCAGCCTTGTATTGTTTGATTCACCCTGCTATCAAATATCTGCACTATCGCATCTTTATTCCCAAGCAGATTTGGCATTCACAGAGTAAGATGCAACAATGAAGTCAATGTTTAACTTCGTAAAGTTTGGTTTAAGATAAATAAATAATTCAGATCTCCTTCACTTCCAAATTAGTTATGCCAGTGAAATGATCCACACATTAAAGTAGTAAGTTTAAGTGAATGTGTTGTGAAGTTATGGCACCTAGACACAATAAAAATCATTGCAGATTGGTAAATTTGTAAACTGGACTGTGAAACAACACTGAAGTAATTTCTGAATAAAGTTAAAATATAAGAGTAATTTTTAAATTACATTTTGACTCAATATTCTGTATGTTGTATATTTAAATTTATGGAAATACTATTTTTACTGTGATGTTTTTCATATAAGGTGAGCTTTACATGTTTCCTGCTATTTTTAGACTACAGTAAGCATGAAAGAATTGTTTACACACAAGTTGCTTCAATACCTGGCCTTCCAGAATCCTCTGTATTTCAGCCAGCCAACACTGATCTTTCTGCAAAGCTTTTTTATTTTCTTCTGCTTCCTATAGGTAAATAAAAGATGGCATAATGTTAAGATGTTCCTTGTATTTTATTAAAATTAGTCTTATTTGTTCAATTGTCATTACATAGCAACATTACAGAAACAGGTTATTTGACCATGCAGCTCTGTACAACATGGGTTGTATGGCATTCCATCTAATTCATTTCAGTCTTTCAGCCTTTTCTTCCACTTACTCATCTATTTCCCTTTTAAAAGCATTTGAGCTATTTGCCTCAATCATTTCCTGTGGGAGTGATCTCCACATTTTAAGCAATCTCAATAAAGAACTTCCTCCTCAACTCTCTACAATGTTAATAGTAACTATCTTGTATTTATTCTGCACTGTAGCCTCATGCTGCTAGTTAAATGTGCTGCTAGGAAAGAGGTTGCGTGGTTTTAGTATATTATAGAAAGTGGAGGGGTGTCAAACATCAAGGTCGGGGCTTAGGATGTTCAAAGGTGGAGCAGAAAGTGTGGTGGTTTATTACATAGCATGTTGAAACAGCAAGAAATGCTCCTGATCTACTGAACAAAAGCAGAGCTGGAAAGGCACTTTGCACTGTCCTTCTCATCTCTTTTTTTGTTTCTGGTTTCCTGAGGCCTGGGAAACTTGTCTGGTGAAAGTAAGAATATGGCAATTGTTAGAATGGAGGTATGCATATTTATAACAATATTTTAAAAATCAAATTGCTTCTACAGCAGATTGGTGCCTGTTCCTTGTCCCATTTCCATCATACTGGAAGATGGCAGGTTGGGTTCCTGTTTCATATTTTTTGCACTTGAACATCTAACATGATGACAAACTCCTTACTTTTGGAAGTTAAGATTCAGCTCCTGATTTCCCTGTTGAAAGCATTCCTAATTTTTAAAATATCTATCAGATCACCTCTAAATCTTCCCTTTTCTAAAGCAAAAAGCCCCAGTGTGCTCAATCTTCCATAATGTAGTAGCTGTAATACCTCAATTTTGACATAATTTTGTCAAACATTTTATGTAGAAACTGATGGAAGATGAATTATTCACTTCAAAACCTGAAATTATCTTACAATAAAAAACTAACAATAGGAAATGAAAATTTGCTCACATTAAAATTACTGCTGTAAGATCAAATTATTACTTCGCACATTATTGGAGTTATTTCAGAAGTGTAAAACAGGTTTATTGCGCTGTTTACAGGAGACTCATTAAAAAAGAGTTTTCTCCTTTTCTGGTCTTAGATCTCACTGTGGTACAGATGGTCAAGACTGCTTATGCATTCATAATGATCCATCTGCTCTTCGTGCAGCAGAGGGAACCCAGTGCTCTACAAGGTACACATGAAGAACACTACTTACCACAGCACAAGCATAATCAGCATTTCAATCAGACAATCAGATAAACACTCTCATGAAGGAAATCCCCATAGGTTAAGAAGGAACAAGGTGAGACATAGATTTAGATTTTTATTTAGAATTAGAGTATTATTGTCACATTTCAGCAAAGGAACCCACCACTGCTAACACTCTGGAAGGGGGACCAATCCCAACAGCCTTAGTGATGAAAGATTAGGGATGCTTGGTTGTTGATGAGGAGCCAACAGAAAACCAATCAGAGACACGGAAGATTTACAGCCATAGTTTGTGGGTGAATATGTAACAGTGCAAAGTGGAAGCAGTTATCCAAATACAAAACAGTCATCTAACACAGCTGAGGACTACAGTATCCCACAGCAGATTATACAGTAAGAATTGTAACAGTGTCAGCAATCATCTTTCTCATAAGTTAATGGTTTGCACTATGGTGGGCAACTCTGTGTTAAGCATCATATGATGTGCTTCAGGGGTTACAATCTAGTATGCAGTTTCCACCACCTTTGCTGCAAAGGCAGACAATGGGCTAAGAAGATATATAACTTGCTAACCTCTGATTTGTGTGTCCTCTTCATGCCAAATAGGGTTTCTGTTTGCCTCTTGCAACACGCTTCTGAATAGTCAGCCTTCAGAAGTCACATGTGCCTCAGTTGTCAGTTTTAGTATCAACCACCTTTCTGTCTCACTTGCAGATACCCTTGTAGTAGAGGTATGGATAAGAAAGTTGTGACCACGTGGTCAGTTTTCTGCCCAGAAGGTCTGTGGGTATAAAGCCACCAACCACCTGATACATGTGGCCAAACAAGTGCAGAGGTTGTTGATTGTATGCTGATGGAATTAGCTCATTCCAGGTCCTCTGAGTTGCTGACCCTGTCTGCCAAAGGTTGCTAAGATGGGAAATGTTCAGCTTTTCTCTGCTGCCTAGCAAATGTTGCCCAGGTGATTTGAGGGTTGCTAGCTCGGTTGATATTCATTATTCATCCCTAACTGACCTTGAGAAAGTTGTGGTGAGTTGCATCCTTGAATCACTGCTGTCCATAGTGCACTAAGTACACCTTAGAGTGAAGTAATGGTGAAACAGATCAAAGTAAGGATGATGTGTGGTTTCGAGGGGCACATGTGATGCTCCAATGCATCTGATGCCCTTGTCCTTCTATGTAGCAGAACTCTTAGATTTGATGTATGCTGTTGAAGGTTGTGCTGAGTTACTTCTGTGCATCTTATAGGTGATACACACTTCTGTCACAACTCAGTGATGGAGGAAGTGAATGTTGAAACTGATGGATGGTAGGTCAATCAAGTGGAGGGTTATGGGCGGGGAGAGGGTCAGAACAGTCAGGTAGTGATAGGTGAATACAGGTGGTGGATACGACCTGGTTGGTTAATGGAAGGAATGCATATAATTGGTAGCTAGAAGGAAGGGTTGGTAGGAGGAATGGAAGGGAGGAGGTGGAGCTGTAAAGGGAGATGGGGGTTGGGTGGGAAGGTTATTTGAAATTGGAGAACACAATGTTGAGTCATATGGGCTGCAGGCTGCCCAGGCGGAAGATAAGCTATTATTCCTCCAATCTGCAGTCTGATTCACTGTAGCAATGGAGGAGACCGAAGATGGACATGTCGGAGAGGGAAAGGGAAGAGGAATTGAAATAGGCAGTGACTGGGAGGTCAGGCTGGTCCTTACAGGCCTGGCTGAGAGGTTCGGTGAAATGTTTCCTTAGACCACATCAGGAGCACTGGATGCAGTAAACTAGGTTGGAGGAGGGGCAGGTGAACCTCTGCCTCAGGTAGAAGGACTGTGAACAGAGGTGAGGGAGGTGGTATGCCAGCAGGTTTTGCATTTTTACTGTTGCAGGGGAAGGTACCGCGGGTGTTAATGGGGAGAGTGGCTCAACTCCAGGCTGAATTGGAGCAGATCATCAACAATTGAGGGGAGCTGTGACTTTGACAATAACCGGGATGGATGGTCCCCACTTTTTCTGAGCACAAATCTTGCATCAACAGATGACATGGTTCAGTGATGATGGCCCAGGACATCCTTAATCAGCACCTGCACTGTCTATCAGACTTACAAAAAAATTACAGAGAAGCTATAGATGTAGGATCTCATCATTCTCCTCTGTCTACTTAGTGGATCTTTACCTGTTGCTTCCCCCTCTGCAGGCTGTGCAGCACCATTGGAGGTTGATGTCTTCTTTACGCAATTGTAATTGCTGTCTCTTTCTACACAGTCTTCACAATTAAAACAAGGTCACAAGGGCACTTCATATGCTTTATCTGCTGGAATATGCATTGCAGCATTATTACAGCATATGAAGATGGTACAGAAATGTTGGTTCTTTTTGTTTGTACTTTTAGTTGTTTACACACCAACACCTCCCCCACCTCCCTCACCCCCCCCCCCCCCCCCCCACAACTTCCCACAGTAATATCTTCAGTATCCCTAGGTAACTAAAATGCTGAAATGCACACAGAGCACTTGCATTCTTACAAAGAATAATTCTTGCATAGCAATAACTAGAAATTGATGACTCTTTATCTACCTTCATGTTCAGACAACCCTTGGGAGACCATGGTATAAATGCTTTAATGAAAAGACTATAGCAGCTTTATTTTTATTATTCGTTGAAGGGACATGGGTGTTGCTGGCTAAGCCACAAGTTATTGCCCGTGCCTAATTGTCCAGACAGCATTTACCAATCAACCATAACGTGTCCACAAAAAGTATTTGAGCAAATTATTCCATTTAAGGAAAGCTAGATGATGAAGAAAGGAGTAGGCTACGTCATCAAATGAGATTAAGAAAATACAGTGAGAGAAGGCTGGAGTCACATGTATACTAGACCAGGTAAGAACAGCAGATTTTCTTTCTTAAAGGACATAGGTGAACCGGATAGACTTTTCTGATAATTGACAATGATTTCACAGTCTAGATTTTTATTGAATTCGAATTCCACCATTTGTCATAGCGGGATTTGGACGCAGGTCTGCAGAATATTACTTGGATCTCTGGAACATCTGTCTAACAATAATACCAAGATTTCTGGCAATGCCGCCAGAATAAGACTTCAAACTGGACCATACAACAACTGAGGAACAAATCAAATGTGATGCAAAGAATTAATCATGTGAAGGCCGTAGTAGCAGCCACCTTAATTCAATCTGCTAACTTGTAGTTAGTCAAGTTTTCTGAGAGCTCACATGGGACATTTGTAGATATACGTGCATGTGTTGAAACTGAACAGTTGCAACTAAATAATGCAAGATTGGCAAATAGAAAATAACGTAAGCTGTAACTTCACAAAATGAAAGGACAATGCTCTCATATTCAAAATCATATATACTCACTAACTTGATGTAACTCAGTACTGAGCTTTTCATCCATATGGATATTCTCAATCGTTTGAACATTCATGTGTCTTAAAGGAAATCACAATTTCCATCCACTTGATATTCACTTGTAATAACACTTTTATTTAGAATAGGTGTGCAAAAATATTTCTTACCACTTCATCCTCAAGATTCAAAATATCTTGCAAATCACTTTGTGAAATATTCAGGATGGATGCTGCCATGGACTGGGCTTTGTTAATAGACTCTTTTGAAAGACCTTCATGGCTGATATGTTTCACCTTTGCTCTTTTCAATTGGGTTCTTCTGTCTTGAATTTCTTTGCACATCTCACTGGCTAAAGTCTGTCATTAAAAATAATCAAAAAGTTATTTATACAGGAATGTACAATTTTAAGTGTTGAACTGGAAGTTCAACAACAATTTGCATTTAACAAAATGTCCCAGAGACAGAAGGAAAGAAGTCGAGGTTAGGTGAAAGGAGATACTCTTAGAATAAAAAGGTGTTTTCAAATAGATAGGTCTTAAGGAAGACTTAAAAGGATTGAGAGAGAGAGAGATGGTACGGTGAGAGTAGTTGGAATGTGGAATTTGTATCCACAGGGAGTATTTGAAGCAAATAAATCCACTTAAGGAAAACTAGACGAGGAAGAAAGGAATAAGCATGTTAAAGAACGAGATTAAGAAAATACAGTGGGAGAAGGCTCCAGAGGAGCATAGTGACCAGCATTGAGCAATTAAACTGAATTGCTTGCCTCTGTCCTGCACATTCAGTATAATTGTAAGTAAAGCCCTACATTCCAAATTTAATGCTTAATCTTTTAATTGCTTGTTTGCATCAGTAGGCAAAAAAGATACTTAACAAATACATTTTTGTCTTGGTCTCAGACTTGGCCTCTTAACAAATTCACCAGAAAAATATGAATGCTTCTACATTTTTATTATATGGCTGCTCAATATTTTGGAATATTACCAAATGAAGTGCCAATACCAAGTTACTTCTTTGCGAGAGCTTTGGAGATAACAGGATTAGAACACAGAAGCATAATTCTGTCCTTTCTTTTAGTATCGTATTCTGTCCTTGTCATTATGTTGCTGCTATAAATTCCTGCATTCACATACATCATGAAAATTGTCCATATAAATTTGTCACATTTTAATTACACATTCCAAGTAAGGAGGGAAGGGGGAAAAGAAAGGCAATGATAATGAAAAGGAATGGTAGGCATTACAGCCAAAGGCTTGGACTGGACTAAACTGGAACAGACACACAGATAGGCATGTCAAGACATAACATTTAGGTGGTGGCTCACCACCAAATTCCATGTCAAGAATTATTTCATAGACAGTGGTAGAATGATGACCCATTGTCATTCTTGCTCTGAATATAAATTGATTGAATGTAGGAAATTGACCCAACTACAATAGATATTTGTATAGGAATTAATGTGTAGTACACTGTTCCAAGGTGCTGCAAAGGAATGTTACTAGTCATTATTTAATATTGAGCACATAAGGAGAGATATGATAGGCCACCAAAAGCTTTGTCAAAAGTGTATATTTGGATAAGTGGAAAGCAAGGTAGAGAAGTGGATGATTTTAGGCAGGAAATTCCATATCTTCAACTGTTACAAAGAAACAAAGAAAATTTGCAGCCAAGGAAGAGGCCCTTCAGCCCTTCAAGCTTGAGCTGATTCAAATCCACTGTCTAAACCTATTGCTCAATTCCTAAGCCTATCCAAATCCACTGTTTAAATCTATCACCCAATTCCTGTATCCCTCTGCTCCCACCTACTCCCACCTGCTCCCATCTTTCCCGATGCACCTTAAATGAATCTACCATGCCTGCCTCTACCACCTTTGCAGGCAATGCGTTCCAGGCACCAACCACCCTCTGTGTAAAGTACTTGCCGTGTATATTCTCCTTAAACTTTTCACCTCTCACCTTTAACGTGTGACCTCTCGTTCTTGAATCCCTTACCCTGGGGAAAAGCTTATCTCTATCTTCCCTGTCTATACCATGATTTTGTAGACCTCAATCAGGTCCCCCCATAATCTCCTTTTTTCTAATGAAAGCAATCCTAACCTTCTCAGCCTCTCTTCATAGTTAGCACCTTCCATACTAGGCAACATCCTTGTAAACCTTCTCTGCACCCTCTCCAAAGCAAACACATCCTTTTGGTAATGTGGCGACCAGAACTGTACACAGTATTCTAAATGTGGCCGAACCAAAGTCTTGTACAACTTTAACTTGACCTGCCAGCTCTTATACTCAATACCCCGTCCAATGAAGGCAAGCATACCATATGCCTTCTTGACCACTCTATCCACCTGTGCAGCCACCTTCAGGGTACAATGGACCTGAACTCCCAGATCTCTCTGCTCATCAACTTTTCCCAAGGCTTTTCTGTTTACAGTATCGTTTGCTCCAGAATTAGACTTCCCAAAATGCATTACCTTATATTTGTTGAAGACAACAAGGATCGATTGATTAAAATCAAAGAAGCTGGAAAGACCAGAATTGGTGAATTGCAGGTATCTCAGAGCTATAAGGTTGGAAGACATTAGAGAAATAGGAAAGGGTGAAAATAAGCATTTGGCTTTGGCTGGTCAGGGCTGCATTGGAACAACTAAAGCCGAAAGATTAAAAAAATCATGGAGGGCTTTAGTGGAAATGAAACAAGATGGAGTGGATGCACAGTGGCCAGTGGTTTGCACTGCTATCTCACAGCGCTAGGGACCCAGGTTCAATTCTTGCCTCGGGCAACTGTCAGTGTGGAGTTTGCACATTCTCCCCGTGTCTGTGTGGGTTTCCTCCGGGTGCTCCGGTTTCCTCCCACAGTCCAAAGATGTGAAGGTTAGGTGAATTGGCCATGTTAAATTGCCCGTAGTATTAGGTGCATTAGTCAGGGGTAAATGTAGGGGAATGGGTTTGGGTGGGTTGCTCTTCGGAAGGTCAGTGTGGACTTGTTGGGCCAAAGGGCCAGTTTCCACACTGTAGGGAATCTAATCTAATCACTCAATAAGATAGACTGATGTTTCTTGAGAACAATCAGCCAATCCTTTCATCTGAAGCACACATTTCAATTTTCCATCACTCAAGGGGCTGATAGCAATTTTCAGTCAGATAAGGTTTGGCATATAATAAACATCAATTTTAAAACAAAAATCCACAGTAAAGCTGTACGTTGACAGTTTAAATAATAAAAATAACAATCACAAAGTACCAAGTAGCAGAGCCATTCAAAAAATATGATGTTGTCTTTTTTATTTAAGAAACAGAGTAAAAAGGAGACAGATTAGACCCAAAGTCCTCATCACAGGGAAAGGGGTGGGATGAGAGCTGAGCTAAAGAGTTGGGTTTAGGTAACACCAACACGTGTGTTCATCTATTGGCAGACACTATGAGCTGGCCTCAACAGAACTCATATGACATTAGATGAATATGGGGATGACTGTGAAGGCAGCAGGACCACTTTTTTATCTGTTGAGGCTCGAGCTGTCCAAGTGGGTGGATGTGTTCTGTTTCTGTAACTCTGGTCTTGCTCCACAGTTCACTCGCCTATATTAACCCCTGTCCTCCTTTAGGGGGCCATCATCTGCAGGGGAGGATGATGACAGCACGACCAAGCCAAAGGTAAAGAGAATGACAGTATGGTGGCAAAAGGTGGGGACGAAGGAGAGAGAGAGAGAGAGAACGCAGCCATGGGCTGATGAGAACTGCAACTTCCAAAATTCACCAAACTATGAAAACAAAAGAGAAGTTCACAGCTCCTCCAGTTATACAGTGTTTCTCTCCCACACTTGCTGCAGATAGACTCACTGGTGACTCAATGGCCTGTGATTAGAGGAGCAGCTCCTTGCTAATCTGTCGCTTCTACCTACTGGTCCGCACAACACTTTGGAAGTCATGCAGGGCTGGATTCCGAGCCCCCACGGCACATGCTGGACAAGCCAGCTGTAGATAGTATAAACTGACAAGCATACAGCTAAGATTGGAAACACAGGTACATAAGGTATCACAGGTGTGAAATTGTATCCTAAGCTTATGCCCATACGCAGTGTGCTACTGTCTTCCTCTGAATTCACTTCCTTTTACTTATAGCACATATCTGATGATTCAAGATCATCTCTTGTTCAATTTGAATAAATTATTCAGTAATTTGAATTAAACACATGCATTAAAATAGTATAGCTATCCTTTTATGTACGATTCCAATTATCCTTCAATTTGAATTTTTATGTATTTCAATTACATCTTCAGTTTTTTTTAAAACAAAGGTTCGTCAATTTATTCTGTTCACTGCGCCCACGCTCTGCTGGGATAGTATTGTCACTGTGGATCAGTGGTGCTCCCCAGTGTTTCATTACTTATTCAACTTGCATTTACGACTAGGCAAATTAGGAACAACGATCGAACTTTAAAGTCGAAATGGCTGACAAAGAAAGTCCATGTCCCATTAGAATGCTGGTTTGGCAGGAACCTTCTTAAACAAAAATTTAGATCGCAAACTGTGGGATACTTATGTACAAGATGCATAATTGAAACTTTACAGCCCAAATCAACCTCCAAAATAATTTGTTAAATTGCAGGAAGCACAGAAGAAAATTTGCATATCATTTTCAATTTTCAAAAATGCCATATCAGTTCACACAGAGATCAAAAAAGTATGGCGCTGGAAAAGTACAACATGGAAACCAGCCCTTTGGTCCAATGCATCCAAGCCAAACAGATATTCTAAATTAATCCAGTCCTATTTGCCAACATTTGGTCCATTTCCCTCTAAACCCTTCCTATTCATATACCCATCAAATGCCTTTTAAATATTGTAATTGTACCAGACTCACCACTTCCTCTGGCAGCTCATTTCACAAGTGCACCACCCTCTGCACGAAAAAGTTGCCCCTCTGGTCCCTTTTAAATCTTTCCCCTCTCACCTTAAACCTATGCCCTCTAGTTTTGGAATCCCCTACTCTGCGGAAAAGCCTTTGACTAGTCACCCTATCCATGCCCCTCATGATTGTATAAACCTCTGTAAGATCATCCCTCAGCTTCCAATGCTCCAGGAAAATAGCCCCAACCTATTCAGCCTTCTCCCTATAGCTCAAGCCCTCTAACCCTGCCAACAGTCATTTGAATCTTTTCTGAACTCTTTCAAGTTTCACAACATCTTTCCAATAGGAGGGAGAACAGAACTGAACGCAGTATTTCAAAAATTGCTTAACCCATTGTCCTGAACAGCTGCAACATAATTTCCCAACTCTTACACTCAATGCACTGACCAATGAAGGCAAGCATGTTAAACACCTTCTTCACCACCGTCTACCTGTGACTCAATTTTCAAGGAACTATGAAACTGCACCTCAAGGCCTCTTTGTTTGGCAACACTCCTGGTACCTTACCATTAAGTGTATAAATTCTGCCTTGGTGTACCTTACCAAAATGCAACACCTCATTTATCTAGTTTATGTAATTTAAACTTCATCTGCCACTCCTTGGCCCATTTGCCCACCTGATTAAGGTTTACATGCACAAGTGAATAAAACAGTGTCAAGCCAGTAAAGAAAAGGATTGAAGAGTTGGATTAAAAAAAAAACGCTATTGAAGGAGTGAGTTTGGGGAGGGAAGCTTTACTGTTAATGATGAGTTGAAGGGAGTGCAAAGACTAATCTAAAGTTAAATTCCAATTGTGATCACAGATCAAGTTCATTCATGGTTTGTTAGTTTTCAAATATTAAGGCTTATAATTACTGCACACCATAACATACATAAAAGGCACATATGTGGCATAACATCTGGAAAAGGTGTGTCAGGACTGCTAGCAATATGTTAAAGACTGTTCTCATTAGGTGGAGTAGACATATTTTTAGACATGTGTGAACTAAGCAGAACTATAACAGTTTCAACAGCCTACAGCACATTAGCCTTGTTTCTTTGTCTTACTTTATTGATTGAAGTAATAATTTTTCTAAGAGATACTGCAATAAATATAATTAAAACTTGACCACATTGTATTCCTACATTAGTCTGTGGAGAGTTCACAGGGAGATGATATTCCCGAAGCAAATGGCTTCCTTATTCTTGTGTTGTTCACTCGGCTTAATGACAGTTGCCCCAAAGCAACTTAAACCTGGCACTTGACAGTAACTTCCACTCTTGACAACCTTGTCTAATAATTCTAATAAAATTTTGACCATAGGGCACGTTTTAAACTACTGAAGTTTAATACAGTGCTTAGGATGACAGTAGCATCAAAATGCTGGTCTGTCTTCCCAAATGAATGTGTGGTAAAGCCAACAATTAATCTTAATAATCATTTGTAATTAATGATTTAATTGTGAGCTCAGACTGTTACTATGATAAAACAGTTGCATTGCAGTGCTAGGACTTTTTATATAAACAGTCTTAAGCACATTCAAAAACGCTCACTAACTGTCAAATCTTCTACAGAAGGGCCTTGAGCATCCTTTTCATCAGTTTCGTACTCCGAACATGCAACTCCAATTGCAAGCCTGTATTTGTGACAATGAATAATTTTTTTTGAGATGTGAAAACTTAAAAGATCTGCAGAGATTTGGCAGTGCCGGTGCAGGATATAGCATTCATTAGTCTATCTTGATGCCACACTTATATGTCATTGGAAGGCTGTCATTAATGGTTCCAAAATGTGTATTTTTTTTTATCAACAGGCATCCTTTCAATTCTGATTATGTTAATACATGTCTCATTGTCAACTTCTATTTTTAAGTAATTTTAAAAATATTCAAGGCCACAGAAAGTCAAGATTACTGTTTGATGTTATGGGTGATTGGGGACAGGAATGGATGAGGAAAATATGGCATTTGTGGTGGTGACCAAGATTTCAGTCTTCTCAACATCTGGAAGGAAGTGAAACTCACCTAAGATTGGATATCAAGCTACATGAATGTCAGAATTCCAGATGTCAGAAACTTTGACTGAAAGAGTAACTGGGTATCCAAAATGTTTGTGCAGATGCTAATCCAATGTCTGAAGGTAATGCAAGGGGTAACATGGATGCGAAGTAGAGATTACCAAGGATAGATCCTTCAGGATTCCAGAGATAACCCAGGTGGGGAGAAAGAGAAACTATAGCTGGAGATAGGCTGGTACAACTCGATAAATGACAGTGGAATCATACAGGAGCAGACCCTTTGACATTTACGGGAGAAGGTGGAATGATGTGGTCACTGTGAAACATTACAGTTAGGTTAAAGAGATTGAGCAAATTAATGCACCAAAGTCAGAATAACAGGATGTCATTTGCAACTTTGGTTAGGGCTATTTAAATCTATTTAGACGAAATCTATTTGGAGAAATCAAATACAGAATTACAGAGAAGATGGGCAGTAATTCAAGTCCAGGCAAGTTAGTGAGAAATTAGGAATGAATGATTCTCTTCATCGCTGATTCACAGGAGCAGCAGCAGCAAGATGCAACCACCTACAAGATGTACAGGAGAAACTCGCCAAGGCTCCTTATACAGCACTTTCCAAACCCACAACCGCTATCATCTAAAAAGACAACACCAGAAAATACTTGAAAACACCACCACCTGCAAGTTTCCCTCTACTTGCCATCCTGATTTGGAAATATGTTGATGCTCCTTCAGTATTGCTGGGTCAAACTCCTAGAATTCCCTCCCTAAGGCATTGCACCACACCACAACGCAGCGATTCAAGAGTGCAGCTCATTGCCACTTTCTCAAGCGCAACGAGGGATGGGAAATAAATGCTGGCTGAGCCAATAACATCTACACCCCACGAGTGAATAAAAAAGCTACATGTAAAAATGCACAGAAACAATACTAAGTATATTTATCCTGGCCCATTATGAGTTTGTTGAAATGCTTTATGAGTTATTATTGAGCTGTGAGTAGCACAGTGACATTTAAAGCTCCAGTTTTCATTTAGAATTATTCCTTCATTCCCATCCTTGGATACACTAGATTAACTTGTTTGTTGAAGTCACTTATTAGCAAGGCCATTATGTGCCTAGGTGTCCTTGGAGAGGGAGCACACAGTGCCCAGAGGTATTTTCAAGGCCTTCCTTGGCCAAGAGATGCCGCAGGAGTGACAGGTAATTTAAATTTGAATATTTGATTTATGTCATAATGCTCCTTAAGGTGGTTTAATTTCTTATAATTGGTTTAATTTGTTCTAACTTGCTTAATAATAGCCATTATGGACTACATGCAAGTACCAAAGTTTTACTACAACTCATGGTTACTAAAGCTAACTTGGTAATTCACATTGCCTGTTCTAACATAGAACATCCTATACAATTAGAGAAGGAAGGCAACACACAGATCATTGCCAGAGAGGATACAAGGGTGGTTTAAGACTCAGAGATGGTGCTAAGGCAACTAAAAGTTCACATCTTTTCTATCTTTCAGTAATTCTCAGTGAATATACAATGGCTAAAGACACGTGTCGTTAGAATGTGATCAACATTGTCAAAGCTGCTTCAAGTCTCTCCTTTGACTGAAAGTCTTATGTGAGAGCTGTACTCTATATATAGCTACTATTACCATTCCTTTCTGAATCAGCTACAACTTCGAGAAGCATGAATTTCAGAAATTGCCATGAGTAGGACTTTGCAGTATATATGCTCAGTCTCTCCATCCCTCACAGTCACCAGCTCAATGGAATCTATACTGGGGCAGTTCCATTAGACAGAATCAGAGAAAGGCAGATTACCTTTACTCTGCAGATGAAGCTCTCCTTATGCCTGAGGACAGGTTCTGATATCACAAAGGAAATAACAGGGATACAAGACATACTGCAAAGAAGATCATATTTAATTCTTGATGTAATAGCTTTTTCTCACTAAAGTGCCTCATTTAAGTATTTCAGTCCAATTATATTTGACATAAAAATACAAATAGTAATTTGAAACTTCCCACTTCAACTCTAGCAAGAATCTGGCAGAATTCACACTAAAAAGGCAGAGAATTGGTTGCAAAAGATAGCTATTGTTTCTAGGATCAAATGACACCAATTGTGAGGAGAACTTCAACACTGTTAGTGCCTCCATTCTAAGAAGGTCAACACAAAGGACATGATTGGAAATGATGTGGCATCTAGCATTTGTGACTTTGTCTCCCTTGTACAAAGCATGCATTGCCACTGAAATTGTCAAGGAGTTCTCATCCTTACTACCTTAATGGTGCTATCAAATAAAGGAAAAAGCTGACTGGTCTGCAAAATATAAAGAATTGGAAAGGGAGGATGGAAATATGAAGCAAAAAGCTAAATCAAATTATCCGTCAGCATTTTAATAACTTTTCAGACTTCTGAGAGGCTTCGCTGTTCTGAAAAGAAATCTTCCTATCGCCAACCCGCTTTACTGAAAAGCTGGTATAACCTCATTCCTGAATATGACCTTTCTCAATGTCAAGATTCATTCTGGTTCTCAGCTAAGTTCTATTACAGACACAAAATTCAATATTGGATCTACCTCCTTCCCTGTGTCTTAGAAGAAATTATCCTCTGTGCGACTTGTCAGAACAACATATTTAAATTTTAAAAGAGTCTTAATACAAGGCATTCTGAAAGTGACAACTCTGATTTTTAAAAGTATGCTAGCATTACTGCAAACAGGAAGAAATATATATTTACACATACAATTACATACATTAGGTCCTTTGTGGATATCTGAACATGTATTGTTGAAAGGATTGCTTTCCTAATCATGCTTAAGAGCACAGCCTCAGATTACTTTCTAACTCTTTATTCTGCTCGCAAATAATTTCCAAAGTCATGATGTATGAGAATAATGATCAAATTTTAGTAAAATGTTCGTAGAATCCATTTTTTATTATCTTTAATGCATGAGATTACCTTCCTGCTCATATAGACAGATTCTGCTTTTCCAAGCACAGAATGTGTCAGATGATACTGGCTGATTAGTTCTTTTGCACATCCAAGTCCTGAATCACTGAATTACCCACTTTCCCTTTAATGCTACAGGCATTCTTCATTGCAAATCACAAGTTGCCTGAGGTGCCTTTCCTCAGGCAATAATCTGAGCTGTTGTGCACAGTCTGTATGAGATTCTCTGGGCAGGTCCAGGAGGAGCATCCATGAAGTGTTACAAGGCCATTGAGCAGAGTCAGATGTCAGGCACCAACTGAAGCTGCAAATAAATGTTTGAGCCCAGCAATCCTTTCAAAGCTCCATTTCTTCATGTTGCAGAGCTGGAGCGGATTTGCCTTCGATTAGTCCAATGTTATTACCTTCCCACAAAGGAATCACGCTTCCATTGAGGTGTTCAATCTGGCAACTCCCTTAATGGCTCAGTTATTGAAAAGAAGAAAGCTTGCAGGCGAGAGTAATAAAGCACAGTTTTGAGGTCTGGTGAGATATGGAATGATCTCTAGAACAGAAGGGGCAGTTTTGAATTTTTTGGATTGTGGGAAAGGGCAGTCAATGCTGTTTAGTCATACGCATAAATGATAAGTAAGCAGGATTCAGTGAGGGAGATAATGTTTGTTGAAAATTAGAGAAAATGTAGCAATTTACCAACCCTGAATACAAATTCATAAATTAATGGCTTTTGGAATAAGGGTTATGGAAAAGCATTATAAATCAGGGGGGTGTACAGATTTTATTTAAATTACATGTTAAAATGAAGCCATTTTATGCTTCAGTAATTTGCTTTATACATACCCTTTGGATGCTCATCTTAAATGTTCTAATAACTTTTTTTTATACAACATTTAATGTAATAAAACACCCCAAGGTGCTTCAGAGGAAGTATTATAAGACAAAATTTAAAACTGAGCCATATATGGAGATACTAGAAGGGGTGAACAGTTGATTTTCAGGACCTGTTAATGGAAGAGAGAGAGGTAAAGAGTTGTGGAGGTTTAAGGAGGAAATTTCAAAGCTTATGGCCCAGACAGACAAAGGCATAACCATAAAGGGTGTGCAATTAAAATCTCAGATTTTCAGATTTAACTTGGAGGAGCATAAGTATCTCAGAAGGTGATAGGGCTGATGGGGATTACAGTGATACAGGCTATAGACTGTAAAGATGGATGAACATTTTGAAATCAAAATGTTGCTTAACTGGGAACCAGTGTAAATAAGAAAGCACAGAGGTGATGGGTGAATGGGACCTGAATATAAGTTAGAACATGACCTCAACTTTACAGAGGATAGAAAGTAAGACGATGGTCACAAATGCATTGGAATGGTCAAGCCGAGAGAAAATAAATGCATGGTGATAAGCTCACAGTAGTAGACAAGCAAACACCATTCGTGCAATTAGACTGTGATTGCACAATGTGACATTACATGGAAGATAACGTGGACACAGTCATTTATAATGAGGAGAAGGTGGACACAAAAGCGACTGGAATCATGTTAAATGTAGCTCAGATGTTGTGGCAATTGTTACCCACAACCAAGACGAGCGTAATCATTTCAAAGATTAATGAAATTTTTCTTAGTAACTTAGAGAGATGGAAATGTGATTAATTATGCATAGGAGTATGAAAAGGAGTATCTTAAATCAAAGAGATCATGGTAATATTGAGTTATACAATGGATAAGAATAAGTAATATAGAAGGGAATAAACTAGACTGATCAGTAGTAATATTTATTATTAGAGTTCATAATTTAGAATCAGTTTTACTAACTATGGAATTTGAAAGTACTAGATTTGGATTTGAAATGAATTATGAAGGAACAGGAATAATTCATGATTGAAATTCACTCAAATTCCTAAAACAGCACTATCTAAACCCACAACCATTACCATTTGGAAGCACAAGGGCAGTAGATACATGATTCCTGCTTTATGTTTATTGGCTGCCTTTAATAATTGAAGCAAAAGAGTCGAATGTGCTAAAGAAAATTTGTTTTGAGCCAGAACTGGGTTAAAATATTTTGGGACAGAGGTTTGTGGCCTGCCTGCTCCACCTGACAGCTTTATTTCCTCAAATGTTTCATTTGGCCATGCACCCAAAATGCACTAGTGTGCATTCCTGTTCAATGCGCTTCGTGGTCCATGTGCTCAGATAACTATCTGGAGTGCTTTCCACCCGAAATTCCCAACCAACTATTTCTTGGATGTTCAGTAAATTTGCTCAGCCTGGGTAATGTAGCCTAAGCAACTTGGAAAAGGAAATATTGACGTGGAGGAGGATATGGTAAAGTGCAACAAGTGATTAAGAAAACCAACATATTTTTATTCTTTCACAGGATGTGGGTGTTCGTGCCTAAGCAAGTATTTGTTGCTCATTCCTACTTCCACTTTACAAGGTGTGGGTAATCTGCCTTCTTGAATACTGCAGGTGCAGTGGTGGAGGGTATCATTATTTAACTTAGAACAAAGAAAATTTACAGCCCAGGAACAGGCCCTTCGGCCCTCCAAGCCTGAGCTGATCCAAATGTATTGTCTAAACCTGTCGGTCAATTCCTAAGCATCTGTATCCCTCTGCTCCCCACCGACTCATGCATCTGTCCAGGCGCATCTTAAATGAATCTACCATGCCTGCCTCTACCACCTCTGCTGGCAACGCGTTCCAGATGTCCACCACCCTCTTTGTAAAGTACTTGCCACATGTATCCCCCTTAAACTTTCCACCTTTCACCTTGAAAGTGTGACCTCTCATTCTTGAATACTTCACCCTGGGAAAAAGCTTGTCTCTATCCACCCTGTCTATATCCTTCATGATTTTGTAAACGTCAATCAGGTGCCCCCTCAACCTCTCCTCATAGCTAGCACCTTCCATACCAGGCAACATCCTCGTAAACCTTCTCTGCACTCTCTCCAAAGCATCCACATTCTCTTGGTAATGTGGCAACCAGAACTGTACACAGTACTCTAAATGCGACAGAACCAATGTCTTGTACAATTTTAACATGACTTGCCAGCTCTTATACTCAATACCCTGTCCAATGAAGGCAAGCATACTATATGCCTTCTTGACCATTCTATCCACCTGTGCAGCAACCTTCAGGGTACAATGGACCTGCACTCCCAGATCTCTCTGCCCATCAACCTTTCCCAAGGCTCTTCCGTTTATTGTATAATTCGCTCTAGAATTAGACTTGCCTAAATGCATCACATCACATTTGTCTGGATTGAAATCCATCTGCCACTTTTCCGCACAACTCTCCAGTCTATCTATATCCTCCTGTATTCTCTGACAGTCCTTTATGCTTTCTGCTACTCCACCAATCTTCGTGTCATCTGTAAACTTGCTTAACATACCAACAGTGCCCTCTTCCAGATCATTTATGTATATTACAAACAACAGTGGCCCCAGCACTGACCCCTGTGGAACACCACTGGTCACCTTTCTCCATTTCGAGAAACTCCCTTCAACTACTACTCTCTGTCTCCTGTTGCTCAACCAGTTCATTTTCCACCTAGCTAGAACATCCTGCACACCATGTGACTTCACCTTCTCCATTAGTCTTTCATGGGGAACCTTATCAAATGCCTTACTAAAGTCCATGTATTTGACATCAACAGCCCTTCCTTCATCTATCAACTTGGTCACTTCCTCAAAGAACTTTATTAAGTTGGTAAGGCACAATCTCCCTCGCACAAAACCATGTTGCCAATCCCCTATAAGCTCACTCCTTTCCAAATATAAATAAATCCTATCTCTCAGTACCCTCTCCAGCAACTTTCCCACCACCGACATCAGGCTCATTGGTCTGTAGTTATCCGGAATATCCCTACTACCCTTCTTGTACAGAGGGACAACATGAGCAACCTTCCAGTCCTCCAGCACCTCACCTGTATTTAAGGATGCCACAATGATATCTGTCAGGGCCCCAGCTATTTCCTTTCTCGACTCAGCAACCTGGGAGAGATCCCATCTGGTCCTGGGGATTTGTCCACCTTAATAACCTCTAGCCTACCCAACACATCTTTCCTACTTATGCCAACATGATCCAGACTAATCAAACTTCTATCTCTAATTTCAACATTTATCATGTTCCTCTTCTCAGTGAACACTGATGCAAAGTAATAATTCAGAATCTCACCCATTCTCTCAGGTTCGACACACAGCCTTCCTTCATTATCCTTTAATGGACCAATCCTTTCTCTAGTTACCCGCTTGCTTCTTATATAAGAATAAAATGCTTTGGGATTTTCCTTAATTCTACTTGCTAAAGCTATTTCATGACTCCTTTTAGCCCACTTGATTCCTCGTTTAAGACTTGTCCTACTTTCCCGATATTCCTCCAGGGCCCGTTCTGTTTTAGCTGCCTAAACCTTATGTACACTTCCCTTTTCCTCTTGGCTAGTCGTACAATTTCTCCTGTCATCCACGGTTCACGAGTCTCGCCCTTCCTATCCTTTGCCTTCAATGGGACATGCCTATTTTGCACTATCTTTAACCTATCTTTGAAAGCCTCCCACATATCAAATGTGAACTTCCCTTTAAATAGCTGTGTCCAATCCACATTTCCGAACTTCTGCCTAATTTTGATATAATTGGCCTCGGCCCAGTTTGGTACTCTTCCCTTAGGACCACTCTCATCTTTATCTACGAGTATTATAAAACTTATAGAATTGTGGTCACTGTTCCCAAAGAAATCCCCCGCTGCAACTTCTCCCACCTTTCCTGGCTCGTTCCCCAGTATCAGGTCCAATATGGCCTCTTCCTTTGTCGGACTTTGACATACTGTTCTAGAAAACTCTTCTGGAAGCTTCTTACAAATTCTACCCCATCCAGATCTCTGACGCTAAGTGTATCCCAGTCAATGTTGGAAAAATTAAAATCTCCCATCACCACTACCCAATTGCCTCTACATCTTTCCATAATCTGTTTACCTATTTGTTCTTCTACCTCACACTCACTATTGGGAGGCCAGTAATACAGCTCCAACAATGTAACTGCACCCTTCTTATTTCTCAGCTCCACCCCATAATGCCTCACTACCCAAGACCTCCATAGTGTCCTCCTTTAGCATAGCCGTGATATCATCCCTGACCAGCAATGCAACTCCACCCCCCCTTTTACTTCCCTTCCTGTCCTGTCTATATCCTGGAACATTTAGTTGCCTATCATCATGCCCTTCCTTCAACCAAGTCTCTGTGATTGCAATAACATCATATTCCCAGGCACTAATTCAAGCCCTAAGTTCATCTGCCTTACACACTATACTCCTTGCATTAAGTAGATGCATTTGGTCGAAGGGGTGCTGCTCAAGCAGACTACTTGGTCCTGACTTGTATCTTGCAGATTGTGGATAGGCTTTGGGAGCCAGCAGGTGAGTTACTCATCTCAGAATTCCCAGTCTCTTATCTGCTCTTGTATCCATGGTATTTGTAGGATGGCCCAGTTCAGCTTCCATCTGAGTTAACCCCTTGGATGCTGCGAGTGATAGATTCAGCAATGGCATTGTTGTGGGGTGCATGCCCTTATCACTTATCAGCACAAGATTGAAAATCCTCTGTTCTTCAACTTATGTCTTTCTCATCAAAACAATTTTCAGAAACACATTCTTTTTCTTCCAATGTCACTGGTTTCAACACGAGACACAGATGACTCTTTAAAATAATTATTGTTGAGATGCCACCAGTAATTAAATATTATTGAGTTGAGGAGACAAAGGTGGATATTAGTGTGGCCAGGTGACCCATGACCTTCAGGATTGTTACAGAAATATTTACATTTTTTTCACGGATATGGATAAAAACTTGCAACATGGAAGCCAATTTAAAACATAGCCGGATTCTGCAATCTGCAGACCTGGAACAAACAATATTCATGCAGACAATCAATTTCCATGAAAACTAGACAAGTCTGGAACTGCCTGGCCAATTGCTAACAGCTACAATGTTTCAGAACAAACCATTATTGACACCTCCAGTGAATCTGCTTTGTAAGAATACTACACAGGCTTGTTGGCACCTAGTTCAGCATGATAAGAACAGCTGAAGGTTCAAAACCATGTTCTGCCATCTCCAAATATGGGAAGTAGGCACCTCATTCGATCTTCCTGCCCCTGCCTGATGTTAATATTGGACACATGACACAGAATCTTTGAGAAGGGCACAAAGAGAAGGATAAGGCGGTCAATCTGGAGCCCCAGCTCACTCTACTTTTGCATCTTCTTCAATGGCAACTTCAGAAAGACCACCTCAGTGAGATGACCCAAAGGCTACAACCAGCTCTAGACAAGAGAGTAAGCTCAAATCAATGACAGCCTACCCCAAAGACTGAGGAAGTCTGTCCTTGTGTTATTGAATGTGAATTACTGGTTCTTTCAGCCAACAGTTCCAGTACAGTATTAGGGATCTGTGAATAGGGTGGAGCGAATACTTGAAAGCTTATCATCGCATCAGTTGTATAACATTTTGACCTTTTACTATAAATTCTGTGTCCTATGATTCTGCCCCATAGCTACCTGACAAAGGAGCAGCACTCCAAAAACTTGTATTTCCAAATAAATCTATCGGACAATAACTTGGCGGTGTGATTTTCAACTATGTCAGAAGTAGATAGCTACTGTATATTTGAAACTGTTAACTTTGAGACTTAAGACCTTTTACTGGAGAGATCTGTGAAGCAGTTGGTAGACTTTGGTAGAGTTTAATTAAAGTACAATAGTAGTCTGATAAATATAGTTTTCCTTGTTAAATTATTCAATAAAGTTGTGTTGGACCATCTCTGACTTTTGTCCCCTTTGTCTATCTCACTGTGGAATGTGCCTGAGTTGAAAAGTGCTCCTGCAGACTGCTCAAGGTTAGTCAGGGTATATTTATCCACCTTTCACTTCAGAACATTAGGTTGCTGTTTCATCATGATCTCACTGAACAGCAGGGCTAAATGGCCTATTCCTTTTAGCTCCTGGATTTTTATAAATGACTTTGATGAGGAAGTGGAAGGTGGGTTAGTACATTTGCCAATGACATGAAGGTTGGTGGAGTTGTGGACAGTGTGCAGGGCTGTTGGAGGTTGCAACAGGACATTGACAGGATGCAGAGCTGAACTAAGAAGTGGCAGATGTAGTTCAACCTACTAAAGTGTGAAGTGAATCATTTTGGAAGGTCAAATTTGAAAGCAGTTTACAGAGTTAAAGGCAGGATTCTAGGTAGTGTGGAGGAACAGAGGGATCTTGGAGTCCACGTCAATAGATTCCTCAAAGTTGCAACCCAAATTGATATCGTTGTTAAGAAGGCATGTGGTGTGTTGGCTTTCATTAGCAGGGGATTGAGTTTAAGGGCCACGCGTTTGTGCTGCAGCTCTGGAAAGCCCTGGTTAGACCACACTTGGAATATTGTATTTCAGTTCTGGCCAAGTCAGTAATAGGAAGTATGTGGAAACTTTAGAGAGGATGCAAGGAGATTTACCAGAATGCTGCCTGGACTGAAGGGCATGTCGTATGAAGAAAGGTTGAGGGAGCTCGGGCTTTTTTCATTGGAGCAAAGAAGGATGAGAGATGACTTGCTGGAGGTGTACAAGATGATGAGAGGCATAAAGTGGATAGCCAAAGACTTTTCTCCCCAGCAGAAATGGCTCTCATTAGGGTGCATAATTTTAAGGTGATTACAGGAAGGTTTAGGGGAGATGTCAGAGGTAGGTTCTTTACACAGAGTGTGGTGGGTGCGTTGAATGCACTGCCAGTAGTGGTAGTAGAGTCAGATGCATTCAGGCCATTTAAGCGACTCTTGAATAGGCACATGGATATTAGTAAAATGAAGGGTATGTAGGTTAGTTTGATCTTAGAATGGGATAAAAGGTTGGCAGAACGTCAAGAGCCAAAGGGCCTGTTTTGTGCCATACTGTTTTATGTTCTAAAAATGTCACATTTTTAGAACATAAGTTGAATAGGTTCTCTTGAGTTAAGGGATTAAAAGGGTAGTGAGCTTTTTACATTGGTGATTGAACCATTGGCGGAGGCCATTCATAGGGATCCCAATAGATCAGCTCCAAAAGTGGGGTCAAAATTACACAAGATTTCGTTGTATGCGGAGGTGTACTTTTTTTTGTCAAATCCAGCAGTTTCGGTGCCTTCCCTGATATAATGCATCAGTGCGTTTAGCGCCTTTTCGGAGTACAAGATTAATCTTGCTAAATCAGAGGCTATACCTATGGGTGGTTTTCCAAAGGTGCTAGGTCTTGAGGGTGAATGTCGATTCCCATTAAACTGGTCACAAGGGGGGGGTTTTGTGTATTTGGGCATATTCATTATTCCAGTTCTGGATCGATTGTTCAAAGCTAATTTTATTCAATTATTTGACAAAATCAAACAAGACATCAAAGATGGGAGGCGCTTCTGATCTTGTGGTTGGGTCAGATAGTACTTATTAAGATGAATATTCTCCCCTGTTTGTTACACCCTATACGGATACTCCCCCGATTTTCGATAAGCAAAAATTCAGGAGACTGAACAACTGGTTCAGCTCTTTTATTTGGCGTAGTAAGCGGCCCCTCATTAAATTAGCTAAATTGCAATTGCCTCACAGATTGGGGGGAGTGGATCTCCTGGACATTAAAAGCTACTAACAAAGCTTGATTTTATCCAACGTGAGTGCTTGGACTTGAGGGGACCCTCTTTCAATATGGTTAGATATCGAAACTTCCCAAGCAGGGTGTCCCCTTACTAGCTTGCTGTTTTTGGACAAAATGGGGACAGTTCAGGAATATTGCCATAACCCAATTGTTAAAGCTTGAAGGGCAATTCAGCAGATGGAAGGCAATACTGGCAAAACATCTTCACTTACACGTATAGTGGGTGTGGCGAGTTTCAACTGGGGATGATAGATTCAGGATTCAAACATTGGACAGCTAGGGGTGTGTCTTGCATGGGCAGTTTATTTGAGGGAGACACAATGATGTCTTTTGATCAGTTAGCCCGGAAATACGAGCTATCGAACAGGGACCTCTTTTGTTTTTTTCAAGTTAGGGATTTTATTCAAAAAAAGACTACACTTTTGACTGATCCCTACAAATCCGACATAGAGAGGAGGGTGCTCAGTGCTAAGAGTACACTTTCTGTCAGCACTTTATATCATCAATTGGATGGTGCCCCCTCAGTTGAGTTTGATTGATTCTGCAGGGTATGGGAGAGAGAGCTAGGTGTTGAGGTCTCCTCAGAGGTATGGGAGGATACTTGGGAAAATGCACGAAAGGTATCAATTTGCAATAGGACCCATGCTTTACAGTTGACGATTCCCCACAGGGTCCACTTGGCTCCAGACCTTTTGTCAAAATTTAAACCAGGGGTGTCTCCAACATATCCCAAGTGCAAGGTCGGTACCGGCACTTTTACCCATTGTCTCTGGTCCTGTGGTAGGCTTCAAACATACTGGAGGGCTGTGGTGGGTGCAATGGAATGGATTTTGGGTGTAAGGGTGGAGAAGGACCTGGTCTCTCTTCTTCTTGGCCTGCTCAGTTTGTTCCTTGCAGATGCGCATCACAAAAAACTTTTCAACATCCTCACTTTCTGCACAAGAAAGAATATCTTACTTGGTTGGGATCCGAAAACCCCCCAGGCCTGTTCGATTAGCAGAAGATTGTTATGGAACATATCCCCTTGGATTTTCTCACAGGTATGGTACACCACAAAACTGAGAATTTTTATAAGACATGGCAGCCCTTTTTGGAATACCTGGACACAGATTTATCTGCCACACTAATAAAGGCTTTTATATAACTGTAACGACTGTGCTTTACCAGTCCAATATCCAGAGAGGAGGAACTGCGAACATATGAGTGTTTTGTTTGACTGAGTTGAGTTATTACTATTTATTAGTTTGATGTTGGTTATTATTTATTTAGTTAAATAGTTAGTTGGGTTTTTTAAATATATATTTTCTATATATATCTATATATTTGTACGAGGGTTTTTTTTTACTTTTTTATGTTCTTTCTTTGTATTGTTTGAATTGTATTGTTTTGTATTTGTTGTAATATTAAAAAAAGCTATTTTTCAATAAAAATATATTCAGAAGAAAGGTTGTGAAAAACTGTAATTTATGGTCCCAAAAAGCCAAAACATTGAGAGTGGGGTCAGTTAAAAATCCCAAAACTGTACTCACTAGGGATTGTTGTGAGGTAAGGGTACAAAGGGATTTTCAACCAAGGATGTTAAATGGAGTTGTGATACACATTAGCTATGTTTTAATGAAAAGGCAAAACAGGTTTGAGGCGCTGATTTGCTTCCGACTGCTCCTATATCCTACGCAGGCCAGGGCCACAATGTGGCTTGATGAAGGGTCCTATGTAAACCATGAGCCTTTTGTACAGCACAAATGAGAATATTTTAACCTCCAATCAGAGGTTGGTTCTCATCTCCATATTTTCTTTTCGTTTGATCATCATTGCTCATTTAAATTATAAATTTATTGCTTTGGATTTTTGTTTTGAGATCCATGCTTCCTGTAGTGGCAACATATATTTTAAAAAAATGTTCACTTGCCTTGAAAAGACAGAGAGACAGAGTGTTCTAGCATCATTCTGAAAGGTCCTACAACGACTGATGTGGAAATGGACATTTCATAAAGGCACAGCAGGGAACAACAAACAGGTAATAATTTCATTCACATTGTTCAGGGGAACACAAAATTTGCTTTATTTATTATTTAACTAGTTGAATGATAGAACATAAAGTTTATACTCTAATAATGCAAATTGTCTAACAAATTATGAAATTATGGTTTTAAATTGTGTGAAATATGAATTAAACTTTATTTCTTCATATTTCCCAACTAGACTGTCATTTGAACATTCCTCACAAGACAACTAAAAGATTGTACTATTGAAATAGTCAATAATTCTCAAGTAGAAAATAATTCTTTTCTTCATATTCATTTGCAGTCTGACCCAGTTTTATGAATCCGCTTCTTTACCAACAAAATAAGATATAACTGTAGCTCTGGGCAAAACAGTCCCAGGTTTACCTATTAACAAAGCAGACTGCCCCCAAACAGCAAGATCTAAGCCATCCAGTTCATTAACAGCCACCCAAGCCTATTATTCTGTTTACTACTTAATAGATATTCACTGCCACAATTCTGCCTGGTGTGTGCGGAGATTCAATTTGACCAAATCCCAGGTGCCAAGTAATCCTGATGGAGATTAACTGAATTTATCTCAAATTTCTCCTGAAAAGCAACATAGTGAGCTGATCTCTTGATGTTTTTCATCTCATTTTGGTAATAAGAAAGGTAGAAGTATAGAAACTAGCAATTCATTCTTTCTCATTTCTTCTAACCAACACATACCTACCTCTGGCACAGCTGCATTCAGAAATCTTTAATCACTGGTAATACTGCTTGTTGAAAAGAGCGCATTAAGATTGAACCTGTAGTATTCAAGTTACGGGGACTGAAAGCTTGCAGCGCTGTTAAGAAATCCCAGTCATGATCAATATTTGAGAAGATTAAACACTCCTGAGTATTAAGTCTATCCATCACAGATTTAATGCATTCATATAGATCACTTGCATCAATTTATCTGAAATAAACTCAGTCGCTTTCTCTCTCTGTTTTACAAATGCATCAAATTTCTGTTTATTTTCATGTGATAACTGAGTTAATGAAAACAAGCTTCTAGAATAATCTCAAGTATGCCTTCAAACAAAAAAAAATGAAGATGAATCTATAAACTGCTACAGTCTTTTAGTAATGAATTTGCATGTCATTGAGCTCTTTATACATTGTTGAATGTGGGGAATAATTGACTTGATTAGAAGTGTTTATGGACGGTTACATTATTTTAAGTCAACAAACCAACACCACTATGGCTCTCAACCATCACAAAGTGAAAGAATAGCTTCAATTACAAGCCTTTTTGCTAATATAATGTGTTCTTATAAAAGTATTTACTTTAACTCAAATTGTGAAATTTTGATTTCATACTTGAAGTATTTTATATGAGCAACTCTGTTGAGATACTTGAATTCAGTTGTAAGAATATTAATATTAGAAAGAAACATAACATTAATTGTGGTAATTCCAAAGAAACTGGAAATTGGTTTATACCTACATCTATTAAAATGAACATGCACTATGGCTTCAATCATGGAGGCAGCAAGTTACATTAATACAGAAACAAAATACTGAGGATGCTGGAAATCTAAAATTAAAACAGAAAATGCAAGAAATACTCAGTTGGTCTGGCAGCATTTGTGAAGAGAGAAACTTAATTTTGTAAGTCTGTGATATTCCATCAGAATATTACCTTTATGAATGTAATAAATTTATCCACTCTTTCATTAGCAACAGTGAGTTTCTTCTGAATGCCTGCTAGAGCCTGTTCACTTTGCATGGCCAGTCCATGCATCTGTTGTGATGCTGCTAACTCCAGTTCCGTCATTGCTGATTCAGCCTCAATCATTTTCCTTTTAAGATCATTCAGTTTCTGATTCTAGAATTCATGGAAAGAAAATAGACATGCATGTAAGATAAATATTTAAGTAACACACATGCAACAACATTGATGAATCATCAGTAGAAAGATTAAAAGTGTAATAAGACAATAAAGGTGATCCTCTTTTTGCTTTTCTGCCCGATTAATTAACTTCCAATTAAATGAAATTATAGCTTTTGATTGTGTAGTTTGCAAGAGTATGATTTGAAGAGAAAGATCAAAAACATAGCAGGGAACCACAATGTATTTGCAATAACAATCCTTTAATGCTTCTCCAGCGGTTATTGAATTATTTAATCATTACGAACATCAATAAGTTTGATACTCATGCTGTGGAGTGAGCAATTGTTAGAAAAAAGGTCTGAATGGCAGGAATTATGCTGACAATCTGTAATAATGCAAGTGGTACATGCATAGGTATAAAACAAATCAAGAACAATTTGTATGGAGAACAACAGACCCTTAAATGCATTAAAGATTGGAAATATAACAGAGCATCACACTCAGGATCCATGCAGCCTTTAGCATTTGAGGCAACTGTATAGTCACACTTGACCATAACTGTGCATAATACAGAGGCTGTTTGAAAATTATCCAAAAGAAATGGGCTGACAGAAAAATGTTATCAAATTTGTGAAAATTAAGGTGAAAAAAAGGAAGATTTGTTAAACTACATTATGCATGTTGAAAAGATTATATTATAATCAGAAAGAATCAAATTTGGGAAGAAACTCCCATATGTCAGACTTCAATAAGGCAGGATTTTCTTTTTGATGATAAAGCACATGGCTTTGATTTTATTACACTTTATACCAGAGAAAATTAGCATTCTATACTACAAACTTAATGATTCTAATGGGTATAGGCAACAGGATGGCATTCACAAAAATGTTGTGGAATTCCACTTCTTTACAAATCTCTTTGCATAACAAGGAAGCCATTTGGCCCATTGTGCCTGTTTTGGTTCTTCAAAAGAGCTATCCAATTAATTCCATTCTCTTGATCTTTCCGAATAACTGCAAATATTACAGTATTTCCTTTTGGAATTTCTTTTGTATGTTTGAATTGCTCATTTTAGAGAAAGTGAGAATCTAAAATGTTTTTAGGGTTGTGAAAATTAAGATATGTGGAAGAACTTGTGATGAGCACTCTATTAATGGTATGTTTTATTGTTTCAACACATTTACAAACAGCCAATTGGCACATTGTGATAATGTGGTCTGCAAAAGAATAAATCTGTCACATACTCAAAATCTATTATGAGCTCCAATGGAGTACCAGACTTATCCATTTCCTTTCCTCCCATTTCCAAAGGGTAGCAGAACAAATTTACATATTTTGAACGGGAAATTAGTTAAGTGAATAAAGATAACAGGCATTGTCATTAAGGATAAATAAGGAGCTTATAGTGGTAGCATGTTAGGAGTCAGTTGAAAGATCCACTCAGGTTCCTGTGCCAAGCCCCACAAATTCACTCTAAAAGCCTATGCAGACAGACTAATTTTATTTAATTCATTCCAAATTGCGTTCTTTGGTTTTCCTATCCCACATCTGGCAGGTTCACTTCAGCCCATCTGGAGACAGATATTCCTCAGTCTAACAGCCTCTTGTCAAATGCCAAGCCCCAGGTTGGGAGAAATGACAACTCCCTGCAAGATTTAAAGGATAGCTGAGGTCCATAAGTCCTGACAAAGCTGTTAGAAAGGACTGGGGTGAACTATGGCTCAGTCTTATTGGGACAATTTCCCAGTGAGATCCACCAGAGATGTTGCAGACTTATGAGTAGATATGAGATTTTGTGGTTTCAGGTTGGCAAGTAGCCTGAAGAGATGCAAGGCAAGTTTTGTTTCAATTTAGAAAAACTTTCAATCAGACTTTGCCTTAGCATAAAGACAAAAGCAATTTTTGTTTGAGTATTGAACGGTTAAAATCAAAGCTTTTTCAATTACACAATAATCAGAACGGATTCATTCAATTATGTATTTACGAATCAGACAAGGTTTTGCAGCAGAGGATTGCCCTGCATTAAGTTTATTTCAGACTCCAAATTCATCACCGAATGATAATTATAATTTGCCTCTGTCATAATATTATGTAGGTGATTGCTCTCAAATTTCAAATTCTACATCCTGATTAACTAGGCAGGGGTACAACCATCCTTACCTTTCTGTCCAATTCTCCAGTGGTTTTATGGTGCATTTCCTCAAAGGCTGATTTTTCTTTTGTCACAACATTAAGTCTTTGCTTTAGTGACTCTGTAAGTGCCTTTCTGGTAGAACCTTCTTCAGTCAGTATCCTTACCTTTATAAAAATCAAACATATAACTTCTCATTTACTAAAGCAACAGAATTATTGCATTTCAATTGTTATAGAAATGACTGAGCATAAAACATAAATGCTACACTGACAGAGCATTGGCAAAACAGGGTCACAAAAGATATTGCTTTATGGCACAATGCCTGTTACAGGAGAATGTGGCAAGAGTTGATTCATGACGGCATAACAAAGCCAAAGCCAGACATAGCCACAAATGGCCAAAAATAAGAACCGAAAGCAAATGAATAAAGAAAATCATCCTTCAGGTCAGTTTGTTATTTGCTTCCAGATACAGCTAAATATCAGGTTTTGCAGTCAGCTGACAGCCTAAAACCTGCACTAACTGAAGATGTCATCTCTGGCCAACATGAACAAAATTATTATAGTATGCTGTTATATGACATTCAGCATTGGATATGATACAAGTATTTTTACTAGATTTCTCACACATTTGAAATTAGGAGAGCATAATTCTAAATAATCTGAAGATTTTTCATCGGGAATGGTGCATATGTGTGTATGGATAATCACACAAGCAGCTATACTGCAGTTATCTTTTGAGTGCCACCTAACTGAAGTAAATGTGCTTTATCTGTTGCATGTGTAGAATGCTTTGGCTTGATCACTGCGATGCCTGCCTTGGTTTTAGGCTCAGGAGACACGAACTGAGTAATAGTCGGAAACAAAATGTATCTGACTAACATCGGTGAAACGTTAGACTTGTATGGAGCAGGGTTAAAAGGTAGCACTGAGTGAAACAGAATTCTGATACTACTTTAGTTAGAAATCTAGGATGTGCAGAGATCACAGTAAGATAGAATATCTATTATGCCGACATATAGTCCTCTGATTCTGAATCTAAATGGGGTAAGAGCAATATAGTCTTTCAGAGCAGTAGCTTAAGGCTCAAAATGAGAGTCTACATCTTGTGAGTTTGCATGTATTAGTAATGAATATCAATATTGAACCTGAGGTTCTTAGTGGCTTCCCTAATCCCAGTACAGATATATACATCCTTGAGGTACAACACAGCTATTTAGCTTCCGAGTTGTAATGATTGAATGATATGTAGGACGGCGACTATGTTAAAATTCTGTTTCGAACTGAAAGTATTTATACGTTTGTGGTCAAGAGCCAATCTAAAACATCCTTTTCTTCATACTATACATAAACATTTTTCTAAACCCTAGTTGTCATGGTAAGCCTTCATTGTCTCCCCTTTCCATTTGTAGGTTGATGCTTTCTGTCCATAGGGCATATATCACAGTATGTACTCACATACAAAATAGGAGCAGAACATGGTCAGTTGAACCTTGAAGCCTATTCCACCGTTTACTAAACTCATGGTTGATCCTCTACCTCAGAATCTTCCTGTACTACCCTCATTTCCCTTGATATCTTTCATATCAAAATATCCATCAATCTCTGACTTCAATACCCTCAACAACTGAGCATCCACATCTTGCCTCACAGCTTCAGTCTTAAATGCCTAATTAATTACTCTGAGATTATGACACACCAGTTGAGGAAAAACCTCTCAGCATCTATCCAGTCAAGTCCTTAAAAAATTTAAGTTTCAATAAGATGACTTTTCACTCTTCTAAATTCCAGGATTACGGGAGCAGGAGTATAGATCATTCAGCCCATCGAGCCTGCTTCACTCTTTCATTTAATTAATCATGACCATTCATCTACTCCTGTGCCTTTTTTTCTGCACTCTTTCCATATTCCTTTACATTGTTAGTATTTATAAATTTGTTAACCTCGACTTTAAGCATACTCAATGACTAAGCTTCCACAGTGGTAGAGGATTGCAAAGATTCACAACACTCTGAGCAAAATAAAATTCTCATCATGGTCCTAGTTGGTTTCTCGCTTATTTTGGAATTATGTCCTCTGGTTTCAAATTCACCAACTAGGGGAAACATCTTACTGTCATCTAACCTATCTGTCTTGTTAAGTATTCTGTAGGTTTCAATGAGGTCACTTCTCAATCTTCAAAACTCTTGAGAACACAGGCCCAGATTCCCCAATCTCTCTTCATAGGACATGCCTACCAACTCAGGAACAAATCTTGTGAACATGTGCTGCAGTCCCTCATTGGGAATATTATTGTTACTCAGGTACATTTGTGGGTGTGAATGATCTCAAGGCAAGCCTTCAGACTGCTTGGAGCAGTTGTGTGTGTTTGTTCCCTCTGTGCAGTAAAAATACATGGAACCTGAAGAAAGCCAGTTTTTCTACAGTCAGTTACTGTAAGTTGTTGACCATAACCAGTAGCTAAGAGACTTTGTAGTTGGTCTAAAAGTTATCCTGTGCCTCCTGTGAGGAAGTGAAAAGACCTGGAGAAAGAACATTGAAGAACAGGAAATCCTGGAAAAGAACACCTCAATGGACACTGTGAACTGATGCTATTGAACTATATTTGCCAGTATTCCTTTCCTGTACCCATAAAACCAATGTCTTTTGTCTGTCTATATATGCCTGTATATTTGTGCAGAAATTTTAAAAGGAACTTAGATTTTTAATTAGTAGAGTGATATGTTGATTGTTCAAAGCTGCCTGCTTATGATGAGAGTTTACTTATATGTAAAAAATAGTAGATCTTGTTAAATTCAGGAAGCTGTCAGTGTTTCTGTTAACCTGATTCCATCAGGCAGGTAGATCAGGGACTTGACATACTTTGATTAAATCATTAACTTTTGTGGTGACCGACAAAGGTCGTGTTACGTGAGCATCGGCATACTTTTCCAAGTGCATTGGAATAATGAGGAACCCAGATCCCTTTGTACATGTACACTTGCTAATATCTTAGCATTTAAGAAATAATCTGTACATCTGTTGCTTCCATCAAAGTAAAAAAGTAGAAAACCTTACATTTTTCCAAATAATATTCAACCTGCCATGTTCTTGTCCAGTTATCAAGTCTATCCAAATGCACTCAAATGCACTCGTCATCTCCCTCACAGCAAACATTTACTGCCCATCTCTAATTGCCCAGAAGGCAATTATGAGTCAACTGCATTGCTATGGGCCTGGAGTCACATCTAGGCGAGAGCAAGTATGCATAGCAGCTTTCTTCCTTAAAGGTCATCAGTGAAACAGATGAGTTTTTTTCTGACAGTTGACAATGGTTCCATGGTCATCATTAGTTAATTCCAGATTTTTAAAAAAATTTGAATTCCACCTTTGATGACAGGATTAAAATCTGAGTCCCCCGAGCTTAAGCTGTGTCTCTGGATTAATTATCTACCGATAATACCATTAGATCATCTCCTCCCCTTTAACTTCCATATTCCATTCTCCCTTTATCAGGTTCTTGGACTTCATTTGTATTCTAAAGTCCTTCCAATCCTTAGGTCTGCTACTATTTTGGCAACTTCATCAGTCTTTTTCTCTTTATTTCATATAACCCTCGACTTCTTATGTTAGCTACATAACCCATAACAATAACATCTGGTGCAGGTGGACCCACAATGCTGTTTGGGAGGGACTTCAAAGATTTTGACCCAGTGGAATTAAAAGAAAAGTGATTTATTTCCAAGTCAGGATGGTGAGGGCATGGAGAGGAATCTGCAGGTAGTCGCCTTCCCATGCATCTGTTGTCCTTGTGTTGGATAGTGATGGATTTGGAAAGTGCATTTAGGGAACCTTGGTGAATATTTGCAGTGATTCTTTACATTCTTAACTCTACTGGTAGTGGAGGGAATGAAGGTTTGTGGATGTGGTGTAAATTGACTGAGATGGTGTTATTGAAGCTGTACTCAACCAGACAAGTTGAGAGTATTCCTGACTTGTGCCTTTAAATGGTGGACAGGCTTTGAGGAGGCAGGAGGTGAGTCACATACACTGCAGGTTTCTTAGACTTGATCTGCTCTTCACAGAATCATTGAAGTTTTATTGTGCAAAAGCAGGCCATTCAGCTTATCGTCCCTGTACCAGCTCTTCAAATGAGCATCAATACTGGGTGCCAATTTCCTGCTTTTCTTCCCATTGTTTTGTAGATTTTTTTTATTTAAATAACTGTCCACACCTGTTTGAATGGCTCAATTAAATCCAACTCTTCCACACTTCTAAGCAGTGCATTCCACAATCAAACTACTCACTGAGTGAAAAAGGATTTTCCTCATATCACCTTCACTTCTTTTACGAATCACTTTAAATCGATACTCTCTTATTCTTGCTCCTTTTATAAGTGGGGGGCAGTTTTTCCTTATTTTGAAAATTTCTATCTGATCTCATCTTAGCCTTCTCATCTCCAAGGAGAACAATCGTAATTTGTATAATCCATCTTTATAATTGCAGTTTCTTATCCCTGGAATTTTCTTGAAAATTGCTTCTTTACCAAAAAAAAACTTTCTAATGCATTCACACCCTTCCTCTAAGGTTGCAACTAGAACTGTACACAATATTTCAGCTGAGGTCTAACAAGTGTCTTGTGCAAGTTCAATATTACCTTATCACATTTGTACTGTATGCCCCTATTAATAAAGGCAAAGATAGTGTATACTTTACTTACTACTCTCTCTGCCTATCCTCCCACTTCCAACGATGTATGCACATATATTCCTAGGTACCTCTGTTCTGCACTCCCTTAAGAATTGTAGCCCCTATTTTATATTTTACTTCAATGTTGTCCTTACCAAAATGCATCATCTCACATTTCTCTTCATTGAAATTCATGTCAACTATCTGCGTACTCCACCAACTTATCTTTATTCTATTGGAGTTCTATGCTGTCTTTGGTACAGTTTGCAATTCTTCCTGGGTTTTGTATTATCTGCAAGATTTGAAATTGTCACCTGCACATCAAGATCTAGATCATTAATCCACATCAGGAAAAGCAAGGTTCCCACTGTCGAACCTGGGGAACTCAACTACAAATCTTCCTCCAGCCTGAAAATATCCATTGACCATTACTCTCTTGTTACCTACCACTCAGTGAATTTTGAATCCAAGCTGCTGCTGACTCTTTTACTCTGTGACCTCTAGCCTTGCCCACGAGTCTGTTGTGCGGCATTATATCATTTGCATTCTGAAAATCCATGTATACCACATCAACAGCATTACCCTCATCGACCTTTTTGATACCTCTTCAGCAAACCAAACACAATTTCCCCTTTAGAAATCCAGGCTGACTCTTCCTAATCAACCCACTTGTTTTCTACATATCAACTAATACCATCTGTAATAATTGTCTCTGGAAGCTTACCCATCAATGAGGTTTAATGGACTGGTCTGTAATAGCCACGATATATAGCTACATACAAAAGGTTGGGCTTAGGACACTAGCATGAGGAAGTCCTCTTGTGATGTCTGGAGCTCAGATAGCTGACTTCTAATGACAACCATCTTCCTTTGTGAAAAGTGTAACTCCAACTAGCGGTGAATCTCCCCTGCTCCTCTACCAATTTTAATTGACTCTGATTTTACTGAGGGTCTTTGATGCCACAGTCAGTCAAATCCTGCTTTAATGTCAAGGCAAACACTCCATTCATCTCTGGAGTTTAGCTCTTAACAAGGTTAGAAGCAGTGACTCTGGTGGAACCAAAACTGATAGCCAGTAAGAAGGTTATTCTAAGCAATGCTGCTTGATTACACTGTCGATGACTCCTTCTATCACTTCACTGGCAATTGAGAATAGTCTGATAAACTGGTAATTGGCTGGGTTCGATTTGCATTGCTTCATGCATACTGGATATATTTGGGCAATTTTCCACATTGCTAGATACATGCCAACATTGTTCCTGCACTGGAACAGCTTGAGGCAGGGTAAGGCTAGACTGTAGTACTTGTTGTAGACAGAATTTTGTCAGGGCCTGCACACTTCACAGAATCCTTCAGCTGTTTCTTGATATCACGTGAAGTGAATCGAATTGGCTGAGGTTTGGCACCTGTAAAGCTGTGAACCTCTGGAGGAGTAGAACTTCTGGCTAAGATTGTTGCAAATGCACTCTTTTGCACTGATTTTCTGGGATCGCTCATCATTAAGCATGGGAATATTTGTGGAGCCTCCTCCTCCAGTGGCTTGTTTAGTTGTCTGCCAACATTTAGGACTGGATGACTCAGGGCCACAGATGTTAAATCTGATCAGGGTTGGCTGTGAAATTACTGAGCTCCATCTATCTCTCTGCTAATGCTGTATGATGTACAAATGATTCTGTGTTATTGTTTCACCAGACTAACGCCTCAATTTCAAGTATGCTTAATGCTGTTCCTGTCATACACTCCTGCACCTTTCTTTGAACCCGAATTGGCTTGACAACAATGAAAGTGTGGGGGATATGCTGGGCCATGAGGTTATGGGTTATATTGGAATAGAATTTTGCTGCTCCTGATGGCACACAGCACATTGTTGATGTCCAGTTTTGATTTGCTAGATCTGTTCAACATCCATCCTATTTAGCACAATGATAATGCCACACAATATGATGGAGGGTATCCTCAACGTGAAGACAGAACTTCATTTCCACACAGTGTGTGTGGTGGTCACTCCTATTGACACTATCATGGATAGATAGATACATCATCACAGGCAAATGGGTGAAGATGGGGTCAAGTTTGTTTTTACCTCACCACTTGCAGCAATCTCGCAGCTATGTGTTTTGGACGTGACCAACTTGCTAAGTAATGGTATTGCTGTGCCTTGCATGGTGACAGAAATTAAAGACCCTACCCCAACCCAGAGTACATTGTGCACTCTTGCCACTCTCAGTGATTCCTCCAAGTGGTGTTCAACATGGAGGAGTACTGGTTCATCAGCTGAGGGAAGGGAATTAAGTGGTAATCCCAGATTCTTCACCTGATTTCATGAGACTTCATGTGTCTCAGACTCAATGTTAACGACTCAAAGGACAACTCGCTCCTGACTGTATACCATTGTGCTGTGTCTGTTCTGCCAATAGGTCATGACATAATGAGTTATGTGATAATCTTGAAGACCGACACAATTCCTTGAGTATGACTATGTCAAGTTGTTGCTCGATTCATTTGTGAAATTACCATGGTGGAATGTGGAACCAGATTCTCATAACGTTACCTCAGTCTCTAGACTACACATGTAGCAACAATACCACTACACTGTTGTTTCCCCAGTCAATTTCCCAACCAACTCTCCTCTCATTGGGTATAATGTTGTTTTCCCCTTACGTTTCTTGCCATTTGGCCTGATGAATGCAAGATGAAATGTTTCGACAAAGTGTATTTTTTCAAGCAATACTAAAGTTTCATATTACCAAATTATTCTTTGTTCAAAATGGCTATGATATCAGAACCAATATTTTCAACATGAACTATTACTCAAGTATTTATTGTGAATGTTTCACACAAATACAGGATATGTATCTTTTTCTTCCCAGTATCACCTCATCACTAATACCCCATTAACTTTGTTAAGATTTCTGTCTCCTCCCGGCCTACTCTGCCGACAACAGCCTCAGCATTTCTCATATTACCTTTGGATTTATTACTTCCTGAATACTCTCATGCATTTACTTATTTGTTTAGTGACAAGCAGGAACCATTTTTCCCCTCCCAAAAATATTCCATCACCGCAACATTTCTTTTCACTACCCACAGGTTTCATGTATTTTGGTGCTATTCAGTTTGTTCATCCACCCTGTAGACTTTGTCCTCATTCGCACAAGCAATGAGAACACTGTAACTGTTTGAAAAGGGCAAATGTCAAAACTCCTCCAGAAATGGCATCTGGAGTCTCCTTATTTAGCGGACTTTCAGTTACACCTTCCATCATATGACCAATAACCAGATTTGCACGACTACCTCAACAGTATGACTACCTTCTGACTCAAAGGGTTCAGGTAACCTATCTTCTTCCTGATTCCTCACAAGATCCGCACTCAGAATTCAGGTCAACAACTCTGATCCACATTTCCTCAAGATGCACAGAGTCATAGAATCATAGAGATGTACAGCACTGAAACAGACCCTTCGGTCCAACTCGCCCATGCCTAACCTAATCTAGTTCTATTTGCCAGCATTTGGCCTATATTCATCTGAACACTTCCTATTCCTTTACCCAACCAGGTGCCTTTTAAATGTTGCAATTATACCAGCCCCCACCACTTCCTCTGACAGCTCATTCCATACACGTACCACCCTCTGCGTTAAAAAGTTGCCCCTTTCGGTCCCTTTTATATCCTTCCCCTGTCACCCTAAACCTATGCCCTCTATTCTGGATTCCCCAACCGCAGGGAAAAGACCTTGTCTATTTCCCCTATCCATGCCCCTCAAGATTTTATAAACCTGTATGAGATAACCCCTCAGCCTTCGACGCTTCAGGGAAAACAGCCCTAGATTATTCAGCCTCTCCCTATAGCTCAAATTCTCCAACTCTGGCAACATCCTTGTAAATCTTTTCCGAACTCTTTCAAGTTTCACAACATCTTTCCGATAGGAAGGATACCCAGAATTGCATGCAATATTCCAAAAATGGCCTAACCAACATCCTGTACAGCCGCAACATGACCTCCTAACCCCTATACTCAATACTCTGACCAATAAAGGAAAGCATACCATATGCCTTCTTCACTATCCTATCTACCTGCGACTCTACTTTCAAGAAGCTATAAACCTGCACTCCAAGGTCTCTTTGTTCAGCAACACTCCCTAAGACCTTACCATTAAGTGTATAAGTTCTGCTAAGATTTGCTTCCCAAAATGCAGCACCTCGCATTTATCTGAATTAAACCCCATCTGCCACTGAATTGCTGAAGATGTTTGTCTGGGATTGCAATACTTCCCACAATTCCCATATGTTACAACTGCAGCACACTACCTGATTTGGGATCTCTATCAAATATTGTGTGGTTAATTAATTATAAACTAAACAGAATTTCATAGCTCTGAAATGGTATGTTATTACAAATTATCGTAGAATGTAAACTGTAATCTATGGCCAGTATATTTTCTCCCCTTGGCCTTATACTTCCTGCCAGTAGGAACGATCCCAACCAGAAGAATAGCTTTGGGAAAATTGCTTCCAATCTTTCTCATCTCTGATTATGTGATTGTCCTATATTTTAGAACATAGAACATAGAAAAGTACAGCACAGAACAGGCACTTCGTCCCACGATGTTGTGCCGAGGACTATTCCTAATCTAAAACAAAATAACTTAACCTATGCACCCCTCAACTCACTGCTGTCCATGTGCATGTCCAGCAGTTGCTTAAATGACCCTAATGACTCTGCTTTCACCACCACCGCTGGCAACACATTCCATGCATTTACAACTTTCTGATGCCTCCTCTATACCTTTCTCCTAATATCTTAAAACTATAACCCTTCATGCCAGTCAATCCTGTCCTGGGGAAAAGTCTCTGGCTATTGACTCTATCCATCCCTCTCATTAACTTGTATAACTCGATCAGGTCACCTCTCTTCCTCCTTCTCTCCAGAGAGAAAAGTCCGAGCTTAGTCAACCTCTCTTCGTAAGACAAGCCCTCCAGTCCAGGCAGCATCCTGGTAAACCTTCTTTGCACCCTCTCCAAAGCCTCCATATCTTTCCTATAATAGGGCGACCAGAACTGAACACAATATTCCAAGTGTGGTTTCACCAGGGTCTTGTAGAGCTGCAGCAAACCTCACGGCTCTTAAACTCGATCCCCCTGTTAATGAAAGCCAAAACACCATATGCTTTCCTAACAACTCTGTCGACTTGGGTGGCAACTTTGAGGGATCTATGCACTTGAACACCAAGATCCCTCTGTTCCTCCACACTGCCAAGAATCCTGTCTTTAATCCTATATTCAGCATTCAATTTCAACCTTCCAAAATACATAATTTTGCATTTTTCCAGGTTGAACTCCATCTGCCATTTCTCAGCGCAGCTCGGCATCCTGTCTCTGTCATGCTGCAGCCTGCAATAGCCCTCGATACTATCAATGGCACCTCAAACCTTGTGTCATCGGCAAATTTATTAACCCACCCCTCAACCTCCTCATCCAATTCATTTATGAAAACTACAGAGGTCCAAGAACAGAGCCCTGCGGGACACCATTCACCACTGACCTCCAGGCAGAATACCTTCCATCTACAACCACTCTCTGCCTTCTGTCAGCCAACCAATTCTGAATCCAGACAGACAAATCTCCCTGACTTTATGAACGAGCTTGCCATGGGGAACCTCATCAATTGCCTTGCTGAAGTCCATATACACCATATCCACTGTATGGCCTTCGTTAACCTGTCTCGTCACCTCCTCAAAGAACTCAATAAAATTTGTGAGGCACAACCTGCCCCTCACAAAGCCATGCTGACTGCCTTTAATCATGCTATGCTTTTCCAAATAGTCATAAATCCTAGCATGTTTTGAGAAGATTTGTAGCTCAGGATGAGGTTGTGAATGTAGGTTTGCTAGCTGAGCTGGAAGCTTCGTCCAGAGGCTCACTGAAGATGTTACCTAGTATGATGATGAAACGTCTGAAAATGAACCTTCCAGCTCAGCGAGCAAATCTACATCCAGGAGTCATATATCCTATCCCTCAGAATTCTTTCCAAAACCTTGCTGACCACAGACGTAAGACTGACTGGTCTGTAATTACCAGGGATTTTCTTATTCCCCTTCTTGAAAACAGGAACAACATTTGCCTCCTTCCAATCCTCTGGTACAACCCCCCATGGAGAGTGAGGAAGCAAACATCTTCACCAGCGGCTTAGCAACCTTCTTTCTCGCCTCCCGGAGCAACCTAGGATAAATCTGGTCTGGCCCGAGGGAATTATCAATCTTAAATTTTGCACTTTCCATAACGAAATGACAAAGATCGGTAAAACAGAGGAAATAGATAGATAGATAGAGTGTACAGCATGGAAACAGACCCTTCGGTCCAACCTGTCCATGCCGACCAGATATGCCAAACCAATCTCGTCCCACCTTCCAGCACCCAGCCCATATCCCTCCAAACCCTTCCTAATCATATATCTATCTAAATGCCTTTTAAATGGTGCAATTGTACCAGCCTCCATCATTGCCTCTGGCAGCTCATTCCATATACGTACCACCCTCTGTGTGAAAAAGTTGCCCTTTAGATCTCTTTTATATCTTTCCCCTCTCAGCCTAAGCCTGTGCCCTCTAGTTCTGGACTCCCCGACCCCAGGGCAAAGACCTTGCCTATTTACCCTATCCATGCCCCTCATAATTTTGTAAACCTCTATAAGGTCACCCCTCAGCCTCCGATGCTCCACGGAAAACAGCCCCAGGCTGTTCAGCCTCTCCCTATAGCTCAGATCCTCCAACCCTGGGAACGTTCTTGTAAATCTTTTCTGAACCCTTTCAAGTTTCACAACATCTTTCCGATAGGAAGGAGACCAGAATTGCACGCAATATTCCAACAGTGGCCTAACCAATGTCCTGTACAGTCGCAACATGACCTCCCAACTCCTGTACTCAATACTCTGACCAATAAAAGAAAACATACCAAACACCTACTTCAACATCCTATCGACCTGTGACTCCACTTTCTAGGAGCTACGAACCTGCACTCCAAGGTCTCTTTGTTCAGCAACACTCCCTAGGACCTTACCATTAAGTGTATAAATCCTGCTAAGATTTGCTTTCCCAAAATGCAGAACCTCGCATCTATCTGAATTAAACTCCATCTGCCACTTCTCAGCCCATTGGCCATCTGATCAAGATCCTGTTGTAATCTGAGGTAGCCTTCATCGTTGTCCACTACAACTCCAATTTTGATGTCATCTGCAAACCTACTAACTGTACCTCTTATGCTCACATCTGGAACTAAATCACACCATTCATTATGGCAAATGATTGCAGAAAAGATTTTGTTTAAACTTACAAGGCAAGTTTTAAAATATGGTCTTGCATCTTTGAGCAAACCAAAAAAATGCCCAATTTTTAAATCAAGAAACTTAATAACAACAATTACCTTCTTTTCCATATCTTCCAACAATCCTTTATACATTTTATCATTGTCCTGATTTGTTTTCAGTTTTAACTTAAAATCTTCCACTAGCTGTCGTTTCATGCTGATATCTCTTTCCATACGTCCAATCCTGCAGAGAAATACAACAAAGTTAAAATCCAACATGCTAAAGACAAGTTCAGGTAATACTTACAAATATTTTTGCAAAATTGATACAAACACAATCAATATTTATATAACAATTGGAGTGCATGTGTAATTTATGTGGAAAAAATATGCAAGTAATCAAACAATCTTTTGTCTATTAAAACCTAAAATGGTAGAAATAGCAGGTCAAATAGCATCCGTTGAGAAAAATGAATGATCATCAGCCTGAAATATTAATTCTTTCTCTCCTCACATGTTTTCTGACTTGCTTAGTATTTCCATCAATTTTTGTTTTCATTTAAGATTTCCAGCATCCACAGAACTTTGCTTCTGCATGTTTGAATATAATACTTTTCATTTTATAAATGTACCTATATTCCACATAATTTGTTTGCATGCAATTAATATATGACTTGAAAGGATATTTCTCTCATGGGAGAGTCTAGGTCTAGGCAGCACTGTCACAGAACAAAGGGGCATGAATTTAAGGTTGAGATGAGTAGGAATTTCTTCTCTCAGAGACCTGTGCGTCTTTGGAACATCTTGCCTCAGAATCCTACGCAGGCAGAGGTACATTTACAGCTGAGATAGATATGATTCTTGATCAGTAGAGAAATAAAGAATAAAGGAAAATGAACGCAACGATTGTCGGATCAGCCATGATCTTATATGGCAGAGCGGGCTTGAGGGACCAAATGGCCAACTCCTGTTCCTATTACTTATTATTTTAAACTGAAGTGTGACACCTCCAAAAATCCCTTTATTTGTGCTGCAACAATTTGAAATAAGCTTTTAAAAACTGTTTCCTTGCTGTCAAACAAAGATAAAAGATTTTGCCATGAAAATGAGTCACATGAAATGAACATATGAAATGTACATAGTTGATTCAAGCAGCATTTTATGGGTGAAGTTCTTTTTAAATTGATGTTATCCCTTAAGGAAAGGAAATATATTTCATTAAATTTTACATTTTTAATGTGTTCAGATATATAGTCCAATAAATCCCTTTGCCACAAGGCCTGTTAGTCAAAGAACTAGCCATAAATAGGATAAAGAGCAATCCGGTCAATGTAGAATTAGTATTATACAAATTAGGCACAAGGTAAGATATGAAGATAAAACAAAGTCCTACATTCTTGGAAGCTGCAGTAACTGTTCTGCTATATTATTGGGGATGGTGGGTGCCCATGGCTCATACATCAGTGCAGTCCAATTAAATTTCTCAAATGAATTCTTCAAAACCAAGTAAAGCATTTGAAAACTGTGTTCTGTGCATACTTCCATCAACTTATAAGTTGATCATTGGCCATTCCCTTCTACAACCTGACTGAAAAAGTAAACACTGCTCTAATAAACATGCAATTGTGACTACTGCTTGAAAGATATTTTCAAGAAACAAGCTCTGCAATCTCAAAGCAGCTTCAAGGGTCAAGAATCCACAGTATAAATTAATCATTAATTTGGCATTAACTCTCAATATTAATCAGACAGACTTCAGACTGCCTTCAGGCTTTCCTCACAATGCCCACATGGGAGGTAGGTGCACTGTTCTCACAGTGAAATGTGGGGTGCTTTCAAACACCCAGCTAGGTTATGCTTGATGCTGGCATTTGGTTCCAGAAGTGGAACACTGTCCTACTTTCCAGTTCAAGATTCCCTCACAATGACCATAGTGATAACACAAAGGAATGATTGAAAACCATAATAAGCTTCAGACAAATTATTTTAATATTATACCCACTTGGTAAGTTCAATGTTCTGATTATCCATTGAGATTTGAGTTGTAGGGTGTAACAAGAAATTACACATTTCTAATGTGTATAATATATTAATAAACATCTAAATTTGAGGAACTTAACTGAAAACAAGAGATAGCCTACCATTCAGAATGGAAATTTGAGGGAGAAGATTAAAATATTAAAATGTTGAAAAAAACCTGCAATCAGCTTCTAAGAATTAAATATATTTCTACCACATAAACTGCAATTCTTCATAATGAATCATGATTCATTTGAATAAAGAGTGAATTGAATGATTAAGTTAATTCTTACCAATAACATATAATTCAACAATGACATAATGTCACGGCATAACTCACTGGGAACTCAAAGGACATAGAATGTTCTTGTATTGGTGCAAACTATTGAACTATAAATAATGTGCCTACATGTCCATCCATTTGGAGGATGGCCTGCTTAGTTATACAAGTTTACAACCTCTTACCCTCTCCACTAACACCTGGAAGACTCTATACTTCCAGCTCTGTAATATTGCCCATATCTGCCTCAGCTCCTTGTTGGAGAAATCTTTATTCACAACTTCTTGTTACCACACTCAATAATTACCAATATCTGTTGGTCATCTTCTACCCATTCATAAACTTGAGCTCATCCAAAGCTCCTCTGCCCAAACCTGAAAGAGACCAAGTCCTAGTCACTCATCACTCCTATACTCAATGGCCTACAATAACTGAGAGATAAGCAACACCCTGATTTTAAAATTCTTATCTTTTTTTTCCTGCTGTGGATTCTCCTTTCCCTGCTTCTGTAACTCTTTCAAACTTACAATCATTTAGGTTATTTGAGCATTGTGCAAGAATCATAATTGGACAATCTAATGTATTGATAGACAGCTAGGGTTTTTCTGAATATATAAAAAGGAAGGGAGAAGCCAAAGTGAACATAAGCCCCTTAAAGAATGATGCTGGGAAAATAATAATGGGGAACTAGGAAATGGAAGAGAAGCTGATTGAATACTTTGCATTAGACTTCAAGGTAGAAGACACTAACAACATTTTAAAACAAACAGAGAGGAAATAAATACAATCACAATCAATGTCACTAGAAAAAAAGTGCTAGAGAAATGAATGGGCAAAATATCATTCAAACCCCTGGACCTAATGGGATGTAACCTAGATATTAACAAAAGTAACTCCAGAGCTAAACTGTCTCATACCTTGATGCTTCAGCCACTCTTGCAGAACCATAACATTTTTAGACAGACATTTTACAACCTTCATTTAAAATCCCAGACATTGTATCATCTTTAATTACAAAATAGACATGTGATTTCAATTCTTACCACTCTCAAAATTAACTGAAAACTTAATAAACATCATGAAACAGCCAATACAAATGACTCTGAAATGCAAAGATTTAAGTAAGTCAGGCCTGGAAAATCAGTGTTACTTTGCCTGGCTATGCCAGAGGGAGAAAATTCACTCTATCATCATTGAACTAACGTTCAACTAGAGTCTGTTTCACAAAGTCAGATCAATTCAGGCAATTGTAGTTATTACCAGTCAGAACTAATTAAACGTAGGTGAAATTGAAGATTTTAGGATACAGCTGACAACAAAATGTGGTCCTGAGGGAAGAAAATGCTGACAAGCTATGAAACAGAGTTACGGGAGAGTAGAATGTCCATTTAAGAACTAACATGATATTCAACATGCCCCAGTGTGGGTCCCATGGCTTTGTCATATGGGTCATATGATTAAAAGGCTAGACCTTTACAACAGAAAAAATAGAAAACCAATGAGAAAATAACAGGAATTGGGTGTCTGAAGTTTTGTGTTCTTGCCATTCACAGGCATAAAGGTTCAAAAATTCAGAATGTAATCCTTAGATTATTGTATTTGTTTTAAAGGGTATTGATTTCCTGGGAAAATATTGCTGTGGAGAGGTAAGAATCAAAGACTGCTCACAAAGATATCACTGGAGAAGGAAGTAAATGGGCTGCAGGAAATTGTGAGAGTGTTCTCTGGAAAGGGAAAAGATCCAGGGTTAAAACTGGCTATAAGCTTATTTGGTCCAAATAAGAATATGTTTCATTGCTAGCCTGCAGGTTAGCTTACTTTATTCTTTTTGAAAAGTGACATAATTTCTGCAATTGATGAGAACATAACAGAAAGTAGGATTATGTTGATTATTGAAGCCTTTCTGGCATACTATTGCAAGCATTTGATAATAATTACATACAAGAATATAGCATTGTACTCATGACGGGTTTTTGAAAGAGTGAACCAATTAGACCCATTTCAATGCTCTTTCCCCACTGCCTGTAAATTTTCTTTACTTCAAGTATTTATCCAATTTATTTTTGATTACTTTTGAATCTGGTTCCTATCAGACAGAACAGAGCAGATCACAATGTGAGCTGTTATTTGAATAGAATATGTACTTTTCATTCCCTTGAACTTGTTAGAAGTTACTTAAAACACATGGATCTTTCATTTCACAGTATGTTTTCAAGATTAAAAGCAACAGCAACAGCTTTGGGACCACACAAACACTTCAGCCAGGTGAAATTAAATCTGTCAGAACCTTGTATTTGAGGTTTTTCTGAGAGTGTACAATGCAGTGCATAATCATTCAACTACATTATAGAACATAGAACAGGTCAGCACAGTACAGGCCCTTCAGCCCCGATGTTGTGTCAAGCATTTATCTTAATCTAAGATCAACCTAACCTATACATCCCTCAACTTACTGCTGTTCATATGCTTATCCAGCAGCCGATTAAATGTCCCTAATGTCTTTGACTCTATTACCACTGCTGGCAGTGCATTCCACACACCCACCATACTCTACTGACATCTTCCCTACACCATCCTCCAATCATCTTAAAATTATGACCTCTCGTGACAGCCATTTTTGCCCTGGGGAAAAGACTCTGGGTATCTACTCTATCTATACCTCACTTTATCCTGTACACCTCTATCAAGTCACCTCTCTTCCTTCTTCTCTCAAGTGTGAAAAGCCCTAGCTCACTCAACCTCTCTTCATAAGATAAGCCCTCCATTCCAGGCAGCATCCTGGTAAATCTCCTCTGCACCCTCTCTAAAGCATCTACATCCTTCCTATTAATGAGGTGACCAAACCTGGACACAATATTCCAAGTGTGGTCAAACCAAGGCTTTTTAGAGCTGAAGCATAAACGCGGCTCTTAAACTCAATTCTCCATTAATGAAAGCTAAAACACCATACGCCTTCTTATCACCTTGGGTGGCAAATTTGAGGAATCTACGTATGTGAACCCCAGGATCCTGCTGTTCCTCCACATTGCCAAGAATCCTGTCTTTAAGCCTATATTCAGGATTCAAATTCGACCTTCCAAAATGAATCATTTTGCACTTATCCAGGGTGAACTCCATATTATGTGATAAAATGTATGCTACTAATCTTCCAAAAAGTAATTTTTGACTGAATGCATGGCATCAGTATGCTTTGCTATAAATTGATGTGTAGTGAATGGATTTTAATTTGTTGGGGCTATATTAAATAATTTATTTTAATTAATTAACAGTATTTGAAAGCTAAAAGCTTAAATTAAAAAGGAGAAATAGGAAAACAGTATTTATACTATCAATCTTCATTAAAAATCATAAATATTGGAAAAGAAGTTTATAAATCAGAAAGCGCCTGCAACATTAACCTCACTTTCCCAGTACATTGGGCTGAATTACTTCTGCCAGCAGTTTCTGTTTTATATGTGTCACATTTCCAGCCTGCATGCTTTTTCCTTTTGCTTCTAAAATCTGAACATAAAATCAATGCTGTCGTGCAAACTCATACATTGCTGTTATTGGAGATCTGTAAAATAATTTGAGCTTCAAACACTTCAGCAACCAAGCAGCCTCAATGGCATACTTAATTTAAGGGAGATGCTCAAGGCTCAGAACTTGATGTCACAGTGTAAATCAAAAATGTTAATCTAACTGATCATTCACACCTGTTAACCGAATGCTGTTCCTGTAAATAAGATTTGATACTAATTCATAAAGAATATCAATGGCTGGCCTAATGTGACATACAATTATTCCATGTAACATTTAACTTCTGAAAAGTATTTGGAAGCTTTTGACATACCTTAAGTATATTACATCTTTGCTATGGCTAAAGTTGATCATAGTTTATTAGTTGCTTAATTACTGTTTGACAGTGGAGTTCAGCCAACTGGAAAAGGCCACTGAATTCCTACATCACAGTACATGTTTCTTGAACAATTTAATGTTTTTCTTAATGAATATATTGCATATGTTTTCACAAGATGTAGAAAATGCAGACAATGTAAAGAGGATACCTGTGATATACTGAATAATATACATTAAATAAAAGAGAAAATATTAAACGTTAGCAACTTTGAAAGTACATAATTGCCAAGTCCAAAGGACATGTATTCCAAATTGCACTCTTTAACCACAATTTTCCAATCCTCTCCGGCTACAGATATGGTGTCAGAGAGCAGGAATACTTCAATGTTGTAGCATTGTTTAATAAGGAATGAAGGGATACACCTGGTACAAACAGGCTAGTCATGCCAACGTCATTAACACGGATCTATGAAAATAACCTGAGGGGCAGTACAAACTAAGTCGCAGGTTATTTCAGGACAGAAAGTATTAATTTGATTAGGGAAAGTCATGGCTGACTAATTTGATTGATGTTTTGAACAGGTAACTAGGAGATTTGATGAAGATGCTTGATGTCGTTGATAAGGAGTTTAGGAAGCCTGTTGATTAGGTTCTGTCATACTTGAGAAGAAAAATATCAACAGTTGATAAGGTCCATGGGCAATTTGGATCTTAAACTGGATTAGAGGCAGGAAGTTATAGGAAAGAGGAATTTTGTTGTATTCATTCATTGATGTACACAACATTGGCTGGGCCAGCATTAATTGCCCATACTAGTTAGCCTTGAAAAGGTGGTGATGAGCCGCCTTTGAACCACTGCTGCCCATTCGGTCTAGTTATACCCAAATTGCCATTGAAGAGGAATAACTGGAATTTGACTTATGCTCTTGCTCTTTCTGGATATGGACTGTTCCAGCATCTGAGGAATTGTGAATCATAATGAACATTGTGCAATCACTAGAGAACATCCCCACTTATGACATTACAATGTTGAAGAAGCAGCTAAAGATGGTTGGAGCTAAGATAATACCCTGAGCAAGTATGTCCTAGAACTGAGATAACTTACGTCCTACAATCACAACCATCTTTTGTTGTACTTGGTATACCTCTAAAAAGTGGAGAGTTTTTCCTGATTCATATTAACTCTAATTTTGCTGAGACTCCTTGATGCCATATTCAGTTGAATGAGACTTTGATGTCAAGGACGGTTAGTATCATTTTACTCTGAAATTCATGTTGAACTAGAGCTGAAATGAAGTATGGAGTAAGATGCCCTGGCAGACCCCAACTAAGCATCAATGATGCTAAATTTCAGGCACAGCAGGTAATAAGGAAGATAAGTGGAATTTTGGCATTTATTGCTAAAGGAATAGAGTATAAAAATACAACTGTACGGAGCACTAATGAGACTGCACCTAGAAAACGGCACACATTTTCGGTCCCCTTGAGGAGGTAAGTTGTTGTATTGGAGACAGTTCAGAAAAGGTTCATTAGATTAATTCCAGAGATGAGGGGTTTGTCTTAAGCTGAGAGAGCGGTTTAGGCCTGTAATATCCAGAGTTTAGAAGAATGAGAGGACTTCTGAATGAGATATAAAATGATACAGGGGATTGACAGAATACTTGGAGAAAGGATGTTTCCTCATGTGGGGCAATCTAGAATAAGCGGTCATAGCTATAGAATAAGAGATAGCAGACATAAAACAGAGATTAGAAGCAATTACTTCTCTCGAATTCCACCAATTTGTGGAATTCACTACCTCAGAATTCAGTGGAAACTGGGACATTGAGTGAATTTAAAAACAGAGATATATAGATTTTAATTAATAATGGTTTGAAGGGTATTGGAGAGTGGGGAGGAAGTTCAGTTGAGGCCAAGATAAGAGGCCATGATCATATCAAATGGAACAACAGGCTCAAGAGGCTGAATTGCCTAGCCCTGCTCCTTGTTTTTACGTTCTTATGAGCAGTTTATTGCTAAGCAAACGTTGCTTAATTGATGATCAAGAGTAGATTTATCGTGCAGTAATTGGCCATGTTGGATTTGTTCTGCATTTTGTGTACCCGACACAACTGGGCAATTTCCACATTGTTGGTACATGTCAGTTTTGTACTGAAACACCTTGGCTACGTGTACAACAAGTTCTGTGCACAGGTCTTCAGTACTATTGTTGGAATGTTTCCAGAACCCATAGACTTTGAAGCATCCAGTGCCTCCAGCTATTTCTTGAAAGTACATGGAGTGAATCGAATTAGTTGAAGACTAGTATCTATCACGCTGAGGATCACTGTAAGATGTTGCGATAGATTATCCACTCGGCACTCTGACTGAAAATTATTACAAATGTTTTAGCCTTATCTCTTACACTATTGGGCTTGGATTCCCATCATTGAGTATAGGGATATTTGTGGAATCTCCTTCTCTCATGAGTTGTTTAATTATCCACAGCCATTTACAACTGAATGTGGAAGGACTGCAAAACTTTGATCTGATCCATGAGCTGTAAAACAGCTTAGCCACATCCATCACTTGCTGATTATGCTATCTGGCATGCAAGTAGTCCTTCCTGTTTTGTAACTTCACTAGGTTGGTACCTCATTTATAGGTATACCTGGGCTGCTCCTGACAATCCCTCCTGCACTTTAATGAATCAGGGTTGATCTCCTTGCTTATCGGTAATAATAGAGTAGGGGATATGCTGGGCAGTCTTAAGTTGCCAGATTTGTTTGAAGTCTGTCCTATTGATGGCTCCACACAACACGATGGAGGCTATTTTCAGTGTGACCACAAGGATTGTCTCCACAAGGATTGTGCAAGGTCCCTCTTACTGATACTGTCATGGAGAAATGCATTTGTGGCAAATTGGTGGGGATGAAATCAAGACTGCTTTTCCTCTCGTTACTTTTGTCACTACGTGCCAAAGGCCTTGTCCATAAGCAGTGTCATATAGGATTTGAACAGCTTGGTCAATAATAGAGTTGCTGAACTCCTCTTTGTAATGGGCTTTGAAATCACCCACTCAGAATGCATCCTGTGTCTTGCCATAGAAGACAGGAGCAGGAACAGAATCATGTCATTCAGCGCCAGGGTCCACAACTCAATTATATCAGAACTGGCCTTCTTTTTCAATGCTACTTTTCCAGGCTACCCCCATAAATCTTTCATATCTTTAGTACCTAGATATATATGAATCTCTGTTTTGAACACAAATGACTGAGATTCCACAGCCCTCTGAGGTAGAGATTCCAAAGATTCACCATCTTCTAAGTGAAGAAGTGCCTCCCCATCTCCAGTCCTAAATGGTCTTTCACTTATTCTAAGACTGGATCCCCTGGTTCCAGACCCTTTAGCCAGTGCACGCATCATTCCTTCACATACCCTTTGAGCCGTTTAAGAATTTATTCACATTTCATTGAGATCATCTCCCATTCTTGCAAATTTCTTGAGAATGCAGGTCGAGTCTCATCAATCCCTCATCAGAGTACAAACATGGTATCACGGGAACCTTAGCTGCACTCCTGCTGTGCTTAATGTATCCTTGTTTATGTAAGAAATCCAAAACTGCACAATATTCCAACTGTGGTCTCAACAAATTGCTGTAAGAAATTGTACACAATTTCTCTAGCAATAAAGTCCAACATACCATTTACATTTCTAATGACTTGTTGCACCTGCATGTTTGCTTTCAATAGTTTGTGAACAAGGACGTCTAGGTTCCTTTAGAAATCAATTGTTCAAAATTTCTCACCATTCAACAAATACACTAGGTGGAATATACATGGCCCCTGAATGACGTAGGCAACAGCAAAGCTAACAGGCAACTAAAGCGAGAAAGGAAAAATGGGAAACAAAATCCAAAATTGCTGGAGATTCTCAGTAGGTCTGGTAGCATCTGTGGAGAGAAAGCAGAGTGGATGTTTCAGTCCAGTGGCCCTCCTTCTGTAAATTTTTCATTTTGTTTCTGATTTCCAGCATCTGCAGTTCCTTGTTTTTTTTTGTTCAAGGAAAAATTGGATTTTTGTCATTTGGTAAAAAAAAGTCCCATTGTTCACTTAAGGTTTCAACAACTAGATGAAAATCTTGCGAGTGAACATTACGGCACCCATTTGCATGTATTACATCCGATTATGATCTAATCTTGTTTCCTTTACATGCAGGCTGCTATTATCCTAAATAATTGAGAGAAACCAAAAGGCATCAATTCACAGTGTCAAAGTCAGAGTGATTACCTGGTGACTGCACCTCCCTGATATCTTCTCCAAGCTTTTAACTGGGCCAGCATTTCCCAACATTTTAGGGTACTGTGAGCAACGACCACCTGTACCTTCTATCCACAGATGGCATCAGTACCAAACCATCAAAGCATATCTGGCAGAGATCAACGCTTGAATATTGCATTTTGTAGCTCATTGGCACATTATAGAATCATATAGGACAGAAGATGTCTTTTGGCCCATCAAGTCTGTACCTTACGTGGCAATATAGAGCCAGGCTGCTTTGTGTGCAAGGAAAGACACCCATCTCATGCATTGGAACAGTGTGTGTCTTTGGCTTCTTAGCTTGCTTTTCATAGCACTCAAACCCTTTGTTCGTGGTTCACTCATTGTTTTGCTGCTGGTGTTGGAACACCAATGGCCAAAGCAATCAAGTGCAGATCTTCATGCATTTTCAGAAGCCCATAAGAGCTCTGCTGGATGCGCTCCCTCTGGCAACTGCCAAGCTTTCCAGGCAGACAGCCAGACACATACGTGGTGGAGCCAGCACAATACAGATAGCGTTGGTGGGCTCCTCTGACCTGCGATTATGTTTCCTGAGTGTCTCTGCCAAACATGCTTGCTGATACTGTACACTTTATTGATGTTCTTAATGACAAACACCCTGAAGTTTTCTCCTGCCTAGAGCTGAACAAATGCCAGATCTTCAGCACTCTTCGGAGTGCCAGCGATCTGAGCATTATTTCCTCTTCGAACTGCAGTGATGTGCCAGTGGTGTGTGCCCAAAAGAATATGCTTCAGCATCTGATCTAGCGAACAAACCTATCATGGTGTCAGTATAAAAGTTAGTGAAAGATGCTGGAGAAAACTTTGCCTGTGCTTCCCCTGAGGGATTGTTGCCACTTTCCTCAAAGGAGATGATGTTGACTGGAGGGACTGGATCCAATATGATAGGGGCTGTTAGGGTGCTGCTCATTTCTGCAGAAGACAGGATAGCAAATGAGCTGTGTAACAGGGTGAAAGTTTGAGCATGTTAAGAGTATGTTCATTGTGATAATAGGAAAACAGTGCAGGACTTCACCACGGGAGGTCTTGAGTGGTCATGGTCCTCTCCTGCCAATGGAGGAGGTAAGCAGATAAATGTGGGCCACTTTCCTGCCCGTCCTATTATGGCCATTTTTGCCTTCAATGATAAGTTAAGGGATTGAGTGAGATGAAAGTGGCTGACATAACTGTTAGCACTGGTACCACTGGAAAAAAGCTGTCCCAAGGGAGTGATTAGGAATTGGTGGCCATTCCTCCCAACTGTGGACACTGCACTGACCCAGATGGCAACTTTGACCAGGCTGACAGTATGTGACATCTGATTCTACGGCAGTTCCATTATCCTATCGAACAGGAATTCCATATTCCTTTCAGTAAAGTAGGGTGTGCCAATTTTCCTTCATCAGCTATCTCCTGTTGAATTCTTCACCTACTCAAACTGTGATAGGCAATTCCTGGCTTGCAGTATTTGAACTGTACACAGTTGGATCCTAAATATGGTGACAGTGGTAGGAATACTGAAAGATCTTGGCACTGGCCAGCACTTCTGCTGCTGTTGAATGCAAGATAGTATGAAAGTAGTGCCATGGAGGCTTGTAGCATTTTTAATAAGGTGAGCACCATAAGAGTACATAAGAAAAGCTGCTGTTGGTCACAGAGAAGTCTTCCATGAAAATTCCCCAAATTGACGCTTAATTTTGGGAAGATTCAGCTCTCTCCTTTTTTTCTTACCAAAATTAATAACTTGATAATTTTCCCCATTACATTTCACCTGCCATGATTTTGCCCATTTCCACTTGTGCCTAAAACCCTTGCAGTCTCTTTGCATCTTTCTCATAACTCTCAGCTCACCTAGCTTTGTCATGATTGATTTTCTTGTGACTGGAAGGTTATTTCCAGGTGGGTTTCTCAGGGTTGAGTTTTAGTTTTAATTAAGTTAACATCACTTAAAGCAGTTTATCTGATCATTATCACTCTGTTGTTTATAGGAGTTTGTCATGAGCAGGCTGACTGCCACATGGATTACAACAGTGATTACACCTCAAAAGAAGCCTCATTCACTGTAAAATACTTGGAGATGTCTCCTGATCCAATACAATGCTATCATGAAACCATTCACCCTGAGAATGGTGGGGGTCTGAAACAGTACCTAACAGGTGAAAGAGGCAGGAAACTGCATCACCCTCAAAATATCTTTGCAAAGTTCTGTTGTAACCTAGAGGGTTAGTGCAAACAGCTGGAAATAGAATGAAGTTGGATAGCTTAATCAACTGGCACAGGCTTGATGGACTAATGATCTCCTCCTTTGGTGTAAATTTCTAGATATTTCTCATCCCTAAGTAAGTTGTGCCAGTACGGTTACAATACTAGGATGTGTCATTGTGGAAAACTGCCCATGTCGGTCCTGTTCACAAAAAACAGCAATATCTAATCCAGCCAAGTACTAATCTACCAGTCCATTTTTAATAACCATTCAAGTATTAAAAGGTATGGACAATGGTATCAAATGGCACTTATTCAACAACAACTAGCTCACTGACACTCAGTTGGGTTCTGCCAGGGCCACCTCATTCTAGAGCTATTGCAGCCTGGTTTCACATGCAGAAGAAGATCTGAATCCGGAGGTGAGGAGCGTGGTTATTCCTGAAGGATCCTCCAGGAGAGTAGTCACCACATGGCAGAATTTCAAGTTCAGTTTGAGTGAGAACAAATCAATTCTCAAACCAGTGTTCTCAATTTAAATAAGGGGAATTACAGAAGTATGAAGAAAGGCGGTCAAAAGTGTGCTTAGAAAATAGACTAAGGGAAAGGTCAGTGAATGAGCAGTGACAGATATGAAGCATATATTCCATAATTTTCAGCAAAAGTTTATTCAAGTAAAGAAAAGGACTCGATGAAAAGGATGAATCACCCATGTTTAATAGAAGTGATTAAGGAGAGTACCCAATCAAAAGCTAAGGCATTCAAAGCAGCAAAAACTAGTAGTAGGTAGGAGGATTAGGATTTTTAAGGAACTAGCAGCAAATGACTAAAAGCTAATAAAGAGAGAGGTAATTAATTATGAAAATAAATTGGCAAGAAATATAAAAACAAGAGCTTCTATGGATATATATATAAAAAAAGAAACTGCTAAAGTGAGTATGGGATCCGTGGAGTATGCAACTGCAGAACTGATATTGGGAAACAGGGAAATGGTATATACTATAAACCAATATATTGCATCAGTCTTCAAGGTGGAGGACACTATAAATATCCCAAAGATACTAGATAACTAAGGTGCTAATGGACAAACAATTTTTTTTACCAGTCTCTATCATAAGGCATAAAGTAACTGACAAACTAATGGCGTTGATGGCAGACTAAGATCTGATGGCCTGCATCCAAGGGTGCCCAAGATGGCTGCAGATAGAGATGGAGGTATTGGTTGAAATACGCCAAAACTCATTGGATTCCAAAAGGTTTCAGCAGATTGGGAAAGTGTTAATGTGATGCCCCTGTTCAAGAAGAGAGGGAGACAGAAAGCAGGAAAATATTGGCCAGTTAGCATAACATCTGTTATTGAGGAAATAGAGTCCATTAATTAAGGAAGAATTAGCAAGGTATTTAGACAAGTTTAAAGCAATCAAACATTGTCAACATGGTTTTGTGAAAGGGAAATCAAGTCTGATAAATTTGCTAGAGTTCTTTAAGGTAGTCAGGTAGATGGCTTACCACCAGGAAAGGTCGTAGAGGGAGGCAGCAGGTAGTCCAGGAGTCTCCTGTGGCTAACCCCATCTCAAACAATTATGCTGTTTGAAATTGTAGGAGGCGATGGACTCTCAGGCGAACATAGCACAAACAGCCAAGTTTCTGGTACCGAGACTGGCTCTGATATAACAAGGGGTACATCAGGTTCCAAGTGAACGATTGTGGTAGGGGACTCTTTAGTCAGAGGCACAGACAGACATTTCTGCGGCCAATAGTGAGAAATCAGAATGGTGCGTTGCCTCTCTGGTGCCAGGATCAAAGATATCTCAGAGAGAGTGGAGAATATTCTCAAAGGGGAGTGGGATCAGCAGGAGGTCATTGTACACATTGAAACTAATGACATAGGAAGGAAAAGGATGTGATTCTGAACGGAGAATCTAGTAAGTGAGGAAGGAATTTATAAATGAGGTCCTGGAGGATAGTAATATCTGGATTACTCCTGGTGCTACGAACTACTGAGGGTAGGAGTAGGAGGATAGAGTACATAAATGCATATTTGAGATGCTGGTGCAGGGGAAAAGGGTTCACTGGAATTTCTTCTGGGGTAGAAGTGACCTGTATAAGAAGGACTGATTGCACTAGAATTGGAAGGAGACGGATATACTGGCAGGGAGCTTTGTTAGAGTTGCTGGGGAGGATTTAAAGTAGTAAGGTGGCAGGGGTGGGGGCAAGGAATTAATGGGGAAAGAGATCAGTCTGAGATTGGTACAGTTGGGAAAAGGAGCCAGTCAAACAGTTGGGGCAGGCAGGAACAAAACAGAGAATGTGGTAGGACTGATAAATTAAACTGTATTTATTGCAATGCTAGAGGCCTAACAGGGAAGGCAGATGAACTCAGGGCATGGTTAGAAACATGGGACTGGGATATCATAGTGCTCACAGAGAGGTAGCTCAGGGATGGACAGGACAGGCAGCTTAATGTTCCAGAAAACAAATGCTTTTGGAAGGATAGAAAGGTGGGCGGCAGGGGGGGGGAAGGAAGGAGATGAGGGGGAGAGTCATTTTTGGTAAGAGATAACATTATGGCTGCACTTAGGGAAGGTGTTCCTGGGAATACGTCCAGGGAAGTTATTTGGGTGGAACTGAGAAATAAGAAAGGGATGATCACCTCATTGGGGTTACACTATAGAGCCCCCAAAAACAGTGGGAAATTGAGAAATAAATTTGTAAGGAGATCTCAGTTATCTCGAAGAATAATAGGGTGGTAACGGTAGGGGATGTTAACTTTCCAAACATAAGACTGTGACTGCCACAGTGTTAAGGGTTTAGGTGAACAGAAATTTGTTAAGTGAGCATAAGAAAATTTTCTTATTCACTACGTGGATGTATATACCAGAGAATGTCCTACTCTTGGGAAATAAGGTGGGGCAAGTGACTGAAGTATCATTGGGGGAGCACTTTGGGGTCAGCAACCATAATTCTATTAGTTTTAAAATAGCAATGGAAAATGATAGACAGGATCGAAAAGTTAAAGTTCTAAATTGAAGGAAGGCCAATTTTGATGGCATTAGTTAAGAACTTTAAAAAGTTGATGGGGCGGGGGGGGGGCAAATGTTTGCAGGTAAAGGGACGGTAAAGGGAAAATGGGAAACCTTCAAAAGTGAGATAATGAGAGTCCAGAGGCAGTATGTTCCTGTTAGGGTGAAAGGCAAGGCCGGTAGATGTAAGGAATGCTGGATGATGAGAGAAACTAAGGTTTTAGTTAAGAGAAAATAAGAAAACATATGTCAGGTATAGACAGCAGAGATCAAGTGAATCATTAAAAGAGTGAAAAGGCAGTCGGAGTATATTTAAGAGGGAAATCAGGTGGGCAAAAAGGGGACATGAAATAGCTTTGGCAAGTAGGGTTATGGAGAATCCAAAGGGACTTAACAAATATATTAAGGAAAAAAGGGTAACTAGGAAGAGAATAGTCCCAGTAAAGATTAGCAAGGCAGCCTATGTGGAACCACAGGAGTTGGGCGAGATACTAAACGAGTATTTTGCATCAGTGTTTACTGTGGAGAAGGACATGGAAGCTATAGAATGTGGGGAAATATATGGTGACATCTTGAAAAATGTCCATATTACAGAGGAAGTGGTGCTGGATGTCTTGAAATGCATAAAAGTGGATAAATCTACAGGTGTACCCTAGAACTCTGTAAGAAGCTAGAGAAGTGATTACTGGGCCCCTTGCTGAGATACTTATATCATCGATAGTCACAGGTGAGGTGCCGAAAGACTGGAGGTTGGCTAACGTCGTGCCACTATTTAAAAGCCAGGGAACTATAGACCAGTGAGCCTGACATTGGTGGTGGGCAAGTTGTTGGAGGGAATCCTGAGGGACAGGATTTATATTTTTTGGAAAGGGAAGAACTGATTAGGATAGTCAACATAGCTTTGTGCATGGGAAATCAGGTCCCACTAACTTGATTGAGTTTTTTTAAAGAAGTAACAAAGAGGATGATGATTCCAGAACAGTGGATGTGATCTAATTGACCTTCAGTAAAGCATTTACCAAGGTTCTTCATGGTAGACTGGTTAGCAAGGTTAGACAACATGGAACACAGGGAGAACTAGCCTTTTGGATACAGAACTGGCTCAAAGGCAGAGGACAGATGGTGGTTGTGGAAGGTTGTTTTTCAGGCTGGAGGCCTGTGACCAGTGGTGTTCCATAAGGATCCGTGCTGGGTCCACTGCTTTTTGTCATTTGTATAAATGATTTGAATGTGAACATAGGAGGTATATTTAGTAAGTCTGCAGATGACACCAAAATTGGAAGTATAGTGGACAGCCAAAAAGGTTAGCTCAGAGTACAATGAGATTTTGATCAGATGGTCCAATGGGCTGAGGAGTGGTATATGGAGTTTAATTTAGATAAACGTGATGTGTTGGATTTTGTAAAAGCAAATCAGAGCAGGACTTATACACTTAATGACAAGGTCCTGGAGGGTGTTACTGAACAAAAAGACCTTGGAGTGCAGGTTCATAGCTCCTTGAAAGTGGAGTCTCAGGTAAATAGGATAGTGAAGAAGGTGTTTGATATGCTTTCCGTTATTGGTTCGAGCATTGAGTTTAGGAGTTGGGAAGTCATATTGCGGCTGTACAGGACATTGGTGAGGCCACTTTTGGAATATAGTGTGGAATTCTGCTCTCCCTCCCATAGGAAGTCTTATGAAGTTGAAGGCGTGTACTGTACCTTTAAGAGACGCCAAATGCTGTTCTGAACTGAAAGCTTACAAGCACCTGTGATGACTAGCTAGCAGTCTCAGAGTGCACTGGAAAATTGAAAATATGTAACATTTGGCTGTGAATTAGATACCTGAGTTGGTTGCTGTTTTGACAACAATTCAAATTTAACCAGTTTAAATTATGCCCAAGGTTACTAAAACCCAACGAGTTTGAATTTATTGTTTTTGCCAACATTGAACCAATGAGACGAATCGATGTTGGGGGTATAAAAGAAACAGGCTTGTTGAAACTCGGCCATCGAGAGAATAACTGCGATTGAGAAAGACTGCCATTCAAAAAAACACTCTCTATCAAAGGTACATTTTTCATATGAAACATCTTCGCAGTAAAAGAGAAAGAGGATGACCCAAGGAGATCTTCAGCTGAAAGAAGAAAAATACTGGAGATGACAGCCACTGTATGGTTTTGAAATTAAATTGATGAAATTTTAATAACTTTTTTTATTGGAACTGTGTATTGTTATAGAGTTGGAGGCAGATAATAAGCAGTTAAGAGAAAAGGGGCTTAGGGTTGTAAAGAGTTGTTGTTTAATGTTCACTTTTAGAGTTAAAGAATAAATTGATATTACTTTCTTCAAATAGTGGAATATGGGAGTTCTCTGTCACTCATATTTTAACAGATTACCAGGTGAGGTGAGCTTTTCTGGGTGTTTGGTTTAATTAACAGAAGGGTTCACCGCCGTGTCATAACAGAAGGATGTTATGAAACTTGAAAGGGTTCAGAAAAGACTTACAAGAATGTTGTCAGGGTTGGAGGGCGTGAGCTACAGGGGCAGACTGAATAGGCTTGGGCTGTTTTCCCTGGAGCATTGGAAGCTGCGGGGTAACTTAATAAAATCATTAAGGGCTTGGATAGGGTAAATAGACAAGATCTTTTCCCTTGGTTGGGAGAGTCCAGAACCAGAGGACTGGCGTGTATGGACTGAGCTGCCAGAGGAAGTGGTAGAGACTGGGACAATTACTACATTTAAAAAGCATCTGGATGGGCATATGAATAGGAAGGATGCAGAGAGATATGGGCCAAGCCCTGGCAAATGGGACTAAATTAATTTAGGATGCCTGGTCAGCATGGATGATTTGGACAGAAGGGTCGATTTCCGTACTGTACATCTCCACGACTCTATATAATAAGTAGTGTTCATAAAGGGGAAACAATAGATGCTGTATTGGGATTTTCACAAGGCATTCAATTTGGTGCCACATAAAAAAGTTATTGCATGTGATTAGAGCTGACAGACCTGGGGTGGGGGTGGTTCATATAGTAGCATGAATTGAGGACTGGTTAACACATAAATGAGAGAGAGTTGGTAAAAATGAGTGTTTTCAGTTTGAAAGACACCACTAGTGGAGATACAAAAAGATTGTTCCTGGGGCTTCAATTATTTATTATTTTTGTAATGATTTGGAGGAGGGGCAGAGTGTAATGTATCCAAATTGACTGATGAGACATAAATAGGTGAGAGGAAATGCTGTGATGAGGACATCAGGAATTTTCAAGGGGATATAGACAGATTGAGTGAGCAAGCAAAAACGTACCAGATAGAGTTGAATGCTGGAAATTGAGGTCATGAACTTTGATAGGAAGAATCAAATGCTTGATTATTATTTAAATAGAGAGAGACTCCAAAGACGTTCAGCACAAAAGGATCAGCATGTTCTTGTGCATGAAATACAAAACGTGAGCATGTAGGTGCAACAATTAATTAAGGAAGCAAATAGAATTTTAGTCTTTATTGCAAACAGGTTAGAAGTGAAAAACATGTTAGAATTGTACAGGTTGTTCGTGAGGCATCACCTGGATTACTGTACAATTTTGGTCACCATATTTATAAAAGGATTTACTGGCACTGAAGACTGGACAACAGAGATTCACTAGTATGCTTCCTGGGATGAAATGGTTGTCTTTATCAAGAATGGCTAATCAGGTTAGGTTTTTATTCATCAGAGTTTAAAATAGTGAAGGCTGGCTTTATTGAAACATGCAAGATTCTGAGGGGGCTCGACAATGTAAATGTTGAGAAGATGTTACCAATAGTGGAGCAATCTCAAACAATGGGACATAGTTACAGAATTTAAAACTAAGATGCAAAAGGATTTCTACTTACAGTAGTTAGTGAATATCTGAAATCGTACGCATTAGAGACTTGTGGAGGCTTGGTCACTAAGTATTTAAAGAAGAAGCAAATAATTTTTTGGAATATCATGGACTTGATGGCTATTCTGAACTGGCACAAAAGAGGAGTTGAGGCTTGCGGCAGATCATCCATGGTCTTGTTGAATGGCAGTGTACGCTTGAAGAGCCAAAAGGCCTCCCCTTGCTCCTATTTCTCCTGTTCTTAAACATTCTGTCCCTCCATCACTGACACACTATGGTTGCAGTATGTACCATCAAACGATGTCTGCAGCAACTCAAACGGCAGAACATACATGGGAAAACCATTCTGTCCGATCTTCTAACCAAATCACACACGATCTGAATTTGCATATCTGTTGGTCTTCATTCATCATCATTGTATTTAAATCATTGAACTCCTTACCTAACAGCACTGTGCCTTCACAAGAGCAGTCCCTCACAACAAGGGTCAATTGGGGATCAACAATAAATGCTGACCTTGCCAGCAACAGAAGCATTTATTTAATTTGAAGTGGCACCAAAAGTTTAACTGTTCTATTCATTACCGAGAATCGCATGTACTTAGCTGATCATGAAAGTAATGGTGCTGCTAATAAAATCGTTATGTTTTTTTAAAATTCACAAAAATTATGTGTATCCAAGATGAAAAATAGACTAATTGTTGTTCTGCAATTAATATATTTAAAATAAAACATAACATATACGTGATTTCTAAATTTTAGTGCTTCAAATTGCACACTTTTATTGTAAATTAATGTAAATTAGAATACATACCGAAGATAACTATTTTATCTAAATGGAGGCGTTTCTTTGAAGAAAGGCAACCACTAGGCTGCGCCACACACAAACTGCAGAACCATTCCTACCTTTCCTGCAGTTGTTGAATCTGTTCATCCTTTTCTTGCTGGTCAGCTTTTAGAGTTTTGTTCATAGCTAAATGCTTTGAAATCTCATTTGTTGCATTCTGCATAAGAAAGATAAATAATTAGTTTGGATTAAAAAAAAGAATGCTTGTTTAAAAAAATCCAATTTTTATTATTTCAAATTATTCCAATGGTAATTTTTTTAGATCTGAAAGTATGCCTTTTAATTTTTGACTAACATTTGCAGTTAATTCAGGTCAATTAACTACTCTCCAGATGGAAATTCCTATTACATTTCAAGATCTGTCGTTTTTATGCAAATGTAGTCATGTTACATTTTGGTTTATGTTCCATGTTACCTTTTACTTTTATACTCATGTTTAGCTAGAAAAGATGACTGTATAAGTTATTTACTTATTTTTCACTTGTTTAAAGTACATGGGAAGTTTTTCATTTAAGTGTGAGCTGTTTAAAACTATGGAAATGTGAGAAAATATAGAAAGAAACAATTGTTTCTATGGTTAAAAGGGATCTGGAAAAAGAAAATATGTATAAGAGACTTAGGCACATGGTAGAAAAAACATTTTTAGACAAATGGATGAGGAATCATTACAGTTAGTGAATGAAGCACGTCAACATTTAAAAATACATTCAATGAGTGGTTGAAGACAAGGAGAAAGAGGGTAACAAGAACACAGCAGTCACATGGTTTAAGATACTGCTCATATACAAAGGTTTTGCAGAACAGTCTATTCACACAGAGGTTTTGCGGAACAGCCTATTTCTATACTCAATTTCTACAAAGGTATTGTGTACCATTCATGAAACTTGGAGGAAAATTGATGGCAATTGTAACATTTTCTGGAGGATAGTTGTACTTCAGACTCAGGCAATGCATTAAAGAGATGGACACAGGGAGCGAGTGACAGAGCTCATGAGAAAGAGATAGAGAGGGCCTCCATGTATATTTCGAGAGTTGTGACTTCCACTCAATTTCTGCAAAGCAATTTCCAAAATGCTTTTTCTTTGGGAGAGATGTGTCATGAGAATATACTGTGCTAATACAGAAATGTAATAACCAGGCTGAGTTGCTTAAAGTAGACAGAAGATATATAAGTGTATAAATAAGCAAATCATTGCTTGGTAGTTTTTAAAAACATTAATTCATGGGGTAATGGCATCACTGGCTTAGCCAGCATTTAATGCCCACACCCATTTGCCCAGAGATCACTTAAGAGTCAACCACGTTGCTGTGAGCCTGGAGTTACATGTCGGCCAGACTGGGTATGGATAATAGATTTCCTTTCCTAAAAAATATTAATAAACCAGGTGGGTTTTTATTACAATTGACAGAGGTTGGATGGTTACTATTAGATTAGATTTTTTTTGTATTCATTTTCTGACTGGGGCATCATTTGTTGCCGGTCCCTAGTTGCCCTCAAGAAGGCGGTGAACTGCTGCAATCCATTTGTTGTAGGTAGACCCATAATGCTGTTAGGTAGGGAATTCCAGATATTGACACAGCGACATTAAAAGAATTTCAATATATTTCCAAGTAAGGATGGGGAGTGGCTTGAACCGGAACTTGCAGGTTGTAGCATTCCCATGTATCTGGTGACTGTCTTTCAGATGAACGTGGTTGTATGTTTGGAAGGTCTAAGGATCTTTGGTGAATTTCTACAGTCCATCTTGTATATGGCGTATACTGCTGCTACTGAGCATTGGTAGTGGAGTTACTGAATGTTTGTGGATGTGATGCTAATCAAATAGGCTGCTTTGTGAGTGCTGTTCGAACTGTACTCATCAAGGCAAGTGGGGAGTATTCCATCACACTCCTGACTTATGACTTATGGATGGTGTACAGGCTCTGGGGAGTCAGGAAGTGAGTTGTTGACTGCAATATTCAAGTTCAGTCAATGGTAATCTCCTAGATTTTAATTGTGGGGAATAGAGTGATGGTAATAGCACTGAATGTCAAGGGGCACTTGTTAGATTGTGTCTTATTGGAGATGAAAATGTGTTGCCGGAAAAGCGCAGCAGGTCAGGCAGCATCCAAGGAGCAGGAGAATCAACGTTTTGGGCATGAGCCCTTCTTCAGGAATGAGGAAAGAGTGTCCAGCAGGCGAAGATAAAAGGTAGGGAGGAGGGACGTTGAAAATGCGATAGGTGGAAGGAGGTCAAGGTGAGGGTGATAGGCCAGAGTGGGGGTGGGGGCGGAGAGGTCAGGAAGAAGATTGCAGGTTAGGAAGGCGGTGCTGAGTTCGAGGGATTTGACTGAGACAAGGTGGGGGGAGGGGAAATGAGGAAACTGGAGAAATCTGAGTTCATCCCTTGTGGTTGGGATGAGGCGCTCTTCCTCCAGCCGTTGTGTTGCTATGGTCTGGCGATGGAGGAGTCCAAGGACCTGCATGTCCTTGGTGGAGTGGGAAGGGGAGTTGAAGTTTTGAGCCACGGGGTGGTTGGGTTGGTTGGTCCGGGTGTCCCAGAGGTGTTCTCTGAAACGTTCCGCAAGTAGGCGGCCTGTCTCTCCAATATAGAGGAGGCCACATCGGGTGCAGCGGATGCAGTAAATGATGTGTGTGGAGGTGCAGGTGAATTTGTGGCGCATATGGAAGGATCCCTTGGTGCCTTGGAGGGAAGTAAAGGGAGAGGTGTGGGCGCAAGTTTTACATTTCTTGCGGTTGCAGGGGAAGATGCCGGGAGTGGAGGATACGTCCCCCCTTACTTCCCTCCAAGGCCCCAAGGGATCCTTCCACATCCGCCACAAATTCACCTGCACCTCCACACACATCATTTACTGCATCCGCTGCACCCGATGTGGCCTCCTCTATATTGGGGAGACAGGCCGCCTACTTGCGGAGCGTTTCAGAGAACACCTCTGGGACACCCGGACCAACCAACCCAACCACCCCATGGCTCAACACTTCAACTCCCCCTCCCACTCCACCAAGGACATGCAGGTCCTTGGACTCCTCCATCGCCAGACCATAGCAGCACGATGGCTGGAGGAAGAGCGCCTCATCTTCCACCTAGGAACCCTCCAACCACAAGGGATGAACTCAGATTTCTCCAGTTTCCTCATTTCTCCTCCCCCCACCTTGTCTCAGTCAAATCCCTCGAACTCAGCACCGCCTTCCTAACCTGCAATCTTCTTCCTGACCTCTCCGCCCCCACCCTCACTCCGGCCTATCACCCTCACCTTCCACCTATCGCATTTCCAACGCCCCTCCCCCAAGTCCCTCCTCCTTACCTTTTATCTTAGCCTGCTGGACACACTTTCCTCATTCCTGAAGAAGGGCTCATGCCCGAAACGTCGATTCTCCTGCTCCTTGGATGCTGCCTGACCTGCTGTGATTTTCCAGCCCCCACCCCCACTCTGGCCTATCACCCTCACCTTGACCTCCTTCCACCTATCGCATTTTCAACGCCCCTCCCCCAAGTCCCTCCTCCCTACCTTTTATCTTCGCCTGCTGGACACTCTTTCCTCATTCCTGAAGAAGGGCTCATGCCCAAAACGTCGATTCTCCTGCTCCTTGGATGCTGCCTGACCTGCTGTGATTTTCCAGCAACACATTTTCAGCTCTGATCTCCAGCATCTGCAGTCCTCACTTTCTCCTCTTATTGGAGATGGTCATTGCCTGGCCTCAACCGGGACCTTGGGTTCACATCACACTACAGGTGACCCCACTGCACTATACACACACTCTCTCACAACACACACACACTCACGCAGACCTCCTCTCATACACATGCTCTCTCTCAAACACCACAAACACATACACCCTGCACACTCACTCTCACAGGATTATACTCCATCACACTCACGCACACACACTACGAAGCACACACACGCACTCTCACTCTCTCTCTCATGTAAGCACATACACATATAAGTCGATGGGGTGAATTTGCATTCTATTTTGCAAAAAGCACACAATCTGCAGACATTCAGTACAGACAGTCAATCCATGAAACATTGTATAAATTTCTACTTTGGAAAGAGAACCAGTCTCACTCAAGATTGGAATACAGACAGACTTTAACCTCACAACTTTAATGCATTGTCTGAGCTGAGATGTCACCTTTTTTTAATAAAACCTTAAGTTATCTCGAGAATATGACTTAAAAGAAGTTCTAAGATTTACATATTAATGAACCAAAACCTGCAACCCATTTGAAGAGATGAAAGACCTAACAGCAATCTAGGTTTGTTCAATATATTATTTCAGTTGTGTGACACTGTAATCTTTTGCTATAAATTCTGTGTCTTATGATCCTGCTCCACAGCTACCTGATGAAGAAGCCGCACTCTGTAAGCTCGTTGGACCATAACCTGGTGTTGTGTGGTTTTTAAATTTCAACATGGTAGAGTTACCAACAAACATTTTGATCAAAATGACAAAATCAGAAAACATGCTGAAAATTGACAGTGACAAAGATATATAGAGAATGACTTGACTTCTAACCTTCAATTTACTCTGCAGGTGTTTCAGTTCTACTTCTATTGGTTTGCGAGGTGTAGCTGGAGTATTCAGAGCCTGACTGGAAGCTAACGATGAATTCTCATCTGCTGACCTTGTGACAAGAGCTTGTTGTTCTACCATTTGATTCAGTTTCTTGTCCAGTGCATCCTTCTGGTGCTGCAGCTCCGTGAGGTCAAATGTTAACTTCTGTTTGTTGGTGGAAAATATTTGTAATTAAAAAGGAATCTAATTTGCAATACAATTATACAAAGAGTACAAATTATATTTAACCAGGCAGTGTCAACACTGAAGTAACAGAGTACATTGTAGTGCTTTAGGCGGAGGATAGTCTTCCACAGGTAGTACTTTGCAAGTTGAATTACTAATCTCAATTAGACCATCCATTTGAGTAAGAACAAAGTAAAGACATAATTCTCCATACATAAAAACAGAAGATTGAAGAGAAATGAATGTAAATGGTACCCTGTACTGCCTTCAGCGATTATGGGATTGCAACTCTAATTAGAAATGGAATGACACAAGGAAACCTATAAGGAAAGAAAAGTTTGGACAAGTAGATTATTTTTGAAATTGTAGTGTTTATTGTCTTAATGCTCTGACGAAAACAGATTTAAGTTTTTCATCGTATTCATTGCTAAAATATTTTTACTACTGATTAGCTTAAGTAAATAGCAACAATATTAAGCTGGTTTATCAAAGTGATTTGCTGGACTAATATACAGTATACTTTTTTAATCCATTTGAGGGACAGGTTAATAACTTGCTACCATGGAGTTGGGCACTGAGACTCATGCTGATGTTGAGCTAGGTACTGGCGTCATTTATAATGTGGAGTTAAGCACTAAGAATGAATGCACCCAGGAATGACAGAAGTTATTGTTCTTCCTTGCAAACCCTATTGTGAGGGACATTGTGCTTATGAATTCAGAAACTCTCATATTCTACACTTTTAACTCCTTCCAAATTAGCCTTAACCAAGTTACCAATCTCGCCTTATCTGTTTCCCCAAATTAAAACCCCACTTTTCTGAAACTAAGCAATTCCAATAGAATGCACTGTGACCGCAGGGATTTTCAGGAAATTCATAGATGTTAGAAGTTGCATTTCTCATGATTATAATGTGAGAAGCAGCTTCCAAATTATAACTTAAAACAAAGAAAACAAATGGAATGCAGGCCTTTATATGTAGAGGACTGGAGTACAAGGATGCAGAAATTATATTGCAGATATAAAAAAACCACAATTAGATCCCACTTGGAGTGCTGTGAGCAGATCTGGACACCATACCTTCGGAAGGTGATACTGATTTTGGAGGGAGTACAACATAAGTTCACAAGAAGGGGACATAAATTTAAGGTGAAGGGTGTAAGGTATAGGGGGGGATGTCAGGGGTAGGTTCTTTACTCAGAGAGTGGTGGGGGCATTGAATGCGCTGTCTGTGGGAGTGGCAGAGTTGAATCATTGGTGACTTTTAAGCGGCAATTGGATAGGGACATGGATAGTTGCTTAAGCTAGGATAAATGTTCGGCACAACATCGTGGGCCGAAGGGCCTGTTCTGTGCTGTATTGTTCTATGTTCTAATGATATTTGGAATTCAGGGGTTAAGTTATGAGTAAAGATTATATAAATTAAGCCTGATTTTTCTAGAATTTAGAAGGTAGAGGGGTGGCCTAATCAAAGTCTTCAAGATATTAACAGGAAAGGAAGGGTATATAAAGATAAACTATTTCCTGTAATTGGGATTCTAGAACTAGGAGGCATAGTCAGAGAATTAGGACCAGCCCTTTCAGGAGAGAAGCTTGGCAATACATCTATACACAAAGGTTGATAGAGCTTTGGAACTCTCTTCCACAAATGGATGATAGATTGGTTGTTAATGTTAAAGCTGAGAAAGATATAATTTTGTTAAGCAAAGATATTAAGGGTTATGAAACAAAGGCAGTTATATGGAATTAGACTACAGATCAGCCATGATATCACTGAATGATGAAACAGGATTAAGTGCTGAATGGCCTATATCTGTTCCTATTTCCTATGAAATTTCTTTGAAGCTTCTCCCGATTGTGTGCTGTAGAGTGTGGCAACTACGGTGCTAATGCCACTTAATCTGGGTTTCCTCTGAAAACGCAAGGGTTTGTCATGAGGAAGGTCTGAAAAACATCTTGGAAATGAAACTTCATCCTGTCGTGAATATGAAAATTATGTTCAACCTTGCTCACTGAATTGAAGAAATACCAATAACAAACATCTTGCAGAGATATCTGCAGACTACTGTTGTTACTCTCCATTTATTTCAACTAATTTATAAGCATACCACTGAAAATGGCAAAAGGATATTATATTCAATATGTACTATATATATATTAACATATTTATAATAAAGGACATTGTGTATAGGCTCCACAGTATTTCATAATAGTAAGATTTTCCAGGAGAACATTTCTCATGTAATAACTTTTGTCAGTGAATATTGGTGAATTAAGGATACCAAACCGCTCACTATGAATAATTTTATTCTCCTTACTTATAAAGCAATATAATTTAGTTGAAACAGTGCAGAGAAGGTTCAATTGACTGGTTATCCCATAAAAAAAAATAAGCAGTTTGGATCTACACCCATTTGAGTTTATTAGAATAAGAGATGACCATATTAACACATCTGAGATCCTGAGGGGACTTCACAGACTGGATGCTGAGAGGACAATTTCCCTCATGTGGGGGATTCTAGAAATTAGACATCTCCTATTTAAGACTGAGGTGATGTTTTTCTTTTCACTCAGAGGAACATTGATCTATGGAATTCTCTTTTCTAGAGAGAAGTGGAAGTGGAATCTTTGAACAAATTCAAGACTGAATTAGATGGATTTAAATCAATAAGGGACTCAAAGGTTATTGGGAATTGCCATAAAAGTAGAGCTGAGACCACAATTATATTGTAATGAGTTTATCAATGGTGGAGCAGGCTCAAGACAATGAAGGGCGTACTCTCACTCCAAACGCATTCAGGGGAGGTGATGGCTGTCAAGCAGCAGCTGGAAATTGGTGAATTTTACCTCTACTATCCCAGCAGCAGTAAGTGCCATTGTAGTACTTTCTTCCTGCCTTGATTAATATCAAATATTGTGGCCCCTGGGATGCTCCTGGACCATCTGGTTCAGCCACTCAGTGGATAAAAATGTTGAGCTGACCTGAGTGTAGAGGATTGGCTTAGACTTTGTAAATTCTGTGGTTTATACAAAAAAATAATGCATTTGTGTTTAAGAGGACAGACTTATGCTTACTTTTTAAAATGTAATATTTATAATAAGATGACAAGAATGTGGCAAATAGCTCATGTTTACTTTTGGATCTAATTTTGAGTAAACCAAATGTTGCTTTTAATTGAAATTTGTTGGTGTGTTTGGCTTCAATGTGTGAAGTAACACTCTCCAATGATCTCAGCTTTGACAGAGGGCATATGGTCTTATCCAACATCAAACATCAATAATATTTATGACAAGCAGGCATTTTAGTATGATTAAACAATTAGAATTTTATGCAATGCTATATGAAGAGCAACGACACTGACTGTAAGGCATGATTCCATAAGAGTTGAAAACCACAAATTTAAATCTTGAGCACTTCACAACTACTATGTAAACTCATATATTAGATTACAACCCTGAAAAGTCTCTGGTATTTGTTATTACTCATAATGGACAGTGTTTTGATTTATAAATGGCAGTTTGATTTTGCTTTTGTCCAGTTTTTGGCATTAGTTGTACGTCTAATACATAATGACAGTCATCCAAGAGGAATTAACCATTGCAGTTCTCACAATTCAACATGAAAACAATTTGTAGTTAGACAATTTATAAATTTATAACACTATTTTTTCTAACAATTCCTGCTAATTACTTTTTAATGAGCTTATCAGCCAAAAGACAATTTGAGTAAATACATATGAAAATTTAAGACAAAATTTAAAATCATTAGTCCATAAATCATTGATTACTGGGAAATATATTGTTGCTAAAGTTACAGGGACAAGGGCCAGGGTATATGATGCAAGTCACAGAAACATAAAAAAAAGGTGCAGGAGTAGGCCATTTGGCCCCTTAAACCTGCAACATCATTTAATATGATCAGGGTTGATCATGCAATTTAATTATCCCATTCCTACTTTCTCTGCATACCACTGCAAGGGCTGAGTCCAGCTCCCTCTAAAAAATATTTAATGTACTGCCCTGATAGTATCTGTGATCCAGAATTCCAAAGGTTCACAACTCTCCGAGTGAAGAAATTCTTCCTCATCTGAGTCCTGAATGGCTTACTGAAAATGAGCAAACTGAGAAGAAATGGACCACGACCTCAGACATCTCATGTTTTGAAAGCCTATGCAAAATAATTCTCAACCAGATGTTCATTGACATTATATATCTACATCTCATTTCTTTCCAGAATGGCAGCCAGTGACTACTGGAGTTCCATAAGGGTCAATGTTGGGACAACTATTCATTCTACACGTTAACAATCTGGATGAAGGAACTGAGGGCATTGTTGCCAAGTTGCAGATGTCACAAAGGTAAGTTGAGGGACAGGTAGTATTATGGAAGTGGGGAGGCTGCAGAAAATCTTGATAGAGGTTAGGCTGAGGTTAGTGTGAGGTTATGCACATTAGTAGCAAGAATAGAGGTGTAGATGATTTTCTAAAAGGGGAAAGGTCTCAGAAATCTGAAGCGCAAACAAAATTAGGAGTTCTAGTTCAGGATTCTCTTAGGGTTAACATACAGATTCAGTTGGCAGTTAGGAAGACAAATGCAATGTTGGCATTCATTTTAAAAGGGATAGAATATAAGAGCAGAGTTGTACTGCCTGAGACTTACATTAGTCTTTGGTCAGGCCGCACTTGGAATATTGTGAGCAGCTTTGGTCCCTCTAACTAACGAAGAATGTGCTGGCCTTGGAGGAGGTCCAGAGGAGATTTACAAGAATGGTCCCAGGGATGAATGTCTTGCCATAGCAGTTGAGGTCTCTGGATTTGTACTGGATGGAGTTCAGAAGGATCAGCAACAGGGGGAATCTCATTAAAGCTTTGAGAATTCTGAGAGGCCAGGATGGAGTTGACATGGAGAAGATGTTTCCACTAGTAGTAGAGACTGGAACTCAAGGACACAGCCTCAGAGTAAATGGACAACCTTTCTGAATTGAGATGAGGATGAATTTCTTCAGCTAGAGGGTAGTAAAGCTGTGGAATTCATTGCTGCAGAGGGCTGTGGAGACTAAGTCATTTAGTGAATTTAAGGCAGAGATGAATAGGGTTTGATTGGGAAGGGATTAAGGGTTACAGAGAGAAGGCAGGAGAATGGGTTAAAAAACATATCAACCATGATCAAATGGTGTTACAGACATGATAGGCCAAATGGCCTAATTCTGCTCCTATATCTTATGGTCTTATCAATAAATACATGAAAGTACAACATTTTGCAAATATACAGAAATAAAGTTAATATATATACAACTGAAGGTGGGCAGTTATGAAATTACAAAGTCTTGTAAAATATCATAAACTTGTATGATGTTATTTGACAATTTCTGTGCACCGTTAGGTAAAATAGCACAGTCATACGAACTATCACTCATCTTAGAGAGGCTGTCATTCATACATTGTTAGTTATCAACAGAATTCTGAAATCACGAAGCAAACAAAAGCAGTTACATATAAACGTGTGGCTCCAAGAGTAATGTGGCATTCATCAGAATGAGCTTAACCTACATTCCCCAAACTGATAAAATCTTAATTTACAAAAAAAAAACAGAAAGTTCCCAAATGTTGTCTTTTTGTAAAGTAAATTAATATTTTCAAAGCTTTTTTACTATGGTTCAAATGGCATATACAGCCATGTTATGAATATTGACTGTATGCGTGTGTGTGTATGGTGACAGAAAATTTGTAAATGGATAAGTAACTCACTTTTGAAAAGGTAACAGAGAGGTTAATGAGAAAAAAGCTGTTGCTGTGGTATATAAAGACTTCCAAAATGACACAAACAGACTTGTGAGTAAAATGATAGCATCATTGAAAGAGACAGTGGTGATGTGAATTCAAACTTGGCTGAGTGGTATAAAACAGAAATGAACAGTTATAGGTATTTTTCAGATTAAGGAAGGTTTGACTTGATGTTCTGCAAGGATCCTTGTTTCTCCCAATATATGTGAGATCTTGATGTGCAGGGATCAGTTTCAAAGTTTGCAGATAACACAAAACTTTGTTAAATCATGAGGAGGACAGTACAGAATCATAGTTTCTTTCAGAATCTCTTGACAGTTATCCCAATCATCATTCTCTCTCCATGTGCATCTCTGACAGTTATTTCATTGCTTCCGATGATCCTTTGGCGATGGATCTCTGATAGTCGATCTCTGATAGTTGAACAGCAGACCCCTGTTCTTGCTGTACACACACCGATCTGCCCACCACTTCAGCTTCCAAAAGCCAGGCGGCCAGAGACAAGTTAATACTCTTAATAGGCTTTGCCCTGCTACTAATTGCCCATACTTTCTGTTTTTGTGTCTATCAAGAAATGCCCTAAACACTGGAAACATGCCTGCTTCCATCACTTCCACTGGCATTGCATTCCAGGCAGCCATTACCCTCTGTGTGAAAATGTTTCCCCTCATTTCTCTCCTAAACTTTCCCCTCTCACCTTAAACTTGTGCCCTCTTGTAGTCAATTTTTCCATCCTGGAGAAAAGCCTCCAACTATTAACCCTGTCTATGCCTTTCATTATTTTATAGACCTCTATCAGGTCACCCCTCAGCTTTCCTCTGTCTATTGAAAACAATTCTAGTTTATCCAACCTCTTTTCATACATAAAACCCTCCAGACCAGGCACATCCTGGTCAACCTTCTCTGCACCATCTCCAAAGTATCCATGTCCTTGCGGTAAGTGTGGCAACCAGATCTGCATGCAATATTCCCAATGCAGCCTAACTAAAGTGTTCTACAGCTGTAATATAATTTACCAAGTTTTATTTTCGATACCCCGGCCAATGAAGGCAAGTGTGCTGTATGCCTTCTTCGCTTTATCTAACTATGTTACCACTTTCAGGAATGTGTGGACCTGGCCACCCAGATCTCTCTAAATGTCAATGCTCATAAGGGCTCTGCTATTTATTGTATAATTCACACCTGAACTTGATCTCCCAAAAAGCATTTGTCGGGACTGAACTCTATCTACCATTTTCTCTACCCAAAGCTGCAATCTATCTATATCTTGATCCTAAGACAGTCCTCCGATCTCCAATTTTGGTCTCATCTCCAAACTTACTAATCAGACCACTTACATTTTCCTCCAGGTTATTTATGTATATTACAAACAACAAAGGTCCTAGCACTGATCCCTGCAGAACACCACTAGCTACTGATCTCCTTTCTGAAAAGCACCCTTCCACCGTGACTTTCTGTCTTCTATCACCAAGCCAGTTCTGTGTCCAACTAGCCAGCACACCCAGATCCCATGATACTCCATCTTTTGTACTAGGCGACTATTAAATACCTTATCAAATGCCTTACTAATGACCATCCACAGCCCTTCCCTCATCAGTTATTCTTGTCACTTCCTTAAAAAGCTCAATCAAATTGGTGATATATGACCTTCCCTGCACAAATCCAAGCTACTTATCACTAACATGCCCATTCACTTCCAAATGTGAATAAACCCTGTATCTCTTATCTTTTCCAACAAATTCCCCACTACTGATGTCAGGCTAACCAGCCTGTAATTATCTGGATTATCTCTGTTTCCCTTCTTATACAAAGGAATATCATTGCTGTTAAGGCCACAACCACTTCCTTCCTTGCATCCCATTGTATCCTAGGATAGATCCCATCTGGCCCTGGTGACTTGTCTGCCTTAATATATTTCAGGACACTTCCTCCTACGTTATGTAGACCTGCCTAAGCTTAATAACATACCTTTCTTTAATCTCAGCATCCCTCATGTGGTGAATACTGATGTACAGTACTCAGTAAGGATCTCACCCATTCCCTCTGGCTCCACACATAACCTCCCTCCTTTACACTTTCCCTAGCTACTTTCCTACTCCTAATATATGTATAAAATGCTCTGGGATTCTCTTTAACCTTGCTGGCCAAGGGCATTTCATGGCCCCTTTAAGCACTTCTAACTCTGTTTGAGCTCCTTCCTTCTGTATTCTTGAAGGACTTTGTCTGTTGTTAGTTGCCTCCAGTTTTCTTCCTTTTTCTCTTGACTAAGCTACAATTTCCCCTGTCATCTAAGATTCCCGAATATTGCCATTCCTGTCTTTCATTTTCACAGGAACAGGCCTGTCCGTACTGTGGATTTACCCTCAAACAACTGCTGCCAATCCACATTCTCCAATTCTTGCCTAATTCGGTTATAGCTAGCCTTCCCAAATTTAACACTTTCATCCAACACCCACTCTTGTCCGTAAGTATTCAAAAACTTATGGAATAATGGTCACTATTCTGAAAATGCTCCCCCACTGAAACTCTGATCACCTGGCCGAATCTATCTCCCAGTAACAGGTCATATATGGCCCACTCCTTCGTTGGACTTTCCACATTATGTTTCAAAAAACCCTTCTAACACACCTAACAAATTGCTCTCCATCCAAACCTTCAGCACTAAGGGAGTCGCAGTCATGTGGGGGAAGTTAAAATCACCCATCACAACAACCCTGTAATCCTATTCACATCTTTCAAGAATCTGACTACATATCTCCTCGTCTATCTCCTGCTAGCAGCTGGGTGGTGTGTAGTACAATCCAGCATTTTGATTGCACCTTTCCTATTCTATCCCTATAATACCTCACTGCAAGATCCTTCCAGAGTTTCCTCCCTCAACACAGCTGTGATATGCTCTCTAATCAATTATGCAATTCCCCCACCTCTTTTGCTTCCTTCTCTGTCTCAGCTAAAATATTAATTTCCCAGAACATTAAGCTGCCAATCCTATCCCTCTTTCAACTATGTCTATGTGATAAAACATTTGATTTCTCCAAACATTCAGTGTTACATATTTTACGGGCTTGTGTATGAAGAAAGGACAAGTGGCCAAATTGTAATGAACTATTTGCAGAAAAGCAGCATTCAATTTTGTAAGCGATGGTTTGAAAATAAGAACTGGCTCATGAAGTTCATTGCTTCTCCCTTGAGCAGTGTATTTTGATAAAAAATAGAGTTAATTTCAGCAACCATCAATAAAAAATAATCAAAGTTGATTTATATTCTGTCCTGCAAAGCACAAAGATGGTCCCCAGCATAAAGTGCACATTAAATAAACAATATTGCCATCTAGTACATTGTTTACAATCTGGATCTCTACACAATATTGCACCCTATTAATTGGTCTTCGTAAGTGAACTGCTAAACAGTTTTTAAAAAAAATCATTATACAAGCTCTTTCCTCAGTCTAAAATAGCCAATCTATAACATCTGATTATATAGTTATAATATTCAGCAGCACTGCCATATAATTAAGCAATTCTGAACCAGGATAGAAAACCTAACAGCTTCCAGTTAGTTCATTAATTAATTGTATCCTTTAATTAATTTGTATTCAACACTGCATTCAACACTGTATTCAAGCCGATGACACTAGTTACATTATTTGCACCACTTTAGAGATCAATATCGAAAACTCCAACTATCAATTCATAGGCAATGTACTGTCAATAATGCCCTTAGTTAATTTAATTTTGGAAAGTAATTTGTGCCTGTTGCTCCATGTCATCAATTTTGTTTAGTTAATTCTGAATTGTTCATAATTACGAAGAAAGGTATGGATGATAGACAAAGAAGTGGAGTCAAGGCTACAAACAGATCAGCCACGACCTGACTAAATGTCAGAGAAAGCTGAATGGGCCAAATGAAATACACTAGCTCCTTTGTAAAGTGTAGCTTCTACTCAGAATTTCGGTTCATGCCATCATTTCTCTTGTGGGCTTCAGAACACAACAATGAAGCTTAAATAGGGCTCAGAAACCCACACTGCTTGGAGATCAGTCACTCACGTGTGATTTTCCCCCAATTGACCAATGAATGGCCAGTCAGCAGGTTCACTATCCAATTAAGGATAGCAAGTAGGCCAATGAGTGGCCTTGCACTTTAGAACCAACCGCAGAATGTAAGTAAGGGAGTAGGCAGGTTCCTTAAGTTGGAGGTAACCTTTCTCCAACGGTTTTAAAGTAAAATTAAAAGAGACTTTTGCAGCTATGACCAGAATAGTGGAGGAATCCCTCCATAGGTGCACAAAGCAGACTCGTTTGGAGCATAGCTGCTGACCATAAACTTTCACTCACTCTTCATGTGTCTCAAGCAGCAGGGATGGGATAAACCAGAGAGGTGACATGCCAGTGTAAAATTGCATGCCTTCATTCATTGAGGGATGAAATTCAGATACAAGTCTTCAAATTCTGAAGTTAGCACTGTGATTTTTCAAACTTGCGTGTTTGATTACAGTCGAATAAAATACAAGTTAACCAGCAGTTAAACATTTCAAGTGTTGTCTCTTTGGTCTCTTAGTTGTGTGCACATATTTCCTTCTTTCACAATGATCAAAGGGATTAAAGCCAACTGGAATGCCCAATAATTTCAGAAACGCTCAAAGTAATAACAAACAAAAGGCTATGTCTACTTATATTGAATGTATTATATCATTTGGTACATTTCAGGTGAATATAAAACTTTCAAAGGAACATTCTGGTGGGGAAAAGTCTAGATTTTTAGATTGTCATCAACTAACCAAAAGAAACATCATTTCATTATATTGTCATGAGACGGATACAAAATTCCTACTGTGACAGCATGAGGACTTATTTCATAGAAAATAAATTATTTTCACTGAGGTGAAAACTAACCATCTGACTGAACCAAGTTTGAAAACCAATTTAAGTCACTTTAATGTTTTAGGCTGTGGTCGTAGGCATACATTCCAACATACACCAAGTAGCACCAATACACTAATACAAAAACTAATACTAATACACCAATAGAAAAATATACTAATTTTGAATCTAATCCTTTAGACTCTCGGCAATGCTCAGCCTGCCATCTAATAATGCAATTTTTCAGCCACATTGAAATATCGAAAATAATGGTCATCTTGAGTGTTTAAATCAATTAAACATTAGGAGTATATTTAATATATTAACCTAAGCTATCACAACACTAAAAATAAAATTCCAACATGAAAAAAGCTAACTTTTTTCATGCTTTTTGTCTAATTATCTTGGTCCTACATTTAAAGTGGAATTTAAATACTTTTGCTTACTCTTTTTTTATATATATATAATAGGGCATTTACGATAGTTCAGAGCTAATTATTAAATTTAAATTATGTTAGCCATTACAAGGTAGGAAAAACAATGTGAATTTCAGTTCCTGAGGAACAGTTCTCTTTATGGAAAGTGAATCTAAAGCATAAGTGCAAGTAAAAATAGAACTTAAGAACTTTCATTCATTTTCAAGTTAATGTTTATCCAAAAATATCATTTCACAATTTAGTTACTTGCGAAATACAAATTTTTGATGAATATAATTAGATTTAATAAGAACCAATTATGGTAAACTTCTTAGCTTTGCAAATGTGAATTATGTGAATGTAAACTGCATGAGGTACTAACAGAGTAAACAACACTGGTTCAGCATTGTTTGTGTCTTATTTACCAATTAACCATAATTACATTCCCAATGGATCGACAAATTACAAGACTAAGACCTACCCTTCAAAAGAACAAAAATGTCAAAATTCTTACAGGATCTCAAGACAACATCCTATTAATGTGTACAAAAGGATCATTATTTATGTTATATGTAGCGGAACATCTTGTTCAAACAACTTTGTCTGACATGGCGAACACAAAGTTAGTCTCTGGAGTCATAAATCTGGTTTTATTTGCTTAAACACGTGCTGCAGATAAACTTCTGAAAAAAACAACATTGGAATGTACAGTTAATATGTCACTCCAATAAAGTACATGCCTGGAGTACACTCAAATTTCTATCTTGAATAAGTCCCTTATATCACAAGACAAATTCAACAAAACCTCACAGTAACCATAATTGTTAAAATATTGATTATTTGTAAAGCTAAGTACATCTACTGTTATACCTTTTGTTCTATACGATTCTTCTATGAAGTTTATCTGATATTTTACTATGGCAATCTATGTGTGTTGTTGTTTTCTGAATTAGTATTCACTTAACCTATGAATTTAACCACTGATACAATTGAGTTCTGTTTTAATTACACCATGTATTCCCAAATAGATGGTGCAGCCACAGCATCCCCTCTAAGTCCAGTGCTCAGTAATGTTTTTGTTGGTTTCAGTGAGAAACACAATGGTAATGCAATGAGTCCTAATGCCTATTCCATGCATATTTTCAATCTATAGCCACATGCAAGAATTTCCTTAAAAAACTGAAACCCTACATCCCACACTGAATTCAGTTTTGAGTATATCCTTTCCTTGATATACTAGTTGAGAAATTGCCTCATGGGTTCTCCATGACGATATATCACAAGTCAACTTTCATTGCTGTGTATATTCTGGGGTTCCTATAGTTTCACATGCTACAGATACAGAAATCTTGTAAATAGAGACCCAGCTAAATAGAGACAAGTGTTCAGCTTGTCAAATCAGTACAGAAACAAAGCTATCCTGCTGGACACTGGTTATCCTAATCAAATCATTGTTTGCTACATAAGATGCACACTTATCAACAGCTTTCAGATTCAGATCTGAAAAGTACCCAGTCTAATAAAGTAGTTCTCTAAAAAGGCAAAGTACCTAAAACATTTGAACAATAGGCCAATGGTGCCTGTTACTGCATTGACTCAAGTGTTATATTCCACCATTAATGAAATTGCCAAATGACATCTTCTTTATTTCCTCGGATATTGTGCAGATTACTGAGGGAGCCTCCACGTTGAGACACTTCACATTCTGCTTGCTGCTGGAGCAAGGCTCATCTCTTCCAGTGAGGTTGCTGAGACTCCAGCACTCTAATTGCGTCTGCAGCATCAGGACTCCACCTGAAACCATTAGTAAGACAGTAAAACTGAATATGGACAATTAGGAGTTTTGCTGAACCAGTTTTGCTGCTGGCAAATGCAGGCTTGGCATTGTCTCTGGTCACTACATTAGGATCCCAAAACCTGTGAAAAATTCCTGCTACCATGTAGTGAGATGAGCTCTACTCTCTTGTTTATGAACATTAACAGGCTTAATTAAATATAATTATAGAAGACCTTTAAAGAGATGACTTCTTCAAGAACGCTAGAGACTCAGGATCCAGATTCCATGTCACTATACCATAGCTCCTTATGTATATGTTTAGTAGCTACTCTTAAAGTAAATGTATAATTGACCCTTTATTCCACCCAAAGCAGGCCAGACAGTTGTTTGTACATTGTTTATTTGCAGCATTGCCAAAACCTTTTGTGAAAGCTAAGTGCTCAGTAGTTGATTGCATGACTGAAATTACCCTGGTGAAAACAGTAATGTTTAAACATTTTCTTGAAATGTTCTATCGTGCAGTAACTCACCAGACTGGTTTCACACTTGGCAGTTACAACCTCCCACCTCATCTTCCCACCCACATGCACTCTCCCCCTTCCTCAGATTCGCTTGTCTGGTCTTCTACCAGTGGTAGAGAGGTTAAACATCACAACATATTCCATTCATTTGATCATAAATAGGTAACACAGAAATAGAGTCAGAGCATAATTGCTGAAAAAGTGATTCCCAATTATTGCAACAAGTAGTTCTGACATGTCAAAAGGTAACTTACTCACACAGAATGCAATGTAGGAATGCAAGTCCATAGAAACAATAGCGCACAATTTCTGACAACAACATAGCAGAGTTTTATTCTAAACAAGTAGTTTGGTTCAAAATTAATTCACTAAATTTAGAATAAAGGACTAATAAACAATGGGGGCGTGGTGAGGCTATTGAAAGGCAGGGCTGAAGTCATGGTTGTGGCTTTTGGATTGTGAAATGATCCCAATGTAATCAGGATAGGTTCATCACCAACAAGCTGAAACTGGATTACAACTCTGCTGGATCTTGGTGTAATTGACCACATAAACAAACCATTTAAGATGCAATGCTAGCAAAGAAGTGTTCACAAAAGGGCATTTTCTCCTCCAAACTATAAAGGAAACTAGTTGCGTTTTCATTTGAATAAGTGAAGAGAATACTGAATCAATAAATAAGTTGAAATAATATCGACTGCACTGTGTTTTATAGCTCCTATTGCATTTCTGAACGTTTGTGATATAAACACAGATAATTTTGGTTAAACTGAGTATAAGTGGTATATTATTTTCTCTAACTATAAATTGTACAAAAAGAACCTGAAATGCAAGATATTGAGATGAAATAGCAGAGATATTAATGCAACTCCTCCATTCCATGATCAAACCCTTTAACTAATGAATTTTTTCAACAAAAAAGAAACGAGCACACTGGAAGAATAAATATTTGCCATCAAAAGGTCTTTTCCTGCATTCACCTCCTCACATTATGTAGTTGCTAAAGGCCAAGATCTTTCAGTCCCCAAATACAATTTTTTGCCAGTTTTGTACTGCTGAGGTAAAACTTGTTTGCTGAGCCCTTTTGTTTCTATCCTCTAGTCCTATACTACTCCTATAATTGTCCTTCTATGAGATGGAATGATGTTATTATACACAGTATAATTTGAACAGTATTTTGTCTTTCGTGAGCGTACAAACGAAATTCGTATAAATAGGTTTGGAAGCAATATACTAAGTATCCTTAAGAGGAAGTGCGCAATGTATGTAAATAGCTGGGGCATAACACAAACATGTCCACAATAATGTATTGCGATGAACATAAACTAAATCTTTGTGAAGTTAATAATGCAAGTCTGAATGTGCAAAAATAGATTAAACCTCAGTATGACAGTATACTACTCTGTATTGATATTAAACATTGCTCTGATTGATGATACACTGACTGCCACTTTAAAATCAGAAGAAAAAGGCATTCCTGCTGCCAAATCACTTAGATGGACAGTGGTAAGATTTAAGGATCAGATGGTCATATCTAATTCCACAAGGATTCTCCATTCCGATGCTGTTTTTTTGCTCAGTTTACCTCCACAACACAATCCAAGTGACATTTCACAAATTCCTGGATAAATGTTGCTACACTTGGCCCAGCAAAGAGACAAACTTTGGCCCAGCAAAGAGACACACAAATCAATATGTGCACTGTGTTGTTTCATCAACCTAAAACTCAGGCAGCAACGACAGCTCTAGAGAATCCTGCATGTATAAGCTGGATAATACTGAAGCGTTTGTCGACTGCAAACAGCTATTAAAATACAGTATCAGGCAAGACCTGAGCTTAACAGCAACTGAATGTAAAGAACAAAATTCATAATGCTACCATTAGTTACCTTTATAAGGTGAAAAGCTGTTTCACGCATCTGAGCTTTGACTTCACATTAAAGCAATGTTGGTTACAACATATTGCATATGATGGGATTTGAAGCAACTGTCAATTATTAAAGTGGTAAATAAGAGGAAAAGGAACAGGACATTTTCTTTGAGGTTCTCGCACTGCACCTTATTTCAGTTGGAATTATATTTATGAACGTTCATGTGATTTCTACTGATGTTATGATGGTATCCAGAACTAGAAGGCATAAGTTTAGGATGAAAGGAGAAAGATATAAAAGAGACCTAAGGGGCAACTTTTTCACACAGATGGTGGTACAGATATGGAATGAGCTACCAGAGGAAGTGGTGGAGGTTAGTACGATTGCAACATTTAAAAGGCATCTGGATGAGTATATGAATAGGAAGGGTTTGGAGAGATAGAGGCCAGGTGCTGGCAGGTGGGACTAGATTGGGTTAGGATATCTGGTTGGCATAGATGAGTTGGACCAAAAGGTCTGTTTCCGTGCTGTACATCTCTACGACTCTCTATGACTCTAATATGCCTGAGTAACACGCCATCTTATAAGGAGTCATTTAATAAGCATAGGAGAGAGGGCTTCAACTGAAACATGAAGAGAGCTAAGATGTGATAAATTAATGGAGGTCAAGGTAATACAGTAAGTTAGCAAGTGAAAAATCTTCATCTGAATGTAACAGGAAGGGATAATCTTACAGATAATGCTACAGATTGCAAAATTAACTTTATTTACTCTTTAAGAGATATGGACACCACCAGCAGGGCCAGCATTTGTTGCCCATCCCTAATTACTCTTTGAATTGAGTGAAAGTGACCAGTTCAGAGGCAGAGAATTAGCCACATTGCTGTGGGCTTGGAGTCACATGTAAATCAGAGCAGGTAAGGATGGCAGATTTCCTTCCCTAAAGGCTATTCCTGAACCAGATGCTTTTTGTGACAATTAATGGAGATTTCACAGCCACGATTCCTGACATTAGTTTTCACTTTCTGTAATTATTAATTGAATTTAAAGTTCATCAGCTGCCATGTCACCAGATCTTTCACCTCGGTATCTGGATTACAAATCCAATGGCATTAGCACTACATCAGTATCTCCTCCTAAACAAAAACACAGAATTAAAAGCACCCTATATGAATGCTTAGATTCGCAACAAGGATGGTGAATTGAGAACACAAATGGAAGTGAACAGGTATAATCCAATTGTCATTATGGAGATGTGGCTATTGTGTGACCAAGGCTGGAAATTGAATGGCCAAAAGTATTCAACATATAGGAAGGACAGGCTAAAAGGCAAAAGAGGTGTAATAAAGATTTAGATCAGTACATTACAAAGAGAGGGTCTTAGACTGGATGTTCAAGATGTAGAATCATTTTGGATGGAGCTAGGATACATCAAGGGGCAGCAAACATCGATATGAGTTGTTGATCAAGCAGTTATGGTAATATAGGACATTGTATAAATCAAGATATAACAGATTCACGCAACATGGAGGATACAATAATCATGGGGTCATCAATATATGGACTGATGAAATGTAATTATCACAAACACTGCAGAAAATAAATTTTTAGAATGCATTCAAGATGGTTTTTTTCGACCAGTATTTCAGAAACTTATCACAGAATGGGTTATTTTGGACCTAATATTGTGCAATAATCTTGTTCTGAAACATCTAAAAAAAACTGACCTTAATATAACATAATTTTGTATTAAGTTTAAAAATGAAATAAGGGCCATAAATCTATACAAAGAAAACTACACAGGTATGAGATGCAAATTTGTGGGGTAGATTAGGAAGCTTCATTAAAATGTATGATGGTAAACAGGCAATAACTGTAGTTATAGAATATATAGTTAACAACAAATTTACATTCCTTGAGCTATTAATTCTATCAGGAAAAGTCATCCAAACAAAGTTGAGAAGAAAAGGTAAAAATTGTACTTCAGCAAAGGAAGAGGTTTGTAAAGGTGCCAAAAAAAGAGCAGCAAGCCTGAGCATTTTTAGAATTCAGCAAAGGAGGACCAAGAAACCGGTGAAGACATTGAAGATAGCTCATAAAACTAATCTAGTGAGAAACATAAAATGAAATGTAAAAGCTTACATATGTATGTAAAAATGAAAAGATGAAAAATGTGGACTCAATACAAGAAACAAGAAACCTCATAAGAAAGAATAAGGAAGTGGCAAAGAAACTAAACAAATACACACCAAGTCTATCAACATGGAGAAACATAAACAAAATCCAGGAATACCAGAGAACCCAGGGATTAGTGAGAAAATGGAACTGAAAAAAGGGATTTTAGTAATCAAGAGGAATTAATGAGAATGTAACTTGATAGAACTCTGGAGCTGATGATCCATATGCCAGACCGTCAAAAGACATGCTTGTAGTGGATATGTTGTAGCCAGGTTCCAAAATACCAATTCTGAAGCTATTCCTAAAGATTAGAAGGTAGCCAATGTAACTCCATTTGGTAACAAAGGAGGGAGACAGGGAAGGTCACACCTATTAGGAGTTGGCAGAGTCAGCCAGGATGTATGAAAGAAAAATCCAGTTTGACAAATCTGTTTGGGTTTTGAGGATGAAAATAAAAGAATATCGCATGGGGGGGGGAGTGCGGATGAAACAGTGGATATAATGTAATTGGTTATTCATATCGCTTTCACGTAGGAGATTTGTCAGCAAAATTACAGATTTGAGATTTAGGGTAATATACTATTTGATTGAGAATTGGTGAACAGACAGAATGCAAACAACAGGAATAAATGAGTCATTCTCAGGTTGGCAATCTGTAACTGATGGGTCATTACAAGGAACAACTTTTCAGTCTAAACTATTCACATTCTCTATCAATAATTTAGATGTGAGGATCCACTATTATTTCCAAGTTTACTGATGACACAACTGGATGGGAGTGAGAGTTAGGAGGAGGTTGCAAAAACACTTAAAGGGGATTTACATAGGCTGAGTGAGTGGACAAGAACATGGCAGATGGAATATAATATGGAAGAATGTGAAGTTATCCACTTTGTCAGAAAAAAAAACAAAAAGGCAGAACATTTTTGAAACGGTAAGAAAATTGATATCCAAAGGAACCTGAATGTTATCATGCAGTTACAGCAAGCAATTACGAAGGAAAATGGTATGTTGGCATTCATTTCAAGGGGTTTTCAGTTCTACAAATGAGGCAATGCCTGAAGTATTGTTACAGTTTTGGTTTCCATATCTGAGGACAGATATACATTCCATAAAGGGAGTTTAAATAGAAATTAATGTCTGGATGCAGGATTGTTTTATGAGGAGACATTAAAGAAACTGGATGCATATTCTGCAGAGTTTCAAACAATAAGAGATGATCTAATAGAAACATTTAAAATTATTAGAAAGGGTGGATGTAGATTGGATACCTGCAGACTTACTATATTTTATACGGCACGTGGAATATTGTATAGATTTGGTCAACTTACAGAAGCAAGGATGCACTTGGCATAGAGGGAGTACAAAGAAGGTACACCACCCCAATCTCTGAAATATAAGATTACCATTTCCAAAATATATATACAAAAGAATAAAAGTGACCTAATTCAAGCGTACAAGAACCTTATTAACTTTGAATATGTGCAGGAAAGCTGTTTCCTTGGCTCAGGGAACAATATGTGAGTATAAGAGTTTGGGTATTTATGACTAAGATGAGACATGGTTTCTTCACTCAGAAGGTGGGGAATGTTTGAAATTCTTGACCCAGGTGGCTGTGAAGAGTCAGTCATCGGGTATATTCAAAACAGAGGCCAATAGATTTTGATATATTAAAGATATCAAGAAATAAGGGAATAGACTGGGAAAATGTTGTTGAGGTAAATCAGTTATGCTTTGCTTAAATGATAGAGTAGGCTCAAGGGGCCAAATGGCCTACTCTTGTTCCTATTTCCTACATTCCTGTCAATGCACATTAAAGTTATCCTTTAAATGCCTACTTCACAAAGCTTTGTAATAGGTACTCAATAACATCAATGAGGAATCTGAGGATCCTTTGCATGCTAATTATATCGCTAGAAACTTACAATTAACAAAAGAAACAAGCAAGAAGAAAATAGGTATAAGGGTGTCATATACAATAACATTATTATTCTCAAAAATTTTTATAAAACATTTTGGGTTTTATCCTCAGTTCATGTCATGTGAATCCATCAATTATGTTACTGTTTGAGAAAATAGCAGCATGCTAACCTCTCTACACACACTAAATGGTCTCCTTCTGTAGTGCTCTGAATCTGACTCCATAAGTGTGCTTTTTTGGCCTTTTGGCAAACTCCAAAACCAAAAATCTCAAGGGCCTTTGCAGAGTTAAAGGAGAAGATAAAAGGGTGTTTAATATGGTGAATTTTAACAACAATCTTGAGACTGGAGGGAGATAGGGAGGCAGGATTTCAGACATTTGATAGCTGATGGCACATGCATCCATAGTGAGAAAAAGGAAGGGTGCATTTGGAATTACATAAGATTCAATAAATGAATGCACAATAGTTAAATGATTAAGCTGAGAAATGATTGATGCAGCTCACATGTCTCAGCTTAATATACGCATATTCAGTCAGTTCTGCTAGAACACTGTAGTTCCATTCTTGTGCAATCCCGTCTTAAAAGAAAATCATGTAATTGCAGCATCACTTAAAAGACTGAGGCCAGAATCACGTTCTAACCAATACATGCTTAAAAACCTTGCACTTTAGAAACAATGCCTCCAATTCACGAAACATGTTAAAGCGAATTAATGTTAAAGAAACATGCGTAATAGCAGAATGATCAGTATGTATAAATTAAACAATTGTAGAAAATCTTTATGCTTTTCACTGTGCGTTGATGGGCAAGAACGCACAGCTTTACAGACAGTCACTAATCCTTTTTCACTGATGCCTGGAAAATTGAGTTTCATTCACAAATAAAGGTCCTCTTTGAATAACAATAACCATAAAAGGTTTCAACTACTTTTTCAGTGTAAATGTATTGGGATAAGTGTACAGATGTATAAATGCCACTGAAAAGGAAAACATTGAAAGTATATCTCTTTCCTCTCACTTAGTTCAACAGCTCTGCTTTTAATATAACTAACATAAAGAGTTTCTCACAAATCAATAAACCCAGTATGCTCACCTAGTTTAGTATAGATTTCTTAAAATTGCTCCATTTTCGAAACTAATATTCACATGCATGTTGTTGTGCACATATCTGTGAACAAGCTTCTAAGTTTAGTAAATGGATCTTATGAGAAGGAGTAGTTCAGGAGGTCTTAGAGAATATGAAGGTAAAAGAACTGATCTAATGTATCCCAGAACATTGAGGGAAGTAATGGAGGAAATTGTGACACCCCTTGCAGAAATGTTTGCGTCATCTATAACTATGGATGAGGTGCTTGATGACTGAATCATAGAATCCCAACAGTGTGAAAACAGGCCATTTGGCCCAACAAGTCCACACCAACCCTCTGAAGAGTAATCCACTCAGACCCATTGCCCTGACCTATTACTTACATTTATCCCTAACTAATGTATCTAACCTACACACCCCTGAATACTATGGGCAATTTAGCATGGCCAAATCACCTAACCTGCACATCTTTGGATTATGGGAGGAAACCACACAGACACAGGGAGAATGTGCAAAATGCACACAGTCAGTCACCCAAGGCTGGAATCCACCTCCTGGTGCTGTGAAACAGCAGTGCTAACCACTAAGCTACCATGTCGCTCAAAAGGATGGTGGCTAATGTTGTACCTTTGTATATGAAAGGTTATAAGGAGAAACCAGGGAACTGTAGACATGTGAGTATGACTTCCTTTGTGGATACATTGTTGGAGGTGATTATATAAGATAGAGTTTATGGGCCTTCAGAGAGGCAAAAACTGATTAGGGATAGTCAGCATGGTTTTGTACAAGGAAAATCGTGTCTCACAAACTTGATTGAGTTTTTTGAGGAAGTTACCAAAAAGATTGATGAGGTCAGAGCAGCAGACATTGTTTACTTGGACTTCAGTAAAGCCTTTGACAAGGTTCCACATGGCAGGCTAATCAGTAAAGTTAGATCACATGGAATTGAGGCGAGCTTGCGGATTGGATACATAATTGGCTTAATGGCAGAAGACAGAGTGGTGAAGGGTTGCTTTTCAGGTTGAAGCCCTGTCACCAGCAGTGTCCCACAGGGATCAGTTCTGGGTCCTCTTTTATTTGTCATTTATATGGATGATTTGGATGAGAATATAGAAGGCATAGAGTCATAGAAATGTACAGCATGGAAACAGACCCTTCGGTCCAACTCATCCATGCTGACCAGATACCCTAAATTAATCCATGCCATTTGCCAGCATTTGGCCCATATCCATTTAAACCCTTCCTATTCACAAATCCATTCAGATGCCTTTTAAATGTTGTAATTGTACCAGCCTCCACCACTTCCTCTTACAACTTATTCCATACACGCACCACCCTCTGCATGAAAAGTTGCCCGTTAGGTCCCTTTTAAATCTTTTGTCTCTCACCTTAAACCTATGCCCTCTAGTTTTGGACTCCACCACCCCAGGAAAAATACCTTGTCTATTTTCCCCTATCCATGCCCTCTTGATTCTATAAACCTCTCTAAGGTCACCCCTCAGCTCGGACGCTCCAGGGAAAATAGTCCTAGCCTATTCAGCCTCTCCCTAGAGCTCAAATCTTGACAACATCCTTGTCAATCTTTCGTGAACCTTTTCAAGTATAACAACTTTCTTCCTATAGCAGGGTGATCAGAATTGCACATAGTATTCCAAAAGTGGCCTAACTAATGTCCTGTACAGCCACAACATGTCCTCCCAACTTTTATACTCTATGCTCTGACCAACAAAGGAAAGCATACCAAATGCCTTCTTCACTATTCTATCTATCTAACTGCAACCCCACTTTCAAGGAACTATGGACTTGCACTCCAAGGTCTCTTTATTCAGCAACACTACCCAGAACATTACCATTAAGTTGTTAAGGATTGATTTGCCTTTCCAAAATTCAGAACCTCACATTTATCGGAGTTAAACTCCAACTGCCACTCCTCGGCCCATTGGCCAATCTGATCAAGATCCCATTGTACTCAGAGGTAACCTTCTTCGCTGTCCACTACACTTGCAATTTTGGAGTCATCTGCAAAGTTACGAACCGTACCACCTATGTTCACATCAAAATCAATTATATAAATGGCAAAAAGCAGTAGACTGAGCACTGACCTTTGTGGCACACCACTGGTCACAAGCCTCCAGTCTGAAAAGTGACCCTCCACCACCACCCTCTGTCCTCTACCTTTGAGCCAGTTCTGTATTCAAATGGCTAGTTCTTCCTATGTTCCATGTGATCTTACCTTACTAACCAGTCTCCCACGAGGAACCTTGGTGAATGCCTGACTGATGTCCATATAGATCACGTCCACCACTCTGCCCTCATGAATCCTCTTTGTTACTTCTTCAAAAAAATCAAGTTAGTGAGACACGATTTCCCACGCACAAAGTCACATTGACTATCCCTAATCAGTCCTTCCTGCTCCTCGGATGCTGCCTGACCTGCTGTGCTCTTCCAACACCACTCTAACCTTGACACTAATTAGTCCTTGTCTTTCCAATACATGCAAATCCTGACCCTCAGGATTCCCTCCAACAACTTCCCCACCACCGATGTCAGGCTCACCCATCTATAATTCCCTGGCTTTTCCTTACCACCTTTCTTAAATAGTGGCAGCACATTAGCAAACCTCCAGTTTTCAGGCACCTTACCTACGGCTATAAATGACATAAATATCTCACCAAGGGGCCCAGAAATCACTTCCCTGGCTTCCCACTGAGTTCAAGGGTACACTTGATTAGGTCCCAGTGATTTAACCACCTTTATGCTTTTTAAGACATCCAGCATATCCTCGTCTGTAATATGAACATTTCTCTTCTGGGATAGAAGTGACCTGTATAAGAAGGACAGATTGCACCTGAATTGGAAGGGGACTAATGTGCTGGCAGGGAGATTTGCTCGAGCTGCTCAGGAGGATTTAAACTAGTAAGGTGGAGGGTTCAGACCCAGGGTAGTGAGAAAAGAGATCAGGAATTCCTGATGAAGAGCTTTTGCCTGAAACGTCGATTTTCCTGCTCCTTGTTTGCTGCCTGACCTGCTGTGCTTTTCCAGCACCACTCTAATCTTGACTCTAACCTCCAGCATTTGCAGTCCTTACTTTCTCTGAGGAAAGAGATCAGTCTGAGACTAGTATAGTTGGGAAAGGAACAAGTCAAACAGTTAGGGCAGGTGGGAACAAAGCAGAGACTCATCAACTATATTTCTTTCAATGCATGAGGCCTAACAGGTAAGGCAGATGAACTCAGAGCATGGTTGGGAACATGGGGCTGGGATGTCATAGCAATTACAGAGACATGGCCCAGGGATGGGCAGGATTGGCAGGTTAATGTTCGAGGGTATAGATGCCATAGGAAAGATAGAAAGAAGACCAAGAGAGGAGGAGGCATTTTTGATTAGGGCTAACATAATAGCTGTACTTAGGGAGGATATCCTTGGAGTAAGTGCAGGGAAGTTCTTTGGGTGGAGCTCAGAAATAAGAAAGGAATGATCATGTTATGGAGATTGTATTATGGAGCCCCCAGTAGTCAGCAGGAATGTGAGAAACAAATTTTTAAGGAGTTCTCAGTTATATGTGAGAAAAAATTATGATCGAAGATTTTAACTTCTTTTAACTTTCCAAACATAGACGAGGACTGCCATAGTGTTAAGGGCTTGGAATTTGTTAAATGTGTACAGGAAACTTTTGAATGGTTAGTAAGTTTGCAGATGCCACCAAAATTGGTAGCATAGGAGACAGTGATGAAGATTATCTGAGACTACAAAGGGATATTGATCAAACGGGTCAATGGGCTGAAAAATGGCAGTTGGAGCTCAATCTGGATAAATGCAAGGGATTGCATTTTAGACTATAAGACATAGGATCAGAAATTAGGCCAGTCTGCTCTGCCATTTAGTCATGGCTGAAATGGTTTTTCAATTCCATTTTCCCACTTTCTTCCCATAAACTTTGATCGCCTTGGCAATCAAGAACTTACCTATCTATTTTAAATATACTCAATGACCTAGCCTCCACAGCCTTCTGTGGCAATGAATTCCACATATTCATCACTCTCTGGCTAAAGAAGTTTCGCCTTATCTCTGTTCTAAAGATTCTTCCTTTTACTCTAAGGCTGTGCCCTCGGGACTTCGTCTCTCCTGCCAATGGAAACATCTTCCCAACGTCCACTCTGTCCAGGCCATTCAGTATATTGTAAGTTTCAATCAGATCCCCTCATCCTTCTGAACTCCATCGAGTATAATAATTAAGTCCTCAAAGTTCCTTGTATGTTCAACCTTTCATCCCTGAGATCATTCTCATGAACCTCCTCTGGACCCATGCCAGGGCCAATAAATCCTTCCTGAGGTATAGGGCCCAAAATTGCTCACAATACTATAAATGTGGTCTGACCAGAGCTTTACCAAGCTTTAGAAGTATATCCCTGCTTTTATATTCTAGTCTCTCGAGATGAGGGACACCATTGTATTTGCCTTCCTAACTACCGACTCAAGCTGCAAGTGTACCTTAAGAGAAACCTGGACGAGGACTCCCAAGTTCCTTTGCACTTCAGATTTCTGAATGTCCCCCCATTTAGAAAATAGTTTATGCCTCTATTCTTCCTACCAAAATGCATAACCTCACACCTTCCCACACTGTATTTCATCTGCCATTTCATTGCCCACTCTCCTAACATGTCCAAGTCCTTCTGCAGTCTCCTCACCTCCTCAATACTACCTGCCCCTCCATCTATCTTTGTACCATCTGCAAACCTAGCCAGAATGCTCTCAGTTCCACCAACCAAATTATTAAAGCATAAAGTGAAAAGTTGTGGTTCCAATACTGACCTTTGTGGAACACCACCAGACACTGGCTTCCATCCTGAGAAGAACCCTTTTATCTTCATTCTCTGCCTTCGACCAGACAGCCAATCTTCTATCCATACATGTACTTTGTCTTGAATACCATGGACCCTTATCTTACTCAGTAGGCTCCTGTGTAGCACCTTATCAAAGGCTTTCTGGACGTTCAGATAGATAACATCCGAGGAGCAGGAGAATCGATGTTTCAGGCCAGAGCCCTTCATCAGCTTACATTAATTCCACTTTTTCCTACAGTCTTAGAGTTCTGATGAAATCATTGACCTTGAAGTGTTAATTCTGCTGTCTTCCCATAGATGCTGCCAGACCTGCTGAGTTTCAGCAGTAGTCTCTGTTTTTGTCTTATTAAAGATTGAATGATGTTTTCTTATTTTGAAATTATCATAAGGGCTTCATTACTTGTGACAACATTTCATCATCACCCTAGAAACTTTGAAGATTGTCTTCTTATTTACGTTGTTCATTGAGTCACACAGCATGGAAACAGACCCTTTAGTCCAACCAGTCCATGCCAAACATAATCCTAAACTAAACGAGTCCCACCTGACTGCTCCTGGCCCATATCCCTCCAAACCTTTCCTCGTCATGCATCCATCTAAATATTTTTTAAACATTGTGATTGTATCCACATCCACCACTTCCTCAGAAAGTTCATTCTACACACAAACCATCGTTTCTGTAAAACATTTGCCCATGTCTTTTTTAAATCTCTCTCCTCTCGCCTTAAAAGTGTGCCCCCAGTCTTGAAATCTCCCATCCTTTAGAAAAGACAACTACCATTAACTCTATCTATGCTCCTCATTATGAACATAGTCCCAACCTATACAGTCTTTCTTTATAATTCAAACCTTCCAAACCTGGCAACATTCCAGCAAATCCCTTTTGAACCCTGTTCAGCTTATTAATATCCTTCCTATAATGGGGCAACCAGAACTGGACACAGTATTCCAGAAGAGGCCTCACCAATGTCCTCTACAACCTCAACATGACTTCCTAACTCCTATACTCAAAGGACTGAGCAATGAAGGAAAGCATGCCAAACACCTTTTTAACCACCTGTATACAGAGGAACCTCGATTATCCGAAGAAGATTTCAAGGTCCTGCAAAAACATTACATCAACGAGGTAAGTGTATTCGATTTACTCTACTGAAGAAGATATGAAAATGCTGGCACAAACAAAGAAACACAAGCAGCTCAAGTATCAGGGACTAGATATTTTTTAGGTAAGGGTTGTTACACAGCCCTTTCCAAAAGTAAGTGTTTTACAGTACCTCTGTATTCCCAGCACTTTACCAGGCCATTCGTTTTAAAAAAAGGCCAAGAACTTAAATGCATGCGCAAGGCAGGACTTCTGTCTTTCTATCGCGAGGCTGTTCCCAGAAACTGATATTGTAAATGGTCTTGCAGTTGTAGAAGCTGTCTGGGACCTTGTTTAATGCTGGGATTTCATGGTAAGGGTTTAGTTCTTCTCATTTTAACTTGTAATTTGCAGATTACAAAGATTAGTTTGTTTAAATGGCAGACTCATTAAAATTATAGATTTAAACAAATTCTCCAGTAGAGCACAGCGTTAGATCAGTATGGCTTCCCTGTTTAAGCTAAAATCGATTATCCGAATGAAATAGTGCCTGCCCATCTTGTTCGGATAATTGAGGTTCTTCTACATATGTGATACAAATTTTGAAGAATTATGTACTTGAACCCCTACGTCCCTCTGTTCTATAACACTACCCAAGTCCCTACCATTACTTGTACAGTCCCTATCCTTGTTTGTTGTACCAAAAGTCAGCATGGTTTCATCAAGGGTAGGTCATGCCTAATAAATCTGTTAGAATTCTTTGAGGAGGTTAAAGCAGGTTAGACTATAGAGAGCAGGTCTGGCAGCATCTATGGGAAGACAGTAGAATTAACACTTCAAGGTCAATGATTTCATCAGAACTCTAAGACTGTAGGAAAAAGTGGAATTAATGTAAGCTGATGAAGGGGTCTGGCCTGAAACATCGATTCTCCTGCTCCTCGGATGCTGCCTATCTGCTGTGCTTTTCCAGCACCACACTCACGACACTGAAATGTGTGTGTACATGTGTATGTGTGTGTGAAAGAGACAGCATGTGAGTAAGTGAGAGATAGAGAGAGGCGGTGCTGAAGTGAGCAGATTGGTAGAGACAGAGCCCAGACAGAACATGATATGAAAGGGGTAGGTAAGCAAGGAGAGAATGAATAGCAGGCCATGGCAAAGAAGAACTGAATAAGAGATAATTATAGCTAAGAGTGAGAAAATGGGTTAGCTGAGCTGAATGCAACCCATATAATGTGATAATGGGCCATGTGGTACGTGAGAATAGGTGACTGTGCTTAAAGCAACCATGTCATTACAGGATTGGGTGTTGGTTGGGTAAAAAACATGGAGGAACAGAATCAGGCTCTCAAGTTATTGAACTCAAATATCATGTCCTAGAAGCTGCAGGTCCCCAGACTGAAAGTGAGACATTGTTCTTTGAGTTAGCACTGAGATTCGATGGAATGCTGCAGCAGACGTAGGACAGAAATGTCAGGCAGAAAACATGGTGGTGTGTTGAAGTGATAGGTCACTGGAAGCTCAGAGTAGTTTTTGCATATAGAGAGTCCATGTTCTGCAAAACGGTCACCCAGTCTGCATTTTGTCTCCCAATATACAAGAGACCACATTGTGAACAACAAAAAGAGGAGACTAAATTGAATGAATCAGATGTAAATTGCAGCTTCATCTGGAAAATATGTCTGGGGCTTTGGATGGTGAAGGGGGAGAAGATAAATGGGAAGGTATTAAACCTTCTTTGATTGCATGGGAAAGTGCTGTGGGAGTGTGAGATGTTGGGAATAAAGGAGGAGTGGACCAGCGTGTCCTGGATGAAACAGTCCTTGAGGAATGCTGACAAGGGAGGGGAGGGGAGTATGTGTCTGGTTGTGGTACCCCATTGGAGGTGATGAAAATGGCAGCTTATAATCCTTTGGATGTGAGGCTAAGTATGTGGTAAGTGAGGACCAAATTTTTAATGAGGTTCCTCCCATAGCTAATTAGGTTATTCCACTCTGTGTGGTGCTAAATTGAATTAATCAGAAAAGCTTTCAAGTTTAATCTCCAATCTTTACCAAAATGGCTGATCTTTCAATTACGTGAAGGCTGTGATTGTTAAGGTTCCTATCATTACTAATATACCTGAGTTCCTGGTTGCTGCCAAGGAGCTAATTAGGATTCCTAGTCAAAATGCAAAGGTGATCTCAATTCCTGGTCCATTTCATTGCCTCGGAGCTGTCTGAAGTTCTGATTACTGTTCAGTGACCAATTTTAGAAGTAAATATAGCTGGACATTTGCTGAGGTCAGCATTAGGTTTGACTATGATTCACAACTGCCTTTTCCTCTATTCCCTAAAAGAGGGTGGGCTGTCTGTTGAAATTTAGGACTATCCTTGATGGATGGACACATGGTGAAAAATTACTCATGTCCTGGAACTGTTTGTGTTACATTGTGGCAGGGGGGAGAAATAGAATAAACTTTATTTTGACAGTAAAATGCGATGAAGTCTTTGAGTTATCCCGGAACTCACTCTTGGCATTACAGAGGATGAAAGCTCATCTCAGATTAAAAATTGGAATATTGGTTCATGAGAACTATCAACATGAATCATGAAACACATTGGATTCTGAGTCTTCATTGGACTAATGACACAGCTATTTGACTCACCACCATCAAATGTTAATAAAGCTCTGCACTCCTACACTATCAGGTTCAAAATGGTGACATAAATCAGGGTAGTTAATGGAAGGAGAGCTAGCACAGATATGATAGTCAAATGGTCTCCTTCTGTGCTGTAACCATTCTGTAACTGAACATGGCCCACTTTGGGGAAGCTATGGCCTAGTGGCATTATTGTAAGGCTATTAATCCAGAGACCTGTATAATATTCTGGGAACCCAAGGTTAAATCCCACCATGGCAGATGGTGGAATTTGAATTCAATAAAAGTCTGGAATTAACAGTCTTGTGATGACAATGAAACCATTGTCAAAACCTGTCTGGTTTTTCTAATGCCCTTTAGGGAAGATAACTGTTGTCTTTACCTGGTTTGGCCTACATGTGATTCCTGATACACAGCAATGTGGTGACTCTTAACTACCCTCTAGGCAATTAGATATAAGCAAGAAATGCTTACTTAGCCAGTAATGCCCATTAAATTTCAATCCTTGTCTCCTGTTAAGGTTCCCAAAAATAGTTGCCAAAACCTAGGCAATTCAGTTCATTCTCTGTTCTTATGTGGGGGCAGACATTTCTGACAGGCTAGCATTTGTTGCCAACTTTAATTGCCTTTTTTCTAAGTCATTTAGTCTCTAGGTCATTTCAGAGGGCAGTTAACAGTCAACCATATCGCATCATTCAGTGTACATGAGCAAAGTGAAGATTATCAGTTTTGATAATATTCAGTTGTAATCTGTATTCCACATCCAACTCTCCTCTGATCTAAGTTATTCTACTGTAACTGTGATAATGGCATGAACACAAAATCTGTGCTGCTGCATCTGACTCAAAACTAGCGAGACAAATCTAACCCATACTACCTTGTCATGCTAACCTAATGAAAACATTAAACCTCAAAATATCATCAAATATCCTGTGAAGTGACAACTACTAAACAACAATCCTTATACCCTGGCTGACTTATACTCAGTAAAAAGGTAAAAGCACCACAGTCTCCCTAGACCAATGGGCTACACTTTCATTAGAGAGAGATGGGGTATGGGGGGGGGGGGGGTAGATAGTGCGGGAACCCATCTTGTTGGAATTACTCGGCATCACAAACCAGCCATCCAGCTAACTGAGTCAAACCAACCCGCCACATTCAGTACAAAGTCCAGCTGAAATATCTGACTCCTGATCTCACCATAGTCTTGATCCATACATCAACAGAAAATCTGAATGTCCATGGAGGGCTAGGATGTTTCTGCTAACATTAAAGCAGCATTCCATTAACTATGGCAACAAGAAGCTCAGGTAAAATTAAGCTAAATCAGAAAATCATACCAAGTTGAAAAGAAAATGGCTGCAATTGTCAGAAGCCAATCATTGGAGATTGAGAACCCACTCCAAGAGTTAATCAGGTTAATGTCCATCCAACCATCTTCAGCTGGTTAATCAATGATCTTTCTTCTGCTACAAAATCAAGACTGCGGATATTTCCTGCTGATTTAATAGGTTTCAGTTCCAATTCACAAGCCTTCAGTGAATGAGGTAGCCCATTCTTAGACACAGAAGTGACATGTAACTTTCACTTTATCCTAATCACTGAACATCTCTAACAAAGGAAGATTGAACTAAAAGTCTTGACTTACTCAGCACTGATGAGTTTCTAATCATCACATCATCCAAGCTGACCAGAAGCTGTACCAACACTGAGACTACAACAGAGAAGTAATTAAGATTTTCTTCTATGGATGTCCTCATAGTCATAGAGTCATAAAGACATACAGCATGGAAACAGACCCTTCGGTCCAACCCGTCCATGCCGGCCAGATATCCCAACCCAATCTAGTCCCACCTGCCAGCACCTGGCCCATATTACTCCAAAGCCTTCCTATTCATATACCTATCCAAATGCCTCTTAAATGTTGCAATTGTACCAGCCTCCTCCACCACTTCCTCTGGCAGCTCATTCTATACACGTACCACCTTCTGCATGAAAAAGTTGCCCCTTAGGTCTCTTTTATATCTTTCCCCTCTCACCCTAAACCTATGCCCTCTAGTTCTGGACTCCACGACCCCAGGGAAAAGACTTTACCTATTTACCCTATCCATGCCCCTCATAATTTTGTAAACCTCTATAAGGTCACCCCTCAGCCTCCCAGGGAAAACAGCCCCAGCCTGTTCAGCCTCTCCCTATAGCTCAAATCCTCCAACCCTGGCAACATCCTTGTCAATCTTTTCTGAACCCTTTCAAGTTTCACAACATCTTTCCAATAGGAAGGAGACCAGAATTGCACGCAATATTCCAACAGTGGCCTAATCAAAGTCCTGTACAGCCACAACATGACCTCCCAACTCCTGTATTCAATACTCTGACTAATAAAGGAAAGGATACCAAACACCTTCTTCACTATCCTACCTACCTGCGACTCCACTTTCAAGGAGCTATGAACCTGCACGCCAAGGTCTCTTTGTTCAGCAACACTCCCTAGGACCTTACCATGAAGTGTATAAGTCCTGCTAAGATTTGCTTTCCCAAAATGTCGCACCTCGCATTTATCTGAATTAAACTCCATCTGCCACTTCTCAGCCCATTGGCCGATCTGGTCAAGATCCTGTTGTAATCTGAGGTAACCCTCTTCGCTGTCCACGACACCTACAATTTTGGTGTCATCTGCAAACTTACTAACTGTATCTCTTATGCTCGCATTCAAATCATTTATCTAAATGACAAAAGTAGAGGATCCAGCACCGATCCTTGTGGTACTCCACTGGTCACAGGCCTCCAGTCTGAAATGTCTTGACCCTCCAAACTTCTTCCAAGGTTCAAATGACAAATTTAATGGAATATTCATCACTCATTAGACTGAATGTGGCTTCAAAAACATTTAAGAAGTTTGACACCATCCAGGGCAAAGAAGTACTTTTGATTGGTGCCCTGTCACTGATATTCACGCCCTCCATAAACATGAACCACAAGTTTATGATAAAGATGACAGTAAATCACATTTATGTTACGTTGTACTTAAATTCTGAAAAAAGCATCCTGCAGTACAGTTATAGATTTTGCTCTTCCAAACTTGGGTTGTGTGAGACATAATTAAGGAGCCATATAACACCTTTATCAATCACAGGTAATGACAAGTTTATCAGTGTTGGGAGCAACTTGTGGCGATAGAGTACATGGTTTAAATACGTCCAGAAATACTGTGTTAACACTTTTTGAAGCAAATTTTATGAATGATTGATTGATCATGCTGACAGGTTACAATATTTGTCTAACCCTTCAAACAACAGATTGGTAAAAATCTGAAAAAAGGAAGACACAATAATGAAATTATGAAATTATTCCTCAAAACTGATTTACTGGTAGACTCGAGAGTTATCACTTATCTTGGGGGATTTTTACGGAAGAAAATTATTGGAAATAAAACAAAACTGCAAATTCCCTTGCTGTTGAACAAAGAACTACCTGTAATTTAAAATTAATAAATACACATGCAAGACTCCTCATTGAAGGCAATTCTTCTTGCTCTGCATCATTTAAGATTTTATCAATGATTTTGATTTTCCCTGGAAAATAGTGCAGCCAAACTCCCTTGTATTTCTTCAAATTACTGCTATTCTGAGAGCTTTGAAACAACTGAACATGGGTGGATAGCAGAGCAAAGGCTGCATGGCCCTGATTTTAAACTAGCTCATGGAGGCTCAAAACAATAGTTACTACAGCTGTGAGCAAACAGCAACCTTAAAAGAATGGATTTCAAAACCATCAAAATCCCTCTTTCACTGTATTCCCCTCTGAGCCCAGCCATAAAATTGAAAGAATTTTAAATCCATTTAGTCACACAAGGTGACAGCCAGACTCCAAGAATTAGTCACCATATTTATTTGTGGGCCCATAAAAGACTCAACAGCACTCTGGTTTATCTTTTGAAATGTAATTTCATGTTACTTTAACTTTTGATGATCTTTAGCTGTGAACAGATGCAGCCCAGCAAGAATGCTGTTCCTCTGGAATATCTTCCGAAAGAGCAGGTTATAGATTTTTCATGAAGTGCACAGGAACAAAGCCATAGCTCCACATTAGACGTATTTAAGCAGCTTTGAGGTATGGCAAGTTACATTTGTTGCATTTCCAGTTAAAAACCCTCAAGCTAAAGTGTACCATAAATCCAAGGAGAACACCCAGAACTCAGAACTAAAGTAACTGCAGGCTTTCAACTACATGTTGAGTATAGAATGTCACAGGCTTTTTTGTGCTGTGCAGCTATAATCATCTTCCAGCCTATCAGTCCATTACAGCAGACAAGATGTGATTTCTTTAATATTATTAAATTTGATGCTGTATCCTGATCAGTGTCTGAGTGTGATTCTGAACGTCTATTTGATAATTAATCTGTGTCAAGATAAGGAAGTCCCAAGATAGAGTAAATAGTTGTGATATGATCTGCACAGTTAAGACTCAAAGGATTGCCGCATTTACACTATCTCCAGAACTGCTGGTAAAGGGGAGTCGGCGCCTTTGTTGTCAGACTTACAGAGAGGCCAATTACAACCCAAGCTGATCCCAATGGGAATTTACTACCAAACTGCAAAGGCCAGCTAATATTACCATGCTATTTTTCTTCATAAACAGATGCTAAGAACTAGAAAAACAAATCTCTTACAGTCTACTTAATTTGAATATTTTCCAGGAGTCTTCCTTCAGGACCTGTCACTCAAGTTTTTAAAATGGCTATGGAAGAAGTACAATGACTTTGTTTAAAGCTACCTTGACTCTGTGTTCTAAAAAATAAACAGCTTGCTACTAGAACAAACACAAAACCCTGAAAAAGATATTCCTCACACACTCCTGGAATGCTTTTGGATAAGTATGCTATGGGAGTGCTTACAGCTCTCACCTTTGGTCTTTGTCCCTAAATAGACAGGAGGAGTGAAGGTCACCACTACAAATATATAAAATGTGCTCAACAGTAACAATCCTCACTGGGCAAATTCATACATGAAAAATGAGCCATACAGGGAATTTTCTTTCGAAAGGTAATGTTCTACCTGTATACTGAAAATATTGCCATGGGCTACCATGTGAAACCTATGTATGGTATTAATGTGCACAAAGAAAAGAGATGGTTAAATCTCACAAATCACTGTCATAATTGGATCATGAGTAAAAGCTTCCAGCACACAGTTCTTTTTAAATGTTACATGGGCTTGCTATATTAATGAAGTGTGATTCAAACTGGTTGTTTAGTCTGGCTACTGGATGAAGGACAACACTGGCTCAGATGATGTATTCTGGGATTTCACTAGGAGCTGGCACCAGAAGTATTTCTCACCTACTTTCACACAAATAGCTCATTACTCAGGGGTCAGTTTGTATTAAGTGTATTCCAGATTTAAGGAAAATGAACCCTTCACTCGAAATATCATCTTGTTCCTCCTCTTACTCAAAATTCTGATCTAATGAAATTCATCTGTCTCAGAATCATTATAACTCTTTTCAATTTTAAGTTCAATTCCATCAGTTGCAACACATCAGTGTTGCATAAAAGAAAGTCTTGGTATTTATATGGCACACAATTACATCTCAGATTTATGATCAGGTGAAAGAATGACTATGAAATACAGAGGTTTTTTTTATGTAGACAAACCATAAAAATCTCTATTCTTATTGACGGTTCAACACTAATTCTTGTTTATTTGCTATGGTAAAATTAAACTAAAGCAAAACAATCACATACTCAAAGCTTGAAAATCAGCAACAACAGTGGTAAGAGTACTAACAAGAAAAATAATTGGTTACCAGGGTGTCCAGGCAGATGTCATTAAATTATATTCTCCAATTATTTATCAGCCACACTTGGTAACTTCTTATCCTTCAAATGTTTTAACTTTGTTCCACCCCTCTTGGCTCTCCACTAAAATCGTCACTGACTCTACAACAATTCCTTTTTCTCACCCCTCCCCAACCCAAACCATGTATTAAGTTTCTATTCAATATAGTCTACTTCTTTTCCTCCCTCACAAGCAAGTCATCAGCCACAGTGAATACAACCTTCATCTCCATTACCCATCCTATTCTGTTCTGAATGTACTGTTCCACTGAACCTTGTCATCCATGCAAACTTGCCTAGCAATATATACAGCCATCTCTCCAACCTTGCCTGGTATCTCTACCCCTAAGCATCCACCGCAGCCAAGACTGCCTAATCACATCACAAAATCAAAAATTGTTGAAAAAAACTAAGCAAGTCTGACAACATCTGTGGAGAGAAAGCAGAGTTCATGTTTTGAGTCCAGTGATACTTCTTCAGAGCTTCAGGTGTTCCAGCAACTTCTGATTTTGTTTCTGATTTCTAGCATCCACAGAACATAGAACATTACAGTGCAGTACAGGCCCTTTGGCCTTTGATGTTGCGCCGACCTGTGAAACCAATCTGAAGCCAATCTAACTTATACTATTCCATTATCATTCATATGTTTATCCAATGACCATTTAAATTCCCTTAAAGTTGGAGAGTCTACTACTGTTGCAGGCAGGGCATTCCATGCCCTTACTATTCTCTGAGTAAAGAAACTACGTCTGACATCTGTCCGATATCTATCAATTCCTCAATTTAAGCTACGCTCCCTTGTGCTAGCCATCACCATCCGAGGAAAAGGGTTCTCACTGTCCACCCTATCTAATCCTCTGATCATCTTGTATCTCTCAATTAAGTCACCTCTCAACCTTCTTCTAACGAAAACAGCTTCATGTATCTCAGCCTTTCCTCATAAGACCTTTCCCTCCATACCAGACAACATCCTGGTAAATCTCCTCTGCACCCTTTCCAATGCTTCCAAATCCTTTCAATAATGCGGTGACCAGAACTGTATGCAATACCCTAAGTGCAGCTGCCCCAGAGTTTTGTACAGCTGCAGCATGATCTCATGGTTCCAAAACTCAATCCCTCTACCATTAAAAGCTAACACACCATATGCCTTCTTAACAACCCTATAAACCTGGGTAGTAACTTTCAGGGATCTATGCACATGGACACCGAGATCTTTCTGCTCATCCACACTACCAAGAATCTTACCAATAGCCCAGTACGCTGGATTCCTTACTCCTTCCAAAGTGAATCACCTCACACTTTTCTACATTAAATTCCATTTGCCACCTCTCAGCCCAGCTCTGCAGCTTATCTATGTTCCTCTGTAACCTGCAACATCCTTTCGCACTGTCCATAACTCCACTGACCTTAGTGTCATCCGCAAATTTACAAACCCATCCTTCTACGCCCTCATCCAGGTCATTTATAAAAATGACAAACAGCAGTGGCCCCAAAACAGATCCTTCTGGTACACCACTAGTAACCGAACTCCAGGACAAACATTTCCCATGACCACCGCCCACTTTTTCTTACAAGCAGTCAATTTCTGACCAAACTGCTAAAACACCCTCAATCATTTCTCCACATTTCAATTTTGCCAATCCCCTGCAGTTTCTTTCCCCATCCTATGCATCCTAAATATGCCTCCATATTTTCTGCAATAGCATCTCGAGGGGAAACTTATCAAATGCTTTACTGAAATCCACATCAACTGCTTTAACCTTATCAACCTGTTTCGTCATCTTCTCAAAGAACTCAATAAGGTTTGTGAGGTACAACTTACCCTTCACAAAACTGTGTTGACTATCCCTAATCAATTTATTCCTTTTGAGATTATAAATCCTATCTCTTATAAGCTTTTCCAATACTTTACCCACAACTGAAGTAAGGCTCACTGGTCTATAATTACCAGGATTGTCTCTAATCCCAGTCTTGAACAAGGGAACAACATTTGCTATCCTCCAGTCTTCTGGCACTATTCCTGTAGACAATAATGACAGAAAGATCAAAGCCAAAGGCTCCCCAATCTCCTCCCTAGCTTCCCAGAGAATCCTAGGATAAATCCCATCCGGCCCAGGGGACTAATCTATTTTCACACTTTCCAGAATTGCTAACACCTCCTTCTTATGAACCTCAATCCTATCTAGTCTAATAGCCTGTATCTCAAGTATTCTCCTCGACTACATTTTCTTTGTCCTGCGTGAATACTAATGAAACATATTCATTTAGCGCCCCTCTTATCTCCTCTGATTTCATGCACAACTTTCCACGACTGCCCTTGACTGGCCCTGATCTTACTCTAATTATTCTTTTATTCCTGGCATACCTACCTTGATCCTTGATCAAGGGAGTTTTCCTTGATCCTACCTGCCAAAGACTTCTCATGTCCCTCCTTGCTCTTCTTGGCTCTCTCTTTAGGTCCTTTCTGGCTAACTTGTAACTCTCAAGTGCCCTAACTGAACCTTCATGTCTCATTTTTACATAAGCCTCCTTCTTCCTCTTGACAAGAGATTCAACTTCTTTACTAAACCACGGTTTCCTGGCTTGACCACTTCCTCCCTGCCTGACAGGTGCATACTCATCAAGGACACACATTAGCTGCTCCTTGACCAAGCTCCGCATTTCAATTTTGCCAATCCCCTGCAGTTTCTTTCCCCATCATATGCATCCTAAATCTTGCCTAATCGCATCGTAATTTCCTTTCCTATAACTCTTGCCCTGCAGTATATACCTATCTCTTTCCATTGCTAAAGTAAACGTAACCGAATTGTGGTCACTGTCACTAAAGTGCTCACCTACCTCCAAATCTAAAACCTGGCCTGGTTCATTACCGAGTACTGAATCTAATGTGGCCTCGTCTCTTGTTGGCCTGTCTACATACTGTGTCAGGAAACCCTCCTGCACACTTTGAACAAAAAACTGACCCATCTAAAGTACAGAGGACCCTTGATTACCTGGTGTTCAATTATACGAATTTCAGATTATCCGGACAAGATCGCAAGGTCCAGATGCTTGACTAAATTGTTATCCGGCATTGGATTATCTGAACATTTGATTATCCAAACAAAATACTCCCTGCCCGTGTCGTTCGGATAATTGAGGTTCCTCTGTACTCGAACTATAGCGTTTCCAGTCAATATTTCCAGTCCCCCATAACAAATACCCTGTTACTTTTGCTGCTATCCAGAATAATCTTTGTAATCATTTCCTATAATTCTCTGGAACATTTTGGAGGGCTATAGAAAACTCTCAACAGGGTGACCTCTCTTTTCCTTTTTCTAACCTGAACCCATACGACCGAAGTTAAGGAGTCCTCATGAAAAATCCTTTCTGCCACCATAATGCTGTCATAGAGTCATAGAGATGTACAGCACGGAAACAGACACTTTGGTCCAACCTGTCCATGCCGGATATCCCAACCCAATCTAGTCCCACCTGCCAGCACCCGGCCCATATCCCTCCAAGCCCTTCCTATTCATATACCCATCCAAATGCCTCTTAAATGTTGCAATTGTACCAGCCTCCACCACCTCCTCTGGCAGCTCATTCCATACACGTACCACCCTCTGCATGAAAAAGTTGCTCCTCAAGTCTCTTTTAAATCTTTCCCCTCTCACCCTAAACCTATGCCCTCTAGTTCTGGACTCCACCACCTCAGGGAAAAGACTTTGTCTATTTACCCTATCCATTCCCCTCATAATTTTGTAAACCTCTACAAAGTCACCCCTCAGCCTCCGACGCTCCACGGAAAACAGCCCCAGCCTGTTCAACCTCTCCCTATAAATCAAATCGTCCAATCCTGGCAACATCCTTGTAAATCTTTTCTGAACCCTTTCAAGTTTCACCACATCTTTCCAATAGGAAGGAGACTAGAATTGCAGGCAATATTCCAACAGTGACCTAACCAATGTCCTGTACAGCCGCAACATGACCTCACAACTCCTGTACTCAATACTCTGACCAATAAAGGAAAGCATACCAAACTCCTTTTTCACTATCCTATCTACCTGCGACTCCACTTTCAAGGAGCTATGAACCTGCACTCCAAGGTCTCTTTGTTCAGCAACACTCCCTAGGACCTTACCAGGGCTTTTGCCCGAAACGTCGATTTTACTGCTCCTCGGATGCTGCCTGAACTGCTGTGCTCTTCCAGCACCACTAATCCAGAACCTTACCATTAAGTGTATAAGTCCTGCTAAGATTTGCTTTTCCAAAATGCAGCACCTCGCATTTATCTGAATTAAACTCCATCTGCCACTTCTCAGCCCATTGGCCCTTCTGGTCAAGATCCTGTTGTAATCTGAGGTAACCTTCTTCGCTGTCCACTACATCTCCAATTTTGGTGTCACCTGCAAACTTACTAGCTATTCCTCTTATGCTCACATTCAAATCATTTATATAAATGATGAAAAGTAGCGGACCCAGCATCGATCCTTGTGGCACTCCACTAGTCACAGGCCTCCAGTCTGAAAACAACCTTCCACCACCACCCTCTGTCTTCTACCTTTGAGCCAGTTCTGTAACCTGGATTAATAATGCCACATTTCCTCCTCTTTTACCACCTTCCCTGTTCTTACTGAAACATCTAAACCCCAGAACCTGCAACAACCATTTCTGTCCCTGTTCTACCCATGTCTCAGAAATGGCCACAACATTGAAGTCCCAGGTTCCAACCCATGCTGCAAGTTCGCCCACCTTATTGCGGTTGCTCCTGACACACTTCAAACCACCTTCCTGCCTGCTGTTACGCTCTTGTGACCTTGAAACCTTATTTGTGATCTCACTACTCTCAACCTCCTGCACACTGGAGCTACAATTCAGGTTCCCATCCCCCCGCTAAATGAGTTTAAACCTCCTCGAAGAGCATTAGCAAATCTATCCCCCAGGATATTGGTACTCCTTGGGTTCAGGTATAGACCATCCCATTTGTAGAGGTCCCACCTCCCCCAGATTTAGCTCCAATTATCCAGGTATCTGAATCCCTCCCTCCTGCACCATTCCTGTAGTTATGTGTTCAATTGAGTTTTCATCCCCAGTCTTTTTTTTGTTTAATCTAATTATGTCCTTATTTCTCTCATAAGACACAAGACCCCAATTCTTTTCAACCACTTTTTCTTCTGCACTAACACTGATTACAAAACATTCCAAGTATTCAATCGGATTTCTGCATCTGCTATAGGACAAAAATGGTGTCAAAGAAAACCACAAGTGCACATCTACCAAAAGCTCACAAATCTGACAATTTAACTCTTTTTATCTTCACATATGCTACAGGATCTACTTGGTATTTCTAGCATTCTCTGGTTTTCATCAAGCATCCTTTGTGAAAATGACCCTGTTTCTGATGATCTGCAAAGATAGGGGAAAAATTAGTGAAAGGTCAAGGTTCACTGTCAGAGGAAAACCAAAGGTGAGGTTTGGCTTGATGTACAAGGGATAGAAGTATGATCGCTTAGAGGACTAGACACAGCAGAACATTCAGACTCGCTCTTATCCTTAGCAAACAATAGTGCATGAAAACAAGGGACTGAAAATCTGAAATAAAAGCAAAAAGTGCCGGAGTAACTCTAGATCTGGCAGTATCTGTGGAGAGAGAACAGAGTTAATTGCTGTGGTTCTGTTCGCCGAGCTGGAAGTTTTTGTTGCAAACGTTTCGTCCCCTGGCTAGGCGACATCATCAGTGCTTGGGAGCCTCCTGCGAAGCGCTTCTTTGATGTTTCCTCCGGTGTTTATAGTGGTCTGTCCCTGCCGCTTCCGGTTGTCAGTTTCAGCTGTCCGCTGTAGTGGTTGGTATATTGGGTCCAGGTCGATGTGTTTGTTGATGGAGTTTGTGGATGAATGCCATGCCTCTAGGAATTCCCTGGCTGTTCTCTGTCTGGCTTGCCCGATGATAGTGGTGTTGTCCCAGTCGAATTCATGTTGCTTGTTGTCTGCGTGTGTGGCTACTAAGGATAGCTGGTCGTGTCGTTTCGTCGCTAGTTGATGTTCATGTATGCGGATTGTTAGCTGTCTTCCTGTTTTGAGTCCAATAGGACTCTTCCTGGAACTGACGAGAGCTGTGAAATTATGGTTTTTATGCTTGTGATAGAGGAAGTGGAGGAAGAAGAGAAAGTGGAAGAGATTGTGAGGCTGCCCAGAGCAAAAGACAAAGGTAGTGATAATGGTGGTAAAGGAGTGATAGATATGTAAAATAGATATAAATGTTAAGTGTGAAAAGCAGAAAATGGGTCTGTTATGCTGAGAGCAAAGCCAACAAGATACAGCCTGGAAAAGTTGGGGCATGTAAGGAAAATGAGAACAGAGGTCATACTCTGAAGTTATAAAACTCAGTATTGATCCAAGATGCTGCAGAATGCCCAAACCGAAAATGAGGTGTTGTGCCTCCAGCTTGTGTTAAGTTTTGTTGGGACACTATGGCAAGCCAAGAACAAAATGTTAGCTCTGTTGAACTGCAAGCAACTGGAAGGTTCGGAATATACATCCAGCTAAAGTGGAGGTGTTCCACAAAGTAGGCATTCAGCCTGTTTGGTTTCACCAAATATAAAAGAGATCACGTTGTGAATAATAAATACAGTAGATTAGACTGAAAGATCGACAAGTAGAACATTGCCTCACATGGAAGATGTGTTTGGAGCCTTGGACAGTGAGGGGAAAGTAGGAATGGACAAGTGTTTGATAAGGCGACTGGACTTTTTTTTCTCTCTTTTAGTTTTCAGTAGGCTTGTCAGGAATTTAGAATAGTGATGATGGAGGTTAGGGCAGGTGAATGCTTCTTCCGCAGCATGTGGGAGGTAAGGGTCACCACGAGTATGTCTGCTGACTGGATCTGTGGGAAGTGCACCCAACTTCAACTCCTCAAAAACCACGTTGGGGATCTGGAGATGGAGCTGGATGAACTTCGGATCATTCGGGAGGTGGAGGGGGTTATTGAGAGGAGTCCTAGGGAGGTGGTCACACCTCAGGTACAAGAAAAAGCTAGATAGGTTACTGTCAGGTGATGGAAAGGGAACCAGCAGGCAGTGCAGAGATCTCTTGTGGCCATCAACAACAAATATACTGTTTTGGATACTTTGGGGAGGGAGGGGGCGTGGACTTACCAAGGGTAAGCAACGGGGCACAGGTCTCTGGCACAGAGTCTGTCCCTGTTGCTCAGAAGGGAAGGGGATAGAGGAGCAGAATATTAGTCATTGGGGACTCCATAGTTAGGGGGAACAGAGGGGGTTCTGTGGGAACAAGGAAGACTCATGGTTGGTGTGTTGCATCCCAGGTGCCAGAGTTCGTGATGTCTCTGATTGTGTTTTTGGGATCCTTGCGGGGGAGGGGGAGCAGTCCCACGTCATGGTCCACATAGGCACCAAGGACATAGTTGAAAGAGAGATGGGGATTTAAGTCAGAAATTCAGGGAGCTATGCTGTAAGCTTAGAGCTAGGAAAAACAGAGTGGTTATCTCTGGTTTGTTGCCTGTGCCACGTGTTAGCAAGGCAAGGAATAGGGAGAGAGAGGAGTTGAACATGTGGCTATGGATGGTGCAGGAGGGAGGGTTTTGGATTTCTGGATAAGTGAGGCTCTTTCTGGGGTAGGTGGGACCTCTACAAACACAATGGTCATCATTGGAACCACAAGCGTACCAATATCCGGGGGGGGGGTTGCGAATGCTCTTTGGGTGGGTTTAAACTAATTCAGCAGGGAGATGGGAACCTAAATTGTATTTCAAGTATAGAGGAGGTTGAGAGTAGGGAGGTCTGAAATAATGTTTCAGGGTCTCAAGAGGGCACCAGCAAGCAAAACGTTGGTTTGAAGTGTGTCTATTTCAACGCCAAGAGCATCTGGAATAAGGTGGGTGAACTTGCAGCTATGGGTCAGTAGCTGGGATTTCGATGTTGTGGCCACTTCAGAGACATGGGTAGACCAGGGACAGGAATGGTTGTTGCATGTTCTGGGATTTTGGTGTTTCACTAAGAACAGAGAAGATGGTAAAAGACGTGGGGGTTTGGCATTGTTAGTCAAGGACAGTACTGGCTGAGATTTGAAGCAGGAAAGTAGAGGTCACCCTGTTGGAGTTTTCTATCGGTCTCCAAATAGGTCCAGAGATTTAGAAGAAAGAATAGCAAAGATTATTCTGGATAGGAGTGAGAGTGACAGGGTTTTGACTGGGAATACAATAGTTCAAGTATTTTAGATGGGTCAGTTTTTGTCCATTGTGTGCAGGAGGGTTTTCTTACACAGTATGTAGACAAGCCAACAAGGAGAGAGGCCACATTAGATTTGGTACTGGGTAATGAACCTGACCAGGTGTTAGATTTGGAGGTAGGTGAGCACTTTGGTGATAGTGACGACAATTCAGTTATGTTTACTTTAGTGATGGAAAGGGATAGGTATACACCGGAGGGTAAGAGTTACAGCTGGGGGAAAGGAAATTACGATGCGATTAGACAAGATTTAGGATGCATAGGATGGGGAAGGAAACTGCAGGGGATTGACACAATTGAAATGTGGAGCTAATTCAAGGAACAGCTACTATGTATTCTTGATAAGTATGTACCTGTAGTCAGGGAGGAAGCAGGAGCCGTGGTTTACTAATGAAGTTGAATCTCTTGTCAAGAGGAAGAAGGCGGCTTATGTTAAGATGAGATGTAAAGGCTCAGTTAGGGCAATTGAGAGTTACAATCGCCAGGAAACACCTAAAGAGAGAGCGAAGGTGAGTGAAGAAGGGACATGAGAAGTTGTTGGCAGATAGGATCAGGGAAAACCCTAAAGCTTTCTATCAGTATACAAGGGATAAAAGAATGACTGGAGTAAGATTAGAGCCAATCAAGGACAGTAGTGGGAAGTTTTGCATGGAGTCAGAGGAAGTAAGGGAAGGGCTAAATGAATATTTTTTGTCAGTATTCACAATGGAAAAGACAATGTTGTCAAGGAGAATACTGAGAAACAGGCTACCAGACAAGGTGGGATGAGGTTCACAAGGAGGAGGTGTTAGAAATTCTGGAAATTGTGAAAACAGATAAATCCCCTAGGCCGGATTAATCCTAGGTTTCTCTGGGAATCTAGGGAGGAGATTGCCAAGCCTTTGGCTTTGATCTTTATGTCGTCATTGTCTACAAGAATAATACCAGAAGACTGGAGGATAGCAAATATTGTTCCCTTGTTCATGAAGGGGAGTAGAGAAAACCCTGGTAATTATACACCAGTGAGTCTTACTTCAGTTGTGGATAAAGTGTTGGAAAAGGTAACAAGAGATAGGATTTATAATCATCTCGATGGGAATAAGTTGATTAGGGATCGTCAGCATGGTTTTGTGAAGGGTAAATCATGCCTCACAAACCTTATTGAATTATTTGAGAAGGTGACCAAACAGATGGGTGAGGGTAAAGTCATCGATGTGGTGTATATGGATTTCAGTGAGGCGTTTGATAAGATTCCCCATGGTCAGCTACTGCACAAAATACGGATGCATGGGATTGTGGGCGATTTAGCGGTTTGAATTAGAAATCGGTTCGTTGAAAGAAGACAGAAGGTGGTGATTGATGGGAAATGTTTGTCCTGGAGTTCAGTTACTAGTGGTGTATCACAAGGACTGTTTTGGGGCAACTGATGTTTGTCATTTTTTAAACAACCTGGATGAGGTTGTAGAAGGATGGGTTAGTAAATTTGCGGATGACATTAAGGTCAAAACAATTGAAGGATGTGTAGGTTACAGAGGAACACAGATAAGCTGCAAAGCTGGGCTGAGATGTGGCAAGTGGAGTTAATGCAGAAAAGTGTGAGGGGATTCACTTTGGAAGGAGTAAGAGGAATTCAGAGTACTGGGCGAATGATAAAATTCTTGGTTGTGTAGATGAGCAGAGAGATCTCAGTGTCCATGTACCTCAATCCCTCAAAGTTGCCAGCCAGGTTGAAAGAGCTGTTAAGAAGGCATACAGTGTGTTACATTTTATTAGTAGAGGGATCGAGTTTCGGAACGATGAGGTCATGTTGCAGCTGTACAAAACTCTGGTGCAGCAGCACTTGGAGTATTGTGTGCAGTTCTGGTCACTGCATTACAGGAAGGATGTGGAAGCTTTGGAAAGGGTTCAGAGGAGATGTACTAGGATGTTGCGTTATATGGAGGGAAAGTCTTATGAAGAAACGCTGCAGGTTTGAGGTTGTTTTCATTAGAGAGAAGAAGGCTGAGAGGTGACTTAATTAAGACATACAAGATTATCAGAGGGTTAGATTGGGTGAACAGTGAGAGCCTTTTTCCTCGGATGGTGATGGCTAGCACAAGGGGGCATAGCTCCATATTGAGGGGTGATAGATATAGGACAGATATCTGAGGTAGTTTCATTACTCAGAGAGTAGTATGCGTGTGGAGCACGCTGTCTGCAACAGGTGTAGACTTGCCAGCTTTATGGGCATTTAAATGGTCATTGGATAGGCATATGGACAATAATGGAATAGGCAACATCGAGGTCCCAAGGGCCTGTACTGCGCTGTAATGTCCTATGATACAACTTCTACGATCACATGAGAAGTGAGGAAATGCTTGGAGTGATGGAAGAGAGTGGACTAGGGCGTTGTGAATGGCACGGTCCCTGTGGAAGACTGACCTTCCTCGGAATCATACAATTATTTCAATACATTTTCTCACACCTACTTTCTGGAAAGACTCTATTTAATTTTCCCAGTTTCTTCATTTCCATCACATCTGCTTTGATGTTTCAATCACCTATAAATACTGATATCTCTTAATTTATCTTCAAGTAAGAAGCACCCACAACCCCACCACATCTCCAACATTGTGGTTGACAGGGCCCTTGACTGCGACAATCCCATTCCCCACAATTCTGCTCTGCCCTCTTCCCCTTCATCCAAAAACTGTTTCTGGGTTCTCCTTGTCCCAGCACACATATATTCAATGGATCTCTTTCCCCACTTTCACCCTCTTGCTCGATGCCACAAATACATTTCTCTTTTCTGAATAGACTGTTTCTTCCACGATACCCTGGGCTACTCCTCTATCATGCTTAACACCCCACAGAATGTATCCAATCATGTGCATGAGATGCAGCCCTTTAACCTCCTTTCTCCTCCCATCAAAAGCTCCAAACACTCTTTCTCAGAGAAAAACCAACTTTCTTGCACTTCATTCAATTTATTTGCTGTTTATTTCAATTTAGTCACTGTGCTCATGACTCATGGAGCAGTGTCCTCTAAACTATGTATATCACATGTGAACTGGGAGATTGCAGATCAGTTAATCCAAAAGCATGACCCTATCATTTGTCATTTTATATCTCCATCCCACTCCCTCTCTGAACTTTCAGTCCTTGATCCATCATACAAATCACATTGTTCCAATGAAGTTAGAATGGTTATGGTAGGGGATTTTAACTTTCCAAACATAAACTGGGACTTCCATAATGTTAAGGGGTTAGATGGAGAGGAATTTGTTAAGTGTGTACAAGAAAGGTTTCTGATTCTGTATGTGGATGTACCTACTAGAGAAAGTGCAAAACTTGACCTACTCTTGGGAAATAAGGCAGGGCAGATGACTGAGGTGTCAGTGGGGGAGCAGTTCGGGGCCAGCGACATCTATTAGAAATAAAATAGTGACAGAAAAGAATAGACAAGATCTAAAAGTTGAAGTTCTAAATTGGAGGAAGGCCAATTTTGACAGTATTAGGCAAGAACTTTCAAAAGCTGATTGGGTGCAGATGTTCACAGGTAAAGGGGCAGCTGGAAAATGGGAAGCCTTCAGAAATGAGATAACGAGAGTCCAGAGATAATATATTTCTGTTAGGGTGAAAGGAAAGACTGGTAGGTATAGGGAATGAATGACTAAAGAAATTGAGGGTTTGGTTAAGAAAAAGAAGGAAGCATACGTTAGGTATAGACAGGATAGATCGAGTGAATCCTTAGAAGAGTATAAAAGCAGTAGGTATACACATAAGAGAGAAATCAGGAGGGCAAAGTGGGGTCATGAGATAGCTTTGGCAAATAGAGTTAAGGAGAATCCATCGGGTTTTTAGAAATACATTAAGGCCAAAAGGGTAACTAGGGAGAGAATAGGCCCCTCAAAGATCAGCAAGGCAGCCTTTGTGTGGAGCCGCAGAAAATGGGGGAGATACTAAATGAGTATTTTGCATCAGTATTTACTGTGGAAAAGGACATCGGAGATATAGAATGTAGGGAAGTAGATGTTGACACCTTGAAAAATGTCCATATTACAGAGGTGGAAGTGCTGGATGTCTTGAAACGCATAAAGGTGGATAAATCCCCAGGACCTGATCAGGTGTACCCTAGAACTCTGTGGGAACCTAGGGAAGTGATTGCTGGGCCTCTTACTGAGATATCTGTGTAATCGATAGTCATAGGTGAGGTGCCGGAAGAATGGAGGTTGGCTAACGTGGTGCTACTATTTTAGAAGGGTGGTAAGGACAAGCCAGGGAACTATAGACCAGTGAGCCTGACATTGGTGGTGGGCAAGTTGTTGGAGGGAATCCTGAGGGACAGGATGCGCATGTATTTAGAAAGGCAAGGACTGATTAGGGATAGTCAACATGGCTTTATGTGAGGGAAATCATGTCTCTCAAACTTAAAATTGAGTTCTTTGAAGAAGTGACAAAGAGAATTGATGAGGGCAGAGCGGTAGATGTGACCTATATGGTGAGCAAGGTTAGATCTCATGGATTACAGGGAGAACTCACCATTTGGATACACAACTGGCTCAAAGGTAAAAGACAGAGGGTGGTGGTGAGGGTTGTTTTTCAGACTGGAGGCCTGTGACCATTGGAGTGCCACAGGGATTGGAGCTGGGTCCACTACTTTTCATCATTTATATGAATGATTTGGATGTGAGCTTAAGAAGTATAGTTAGTAAGTTTGCTGATGACACCAAAATTGGAGGTTAGGTTAGATTAGATTACTTACAGTGTGGAAACAGGCCCTTCGGCCCAACAAGTCCATACCGACCCGCCGAAGCGCAACCCACCCAGACCCATTCCCCTACATTTACCCCTTCACCTAACACTACAGGCAATTTAGCATGGCAAATTCACCTAATCTGCACATTTTTGAACTGTGGGAGGAAACCGGAGCACCCGAAGGAAACCCACGCAGACACGGGGAGAATGTGCAGACTCCACACTGACAGTTGCCCGAGGCGGGAATTGAACCCAGGTCTCTGGCACTGTGAGGCAGCAGTGATAACCACTGTGCCACCGTGCCGCCCGAGGTGTAGTGGCCAGCAGAGAAGGTTACCTCAGATTACAACGGGATCTTGATCAGATGGGCCAATGGGCTGAGAAGTGGCAGATGGAGTTTAATTCAGATAAATGCAAGGAGCTGCATTTTGGAAAAGCAAATCTTAGCAGAACTTAGATAGGATAGTGAAGAAGGTATTTGGTATCCTTTCCTTTATTGTTCGGAGTATTGAGTACAGGAGTTGGGAGGTCATGTTGTGGCTGTACAGGACATTGGTTAGACAACTTTTGGAATATTGCATGTAATTCTGGTCTCCTTCCTATTGGAAAGATGTTGTGAAACTTGAAAGGGTTCAGAAAAGATTTACAAGGATATTGCCAGCATTGGAGGATTTGAGCTATATGGAGAGGCTGAACAGGCTGGGGCTGTTTTCCCTGGGAGGCTGAGGGGTGACCTTATAGAGGTTTACAAAATCATGAGGGACATGGATAGGGTAAATAGACAAAGTCTTTTCCTGGGATGGGGGAGTCCACAACTAGAGGGCGTAGGTTTAGGGTGAGAGGGGAAAGATATAAAAATGACCTCAGGGGTAACTTTTTCATGCAGAGGGTGGTACATGTATGGAATGAGCTGCCAGAGGAAGTGGTGGAGGCTGGTACAATTGCAACGTTTAAAAGGCATCTGGATGGGTATATGAATAGGAAGGGATTGGAGGGCTATGGGCCACATGCTGATTGGTGGGACTAAATTGGGTTAGGATATCTGGTCGGCATGGACGAGTTGGCCCGAAGGTTCTGTTTCTGTGCTGTACATCTCTATGACTCTAAGTTCAACATAAGTTTGAGATCCAGAAGAGCATCTTTCATTAAGAACTTCACAGACTTGCAGACTCAACACTGAGGTCAACAAACATAACCACTTTCCACAGTTACTTTCTTTCTTATTAACTTTTTTGGGGTTTTTTTCGTGGTTATTGTTGCTACTGATCCCCTGTTCTCATCTATGACTCCTCTAGACAGATGCTTTGTTCCTTTCCTTGACCAATTGTTCTTGTGCTTTGAAATTGAGTCTCTCTTGCCTCCCACTCTCCCAAAGGTTTTCCTTTTTGGTCTATTCTCTTTTTCCCTGCTATGATTCAAAATGGTCACATTTCAAAGTACTTCTAATTCTAATGGGAATTAATCTTTAATCTGAACTTTTCCTTATGATTCATAGGTGCTGCCAGATTTGTTCAGCATTTCAATGTTTATAACATTCACAAACCATTTCATTAGTCATCAAATAATCAACTTTCAACTTCAGTGTGCAACAGTTGTGTGACAGCTATACTTTGAAGTAGAGATAGAAGGGTCATGAAGAGAAAGGGTGGTTAAGAAAGTCAAAATGCTCTTCATCTGCACAAAGTCATATATAGTCAGTATCTCAAATAAGCTCACCCTGTCTAACACCTACTGCTTGGCTTCACATGCCAATCTTGTTTAGAGCTGTGGGCAGAGGTGAAGTCATGAATGTGGTGCCTCAAAAACAGTCAGCTCTGGGCAACCACTTCTTGCTACCCTTGGTTGGCTGCTAGCCAGAAGGAGGAATATTCTGATTTTATATGCCCAAATCATGGCTCATGTTACATTCATCCCATGCATGTGCCAGGCAACGAACCTCGCCAAAAAGAAAGAATCAAAGCATCAATTTTTGATATTCAGCGTTATTGTCATTTCTCCGTCCCCGACTATCAATGTCCTCGGGATTACCATTGACCAGAAACTCAACGCAATGGATAAAAGAGCAGGCTATGAGTAATAACCTGACTCTCCAAAGCTGGTTCACCAACTATAAGGCACAAGTCAGGAGTGTGATGGAATACTCCTCACTTGCCTGAATGAGTGCAGTTCCAGCAACATTCAATTGAGTGGCACCATACCCACAAGCATCCATTTCCTCCAAAACCGATGTTCAGTAGCAGCAGTGTGTACTATCAACAAAATGCACTGCAGAAATTTGCCAAAGGTCGTTAGACACACCTTCAAGTCCATACCACTAGGAGCACAAGGGCAGCAGACACCTGGGAACACCATAATCTACAAGTTTTCCTCCGAATCGTTCACCATCCTGACTTGGAAAAATATTACCGTGCTTTCATTGTCGCTGAGTCAAGATCCTGGAATTCCCTCCCGAAGGGTATTGTAGGTCTACCTACACCACATGGGCATCAGCGATTCAAGAAGGTAGCTCACCACCATCTTCTCAACACTGACATCCCAAAAGCGAATGAATTTTTAAAAATCCAGGACAAAGTAACCCATGTGATTGTCACCACATTTACCAACATTCACCTCCACCATTGATGTACCATCCAAAAGATTCCCGCAGAAATTCACAAGGCTCCTCCAACAGCACCTTGAAAACCCACAACTACTACAATCTAGAAGGACAAAATCAGCAGATGTATGGGAACATCACCTGCAAGCTCCTCACCAAGCCACTTACTGTCCTGCCTTGGAAATATATTGCTGTTCCTTCAGTTCACTTGGTCAAAATCCTAACAGCAATACAGGTCTACCTGTACAAAATGAACTGCAGCTGTTCAAGAATGCAGCTCACCATCACCTTCTTAAGGGTATCAAGAGATGAGTATTACATGCTGGCGCAGTCAGCGAAGACCACATTTTATCAATATATAAAAGAAAGAAACCTCTGCCTTAAAACAATCTCAAAATTTGAAAACAGGATAAAGTTATTGTAGGATAAACGAGCTTGCTCCACTGCCAATGCCTTCATCCATCATTGTACAGTGACATCACATGTAATAATTGCAATTGGATCTGCAACTCAAGATTTTGTTCAAGGCCATTTATGAGACAACTCCAACATTGATGATGAACAACCGACCATCGTTGTCACCAAGCATTCACCGAAATGACAGGAAAATCTATCATAATTTGAAGTCGTAGAAAGTTTTGGGTACAGTAGCTTCACATTCAAGGTGCAACATTTCTATGGAAAATGAAAAACTATTTGTCAGCATTTTGAATGCTTACCTCTACGGATCTCACTGGAATAGACCCTGCTCTGCTAACAAAAAGGTCTCCAATTTACTCAACAGAATATATTGGGAATCATGGCTTTGTTATGGACTGGAACTGAATCCGAGACCATCCAATCCGAGAGCACCCAACACTCAGTGGAGATGCTTTGGGAGAGACAATGCAGAAAGAAACCAGAAAGTGTTTGTCTGGATTCTGCATGTTATATTCAAAGAATGTCATTATTTTCAATGAGAATAGTCTGCGTATTAAACATTTTCCCTTTGACATATTCTCTCCTTTACAAGTTAGTGTGACAATTACATTTGTTTGCTCACTTTAACTGTGTTTGGTTTTTCCAGGGAAGACAAATCTAGGGTAAAACTATTTAGGGAACTGTTTTATTTTAGATTATTGAGTCTGTCAAGTCCCAATTGAAAGTAATGTTCCTCTTATCAAACTCTGAATTAATTTATGAAATTAAATCAAACAAAAACATTATTAATGACTTCAGTCATTTATCCACAAAATTTACTATATACCAAAGAATATGAACATCTTGGAACTAGATGGTGTTGCTCACAGCAATGTCCTACAGCCATAATATTGAGACTTCATAATTTTCCAGTGATTGAACAGGATCTAATTTCAGTGAAGGCTGTATCAGTTTTTCAATTTACATTACATATTATACAATACATTGCATGATTAAATGTTAATATTGATTTGGATAAGCACAGTAAATCAGTATACAGGACCATGATCTATTAGTATAATAGCATTGAGCTTGGTGGACCAGATAGCTTGTAACACTGTAATACACAGCTCCAAACTGCTATTATCATACAGCTGTAACCACTCAATCTATACCTAACTTTAAACATACCTGAATTGTCTGTTTGTTGACTTGAAGTTTCTGGTTCACCGAAGTCAACTGGGCTGTTAATTTTTGATTGTTCTGCTTCAGTTCATTGACAGCATTTAAGGCTGCTTTTTTTCCATTCTGAGTAACAGCAATTTGTTGCTGCAGTGATATGAGACGCTGCTGTAAGGCAATGATCGAAATACTTTGCTTTGGTAGGGCAAGCATTCTAGTCTTCTGTTTCTTCACTATAGTTTAAAACAAAGAAAATAGATGTTATTAATATGAAACACTATTCCCCTATTAGCGATTTTTCAGAAGATTTGTAGTTCAGGTTGATGATAAGTATGTTAAGTTAGCTCGCTGAGCTTAAAGGTTTGTTTTCAGACATGCATCACCATACAAGATAACATCATCAGTGAGATCTTTGGTGAAGCGCTGGTGGTATGTCCTGTCTCTCTATTTATAGGTCTTGATTTCTCAAGATAGGTGATGTAATTTCCGATTCTTTTTTTCAAGGGAAGGTAGATAGGGTCTAAATTAATGTGTTTAATTGATGGTGTTCTGGTTAGAATGCCATGCCTCTAAGAATTCTCATGCGTGTCTTTGTTTCACCTGTCCTAGGATGTGTGTGTTGTCCCAGTCAAAGTGGTATCCTTTTTTGTCTGTATGTATAGAAACTAGATAGTGGGTCATGTCTTTTGGTGGCCAGTTAGTGTTCATGTATCCTGGTAGCAAGTTTCCTGCTAGTTTGTCTGATGTAGTGTTTTTTTTACAGTTCTTGCATGGTATCTTGTAAATGATGCTTGTTTTGCTGGTGGTATCTAATGGATCCTTTAGGTTCATTAGTTGCTGTTTAAGTGTGTTGGTAGGTTTGTGGGCTACCACGATGCCAAGGGGTCTGAGTAGTCTGGAAATCATTTCTGATATGTCTTTGATGTAAGGTAATGTGGCTAAAGTTTTTGGTTGCATTGTGTCTGCTTGTTTGGGTTTGTTTCTGAATAATCAGCAGATTGTGTTTATGGGTACCCGTTTTCTTGAAAAAGTTGTATAGATATTTTTCGTCTGCTTTTTGTAATTCTTGGGTGCTGCAGTATGATGTAGCTCATTGAAATAATTTCTTGATGCAGCTCCGTTCGTGGCTGTTAGGATGATTGCTTCTGAAGTTAAGTATTTCGTCCATGTGTGTTGTTTTACCGTAGATGCTGGTTTAAAGCTCTGTGTTAACTGTACGTTCAACTGCCACATCTAGGAATGAGAGTCTGTTGTCATTCTCCTCCTCTTTTGTGAATTTTATGCCTGTCAGGATATTGCTGATGGTGTTGTATGTCTCCTTTAATTTGTTCCGTTTTGTGATGACAAAGATGTCATCTACGTAGCGGACTCAAGTTTGGGGTGGATACTTGAGGGAAGCTTGTTCAAGTCTCTGCATTACTGCTTCCACTATGAGCCCTGATATTGGTGATGTTAGGTGTTCCATTAACTTGTTTGTCGGTTTTGTCATTGAATGAGAAACCAGAGTCTACAGAAGAACAACACACACGGACCAAATACTTAACTTCAGAAACAATCACCTCAACACCCACAAACGGAGCTGCCACCAGGATACATGAACACCGATGGGCCACCAAAAGACACGAACCATTGTCACTAGTTTCTGTACATACAGACAAAGAAGGATACCACTTTGACTGGGACAACACACACATCCTCGGACAGATGAAACAAAGACACACACGAGAATTCTTAGAGACATGGCATTCTAACCAGAACGCCATCAATAAACACATTCATTTAGACCCTATCTACCTTCCCTTGAAAAAAAGAACCGGAAATTACATCACCCACCTTAAGAAGCCAAGATCTATAAATAGAGACGGGACATACCACCAGCACTTCCAGAGATTCTCACTGATGATGTTACCTCATATGGTGATGAAACATCTGAAAACAAGTTATTTTTCTCCAACAGGGACTCAACATTCTCCACAGCTGAAAAAAAATCCAACATGCGATACTGAGAGGAATAAAAAGAGTACAATGCAAAAGAATGAAAGTAAAGAAACTCATAACAAATTCTCCAGTCAATTACTTTGAAAGCTGCAATTAAATTATTTGATTCTTTAAATATTAAATCACCCATTACTTAAACATTAATCTCCCCATTAAAAAATACATTCTTTGGACTTGAATTTGGATAGCACTTTTAATGTCGGAAAAAGTCCACAAGTAGTTCACAGCGGCGTAACTAATGGCCAAAGGTGGAAAGATTATAAGGGATAGCGTAAATCCAAGTCAAACAGATTAGTCTTAAGGATACAGAGGGGTAGAAGGGCTTGATGTGACTGAGGTTCCAGACTGGGATCTTCACAATTAAGAGTACAGTTCTACTGGATGCATGAATGGTGAACAGGAGTTGATAGTATTGACATCAAAGGAATAAAGACATTTAAAGGGTTGAAATTAGAGTGCTCCGTAAAGTTACAGAAAGGGAGGGGTGATAATTTGCATGAATTTAAACATGAATTTTAAAAATGAAATGTTGAGGAATTGGGAACAAATGCAAAGCTTTGAGGATAGGTATGATAAACAAGCATTCCTTTCTATAAACAGGATACAGGGAGATTGTCTCAAATAAGCTGAACTTTGCAGAGAATAGAGAAACAGCTAGCAGATCTTAAAGTAAAAGAAAGCAATATTACCAAAGCGAAAATAAACTGACTTGTGAGGGAGAATAAAGTGTGGCAAGCTCAGATCAATGTCAAACAGGGGATCACAGATGTAAGCAGGCTGGATTATTCTGTGGCACTAGCTGAAGAGGGAGTTGAAATTGGTGGCAATGGTAGAGTTTTGAATAGACACAAAATGGCCTGATTCTTTTCAGTATAAAACTGGAAATGTTTATGACGTATCTAAGTCAGGAGAATAAATCATATAGCACACAATGGAGCTGAAGAGTAATGATAGGAAGGTAGAGCTGGGTGCTGAAATCAAACTCATGACGTTACATGATGTTGCAGAGGGGCAGAAAGCGGAGACAGCCCAAGGATGTATTTCAATGAGTTTATGGACTCTCAAGGCGATGGTACATGCTATGAAGAGAAAACCCTCACAATCAATCTGCATCTAAGAGTGAAATCAAAAAATAGATTAGTTGCACTGAGCTGAATAGCAGAGAAGATGCTTTGAAGATGATTATGCAGTGGCTGCACTGCTAGTTTGACAGCATCACAAGTACAGAATTCATACACATGGGTTCCACTTTCCTTTTGGCACTTTCACTTTTGACGAGGGAAATGGGAACAAAATAATTCCACGCGTTTCAGGGTCAGTAACTGGAAGTTATGAATGTATTATCACTGAAAGGAAGAGGAGAGATTAGAGTTTCAGTTCAAAAAGATATCCTTATCATTTTTACTCGTGCACGATACTGCTCTTTATCTGGGCATTCGTAGCTGCCCTCTAAACTTTCACTCTCTGTAAAAGTGAGCTCATCCAGAACTCTGCTGCTTGCATCCTAACTCACACTAAGTCATACATGCTCTCTGAACCCTACTGGCTTCCAGTCCATCAACGGCTCAATTTTAAAATTCTTCAAATCATTATGTATCCTCCACTGCCTTGTCTTTTGTTACTTATGTAACTTCTCCATCACTATGAGACTTTGAGTTAATTGCACTACATTAATTCTGGTCTCTTGAACATCCTTGATCTTTATCACTACATCAGCAGTGGCCATGCCTTCGGCTCAAAGCTCTGAAACCCCTTCCCCAAACCTCAATACCTCTCATTTCTTCTTTAACATTCACTTTGAAACCTATCTCTACAACCAACCTTTTCATTATCTATCTAATATCAGCAATGTACCATAATGTGAAATTTTGCCCATGGGGATGGCCTCAACTGGGACCTTGGGTTCATGCCACACTACAGGTGACCCCACTGTACTGCATCACACACCCCCAACACACACTCTCTTACACAAGCTCTCTCTCATATGCTCACATATACAAACCCTCACACGCACCCTCTCACAAACGTATACCTCTTTACACTCACACACATAGACATACACACACACACTCTCACAAACACTCATACCCCTAAACACACACGCACGCACACATATATAAGTTTGTGGGGTGAATTTATACTTGCAGAATTACACTTTATTTTGCTCAAAAAACTGCATGAATCATTGTAAGATTCTCTAAGTCCATTTTTTAGAAATAGAATCAGTCTGAACATTGGGGCACAGACAGCCTTACACAGGGCACCTCACACCTTCAATGCATTATCTGGGCCGAATTGACACATACTGTTAAAGTTCACTTGAGAATGTAATTTAAAAACAAGTTCTCGGATTTACATATGAAAGAACTGAAACCAACGTGGTCATTCTAAAAGATGAGAGACTTAACAAACAATCCAGGTCTTTTTCAATATATAATTTCAGTTGCATCACACTATAAACTTTTGCTATAAATTCTGTGTCTTACGATCTTATGCTCCACAACCACCTGATGAAGGAGCAGTGCTCTGAAAGTTAGTGCTTCCAAATCAACTTGTTGGACTATAACCTGGTGTTGTGTGACTTTTTAACTTTGAATAACTATGCAATCCTAATTTCTATAACTCTCACTTTTTCCCTTACAGAAACACCTTTCTACAGATATTAGATAAAGAATTTCTTCTACCAAATTATAACAAACATGATTGCAAGAACTACCAATACTATGAATATAGCTAACTTTAGTATCGCACAGATATCAGCATGAACATCCCTGATCAAAGAAATTCTCTTGACATTATTAACTAATCTGATTTACATATGTGGAGTACATTGCCCCTTTTGTGTCAGTCAGATTACACAGCCATGTTGCTCATGTGATGACCTTCAAGGTAATGAAGTATCATAACCTTGTGTTGGGAATTCAAATATAAACATTTGTGGATAACTGGAATATATGGAATTGTTTGGTCACTTTTTGGATTGAAAAGAATTTTTAACCATGTGTTTTCTTGGAAGTGAAGTTAATAGTTTAAGTCAAAGGTGGCTTACCTACTTCATACAGAAATCAAATTATTTTGGGGAGAAAACAAACAAAGCTTTTAAGGAGATAAAAAATTATGTTTGTGGCCATTAATTGCCAGAAAACCTGGTTTCCTAAAAACTTTGGGTGCTCTCTGCTGATGGTTCCCAGCAATCTTTTCAGGATTTAGTTTTCTGTTTTCATAAATCTAAGCAGTCGTAAGAAAGAAAACGCCTCGAACTGTAAGTCTTCCCGTCTCTCAAAATTTTCTAAGAACTTGAAAAAGGTTTCCAGACACCAATATTTCTTACTACTTTTAAAATCATAAAATGTGAACTCTTGCCACTTTGCCTCTTGATTTCAATCTGAACTGAAGATCAGTTTACAACTGTCAGCATTTCAATTTCATCAGCAAGAAACCCAGTGGGCATCCAAAGCCAAAAATTCCATCCTTTGTAGATTTTTGGAACAGAGGTGGTTTCTTCTTAACTTTTGAAAAAAAATCTACTCTCTGCAGAGACTATTGGTTTTTGTGTTGTGTGAATTCGGCTGTATTTGAGGTTAAGGCACTATAGTTCTAATTCCAGATCATAAGTTCAGTATTAACCAGTGTTTCCAATTTGTTTTAAGAATAAATTTTGTGTTAAATAAACAGATAAATTTGAGTTCATTAAAGAAGCCTGATGAAAGTCTCTTTTATTTTGGATGCTCATTCTAAAGTAAATAAATTGGACATTTTGGTGATTGAATCAACACATTTATATTAAAAGGCATGGAGCTTGATTAACAGTGCATTGCTCTTATAAAAATTGTAATATTAGGGATGCTAGGAGGTGCTTTTACTGTATAGATTCCCACGTTCTCCCAGACAATCTCTCAGAATCCTGGTCAGGCATGACATTTTATCAAAAGAAAACAGAAATTTCTGGAGAAACCCAACAGGGCTGGTAGCATCTGTAGAGAGAAACCGAGTTAACATTTGAAGTCCAGACACCCTTCTTCAGACTCAAAGAAAAGATTCATTTTTATACATTATTATGCTATAGTCTGGTCTATGCTTTAATACAAATATTCTCCATCACTGGAAAGGAATGTTTTGCTCACATAAATATTCATGATTCAAATGGTATCAATCCTTTTGATGTCCTAATGTTTAATATGATCGCTATTCCATTTTAGGGAAACATTTAAGGCACATTTACCCTAAGTTTGTAATGTGCACTCGATTATATGATATTGCATGTGTTTTCATATGTACTTTATCAGTTTGGAGGTTGGATTGAAGACCAGACTGAAGACTATGAAGAGATGAGACCAAATATGAAAAACTAGCACGTAATTTTCATATGCTCATTAACTAATTCCCTGCCACTTCACATTTCATAATAAGTTAAATGACCAACGAACCCATTGTGGCATGAACACAGACACAACTCTGCAGTGCTGGACTAACTAGAATCAATCATTTCTCCTTCAGGCTGTATGTTTTTACATCTCACTTCAGAATTAGAAACAGCAAGAAAGATACAGAGCAAGAAAGAGAGAGAGTGCAAACAAGAAAGCAAATGGGACAGAGAAAGAGAGACATAATGACTTTCAATGTCTCCCATCCTCTGCTGTGTGTTAACGATTAGCATGGTCAGAAGCAACGTTGCCAGTAAGAATGAGAAATCCTCCTAATTGGGTATAGAACCAATGATCATCTTTGAAGCTAGGTGCCCTTCTGAGTGCATTGTTGCATTTAAAGGGTGAACGGTCATTGATTGGGATCAATAATCCTGTACAATCTGAAAATTAATGTAATATGTGCAAATGGAAAATTTTCTGTTTGTTTCATCCAAAATTCCTTTTAATGGGGTCCAGCACGCTATAATAATTTGTAATTAATTCTTTGTAAACAAAATGTAACCTTGCATCAATGCCATAATAGAAACTAAAATCCTTCCCAAAATAAATAGGTAAAATTTCCAACTTGTTACATTCTTGATGGTGCTCAATAACCAGGAGTGATAGTTTCAGTCAATTTCGATGTTAATTTTACACAAACCAATACAGCTCCAAAACAATGTCATTTAACTCCAATTGGATAAACTCCATAATCTCAAAAGATAAAGAACTCAGATTCCTTAACCATTTATGTCCACACTTATCTTTGTACTTAGGGTCTGGTTTGAAGGTAATATTCATTGAGGTCTTTCTGGACGATGTTTCCTTGCTTATATTGACATCTGCTCTATGTATCTTGGTAGGAGAGGAGCATACATTGTTGAGGTGTATTGATTTTGAACTTATGATTGCTTTGCAAATTATTACCAAAAGTGTTGTCCATCTTACATTATGAGAAGATAATCCTATTTATCCATAATTAAATTAAGTTGAGAACAGAACAATAATCTATCAATCCTTCATTCAATCCCATTCTCCTTTCCACAATAATCTATTCAGTTACTTCTTAAAGCTTTCATTTTGGTTCTGCTTTTACTACAAAGAATTTAAAATTTAATTTAAATCTATAAATTTTCCTAATAATTCAACCTTTCTAACATTAACTTTGACACAGGCTTATCTTTTGCTTCTGCATAATGCTAAAAGATAGAGATCAGATCTCAGAGAATATTTTTAGAGTACATCACTGAATGTTCTATTCCATAGAGATAGAAAACTAATATTACTGTTATTTGTATTCTAATAGAGGCTATTTCTGAAACATCATTGAACAGTGAAGTCCTATTCTTGATGTTGACATGGTAAGCTAATCGCATCCACCTTTGAAAGGCAGGCTATTTAGAGTGGGTAATGAGAGTGAATTGCTGGCAAACCACAAGATCATAGAAACCCATTTCTATAACTAACAATTAGCAATGTAATACATCTGGAAACCCTGCATTCAAAAATGCTGTTCAATTGACCATTAAAGTAATTATTATGCTCATTTAGTGTTGCAAAAAGTAAGTACTTACGTAACTGTTGTGAATCCCAATTAGTGAAAATTTCATAGTTCATTGCAGGTACAAGTCAACATGTTTGTGAATGCAATATTTAAAATTCTCCCATCCTCTTTCATAATCATTTCCTCTGCATTTGGGATTTGCATTGGCTCTCTTTTATGCATCATTTCCAAAATAACTAAATATTTGCTCCCAAAATTGAAAATGCTATTCTAAATATGATCTGAGCAACATAAAGCTAAGGCATAACTCATATTAACTTGGATTCCATCAACCTTAGTGTTGACATTCTATCATACTACTTACTTTCATAAAATTATTTTGTCACCAAAACAGAAAGTTTTGTCAGTGCTGAACTGCTAATAAAAAAGCAATGTCTGTACTGCTATCTGAGTCCATAAGGAGTAGACCACTGATTTTCTTGAGCCAAGGTACAAATGTCAGGATTAATTTGGGGAGTGCTTCAAATATCACTGAACAACATAACTCTGCACAGTAGCTAAACTTTTGGCAGCCAAGAGAAGACAGGCAGCAACAATGAGCAATAGAAGAGAATATTTACCAAACTGTCAGAGGACATATTTTCCCAAAGAATCGGACAATCAACAATGGTATTCATGCAAGTTGTAATATATAATGCGTTCAGTGAGTGCATGAAACCACTATAAAGGACCTGTTACAGTAAATCAAGGTATATAAAAGTCGACCTTTAAAGTCTCAGAAAATCCATCCAAAAAAAAGTGAACTTGTAGGTCATGTAAAAAATGTGAACTGCCTGGGCTTATTTTGCTGTAGTTGGTCACCATTTTAAAGTGTACAAAAAAAGTCAATTCAAATTAAATCCAGGCAATACATTTTAATGAATGAGTTAATTCCACAAAGCTACATTTAAACACTGTGATAAGAATGTTATTTATTTGTGGGAACCTCTTGACCTTATTGGTTACATGGGATCAGAATATGTCTCATATTAATAAACTACATTCTTTGCATAGGTCATCAGGATTATACACATTATCAATCAATTCTCATCTATCCAGATGTTATCATAACCATGCACAAAAGCTCCTAACAGATTTTCAACATGTTTATGCTTGAAAATTACCACAGCCTTTTAATTTTGTTGCATTGACTATGCGAGCTCGTAGCACATAAAATTTACAATCTTGCGTCCAGCAATTTTCATCAGAACTGTTTTTGAATCTGTTTAGCATAAAATTGTTTGTGGTGAATTGCCAATGAGACAATGGGTATTGATGATTTTGGCACTGTTTGATTAATTACTAGAAACAGGTAAATTTTGGTATATTGAGGTTGTTTGGTAGCCTCTGAGTCATCTTGGTCTTCTGTTCTAACACTGGATAATTTTGATCTATAAAGTAAGTGCACCAATTAATTATTACATTAAGATTTTACAGGACATATGAAGGGTTTACAGGGTTTGATTTGGTACATACATTATATTTCTGTGGCAAGGAAACTAATTTGGCAGTTTTATAAAATCCATTTTGATACATGCTGGTACCAGTGGCTGGTCCCTGTACACATGGTGCATCTGGTCTTGGCATCGCTTCAAAGAGGATTCCTTCTTCTTGCATTCTCAAATCATTTCTCACTAACTCTGAATTCCTTCGCTGCAGCATAATTATTTCAACGTTAGCAAATGTCATAATGCTTAGCTTGAATCCAGTTTTATGCTTCACGCCAAAAGATCCATTTTGATTTGTCATTTGCCACCAAAAGATTTATGTGTGTGGACATTATCATGGCAACACAGTCCATACCACTTGCTTAAATCAATGCACAGACATATGAGGTGAGAAATTGAGGCCGAATACAAGTGTAATATTTCTGAGCAAAATCAATTGTGAGGGGGAAGCTATATGCAAAATAGAAGCCTATTTGTGAATTGTGAAACCAAGAAAATGGGCTCTTTTTTTTACTCTGGGCCAACTTATACACCACAAACTACTGGTATCTGTACTCGATATGTTGAGTGATTTGTTCATCGCTGTCCTATCACACAGCTCATATCAGCACTCAAACACATTTATTCCCACCTAGTTTAATCTGTGTTATTGAAAAGTATCTCTTGGGGCAGGTTGAGTATCAGTGTCAATAAAATGTGGGCTTACTAGGTTTGTGCCTACCACGTGTTCCCTGTGACAGAACGGAATACGGCAAACGCTCATACTTGAATAATGACTATTTAGAGGAAGTACAGGGGTCTGTGAAACCAATGACCTGGAGATAAAAATAAAACAAACAAATCTGAAAAATCTATGTCCTGAAACCTTAATGATTAAAAACACACACAGGAAGTTTGACAAAATGCAGGCATAATATTCAAACTATTGCTCATTAATTTAAATATCTGTAGTATTGACCCTTCTTTTCTAGCTTAAATTGAAATCATCTTTTGGGTTTAACTACCTTTGCCTCTTTCTATTCTGGTTAACATCTTCCTTTCAAAAATGCTGTTCATTTCTCTGCACAATTTCCAAAGTTGGTCATATACTGTAAAAGTCTTTGAGGAGAAAGTGAGGTCTGCAGATGCTGCAGATCAGAGCTGAAAATGTGTTGCTGGAAAAGCGCAGCAGGTCAGGCAGCATCCAGGGAACAGGAGAATCGACGTTTCGGGCATAAGCCCTTCTTCAGGAATGAGGAAAGTTTGTCCAGCAGGCTAAGATAAAAGGTAGGGAGGAGGGACTTGGGGGAGGGGCGTCGGAAATGTGATAGGTGGAAAGAGGTCAAGGTGAGGGCGATAGGTCAGACTGGGGTGGGGCGGAGAGGTCGGGAAGAAGATTGCAGGTTAGGAAGGCGGTGCTGAATTCGATGGATTTGACTGAGACAAGGTGGGGGGAGGGGAAATGAGGAAACTGGTGAAATCCGAGTTCATCCCTTGTGGTTGGAGGATTCCTAGGCGGAAGATGAGGCGCTCTTCCTCCAACCGTCATTTTGTTGCGGTCTGGCGATGGAGGAGTCCAAAGACCTGCATATCCTTGGAGGAGTGGGAGGGGGAATCGAAATGTTGAGCCACAGGGTGGTTGGGTTGGTTGGTCTGGGTGTCCCAGAGGTGTTCTCTGAAATGCTCCGCAAGTAGCCGGCCTGTCTCCCCAATATAGAGGAGGTCACATCGGGTGCAGAGGATGCAATAGATGATGTGTGTGGAGGTGCAGGTGAATCTGTGGCGGATATGGAAGTTTCCTTTGGGGCCTTGGAGGGAGGTGAGGGGGGAGGTGTGGGCGCAAGTCTTGCACCTCCTGCGGTTGCAGGGGAAGGTGCCGGGAGTGGAGGTTGGGTTGGTGGGGGGTGTGGATCTGACGAGGGAGTCACGGAGGGAGTGGTCTTTACAGAATGCTGATAGGGGAGGGGAGGGAAATATATCCTTGGTGGTGGGGTCCGTTTGGAGGTAGCGGAAATGACGGCGGATGATGCGCTGTACATGGAGATTGGTGGGGTGGTAGGTGAGGACCAGTGGGGTTCTGTCCTGGTGGCGGTTGGAGGGGCGGGGCTCAAGGGCGGAGGAGCGGGAATGGAAGAGATGCGGTGGAGGGCATCGTCGACCACGTCGTGGTCCACGATGCCATCCACCGCATCTCTTCCACTTCCCGCTCCTTCTCCCTTGAGCCCCGCCCCTCCAACCGCCACCAGGACAGAACCCCACTGGTCCTCACCTACCACCCCACCAATCTCCATGTACAGCGCATCATCCGCCGTCATTTCCGCCACCTCCAAACGGACCCCATCACCAAGGATATATTTCCCCCCCCTCCCCTATCAGCATTCCGTAAAGACCACTCCCTCCGTGACTCCCTTGTCAGATCCACACCCCCCACCAACCCAACCTCCACTCCCGGCACCTTCCCCTGCAACCGCAGGAGGTGCAAGACTTGCGCCCACACCTCCCCCCTCACCTCCCTCCAAGGCCCCAAAGGAAACTTCCATATCCGCCACAGATTCACCTGCACCTCCACACACATCATCTATTGCATCCTCTGCACCCGATGTGGCCTCCTCTATATTGGGGAGACAGGCCGGCTACTTGCGGAGCATTTCAGAGAACACCTCTGGGACACCCGGACCAACCAACCCAACCACCCTGTGGCTCAACATTTCAATTCCCCCTCCCACTCCTCCAAGGATATGCAGGTCTTTGGACTCCTCCATCGCCAGACCGCAACAAAATGACGGTTGGAGGAAGAGCGCCTCATCTTCCGCCTAGGAATCCTCCAACCACAAGGGATGAACTCGGATTTCACCAGTTTCCTCATTTCCCCTCCCCCCACCTTGTCTCAGTCAAATCCATCGAATTCAGCACCGCCTTCCTAACCTGCAATCTTCTTCCCGACCTCTCCGCCCCTACCCCAGTCTGACCTATCACCCTCACCTTGACCTCTTTCCACCTATCACATTTCCGACGCCCCTCCCCCAAGTCCCTCCTCCCTACCTTTTATCTTAGCCTGCTGGACAAACTTTCCTCATTCCTGAAGAAGAGTTTATGCCCGAAACGTCGATTCTCCTGTTCCCTGGATGCTGCCTGACCTGCTGCGCTTTTCCAGCAACACATTTTCAGCTCATATACTGTAAAAACCAGATATGTATAAATATGAACTGACAGGCGCATACAGAATCCTGTGTAACCCTTGGCAGCATTACTATTCAAAAAGTAATAACAACATTTCTTTTATTTTATCAACTGCATTTCTGCATTTTCCAGAGACTAATAATCTATTACTCAAAAGTATCTTTCTAATTCTGTCTACACCTACTACATATTAAAGTGCACTTCTTTATACTAATGTCTGCAAAACATCATATTTTTCAAGGTAGAATTTCACCTGTTATATATTGGCTCAACTGCACTGACTGTATATACTGTTTACATTTGAACTCTGGTAGTGTGTTATGTTGTGCTTGTACATCTTGTATACTCGATCAAATCCTTCAGCTTTGTTTATACACACATTGGTGATAAATTCTAATTGACTAATTGGACACATCATCTTCTCAAAACAGTATTTGATTAATATAAAAATGCATCATTACATGATTCCACCCAAACTAGTGTTTCTGTTGTTTATAAATATGTAGACCATACATCATAGAAAGGTTAGATACCTGGGAGGTTTGTCTCCCATCAGCCCTCCACTCCCCAAATGTAAATTCTCCACATACTGCTGGAGGAGTCAAGAGTTTTTTTTTAATGGGTAAAAACACAAAATCTTCTTTGATGTCTTGTGGCAGTGTATCAGAGGTATCTCCGTGTGACCCAGCTTGGGTCAATGCAGTATAGATGTATGAGCTCTATCTTGGCGCATCATTTTATTTTTGCCTTAAGCCATTTACTGAGACATCAATTATTTACACTGAGTACAAGGCCAGAAGGATTGGCCAGATGGGAGTTTGATGTATGGAGAATGCTGCTTAAAGAAAGGTAGGCAGTATTTTTATTCTGCAGATCGATCTTCTGCACACCACTGAGATAATCACACAGTACTCATCAGGAGGAGGAAAGAGTTTGTTTGGGAAAAAGACTCTAGGAGCCAAAGCAGATGAAGTGCTTTTTATTGCTACCGTTAAAATAGCAAGTACAGAAGGTGTGGAAAGAACTTACTTTGAGCATGCGATCAAAATATACCCAATTCATGGATCACTAGCAAAAGGCAATAGGAAAGCCCTTCACTGATTGATTCTTTGGTGTGTTTGCCAATAAGATGGTAGCAATATGTAATACAATTAGCAAGTCACCTGACCAACATAATTTTATGGAACCAACAAACTGCCCTCAAATCTATAATTCTAACCAAGCTAATCTCCAAACTCTGAGCAAGAGGTCTCTGCTTCTCCCTCAGCACCTCCTCCTTGACAATCCTCGACACCGACAACCCGCAAGGATGTGTACTCAGCATCCTACCATACTCCCTGTACACTCATGACTGTGTGGACATATTTTGTCTGAATTCCATCTACAATATCACTGACAACATCACCATTGTAGGCTGGATATCAAACAATGATGAGACAAAATACAAGAAAGAAATACAGTGCTTGGTGATGTGGTGGAAAGATAACAATCTTTCTCTCAATGTCAGAAAAACTATAGAACTAATCATCAACTTCAGGAAGCAAGGAGGAGGTCACACCCTTATCTACATCAATGGAGCTGAGGTGGAGATGGTCGAAAATGTCAAGTTCCTAAGAGAGATGATCATCAACAATCTGTCCTGGACCCAAGTTGATACGACAGTCAAAACGGCACAACAATTCCTCTTCTTCCTCAGGGGGCGAAGGCAATTTGGCATGTTCATAAGGACTCTCACCAACTTTTATAGATGCAACGTAGAAAGCATTCTATCTGGATGCTTTGCGGCTTTGATTGGCAACTGCTCTTCCCAAGACCATAAGAAACTACAGAAAGTTGTGAATATAATCCAGACCATCGTGCAAGCCAACCTTCCATCCCCTGACTCCCTCTACACTTCTCAATGCCTCAGAAAGGCAGCCATCACGATCAAAGACCCCTCCTATCCTGAATATAATCTCTTCCAATCTCTGTCAGGTAGAAGATACAAAAGCTTAAATAAATGGACCAACAGGTTCATGAACAGTTTCGTCCCCACTATTATCAGACTTCTGAATGGACTTCTCAAATTTTAAATCTACTGTTGGCCTTGCTTTTTGTGCACCTTCTTTGCAGCCATACTTTGTATTCCTCACTCTGTTCAATCACTCCATTACCTTAATTTGTTACAATCTGCCTATATTGCACACAATGCAAAATGTTTCACTGTACTTAGGTACAGGTGACAATAATAAATCAAAACATGTCCAAACAACAACTGCTGAGGTTAGTGGAAGGATATGATAATTTTCACACAAAAAAGTTAGATCCTTGGTGGAGGCCAGTGAACACATTTTTCTTATTTTGATTAATGAAAGGGATTAAAAAATTAGGACCATTGTTTTGTGGTAAGTAAATGCAGGAAATTGATTTGTATCCAAAAGATTGCATTATCATGTTGCCAAATTTAGCAAGATAGATTTAACAGAGTCTCAATACTACAATAAAAAGTGTATTGTTCTCTAAAAAAACAATTAGATCAGCAGTCCTAAGTGGTTTGAAATCAGGATAATAATTTTAACCTTCATCTGCCTTGGTACTTCATTTTGCTTGTGCCTTCAGTCATTTTCTGAAAGGGACATATCCATTATTTATTGAGATTGAAACTTCAGTCAGCCATTCTTTTTAAAAATGTTGATTGCATACTTTGTTTTCCTGCATTTCTAATTTAATTCTTTTCATTTTACTGAACCTGATTTAGAACCTGAGATGGTCTGATGGGATTTATTTTCCACACTGAGTTTAAACCTGCATAATGGATTCTAACCTGAAAGTACTTGATTTTAAGAGGCATCCCAAAGGAAAAAAAGAAGGAAGAGGTTCTGACAGCACACTCTAGAGCTCTAACCTGAGACAGCTAATGGAACAACTATCAAAGATGGGTGAGACAAGTGGGGAAACAAGACAACACAGTGAGAAGAAGGCATTGTTGTAGGGGCTCCACAGCTCCAACTGGCTCCAGAGATAAGGGAATTGAGAGCACTGAGTGATCTTAACAGAGGATTGGGACATTGGAGACCTGGAGTCAGCATAGGTCAATGAAAACATTGCTGACAGGTTATTGGGACTTAGAGCAGGTTAGTGTGTTGGTAAAATAATTTTAAGTCAGCTAAAGTTTATGGAGAGTGGAAGCTAGAGAGAAGCCAGGAGAGTCTTGGAACAGAGTGGCTTAAATTTACAAAGTAGATTTTTACAAAAAGAGAAAAATATTATACTGAAAATTTCAGAGATATTACCACTAAAGCTGGAAATATACCTTCACTAAGAAAATGAACAACCTGCATAGTGTAGAGTACTTAATCATATTTAAAAAAAACTTCAGTAGAGATTGTCATTATATGCTAGACAGTAATGGCAGCATTAGAAGCCCATCATATACATCACAAAAAAATGAATTGTATCCACATAGTGCTTTTCATGATCACAGCACTTTAGAGTCAATGAAATACTTTTGAAGATGTTGGACAATTGCAAAGGTTGAGATTCCTGTGCTCATATCCTCTGGTCTGTTTATCCGCCTCACTCATAGTCACACTCTCCTATCCCCAAACACTGACCAAATCAGACAAGTCAAGCTCAAGAGGTGTGTCTTTATTATGGTACAGAGAAGTCGGGTAACTGTCTGCCTCTCAGACAAGCTTACAAACGTTGACGATCCAGTTTCAGCTGCTTCTTAATTAAGCTGCTCTTTTGCTTGAAGTCTTGATAAAACCCTGCTTCAGATTGGCAACTACAGACAATCGACTGTAGATTTCAGTTTAATGTCAATTACAAACTATATTAGCTTTGTGCAAAAGAGAAGAAAACAGACTTCCTGGCTGAATTATTGTAAGAACTCAGCCCTCAGATAAACTGAGTTTGCTCGTTAATATTATAACTTTTAGAACAAAAGGGCAAGCTGATTTTGTTTTATTTAACCTATTTCTCTAATCAACCGATTCAGAGGTGTTATTACAGACCCCTGGAGCAGTAAGGACACCCTCACTGCACTACAAAAGAGCCTTGAAGAAACCACTGGGATTTGAACCTTAGATTGCATGTTTACCAGGTAGGTGCTTTAATCAATTAAGCCATGGCGCCACTAAGGGCTGGCTAATTCACAAAATGAGGAAACAGTTTTAGCTGCTTTCTAAACAAACTTAAATTAGAATTAAAATTCTAAGATTCACACCTCACCAATGCCAGATACTCACCATCTCCAATAATAGACAATCTAACCAACAACCCTTAACATTCAGTGGTGAACTGAATCCCTACTATCAACATCCTTGGGGTTACAATTGTCCAGAAACTCAACAGGACTCACCATATAAAAACACAGTGGCTAAAAGAGAGTTCAAACGCAAAGAATATTGCAGTGAATAGCTCGCCTCCTGACTCCCCAAAACTGCCTGTCCAACATCTGCAAGGCACAAGTCAGGAGTTGCACCCTGGATGGGTGCAACCCCAACAACATTTATGAAGCTTGACATCATCCAGGCAAAGCAGCCCATTTGATTAGCACACATCCACAAACATCCACTCCCTGCAACACCAACGCTTATTAGTAGCAGTGTGTACTATCAACAAGATGCACTGCAGAAGTTCTCCAAAGATCCTTAGACAGCACCTTCCAAACACACAACCACTTCCCTCTAGAAGAACAAGGACAGCAGATACAAGGGAACGCCATCACCGACAAATTCCTCTTCAAGCCACTCACATCTGACTTGGAAATATATCTGTCTCTTCATTGTCGCAGGGTTAAAAATCCTGGAATTCCCTCCTTAATATCATTGTGGACTGCAACGGTTCAAGAAGGCAGCTCATGACCACCTTCTCAAAGTCATCTGGGATGGCAATATATGCTGCGCAGCCAGCAACACCCATGTCCCATGAATGAATAAAAACAGACTGATCTTAAGCTGCTACACTCAAGGCCTTGATAAGACACTGCCTGAGGCTGACACCTACAGAAACTGAACTGGAGATTTCAATTTAATGTCAACTACCAGTTAAAAATTAAATTAGATTCGTCCAAAATAATATATAGTACTAAATTACTCAACAATTTCAAGCACACAATCCTAAAGTACTAAGTGGTAAGTGAGCATGGCTGAAAAACTGCTGAAAAACTGGGAAAAGTAGGTTCAGGTTTATGGAGCACAGGCACCAGCACGAGGGTAAGGGGAATCTGTAATGATGGGAAGTCGACACCTATATTGTGCTGGGTGTTGCACATACATAAGGGACGAGATAATATTTTAAACTGAATACTGGAGGCAAGGGATCAAATTTGTCAAACTTTTGTTGAATAAAAGTCAAGTAAAGGCCAAGAGAGAGGTGTTGACATGGGAAATTATAAACAGACCATGAGAGAAAGGGACAGAAAGAACAAAGGTCAACTGTAAGATAGAATGAAACGTTACAAGTTAGAGAGCAGAATGATAGAACAAAAGGTTCTGCATCTGACATCAGCTTTGATGAAGAGTCACCTAGACTCGAAATGTTAGCTTGTTGTCTCCCCATTGATGCAGCCTGATCTGCTGTGATCTCCAGCATTTGTTATTTTCAGTACAGATTCCAGCAGCTGCAGTAATTCACTCTGAGGCCCTGTATCTACGTGCATTGGGTATTCAAAACAAAATAGATAAACTGACACATGATAGTAGAATGATACTGATTTGGACATGAATCTTGAATCATCAGGAACATTTAGGAAGGACAGCAACTTAAGGAAAGGTGGAGGACTGGCTCTGTTAGCTAATAATGACAAGAGAAGGATGACTTAATTTCAGGAAACTAAGATGTGGAAACAGTTTGGGTAGAAATGAGAAATACAGGCAAAAATTCACTAGTGGGAGTGGTGAACAGCACCCCAACAGTAACACACGGTAGGGTGGAGCACAACTGAAAAGATAGTGAGAGCTTGTCGGAGAGGCACAGCAATAAACATGCAAAATTTATATTTACATATCAATTTGAAAAGATAGATGGGCAAAGGTCGTCTAGATGAGGAGTTCATAATACTTTCCCGGGAGAGTTTCTGAGATATGCATGTTCTGCAGCCAACCAGAGTAGAAGCTATACTAGATTTGGTATCATGCAACAAGACAGGATTAATTATCACTTCATAGTAAAGGCAGACTTAGGTTGCAGCAACCTTAAAATGATTGAGTATTACATTTAGTTTGAGGTACAGAGGTATAGGCTTAAGGTTATTTTTTTTTAAATTAAATAATGTGAATTATAAGTGCATGGAAGCAAAGCTAATTGAAGTGAATTGACAAATTAGGTAAAAGAATAGGTCAACAGAAATACAGTAGCAGACATTACAGGGATATTTCAGCATACTCAGAATAGATATTCAAATATTTAAAAAATTTCCAGGGGAAGGGCTCATTATCCTTAGTTAACTAGAAATGTGCTTAGTATTAAAGCTTAAAAAAATAATTGTACAAAGATAGATAACTGATCAGAAGATTGAACAGAATGTAAGAAACAGCAAAGAATGAACAAAAAAATTAATGAAGAATGAAGAATTAGAGGATGACAGAAAGCTAACCAGAAATATAAAAACATAAGATTATTTTCTATATATGTTGAAAGAAGAGAATGAATTAACAAATTGTGCACGGTCCCATAGAAAGTGAGAATGGAGAAAAATTACTGGAAAACAAGAAAAGATAAAGTCTATCAAACTGGTACGATGCATCAGTATTCACTATAAAACATTTAAATAACATCCAAGAAGCAGCAATAAATCAGGAAATGGAAGAGAACTCAGGAAAATCACAATCAGCACAGAACTGACATTGAGTAAATTGTTGGAGTTGCAGACTGACAAGAGTCTAAATCCTGATGGACTTCATTCTAAAGTCCTGGTTTATTAGACAGTTGATGCATTGATTTTAATTTTTTAAACCTCCCTTGATTCGAGGAAGGTTGCATTACATTAGAAGATAGCAAATGTAACTCCTATATTTAAAAAGGCAGGGAGACAGAAAGCAAGAAACAACAGGCAAGCCATCTTAACACTTCTAAAAGGGAAAATGTTAGAAGCTATTATTTAAAAAGTTGGAGCAGGGCATTTGGATAGATTCAAAGAAGGGAAAATCATGCGTGACCACCTAACTGGGATTCTCTGAGGACTAACATGTACTCTGCATAAAGGTGATGATGGATTGATTGCACTTAGATTTCTAGAAAGTATTTGATAAGGTGCCACATCAAAGGTTATTGCAGAATATAAAAGCTCATGGTATAAGGGATAACATGTTAGTGTGGATGGACGATTGGCTGGCTAAGGATGTAGAGGGTAGATATAAACGATTCTTTTTAAGGTTGGCAAGATGTAACAAATGCTGGGACATCAACTGTTTACAATTTATATAACTGACTGAGATGAAGTGATGGGAGGTATGGTTGTCAAATTTGCTGATGACACAAAGCTAAGTAGGGATATAAGTTGTAAAGAGATACATAGAGGTTACAAAAGATATCGATAGGTTAATTGAGAGGGAACAGATGTGACAAATGGAGTAAAATGTAGGAAAATGGAAAATGTCCATATTGGCAGTAAGAATTAAAAAAAAATTCATATTCTATCCAAATGCTGAGAGGTTGCAAAGCTCAGACGTGCAAAGGGAGCTGGGTGACCGCATGCAATGTATCAAAATTTGCTGATGATACAAAAATAGATGGGAGGGCTTATTGTGATGAGGGCATAAGGAATTTGCAGAGAGAATATCAATAGTTTGAGTAAGTGGAGAAAAATTTGACAAATGGAGTTTAATGATGGAAATGTGAGGTCATCTTTTTTCTTAGAATATGGGTGTCACTGGCTAGTCCCACATTAATTAGCCATCCTAATTGTCCACAGGGCAGTTAAGAGACAATCACGTTGTGCGGGTCTAGAGTCATATCCAGGGTGACCAGTTAAGTTGGCAGGTTTCTTTCTCTAAAGGATAGTAGTGAACTGGATGGGTTTTAACAATAGGTTACACAGTAGTCTTTTGGCTATCTTATAATTCCAAATTTTTATTAATTCAAATTCCACCAGTTGCTATGCCGGGATTCAAACCTGGGTTCGCAGATCATTAGCCGAGTGTTCTAGATTACTAGCCCAGTGACATTAACACTGTGTTCCCCAAACACAATTTGACAGGAAGAATCAAAAGGCAGTTTATAATTTAAAGCAAGTGTGACTCCAATAAAGGACAGCACAACTGATCTGGGTGTTATTGTGCATGAAACACAAAATGCAACTGTGCAAATCCAGAAAGTGATTAAAAAGGCAAGTGAAATTTTGGCCTTTATTATTGGAGGTTAGAATTTAAAAGTAGGAAAATCTTGTTACAACTCTACAGGGTGTTGGGACTGATGAGATCACACTTGGAATACTGTGTATAATTTTGATCTCTATATTGAAGAAAGCACATACTGGCATTGGAAGCAATTGAAAGAAATTTGGTAGGCTGATTCCTGGGATGAAAGAGTTTGCATCAAGAACAGTTAAACATGTCAGGCCATTAATCATTAGCATTTAGAAGAATGAAGGGTGAGCTCAATGAAATATACAATATTCTGAGGGGGCTTGGCAGGTGCATCCTGTAATGGGGGAAGCTCAACATAGTTACAGAATAAGGGGTCCCTCATTTAAAACCAAGATGCCAAGGAAGTATATCTCATAGAGTCATAGAGATGTACAGCATGGAAACAGACCCTTGGGTCCAACCCGTCCATGCCGACCAGATATCCCAATACAATCTAGTCCCATCTGCCAGCACCTGGCCCATATCCCTCCAAACCCTTCCTATTCATATACCCATCCAAATGCCTTTTTAAAGTTGCAATTGTACCAGCCTCCATCACTTCCTCTGGCAGCTTATTCCACACGTACCACCTTCTGTGTGAAAAGGTTGCCACGTAGATCTCTTTTATATCTTTCCCCTCACACATTAAACCTATGCCCTGTAGTTCTGGACTCCCTGACCCCAGGAAAAAGCCCCTCATGATTTTGTAAACCTCTATAAGGTCACCCCTCAACCTCCGACGCTCCATGGAAAACAGCCCTAGCCTGTTCAGCCTCTCCCTGTAGCTCAAATCCTCCAACCCTGGCAACATCCTTGTAAATCTTTTCTGAACCCTTTCAAGTTTCACAACATCTTTCCAATAGGAAGGAGACCAGAATTGCACGCAATATTCCAAGAGTGGCCTAACCAATGTCCTGTATAGCCGCAACATGACCTCCTGACAGTGCTGTGCTTTCTCAGTACAGTAATTGAGAGTCTGCCTTTATTACTGTGTTCAAGTCTTGAATGGACTTGAAATTAGAACCTTGATCAATAACTGAGGAGCGAGAGTAGTACCAACTGATAGCCATGCTTTTATGTAATTATTTCCAGTTAACATTGCCTGGCATTCTTTGGAGAAACATATTTTACAAAAACATACATTTTGATAAAAATGTAATCAATTATTTAAGTTTTTGGATATTTCTAATTTGCAACAACCACCAAATCACAATAGAATAAATCAAATACCTTTTGAATGAAATTGTGGTACAGCAATTTTTGTTTCAGTTTTCATTGTTCTCAGCCACTGATTTCTTTGCTTTTTCTTTTCTTGAGAACATGCCTAAATAAATATAAGCAACAAGGAATGTAAGAGCTCTGAACAATATGCAAATAAAAATAGACAAAGTGAGCTCCATAATTGTGGTTTTCGAGAAGATTTGTAGCTCAGATTGAGGTTCAGGTTGTAAGTTGGCTCGCTGAGCTGGAAGGAATGTTTTCAGATGTTTCATCACCATACGTGGTAACATTATCAGTGAGTCTCCAGGGAAATGCTGGCATTATGCCCCGCTTTCGATTTATGTGTCTTGGTCTCTTAAGGTGGGTGATATCATTTCCGGTTCCTTTTCTCAGAGGATGGTAAATGGGGTCCAAATTGATGGAGTTCCGCTTACAATGCCAGGCCCTAGGAATTCCCGTGCGTGTTTCTCTTTAGTTTGTCCTAGGATGAATGAATGGGACAACATATCCATCCTCGGACAAGCTAAACAGAGACAAGCATGGGAATTCCTAGAGACTTGACATTCTAAGTGGAACTCGATCAATAAACACATTGATTTGGATCTCATCTACCATCCTCTGAGAAAAAGAATTGGAAATTATATCACCCACCTTAAGTAACCAAGACACGTAAATAGCAAGCAGGACATAACACCAGCCCTTCACCGGATGCTCACGGGAGATGTTACATGATGATGATGAAACATCTGAAAACAAACTTACAATTTGAGCTCCATAATTTTTAAGTAAATTCCTATGTAAGTGGAAACTTATTTGGCAGTTGTTTTCGTTTTAAAGGCAGGCTTGAAAGTCTTTGATTTTGATATTGGGGACTTCACAAGCACTTACCTGGAATTTTGCGGTCAGGAGGCTGAAGCTTTACCAAACCAACAATACATTAATTAAATTCCTGTGCCATCACATGTGAAAAGTTGAGATCAAGTATAAATTTTAGGTGAAGCAGGGGTAGTGGGTGAGTAATAACTAGGTAAGGATATGTGTACAGGATACATCACAGTCATCTACAATACAGAAAAAGGCATTTTGGTTCATCTAGTCTGTACCAGTCAAAGTCAGCCACTGAACTATTCTAATCCCATTTTCAGACACTAGACATAGCCTTATATGCCTTAGTATCACAAATGTACATGTAAAAACTTCTTAAATGTTATGAATTTTGTTGCCTCTGACAGTTACTGAGTTTCAGATTCTCACTTTCCTCTGAGAGAAAACATTTTCCACAGATCCCCTCTAAACCTCCTGCCCCTTACCTAAATCAATGCCACCTGGTTATTGATCCCTCCACAGAGGGAATAACTGTCTTTCTGTCTACCTTATCTATACCCCTCATTATTTTATACATCTCAATCATGACCCCCTCAACCTCCTCAGCTCCAAGAAAAACAATCCATGTCTGTCCAATCTCTCTTTATAACTGAAACTCTCTAGACCAGGCAACATCCTGGTGAATCTCCTCTGTATCCTGCCCACTGCAATCACATCTGTTCCATAATGTGGATTTCAGAACTGCACACAAACTCTGTGCCTCAGCTAATAAAGGCAAGTATCCAATATGCCTTCTTGACCCCTTTACCTAGCTGTCCTTCTACCTTAAGGGACTGGTAGACATCACGCTAATGTCCCTCTCTTCCTCTCAGGGTCCTACCATTCATCATGTATTCCCTTACATTGTCTGTCCTGTCATGTACATTGTCTTCATTTAATTCCATTTCCCACTGAGCAGCTCATCAGAGCAGCCAGCCTCTATTCTTCTGTAATCTAAGGCTATTGTCCTCACCATTTACCACCCCACCAATCTTTGTAACATTCACTTACTGATCAGCCTTCTTATATTCAATTATAAATCATTTATATTATATGACAGCAAATGCCCAAAACTGATCCCTGTCGAAGCCCACTGTACACAGGTTTCTAGTCACACAAACATCTCTCCACCATCACCCTCTGCCTCCGGCCATTCGGCTGATTCGGTGCCTAATTATCCATATTTCCTTGGATTCGAAGGATTCTCATTATTGCTCTCAGTCTCTCGTGGAACCTCATCAAAAATCTTACTGAAATCCAAGTAGACTATGTCAAATGCATTATCCTCATCCACACACTTGGTCACCTCTTTGAAAAATTCAATCAAATTGATCGACATGATTTCCCCTTAACAAAACCATGCTGATTGTTCTTGATTAATCCCTGTCTCTCCACATGCAGATTAATTCTGTCCCTCCAAATTACTTTGAATGGTTCCCCCACCACCGAGGTTCGAATAACTGGCCTATAGCTTCCTGGTTTATCCCTTGCACACTTCTTAAATAACAGTATCACATTAGCTGTCTTCAAGTCCTCTGGCACTCTCTAATGGCCAGAGAGAAATTAAAAATTATTGTCAGTGCCCCTGCTATTTTCTCCCTTGCCTCACTTAACAGCCTGCGATACCTCCGCATAAACCAAATCATCCGCCGACATTTCCGCCACCTCCAAAAAGATCCCACCACCTGGGATATATTTCCCTCCCCACCCCTTTCCGCCTTCCGCAAAGACCATTCCCTCCGTGACTACCTGGTCAGGTCCACGCACCCTACGACCCACCCTCCCATCCTGGCACTTTCCCCTGCCACTGCTGGAACTGTAAAACCTGCGCCCACACCTCCTCCCTCACCTCTATCCAAGGCCCTAAAGGAGCCTTCCACATCCATTAAAGTTTTACCTGCACATCCACTAATATCATTTATTGTATCCGTTGCTCCCGATGCGGTCTCCTCTACATTGGGGAGACTGGGCGCCTCCTAGCAGAGCACTTTAGGGAACATCTCCAAGACACCCGCACCAATCAACCAAACCGCCCCGTGGCCCAACATTTCAACTCCCCCTCCCACTCTGCCGAGGACATGGAGGTCCTGGGCCTCCTTCACCGCCGCTCCCTCACCACCAGACGCCTGGAGGAAGAATGCCTCATCTTCCGCTCGGAACACTTCAACCCCAGGGCATCAATGTGGACTTCAACAGCTTCCTCATTTCCCCTTCCCCCACCTCATCCTAGTTTCAAACTTCCAGCTCCGCACTGTCCCCTTGACTTGTCCGGACTTGTCCGACCTGCCTATCTCCTTTTCCACCTATCCACTCCACCCTCTCCTCCCTGACCTATCACCTTCATCTCCTCCCCCACTCACCCATTGTACTCTATGCTACTCTCTCCCCACCCCCACCCTCCCCTAGCTTATCTCTCCACGCTTCAGGCTCTCTGCCTTTATTCCTGATGAAGGGCTTTTGCCCGAAACGTCGATTTCGCTGCTCGTTGGATGCTGCCTGAATTGCTGTGCTCTTCCAGCACCACTGATCCAGAATCTGGTTTCCAGCATCTGAAGTTATTGGCTTAAACACTCCCAACAGCACTGGCAAACCACTCTACAAAGATGCTGGTTCTATTCAGATTGAAGTGCAACCTGTCCACCTTGTACAGATCCTCTACCTTCAAATATGATACAAATGTTCCAGAAATCTTAAGTCCTCCCTCCTACATCATTTCTCCACTGCGTATTCATCTGGATAACCTCCTTATTCTATACTTGCTTGCACATAGCTCCGTAAGTATTCCAGACATTACTACCTTTTGGGTCATGTTCATTAATTTACTTCCTAGCTCTCTAAATTCTGCTTGCAGGACCTCATCCCTTTATCTACCTATGTCATCAATACCAAAATGAACCATGATTTCTGTCTGTCTGTTTGCCCTCCCCCAACAAAATGCCCTGCAGCTGTTCAGTGACATCCTGACCCTGGCACCCGGAAGGCAACATCCCATCTTGGAGTCTCTTTTGTGGCAGCAGAAATACCAGCCTTCCCCTTACAATTGAATCCACTATCTCTCTAGCCTTGCTTTTCTTCTTCCTCCCCTCTTGCGCAGCAGTCCCATCCATGCTGCTGTGAAGTTGGCTCCTACTACTTTCCTTTGCATAGTCATCTCCCCAGCAGTATCCCAATGTCATATCTGTTAGAAAGGAGGATGGCCACTGGGGACTCCCGCACCACCTGCCTTCCTCTACTCTGCCTCGTGGTCACCAATGCCCTTTCTGCTTGTTCAGTCTTCACCTGCGGTATGACCATCTCACTGAACAAGTTATCCATGACATGCTCAGCATCACGGATGCTCCACAGTGAATTCACCCGCAGTGTCCAGCTCCAAAATGCTGTTCGCCAGGGGCTGCAGCGGGATGCATTTCCTGCACATGTGGCCAAGGACACTTAAACCTTCCATGATTTGCCACATAGTACAGGAGCAGTATTTCACAACATGAAGCTGCTATGGTTTGCTATGACTGCTAATGCCTCTTCTTCATTCTCTTTATTTTAAAATAATTATGCTTACATAAGAAAACTATTATTGACCTTATTCTAATTGTGTGCTTCCTTTACCCTAATCTGCTTACTAATATTGTTTTATTATATTAGCCTTGAATTGTACTTACTCAGGTTACTTTGCAGGTAATCCCTTCTGCCAAAATAAAATACACTTTTTAAAATTCCTGAGGTTTGCTTCGGTCAGTTGGTTGGACAGATGATTTCCAGTGCAGAGTAAAACCAAAATTGTGGGTTCAACTTGCACATGGTTGAGGTTACCATGTCGGATTCTCCTTCTCAACTTCTCCCCTCACCTGAGGCGTAGTGACTCTCTGGTTAAGCTACCATCAGTCATCTTTCTCTAATGAGAGAACAGCCCTATGCCCAGGAGGTCTATGGTGACTTTACCTTTATACTTTTTAAAATACCAAACCAATCAACACACTATTTTCCTGAGATTTGTTTAATGCTGTTGGCAACTCCACTCTCTCTGCTGGGCTTCAATCCTGGACTTCAATTTACCTTGTTGCTGACTCCCCTCCCTTTGCTGGTCCCTGATCCTGGGCCTCAATATATCCCATTTTTAATTATGGGAAGCTGCTCGGCAGCAGGGATATATCAATAGGTTGAGTGAGTAGCAAAAAGCAAAAAATGGAGTATAATGTTGGAAGTGTGAGTTCATTCATTTTGGTTAGCAATTTTTTTTAACAAGGCATGAAAACTCATACATGGTGATGAGTTTGGGTACATACACACAGTGACAAGGCAAGTTAACACACAGAACAACAAGCATTTATGAAAGAAAATGGCATGTTGGCCTTTATTACATGGATTGTATTCAGAAATTCCTGTAATTGCTGAAGAACACAAAGGTATTGATACAATTGCACAACATATGGTGAGACCACATCTGAATTACTCTGAACAGCTTTGGTCTCTGTAATGAAGGAAAAACATAATTCCTTTGACAAGACAACAATGGTTCACTAGATTGGTTTCTGGGAATGAAAGTATTGTCTGATGATGACAGGCTAAAATATTGGGTCTATACTCAAAGATGTTAATAAGAATGATAGATGATCTGTTTGCAATATTCATGATCCTGAAGGGGCTTGGTAGAATAGGCATAGAAGTTGCTTCCCTGGCTGCAGAATGTAGAACATGTTTTAGGATAAGGGATTGATTGCTTTGGCCTGTAGTGAGAACGTTTATGAATTCGTGGAATTCTCTCCATTAGTGAATTGTGCATGCTTCATTGTTGAAAACTTTCAGACTGAAAATAAAAGTGGGTGAAGTTATGCTTCAGTTATACATGGTATTCACACTTCCAACATTATATTCCATTTTTTTGTTTTTTGTCCCTCACCCTACGTATCTATATATCCCTGCAGTCTACAGGCTTCCCACAGAATTTTAATTAAAAATGGGAATTGCATCTGAATCTTCAGCTTTATTTGAGCAGGGAGAGGGAGTCAACAACAGGATAAAATGAGGCTCAGGATCAGGACTCCAAAACTTTAACTTTAACTGAGCAGAGATATTGGAGCATCAACAGGATATATTGAGGCTCAGGATCGGGCCTCAGCAGAGGGAGTGGGGCTGGCAACAGGATAAATTGAAACCAAAGAGTGGGGCCACATTTGGAGTATTAGATTACTTACAGTGTGGAAACAGGCCCTCCGGCCCAACAAGTCCACATTGACCTGCCGAAGCGCAACCCACCCAAACCAATTCCCCCACACTCTGCCCCTTCACCTAATACTACGGGCAATTTAGCATGGCCAATCCACCTAACCTGCACATTTTTGGACTGTGGGAGGAAACCCACACAGATATGGCAAGAATGTACAAACTCCACATAGTCAGCTGCCTGAGGCGGGAATTGAACCCGGGTATCTGGCGCTGTGAGGCAACAGTGCTAACCACTGTGCCACCCAGTATGATGGACAGTATTGGTCACTTTATTTAAGGAAAGATGCACCATTGGAGGCAGTTCAAGAAAGGTTTACCAGACTTATACATAGTCAGGGAGGGCTGTTTTATGCGGACAAGCTAGAGCAGTATCTGCTCAAGTTCAGAAAAAGTAGGAGATTACATGATTACAGTTCTTGAGAGGTTTTGCAAGAATAGATGAAGAGAGAATGTTTCCTCTTATTGGGAAATCCATAAATAGGGGTCATGGTTTAAAAATCATAGAACAGACATTTAAAACCGAGATGAGATAAAACTTTTATTCTCAGTTCATGAGGTTTTTGGACCGTCTTCATAGTGGAAACAGAGTCGTTACATATATTTAATGCACATGGTAGATTCTTATTAATCAAAAGGTGAAACAATAGGGAGGGTGGGAATGCAGATTTCAGGTTATAATCAGACCAACCACAATCTGACTGAAGAGCATGCTTGAGGAGCTGAATGGCCTATTCCTGCTCTGAATTCCTATGTTTGTTTAAGACTGACGTATTTGGTGTTTCAATGAATTCAGGGATATAAGGAGACAACGGGAAAGTGTTTTTGAAGCCAAAGATTAACCACAAGAATACTGAATGGTGGCAAAGGCTTGTTCTTCACTTACTTCAACTGTTAAAGCTCTTATGAAACAAACTAGGGATAGGAATGTAGTTTTTAAATGCCCAGATGCACACTTCTGAAAATAGTTACTTTCAATAAATGTATTGGTTACATTTACAAGCAATTCAAGCACACACCAGCTTTTGATATCATTGTCTCTTGGCTATTTAGAAGTAGTTACCTTTGATAATAATGTACAGCTCTTGAGCACTCAGCTTGAATAATAGCAGCAGAGAAAGTAACATGGTTTTGCTTTTATTTTAGAATTGTGATTAAGGCTGTAAGCTGAAAATGTGTTGCTGGAAAAGCGCAGCAGGTCAGGCAGCATCCAAGGAACAGGAGAATCGACGAAGAAGGGCTTATGCCCGAAACGTCGATTCTCCTATTCCTTGGATGCTGCATGACCTGCTGCGCTTTTCCAGCAACACATTTTCAGCTCTGATCTCCAGCATCTGCAGCCCTCACTTTCTCCTCGAAGATTAAGGCTGTAAGGTCAAGAATGAATTAGAATTCCCTGATGTTTCAAAGGAGCTTAAAACAGCAGTAACGTAAGTGATCAGAGAGATGTACAGCATGGAAACAGACCCTTTGGTCTAACCCACCCATGCCGACCAGATATCCCAACCCAATCTAGCCCCACCTGCCAGAAACTGGCAGCACCTGGCCCATATCCCTCCAAACCCTTCCTGTTCATATACTCATCCAGATGCTTTTTAAATGTTGCAATTGTACTACCCTACACCACCTCCTCTGGCACCTCATTCCATTCATGTATCACCCTCTGCGTGAAAATGTTGCCCCTTAGGTCTCTTTTATATCTTTCCCCTCTCACCCTAAACCTATGCCCTCTAGTTCTGGACTCCCCCACCTCAAGTAAAAGACTTTGTCTGTTTACCCTATCCATGCCACTCATGATTTTATAAACATTGATAAGATCACCCCTCAGCCTCCAATGCTCCAGAAAAAACAGCTCTAGCATTTTCAGCCTCTCCCTATAGTTCAAATCCTCCAACCCTGGCAACATCTTTGTAAATCTTTTCTGAACCCTTTCAAGTTTCACAACATCTTTCCAATAGGAAGGAGACCAGAATTGCATGCAATATTCCAGAAGTGGCTTAACCAACGTCCTGTACAGCCACACTTTGACGTCCCAACTCCTGCAGGAGAAAGTGAGGTCTGCAGACGCTGGAGATCAAAGCTGCAACTTTATTGCTGGAACAGCACAGCAGGTCAGGCAGCATCTAGGGAACAGAAGATTCGACGTTTCGGCCAACTCCTGCACTCAATACTCTGACCAATAAAGGAAAGCATACCAAATGCCTTCTTCGCTATTCTATCTAACTGTGACTCTACTTTTAAGGAACTGTGAACCTGTACTCCAAGTCTCTTTGTTCAGCAACACTCCCGAGGACATTACCATAAAGTGTATAAGTCCTTCTAGGATTTGCTTTCCCAAAACGCAACAATTCGCATTTACCTAAATTGAACTCCATCTGTCACTCCTCAGCCCATTGGCCCATCTGATCAAGATTCTGTTGTAATCTGAGGTAACCTTCTTTGCTGTCCACGACACCTCCAATTTTGGTGTCATCTGCAAACTTATTAAATGTACTTCTTATGCTCACATCCAAATAATTTATGTAAATGACAAAAAGTAGTGGATCCAGCACCAATCCTTGTGGCTCTCCAGGTCACAGGCCTCCAGTCTGAAAAACAACTCCCCACCACCACCCTCTGTCTTCTACTTTTGAGCCAGTTCTGTATCCAAATGGCTAGTTCTCCCTGTATTCTGTTAGATCTAACCTTGCTCATGAGTCTCCCATGGGGAACCTTGTCAAACGCCTTACTGAAGTCCATATAGATCATGTCTACCTTTCTGCCCTCATCAATCCTCTTTGTTACTTCTTCAAACAACTCAATCAAGTTTGTGAGACATGATTTCCCATGCACAAAGCCATGTTGACTATCCCTAATCAGTCTTGGCCTTTCCAAATACATGTACATCCTGTCCCTCAGGATTCCCTCCAACAACTTGCCCACCATCTACGTCGGGCTCACTGGTCTGTACTTTCCTGGCTTGTTCTTACTACCTTTCTTAAATAGTGGCACCACATTAGCCAACCTCCAGTCTTCCGGCACCTCATTGTGACTATCGATGATACAAATATCTCAGCAAAACCCAGCAATCACTTCCCTAGCTTCCCACAGGGTTTTTGGATACACCTGATCAGGTCTTGGGGATTTATCTACATTTATGCATTTCAAGACATCCAGCACTTCCTCCCCTATAATATGTACATTTTTTAAGATATCACCATCTATTTCCTTACATTCTAGAGCTGCACACATCTAGGCAATTGGGAAGTATTCCTTCATGCTCCTGACTTATGCTTTGTGGAATATGGACAGGCATTGGGATGGCAGAGGTAAGTTACTCACTGCAGTATTCTTAGCCCCTGACCTGCTGTTGTAGCCACAATATTTAAATGGACAGCCCAGTTCAGTTTCTGGTCAATGGCAACTCCCAGAGTATTGTGGGAGGATTCAGTGATGGGAATGTCATTGAATAACTAGGGCTAATGGTTAGATTCACGTTTTGGAGAAGATCATTGCCTGGCACGTGTGCAGCATGAATATTACTTGTCACTTGTCAGCCAAACCTAGATATTGTCCAAGTATTGCTACATTTGAAGTGGACAGCTTAAGTATCTGAGGAGGCATGAATGATGCTGAATGGAACATAGAACATAGAAAAATACAGCGCAGTACAGGCCCTTTGGCCCTCGATGTTGCGCCGATCCAAGCCCACCTAACCTACACTAGCCCACTATCCTCCATATACCTATCCAATGCCCGTTTAAATGCCCATAAAGAGGGAGAGTCCACCACTGCTACTGGCAGGGCATTCCATGAACTCATGACTCGCTGAGTAAAGAATCTACCCTAACATCTGTCCTATACCTACCACCCCTTAATTTAAAGCTATGCCCCCTCGTAATAGCTGACTCCATACGTGGAAAAAGGTTCTCACGGTCAACCCTATCTAAACCCCTAATCATCTTGTACACCTCTATCAAGTCACCCCTAAACCTTCTTTTCTCTAATGAAAACAGCCCCGAGTGCCTCAGCCTTTCCTCATACGATCTTCCTTCCATACCAGGCAACATCCTGGTAAACCTCCTCTGCACCCGTTCCAGTGCCTCCACATCCTTCCTATAGTATGGCGACCAAAACTGCACACAATACTCCAGATGCGGCCGCACCAGAGTCTTATACAACTGCAACATGACCTCAGGACTCCGGAACTTAATTCCTCTACCAATAAAAGCCAGTACGCCATATGCCTTCTTCAACGCACTATTTACCTGGGTGGCAACTTTCAGAGATCTGTGTATATGGACACCAAGATCCCTCTGCTCATCCACACTACCAAGTATCCGACCATTAGCCCAGTAGCCCATCTTTTTGTTACTCTTACCAAAGTGAATCACCTCACACTTACCCACATTGAACTCCATTTGCCACCTTTCTGCCCAGCTCTGCAGCTTATCTATATCCCGCTGTAACCTGACACATCCTTCCTCACTGTCAACAACTCCACCGACTTTCGTATCATCCGCAAACTTGCTTACCCAACCTTCTAGCCCCTCCTCCAGGTCATTTATAAAAATGACAAACAGCAATGGTCCCAAAACAGATCCTTGCGGAACACCGCTAGTAACTGCACTCCAAGATGAACCTTTATTATCAACTACTACCCTCTGTCTTCTTCCAGCCAGCCAATTCCTAATCCAAACCTCCAACTCACCCTCAATGCCATACCTCCGTATTTTTTGCAGTACCCTACCATGGGGAACCTTATCAAACGCCTTACTAAAGTCCATATACACCACATCTACCGCTTTACCCTCGTCCACCTCCTTAGTCACCTTCTCAAAGAATTCAATAAGGTTTGTGAGGCATGACCTGCCCTTCAAAAACCATGCTGACTATCCTTGATCACATTATTCCTATCCAGATGTTCATAAATCCTATCCCTTACAATTCTCTCTAAGACTTTGCCCACAACAGAAGTGAGACTCACCGGCCTATAGTTACTAGAGTTATCCCAACTCCCCTTCTTGAACAAGGGAACCACATTGGGCAATCATCAACATTCATCCCCATTTCTGACATTATAATGGAGGGAAGGTCATTGATGAAGCAGCTGAAGATGCCTGGGCGAGATCATTCTGAGGAATAACTGCAGTGATGTCCTAGAGCTGAGATGTCTAACCTGCAAGAACCACAACCATCTTCCTTTGTGCCAGGTATGGCTCCAATTGAGGGAGAGTTTTCCACCACCACCCCTCTCCTGAGTCCTATCCACACCGGAATTGACTTCCCGAACGTCTATACCACAGTGCAGTCCCCTAATAATACCTGTGACTTTTGTCACTGTATTTGTTACATAATCTGCTGGCACATGTAGTAGATGTGACATTAATATAGCACAGCACCATACAGCTATATGGCAACATGTCCATCCTCTTGACTGTTCACTGCTGACAACCATGACAAACCACTTGGCTTTGTGTCTGTGCTTAAAGGCAAGACAAGAAAAAGTACCATAAATTCTAAACAGCATGGGAAGGCACAAAAAGGCAAGGCATGGCAAGTCAAAGAAGAAATGCTATGAACATCTAAACAGGTGCAAAATGAGTAAGCGCTAAGAAAGCAAGTCAACAGCCCTGAAATGTGCCCTACTTCAATACATGAGATGGCGTTTGTCCCTGTTTGCAAAATGATCTTGCAGCCACCATGACAATGAAAGGTATTGGTGAGCATTTCAATGAATAACTGTATTCTAAGTGAGTTGGAGAGCTGCCATGATGCTGTGGTGAGGCTGGTGCTTGTCCTCCATGGACAGTGGATGCAGTTGGTCTCTGCCCATGGAGTATGCCCTGCTATGTTGGAACTGCTGACCAAGGTAGAGGTCCAGAGAAGCAAGTGGCGAGTTCAAGCCACCAGGAACCCCCTCTGACTCTCATGTCAGGAACTGTTGCTATCCAGCTTTTTTCTGCCATATAGCAGAATAGCAAACTGCATATAAATGATGCAAAAATAGGTGAAGATGAGATGCAAATGTATGCTAATAGGCCTCCCACCACTCACTGGTTAGGTTATCTTCTTAGTATTCATACAGAAAATCAAAATTATTTTCTTGACGTTAAGAATCTAGGTTTTCCCATCTCGCTATATTTTCCCAACTGACTCACTAATGCCCATGGTATTCAGGAGCTGAGAAAATTCACCTCGTGATTTCAAAGCTAGCACTTTATTGTACTATTTGTATGATAAATCTGGGAACAGAGTTTGAAGTTACAGCATCAGACGTGGCAACTCTGCAATAGCAAGACAATGGGAAAGATTGAATTTCAACCCCTTGAAACTATTATTTGTGAATAAGTCAACCCCAACCATGTTACGCTTCCTTTTGGCTAAATAGTTCATCTTAGAAACTCAACTTCTACATGAATATGGATGATCATTATTGAAAATCTTGAAAAGTCTGTGCTTTCTCAGGCAACAAGTCATTTTGCTTGATTTAAACAAACTTTTAACCATCCTCTTGCATTGTGGCAAATCTGTCAAAAGCTTATTTTAGCTTTCTGTCCAAGTCGAAGTGAATGTCAACCCTTATTTCTCTGCATTCAGCACCAAGTATGGAATGTTTATGATATACAAGCTGTTGAGCAACAGGGGTTAGAAACTTTCCAAAACATTCTAATGGATGTGATACCTTTACTGATAAAATACAAAGTTCACTTCTTTATCTTTAAGGAGACAACACCAGCACTGAGCTCATTATTTTGGCATCATCCAATTTTAAGTTCATCTGTTAAATTATAAGAATACATTTTATTATAACAAATGATTTTTACATTCAAACAACTCATTTTACAATTATTTTCTGTGGCAAGATGGTAAAAAATTCACAAAACATGGCATGGCCTCTCTCCATTGTTGGATGCATGTGTCCCGGATGGAACAGCTCCCCGTGTGACTTTGATGACTGTGACTCGGTTACTCCAAAGTACGAAAGATGTTTTTAAGTAAAAGTAGTTATTACTCAAGTACAATACACCTTGGGTCATGGAAAATAATGCCTGCTTTTAATGATGTGTATATGTTTGACTCATTGAGTTCAAGTCTGTGTCCTTTTAATTCTGCTCGGCATGTACAGTGTGGTTCAATGACACACCGTGTTGGATACATACATATATTTTACGTAAGATGCCTCACAGGTACATACAATGCAGACAGATGTACTTCACATTTACTTACACATCTTTCATCATTAAGAACCAAAGCAGTAAAGTACTTGTAACAGCTAAAAATCACTTGGATGCTTTGTTTCTCATCTTATTACTTTACAACCAAATATATAATTGTTCAACTTCACTCTGCAAATAAAAATATTGGTAACAAATGTTTCCAATTTAATTTGTCTAGTGCCATTTGTATCCCTTAAAAATGTTTTCTCAACCAGGTCTCTGTCTTATTTATTCCTTCTCAATGTTTAGCCAAAGCTTTATTATGCTATGATCACTGTTGCCGAGACTCTTGCAATTCTTCTTAAGTCTGTTCTGGTTCATTATTGAATGCAAGATCCAAAAGAAGTTTCTCTAATATAGGACTTTTCACGTACTCTGAAAGAAAGGAGTCCTGATTACCTGATTACACCGTAAGACCTACATTCCTTCTATCCCTCTTACTACATCTTCTTGCCAGGTTATTTCAGGGCAAATAAAATTCCTCTTGTTTTTCTTTGTTCTTTCTTACAAATATCTTCCTCCACCTCCATTTTGTTATTATGTCACTTTATCCTATTAGGATCTTGCATTAAAACATTCATTCGGAAAAGACTTCTGGAACAAATTTTTTTGAAATGTTCCCATAGCCAGAAGATAAAGAATTAAGGAATAATTAAGAAATCAGCCATTAAAAAGTGCAAAGAAGGTAAGACTGTTGTGCTACAGGTAGTAAAAATCTCCTATCTTATCCTCAACATTCGTTGTAAATACTGTATGACGAGTAAATTATTTCATAACTAAAAATTAATAACCCAAGTTATTTGATTATTAGACTCTTGGAAGCAGCAAATAACATATATCACATTGTTCTGAGCATTCAGCAGTTATTTGTGCCAAAACTAATCATACTATTTATTGCCAAGTGCAAAACTACTGTTTCATTCGAATAATTACCATACCATTATAATGGCGGTCATCCATCATTTATTGCAAACAAATTACAAAAATTCCACCATAAAAAGTAGATTTGCTATATTATAATGTTAAATGAACTATCTGGTGAGAAAGTTTCAGAATCTTAAACATTATATATGTTAATAGATGATAAACAAATGCTTCAACTTGGATTAATAGACACATGTTTGCAGATTATTTAAAATGATTTTAAGTTTTAAATAAACTCCATATGTCATTAATATTCTGATTTCCAAACAGACGCCTCTGAGCTACAAAAATGGCAATCTATAACATTTTAAGGTATTGTTAATATATTTACATAATGCTCACACATAATTTCCTGTTAATTTCTCAAAAGTGTACACTGCAAAATCTACCACTGTATGTATACTACCTACAAATTGGTGAGCTTGTCTCTTTAGGGGCTTTAGTCCAATTTTAACATTAATCACTGACTAAATTCAGCTTTTTGTCTCCATTGAAATATTTCCTGCTTACCGGATTTCTTGCTGCTGGTGGAGTCCTTTCCTGAGTCGTCTTTGCTATCATTTCTCCCAGACTCTCAGCAGCAGTCTCCTCGGTGTCACTTGCATAAAAATATAGTGGAAAAATATTTTTTATTGAAGGAATGAAGCTTTAGAGCAATAAGGAATTTCATTCTTAATGCAAAAAAAATCTGTAAATACCCCCTGAATGAAAATTAATAACAAAACACCTCATTTTCAGCCATCATTCAATTAACATTAGTTCAATGACTGTGCATAAAACATACATGAAATAATTAGTGTGGATAGCTCTTAATTTAAAGGATGTTAAACAGCTTGTAAGCATCTGGTAGCAAGCTGAAATAGGTCATTCAAAATTTATCTAACTAAATTAAGAGGAAAAAAATTGGTTTCTCCTCCTGGATCGACATGTCACAAGATAACTAAACTGACTTAGCAGGGTTGCCTGGGAATCCTTAGCTGTCAGTGGTGAATATGCAAAGGGCCAGCAAATTAAATCAACCTGCCAAACTGTCAATTTCAAGCCTCATGACTGCATGAAAATGGCATCACTGAAAGAAATCATGCATTGCCTTATTCTGGATTTCCTGGCATTAATTCAAAACTTCATACAGTTGGAGCTAATTTCACATGCAAATTTCAGTCAATAAGCTTGAAGCAAGACATCCCATGACTATTCAAAAATCTGACAGGATTATTTTTTCCTTGAATATGAAATCGACAGTATATGAAATCCAATCTCCATTTGCTTACAGTTTTCATATCCACACTGTCCCATCTGCAGAGTCAGGTTAATGAGAACTATACCTGGCTCCAGTTACATCTTCCCATCCATCCTTATTGAAGTGCTCAAAGACTCTGCTCATCTCCTTGATGGATCGGTTGAGAAAACGCTGGTACTGTTTGAGGGAAATGTTTTTCCTTCTTTTTGTTCTGGGGTTGTAGCCCACTGTTTTGCACGCACAGCTGCCACTCCCTGCTCTCTCTGCAGTTCTGGTTTTGCTGGGAACAGTCTTAGACTCAAGTGCTTGCTGTAGCTCCTGTATTTTCCATAATAAATCCTTATTTTCATTTTTTAGTTTTGTTCTGTCCGCTACTTGCCTCTTTAGAGAGGAAGTTTCTGTTTTCAATTCTTCTATCATTGTAGCCAGCTCATTTTTCTCTCGCATAATTTGTTGATTTGCCTTCATCAGTTCTCTTATTTCAATAAGTTGGTTGTCAGATTCAGTCTGAAGTTTGCTGTAGGCAGTTTGCAATAAAACTTTGGCCTGAATCAATTCTTCGTTCGTTTCTGTCAGGTCTTTGGCATCCCTCTGAATGGTTTTCAGCTTCTTTTCAAATTGGTTAATCTGAAACAGGAAACAAATCACTTTAAGATTAGTTTGAAATATCAGGATGCTTATTCTCCATCATTTTAAGTAGAACCTCACTAAATTGTAAGACCCACAAAGTGCAGGGCCTATTTCCTGTGCTGTATTAGCCGATTTCATTAATGGAGGGTATAAAGGGGTACAGAAATTGATTGTAGCGTCTTTCGACTAGCAAAATGAGAAAAACAATTTTGCGGCAATTCACAGAACTCCCTCACTCTGGTTTCTAGCATCTATTGGGAAAGTTATGCATTGATTGACTGTGTTTAAAAGGCCATTGGTAACATGCTTAAAACAGAATATATCACAAATTTGGAGATACCTATAAAATATCTCGCATAACAACCTGAATCAAACCTAAAGGCAAGAAAGGATTAGGGCAGTGGTAAAGCCATCTTTCTTGCTGCTGAAGGCTGCATTAATGTGCAACAGAATGCCTGGTGAAGCCCATTCTTCGAACACACTGCTCCTCTGAGATTGAGGTAAGTACAGATGCTGTGATCAGGATAAGTCTTTTGCATACAAACTTCCACACTGATTATGTTATACAGATACTTTAAAACTTACAAAATACAAGTAAAAGACCATTCATTCCCTTGAGCCTACTCCACCATTAATCAAAATAGATGATTTGTTTATATTTGAGTTCTATATTTCCATCTACCCCATAGCCTTTAATTACCCTGCCTAACAAGAATCTCTCCACCTCTGTTTAAAAAATATTCAATGATCTCACCTGCACTGCCTTCTGACTCAGAGACTTCTAAAGTCACACAGTCTTCTGTGAGAAAAAAGTTCTTATTGCTGTCCTGAAGAAGCAATGCTCAATTAAAAACAGTGCCCTGCTCATCAGAGAAGACATCCTTTATTGTCCAGCTTTTCAAGATCGTTCAGCACCAGGGTGGCACAGTGGTTGGCATAGTTGCTTCACAGCACCAGGAACCCAGGTTCAAATCCAGCCTTGGCCAAGTCTTTGTGCAGAGTCTGCACATTCTTGTCGTGTCTGGGTGGATTTCCTCTGGATTCTCCTTATGTCATCTTCACAATATATTTTCCCACAAACTTTGGTGTCATTCACAAATTTAGCTGCCATGCCTTTGCTCGTATCATCAAAGTCATTGAGGTAAATTTCCAAAAAATTGAAACCCCAGCATAGACCTTGGAGGGTCTGGCTGCCAATAAGACAAAAACCATTTATTCATACTCTCTGATTTCTGCTAACCAGCCAGCCACACACTAATCTTTGATATGGCATGTTACCAAATGCCTTCTGGAAATCTAAGAATAGTATGCCTACAGGTACCCTTTATTCCATAGTATGTGTTACTTCTTCAAAAGAATTCAACAAATTGGTTAAATATGACTTCCCTTTGACAAAGATGGCTCTTACTGATTACCTTGAGTTTTTCTAAGTGTGCAGCTATAATCTTTAAAATGATCAATTCTAACTCATAAACATCAAACTAACTGGCATACACTTGCCTGTTTTCTGCCTTTCTACTTTTTGAACACAGGGGTTATATATTGGCCACTTTCACACCTAATGGAACTTTTCCAGAATTTGGAAATTTTGAAAAATGCATACTTATGCATCTACTACTTCAGTAGCTATCTCTTTATAGACCTGAGAATGAAGTTAAACTGGACCCAGAGTTGAGAGCCCTCAGTTCCATCAAGTTGCAATCAATGGATCAGATCGAAGCTCTGTGATTCTGCCACATCTCATCCTGCATGGTGGTGGACAACTAAACAATTCATTGAAGGAGGTGACTCCACAAACATCACGATCGTTAGTCATGGAGATGCCCAGCACATCAGTGCAAAAGGTAAAACTGAAGCATTTGCAACTGCATGGTTGACCAAGGGCTGAGTGGATGATCCATCTCGGCCTTCTCCAAATATTCCCAGCATCACAGGTATTGGTTGTCAAGCAATTCGATTCTCTCCATGCAGTATTGAGAAATGGCTGGACTCACTGGTTATTGAAAAGGCGATGAGCCCTGACAACATGTGAGCAATAGTGTTGGAGTAATAGAGTTACAGAGTCCTACAGCATGGAGACAGAACCTTTAGCCCAAACTGGTCTATGCTGTCCAAAATGTCCATCCATATTAACGCTATTTCCCTGCACTGGCCCAGATCCTTCTAAACATTTCCTATCCATGTACAGTATTTGTCGAAATGCCTTTTAAATATTGTTAATCTACTTGTCTCAAACAACTCATTCTATACGTGTTGTTCGTCAGGTTCCATATTATTCTTTCCCTGTATCCTTAAACTGATGCACTCTCGCCCTTAATTCTCCAACTCTGGGAAAAAGATTGAGTGCATTCACCCTATCCATGCCTCTCATGACCTTATGCACTTCAGTCTCCTACACTCTAAAGAAAAAAGTCCTACCTTGTCCAATTTCTCCCTACAACTCAAACTGTTGAGTCCTGGCAACACCCGTGTAAATTTCTGGCAACATCCTGTACAACTGCAACATAACTTCCAAACCTCTATACACAATGGCCTGACCAGTGTGTCAAAAGCCTTCTTCACTACCCTGTCTCCCAGTGACTCCACTTTCAAAGAACTGTGCATCTGAACTCCCAGGTCCCTCTTACACAACACTCTTTTAGACCCTACCCATTCACCATGAAACTTCTACCTTGAATTGACTTTCCAAAATGCTAGACCTCACACTTACCTATATTAAATTCCATTTGTCATTTCTCAGCCCACTTCCCCAGCTAATCAAGTTCCTGTTGCAATTTCTGATAACCTTCCTCACTGTCCACGATATCGCCTATGTTAGTGTCATCTGAAAACTTGCTAATCATGCCTTGTACATTCTCATCTAATTCAGTGATATAGATAACAAACAGCAATGGGCCCAGCAATGACTCCTGAGGCACTCCAGTCTAACAAGCATCTTTCCACTATTACCCTCTTTTTCCTACCTTTAAGCCAACTGTGTATCCAATTTGCCAGCTTCCTCTAGATTCCATGTGATCTAACCTTCCAGAGAGGCCTACCATGTTGAACCTTACCAGAGGCCTTACTAAAATCCACACAGACTATGTCTACTACTCTTCCCTCATGAACCTTCCTGGTCACTTGATCCAAGAACTGTAAAATACTTGTGAGGCATGACTTCCCACGCACAAAGCCATGTTGACTACTCATAATTAAACCCTGTCTTTCCAAATGCATGTATATCTTATCTCTCAGAATCTTCTGAAGTAACTTACCCACCACAGATATTAGGCTTAATGGTCTGTAGTTCCAGGTTTTCTTTGCAGCCCTCCTTGAATAAACCCCTTTTTATTTGCAGACGGTAAATTGATGGCCATTTTCAGTGAACATGCACCTTTTGTATTAAGGATTGAGCACAGGGATGTGTGGGAAGGTGGTATTCTATCCATCTGACCTATTTTATATGCCCTCACATGTAGTGGGGACATAAATATTCAACCTTTGGTGTCACATTTGATGCTGAGATGTGCTTCCAAGCACGTATCCTCACCGTCATTGTTTGCTATCCTCCAGTCTTTGGGACCTCATCCAAGATGCAAAAGTATCAGCTGGAGACTCTGCAATTTCTGCTCTTGCCTCTTGCAGTGTTCTCGGATATATCTGGTCAGGACCAGGAGATTTATCAACTTTCATCAAATTCTAATACATTCAAAACCTCCTCGACTGTGATATGGATTGTCCCCAAGATATGACCACTAACTTCCCAAGTCTTCATGTCTTTCTCCACAGTAAACACAGAGAAATAAATATTCATTGAGAACCTTGCCCATCTCCTGCGGTTCTACACATATACGTCCACTTTGGTTCTTCAGGGGTCCTATTCTCTCTGCAGTTATTCATTTTTCTTTAATATACTTAAAGAACCTCTTTGGATTCACCCTAATCTTTTCAGCTAAGGCTATCTCATTATCTCTTTTCGCCTTCCTGATTTTCTTCTTCAGTAAATTCCTGTATCCCCTATATACCTTCCAGGGTATCCTTTGATCCCAGCTGATTATACCTGAGCCATACCTCCTTTTTTCTGGTAAAAGCCTCAATATCTCTTGTCATCCAGGGTTCCCTATTCCTGTAGACCTTGACTTTCTTGTTTTCCAGAACCTGAATGTTTCTAGCCAAGTTGTTCCAGTATAGGTATAACACTGCCATCTAAATGGCAATGTTGGAAATTGCCCAGGTATGTCCTGTACACTCAAAACAGGATAAATAAAACCACCAATTAATGCCCATCAGTCTAGTCTCGATCAGCAGGAAAGTAATAGGAGTTGTCATTTACAGTGCTAAAAGCAGCATTTGCTTAACAGTAATCTGTTCTTTGACACGATGTTTGGGTTCCACCAATGCCACTCAGCTCCTGACCCCATCACAGCCTCAGTTTACGCATGGGCAAAATAACTCAATTCCAGAGGTGAGGCAAGAGTAACTGCCTTGACATCAAAATTGCATTTGACTGAGTGCGGCATCAAGGAACTCTTGCAAAGCTGGAGTCAATGCAAATTGGGGGAAAGCTCTCCACATACCTAGCACATAGGAAGTTGACTGCAGTAGTTGGAGGTCAAGACATCACTGCAGTAGTTCCTCAGGATTGTATCCGAGGGTTAACTATCTTCAGCTCTTTCATCAATGACTTTTCTTCTATCATAAGATTGGCAGTAGAGATTTAGGTTAAGATTGCACAGTGTTCAACCCAATTCACAAATCCACGGAGATACTGAAGCAGTTCATGCCCAAATGCAACATGGCTTGAGTAATAGCCAGCTTTGGCCTGACAAGAGGCAAATAACATTTACGCCACACAAATGCCAAGCAAGACCAAACTTTACTGGATTAGCCATACAAGTACTGCAGCGACAAGAGCAAGTCAGAGGCTAGGAAAGCTGAAGCGAGTAACTTACCTCCTGATTCCCCAAAGCCTATCCACAATCTATAAGGCATAAGTCAGGAATGTGATGGAATTCTCTTGAATGAATGAATGAATTCTGCCTGGGTGAGTGCAGTCCAGCACACTCAAGAAACTCAATGTCATCCAGGTCAAAGCAGCCTGCTTGATTGGCACCACATTCACTTCCTCCATCACTGACACTCAATGGGACACTAGTATGAACCATCTGCAGAAATTCACCAAGAATCCTTAGACAGCACATTCAAAACTCACAACCACTACCAACTGAAAGGACAAGGGCAGCTAATATGTAAGAACACCACCAACTTCAAGCCAGCCTAAGTTGGAAATATATCTCCATTCTTTCAGTGTCACGAGATCAAAATCTTAGAACACCATTCCCAACAATATTGTTGGTTTACATATAGCAAATAAACTGGAAGAATCCACTTTTCATCTCAGGAGAAACTAGTGATAGGCAATAAATGTTGGCTAAGTCAGCTATGCTCACATCCGACAAATAAAATTAAACCACTCCCATGTTCTAGTGAACCAGCACTTAAATTACTTAACTCTTTCTTTTCTAAATGCCTGTAGAAACTCATCCTGATTGTTTTATATGCCAAGCTAGCTTCTTTTCACACTGTACTATCCTCCTGCTGGTTAATAAGACCATAAGACCATAAGACATAGGAGTGGAAGTAAGGCCATTCGGCCCATCGAGTCCACTCCGCCATTCAATCATGGCTGATGGGCATTTCAACTCCACTGACCCACATTCTCCCCGTAGCCCTTAATTCCTTGTGACATCAAGAATTTATCAATCTCTGCCTTGAAGACATTTAGTGTCCTGGCCTCCACTGCACTCTGCGGCAATGAATTCCACAGGCCCACCACTCTCTGGCTGAAGAAATGTCTCCGCATTTCTGTTCTGAATTTACCCCCTCTAATTCTAAGGCTGTGTCCACGGGTCCTAGTTTCCTCGCCTAACGGAAACTATTTCCTAGCATCTACCCTTTCCAAGCCATGTATTATCTTGTAAGTTTCTATTAGATCGCCCCTTAATCTTCTAAACTCCAATGAATACAATCCCAGGATCCTGAGCCGTTCCTCGTATGTTAGGCCTACCATTCCAGGGATCATCCGTGAGTCCAATGCCAGTATGTCCTTCCTGAGGTGTGGGGACCAAAACTGGACACAGTACTCCAAATGGGGCCTAACCAGAGCTTTATAAAGTCTCAGTAGCACAACGGTGCATTTATATTCCAACCCTCTTGAGATAAATGACAACATTGCATTCGCTTTCTTAATCACGGACTCAACCTGCATGTTTACCTTTAGAAAATCCTCGACTAGCACTCCCAGATCCCTTTGGCTTTACGAATTTTCTCTCCGTTTAGAAAGTAATCCATGCTTCTATTCTTTTTTCCAAAGTGCAAGACCTCGCATTTGCTCACATTGAATTCCATCAGCCATTTCCTGGACCACTCTCCCAAACTGTCTAGATCCTTCTGCAGCCTACTCACTTCCTCAGTACTACCTGCCTGTCCACCTAACTTCGTACCATCGGCAAACTTCGCTAGAATGCCCCCAGTCGCTTCATCCAGATCATTAATATATAACGTGAACAGCTGCGGCCCCAATACTGAACCCTGCGGGACAACGCTTGTCACCGGCTGCCATTCCGAAAAAGAACCTTTTATCCCAACTCTCTGCCTTCTGTCAGACAGCCAATGCTCAATCCATACCAGTAGCTCACCTCGAACACCATGGGCCCTCACCTTGCTCAGCAGCCTCCCGTGTGGCACCTTATCAAAGGCCTTTTGGAAGTCTAGATAGACCACATCCACTGGGCTTCCCTGGTCTAACCTACTTGTCATCTCTTCAAAGAATTCCAACAGGTTTGTCAGGCACGACCTCCCCTTACTAAATCCATGTTGACTTGTTCTAATCCGACCCTGCTCTTCCAAGAATTTAGAAACCTCATCCTTAATGATGGATTCTAGAATTTTACCAACAACCGAGGTAGGCTATAATTTTCCATCTTTTGTCTTGATCCTTTCTTGAACAAGGGGGTTACAACAGTGATCTTCCAATCATCCGGGACTTTCCCTGACTCCAGTGACTTTTGAAAGATCTCAACCAACGCCTCCGCTATTTCCTCAGCCACCTCCCTCAGAACTCTAGGATGTAGCCCATCGGGGCCAGGAGATTTATCAATTTTAAGACCATTTAGCTTTTCTCGCACTTTCTCTTTTGTAATGGCAACCATACTCAACTCAGCCCCCTGACTCCCTTTAATTGTTGGGATATTACTCAAGTCTTCCACTGTGAAGACTGGCGCAAAGTACTTATTAGGTTCTCCAGCTATTTCCTCATCTCCCATTACTAGGCTTCCAGCATCAGTTTGAAGTGCCCAATGTCTACTTTTGCCTGTCGTTTGTTTCTTATGTACTGAAAGAAACTTTTACTATCATTTCTAATATTACTGGCTAGCCTACCTTCACATTTGATCCTCTCCTTCCTTATTTCTCTCTTTGTTACCCTCTGTTTGTTTTGCAGCCTTCCCAATCTTCTGATTTCCCAGTGCTCTTGGCCACTTTATAGGATCTCTCTTTTTCTTTAATACATTTCCTGACTTCCTTTGTCAGCCATGGCTGTCTATTCCCTCCCCGGATAATCTTTCTTTTCTTGGGGATGAACCTCTGTACAGTATCCTCAATTATATCCACAAACTCCTGCCTACTGTCTTCCCCGCGAGGCTCTGCTTCCAGTCTATTTTCGTCAGTTCCTCTCTCATGCCCTCATAATTACCTTTATTTAACTATAACACCATTACATCTGATTTTGCTTTCTCTCTTTCAAACTGCGGACTGAACTCTACCATATTATGATCACTGCTTCCTAAGTGTTCCCTTACTTTAAGATTTTTTATAAAGTCTGGTTCATTACATAGCACTAGGTCCAGAATAGCCTGCTCCCTTGTGGGCTCCACGACAAGCTGTTCCAAAAGGCCATCGTGTAAGCATTCCATTAATTCCCTTTCTTTGGATCCACTGGCAACATTATTTACCCAGTCCACCTGCATATTGAAGTCCCCCATGATCACCGTGACCTTGCCTTTCTGACATGCCTTCTCTATTTCCCGGTACATGTTGCGCCCCTGGTCCTGACCACTGTTAGGAGGTCTGTACATAACTCCCATTATGTTTTTTTTGCCTTTGTGGTTCCTCAATTCCACGCACACAGACTCCACATCATCCGACGCTATGTCATTCAGTGCCATAGATTTAATTTTGTTCTTAATTAACAAGGCAATCCCGACCCCTCTGCCCACCTCCCTGTCTTTTCGATAAGTTGAAATGGATGTTAACTGCCAGTCCTGACCCCCCTGCAACCACGTCTCTGTGATGCCTACCACATCATACTCATTTACGATGATCTGTGCCATTAGTTCATCTGCTTTGTTACGAATGCCACGAGCATTCAGGTAAAGTGCCTTAATGCTAAGTTTATCATTAGAGATATTGGAAGTCATAAGATGTCCTAAGTTATCCTTCCCTTTTGCTGCATTCCCAGTCTGCCTCAAGTTTAAATCCACCTGCACACATGCTATCCTGCTACTTATCTTTCCACTTAACTCCATACTCCCTGTCGCTTTCACTTTCCCTTCCCCCCAACTCAGAAGTCTTTTAATCATTCTCTGCTTTTACTACATTTGGAACAATCATTTGACCTGTCACTCATTTTTGTTTGTTCCTTAAGTTTGATACTTTCTTTAATTGACCACAGATGATGGTTCCTCCCTTTTGAATTTTCCCACCTTGTTCTGATTTTGATGCAGCTGCTCCTTCACCTGTTTGTCTATCCTGACTAAAAACGTAATGACGCCATACCCTTAAACTGAAAATCAGGGAGTAAGGCAAACAAGTTAAAATGTGAAATGCAATCTTCATAAAAGCACATAGATTCTTTTAATCCAAATGATTGCACTTGTGACCCTCTCTAAATTCTGCTCCAGACAGTTTTTAAAGCCAATCCTGCAAGGGATTATTGGGTAGATTGGATACTGCTCAGCAACTGCATTTTGCCTAGTTAAAATAGCATCAAGGTTTCAATTCCATCATGGGTCTCTGATTTTAATATATTCATTGCTCTATAAAAACAGGTATCCAGAACTGGGAGATGCTTAATTAACACTAAAAGAGATGGACAAATTGAAGGTAACTGTTGAGGATATACCACAGCCATGCAATGCTGAAATAACTAAAAACTGGTGCTAATGGAGTCCTGCATGCTCAATAAGAGATGTGTAGATTGTACAAGGGGAGGACAGCCATGTACAACAAACCTTCAAATGACACATCAATAGAGGGATGATATGTTTAATTAGTCTTCAATGGGACTGTCTATTTTTATGAAAATGTTAACATTTTTTCATTAACTATAACACTTCTCAATTTAATAAGGAGATTGCAATGTAAAAATAAGAATTCCCTCTCCAACAAATTTAATATAAAATGGACTAAAAGAGCTATGCACTCTTAGATGGTTTTATATCACAAATAATTTTTATCAGCTTCAAATGAAATAAATTCATATCATTTCTTATTGTGGAATAACTTAACAGTTAATCAGCAAAACTTTTATTCCTAAATTGAATGTCCTAAAAGACAATACTGTAAAATTTTGCAAGTATATAATGGGTTCAGGAATTTTTCACTATAGGGCTCATGCAGAATTACATTTAAGTACTTAAAAATGAAGATTATATTCTGACTGATCTCTCATCTTAAATTACTTGTACAAGAGAGGCTACAGTCTCTAATGCTACTCACTGCTGCTGTCAACTTTTAACAGCCTATTACACTAAAGAATACAAAGAAAAAGATGCTAATACATTTCAAGCTTCAGTCTATTCAAAATTTCCATGTGTCAGGAAGCTCAGCAATATAATACATTCAACATTAACACCTGAGCACTGTCAGTTTTGCACAACTGTACATTTTATCATATTATTGTCTTTTTGAATACAAGTTAGAAATACATACAAAATGCCTTCAAGGTCTGACCCAAGGCAATATTTTTCTGTGTTTTTCAGTTTTACCTGACCTCTGGAAATAAAACATGTACACTTTCTAAAAATTACAGTGCTTCTTCAATATTGCAAATGATGAAATAAAATAATTCCTTTGACATTCCTGGACATGAAGTGCACAAACTATTTCAATTACATTTTCCTCCTAAACATAAATGAATATGAGCATTTCCTGTGCTGTACATTATTATATTTAACATTATATTCGTCATTGTGAGATAATGCAGTGACAGCTTTCATTACCTGACCATATGGCACTCGTTACAATAGCACACAACTGTATTATCTCCTCTAAATTACTCCCTACAAGTTAATGCACAATTTACAAAATACAATCAACAGCTTCCAGCTACAGAGATATCAGCGGCATATTTAGTCTATTTTGGAATTTGTGCTGTTAATTCAGGAAGAAAAAAGGGCAAATTAAATATAACCTTTCTCAGACATGAAAACATGCTCTGCACAAAGAAATACTTTGGATGACCCCAGTACTCACATAGCTAGCCACAAGGGATGTATAATACATATGAAACTGAACTTAAAACTGTTCTGCGTATGTAACATGTACAGCCAATTTCAAAATTATATAAATAGTTTGCTGGCAGAAAACCACACTATGTGTGGATTTTAACTTTTCAATTCAAGACAGTAAATACACTAGTGTGAAATTAGAAGTAATCTTGTGTCACAGGTTCCTGGCTCCATGATTCAGAATATGCAAGAGGATCTCAAAATCTATGAAACTTAATAAAAATGTACTTTTAAAATACTAAATGTGAATTGAACACAATAAAGGTGGAGCATATTTTCAACTTGCTGGCCCAATGCAAACTAACTCAGCTGATCAGACAGAAACAACTAAATTTTCAATTCCATCAAACTCATGCATGTCTCAAAAATAAAATGCCTGATACAAACAATTTGTGAAAACTGAATTATTCAAATTAGTATTTGCAAGTGATTCTATTTGATAAATCTAACATTTTATATTTCTTACTTCAACATAATTGAATGCTTTTCACAGATCAGATTTCCCTAACTTACTACAAACTAATAAGCACACACTATAAAGCAACACCACTCAATATGTTCAATTAGCTACATTTAAGTCACCACTCTTAACTATTACTGACAAACACAGGCCAAGCTTTCAAATGAAAACCAGCGATTTCAGTGCAGTTCCAGATTTCTGATGTAAGCTGAGCAGGAAATCAGCATACCCACCAGAGAAGCAACATAAACTGCTGAAAATGGCCAATGTCACTTCATTGTGAACAACACCAATTTACTCGTCTGAAACTGGAGCACTATTCAGCCCAAACATTTAATTATTTGCAAATTGTTTTCATAGTCCCTACCATGGAATTAATAAAAAACAATTGTTTCAGCTTCTCAAAAACGAGGTTCACTTCCCAAATCACCAAAATAAATGCTAAATCTCTTCAGATGTACAATAACTTTCTGGTCCAATTGCAACTTAATTTAAAAATTCTCATTCATGTTTTCTTATTCTTCCAACATTTCACTAGGCTCTATCTCTCTTAGCACCTTAGCCATAAAACTCTCCAGGATCACAAATTCTGGTCTCTTGAACATCCCAAATTTTAATCACTCTACCATGAGTGGGCTAAGCCTTTAATTGCCTCTGCCTCAACTTCTGGAGTTTTCCCTGTAAACTCCTTCAGATTTCTTGTTTAAGTTACTCCTCAAAATGCACTGTTTTAACAACATTTTGTCAACATCCATAACATCGCATCATGTGGCTGGGTATCAAAGACTGTTTGACCATATTCCTGTGAAGATTTACTGTCTTACTGGTGCTTTATAAATACAGGTATTGGTTTCTGTAAGTCATTGTAGAAATATTTAGGAAGCTCTGCAAATTTCCACTGGCTGCCAGGAGGCAAGCAGTTGAATTTGTTTATAAATAGTAACCTTTTTTGCAGTGTCAGGCCAAAATGATGAAATTTATCCACCAGGTCTGCAAATGGACTGTTGCACTCCAACATGTAGTCTGCTTCAAGTTATTGTAAAGAAGTTCAGATCTCCCAATGATAGATCAACTCCAGCTCCATTTATTTCCAACAGCTACATTAGAACCTAAAACCTCAACACTTCCTTTAGAAGTTTACTTTATATTTAAGCAAACAAATTGCAAATATAACTTATTAATGACAATTGTAAACCATTCCATATAGGGTTAAAAAAAAGTGACAGATATATACAGTGGAAAACCCAAAGAGCAGAGAGATTAGATCTTCAAAATTAATATGCTATGGAGAAACAATTAAAATATAAGAGAATACTGGAGTGTAGAATTATAACAAAGGTTATAAGGAGTCATTTACAAAGTAAAGCTTGCTATTTCAGAATTCTACAAGGGTTGCTGAGTTCAGCACGTTCTCAATATCTACTTTCAGCAAACAGGGTTCAGGCCTGAGAAAACACCTTTGGGGCATCACATACAAACTGGACAGTGCACATCAAAAACAGTATATTGCACCAGATAAGGTCCAAATGAGGGCAAACACAATTGGCCCCAAGTGTAAATTGGATGAACTATGAGATACAGTAATATTGTACTCTATGATCTAAACAGCAGGAGACCTCAGTGTTAAATTTCCAAAGTACTGAATGGTACAGAATCCAGAAAATTAATTAGAAGAAACCCAGCCAGGTAATGACAAGCATACATAAATTTAGACTCAAATTTAAAGTAAATTTTCGAAGAATTACTGTTTACTTGGAGATTTTAGAATAATCGAATCATTAATATACTGGAGTGAAATACAACATCAAAGAGAATATATCAGAGTTGTTAGCTGTGGCTCAGTGGGTAGCACTCTTTTCTTAAAGTCAGAAGGTCACGGGGCAGACATAAAATCCAGGCTGAAGCAGCAGTGCAGTCCAAAGAAAGCTTCATGTTGTCAAAGGGCAACACTGAGGGACTGCTACATTGTTCAAAGGGTTTGCAATGAGACAGCATTCCATTGTCAAAGGTGCAGTAGTGAGGGAGCACCATACTGTCAGAAAAGCAGTGCAAAGAGCTGTAATGTTGAAAAGGAAGTCCTAGGGGGTATGGCTCTGTTGGAGGGGCATTACTGAAGGAGTGCTGTCCTGCTGAAGGGGTGGAACTAAGGGTGTGCTACACTGTCAGGGGGCAGTATGAGGGAGTGCTTCAGTCAGAGATCAGTACTGAAGTCCTGCAATATCAAAAATGCTGAGGGAGCACTGCATTGTTGGACGGTAGTTACTTTTTAAAAAACTGATTCATGGCATGAAGGCATCACTGTCTAGGCCAGCATTTATTACCCTATCCAGAGGGCAGTTAAGAGTCAACAACTTTGCTGTGGGTCTGCAGTCACAGTCGGTAAGGGTGGCAGCTTCCTTCCCTAAGGGACATGACTGAACTAGATGTTTACCCGACAGCTATTTCATGGTCATCCCTAAACTCTTAACTCCAGATACTTACTGAATTCAAATTCCACCATCTGCTGTGGCAGGATTCAAACCTGAGTCCCCAGACATTACCTGGTTCTCTGGATTAACAGTGCAGCCAAAGTACCACTAGGCTTTTGCCTCCCCATTGCTGATTGAGTGTTGCTTTGTCAGAGATCCAGTAGTGAAGGAGTCAAAGGTAATGGCAATGTTGGAGCTACTACCTATTGGTTGAGGCATTGCATTGATGCTGTCTCAATTGTTAGCAGTCAGATGGCATTATTTCAATTTAGAGTAGTGAGTTTTCCTTGTGTTCTTTTTTCTTTAATCAATATCATTAAAGCAGATTATTTGGAAACTATCAGATTGGTGTTGTTTTGGAGCTTGTTGTATACAAACTGGCTGCCTTGCTTCCTCGTGACTACTAACAGTGACTGCATTTCAAAAGTACTTAATTGGCTATAAAGTGTTTGGGTGGCCCTGAGGTCATGAAAGAAGCTATAGAAATCCAAACCTTTATTTTTATGATGGGCATTCAAGAGTAAAAGCGTTGGTGGGTTAACTGATCTCTTGTGGACCACAGGATCTCATTTTCCAATGCTATGCACATAATAGAGCAATCCTAATCGTGTCAGAGAACATAGTTGTACTATGAGGCCACAGAAAAGCAGATCAGTATTCATCTCTTGCCTTTCAGATGAGGCTTCTTCATCATCCTCTATTTCCTCCCCTTTATGGTGAGTTCAACTTGATCTTCTAAATTTCTACAACTCGGAAGTGGGAATGATTTTCACATCTTGTATAAAAGATACATTCAGTAAAACTCCAGAGAATTCTAATTTACATGTTACTTTGGTTTGTCTTAGCCATCTCAACATTTAGTAGTCAGTCATTAGCCATGGCCATTATGATCCAATGGGTACATTTTAGAGAAATTACTTACTTGGTCAGGTTATAACTTTGGTTTTATTTTCACTATGATTAATGTGACTCCTACTCAGGTATATTCTGCCTTTGATACTTAATAAGATAAAAAGCTGAATAAGTTTTTTAAAAAACCGATAAATGCTGCACGTATTGCAATGAAATAATCATTCTAAGAATGCGACATTTTGAACATTTTTATTCAGTGTAATCTTATTCATATTCAAGAAAAGAAATGCAATCATAATAAAGCTCCAATGTATCATTAATGCCTAAAAGCGTTTCTCTACTGAAGGATGATACAGTGATTTGAAGCTTATTTGAATATGTGCTACTCATCTGTAGCAGAAAACACATACAGTAAAAGTTTATTTTGGGTGACACTGAAGAACATATATAAACATAGTTTATATATCACAGCTTGACTCTAGGATGCTGTAATGGATTTTCATTTGTGCACCAAATTTTTTACACCTTGAATCTGTCATTTTGCTGCCATTTTCCTATAATACACTGGAAAATTTATTACAAATCCGCATACAACCCAAAGAAAACAAATCATAACATGTCCTTGTGTTATAAGGAATGTCGTGTCTATGAGAAATCACAGTCAGCAACACAAACAAAACCATCACTAGTCTGTGGTTCTGGGTTCAAATACCAGTTAGTAAGGGTGACTTCTCCAAGCAATGTGCTTCGGATAATGACAAATTTGCCACATGCAAGATTTTATTAGATGGCTACTGCCTTTTGATTCAACATGAAATTGACATATGGCTTCTGACTGGTTCTGCTTGATGGTAAGCCTATTGCTATCTGCTTGATGGTGAGCGAGTTGCTATCAGATCAAGATCAAGTCCGATTGTGAATTAATTGGCAGCTTTCATACAAGGACATAAAGAAAGAAATAGCTGATTTGCTGTATGCAGACTTATTATCCTAGAGAGGAAGCTGCTCTTATTATCCACAGTAGTTGTTCATTACTAGCTGCCAGGCAAATGTTGGTGGGACCCCATTCTGTGGTCAGAAAGTTGAGACTTGTTGAGTTTTCAGAACACTGGCATAGCACAGCTGGGGGAAGGAGTCACTGGAATGAGATGAAGCTCATTCTGCTGTAAATTGCAATTTATTGGTTTGGGATTTGCAGTAGACTGCAGGAAACAACAGACACTGGACATTATGATTCAGTGAAACAGGCCAATTGGAAGATGGGAATATCTTTGAACTTGTTTCTGTAATGGCTACCTTGTGAAAGGTGCAGCATAATATACAAATGTTCTGCAAGGTTTTCACTTGTTTTAGGAAAATAAAGGCCAATAATTTTTCTGTAGTTCAATGTATCATTTGTTCACTAAGTAGTGATTTGTAAATATCAATTTTATTTTAATTCATTACAGTGGGCGGCACGGTGGCACAGTGGTTAGCACTGCTGCCTCACAGCGCCTGAGACCCAGGTTCAATTCCCGCCTCAGGCGACTGACTGTGTGGAGTTTGCACGTTCTCCCCGTGTCTGCGTGGGTTTCCTCCGGGTGCTCCGGTTTCCTCCCACAGTCCAAAGATGTGCAGGGTCAGGTGAATTGGCCATGCTAAATTGCCCATAGTGTTAGGTAAGGGGTAAATGTAGGGGTATGGGTGGGTTTCGCTTTGGCGGGTCGGTGTGGACTTGTTGGGCCGAAGGGCCTGTTTCCACACTGTAATGTAATCTAATCTAATCTAATGAAGTAAAAGTATTAACATGTCAAATCTTATTGCATGATCCATTGAATTTGTCAGTGGGAATTTAAATCCCTTTTTGGAAGTAATCAGTGTTTGTGGGGATTGCAAAGTGATTCCTAGGTCTTCCATGGACTAAAATAGTTTCAAAAACATTACTGATCTAAAATGATCACAATAATCACCTGGCCACAGGATGATAAAGACATAAAACCAATTTGAGATAAACAAAGACAGTGAGAACCCTCGTTCCCCATTTTGATTTACACATCACAAATTTGCACATATTGGACACAGAATCTTGCCTAATATTAGAAAACCTAAAGAAACACAATGGCTGCAGACAGAATTCACAAAAGAGCTTGTATTTCAAGAAATTGTTTTTAATAGAGCAGAGAGATGCCTAACCAGAGAAAGTTCTACCTCACTGCCTTTCAAGAAGGAAAAGTGACCACTGACAGAACTGATTAAAAAGAAACATCAAAACATAGAGCTCAATGCACAACAAAAATACTCACTACTGTTGAAGATACAAGAAATGAAGCCTTGTTTCTTTAAAACTTTAGTTAGTTAACACGGTTTTTAGACACTGAGATATATTCACATGAAGTAGCAGATTTTCTTTAACACAGATATTTATTGCACAAAAAGAATATTTTTTTTAAAAAAGCAAGCTTTTACAAGTCAAATGATCTTACAACACACAGTAAACAAAGTTTCAACCTGTTTTCTTACACAATCAATTGCAGAGATTCAAATCCAGAGAAATGGTACCCTTCTCTCAACTCTTTTGGGTTGAATTTAACTGGATTTTGATAGGTTCCTTACTGTGAACTGTGAATGCAGTTTCATGAGTCATTTCCAATCTGTTGATGTGAACTTGTTTCAAATCTGAAAGAATAATCTTTTGCAGTTCTAATTACCTGCAGATTTCTAAACAAATTTTCCTGACTTGGTAGTTTCACAAACTAAGCTCTTAGGATGAAGTAACTTGTTCCATGAACTGTTTCTAGGAAAGAAACTAAACAGTTCAGCTCAACACTCATATCTTTTGAATTGAATTTTTTAAAATAAATTTTGATCCTAAATTATTTGAAATTAAAACACTTGAAGGTCACCTGTTCACTGACAAAATATTAGATTTAATCACTGCTCCAGAAGGACTTCCTGACATTGTCTTTTTAAAGAAAGAATCAAACCTCACCTGCATTTATTCTGAAATCCAAATCCCATAAATGTCTTAAATATATATATATATATGTTCTTTATGGGACTTGATATGTATATAATATATATAATACCCCTTCTATCACACAGCTTTATAGTTCTATTAGTGACACTAGAATTTTATTTCGAGACTTTGACTTTACATGGAATTCAAATTTTCCAACTACCAAAATGGGTTTTAAAGTATGCACTTATTGGATAACTTCATTTAGGTCTCTGGATTACGAGATTAGTAATACAACCACTACACTACTATACTGCATGGACTGAGAATTTAATTGATGTCTGAAGAGTGGAAAAATGAAAGAAAATTTGGAAAGTATTGAGGAATCAATCCATAAGGATATTAAGCAGGATTCTGAAGTTCAACACTTTTTGGTTCAGTTTGGGATGAAAAGATTGATTGGATTCATAGCTCGCTAGCAGTCTGGAGCCAATAAGTACAGATCAACATTATTTCAATTAATGCAAAGTTGGATTGAGGGGTGAATAGCCTTTATAGGGTCTTGTTCCTATTTATTCTTAGTACCATGAACCCAAAGGAAATATCAACTGATCCACCACTTGTCATACCATTGGCTAACCGGTCTGTCACCAGTGCTAATGGTAGAAAGAATAAGTTAAACTTAGTCAGCATGAGAAAGTTAAGCAAGAAATGAGAGATGACTGAGTATGAAGTTTTTTGTACCAGGAAGAAGGTAGAAGTAAAAAAAAATTCAAAAGTGCAGTGTTTGCATTCAGATTAAAACCAGAAGACTGGGGATAAGTTCAAAACCCTCAGAACGTATTTCCAATTTGAATTGCACAGCTGTGTAATGAGACAATGTTCAGAGTTATCTGACACTGGCAACTTCTGAAAAGGTCATGAGCAAAACATGATCTACCTCTAATTTAACTATATATTACACATCATCAAGAAATGCCTGAGATTTTTTGAAAAAAAATCTATATGGTCCCCTGTGCGTTTTATCTGTGCAAGACACTAGGTGAGAAAATACAAAACAATGCTTTTCCTGCTCAAGGCAGAATTTACAGACACAAAAGAATGTTGAGAGATTATACAAGCATTGTAATTGTCGAGCCAAATGTGTATACAACCAAAGAAATGAGGCGGTGGGGGGAGGGGGGGGGGGGTTCATGATCCCTTTTCCTGGTCAGGTAGTCAGTCTTCACTGACATCTGATCATTTTCCTTTTGGCTTCAATGAAAGTCATTCTGAACAGTCAAGAAGCCAACAAAGGTCAAACATCAATAAGTTCTGGCTTCTGGAATTGCTTATTGCAGAAAAGAAAATTAGCATTTTAATCAGCTGATATCAAAAATTCAATGATTTGTACCATTGTTGAGTAATAAATTTATACTGGAATAGAATCTACCTTTTAAGAGGTAGAGAGTAATTAACCCCTGGCCAACATCCAAAGTTGACATAAACCAGACATAGCCAAGGCTGAATGAAGCCTGAAGATTTGGGAAAGAATAGACAAGTTTAAAATGGCCATCTATTTCTCAATCCACAAAAGACGATAATGGTATTCAGTTTTTTTTTTGTGGTATATTACCCAAAATTAATCATGTTGCAAAGAGTGAAGTCGCTCTGGATGATAATTTAACTGAGGTTCTTCATAGAGAAACACTGTTTTCTGATTATTGATCATTTCCAAAACAATAATCTATAATTACTTTCAATATTGCCAAGTTTATGGGCATCAAAGGCAAAGCCAGCACTTACACATTCCGAACTGCCCTTAAGAAGATGGTGAGCTGCCTTCTTGACAACTTGGTGGATTACTCAGCATGTTGGATGAACGTTAATGACACTGGTGTGGATCTCGAATCACACATAGTTCAGAATGGATAAAGATTGTCTAAAAAAAAAAGCGAACCATTTGGCATTTTTCTTGTGTACTGGGATTATTTTGATAGGGTGATAAAGATATGGAGATGATCAAAGATACAAGGACCTGAAAAAACTAATATTGAAGCTGACTTGACTGCTGCTTTAGGAACAGCAATATGATATCAGTGCTCCACACTCAACTTAAATTTTGATCTTATTTTGTGAGGCACACAGAAGAGTGTTCAATCAAAGTTGTAGCAGAGATGCATCCTTTTAGGCAATGAGTCATCCAGCATCTAATTTACCTAAAAAGCTGCTCGTCAGAATCTGGACACTGGATGAGTTTGCTGAGAGTGCTTGAATTTATAAAGAAACCAATTCTAATCAACAGAAATTGACAGACACATTTCAAGAGAAAAGCAATGATTTATTCCAAAGTGGAAGTTGAATGCTGATGACTCCAGAATACAGACATACAAATTAGGATCACAAGCAGGAGGCTGGAAGAACACAGCAAGCCAGGCAGTATCAGGAGGTGGAGAAGTCAACGTTTCGGGTGTAACCGTTCTTCAGGACTGGTGGTGTGTTTAAGGGTAGCTACATATAAAGGTGGTAGGGGTCATGGTGGTGAGGTAGGGATAGATGAACACAGCTAAAGGGTACGACTTGGTTGGGCGATGGGAGGAATGAATCTGGTTGGAGGCTAGAAGGAAGGACTAGTCAGGGGAATGGAAGGAAGGGGAAGGAGCTGGAAGGGAATGAGGTGATGGGAAGGGAAGTTATTTGAAATTGGCGAACTAAATGTTGAATCTTTCGGGCTTAGACTGCCCAAGTGGAAGATGAGGTGTTGTTCCTCCAATTTACAGTGTGATTCATTATGGCAATGGAGGAGGCCAAGGATGGTCATGTCGGAAAGGGATGGGAAGAGGAATTAAAATGGGTGGTGACTGGGAAGGCAGGTCGTCCCCTGTGGGCCCACTGAGATGCTCAGCTAAACATTCCCTTAGTTTATGTTTGGTCTCCCTGATGTAGAGAAGACCACATTAGGAGCACTGGATACAGTAAACTAGGTTGGAGGAGATGCAGGTGAAAGTCTGTCTCACTTGGAAGGACTGTTTGGGGCCCTGGATGGAGGTGAAGAGGGTGGTGTGCCGGCAGGTTTTGCATCTTTTCCGGTTACAGGGGAGGGTATCTGAGATTTCGGGGAGTTTGATGGGAAGAGTGGCGCGAAACAAGGATTGGCGCAGGGAACAGTCCTTGCGGAAGGCAGAGAGGAGTGGGATGGGGAAGGTGTTCTTGGTGGTGGGGTCCAGTTGCAGTTGGCGAAAGTGTTTAAGGATAAGAGGTTGGATGAGGAGACTGGTAAGAACAACAGGGACCCTGTCTTTACCGCGTTTGGAAAGTGGTAGGGTTAGAGCAGTGGAGTGGGGAATGGAGGCAGTGCAGTGGAGGGTTGTCTGGATGGCAGAGGGGGTAAAGCACGTTGTTCGAAATAGGTGATGCTTAGGAGTGGAATGGCTCCACGTCCAAGCAGGTCCGGCAGAGGTGGAGGAATTTGGAGAATAGGATCGAGGTCTTGCAGGATGCTGGTTCGGAGAAGGTGTAGTCCAGATAGTTGTGAGAGTCTGTGGGTTTATAGTAAACATCCTTCTGGAGACTATCACCAGAGAAGGAAATCAAGGGGTCAAGAAAGGGGAGGGAGGTTTCTGAGATGGACCAACAGAATTTGAGGGTGGGGTGGAAGTTGTGGGTGAAGTTGATTAACTGTTCCAGTCCAACCTGGGTGCAGGATGCTGCACCAATGCAGTCATCGATATAATGGCGGAAGAGTTGGGGCACAGTACCTGTGTAGGTACTGAAGAGGGACTGTTCAACATAGCCGACAAAGAGGCAGGTGCAGCTGGGGCCCTTCTAAGTGCCCTTGGCCATCGCCTGGATTTGGAAGAAATGGGAATGTTATTAAGGATGAGGACTAGTTCGGCAAGGCAGAGGAGGGTATTGGTAGAGGGTCTGGATGGGTCTGTTCGAGAGGAAGAAGCTGTGTGCCTAAAGACCATCCTTGTGGGTTATAGAATGTATAAGGACTGCACATCTATAGTGAAGATGAAGCACTGGGGGCCAGGGAACTGGAAGTTACTGAAGTAATGGAGGGCATGGTTCGTGTCACAGATATAACTGGGAAGTGCCTGAACCAAGGGGAAAAAGATGGAGCCGAGATAGGACGAGATGGGTTCGGCAGTCAGCAATGAAGAGGTCTCGGGCATTGCTGACTGCCGACGTGACATCGGCCACCTCAATTTCTCCAACCCCCCCCCTCACCCACTCCAACTTCACCCTCTCCAAACAAGCAGCACTCCACTCTCTCCACACCAACATCTGGTTCACCATCAAACCCACTGACAAAGGTAGAGTGGTGGTAGTCTGGAGAACAGACCTCTACGTCACAGAGGCCAAATGCCAACTCTCCAACAACACGTCCTACCTCCCCCTTGGCCATGACCCCACCTTGACCATCAGGCCAAAATCACTCGGACTGGCTGTGCCCTCACTACCTTCAGTGATCTCCCCTCCACTGGCTCCAAATTCATAGTTCCCCAGCCCCGCATTGCCTGGTTCTACCTGCTCCCCAAGATCCATCCTTGTCCCTTTGGTTCAGGCACCTCCCACCTACATCCACACACCAATGGTTCCCTTTGCCAAACCTTGGTTCACACCACTGTCCCCTTCAAACACCCCCCTCTCCGAATCCCCAGGTACCTTCCCCTGCAACTGGAAAATTTGTAAAACCTGCTGGCACACCTCCATTCAGGACCCCAAACAGTCTTTTCAGGTGAGACAGAGGTTCACCTGCATCCCCTCCAACCAGGTTTACTGTATCTGGTGCTCCCAATGTGGGCTTCTCTACATCGGGGAGACCAAACATAAACTAAGGGAACGTTTAGCTGAGCACCTCAGCCCAGACCGCAGGGACCAACCTGACCTCCCAGTCACCACCCATTTTAATTCCTCTTCCCACTTCCTTTCCGACATGATCATATTTGGCCTGCTCCACTGCCACAATGAATCAAACTGCAAATTGGAGGAACAACACCTCACCTTCCGTTTGGACAGCTTACAGCCCAGAAGACTGAACATTGAGTTCGCCAATTTCAAGTAACCCCAATTCCCATCTTATGATTCCATTCCCAGCCCCTCCCCTAACCCTTCCATTCCTCTGACTGACCCTTCCTTCTAGCTACTAACTTGATCCATTCTTCCCATTGACCAACCAGGTCACACCCTCTGTGTTCACCTATCCCCACCTCACCCACCCTGTCCTCCCACCGTCTTTATGTGCAGCTCCCCACACATACACTGCCAGTCCTGAAGAAGGGTTACAGCCGAAATGTTGACTTCTCCACCTTCTGATGCTGCCTGACTTGCTGTGTTCTTCTAGTCTCTTACCTTTCTACCCTGGAATCTAGCATCTGGAGTTTATTTGTCTCTATATAAATTCGGAGCAGCAGTAAACCCTAAAACGTCTCTGATCTGCTCTTCCATTCAGTAAGGTCATAGCAGATATGATTGTAACTTCAAGAACACATCCCACCTTTCCCTGACAAACTTTAACTACTCACTTAATAAGAATCCTTCTATATCTGCCTTAAAAATATTCAAAGACTGATTCCACGATTTTTTCAGAAAACATTTCCAAAGATTCATGACTCTCTTGAAAAAAAATTTTAATCTCTGCTTTAGCTGGATGACCTTAGAATTTTAAAGTATAATCCCTAGTTCTAAATTATCCTAGTGGAGGAAAGATCTTGTTCCCCTGAGATGACCTCTTACGATTTTGTATTCTTCAAGTTGCCTCTTACTTCTAAATTCCAACAGATAACAAGTCTAGCTTACATAACCTCTCAGATAAGACAACCTACACATTCCAGGTATTAGTCTACTTAACTTTCTCTGAACTGTTTCCAACACATTACAATATAAACTGTGTGAATTATGTATATGTTTATACTTATTTTAGGTTTGAGTTAGTTAAATATAGGTTTTCTAAAATTAGAAATATAGATGCCTAAAGTTAATTAACTTACTAGTATTTCTGTAGCCATGCTGATTTATTTTAAAACAGCTTGTGAGAGCTACTTTGGCAACATTATTGGGTTTTTGTTTACCCAGGATATTTTCGACTTAGCAAGGTCAACCTTTCTGCTTTAGGGTCTGTCAGAAATTCCTAGACTTAGGGATGTGTTTTAAGCTACGGGAAACACCCATAGCTGAGAGTAGAGGCCTTTTTTAAGCTTTACTTTGTTTTGAGCAGTTCTGTGAAGTCCTTGTATGAAGATGATTGTACAACACAGAGATCCTAAGAAGGAGAGAATATCGTAAAATTAGATTACCCTAGATTATAAAATCAGTGATAGTCCCAAAGCAGAAGTTTTAGATTAGAAAGATGAAGATTTAAGCTCAGGTGTATGATAGCTCCAGGAAGAAGTTACATCTATGAGTTAAAGTCACAATTACCTTAAGCCTAATGAGGTGTGAGGAAAAGATTTTTTTTTCTGTAAGTATTAGATTAGATTACTTACAGCGTGGAAACAGGCCCTTCGGCCCAACAAGTCCACACCGACCCTCCGAAGAGCACCCAACCCAGACCCATTCCCCTACATTTACCCCTTCACCTAAATCTACGGGCAATTTAGCACGGCCAATTCACCTAACCTGCACATTTTTGGACTGTGGGAGGAAACCGGAGCACCCGGAGTAAACCCACGTAGACACGGGGAGAATGTGCAAACTCCACACAGTTGTACCAGGGTTCCTTCTGCCTAATTTACAAGCTTTTTTGTTGTTTGGAATTTGTAAAGTAGTCTTTGGTGATTCATGGGAGAATACTTTTACATGTATTTCAAATTTTTGAATTTGCGCTATAAGTAAACAGTATGGATTATTCCATTATATTTTCTTTCTTTGATGAACAAACTGTTGTTTTATTGTTAAAACAAAATCTGCAACACTGCATGTTTATGTTTCAGCAAGAGAACACCTTGTCAAAACTAAAAATAAACTATGATTGATCAAGTTAGATTTCTGTCTGGAAAGTGACTTGTCCAGTAATAACATCAGATGGGATCATGACAGCATGTACATCTTTCTTTCAATAAGGTGACCAACACTGCACACTGCAGTCTCACTAGTGCCCTGTATAAATGAAGCATAACGTCCCTAGTATTCAACTCCCTTGTGTTAAACAATAACATTCTATTAACATTCCAAAGCATTTGCTTTACCTACCTGCAGACCTTCTGTGATTTAAACACAAGGGGAGTTAGGTCCCTCTGTATCTTAAAGCTTTGCAAATTCCCATAATTATGAAACATGCTTCTTTGTTATTCTTCCTGCCAAAATGGACAATTTCATATTCTCCCACATTTTACTCCATTTGCCAAATATTGCCCACTCAACCTTTTTTTAAACCTTTGTGAATCCCCTTCGCAACTTTCCTACTTATTTTGTGTCATCTACAAACTTGGCAGCTATATCTACTGTCCGTTCAATCTCTTCAGCATGTTCTGCCATTCAATGAGATCATGTCTGATCTGTGGCCTAATTCCATATGTCTACTTTTGCCCCCTTTATGTTCCTAATACCTTTCCTTAATTAAAATTTATCCATATCACAGATTTAAAATCAATTTGACCCAAAATCCACTGCCATTTGTGGAAGAGTGTTCGAAACATCTATCACCCTTTTTATGAAGAAGTGCTTTCTAACATCTCTCCTGAATATTCTGGTCAAATTCTAAGAAAATGCCTCCAAGTTCTAGAATCCCCAACCAGTGTAAATAGTTTATTTAAGTAATCTACTCAGGTCATTTACATCAAATGTGAACAGTTGAGATCTGAGCACTGATCTGTGTGGCACACCACTCATTAATTTTTTCAACCTGAAAAATAGTTATTTACATTCCCTGCTTCCCGTTATCCAGCCAAACTTCTATCCATGCCAATATATTCCCCCCCACACCATGAGCTCTTATTTTCTACAATAACCTTTGATACAGCACCTTAGCAAAAGCCTTTGGAAATCTAAGTGTTGTACATCCACAAGTTCTCAAAAAAATCTATTGGCGAGGTTGATGACACCACCTTCCTCCAATGTCTGGACTACACTGGCTTGGCTTCATTCTTATCAGACTAATCATAACCAGAGAACTGCCTGCAATGGCTGTTTTTCCAGTTCCTGCTCTGAAATTCTGGTGTCCTCCAAGGACCTTTCTTTAAAATGCTCATATTTCTCATCTACATGTTTTCCCTTGGTGACATAATCTGAAAATATAGGGTGGAATCTTGCATTTCGTTTTCGACTAGGTGTGGAGGTGGAAGCACTTCATTTGAAGAAGGTTGGGTTTTCCACACAATCACTTTCTTTCATATTACATATGCACACAGGTAAAACACCAAATCCTATGGGCAGGAAGTTTTGCCTTTACCCACCTGCTGAGGGCTTCCAAGTTTCAAATTCCAGCTGCTATATTTAAAAGACAATCAGAAAGCATTCCACTTTCTGCAATCCAAGAGCCTCCCTCAACCTCTGTTCATCACTTCCACCCACCACTGAAGATGTCAAGCTGCATAAGTAGTACCACATTTCAGATACCTCTCCTTAGATAATTTTCTGAAGACTGTTCAGGAAGAAGCAAAAGTTCCTTTTCCTAAAGATAGCAACTACAGGCCATCCTAACTAATGAAGGCTGCCTGGACATAAGTGTCTGCAAAGGCGAGTGTTGAAAGATGGCTCAAAAGAACCTGGCTCCAGTGCTGCAAGAGGCTGAAAGATTTGCTGCTCTTTGCCAGGTACACTATCTACTCAATGCTTCATGCTTCTTGAGTGTGAATTAGCATTGCATGGTTGTCACCACAGAAGACTGTCAGGCACAAGATAAGATGCCAGGCATTTCTGTCAATATCTCATGGGCAATCAATATCTGTCACTTTATTGCAGCAATCAATGTAGCACTAGGTGCATCATAGCAGTAGTGTCCTCTCACACGTCTAATAGGGTTCACATTTAAAACATAAGAGGAGCTTACAACACTCAGCAACTCAGGCACCATCAGCTCAATTACTTTTCTTCATCCTCATCCAATAGCTTTTCACTAAAGGCTTGCAAGGGCAAAAATATAAATTTGGCTTTAGGATGAACACCTCACAGATATCTCAGGCATCAATATCATCATATAATGCTTTATTGTTTTTCATTAAGCGTAGATCTCTGACGCCTCTGAATCATGTGCATTCAGAACCCTTTAGCTCCTAACATTCCTCATACCACATTCTTCTCACTCAATGCACATGGTCATTCACAGATTTGCAGACTGACACCTTTATCTGTATCAATCGTGCTCACATACCCATGAATGATTGTCTCCTGTGGGAAAAGAACATGCAAAAAAAAGCACAAGCATGCCTTGGGATGGAGTGGGGAGGTGTGCTATCTGACATAAAACTTTCGCCCCCCCTTGAGGGACAAGGCAGGACAAGGCTTGTGCTGGAGGGGAGATTAGATTTCTACAGCCATTGAATGAGAAAACTTCCAATCTATTGCTTGCTGCTCCACCTCATGTACCAGAGTCCCAAATAAACATTTGGTAAGGTTTGTGGTTCTCAGTACTAACAAATCTTCATGTTTTTCTATGCAATCTCCAAGCTCCTTTCCAGATCAGAATATAAAAAGGAGACCAAGTCTCCAGGCCCACCTCTACCAGCTCCACTGAGTACATCACTGAGGAGGAATTGTCAAGGCCTTAGTTCCTTGTTCTTTCCCTCCACCAGCACAGAGACCATCTTCGGTACATTGTTTAGCACAGCACTGACATGAACCCACAGCTAAAGGAGAAAGAAACGGCTGAGATCTGTTACGTGAGAGAACTGTTGCAGAACAGACCACTGCCCCCAGCACAGATGATAAGGCTCTGCATGGGGCCACTAATAAGCTGACAGAGATGAATAGGCAAACAGGGGATTGTCTGGTAGAGGTGCCAGAGATTGTGTGCAGAGTGCAGCTAAAGGCAGAGGATTCTGCTCAAGTTCTGGCTGAGGACATAGCTCCTGAATGCAAATGTGTGACTGCCTCCACGGAAAGGATGGCGTACACTGTTGAGAGGCAGGTCTGGCCGAACAATCTGTACCTGTCAAATTTGTACAGGGACCTGCACTCTCTTGTTTGAATCATGGAATCATTCACTTATACTAGCTAGGTGACAGAATTAGAATTATGTTTTATTGTCACGTGCACTCAAGTACAGAGATACAGGAATACAGTGAAGAGTGTATAAAAATGCCACTCACCGGTATCATCTTCGGTACAAAATCCAAATTCAGGTAGACAGGACAGTGAAGAAGGAGTTTGATATGCTTGCCTTTATTGGTCAGTGCATTGAATTTAAGAGTTAAGAGGTCATGTTGGAGTTGTACAGGACGTTGGTTAAGCCACTTTTGGAATACTGCATTCAATTTTGGTCTCCCTGTTATAGAAAGGATGTTATGAAACTTGAAAGAGTTCAGAAAGGATTTACAAGGATGTTGCCAGGTTTGGAGGGTTTGAGCTATAGGGAGAGGTTGAATAGGCTGGGCTGTTTTCTCTGGAGCGTCAGAAGTGGGTGGTGATGTTATAGAGGTTTACAAAATCATGAGGGGCATGGATAGGGTGAACAGACAAGGTCTTTTCCCTGGGGTGCAGAATCCAAAATTAAATGGCATAGGTTTAAGGTGAAAGGGGAAAGATTTAAAAGGGACGTAAGGGGCAACATTTTCACGGAGAGTGTGGTACATGTATGGAATGAGCTGCCAGAAGTGACGGAGGCTAGTACAATTCCAACATTTAAAAGGCATCTGGATGGGTATATGAATAGGAAGGGTTTGGAGGGATATGGACCAAACGCTAGCAAATGGGATGAGATTAATTTAGGATATCTGGTCGGCATGGACCAGTTGGACCAAAGGGTGGAGTTTTGATTATCTGATCAGCTTCCAGCTGTACAGCTCTATGATTATATCTAGATACAAAAAAAATCTAAGATACAAAAACCAAAACTAAAGAAAAAGCAGAAAAGCGAAAACAAACAGAGCCATGAAGGAAAGGGGAAACATCCAGATCAAAAAGTCTTCTCTACATGAGGTAACCGTAAAATAAGTGGGCCTCCCTCTCCAAAGCCTTGAGTCTCAGTGCCCCCGCAGGCCCTTGGAAGTTGGTCCCACTACCACTACAGTCCCTCATAAGTCACTCCTGCCACCGGAGCCAAAGAACTTTACTTTTGCGCCTGGGATGAGGAAGGTGCCTTTAGCTCCATTCTGAGCACAATCCCTGGCAGCTCTACCAGGCATTCCCCTGCTTGCCTATTCACCTCTGTCAGCTCATTCTGACTATTTATGCTTTTCTTGTAGACTACCTTGAGGGGCCATGATCATTATTCATGCTCAAATGCACAGCATATGGAGCAGTGAAAAGAGCACTGAGGCTGTCAATCTCTGCAGCCCTCTGGGAGGTACAAAACCTCTGCAGAGTGGAAACCTAAGCTACATGTTTGGATTCCAGGAGTCAATCAGCAAAGTTTAGCCCCACTACATTTCTGTAGTATATGAATGTCCTTGCAAGTTGAGGTGAGTGTCATTTAGGTGCAGCCCCAATCAGATAATCAAAACTCCACCCTGATGCACTGGCCAGGAAACTAAAGGAGGGGTTATTTGTGTAAAGATAACAAATTAACTTACAATTCATGGTAAAGTATCTTAACATTTTTAAGCTATAAAGGAAACATGCCTTTGAGGGCAGAGTGTCCACATATGTTAATGCAAAGTCATTCGCCCTCAAATCCAGCCATTGTCTGGTTTTCTCAGGCCTGCCTATCTTGTCGGAATATTGCACTGGCTTCTTCAAAATCATCATCACCATCAGCATTGAGTCACTCAGCACCAAACTCTCTTTCTTCCTTGACTGAAGAGACTGGTGGCATATTCGACTTTCTCTCTTCTAAGATCTCATTCTGTCATTAAGTTAGTTTGAGGCCAGCAATCACTTTTCTAGAGACAAAAGAAACAAAACCCAGGAACACTGGACCCGAAACATTAACTCTGCTTTCTTTCCACAGGTGCTGCCAAACATGCTGAATTTTTCCAGCAATTTCTGCTTTCATTGCTATTTTTCTAGAGGTCCTGTACAATGAGTACTAGAAGGTTCCTCCTGGGCAGTCCTGGTAATTGAAGCACATCTTTTGAAGGCAAATTGCTTCTTCAATGATAGCTGCTGAAAATGTGTTGCTGGAAAAACGCAGCAGGTCAGGCAGCATCCAAGGAGCAGGAGAATCGACGTTTCGGGCATGAGCCCTTCTTCAGGAATGAGGGGAGGGAGGAAGAGAGCTTCTTCAAGGAAGACATCCTTGCAAGAGGATTCGCAGTAGGTTAAAATCTTTGAGGAGAAAGTGAGGACTGCAGATGCTGGAGATCAAAGCTGAAAATGTGTTGCTGGAAAAGCGCAGCAGGTCAGGCAGCATCCAAGGAGCAGGAGAATCGACATTTCGGGCATGAGCCCTTCTTCACGGTCATTGGCCAAGCTTTCCGGGGCTAGTCCTTGTCACTCACAAGATAGCCCTGGAGATCATGCATATCAGTGTACAGTTGAGGAACCTGGGAGTTGTTCAGAATATAAGCATTGAGGCAGCTCACTAATTGGTGACAGCACATCTGCAAGATTTGCTGTCTGTGGTTACAACAGATTGGACCACGATGGAGTGAAATCCCTCCTGTTTAGGAATTTGCATGGATAATGCCATTGCGCTCTGATTGCTGCACATGTGCAATCAATAGCCCTTTGTATATGTGGGAACCTAGCAATAGCTATCCAAAACCTAGGCACCTTTGCTCTTTGAGTCAATGAATTGGACAAACTGTGTTGCTTTCCTGTAAAGAGCATCAGTAAACTCCCAAATATAATTCTCAGCTACCAATTGGAAGATGCCACACATGTCCCCAGTTCAGGTTTGTCAGGACCTAGTGACCGGAAAGTTCAATGCTGCTGTAATCTTCAGCACAACAGGCACACTGATGCCTCTCAAGCCGTCTGATTGCAGATTTGTTGACAGGAGCTGGCAGATGTAGGCAATGGCATCCATAGTCATTGCTTTTCCTTCACTCATCATTTAGCTCAATCTGACTTCTGGTGGTGTTCTTTATTCCCTGTAAAAAAAATCTACACTCTTGGAATATACAGCATACATAACTTGGCTTTCCTGACTAAATCCGTGACTCTCAGGTACATGGGCCTGTAAATGTTACTGTATGACTGCAAGTGGAACAACACATCCTCACCACCACAACTGCTGCTGAATCTTAGGTGCCCTTTTCAGACTTAAGCATTAAATGAATTGTTTTTTCATTCATTCTCAGGATTCTAACAATCAACAATGGATTCACGGTCATCAGGGAACTCTTAATTCCAGATTTTTATTGAATTCGCATTACACCATCTGCCACAGCAGGATTCAAATCCAGGATCCAGAAACATTAGGTGGTCACTGGATTAACAGTTCAGCGATAATACCACTGGCCTTTGCCTCCCTTAAATCACAGAACATCGTTGGAAAGTTGGTGTTGGGAGATAATAGAGCTTATTTGCCTTTATTCTTCAGGGAGTGCTTCTGTTCAGTGCCAAGGTTTCAAATGAACGCTCATGCAATAATATTTTTCAGTTTCTGTTTCAATTCCTTCAGCTGGGTGTGTTTGTACTGTGCAGGAACAGATGCCAGGCCCTTCCATTTGTACTATGCGTTCTCTGCATTTGAAAGCTGATTGAGGAGTGAGGTGGTCATTGTTAATATGCATTTGATTCATTCACTTTCTCTACACTACACTTTCCCTCCTACCACCACTACAGATGGCCTTCTCTCCAGTATGCTTTCTCTGTCCTTCTTCAATGTCCTCCTGAGACTACCAGCCCTTTCATTACCTCTTCCTGATCCCACTGCCATCCAGATCCCCATTTCCAGCGTTGGCCTTAAATTGCACCTTATTCAATTCAACTGTTCATTCTCTCCTCCAGCACATCTAATTACCTCAATATGTTCCCCACCCACAGTATGCAGCTTCCACAATTTCTTGTCACCCTTATCCCTGTCAGTGATTTTCCCCTCTGCAAATCACTTTCCTTCCTTTATTTCCTATGAGTCTTCCAGTGTTCTTGACAATCATGCCCTTTAAGTTCTAGTCCCTACCATTCTCTTCTATCCAACCAACTTTATCAGAACCTTTCAAGTTGACCTCTCTTTTGAGTACAGCCCTACTTTGGGTTAAACTCCACTTCCTGCCCAGGTCAAGGTTGCTGACATCAGTCAGTGTGGCTGCCTCATTTGGGCAGGTTGATGAACCCAGTGAGGTTTCACCCTTCAACACTACGCAAGCAACACTATATATGACTGAGACTATTCAAAACCTGTAGATCTGGTCAGGCTTCTCTTAAACTATAAGCATTTGAGTGACTTGTTTATAGAAGAGCCGAGATATTAAAGAAGCTTTTACTCATCAGACCTTCAACAAAGAAATCTACCCCTGCCAGGTATTGCAACACATATGTATATAGTCAGTTTTGTGGATTAACCTATTTTTGCCTATCAAGATTGTGCCCTGAACATAATCCGAGCAGGCTGGGGTGTTAATGAGTATTTATGACCCACTAAAGCCGATCCAACTGAAAGGTTCTGAGAACTTAATACCAAACTTTAACGCCACCAGGAAACTTAATTTTAGCCTCCCACCAAATAGCGGTTCACCATCTGTATTTCTAAAAACTCCAGGCAGTTGTAGACGATTCCACCTGTGTCAGTTTTACATTTACCCAATGACAATCATTGCTGTCTCACCACCCCTCATTCCTGATGAAGGACTTTTGCCTGAAACGTCGATTTTCCGCTCCTTGGATGCTGTCTGATCTGCTGTGCTTTTCCAGCACCACACTCTCGAATGTAATCTCCAGCATCTGCAGTACTCACTTTCACCTTAAATAAATACCCTCTGTAAACCTGACGACATTTAAAGCACTACTGCTGCATGTTAACTTGCGCCAAGTCCCATTCACCCATCATTTCTGTTCTTGAGAACCTATACAGACTCAAATCATAATCTAATCAAACAGAGTCAGCACGTCTTCATGAGAACGAAGTCATGTCTGACTAATTTATTAGAGATTTTCAAGGAAGGCTCAACCAGCGAAGATAGAGGGGAACCAGTGGATTTGCTGTATTTGTAGTTCCAGAAAGCACTCGACAAGGTACATCATAAAAGGTTAAGTCGTAAGATAAGAGCCCATGGTGTTGGAGGTACCATGTTGGCATGGAAACAGAATTGGCTAACAGGCAGGAAACAGCATTTCGGAATAAAAGATACTTTTTCAGGTTTGCAACCTATAACCAGTGATCCACAGGGAACAGTGCTGGGACCACAACTGTTTACAATATGCATTAATGACCTGGAGGGAGGAAGCAAACACATTATTGCCAAACTTGCAGACAGCACAAAAATAGATGGAAAGGCAAATTGCTTGAGGGAGACAGTTTACAGAGAGATATTGAGAGGTTAGGTAAATGAGCAAAAATATTGGCAAATGAAATATAATGTTGGAAGATATGAAGTTGCTCATTTTGGAAGAGAGAACAAAAAGAACAGAGTATTATTTAAGTGGATATAAACTGCAGAAAACTTGGGGAAAGGCATGAAACACAGAAAGCCAGCACACAGGTGCAGCAGGTAATCAGGAAGGTAAATGGAATCATAAAACAGAAATTGCTGGAAAAGCACAGCAAGTTTGGCAGCATCTATGGACAGAAATTAGAGTTAACGTTTCAGGCCCAGTGATCCTTCCTCAGACCTGTATCTGAAGCGTTAACGTTGATTTCTCTCCATTGATGCTGCCAGACCTGCTGAGCTTTTCCAGCAATTTCGGTGTTTGCTTCTGATTTCCAACTTCTGCAGTTCTTTCAAGTTTTTATTTAAGACAAATGCAATGTTGGCCCTTATTTCAAGGAACTTAGAACATAAGTACAGGGAAGTCTTGCTGCAGCTGTCCAAGGTATTGGTGAGACCACATCTGAAGTAATGCGAACAGTTTGGTCCTCTTATTTAAGGAAAGATATCATTTCATTGAAGGCAGTTCCGACAAGATTCACTAGGATGTTCCCTGGTATGGAGAGATTGTTTTATGAGTGACAGCTAAACAGGTTGGGTCTCTACTCACTGGAGTTTCGGTGATCTCATTGAAATATGTAGGATTCTTAAGGTGCTCGACAGTGTAAATGCTAAGAGGATGTTTCCCTTCATGAGAAAGTCTAGGATCATAGGGCATAGTCTCAGGATAAAGGGTGCCAATTTAAGATTGAAGTGAGAAGAATTTTTTTTTCTAAAAGGGTTCACAGTCTTTGGACTTTTTTGCCACAGAGAGCTATGGAGACAGAGAGCTTGTGTACATTAAAGGCTGATACATGCAGCTTCTTGATCAGTTGGGAATTGGAACAGGCTGACAGCTGCAAGCTGTTCTTATTTCTTATAGTTTTTTATCTTAAGCAACACCCCAAATTTTAAAATTCTTACCCTTGATTTCAAAACCCTCCAGTCTTACCTTTCTCTGTCTCACAGCCTCTGATCTCTGTACACTAACGTCTAATTCTAGTCTCTTGAGCATCCCAGTTTTTACCTGCACCATTTTTGGTAGCTATCCCTTTAGTTTCATAGGTTCAAAGTTCTGCAGATTTTTTTGTGAACCTTTCTACCTCATTTTCTGCTGCAAAGACAGTCTTTAAGATCTCTCTCTTTGATCAACATTCTGGCTATCCACCCTCATACCTCATGTGACTGATTGCGTATTTTTTAATGGGCCTGCAATGACACCTAGGACACTTTATTAAGGTAGAAGTATTATGTTAACCCCCTGGGTACAATATGTTTACAAAAATGAAGAGGTAGCTTTCTAAACAAAGCATAAACCTCAGAAATATTTTTAACATGGTTATAAATTTAGTAAAAGCATACAGAAATTTCAGTGGTTCATAGCTGTATTTGCATTCACAAAACCGAAATCTGTGTATTGTAAGATGCATTGGTAAAAGGTGAAGTGTAATATATTCACCACCTGTGGTGCTGTGCTCTGGAAAAAAAAAAGTTTATTATCTTCAATAAACTAATGCAGCCAGCTTTAACATTTGTGCAACAATATTATCTCCAAGGAATGTTATAATTGTTTCCTGCACCTTTTTTAATGACTGCTCCAACTTCCCTTTGGTCCTGGTTTTGGGTGTGCTGCATTTCATTCCTTCATCTCCATCAAGTCTGATAAGGAGCTCTATGAATGGAATGAATAATAACATTTCATTAAGCCCCTATGACACAGAACAGTCATTTTCATGGAAAAACAATGATTTTTCTCAAATTGTTAGCGTCATTTTCTCATTGCCTCTTTTGGTTTCTAAAAGTACCTGGAAAGAGCCAATGAGTAAGAAAAACACAAGTTAAAATTCTACTTGTGCCCACAAGGAAGGGAAATATATACAGGATAAAATGCTCATAAGTTTATGAAATGTTTCAGTAAAATGCACCAAAACACAGAAATCAATGGAGAGAGGCACAGATTTTGCTACAAGTGTCAAAAGGTTTTTCAGGTCACAAAAGTAGTTCTATGTTGCACAATAGCTGTATCTGAACAAGCATACTGTAACCATTTTTATAATAAGAACATCACAAAATGAAAAAAAACGTAATGAATCAGGAAAAAGAAAGAACTAGAGGCAATATGAGGAAGAACTTTATTTTAAGCAATGCATGATTAAGATTTGGAATACATTCCCTGATTGTATGGAAAAGGAAAATTGGATAAATATTTTAAAGAGAAAATAATTGCTGGGCTACAAAGAGACAAAGAGTGGAAATAATAACCGTTCTTCAAAAAACCCAGTGCAGGCTCAATGGGCTGAAAGGTCTTCTTCTGTGCTGTAATATTCTATGATTCTACAAATTTCTTTTAATATTTGAAATATTTTTGTCATTCACTACACAGGACATTACATAATTGTTTAATCTCCTTCTGTCACTTTGCATTTCATGACTGCATTCCGTATTGTGGATTGAATTAGTTATTGGCCAGAGAGCAGACAACAGTCAGAGACTATCCTGCCTGCTTTGGTAGGCACTCTCAAGGACATTATGGGCAGGGAATAGGTCAGGACCATAGTCTCTGAAAAGGCTAGAGGAAAATATTCTGTGAGTTTTTGGCCAGGCCACCGATTTCTATTGAATTATCACCTCATCTTGTCTTTCACACTGAAATCTGACCCATGGCTTCCCATTCTCAATAAAATCTCACCCTGATTTCTTCATAGCAACAAAAGGTTGCTCTAATATTGAAAGTTATCAGGATTACCCTTATTTGGTTTAGGCAAAAATGAACGAGCATTTTCTTTATTAGACTTGCTCAGGTTCTAAAATTCACTCCATACTTTGATTCTAACAACCAAAATACCACACTTCCAACATCAAAAGAACAAATGAATAACACTTCAAAGGTTCCTACAACTTTGAATTTTTGCTCCAAAACATCCTGTCAATTATATATGTATACAGAAACATGAAAACATTTAATTATATTAATACTTTCAAACTATTCACTTTAATTTGTTTCAAAGGCCACCATACCTGAAATGAAGACAGCCCAAGGTTAGCAGGCCAGCATCAGTGATAAAAGGATTCAAATTATGTTCACAGAGAAACCTCAAGTACAAGTAAGGTAATTTCTGTAGGTTAATTAAAGGAATTATAGCAATTTGGAACTCAACCCACTCAATTTTATTTTAAATTTATTCACAGGTTGGGGGTATCACTGGCAAGATCAGCATTCATAGTTCATTTCTAATTGCCATTGAGAAGATTCTGGATTAGTGGTGCTGGAAGAACACAGCAGTTCAGGCAGCATCCGAGGAACAGTAAAATCGACGTTTCGGGCAAAAGCCCTTCATCAGCCCTTCATTTGAGAAGATGGTGATGAGTCATCTTCTTGAATTATTGCAGTCCAAGTGTCAGACATTTCAAGGCTCACATTTAGGGAGACCAGGAAGGACATCAGTCCAACTCCTGTTCCCACAAAACATCATTTGCAAATCTCTTTCTTCACATACTCTATATGACCTAATGCCATCCCGATAATACACATTCAAAAATGAGGCTCCTTCCCATCAATTTCTCACTGATATAGGCAACTGATTTCAAGGCTCCAGCAAACAGTACAGACACTATGATATGTGGGATCAGGCTGGTCAATACTAAACTTCAAGTTGAATCATTATACTATCAGTTTTTGAGATGGGAAAAGACCTATTTGTGTACATTTGAAGTCTAGGATGAGCAAAGACGGCCTTGTTACAAAATGCTACTATGAAGTCCAAAATATAGTATATTTTGTTGTTGAAGTTTTATCTGTAATGCTGATGTGACAAGAAGTTCCTGTGCTTCTACACCAACATTATACACGTACAATTAAAATAATACGAAGACTGTAAAAGTTTGGCAACATAACTCAGTCATTGTAATAAATCTCAGATACTGGACAATTAACCCAAAAGAACTGTTTGCTCAAGTAAGATGTTTTAATTTTTGTACTGTTCCAATTTTGCCTCTTCTGTCTGCTATGATTTGCATTTGACATGTATACCAGGAAGGTTTCAGACCTCTTGGTATTTTACACATCAACTGCTCGTGTGCCATTTCTATTCAGTTTATTTCAGCTCACAAATACACTCACCAATCAAAATAAAAACTGGAATACTTCATTTCTGCTGAATGTAACAGGCAGCTGTAAATGTGATCTCCACTGCCCTCCGCCAGATTGTGCGACAAGAATATGCTCATGTTGTGACAGACTGATGTGGGACCTGCTTAGCTGGAAACATTTGTCGGTCCTACATCCTGTACTCCTGTTGAATCCTGAGTCTCATTAAATGCATGGAAAAACTGGACTTTGCCTGAACTGTTCCCCAAACACACAATACCTTAATAGGAGGGCAGGTGAGCCAGATTTCCCCCAATTTTATTCTTCACTATCATTGCTCCTCTGTTTCTGTACTGGTTTTGGAGAAAGGAACTTACTGAGCATATCGTGTGTTGTTTAGACAGGAGTAATAGATATGGCTATCTCTATGCATTTACTGGTTTTAGAAGAGAATAATAACAGGATGAATGCCAGACATGTACAGTTAGACCCTAGGAGATCAATTAGGACCTATCCTTACATTGCCAGCCATGTTTACAGGGTCAGACAATCATATATGTATGTTAGAAGAAACCTGCATGCACAGACTGTTGTTCCCCAAAGAGATCATGACTCAACCTTGTACAGTTTCTGCAGTCAGGTCTGTAAGTGTCTTCCACGATGGGGACAGTTTGAGCAGTGATGATGACTGTCAATGTGCCTGCCATCTTAAAATCTGTTGCAAATCATTTTCTGCAGTCTTACATTGTCTGGGAAGTAAGATAATGTCAAAATAAGTCAGTCCAAGAAATGGAGAGGGACATTGCAAATGGTTCTGCTCTCCCCCTTTTTCAAAGCATTTTACTTTCCTCAAACAGTCACATTGACCCCTCTGGTATTGCAACTACACTATCATTGCCAATCTATTTTCTTCTCCAAAGACCTCAAATGTGCTGCTTCTCCTAAATCAGTGCTCATTCATATTGAAATTCTGTATTTGTATCTCTCTGATCAGGTTTCTGTTCCTGTTCAATACACTAAAATTCACAACTATTATTCTCTGTTACTGCAACCCAAAGGCATTAAATCACTAACTATGCTGCAGCTTTTGATATCGCTAATCAGAGCATTCTCTTCCAATGTCTCCTCCATTGCTCACTTTCTGCTACCTCTCTCTCAGCTTTCAATTTTAGAAATCCAACTGGGGCTTAGCTGTTTCTGATTTAGCCAACCTATCCCCCATCTTCCACAAACCTCCTTCCATCACAGTATTTATCTTATTCTGTCTTCACCATTTCGTGACCAGCTGCCTTCTTCAACAACTATATCTCCCACCACACTATTCTTGATTGGTTCATGGATGTTCTGGGATTCCCTTCCTTAATTCACATGGCCACTTCGCTCTTTGACCAAGCTTCAGATCACCCTATTCTAATACTTCCTTCTCTTACTTAGCATCCTATTTTTGATTCTTCCTCTGAGAAACACTGTAGACTGTTGTTCTTTGTTACAGGTATGACGTAAATACAAGTGATTATTGTTATTTAGAAGTTGCTTCCTCATTTTTGAGGAGAATAATGAAATTGAGTGAAGCAACTGGGGCTTGCTGCAATTGTTTCTCTGTATTCACTTGCTGTCTGTAAATTGCACAGCTTATCAATTCACATTGGAACCTTGTCTGACTGAAATGTTTCTCAATCCACCTACTGAACAATTAGAAAAGCATAAATGAGGCATATGTGAAAGACACAAGATTCAGGTCAGATCACATGGGAGTCCTAATGAAACTTCTGTGGAGGTTAAAAGAGAAATTAGAAAGGCTAAAAGAAAATATTAAAATAAAGATATACAAAAATAATAACAAGGGCTTTATACACATATAAAAACATAAATTATTCAATATTGTTAAACATATCTGTAGAAAAGGAATTGGCTTTGGAAAAAGAACAAATAGAATACTTGTGGGCGGCACGGTGGCACAGTGGTTAGCACTGCTGCCTCACAGCACCAGAGACCCGGGTTCAACTCCCGCCTCAGGCGACTGACTGTGTGGAGTTTGCACGTTCTCCCCGTGTCTGCGTGGGTTTCCTCCGAGTGCTCCGGTTTCCTCCCACAGTCCAAAGATGTGCAGGTAAGGTGAATTGGCCGTGCTAAATTGCCCGTAGTGTTAGGTAAGGGGTAAATGTAGGGGTATGGGTGAGTTGCGCTTCGGCGGATCGGTGTGGACTTGTTGGGCCGAAGGGCCTGTTTCCACACTGTAATGTAATCTAATCTAATCCAACTCAAAGTTCAGAAATTCTTAGGTTGTTTTGGCATGCACACTGTGAAGGAAGTCCAAGAAGAAATAGCAAAGACTCTAGCCATAGTTTTTGTTCTTCCAACATTCACAAACTAAACCAGGAGACCAGAAGGTAGCTAATTGTACAACTATTCAAGAAAAAACAGAGGAACAGACTAATTTATTATTAGCCAGTTAATGGAGTATCATTTGGCAAAATCGTTCAACACAAAAAATTTGTGCTTAAATTAGTGAAAAGTTAGTGATGAATCTGATTAACAAGAGCCATCAATATCAAGTTTTAATAACAGGTCATGTTTGACAACAGCGATACATGGTGGGATTTTCCTATATTTTGTGCAGCATGAGCAATGGTGAGAAATTTGGGAAAGTACAATGAGAATGAAAAAAATCACATTTCAAATGTTGAGAAAAAGATTTCCAATTTTCACCTCGAGTTTAAACAGCAAATTCTGAATCTCACTAATAAGCAGTGACGATCTTATCCGCATTTGCATCTCATTCACAACTAACCTCATGTAACTTTTTTATAGTTTCGATTCTCCTCTCCATCCCCAAGAAACAAGATGGCGCCAATTCCTGACATGGAAGTCACAGTGATTAGCTGGTAGCACAGCTCATTGCTTCCTTTTCTGGGCCTTCATCCTACTCCACAGTAACCACCATTTCTCTGCACAGACACAATGTTTTTGCACACTTTGTCAACGCAAGTGAGAATCACAAAACCATGAGCCTTGTCACACCATTGTGGCCAACTCTGACTTTTCAGGATATATTACTTTGGAGGTCAGGGAGACTTAGGACTTGCCTGCTTCTACCAGGTCACTTTGCACGAATAGACACACAAATGCATCTTATGCATCCACAAAAAGCATGATAGAGGACAGCTTACTTCATTAGCATTCTCTCTCACTTTGCACTGACTTTAAAGCTGTCAGCCTCTGTTATTTGCATTGCGATTTTGCGTAGAGGGAGAAGGAGGGAATTCAACACTGTTCAGAGCATTGAACAGTCAAAGAGGTTGTTGTGTCACTGGGCTATGTCAATGTCACATCCACAAAATATGCCAGCAGCTTATGTAACAAACATAATGCATTGAGCTTTCACTAAATGCCCTGGCTGAAAGTCACCAGTCCTCAGTGGAGCGAAGGATAGAAATAATTAGTCAGGACAACACTAAGTCAAAGAGTTCATCTGATCTCAATTCAGGAGTTGACGATGATCAGTTAATTCTCATATGAATAGAGTCCAAGATAATTGTTGTTAGGATCTGGGCCACGGGAAATCCTATTGGTCTGGCACAACGAGAATCATAGGTACATCAGTGGGAATGCTGCTGAGATATTCATCTGGAGGATGGACCGTGCTTAGTCGGGGCTGCCCTCCCAACACATTGCGGGCGTGGACAGTCATTCCTGGGGGTTTAGCTATTAATGGTCTTAATAGCTATTAATATTATTTAATAAGAAGCAACTCCCTAGTGGTATTATCACTGGACTTAATCCAGAGAGCTAGGGAATGTTCTGGGAACCCAGGTTACATTCTCGCCATAGCAGATGGTGGAATTTGAATTTAATAAAAACCTGAAAATAAGATTTTTATTGAATTGTATTAGCAGCAATTGTATTAATCATCTCTCCGCTGATTCTGTAATGTCTTCTGAGATCAAATTTGATTGGAAATTGAAAGGTTATTCTTTTGGCAACCATGACAATGACAGATTATGAGCTCACGTCATCAAGTACGCTACATACTTTGTATTAGTTGGCCCCCTGTCACATCAGATACTCAAGGCTATGCAGACACTGCTTGAAAATCTCACTTGACTTTGCCATTTCTGAATCAATTTTCACACCTGACACTTCAGAGCTGCCTCATGCACAAATCTGTGCAATGTTAAATAGCTCCTTCTCCCAGCATGAAGTCGTCAGGTCACAATGTGTGAGGCTATAACTTGAGGCTTCATTGTGATTTTGTTTTTATTCGTGTGGGTATGGGCACTGCTGGCTAAGCCAGCATTTATTGCCCACCTCTCATCAGATTAGAGTCATCCACATTTCTGTGAATCTGGTGTCGCATGTCGACCAGATCAGGTAGGGATGGCAGATTTCCCTCCCCCAAAGGACATTTATTAGTGAACCAGACAGGATTTACAAATAATTGGTAGTGGTTACATGGTTTCCAGTAGACTAGCTTTTCTCATTCCAGATTTGTATTTGTTGAATTCAAATTTCACCATCTGCCATGGTGAAATTTAAACCCATATCCCCAGGACATTAGCCTGCGGTTTTAGATTACTAGTCTTGCGATTTACCACTACTATGAGAAATCAGGGCTAATTTTAGTGGTCTAATGCCTATTTCTCACATTTCTCCACAGGTTATCTGACAGTCTTATGCAATGGAATCAGCACACTGTGGTCCTGCATAAATCAGATGGCAGCATTGACAAAGATATGTATTAAAACATCATCACCTAGCTCAGCAGGGTCAGCAAGAACCAGTGCCTCCTGCATACCTCCAGAGGGAGAAACAGCAGGTGAAGATCCACAAAGGAGGTGCAGGAGAATAATCAAACCTCGCAACTGTACAGCTCATTGTTACTATCCCCAGCTGTCAAGCATCAGTGCAGACAGAGACTAAAGATCATGGAAATGTGCCATCAGGTGAAATGCACTCAGAAGGAATGAATGACCACGTGCACAGCAAGATCACAGCTGCCTCGAATTTTTATCAGGTTAATAAAACCAGTCTGGCTCCAGGATGAGACAGAAGCAGACTTGAAATATGGCCTCACACTTAAAATGCATTGTCTGACCTAAGGTGTCACCTTTATTCTGACAAAACCTAAGTTATCATGGGGCAGGGATTTACATATTACTCAATCAAAACCTGCACTTCCATTCTAACTTATTAAAGACTTAATAGCTATCTAGCTTTGTTCAATACATTTGCGTAAGTTGTAAGACCCTTTGATCTTTTACTGTAAATTCTGTGTTCAATGTATTCTCTCTCATTAGCTGCCTGAGGAAGGAGCGGGGGTTTCGAAAGTTTGCGGTTTCAAATAAATCTTTGGACTATAAACCGGTGTTGTATGATTCTTGACTTTGTCCACCCCAGACCAACCCCGGCACCTCTACATCTTGAATTTTTAGGCCAGTGGCAACTGGGTACCTGTGCATTATCTCCCAATTCTTGATCACAAATGCATCCAGCAAGTCAGGAGTAAGGATGGCATGGTGGCTCAGAGGTTAGCACTGCTGCCAGGGAACCAGGTTTGATTCCAGTTTCGGGTGACTGTTGTGTGAAGTTTGCACATTCTCCCCGTGTCTGCATGGGTTTCCTCCAGGTGCTCCGGTTTCTACCCACAATCCAAAGATGTGCAGGTTAGGTGAATTGGCCGGGTTAAATTGTCCATCGTATTCAGGAATGTGTAGGTTAGGTGCATTAGTCAGGGGTAAATGTAGCGTAATAAGGGAGGGGAATGGGTCTGGGTCAGTTACTCTTCGGAGGGTTGGTGTGGACTGACTGGGCCAAATGGCCTGTTTCCACACTGTATGGATTCTATTCTATAAATTGTCATTTATTCCCAATTATGGTAGATTATAATCTTTCCTCACAACAAGATGATTAAATAGTTGGATTCGCCATCACCACCGGCTTTTCCCAGGTGCAGAGCGCAAGAGACTGCACCTACATTATTTTGGAAGTGCTTGAGCCTAACCTGTGGACTTAATCAACCAAATAGGATTGCATTCCATCAACATTCAACTCATCCATGACTCTAGATGCCAGATTCTGAAAGTGTACACCAGGTATCTGGGAGCTAGAATGATGTCTGCATGTTGGCGAATGCACCTTACAATGTCTTCAGGATCAGAATGGCTGATCGGAGACAAAGGCTATGCCTTCCATTCATGACAGGCAACCCCTTTATAAAATCCTCAGACTTATGCAGAACGGAGATAAAGTGCAATTTATACTTCAACCAGGGTCATAAATGAGATTTCAGCGCCTGGACCACACGAGTACCATTTTACAGTATAGCCTAGAAGAAGTGTCCTGCATCAATGTAATATGCTGGGCTCTTCATAATTGGAACTGACAAAGGAGGGGTGCCATGGACAAAATGGGGGAATAAGGAATTCCCTCTGAGGATGAGGACATTGCACTGGAGAAACATCCAAGAGACCATGACAGTATTATGTACTATCAAGTGTCAAACCCACTTCCAGGAAGAAAGAGCTGGGTTTGTGCTTCCTTTCATTGTGTTACTTTCTGTTGGTTACATGGCAAGAAGCCTCTGATCAGTCCACAGTACATATGGACCTGTTATTTGTGCACTTCTTGAACTTCTCTACTAATGAATGAATATTTTCTACCCCATATGTTTGTATGCATTGTAACTTCTGCTGATCCTATCTTAAAATATCTACTATTCTTAACAGTTCCTCCTTACCATTCAGGAGCATGCAGCAGTCAGTGAGATAGGGCAATCACATGGCATAACACTGAGATGAGCTAAATTATAAGACTTCAGTCAGTATAAAGAACTTGAATGCAATGCATGCCATCCATCTTGATAGGCAGCAGGGTGGGGCCTGAGGCATTTTCTTTCCATCATCAGTTAATCTTCAATATTTCAGAATTCATGTAGATTGGTAAATTGCCCTGAAATACTTGCTAATCTTTCAGGACGGTATTTAACCTATGTGAGAGACAGTGCTTTATGCTATGAGGGAAAGTATAGATGTAAATTTCCAATTATTCACTACCCAGCTTTGAACAGCAGTGTGCCTCCTTGTAAAGCTGAAAGATGGAAGGCACCATGTTTGCAGAGATGTGGTGCATCATCACTGATGCAATCCTCACACTCATAAGATTATGTGAGGTGGAAAATGTGTGTTGGCCAGGTCCTAGTACAATCCTTGCACAATAATTTTGGCCTTTGTGTTGTTCACATTAATGTGTAATACCTTGGTTGCAGTCATCAACATGACAGTTCAAAGATCCCTGTCATTTCAGGCTATCTGCAAGCAAGGAGATAGTTGATTGTGAGAGATGAGCATTGCTTGTCCAGTACAACTTCCTTCATCCCTGGGATGTCTGAACAGGCAGCTCATATGTCAAACAGGTGTCTCTCAGATCTGACAGCTACAAAGAGACTACAGTGGTCATTTCAAGAGTGTCAATGAACAAAAATTTATAAAAATGCAGGATTATTCACAATGAAGTGTCACCTGTGATACCTATGTGTCTACAATAAGTTTTTATTTTATTTTTTCTTCCACTATATCTAAGCTGCAACATTTGCAGCTGAGGTGGAGGGTGCCTGCACTGCAGTCAGCCAGGAAGTCCTGGTGGGTCCTCATCAGGGGTATTTGGATTGAGAAGGCCCAGGCCTGCTCAGAGTTTGCTGCCCAGAAGCTGGCTCGCCATCCTTTGCTTGGACAGTTGCAGGCTTCAGCATCACTGTCAAGCAGGACCTCGATGGGCCAGACATCTTGTTGTTCTGAAAGGAAATTTCTGGGTTGCTACATGTCTCGAATGAGTTACCACAACAAAACACAGTAAGACTTGCTTGGTGTTTGCTCATGGAGGTCTGGGCATCGCCACAAGCCTCATTCTCATTGCTGGCCAAATGCAGCACTTTCATGTTAACAGTCTAAACCTGGATATTGTCCAGATCTTACTGAAGCAGTTAGTGTCCAAATGCAGCAGGACCTGGATAATATCCAGGATTAGGCTGACAAGTGATAAGGAACATTTGCGCAATACAAGGACCAGACAATGACATCTTCAACAAGATTGAATCTAATCATATCCCCTTGACAGTCAATGGCATTACCATCACTGAATCCTCCACTATCAACATCCTGGAAGCTCGTGTTCACCAAAAACTGAACTGGACTTGTTATATAAGTACAGTGACTACAAGAACAGGTCAGAGGCCAGAAATCCTACAGAAAGTAACTCACCTACTGATTCCTCAAAGCCTATCCATAAGGCACATTTCAGGAGTCTGAAAAAATATTCCCCACTTCCCTGGATGAGTGCAGCTCCAACAACACTCAAGAAGTTTGACACCATCCAGGACAAAGCATCCCACTTTACTGGCACATCCACAAACCTTCAGTTATTCCACTTCAGATGTTCAGTAGTAACACTGTCTATTATCTACAAGATGCACTTCAGAAATTCACCAAGGATTCTTAGACATCACTTTCTAACCCCACAATCACTTCCATCTAGAAGGATGGAAGGCTGCAGAAACTTGGGAGATCTTCTGTGTTGCTCGATCAAAATCCTGAAACTCCTGCCCTAGGAGCATTACTTATAGCAAATGGACATCAACAGTTCAAGAAGGCAGCTCATCATCACCATCTCAAGGACAACTAGGAATTGAGATTATGGCTACTTGAATCTACCTGTTCTAACATGTTAATACACCTCTGAAGCAGCTGGAACTTGAACAAAGACCACCTAGTCCAGAGGTAGGATCACTATCAATGCAACATAAGACCCTGCGGGATTGGAAGTATATGGTGACTCAGCCAGAGACATCCCATGAATTAGCATTTTAAAATGGCCACTCAATGGCTTTCACCCATCTCATCCTCCCAAACTATTAACCCCTCATGCTCTTTGTGCTTTCTACACATCCAATCTCCTGCTTCTGCATCACTATTGAAGCTTGTTGGTCCATTTCCACAATATTCAAACTCTTTCTTTGTCTTGATGCAGGAAAAATCGCTCACAACCAGTCTGAAAGAGCTAAAAGTGGCAATGAATTGGCAGATATTTGGCTCCTTACCTCTTATAAGGAGAACACACTGCAAGAGAAAACGACAAACACTCCTGTACTGTCAAAACCTCCATGAGCTAACATCAAACAAACTTTGCTGTGTTATGCTGTTCTGCTATCACATGAATACTGCAAGCAGCATTGAGAGTTTTTGAGCTTTAGTTAGAGGTGTGTGCAGTGACTGAGTCAGGTTGAGGAGTGATGGTCCTCTGAATGTGATAAAGCAGAGAGAAGATGGTTGCACTTACCCTTGTGGAGTTAAAAAGGCCAATAATCTTTTTTTTTCTGCTAGGTGTTTCTTTAAACTCGGGACATGGCACTGACCCTGATCACATCTCGACCAGGTTGGTTGCATCTGGTGGCATGGCTTCCACAAGGTGATAGCGGTATGAAAGAAACAGCATTGCCCTTCCCTCAATCAACAAGTCCTCTAGGTTCTCCAGGTCACTGTCAGATTGAAGGATTCCTGGCTAGCAACATCTGAAGTATTGTGGAGCTGGATTCTAAATATGGTACCCAAGATATGAACAACACAAATGGCAATGTAGCATTTCTCCATTCTTCCACACAATTATAATGAGCAGGGCACTGATGAGGCTCTTGCACAATGAATGAACTGAACAGCAGACACTTGTATGGGAAAAGTCAACATGGACTATGGTGCTCATCCTTTTAAGAGAACGTTGGAAATATTGAGCATGTCCAATAACAACCATGTAGAGAGAAACAATTAACAACTTAGATCTGTAAGTCTTCACAATCTGACAAAAGATCATCTGAAAACATTTGTTTCCTTTCTCCAGACGATGCCTGATCTGTGGAGCATTTCCTGAATTTTCTGCTTTTATTTCAAATTTTCAATATTTGCAATTGCAATATTTTGCTTTAGAGATAATATTCATTCAGTACAGAAAATGTCTCAAAATATAAAGCATGACGTACTCACTTTGTATAATCCAGATAGTATAGTCTCCTTGTTTTGAATGAATTTGTAGTTTATACCTGCAACTAGTCATGTCTCTGTAATGGTCTGATTGCGACTTCCTTTTACCCATTCCTAGTCTAGGTTGGTATATTTGTCATATTCATTGCACTGGCAGCACTTGTTCTTTCCATTCCCTACAGAATTGGTCAAATCTCAATTCAATCCTCAAGACTGGATAGGTACGTGCATGGGAAACGATACTAGGTTGAAGAAGAACTAGCATAGCTATGGAGGAATTTGTAATGAGGATAGTGATTTAATTTCCATATTAAATCTTTTAACCTTGTTGTTTATTTATTTGATACATCTCTGATCTTCGAGTTGTAATGCCAGGCCCCAGACCAGGACATTTCAGGCGGACCTGAGAAAGATTAGCACTGTCAGTGATGATGTTTGGATTAAACACTATACCAAGGCTAAAAAAGCCTTTCATGGTGATTTGAGTTTACACTAAAGGTCACATAATTCTAATTAATGAAAGTGAGAGGGTTTTTTTCAGGTTCCAGCTCATAATTAGTCTTGAGGTTCATTGCTCGAAGAGCGCTCATGGATATCTAGTGAGGACAGCCTCAGATCTGATGTAGTACCATACCTCTATTCCCTTATTACACAAATGTGTGAAAAATGGCCAACGAAACAACCTACTGAAGGGCAAATAGCAGCACCGATGCAATCTTAATCCAACAAAAGTTAATGTTCCAAAGAAGAGGAGAGGAGGAATAAGTTGCTGATAACAGAACATTGGCTTTTTGACAAAAATGAACAACTTAAAAACTAAGTTGCAAGAATATGTAGGTTAGAGAGCAGCATTAAGCCAAGGAGAGCTTGTGAAACTTGAAAGGGTTCAGAAAAGATTTACAAGGATATTGCCAGGGTTGGAGGATTTGAGCTATAGGGAGAGGTTGAATAGGCTGGGGCTGTTTTCCCGAGAGTGTTAGAGGCTGAGGGGTGACCTTATAGAGGTTTATAAAATCATGAGGGGCATGGATAGGATAAATAGACAAAGTCTCTTCCCTGGGGTGAGGGAGTCCAGAACGATAGGGCATAGGTTTAGGATGAGAGGGGAAAGATATAAAAGAGATCTAAGGGGAAACTTTTTCACGCAGAGGATAGTATGTATATGGAGTAAGCTGCCAGAGGAAATGGTGGACGCTAGTACGATTGCAACATTTAAAAGGCATTTGGATGGGTATATGAATAGGAAGTGTTTGGAGGGATATGGCAGGTGGGACTAGGTTGGGTTTGTATTTCTGGTTGGCATGGACAAGTTGGACCGAAGGGTCTGTGTCCGTGCTGTACATCTCTATGACTCGATAACAACGTTTACAAAACAACTGCAATTTCAGTGATAAATGATCCTGCTTAACACTAATGCTAATTTGAAGAATTGTTACTCTGGACTTAGGTACATACCGATGATTCATTCATTCAGGAAGTCCCCCTTCACTTTAATTTGGAGTCAGTTAAAGCCCTGACCCCAGATTTACAATGTACCTTTCATAGTAATGCACTAATGTTAAAGTTGTAGCATTAAAGTGGCTTGATGTTGTTGGATAGATTCAGTTGCTGTTTTTGACAATATATGATTGGATTCTTTGACAATAAAATCTTGTCTTTACAAACTTATATCAGGAAAGCAATATCACATCAAGAACATGAGGTCTCAGCTCCACTATAGATCAAAATGGTTTGTTTATAAAAGGCTCACAAGACAGTGTAAAAGACCAAAGTTCACTGTTTTAGACTCTTGCCTCATGTGCAGAGAGAATTCACAATTCTAGTTTGGAACAATTAGTAAACAATAGCAAGAAACTTTATCGAAACACCTATAATTGACTTGCCAATAATAAGAATGCTTCTCAGTTTGACATTGCATTGTTTCAATGCCCATTTTTTCTCCATAATTTGTAATAGCTCAATGTAACTCACTGGAGTAATAATTGTAAATGGATTTTTATGTAAAAGTATTCAGTGACACAATAACTTAATAAGTAGAGACAACTTTCATTCTCTGGTTATAGGCACTCACTAAGATAAAACTAACAACAAACAGTTTCCCTCTGAAGATCCCATTAATGCTGACAACTGGTTAACTTGGCAAATGAGCTATTCATTACTGTCCTAAAGCATTAAGTTCACAACAGCTGCACGAGCACAATACCTGCTGCAAATTAGGCTACTGAAAACTTTCAATTTTGTCTAAAAATAAAACAAAAGCAAATCAGGAATCTGCAATTTAAGAGGTTCTCTATGGAGTAGCTGTGACAGTAGATCACCCTGTCATCCCAAAGATCAAAGCAGCTATCTGTCAAGCAAACAGCATCTTAGTTCTTATATTTGTGACCTCAACTTGTTATACCAAGCTATAGCTCATATTCACTCACTGACTTCAAACCTGGAACATTCTAAAACATCTTCAGATATAATAGCAATAGCAAGTAAAAGACTACTTTTATATTCCTCAGCAGTTAGAAGATCGAGAAACAATTTTGATAGGTAGCAGATGAAATCAGTTTCTCGACAAAAACACTGAACCATTCTCCATTTCATTCTCCTTAAAATTATAACCGACCAAAGTGATGAAAAGTAGGACTCTGGGAAGCACCCAGGATCAGAGGAACCTTGGTCTGTATGTCTACCAGTTCCTTAAGGTAGCAGGACAGGTAGATAAAGTGGTTAAGATGGCGCATGGGATTCCAGCCTTTCTTAACTTATGTATAGAGTTTAAGACCATAAGGTATAGAGAGTAGAATTAGACCATTCAGCCCATTGACCTTCTCTGCCATTTGATCAAGACTAATTTGTTTCTCAGCCCCTTTCTCCCGCCTTCTCCCTCTAACCCTTGATCCCCTACTAATCAAGAACCTATCTAGCCTGTCTTAAATGCACTCAATGACTTGACCTCCACGGCCTTTTGCGGCAGAGTCCCAAAAATTAACCCCCCTCTGGCTGAAGAAATTCCTCCTCATCTCAGTTCCAAGGAATTGTTCCTTCACTCTATGCCTGCGGGTCCTCGAGTCTCCTACTCGGAGAAACATCTTCGCCACATCCACACTATCCAGGCATTTCACTATTCTGTGAATTTCAATCAAATCCCCCCACAGCGAATACAGATGCAGAGTTTTCAACCGCTTCTTATATGACAAGCCCTTGATCTCTGGGGTCATTCTTGTGAACTTCATCTTTCCTTAGATTCAGGGCCTAAACTGCTCACAACATTCTGAATACAGTCTGACCAGAATCTTATAGAGCCTCAACAGTACATTTCTGTTTTTGTATCCTAGCCCTCTTGAAATAAATGCAAACATTGCATTTCCTTTCCTAACTATGAAATAAGCTGAAAATGTGTTGCTGGAAAAGCGCAGCAGGTCAGGCAGCATCCAGGGAACAAGAGAATCGACGTTTCGGGCATAAGCCCTTCTTCAGGCTTATGCCCGAAACGTCGATTCTCCTGTTCCCTGGATGCTGCCTGACCTGCTGCGCTTTTCCAGCAACACATTTTCAGCTCTGATCTCCAGCATCTGCAGACCTCACTTTCTCCTAACTATGAAATAAACCTGCCTGTTAACCCGAAGAGAATCCTGAACATAGGACTCACAAATCCCCTTTGTGCCTCAGATTTCCGAAACCGTTCCTTATTTAGAAAATAGTCCACACCTCTATTCTTCCTGACAAAGTACATAATCTCACAGTTTCCCATATTGTATTCCATCTGCCACTTCTTTGCCCAATCTCCTAACCTATTCAAGCCCTTCCGCAGCCTCACTGCCTTCTCAGTACTACCTGTCCCTCCACCTATATCTGTGTCATCTTCAAACTTAGAATAATGGCCTCAGTTCCTTTGTCCAGATCGTCAACAAACAATGTGAAATAACAAAAATGATCCCTGTGGAACTCCACTCGTGCCATCCTGGAAAATACTCCTTCATCCACACTCTCTGCCTTCTACCAATCAGCCAATGTTCTATCTATGTCAGTTCTCTGTCCCTCACATCATGTGCTCTTATCTTATTTTGCAGCCTTCTGTGCAGCGCCTTATCATAGGCCTTCTGGAAATCCTAATATATCACATCCACTGGCTCTGCCTTGTCTAACTTATTTGCTACTTCCTCAAAGAATTCTAACTGATTTATCATGCATGACCTCCCTTTGACAAAGCCATGCCGATACAACTCTGTTTGGCCATTGTTGTCCAATCTCTTGTTAAAACAATTTAGACAACTCCGACCAGAATGTTATGAATGAACTTGCCCAGGTGTCTCATAATGCCGAAGCAGTCAAATCAATATGAACACAAGCCAGTACTAACATAGAATATAGAACAAAACAGCACAGTACATGCCCTTTGGTCCTTGATGTTGTGCCAACCTTTTAGCCCACACTGAGATCAAACTAACCCACATGCCCTTCATTTTACTAACATCTATGTGCCTATCCAATAGCCGCTGAAATACCTCCAATGTATCTGACTCTATTACCACCTCTGACAGCGCATCCCACGCACCTACCACTCTCTGTGTAAAGAACCAATCTCGGATATCTCCCCTAAACCTTCCTCCAATTACCTTAAAATTATGCACCCTTGTGATAGCCATTTCTGCCCAGGGAAATGTCTCTGACTATTTGCTCTATCTATGCCTCTCATCATCTTGTACACCTCTATCAAGTTGCCTCTCACCCTTCTTCGCTCAATGAGAAAAGCCTTAGCTCCCTCAACGTTTCGTCATACGACATGCCCTCCAATCCAGGCAGCATCCCCTGGTAAATCTCCTCTGCACCCTCTCAAAAGCTTCCACATCCTTCCCATAATGAGGTGACCAGAACTGAAACAAGATGCCAAGTGTGATCTAACCAGGGCTCTATAGAGCTGCAGCACAACCTCACAGCTCTTAAACTCAATTCTGCTAATGAAAGCCAACTAATCATACACCTTCTTAACAACCCGAATAACTTGTGTGGCAACTTTGAAGGATACATTTTCATGGACCCCGAGATCCTTCTGTTCTTCCACACTGCCAAGGATCCTGCGTTTAACCCTGTACTCTGCATTCAAATTAGACCTTCCAAAATCAATCATTTCACACTTTTCCAGGTCAACGTCCTTCTGCCGCTTACCAGCCCAGTTCTTCATTCTGTCAATGTCCCGTTGCAACCTACAACAGACCTCCACACTGTCCACCGCTCCACCAACCTTTTGTGTCATCGAATACAAAACACCAGTACAAAACACTCCCAACTTTATTAGGAACAAAGTTACAATAATCTTTAATACTAAACTAATCTTTAATACTATCTGGTCCCTTAAGATTACAATACTTCCCAAGTCTCTTGTAGACTGACACTGTTGCTCTCCCTCTCTGACTCTGTAAAGGTGCTTTCTTCATCTTTTTCTGGATGGTCAGCTGGTCTTGGCAGAAGGCCTCAGACAATTCCAAGAGTAGTTTCAAGAGAGAAGTATGCAAGTGAATCCTGCTTTTATACCTTTTCGATGGTTTTCCGGTGCCTTTTTGTCTGGGCTCTCCTTTGTTTAGTGGGCAATTTGTTGTCCGTCCAGAATAACTGTTGCCATTTATACTAATGTCATTAGCACCTGGCTGCTGTGTTTGCATTATGTCTGATGTATATGTTTTGTGATTTCAGTGTTTTACTTAGCCACTGTATTCAGCATTCCTTTCTGTGTGGCCAAGTTAGCAACCTTTCTGTGTTTTAGCAGCCAGGAGACTGTACTTCCAAGTACTCTACAATCTCATCCTTAATAATGGACTCTAAGATCTTAGCAATGACCAAGGTCAGGCTAACTGGCCTATAGTTTCCTGTCTGTTGCCTCCTGTTGCACCCAGGTGGTGCTGAACCCACATAAAACAGTTAGACCACATCTACACCATTATGTGCAGTTGTGGAATCCACATTATAGGAGGGATATAATTGCATTGGTGAGAGTGCAGAGAAGATTGTCTGTACTGGAGAGTTTTAGTTATGAAGAGATATTGGATATACTGGGGTTGTTTTCTTGGAATCAAGAGACAAAGGGGGATATGATAGAGATGTATAAAATTGTGACAGGCACCAATAGTGTAGATGAGTAGGAACCTTCCCCCTGGTGGAGGGATCAATAATCAGGGGCTATAGATTTAAGGTAACAGGAGGTTCAGAGGGGAATGTAACAATTAATTTTTTCACCCAGAGGATGATGGGAATCTGGAATTCACTGCCTGGGTTAAAATACTGAAACCCTCATAACATTTCAGAAGAATATAGATACATACTTGCGATGCCACGACATAGAAGGCTGTAGGCAAAGTGCCAGAAAATGGGATTAGAGTAGTTAGGTGGGTTTCTTTTGACCAGTGCAGACTTAATAGTCCAAAGGTTGATGTGTTATAGACCTCTATGACTTTATGACTCAATAAGAGTTGTGATTCGAAGAAGCCCATCATCTTAACTCTCAGGGCATCACTGCAGCAGACCGTCAGCACAGTATGCAAGGCAGGATTATCTTCAAACTTCTTCAATGACCTTCCACCTATCACAAGATCAGATATGCTGCTGATGATCACACAATATTCAGTTACATTCCCAAATCCTCTGATACTAGCACAGTCATGCCCACATGTAGCAAGTAAAAGCAAAATACTGCAGATATTGGGAATCTGAAATTAAAGCAGAAAGAGCTGGAGAAATTCAGCAGTTTTGATTAGATTAGATTAGATTACTTACAGTGTGGAAACAGGCCCTTTGGCCCCACAAGTCCACACCGACCCGCCGAAGCGTACCCACCCAGACCCATTCCCCTTCATATACCCCTGCACCTAACACTACGGGCAACTTAGCATGGCCAATTCACCTAACCTGCACATCTTTGGACTGTGGGAGGAAACCGGAGCACCCGGAGGAAACCCACGCAGACACGGGGAGAATGTGCGAACTCCACACAGTCAGTCGCCTGAGGCGGGAATTGAACCCAGGTCTCTGGCGCTGTGAGGCAGCAGTGCTAACCACTGTGCCACCGTGCCGCTTTGGCGTCATCTGTGAAGAGAGATACAGTTAGTTAGCATTTTGATCCAATGTAACTATTCTTCGGACCTGATCAGCAATCAGGTTTAAGCTGATAAGTGGTAAGTAGTATTTCTACCACAAAAGTACCAGGACATGACCAACTCCAACAAGAGAAATCTAACTACCACTTCTTGATATTAAACATCGCCAGCAAAAAAAACCTGGACCAGTATAGGAACTGTGTTAGATACTGCAAATTTGTTTCCCTGAGTTGGGAAACTAGAATAAGAAGGAACAGCCTCAGGAAAAGTGGTTGATCATTTAGGTTTGAAATGAGGAGAAATCTCTCACTCAAACTGTAGCAAATTTTGGGAATCATCACTCTCTAAGGTTTGTGGATGTTCCATCACTGTGCATATTTAAGACTGAGGCACAGGAAAATTCTGCAGCGTTCTAAACAAAACTCAGATCAGACTTGAAATGTTCATTCTGCTTCTCCCTCCACAGATGCTATTAGATCTGCTGAGTTTCTCCAACAATTCCTGCATTTATTTCAGACAAACTTGTGGTACCGTAGGGAATCAAAGGACATGGGGAGCAGGTGGAAAAATGGAGTTAAAGCTAACAGTCAGCCATGATCATACTGAAAGGCAGGACAAGCTTAATGTGCCAAGTGGTCTTTGTCGGCTCCTACTTCTTATGTGACTATAAAAGCAAGTCAGAAACTGAGTATTCTGCTGCAAGTGACTCAACACACCTTCCAAAACTTCTCTCCTATATGCAAGGTATAGATCAGAAGGAGTACAATACACTTACCTGGATGGATATAGCTCCAAAGTGCTCAAGAAGATCAACATAATCGAAATTAAAACAGCCAGCAAGGTGGGCCCACAAACCACCACCGTAATTACTTACTCCCTTTATAAAGCCAGTGCATCCACTGCACTGTATATCACTTACAAGATGCATTACAAAGACTTACCAAAGCCTGGTCAAATACAGTTTGCCTATTTCACTTAGAAAGCCCATGCCAAAGCCTGGAGATGCATGGGAATGCCACCATTTCCAAGGTCCCCTGAAAATCACACATCAATCTGACTTGGAAAATGTCACTGTTTATCATCACTGGGTTAAAATACTGAAACTCGCTCCGTAACATCACAATGGGAGTATTGTCAACACATGGACTGCAGTAGTTCAAGAAGGCAGCTGACCACCACCTTCTAGCCCAAGCAACAAACACCGACTCAGCCAGCAACATCAATAAATTTTTAAAATGTAATTGGTTGACTAAACAATAGTGTTACACAAGTCAGCCACACTATTAGATCCCATTATTTCAAATACCTACTACAAAGGTTCAAACACCAATAAGTTGTAAACAATATATGATGATGCAATGGTGTAATTTAAATACACGAATATCAAATAATTCAAATTCTTGAACTCTATTCTGATCCCCACCTTCTCGCTCTCGCTGTAGGCATATGGACAGTTCTTGAATGGTAACTTTGTCCGTAGCAGACTGCACCCTCAACTGGTCCAGCTCTTCACCAAGGTTCATACTGCAAGATGACAAAGAGATCTGTTTCTTAGCAGTCGTAAAAACAGCTCCCAAATACTAAATCACAAAACTAAGGTCTACCTGAGATTTGAAACAAAATCAAACGAATGAGAACATGCACAATAGGAAAATAACTGAATAGCTGATAATTGATTGTGAATACAAAGAGCTAAAACTGAAAAGTTTCTCAATATTAAAAAGAACAGCTGATTTATCAATAATAATAACATGTGATCATTTTCATACCAATCACATCTAGAAATGTTTCATAAATGGAAACCGTTATGCTTGCAAGTATAATTCCCATTATTTAGCAGAATTATGGGGTAATGTATTTGAGGACAAACAATACAAGGAAATACATAATAATGGAAAGATTCTGAGAAGTGTACAGGAAATGAAACATACTGGAATGCTTTCCATAGATTACTGAAGATAACTAGACAGGTATAGAGGCAAGTCAAATTAGGCACATGGATATTCTTTATTGGCTGTAGCAAACAGTATAAAAGCAGGGAGGTTATGCTAGAACCGTATGAAACCCATTAGACCACAGATGGAATACTATGTACAGTTAAGACTACTACAATACAAAAAGGATGTGATTACACAGGACAGGGTTTACAAGTTATTTATGAGAATTCTTTGGGAAATTAAGAATGTTAGCTATGAGCAAAGCTTGATTAGACAGGGGGTGTATTCTGTGGAAGGGCTCCTGCCCGAAATGTCGATATTTCTGCTCCTCGGATGCTGCCAGCCCTGCTGTGTTTTTCCAGCACCATTCTAATCTTGATTCTGATCTCCAGCATCTGCAGTCCTCACTTTTGCCTCGTGTATTCTGTGAAACTGAGGGAGCTAAAGGGAGATGTAAAATTCAGGTGTATAAAAATGAGGTCCTATAGTGAGGTTAGACAGGTCAACAATCAGAGTATTTAAAGTAATTGGTAAATGATTAAAGGGAACATTGAAGAGGTTTTTTTTCACTGTCTGAAAGGTTTGTGGAGGTAGAAACCCTCATCACAAATATAAATTATTTGGATATGCACCTGGCATGTAGTAACCAACAGGGCATAGTACTAACCTAAATAGTAGCATTAAACTGGATAACGTTTCTCTGCCAATAAGGTTCAATAGCTGAATGGCCTCCACCTGAATCATAAACATAAACTCCAAACATCTTATCAGAGTGGCATTTGCATACTCAAAAATTAAAACTATCACTTTGAGGCCAATCTGACATATTTCCTCTAGTAAACAGAGCTGAGAAGACATGAAATTGAAACTTTTAAAATGTTAACTGCTCCAACTGCATCTTCAAGCAAGTCAAATGTCCAACCAATCAGTGCACTCTTATCATTTTGCATAATCCCATATGTGTTCTTTCCTTCCTAAGCTTGGTTTTCTTGTATTTCAATTCTGATGTGTGGAAGACAAAATGTCTCTTTCTAACAATGTTTTAAGTTCTGCACTACCAAAATCTTATTTCGTTAAACTTACTTAGTCACTATATTTTTTACTGGCAGGGTATTTCTCAAAGGGAGCATGCACAATTAGAATGTTTTGGCAGTGTCAGCTGACACAGCCTATTGTCAGTCATCAGCAATCACTTATTAACAAGTCCACTCAGGAAATTCTATGTCAGTGATCATGGGTTCTGTGGGTCCTTGTACCCGATCCGAGAGCTGCATCTCTCACCATTGGTGTTGCTAGGCATTTCCATAAGTGTAGTCTGTCTTTGGACTTGAAATCACTGGCATTCCTTTCTGAGGCTCCTTTTCGGTTCCTTCTATCTCCAAGAGATATTCTCAAAAATTGTGTCCCTCCACACAGGAGGTTCCTCCATTCTACTTTCTTCTGAGTGAGGGCTTGCCTTGCACTGATGTCAATGTTGAACTTTTTGAGCTAAGTCTTTAGGGAATCTTTTAAATGCTTTTTTATCCCTTCTCTTGTTTGAGTGTCTTCCATGATCTGGACAAAGAAAATTTGTGTTGGCACAGATCTCAGGTATCTAGACATGTACCCAGCCCAGCAAACTTGGTTTTGAATTATCATGGCCCTGACGTTGATGCCACTGGTGCCTTCAATGATGCTAATGTTAGTATTCCTGTCCTCCCAGCTGATGCTGAGAATCCATCTCAAACAGCATTAATAGTATTTTTTGAGGGCCTTGAGGTGGTGTCTATACATAGTCCAAGTTTCTGAGACATATCGAACAGCTGGAAGGATGACTGCGTTATACATGAGGTTCTCAGCGTCACCATGAATGTGGTTGTCATTGAAGACTCTTATCCTTCGGCGCAAAAAGATGACATTCATGGATGGTGTGTTGGACCTCCACTTCAATGTCAGCTTTAGCTGAGATGTGGCTCCCCAGGTAGGGTAAACATTCCACATTTGGGAGAATTTTTCCATTGATTTTAATGGAAGGAAAGACTGGAACTTTGACTGGGAATGGGGTGGTAAATGGGGTGGTAAAGGCTTAAACCAATTCTTTCGGATGCTTCTGTGAAGGCTTTAAGTGAGGCTTGAAAGCTTTCTTCCAAAAGAGTAGAGAGAGCGTTGTCATCTGCATACCAAAGTTGCATGAGAGATGTCCGTGTCATTTTCTTCTTGGATTTCAAATGGTTGCAGCAAGATACAAGCAAGGTACTGTTCATACCCTTCCAATCTGTCCTTATAAAACGCAAAACAAAAGTGATTCCGTGATTGGACAATGTTTGCTAAATAATTCCGACTGTGTGAACAAACATGTTGAAAACCAATTTAAGATTCACTAAATCGATGAGAAGATAATATATTAAGATACAATATTCTGGATCAGTGGTGCTGGAAGAGCACAGCAATTCAGGCAGCATCCGACGAGCAGCAAAATTGACGTTTCGGGCAAAAGCCCTTCATCAGGACACAATACCCTTTCCTTGCAGACAGCCTATTTTTTGTATTATCTACTAATTACTAGAAAATTTATGATATAGACATTTGCATTATGGGGTATGTATTGACAAACTGACCTTGTATATTTCAGTGGATAGAAAATCACAGGTGATCACATGCCCAAATTCCAATATGTGTGGGAGACTCTGGGCTTCCAACACACACTTGTAACTTGACCCCTAATGGGCAGAACTTGACCCCTGCATAGGCAGAAATTAAACTGCTAAATTGATAAAGAATTTATATAAATGATTTGGATGTGAATATAGGAGGTATGGTTAGAAAGTTTGCAGATGACACCAAAATAGATGGTATAGTGTTCAGTGAAAAAGGTTATCTCAGTGAACAAAGGGACCTTGGTCAGATAAGCCAATGGGTTGAGGAATGACAAATGGAGATTAACTTAGATAAGTATGAGTTGTTGCATTTTGTGAAGGCAGGACTTATACACTTAATGATAGGGCCCTGAGGAGTGTTGCTGAACAACGACACCTAGTGGAGCAGGTGCATAGTTCCTCAAAGGTGGAGTCGCAGGTAGACAGGGTGGTGAAGAATACATTAGGCATGCTTGCCATTATTGGTTAGTGCATTGAGTATAGGAGTTGTGAGGTCATATTGTGGCTGTACAGGACACTTTTAGAATACTGCTTTCAATTCTGGCTCCCTCCTATAGGATACATGTTGTTAAACTCAAAAGGGTTGCCAGGATTAGATGGTTTGACCTAAAGGGAGGGGCTGAATAGGCGGGGACTTTTTTCCCGGTGTAGCCGAAACTGAGGGGTGACATTATAGAGATTTATAAAATCATGAGGGCATGGATAACATGAATAGTCAAGATCTTTTTTTCTGAGGGTAGGGGAGTCCAAAACCAGAGGGCACAGGTTTAAAGTGAGAGGGGAAAGATTTAAAAGGGACTTGAGGGGCAACCCTTTCACGCAGAGGGTGATGCATTTATGGAACTAGCTGCCAAAGCAGGTGGTGGAGGCAGGTACAATTACAACATTTAAAAGGCATCTGAATGAGTATATGAATAGGAATGGGTTAGAGGAATATGGGCCAAATGCTGGCATATAGGACGAGATCAGTTTACGGTATCTGGTCAGCGCAGATGAGTTGGACCAAAGGGTCTGTTTCCATGCTGTAACTCTATGTGATTCTATGACACTATAATCACCAATAAATTCATGTCACTGCTAATTTTGAATAATGGTTGTTATGTTTCTTCACCATGTTGTCCAAGACATCCATGGCCAGGAGGATTGAGAAACCTGGTGCTAGAATAAAATTATTCTCAAGCAGTGAGTGAAATGGAAGCTGGCTCTGTTTTAAATCTCAACAATTGTTCAGATAACCTCAGTTCAAGGAACCTTAAGTTCTTATCCAAATTATGCTGGAATAGCATAGTATACAAAATAAAAATATATATGGCATGGCTGATATTTTTGGTACATGCTCCAATTCTGATAATTTTTAAAATGATGGTAATCAATGCAGAAAATATTTTACAAGGTTTTAAGGATCTGTTAGACTCTGCTTGCAAATAGACTTCATACTCTCAATATCATTGTTATTTCCATTACACAGGCCACATTATTCAGATGCTGCTCAATTTCATGACCACAAGTGACAGACCAAAGGTTGTGTGTGAAACCATACGAAATCCTGCACATTTATTGACCAGTGAAGATAAGCTTGCTGTAGACAGAAGTATTTTCAAATATCCTTTCATGCCTTAATGGGCTCCATTCTACATTAAACCTTAGCTTTGAAATGAAGCAGGCAAATGAGCTCCCCTTGCTTGATGTCCTAGTTGAGAAATCGGCTGGAATTACATCTATTACAAGCCAATCCTCACTGGTCAATGTACACATTAGGTTTCCTATGGCTCTACAGCTCAACATTTGGCCTGAGCAGAAACCTTGTAAATAAAGCACAAGCCATTTTTTCACTGCTTGATACTGAAATAGGGCACATCAAAGCTTTCCTGCAGGAGAATAGCTCCTCTGACCAGATAATCTCCCACTGTATTTCATACAAAGTTATGAACAGACTTAAGGCCATCACATTTGGTCCTGAAAAGTGCCTGGTCTCCCTCACATTAATGTGTAGAGGAAAGTATCCCAAACATTTGAACAACAGATGAAACTGTTTGACATTGCTACTATATTCCAGCAATACAGATTATGTTCACCACTAACAAGATGCTGCTGTCAAGCCAAAAGGCCATTCTACGTCTCACACAGACATGTAATATGTGATATGAATTTCACTGCTGGTTGATGCGAGCGAGGAATTTAGGCTGTCCATCCCATGTTTGATACAGTATATTCCTTCAGCAGTTGTAATAAGTAAGATACAGATAAAACCTGACCAGTCTGTCCTTACAAAACTCAAAATCCATGTGATTCTGTGATTGGATAAAACTTATTAAATAATCCAGAACGTATGAAGAATTATACTGACAATCAAGTTAAAATTAATGAAATAAACTCAAAGCTACATATATTAGGACACAGTACCTTGTTCTTTGTAGACAGAAAGCAAACTGAACAAAACAAGTGACAGACATTCTCTGGTTCATTTCTCAGGATAAAAGCTAGACCAGTTGAGTCAACCTCTCTTGCTTAACTATCAATGAAAGCTTGGCCACAAAACGTCAATCATCATCCAACTGGTGCATTCTTTACAGCAACATCTCTACAATCAAAGTCCATGTGGCATCCAATCAGAATTCTTTTTTATACTGTATTAAAAGGTTGCTTTCCCTTTGTATTAATAGCATGTTAAAGTCGACACAATAAGTATAAATCGAAAAGCTTTTCTCTTTTTTCAACAATTCATAAGGAAGTTTTTCTTTTGAATATTATTCACATTCATGACTCTCACCAGAATATATCACATTAAGCATATATCGCTAAGGAGACAGACATGTTGCCTCATACTGCTCAGGTCAAATGCAAGAACATCAAATTTCAAATGATCACCACAATTCGTATCATAGGAGAAAGAAATATTGATTAGTTACTCATCTATTCTGATTATCAAGGTATGGCTGTGGAGAAAGCAATAAGGAACTATAAGCTTGGATATCCTCGGACATCCCATTGTTTTCTCCCAAGCAATGGTCAATCAGATTCGACTTGTCAAACCTAATCCATCTGCATCCCTTCTGTCCTGTAAACTGCACAGTTTACATGACATTTGGCATTCTCTCATCTGTCTTGATGAGTGTAAGATAATAAACTTTGCCAACATGTCTTTCTTTTCGGCAAGATAAAGCATGTATCTGCGCACCCTACTGTCTGGTTGGGGGATACAAGCACACAATACTATACTTAGACAACAGTGATTACCCTACAAAACCATGCTTTTATTTCAATCTTGGTTAGTTGATCAAATGTAAATAGAGATTGCAATAAATTTCAGTTCCAATATAAAATGTATTGTAAGTAGAATATTAGTATACTTAAATAATTGGCATTCTATACTTTTTAATCAAAGAACAAGGCACATGTTACCAGGAATATACAAATTATTGAAATATCATGGTGAAAGGTGGTTCTGACCTTTACTAAAAAAAAGTACTGTGGATTCCCTTTTAAGTTGTAACTTCAGTAAAGTACAATACACTTGTATGTAGAACCATCACCAAGTAATGTTACACATTTTACAAAAGTCATGCTCATAGAAGTTAGTTGTTTCACTAGACAGGTTTTTTTTAGAAAATCCCTACTTGGGACAAGGAAAATAGACAACCTCAAGAGATGCGAGCTTACCCTGGTCCCCTATGAACTACCCATAATACTATTATAACCATGGAGCAGAAAACAGATGAGCTGATAAGATCACCAGACAGCACTTATTTCACACATACTTCAACAAAAATGTTTGGAGGACTGGTGGGAATTCACAGTTGTAGCTCCTTGACTCAAAATCTCAGTAAGCGAAGTGTTCCAGATGCAAGGTGATCAAATTTCATTGGTGCAAGTAATGTGCTTTATTTTTAATTTTACTGACAGGCTGAATCATTTTGTCACAAATTCACACTAAGGAATGTGCAAAAAAACCCATTTCTGTTGTTTTTCCTAAATGCTTTGAACATTTATCAGTTCTTGTGGATTAATATGTTTCCTTTTCAATGCAAACATCTGGACAGCAGTAAAACAGGAGATTTTGGCAAACATTTATTGATGTCATCAGTGGTGTGCTGCAAAAACGTTTGCTCAGCCATTAAATAAGAGATGAACTTTTGTTTGAAGTATATATAGAAAAAACAATTTTATAATACTAAAATCCACAAGATTGTGCATAGGTTTTCTAATAGCATTGTGTTTTATTTTGCAACATAAAGAGTAATGAAAGAACAACTGCTAAAGTCTGTCAGCTGAAAAGAATCAACATTGAACTCAAAACCTTAGCTCTGTTTTTCTCTGTACAGTTACTGTCAGATCTGCTGTAATTCTACATTATTTGATTTGTATGCAATTTTTCAGCCTTGCTCCAAATTCCTAGGTAACTTTGCAATGAATGGAAGATCATTCAGTATCGAAATAAAGTGGATTCCTACTTCACAGGATTTCGTTCTGGGATGAAGGCACACACCAGGGCTCCTTCTGAAATATTTTAAGGACTATTTATTAATTTTTCAGGGCCATGTTTTGGTTTTCGCTGTCACTAATTTCATTAATTGATGCAATCGCATAGTAATAATGCCTTTGTATTGTGTCGACATATGGGGATTTTAATACACTCAGAAGCAGAATTAGAACAACTCACAAATATCTTCAACAATTATCACTGCTCCATTAAACCTAAGGCTACAACACACAAGAAAAGTATTAATTTCCTAATCATCATAGCATTTAAATTGGCACAAGAAAAATGACATAAGATAGCAACACGTGTTTTTATTTGAAAACTGACCCACACTTCAATACAAAAAAAGCCATCACCTTAAACATTTTCTCCACTACCTGGTGAGATCGCAGCGAAACGGTTGCATTTTTGTTTCTAACACAGTCACTGCATCTCAAATAATTTACAGAAATGTAAGACACTTGGTGAGAAGGGATAACACATAAATGCAAATCATGATGAAATGAAACTGTTCAATACTAAATTAATACAGTGATTATTACAATAGCATCCACATCTTTCATTCATATATCAGTTTAATGAGGGGGGGGTGTGGCTGGGGCGGGAAGGTAGCTGGGAATGTGAAAGGCAGATGAAGGTGGGGAAGAAGGTGATAGGTCGGAGAGGAGGGTGGAGCAGATAATTGGGAAAGACGATGGACAGGTCAAGAGGGCAGTGCCAAATTGAAGGCTTGGGACTGGGATAAGGTGGGGGGAGGGGAAATTAGGAAATTGGTGAAATTCACATGAATCTCGTGTGATTGCAGGGTCCCAAGGTGGAAGATGAGGCCTTCTTCCTCCAGGCATCGGGTGGTTAGGGTTTGGCAATGGAGGAGGCCCAGGACCTGCATGTCCTTGGAGGAGTGGGAGGGGTAGTAATCATGTTCAGCCATGGGGGAGTGGGGTTGGTTGGTGAAGGTGTCCCAGAGATGTTCTGAAATGACCTGGAAGTTGGCGTTGTGGCTCCTCGATGTACAGGAGACCACATCGGATGCAACGGATACAGTAGGTGACCTTTAGGGAGGTAAAAGTAAATCTCAGTTGGATGTGAAAGGATCCTTTGGGGCCTTGCTCAGAGGTGAGGGGGGAGGTGTAGGTACATTTTTGCACTTCCTGTGGTTGCAGAGGAAGGTGTGGGGAGTGGGGAGAGGATTTGTATGAGGCGTGGATCTGACAAGGGAGTCGCAGAGGGAATGGTCGTTTAGGAACAATGATGGGGGGGAGGAGAATATTTCCCTAGTGGTGGCATCTCTTTGTACGTGGCAGAAGTGGCAGAGGGTGATGTGATGTATATGAAGGTTCGTGGAGTGGAAGGTGAGGACCAGGGAGATCTGTCCTTGTTGTGTTGAGAGGGGTGGGGTTCAAGGGCAGAGATGCAGGAAGTGGAGGAGACATGCTGGAGGGCATCGTCAATCATGTGGAAGGGGGAAATTGCTGTCTTTGAAGAAGGAAGCCATCTGGGATTTTCTATAGTGGTATTGGTCATCCTGGGAACAGATACAGCGAAAGTGGAGGAATTGGGAATGAGAGATGGCATTTTTACAGGAGGAAGGGTGTCGTCCTGGTCAGAGGAGGCAGCGCATCAACTCCTGTGCTGTTTGGAATCAGCTGATTGGGACATGTTTAAACAGTCCGCAGGTAACTTGGACGAGAAGGCCACCACCATCACAGACTTTAACAGCAAGTGTGTGGAGGACTGCATACCGAGGAAGTCAATCTGTGTGTTCCCCAACAGGAAACCCTGGATGAATCAGGACATACAGAGCCTGCTAAAAACCAGGTGTGAGGCCTTCAGATCAGGAAACCCACTCAAATATAAGGAATCCAAGTATGACCTTTGCAGAGCCATTAAGACAGCCAAGGACCAATACTGATCCAAACCAGAGACCCAGACCGACACCCAACCACTATGGCAAGGACTCATATCACAGGTTCTAAAAAGAGACAGTGCAAGATAGCAGAGGATGACACATCCCTCCCAGATCATCTCAATACCTTCTATGCTCGCTTTGAGCAGAATTTTGGTGGAGAGGTAACACCTATTCCAACAATTATTAACAAACCTATCCCAACAGTCACTGCATCAGAGGTCAGATCAGTTTTCCTTCGTGTGAATCCAAGGAAAGCGATGGTACCAGACGGAGTACCAGGTCATGCACTCAGAGTGTGCGCAGATCAACTGGCAGAGGTCAGCTCGGACATGTTCAACCTCTCCCTGCAGCAGGCCACTGTCCCTGCCTCTTTCAAGAGGGTCATGTAGCATGTCTCAATGACTACCACCCGGTGGCCCTAACTTTGATGGTCATGAAGTGTTTTGAATGATATTAATCAACTCCAGCCTCCCCACTACTCTTGATCGGCTCCAATTTGCTTATCGGACCAACAAATCCATGTCAGATACCATATCACTTGCCTTTCACTCCTCCCTAGATCATCTTGAAAACAAGAACAGCCATGTAAAAATCCTAATTATCGACTACAGTTCAGCCTTCAACACTATTATCCCCTTGAGACTGATTACTAAACTTTGTGATCTCGGACTAAGCCCCACTCTCTGCAGCTGGATCCTCAATTCCCTGACACACAGACCACAATCAGTGAAGACTGGGGACAATATTTCATCCTCACTAACACTCAACACTGGAGTCTCTGTACTCGCTGTATGTTCATGACTGCATCACCAAATACCAGACTAATGCCATTTACGGGTTCGTTGATTGCATCACCATAGTCAGTTGAATCTCAGATAGCAACGAAACAGACCGTAGATGAGAGTGGAAGACCTGTGAAAATGATGCACTGAGAACAACGTCACTCCCAATGCCAGCAAAACCAAGGAACTCATTATTGACTATCGCACCACCTCCCCCCCCCCCCCCCCCCCCCGCCGGCACATTAACAGCACAGAGGTGGAATAAGTGGAGAGTGTCAAGCTCCTGGGAGTGGTCATCAACAACAAGCTTTCTTGGACTCTTCATGTAGACAACGTCTCTTCTTCCTCAGGCAGCTGAGAAAATTTGGCATGACGGCGAATACTCTTGCCAACTTTAATAGGTGCGCCATCGAGAGCATTCTGTCTGGATGTATCACTACCTGGTATGGCAAATGTACCATTCAAGATCAGAGACAGTTACAGAGAGTGTGAACTCGGCCCCGACAATCACAAAGGTCATTATCCCATCTATAGAATCCATCTACCAGGTCTGCTGTCAAGGAAAGGCGGCCAGCATTCTCAAAGATCCATCCCACTCTGGCAATGCTTTTCTACAACCTCTACCATCGGGGAGGAGGTACAGAAGCCTGAACACATGTACTAGGCCGTTTCGAAACAGTTTCTACCTACTGTTGTTAGAATACTGAATGGACTCACAAACTCTTAGCACTTACCTGTACCTGTGTTTTTGTTTTGCTGCTGTGTACCTATTATTTACTTATCTATGCTATTTAGCTATGTGATCTGCAAGACAAAGCTTTTCACTGTACCTCGATACATGTGACAATAAATTGAATTCAATTCAATTCCTCGGATGCTGCCTTACCTTCCAAGCTCACGTCCATCTTTCAGAAAGGTCAATATTGAATTCCTCCAATCAGATTCCCACCTCTGCTGTAGTATTGAAACAGCTCTTACCAAAGTAACAAATAACATACTTTGTGATGGTAGGAAAGGTAAACTTTCCCTCCTCCACTTCTCAAGCTGTCTGCAGATTTTGATGTGACTGACCATATCATCCTTCTCCAATCTCTCTCCACTGTCACACAGCTATGCAAGACGACTCTCAGCAAGTTCCATTCTTACCAATGTAACCATAGTCAAATAATCACTAACAGTGACTTCATTTCCTAATTTATATCCCCCAAGGATCTACCCTTGGCTCACTCCTTTGTTTCATCGAGATCTTGACTCTTGACAACACCATGAGAAAACACATCACGTACACGGATGACATCCAGATCTGCATTATCAGCAATGCTCTTGTCTCTTCCAGTGTTGCATGGATAACCAAATTCCAGACAATGATCATCTCCATCAAGACAGAATCTTCATAAATTCATAAGATATCAGAGCAGAATTAGGCCATTCATCCCATTGAGTCTGTTCCGCCATTCAATCAAGGCTGATATGCTCCTCACCCCATTTTCCTGCTCTCTCTCCATATCCCTTCAATCCATTAGCAATTAAAAATCTGTCTAACTCGTCCTTAAATTTAGCCACTGTCCCAGCATCGACTGCACTTTGTGGTAGCGAATCTAACCATCTCCCCTGGATGTACAATACTATTTCTATCACTGAACCCTCACTATTAATATTATGGGAGTTATTATGGGCCAGAAACTAAACCAGACCAATGATATAAGTGCTGCAGTTACAAGAGCAGGTCAGAGGGTAGGAATTTTGCAATAGGTAATTTGCTTCATGTCTCATACAGCCTATCCACCAGATACTAGGCACAATTTACAAATGATAGAATGAGTGCACCTCCAACAACACTTGAGAATCTCAACACCATCTGGGACAAAGCAACCTGCTTGATGGTAGCCCATCCACCACCTTCAACATTCATTCTATGGGAGCAATGTACAACATTTACAAGATGTGGTACACTAACTCACCTAGGATCCTTAGGCAGCACTTTTCAAAACAACAAACTCTGCCACATTTTTAAAATCATTTTTGGAATGTGTGTGTCGCTGACTGGCCAACATTTATTGCTCAGCCCTAGTTGCCATTGAGGAGGTGGTGGTGAGCTGCCTTCTTGAACCTGCTGTGGGTTGACTCACAATGCCATTAAGAAGGGAATTCCATACCAAGTCACATATCACCTGACTTGGAACTATACCGCTGGTCCTTCACTGTCATGGGATATAAGTGCTGGAACTCCCTTCCTAACAGCACTGTTCATTTACCTACAAGCAGAACACAGCAGCAGTTCAAGAAGGCAGCTCTTCACCAGCTTCTCCAAGGCAATTAGGGACGAACAATAAACGCTAGCTTAGTCAGTGATACCCAACATCCCACGAACAAATAAAAAATGATCGCAACACCCATGCAACCTCTATCACTAATGAACAGAAACCTTGCTCAATTAAATACTGTGAAGACTGAAACGATTCCTTTCTTCCTCACTATAGCAACATTCTGTGATTAAGCCCTGGAGTCATATTCAATCCCAGATTGAGTCTCCACCACATATCCATGTCATCACTTAAGTCAACTCTGTCCAACTTCATAACTATTGATAGCCAAGCTCTTAAATTTCAGTCCTACACTTGCTGCCTCTCTGTGTCACTTTCTTGCTTTAAACAAATATTTTTGGTCAACCTTTTAGTGATATGACTGAACACCTCTGTATTTGACTCAATGTTATATTTTCCTGTGAAGTGTCTTGGGACATTTTATTAAATTTAAGATGTTCTATGAATACAAGTTGCTATTATTGTTTTACCATTACACACAAATTATGTCAAAGTGATACACAGAGCAGACAAACAAAACTCAGTTTTAGGAATTGCCTCTTCAGCCCCTTTAGCCTTGATCCACCATTTAATTTGATTATGGCTGATTTGCAGTTCAAAACCATTTAACCCACATCCCTTGGCACCCTTACCCAAAAGAAAAACTGCAAATCTCAGTCGTGAAGACTACAAGCATTCACAATCAGTCCCAAGTTTCAATTACATCTTTTTTTTGAGGAAGCATTTCCTCATTTTACTCTTATATGGCTTAACTCAAATGTTCGGATTCTGCCCTCCCGTTCTTGTCCACCAAAGGAAACAGCTTCTCTGCATCTAACGTAATTAATCCATATTCACTTTTCTAAAATCAAAAGAAATTTAGCCTAGGTTTATGCAACCTGTCGTCATGTTTTAATCCTTCTCGTCCAGTGATCACAGCTTTGAATCTCTGCTGTACAACTTCTTATGTTAATATGCCACGCTGAGGTACATTGCCCAAAATGGAATGACATACAGAGACTAACTCTGTATAGTTGAAACATAACTTAAAATGAAATCGAGTATACTTAAGAGGGAAATCAGGAGGGCAAAACGGGGACAGGAGACAGCTTTGGCAAATAGAATTAAGGAAAATCCAAAGGGTTTTTACAAATATATTAAGGACAAAAGGATAACTAGGGAGAGAATAGGGCCCCTCCAAGATCAGCCAGGCGGCCTTTGTGTGGAGCCACAGAAAATGGAGGAAATACTAAGTGAATATTTTGCATCAGTATTTACTGTGGAAAAGGATATGGAAGATATAGACTGTAGGGAAATAGATGGTGACATCTTGCAAAATGTCCATATTACAGAGAAGGAAGTCCTGGATGTCTTGAAACGGTAAAAGGTGGATAAATCCCCAGGACCTGATCAGGTGTACCCTAGAACTCTGTGGGAAGCTAGAGAAGTGATTGCTGGGCCTCTTGCTGAGATATTTGTATCATCAATAGTCACAGGTGAGGTGCCGGAAGACTGGAGGTTGGCAAACGTAGTGTCACTGTTTAAGAAGGGCGGTAAAGACAAGCCAGGGAACTACAGACCGGTGAGCCTGACCTCAGTGGTTGGCAAGGTATTGGAGGGAATCCTGAGGGACAGGATGTACATATATTTGGAAAGGCAAGAACTGATTAGGGATAGTCAACATGGCTTTGTGCGTGGGAAATCATGTCTCACAAACTTCATTGAGTTTTTTGATGAAGTAACAAAGAAGATTGATGAGGGCAGAGCAGTATATGTGATCTATATGGATTTCAGTAAGGCCTTCGACAAGGTTCCCCATGGGAGATTGATTAGCAAGGTTAGATCTCATGGAATACTGGGGAAACTAGACATTAGGATACAGAACCGGCTCAAAGGTAGAAGACAAAGGGTGGTGGTGGAGGGTTGTTTTTCAGACTGGAGGCCTGTGACCAGTGGAGTGCCACAAGGATCGGTGCTGGGCTCTCTACTTTTTGTCATTTACATAAATGATTTGGATGCAAGCATAAGAGGTACAGTTAGTAAGTATGCTGATGACACCAAAATTGGAGGTGTAGTGGACAGCGAAGAAGGTTACCTCAGAATACAACAGGATCTGGACCAGATGGGCCCATGTGCTGAGAAGTGGCAGATGGAATTTAATTCAGATAAATGCGAGGTGCTGCATTTCGGGAAAGCAAATCTTAGCAGGACTTATACACTTACTGGTAAAGTCCTAGGGAGTGTTGCTGAACAAAGAGACCTTGGAGTGCAGGTTCATAGCTCCTTGAAAGTGGAGTCGCAGGTAGATAGGATAGTGAAGAAGGCGTTTGGTATGCTTTCCTTTATTGGTCAGAGTATTGAGTACAGGAGTTGGGAGGTCATGTTGCGGCTGTACAGGACATTGGTTAGGCCACTGTTGGAATATTGCATGCAATTCTGGTCTCCTTCCTATCGGAAAGATGTTGTGAAACTTGAAAGGGTTCAGAAAAGATTTACAAGGATGTTGCCAGGGTTGGAAGATCTGACCTACAGGGAGAGGCTGAACAGGCTTGTGCTGTTTTCCCTGGAGCATCGGAGGCTGAGGTTTACAAAATTATGAGGGGCATGGGTAGGATAAAGAGACAAAGTCTTTTCCCTGGGGTTGGGGAGTCCAGAACTGGAGGGCATAGGTTTAGGGTGAGAGGGGAAAGATATAAAAGAGACCTAGGGACAACTTTTTCACGCAGAGGGTGGTAAGTGTATGGAATGAGCTGCCAGAGGATGTGGTGGAGTCTGGTACAATTGCAACATTTAAGAGGCATTAGGATGGGTATATGAATAGGAAGGGTTTGGAGGAATATGGGCCAGGTGCTGGCAGGTGGGACTAGGTTGGGTTGGGATATCTGGTCAGCATGGACAGGTTGGACCGAAGGGTCTGTTTCCATGCTGTACATCTCTATGACTATGATTCTAACAAAATACTGTGGATTCTGAAAATCTGAAATAAAATTTGCTCTAAATGCTCAAGAGGTCAGGCAGCTGCTGTGACAGAGGAATTGAAACCAGGGATCCTCACGAGACCAGGATGAGGGGATTGCAGGCATATACAGTGTGTTGTGGCTGGGGATTGCTGAGGTTTTGCAAGAATTTGAAAACAAAGGTAAGAATTTTATAATTGAGACCTATTTAACTGGGAACCAATGTATGATCATTCAGACGTGAAAGCTACAAATAGTGCTTTTATTTAAAGCACAGGATGAGGTAAAGGATGAAATGAAACCGCAGATGAAAACAATATTGATACAGCTGAAGAGAGAGAAGTCAAGCAGGTGTATGCGAGGTTGCATAGCATTGAACATGGATCTTATGATGCAGGGGAATAAAGGTTCAAGGAATACAGAAAAGCCGAGGAGGTATGTATTTATTAGCAAATGCAAAACACAGAAGATGGAATTTCAGTCATCATTCACGTGGAGAAACTTGGAACAGGAGGCAACTATGAAGGAAGGAGATGTGACTGTTCTAATTGATACTTCATCAAACAGCAATACCAAAACAGCAAGTGAACCCAGTGGAAGAAACAAACTGAAAGTTTACTGGACAGAAGATCAGAATTTGTTCAAGGTGATATAATTCAAAGAGAATTGACAGAGCAATAAATGCCTACACAGAAATACAATGCCATGGACATTGCAAATCGGAAATAAAAACATGTCGGAAATACGCAGCTGGTCTGGCAACATTTGTACACAGGGAGAGTTGAAGCTCCAGGTCCAGTTCTCATAAAAGGTCATGGACCGGAAACATTTATTCTGCTTTTCTCTCCAAAAGTCAGCTAAATCTGCTAAGTATTTCTAGTATTTTTTGTTTTAATCTCAGACTTCCAGTATCTGCAGAATTTTGTTTTTGATTCTTTCCAGATTACTTCAATAGAAATGTGCATTGTATTCCTCCTTCTGCTTTCAGCAGTCTAACTCTGATTCACTATGAATAATGTAACAGGGAATCTGCAGCACTTTTTTTCTGCAATTACACCAAGTAAATAATTGTACAAATTTACATGTTATCTATCTTTATAGTTCAAAACTGCTCAACATAGCCAAGGTATCTTCATAAATTACATATTCGTTTCAGATAGCCTCTTGCAATAATCTGCTTCTTTTTTGCTCTCCAAAGGCAAAGGACATTCATTAGTCTCAACACCCACAAGCAATCTAGATAAAAAGAAATTAACTAAGCAATCCCTTTAATTCGATTAAATTTCATTAAACTCGAAATGTAATACCATTAGGTTACAACAAAATTCAACCAGGACATGACTGCAAAGATCTAAAACTGAGTTTGGCTGACAATTTTAAATGAAGCCCTAAGTTAGTTATAGGTATCTTCTTCTTTCTGCTTATCGTTCAAGAGCTTGACATCCCACAATCTTTCTTTGTGTTTTTTCCATTTTTTGGCTTTGCTGATCTAAAATCTTGGATCTCAAAAAAAAAGACAGAATTCATCACAATTGCTCCATGAGTCTAGATACTATCATGATAAAAATGGAAAATGCTGGAAATATTCACCAGATCAGACAGTGAGAATGGAAATGGAGAATGAAACAGAGTTAATATTCAGGTCAAGGATTTGTCAGAAAAGCTGGAACAAAAAAGTGTGTAACAGATTTTAAAAACAGAGAGAGGTAGGTAGGAAGGGAATAAAAGAACAATGGGAAGGCAGTTGAGATTCAATGACATTGACAGTGCAAAGCAAAATGCTTGGTAATGCAACAAGAAAAATTTGTCTGTAGAGAAAGTTTAAGTGAGAATAACAGAATCATCTATCATTATCACTCAAACTATGGGGGCAGAGGTTATGATCTGAAATTGTAAAACTCAAATGATAAGACCATAAGACATAGGAGCGGAAGTAAGGCCATTCGGCCCATCGAGTCCACTCCGCCATTCAATCATGGCTGATGGGCATTTCAACTCCACTTACCCGCATTCTCCCCGTAGCCCTTAATTCCTTGTGACATCAAGAATTTATCAATTTCTGCCTTGAAGACATTTAGCGTCCCAGCCTCCACTGCACTCTGTGGCAAAGAATTGCACAGGCCCACCACTCTCTGACTGAAGAAATGTCTCCGCATTTCTGTTCTGAATTTACCCCCTCTAATTTTATGGCTGTGTCCACGGGTTCTAGTCTCCTCGCCTAACGGAAACAATTTCCTAGCATCCACCCTTTCCAAGGCAAGTATTATCTTGTAAGTTTCTATTCGATCTCCCCTTAATCTTCTAAACTCCAATGAATACAATGCCAGGATCCTCAGCCGTTCCTCGTATGTTAGACCTACCATTCCAGGGATCATCCGTGTGAATCTCCGCTGGACACGCTCCAGTGCCAGTATGTCCTTCTTGAGGTGAGGGGACCAAAACTGGACACAGTACTCCAAATGGGGCTTAACCAGAGCTTTTTCAAGTCTCAGTAGCACAACAGTGCTTTTATATTCCAACCCCCTTGAGATAATTGACAACATTGCATTCGCTTTCTTAATCACGGACTCAACCTGCATGTTTACCTTTAGAGAATCCTCAACTAGCACTCCCAGATCCCTCTGTACTTTGGCTTTACGAATTGTCTCACCATTTAGAAAGTAATCCATGCTTCTATTCTTTTTCCCAAAGTGCAAGACCTCGCATTTGCTCACATTGAATTCCATCAGCCATTTCCTGGACCACTCCTCCAAACTGTCTAGATCCTTCTGCAGCCTCCCCACTTCCTCAGTACTACCTGCCTGTCCACCTAACTTTGTATCGTCGGCAAACTTCGCTAGAATGTCCCCAGTCCCTTCATCCAGATCATTAATATATAATGTGAACAGCTGCGGCCCCAACACTGAACCCTGCGGGACACCGCTTGTCACCGGCTGCCATTCCGAAAAAGAACCTTTTATCCCAACTCTCTGCCTCCTGTCAGACAGCCAATCCTCTATCCATACCAGTAGCTCACCTCGAACACCATGGGCCCTCACCTTGCTCAGCAGCCTCCCATGTGGCACCTTATCAAAGGCCTTTTGGAAATCTAGGTAGACCACATCCACTGGGTTTCCCCGGTCTAACCTACTTGTCACCTCTTCAAAGAACTCCAACAGGTTTGTCAGGCACGACCTCCCCTTACTAAATCCATGTTGACTTGTTCTAATCTGACCCTGCTCTTCCAAGAATTTAGAAACCTCATCCTTAATGATGGATTCTAGAATTTTACCAACAACCGAGGTTAGGCTAATTGGCCTATAATTTTCCATCTTTTGCCTTGATCCTTTCTTGAACAAGGGGGTTACAACAGCAATCTTCTAATCATCTGGTACTTTTCCTGACTCCAGTGACTTTTGAAAGATCTCAACCAACGCCTCCGCTATTTCCTCAGCCACCTCCCTCTAGGATGTAACCCATCAGGGCCAGGAGATTTATCAGTTTTAAGACCTTTTAGCTTTTCTAGCACTTTCTCTTTTGTAATGGCAACCATACTCAACTCAGCCCCCTGACTCCCTTTAATTGTTGGGATATTATTCATGACTTCCACTGTGAAGACTGACGCAAAGTACTTATTAAGTTCTCCTGCTATTTCCTTATCCCCCATCACTAGGCTTCCAGCATCAGTTTGAAGTGGCCTAATGTCTACTCTTGCCTGTCGTTTGTTTCTTATGTATTGAAAGAAACTTTTACTATCATTTCTAATATTACTAGCTGGCCTACCTTCATATTTGATCCTCTCCTTCCTTATTTCTCTCTTTGTTATCCTCTGTTTGTTTTTGAGATTGGAATGCAAGTGATGCCTGATCAAAACAGCAGATGATGTACTCAAGGTTAGTGTGAACAACGTTGGAACAATCTAAGAGGCTGACGTAAGAGTGAGAGTGGGTAGAGAAGTCACGTGAGAATAATGTTATATTGAAATTAAGTTATTGATGTTTGATTCTTTTTCTGCAACACAGAAGTTGAGACTTCAAGCTCAGTGCTTCCACAATGACAAATTCCATTACTTTAGGTGGTTAATTGGATAAATTTTCCAGTATGAATTCCTAAAACAAGAAAATGCCCACAAATACCAGTCAATCCGTAAATATTAGCTTTATAAAGAAAGGTAGTATAGAGATTATAATCTCTTTTTGTTCTGAAAATTGTCTTTTCACATTTAAACTTCAGGACGGTGAATGACTTGCTTCCACTCTGATACAAAGCCTCTGAAATGGCTTAAAAATCCAATTCATAATTTGCAGACTCTGACATGGTGCTTGAAGGATGGGGTAGATAAGGTGGTTGGAGGTCTGTGCACTCCCTACACTGTCTCAACTTCACCTCTGTACACCCTCGATGAAGTTTCTCAATGTGTTTGGCACCATCCCAAATGAATCTTCTCTATTTTTGTTGGTCACAAAATAAAGTCTTCTATGAATTGACAGGATATTTGGTCTACAGGTTTTCTTTGAGAACATTCCTAAGGCATTTCTGCTATCTGCCAGGAAGCCGTCTGCCACAACAGATTTCCAAGAAGACCAGTTATTTTGGGAGTCTGGTGACAGATATATGAATGAAATGTCACACCCAGTCACAGAAATGGAGACAAAGTTGGGAGACAGGAGGAAGAGAGTAGAAATAATGCAAAATGTGACGAATGGTGGCCTGCAGAGATCTGTACTTGGCCTTTAATTTTTATTATATTTAAAAATGGTTTTGGTGATGAAAGAGTGTAATATGGCCAGGTTTGCTGACAGTATCCAATTAAGAGGCAGATTAAATAATGCAAATTGGAGTAGAAAGTTGAGAAGTTACATTGATAAATCAATGGATAAAGCTGTGACAGATGGGGATCTGTCTTGTTTAACTGAAAGAGGAAAAAGGCATTACAATAGCCTGTGTCTAAAAAGGTAACAAAATACTCTCCATTTGCCTTTGGTATCATGCGATGAGCTATTCCGATAGTTAGGTTATAGTACACAGAAACTAAGAACATAAGTGGGTCAATTGTTCAGTTGACCCTGCTCCGTAATTCAACATGAACATGGTTGATTCTCTAACTCAATACTATATTCCAGCTTCCTCTCCATACACCTTAATGCCTTTATTACAGAAAAATGTATCAACCTCTTTCTTGAATGCACTTGGTCACCTGCCTCCACAGTGCTCTATGATAAAAAAAAATCCATAGCTTGACCACCCTCTGAGTGAAGAAATGTTACTTATCTCTCAGCATTCTGAAACTGTGACCCCTAACTCTTGACTCCCAGCCAGGTGAAACATTCTCACTGCATTTAATCTATTTAGCTTTGTTAGGATTTTATATGTTTCAATCATGGCCTCTCTCGTTCCTCTCGTGAATACGGGCCAATCAAATCAAGCTCTCCTCATACAACAGACCTGTCAAGCCAAAACAATGTAAAATTAAGTTTATCATCTGGTTACCATCACATTGCTGTTTGTGCAAGCATGATGTGTGCAAATTGGCTGTCACAATGCTTGCACCAACTTTAGCACTAATCACAATTCCTCAGATACAAAAACAGTCCATGCAGCCAGACATGGACTGATAAATGGCAAAAATGAGGACTGCAGATGCTGGAGATCAGAGTCAAGAGTGTGGTGCTGGAAAAGCACAGCAAATCTTCCTGATGAAGGGCTTCTGCCCGAAACGTCGATTCTCTTGCTCCTTGGATGCTGCCAGACCTGCTGCGCTTTTCCAGCACTACACTCTCGTTATGGACTGATAAGTGGCAAGTTACATTCTCGCCACACAAATACCAGTCAATGATTATCCCCAACAAGATAGAACCTAACCAATCTTTCCTTGCAACTCAATAGTTGAATCACCACACTGTCACATCCATTGACAAAACCCTGCACTTGATCTACCATGGAAACACTGTGCCTCCAGGAGGAATTCTACCTGACAAGGCACAAGGCAGAAGTGCAACAGAATACTCTCTACTTGCCTGAATGAGTGCAGCTCCAGCATCAGTCAAGATAAGCAACACCATCCAGGAAAAATATTCCACTTGACTGGCACCTCTTGCAGTACATTCACCATTCTGTCCCTCCATCACTGTTAAACAGTGGCAGTAATTACATCACCTACAAGATAGACTGTAGTAATTCGCAGAGTCTCCTTCAACAGCACCTTCCAAACCCACAACCTGTTACACTTAGAAGGACAAGGACAGCAAATACCTGCATACACCACCAAGATCCCCTCCAAGTCACAGGTTATTCTGGCTCAAAATTATATTGCTGTTCATTCATTATTTTAGGGTAAAATTTGTGGAATTTTCCTCCAAGTATAATTAGGGATGGACAAGAAATGCTGGTCGAGACAGCAATACCCACAACTCACAAATTATTATTTTTAAGCCGTGACTACACTTCCAAAGTAGCGCATTGGCCATAAAATCCTTTGGGAAATCCTGAGATTATGAAGGTCACTCTTTGTTCTGCTATCTGAATATACAAGAAATCATGGAGCTTTGTAAGGAGAATGAATTTTTCATCTTGGAAGTTTAGCAAACCATAGCACGTGATTATGGTACTTAAGTAATAATCCAGAGACCAGGCTTAATAACGCAGGGATAAGTTCACAATCCACCGCAACAAATTATTAATTAAATTCAATTGATTAAATAAGTCTGGAACATAAAGCTAGCCTCAGCAATGGTGACTTGGAAACTATTGGATTGTCATAAGGCCCTTTATCAATTACTCAAGATTCAAAGCAATGGAATTAACTCTCAACGACTTCTGAGTGAAATTGTCAAGTATGCAATTTATTAATATCAAATTATCGCAATAAAATCAACAGTGTGATTATCCATAATGCAGTAGGGTCACTGCACAGATGAGAGAGTGGGCTCTCATCAGTGCATGAGTGCCATATCCTGCAGACAAAGCAGGGTGGAGGGGAGCTGCACCAGGAGATGGCTATCACTGCCCACACCCAATTGTCTTGATTGTTTAACGGTAAACTTCCAACTCCAAACACCCTTCTATTCCCCTTTGTCATCCCTAGGCTTCACGAGTCTTGGATCACATCCAGCTGGAACATTGGGCTGTGCCATCTTGGAATCTGCCTGTGCCTCTTTCTTCACTTCAAATTGCAAAGTCATCTTCTTCACATGTGCACACTGTTGGCGTAACCTATAGGTGGCATTGACCGCATTTGCCACCTAACATCTAATCCTAACAGTACTGTGGGTCTAAATTCTATTCAAACTATCTATTTAGAGCATCAACTTGTCACCACCTTCTCCAGGTTAGTTGGGGATAGTCAATAAATGTTCGCATCCTATAATTCAACAAAATTAAAATATTTGGAAAAAGAAAATATTTACACTGCATCTGTCATGAGCATTAGATATCCTGAAGCATTTTTGAAGGAATGGAGTACTTAACACACGTAGTCACTGAACACACATCAGCTTACAAATCCTAGTTGCCAGAGAAATATGCTGATATGTCTTAAACTTTGAAAAACGTTGCTTTTTGTTTGGCTGCAAATGGTTAAAATGCTACTTCTTGATGAAATAAAGGGAAAGTGTGCAGACATGGTGACAGGAGTAGCACATGCACAGACACATCCTGAAGGCCATTGTTACCAGCTGACATCGCCAGTCCATTTTGCACACGTACTGGCTACTTAACAGCCACTTTGGTGTCCAGGGTAATTATTCTCTTCTTTGATTAATTGTTTCATTTGTATTGCAATGATAGGTAGTGGCAGTACTGAAGTATAGGGCAGCTTTGAGAAGTATTGGTTAGCAGACCTAATAGAGTAAAAACCATTGTGTACAGAAGAGGAAAGATGAGATGAAATGCAAAAAAAAACTGTAGCCTTGATCAAATAAGATCAGCTGTTTTCTTGTTATTATTGAACCAAACAGTTAGAATAAACTATTTGAACTACAAAAACTGTTAGAGATGCAGTGGATCCATCTGTTTTGTTAAGGTAAAATTCAACTATAATCTCATATCCATGAGATATCCATTAGGCTGCCCCTTGTGTATAAAAATGCAAAAGCTTAACATAGCTTAACATACATTGTGGAAGCTGACACTGTACCGATAATGTGATTCTGTTACTGCCTTCTAAAGTATATTTTATTTGTTGACTGACATTGTCACTTATGTGTTCTCTGTGGAATTTTCGTACAGGGTAATACATAATGCTGAATAAAAAGATTATCGTAATGCTTTCAGCAGTAATGTGAGTGGTGTAAAGTAACTGACATTATGCTTTTGTGAATATTTGATATATGGCATATTAACGTCAGACTGCTACCATAGGAAATGATTATCATTTTTTAAAAATTTTATCATACAAGCACATCATCTTCTATGCTTGTTTTGGGAGTTCAAAGAGAAAATGTTCCACTACCTTGGTTACAACTTCCAATGTACGATGTTATTAAAAATTTACTTCTAGTCTGTTTAGAAGTAGCAAATTGCATTTTTTATTTACAAGTATTACGAAAATACAACTAACTTGTCAGAAGTGATTACTACTGCTGCTCGGTGCATAAAAAGGCTTTATTTCTTAAAAGTTAAAAGGCAACATTTAAGACAAAAATAAGGCAATGAACAAGTATCCTCCCAGTTATCTTAGAAATGCATGAGTTAATAGGTGTAATATTACAACAAATATACCATCAAATTGTACTTCACTAGTGGAGATTTACTGTCTTGCATCAAATTTGAGATTGTGGATCAGATAACTTTCAGGCCAGAAATTAAAGAATGTAAAAAAAACTGCCAGACAACAATGTTCCTTTAACCTACAGAAAGCTGCAAATGCTTTTCACACCAGTTACAAATAATAACTAAGTTCATAGTTCCTTTAGAATTATTAAAGTCATGGATTATATTTCTTGCATACTACTTATTGATTATTGCCTTTATTAATTTAGGTTATTTTGTCTTAACAAAATACATTACATTGAAAAAATGTACCTGTACTGAATTTCTTTTAAGGGACCAAAAACCACAATATCAAAGTAATATTCTGTGTATTTAGTTCAGAAAATACACGTTTTCTTTAATGCTTTATTTAATACTCACTACTACTTGAAAGCTCTATGAAGGGATCAATGCTAACCCCTGAGGACAGCCTATGCACAGCAAGGAAGAAAGTGACTCCCCTGTGCTCTCTCCAGGTCAGTACCAAGGACCGTGTTAGTAGATGTGCACCAGACCCTTAGCAGCTAGCTCTGCTGCTACCAGTAATTAGCTTGGACAGCTCTGGCTCCAAGAGAGGCAGCAAGGCTACATCATAATGAGCTCAGCTGGGATTAGCAGGACAGAGCAGGGAACAGAGAGAGATGAGGCCTTCTATATCACGTATGTAGTGAGGAGATCAAACGAACACGGCTGGCTAGGTTATCCCCTCACCACCTTATTCAACAAATGAAGCACGGCAGTGTGCAAAATACAGGCTAATGAAGAGTGACACCTCCAACAGATGAGAGCCACATTAATTAACACAATCCCCCTATCACATTATACAGATACTGTTACCACTACTAAACTTGTCACTACAGCTGATAGGAAGAGACTGGCTTATTTGATAAAAGAAGTTTGCCTGTTTTATCCTTGCAAGGAATTCCTCTGTGTGGCATTTAAGCAGCAGAAGATCAGACGGAAGTGATATGGCTCTGCATGTGTAAATTTGCAAAAAAAGAAGAAACTCACTTTTCAGTCAATAGCTTTCTGTGTTCCCGTTTGAAGTATGCTAGTTCATTCCATACACCATCACAGTCTTCTTGCCGCAACTGCCAGGGCTCAGCACGCAGTATTTTGCTTTTGCCGCTTTTATTTCTGGAACATGATATAAACCACAAATATGGGATTATTGAGAGGTTCTTTCCTTTTCCCAACATTAAGATTTCAGGGTTAGAAAAATATTTCTAATCTCTATAGTTCCTAAGAATTACACCAGAATTTAGTATACAAACACAAATAGCATTATTGCCCTACAAATATTATACAAACAATTCTGAAACCAAACAACCATTTTAACATTTTACAATTTTCTTAACTAAAATCTAATGCCAAGATCCTATTCAAATGTTTGACAGGAACATTTAAAATACACCTTTGTCATTGCAAATCTGCAAGTAAAATAAATTCCTTGCATTGTTTATCCAAAATGTGGAAAAGGAAAACTCTATTTGACATATTTTAATATAAATATTGTATTTTATATGAGAATAAATAGTTTCATAATTAGGGATGTTTTCTTTCATGCAGCCAAACATGGCTGGGTCCATATATTATAAGTTAAATGCAGGATAGTTTTACCCCAGTAAATGTTAAAATTAAACCAAATCTCAGAGATATGTGCCACCTATCTGCACCAGCTATCCTATTGTCCAATTATTGTTGAATTATGTGCATATTATGCACTGTAGACTTGTTTCCACTGGGAACTTAGAATCCTTAACAGTAATCAAACAAAAAGGAGACTTTTGAGCCATCTGTTTGTGCTAGATCCTATCTCTGGTCCCTGAAGGGTTCAAACCAGTATATCACCTATTTTCGAACACATGACTGGTTTAGCTTTATCCAGTACCGAGTAGAGTTTAGAAAAAAGTATTGGCTCCGTAATTATATAATTTAAATGATTTGAAGAATATTTACCATTTTTATTTTATTACACACAAAGAAGAATGTTTTACTGGCATTTTTATAATTTCCGCTTCCTACTTTGTTGACAGGTACACTGAAACAGCTAATTCGTAAGTAAGCCTTGTTGATGAACGTTGAGAATAATATGGCAAAATAAAGACAGCATAATGAAAACATAAGCAAAAAGGGGTACATGACAATCAGTATCTCAAATAAATCTTTTTGCATGTCTTGCAAAGCCTATATATATAGCCTGTGTTCATTCATTATATTTCCAGAATTTTCATTTTTTTATTCTAAATTTTCTGCATTTGCATTTTTCTTTTATGTACAATAATCTAAATTGAATCAAAGGTTTCTCTTTCAGGCAAGATTCATTGCCAGAGCTAAATAAATCAAAGATCAGAATACAAACATCAAGTCATTTTCAATTGAACCAAAAGTTTGCATGTTCTTACTTGATTTGTTCCCCTTCCAGGTTCTTTAATTGGCCCTTAAGCGTTCTATAGCTGCTCTGTAAAGCTCGTAGACGCTCCAGTCGCTGGTCATGAGCTCTCTTCAATTCCTCATTCTCTTTGTCCTAAGCAGGAAATTAAAGGCAACAGCACAATTATTTAAATCAGTGAAACAGTGTTCTCATTGACCTAATATATTATAAACTGGACCAAGTCTGTCTAGTTTCATTATGATAAGTAAACAACCAGTTTTAATTCAAAATTAATGACACCTATGTGAACAACTGCAAGTTGATTTGTTATCATTAATTTTCCCAAGCACAATTAAACACAATTAAAGACAACCTAATAATCAATGGTACTGTATGATTTCAAAATAAATTATTCTGCAGGTGGTCTCAATGAGAGTCAAAACAGTCTGATGATTTAGTAAAATAGAACAAGTTATCAAATTCATAAAGATCTATATTAATAGTATTGATATCTGCTGTCTGTCTTACTAATCATAGACTGAAAGACGAATACAGTAAATTTGTTATTGTCTTGTAATGCCCTAGTTTTCACTTAATTTGGCAAGGCAAGAGTTTAATGTTATCAGATTGGCAACAATGCACTTTCTTTGTATCAGAATTTGAAGATGGATAAATGACAGTCACTTACATCTCTGAACACAATTCATAAATTTATGAACACTAAAAGCAAAGAAATATCTCTTCATTGTCAGTTTTTTTTAAAGTATTGCAATGGCCATATTAAACGCTGAAGTGATGAAAGATTGAAAAAAGGATAATAAAGGGAACACAGAAATACCGTATATGAAACTTGAAAACAGTGCCACTAACTGACATATACATATGTACTTTTAAATAGGTTGACAGAAAGTGAATTCAGTATGAGACATCAAGGTAAAGCACGATTCTTGAAAAAAGTTTATGTTATGTAATGGCAGTTTTTAATTTCAGCAGTTGTTGGAGCAATGCAATAATGATGTCATGCAAAAAAATTATTTAAGCACGGGGTTCTGGCCAAGGTTCCCCATAAGTTTTTATTGTGCATAGTCCATTCATTTAAGTACTCAGCCCTTTTCAATTTTTTTGCATGACTACACATGGTAACTTAAATGAATCAACTTGCTCTCGACCTGAGCAACAAACTCTGGGTTGCTATGCAACCAAGATGGACTATTAGAGGTAACGTTTCCATTGAGCATTGGCAAGGGGTATGGTTGCATCCACTAAAAGATAATGCTAAATTAAGCATCATATCACACAATGTATAATAATGTCAAGTTCATGCTAGATCAGAAGACTGGGCACTTTTTTTAAGAACCAGCAAAGAATGACTAAGAAAATAATAGAGGGCGAAAGCAGAGCCAGAGAGAAAACCAGCCAGTATTATATAAAAGAAGTTTCTACAAGTTTTAAATCAGGCAACAGTTGCAAAAGTGAATGCTGATTCTTCTTGAGAGAGAGTTTGAGTAAATTGATAATAGAAACCTGTGCAATGACGGAGGCTTCTTCACTGTCGAAGATTGTTTTAAAATCCCCAAATAAAGCAAACAACTGAAAGGGAGGGAGAAATTTAGCAAAAGGAGCTGGGGAAATGATTAGACCTGAAGTTTGACAATGCCCAGATTCAGATGGGAAGAGTTCTTGGGTCTTAAATGAAGTAACTGCAGAGATTGTAGAGACATTGGTTATAATCTTCCAAAATTAATTAGATTCCGGAAGTATTGCAGCAGATTATAATAGCTAATATAGCACTGTCATTCAAGAAAGGAGAAAGACAAAAAGTAGTTAATTATAGGAGAGCATTACAGTGATAGTGATCACAACTCAGTGACCTTTACTACAATCATGGAGAGGGACAGAAGCAGAGAATATGGGAAAGTACTCAACTGGGGAAGGAGGAATTACAATGCAATTAGGCAGGAACTGTGGTGCATGAATTAGGAGCAGATATTCTCAGGGAAATGCATGACAGAAATGTGGAGGTTGTTTAGGATGCAATTGCAGCGTGCCGGATAGGTTTGTCCCACTGAGGCAAGGAAGGGATGGTAGGGTGAAGGAACCTTGGATGACAACAGATGTGGAACATCTAGTCAAGATGAAGAAGGAAGCTTACTTAAGGTTGAGGAAGCAAGGATCAGATAGTGCTCCAGAGGGATACATGGTAGCCAGGAAGGAAATGAAGAACGGACTTAGGAGAGTTGGAAGGGGGCATGAAAATGCTTCGGCGGGTAGGATTAAGGAAAACTGATGTTTTGGGCAAGAGCCCTTCCTGATGAAGGCTCTTGCCTGAGTCATCGATCTCCTGCTCCTCGGATGCTGCCTGACCTGCTGTGCTTTTCCAGCACCATACTCTCGACTCTTATCTCCAGCATCTGCAGTCCTCACTTTCTCTTGGGATTAAGGAAAACCCTAAGGCATTCTACACTTATGTGAGGAACAAGAGGATGGTCAGAGGGAGGTTAGGGCTGATCAAGGATAGTGGAGGGAACTTGTATCTGGAGTTGGAGGATAGGGGTCCTTAATGAATACTTTGCTTCAGTATTCATGAGAGGGACCTTGTTGTTTGTGAGGACAACATGAAACAGGCTGATATGCTCGAACAGGTTGATTTAAGATGGAGGATGTGCTGTAAAGTATTCAGCCTGGAGCTCAGTGACCAGTGGTGTTTCACAGGGATCTGTTCTGGGACCTCTGCTCTTCATGATTTTTATAAATGACTTGGATGAGGAAGTGGAAGGGGTAGTTTAGTAAGTTTACCGATGACATGAAGATTGGTGGAGTTGGAGATAGTGTGGAAGGTTGTTGTAGGTTGCAACAGGACATTAACAAGATACAGAGCTGGGATGAGAAGTGGCAGATGGAGTTCAACCTGGACAAGTGTGAAGTGATTCATTTTGGAAGGTCAAATTTGAATGCAGACTACAGAGTTAAAGGCAGGATTCTTGGCAGTGTGGAGGAACAGAGGGATCTTAGGGTCCACGTCCATAGATCCCTCAAAGTTGCCACCTGAGTTGATAGGGTTGTTAAGAAGGTGTATGGTGTGTTGGTTTTCATTAGCAGTGGGATTGAACTTTATGAGCCATGAGGTTAAACTGCAGCTCTAGAAAGCCCAGGTTAGCCCACACTTGGAAAACTGTGTTCACTTCTGATCACCTCATTATAGGGAGGATATGGAAGCTTTAGAGAGGGCGCAGAAGAGATTTACCAGGATGCTGCCTGGATTGGAGGGCATGTCTTATGAAGAAAAGTTCAAGGAACTAGAGCTTTTCTCATAGAAGCAAAGAAGAATGATAAGTGACTTAATAAAGGTGTACAAAATGATGAGAGGCAAAGATACAGTGGATATCCAGAGACTTTTTCCGAGAGCAGAAATGGCTATCACGAGGGGACATAATTTTAAGGTGTTTGGAGGAAGGCTTAGGGAAGATGTCAGAGGTAGGTTCTTTACACAGAGAGTGGTAGGTGCGTGGAATGCACTGCCAGTAGAGGTAATAGAGTCAGATACATTCGGGTCATTTAAGCAACTCTTAGGCACACGGATAATCGTAAAATAAAGGGTATGTCGTAGAACATAGAACATAGAAAAATACAGCGCAGTACAGGCCCTTTGGTCCTCGATGTTGCGCCGATCCAAGCCCACCTAACCGACACTAGCCCACTGTCCTCCATATGCCTATCCAATGTCCATTTAAATGCCCATAAAGAGGGAGAGTCCACCACTGCTACTGGCAGGGCATTCCATGAACTCACGACTCGCTGAGTAAAGAATCTACCCCTAACATCTGTCCTATACCTACCACCCCTTAATTTAAAGCTATGCCCCCTCGTAATAGCTGACTCCATATTTGGAAAAAGGTTCTCATGGTCAACCCTATCTAAACCCCTAATCATCTTGTACACCTCTATCAAGTCACCCCTAAACCTTCTTTTCTCCAATGAAAACAGCCCCAAGTGCCTCAGCCTTTCCTCATACGATCTTCCTACCATACCAGGCAACATCCTGGTAAACCTCCTCTGCACCCGTTCCAGTGCCTCCACATCTTTCCTATAGTATGGCGACCAAAACTGCACACAATACTCCAGATGCGGCCGCACCAGAGTCTTATACAACTGCAACATGACCTCAGGGCTCCGGAACTCAATTCCTCTACCAATAAAAGCCAGTACGCCATATGCCTTCTTCACAGCACTATTTACCTGGGTGGCAACTTTCAGAGATCTGTGTACATGGACACCAATATCCCTCTGCTCATCCACACTACCAAGTATCCGACCATTAGCCCAGTAGCCCATCTTCTTGTTACTCTTACCAAAGTGAATCACTTCACACTTACCTACACTGAACTCCATTTGCCACCTTTCTGCCCAGCTCTGCAGATTATCTATATCCCGCTGTAACCTGCCACATCCTTCCTCACTGTTAACAACTCCACCGACTTTCGTATCATCCGCAAACTTGCTCACTCAGCCTTCTAGCCCCTCCTCCAGGTCATTTATAAAAATGACAAACAGCAATGGTCCCAAAACAGATCCTTGCGGAACACCGCGAGTAACTGCACTCCAAGATGAACCTTTACCATCAACTACTACCCTCTGTCTTCTTCCAGCCAGCCAATTCCTAATCCAAACCTCCAACTCACCCTCAATGCCATACCTCCGTATTTTTTGCAGTAGCCTACCATGGGGAACCTTATCAAACGCCTTACTAAAATCCATATACACCACATCTATCGCTTTACCCTCCACCTCCTTTGTCACCTTCTCAAAGAATTCAATAAGGTTTGTGAGGCACGACCTGCCCTTCACAAAACCATGCTGACTATCCTTGATCACATTATTCCTATTCAGATGTTCATAAATCCTATCCCTTACAATTCTCTCTAAGACTTTGCCCGCAACAGAAGTGAGACTCACCGGCCTATAGTTACTAGGGTTATCCCTACTCCCCTTCTTGAACAAGGGAACCACATTTGCTATCCTCTAGTCTTCTGGCACTATTCCTGCAGACAACAAGGACATAAAAATCAAGGCCAATGGCTCTGCAATCTCCTCCTTTGCTTCCCAGAGAATCCTAGGATAAATGCCATCAGGCCCAGGGAACTTATCTATTTTCACCCTTTCCAGAATTTCCAACACCTCTTCCCTACATACCTCAAAGCCATCCATTCTAATTAATTGTGACTCAGTATTCACATCAGCAACAATGAACTGTTCCTGAGTGAATACCGACGAAAAGTATTCATTCAGTGTCTCCCCAATCTCTTCAGCCTCCACACGCAACTTCCCACTACGATCCTTGACTGGACCTATTCCTACCCTAGTCATTCTTTTATTCCTGAAAAATGTCAGTTGGTTTGATCTTAGAGTGGGATAAAATGTTGATACAACATTGAGAGCATTAAAAATTTTAAATTTAAATTAAATTAAAATTAAAATTAATTTAATTAAATAGACCAGTTATCCTGGCTTCTTCCCTTAGAAAATTATAAGAATCCATTCTTAAGGAGGCTATACCAAATACTTAGAAAATCACAACATGGTCAGCAAGAGCCAACATGATTTCAGGAAAAGAAAATTGCATTGAAGTCTATGATTAGGAAAAATCAAAGTAACAAATAAAGTGGACAAAGAGGAACCTGAAGATTTGGTTACCTTGATTTTCACAAGGCATCTGATAAAATGCCACATCAAAGGCTACTACTGAAAATAAAACCTCATGGTGTAAGAAGTAACATATTAGCATGGATAAAAGATTGGTTAGTTAACTGGAAGCAGACGAGGGTTCAATTGATTATTTTTGGTTTGGAAAACTGTACTTAGTGGATTGCCACATGGATTAGTACAGGGGGAAATTGCAATCTACACCAATCACTTGGAAATGGGGACTGGAAATATGGGAGATACATTTGCCATTGAATCAATGATTAGAAATTAAATCATCAAGAGGAGTGAGTGAGTCTGCAAAGGAGCAGTAAATGGAGAATGAGAAGATGTGGATGTCCCCATTTTGGCAAGGATGATTGGAAAACAGGTTACTACTTTTAAATGGAGGGGGATTCTGTAACTCAGAGGTACAGAGAGACCTGGATTTCTTAGTATATGAATCACAAAAGGTTATTATGCAGGTTCAGGAAGTGATTGTGAAGTTAATAATTTTTTTTATTACAAGGGGAATTTAGGAGTAGAAAAACTTTACTGCAGATCTTTGGGTCACATCTCAATATTGTGTACAATTTTGGTCTCCTTTCCAGAAAAAGGACTTAATTGTTTTTGAGCAGTTCAGAGAAGGTCCGCAACTTATCTTTGGAAGTCTTTTCTTATGTAGAAAGTTTCAAACATTAGGCTTCTAACTATTGTCGTTTACAAAAATGAGAGCTGATATGACTGAAACGTATGGGATCCTGAGGGAACCTGACAGGGTAGATTGTGAGAGAATGTTTCCTCTGGTGGAGGAAACAAAAAATTAAGGGACAGAGTTTAAAAATAAGAGTTCTCTCTTTTAAAATGGAGATGTTTTGCTCTCAGACTGTTGTTAGTCTATTAAATTCCATTCCCCAGTGAACAGCAAAAACTACATCATTGGATTTATTTAAGGCTGAATTACAAAGATGTTTGATAGACAAGACTGTCAAGAGTTTTGGGGGTGGGTGGAGACAAAAAAGTGACATTAATACTGCAATCATGTAAGCCATGATCTTATTGAATGGCAGAGTAGGCATGAAGAACTGAATGGCCTAGATCTGCTCCTACATCAATATTCTTATGTTCCTATCAGGACCCAAATTAGCACAGCCAAACCTACAAGCTATTAATGATTGATAGAAAATATAAGATTTTTACTTAAATAAAACCATTTAAGCATTGAAAAATGCACTTCAAAATTATGTTGGCTTCTTCCAAGCTCACTGATGTTCTTTGCCAGAGGACTTTGATCAATCCTGAACAGAATTACAGTAAAAACTGTTCAATCTGTACATTGTGCTTAACAAGTGGACGAATGGACGGGATGCAGATTTTAACAATGCTATAGACTTCTGTCCAATTTGGCAGATTAGGTTTTGAAACTTTTAAGATTTACTTCTGTGAATTCATTCTGATCCAAAAATTGATGCAGGGATCGCTATATATGATGAGAGCACAATGTGTGTGTCCAATTCAGGCAGTATGTTCAAGTCACCCTGCGTTGAACACTGTGATCAAGAAGTACAGAGGAACAAATATGCAATTTATCTAAAGGAAACCAGAAAACCTTCCAAACTCTCAGAGTGTAGTGGAACAAAGTAGTTGTGGCAATCAATCCGAGGTCTTCAGCCCAAGGGACTTGGCTGAGATGCAACGAGATGTTCAGTGAGTTCACACACCAAGCAAAGTGAGTGAATTCAACTGTATACGACATATTTTATCAACTGCACAGTCTTAGTTCCTGCACAATGCATCACACCCCTATTACTCACTCTACTTTAATCTTTATAAATCAGAACTCGTATCGCACATTCATGGCTTTACCTCACCATCATGCATTTACAAGCCTCCGACCCACAACCCACAGCCTGCACACACAAAATCGGCCACTCAGCAGAGACAACTGTATCAAGCATACCCTAAAATAACTATTGCTATATGTTCTACTTTCAGGAAGAACTGGATGTCAAACAACTGCAAGCAGCAGCAGCTAACCAGAGAGTTGAGCATGGCTGCACATCTTCAAATCCAAATGGAGGTGGTGAACACAAAAAAGTGGAGTGACCCTGATTGGTGCTGTGAGCAGGAGTGAAGTTAAAGCATTGAAGATGATGATATTTTCACACTATATCCTCCTTCTCAAATGTGGGCTCGCCCTCATTCCAAAATCACTTCTGATTTACAAATAGCAGATGTTGTTGCCATATCTCTCTTGTTTTCTTTATGCACCAGGAATGCAAGACACAATTGGAATCAATTGAGAAAATTTATAAATAACAGGAGTAGACCACTCAGCAACCATTCCATTAGATCATGGCTAATCTGCTCCACTTTCCCACCTATTGTAATAGCCATTTATCTCCTTACTAATGAAGGAGCTATTTAGATTAGATTAGATTAGATTACCTACAGTACGGAAACAGGCCCTTCGGCCTAACAAATCCATACCGACCTTCCAAAGAGTAACCAACCCAGACCCATTCCCCATATTTACCCCTGACTAATGTACCTAACACTATGGACAATTTACCATGGCCAATTCACCTGACCTGCACATCTTTGGATTGTGGGAGGAAACCGGAGCACCCAGGGGAAACCCACCCAGACACAGGGAGAATGTACAAACTCCACACAGACAGTCACCCGAAGCGGGAATTGAACCTGGATCCCTGGTGCTGTGAGGCAGCAGAGCTCACCACTGAGCCACCGTGCCACCCGTCTGCATTAAAATTATTTATGGACACTTTTCCTCAGAAGGTGCTGGAAACAGAGTTCTAAAGACTTATGGCCCTCTCTCAGAAAAAAATTCTTCTCACCTCTGTCTCAATGGTCTCAGAAGAATCAGACAGCAAACACTTCACAGACTGGAGTCATACCTAGCACAAAACATAGTTGTATTTGTTGGTCCTGAATCCCACAGTGTCCTAGGCCCCATCATCTTCAGCTGATTCATCAGTGGCCTTTCCTCGATCATAAAGTCAGAAGTAGGAGTGTTCACTGATGACTGCACAATGTCCAGCACCATTCACATCCTCTCAGATACTGAAGTAATTGGTGTCCATGTGCAGCAAGAAACAATGTTCATGCTGTGAGAAGTAAATTCCTGCCACACAAGAGCCTGACATTGACCATCTCAACCAAGAAAAAATCTAACCATTGCCCCATGACTTTTAGTGGCATTACCATCATTGAATCTCCCACTATCAACATTCCGTGTTTTCCATTGGACAGAAATTGAACTTGACAGGCCTCGTAAATATAGTAGCTACAAAGCAAGTCTGAGTTTAGAAAATTTGTTGCGACTAATTCACATCCTGCCTCCTTAAAGTGCAGTGTGTAATGCACAAGTCAGGAATGTGACAGAACACATTCTAGTTGCTCAAATGAGTGCAGCTTCAACAACAGTCAAAATACTCACCACCATCCAGGACAAAGCAGCCATTTAATTAGCATCCTATCCACCACTGACATATAGTAGCAGCAGTTTATGCAATTTGCAAGATTCACTGCAGTATCTCATCAACTCACCAACGGTATTCTCCATACTTGCAACCACGATCAATTAGAAAAGTCAGCAGATACTCATTAGCACCACCATACAAGGTTTCCTCCAAGCCACACACAACATCCTGACTTTGAATAATATTTCCATTTCTTTTCTACCACTGGATCAAAGTCTTGGAGTTGTGGATGTCCCTACACCACATGGACTGTAGCAATTCAGATGGTAATTCATCACCAGCTTTTCAAGGGGAATCAACAACAAAAACCGGCTTAACAGGTGGTCACATTCCAAAATAATTTTAAAATAAAATTCTTTCTAGATAATCCCAACTATGTTCTCCATTGTTAGATATCCAAAAACAGCGACAGAGGTGGTGAAGGAAAGCAGTTAGAAAAAATCCCATCGGACACTGATATTGAATATAATTAGAAGATTGAAGCAGAATCTACACCTAGTGAGACAGAAGAAATGGGTGACCTGCAGACAGGGCAGGAATCATGATAACACAGGAAACATTTAATCAGAGAGCAAGGTTACATACAGTTTTGCTACAGAGGACTTCAGTAAGGATTTCAAATGCATAGCATACAGAAGAAGGATGGTAAGTTGACATCCTGAAACGTCTGGCCTGTCTTGGAAGTGTAGTTATAATATTAAGGGTGGTTGGTTAGCTCGGTTGCCTGGACAGCCGGTTTATGTTGCAGAGTTTCGCCAAAAGCATTGGTTCATTTCCTGCACCAGCTGAGGTTATTATGAAGGATTCTCCTTCTCTACCTTTCCCCTCACCTGAGGCATGGTAACGTTCAGGTTAAAACACCAACAGTCAGCTCCCACTAATGAAAGAGTAGTCCTCTAGTCTGGTAAGGCTATGGCAATATTTAGTACTAGTTTACTATATATTTTGTAAAGAAAGCTAATCTTCTTTAAAATGGACATAAGGAGTCTTACAAAGTAGCTACTAGAAACCAAAAGATTCATTGTGGACTGAGCAGCAGCCAAAAGTAGACAATCAGTCTGTGTTCTCTTAAGAGGCAACCACAAAAGCTCATCAAATAATTCAAAGATTTTAGGATGGTCCAAAGAACCCTCAAAAGATGTGAAGATTATAATGCTTCTGTAATGTCAACCAGGCATCAGGAAGGACATCACAAGGAATTCCAACATATCTGCTGTGGAATACAAACTCATCAAAATTAACATGAGCATTCATTTTGTTTGACTGCGATAAAACTGTCTGAAAACAGCAATTTTTGGAGAACTATCCAGTCATAGAGACGTACAGCACGAAAGCTGACCCTTCGGTCCAAGTTATCCATGCCGACCAGATATCTCAACCTAATCTACTCTAATTTGCCAGCACATGGCCCGTATCCCTCCAAACCCTCACTCCTCATACATCCATCCCAATGCCTTTTAAATGTTGCAATTGTACTAGCCTCCACCACCTCCTCTGGCAACTCATTCCGTACACATACCACCCGCTGCATGAAAAGGTTGCCCCTTAGGTCTCTCATATCCTTCCCCTCTCACCCTAAACCTATGCCCTCTAGTTCTGGACTCACCCACCTGACTTTGTCTACTTATCCTATCAATGACCCTCATGATTTTATAAACCTCTATAAGGTCACCCCTCAGCCTCCAACGCTACAGGGAAAACAGTCCCAGAGTATTCAACCTCTCCCTATAGCTTAAACCCTCCCAACCCTGGCAACATCCTTGTAAATCTTTTCTGAACCCTTTCAAGTTTCACAACATCCTTCTGATAGGAAGGGCACCAGAATTGCACGCAATATTCCAAAAGGGGTCAAACCAATGTCCTGTCGAGCCACCACATGACCTCCCAACTCCTATACTCAATGCTCTGACCAATAAAAGAAAGCATACCAAACGCCTTCTTCACTATCCTAGCTACATGCGACTCTACATCCAAGAAGCTATGAACCTGCACTCCAAGGTTTCTTTGTTGAGCAACACTCTCTAGGACCTTACCATTAAGTGCTAAATCCTGCTAAGATTTGCTTTCCCAAAATGCAGCACCTCGCATTTATCTAAATCAAACTCCATCTACCGTTCCTCAGCCCTCTGGCCCATCTGATCAAGATCCTGTTGTAATCTTCACTGTCCACTACACCTCCGATTTTGGTGTCATCTGCAAACTTACTAATTATACCTGCTATATTCACATCCAAATCATTTATATAAATGAGGAAAAGTAGTGGGCCCAGCACCGTGGTACTCCACTGGTCACAGGCCTCCAGTCTGAAAAACACAGGCCTCCACCACCACTCTCTGTCTTCTATCTTCGAGCCAGTTTTGTATCCAAATGGCTCGTTCTCCCTGTATTCCAAGAGATCTAACCTTGCTAATCAGTCTCCCATGGGGAACCTTGTCAAATGCCTTACTCTGCCCTCATCAATCCTCTTTGTTACTTCTTCAAAAAACTCAATCAAATTGAATTGAATTGAATTTATTGTCACGTGTCCCAAGGTGCAGAGAAAAGCATTTGTCTTGCGAGCAATACAGGCAGATCACAGAGTTAAGGAGCATAGATAAGTAAATAACAGGTAAACAGTGGCAAAAACAAAAAAAAAGGTATTGTTGAATATTAACAGTTTGTGAGTCCATTCAGCATTCTAACAACAGTAGAGTAGAAACTGTTTCAAAATCAGCTGGTGCGTGTGTTCAGGCTTGTGTATCTTCTCACCGACAGTAGAGGTTGTAGAAAAACATTGCCAGGGTGGGATGGATCTTTGAGAATGCTGGTGGCCTTTCCTTGACAGCAGCCCTGGTAGATGGATTCTGTAGATGAGAGATTGGCCTTTGTGATTGTCTGGGCTGAGTTCACCACTCTCTGTAACTGTCTCCGATCTTGAATGGTACAGTTGCCATACTAGGTAGTGAGGTAAAAACAATGACTGCAGATGCTGGAAACCAGATTCTGGATCAGTGGTGCTGGAAGAGCACAGCAATTCAGGCAGCATCCGAGGACAGGCAAAATCGACGTTTCGGGCAAAAGCCCTTCATCAGGAATAAAGGCAGAGAGCCTGAAGCATGGAGAGATAAGCTAGAGGAGGGTGGGGGTGGGGATAGAGTAGCATAGAGTACAATAGGTCAGTAGGGGAGGAGATGAAGGTGATAGGTCAGGGAGGAGAGGGTGGAGTGGATAGGTGGAAAAGGAGCTGGGCAGGTCGGACAAGTCCGGACAAGTCAAGGGGCCAGTTGTGATACATCCAGACAGAATGCTCCCGATGAAACACCTATAAAAGTTGGCAAGGGTATTCACCGTCATGCCAAATATCTTCAGCAAAGGGGCCAGAAATCACTTCTCTAGCTTCCCACAAAGTTCTAGGGTACACCTTTGGTTTATCCACTTTTATGCATTTCAAGACATCCAGCACTTCCTCCTCTGTAATATGGACATTCTTCAAGATGTCACCATCTATTTCCCTACATTCTATATCTTCCATGTCCTTCTCCATAGTAAACACTGATGCAAAGTACTCGTTTAGTATCTGCCCCATCTCCTGCGACTCCACACAAAGGCCGCCTTTCTGATCCTTGAGGGGCCCTATTCTCTCCCCAGTTACCCTTCTGTCCTTAATATATTTGTAAAGTCCCTTTGGATTCTCCTTAACTCTATTTGCCAAAGCTATCTCATGTCCTGTTTTTGCCCTCCTGATTTGCCTCTTAAGTATATTCCTGCCTTTATACTCTTCTAAGAATTCACTCTATCTATCCTGTCTATACCTGACATATGCTTCCTTCTTTATCTTAACCAAACTCTCAATTTCTCTAGTCATCCAGCATTCTCTGCACCTACCAGCCTTTCCTTTCAACCTAACATGAATATACTGTCTCTGCACTCTCGTTATCTCATTTCTGAAGGCTTCCCATTTTCCAGCTGTCCCTTTACCTGCGAACATCTGCCCCCAATCAGCCTTTGAAATTTTTGCCTAATGCCGTCAAAATTAGCCTTCCTCCAATTTAGAACTTCACCTTTTAGATCTGGTCAATCCTTTTCCATCATTATTTTAAAACGAATAGAATTATGGTCGCTGGCCCCATACTGCTCCCCCACTGACACCTCAGTCACCTGCCCTGCCTTATTTCCCAAGAGTAGGTCATGTCTTGCACCTTCTCGCCTAGGTACATCCACACACTGAATCAGAACATTTTCTTGTACCCACTTAACAAATTCTTCTCCATCTAAACCCTTAATACTATGGCAGTCCCAGTCTATGTTTGGAAAGTTAAAATCCCTGACCATAACCACCCTATTATTCTTATAGATGACTGCGATCTCCTCACAAATTTGTTTCTGAATTTCCTGCTGACGAGGGGGTCTATAATACAACCCCAATAAGGTGATCATCTCTTTCTTATGTCTCAGTTCCACCCAAATAATTTTCCTGGATTTATTTCCAGGAATATCCTCCCTCAGTACAGCTCTCCCTTCTCTCTTGCCTCCCTTTCGGTCCATCCTGTGGCATTTGTTTCCTGCAACATTTAGCTGCCAGTCACGTCAATGGCTGAGCCACATTTCTGTAATTGCTATGACATCCCAGTCTCACGTTCCTAACCATGCATTGGGCCTCTTGCATTGAAATAAAAGCAATTTAATTTATCAATCCTATCTTGTTCTCTGCTTTGTCCCTGACTGCCCTGACTGCTTGACTTGCTCCTTTTCTCAACTGCAGCAGTCTCAGATTGATCACTTTCCTCACTATCTCCCTGGGTCCCACCATCCACCTTCCTAGTTTAAATTATCCCGAGCAGCGCTTGCAAATCTCCATGCCAGTATATTAGTCCCCTTCCAATTCAGGTGCAATCCATTCTCCTTGTACAGGTCACTTCTTGCCCAGAAGAGATTCCAATGATCCAAAAATGTGAATCTTTCTCCTATACACCAGCTCCACAGCCATGCATTCATCTGCTCTATCGTTCTATTTCTATCCTCACTAGCTTGTAGCAGATATTACTACTATCGAGGACCTCCTTTTTAAATTCCTGTCTAACTCTCTATATTCTCCCTTCAGAATTTCATCCTTTTCCCTTCCTATGTCATTGGTTCCAATGTGGACAATGACCTCTTGCTGGGCCCTCTCCCCTTTGAGAACACTCTGCACCCTCTCTGACACATTATTGGTCCTGGCACCAGGGTGGCAACACACCATTCTGATTTGTTTGCTGCTGGCCACAGAAACATCTGTCTGTCCCTCAGACTACAGAGACCCCTAACACAATCGATCTCTTGGAATCCGATGTACTCTTCACTGCATTAGAGCCAGTGTCAGTACCAGAAACTTGGCTGTTTGTGCTACATTCCCCTGAGAATCCATCACTCCCTACATTTTCCAAAACAGCATACTTGTTTGAAATGAGGATTGCCACAGAAGACTCATGCACTACCTGCCTACCTCTCTTCCCTTTTCTGGAATTAACCCATCTATGTGACTGTATCTGCAACTTTTCTCCCTTCCTATAACTGCCATTCTTCACACCCCTTTGCTGTTGTAAATTCCTCATTGCCTCTCACTTTTGCTTCAACTGATCCCTTCGATCTGATAGGATTCGCAACTAACGGCATTTATTGCAAATATATTCCTCAGTGACACATAAACTCTCCCTAAACTCCCATATCCCACAAGAGGAACATATCACTCTACTGAGGGCCATTTTTGCTTCTTCCAATCAACAGACCCAGTAAATAGCACGGTCTTATTCCTCTACAAAACACTGCTCGAGGTTAGCTTAATATTTATACTTTATATTTTTAAACTTAATCAAGAGACGTATCTCAAATAAACATATAATCAAGAAAGAACCCACTCTACTCACTATTGTAGATTTACAGCAAGGCTATACTTAAAACTATTCACGTATCTGTTTCTGTGCTGTAACCTCTGCCAAACTGGTTCCCCCAAGATCAGTTGTGAACTTCACTGTTTGTTTATTTTCCTGGATGCACTCCAATGTCCAGCAATACATGAATTCAACAGCAAAGGCAGTAACTGCACAGGTTCACTGCTGTGTCAGTTAGCAGTGTGGGTTTCTTTATCTCTCCTGCACTGACCTGACAATGTGCTGCCTTTGTTTGTCCCTCTCTCTTTTAAAAGTGCCATTGTTTTGGCTTTTTTCCCTCCAAACTTCCAAAACAATGCAACAGCATATAAAACAGTAATTGCTGCTCCTGGAATTTGAGGAAATAATCTCAACACCTAAAATACCTCAAAAAAGGAATAGCCTGTTACAGCCAGAAATTTCTCCCGTCCTCCATCTGGATTACCCAGAATACATGTAGGGAGACACCTTGAAACAGCAACTGCTTCTCAACAAAAAGACAAGACTGTTGTCTTAAAGAAAGTTACCAAGATCCACAACCTACAGTGTCATAGCAGTGATACAAAGCACTTTTCATTCATTCCCAGAACCTGTTTTGCTCAGTCCAGCTTTGGGGGCAACCTCCAATTGTCTAAATACAGAGGCAATGCTAAATCTGACTTAAAGTTTGTTGTCCTTCTCTTCTGATAAAAAAAGGAAATTTTTAGTTTCTGGTGGCCATTTTGTAAAACATGTTCGGTCTATTTTAAAACAGATTAGCTTTCTTCACAAAAGAAAATTAAGCAAGCCAGGTGGAGTAAATACAGATCTCATTTTTATCTTCTGTATTTTAGCTCATAACTATATCACCTTTTTCTATCATTGCCATTAGCAACAACTGAGTCATAAACTAACCTTTTATTTCCATTAAAACATACAGCTGTGTTGGTTATTTTTAAATTGAAACACAGATATAAATTCTTAGTTCAGACTACTCTGAAGCCATGCCTCTTATGTGGTTGTGACAGGTGCACTGCCAGTCATGCCAGACAGCCTGCTGTCAATATCAAGGAGCATGGAGAAGGGTAGTGCCATTTTGGCACTGGGCTTTGTACAGAGATTTCCTGCATGAAAGTGATGGTGGACTCCATGAGAGCACTTGCAGACCTGGACCATGATGCAGGATCTGATAGATGCTGTCTCTGCTTCCACTGCAGCACCAGCAAAAGCTTTTGGGAACTCACGTTGAGATGATGCAAGCTCAGACTGCTGCCAGTATAACTGCAGATACCAGTGTGCAAAGGGGCTTGCAGACTGTAACAACACACTAGTAATCTGTGCTCCAACACATCAGTTGGTTTGCCGGGGTGAGGGGAGGGCTCGATTGGGTCTGCTGGGGAGAGGAGGAATGGCCAAGGGTCAGGAATGATGGAGGACGGAGACAGAAGTCTGTTTGGGTCTGTTTCCAATGGCAGGGGCCCGCGGGGGTTTGGTGGCTGGATTGGGTCATGTCGTGGTATGGTGAGATCTGATATTGGATTCTGCAGGGTGATGAGGAGTTGGGTCTGGGTGGAGCAAGAGAGTGCCGGATCAGGGTTTGTTCGCAGGGAGGGAGATGCAGAGGTGTAAGTGGTCTGGGGGAGAAGTAGTTGCTGTGTGTGAGATAAGCGTGGAGCCTGCTTAATAATCATTCAAGAGTTATACTATGTATTCTATAGACTAACATTTCCTTAGCACTATTTTATTTCATCAGACTTCTCCAAAGTCTCTGATTAAAAGGGAGATTTTTACAGGGATCCTAGTGTAAAGGCTGCCCAGCAGAAAACTCAGCTTCCTGAACAATTCCTTTGGAACGTGCTAAATGGGGCTTCTGGAGGGCTCCTATGTGTAACTCCCATCCATATTTCAATAGCAACCGTCTGGCCAACAAAAATTCTGCCCAAGATGTATCACTGTTGGTGAATAGGAACTTGGGGTTGGGCTCATTAGCACTAAGTTGATTACATCTAGATAGATGATGTGTTGGTTGGGAATTGAGCATTATGACGTCAGGCATCAATGTGGAGTTAAAGCCACAATTGAATTGGCCCTGATCTTATTGAAAGATGCAGAACGTTCAAGGAATTGAATGTCTTATCCCTGCTCAAATTTCTTATGATTCTAGATGGTGAGGACTATGCCCTTTCAGTCGCAAGACTGTGCAGCACACAGCAATCCTTAACAAATAGTACACACCCCATGAAGAAATACAAGGATCTTCCACAGCAGTCAGATTGCAAAAACATTGTAATCACTACATTACACACAACAGCAAGGCATACTGTATATACATACTACCTACAAGTGAAAGTTTCACAACAGAAATATTGAATCATTTAGTCAGCAACTAGCCCTTGTTCCTCAGGAACCAACTGTCGGTTGTCATGATGGCTCAAATGTGCATCAACTGTTGCAGAATGAAGGTATCATGACAATTGCCAGGATACTAGGCAGTGACTTACATAACACCTAATGTATGACTGCACATTACCTGTACTTTCAGTGAGTAGAATCCTCTCCAGTGTAGTACATTTTAGGGTACCATACAGCATAACTCTCAGCATACAGTAAATGGCCTGTCAATAAATTGGTAAACTCAAACTCTTCCAAAGTCATATGTGCATTTGTATTCAGCTGTCATGAAATACCGAGCCTTTGTGGCCTCTATTATGGAACAATGATGGCAAGTCAAGAGATCTGGCAATATCTCCAGGTCTCGTCTGGAAGCAGCCAGACAAATAAAAGTTCTTTGGCATAGTTATCTTCACAACCACTGGTAATGCCATATTTGTCCTGTTCTGACACTGCAGTTGTGGTTACATCAGGCAACAGATTGCAGGGAGATCTTCCTTGATAAACCAAAGACATTTGAGATTCCACTCCTCAATTAGGTTCAAATGGAAGCAATATGTACAGAACATTGTTGGCAGATATAGCCTCCTGCTAAGATCCTTATTTCATCTCCTCTTCCAGCAATATGTCCTACTCTGTGTTACCTCTGCTTATTCTCTCCTTCGTGTTAGAGAACAAGAGAAATACAAATTACCATTTATATCTGAGAGCAAATAATTTGTGCTGTATCACTAAAAACAGGACAAAGTCCTTCAACAAATGCTATACCATTACTTGTAGACTTCAGCAAGTTAAACAACCAGAATGGCAACAGAAAGCAGAAGAAATCGATCAGTAGCTAAACAGAAAACAGTTGATGATCCCTTTGAATACTGCTATTGGGGGCCTCCTCTCTGAATATCAATGTACATTCAACTATGAATTTGTTAACATCAGCTCAAGTGTTCAGATCAAAGATGACAGCATCGACATCAACTGCCTGCTCTGCATAATTCCAACAGACGGTACCAGCTCTCACGTCCACCAAAAGATCATTTGGCAGAGTCAGCATCTGAAGCACAGCACCTGCTTTGCCTGTCTGAAAGTAAAATGGCACCAACAGTGCTGAAAACATGAGTCCAAAATATTCAAAACTTTGCCAAATGTCGTCACAAAGGCACATTGTCCAATGAATTAATTTCCAAATCAGTCTTACAATCAACTAATGTTAGTGCAACACAACAAAAAGAATGACAGGCGTGAGAAGAACACTATTTGTGGGATAAGAACACTGAAGTATATATCTTTCTTAACCATTCTCCATCGATATGGAAGGCATTCCACAGGAGAATGTAGGTACTCAGTCAGGAAACAGAATCAGCGAGTGGGGATCTTGCAAATTACGAATAGGGGATCAGGAAATTTGTGTTAAGGAGGTCCAATCATCCTGCTGCCTCCTAGCCCAACAAGAAAAATAAATAATACTTCAAAACCCAGCCTCTTCCAGCATCAGGTTTCTCTTCCTTTCAAACGTATACCCTCCAGGTGAGTATGTCTCTCACAGCTTGCAAACAGAAATTGCAGACAAATCTCACTGATAATATTAGTACCCAATATATACAAGGTTACCAAGCTTCAGGACAGTGTCAGTGGCCCCTGCTCAGCTTTGGAGGCTAAAACCAGCAACTGCCAGCTCCTTTGACCTCCTATCCATCTGGTCAGATAAAATAATTTGGACTGTTTTTAAGCAGTGGTTTAGTCCAGGTTTATTTTATAGGGTTCTGCTGAACATGATGAAAATAGAAAACACAACACCATATGATTGTTTAAAAGGAAGCCTGATATTGAGGAATTCTGATTTCATGCATTGCTCCAATGAACAGGAACTAATTAACGGGATAGCTACTTCGAGCATAACTGACTCAATGTGGCATGTATTAAAATAGTCAATAATCAAGTGTTTACCATATACTGTACAATACCTTCATTTTTAAAAGTTTCTCAAGGCTCTCAATCTTTTGTTCTGTTTTGTTTAATTTTATCCATTCCTCTGTTTCTCCAGTACAGCTCCTTGGAGATAGAGATCTGGAACGTTTCACAGACAGATCCTACAGTAAAGAGCAAATGACATGGTTACTGCCAGACCAGTGGAATCATATAGAATTAATGAATGGCACAGCACAGACAGCGGCCATTCAACACTGTGCACCTGTGCCACCTCTTGAACAGCTGTCAAATGAATCCCATTCTCCTGTCCTTTCTGTACAACCCTGCAAATGATTCCCTTCAGCTATATATCCAATTCTCTTTGGAAAGATACAATTACACCTGCTTTCACTACCTTGTTGAACAGCCATTTTTGATCCTAACAACTGCTGTGGGCTTCTGGTGATTTATCAATTCATCTTAAATCCTATGTTATTGTCCATTCTGTGCCTGGAAGTTGCTCCTTGTTTCTTTGGTCAAATCTGCATAATTTTGAACATTCCTCTTAAATTTCCTCTTAACTTTTTCCTCACTAAGAAAAATAAACCAGCTTCTTCAAACAATGGAAATCCCTTGATCCCTTCTGCCTCGCAAACTTCCTCAGTACCGTCTCCAAGGCCTTGACATAAAGTATTTAATGTCCAGGACTGAACACTCCAACCGAGGACTAACCAGCATTTTATAAAGGTTTAACATAGCTTCCTTACTTTTGACTCTACTCCTTCTGATAAAACTAAGGATCTGAGAAGCGGTTTTCAAACAGCCTGCTCAACTTGCCTGCTACTTTTAAAGATTTGTGTATATACACTCCCATGGTCTCTGTTCCTGCGCCCTCTTTAAATAGACATATTTAAATAGGCATAACATTTTAGCTCCAGTACAAGCACTGTAGAATACTAATAATGATTATAAAATTTCTATATAGAATACCAAAGGAATAACAAACTGAATTATAACCATGTTACCACTAAAGACTTCTCTGCAACTCACTAATGAGTATATTCATTTACATTTACATTGTTTCTTCCAGAATAATGATCTCCCATCAGGGAAGGCTCATGGGTTATAGACACAGAAATGCAGAAAGGCTCATTACAAATAGGAGATACAGGCTGTTCTAATTGCTCTATCAGGGTCCAAATTTGGATATTATAGGATAATAGTGAACAAGTGGGAAACTGGATTCCCTTCGTCCTTTGAAATGTTTTCACCTGAAAGGTTGGGCGGGGAAGGGGGCATCTGGTGCCCTAGAGAGTAGGACTAAATAAATCTGAATACAACAACATAACAAAATTGATGCAATGATGTCCACAAAACTACAGACCAGTGTAATTCCTACCAGGACTGCAAAATATCAGATATCTCACATCGACGTGTCATATTTAAAATGTTTCCTTCTTCCTGGCGGAAATAATAATCTAGAAACTTCAGTTAACAAAGCTGCTATATGACTTTAGATACTTAATCTGGTCATAAATAGGTGGCTATATACTTTATTTTAGTTTTTCCCAATAAAACAACAGGCTGATCAGCTGCAGGTGTGTCTACAGCAGCAGTATTTCAGTCACAAGTACACATTTCACCATAAAATACCTTTCACACAACACAGATCATTGGACTGCATGTGCACATATTTACTGAATAAAATGTCTTTAACCATTCAATGTGAAACATGACACTGTTTACATTTGCTGAAGAATTCCTTTTTGCTATTTTTGCTCCAGCGTACTCTTCTCTGATTTCCATCAACATAACCTTCTGTTCTCTTCTCCTTCATATGTTAATATAGTCTCTGTACTACTCACCTCAACCACTTCCTGTGGAATTAAGTTCTACATCCTCAAAAAGGTTCAAGAAAGCACCGACACAGTGCAACTCCTTGCAAGCTCACTCCAATAGATCAATCATTCACCACTGTTTGGGTGAAGAAATGTCTTTTAAATTCCCAATCGGATTGTTTTTTTATTATGGCCTCCAGTTTTCCATTTGTCCACAAGTGAAAACACTCTGTGTCAACCGTATCAATTTTTCTCAAAATTTAAAGAACTTCCAATAGATCTTTCCTCAATCTTCTCTTTTCTAGAAATATTCATTTTATTCAACTATCAACCTATTCATTCTTTCCTGATTATTCTTGCAGTTTGGGTGTCAGCCTTTTAAATGTTTATTTTTCTTCAAGTGTATTCATTGAGCCTTTAGCTTTTGCAACACACATACACACACTCAGTCACTCACACTGTGTGTGCCTCCCATTCCACATCTGTGATCTTCCGTTCTCCTTTCAGAATGTGCTTGGATGCTGCTCACATGTTGTTCTAGTGGCTCTTTTACAGCTGCTCATTAGTGGGTGGGCTTTCAGTCTCCTGCAGATCTGGAGTGATTTTTCTGATTGATCAAGCTGAACATAATCACAACTCACCCAGTCGTTTGTGCACGCTGGTGATGTTGATGTTCAGTGTAATACATATTTTTTTTTTAAAATCCGAGCAACCAAAGAAGCAACACCATCATAGTGATTTAAAAAAGAATTACGCTAGTTGTTTTTCAGTTTACCTTTTTAGAAGCAGGAATATAGTTTAGATACACTTTGCGTAAATGTGCATTAAGATGACTGATAAGGAATTCCATCACAGTGTTTTATTCATAAAAATAAAATAAAAATGCAATTAGCCACATGTATTGGACAGTGCTGCTTTACTTCACAATTAAAGTATTAACAGCTAAATGTTTTTCATATTGATAGAAAATTGCCCTCACTAATCTTGTACAGGAGTGATGTTGTGCACTGGATAATTCAAGCTTACTCTGTATTTCATTAAATACACAGTTATGACAGAGTTCAATCATTTTACGATAACTACCAGATTTTACATTTCATACAAAACCTTTTGTACAATGCATATATAGTGAATATTATGCATGTGTATTCAAACAGCACACAAGTAAAAGACACCAAGCAAGTCCTTCATTGTTCCTTTGAGAACTGCATTGTCTAAACCAAATCAACCACAAAAGTGAGCAATAAGATCCAATATGATCGACAAAGATCCTGATTGTAAATTGTTGTGGGGAGCTTGAAAAATCATTCAAGAGTCAGAAATAGTCAGAAAATAGAAACCTTGTTTCTTTCACATAACAAGTCACAATTATTTTTCATGAGTAAACATGGTACGAATATTTTTAATATTCAATTATGGTTATGTCTCCACTAAGTAACCAAACTATACACCAAACAGTAGATTCACTTAGGCATGTGCCAACAACGGATATCCAAGAGAAAAAGAGTCTCAGCGTTTGAACCCATTTCTGGTCGGATTCCTTTGCCTCGCAATTCTCCGACTGGCTGCATTGTTGGTTTGGAACTACACTGGAAAATTTCTGCCTCAAGAGGAATACAGAATTTCTTTTAAAATACATGTTTAATGTCCAAAGATGTGCAGGTTAGGTGGATTTGCCATGCTAAATTGCCCATAGTGTTCAATGATGTACAGGGCTAGGTCAATTAGCCATAGGAAATGCAGCGTTACAGGAATCAGGTAGGATATTGGGTCCAGGTGGGATGCTTTTGAGAAGGTCAGTGTGGACACGATGGGCCAAATGGCTTGCTTCCACACCACAGGGATTCCATAATTCTATAAATATCAGTGCTGAGCTCAATTTCATGAAAATGCTGTTATTTGTCTTGTAAGCCTATTTTGAGCCAGTTTACAGTAAACTCCTTATGTAATGGTGCTCTTAAAAGGGGAACATCCTTTCAAAGTTTCTTCCTCCTATTACTAATACAATGTTTTTGATTTTTGTTTGACCAACTGTTAAAACTTATTTTTCAACCAGTTTTCAGAGCTGCATTGGCAGCTTGCTGACAGTCTCTATATCTTAGCTTGCCTGCACCAATGGCAGAGGACAATTGACCCCATAGGCTTCAATCCCTTCTATCCCTAAAACCAAAAAGCAATACAAAATTGACATAGCATGTTTTAGTTAGGTTACGACCACTTTTTAACTTTCCTGATGTTGGCACATAACAAGGCTAAAGTGTGAAATCAGCTCAAACTCCACAGTTTGTGTTGAGAGCCTGCAGCCATCTAAAAAATATTTGTGAAGCTTTTCAGTCTTTCACATTTCTTCTAATTTAAAACAAGAAAACAATTTGCAATGGTCCCTTGAAGAGCAAGAGGTTCTGCATTCAGCAACTTTTGCACACTCAGTTCATTGGTACTTCAGGTAAAAACAATGACTGCAGATGCTGGAAACCAAATTCTGGATTAGTGGTGCTGGAAGAGCACAGCAGTTCAGGCAGCATCCAAGGAGCAGTACTGTTCCTCGGATGCTGCCTGAACTGCTGTGCTCTTCCAGCACCACTAATCCAGAATCATTGGTACTTCAACCAATAAATATTTGTAATTTGAAATGAAACTCAAAAAACGTCCATATAGAAATTGAAGGCAGTTGCTACAAAATGTTTAATTTCACATTTTCTGCAAAAACGAGCAAATAGAATATTTATAGAAATATTGCACACAACACAAACACAAAAGTTATGGATGTTTTAAGATTAGCTGTAATCAGTTCCAAACCAAAATCCAGTCATTTTAAGTGCATGAGATGAATTCAGTCATTAATTTTGATTGCACTATTTTTTATACAAGGTATTTACTATTGTTTTTAAGTAAAAGAGGCCTCAAATAACTTTCAGCTGTATTCATGTAGTGTACTGGAAATTCTGATCTATATCAGTACACGTCAGAAAATCAAAACCTTTTATTTATTTTTTGTCCACTAGCCAACCACAGTGGCACAAAACTGAATCATCAGAGTGCTGCAACTGATTGTTCCTGGCTGTTGCACAAACTTTTCAAAGCAGAGTAATGCTAACTACAATAAATTCCACATTTCAAAACTTTTTTTGGAATGTAAAGAAAGCAAAGTAAGGGCTGGAAGGAAGGGAGAGATAGCCACACTAGTAAATTAAGAAAATAAAAAGACAATGTGCAAATCTTTGTGCAATCATCATTACACTTCAATCATCTATATGATGTTGACAGGTGATTGCTGAAGAGTAAGGTTATCTGCTCAGCTGGCTTTCCTCTTCCAACTGCCATTCCTTGGTCATTTAGTACACTCTGGTTTCTCTTTTCTTTTCAATTCTCCTTTCACCTGAGCCTAATACTTGCCAACAAAGTGTGAAACTGAAGGAATATTACCTCCTCCCCTGTTTTTCCAATGTACTTATGCCAGGTCAGTGACACTTTCAAAACAAAAAAAATCAGAGATGGGCTTTCTTAGGTTGTGAGACATTGGGTAGTGCAGTATGCAGATCAACTGAACAGTTTCCAGGTATCACTTTTCTTTGTGAAAATTGAATTGAGTTTGTTTGCCCCCAGCACCATTACTTTCCCAGAGAAAGTCTTAACATCCGACAAGCTTGTAAGGAAAAGAGAACCACCAAAGGAGAATGTCACACAGGTTTATGTGAACAAAAGACATTTTCTTCCCATCCACAAGTGCCCACACTCTTGCATGTAAGAAGACAGTGAGCATAACATATTTTAGCAGCCGTTTAGTACGTATCGAAAGTGCAACTCCTAAAACAGCCTGGGACAGCACATCCAAAGGGACAGATATATGTGAAGACCTGACTGTGGTTCCCCAGAAACATTCAACCACAGCTTGTGTTACTAGACAAGGTAGCATGTAAGGTAGATTAGCAAACCACAGCTCATTGGGTGCATCCACCATTGTTACACCCAACAAGATTAGGCTTGGCTAACTGTCCACAAATGACATGTATTGCAAATGTAATGTTTGGTTGTGCCATCTGCCATGAGGACTTTCATTCCTAACATGCACCACATGACAAGGACAATGAGTATAGCTGTAACCCAAAATCTGCTTCTGCCATATGCTCGGAACACAACAGTAGAGACTTTTGATATAGACTGACATACAGACTGACTTTGATTCAACAATCATGGCAGTCACTTCAGTGCATCTCTTACAGAGCATCAGTGTTTGTTTGCTCTATTGATACCAGCAGGTGCATCCTTTCCCTTTAATTCTGTCCATCTTATCTCAACTCACTCCGCTAGTAACCATGGCAAAGGCCATGAAAAGACTGACATGTCTCAGAGCCTTTCAAAAGGCTTTCAGAATTTGTGTCACCCCACTGTGTCACATCTGCTTAACTGTACCCATCCTATAAATTCCCCACAATCAAACATTGCACCAGGATCTGAATGAGCATGCCAAACTTCTAAGCCAGAAAGCCCTTATATTTAAATAATTTAACATTCTAGCAAAATTAATATCAGATTTTAACCGTTTGCACCAAACAAATTATCAGTGAATCAGTGTGAAATCCAGTTCAGCTTTATGGGATACATCATAGAATCATAGTACCCCTACACGGCAGAAGAAGGCCATACACCCCATTAAGTACGCACAGAGTGTCTGCACAGCATTCCACCCAGACCCAGTCCCTACCCGTACCCTGTAATTCCACATTTACCTTGGCTAACCTACCTAGCCTCCACATCCCTGAACTTTACCATTGCCAATTCGCCCAATCTGCACATCTTTGGACTCTGGGAGGAAACCGATGCACCCAGAAGAAACCCTTGCAGACATGGGAGAACGTGCAAATTCCATCCAAGGCTAGAATCGAACCTGGGTCTCCAGTGCTGCGAGGCAGCAAAGAGCAACCGTGTCAGTGTTTGCCATCCACACCAACTCATCGCACAGCCACAGATGAGAATGCAGGAAATGGTAAAGTGTAAACATTGTTTTCAGACTATGAGAGATATACTTACATGTTAAGTGCCAAGCACCACTGCATGAGTAAGTTCTCACTCACTACTAAATAAATTCTGACTTAAATGCAAAATATCTGGAAATACATAGGAATGTACCATTTTCACAGAATTACTTCACTGGAAATGACACAAATCCAGTCATGTTATACTTCTCCAACAAGTAGATCAGTCAAAACTAAATAATTCACAAAAGCAGAAGATCAACATGAAATTTCAAGCACTGGAAGATTTAGTAAAGATATTTCAAAGCTTTTGGAATACAATCTCAATAGATTGTGGCAATAACCAGGCTATTTCAATACAAGGCGTGTATTCAAAGCATGCATGCCCAAACCAAGCAACTGCCTGGCAAAAAAAACAGAATAAATAAAAGCACTTCAAGTGTAAATCGTATCCCTCAAGAAAACGAGTCAAAATTAAAAAGGTACTTTTCACAATTAAATAAAACTCATTCATCAGTAGGATTTGAAAAAGAGATTGCTTGCTGCCATAGGCTCTCACCTCCTGAAGCATTAGCAACCTCACAAATAATTGATTTTGTCTTCAACTTTGGGAAAAAATTAGCTATTCTAACATCTGAATGAACATAGAACAGTACAGCACGGTATAGGCCTTCAGGCCTCGATGTTGTGCTGACCCTTTATCCCACTCTAAGGTCAAACTAACCTACATGTGCCCATCCAAGAGTCACTTAAATGGCCCTAATATATCTGACTCTACTATCACTGCTGGCAGTGCATTCCACACACCCACCACTCTCTGTGTAAAGAACCTACCTCTGACATCTCCCCTAAACCTTCCTCCAATCACCTTAAAATTATGCCCCCTCATGATAGCCATTTCCGCCATGGGAAAAAATCTCTGGCTATTCACTCTATTTATGACTTTCATCATCTTGGGGTACACCTCTATCAAGTTACCTCTCATCCTTCTTCGCTCCAATAAGAAAAGCCTGAGCTCCCTCAAACTTTCCTCATAAGACATGCCCTCCGGTCCAAGCAGCATCCTGGTAAACCTCCTCTGCACTTTCTCTAAAGCTTCCACATTCTTCCTATCATGAGGCGACCAGAACTGAACACAATATTCCACGTTTGGTCTAACCAGGGCTTTCTAGAGCTGCAGCATAACCTCGTGGCTCTTCAACTCAATCCTACTGCTAATGAAAGCCAACTCACCATTTGCCTTCTTAACAACCCTATCAACTTGGATGGCAACTTTGAGGGATCTATGAGCGTGGATCCCAAGATCCCTCTGTTCCTTCACACTGCCAAGAATCCTGCCTTTAATCCTGCATTCAAATTTGACCTTCCAAAATGAATCACTTCACATTTTTCCAGGTTGAACTTCATCTGCCACTTCTCAGCCCAGCTCTGCATCTTGTCAATGCCCTGTTGCAAACTACAACAGCCCTCCACAATATCCACAACTCCACCAACCTTTGTGTCATCATCAAACTTACTAACCCATCCTTCCACTTCCTCATCCAAGCTGTTTATAAAAATCACAAAGAGCAGAGGTCCCAGAACAGATCCCTGTGGAACACCACTGGTCACCAAGCTCTGGGCTGAATACTTTCCATCTGCTACCACCCTCTGTCTTCTACAGGCCAGCCAATTCTATATCCAGACAGCCAAATTTCCCTGTATCCCATGCCTCCTTATTTTCTGAATGAGCTGACATGGGGAACTTTATTAAATGCCTTGCTAAAATCCACTTACACCAGATCCACCGCTCTACCTTCATCAATGTGTTTTGTCACAGCCTCAAAAAATTCAATAAGACTTGTGAGGCATGACCTGCCCTCACAAAGCCATGCTAACTATCTCTAATCAAACTATGCTTTTCCAAATAATCATAAATACTGTTTCTCAGAATCCTCTCAATAATTTTTCCACCACCAACATAAGACTGACTGGTCTGTAATTTCCAGAGTTAGCTCTATTCATTTTCTTGAACAAGGGAATAACATTCACCACCCTCCAATCATCTGGTACTACTCCAGGAGAAAGTGAGGACGCAAAGATCATTGCCAAAGAAGCAGCAATCTCCTCCCTCACTTTCTGTAGTAACCTTGGGTATATCCTATCTGGCCCATGGGACTTATCTATCCTCATGTTTTTCAAACTTTCCAGCACATCTTCCTTCTTAACATTAACTTGCTCGAGTGTAACAGCCTGTTTCAAGCTGTCCTCACAAATGACAAGGTCCCTCTCACTAGTGAATACTGAAGCAAAGTATTCATTAAGGACCTGCCCTACCTCCTCCGACTCCAGACAGAGGTTCCCTCCACTATCTCTGATCGGCCCTACCCTCACTCTGGCCATCCCCTTGTTCCTAACATAAGTTTCAGAACACTTTGGGGGTTTCCTTAATCCTGCCCCTAAATGAATGGATCAGTCATTCCTCCACCGAACAAGAGCCGGTGGACTTTAGAGATCCTCTCCAATAAAATTACTCAAGAAGGAAGTAAATTCACAATAGTATTACCCTGTATTTACCGAGATATTAACTATGGATGCTTGAACCATGCAATCAATTAGTTGGGTGATGCACAGTCAGCAGACTGCAAATTAAATTGACAGAGAAAATTCATAGATATCAGAGTCTTCTTATGAAATGAAATATGACATCTTTCTATCAGAGTAATATCGGTCTAGTTAGTGTTCTCTTTTGAGGATACACCAGACATACAATGTTGGAGCAGAAAGGGACAGCTTTATTCAATATCTCACTAAACTATCGCTGGTATGGATCTGCTTACTGCTAACACTAGTTTTCTGAAAAAGAGAGATTGATTCTTTTACATGTGCATCCCACATATTGAGCACAAAATTCAAATATTTTAAAGAAGCATTCCTCTTGGTTACTGAATTTTGAAATGTGGTATTTAGAAGAAGTCCCAGTTGGCAGTGAGTTAATTTTAAAACCCCAATGGTCTAGAACTTGTGCTGCAACAATGTTGTTCAGTCAGAATATCAACCAGCTGTTTCTGAATTTCATAATTTTGCCCTTTTGGCAAGAGTATTCACATACGAGCACTATCTGCAGTGTGAATCTTATAAAGGCAAGATACTGGAAAGATTCCAAGTGGCACTTCTCCAAGCTGATAAGTAACTATACAGCTACCATAGTTGAGGTTCTGCTTGAGCTCAGCAGGATCTTCCACTTTACCCCAAAAAGCCTTTTTTTTCACTGATCAGGCTGTGATTTGATTTTGAAACATCCCAAGATTCCCATTTCAAACATTTATCACTTATACATAGAATAGTTTAATACAAACTGCCCATTCAACTTACTCTTTCAAACGTTCATCCTGTGCCACTCCTTAAGACCATGGTAAAAAGTCAAGGTCAGATTATAAAATGTAAGGCTACACTTGCCTATTCCTTTAATTCTAGAATACTTCAATAACAGCTTTGGTGGGTCTTCCAGAGTGTAAACAAGATTACATTTCCAATGAGCCCAGAAGGCTAATGACAAATATCAGTCATATGACCACATCTTGTCTAATTCTACAATATTCTTCCTATAATATTGCAATGAGAAATCTACAACACATTGCAGGTAAAGATAAGCCAATATCCTTGTCACATCAGAATTACACTCAGTTATAGTTAGGTCACATGGGATTGAGGGTGACCTTGCCAATTGGATATATAATTGGCTTAATGGCAGGAGGCAGAGAGTAATGGTGGAGGTTGCTTTTCAGACTGGAGGCCTGTGGCCAACGGTGTTCCACAGGGATCAGTTCTGGGTCCTTTTTTGTTTGTCACTTCTATAAATGATTTGGATGAGAATATAGAAGACATAGCTAGAAAGTTTGCAGATGACACCAAAGTTGGTGGCATAGTACAGCAAAGATAGTTTTCTGAAATTACAAAAGGATCTTGATCAAATGGGTCAATGGGCTGAAACATAGCAAATGGAGTTCAATCTGGATAAATGTGATATATTGCATTTCAGTACAACAAACAAGGGTAGGGCTTATACAATTGACTGTAGGGCCTTGGGTAGTATTGTAGAACAGAGGGACATAGGAGTGCAGGTAGATAATTCTTTAAAGTTCACTTCACATATAGACAGGATGATTAAAAAGGCGTTTGGCACACTTGTCTTCATTGCTTTGTACAGGGAACTGGTGAGGCTACTTCTGGAATACTGTGTTCAGTTCTGGTCACCCCACTACAGGAAGGATATTATCAAGCTGGAGAGGGTTCAGAACAGATTTATCAGGATGTTACCAGGTATGGAAGGTTTGCATTATAAAGAAAGGCTGGGTAGGCAGGGACTTTTTTCATTGAAGCATAGGAGGTTGAGAGGTGACCATATGCAAGTTTATAAAATAATGAGAGGGATAGATAGGGTTAATGGTAGTTGCCTTTTCCCCAAGATGGAGAATTTCAAAACCGGGGGAAGAGCGGGGAGGTTTAAAAAAATCTTAAGAAGCAAGTTTTTTACACAGAGGGCGATTTGCATGTGGAATGCATTTCCTGAGGATGTCATGCATGGGGGTACAATTACAATGTTTAAAAGACATTTGAATGGATACATGAATAGGAAAGGTTCAGATGGATTTGGGCCAGGAGAAGGCAGGTGGGACTAGCTTAGTTTGGGATTATGTTCGGCAATAGACTGGTTGGACTGAAGGGTCTGTTTCATACTGTATGACTCTATGAAGGAAACTTTAGGAAAATCCTTGAAGTCCATGCAGTTTATACTGTAGACTTCTGAAGAGTTGTTCTGAAGCTTTTATTTAAAAATGTTCTTCCCAGAGCAAAAAGGTTACTTTGGGGTCTGTATTTTCTCATTGAGTACTTACATTCTAGCACTTCCTGAAAAACCCACATAGGTGGAGTTCTTCAAGAGCACACTTAAGCCGGCAGTAAGTGGCATAATCAGCCAAGGCTCTCAAGACTGGCTCAATTTCTAAATCGAGATCCCTTGGTGAATCTGGCAGGTATTCAAGCACAACATCATTCGCATGCCCAAAATGTTAATTTGTCACCCTTCTGATATTTTCGGGATCTTAATTTGTTATTGACTAACACTCGATCTATACAGTACAAATTAACATTGAAAAAACATATGAGGTTAATCGACACAATCTAATCTGTAACTGCCTCATCCTAATTTATATGTTTTCATTCTAGACTAGTAAGGACCTGACTTGAATGCTTCTTTATTCAAAAATGTGAGATTTTTCCGCTATGTTGATTCTATGACTCCTTCCAAATAATCATCGTGGCCATTAAAATGTAAAAAAATCATTCAATGCACCAGCTCCAAGACGTTGGTCAAAATATACATACAGTGTAAATGGGGCCAGAGATGGAATCACAACATTTTCTATTTTTCTGTGGTTTTGTGACATTTATTTCACTGGGTAAGAAGACTTAAGGTTGGCATGTATAGATGTGAAATATTGACCATTGCATCTCTTCCTAACATTAGAAATAACCATCAAGTCTAATGATCTACTCAGCATATTGTATTGCCTTTTATTCCTTTGACTTTCCTTTAACAACTCTTGCTGTATACATACACATGCTAATACACATACAAAGAACCAGAAGACCATCTAATAGTTGATGCATTCTTTTAAAGCGATTATTATACTTTATTTTATTGTCAAAAACAGGCACATTCATTTGCATTCTAAATGTTCACGATCTGCACAGATTTATACCGCGGCAGGGTAGCACAGTGGTTAGCACTGCTGCCTCACAGTGCCAGAGACCCGGGTTCAATTCCCGCCTCAGGCGACTGACTGTATGGAGTTTGCACGTTCTCCCCGTGTCTGTGTGGGTTTCCTCCGGGTGCTCCAGTTTCCTCCCACAGTCCAAAAATGTGCAGATTAGGTGAATTGGCCATGCTAAATTGCCCGTAGTGTTAGGTGGAGGGGAATGGGTCTGGGTGGGTTGCGTTTCGGTGGGTCGGTGTGGACTTGTTGGGCCGAAGGGCCTGTTTCCACACTGTAAGTAATCTAATCTAATCAAACATATCTGTCCACTGACAGGCATCTGAACTGCTGAGGTAAAGCATTGGAATTCTTCCTAGGACAAATAAAATTCTAAAAATTACTGTACCTACGGGTTGAAAATTGATGCAGTGCTCAAAAAAGTCACTTGCTTATTGATATGACCAGGTGAAGAGAGGAAAATCAGGTCATGTCTTTTCAACTCTATCGTGGTTATTCAAAACAATTTTTGTTTTAATTTTCCTTAAAACACACAGCTTCCATGCTTCAATTAAGATGTTATTAACTAGACCAAATTTCACGGTATCTTTGAATACAAGAAAGAGGATGTTTATTACCTACTAACTCCAAAAAAATAATAAAAATGCAACAACAAATACAAACACACTGTTACAATGCACTGGGGTGCCAAGCCATAAACTGAGCCCCACTATTCCTGGTGTCACTCCCAATGGTGATTTTATTTTAAAGATACACACAGTGTTCCAATTTATCTGCCCTATAGACTAATGCTGATAGAAATCAAGGACTAGGTTTTTGTACTAAACAAAAATTATTACAAGTCATAAAACCACAAATACATATAAACAAATATAAACCATTATCATAGAACACAACTAACTAAAATTCTAATCTCCACATAAATTACCCCTTTCAATACACAGACACAGCCAAACACTGAGGGAAAATAGATTATTGCCAGTGGTACAAAAAAATTAGAAAGTCAATTCAGTGCTCTTTGATTCCCAGTTACAATGATGAAAAGGTCCTACATCGGCTTGCAAGGCTCTCTTCTTCCTTATCTTCCTCCGAGTGAATGATTCATTTGGAAAAGTCTTTGATTTATCAGGTCAAAAGTCACAGCTCCCAGAAACTACTGCAGGAAAAGTAATTGGTTTTGAACTAGTAACAGTTTTAAAATAAAGTTTTTACTACAGGCAACAAAAAGCTTCTACCCGGAGAGAACAGCACACCCTTCTAGGTCTTTCTTTTTCTGTGGGTATCTTGTCTCTGTAATTTGTTTCTAGTTTCAACCTATTCGGTTAACTGGGAACCAATCAGATTAACTTAGAAAGAAATCCTTGGTTCCTGACTACCTGTCCCTTGCAGGAACACTTTGTAACACAAAAAAATTAGAGTCCACAACAGGTATCAAATTCCTTGCTGTGAGTTATACAGCCATCCTGATAAATCCCAGTTTTTAAAAAGTTTCCTCCTTGCAGTCTAGAAGTTTTAAAAACACAAGCATAAAAAGACCTGGCTCTTGCAAAATGTATAGATAGTAAGTTCAAGAAGGAGAAAGTATTTATTATGAACAGGAAGAAAAGGTTACGCTGTTTAAAAAAAAGTCACGAGTCTTGGAGGTGTTGAATTTTAAATCTGAGGCTAATTGTTTACTTAGTAAGTCACATTCTACAGCAGTGGCAAAGTTGATGGATCTTGTGTTGTTAGAGAATGATTGTTGCCCCAAGTTGTTTCTTTCACTGGGCACTTATATTAAGGTTGTGGGAGACAAGGAAAGAAAGGCTAACAGCGATTGTTATCAATTTATATTTGCATGGTGCTGAAAATGAGGTTTTGTTTGAAATATTTCATCTTGCACTTATCTGGACATTATAACAAATACCACTGTAAAGAGAAAATAACACTTATACTCTATCAGAAGAAAATGCCAATTGGTTGGCAAGTGGGTTCTGATTGTAAAGATGTAGGAGAATGCACCAGCGTATTACGACTAACAGTTAATATAAAGCTGTGTTTAAATACAAGACTTTTGCCTATCCTTTGTTCTGTCTCTCTAGGTTTTGTCTCCACTTATCCACTCACTCATTTTATCCCCCGTCCCCAGCAGTATACGAAACACCTTTCCCTAACTGTTTCTAGCATTGAAGGAGGGTTGCTGCACCTGAAATATTAATTCTGATTTTTTTCTTCACATATTCTGTCACATCTCCTGAGTTTGTCCAGCAATTTCTGGTTGGTTTGGTTCATATACCACATTATTCATTTGTATAATAAGCAGAATTTCTTTAGGCATGATGATTTGGAGATGTTGGTGTTCGACTGGGGTGTACAAAGTTAAAAATTACACAAATCAGGTTATAGTCCAACAGGTTTATATGGAGCACTAGCTTTCGGAGCGCTGCTCCTTCATCAAGTGGCTGTGGGTGAAGGAGCAGCGCTCCATAAGCTAGTACTTCCAAATAAACCTCTTGGACCATAACCTGATATAGTGTGATTTTTAACTTTCGGCTTGATGACACCATGCTTTTAGTAGCAAACATCATTCCTGATGTTACTGCATAGTAGCAACACAAAATAGTGAACTTCACCTGTTCCTCAGACATCTGAGATAATCTAAAATAGACTGGGCACTTTTCAGGACCAACAGTGATAGCCTTAAGGTCATTCATGAGTTTGGACAATATAGAGTGAGACATTACCCAGTATCCTATAGGTTGGCTCAGGCTTTATCTACAAGGGTGGAACATTTGCGGGTACTGGAAGCTACATACGTGAATACAGATGTTTCTGTCCCTTGCAGTCAGACAAAATACAGACACACACTGTTTGTGTCAAATCAACAGAATAGCTGACAGACATTGTCTGGTTTGTTGTTTAAGACAACACTTTGACCAATCTGAGTCAATCTGCTTGGTGCAAAACGTAAAATAAAATTTGACAGTTAACTGTCAATCTTCATTAACTGGTGCATTCTTCACAACTACGCCGATACAAACCTGATCCTATTCTCCAAGAATCAGCATTCTCCTCTCATGTACCATAAATTTTGTTCTCCTTTTATACTTGTAAGTAGTCTTCAATACATTTAAGAAGTTTTTAATTTTGCACTTGCAATGCCAAGACAGACAAATCTATTGGTCACAAGTATTAGAAAATTTGATTAGCATAGTTAGGTAATTTTGACTGGTACAGATTGGATAGGCCAAGGGGTTTTCTTTGATGTAGATCTCTCTGAGCGGAAAACAAATATCTTCAACAAAATATGTCATTTTTTCAGCAATACTCAAGTTCTGTAAAACCAAATGACAATTCATATCTCTTTTCCATATTTCATTTGAATTACATGTTTTTTTCTCTCAAGCTGGATGATCTGCAGGTAGCTTTCATCCTAATATGTAACTTCCAGAAATGTGTGAAAGAACCAGGAAATACAAATCTAAGTTTCACCGTTTTTTATAACAATGTTATTTTAGACTCATATTGATTCTTCTTCACTAATGGCTTCATCGGCTTCGCTCAAACTTATCAGGTGATCACAGCAGCCATTTTACGTGAGCACTTGCCCTCTTTTAAAATGGTACTTCACTCCATGAATGCCTCAGAAATGAAAATCAGACGATGGATGCTAGAAATCAATGGCCTATGTTTACTATTATAATACTTGCAAAAACAAAACTCAAGTCATAGATATCATTGCTGGCAGAAAATGTGAAGTGCAGGAAATTTCAAACAGCTAATGAAAAAGACAGGATGCTGTCCCTAAAGCATCCTCAATGATCTAACTTATGCAAAGAAAACAATGTTTATTGGTTTAAATTGCATGTTCAATAAAAACAGCCCCTGAGAAAACACTTCAAAGGACCATGAACACACTCAACATACTTGATTATCTTCCAAAGAATTCTCATTCACATAAAGTGAACTGAGCATATTCAAAAAAAATGGAATAAACATCATGAACCAATTTTCCATCCACCCCCCCAACTCCTAAATTAATGAATGCCTGTAATTATCATAAATCACAGCAGATGGGTTGACCCAACATATAAGACAGCCGATTATTTTCAGTCCCAAAATTCATGATTTTGCATTAACTTGACATATAAGTTGACACCTTTTTATAGCCATGTTAAGCTATAATCATATTAGTATTCGGTCTCAATTTCTCAACTCACAAATGCATGTGTATCTTATAACTTAGGGTATCCTATAACTGGGCAGAAAGGATCCAAACAGGTAATAAAGGCTATGTTGCAAGGACACACAGGAGTTTAAGACAAGCCACACAAAACAGAACTTACAGAGTAATTGAGAAAGATGGCAACCACACATATATGCAATTCACTATTACACTCAGCACATGGGTCAAACTCAACTATTGTGATTGATTTGGAGACATTTCAAACATCACCTTATCCACCAACATCCACTGCACCTTAATTTGACATTTAGTTGAATTCAACATATGTTGTTATTCCATCTGGCTCAGTCAAGACCCCCATACTCTCCAACTTGCCAGGATGAAGTGTCAGGGAAATAGAATCAACAGAACAAGGAGACAACCAGAAAATTAAAATAAACATGAGGACCCAAAAAATTTGAGAGCAAGATAATTTGTCAAGTGCAAAAAAACCCAGAAATTATGGAGAAACTCAGCAGGTCTGGCAGCATCTGTTGAAAGGAAGCAGAGTTAACATTTGAAGTCCATTGACTCTTCAACAGAACTATGAGCAGCTCGGAAAAAGTGTTATTTATGCTGAAACTGAAGTTTGGGATGGTTGCGAGGTGGATTAGTGAGTGGATAGGAGGAGGTGGAGCCCAGACAGACAGAAAGAGAGAGAGTGAGAGAGAGACATGAAAGGGGTAGGCAAACAAGGTGATTATGAATGGAAGGTCAGCACAAAAGAAAAAAATAATAAACATTAATAAATGATAATAAAAGCTAAGGGTTGGAGAAAATGGACAAGCTTTGCTGAATGCAACCCATTTAATGTGATAATGTGATAATGAGAATCGATGACTGTGCTAAAAGCAACCCATATCATAACAGGACCGGGTTGGTGAAAAGCAGAGAAGGGTGGAATTAGGCTCTAAAGTTATTGAACTCAATGTTGAGTCCTGGAGGGAGTTGTTAAGCTTGTACTGAGGCTTGATGGAACAATGCAGCATGCCTACAACAGAAATGTTAGCCAGGGAACACGGTGGTATGTTAAAGTGGTAGTCAATTGAAAGCTCTGCATTATTTTTGTGGACAAAATGTAGGCTTTCTGCAAAGTGGTCACTCAATCTGCATTTCATGTCCCCAGTGTAGAATAGACCACATTGTGAACAGCAAATAAATTAAACGAGATTGAATGAAGTACAGGCAAATCACTGCTTTACCTGGAAGGTATGTCTGGGGCCTTGAATGGTGAGGAGGAAGGAAGTAAACAGGCAGGTATTACACTTTCCATGATTGCATGGCAAAGTGTCATGACAAGGTGTTGGAATTGGAGCAGGAGTGCAGTAGAGTGCACTGCAGGGAATGGTTCCTGCAGAAGGCTGTCAAGGGAGGGGAGGGGAATGTGTCTGGTCATAATCCTCTTGGAGTTTACAGAAATGGCAGAGGCTGGTGGAGCGCTAAAATGAGGAGCCAAGGGATCCTCTCCTTGTTGTGAGAGGGAAGTGGAGTGAGGCCGGAATTGCATGAGATGAATCAAACATGGCTATGGTAGTGGGCAATCTTTGTGTGAGGAAAAAGGTGGACATTTCGGAGGTCCATCCTGCAGAAGGTGACATCAACAGAACAGATGCAATAGAGACGGAGGAACTGGCAGAATGGAATCGAGTCTTGACAAGAAACAGGGTGTGACAATGTAAATTCCAGATACTGTGGCAATTGGTGGGTTTGTACAGGCAATTGGTGACCAGCCGATTCCCAGAAATGGAAACAGAGACATCGAGGAAAGGAAGGGAGGAGTAGGAGATGGGCAAGGTGAAGGTGAGGGCAGGGTAGAAATTGGAATAGAAGTTAATAAATATTTCCATTTCAGAATGAAAGGGAAGCAGCACTATGGATGTCATCAACATACTGGAGAAAGAGGTATGAGGATGGACCTGAGTCAGATTGGAGCAAGGAAAGTTCCATGTACCCCATAATTGCAGGCATAATTGCAACCTATTCTGATGATGCTACCTTCCACAGGGGGCCTCAGAAATGTCTAACCTTTTCCCTCAACTACGTTACCATGGTCCTTAGTCATTTTCAACCCATCACCCACACTTTTGCTCTCACTCCTTCTCTCCCCTTCACTCCCACAATGATACGATCTCCCTGGTCCTCACTTCCTACACAACCAGCCTCTGCATCCAAAGGATTGTAAGCTGACATTTAAGTCACCTCGAATAGGATGACACAACAAAATACATATTCACCTTCCCTCCTTTGTCAGTATTCTGCAGGGATCATTCCCTCAGGGACACTCTGGTCCACTCCTCCTCTATTTCCAACTTCTCCTCACACCCCTCAACAGCTTTACGTGCACGCTTTGAGAAAATTTGTAGCTCAGGTTGAGGTTTTGCATGTAGGTTTGCTCACTGGGCTTGAAGGTTCATTTCCAGACGTTTTGTTATCTTACTAGGTAACATCTTCAGTGGGCCTCAGAGAAGCACTGCTGAAACTTCCTGCTTTCTAGTTATATGCTTGGGTTTCTTTGGGTTGGTGATGTCATTTCCTGTGGTGATGATATTTCCTGTTGTGATCTCACTTCAATTCCTTTTCTCAGGGGGTGGTAGATGGGGTCTAACTCAATGTGTTTGTTGATAGAGTTCCAGTTGGAATGCCACACTTCTAGGAATTCTCGTGCGTGTGTTTGTTTGGCTTGCCCTAGGATGGATGTGTTGTCCCAGTTGAAGTGGTGTCCTTCCTCATCCGTATATAAGGATACTAGTAAGAGAGAGTCATTTTTTGGGGGGTTAGTTGGTGTTCATGTATCCTGGTGGCTAATTTTCTGCCTGTTTGTCCAATGTGGTGTTTGTTACAGACTTTGCATGGTATTTTGTAAATTACATTAGCTTTGCTTGTTGTCTGTATAGGGTCTTTCAAGTTCATTAGTTGCTGTTTTAGTGTGTTGGTGGGCTACCATGATGCCAACGGGTCTGAGTAGTCTGGCAGTCATTTCCAAGATGGCTTTGATGTAGGGGAGAGTGGCTACGGTTTCTGGACGTGTATAGTCTCCTTCTTTAGGTTTGTTGCTGAGAAATCAGCCGACTGTGTTCATTGGGTACCCATTTTCCTCCGCTCTGCATAGTACCTCTGTGCTAATGTGTGTTCGCTCGTTGAAATAATTTTCTGATGCAGCTTCATTTGTGAATGTTGGGGTGATTGCTTCTGTAGTTCAATATTTGGTCCGTTTGTGTTGTTTTCCTGAAGACGCTGGTTTGAAGTTCCCCATTGGCTGTTCACTCTACTGTGATATCTAGGAATGGCAGTTTGTTGTTGTTTTCTTCCTCTTTAGTGAATTGTATGCCACAAAATACCGTGCAAGGACTGTAACAAACACTACATTGGACAAACAGGCAGAAAACTAGCCACCAGGATACATGAACACAAACTAGTCACAAAAAGACATGACTCTCTCTCACTAGCATCCTTACATACAGATGAGGAAGGACACCACTTTGACTGGGACAACACATCCATTCTAGGACAAGCCAAAGAAAAACATGCACGAGAATTCCTAGAAGCATGGCATTCCAACCAGAACTCTATCAACAAACACATTGAGTTAGACCCCATCTACCACCCCCCTGAGAAAAGTTCCGGAAGTGACATCACCACAGGAAATGACATCACCAATCCAAAGAAACTCAAACATACAAATAGAAAGCAGGAAGTTTCAGCAGTGCTTCGCCTGAAGCCCACTGAAGATGTTACTTAGTAGGGTGACGAAACGTTTGGAAATGAACCTTCAAGCTCAGTGAGCAAACCTACATCCAAAACTTTTACATGCAATCGCAGAAGGTGTAATACCTAACGGTTACTTTCTCGCTTCTCATCCTCCAAGTTGCCAGACATACTTTCCAGGTGAAGCAGTGATTTACCTGTACTTCATTCAATCTAGTCTACTATAATTGCTGTTCACAATATGGTACTAGGATACCATCACCAATACAAAAACATTAAGGGGAAAAGGGCACCCAATAGATCAACGAGATCGTCTATGTGTGGAATCACAGAAGATGGGTGAGATAATAAATGATTATTTCACCTCGGTATTTACTGTGAAGAAAGTTAAAAATCACACAACACCAGGTTATAGTCCAACAGGTTTAATTGGAAGCACACTAGCTTTTGGAGCGCCGCTCCTTCATCAGATGGTTGTGTTAGACTATAACCTGGTGTTGTGTGATTTTTAACTTTGTACACCCCAGTCCAACACTGGCATCTCCAAATCATGACTACTGTGAAGAAAGACATGGAAGCGAGGGAATTTGGGGAAATAAATACTGATGTCTTGAGAACAGTCCAAATTACAGAAGAGGGGCGCTGGAATTCTCAAAATACATAAATGTAGATAAGTCCACAAGACCTGATCAAGCATATACCAGGACATTGTAGGAAGCTAGGAAAGAAATTGCTGGGCAACTAATACAAATATTTGTATCTACAGTCATGGGTGAGGTGTGGAAAGACTAGGGGGTGGTTAATTTTGTGCCTTAATTTAAGAATGGTTACAAGGAAAAGTCAGGGAACTATAGACTGGTGAGCCTAACGTTGGGTTCTGGAGAGGATTCTGAGAGACAGGATTTCCACATATTTGGAGAGGCAAGTACTGATTAGGGATAGTCAGCATGGCTTTGTGAAACATGAAATCATGTCTCACATACTTGATTGAGTTTTGTTTGAGGAAGTGATCAAGAAGATAGATGTGGACACTGTCTACATGGATTTTAGCAAGGCCTTCAACAAGGTTCCGCATGGCAGACCATTGGTAAAGTCAGATTACATGGGATCCAGGGAGAGCTAGCCAATTGGATACAATATTGACTTGATGATAGGAGACAAAGAGTGGTAGTAGAGCGTTCTTTTTCAGACTGGAGGTCTGTAACCAGTAGTGTTCTGCAGGGATCAATGCCAGTACCACAGTTGTTTGATATTTATACAAATGATTTGGTTGAGGATATAAGAAGCATCATTAGCAAGTTTGCAGATGACACCAATATTGGTGCTACAGTGGAGAGTGAAGAGGGTTATCTATGAATACAATGGGATCTTGATTAGCTGGGCTAATGGGCGAAGAAGTAGCAGATAGAGTTTAATTTAGTAAATGCGAGGTGTTGCATTTTGATATGACAAACCAGGACAGGACTTGCACATTTAATGGTAGGGCCCTTGGGAGTGTTGTCGAACAGTGAGGCCTAGGAGTTAGACCATAAGACATAGGAGCAGAAATTAGGCTATTCGGCCCATTGAGTCTGCTGTGTCATTTCATCATGGCTGTTAGGTTTGTCAACCCTATTTTCCCACTTTCTCCCCATAACTTTTGATCCCCTTGGCAATCAAGAACTTATCTATCACTATTTTAAATATAGTCAATGACCTGGCCTCGACAGCCTTCTGTGGCAATGAACTCCACAGATTCACCACTCTCTGGCTAAAGAAGTTTCTCCTTATCTCCATTCTAAAGGGTCTTCCGTTTATTCTTAGGCTGTGCCCTTGGGTCCTCGTCTCTCCTGCCAACAGAAACATCTTCCCAACGTCCACTCTATCCAGGACATTAAGTAATCTGTAAATTTCAATCAAATAAAGAGATAATGGAGGGAACATCGCTAATTTAAGCCCCTTCTTAAGAAAGGAGAAAGGAAAAAGATGGAAAATTATAAGCCGTTTGCCCCCTCATCCTTCTAAAATCCATCGGGTATAGTCCCAGAGTCCTCAAACGTTCCTCATATGTTAAGCCTTTCTTTCCTGACATAATTCTCGTGGACATCCTCTGGACTCGTTCCAAGGCCAATACATCTTTTGTGAGGTATGGGCCCAAAATTGCTCACAATATTCTTAACTGTGATCTGACCAGAGCCTTACAGAGGCTCAGAAGTATATTCCTTTTATATTCTAGTCCTCTCAAGATGAATGACAACACTGTATTTGCCTTCCTAACTATCAACTCAACCTGAAAGTTTACCTTAAGAGAAACTTGGACCAGGACTCCCAGGTCCCTTTGCACTTCAGATTCTGAATGCTCCCCCCATTTAGAAAATACTCCTTGCCTCTATTCTTCCTTTCAAAGTGTATGACCTCACACTTTCCCACATTGTATTTCATCTGCCACTTCTTTGCCTACTCTCCTAACCTGTCTAAGTCTTTCTGCAGCCTTCCTGCCTCCTCAATACGAACTGCCCCTCCATGCATCTTTGTATCATCTGCAAACTTAGCCAGAATGCTCTCAGTTCTTTCATTTGGATCATTAATGTCTAAAGTGAAAAGTTGTGGTCCCAACATTGACCCTTATGGAAAACCATTAGTCACTGGCTTCCATCCTGTGAAGGACACTTTTATCCCCACTCTCAGCCTTCTGCCAGACAGTCAATCTTATATTCATGCTAGTATCTTGCCTCTAACACCATATGCCCTTGCCTTACTCAGTAGCCTCCTGCGTAGCATCTTATCAAAGGCCTTCTGAAGCCCAGATAGATACAACCATTGGATCTCCTTGTTCTAACCTGCTCGTTACTTCCTCAAAGAATTCCAACAGATGTCAGGCATGAGCTACCGTTGATGAAACCATGCTGACTTTCCCTATTTTACCATGCTCTTCCAAGTATTCAGAAATCTTATCCTTCACAATGGACTCCAAAACCTACCAACGATGAGGTTAGGCTAATCGACTATAACCTCCCATCTTCCTCCTTATTCTCCTTTTTAAACACAGAGGTTACACTAGCAATTTTCCAAACCTCTGGGACCTTCCCCGACTCCAGTGATACCTGAAAGATCACTATCTTTTCAGCTATCCTCTTCAGAACTCTAGGGTGTAGTCCATCTGGTCTAGGTGATTGGTCCACTTCCAGACCTTGCAGTTTTTTCTAGCATCGTCTCCTTGGTGATGGCCACTGTACTCATTTCTGACCACCTTCCCCTCCCGACTCTCTTGAATTTTTGGGATATTACTTGCGTCTTCCACCGTGAAGACTGATGCAAAGTACTTATTTAGTTCCTCAGCCATTTCTTTGTTCCCCATTACTACTTCTCCAGTATCATTTTACAGTGGTCTAATGTCCACTATTGTCTCTCTTTTGCCCTTTATATATCTAAATAAACGATTGCAATCTTTCCTCACATTAATAGCTAGCTTAACCTCATATTTAATATTCTCCCTTCTTATTTCTTTCTCTGTTGTCCTCTGTTGGTCTTTGTAGGTTTCCCAATCCTCTGGCTTCTCACTGCCCTTTGCTACATTATATGCTTTCTTTTTTGCTTTTATGTTGTCCCGACTTCCCTGGTCAGCCTTCATTGCCTCATCTTCCCTTTAGTATGCTCCTTTTCCCTCGGGATAAATTTTGCTGTATCTCTCGAATTACTCCCAGAAACTCCTGCCATTGCTGTTCCACCGCCTTTCCTGCTTTCGAGTCAATACTGGTCAGCTCCTCCCTCGTGCTTCTGTTGTTGCCTTTATTCAACTATAATACCGTTACAGCCGATTCCCTTTCCTTCTCCCTCTCAGATTGCAGCCTAAATTCTAACATATTATGGTCACTGTCTCCTAAGGGTTCCTTCACCTTAAGCTCCCTTATCAAGTCTGCCTCATTGCATAACACTAAATCCAGAATTGCCTGTTCGCTAGTGGGCAAGGTATTCCACTTTTGTTGTGATTCATTACCAATCTGATTTCTCCAGTAAAACTGCACATTGAGTTCAGGTACATAGTTCCTTGTAGACAGGGTGGTGAAAAAGGCATTTGGCATGCTTGTCTTCATTGATGAGAGTAGTGTGCACAGGAGATAGGACGTTATGTTGTGGCTGTACAGGACACTTTGAGGGCATTTTTTGGAATGCCGCATATAGTTTTGGTCACCCTGCTTTTGGAAGGATATTATTAAATTGGAAAGGATGCAGAAGAGATTTACAAAGATGTTACCAGGACTAGAGAGCTTAAGTCATAAGGAGAGGCTGGATAGGCTGGGACTTTTTTCCTTGCAGTGTAGGAAGTTGAGGGGTGACCTTATAGAGATTTATAAAATCAGGTGAAGGGCAGAGACAAAGTGAATAAGTGATTTGGACGAAAACGTGACTCGGCTAATTAGTAAGTTTGCAGATGATACAAAGATTGGAGGAGTTGCAGATAGTAAGGAAGATTGTTAAAGGATACAGCAGGATATAGATCAGTTAGAGGCAAGGGCAGAAAAGTGGCAGATGAAGTTTAATCCAGACAAATGAAAGGTGATGTAGTATGGAAATTATACAGTGAATGGCAGAAGCCTTCGGAACATTGATAGGCAGAGGGATCTGGTGTACAGGTCCACAGATCACTGAAGGTGGCAGCGCAGGAAGATAAGGTAGTAAAGAAGACCTATGACATTCTTGCCTTCATTGAAAGAGGCATTGAGTTTAAGGATAGACAAGTTACGCTGCAGGTTTATAGAACTTTAGTTAGACCACACTTTGGAATATTGTGGACAGTTCTGGTCACCACACTATCAGAAGGATGTGAATGCTTTGCAAATGGTACAGATAAGGTTCACCAGAATGTTTCCCGGTGTGGGGGGTTTTAGCTATGAAGAAACGTTGGATCGACTGGGTTTGTTTTCACAGGAAAGCATGACATTGAGGGGGCGACCTAGCAGAAGTTTATAAGATTGTGAATGGCATAGATAGAGTGGCAAATGGAAGTAGGGTGGAAAGGTCAATTACTAGGGGACACAGGTTCAAGGTGTGAGGGGGTAAGATTGAAAGAGATATGCGAGGCAAGTATTTCAGATAAAGAGTGGTGAGTGTCTGGAATGCGTTGCCAGAGGAGGTGTGGAAGCAGACACAATAGCAGCATTCAAGAAGCACCTGGACAAATACATGAATAGGAAGGGAATATAGAGATATGATCTTGTAAGTGAAGACAGTTTTAATATGGAAGGGCAAAATATGCCAGTTTGGAGGGCCAAAGGGCCTGCTCCTGTGCTGTGCTGTTCTTTCTTTGTTCTTTGAATACCCAAGGGTCTTTTCCCTAGGGTAGGGGAATTCAAAACAAGAGGGTGTAGTTTTAAGAGAGGGGAAAGATTTAACAGGGACCTGAAGGGCAACTTATTCCATACAGAGGGTGGTTCATATGTGGAATAAAATGCCAGAAGAAGTGGTAGATACAGGTACAGTTACAACATTTTTTAAAATTTGGACAGGCAATGAATAGTGGAGGTTTAGAGGGATGTGTGCCAAATGCAGGCAAATGGGACTAGTTTGGGAAACCTGGTTGTCATGGCCAGTTGGACCAAAGGATCTATTTTGGTGCTGTATGGCTCTATGACATTTGGGAGAGAAAACACAGACTGTGTGACAGCTTTGCAGAACACCTACATTCTGTTCACAAAATGACGCAGAGCATCCAATTTCTTGCCATTTCACCACGCTATCATGTTCCATAGCTAATATTTTTGTTGAAGGCCTGCTGCAGTGTTCCAGGGAGGCTCAACGCTATCTCAAAGTACAACATCTCATTTTCCATTTGGGGACCTTGCAGTCTCTGGGACTCAACATCAAGCTCAATAACTTTACAGCCAGATTCTGTCTTCCCATGGTTTTTACCCACCCATGGAAGTGAAAAATAACTTTCACTTAGAGTTATGAGTAGATAGGATAAACAATATTTTGCATTCATAATGGCCAATGTTAAAATATTCTAAAGGCTAAAATGTATGTTTGTCTATGAAGTAATCTGCCATTATGAATCTCCACGGAACTGTCTTCACTATCAAACAAAATTTAACCATGAAAAACACGTGGTTCACAATAAATAGCTAGGCTTCAGTGATTAGGGCAGTAACAAAATAAAATAAGGCAAAATTTTCCCAGCATCTGAATGATATGGACAATATCAAGAATACAACAAAACTGAAAAAATAAAACTCTCAACATTAAAAAACAAATGTCTGGTTTTCCACTTAAGGTTTCAATGGCGAGATGGCAAAGATCCTATTTCCATGTATTAGTATCTCATTGTGACCTAACTTGTTTCACATCTATGCAGATTGCTCTACACCCAGGCACCATAACAAACTAGTCAGTTCCAATTCCTAGCTGGAAAGTCAGAGCAATTACCTTGTGGCTGCAGCTCACCAGGCCTCTCCTCTGGGTCTCCATGTTGACAGTATTCTCCAATGTCTCAGAGTGCACTTCACTGGTAGCTGTCGCCTGCACCCTCTATCCACAGAAGTCAGATTTGGCAAAGCACACCATCATGGCACAACAGACTTACTGATTATATAGTTCAGCACTTCAGTCCTGTACTCTGGAGTTCAGCGACACCTTCTATTTCAAAGCTGCTATCAAGCCACTTGTTAAGAAGGACTTTGAACAATGGTACTTATGTAGCTTCTGTAACTTCATTCATGTGGCTGCAGCTGAAATGACAGTCAATGATTTCAAGTGCCAATATATTTACAAAGGTGATATTCTATTTACAATTAAGTGTCACCCGTGCCACCTGTCTGCTCTCAGAATGTTTCCTTTATCCTTGTCCTTTCACTACATCTAGCTGTAATTCCCGAGATCCACAGCTGGAATGGAGGGAGCTTGCCCTCAAATGGGGCCTGTTGGCCTTGAAGATTTGTGCAGCAGGGCTGATGGAAGACATAGGTATTCTGAGAATGTCTTGCCCAGGTGTTGGCTCACCCTCCTCAACACCAACTTCAACAAGGTAGGAGGTTGCAGACAAAGCAGAGGTGGAATAATTAGGCAACTCTGAAGTGCCCTGAAACAAAATTTCCAGGGAACTTGTCGGTGGCTCCTCCTCCATGTGGATGCCTGATGGCACCACCCAATCTCCTTAAAAGAGATATCTGGAGAGAGGTCAAGATTCCTCATTCCACTTTTACGAAAGCAATGCAGTGCAGGTCTGCATGCAACTCCAGCATCCACTGAGCATTTCACTAGCCTAGCAGAAAGCTGCTAACTTGACCGTGGAACTAGACAGATGTCTACAAGCCAGAGCCAGCAAGGTAATGATAATGCTGGTGGATTCTTCCAACCTTATATGCAGTTTACAGCATGTCTCTAACAAACCTGCCTGCCACTCCTGTATTTTTGTGCATTCTCACGAGAATATTAATAGGTGACACCATGCAGATCCTCTTTTGGCTTGGGATAAGTAGATGCCAGGTCTCTGGCAGTCCTCTGAGTCTCAGTAACGTAGGGCCTTTCTCATTTGGCCTGCTGCAAAAACAAGGCAGTGACATGCTCACCAAAATGTGCTCTCAACTTTCATCCAGGAAAAGTTCACTCCAAAGTGAAAGTTTCTTAGCTGGTGGAGGGTGCAGAAGACAGTCTTGGCAGTTCATCCTTGAAGACATCTGTGTCCCCTTCCTCAAAGATGGAACAGGAACTGATATCTGGAAGGGCTGGTCTTTTGTGGCTGGATGCTGTGTGGATGCAACTGAGCAAGAAAGGGATCAAATTGTGCAAGGGGGTGAAAGTTTGAGTTTCTTAAAAGTACATTCTCAGTGATCATAATGGGAGAGCAGCACAACACAACACAATAAATCTTATTGTTGGCTAGGATATAGAGGTCTCAGCATCTCCAAGCTGTCACAATCTTTTCCCACAAGCTCAAGGATTTTCTCCTTACATCGAGTGAGGAAACAAACATTGGTCACCCTGTCAAGCACACAGGCCCTTTCAACCTTCTTGTTGGCTATATTCGCCTGCAATAAACAATGTGTGTTGCTGGCACAGCTGTGAGTAGTGGTGGAGTGAAATCCCAAGCAAGTGAATGGAAATGCTGAGGGCAAGAAATGAAGGAAGTTACTGCCTGCAACATAGAAAGTGGTAGACCATGAGCCTTGGTGGGAGTGTGTGAGAATTAGCAGAGAGTAGATACTTAGCCTTCTTGTAGCATTAGAACATAAAACACGATCGCGCAGTTTAGGCCCTTCAGCCCTCAAAGTTGCACCGGCCTGTGGAACCAATCTGAAGCCTATCTATCCTACACTATTCCATTTTCATCTATACATTTATCCAATGACCATTTAAATGCCCATAAAGTTGGCAAGTCTACTACAGTTGCAGGCATGGTGTTCCACACTCTTACTACTCTCTGAGTAAAGAACCTACCTTTGACATCTGTCCTATATCTGTTATCCCTCAATTTAAAGCTATGTCCTCTTGTGCCAGCCATCACCATCCGAGGAAAAAGGCTCTCACTGTCCACCCTTTCTCACCCTCTGACTATCTTATATGTCTCAATTAAGTCACCTCTCAGCCTTCTTCTCTCTAACAAAAACAGTCTCAAGTCCCTCAGCCTTTCCTCATAAGACCTTCCCTCCATTACAGGCAATATCATAGTAAATCGCCTCTGAACCCTTTCCAAAGCTTCCACATCCTTCCTCTAATGCGGTTACCAGAACTGTACACAACATTCCAAGTGCGGCCGCACCACCGCTTTGTATAACAGCAACATGACCTTGTGGCTCTGAAAACTCAATCCCTCTACCAATAAAAGCTAACACTCTGTATGCCTTCTTAACAACCTATCAACCTGGATGGCAACATTCAGGGATCAATGTACATGGACACCGAGATCTCTCTGCTCATTTACACTATCAAGAATCTTACCATTAGCTCAGTACTCTTTATTATTGTCGCTCCTTCCAAAGTGAATCACCTCACACTTTTCCACATTAAACTCCATTTGCCACCTCTCAGCCCAGCTCTGCAGCTTATCTATGTCCCTCTAAAACCTACAACATCCTTCCACACTGTCCACAAATCCACCGACCTTAGTGTCATCCGCAAATTTACTAACGCATCCTTCTACGCCCTCATCCAGGTCATTTACAAAAATGACAAACAGCAGTGGACCCAAAACAGATACTTGTGGTAAACCACTAGTAACTGAACACCAGGATGAACATTTCTCATCAACCACCATTCTCTGTTTTCTTTTAGCGAGCAAATTTCTGATCCAAATCACTAAATCACCCTCAATCCCATGCCTTTGTATTTTCTGCAATAGCCTCCCGTGGGGAACCTTATCAAACGCCTTACTGAAATCCATATACACACCATTAATGGCTTCACCATCATGACCTTGTTTGGTTATCTTCTCAAAGAACTCAATAAGGTTTGTGAGGCATGACCTACCCTTCACAAAACCATGTTGACTGTCCCTAATCAACTTATTCCTTTCTAGATGATTATAAATTATGTCTCTTATAACCTTTTCCAACACTTTGCCCACAACCAAAGTAAAGCACACTATTCTATAATTACCAGGGTTTTCTCTACTCCCCTTCTTGAACAAGGGGACAACATTTGCTATCTTCCAGTCTTTTGGCACCATTCCTGTAGACAATGATGACATAAAGATCAAGGCTAAAGGCTCTGCAATCACCTCCCTGGCTTCTCAGAGAACCCTAGGATAAATCCCATCCAGTGCAGGGGACTTACATATTTTCACACTTTCCAGAATTGCTAACACATCCTCCTTGTGAACTTCAATCCCATCTAGTCTAGTAGCCTGTATTTCAGTATTCTCCTTGACAATGTTGTCATTTTCCAATGTGAACACAGACAAAAAATATTCATTTAGCACTTTTCCTATCTCCTCAGACTCCACACACAATTTCCCGCTACTGTCCTTAACTGACCCTAATCTTACTCTAGTCATTCTTTTATTCCTGATATATCTATAGAAAACTTTAGGATTTTCCTTGATCCTATCTGCTAACGACTTCTCATGTCCCGTCCTGGCTCTTAATTTACTCTTTAGGTCTTTTCTGGCTAGCTTGTAACTCTTAATCGCCCGAACTGAGCCTTCATGTCTCATCCTAACATAAGCCTTCTTCTTCCTCTTGACAAGAGATTCAGTTTCATTAGTAAACCACGGCACTCTCACTCGATCACTTCTTCTCTCTCTGAGAGGTACATACTTATCATTGACATACAGAAGCTGTTCCTTGAACATGCTCCACATTTCAATTGTGTCCATCCCCTGCAGTTTCCTTCCCCATCGTATGCATCCTAAATCTTGCCTAATTGCATCATAATTGCCTTTCCCCCAGTTATAACTCTTGCCCTGCGGTATATACCTATCCCTTTCCATCGCGAAAGTAGGGGCGGCATGGTGGTTCAGGGGTTAGCACTGCTGCCTCACAGCGCCAGGGACCTGGGTTTGATTCCCACTTTGGGTGACTGTCAGTGTGAAGTTTGCACATTCTCCCCAAGTCTGCATGGGTTTCCTCTGGGTGCTCCAGTTTCCTCCCACAATCCAAAGATGCACAGGTTAGGTGAATTTGCCATGCTAAATTGCCCATAGTGTTAGGTACATTAGTCAGGGGTAAATGGGTCTGGGTGCGTTGCTCTTCGGAGGGTTGGTGTGGACTTGTTGGGCACTAGGGAATCTAATCTAATCACCAAAGTGCTCACCTACCTCCAAATCAAACACCTGGCCAGGTTCATTACCCATTAGAAAATCTAATGTGGTCTCGCCTCTTGCTGGTCTGTCTACATACTATGTCAGGAAACCCTCCTGCACACACTGGACAAAAACTGACCCATCTAAAGTACTCAAACTATAGTTAAAGTCCCCCATCATAACTACCCTGTTACTCTTGCTCCTATCCAGAATAATCTTTGCAATCCTCTACATCGCTGGAATTATTCAGAGGCCTATAGAAAACTCCCAACAGGGTGACCTCTCCTTTCCTGTTTCTAACCTCAGCCCATACTACCTTCAATGGATGAGTCCTCAAACGTCTGTCCTTGTGATGTATGTATAAATAGAAAGCAGGAATTATCAACTGTGCTTCGCCCAGAGGCCCATTGAAGATGTTACCTAGTAGGGTGAGAAAACGTCTGGAAATGAACCTTCCAGCTCAGCGAACAAGCCTAAATCCAGAACCTCAACCTGAGCTACTAATCTTCTCAAAACTCGCCAATACCGTCCTTGACTAACAATGCCACACCTCCCCCTCTTTTACCATCTTCTCCATTCTTACTGCATTGCTGAAAATTCTTATGCACAATGGACTTTGAAGTGATCTGAGTGGTAATCTCACTGGGATGGTATTCTGGAAATCAAGTCACACTATTCCCAGAATCATCACAAAAATGCAAGATTTTATCATAGTACACAAAATGTCTCGAACTTACCTGTCTGTTTTCACCCAGGTATGCAAAAATCACAGACCAGGTTTCTCTACTTAACAAGGTTTGCTATTTATTACAAATAAACAAATCCTAGCTAGAGGAAACAACTGACTGAACAAAGCAGCAGCGTAAATGCTACTTAAAATGAGTTTTAGTAGCTTGCTTTTAAAATGCACAGCAATCTCTTCCATAGTCCTTGGTTTTAAGATAGTCCATTCCCCAGTTCAGTCAAGGGAGAATAAAATTTCCAGTGTTTACAATGCTGCTTCAGACCAAGTTAGTCATGTCTGGTGTGATGATCTCCTCTGGCACAGTACTGAGAAAGTGAATGAACATCTTCTCCAACACCTCATCCACTAGGAAGTCTAGGTCCCTGCTGGGGAAGCAGGATACCAGTTTGCCTTTCTCAGCCATGTGATTTCAAATCGCATACAAAAACAGGAAGGCCTCGAGTTTCAAATGTTTCCTGGCTGGCGTCCAAATTTGGTGCCCATTGCATGAACAATAGAAGATCCAAGCACCAGTGAATACTTCTGCCTCTGCAAAGTGCAATATCATGCGAAAATTATGCTATGGAGGCAAGGTGCATAATTAGTACGATGAGCAACAGTGAGCTGTGTGAAGAATGTTGCCAGGATTGAAATGCTACCAAATTGACACTTAGCCAAAATATGGGAAGAATCATCCTGAGATAAACATATTTGAGACAAGCAATTTGATCCTAAACATGAGACAGCTGTCCCATAGCATGCACTCTCTGCAATAACATTCCAAGTGTCTGATATACCATGACTAAAAGTTATAAGTCTCCGGCCTTGAACAAGCTGTTAAGAAAGATGCAAACAGAAGCTACACTTTGTTGCTCTCTGAAATGGAAAACTATTGATTAACCAACATTGGACTTCTTTCACAGATTTTACAATCATTTGAACACAGGCATTAGCTAGGAGCAAGCTGCTCTCTCCACAAACATGAGATTGTTCACTGTATGGGAAGACACAAAAAGCAATGAGTGGGGACTGGAAGTGAGAGTGAGGGTATCCACTAAATCAGAATAACTGTCAAGTACTAGATTGAAATTGTTATTTCTACTTCAGAAGAGTCTGTGCTACCTTATCAAAATATTAAATTACGGTCAGATGTCAGTAAATTAATTTGAGTCTTGGTATCTTCTAAATCTATAGCATGCAGAAGGATGAATTATCTGAAATCAATTGTTTTAGATAAAGAAAGCGTGATGAACACCCAATAACACAAATGCCAGGCTTTTGAGCATGAGAATACAACGATGCTGTAAGTAGATCCCTCCAAACCAAAGTCAATTAAATAATAATCTCTATTTGTTAGAAGTATACAAGGTGATAAATGGGCCCTTTGCAGATTCAATGAAGAGTTTTAATGCCAAGATATTAGATTAGATTAGATTACAGTGTGGAACCAGGCCCTTCGACCCAACAAGTCCACACCGACCCGCCGAAGCGAAACCCACCCATACCCCTACATTTACCCCTTATCTAACACTACGGGCAATTTAGTATGGCCAATTCACCTGACCCTGCACATCTTTGGACTGTGGGAGGAAACCGGAGCACCCGGAGGAAACCCACGCAGAGACGGGGAGAACGTGCAAACTCCACACAGTCAGTCGCCTGAGGCGGGAATTGAACCCGGGTCTCTGGCGCTGTGAGGCAGCAGTGCTAACCACTGTGCCACCGTGCCGCCCACGGTGCAGAAGCTATTCATTGTGAAAACAGTTTTGACAAAATGTAGGTGGCAGCTGTACTATATTTTAATTAGGACTGGTAAAGTATTTAAAAATGTTAACATGCATCACTTGTTTTCTTGCATCACAGTATCTATGATAACACATGACTTTCTCTCGGAAATGTAAAATGAGGTTCTGTAGTGAGCAGTAAAGCTAACTATCAAAAGAGAAGCTTAGTTGACAATCCAATTGTTATGTAGTTCTGTTATTGTAGACTGATTTGGAAAAGGTTTGGCTTTCACCAACTGGCTGTATAGCTGCTCATATGTATCAAACAGTAAAATTGGTCTTTTTAATAATGAGTTGCAAAAAAGGGAAAACCACCTTGAACACATCCTTCACAATTGCGCTCATTTCTTAACAATAGAATAACTAAATACAGCAAAGAGAATGTCACCTAACCATCAAAGGTCAACCTCATATTAAAAGATCAAGCACAATGAAGTGTAGCCATGACCAACTGAATTAACAGAAATTATATTTTGCTACAAATGTCTGACATCAAATTACACATCAAATATTTCCTAGCCACTTCTAATAATTTTGAGTATTTTGTTGTGCTTAGTTCCATTGGTAATAACCAATCCTTTAGTACAAAACTGTCTTAATGTCTTCTTTTATCAGATTCATTCACTTTAAGATGCTTAATAGAATGGAACATACAACCTCCTCACCGTGACCAATTCCATGGTATAACTTAGAGAAGCCTGGAAGCAAATTGTCACCCCTCTAAGTTGAGGATGGCGATTAGCACAAAAAGACCTAACAAAATATTAAGTGAAGAAAACAATTAAAATTACTTAATAAAAGAACTCCTGTAATCACTGACCTACACTGAAGCAATGCCTCTGTTTCAAAAGTGCCACCATTTTTAAATCTTTTCATGGCCTCCTCCCTCCTTGTCTCCATAATCTTTTCCTGTTCTACAAGTCCTCCTAACCTGGCCTCGTGAACATCCTCAATTTTCATTCCACTACAACTGCAACCATGTCTTCAGCTGCCTGGGCTCCAAACTCTGGAATTCCTCCCCAGACCTCTCTCACATTTTCTTCCTTTACTATTTACATAAAAACAAGTTTTTTTGCCAAGCTTCCAGTCCTTCAGCCTGGACATCTTGTATGATTCAGTGTCCTTTTTTTTAATATACTGCTCTTCTGAACTGCTGTGACCTTACTTCATTAAAGATGCTGTGTAAATTAAATTTTTTTGGATAATCACATAAAACTTACAGCACTGACAGAAACCATATGGCCCAATTGGTCTGTGCTGTTGCTTATACTCGAGCATCCTTCATGTCATCTCACATAATTAGCGCATTATTATTTTTCTTCCTTCTCATCTCTTTCCTCTTGTACTCCCATTAAATGTATGCCAGGGACCTCATCACTTCATGTGGTCCCACTGCTCTTTGGGTGAAGATGTTTCTCCTGAATTCCTTGTTGGATTTATAAGTATTTGTCTTACATTTATAGCCTCTAAATTTTGATTCACAAGAGATGAAATGACTCTTGTATATCTCACTCACGCACCTCTTCAACAATATTAGTGATAGCTATAACCTCTCAGTTCTGGCATCACTTTTAAAATCTTTTTTCTCACCTATCTTGTACCTTCACATCCTTTTTATAATATGGAAACCAGATTTGTGCACAGTATTGTAAGTGATCCAACCCAGAAGTTCTCAACCAGAAATCTGTGGCCCACAAGCAGATTTTTCAGAGGCTTCTCCCAAAACTCCTTGTCTCTGTAATTTAAAAAAAGTATATGGATCACCAATGATTACAGTATCCAGGTAAAGTCTTTTATTGCTAAGCCCTTAGTCAACAATCTACGCTAGCAGCACTTCATTTTAGTGCTCAGCTCCACACTGACAAGAAGAACCAGAAACTATCATTTAGCACCAGAGTGTCATGGCTAACATTAAGGAATTGTATTGTCAAGGAGGTGTCATCAAGTCTCAGCAGGCTCATTTCACTCCAGTCATAATAACCGACAACTGGAGAAATGAGGTCTGGTGTGGTTGTCAATATCATCAGTCTAATCAACACACTGTCATATCCAGTGATCCAATCCTAACCCAACTTGAAGCAGGATGAAAATTCAGCATGGATTTCACTTGCAGATGTTGCACATATCTCCACCTCCTTTCAGGAACTTTGTTTATTGAAGGCAACAAGTTTCACATTATGAAAAATAAATAAACTTAATTGCTAGTGAATTTCTAATATAGTCAAAAACACTATGTTGCTATGTTAGAGAGGGTCCATGAAATATACATAATTCTAGTGTGCAGGGGGCTTTAAAACAAAAAAAGTCCCTGGTCTAAACAGGCTTGCAAACAAGTCTAGCGTATCTTTTCTGTTTCTCACTTCTTATCTCAGTATCTCTCTCTCTCCTATGTTTATTAAGTTTCCTTCATGGAATTGTATCTGAAAAGAGGTGATTTATACATTTGACAACACTATAGGCATCGTAGCTGTAATTGTTCTTCAAGCATTAGGACCTTCTTGTAAGATTTATATAATGCAATGTTGAGACTTGGTAGAACATAATGGTCATTATCAGTCAAATAAAAAGTCTTCCTGCATTTCAAATCAGTTTTGAATCCAAATCAAATTTCACTGGTGAAATATTATGAAGGCAGAAATTAAAATTTATGCAGAAATAATTCTCTCTGGTTTCCTTGATGAATTAGCAACATAGTACAATGTAATAAAAGCAGGAACATCCCTGGTTTAGATCATGCTGTATTACAGTAAAAAGATGAAAAACTAACCTCAGCATTTTTACTGGTAAGAGATCAAGAAAAAACTGGCAGGATTTATGCTCCTAATTGCAATCCAGTGATCCCTGCTTGTGCATGTAGACAATGGATAGATCAGAATCAAGCCATTTATGATGCTCCAGTAGTTAGGTAATCACCATACACCACCTAGCATTGTCCTTTAAATTTTACTCTGTTAACGCACTAATCCCCACCCCAAAAAAAAGCACACATTATACTTCTAAGACTACTCTATTTGACCATTCATAATCACAGCAGCCCATTCCCACCTATTGCAAATCCCGGGACAATGAATCAAGTAGTTTTATGAGGTCTGCTATATCTCAAGTAAAAGAAAGCATGGAAACAAACGCAGTTGGAAACAATTCTGGTTTGTTTCCTAATTTTGTAAAATTTACAGGTCATCCATAATACAATGAATTATTTTTCTAACAAATGTATCATTGCACCAAGCCAAATGTTTTGTCTTAAATGCATGATACATCAAGTTTTAAAAGAAACACCCAGACAAGCACAATTAATCTGAGGTGCAGAACAATATGTAAGGATTTTGTCATATATAAATAAATAAGCACCATAAAATGTAGTCCAGATTTTGCTGGGGTGAGGCATCTACATTGTAGCTTTCATTAGGCTTACCCTGCCACAATCAGGTTTTTAATTTATTTTAAGTTAACTTTTCAAAACATTGAGCTACCAGCATTGCAACGTATGAAACAAAGTATTTGGCTAATCAGTAAATAGAGCAAGCACCAAAGTGCCAAAGTAACCAGTCAGAATGAAGCAAGGTAAAATAAACAATACAAGTTTAAATTAGACGGGGTGAATTCAATAACAAAAACAGAAATTGCCAGAAAAGCTCAGCAGGTCTCGTTGCATTTGTGGAGAGAAATCAAAGTTAACATTCTGGGTCCAATGATCCTTCTGAGGTATTCCAGCAATTTCTATTTTTGTTTCTGATTTACAGTATCCACAGTTATTTCGGATTTTATTAGGATGCATTCAATATTCAGTATTCAACAAAATAAAATGGAGAAAAGAATGAGGAAGAGAAAATAAATTAAGTAAATATAAAAATGCATATATATGCAAATATATAAATTTAAACATTAACATTTGCATTATTAAAAACTCCAATAATTAAAACCTGAAGGAATAAGACTTCTTGCTTGCAATAGTTAACTTACAATACCAGAGAGGATGACCAGTAATTCTTAATGCCCATCATATCATTAAAAGGGCAATGAAGAACAAACAAGACTTAACTTTCTGTGGCCAGTTTAGTTCACATCGACTGCGTGTGATGAGAGGGGTGATATGTCATTGCATTAGTAAACCAGAAGCACTCACTCATACTCTGGGGATATGTGTTCAAATTCCACCTCGACAGCTGATGGAATTTGAATTCAATTAAGAGATCTGGAACATAAAGCTAGTTTCAATAATAATAACCATGAAACTTATCATTGATTGCTATAAAAACCTATCTGGTTCATTTATATCCTTCAATGAAATGAATTTGCCAACCTTAACTGGTCTGGCCTACATGAGACTCCTAACTGCCCTCTGAAATGGCCCAGTCATTAGGGCAATTAATAAGTAGAAACAAATCCTGCCAGTGACACCAACAGCCAATGAAAGATTGAAGGAAAGAAAATATACAGAGAAACCTTGCACCATTCAATGCAATTTAATGGTAAGATTGATAGTGAGATGCCATTTTTGCACAGCAATACATCTTAGATGGCGAACGTTTGATTTCTGCTTTTAGTCACGTAACTGTCCCATGCACTAAAACTGCTGTATCACTTGCACATAAAAGATGGTGAACACAATTAGTTTCATCATTAGTTAATCTGCTCCTGGAGGCAATGAGAGAAAGATTTCAAATCACAATTCACCATGCATAAGGTTCAACAGATATACAGGTGCATGTTAATTACAAACATTTGCCTAGACTTATTGGGCAGAAGGCTGTGTGATTACAATTTGCTGGTGTGGGAATAGAATCCTTACAGTGTGGAAGCAGGCCATTCAGCCCATTGAGTCTATACCAAACCATACAGACCTATTCTCCGACTCTATCCCTGTAACTCTGTATTTCCCATGGCTAACCCACCTAGCCTGTACATTCCCAGATACTGTGGGCAATTTAGCATGGCCAATCCACTTAACCTGTACATCTTTGGACTGTGGAAGGAAACTGGAGCACCCAGAGGAAAACCACACAGACACAGGCAGAATGTGCAAACTCCACACAGACAAGTCTGGAATCAAATCTGGGTCCTGGCGCCATGAGGCAGCAATGCTAACCACTGAGCCACTGTGCCGCTGTTTTGGAATTTTACTCTCTCAATTTCTTTATTATGATGAACCATCTATATGGCTCTACAGGTATATAGTTACATGTTAAGGAATTTATGTTTATGTATTTGCATTTCCTTTGTAGGAATTTGTGGAAAAATATAAAGTGAAAATCTATTCAGAGTAGTTAATTTATTAGACAAATTTCATGTTGATTTACTCAGGCTCAATTGAGATTTTCCTGAAATTTGATTGGAAGGTTTTTTGCTTTGCTGAACAAATTCAGTGAAACCTTGCTTAATTTTTTTCTCCACTGTACCTGCCACCATGCTTGTCCACTATCAGTATCCAGGGTGATAAAAGACAAAGAAAACACCATTTATCCAATATAGACACAAGATCTCAACAATAATTAATATTTTCTGGAGATGAATTGGGTTGAAAGCAGATTTTGTGAACAAAGTTGTTTATTTATTTGATTTCCAAGGGCATTCATGAATCATTAAGTTTGTGCATTCACATTTTGAGGGTTTTTTTATTATGTTTGGTTCATTTATCAGAACCATAGTGCCAGAAACACCATTTGGCCATCAGATCAGATCAGAACTGGCTCCCCAAATGAGCATTGTAAGTTAGCACTATTCTCGTTTTTTTCCCCATACCATGTACCAATTCAAATAACAAACCAATACCCTCCTGAATGCTTCAGCTGATCATGACCCACCACATTCTTTTTCTCACACCACATCTGCAACATTCACAAATTATTTTAAATGTGTGTCCTCTAGTTCTTGATCGTTTTACAAGTGGGGAACAAGTTCTCCTTATCTACTCTATCTAGACCACTCCTGATTTTGAAAATTCCATTCATCTCATCGCAGAGACTGGTCCCAAAGTCGCCAATCTTCCACATAACTGAAGTTTCTTATCCCTGTAACCACTCTTTAAACATCTTTTTTTTAGATTAGATTAGATTACTTACAGTGTGGAAACAGGCCCTTCGGCCCAACAAGTCCACACCGACCCACCGAAGGGCATCCCACCAGAACCCTACATTTACCCCTTCACCTAACACTATTGGCAATTTAGCATGGCCAATTCACCTGGCCTGCACATCTTTGGACTGTGGGAGGAAACCGGAGCACCGGAGGAAACCCACGCAGACACGGGGAGAATGTGCAAACTCCACACAGTCAGTCGCCTGAGGCGGGAATTGAACCCAGGTCTCTGGCGCTGTGAGGCAGCAGTGCTAACCACTGTGCCACCGTGTCGCCCCTGTACTCTTTCCTGTGCGTTCATTGTTGTCTTATAGTGTGGTTCCCAGAACTGCACACATGACACCATTTTATTCCCAGTAAAAGTGTGAAACTCAGCAATGTGTTTCTTTTGGTTCCTTTGAGTTTTTCCAAACTATACACAAGCTCATAGCTAATGTGCAGGCTTAAGTCATTGAGGGCACATCTGGCATTGTTCACGTATTGACTTCATCAAAATTACAAAGCTTAAAATCATATATGGTAAGCAATTAAATAAAATCCTAAGAACTTCATTTAATACATGGTGTCAGTCAGTTCCAACCAGCAATAATAGCCAAGCTAACAATAATCAGTGACATCCATTTCCAGCCAATACTAGCCAACCAGAGTACTATGAACACGGTATGTCCCCAACTAGAGAGAAGTCAACTGATGACAATCAAGATCAACTGTTACCAATTGGTCTCAGCCATGGTTGGCAACCATTTAAACGAGATACATTGTATTGTTCCTTCCTTCTGCCGTGTAACCATTTGTTTACATATGTCTTGGAGTTATTGTTATTGAATTCTCAGCTTCTGGGGCTGCATCAATTTTCTTTAAAACAGCTATTCAGCTTTTACCATTTTTTAAGTTAAAAATCACACAACATCAGGTTATAGTCCAACAGGTTTATTTGGAAGCACTAGCTTTCGGAGTGCTGCTCCTTCATCAGGTGGTTGCCCTACAGAAGGAGCAGTGCTCTGAGTGCTAATGCCTCCAAATAAAGCCAATGGACCATAACCTGTTGTTGTGTGATGTTTAAATTTGTACACCCCAGCCCCACACTGGCGCCTCCAAATCCTGGATATTTTTCTAGCTTGGCATGTACAATTCAGCTTGATTTACTAGTAGGGTTTGGGTAATTACAAAATTTAGCATTGAATTATAGAAGAACCCTAAGCTTTTCTCTTTTGCATTTATATCTAAGCAAACTGTTTAATATTTGTACTTGCTGACTGAATTTTTTTGTTTACATGGGTATCTGGCAATACAATTTCTACAAAAAAAACTACACTGGTGTCAATCAATCATGCTTTGGAGTCAGAAGGTTGTGGATTCAAATTCAATGCTAGAAACTAACACTCCCTGTCGGAGATGCAGGTTTTTTTCATAATAGATGTTAAATTGAGACCACACTCATTGTCTTATGTGCACATAAAAGAGCAAGGTCATGGCCAAGATTCATCCGTTTCTTCCTTGTGACAGCTTACATGCGCAGAAATTGGATCCTGTGTTTTCTAGATTTTTATAACACTTCGAAAATACATCACAAGATGCAAAGCATTCTGAGACATCCAGCAACCTTGTAAGGCACTATATAAATGCAAGTGTTGAAGTGAACTCTTAATTAGGATTCCCCAGCTCCCTCTTGCATGTATACAGAGGTGTTCAAGAGTTTAGCCGGATTATATAAACACAATTATTCTTACTTTAATAAGGTTGTACTACAAGTAGTCATAATACTGAATGAATAAATTGAGACGTCATGCAAAATTACAGGACACTTATTCAGCTATGTCTTATTCTTTCCCAGCTATTAACAATTGCCAATGTCTTCCAATACTATTATGTACAATATTACATAAAATGTTTATTACAGAAACAGCAGGAAGAAATCTTTTTCATTGCACTAAGTAACCATTGAAACACCGAGGGCAAATCCGTTGAGTAAAATAAGTTAATTATTCCCAGAAAGCATGACTGTCCCCCAATGGATAATATAATAGACAAAGTCAAATTATAATTAGTCTCGGTCCTTCAACGGTAGATAAAATAGTAGCTTTTCCTAACATAAAATTCATGCATATTGTTACAATATACAGACCTCACCAAACAAGTAAAATGATGTCTTAATTTATGTGGAAAAAAAAAGAACCTATGCAATCTTTCCTTACATAATGATGCACACAGGCTTATTGTTTTTTGTGACAAGCAATGGAAACAGACACAAAGGACATTATTGCAGTAAAAAAGTCTACATTTGTAACATACACGCACTGCTAGTCACAAACAGTAATTTCCTTAATCCGAGATCTACAAACTATACTTTAGAATACTGTTTCAGTAGACCACTGCCGAACGCAGTGACATAAAGGATACCTTCTGCCTTTTCCGTTCTCTAGTACCAAACGTCAGCTTCAGCAGTTTGTCATCAGCAACACATTCCATTAATTTTCCACTTGTTTCTTTCAGGTTCTCCTTCAATAACTTTATTTCGGACCTCTGAGTCGTAACTAGGTACTCTAAATCACTGGAGGAATTATGGTGCATCTGATGGTTGAACAAAATAAAAGGATTTCACTGACCAGGCCATGCAAATCACTTTGGATACATACCAGGAGACAGAGAGACAGAAACAGGACATGAGATATTATACAATTTACTGCCAAAATTAGATTATACAAATCAATTCAAACTGTAGAGTGAAGCAAAAAAATTCAAAAGCTATTTCACCATGTAGTTTCAAAGGTTTCCTTTGAAAATCAACTTGGTTGCAGGTTTTTTTTAAATAACAAAGCCCAAGATATTTTTAACAATTGGTTTAAAATATATTGTACTCTTAATGAAGATTTATGGTCTTCGCAAACTGCTGCCCAATTGATACATTCACAAAAATGTTTTCATGTTTGAGGAATACAGAAGAAAAAAAAACAGATATATCCAAAACTGAAGCTGCAGTACATATTTTGATTCATGTATTTATTTGGTGAGCCAAGTTAGTACAGGAAAACCCGAAACCCTTAAACCATTATTAAACATAAATCACTGCATGCAGCGTATTTATGAGGACTTTTTTTTCATATTTATGTCTAAATGTACCCAATTTAGTTCTAAAAGCACATGGGAAACCTCAAGTTGATCATGAGGAATATTACTAAAGGGAGGCTATTCAGTCCCTCAATTCTGTTCTGCTGTTCAATTGGATCATGATTAGTTTAGATATTCATTGCATAAATCCGAATACCCTAACCCAAAAATATCCATTAATTACTTTTTATGTGGACCAAACCCCTTCACTGTTTAAACGAAATACCAAAAGAACTGCAGATGCTGCAAATCAGAAACAAAAACAGAAATTGCTGGAAAAACTCAGCAGTCTGACAGCAGCTGTAGAGAGAAAACAGAGATAAAGTTTCATGTCCAGTTCCGAAGAAGGGTCTGTGGACCTGAAACAATAACTCTGTTATCTTTCCTTAGATGCTGCCAGTCCTACTGAGTTTTTCCAGCCATTTATGTTTTTGATTGTTCACCATTTGATAATTTGAACTGCTAATCATCAAGGAATAGCATCTGGAATTTCTTATGTAATATCTTCACACATTGTGGACGTGCATGATTTCCAGTCACAAAATAAAATAGTGAATAACTAAATCAACCTTTGAAGTTCTGACGTTACCACAGTGAAGACTAGTAGATTCAGTGACTGTAGAATGACTAGTTTAAATCTGTGGTCAAAAAATGTTCAATACTAGCTTTCTTTTCCTTGGCTATTTATCTTCAAGTTGAGTTTTTAAAAAAATTTATTTGTATTTAATTGTATTTTAATACCTATTGTATAAACCCAGATTTCTTAATGATATTTTCAGCCTCATCAAGATCATCTTCACTTTCAATCAATATTATCAATGTTGCCACGGAGGCAATGATATTATAGTTGTATTCAACACATTCTAAACCAACAAATGCCATAATTCTATTTGTAAATAAATCTTTTGCTGAAAAGTAATCAAACCAACTTTTTCAATTTTCCCTCACTTGTTTCCTTTTCTCTACTTAAAGCCTCCGAGTTCATAATGAGCCAACTAAATCTGTTCTGATATAAATCCTGATAAATGCCCAGTGAAGCTGTGAAGAACAATCCAGCTTATTAACTTAAATTTTCAAAATGTTATTTTCAACTCTACAAATTTTTCAGTTTGTATGTACAGTTCTGAATTTATTTGACAAGTCTCAAAACTATGTTAATTTTCAGCTTTTATATGTAAAATGCAATTGCAACACCCACAACTAGTCCCTGATGAAATTAACACAGGTTGAAGAACCAAGCGAAATATTTTTAAGTACAGTATATTGGTGTTTGCTCTATAAAAAGAAAGGATCTATTTTGCTACTCCAGATGGACTTGTTTTAGAGTTGCAAACAATTAAAGTTTCAGTCTCCTTCCACTCACTGCACAAGTCACAATTTGCTTATGGTGCAGACAAAGCAGCCAATATAGTCAAAGAAGGGGAACCAAACCCCTAAGGACTATTCAGATATTTAACTGCAGCCAGCAATCCATTTATTTGTTTCAAAGACTATAGCAAACATGCACTAGATATAACTAGTATTTCAAGGTAAACCAAATAAAAGGATCCTGGGTGAAGAAAGAATTAGCTGTTCTACTGTTGCAAAATTCCAATCTCCAATATACAATAGTTGTGTTTAGCAAGCTGTGCTGACATATGTTCCTCAAAGTTCACTCACACTACTTCAAGCAATGACCTTTTTTTTACTTAAATGCATCACGGATGCATTAACTTTTGGAATGTCAAATCAAAGGAAATCAACCAAAACTAAAGTCCTACACTGTCTCAAAACTGTATATCATTTCCAATGCAGAATACAATATTGCACAAGTTTTGTTGTCACATGGGATATGCTCCCTGATAAGTTAGCACCTCAGTCATATAAAAAAAACACTAATGTGCACTCTTCAATGTGCTAACTATGCATTCCGTAATAGTCTATAATTATTAAGAACTGACGAGTAAGGCTGAGCCACCTGTGCTTATCTGACGCCAGGTAATGAAAAAACAACAAAGCTTTCATCACCCCTCAATTGCTGATTGTATTATCAAAACTGTAGCAGAGGTTGGCATCTGGGTGTGACCTTGTTAACTGCTAGGGTAATTAAGTTTGTCCAATAGGGAAACAGGATGATAAATTATTAGTAAGAAGATTTTGTTCACATTTTATTAAATTGGCCTGTCAAAGGGTCGGCTATATTATCAAGGGTCTCATTTATTGGAGGCCAGCCATATTGCCACATCTGTTACAATTATTTATAATTTCAGCAGTTGAAACCAACAGAGTTAGGCATCCGCCATGTAAAGTAATTTACAAATTATCTGATGAGGGAGTGTTTTAGCTTTTCCTCATTTCTATCCTGCAGAAAGTGGTGCTGTAATTACAGAACACGATTTGGTTCTTTTGGGAACTTATCTTGCACTCGTAGTTGTAGTAAGATGCAGCAAGAACATATGGAGGAGCTGGTGCTTCTACTCCCTGAAGCTCGTGACCCGTCTGCCACGGAGCCCTTGAGCTGAATTTGAATGAGTGTGCGCCATGGTTAATGTTCTACACATGCACCGTTTATGCCACAAAACAAATCTGATCACTGTTAATTATGAAGCAACTATAATCAGGGCTTCACATCTGTGTAATGTGAAGCTCAGTAGGCTATATTCCAATAATGTATGACTACCTTTGGGTCATAAATTGCAAGCCATATTGTCTAGATAGTAGTTACTGAATTTAAAGTAACTCCTTTGACAGAGGCCTATCACAAGGACATCTTCTTTTCTCCTGGCTTTATTATACTGCATTTTTTTTATCAGCTATTGACCAGAACATTTAAAGCATATGGCATGCATTCATTAAAGACTGTAGCAGAGTGCTCGAGTCTAATGAAACCACTTGAGCCATAAAAAGCAGATTTAGTTAATTCAGATTTTATTCATCTATTTGAAATGCTGGACTGCAACATATTGTCTTGGGTTCTGCTGATGAGCAGTGTAGTGGAACACAGAATCAGTCACTCCCCAGCAAAGATATTTCCTAGCAATGTACTGCAGTTAATAGCATGAAAAAAAATCTAAAATAAAACCTTGTGCCAATCCAATGACAGTTTCTCTGATTTACAAACAAAACACAATGTGCTTTTAAAAACCACTTTGAACAAATAAGATACAATTATCTTAAATTCTGTTCAGCTTGTAATGTAGCTATATCTTATTCAGATGAATCATATTAGTAATTGTGTTTCATTTAAAATCACAGACATTTAAAGTACGTGTCAATGGCAGTGACAAAGATAATTCTTGCAACCATTAGCAGCTTATTAAAATTACCTTCTTTTTCAATCTGTTGCACATGAGGTGGGCACAGCCTAGGACAGCACATCAACTCTCCCAACAATTGAGGCCCTTAAGTCGTAAAATACAGATGGCTTGAAGGCTGATTCCTGTGTTGGTCTCAATTTCAAGGCTGGCAGAATTAGCTCAGGGGCTGTGGGGTAGCCTGACAGACCACTCTTTTTGGATTTCAAGCAAGAAGTGGGGAGGGTACATGGCCCTTAAGCACACCTTTTCCACATTGGGTGCAAATCAAACCTGAGGACTACTTGCCCAAAGGTGCTCCATACCCCCATCCAGGCTTTTGTGAAGCTCCTGTTCTCCACTTCCTACAAACCGCACTCTGACTCGTGGCTGAGCCACAAAGCCTCCCTTACTTCTCTGTGAACACCTTGCAGTTAGTTGGCCCCAATCTGGGGAGCACCTATATTGCCAGTGTTACTCACTGCTGCCATTGGCATATCTGGGACTACAGAATTGCCAACCATCAGAATGGTCAATATCTATCTGATGCAGTCCTCCACCCAAGTGAGGGGAGGAAACCCAGTCTCCAGTCAATTAACATTTCATGCTGATTCTTCAGATGGCAACCACTTGAAAAATCCTGCCCATGATTTCCAATGATAATGGTTCAGCTTTCTATAAGTCATTGCACACATGTTACAGGCGAAAGAGAACCAGCAATGACCAGCAATGTGCAAGTTCACACAGTTACATTTCAACACAAAATTCTGTAAAATTTACTTTAGTGTACTAAAACAAGTATTCTATGTACATACTTTTTTTTAGAAAGCTGTTAAAAGCCAGCTCTCCTGCCAACAGAAGCCAAGGCCAAAATTTTACTCTCCTCCAAGCAGTTTGGGGAATGGCGAGAAAGTTGGAAAAATACAGCAAAAATGTAAAACTCAGATTCTTATCATTGAGAAAAAGATCATTGATCTTTGCCTTCATTTAAAGGAGCAAGTTCTGAATCTCACTAATGAACAACAACTATACAAATGTTTCTGTGCACTCACAAACCCATTACAAGTTAATCTCACCTCGTTTCTATGCCACTGCCCATTCTCCACTCCTTCCCAGAAAAACTGGATGGAACCAACACTCAATATGAAAGTCAGAGCAGTTACCTGGAGCAGCAACTCACCACTTGCTTCTCCAAGCTTTCATCCAACTGTGTCTTCATCACAATTTCCCTGCATGTTCCATGGACACCATCCTCTTCCACCAGAAAATTGGGCAATGCAACATCATTAGCATTACCACATTATTATGGCCACTTTCAGACGAGCCTCACTTTAGCCCTTCCAGAATTCACTTTGGCAAGCATAGGCAATTGTGACTTGCATGCTTCTGCCAGGTTGTTTTACCTACCGCGATACACACACATCCCAGGCAACAAGCATAGAATGCATCTAATGGCTCATAGCTTATATTTTTGCATACTTGGAGGCTGCCAGTCTCTGTGACAAGCATTGATTGTTAAGTGCAGTGGAAGAGATAGGCAGCTTTCACAGTTCACCGAATAGTCAAGAGGGTAGAGAAATTGCTATGATAATATCACACCTACATCATGTACCAGCAGCATACAAGGAAAACACTTTGCATATGCATCAACCAGTTGGCAACTGGAGTAGTATTCACTGGGCTCAAGGACAACTACAATCAGTAAGACTGTAACTCCAATCAGTCAAGGGTAATGTTTGATTCAGGTCTAGGCATGTGCCAATTTTTCCTGCAATGTGTAAGGGGATAATTTAGTATAATGTAGATCGAACAGTAATTAGTGGTGGTGGATAAGCAGGATAGAAGATTGAGTAAGAAGCACAGAGATTAGGAAGGGTTGGTCATTTTGGGAAAGTGAGAGGCATTGTGTGGTCATGGTGCATTAATTACTGAGAGTTGTAGTCCATCAGCCTTCATGAGTTGAGTGCGTAATGACAGAATTAGAGTGAGAAGCAGGCCCTAGAGTGTGAGATAGTATAGAAAAGATGGTGGCAATTTCCACTGCAGAGCTCAAAAAAATCATTAATCTTCCTTCTCCACTGCTGTATGTGACTCTCCTTCGATATTATCATGACCCAGGCCTCTATCACCATCCATTCTGGCTGCTGAAGCAGGGAAAAGCACTGCCCTCCTTTCCACAGCCCCATCCACCAACAATCCCAAATACCTGTGGGAAAACGAAGGAACTAACATGCCTTTCTGTGCTATTGACTTTGGAATAACAGTGTAGGACCACAGTGTGAATGGCAGTTCCTAGCTTGCAATGGTTGAAGGGCTGTGGAACTGGGATTTTAATATGACACGCTGCATGAACGTTGCAAAGTCCTGATCTGGATGAGCACTTCTGCCTTTCCTGCTGCACAATTCTATGAGATCGCAACCAGAGAGGCCAGCTGCATAATTAATGAGCTGAAGAGAGAATGATAGCATGAGAAAAGTCGACATAGACCAAGGTGGAACACTCACCATGTCACCCAGAAAACACTTTGCCCAAAAAAACTCAGCCTATTAGAGTATGATTAAAGAAGAAACAGATAAGAAAGAAATTATTTAGAATGTTTAAATAAAAGTGTAAAAAGAGAAACAGAATAGGAGAATTAATAAACATTGTTTGTTAAAAGCAACTCATGACATTTTATTCAACTCATGTCAAAGAGGCTCACTGAACCAACAAGTCTATAAACTTTTCCACCAGAGACAGTTACTGAAATGATATTCTCTCTGCCCATTCCTGGACCTCTTGAATCTTTCCCTACTCAAACACTTACAATTCATTCTCAATTGATTTTATAGTCTCTATTTCAATAGTTACTTTTAGCAAGGCATTTTTTTTGTTCTAATGATTTCCCTGTGATATTTGTTTTAACTTAGTTTCTCGTTCCTTGCATATTGGCCTTCAATCTATGGTCATTGTGATCGCTTCACCAACTAGAATAATGCAAACAATTGTTCACTATGCATTTTTTCAAAACTTCCTATAATTTCAAGGCCTCCGTTCTCGCTGAAGCTCAATTTAGAAGCCTTTCTTCATAGAGTCTTACAGGACAGGAGGTGGTCAATGAGCCCACCGGCCTTTGTTAGTTGTTTGAGTTATTTAATTCAAACCACTTCCCTACTCTTTGCCCACAGCAACACAATTTTCTATCCCTTTCAAGTATATCTTAATTCATGACCAGAGCCTCTTATTCCTGATAAGTCTAATGAATTTTGCTGTACAGTTTCCATAATTCCAAAATCCTTACTGTATTGGACTGCCCAGAAAAGCACACAAAAGCCCAACCATAGCTTAACCAATGCCCTGTATAAATTTAGCATAAATTATTTGTCTTAAAAACGAGAATTCATTTGCCTTGCGGCCAATCCAACATGCAAATTCACCTTCAACGATGATTATACCTGCAAAGAATAAAAAGACTTGCATTTTGTAACAAAAACGGAAATCACTAGAATAGTTCGGCAAGTTAACGTTTCATGCCAAGTGAACCTTCCTCAGAATACTCCCTCAGACTGAAATCCAGTCATGGTAGTAAATGTACTCCACTAACTCTCTACACCATTCACCATTCTCCTAACTGAGGTACAACATGCACATCACTGTATCTATTTCAAATAAGAAACTAGTGCAGCAATGTTGAATTTATGACTTTGATAGCTATTGCCTGTTCGACATAGGGATGAATTGGGGAAGGTGGTATTCTAAATTGGTCATCTTTACTGTTTGCTTGCAGATGTGAATGACTCTATCACACTAAGGGTGAGTCCATAGGTGGCTGTATAAATTGATGTTGCTTCTGCAGGCTCTGTTACACTTGGGGCAGAAGGTGGTCGTGGGAAAATGTGGGAGAGGCATTGGGTGTGGCAGCGTGCTCCTTATCCTGTTTTTGCCTGGCTTCTGCTTTTTCCCAAGGGCAGAAGCCAGGCAAAGTTCCTCCTCCACTTTGGTCAGTGTTGGGCCAGTGATTCCCAGGCGTCTGTGGAAATGTCACACTTCATCAGTGAAGCATTGAGGGTATCACTGAAGTACTTCCACAGTCGACCTGGGGCTCACCTGCTGTTTCAGAGCTGGGAGTAGAGCACTTGCTTGGGGAGTTTTGTGTCAGTCATGCAGATGATATGCCTAGCCCATCTCAGCTGATCAAGGATTGTCATTGCCTCAGTGTTTGGGATGTTAAATGTGTTAATGCTGCTATGATGGCTAGAACAGTCAAAATGACTGACTCCTTCACATTAAGTGCAGAGGCTTTCAAAGCAATTTCTCTTTGAATCCACACGGATGACGTTACTTTCACTGACTGCAGTTTTATTTATTAACTCATGGGTCATGGGCATTTCTGGCTGGCCAGCATTTACAGCTCATCCCTAGTTGCTCTTGAGAAGGTGGTGGGGAGCTGCCTCCTTCAACTTCTGCAAATAATGTGCTGTAGGTAGACCCACAATGCTCTTCGGGAGGGAATTCCAAAATTTTGACCTAGTTGCACTGGAGGAACAGCAATTTCCAATCAAGATGGTGAGTGGCTTGGAGAGGAGCTTGCAGCTGGTGGTGCTCCCATCTGTGTGCTGCCCTTGTCCTTCTAGATGGTGTGGTCATGCGCTTGGAAGGCACTGTCTAAGGATCTTTGGCGAAGTTTTGGACTGCAGCTTGTAGAAAATACATACAACTGAGCTTTAGTGGTGGAGGTATTGAATGCTTGCGGATGTGGTGCCAATCACGTAGGCTGTTTTGTCCTTGATGCTTTGTCAAGCTTCTTCAGTGTTGTTGGAGCTACACTCATCTAGGCAAGCGGGAAGTATTCCAACACACTCCTGACTTGTGCCTTGCAGATGGTGGGCAGGCTTTAGGGAGTCAGGAAGTGAGTAACTCGTTGCAGTATTCCTAGCATCTCATCTGCTCTTGTAACCACCGTATTTATAACTTAATGACATTCACTGAGGTTATGTTTCAGTCCTGTTCTATTTAACATCTTTGCTTGTGTTTAACTCAAAGCATTGTAAAGGAAAAAGCAAAGACTGCCACTTGGATCTTGACCACATTCACTGAATGAATTTTCTCTGCTCAATATCACTGTTCACACCAATTGCATATTCAGCAGGTGAATTAGCAATGGTTGGCAGATTTCTATCAATAAAATGGCTTGCGAGCATTATAGCAGGTCATTGTTGCAGATGAATTCAGATTGACTGATAATTCATTGGTGTTGAGAATAAAATATTTTTCTATGAAATCATACATTCTACACACTCAGCATGTAAATTAGCAATCTGAGATGGCTAACAAAAAAAAGGTCTTATGCATTTAAAATTACAGCTACCTGCTGTAGTGCCAGGCAATTAAATGGCAATGCAGTCTGCATCTTACTTATTGTTAATAAGTTTGGGCAGCATGATGATTCAGTGGTTAGTACTGCTGCCTCGCACCACCATGGAGCAGGCACAATTCCAGCTTTGGGTGACCATCTGTGTGGAGTTTTCAGGTTCTGCCATGTCTGTTTGGGTTTCCGCCAGGTGCTCTGGTTTCCTCGCACAGTCCAAAGATGTGCAGGTTAGGTGGATTGGCCAAGTTAAATTGCCCTATATTGTCCAGGGATGTGCAGGTTCGGATGTGGATTAGCTATGGGAAATGCAGAGGTACAATAGCATCGAGGGCTGGGTCTGGGTGAAATGTTCTTCCGACTCGATGGGCTGAATGATGTCTTTCCGTAATATAGACACTCTTTGATTTTATTACATCTGCTGGAGCCCTTTTGCACTGCTGTTCATTTCATATAATTAAAATAATAACACTTCATGACAGTTTTTTTTGTCATATTGGCTATCACTGTTTCATACTTAATTTTGACCTTTTTTCACATGCAAGATGTAACCGTCTTATTAATATCAGAGTCTGAGAGACACTAGACTAATCATCTAACTTCCCAAGGTAAAATTTTGGGGACTGTCAAATCTCATCATTGTATTTCATGATATTTGAATTCAGTAAAATGTGGAATTAAAAGCTAATCTAATTGTGACCATGCAAAATCTGGTTCACTGATGTCCTTTGTGGAAGAAAATCTGCCATCCTTACCTCGTCTGACCTGCATGTTACTCCAAGCCCACAGCAATGTGGTTGACTTTTAACTGTCAACTGAAATCAGTTCAATGATAATTAAAGTTGAGCAACAAATATCAACCTTGCCAGTGATGCCTATGTCCCATGCAAGAATTTTCCAATTTTTAAAATCAGGACTTGCGGCAATTTTCAACACCAATATCCTTGTGTATAGTAGTCACAAATTTAACAACTATCAAGGTAAATTACATGCACAATACAAGTAGATGAACAGAAATATCTCTAAACTGCTTTAATCACAGAGAAATTGTGACATTTTAATGACTAATTCTGCAAAATATGGAACATCTATAGATTGAGCATCATCTTCCAAGAAAACTATTCATTCTATACAACACCCATGAACAATTCACATATAGTTGGCTATAATTTTTTAAGTTAAATCCCAAGAGTCCCAATACTTTATTTTGTATTTTTTTTTTGTAAACAACTATTTTGCAGCAACAACACCAACATTCAGGGCCCTGAATCTCGAACCATGCAGAAACAAAACCACAATGACGGCGATTTGCAAAGTCATCAGGCACAACTTAAATACAGAGAAGTAATGCATGCCTGAACTAGCTGGCTGACATGCCTCCCCTCACTGAGCAAGGCAGTCTGAAGATCACCAAGCTTGATTCATTGATCTCACTATAACATTTCAGGTGGGTGGAAGGTGATTGATCAGAAAAGCAATGACTTTCTGGTGTACTATAGAACGTGGGTGAGGGATACATTTCTGCTGCCCTTATCTGCAGTTGCCTAATTTTCTGGTGGGGACCACTTGCTAGGCTGTATTCACGTGAACAGTTGCTGACTGCAAGAGGTCCATTGTTTGCTCGTCAAGCAAGACCAAATTTCAACAGCCTGACACTTGAGGAAGCTTCCCAAATATATAGAGAAATGTCTGAACTGATCTTTTTTAGAGCACTCTTTCCCAATTAGCTGAAGCACCCTAACACGAGTCAAATTCATACAGTCAAATCTAGCAAAAAGCTCCTCAGTGCAATGTGAACAACATAATGAAACAAACAATGGTGGCAAATGATAAAGTGATCTGGAGAACTATGGCTAACATTGTACTGCTCTACATTAATTATGTCCGTATTTTGATCCCATTTGTGACTTCTTAAATTTTTTTATCTTTTATCCTTTTACTTTAACCTGGTGCTCTTTAAATGCATCCCTTCAGCTTGCAGAATGAATAATAGGCTGTAGACTCAGCGCTGAGTGACTCCACAGGTCAGCTAACAGGAACTGCATTTCCCATCCGTAGCATTTCTCGTGCAACCTCGTTTCCCGGTTGAAAACTGATTATATTTCTCACGTGAATAGTTGGCAGGTGAGAATGTCGACCTCTACTGAGACTTAACCACGAAAAACAGTTCTAACAACCAAAATATTTAAAATTATTAGTGTACCGTCAAGTTGAAAATGAATTTTAAATCAGATCAGAATATATTTGCCCTGTCAGATGCTATGAATTAGTAATTGGAAGTGCATTGTACAATGGTATGGTTGAAAAATATACTACATATTGATAGTGCCTTTGATGTAAGCAGGTTAAAGAATAACAATAGAGCAAGCATAACCAACCATTCAAACACCCACTGAACAGCTTCTGTAAACACCATGAAATATTTATCAAATATGATGCCCTTTCTGTGTCCTCTCTCCCACCCACACAAACATAAAGGATTTCAATAGGAAGCATGCATGTGTACAGTATGGAAATATCAGCTGATTCATTAAGACACTGATTCATTAAATCTACATCACAATTACTGAAACTCTTAAAAGGTTTTCATCACAGAAGACCAGATTTGTTTTCTTTCTTTTTCTCTGGGAACTCATGGCTACACTCTATAAATTTATCAAGGATACCTTAATGATTCAAACAAGTATCTGGCCAGTAAGGTAATCAGTGTCTAATTTATAAACCTCTCACCTTAGAATGAGATGAGCTTAGGTGTAAACCACACCTTAACATGCAAGAATATAAACATATGAAAAAGCAGATGAATAGGCCATTCAGCTCCTTGAGTCTAGTCCATCATGGGTAATCTGATTGTAACCTCAAATCCACATTCACACCTACCCTGCTGGCCAAGAGGGAAATGTAGTCATCTGCATAAAGCATCAAATCAAAGTCCCAATTGACTACCTCAATGTGTCAGTTGAAGGTTAGAGATCCAAAGCCCTGCTCCTGAAAGAGTAAAAGTCACACAATGTCCAAGCAAACATTATCCTCTCACTCATTTAATTCCTTGCTGCTTGTGGATTCCTGTTGTTTGGCTGCCACATGGAACTATATCTGAAAATGTGTTGCTGGAAAAGTGCAGCAGGTCAGGCAGCATCCAGGGAACAGGAGAATCGACGTTTCGGGCATAAGCCCTTCTTCAGGAACTATATCACAATGGGGGCAATATCAAAATAATTTTCAATACTGGCAAGGTTCAGTAGTGTGAACAAATCCAACAACCAACTGGGGAAGAAGCTATATTTTATTTTTAAAGAGTAAGCTTACATATTTCTTCCAAGATTCTGATCGCACCGCTGGCACTACCCACTTTGGGATGCAAGCTGAATGGTCAACCGACTTGTTCATACAGTGAAATGCACTTAAACACAATTCAAGACAGGCAAAAGTGAGGACTGCAGATGCTGGAAATCAGAGACTACATTAGAGTGGTGCTGGAAAAGCACAGCCGGTCAGGCAGCATCCGAGGAGCAGGAAAATCGACATTTCGAGCAAAAGCCCTTCATCAGAAATGAAGGCAGGGAGCATCCAGGGTGGAGAGATAAATGGGAGGGGGGTGGGGCTGGGGAGAAGTAGCAAAGAGAACAATAGGTGGATGGGGGGGGGGGGGGGGGGATGAAGGTGATAGGTCAGAGAGGAGGGTGGAGTGGATAGGTGGAAGATTGACAGGTAGGATAGGTCATGAGGATGGTGCTGAGCTGGAAGGTTGGAACTGAGGTATGGTGGGGGGAGGGGAGATGAGAAAACTGGTGAAGGCCACATTGATGCCCTGGGGTTGAAGTGTTCCGAGGCAGAAGGTGAGGTGTTCTTCCTCCAGGCGTCGGGTGGTGAGGGAGTGGTGTTGGAGGACGCCCAGGACCTACATATTCTTGGCAGCGTAGGAGAGGAGTTGAAATTTTGGGCCACGGGGCAGTGGGGTTGATTGGTGTGGGTGTCCCAGAGATGTTCCCTAAAGTGCTCTACGAAAAGGCGTCCAGTCTCCCCAAAGTAGAGGAGACTGCATCGGGAGCAACGGATACAATAAATGACATTGCTGGATGTGCAGGTGTAACTTTGATGGATGTGGAAGGCTCCTTTGTGGCCTTAGATGGAGTTGAGGGAGGAGGTGTGGGCGCAGGTTTTGCAATTCCTGCGGTGGCAGGGGAAGGTGCCAGGAGGAAGGGGAGGTTGATGGGGGTGCGTGGACCTGACCAGGTAGTCACGGAAGCAACGGTCTTTGTGGAAAGCGGAAAGGGATGGTGGGGGAAAAACATTCCTGGTGGTGGGGTCCGTTTGGAGGTGGCGGAAATGTCGGCAGATGATGCGGTTAATGCGAAGGTTGGTAGGGTGGAAGGTGAGGACCAGGGAGATTCTGTCCTTGTTATGGTTGGAGGGGTGGGGTTTGAGGGCAGAGGTGCGAGATGTGGATGAGGTGCATTGGAGGGCATCTTCATCCACGTGCGAAGGGAAATTGCAGTCTTTAAAGGAGGCGGCCAACTGGTGTGTTCTGTGGTGGAACTGGTCCTCCTGGGAGCAGATACGGCGGAGGTGGAGGAATTGGGAATACGGGAAAGCATTTTTGCAGGAGGTAAGGTAGGAAGATGTGTAATCCAGGTAGCCGTGGAAGTCGGTGGGTTTGTAAAAAATGTCAGTGTCAAGTCAGTCGTCATTGATGGAGATGGAGAGGTCCAGGAAGGGGAGGGAGGTGTCAGAGATAGTCCAAGTGAATTTAAGGTCAAGGTGGAATGTGTTGGTGAAATTGAACTGCTCAACCTCCTCGTGGGAGCACGAGGTGGCACCAATGCAGTCATCAATGTAGTGGAGGAAGAGGTGAGGAGTGGTGCCGGTATAACTACGCAAGATAGACTGTTCTACGTAGCCGACAAAGAGACAGGAATAGCTGGGGCCCATATGGGTGCCCATGGCTATCCCTTTGGACTGGAGGAAGTGGAAGGATTCGAAGGAGAAATTGTTATGGGCAAGGACCAGTTCAGCCAAACAAATGAGAGTGTCAGTGGAAGGGTACTGTTGGGGACGTCAGGAGAGGAAGAAACAGAGGGCTTGAAGGCCCTGGTCATGGCGGATGGAGGTGTAGACGGATTGGATGTCCATGGTGATCCCAGATATACCAGGAAAGGATGACCAGCCTGGCCATCAGGGAACATTTAGGTCTTGAAGGTCAAAAACAATGCAAAAGTGGCGGAGGAAACTATAATTCTTATCTTAGGAGCTCAGTGAGAGTGAGATCAAGTCAGAAAGGGTGTGATAAGGCAGAGGAAGAACAATGGTAAATGAAAGGAATTGGAAAAATACCAGGAGGATGGCAGTCAGATCCAGGAAAGGATCAGCAAACATCAAGAAAATGTCACCTTTTTGATTTCCATGATTCATTTCCCTACAGGCAGTGTTTTAATGATCTCACCAGAACACTCAATGTAACCAATTGATTCCCCACCACGATTATTTTCTTACAATATTGTTATATGCATCCTTCATTCGTTCTCTTAATAGTACCAGACGTTACGTACTGATCTCGCATCAGGAATCACATGCTCCACAGAAGTCAGCCCTACTTCTACACTCTACAGGATTTTAGCAGTCGATTGTCTATTATGCAAGGGTCAATGCTTAGATGCTGTTGTTCCCCTTTGACACTGTCTTATCCTGTATACATCTGCTATTTATCCTCTACTCCCATTCTTCATTACTGGACCCATGTGGAAGTGGCCATTGTGAACACCATAATAAGGATTACTTCATTCATCTACTTTTCTATGAGCTTAAGTCAAGCATCATTCATGCATAAAGAATGTAATTTCTGAGCTGGATGAAAAATATTCCAGACTGTTGAGTGACTCAAGGGAGGAAATAATAGGGGCACTGGTAATAATGTTCTATTCTTATCAGGTCACAGGGGAGGTGATACAGGACTGGAGGACGGTCAGTGTGGCATATTATTCAAAAAGAGAGAGGAAGGGATCAACCAGGTAACTACAGGCCTGTTGGTCAAACCTCAGTGATGGGGAAAATACTGGATGCAAACCTGAGGAACAGAATTAATCCACACCTGGAGAAGCATGGATTAATTGAGAACAGTCAGCATAGTTTGGTTAAGAAGAAGTTATGTCTGAGCAACTTGATGGAATATCTCTAAGAGGTGACCAGGACTGAGATAAAGGCAATGCGTTCGATGGAGTCTACTTGGACTTCAGTAAGGCTTTTAGATAAGGTCACACATGGGAGACTAACAGCGAAGGTGATATCCCATGGAATCCAAGGAAATTTGGCTATTTGGATCCAGAATTGGCTAAGTGCCAGGAAGCAGTGGGTGATGGCTGAGGGTTGTTTTTTTGTGACTGGAAGCCTGTATCCAATGGGGTTCTGCAGGAAATGTTGGGGAATGAAGAAGGGTTGATCCATAAGTTTGTGGATGATTCAGGAGGCGATGACCCAATGGTACTCTCATTAGACTCACACATCACTCATCGGCAGTTCCTCGCAGACAAGGATCTTCCACTGTCAGGACAAATCCATGTGTGGCAGTACAGTTCAATGTGGCCTCTGCTAGACTATTATTCCAGAGATCCGAGTCGGCTCTGTGGAGCTGGATGCAAGTTGTTGTGGAATTTGAAAGTAAATCTGGAATTAAGAGTTCAATGATGACCATGAAACCACTGTTGATTGTCAGGTACATGCATCTGGTTCACTAATGGCCTTTAGGGAAGGAAACTGGTGTTGTTATCTCGTCTGGCCATTTTATGATTCTAGAACCACAGCAAAGAGATTGACTCTTCACTGCCCTTCAGGCAATTAGGGATGGGCAATAAATTATAGCCTAGCTCATGACACCTGAATTTCAAATTGAATACAAGAAAGATATGAAAATTAGCGGTGCTCTAATTAGTAAAAAGGATAGCTTAGAATGCAGGAGAATATAGATGGGCTGATCAGTGGCCAATGGAATTCAATCTGAATAAGTAAAAAGTGATTCGCTTGAGCAGGAAAAACAAGGCAAGGGAACAGATGATGAAAAGGGGATCAGATGCAAATTGGTGTTCATGTCCATTGGTCCTTTAAGATAGCAAGATAGGTCCATAAGATCACAAGATAGAGAAGCAAAATCAGGCCATTCATCATAGTGAGTCTGCTCTACCATTCGATCATGTTTCTTAACCTATTCTCCTGCTTTCTTCCAGAATCCCTTTATCTCCTTACTAACCAAGAACCTACCCATCTCTATCTTAAATTTCAAGCAATGACTTAGTCCCACAGCCTTTTCTAACAATGTGTTCCACAGATTCACCAGCCTCTGGTTGAAGAAATTCCTCCTCTTCACCTCAGTTCTAAAGGGTCGTCCCTTCAGTCTGAGGCTGTGCACTCGGGTTGTCTTCTACTAGTGGAAACATCATCTCCATGTCTACTCTTCCCAGGTCTCTCAATATTCTGTCAGTTACAGTGAGATCACCTCTCATCCTTCTCAGGTCCATGGATTACAGACTCAGAATCCTCAGCCACTCCTCATATGACAAGTCCTTCATCCCTGGGATCATTCTAGGAAACCTCTTCCGGACGCCTCCTACACCAGTATATCCTTCCTCAGATACGGGGCCAAAACTTGCACATAATATTCCAAATGTGGCTGGACCAGAGCCGTGTACATCCTCAGCAGTACATCTTTGTTCTTGCATTCTAGCCTTCTTGAAATGAATACAAACATTGCATTTGCTTTCCTAACTGCCAACTAAACCTGTATGTTGACCTTAAGAGAATGCTGAACAAGGACTCCTAAATCCCTTTGTGCTTCATATTTCTGAAGCCTTTCCTCATTTGGAAAATAGTCTATGCCTCTATTCTTCCTATCAAAGGGCATAACTTCACATTTTACCACATTGTAACCCGTCTGACACTTCTTTCTCCACTCAGCAAGCATGTCCATGTCCTTCTGCAGCCTATCTGCTTTCTCAACACTACCTGTCGTTCCAGCTTTTTTGTGTCATCTGCAAAGTTAGCAACAATCCTTATCCAGATTGTTAATGTACAACGTGAATAGTTCTTCCAGCACTTATCCCTGCAGAACTCCAGTAGTCACCAGCTGCAATCTTGAAAACGACCTCTCTATTCCCACTCTCTGCTTTTTGCCAGTCAGCCAATCCTCTATCCATGCCAGTACCTTGCCCCGAACTCCATAGTCTCTTATCTTATTTACCAGCCTCCTGTCCAGCACCTTGTCATGATTGAGATGAGAAATTATGAGGGGCATAGACGGGATAGACAGGAAGAAATAGAGGGATCGATGACCAGTTGGCATAGATTTAAAGTAAGAGGCAGGAGGTTTAGAGGACATGCGAGGAAGCAATTTTTCACCCAGTAGATAGTGGGAATCTGGAACACATTGCCAAAATGGGTGGCAGAAGCCATCACAAAATCTGAAAAGTATTTAGATGTGCACTTTGTATGTATGGGCCAACTGCTGGATTAGGAAATGGGATTAGAATAGTTAGGTGCCTGTTTTTGACCAGTGCAGATTCATTGGGCCAAAGGGCTTCTTTTCCGTGCTCTAGACCTCTTATGATTCTCTGCATTTACCTCTATTTCTCTGTCGAGTGTAAACAAGCTCCATTTTCAGCTTGGTATATCTTCTATCAGAAATGAATTATAGAGTCATAGAGATGTACAGCATGGAAACAGACCCTTCGGTCCAACCTGTCCATGCCGGCCAGTTATCCCAACCCAATCTAATCCCACCTGCCAGCATCCGGCCCATATCCCTCCAAACCGTTCCTATTCATTTACCCATCCAAATGCCTCTTAAATGTTGCAATTGTACCAGCCTCCACCACTTCCTCTTGCAGCTCATTCCATACACGTACCATCCTCTGTGTGAAAATGTTGCCCTTTTCTATCTTTCCCCTCTAACCCTAAACCTATGCCCTCTAGTTCCGGACTCCCCGACCCCAGGGAAAAGACTTTGTCTATTTACCCTATCCATGCCCCTCATAATTTTGTAAATCTCTATAAGGTCACCCCTCAGCCTCCGATGCTCCAGGGAAAACAGCCCCAGCCTGTTCATCCTCTCCCTATAGCTCAAATCCTCCAACCCTGGCAACATTCTTTGAAAATGTTTTTCTAAACTTAAGTGTACTTCTGGCTTTTCAGTGTCATTTCAGAATTAAATCACTTTTGCACCATGAAATATAATCTAAATTTAAGGTTTAAAAAAGAACCAAAATAGAAAATCTCATCTACTTTTAAGTAACTCAAAAATTAACCAGAACAGAGATGTACATGTAAGATCATACAAATATCTTGATCTCTTCAACTTTACTTTGTTCGTGAAGATTGTTACTCCTGTACATATATGGTAGAGTTTTGTTGTTCAAATCCCAGAGTAGGGTCTCAAGAGCAGCAAATACCAAAGTAAAGGCAGGTCTGGAACAGGTTTGCTCTGATTTTCCAACTGCAACTTGCCATTCACTCCTACCGTTTCACAATGGAATTTTCTACCCTGTTAATATTTTAGATTGGTCAGATACAACAACCTACTATTAGCATCCAGTACCTTACCTGCTCCAAACAATCAGCAGTAGTCCTATATGTCACAGTTTGTTTAGAATCTAAAGCCTGCTGTAGCTTTCCAAGAAGCTGGTTTATCTGTTGCTCCTTTTGATATAGTTGAGCTGTCAAGGACAGGTGTCTTTGATGATGCTGTGCCTCACTGGATTTCAATGCTTCATATCGCACGTTCAGCTCACTGTAGTGCTAACATAAAAATGTATATCATCAGTACAGAATATTCAGGTAGACACAAGAGAATCATACGCAAAATAATTCCTGCAAGGGAAAAAAGTCAGCACTTGATAAAGTCTTTTTCTTTCTTAAAATACCGCAAGGATAGATCAAGACAAAAGCACAGGCACACAGCTGGAGATCAAGACGACAGAAACCTTTTACAGAATAAATAATCAATGGGAGAATGTGTGAAAGAAAAAAAATGAGAACAACTATCACTTATGTAGAATCTTTCATGACCACCAGGTAAGACTTATAACACGCAGGTAAGATTTTCCATTTTGGTTCTTTTATAAACCTTAAATTTAGATTAGATTTAATGGTGCAATAGAGATTTAATTCTAGAAACTGGTAAGATCATGTGTAACACTTTTTTTATATCATATCCAACTTTAGTCTCCATTAAAGTCACTGTGACAATGAAGTCTAATGAAAGCAAAGAAAATGGAATAGAACATATATTTCTACTTGGGAGAAAAGAATAGTTTGACAATTGAAGCCTGTACAATATCTGTACACTTCAGTGAGAGGTGCCTCAAAAGGCTTCTCTAAAAACATCATCCCGATTTAGCATATTCCAAACTGCATGGAGAACAGAAACAAAAAGTCGTATAGCATGGAAACAGACCTTTCTGTCCAATTCGTCTGCACCAACTGGTTTCTGGTTTGAATTTGAAAACCATTTGAAATCTGTTTTTTGTACCTAAGATGGCACTGGTGAATGGTGGCGTTGTACACTTTTCACTGTACTCCTGTACTTTTGTTCTTGAGTAGACATGACAATAAAACCTAATTCTATTCTTAACCAAATGTCATTCAAATGTTATAACTGTACTTGCATCCACCACTTCTTCTGGCATTCCATTCCTCATACGAACCATTCTCTATGTAAAAAGTTGCCCTTCATGTCCTTTTTAAATCTTTCTCCACTCACCTTAAAAATATGGCCCTTAGTTTTGAACTCCCCCACACTAGGGAAATGACCTTTGCTACTCACCTTATCTATGCCCCTCATGATTTTATAAACGTCTATAAGGTCATCCCTCAACCTCCTACGCTCCAATGAAAAAAGTCCCAGCCTATCCAGCCTATCTTTATAACTCAAACCTTCCATTCCTGCCAACATTCTAGTAAATCTTCTCTCTACCCACTCCAATTTAATAATATCCTTCCTATGACAGGGTGACCAGAACTGTATACAGTACTCCAGAACAGGCCTCATCTAGGTCCTGTACAACCTCAACATGACATTCTAACTCCTATACTCAAAGGTTTGAGCAATGAACACAAGCCTCTAAACTACCCTGTCTACATGTGATGCAAATTTCAAAGTCTTATGTACCTGAACCCCTCGGTCTCTCTGTTCTACAACATTACCCAGCACCCTACCATTAACTACGTATGCCCTTATTTGTTTTACCAAAATGCAATACCTCACATTTATGCAAATTAAATTCCATCTGCCACTCCTCAGTCCATTGACCCAATTGAATATTATACCACCTGGCTTGTATTTGCATAATGTTAATCCTTTGGTTCAGAAAATTTGGACAATTTTAGAAATGTTAGAGAGAAAGCTATTACATAGTTGCCTCCATCTATCTTTCTCTCTAATAAAACCACTACACATTTGAACAATACAATTCAAAGGGATGCAAAAACATGCTGCTTTAACTTTCAAGAACAAAGTTCAGTTCATCAGACTGATCTCAAAATAATTGTTGGTGTAAGTTAGAATTACTTAAGTGCTTATTTTAAAAATAGATACTGTTTTTACAAAAATATCAATTCAGGAGTTCAATTATTTAATCTTATGAACAGATTGGAGATCAAGTTCCAATGAACTGAAAGGAATAAAAATTAGATGTGGCCTACAATAAAAAAAGTGATCTGTCCATCACATTAACCCCATATTATGAAATTGAAAATCCATCATGTGATTTGCCAAACACCTTATAATTCTTAAACATTTTCAAATTTGTTTTATTTATACAAATTGTACCACATACCTTTTGATAAGACCTAGACTCCAAGGCATGAGCATCTTCCTGATTCCTCAGGACTTTCTGCGTATCCAGGTTGAGGGCTTGTAGTTGCTGGATGACCTCAGCTTGCTGGGCTGCATGTTCAATGCTTTCCTTGTATAAACACTGTAAATCCTGTAACTCCTTCCTGTTATTTGCAAAGAAAAGATAAAAAGACAACTGACAGTTGCAAAATAGGGAAGGCCAATCCGAAATTCAACAATCCAAGTATGTGGCATCAGCCTTGTTATCCGGATGACCAAAACATTTTCTGCTACCATCTCAGTTTAAACATTGTTGAAATATAAGAAATGTTGCTGAAGTTTTTTTTGTCATATACATCAGAACAAACACGAAAATGTTAAATTTCAAATGACCACATTAACACTATAGGCGAACAAGTGCTGACTTATTGGTCAGCCAATTCGGATTGAGCAAGCATTGCTATGGAGAAAGCAAGCAGGAATTACAGACTCCACAAAATGCTAGATGATTTTTTTAAAAAGTCATGTTTTTTCTGCTTGCAGAAAACATGCCCCTACATATGAATGAATATCACTTCTTGCTTCTTCTTAGGCTGTTCCTCAAGGCTGAGGATGGATTTTTTCTCACTCCATAGTTGTGGCTCCTCAGTTGACGACATAGTCCAAAGCCGCATCAGAAAACTGTTCAGGCAAATGGTAGTAAATGAGGAAGGTGGGTAAAAGACTCAGGTTTTCCCACGTTTCTTCCACTGTTCACATTTGGCCTCCACCAGGCATGTTTTGGGGATGGTTGAAATGGTTGACCGTCACATACATCTTCTCCAATTTGGGAAGTTTTGGGCAAGAGTTGGAAGTCTTTCAAGATGTCCTTGAGGCATTTTTTCTGGCCTCCTCCAAAGCTTGGAGTGGAGAGATTGTTTGGAAGTCTTGTGTCATGCATATGAACAACGTGGTTCACTCAATGCAACTGATTGACCATAACTGATGTCATTGCCTCAGTGCTGGAGATGCTAGCAGCAAAGAGAACACTGATACTGGAGTGTTCATCCTGACATTCAATTGGCAACATTTTGTAAAGACATCGCAAGCGATAGCTCTCCATATGTCGGCTGTACATTGTCAATATCTCCAAAGCATAGAGAAATGTAGTTACAATGTCATTCTGTCTGACATAATCAGTTCCAGATATAAGGTCTTTATCATCAAACAATCTGCTCCCCAGGTAGCCAAAGACTGAAGTGGCAAAAAGTTGAATTTGAAACGATAAGAGTTCATCCACATTGTCCAGTAGCTCACCATGGAACTTAATAAATAACGGGCACATATGTGTGGGAGGGGAATGCTGGTAGAGATCAAAGAGGCCATGTATAGAGTTTGAAAATGCTCACAGCATTTTCAATGATTATGTCCATTGAGGCTATTGATAGGGGAATGCACATTGTGACTCTGGTAGAAACTAACCACCAGAAGGATGCTATTGAGGACCATTTTTGCAATAATCTTCCCTGTGGTGGACAGTCATACTACAATCTGTAAATACTGCCATCAATCTTATCTCCTTTCTTGAAAATAGTTACAATTACGACAGCTCAAGAACCTTTTTTCAGATTCGAGTGCCAGGAATGCCTACCTCTCATATTGCAGCAGGGATTCTGGTCGCACTGACAACCTTATTGAATAGTTTTTTCAACCTCATGACAGGATGGGGTTCTCTAAAATGGTGGCAGGTAGAATTCTGTGGAAAACAGTCAAGACCACTCAGGTTCAGGATGAAGTTCTTGTTGAGCAGATATTCAAAGTGTTTCTTCTAACAAATGCTGACTGCCTGTGTCCTTAATGAGTGCCACTGCATTCTCAGCTCTCAGTGGAATAGGCTCTTGGGTGCTAGAGCCATTGTGGTCTTGACTGTACTGAAGAATTCATGCACATCATGACTGTCAGTGAGTTGCTGAATTTTGTATGCCTCCTTCCACCCACCACCTTTTCTTCAGATTCTTGTTGCACATTTGTTTGTAGACCTTCTTTCCTTTGGGTTTTGGTGAATCTTGCAGTTCATGAACGTCATGTGCCTGCACTTTAGTCCCTCCTGGATCTCCTGGTCATTCTGTTCATGTAGTATTTTAGGACTGGATTTTCCAAAGACTGGCAATCACAATCTCTGGCAGATTGTTACTCAGATTCTTCATTTTATGGAAGAAAGAAACTCTGCATTTCGGAGAGGAAATTCTGCCTAGGGCTACCTCAAAAATCTAAAGCCAATTTCCATTCTGACAGTTCTTTTGTAAAGCAGAACTGTCAAACAAGATAAACCACAAACGTTTTCACAGCTGTTGCAGTATTCAGAAATTTTAAGTTGACAGCTGCTGTCAAGCTTTATATAGGTAACATAAATGTGATGTTAGGGTGCTGGGAGGGTATGATGCCAGATGAATAGGGTTTTAGAGTGCCAGGTAAGTAAGGTGCCAACTGAGAAGGGTGCAGGATAACAGGTTTAGGATGCCATATAAGGAAGAGGCAAGGTGACAGCTGTGGAAGGTGTAGGTTACCAGGTCTGTAGATGCTAAATGGATAGCAGGTAGAGTGCCTTGTGGGTCAGATGCCAGGATGTAAGTAGCAAGCCAAGTGATGCATTATTTCAATCAGAATGGATGGGAAGATTGCATCCATTTTGAGGGTGTGGATGCAGGTTTTCAGATCTGTAAAGTTTGGAGATCAGGTCTGCTGGCAGGGGGAGAGTGGTATCAGAGGATGCATCAGGTCAGGCAGTGGATGAGGGTATGATCGTGTCCAGAAAGAGTGTCAGGTCATATCCTGTGGGCCGTGTCAGGTGGGGGTTGTGCAAGGGCCTGGGAGAGATGTGGTTGGGGGTGTGTGCAATGTATGACCTATATTGTGTCATGACTCTGGAGTTAGACTACATATTTTTCCGAAATAGCTACTTCACTTAGTTTCATCGGAACTGTCCAATTTAAATGGGGACTTTCAGAGGGTTCCAAAGAGGGACTGCTCAGAGGAAAATTCAGTTTCCCAGATAAATCCTTTGGAATGTGCTATGATGGGAATTCTGCAGGGTCACCACGCGCGACTCATATCTATGCGAAAATAACAATTGGCCAGTGGCAAATCCAGGTGAAAATTTCCTTGTAGAGAAACCAAAAGTCTCCTGCAAACAGTAAATATGATAGATTCATGGGAGGACCGTGTGCTCTGGGCATTCTGTCATTTCAAACAAGTATAAATAAGCCGCATTTGAGCTCAACTGATCGACTTATCAGTTATTATAAAAGCTGTTATCTCACTCAGAATGGTTCTGCAACTGCTGCCTAATTGTGGGACAGCACTAACAGTGATTGTTTGATTTTAGGTTTTCCATGTAAGGCATGTTTGAGTATCGTGTGCCTATTTAGAACAACTAAAGGAACATGCTGTTTGATTCAATCATTGGGATATATGGCCTGCGTACCTGTCATCACACTGGCATGGATATTCATGCATGACATTGCTTAATTGTGTGGTAGAAAGAACATCTATTTACATTGACCACACCATCCTATAAGTGGAAAATGGCACTCGTAGCCACTGCACAATGGAACCATGAAACATCTTGCTTAAGCTTTTCTTCAAACTTTTAAGCTATTTAGACCAGGTACATTTCAGGTCCAGAGGTCCAGGAGATTTTGAGATGCCAAAGATAGGGTAAACAATGACATGGAGCAGAACATGTTGTCAATGAACTTGGGGTGCATCTTGGTCCTCACTACTTTCTCCACAGCAAAACCATTTGGAGTCGATTAGCCTACCTCCTGTAATAGAAATCGTTCTGACCATTTAAAATTTGGTATTGTTCCATTTGTCCTGATGCATATGAGACATATACATACTGCTGAAAAGAGAGACACACTTCTGCACTATCGAGTGAAAGTCAATTAATTTCCTTTCATAAATATAAACATTGTATGCATCGAATTGATTTTATTCCTTCAATATTCAAAAATCATACATTTTAGATAGCTATTGAAAGAATCTATTATTGCTTGTTGTGGATGTAGATGTAGGAACACAACAATTCCACCGAACAAAGTATGTTTTGAAAATTTTTGCTGGATAGGAAAACTTTTGATGTGTCTAATAAAAAAAATGACTCTAATTGACATCTCTTTCTGGCTCTAACACTTATTTAAATACTAAGCAAAAGGCCCTACAAAATAACATTACACATTCAAATACATTTCACAGTCTCTAAACACCAATCAAAAACATTTCTAATTGATCACCATTGTACTTCATCACCTCTCAAAAGATTCTCATTCTGAAAAAAGGAATCAAAACTGTATTCATGACTTTCTTTTCTAAAATCTTTCGGAACAACCATGTTATTTCCAAGATCCGAGATTGCACGTGCATTGGTATGTCCTGGGCCCTCTACAATATACTTAAGTTTATCTTAACGTAGTTAGCATAATGACTGTATTTCAAAGTCTTGTTTATACAGTTTCAATGCTGATCTAAATATGTTTCAATTTCATGTGATGATGTAAAGTTGTGGCTAATATATACTTATTGAGCATAATTTATTGAACAGCAAAAAATAAAATTTCTTTCACAGAAAACAAAAGCAATCATGCACAGACGCATCAAATCAGCACCAACAAAACTACTCAATTTACACTTGCCCCACTTTCCAGCACAGCCCGTTCTCTTGAACATTATAATATTTCAAGTGCTTGTCCATGTTTTAAAAGGTAGAGTCCTGGGTAGTGCTGTCAAACAGAGACCTGGGGGTTCAAATGCATCGTTCATGGAAAGTTGCATCACAGGTAGACAAAGCAGTAAACAAGTCATTGGAACAATTGCCTTCATTTCTCAGACCACTGAGTTTATGAGTTGGGAAGTCATGTTGCGGTTATACGTGGAATTCGTGAGGCCTGTGGAGTACTGTGTACTGTTCTGCTTGCCCTGCTTTAGGAAGGATATTATTAAATTGAAGAGGGGACAGAAAAGACTTACCAGAATGTTGCCAGGACTGGAGGGTTTGAGTTATAAGGAGAGGCTGGATAAGCTGGGACTTTTTTCAATGAAGCATAAGAGGTTGAGGGGTGAGCATTTAGAGGTTTATAAAATCATGCTGACCATAGATAAGGTGAATAGCAAAAGATCTTTTTCCTTGGGTTGGGGATGCTGCCTTCTTACTGACTCTTTAATTATCCACCCTGTCCAGATCCCTCATAATTTTATGCACCTCAATCAGGTCGCCTCTCAGCCTTTTTTGTTGTAAAGAAAACAAACCGAGGTTATTCAGCCTCTCTTTAAACCTAAGCTGTTCATCCCCAACAATGTTCTGTTAAATCTCCTCTGCACTCCTCCAATGCAATCAGATTCCTCCATTGGTATATAGAATTGTAAACAGTACTCCAAATGTGGTCTAATCAAAATTTTGTATAGTTCCAGCATAACACTCTGTGCTTACAACTGATGCCACCACTGATAAAGGCAAGTATAAATGCTAGATAGAAAAATATTTTGTAAGAAATTATATTTAAATATTTGGCACTTTGGGAAATAATACTGATCAATCACTGGTATGACAGCATAACAGACGTATGACAGAACGAGTAATCTAGACATCAGCGATAACAGCCCAGAGACATGCCTCCTGGGGAAATTAAATTTAATTAACTAAATAAATCTAAGAAAAATATAAGTACTATATCAGTAATGGTGATGAAGAAACTTTCTACATTGGGGATGAGATTCGTCTTTGCAACATTTTCCCTGAGTAAGTTTATCACCCTCATCCTGTCTGGCCTATATGTGATTCCAAATCCACAGTAAAGTGGATGAGTCAAAAAACTTCTGAAATGGCTTACACAAGTTACTCAATTGTTTTTAATAAAGTACCTTACTAACACACTCACAGGGTAATTAAGCATACGAGCTAAGTTTTAGCCTTGTCAGCGATGCACACACCCTGGGAAAGAATAAATATAAAATGGGTTGAATCCATTTACTCTGTAAAAATAAGTTAGTTGGCAAACTTATCTTAAAATTCATTCAGTGGATGTGGATGTCATTTGCTAGGCTAGAATTTGTTGCCCATTCTAAATTGGGCCGGAATAAAGAGGAGTGAGCATGTTCTTAAGCTACTGCTCTCTTTGGAGCTTAGAGACAGCCACATTGCTATGAGAAAATTGCTATTCCAGAATTTGACCAAGTAACAGTGAAAAAATAATGATACGGTTCCACGTCAGAAAAGGCAGGTAGTTTGGAAGGAAACTTACAGGTGATATTGTTCCCATGCATCTGCTGACCTTTTCCTTCTCAATGACAAGACGGCCATGGAATTGGAAGGTGCTGTCCGTAGGAGTTTGGTGAGCACATCGTGTAGATGGTGCAAAACTTTGTAACGGAGCATCAATGGTGGAGGGAGTCAGTAATGGAGATGGCAGATAGAGTGCCAATTAAGCATGTTGCTTTGCCCTAATGATGTCAAGCTTGTTGTTGGAGTTGTTGGAGTTGCACTAGCCAGATATGAAAGTAGAGAAAATGAGGTCTGCAGATGCTGGAGATCAGAGATGGAAATGTGTTGCTGGAGAAGCGCAGCAGGTCAGGCAGCATCTAGGGAACAGGAGAATCGACGTTTCGGGCATTAGCCTGAAGAAGGGCTAATGCCCGAAACGTCGATTCTCCTGTTCCCTAGATGCTGCCTGACCTGCTGCGCTTCTCCAGCAACACATTTCCAGATATGTAAAGTATTCCATCACACTCCTTACTTGTGCCTAATGGATGGTAGACAGGTTTTGGAGAGTGAGAAGGTGGATTACTCACCACATCATGCCTAGCCTCTGCCTTACTCGTGTCACAGTGGGTCCAATTCAGTTTCAGCTCAATGATCGCCCCCAGCATGTTTTTAGTGGGAAATTCAGCATGATAACGCCACTGAGCATCATGGAAAAACAGCTGGATTCTCTCATGTTGAACATAGTCATTACCTATTACTTGTATGAAGCAACCGTGACTTACCATGTTAACAGTTCAAGCCTGAATGTTGTCCAGTATCTGAGTCTTCAAGAATGGCTCTGAACATTATGAAATCAACAGTGAACATCCCTACTTCTGACCTTGTGTTGAAAGAAAGATCACTAATGATATAGTTGAGTATGATTGGCCCCGAATCCCCTAATTCTCATGGAGTCGAGTTAAACTTGTGCTCCTTGATGCTATACTTGGTCAAATGTGGCCGTGATGTCAAGGACAGTCACTCTCACCTAACCTCTTGCATCAACTCTTTAGTCCAAGTTTGGACCAAGGCTAGAATATGGTCAGGAGCTGAGCAAATCTGGTGAAACCCAAACTGAACATCAGTAAGCAGATTGCTCCTTTTCAAATGTCATTTGATAGCACTGTCAATGGCCCCTTCCAACGCCTTGCAGATGATTGAGAGTAGAATAATAGAGCTGGAATTGTATTTTACTTATTTACTAATAATCTAAAATAAGGGAAAAGGTGCCGCTACTGGCAGCTCAAAAAATAAAATTTCAATCCGTTCCTCACTATATAATAATTAGTTGTGTCACTAAACTCAAAGAACCAGGAAAGCAGTAGAATAATAAATCAAACAGAAAATCAACCAGTGCTTGAAACCTAGGTGCTTTTTGGAAAATCAATGTATGTGTTAGAAGCTGACCAATATACATTAAAAGATAATTTTGTTGTGCAGATGTTTATCCTCGTTGCTGCTAGGCACACTAAATGATACAATCGTTCTGAGCACATCCTTTTCTTGTGACTATGCCGACACTTAATCACCACATTGACCTCGACTGGATAAACTCCAATATGGCAGCTGGCCATGCTGCTCTTGTGCTCAGTAACTTTGAAAATGTTTCAGTCAACCACCCAATCTCATTCAGACATCCTTTCATCTTAATCTCACATCTTTTCAAAACTGAAAATGATGGGACAGAGTCCAAGATAACAACTAGCACACTTCCATTTTATATGAATTTGTCCTGGTAATCATCAAATTTTTGAAACAACCAAATCAAATTTTATGAGCATTTACACCTCATTCTCAAACTGAGGCTGATCAGTAAAATCAAAGACATCTGCTAGTAGCACATTAATGTTCTTACTGCAATGCGTAATATTATAAGAAAGAGTAGGTCATTTGGCCCATCAAGTCTGCTCCCCAACTGATAAAATCATGGATGATCTGAATGTGGCCTTATTTCACTTTCGTGGCTGCTTGCCATAACCTTTAACTTCCCAGACAATACTACATACATCATTAAAGTGATCAGCAGCAAGCTCAGTCCATGGCTTTCTACCATAAAGACATGACTTCTGATGTAAATAGAATATGAATAACCCAATAAAATGCAGCCACTTGGTTCAGTTCATTAATGTGATGACATGCAACATACCAAAGTGCTTAAGAAGAACTATTAAAATGCAGGGGATTCAGGGAGGTTACTCCCAGGTGAATTCCTCATGTCAGTCAGAAACAAAATAAAGGCACAGTACCTTCCTGAGCTAAGAAGAATATAGTAACACATCAAGGCAGAGTCCATTCAAAGCCAAGAGACATAATAGAGTAGATGTGCAAGCACTTGGAGAACAATTGCTGGTCTATAAAGCATTCACGTTACTTTGATCAAGATGAAAAAAATTGTCACAGATAATGAAGAAGGCTCTCAGATAGCAATTTTATCATATTACAGTAGTATGTATTAACTAGTGCAGGAATAATAGATTTCATTAACAAATGTATTGTCAAAAATATAGGAATAGAGGAAAGATTTTTAAATTACAAACTGCAATGAACTGCAGCTAGGAACAGGCTGATCAAAAACAGAAGGTCCAGACAGCTGAGGCTGAGGAAAGAACTGATAGGTGTCATATAATCTGGGTCAATGCCATTTCAGGGGACTTGGAAAACATAATAAGATTTCATATAATCAATTTACTCCATGTTTTATGAAGCAACAGCTGAAGGCAGTGAATATTGCAAACACAATGAGCCTTGACAACATTCCAGCAATAGTCTTGAAGATTTGTGCTCCAGAACTAGCCATGACCCTCGTCAAGCTGTTCCAGTACAACTTAAACACCTACATCTACTTTACAATGTGAAACATTGTGCAGAAATATCCTGTCCACGAAAAGCAGGACAAGTCCAAAACAAATTCCAATCAAAATTGTTGAAGAGTGTTGTAAGTAGCTATCAAGCAGCACTTACTGAAAAATAATTGATACACTGACTATCACTTTTGTTCCACCAGGGCCATTCAGTCCTGAACTCATTCACACCTTGATCAAAACATAGAGAAATGAGTTGATATCCAGAAGGAGAGTTTAGAGTGTCTGCCCTTGACATCAAGGCACAATTTGACAAAAAATGGCATCAAATGCACTTACTACACATAGAGTCAACAGGAATCAGGAGAGAAATCTCTCCATTGTGTGGAGACATATCCAGAACCAGCGGAATATTGTTGCTATTGTTGAAGGTCAGTGACCTCAGCTCCAGCAGACCTCTGCTGGAATTCCTCAGGATTGTGCCCCAAGTCTAACTGTTATCAGCTGCAAAAACAATGACTTTCTCTCTTATCACAAGGTCAGGAGTGGGGATTTTCACTGATGGCAGGGCAATGTTTGACACCATTCATGACAGCTCATAAACTAAAGCACTACATATTCGCAAACAGAAAGCTCTGGACAACATCCAAGCTTGCACTGATGAATGGCAATTTAGATTCACTTCACACAAATACCAGGTAATGATCATCTTCAACAAGACAGAATATAATCATTTCTTCTTGATATTCAAAGTCATTATCTTTGCTGAATTACCAATTATCAACATTCTGGGTGACACCATTGACCAAAAACTGAACTGGACCAGCTGCATGCCACAATAGCAGGGCGAAGACTGGAAATTCTGCACCAACTAATTAACCTTTTTATGCTCCAAATGCTTTCCACTGTTGACAAAGCACAGGTCAGGGATGTCAGAATTCTCTCCATTTGTCTCGTTGATTATAGGTCGAACAACACTTGAGAAGCATGACACTGTCCAAGACAAAGCAGCCCGCTTGATTTGCAACCCATCCACCAATTTCAATATTTACTTCCTTCACTACTGACACACAGAGGCAGCACTGTGCACCACCTCCATTATACACTGAAGAAATTGCAGGAAGCACTGTGATGTTCTCCCATGCCACACTGACTTTATTTGTTCAGGAATGCAGGCCAATACCACATTCTCCAAGTCAATTTGGCATGTACAGCAAATGCTGGCTTATCCAACAATGCCCACATCATGTGAATAATCAAAAAAAATCTATGTCTGGTTAGCATGCAGATCCTTCTTACAAAAAGGTCAGCACTGCCAGAAATTGAGGACTAGTGTGGTCTCCTGGGCTAGTTCTGATTACTCAAGAGGGTCAGAAACATGTTTTGCAGATTTCTTTCCCCTACACCATCTTGGGATTTTAATTTGTAGTTTTGCCCCTCCCCAGAATAGAGAATTTTAGGTGGGGTGACAGTTCTATATAATGATGCACAATGTATAGCTGTAGTAGTATGTGGTGAAGGTTGGATGAAGCAGAAGATCTTTACCTGTCCATCAATGTTCATGAAGTTTTGCTGTAGAAGATATATTTGTACTGTATTTTGGAAAGGAATCATGAAGCTATACATTTTTCATTAACTTTTGACACATTTATTACACGAGAATTCTATTTCTTTGGCGAAATTGATATATTTCTACAAACCAACATCTTGACTACAAAGCACTTCAATAACCATCAGAAACAACATTGTCCCAAACTAAGAGAAATGTCACAACAGATACTACAAATTTTAAATATAAAAAATTCTCAATTTTTTATTCTTTACTTCTAATCATGTGCTCAATAAACAAGGATATTCCAGGATATTCCAAATTATGATAAATGTTTTAATGGAATATAGGGACATAGCCAAGAATATTTTTTGACAGGTATCATTTTTTACTCGTCGTGTCTCGCATCACAATATTAAAAATATTACAAAATCAACTGCATCTTGCCGTAGAAGATAGCATCCATTTCTTTGCATGCTTCTAAATTAAACAATTTTCATCTCCTTTCTTACAAAATCCGAATAAACAAACTCGAATCAAAACTATTGTCATAATAAAACAAAGAACTGCAAATGCTGGAGATCCAAAACTCAAATTGCTGGAAAAACTCAGCACATCTGGCAGCATATCTGTGGAGAGAAAACATTCTTCACAATCTAAACTTCTCTCCACAGATGTTGCCAGACCTGCTGAGTTTCTCCTGCAAATTTTGTTTTTGGGTGTTGCATATGAAAATTGTTGTACTCTGCAAAGAATATAAACAACATAACTGCTATTTAACACAGACAATCTAAGATGACTTAATATTTGACAAATCACTTTTTTTTTGCTTTCTGAAGTATCAAATTGTTGAAAATAAATTAATTAAAGTTACTAAAATGATGATCACATAAAACCGGAATACAACATAATAATATCTGAAACCAAATCCAATTAAAGCTAAATGGTGCACCATTTTCAACATTTCACACCCTCTATTATACTGTGCACAGTGACCAAACCTTGTAAAATTCTAACATTCACAGCTGACTTAATTCACAAACTTAGAGGTTATATCACTTCTGTAGATGGCAGCAAAATTAAAGTTTTAAATTCAGTTGAGCTATACGCATCCTCTCACATTAAGATCCATGCAATACAAACATTTTTGTACATATGTTTATGTATTTTTACAAGTATTCTTCAGTGGATGTATTTTGTCAACAAATGCACTAGAAAATGATTCTTTGGTTGGTCTTAGGAGTTTTTATTCAATTGTCATCTTTAGAAGAAAAAAGGAAGAACCTGCATTTGTATTGCACTTTTCACAACATTAGGACATTCTAAAAGTGTTCAACAGCTAATTAAGTATAGTCACTATTGGAATGTAGCAAACATGGCAACAAATTTTATGCACAGCAAACTCCACAAAAAACAGATAATCTGCTTCCAGTGATGGTGGTTGAGGCATAAACATTGGCTGGAATACCAGGTTACAAAGTGAGTTCATGTGTTCTATGTGAAGGAAATAGTGCTGCATTTTCTTAGAATTGATGCTTGATGACAAATGATGACATGGTTAATAAGGACACTTCTTTATATGGGGAAAATGTTTCAATTAAATCTGTTTATATTCATTTTGTTTACATGGAACAATTGATAAATGAGACAACTGTGTTTCAACCAGACCATCACAATTAACAGTCTTCAACTATGACACAGTTTTACTTGAAGGAAACATACTTCCAGAATTCTATCCCAATTACACAGGATTCCCTGGATCAGGTCCAGCAAAACATTGTCATGGTCAAGTGAAAACAGATGTTGGATAGGTAGATTGCCAACTCACTGGATGACTATCTATCCACAAAGAACTTTTTATTCGCATATTTACAGGGTGTTACAAAGTTCATTCTACAATATTAGCAATTTCTCATTGAGCAATAGATTGCTATAAATTCTTTTTGAAGCCTGATTCTAACATTAAAATTAGTTTGAAAATGCAACACAATTATAGAACAGGAAACTTCATGCTTAGTCCAATTTATTGCATCTACATTAAAAGACAGAAACATACAGATATTAAACATGACTGGCCCAAATAGATACCAGCTACAAAACCTAATAGGCTGCAGTCCTTTTACATCACCTCCCATTCATTCCAGTACCTGCTGAGGTTACAATGAAGATCCGGCTTTCTCAACATCACCTGTCACCTGAGGCATGGTGACTCCCAGGTTAAACTCTCCACCAGTGATCTCTCTCTATAGGGAGAGCAACCTTGTGGTCTTCTGGGACTACTGTACCTTTACCCTTTACATTATCTAATTCACAGCTTCCTCTATGGATGGCCTTGATCAATCTGATTTACAAGAACGGATGCAATGAAAAAATATGTTTATTAGCATGATCCGATTTTATATATTGAAAGGCAGAAGTTCAGTAGTACCAAAATAAGAATGCTACTATGTTTGAAAGCTGTCAGTGCCAAATTTAAATATGCAATTCAAAAAATGAAAAACTCTCATAACATAATAAAAAAGAGAAAAATAGACCAAATGGCCATTTCAGCTCAAACTTCTCTTTCCCACCAATTCCCATACCCTTTTATTCCCAGATAGACGAACACTCTACATTGTTGTACACCTATGTTCTAGAATTCCCAAGCTAGAGAAAAAAACTCTCAGATTACACCCTGCCAGGTTTTCTGCTGTTATGAAGACACTTTATACTTAATCATTTTTATGGACATGAGTTTGATAGATTGTGAAAATACCAATAATTTTTTTTAAAATGTCAATGAAAAGACATATCTTTTTTTATTAGAATAAGGCATTTCTTGAAGGCTACACAGTTCCAGATAATTGCTTTTCTTGGTTGTTTGAGCTCAATTCAGAGAAAATTTGATCAGAGACTATTTTATGATCAAGTGTTTCAGATGTTACGTCTGAACAGTGTTTCAGGTTTTGAATTTGCATTTTGGACTTTTAGTTGAAGGAAGTCTGCTATAGAACAAGCTGTTCAACTTGTGTCTTCTGTTTCTGAAATACCACGCTATGGGATCAAGCTGAAACCTAATTGTTCTTCTGGATGAGTAACTGGAAACTCTTTTTCATATGGCATTTCCTGAGCAAGTTGTGTCTGCCAAGACCCCAGAGATAATCAGGCATGATTAGTGAGTTGACCATATGTACACTGCAGAACGTTTGTGTCTCATTCTTTTTGCCTTTAAGAATAACCATCATTGGCCAAAAAGTGCTTTTTGTCTTTATTGAAATTCTTAATTTTTGAAAGGAATCCATTTTGCCCTTTACCCAAAATGTGTGTGCATATGTGTGTTGGGTTATTTACAGGAGTAAACACTGCTTTTTTTAATGTTATGAATATAATATTCATGAACTATATATGTTCATTGACTGGCTTTATTTTATAATAAATTGATAATTTGACATTGAAACCTAGTTGAGGTATCTCTTCATTCTCAATCTAATATTCAGAAAACATAAGATTGGCCATATCGGGTTGTAGGTAAAATATTTTTACTTTATGTTGCAACTGTGGAGTGGTGAGGGCTATAGCAATAGCGCACTCATGCCAACTCAATTGTTAAACTCTTACTAACGGAGTGAATAACCCCAGACATCTTGGAATTATATTTCTCCTGCTACCTTTCTGCCCAATCATTTAATCTATGTCTCTTTGCAATCTCTTTGTGTTCTCCTTCTCATTCTCAGACAGTATTGTGGTGTCAGCAAATGTCGATACTTTACTCCATTTCTTTGTCTAACTCATCAGCATAGACTAAAAATAGCTGCGGGTCTTAGCACTGACCCCTGCAGTACTGAATTGGATACATCATGCCAATTTGAAAATGCCCATTTATCTTAACGCTTACTCTCTGCTTCCCATCTATTAAATAATTCTTGATCCATGGTAATATACTGCCCCAACTACGTATTAATCTTGTCCTTATCTAATACTTTCTGTAAAGCCAGCATACAAAAGTTTCTAGTTCTTCTTGATCTATCCAACCAGTTGCGTCTTTAAAAAAACCCATAATAAAGTTGTCAATCCCAATATCCCTTTCAAAAAACTATATTGTCTTTGGAGAATTGAATTCAATGCTTAATTAGAAGCACCATTGACACTAAACTATTAACATACTTATCATACATCAATCTGGAAATTTGCAAACACACTTAATTTCCAAAGTTAGCATTATTAGACATTTTGTGGAGGTGAGGTGTTAGAAAGATAACTTTAAACACTTATAACATGAATCAGTGAGTTTCATGTGCTTTTCAACATCTAGAATGGCTTCAACGTTAAAAGATTGGTAACAGCAATTTCCATATAAATCTCTAATGAGTGGAATGATGCTCTATGCCATTTCTGAAGAGAATTATAATTGTCCATATGCTTCAGCTACAAACAGATGCATGTTCTCATTTGTGTAGTCATCATTCTCGTTACATGCTGTAACATTCAGTCAGTACCTTCTTAAAGGAATAAATATAATAAAAATATGGTTTGGCTGTAGGGTATTAGCAGTATAAAATATCTGCAATGAAAATCGATAGTTAAATTTGATCAAAGATAGTCTCATCACATCTGACTGCAGGTTTAACTCATTTACATAATGCTACTTCTCAGCGAGTGCTAGCTTTTTTATACAAATTAATGCACTGGATCTGAACAAATTGTAATGAATGAAACAGCCAAGTTATTACTGCTTTTTCTTTTGAGTTTTCCATTTTTCAGTAGCCTTTCAAACATGCAACACTCATCCTATGGCTTCAGTACAGGCAAGATGTAGATGCTGTCACATAAAGCTCAATTAGGAGCACGTTGAACCTTTAACCAAGGTCTTTGTGTGTTCCTATTGCTCTGCAAAACTTAATAATAATTAAAATGTTTTGCCAATCTGAAATGTTTTTGATTCCAGACACTGAATGACTGAAAATTATCAATGCCTCTTATTGTCAAAGTGCTTGAACACAACCAACAATAAAAACACATCTTCTGATGTCGTGCAGCTTCTTCCCAAAATGTGAGAAGTTAAACACAACATTACAACTATTAGAATGGATGAAAATTCTAACAGATATGCACAAAATGCCTTGTAGTTGCCAAGTCAACACTAAAAAAAAGTAATGGTAAACGGTTCTAATGAAAACACTGAAATGTTAATTCTGTTTCTCTCTCCACACATGTTACATGGCTTGTGAAGTATTTCTAGCATTTTCAGTTTATACTTCAATATTCGGTTTCTCAACACTGAATTAATTTGACTGAGTGGTCTAACGAACTACTTGCCTCAATTTAATCACTTCACCATCCTTTACAGTCAGTTCCCTTTGCTGATGCTCAAGGTGAGATGACAACTCATTACATTTGTTGTGCATGTTTTTCACTTGATTCCTGGTTCCTTGTAGCTCATCTTCCAATAACTGGTATCAAAATAACCAAAACAAAAACAGAATAAATATAGCCATTATTTGCAATAAAGCAGAGTCGGAACATTTTCACAAAGGAGACTAATCAGCTCCAAAAGACAAGGCCTGCTGTTCTTGTGTAGCAACAGTTTATTTGTGAAGATTATTTCTGAAAGTGTCATTTGTTATGGCCTTAGATACAACATGATATATTTGATAAGCAAAATAAAAGCAACCTTTTAAAAAAGCTTGTTTAATCAACACTGTATACCAATTATCCAAATGCCTCGGGCTGGGAGTATTTTGTTTGGATAATCAAATGTTCGGATAGTCGAATGCCGGTTAACACAGTTTAGTCAAACATTGGGACCTTGCAATCTTGTCTGGATAATCCGAAATTCGGATAATCGAGGTTCCTCCGTACATTTAATTAAATATGTTGTTACACTTTGCAACACTGCACCTGTGTGAAATACAAGTTCAATCGTGCAGTCCCAACTGCCTTTGTGAGAAGGTACTGAATAGAGACCAAATATCATCCCGCAAAGGAAGGCTGTGAAAAAAGTCGAGAGACTACTGACATAAACCTCAAAGCTAACACTATGTGATCATTATTTCTTCATAAAATCAAAAAACAGATATTCCTGGCAACAACCTTTTCTAATTATGTCAGAATTCTTCATGTTATTATTTCTCTATTCCATTGGTTGTAGATACAATATTAAAATGCCTGTTCAATGTCAGAAAAACAATTTCTTCTGCATGCAAATATTGTGTGCAAGATTTTCTCTGTCCTGACCAGACTTCAGCTACATGTCGATCAGAATCACTTTCATCAAACCTGAAAGATCATTAGTAATATAAATATGCTGCTCAGGTTTAACTAAATGCCCCAAAAGTGATGACTTATAACAGCTTTTTGACAAATCTCCAACAATGTTTAGTAATTAAACTGATCACTGAAAATTCAGAATAAAATAAAAAAACACAAGAAACCAGTTAAAGGACTGAAAATAACATGCATTCATAAGAGAAGCAACAGCAGAATGGGTTAGGATATATCAGGACGTGGAAGCTGAATCAGTGCATTTTTTTTTTAAATTTACCATCACTAGCCATGGTACAGAAACTCAATACAAGTGGCTAAAGTTGCAGATAGTACCAGAAAGCAAAAAAGGCTGAATTAGAAGGAAATTAAAGAATGAGCTTGTTGAGATCTGTAGTTGAATAATGTGAGCAGTAATTTAGCACAGATAATTATGAAGTATTACACGTGGAAGAAATAATAGTGACAAGCACAATATATGAAGTAACGAAGGATAAATTTAGAAAAGGCCTTAGTCGATTTGACTGTCAGCATGTCCAATCAATGAAAAGCTTGATTAAGGTATGCTGTATTTACTTGAGAGTCACTGAATATTCTAAGCATAACTAATTTGGAACAGCATCCAGATTCATATGCTGATCAACACGATTGCAATTTGATACTGCTCATAATGCATCAATTAAGTGCAAAGTCCAAAACAGTGGGTTTTAAACATGGAAAGCGAAACAAATATTAAATGCCTTTGTTTCCAGGCAATTATTAACTGATTTTAAAACACTTCGCTTGGATAGGGAAACGGTTTACACTAAAATTATTTCCCCCCCCTGCTGTCACTATTAATCATGTAACCTCAAACTGCACTTATGCAAAAGCTTCCACAACCAAATGAAGCCCCAAATGCCATCAAAGTGCTTCTGAAGGTTGCTCTTCATTTCTTGTACGGTTTTAATTTTCTCTCATCATCACCACAGAATCCAATAGGCATGATGCAGCCTATTTAGCTGAATGGGCAGAACTGTAGGGTAATGCTCACTTGCTGCACAATTGCCTAATAGAAATCATTGATGTGTAGAGGAATAAATAAGCTTAAATCAGATCTACTACTACTCGCAGACTGACTTGATTCATCTCCACAATCAGAACTGATGTTTCATTCTGTTCATTTTAAGCTGAAGAATCTCAATCTAGTCTATTTTTATATTTTATCCCCAAGCTGTCTTGTAAAATTTGCAGATCATCAAATAGAACATGACAATATTTTGTGGAAGTGTGCATGAAGGGACCTACCTTCTGACTGAACACTCCTACGTTATTTGCAATGTAGAACAACAAGACCCTGCATGTCTAAGAATATTCCAGATTGCATAAGAAAGAAAAGAGAGGTTTTAACAGATACAAAGGAAGTAAATTAACAGAGGCCCTATGAAGTAATTAGGACAGCAAAGTGGATACATGAAAAAACACTCACGGATAAAATTAGGGAGAATTTCAAGATATTCTATAAGTACATCAAGATGGAAGGGAATAACCAGAGGAAGAGTAAAGCACACTAGGAACCAAGGGGGTAATCTGTGTGTGGAGCTGAAGGGCACTGGTAAAGTTTTAAATGAGTACTTCACATCAGACTTCACTTTGGACAAGGAGTACGTAGATACAGAATTCAGCAAGAGGAACTGGGAAATTGTTGAGCATTTTGGCTTAGTGATGAGGAAGTATTGGAGGTTTTGGTGGGCTTATAAAGTAAACAAATCCCCAGGTCCAGCAGAGTTGTAACCCAGGCCACTGGGCGACAAGGGAAGAATTTACAGGGATTCTAACCCAACTTTTAAATTCCTTTCTGGCCAGAGGGGATGCACTAGAGAACTGAAGGACAGCTAATGTGGTTTCACTTTTCAAGCAAGTGGCAGATATAAAGCAGGGAATTAAATACCATTCAGTCTCACATCAGTAGTAGTGAAACAGATGGAGTAAATTCGGAAGGAATGAATTAATCTCCACTTGTAGAGGCAAGGTTTGATCAAGGATAGTCAATATGATTTTGTCAGGGGGAGAACACCGAATTTGATTGAATTTTTCAAGGTGGTCGTGAAATTGACATAGTTTATACAAGTTTAATCAAAGCTTTTGGCAAGATCCCACATGGGAGACTGATACAAAAAAAGTAAACCACATGGGATCCAGGGTAGCATGGCAAGTTGGATCCAAAACTGGCTGAGTGATAGGAGTAAGGGAGTGATGGTAGACGGCTGTTTGTGTGACTAGAGGTCAGTGTCCAGTGACGTACCATAGGATCAATGCTCAGTCTCTTATTTTTTGTGATATACGATGTACAAGAAAATGTGGGGCAGATGATAAGTAAGTTTGCGAATGACACAAAGACTGTCCAGAGATTGACAGTGAGGAAGAAGGTCTCATGTTACGGGGGATCTCGATAGATTGGTCAGATGAGCAACTCAGTGTCAGATGAAATTTAAACATAAAGACAAGGTGTTGCAGTTTGGAAGTCACAAGACAAGAGAGTATTCAAAGAATGGCAGGACAAAGAAAGCTCAGAGAAACACAGGAATCTTGGGGTGGTTTTCCACAGATGCCAGTAGGTGGCAGGAGAATTTAAAAGACTAGTTAGGAAGGTATAGGAGACACTTGCCTTTATCAGTCATAGCATAGATTATAAGACCAGAGAGGTTCTGTTGAAGCTGTACAAAACTTTGAATAAGCTACAACTGGAGTACTAAGTTCAGTTCTTGTAACATGATTGAAAGGGTGCAAATGCAGTGGAAGGGGTGCAGAGGATATTCAGAATATTGCCTGGGATGGAGCAGCTTAGTTATGAAGAAAGGCTGGATAAGCTTAGGTTGTTCTTTTTTGAGCAGAGAAGGTTGAGATGAAACCTGACAGAGGTGTTCAAGATTATGAGGGTCATCAATAGGGTGAACAGAAAACAGATGTCCTTAGTTAAAGGGTCAATATCAAGGGGGCATAATTTTAAGGTGAAAGGCTGGAGATTTAGTGGGGATTTCAGGAAACACTTGATGGGAATCTGGAATGAAGTGCCTGAGAGGAAAGTTGAGATGGAAAACCTCAAAAATCTTTAATAAGTATTTTGAAGACTTGAAATGTCATAACATTCATAGGTCATAATATATGGGCAAAGTGCTGGAAAGCTGGAATAGTATAGATTTGGAGTAGTTTAGTCGGTACAGATTTGATGAGCCTCTTCTGTATTTGGTGATTCTCCACTTCTATGCAACAGATTAAAATGAAGGTGGTCTACAAGTGTCTGACTCATTAGGAGATTCACCTGATTCAACATTCAAAATGGTGTTCAAAAAATCCATACGTAACAGCATATCTGCAACACATGGTATAGAATAATGGGCGGAAGTCTATACAAGTATCACAAATGTACACACAAGTGAAAATTTTGTTGAATTAAAGAAAACACTTATCTGGTTTGTAACTTTTTAGTCCAATCATTTTAACTGGGGCTCTTTAAGTACTTAATAAGAGAGGGAGACAGAAGACAAGAAACCGTAGGCCTGACCTCACTCGTTGGTAAGACTTTAGAGTCCATTGCTGAGTACTTGATACTGCATGCTAAAATAGGGCAGGTCAGCATGGCTTCATCAAGGGGAGGTCATGGTTGACTAATTTGTTAGAACTCTTTGAAGACACCACAAGCAAGTTAGACAAGGGACGGCCAGTGCACATGATATATTTGGATTTCCAAAAGGCCTTTGACAAGGTGCTGCACAAGAGACTGCTAAATGAGACCTCGTGGTTTTAAGGGCAAGGTGATGGCCTAGACAGAGGATTAGGCAACTGACAGAGGCAGGGAGTAGTGATAATGGGTTCTTTTTCAGGATGGCAGCAGTGACTAGTGGAGTTATGCTGAGGTTAGTATGACCAAAACTATTCACAATATATATTAATGATCTGGACAAAGGAATTAAGGGTATTGTTGCTAAGTTCGAAGATGATACAAAGAGGGTCAGCTAGTGCTCAGAATGTGAGGAGCCTGCAGAAGAATTGGACATGCTAGGTGAGTGGGCAAAGAAATGGCAGATGGAATACAATGTGGCAAAGTGTAAGGTTACATATTTTGGTCAAAATTAAGATGTAGACTATTTTATAAATGGGGAAAGGCTTCGGAAGTCTCTTGCACAAAGAGACTTGAGTGTCCTAATCTAGAGTTCCCTTAAGGTAATTTACCAGTTCAATCGGCAGTAAGGAAAGCCAATACAATGTTGGCATTCATTTGCAGAGGGCTAGAAAACAACAGGGAGAAAGTGAGACTGCAGATGCTGGAGATCAGAGTCGAGAGTGTTTTGCTGGAATAGCACAGCAGGTCAGGCAGCATTCAAGGAGCAGGAGGATCGATGTTTCGGACATAAGCTCTTCTTCAGGAATAAGGCTTGTGGGCCGGGGCTGAGAGATAAATGGGAGGGGGGAGTGGGGTGGGTAGCTGAGAAAGCAATAGTTGGGAGAAGATGATAGGTCGGGAGGAAGTGATAGACAGGTCCGGAGGGCAGAATCGATTTAGAGGCTTGGGATTGGGATAATGTGGGGGAAGGGGAAATGAGGAAGCTGTTGAAATCCACATTTATCCCATGTGGTTGCAAAGTCCCAAGACAGAATACGATGCATTCTTCCTCCAGGCGTCGGTTGGTAACGGTTTGGTGGTGGAGGTGGCCCAGGACCTGCATGTCCTTGACGGAGTGGGAGGGGAGTTGAAGTGTTCAGCCACAGGGTGATGGTGTTGGTGGGCGCAGGTGTCCCAGAGATATTCTCTGAAACGATCCGCAAGTAGGCATCCTATCTCCTCCATGTAGAGGAGACCACATCGGGTGCAACGGATGCAGTAGATGACATTGGTAAAAGTACAGGTAAATTTCTGACAGATATGGAAGGATCCCTTGGGGCCTTGGACAGAGGTGAGGGGAGTGGTGTGGGCGCAAGTTTTGCACTTGCTGCGGTCGCAGGGAAAGGTGCCAGGAGTGGGATATGGGCTGGTGGGGGGCATGGACCTGATGAGGGAGTCGCAGAGGAAATAGTCTCTCCGGAATGTTGATACGGGTAGGGAAGCAGATATAGAAAACAAAAGCAGGTATGTGCTGCTGAGGCTGTATAAAACACATTTGGAATAGTGTGAACGGTTTTGGGATGAGGGGGAAATCTCATTGAAGCTTACAGGATACTGAGAAGCCTGAATAGAGTGGAATTTCTTCAGCCAGAGGGTGGTGACTCTGTGGAATTCATTGCCACAGACACCTCTGGAGGCCAAATCATTGAGTCCATTTAAGACAGAGATAGATAGTTTCTTTATTAGTGAGGGGATAAAGGGTTATGGGGAGAAGGCAGGAGAATGGGTTGAGAAATAAATCAGACATGATTGATAGGCAGAGCAGACTCAAAAGGCTGAATGGGCTAATTCTTCTTCAATATCTTATGGTAAGATCGTGCATAATTATTATAAAAGTTTTGAGATGTTCCTACTACCAAATGTCCACAGCAATTCTCTTGTGATCCCAAAAGGAAAAGGAAGGTAATAGATTCAAGGAAATAATAAAGGCAAGTAAACATAAGAAAAATCTAAACACCAGCTAGAGCAAAATATGTGAGAACCAAAGACTATAGTCTACCTTAGTTCGAACAGAAACAGGATTTGCTCCGCAAAGCATACAAAGTATCATTATCAAAGTATTAACTTGAACTAACTCCACAAAGGCTGGTATCCTGTTACCAAGTCACTATTTATTTCCATGTACAGAGTACAAGACACTTACCCAGCTAGCTTAGAGCCAGCTCCTAGATTGAATAGAACCCCTGACACTCCTGTTTACACCTGTCAGCCAAGACTGTCTAATTGGACGAGGTTAACAGCTCCAATCTGGGAACTCATATTCTGTAAGGTACACCTGGCTGACCTTGTTCCAATCACTACATACTTAAATTCAACATGCAGCTGCAAAATTGTGAGGGGCATGTAAACATAAATACACTCCCTTTTATAGGCTGACTGACACCTCATTTTTAGATTTCCCTGGCACTGCTCCAGGCATGCTCTCCTGCATTCTTCATTGAACCAGAAATGGTCCCCTAATTCGATTGCAATGTTACAAAGGAGGACATGCCAAGCCATAAGGTAACAGATTGTGGTTAAATATAATTTTGCTGCTGCTGGTTGCCCACAATGCCCCATTTTGCGATGCTAGATCTGTTCAAAATCATTTAAAACAGTGATCACACCACAAAACATCAAATTATAGGATTTTGCAGTACAGCGGAAGGTAATTTAAATCATTATGTTTGTGCTAACTCCCAAATGAGGTCCCCAACCAATCCCAATCTCCAACTCAATCTTCATAGCACTCAAATTTCATCACTTTAAAATATATGTCCAACTCTCTTTTGAAACCTTATATGGAATCTGCCTCCATCACACTCCCAGTCAGCGCATTCCAAATCCAAACAACTCTGAGTAAAGAAGTTGCTCCTTATCTCATTCCTAGCTCTCTTCCTGACAATCTTGAGCGTGACCTCTAGTTACTGATATTCCAATGAGTATAAACAGAATATTCTTCTTTACCCTGTCAAAATTGTCCATAAGGTCACCTAATCTTCTACGTTCCAGGGAGAACAAGCCCAATCTTTTTAATCTTTCCATATATCTAAAATCCTTCATTCCTGGTTATCATTCTGGTAAATTTCCTTTGAACTCTCTCCAGGGCTTTAACATTCTTCCTTAAATAAGTGACCTAGAATGGAACACAATACTCCAAACATAGTCTGATCTATGATTTGTAGAGGGCTAGCATTACTTCCTTGCTTTTATACTCTATGCCTCAATTTGTAAGCACAAGGATCCTGTAAACCTTCTTAACAAATGTTTCAACTTGCCTGGCCATCTTCAGAGAATCATGCACGTGAAATCTGCCTGTATTGTCTCTCCATGTTTCTCCTACCAGAATGCATTACCTCATTGAAATACATCTGCCAGGTGTCTGCCCATTTGGCCTGAAGTTACTCAGCATTATCCTCACAATTCAATATTTTCCATAGCTTAGAATCATATGCAAACTTAGAGATTTTACCCTCCACATTCATCTCCAAATCATTTACATACATCAGAAAAATCATAGCTCCCAACACGATCCCTGTGGAACACCACTTTCAACTTGTCTCCAACCTGAGAAATGCCTATCTATACCAACTTTCTGCTTCCTATCTTTTAGCCAACTTCTAATCCATGATGCAAAGGACCCATCAATCCCAAACATTTCTAATTTGATAACCAACATGCCATGAGGTACCATTTCAAATGCTTTCTGATAATCCAAATATACAATATTCACAACATGACTCTTTTCCATTGCTCATGTCAAAAAACCTCATCAAAGAACTCAATTAAACTTGTCATAGAGTCATAGAGATGTACAGCATGGAAACAGACCCTTTAAACCAACTTGTCCATGCCTACCAGATATTCCAACCCAAACTAACCCCATCTGCCAGCACCCAGCCCAGATCCCTTCTAACCCTTCCTTTTCATATACCCATCCAGGTGCCTTTTAAATGTTACAATCGTACTAACCTCCACCACTTCCTCTGGCAGCTCATTCCATACACGTGCCACCCTCTGCATGAAAAAGCTTCCCCTTAGGTCTCTTTTATATCTTTCCCCTCTCACCCTAAATGCCCTCTAGTTCTGGACTCACCTACCCCAGGGAAGAGATGTTGTCTATTTATCCTATCCATGCTCCTCATGATTTTATAGACTTCTATAAGGTCACCCCTCAGCCTCCGATGCTGCAGGGAAAACAGCTCTAACCTATTCAACTGCTCCCTCTAGCTCGAATCCTCCAACCCTGGCAACATCCTTGTAAATCTTTTCTGAACCCTTTCAAGTTTCACGAAGTTCTTGCCTGATACCGTCAAAATTAGCCTTCCTCCAATTTAGAGCTTCAACTTTTAGATCTGGTCTATACTTTTCTATCACTATTTTAAAACTAATAGAATTATTGTCAAACATGACCTGCCCTTGACAAAGCCACGTTCACTCTCTAGTATTAACTTATTATTTTCTAAGTGTATATTTATCTTATCCCATATTATGGCCTCTATCAATTTTCCCAATGTTATTGATAGGCCTGCATTTTCCAGGGTTATCCTTTGTCCCTTTAGATTTAGATTAGATTAGATTACCTACAGTGTGGAAACAGGCCCTTCGGCTCAACAAGTTCACACCGACCCTCCGAAGAGAAACCCACCCCCTTATATTTACTCCTGACTAATCCACCTAACACTATGGGCAATTTACCATGGCCAATTCACCTAACCTGCACATCTTTGGACTGTAGGAAGAAACCAGAGCACCGGGAGCAGACACGGGGAGAAGGTGCAAACTCCACACAGACAGTTGCCCGAGGCGGGAATTGAACCCGGGTTCCTGGCACTGTGAGGCAACAGTGCTAACCACAATGTTCAGGATTTGGAGATGCTGATGTTGGATTGGGGTGTACAAAATCAAATATCAGACAACACACCAGGTTATAGTCTGTGCTATAAATTCCATAACTTACGATCTTAAAATATTGCTATAAATTCTGTGTCTTGCGATCTTATACTCCACAATCACCTGAAAAAGGAGCTGTGTTCCAAAAGATAGTGCTTCCAAATAAACCTGTTGAACTATGGCCTGATATTGTGTGATTTTAAACAATGGTGTCACATTTGCAATCATCCAATCCAGGACTAATCCTGCCTTCAGAAAGGCCTAAAAATGTTCTGTCAATGGCTCAACTATTTGCTCTCTAACTTTCCCAGCAAGCTAGAATGCATTCCATCTGGGCCTGTTGAAGTCTCGACCTGGTGGACTTCCAGCCTTTTTCACACCTTTTCTTTATCTAACATTATATAATTCAGTTGCTCAACAGCCATGTTCTCAATTAGGCCATTATCATCATCATCTTGAGAGTGTTACAAGGGGACATAAATTTAAGGTGAAGGGTGGAAGGTATAGGGGAGATGTCAGGGGTGGGTTCTTTACCAAGAGAGTGGTGGGGGCATGGAATGCGCTGCCTGTGGGAGTGGTAGAGTCAGAATCTTTGGTGACCTTTAAGCGGCAATTGGATAGGTACATGGATGGGTGCTTAAGCTAGGACAAATGTTCGGCACAACATCGTGGGCCGAAGGGCCTGTTCTGTGCTGTATTGTTCTATGTTCTATGTTCTAATGTGGTAAAGACAACAGCCAAATATTCATTTAGTACCTCTACCATATCCTTTGCTTCAGTGAATAGCTTACCCTGCTTATTATTTGTGGGATGGAAATGTGTTGCTGGAAAAGCGCAGCAGGTCAGGCAGCATCTGGGGAACAGGAGAATCGACGTTTCGGGCATTAGCCCTTCTTCAGAACTGAAGAAGGGCTAATGCCCGAAACGTCGATTCTCCTGTTCCCCAGATGCTGCCTGACCTGCTGCGCTTTTCCAGCAACACATTTCCATCTCTGATCTCCAGCATCTGCAGACCTCACTTTCTCCTTATTATTTGTGGGCCATACTCTATCCTTCACTAATCTTTGGCCTGCCTCATTTCCAAGGACCAGATCCAGCACAGACCACTCCCTGATAGGACTAGGAATGTACTGTTCCAGAAAGTTTTCCAGCACACATTACAGGAATTTCTCCCTTCCCTTGCCCTACATTCTACAGTTTTCCCAATCCACCCTAGGGTAATTAAAAATCACTAACTATCACAACCCTATTTGACTAGATTTCCATAATATCCCTACAAATGTTCTTTTCTCCCCATTATTTGGCGGTCTACAATAAGGTCACTGTTCCCATTCTGTTCTCACCTCCAACCACATAGATTCTAATTTGGGAACTGGATCTTATTCAAATGCATTGATACTACATTTGACCATGACTGCTTCATCTCCTCCTCTTTGCTGAGCACCTTTGGTCTGTACGCAATCAGGTCCCGGACCTTCCGTGGCTTGCCACTTCAACACACAATCCTGCTCCCATGCCCACATGTCTGTCCTTGGCCTGCTGCAGTGTTCCAGTGAAGCTCAACGCAAACTGGAGGAACAGCAGCTCATCTTCCGACTAGGCACGTTACAGCCTGCCGGTCTCAACATTAAATTCAACAACTTCAGATGATGATTATCCCATCTTGACCCCTCTGTTTTCATTCCGCTCCGTAATTTTATTTTTATTTATTTTATTTATTTTTTAAATATTTTTTCCACTGTTCTGCACCTCCTATTTCTTGATTGTCTCTCTTTCTCTCGCTTCCCACTCTCTCGTCACCTTTTTCCTCTCCTCTTCCCCCTTTGCTACCCTTCTCCCCTGTTTTCCATTTTGCCTCTGCTTCACCCATTCCCCCATCCCCCACATATTTTGTCACATAGCACCGGCTTCAGCCTTAGTCATTCAAGATCCTAATCTCCCTATAATCTCTCTCTGCACTGTCATTATCACCTCTTTATTGCTACCTTTGCTTCTGGAGCCATGACTCACTTTCTCTCAGCCTAGTATTCTCTCAACCTCTCTATTTCTCCCCTTTTTTTTCACTTTGACAAAGGGTCACTTAGACTCAAAATGTCAGCTCTTTTCTCTCCTTACAGATGCTGCCAGACCTGCTGACATTTTCCAGCATTTTCTCTTTTGGTTGCAGTTTGGGGTATGTTCTTCTCCTCCCTTATCCAGAGTTTTGTACATGGTGTCCCTGCAGACATGGACGATCTTAGACCTCCAGATGAAGTGGAAGAGAGATCAAGTGACTGCAACAGCACAGGTCCTCGGGATGGGCCAGAGATGCATCATATACAACAGAGAGAGTGCCTCACACCTGATGACTGTGTTTTTACCAGCAATGGACAGGGAGCAGTGCTCTCAAAGGCCCAGTTTCTGCCTCAGCTTGGCGAAATGCTGCTCCCACATTTTTAAGCACGTCCAAGCCTCTCCGAATGGCAAGGTCTTCGGGAATATTGCTGAACAAAGCAACCTTGGAGTACAGATTCATAGTTCCTTGAAAATGGAGTCACAGGTAGACAGGATAATGAAGAAGGCATTTGGTGTGCTTTCCTTTATTGAGCAGAGCATTGAGTATAGGAGTTGGGAGGTCACGTTGCAGCTGTACAGGACATTGGTTCGGCCACTTTTGGAATATTGTGTGCAATTCTGGTCTCCTTCCCATCGGAAGGATGTTATGAAACTTGAAAGGGTTCAGAAAAGATTTATAATGATGTTGTAATGTTGGAGGATTTGAGCTATAGAGAGAGGCTAAATAGGCTGGGGATGTTTTCCCTGCAGCATCGGAGGTTGAAAGGTGACCTTATAGAGGTTTATGAAATCATGAGGGACATGGACAGGATAAATAGACAAAGTCTTTTCCCTGGGGTGGGATGTCCAGAGCTAGAGGGCATTGATTTAGGATGAGAGGGGAAAGATATAAAAGAGACCTAAAGGACAACCTTTTCACGCAGAGGGTGGTGCATGTTTGGAATGAGCTGCCAGAGGAAGTGGTGGAGACTGGTACAATTGCAGCATTTAAAATCCATCTGGATGGGTATATGAATAGGAAGGGTTTAGAGGGATATGGACCAAGTGGTAGCAAATGGGACTAGATTAATTTAGGATATCTGGTCGACATGGACGGTTGGACTGAAGTGTCTGTTATCGTGCAGTACTTCTCTCTGTCTTTATGACTCTCTAACCTTCAAGTGAGATGTCCCTGATGGTGAAGGGGATAAAAGATCGGTTAGTCCAGTTCTCAAAGAACATCGCCTTGCTCTTGCCTCAATTTATCTTAGCTCCCGAAGTCAGTTCAAAGTCAGATGCTCATGAATCTGCACACTGAGCAGAAAACGACAATATCATCCATGTACAGGGAGGCCTTGACCTGAGGGCCTCTGCTGCCTGGAACAGTCACCCTCTCAGACCTGCATCCTTCCTGATGGACTCAGCATACACTGTCCAACTATGTTATATACCACTAAATAAAATTATGCTTCCAGTTTTTTTGCCTCAGTTCCTTACCTATGTAAATTCCTATAGCTACACTATAATTTCCAAAATATCATTGTGTACAGCCCTCAGTCATCCTGCCTAAAATGTAATTCAATTTGAGGAAGCATTGCAACATCAAACTTTGCTCCTTTACAACACTGCAGTATAGATATTATTTATTGTGCTTTTCAAAGGAGCATGTCTGTGAGTAAACCACAGAGGGTTCTATCTTTTAAACATTAGCTCTAGTACTCCTTTAAGACTAAGTTTTGTGCATGTGAATGTGGAGTTCAATCATCTGGTAAGTCAAGAGGAAAAGTTACTATGATACACATTTCAGTAGCTCAGAAGGTCTCTATTGCTTTGAAAGTAATAATATTGTGTCAAGATGAAATGATAATGGGACCATGTTATATTAACAATGAGACATATGTGATTTCTAATATAATATTTTCAGTTGGTTTTCCACTTTGCAGTATTAATTTTTTAAAAGCTATGGGTTTTAAGTGAATGAATTTAAATGAACACGAGGCCCATGGGGTACATTCGACAATGTGACTGTTATTAAAGAAAATTCCATGAAGTCAATACAGATGAAAGCATCTTGTGAAATCTTACCCAAGAGTCCCTTCTCGTACCTTTACTTTGGAGTCAATGTCAGACTTCTCTTCCTTCCACTGGGCTGCCTGCTTCTCCAGGTCATTTAGCAGGTCAGAGCAGCGTACGCTTAATCCCTGCTTTTCTTCCTCCAGATTTTTCAGAAGCAGACTAGTTTTCTCCTCAACCTTCATTGCACGTTCTTTAGCATCCTGTGTGCAAGTGCACCAAATAGGTCAAATAACAAATGCGTGAATTAACAAGTGAACATTTTTTTTTGGTTTGTACACAGAGCACCCCTAGGTAGTTGGCATGTGAAGTCAACCTGTTGCCTTTTTTTGGTCTCCATTCAAGCAGGTAGAAGGGGCATATTTTACTTGAATGACAGCTTTAATGACAGTACATTTACAGGAGCCCATTAATTGATTAAACTGCCTTTGATGCTGTCCCCAGCCATTCTTGAGACCCACAAAAATACAATCTTTCAGGCACTGTCCTTATCAATTAATAATGCAAGTCCCATCAGAATCTAATTAGGAGAAGCCACATCTTCACACTCCTACTTCTTTGCTCCATATCCATCATTAACTATTTATCGAGAAAGTTATAATGCTAAGATTCTGAGCTTTTAACATGCTTTCTCAGAGTTTTGCTCACAGCATAAAACCACAAAGCTTTAAAGTGCTTCTAGACCTAAGGCACTTTTCCTTGTAAGAATGTCATTTGGAATGTCACAAAGCATCCAGAGCTTTAGTGGCTGGGATAGAGGATATGAATATCTGCCCAAAAACTACTAATATTTTGCCAAACCTATAATAAAATTTGTTCACAAATACTTTTGAATACAAACGGAAACAAAATAAAAATTGAAAATCCTTGACCAAAATCATTGTACTGTAATTTGGACAATAATGTTAAAACAGACAGCAAGGTGACATGGAATATATGATTTTATAATACAACTTTAATTCTGAGAGCTAAAATGAAACTTCCAAAACTTGAAATTGGTGAGGGTCTTGATGTATAAGTCTATATACCTTACAATCCTGGCTTTTCTTCTTGAGCTTTTCCTTCAAATCAGTCACTTCCTTCTGCACTGATGCAATGTTGTCATCGACAGCAATTTTCCGTTGAATTAGGTTGTTTATTTCCTTCTGTTGGCATCTAACCTGCTGTTGAGGACATCAAAAAGAACATAGGAGCATTTCGAAATGAGATCAGACTTCACTAATGATAGTCATAATATTACTCAAACATTAATAATTAAAGAACAAGCTTTTTCAAATCAGATTTGCCCTTGGTAATAGTTAACAGGTCTGTGGCACTGTGTGCTACTGCAGCTGACACCTTGAAATGAAAATTGATGCAACAGGGAACTGAAGTTTGAACAGTTTGCATGAAAAATGTTCTTAAGTAAAACTCTCATGTACATAAGGGAATTATCCTGCCATTGAAAAGCTAGAGGTGACTGTTTTGATGAAATCTGGACAACAAAGGAATTAAATGGCACATAAAGCACATTATTGTATCATAAGTAAACATATTTAAACATATGTACAATAATTTGTATGGAAGAACTGAATTATGTTTTATCAATGAGCCATTAATTGCATCTTTTTTTTCTGAATGGTATGCATCTTACAAATGATAAATAGGCATTTTAAAATATCTCATGGCAAGAAAGGACACATTACACCTCCATATGGGATTCTGCTCTGTTGATATGCCAATGAGGCCTGAATTCAGTTTGTAAAACATGGAATTTATTTTCAATTAAATCCATCTAAATATTTAGGATCTTGCTAAAGGGTAAATACCATTTTTTGGTGTTATGTTGCTCAGTTTGCTCAGTAAAAACCAAGTGAACGAGGTAAGAAGAAACAAATTGCTGCTCATCATGAGTATATCATGGCTCTTGGACATGACTGAAAACACTTCACCTTCTATAAACTACTTTGAAATTCAGTGACCCTCCACAAAGGTAAATTTAGACCAGAAGAGATTTTCCACATGGAATAATAATCATAGTAATAGAGTTACACAACACGGAAATAGGCCCTTCAGTCCATCAAGTCTGTCAGATTAATCACTTATCTACTCGAATCCTATTTCCCAAACTTGGCGTGTAGCCTGATATGCCACAGCATTTCAAGTACTCATCTAAATACTGCTTAAATATTGTAGCGGTTCTTGCTTCTGCCAGCCTTTCATGCAATGAATTCCAGACACCCAGCACCCTCTGGGTGAAAATATTTCTCCTAAAATTCACTCGAAACCTCCTGCCCTTTCCTGATAGGACCCCTCGACTAACAGGAAAAGTTTCTTTCTCGCAATTCAATTTATGTCCTTCATAACTTAATGAGCCGCACCCCCCCCCCCCCCCCCGCCCCCAAAAGCCTTTTCTGCTCCAATAAAAATAACCCTAACTTATGTAGCCTTTCTTCATAAGTGAAACATTCCAGCCTGAGCAACATCCCTGTGTATCACCTCTGCACCCTCTCCAGTGCCATCATATATTTTCCATGCCATAATGACCAGAAAGGCACACAGCACTCCAGCTGCAGTCTAGCCTATGCCTCCATACAGCATAAAGGCCTTTTTATTGTAGATTAAAATGGGAAAAGAACTGTTTTAAAATCTAAGTATTGGACAAGTATTATTTTCAAAAGCACATCACGTGGTAATTATTGTAAGTGTAAAAATAACTGCTTGTTTAAGCAGCAATGAAAGACTAGTAGGGTGAGAGGGGAAAGATATAAAAGAGACCTAAGGGGCAACTTTTTCATGCAGGACATGTATGGAATGAGCTGCCGGAGGAAGTGGTGGAGGCTAGAACAATTGTAACATTTAAAAGGCATTTGGATGGGTATATGAATAGGAAGCATTTGGAGGGATATGGGCCGGGTGCTAGCAGATTGGGTTGGGATATCTGGTCGGCATGGATGGGTTGGACCGAAGGGTCTGTTTCCATGCTGTACATCTCTATGACTCTATGACTAGCCTCAGCTAAGCAGCTGTGCACAAATGGAGCTTCGACCAGCAATAAGTGACTGTTTGTCACTAGTGGACTAGTGACTAGTTATCGATGACAGAAATCTCCTGTCTGCAAAGACATATTCTGATGAATAAGAAGGATTCTAGAAAGGACAGAAGTCAAGCATTAGATTGAAAGAAAAACCATATAATATGGCAAAGATTAGTAGGGCATCAGAGGATTAGGAAAGTTTTAAAAACCCAACAAAAGAAGACCAGAAAATAATAAAGAGGGAGACAACAAACTTTGATTGGAAAACTGCATCTAATATCAATTCAAAAAGCAGGAGCATCTTTAAATGTGTCAAAAGGAAAAGAGAAGCCAAAGTGAACATAAGAGACATAGAGATTGAGGCTGGGAAAATGATCATGGAGAACCACAAAATGGCAAAGGAGTGAATAGATTACTTTGCATCAGTCTTCACAGTAGAAGACATTAACAGCATTCCAAAATTACTAAATTACTCATGAGGCAAAAAGAGAAAAGGAAACAAATGGCTATCACTCGAGAAAAAGTGTCAGGGAAACTAATAAGGCAAAAGACCAACAAGTTCTATGGACCTGATAGGATTCATTCTCGGATAGCGGAGGAAGTAGCTGCAGAGATAGTGAATATACTGGTAATAATCTTCCAGGGATCCTTCAATTCTTAAGGAAACTTCTTTTCATCCAGAGGGTGGTGTGAATCTGGAATGCAGAGCCTAGGAGGGTAATAGAGGCAGGAAACCTCACAGCCTTGAAAATGAACATTAAGGAGCACTTGAAATTCCATAACAATCAAAGCTATGAGCTGAGTGCTGGAAAGTGGGATTAGTGTGGATAGGTTGGTGCAGATTTGATAGGCTGACGGGCCTCTTTTGTGTTGCATGACACTTAACTCAATGACTTTATTAAGACGATCCTTTGAGGGCTTGACAGAATCAATGCAGAAAAGTTGCTTCCCCTTGTGGAAAAGTCTAATCTCAGTATAGGGAATTACATATTCATAACAAACATGAGAAGGAATTTCTTCAAAGGTTGTGAATTTGTTTTACCACAGAGGGCTGTTGAGGTTCGATCATAAAGTATATTTAAGGCTGAGATGAATAATTTTTCAATCAGTAAGGGAATCAAAGATTATGAGGAAAAGGCAGGAAAGTGGAGTTAAGGATTATAAAATTAGCCATGAACTCATTGAATGGCAGTGTGGATTCAAATCGAATATTCTTTGCTCCCACATTTTACAGTCTAATGGTATACTGGCTGTAACAGGCCCAACCAGGGGAACCATCTAAACTTCAAGCCTGTCTATCCATTTAACCAGTTTTGTAAATTTCAATGAGGTCACAACTCATTTTTTTAACCACTGAAGAAGACAAGTCCCATTTCCTAAAATCTCTTCATCAGATTGTCACACCATTCCAGTCTGGTAAACCTCTATGGCAATTATGTCTTTGCTCAGGTAAAGGGACCAAAACTGCACACAGTATTTTAGATTTTTAATTAGTAACAGAATCAAGGGTGATGGGGTAAAGGCACAAAAAGTGGAGGTGACGATGACCAGATCAGCCATGATCTCACTGAATGGTGGAACAGACTTAGTAGGCTAAAAGGTCTACTTCAGCTCCTCTATACTATGGTCTTATTTACAACTATATGATTGGCTCCCAGGTAAATTAAACCCTTAGGTATCAATGTCAGGGAAAAGCCATCTCCCAAGTACAGCAGTTATCTCTTTCCTCTGCAGTATAAAACTGAGGAATGTCAATTCATTTTTTCCCTCAGCAGTTGCTCTAAGCTGTGGCTCTTACCCAGTAAAGACAGACATTTTGTATACCTGAACAGCCACCCGTATTTTCTGCAAGCAAATGCAAGTATGGAAAATAAGAATCAAGGGGCAGCCATCCTGACAAGAGAAAAGGACAATCAGAACAAAAAGAAGCGACCATTAAACTGCCCTCTCACTGTTATTCTGTGTCCATCAGGCAGGTGGTTTTTTTTCCTGTCAATGTGGGTCTCTTATGTGTGCAGGGAGAGATCTGTAAGGGGTTCAAGTTTTAACTTGTGAAGTTATATATTGACGTCCATAATTGTTTTATCGATAGCTAGTGTCACAATCTTGGTCTTTTTACAAGGCACTATGCTCTCGAGTTTGTTTTCCTGGAGCGGGGTAATTGGCCAGGCTCCAACTAGGCTGGGTTTGAAAGATTTATTGGGGTCCTTTTTGTTTACCATTAAGAGATAATGCCTCCAGGCAAAGGCTTTCATGTCTTAAAAAAAAACAGTATAATCAAAGGGGAGCGGTCAGTTAGCTGTGTCGTGAGCCTTCAGTTAGCTTAGAGTTTTTGATTCAGTTCAGCAGCAGTGTGTGTGAAGAAAGGTTGCTGGGGCAAGTCCAGCCAGGTAACTTCAATCCTATAAGCCTGATTTGTTTCATTTTTACTCTTTGTGCTAAGGGATGTGTTTATTGGGACTGTTGAAAGTATTTTTGGAACAGCATCATTAAGTCGGGATAGTCTATCGAGTTTATGGATTGGATAAGTTATCCAGTATTCTACTTTCTGCTTTTGTGTTTCATTCCGTAATTTTGTAAATAAATTCTGTTTGTTTACAACTTGGCAGTTAAACCAGCTAATTCACTCCAGGAATATCCACCATACACTTACCTAAACAAATAGCAAAGTTACAGGTCTGGGCTACCTGCTAAAAAATGTTTTGAGAGATCGGGCTTGGTCCATAACACTAGAATCTTTTTATTTGCAATAAATAGTTACTCTTGTTAAATACAGAAACCTGTTCTTTGTTTTTTTTTGTCAAACTAGATCCAAATAAACTGGGAAATTTTGCACACTTTTACATTTTTTTTAACTGTTGCAATGACACTGGGAACAGTGGGGCTCTATTGCCAGTGTTCTATGCAACAGTTCTAACATAACATTCCAGCTCTTATATTCAATGAATTGACAAATAGAGGTAAGTATCCCATATGCGTTCTTAACCTCTCTATCCACCTGTCCTTTTGTCTTCATGTATCTGATCCTCAGGAACACCCAGGCTCCCAAAATTCATTATGTAAGCTATTGCCTGTAAATCTTTCCAAAATGCATCCATTCAAACTTTTCGGGATTGAACTCCATCTTCCACTGCTCTGCCCATTTGACCAGATATACCTTCCTTAGTATAAAGTTTTCTCCTCACTATATGCTACACAAACAATTTTTGTGTCATCCACGGAATTATTAATAAAATCTCACTTATTCATGATTAAGCTTGATACTGATCCAGCTTCCTCAGGTCGTGCCCTCAGGTCCTAGTCTCAGACAGAGTGTAATGCAAAGTAATTCACCTCTTAAGCTTAGAGCATCTTGGAAAAAATTCACTCCCCTCTTCTGTCAGCAAAGATGTCGATGAGGCAAAATCCACCAATTCCATCTTAGCTTCTAAATTATCTCCAATGTTTAACGGAGAGGGTGAGCCCACTCGGTGTGGAACAACTAGTAAAGCAGTCAGGGAGACAGACATATTTTGCTTCTGCACCATTTGCAAGTTTGCAGCTTTCATCTGGTCCACAAGCTTGATCAGGACTGTTGCACCTACCCAATTTTGTACCTCACTTGGACCTGACCTCGCGCTAATCATGCCTCTTGTCCATGCAGAGCCATTCCTGTGGTTTCTACTTCGTCCCCTGAAGTAAACTATCACTCACATTTCATGGAGTATTGTGTCTGGCATTGACATCCCTGATGCCATTACACCCCCAACTCCAGGTATGGGAAGATCAGATTTAACCTGGTGCAGAGTCTTCTCCAATGAGCAATAATGCTGGAGCTATATTTGTAGTTGCATGAGGAATGGTCCTATAATCAAATAGGAACCAGGACAGTTTGGTGTCTAATGAAGGTGTAGGCTGTTTCTTTAAGTCTGGACTGTTTGGACTGTTCCTTCTGCCAGGCCATCGGATGATGGATGGATGGAGCTGTCCTTATATGACGATTACCATTCGACTTTAGGAAATATTCAAATTCCCTGCTGGTAAACAATGGCCCATTATCTGTGATATCCTTATACGATGATTACTCTTCAACTTTAGAAAATATTCAAATTCCCTGTTGATAAACAATGGCCCGTTATCGGAGTCTGTGTATTGCAAAAGATGCACGCAGAACATTGCAATCTATTGCCATCCCCAAATTTGATGAATGAGCTTGATGTACATCCAGTCATTTTGATTGGGCATCCACAATGACTAAGAACAATGAGTTCCTGAAAGGACCTGCGAGGTCAATGTGTGAACAAGTTCAGCCATTCCCATGAATGTGGAGGAATCGCTTGCGACAAGTTTTGCCCTTGTACGCACTCTGGGTACTGCCCCACCAACACAGCTATGTCTGTATTCAAATCGGGCACCAACCTAACTTCTCGTCAATATCTCTTGTGATTGTCCAGAGCAATGGTCACCACTAGATACTGGCTGAACTCCACCAGGATTATCCAGGGGTCTCCAAAATGAAGATGTTTGCGAGGAGTTATAGCTGGTGGCACCTTTTTCAATACACGGACTCCCAGATGTGTTGGTCACAGATAATGGGCCATTGTTTACCAGCAGGGAGTTTGAATATTTTGTGAAGTCAAATGGGATTTGACATATAAGAATAGCTCCACACTACCCATCAACCAGTGGCCTGGCAGAAACAGCAGCCCAAAGTTTGACAGCAGGCTTAAAAAAACAGCCTACTGCTTCCTATTTGATTGTAGGACAATCCCTCATGCAACTACAGGGAAAGCTCCAGCAGGGTTGCTAATGGGGAGGTGATCCCACACCGAGGCCAGAGATAGGGAGTGGAGGTGAGACAAAATTTGGTCCACGTAAATGGCCCTGCATGGACATGAGCATTGGTCCACACAAGGTCAGTGACCTAAAACATTTGGGTAGGAGCCATAAAGCATTAAAGAGACTGAATCTGAGATGGACACAGCAGATGCTGCTGCATCAACATCATTGCAACTGAGAGAAGTGAGCGAATTTTTCCCAAGCCGCTCAGATGCAAGAGGCGAGCTTCTCTGTGCCAAAAACCACCCGTATCTGATGCAGAGTCAAAGGAACTTGACTCGATACTAAAATGCCACAGGAGGCGTTACAAGAAAACGGACCAGCCTATATCCTCAGACCCAGAATGGGAGAGATGTCATGATTTTAATGAGGTCAGTCATGTGGATATCATAGACAATGAGTTCCCTGATTAGGGCCATTAAACCCCAATCAAGGGGCCCTTGATGACAGATACAAAAAGGAGTGTCAGACATCCTGACACTCTGAAAGCATGCTCTGAGGGAACTGAACCAGTGTCAAGGACTTTCCACATGTAACTAAAGAGTGACTTGGTGCTCAGACACCAGCTGTTGTGGAGTTATGTCAACTGTGACAAAGAATATTTATGGAACATATTTAAATATATTTTCTATTAAATTTTATTGAGAAAATTATATAGGTACTTCTTCCATAACACAATGGCTGTGTTCTTGTGCAACTCTGCATTACAGAAAAATTGCACTTTAGAAACATCACTTCAAATGTTGACGACATAATCGTGTTACAGCCAAAGCACGTTCGAACTATAGAAACAGTGTCCCCAATTTGTCAATCGCGTTTACAGCGAATTCGCAATAATGAAACAAACGTTATAACAGAATGACATGTAAATGGGAAAGACATTTTTTTTATTCTCTACAACTGTGATTGACCCCATACAGCAATATGACTTTTTAAAAATTCTATTTTCTACCTTCAAAAACAGTGCCTAACATTTGCCATAATGGTAGCTTAAAAGGCATCAAATTATTGTGAACGTAATTTAATTCCATAAGCAGTATCAAACTCATTACAACATTTATACAGCATAACGAATAGTGTGCACAATTGTTCCAGTTACTTTCCTAAACTGGACAAATAAAACATTTCCCACAGTTTTCTCAATCTTAAAATCAACATAACTCAGAGTTTCTGGACTCAGATTTTAAATATTATATGCAAATTTAGATGTTACCAATACACATTGATATAAAGCAAAATTTACTTCCATTCTAAAATCTTTTCTGGTCTATCAAATGCAGCAAAGGCAAAGGTAGTCAACATACTTATTTAAAAGAAGTTTTTGTTTTGTCCCATAAGAGCAAATGTCCTTCTTTTATCTTTGTTTCACCTTGAACCTCACACCATCACCAACCATAAGCTTATTCTGAAAACCTGCTTTTAGGCTCCTGACACCGCTGCAGTACAGCCAGACACCAACAGCTATCTAAAAGCAGTCTTAAGGATTCTACCTATAATTTTCTATTCAAAGCTGGATTTTAAATCACCATTCTCAGCTTTGCAACATGAGGGATCAAGAACAGAAATCCATGCGCTACCATTCCATGAGGAGTTTGGGCACTGCATCACTGCACTATCTTAACATTCATTTTAAATATTTCAATCTCCAATGAATCAAAAAGGTGTAGTCAAAACTGGCCATGTGATAATTATAAAACCATAACATCAAAATGAAATCACACAAGTTGTCAGGATTAAGACCAGTTAGAAAGTAGCTACTACCCACATAATTGATTAGAATTGCCATAAACTATCAAAGAATGGAACACACATTGTAGCCTTTCTACAACATACCCAAAATCAAACAAGTGGGTTATTATGAAATTGCATTCACATGACAAAAATTAAATGTTGAAGATTAGAAAAGTCAGATTCATGCCACAGTTTAAAAACATTAATTATATTACCAGGCAACATGATTTATATTACCAGGCAACCTAGTTCTTCACCAAATTAGTTTCTTTGTTTCTTTTTTCTTTACACAGAAGTTTTGTTATTTATTTTTTCAACTAATAGGCAATAAAATATTGTGTATAGATTACCCTTTTAAACAGATCCTTACAACCTCAGTGACGCAATTATAAATTTTACTAGTCATTAAAGCCAATTCTCATTGTAATCAATACACAATTCAAATTTCAGCACCGTAATATTTTATATATTTTGATGTAATTTATTCCCATCTTTCTTTTACTTGAAGGATGGAATAAATTACATTAAATTATATATAATTCAATTCAGACGGGGTTAAAGGTACAACATGCATTTCAAACAATGATTTTCATTTTACTTTGATCTGTTGAGCAACTTGAAAAACACAATTGTATTCTTGAGATTTTGAAAACACCTGTAAAAGATTTAAAGGTACTGCTTAGAGATGTAATTAATTGCCTTGGGGGAGAATTACTTAAAAGGGTTTTGAAAATGCTGGTTTTATCCCTATTTGGATCAAGTTTTATTCAGTAATCTAGTGGGAGTTTAGTATCACTCGACAATGTGAGTCAAAGATTTTGAAATGCAGATAATGAGATAGACAAGAAATATTTCATAAACCCAGTGGGGTTTCCTTGGTTGATGAGGATTAAAAAGTTAAGAGGTGCAAGAATAAAAGCTTAGTGTTTGGAATTTAGTGTGCACATCAATACAAAGCTAATTAAAAATTCTTAGATGAAATAACAGAAGTCATGTCAAAATGAAAAGTGGCATCCTGCAATCTGTAACCTGTGGAAGGCAAAGCAGGAAGGCAAGAGAAAAAGGTATTATTAAAAGCAAGGGAACGTAAGTTAAAATACATGGTTATTCATGTGTGAAGTATTGGAAACATTCTGAAAAACTGGAATCAACTGACCAAAATATAAAATACCAATATAACTTCAGTGTCTGAAATGTGATTCCTGTTCATTCAGCATTAGATACAAAAATCTCCAAAAGGAATAGAAAAGGTAACTGATTGATGAAGCTGTATTGATTAAAAACAGTCTCAAAATTTAGCCAGACAGCACTAGTTTCTAGGTGTTTCCCCATCTTTAACAGACTTTTGTTATTTTTCTTGGCATAAAACTCTATTTTTGTAAATTCAAGAAATATGAAAGTGCCCAACTAAACCTGAAATGTGTTACTTGTCATCCACCTGTTCAGATCTAAATCATCCTATAGGCATCAAGGTCAGTAACCCAAAGGTTAATACTTCTCACAATATCACTTCATACCAATTGCCCAAAACAGAAAATGTTCAATATTTTATAATGGACAATCAACACATTTCTTTAAAGTACAAATATCTAACTAGTGGTCATTCCAGTACCCAAGACAAGTAACAGCTTCGCCAGTTTCTAACCTGCTCAAGTTCTTGTATCTTGTCATCTTTAGCTTGGAGGATCTCTAAAACTCTTCTGTCCTTGGCCTCAGCTTTCAATTTTTCCCTTTCAGTACAAGAAAAAATAGCCATTAGTCACAATGCAGCACTATGAGATTAAGTATTTTTAGCCATTAAAACCGGAATATGCATTAGGAAATTAAGACAAAATAATTACTCTACCTAAAGAGTTAACTTGTACTATTCTAAGATGGTGTAAAAGCCCACACAAATAAATATCAGATCCTAAACATATGCTACATTGTTTCAAATAATTTCAGTAAATTAACCATAATATATCCAGTGATGTACATGGATCCAGCCCGATCATAACCAACCGTAATAAATAGAAGGGCAAAGTTCTGATTGAATTGTTGTTATTCAGAACATGAGGCACTCATTAATGGCAATATATTTCTGCTCAGTACCACACTGAAAACGTAGCCTCAAAAGTAATAATTTGAGTTTAACTATTTCAGTTATCAACAAACTTGCAAGAAAAATGGCCCAACTTTGACAGGTGAAATATAGCACTGAACTATTATTAAATCAAGAATTTGAAACTAGAAAAAGAAATCTAGCTAGTCACACAATTTTCTGCAGTTCACCTCATTCTATACGTTCAAACTCCTATGGTGCACCATTCACATGACTGTGTATTCAGTGACAGCAGAAATACGCACCATTTTTGGGTCCTCATAGAATTCCTTCCACTTGCAACACACTTACAGCAATATAACAAGTCAAATACTGCCAGCCTATAACTGTCTTTCATAGTGCATGTAGTGGGAAGAGAATGAAAAAGAAAAGCTTCTGAAAGCACAGGTTGCACTTCATTACAATTGAAAAACTCACACACATATAGGTTTTGCCAGCTTATTTCATCACCTGTTGGATTACTGTCAGTAGAACTAGAAGAGGACAGAACCCTCCTGGTCCTCACCTTCCACCCTACCAACCTTCACATAAACCGCATCATCCGACGACATTTCCGCCATCTCTAAGCGGACTCCACCACCAGGGATATATTTCCCTCCCCAACCATTTCCGCTTTCTGCAAAGACCGCTCCCTCCGTAACTACCTGGTCAGGTCCACTCACCCCTATGAAGGTAGCAAAGAGTACAATTGGTAGATGGGGGTGGGGATGAAGGTGATAGGTCAGAGAGGAGGGTGGGGGAAAGGTAGCAAAGAGTACAATGGTTGGATGGAGGTGGAGATGAAGGTGATAAGTCAGATAGGAGGATGGGAGAAGGTATCAAAGAATACAAATGGGTGAATGGAGGTGGGGGTGAAGGTGGTAGGTCAGACAGGAGGGTGGAGTGGATAGGTGGAAAGGAAGATAGGCAGGTTGGACAGGTCATGGGGACAGTGCTGAGCTGGAAGGTTGGAACTGGGATGAGGTGGGGGAAGGGGAAATGAGAAAATTGGTGAAGTTCACATTGATGCCCTGGGGTTGAAGTGTTCCAAGGCGGAAGATGAGGCATTCTTCCTCCAGGCATCGGGTGGTGAGGGAGCGACAGTGGAGGAGGCCCAGGACCTGCATGTCCTCGGCAGAATGGGAGGGGGAATTGGAATGTTGGGCCACAGGGCAGTAGGGTTGATTGATGTAGGTGTCCCGGAGATGTTCCCGAAAGCACTCTGCTATGAGGCGTCCAGTCTCTCCAATGTAGAGGAGACCGCATCGGGAGCAACAGATACAATAAATGATATTGGTGGATGTGCAGGTAAAACTTTGATGGATGTGGAAGGCTCCTTTGGGGTCTTGGATAGAGGTGAGGGGGGAGGTGTGGGCATAGGTTTTGCAACTCCTGCGGCGGTATGGGAGGGTGCCATGAAGGGAGGGTGGGTTGTTGGGGGGCATGGAACTGACCAGGTAATCACAGAGGGAACGGTCTTTGCAGAAAGCGGAAATGGGTGGGGAGAGAAATATATCCCTGGTAGTGGGAATCCATTTGGAGGTGGCAGAAATGTCGTCGGATTTATGCGAAGGTTGGTAGGGTGGAAGGTGAGCCAACAGTCCATATGCAAGCCCCTGGACTGAGATTGGAAGTTCCCTTTGACTGACTGTGACAAGACTCCTGTGACTAAAGCTGCCATTGAAGAATCCAAGAACTTTTCCACTCAGGCTTAAGACATGGTAATTTTGCTGAAGCACATGCAGAATGCTTGTCATGTAAGTTATTGCAACTTACTGTAAGTGTGACATTGACATGATGCTGTACAGTAACATGTCCAACACCTTGACAAGCTTCCTAACAAAAAATGGCAAGGCAACACCTCAGTACTGTCAGCCCAAGTTCTAAATCAGGCAGCAAGAAAGGTAAGGAAAGGTGTAGCATAGATGTTATAAACACCCAAGTAAGCAGAAACTGAATGACCACGAAAAGAATAAACAAGATGCCCTGAGGGACACCCTGCTCCAATCCATGTGATGTTTGGCTCAGCATGCCAAGTGGTCTGGTAGCACCATTACAAAAAAATGCGCCCATGTACTCCAAAGTGCAACACTGAAGATGGGAACTGATTCTAAGTGTCACAGAGTCATAGAGATGTACAGCACGGAAACAGACCCTTCGCTCCAACTTGTCCACGCCGACCAGATATTCCAACCCAATCTCGTCCCATTTGCCAGCACTTGGCCCATATCCTTTGAACACTTCCTATTCATATACCCATACAGATGGCTTTTAAACGTGCAATTGTACTAGCCTCCACCACTTACTCTAGCAACTGATTCCATATCCCTAGCACCCTCTGTGTTAAAAGGTTGCCCCTTAGGTCCCTTTTATATCTTTCCCCTTTCACCCTAAACCTCTGCCCTCTCGGTCTGGACTCCCACACCCCAGGGAAAAGACCTTGTCTATTTATCCTATCCATGCCTCTCATGATTTTATAAACCTCTATAATGTCACCCCTCAGCCTCCGACGCTACAGGGAAAACAGCCCCATCCTATTCAGCCTCTCTCTATAGCTCAAATCCTACAACCCTGGCAACATCCTTGTAAATCTTTTCTGAACTCTTTCAAGGTTCACAAAATCCTTCCGATAGGAAGAAGAGAATTGCACGCAATATTCCAAATGTGGCCTAACCAATGCCCTGTACAGCTGCAGCATGACTTCCCAACTCCTATACTCAATGCTCTCACCAATAAAGGAAACCATACCAAACGCCTTCTTCACTATCTTGTCTAACTGCAACTCTACTTTCAAGGAACTATGAACCTGTACTCCAAGGTCTCTTTGTTCAGTAAAACTCCTCAGGACCTTACCATTAGGTCCTGCTATGAATTGCCTTTCCAAAATGCAGCACCTCGCATTTATTTAAATTAAACTCCATCTGTCACTCCTCAGCCCATTGGCCCATCTGATCAAGATCTCGTTGCACACTGAGGTAACCTTCTTTGCTGTCCACTACACCTCCAATTTTGGTGTCATCTGGAAACTTACTAACTATACCTCCTATTTTAACATTCAAATTATTGATATAAATGATGAAAAGTAGTAGGCCGAGCACCGGTCCTTGTGACACTCCACTGGTCACAGGCCTCCAGCCTGAAAAGCAATTCTCCACCACCACCCTCTGTCTTCGACCTTCAAGCCAGTTTTGTATCCAAATGGCTAGATCTCCCTGTATTAGCAAGATCTAACCTTGCTAATCAATCTTCCATGAGGAACACTGTTACTGAAGTCCATATAGATCATGTGTAATGCTCTGCCCTCATCAATCCTCTTTGTTACTTCATCAAATAACTCAATCAAGTTTGTGACACATGATTTCCAACATACAAAGCCATGTTATCTCTAATCAGTCCTTGCCTTTCCAAATATATGTAAATCCTGCCCTTCAGGGTTCCCTCCAACAACTTTCCCACCACCGATGTCAGGCTCAACTTGTCTATAGTTCCCTGGCTTTTCCTTAACATCTTTCTTAAATAGTGGTGCCACATTAGCCAACCTCCAGCCTTCCGGCACCATACCTGTGACTATCGCTGATACAAATATATCAGCAAGGGACCCAACAATCACTTCCCTAGCTTCCCACAGAGTTCTAGGGTACACCTGATCAGGTCCTAAGAATTCATCCACTTTTATGCATTTGAAGTAGGTCAGAGATATTCCATGAGAGTGTGATAAGACTGATGTGTGTCGAATGCCGTGGGCAGGGGTTCCTGGTCCCGTAAGATACCCGCTTTAACTTTCATTTCAGGAATTGATGCGGTTTCATTTCTCTCTAGCTCCTGGGACCATAGGGAACTGCATGTAAATGAGGCAAGCTTAAATACTAATGACATGCAAGCAAATAGGCCTCTTGCCACTCGCTAGCCACATTTTCATCTCGCCGTTAAGGAAGCCAACCACAGAAAGAAACTTTTATTTTTTGACATCAAGAATCTTATTTTTCTGATCTCACATTTTCCCAACTGGCTTGCTGTTGCCTATATCGAGCAGAGGTGGGAGAATCCTACATTGCTTTTAAATTTTCAAAGCTCATTACATTCGGGGAAGGTTTCATTAGATTGAAATGTAGAATCAGAGAATCATAGAATCCCTTCAGTGTGGAAACAGGCCCTTTAGCTCAACAAATGTGGGCGGCACGGTGGCACAGTGGTTAGCACTGCTGCCTCACAGCGCCTGAGACCCGGGTTCAATTCCCGCCTCAGGCGACTGTGTGGAGTTTGCACGTTCTCCCCGTGTCTGCATGGGTTTCCTCCGGGTGCTCCGGTTTCCTCCCACAGTCCAAAAGATGTGCAGGGTCAGGTGAATTGGCCATGCTAAATTGCCCGTAGTGTTAGGTAAGGGGTAAATGTAGGGGTATGGGTGGGTTTCGCTTCGGCGGGTCGGTGTGGACTTGTTAGGCCGAAGGGCCTGTTTCCACACTGTAATGTAATCTAATCTAATGTAATCTAATCTAATCTAAAAAAAATCCACAACAACCCCCTGAAGACTTACTCACCCAGACCTATTCCCCTACCTTATTACTCTACATTCCCCCTGACCTAACCTACACATCCCTGAACACTTTGGGCAATTTATCATGGCCAATTCACCTAACCTGCACATCTTTGGATTGTGGGAGGAAATCAGAGCACCCAGAGGAAACCCACGCAGACATGGGGAGAATGAGCAAACTCCACACAGACAGTCACCTGAGGATGGAATTGAACCCGGATCCGCAGTGCTGTGAGGCAGCAGTGTTAACCACTAATATAACTCCTTTATTCAAGAGAGGGAGACAGAAAGCCGGAAACTATAGGCCAGTTTTTCTGTCATGGAAAAATGATAGAAGTTGTTATTATTATTGGCATCATGTTAGTACTTAAATAAACTCGAGGTAATCAAGCAGAAGTCACCAAGGTTTTGTGAAAGGAAAATCATCCTTAACCTATTTACTGGAGCTCTTTGAAAAAGTAATGTACTGTGGATAAAGGAGAACCAGTAGATATTATGAACTTAAATTTTTCGAACACATTTGATAAGCTGCTACATGAAAGGTTGTTGCAGCAAATAAATCTCATGATGTCAGAGGTAACATATTGTATCCACTGCATATTGTAAGAGAATCCTGAGACAGAAAGAATGCTTCCTCTGGTCAGAGAACCTAGAACCAGAGGTCACAGTTCAAAAATAAGGGGTTATGCCAGGTCAAAACAGCGTAGTTTTAACAGACCATAGGGCTGCTCTCTCATTAAAGAAAGATGACTGGTGGTGTTTTAACCTGAGGGCCACCATACCTTTGGAGACAGTAGAGGTTGAGAACGAGAGTCCTCATGATAACCTCAGCTGGTGATGGGAATTGAACCCAAGCTGTTAGCATCACACTGCTTCACAAACCAATCATCCAACCAACAGGTCACCGACTTAAGATAAATCAGGTGAATTTTGTTTTCTTTCAGGTGAGTTGAATGTCTTTAGAACTTCCTTCCTCAAAAGTCAGTGGAAACAAAACCTTTGAATTTTTTTTACAGCAGGGGTAAATAGATTCTCAATAAACATAGGAGTTAAAGGTTATTGTGGATAAGCAGGGATGTGGAGCTGAGGTTAAAATAAGTTCAGCCATTATTTTGTTGAACGGCGGAACAGACTTGAAAGGTCAAGTGGCCTGCTCTCAAGCTAATTTGTAAGTTTGTGCACTGCGTAAAATAAATTCCCTTCAAAGTGAACTGGCTTGAGAAATGAAAACTTCCTACTCCTTCTGCCTCACTAGCATTGGAAAACTATAAATGTCATTGGTTGCATAAATGGACATGAAATTACAAGAAAAATGTAAAGGAAAGGAAGGTGATTATTTAAGACTGCAGAAACAGGCACTAATATCACAGGCAGTAAACCTGGTGGCAACTAAAATATTCAAATCCATTGAGTAACAGTCTACAGAATAATTAGTGATAGTTTTATTCCCTTTTTGCCAGTTGAAAAACTGCATCAAAACAAGACTGAATAACTGATTCAAATTTTGTCACGTTTAACCACAGATTCAACTAAGTGCCATTTGAACTCAATATTTATCATTAAAATTCAAACCAGAGCACCCGATCCATCAACTTCTTGCAATACACCAAAACTGTATAATCATGTTCCCTTAATAATAAAATAAAATGTCAGTGGGAAGGGGGTAGAGAGTGAAAGCATATGTGAGAGTGTGAGGGAAGTAGGAAGTTTGGGACAGAAGGAGCCGGTGAGCTCGTTAATGAGTAAGTTGGTGAGTTGTTAGGTGGTGAAAGGAGATGGGGGATGAATGACACTCAGCGTCTGGAAGCAGGAGCCACCGAAATGTCGGGAAAGGAATTGTGGCCGGACTAATTTTTGAATCGGACCTTGAAATGAAGTGATAGAGGAGCTGCTGGAGAAGATACTGAGGGATAGCATCTATTTCCATTTGGAAGAAAATGGGCTTATCAGTGTTCGGCACTTAATAGAATTCTTTTTCCAGAGTGGGGGACTCAATTACTAGGGGTCACGAGTTCAAAGTGAAAGTGGAAAGCTTAAGGGAGATATGCATGGAAAATACTTTATACAGAGGAAGTGACAAAGTTGTTTGATAAGGGAAGGGCTACAGATGTCATATACATAGACATCAGTAAGTCATTTGATAAGGTTGCCCATGGTAAGCTAATGGAGAAAGTCTCATGGGATCCAGAGTTTACTGGATAAAGAACTGGCTGGACAACAGAAGACAGTGAGTAGTAGTGGAAGGGAGTTTCTCAAAATGGAGAACTGTGACCAGTGGTGTTCCACAGGGATCAGTGTTTGGACCACTTTTGTTTATGATATACATAAATGATCTGGTGCAAATTATAGGTGGTCTGATTAGCAAGTATGCAGATGATACTAAGACTGGTGGAGCAGATGGTGAAGGGGACTGTCAGAGAATACAACAGAATATAGATAGGTTGGAAAGTTGGGCAGAGAAATGGCAGATGGAGTTGAATCCAGGCAAATGCGAGGTGATGCATTTTGGAAGATCAAATTCAAGTGCAAACTATACAGTGCGTGGAAAAGTCCTGGGGAAAATTGATGTACAGAGAGATCTGGGTATTCAAGTCCATTGTCCCCTGAACGTGGCATTGCAGGTCAACAGAATTGTCAAGAAGGCATACAGCATGGTTTCCTTCATCAGACGGGGTATTGAGTACAAGAGTTGGCAGGTCATGTTACAGTTGTATAAGTCTTTGGTTCAACCACATTGGGAATAGTGCGTACAGTTCTGGTCGCTGCATTACCAAAGGGATGTGGATGCTTTGGAGAGGGTGCAGAGGAGGTTCACCAGGATGTTGCCTGGTATGGCGGGTGCTAACTATGAACAGAGGATTTGTAGATTAGGATTATTTTCATTAGAAAGACGGAAGTTGAGAGGGGACCTGTTTGAGGTCCACAAAATCATGAGAGGTACAGACTGGGTGGAAAGCAAGAAGTTTTTTCCAGAGTGGGAGACTCAATTACTAGGGATCACGAGTTCAAAGTGAGAGTGGAAAAGCTTAAGGGAGATATGCATGGAAAATACTCTATACAGAGGATGGTGGGTGCCTGGAACGCATTGCCAGTGGAGGTGGTAGAATTGGGCACAATAGCAACAAGATGTATCTAGACAGATACATTCAGAATCCCTACAGTGTGGAAACAGACCCTTTGGCCCAACAAGTCCAAACCGACCCTCCGAAGAGTAACCCACCCAAACCCATTCCCCTACCCTATATTAACCCCTGACTAACACACCTAACCTACACCATTGGCAATGTAGCATGGTCAATTCACCTAACTTGCACATCTTTGGAGTGTGGGAGGAAACCAGGGCACCTGGAGGAAACCCACGCAGGCACAGGGAGAATGTACAAATTCCACACAGACAGTCGCGTGAGACTGGAATCAAACCCGGGCCCCTGGCATTGTGAGGCAGCAGTGCTAACTACTGGGCCTCTGTGCCGCCCCATGAATGGGCAGGGAACAGAGGGATACAGATCCTTAGAAAATAGGGGACAGGTTTAGATAGAGGATCTGGATCAGTGCAGGCTTGGAGAGCCGAAGGGCCTGTTCCTATGCTGTAATTTATTTTGCTCTTTGTTGGGATTTGCTGATTTCCACCTTGGGATTTGACCTGCGTAGATTGCTACAGTGATTGCATTCTTAGAGTGGGAGGCAGTTTCCAAACCTTTCTTTCTTAGTCCTAACTTTCAACAAGAAGTTTCATTTATATCGCTACATTAATGTATTAAAATGCTCCAAGGTGATTCACAGGAATCTAATGAGAAAAGAATTTGACACTGAGCCAAAGGAGACACTCAGGCAGATGACCAAATGCATGGTTAAAGAGTTAATTAATAAGGACTGCCTTTAAGGGACAAGTGTGAGATGGAGTGATTTAAGGAAGGAATTTAGCTTTGAGGCCAAGAGGCAAGAGGTATGACCATCAAATGTGCTATAAAGGCAATTGGCGATGTGTATGATGCCTGAATTGTCAAAAGCACTGAACGGAGGAGCTTGAGGAGCTGATGGAGCTTGAGGAGGTTACAGAAGAACTAAACAAAATTGAGAATTTTAGAATGAGACATTATTTGACCGGTGTCCAACATGTGCTTTTACGTTCAGGAGTAAAAGGTGAAAAGGTACCTCGGCAGCAGAGCACCCCACTTCGTGGAAGTGAAGGTTTAAAGATGAAAGAAACATGGAATATTTGGGACAAGGGGCAATGAATATACACGTTCCAGACAAATGGTGAAAAAATAACTAACCAATAGTTGTGTACACCATTTTTCTTGGACCTCACTCCTTTGAGATACTAAGCTGTTCTGCCAAATGGCATAATCTGGATAGAAGTTACTGCATCAAAAACAGAAGTTGCTGGAAAAGCTCAGCAGATTTGGCAACATCTGTGAAAAGAAAGTTCGAATCCAGTGACCCTTCCTCAGAACCGATTTCTCTTCACAGATGCTGCCAGACCTGCTGCGCTTTTCCAGTAACTTCTGTTTTTGTTTCTGAGTTACAGCATTGCAGTTCTTTCTGTTTTATTTAGTACTTACAGCATGCCTCAGACCAATACACAACATTCCCCCAGTTTTACATCATAATTAAAATTTTGCTTCTGTGCAGAAAATTACATTTGCTAGTATTTATCACCTTCACATATCCCAAATATCTAGATGTACAAATTACGGTGATCTGTAAGCTTCATAATTTCACAATCATGGACTTTTTGGACATGAAAGACTACTAATATGGAATAGAAGGCTGCGGACTTTGATTACCATCCTGACAGTCTGTAGGTCCCTTGTGTTATGAAGTTCCCAGTGACGATTGTCCCAGTCGACCACTAGTGGATGATAAGGCAGAAATGGGGATCAAATTCCTGTGATGCCTTCATACTTCCCTGTCAACAGTATAAACAATGCAGGGTCTCCGCAGATCTGCAGTTCCTTGGATTACCAAATCCGTAGTTTTCAGATCTCTGATCCATTTCTTTGTTTTAAATGTGATAACTATGTTGCATGGTAGCATCTCCTGGGAGTTGATTTGTACAATACAAAATGAGGAGCAGTGCTATGTTTTAATAGTCTGAAAGCATAAATTTCTTGGATAGGATGGAAAGTGGAATCTTTAGCTACCTGCCCTTCAGCAACTCTGTTGGTGCTAGACCACATTGGAGCAGGTTAAGTCTATAATTTAGCAGTGCCCAATAGAAGCTCATAGTCATTATCAGGACTGATTAAACTGTCCTGAATCCAGAATTAGCTGCTCTATTTGACTGTGGGCACCACAGCAATTTTGTAGTATATTCAGATCCAGAACTGATTGCATGTTGGTCGAAGTACTCATCAGTAAACTGCAGCCAAAAGACAAACAAGTCATGGACATTAAGGTTGGAGGAAAAAAAAGGAAAATTGGGGGACACAGTTTGCTCACATCAGCCTAGATGACAAGAGTTGCTGACTTGTTTCTTTTCATTGATCCAAATCCTTTTAGTTATTTCTATTGGCATTAGGCTGTTTCCAGACCGAAGTTCAGTCTCTCACTAATTGAGAATTTGTCCTTTCATTGTCTCTGAAGGCAGTTTACTCCTCCTCTACAAGGAATTTGCAGATAAAGATGAATTGAAGACAGCTAGCTATTACTGGTTATTTTCTAATACCTCCACACAACCAAGACAGAGAAAGAGACAGAGATTTTTAATGCTTTCACTTTGCATGCTCGATGTTGCAGCTGTACTGGCCCTACAGAAGACATAGTCAGAGGGCAATCAAACCTTGTTATCAAAAAATTGTCCCCTAGCTCAGAACCCATTATCTCTGATCTGCCTTTTGTTGTCTCTGTTCCAAGAAAAGGCAATAATGTAAAAAGCTCACAATGTCCCCCAGTAAACATGTGATTGAAAATTGCAGTCACCTCTTTGTATTGTTTCATTCTTTATTTGTCCACAGGCCATTTAAAGGAAATTTAAAAAGTGGTCTTCACATTAAGCAATTTTGATATAAAATTAGAAAGTGAAGAACTCAACAGATCTGGCAGTATCTGTGAAATGAGAAACAGAGCCAACATTTCAAGTCCAATATTAGTTTTCTTCGAAACTAATTTATGTAATCCTGACTGCTCGGTCAATGTAACATGCCAGAATTCGTTATTTGTATTGGATTTCAGGAAAGCCCTACTTTTGGATAATTTAACCAAACTCTCATCAATTTTAGACATATGATGGACATTTGTCACCATAGCCTTGGTCATATACTGTACATTCAAAATGTACCATTAGGTTTAGGTACAGTTACAATGCCCAATCACCACTCAATTGTTTTTATAACAATAGAAATTATGCCTATTCTGGTCATTTTTTTCAAAATGCTTCTTAACCTGCTTCGTTAAAGGATACCGAATCTCCTGTGTGCATAGAAACACAAGTGTCTAGCATCTTTGTTCAACGTAACAGTGAATTCCCTGATGCATTAAATAATTTAAGGTGTTATTCTCAAGGAGCTACTTAGCCTCTGTTGTTTAACCTCTTCCATCTTTTGAATAAGACATGTTTCCTACTCAAGGGTGAGAATTATTGATTGTGAAGTATGCACTGGTTTTCAACTATTTGGTGTCCCCGATTTTGAAGAGTTGCTTGTCTTAAGAGGAAATATCATAATTTTTAATTAAGTAATATGCTTCATGGTCATATCGTTACATTGTTGTTGGTTATAAACTGTTTTCTTAACTAAGGCTCATATAGTGACACTCACCCTGGTGTCTAACTTGAACATCATGATTTGACAATCAATGTAAATATCAGCTTGCCAATTCATATTATTTGGATAACTTATTTCTCTTTGGTTTTTCTTCTGTTATATACTATTTTCTTTGATTTATTCCTTTCTTAACACTGCATCCCATTTCTGCACATTTTCTGAAAGTGTCTCGGTGTGTGACAAACAAAGCATTCATTTTTAATAGATGTTTTAAAATTCACTTGTGGAAAGTGGGCATCACTGTCTGTTGGGCAGCACACCCAGTCTGCCATGGCTCATGATGAATTTTTCATACAATCTTCTGCTCATTGTCATTAAATGTTTTTATATTCATTCATTGGTCATAGATCTCAGTCACTAGGTCAGCATTTATTGCTCTTCCCTAGATTCCCTTGGTAAGGTGATAGTGGGGTATCTTCTTGAACCACTGCAGTCCATGTGCTGTAGGTACACCCACAATGCCATAGGGAAGGAATTCCATGATTTTGACCTTGTGACACTCAAGGAATAGTGATATATTTTCAAGTCAGGATTGGAAGTGTTTTGGAGGGCAACTTGCAGGTGGCAATGTTTGCACCACCTCAGTCTGTGCCTGTGAAGTGTCTTTGCTCTACAGCATTCACAATGACTTTTAGTGCTTGATGTCTGTCCTGTATAATACACTAGCTTCTCATTAAATCACCTGAGTCCCATTTCTCGACTATTCTGTAACAATCATTAATGAGACTATCTATAAATTTCCCTAGATGCTTAACTCGCATATTAAATCTTGCCATATCAGGAATTTTATTAGTTTTGACGTTGAAATAACGATCAAAATAATGATCAGTACCACTTCAAAAGTACCTTTTGCTTCATTCATCCCTTGGCAAGCTAAAACATCAGCATTTATTGTTCAACTTCTGATTTAATATGTAATTTTCAAGCTATTCCACATCTCAGAAATTCTTTCCTTCAAGATGTCCAACTTTATGTTCTATTTTGTGTTTTAGTTCACCCATCACCAAAATTAAATTTCTTGATAATATTATTTCTGATGTCATGGCTTCCTGATGTGTTTATTGCTTAAAATATTTGCACTTCACTGTAATATTGGCTCTATTTCTCTCCGCTGCTATAATGGATATTTTTTCCATGTTTTGCAGCTAAATTAGAGGATTGTCTTTATGGCTAAAATAAAGGATTACTCCCTCTTAACGGTTAAAATGGAGGATTTTTCAAAATTTCACAGATTCAAGTGTGGATCAATTATTCCCTATTCAATCATAGTATTCCTGCATCATGGATGGGAAAGTAAGGACTGCACATGCTGGAGATCAGAGTCGAGAGTGTGGTGCTGGAAAAGCACAGCAGGTCAGGCAGTTCGAAAGGCAGGAAAATCAACTTTTCTGGCATAAGTCCTTCACAGAAATCAGGAATTCCCACTTTCTGTCGTTCAAGTTCATGACTCCTGACTTTTTTCAGGCCTGAATCAAGTCTCCTAATCTTTCTGTTCTTATTTAACCAAGCTAAGATTCAAAATTATCATTGTAAAATCTGCCTTATGATGTCCCCTGGTCTGCAAACTCAAATTAACATTTCTTTTACGGGTCTTTATTTCAAATTTTGTAGCCAAATGGTTAAAGAAGGAAGACTCAATCTGAGCTGTAACTAATTTGTTTTACCTTCTTGCTTTTCCAGCTCAGATTACAAAACAATATTAAAGCTTTTTCATGGCACATCAAGAAATTTAGGCTTTAATCACTGCGCCTTCAATGTCTGTTGCAATGTTATTACTGAACTCCAACTTGGGACTACACCCACAAACCACTACTCATAATGTTTTAAGTTACTAATTTTCCTTCTTCAAGGATTTGCTAACTCTCCTCTTGCACTGCATTTCTTACCAGATCTGAAACATTCTAACCATTCACTGAGTATTTTTCCTTAGAGGCACAAGAAATCTTCAGCTTTTTCCTGCTGATGACTGTGCTATATGACTACATGCAGTCAACTCAAATCTGCACAATTCCTGAGCATGTAAATTTATTGCATCCAATGCACTGCTGTGCATGATGAAGGTTGCTGCCACATCCTCTAAGCATAGGGAACTATATGACCTGCTAGGTCTGGTGTGCTAAAGAAAAGACTTTCAGGATGAACTAGAAAAGTCTCTTTTAACTAACAGGATACAATTTATTGTAGGTTAGGAAATAGTTACATTGATAGAATAGACATTGTTACAGAGACTGTGAGGAATACCAGATGCTATGTTTTACTCCTTCAAGACCCTAAGATGTTCTGACCATAATTCCATACGACGTCATAATGGTGGGTGGTGGTTATGGCACTTTTTAGACCCAGATACGCTCATGAAGAGATGTAGAATTCAGGAAAGGAATTTCAAAATTTAAGGACTTAGCAGCAGAAGGCACATCTACAATAGTGGAAGGATGGAAATCAGGGATGTACAAGAGTCCAGAAATAGAGAAGCATGGCAATTTTGGAGGATTGGAGGATTGTAGGAAGTAACAGAGATAGAATGATGAGAACATATGACAAATGAGCGTAATTAAGCTATTTAGACCCTCAAGCCCATTCAGTAAGATCATGGCTTATCTGTTTGTATTCAACATTCCACATTCTGATCTATCCTTGAAAACCTTTGATTCCCTTGTTTTAACAATAATCAATCTACCTCTATCTTCAAAACAATCAGTGATTCATTGGAGGCAGAATTCTAAACTCTTGCAACCTTCTGAGAGAAACAAAAACCTTCTCTCTGTGCTAAAACATAGCCCCTAACTTTAAAACAATGCCCCCTCGTCCTGCAGTCACCCCAACAAGATGAAACATCTACCTTATCAAAATCATTGAAGATCCTATACACTTCAATCAAGTCAAACATCACTCTTCTGAATTCCAATGGAAGCAAGCCCGACCTGTCTAACATTCCATCACAAGTCGTTCAAATCTAGTAAACCTCCTCTGAATTGCCTCAAATGCATTATAATAATTCCTTACATCAATAGATCCAAACTGCCCACAGTATTCGAAAGAGTTATGAATTACATTATTATAGATTTGTTAATCAAAAAAAAGGTGTATGAATCTATGACTTTAAATCTCATCAGAAATGGATCACCCTGAGGGTGGGGAGAAAGGTGGTATGATGTTTTAGAGAAGAAAGAAACTTTTTTTTAACCTTTAGAACATGAATTCAAATCCATTAAAAAAATCATGAAAATTATTACGTAACTGGCCATACCAATGCAACAAAATGAATTTGGATATCTTCAGCCACTGCCTCGTGCATAGTAGTTTAAAGAACAAAAGCAACTGAAAAACAAATTCATTGCGACAGGACCTGGAATGATGATACACTAGTGCTATAGAAAAGTGTTCTTCTAGAGCTGACATTAAAGCACATTGTTGTGGTTTAGTAAAGGAAGCATTCAATTGTGTTACAGTTGTCCCAACAACATCTGGGTACCAGAGGTAGCACAAAATAGAGAACTAGAAATACATTTACATTACATAGCTAGGATCTCCCAAAAATGTTTCTGATTAATTGTGGTCCCTATAAATAAATGTGAACTTCATGACAACCTTTTTGGTCATGTGTGAGAAGACCGTCTAAGTCTGAATTTTTGAAATACTTCAAATTCACTCAATCTCTGGTGAATCTTCTGATAAAAAGGCTCAACATACTAAATATATTTCAATCCAAAATTATATACATTAAGATCTAATTTTCAGACTTTTTTTTGGATTTTACAGTTGAGAAATGTTTGAGTGGAACAAAGTGCTGAAGCAATAAAGTTATGCCTGGATGTAGGTTTGCTTGCTGAGCTGGAAGGTTTGTTTTCAGATGTTCCGACACCATACTAGGTAACATCTTCAGTGAGTCTCCAAATGAAACACTGATGGTGTACCCACTTTCTATTAAGTGCTTGAGTTTCCTTGGGTTGGCGGTGTCATTTCCTATGGTGATTTCATTTTCTGTTCTTTTTCTCAGGGGTGGTAAATGGGATCCAAGTCAATGTGTTTGTTGATAGCGTTCCGGTTAGAATGCCACGCTTCTCGGAATTCTCGTGCTTGTCTCTGTTTGGCTTGTCCTAGGATGGATGTGTTGTCCCAGTCAAAGTGATGTCCTTCCTCATCCATATGTAAGGATACTAATGAGAGTGGGTCATGTCGCTTTGTGGCCAGTTGAAGTTCATGCATCTTGGTGGCTAGTTTTTTTGCCTATTTGTCCAATGTAGTGTTTGTTACAATTTCTGGATTAGTGGTGCTGGAAGAGCACAGCAGTTCAGGCAACATCCAAGGAGCAGCGAAATCGACGTTTCGGGCAAAAGCCCTTCATCAGGAATCAGTTACAGTTTGTTACAGTTGTTGCAAGGTACATTGTAGATTACTTTAGTTTTTCTTGTTGCCTGTATAGGGTCTTTTAAGTTCATCAGCTGCTATTTAAGTGTCTTGGTGGGTTTGTGGGCTACCATGATGCCAAGGGGTCTGAGTAGTCTGGCAGTCATTTCCTAGATGTCTTTGATGTAGGAGAGAGTGGCTAAGGTTTCTGGACGTGTTTTGTCAGCTTGTCTGGATTTGTTGCTCAGAAGTTGGCAGACAGTGTTCATTGAGCACCTGTTCTTTTTGAATACACTGTATAGGTGATTCTCCTCTGGTCTGCGTAGTTTCTCTGTGCTGCAGCATGTGGTGGCTCATTGAAATAAAGTTCTAATGCAGCTTCATTTGTGGATGTTGGGATGATTGCTATTGTAGTTCTATAGCAGAATGCTTAGAGAAATAATTAATAATGCCCACAACAGACTCCATAAATACAACCAGGAAATTTTGCACCAAAAAATCTTTACTCATAATGCAACATATCATGAATGGACAGACACAGTACAGCAAACCGTAGATATTAGACAGCGACAAACACAGAAAATGAAAAAAAAACTGGATCTGCAGAAAAAAACTACAAAATAACAACACTGACAACACAGAAGTATGGATTAAAAACTTAACAGACACTGAAAAAGCCGTCTTAGTAAGAGGACAAATTACAACTTCCAGGATGCGGACAAGAAAGATTTCTTAACAGCATTAGAAACAACATTGAAAGACAACTAACTCACAGAAGAAACCCAGCAAACCATCAGACAGGCAGTCACACGAACATTAAGCAGGAAAAAGGAAGGAAACACACACAATACACAAGAAAGGAAAGCACAAAAAGACTTAAAAAAAGATAAAAAACATTGTTATCTTACCTGCAGACAAAGGACGCTTGACAGTCATCTTAAATCAAAGAGACTACATTGAGAAAGCAAATGCACTATTTGCAGATACCAACACTTACCAACAAGTGGCGATAGATCCGACCTCACAACTAGAGAACCGAATCACAGCCCTATTCAAAAGACTTCAGAAATCTGGAGAAATAAATAAGACCAACTTGCAAAAAATGAAACAAGACAGATCCAGCACACCACACTTCTACGGATTACCCAAAATTCACAAACCAGAAGCCCCCCTCAGACCCATAGTCTCACTACCTTATAGATTGGCCAAGGAGCTGCGCCAAAGACTAAAACACATAGAAGACTCATGCCACTCCACCCAAGAATTCCTGAAGGCCATCAAAGACACTAGATAGAAGAGGATGAAATAATGGTCTCCTGTAATGTTACAGCCCTGTTCACATCCATCAATATCAACCTGGCCAAGGAAACACTGACTGCACTATTAGAAGAACCAAAGACATATACACGAAGCACTACCAACTTCATCAGCAAGAACAGTATCATCAAGCTAGTGGACCTATGCCTTACCACCCACTTCACCTTTAACAACAAAATGTACAGACAAACCAACGGAACACCCATGGGATCTCCAATGTCAGGATTCTTAGCAGAGGCAGTAATGCAGAGACTCGAACAAACAGCTGTGCCAACCATCCAACCCAAACATTGGGTCCGCTACGTGGATGACACCTTTGTCATCACTAAATGAAACAAATTAGAGGAAACCTTCAAGACCATCAATAATACCCTTGCTGGCATAAAATTCACTAAAGAGGAGGAAAACAACAACAAACTGCCATTCCTAGATGTCACAGTGGAAAGAACACCCAATGGGGAACTTCAAATCAGCGTCTACAGGAAAACAACACATACGAACAAAATATTGAACTACCCAACATCTACAAACAAAGCTGCATTATAACATTATTTCAACAAGCCACCACACACTGCAGTACAGAGGAACTACGCACAGCAGAGGAAAATCACCTATATAGTATATTCAAAAAGACCGGATAGCCAATGAACACAGTCCGCCGATTTCTGAGCAACAAATCCAAACAAGCAGACAAAACACATCCAGAAATCCCAACCACTCTCCCCTCCATCAAAGAACATCTTGGAAATGACTGCCAGACTACTCAGACCCCTTGGCATCATGGTAGCCCACAAATCCACCAACACAGTAAAACAGCAGCTAATGAGCTTAAAAGACCCTATACAGACAACAAGCAAAACTAATGTCATCTATAAAATACCTTGCAACAACTGTAACAAACACTACATTGGACAAACAGGCAGAAAACTAGCCGCCTGGATACATGAACATCTACTGACCACAAAACAACATGACCCACTCTCATTAGTATCCTTACATCTGGATGAGGAAGGACATCACTTTGACTGGGACAACACATCCATCCTAGAACAAGCCAAACAGAGACAAGCGCGAGAATTCCTAGAATCATGGCATTCTAACCGGAACTGTATCAACAAGCACACTGACTTGGATCCCATTTACCACCCCTGAGAAAAAAGAACAGGAAATGACATTGCCATTCCAAAGAACCTCAAACATAAAAATAGAAAGCGGGCTACACCACCAGTGCTTCATTCGAACTCTCACTGAAGATGTTACCTACTATGGTGCCAGAACATCTGAAAATAAACCTTCCAGCTCAGCAACCGAACTTACATCCAGAACCTCAACCTGGGCTACAAATCTTCTCAAAGCTCACGAAAGTTATGCCTACTTAGTTATTCCGGATGTTTTGCATATTTAAAATATTCCCAAATTACTTGTTTGAAACATCTAAGAGCAACTTTGATTCTTTGGATGTGCACTTTATCACAGGGAATATCTGAGAATATGCAAGTTTCAAGTTAAGGGGATATCACAGGAGAGGGGGCAGTTCGTCCAAAAGAACCAGACAGATATGATGAGCAGAATGGCCTTTCCATTTTTGCATCATTCCATGATTTCATCACTGAATTATAGAATGGTTACAGCACAGAAGAAGGCTATTCAGCCATCATGGCCATGCAGTGTCTCTCTGCAGCAACAATTCACCAAGGTCTGCTTCCTTGCCTTTGCTTGTAGACCTGTCGTTTTTTATTTACCCATTTCAGATAATGGTCTAATTCATTTTGATATCTGTAATTGATACTGCTTCCATTACAGCTCATTCCACATATGAACCACTCACTATGTAGCAAGTATTTTCCTCATGTCTCCACTGCTTCTTTTGCTAAGCACCTGAAATCTGTGCCCTCTGGTTATCAATTCCTTCAAAAGTGGGAAAAGATTTCCCCTGTCCCTTATCATTTTGAGCACTGTTATCAAATGTCCTCTCAAACCTCACTTCACTTCAAGGAAATAAAGTTTCTCCAAACTTTCTAGATCATTTAAATTCTTCACCTCTGGAATTATCTTACTTAATCTCTACTGCATCCTCTCTAATGTCTTTATATCTTTCCTAAAGGGTGGGGCTCTAAACTGATAGCCACGAGCATTTTGTATGGAACCTTCCTTGCTTTGTATTTAATGCATTTATTTAAAAGTCCCATATTTACTAACAGTTGAAATCAGCTCAGTCACCTCCATTTGTTTGTGCACATTTACCTCAGATCCCCCTTTAGAACTGCACCTTTATTTTATAATACCTATCATCATTCTTCCTATCAAACTGAATCAATTCAGACCTTTCCATTTCTTTTTGTTATTCCACAGCCCATCTACATCTATCAGAATCCTCATCAAGATTACATAATACTTTCAAGCATGGTAACATCCACTAAATCTGAAATTGTGCCCCATCCACCTAAGTCCAGGTCAATAATAATATATTTAAAAAGTCGTCCTATTTGTTGCATTTTGGTAAGGCAAATCAGGCAGGGGTTATACACTTAATGGTAAGGTCCAGGGGAGTGTTGCCAAACAAAGAGACCTTGGGGTGCAGGTTTATACTTCCTGAAGAGTGGAGTCAAAGGTTGACAGGATACTGAAGATGATGTTTGGTAAACTTACTTTTATTGGTCAGTGCATTGAGTATAGGAGTTGTGATGTCATGTTCGAGGTTAGATTAGATTCCCTACAGTATGGAAACAGGCCCTTCGGCCCAAAAAGTCCACACTGACACTCCGGAGAGTAAACCACCTTGACCCATTCCCCTATCCTATATTTATCCCTGACTAATGCACCTAACACTATGGGCAATTTGGCATGATCAATTCACCTGATCAGCACATCTTTGGATTGTGGGAGGGAACCACAGCACCCAAAGGAAACCCACGTAGACACAGGGAGAATGTGCAAACTCCACACAGACAGTCACCCGAGGCGGGAATGAAACCCAGGTCCCTGGCCCTGTGAGACAGCAGTGCTAAGCACTGAGCCAATGTGCCTCCCCTAAGAAATTATAGTTCTTATGGGATTTGAACCCAGGAGCTCTCGCATGTCTGCATATGCTAGAAGACACAAAGTGTGAATCACACACCTAGACCAACAAACCACATGCCATAAAAACAAAGACAAACACATACCTTGCAAGTGCGAACTTGCCATTGCGAACCCCAACGCTACAGCTAGTCAGTGTTGGGATTGAACTCATTACTTTAGCGTTATCGGCACCATGCTCTAACCTTCGGAGTGTGGCTGTACAAGACACTTTTGGAATGCTGCGTGCAATTCTGGTCTCCCTGCTATAGGAAGGATGTTGTGAAACTTGAGAGGGTGAAGAAAAGATTTACGAGGATGTTGCCAAGGTTGGAGGGTTTGTGCTATTTCAAGAGGCTGAATAGTTTGGGGCTATTTTCCCTGGAGCATCAGAGGCTGAAGGGTGACCTGATAGAGATTTATACAATCATGAAGGGCATAGATAGGATAAATAGACAATGTCTATTCCCCCTGGGTAGGGGAGTCCAAAACTAGAGGTAACAGATTTAAGGTGAAAAGGGAAAGACATAAAACAGTCTTAAGAACACCTTTTTCACACAGAGGTGCTGCATGTATGGAATGAGCTGCCAGAGGAAGTGGTGGAGTCTTGTACAATTACAACATTGAAAAGGCAACTGATGGGTACATGAATAGGAAGGGTTTAGAGGGGTATGGACCAAATGATATGGAAATTGGGACTAGTTTAATTTAGAGTATCTGTTTTGCACAGATGAGTTGGACCAAATGATCTGTTTCCATGCTGTATGAATTCAGAAGTTATGCTGCAGTTCTACAAAACCTTAGTTTGACCTCACTTGGAGTATTGCAAACAGATCTGGCTACTACATCTCAGCAAGGATATATTGGCCTTGGAGGGAGCACAACATAGGTTTACAAGAATGATACCTGGACTTCAGGGGTTAAGTATCAGGAGATATAATACAAAAGTACACCTGTCCTGTCTAGAATTTAGAAAGTTAAGGGCTATTCTGATCGAATTCTACAAGCTATGAACAGCAAAAGACAGGGTAGGTAAACTATTCCCACTGTTTGGGGAATCTAGAACTAAGGGAAATATTCTGACATTTACGGCCGGTCCATTTAGGGAAGATGTTAGGAAACACTTCTTTACACAAAGGGTGGTAGATGTTTGGAATGGTTTTCCACAAACAGCAGTGAATGCTAAATCAGTTGTTAAGTTTAAACCAGATATAGTTACATTTTTGTCAAGCAAAGATAGTAAGAGATACAGACCAAAGTCAGATGCTGGAGTTAAGCCACAGATTAGCCATGATCTCACCGAATTGTGCAATAGGGTCAAGGGGATGAATGGCCTACTTCTGCTCCTATGTTCCTATGAATTTACCTGCGTTTCACATTAAGTCATAATTTTGGAGATAAAACAAACAGAGCTTTCAAAGACATGACAGATGAGATTTGCAATTCTTACTTATTGGGAAAAAGGTTTTGAAAAGGTTATTGGGCCTGGATGATTATGGTTGCCAAGCAACCCCTTCTGGATATGATTTTCTGTTGAATTCACCAAAGTGGTCAGTAAGGAAGAAAATCTGAGAAGCTGCATGTCTCATTCTCTCAATTAAAATTTCCTGCAAACATGATAAAGTTTGCAAATATCATTGTTTGTGACTATCTTAAAAGCCCTAAAAAACTGAACTGTGGCTACTTTTTAAAGACGCATGTCCACCTGGATTTCAATCCGAACTGAAGATCCTCCTTCAATCTACTGCTGTCAGCATTTCAATGTTGTCAATAGAAAACTGAGTGTATCTAAAATAACTCCAGGGACCAGTCTACTATCACCAAGTAACCCTTTATTTAAATGTGGAGAGTACTTGACAGTGATCTAGTTCCCTCAGAGCCAAGTCTCAATGTAAACAGGATGTCTGACACTCCTGGTTCTTATCTGTCAGCCAGAGATCCTTGATTGAACAAAGTTAACAGGCACAATCAGGGAGCTCATATTCTATCAGGTCTATCTGACTGACCTCATTACAATCACTACATTCTTCCCCCTCTGAGTCTGGTCCATTATTTTGTAGCTCCTCCTGAGGCGTTTTAACATCAGGTCATGTTCCTCCAACTCTGCCTCTGATACTGGCGGCACTGATGCAAAATAGCTCAGCTTTTATGCCCAGAGCATCTCAAAGAAAATTCATACTCTTCTTCTGGCGGCAAAGGCATCGAGGCAGCGACATCTGCCTGTGAGCATCTCACATTCCAAGGTATCTTCAAAGCTTGGTGCAGAATGAGAACTCATGGGTTCTGAAACAGTCAGTAAGGCTCTCAAGCAGCTGGGCCCATTTTGGTTCCGCATCGTTTGCGAATTTGCAATTTTCATACGGTCCACAAGTTTGTTCAGGACCGTCACACCGACCCAAACTTTATCTGTCAGTCAACCTGACCTTGCATCAACCATGCCTCTTACCCATGTCGGGCCATTCCCTTGGTTCCTACAGCAAACTTTGTCCCCTGAAGTAAAATGTCTCTTTTGCTTAGCGGAGTCTTGTGTCCAGTATTGGCATTCCTGATGCCATTGCAGTCTGCTCCCTCACATCCAGTAAGATCAGAATTAACCTGGTGTGGAGTCTTTTCCCCACTAGCAACTCGGCTGGAGCTATCCCTGCAGTTGCAAAAGAGCTGGACTAATAATCAATTAGGAACTAGGACAGTTTGGTATCTAGTGAAGGTGTCAGCTGTTCCTTTAAGTCTGTCATCAAAGTTTGGACTGCTCTTTCTGCCAGACCACTGGATGATGGATGGCATGGAGCTGGCCTTATATGACAAATACCAGTTTAGTTTTGGTAATACTCAAATTCCCTGTTGGTAAACGATGACCCATTATCTGTTACCAGTTAAGTTGTCCCTGTGTTTGACAAATGAACTCTATGCTGTGACGATGCTGTTCCTTTAACAAGGTTATGCTGTCCTTGGCTTTCTTTTCAGAGAGGTCATAAAAGCAGTGATTCCAAAAAGTCTGGGTTTGAAGGGCTTTAGGGCCAGTTTGATTATAGCTAACGGATACAGCTTCAGGCAAAAGGCTTTGAAGTTGAAAAAAAACTTGTACAATGAAAGGGGAGTGGCCACTTCTCCCTGCTCAGCTTTACTCTGGTTTGGTTTGGTTTTTAGCTGTCTGGCTCACTGAAAGCAGTCAGTCAGTTTTCAGGCTGTTGGTCACAGAAACAGCTACATGGAAGAAGATGTTCCATGCTGAATCTCTGCCATTTCTCTATCTTTCCTGTCAGACCCTGTGCTTGATTTTGTGCCAAGGTGTGGTTATGGGGATTGTTGTAAGTATTTGGAACATCATCAATAAGTTAGAATAGTCTGTTGGGTTTTCAGATAGGTTAAGTTATTGTATATTATTTTCTCTTTTGTTTGTGTTTCGTTTGGTAATCTTGTAACTAAATTTAGTTTTGTCTAAAACTAAGCGGTTTGACCATTGCTCTGTCTCTTGGAATATCCATTTTACATCTGCTTAAAACAACGAGCAAATTAAGGTCGGACTACTTTCTTGAAATTTTTTGAGGGGTCTGGCCTGGTCCAAAACAATGCACATCCAGCCAGTTTGACTGGACGCCCACAATGACTGAGAACACTGAGCCCATGAAAGGACCTGTATAGTCAATGCGCAACAGAGCCCAGGGTTTTCCCGGCCATTCCCATGAATTTTGGGGGAGGTGCTTACAGTAATTTTTGTTTTTGTTGGCACTCCGGGAACCGCCCTGCTAATGTGGCTACGTCTGCACCTAATCCTGGCCACCAGACAGAACCTCTCATCAAAATCTTCATTTTGGAAACACTTGGATGGGCCTGGTGGAGCTCAGCCAGTGTCTGGCAGTGAACTTTCCTCGAGACAATCAATCTTGCTCCCCATTAAAATATGCCGACCTCTACTATGATCTGGTCTCTCAGAGTCCAAAAAGATTTCAGTTCTGGTTGTGATAGCCCTTTGGTTTCCACATTAACCACTAACTGTTTCTGTTTAGCCAGGACTAGGTTTTCCTGCATCCAAAGTATAGCTGTGACTGGAATTGCAGCCAGAAAATTTAAAACCATTACAGACTGTTCCAGTGGCAGTACTACTAGTGGTGTATCTGCCAGCAGGAGGCGGCTGAATGCATCTGCATTTGCTACTTGGGCTTCCGGACATGTGCCAACTAATAGTTATATGCACTTAGTATGATAGTCCACCCCTGAATTCGGCCTGAAGTTGTGGGCAGCACTGCATTATTCTTTTTCAGTAGACCTAGCAGGGATTTGTTGTCCATTATTAGTACAAATTAACACTTGTAAAGGAATTTCATGACTCCAAATATGACCGTCAAACCTTCCCTCCCTATCTACACATTCTTATGCACTGCATTATCCAAAGTGCTGGATACATGCGTTATTAAGCATCCCTCTGTATTGGATTACCTATGAGCTAATCTACCTCAATGATGTACAGAAGGCATCACATGTTAATACCAGATCTTGCTTGAGATCATAGTATGCCAACACTTTAGAGGATGATAGCTGTTTCTTCATTTAACTGAAAGCTATGGTTTGGCTACATAACCATTTATAAGGGTTTTTTTTTTAAGAGTTGATGCAGAGATGCCAGGATGAACAACATATTATGTATGAACTTTCCACAAAAATTCACCAGCCCAAGGAAAGATCTAAGCTCCGGTACAGATGTGGGAGCCAGGGAACCTTTGAAAGCCCTTACTTTATCTTCCAATAGGTGTAAGCTGATCTCGTCAACTCTGTTGCTCAAGTAGGTCACTTGGGTGCCTGGAACACAGATTCTTCTCGTCGAAGGCATACAACTGCCTGGAAGAAATGTCTAAGGATTACTTCCAAGCTCTGTAAATGCTCCTTATCGATCTTCCCGATTATTATCATCTAGATAAATGGTGACCTGGGGTAACCCTTATAAAATGTTCTCCATAGTCTGCTGAAAAATTGCACAGACACTCTCATATGTTGGTACAAACTCTTATGGATAGCAATTATAGCATTCTTTTTGGGAATCCTCATCTAACCAAATTGCAAGTACACATGGCTCATGTCTAGCTTCATGAAGGACAGCACCACCGGCAGTTTTGTGTATAAGTGCTCTATGTGAAGAACTGAGTATTTATCCAGCTGCGAAAAGCAGTTTACCATTTGTTTAAAATCCCCACAAAGGCAAACCAATTGATATGACCAATCCAGTCCATTCTGCAAACTAGACTGGTTTGACGATTCCTTCATTTCTAACCTTCTAATTTCTGCCTCTTCTTTTGCCAGTAAGGCAAATGGAATTGGGCAGGCTTTGCAGAATCATGGAATTGTTTCCTTGTCAACATGCAAGGTGGCCTTGGCTCCTTAGGTTACCCGAAACCTTTCCGAAAAACCACCAGGTATTTAATTACGACTTTACTCAAGCAGCCATTTTCGAAAAGAAAAACATTGAGCCAATCGAGGTGAATCTTTTGCAGGCTCAGCGGACACAAAATATGTACTAGGATACTTTTCATATTTCAGAGTTTGAGAAAATGTGAATTAAATTATGAAGTGACAGGTAAATGTAACAGCTCCTCACCCCCCTCCAACTACCCCCTAAGGAGATTTTGCGAACACATAATGGATATATTATTTTTCACACATTGTTTTCCTTCCACTCCTTCAATTTTCTCCTGTTTCTATTCTGAAGATATTGATATTGATAGGGCAACAATTACATAAACACTAGCATTCTCACAACTCTGAATGTGGACCATGAACACTTCAAATGATCCTACTGACTGGATACCACAGCAATAAAGATATTCATTCACATGCTCTTTGTGAGAGCAGTCCATCATAGCAATGAGACGTAGCCATTAATATTTTTTCGTCCTCTTTATTCTTGGAATGCAGACCCTAACTGTAGGACCTCTGTATTGCCCCAAATGAGATTTACTATTTCAGAAAAGATCAGGAATCAAGTCTAGCAATCCTTGGTCTGTAGCCTTTTAGTCTGTGCGCTAAATATTTGTCGTTTACATAAATAATCTGGATGACAATATAGGAGGCATGGTTAGTAAGTCTGCAGATGACACCAAAATTGGTGGTTTAGTGATCAGTGAAGAAAGTTATCTAAGATTACAAAGAGATCTTAATCAATTGGGTCAATGGGCTGAGAAGTGGCAGATGGAGTTTAATTTAGATAAATGTGAGTTATTGCATTTTGGTAAAACAAACACGTATAGGAGATGGGGCGTCCTGTTGAGGTTGGACGGCACATTGATGTGGCCTCTTCTGGAGTACCGTGTGTAGTTCTGGTCGCCCTGTTATCGGAAGGATATTAAACTGGAGAGGGTTCACAAAAGATTTACCAGGATGCTGCAGGAATGGAGGGCTCGAGTTATAAAAATAGGCTGGATAGATGCAACCTTTTTTAACAGGTTCGAGGTTGAGAGGTGACCTTATACAGGTTATACAATCATGAGGGGCATAGATAATATGAAGAGCAAATGCCTTCTCCATAAGGTTGGGGAGTTCTAGAGTACAGGGCATATTTTTAAGGAGAGATTGGAAGACATGAAGGGCAATTTTTAATATAGAGAGTGGATAGTGTGTTGAATGAACGGCCAGAGGAAATGGTGGCTGAAGGTACAGTTACAACTTTAAGAAGACATTTGTTTAAGTACATGAATATGAAAGATTTGGAGGATAAGGGCCAAAAGCAGGCAGGTCGGAATAGTTTAGTTTGGGAACATGGTCAGCGTGAAGCTGGACTGAAGTGTCTATTTCCATGCTGTATGAGTCGATGGATTTATGAATTTTAATAATAGGTCAATAGCACACATCAATCATGCTTTCTTTTTCATTTATTTGTTTATGGAATGTGGGGTGACATTGGCTGGAATGTTGGTGTTTGCCCAAACCTAACTGCCTTTGAGGGATTGATGGTGAGCTGCCTTGTTGAACAACTCCAGCCCTTGGGATTCAGGTACACTCACAATATTGTTAGGGAGGGCACTCCATGGTTTTGAGACAGCAACAGTGATGGAGTGGTAAATAATTTCAAGCGAGGATGGTATGTGGCTGTGAGCTTGCTGGCTATGGTTACTGTATTCCCATTAATTTGTTGCTCTTGTCCTTCTCAATGGTGCAGGTCGTGGGTTCAGAAGATGCTGCTATAGCAGCCTTGGTGAGCTACGGCAGTGCATCTTGTAGATGGTACAAACTGCTGCCATTGTCTGAGATAGATGGAGGAAATGAATGTCAGATTGTATCCCATCACATTACTGATTTGTGCCTTGCCGATGGTGGACAGACCTTAGTGAGTCAGGAGATGAACATTTTGCTGCAAGATTCCCTGCCTCTGACCTGTCCTCGTAGCCACAAAATGTATATAGCTCTTCCAATTCACCAGGATATTGGTAGTAGGAAGTTCAGTGATTATCGCTGTCCAGGTCTTGCTGCAAACAAACATTGCTTCAGTGTCTCAGGAGTTTTGAATCACATTGAGCATTGTTGAATCATCAGTGCACATCCCCACTTCTCACTTCATGGAAGTCAGAACATAGTTGATGAAGCGATTGAAAACGATTGGGCCGAGGACACTACTTTGAGTAACTGTACGCCCAGATTCATGTGCCACCTGCTCTCGGGATATACTATAATATTTTTGAACAGGTTGGTTTGAAAATATCTATCAAGAAATTTACTAAGTGATATTGAAATAATTTTCCCACAACTATTTTCCTTTACGCTAAATATAATTCCAACCAAAGCAGTATTTTTTTTATTCATTCATGGGATGTGGGCATTGCTGCATAGGCCAACATTTATTGCCCATCCCTACAGCCTACATTGCTGTGGCTCTGGAGTCACAGATAGGCCAGACCAGGTAAGGATGGCAGCTTCTCTCCCGAAAGGACATTAGTCAACCAGGTGGGCTTTTCCAACAATCAGCAATGGATTCATGGTCATCATTAGACTCCTAATTTCAGATTTTTAATTAATTCAAATTTTACCATCTGCCATAGCAGGATTCAAACCCAGGTCCACAGAACATGACCTAGATCTCTGGGTTAAAAGTCCAGCGTTAATATCAATGCCACTGACTTTGGTTTCATCAGGCCTATTAATGCCATACTCAAAATTATTCTTGATCCCACTAATGAAGTAAATCCTAAGAACTTGGATTAAAATCAACCTAAGAAAGGGTCCTAGGCTACTGAACTGACATGAAATGCTGAAATATATTGAAGGATCGTCTTTGGATCCTTAGTTTTGAAAGAACTATGACCAACAAGCTGAAGTGTGTATTTATTTATATTCCATTTATAACTGCTCTTTCTTTACGTTCCTAGTCTGAGGCCATTCCATGCCTCCTAGCTACTAGAAAGTATCCATGAGCTCTAAAAGTTGAAAGTCCAAAACTTGCAAAATGAGTTTGCTTTACATCCAACTGATTGTTTAGTTGAGATCAAGGACTGCTAGCTGATAATTAAGAATCAGTGCTTATTACATCCTCAGCAAATGCCTATCTCTACCATCTTTGAAAACAACCAGGTGTGTCATTAATAAGAAATCCATCCTCATACCCTGCATTCTGCAAAGAATACTCAGCCATGTCCAACCCTTTCCTTGTACTTCTGCCCTTCTCCTCCTTCCATATTCAAGGATAGGGCTCCCCTTGTTCTCAGTATCCAACCCTCATGTCCTCACATTCAAAGAATCATCCTCTTGTCATTTCCACATCTCAAGCAGAATACAATCATCAAACACATTTTCCCTCATCTCCAATGTCAGCATTCCATGGGAACCATTCCCTCAGGCGGCAGCCGTGGTCCATCCACTCTTTCACCCTAGCATAGCACCTTCCCAAGCAATTGCAAAATCCTGCTGCATACCTGACAAATTTGTTAGAATTATTTGAGGAGGCAATGAGCAAATTAGACAAAGGAGAGCCAGTAGCTGTGTTCTAATTGGATTTCCAAAAGGCCTGTGACAAGGTGCCATACATGAGGAAGTTAAATAAGATAAAACCCCGTGGTGTTAGGGCCAAAGTAATGGCATGGATAGAGGATTGGCTGACTGGTAATAGACAAAGAGTGAGGATAAAGGGGCCTTTTTCAGGATGGAAGCCAGTGACTAATGGAGTTCCATTGTGTCAGTGTTGGGACCACAACTACTCATATTACAGTCGGTTCTGCAATAACGAAGTTTCTTCAATGCGAATTCGCTTTAACACGATTGAAGAACTTAGACCATTATTTGTAGAATGCAAACTTTCCTTACCTGTATTGGCTATAACATGATTCTGACCCCAGTAGTTTAAATGGCGCAGCTATTGCGCAATTTTCTTATAACGCAAGATCGCACGAGAACTGAACGATCGCATAATATCAGAACTAGCTGTGTACATTAGTAATCTGGACAAAGGAACTAAAAGTATTGTTGCTAAGTTTTCAGTTGATACAAAGTGGAGGGGGAGGTAGTATTGAGGAAGTGAGCAGGCTCTAGAAGGACAGTAGCTAAAGAAATGGCAGATGGAATACAATGTGTAAGTGTGAGGTTATGGACTTAGAAAATGGAACATGCCTCATTTCTTCCTATCAAAGTGGGGAAAGGTTTCAGAAATCTGAAGCACAAGGAGACCTAGGAATCCTAGTTCAGAATTCCACAGGTTCAGCTGGCAGTAAGGAAGGCAAGTGCAATGTTAGCATTCATTTCAAGAGGGCTAAAACACATGAGCTGGGATGTACTGCCGAGGCTGTAAGAGGTCAGACCGCTTAGAACATTGTGAGCAGTTTTGGACTGTGTCTGAGGAAGAATTAGATTAGATTAGATTCCCTACAATGTGGAAACAGGCCCTTCAGCCCAACCAGTCCATACAGACCCTCCGAAGAGTAACCCACCCAGATCCATTTCCCTCCGACTAATGCAACTAACACTATGGGCAATTTAGCATGGCCAATTCACCTGACCCGCACATCTTTGGACTGTTGGAGGAAACCGGAGCACCCGGAGGAAAACCACGCAGACACAGTGAGAATGTGCAAAGCTCCACACAGACAGTCACCCAAGGCTGGAATTAAACCTGGGACCCTGGTGCTGTGAGGCAGCAGTGCTAACCACTGAGCCACCGTGCTGCCCCATTGCACTGGCATTGGAGGGGTTCTGAGGAGGTTCACAAGAATGATCCCAGGAATGAAGGGCTTGTCATGAGGAATGGTCGAGAACTTTGGGTCTGGACTTGATGGAACTTAGAAGAATGATGTGGGATCTAACTGAAACTTACAGAATACTGGGAGACCTGGAAACAGTGGATGTAGAGATGATATTTCTACTATTGGGAGAGACTACGACCTGAGGGCACTGTCCCACAGTGAAGGGACAATCCTTTAGAACTGAGATGAGAAATTTCTTCAACCAGAGGGTGGTGAATCTGTGGAATTCATTGCTGTAGAAAACTATGGAAGCCTAGTCATTGAGTGTCTTTAAGACAGTGATACATAGGTTCCTGATTAACTAGGGGATCAAGGGCTACGGGTAGAAGACAGGAGAATGAAACCAATGGCAAAGCAGATTCGGTGGGCCAAGTGGATTATTCCTGCTCCTATATCTTATGGTCTTATTCAAGAAACTCTCTTATAGTCTACACCCCCTCGAAGGACTAATCAATTTAATGTTAATAAGGAACAGACCAAAATTGCCTAAACACATGATCTCATAGCTTGCATAGACATACATCCCATGAAACGTGAATTCAAGTTTTAAGTGAAAATAAGCATCTTATGTGTAACACTCAATTCTCTCACAATGCACTACTGTGATTTGCTTCATCTTCTTTCTGACACATGTTAATATAAAATAAGGCCAAACTTATTCTCTAATTAACGCGAACAAACTAAAACACTTGCATATTACACTTTTAAATTTACATCTTGGTAACTGTGTGGTCAAAGTTTCAGTAAAACTGCATGATGTTCTACAAGGAGAAAGTGAGGTCTGCAGATGCTGGAGATCAAAGTTGAAACTTTATTGCTGGAACAGCACAGCAGGTCAGGCAGCATCCAGGGAACAGGAGATTCGACGTTTCGGGCACAGGCCCTTTTTCAGGAATGAGCAGAGAGTGTTCAGCAGGAGAAGATAAAAGGTAGGGAGGAGGGACTTGGAGGAGGGGCGTTGGAAATGTGATAGGTGGAAAGAGGTCAAGGTGAGGGTGATAGGTCGGAGTAGGATGGAGGCGGAGAGGTCAAGAAGAAGACTGCAGGTCAGGAAGGCGGTGCCGGGCTGGAGGGATCCGGCTGAGACAAGGTGGGGGGAGGGGGGATGAAGAAACTGGTGAAGTCCAAGTTCATCCCCTGCGGTTGGAGGGTTCCCAGTCGGAAGATAAGACGCTCCTCCTCCGATCGTCGGGTTGTTGTGGTTTGGCGGTGGATGAGTCCAATGACCTGCATATCCTCGGTGGAGTGGGAGGGGGAGTTGAAATGCTGTGCTACAGGGTGGTTGGGTTGGTTCGTCCGGGTGGCCCAGAGGTGCAACACTTGCGCCCACACCTCCCCCCTCACTTCTCTCCAAGGCCCCAAAGGAAACTTCCATATCCGCCACAGATTCACCTGCACCTCCACCCACATCATCTACTGCATCCGCTGCAGCCGGTGTGGCCTCCTCTATATTGGGGAGACAGGCCGCCTACTTGCGGAGCGATTCAGAGAGCACCTCTGGGCCACCCGGACGAACCAACCCAACCACCCTGTAGCACAGCATTTCAACTCCCCCTCCCACTCCACCGAGGATATGCAGGTCATTGGACTCATCCACCGCCAAACCACAACAACCCGACGGTCGGAGGAGGAGCGTCTTATCTTCCGACTGTGAACCCTCCAACCGCAGGGGATGAACTTGGACTTCACCAGTTTCTTCATCCCCCCTCCCCCCACCTTGTCTCAGCCGGATCCCTCCAGCCCGGCACCGCCTTCCTGACCTGCAGTCTTCTTCTTGACCTCTCCGCCTCCATCCTACTCCGACCTATCACCCTCACCTTGACCTCTTTCCACCTATCACATTTCCAACGCCCCTCCTCCAAGTCCCTCCTCCCTACCTTTTATCTTCTCCTGCTGAACACTCTCTGCTCATTCCTGAAGAAGGGCCTGTGCCCGAAACGTCGAATCTCCTGTTCCCTGGATGCTGCCTGACCTGCTGTGCTGTTCCAGCAATAAAGTTTCAACTTTGATGTTCTACAAGCTCAAACAAAAACTGAAGGAAGTTTAGCATCTTTTGATAAGTAACTCAAAACCATTTACTCCCTTGGTGCTTTTATGTTAGCTGTTTATCGCTAACTAAATCAAGGTAGCTGTTCTGACAAATGGTGATCAATATGAAACATAACAGTTCTCTCTTGTCAAATGCTGCCTGATTTCTTAACCATTTTCAGTAATTTATTCTTTTATTTCAGATTTTCAGCATCAGCAATAATTTGATCTTGCAAATGGCTTATACCCTTATCCCAGTAATGCTAATGTCATGGCCAGAGACTGAGGCAGTTAGAAACATATTTAGAAACATGGCCACAGTGGGTAAACACTCCTGACTGCTTTGTTTACACAAAGAAAGCATGGACCTAACAGTTTCATTTGGTGACCCTAAAACCACCATGCACCTCAACTGTGGTTGTTTTAAACTGCCTGCAAGGTAAATGCTACAGTTTCTAATGTAGAGAAGCAGTTGCCAGTATAAAACACTGCTGCAGGAAGTGGTTCTCCAGTATAAATACAGAATTACAATACAACTGTTATATGGAGGGTATTCAAGTATGTGGAGTGTGTAGTCTTGGAAAACATCCAATACAGTTCCGAAATTTTTAGACCACTGAAAATGCCGATGCTCAAGGAATGTCTACAAAGCAGTCCAAAAGAATAGCTTATGTTAATTCAAAATTTGAAGATTCCCTTGCTAACTGATGGGAAGCTCTTTCCTTCCATTTCTGTACTTTTCAAGATGACTAACTTCAGATTGTAACTTATTCCATTTGGGATCGAAGATAAAACGCAATTTCTTTATATTTAAAAACGTACTCATAGGAAATTCACACCACAGTGACTACGAGATCTATGTTCAATTTCAGATATCAGAAAAAAATGTTTTCCCCTTCTTAAAATAAATTGAAATTAAGTACTCTGCATTGATCAGAATGAACAGTTTTGGTCTCATGGACCCACAGGTGGTGCCAGGAATGTACTGGTATAGTGCACATGCTATTTGTCAAATAACAGATGTTTCCTAACTGCAGTCATTACTTTCTACACCACACACGTTCTTGCAATGAAAACATGGCGGCAGTTCCACTCAAAATGGCCAAAAACAGCCATTACACAATTTCCTCAAGCATTACAGCCAGGTTGCCAACAGTTGCATAAGGTTTCTAATTTCTATGATTAATTCTACAGCTTTACACATAGCAAAGAAATTCATAGGATTTACACATTTTTCTTACCTCTTACTCTTTTAATCCATGTTTTTAGGTGATTTAATAGCTGCTGTCAGTGAGGCAGGCTTTTACTTAGAAAGCATTCGCAGTGTTTAATAAATCACAGTACAAAATTATAAATTTGGGAAGGGTTAATATTTGAGTGGTTGGAAACATATGTATCCAACTTCTGTGAATACAACCAAAATCCAGATAAGATAAATATTTGTGACAACAGGTTCCAAAATTAAACTAACAAACTGTCAAATAAGTATTCTAATTATCAGAAATATATTCTGCTTTCCAAAATGACTGTGTCCATAATAAATACCAATTACCAAAACTACCCTGAAATAATAACTTCATTTCCAAGTGACTACAGGGAAAACTTCTTACCATCATATCATGCTTCTTTCAAAAATGGATAATGATTCAAAATATGTGACATAACTGCTCAAAAGCAGCAATATTGTAAATCATGACGAATTGTCATATCATTTGTATTTGATCACTCAAAGGTATTTTGCTACTGTGAAAAGGAAAACAGCATAGCAAATCAAGTTCAGATCGTGAGGGGGGCTCTGATAGACTTATAAAATTCTAACAGGGCTGGACAAGGTAGATGCAGGGAGGATGTTCCCAATAGTGAGTGCATCCAGAACCAGGGGTCACAGTCCGAGGATTCAGGGTGGACTATTTAGGATGGAGATGAGGAGACATTTCTTCACCAAAGAGTGGTGAGCCTGAGGAATTCATTACCACAGGAAGGAGTTGATGCCAAAACATTGAAAGGATTCAAGAGACCGCTAGATATAGCACTTGGGACAGATGGGATCAAAGATCTGGGGCAAAAAGCAAGATTAGATTATTGAGTTGGACGATCAGCCATGATTGTGATGAATGGTGTAGCGGGCTCGAAGAGCTGAATAGCCTCCTTCTGCTCCTATCTCCTGTGTTTCTACGTGCTATTAATAACAAAATATGCACTGTATTCTTGTCACAGGATGAAGTTACCCTTCAATGATGGTGCATCAAATGGGATGCCCAGCAGTCTCTTTCAGCCACTTAAATAAGCTGCAAACACAACATTGACAGAAAACTTAAGCTATAAATAAAAGCCAAATTTATACACAAGCAAGGCATTTAAATTGTCATTTTCATGTGTAAGCTTTCAAGAAAGCAGGCTCAAATTTATACAACAATGTTGGCACATGGGTGACATGACTCTTAAATTAACCCATGGCATCCAATAGTCAGATCTAGAAAGAAGAACCTGAGTTCATAAAGAGAGCAGGCTTAACTGCTCTTGCAAAGCGCTGATACTGAATGGACAAGCTGAATGGTACTGTAACCATTCTATGATTCCATGAATACAATTCATATCCATCTGATATACAATTAACAAACCAGAAGTCAATGCCGGTCAACTGCCAGAGGCTCTCGAGCCCAGCACTGCATTAGCATATCATTTCAGGGTGCAGCAAACCTTTGACAGCACTCACACAAGCTGTAAAACCGTGCAAATGTCAGCTTACAGCATCTGAGCTGTCAGAGCAAACAACTGTACAGCTTGGATCTACCTCTGCCAAACCATACTTTGTACTATGTACAAGTGCTAAGAAGGGAAAGAATGAAGAAACATAGTTACATCAGTGTGTGCTCAAGAGTGTGTTACACCTTGTCAGATTATTAAGTTTCTGTCTGATGTTCAGCCAAATGAATATTATTCTGCACTGCTTGTACTAATTTTCCATTCTTCTTTGTGGGCAACTGAACTGTTCCATTATTTGGTGTGAATAGAGAAACTTGAGCTTGACACCAAGAAACTGTGAACTGGGAAACTGTGAAAATAATGTTTTGTTGCTTTGTATTAGTGACATTGCCAGGGATAAGGTGGAGAAGTGACATTTGCCTGTGCTCATTAAGTAGGTCCTCAATGAATCTCACAAAATGAAGGCATCCCCTGAAGTAACATGCACCTCTGCCCACATCATTCTTCAACACCTTCTACCCCTTCAAGGAAATTCTGTATGTTGCTTCTGCAAATCTCAGACTGCCCATCATTGGTCCAGATGCACTGCGCACATTCTGGAAAGTCTGGCCAGTGCACCCCAAAAGATTCCTCCAAATCTGTCAGGCACATGAAGTTAATGTCATCATGCCAATGGCTTGTTCTACAAGACATTTGGTGGGTCATATACTGGTGGCATGGAGATTGGGAGTGATGGCCTTGTGGTATTATTGCTAGACTATTAATGCTGAGACGCAGGTAATGTCCTGGGGATCTAGATTCAATTCCCATCATGGAAGATAGCATAATTTCACTTTCAGTTGGTGAATTTGATAAAAATCTGGAATTAAATGGCTAATAATGATTGTAAAACCATTGCTGGATGTCAGAAAATCCAATCTGGTTCACTAATGTTCTTTAGGGAAGGAAACTGCCATCTATACCTGGACTGGTCTTCATGGGAGTCCAGAGCTACAGCAACGCAGTGTACTCTTAACCAATCTCTGGGCAATTAGGGATGATCAACAAATGTTGGCCTAATCATCCCATAAATTATTTTTTAAAATCACCAAATTACTTATGGGTCTCATTCCCAGTTTCAAAAAGGAGTTTTCAGCCATGTTCCTAGCCAACAGACAGAAATGCTTCCAGGAGTGAAAAGACTAAGCAGTGTGGACTGCTTTTTGACAGCTGCTCAGGAATCTTGTATGTATAACTTTTTATGGTTTCACCTCAGCTGCAAATTGAAGGAGTAGGCTTGCAATAATTGACTGTCGCTGAGTGATCTATGGGCACTGTGTTTTATTTATTCATTTGTGGGATGTGGGCATTGCTGACTGGCCAGCATTTATTGCCCATCCCTAGTTGCCCTTAGAAAGTGTGGTGAACTGCCTTCTTGAACTGAATGTTATTGTATTTGGACACGGATTGCTTCAGTATCTGAGGAATCGCAAATGGTGCTCAACATTGTGCAATCATCGACGAACATCCCCACTTCTGACTGTATGATGGAGGGAAGGTCATTCATGAAGCAGCTGAAGATGTTTAGGCCTAGGACATAACCCTGAGGAACTCCTGCATAGATGTCCTGGAGTTGAGGTAACTGACCCCCAACAACCATGATCATTTTCCTATGTGCCAGAAAGAAATTCTAACCACTGGAGTGTTTGCGTCCGGAGTCCAATTGGTTCCACTTTTGCTCGAGCTCCTTGATACCACACTCACTTCAATGCAGCCTTGACATCAAGGACCATCACTCTCAACTCACCTCTGGAATTCAGCTCTTTTGTCCATGTTTGAAACAAAGCTGAAATGAGGTCAGGAACTGAGTGGTCCTGGCAAAACCCAAACTGGGCTTCAATGAGCAGGTTATTGTTGAGCAGTGCTGCTTGATAGCACTGTTGAAAGACATCTTTCAACACTTTACTAATCATAGAAAGTAGACTGATGGGGTGGTAATTGGCTGGGTTGGATTGGTCCTACTTTTTATGTACAAGACAAACTTGGGGAATTTTCCACACTGTCGGGTAGATGCCAGTGTTGTAACTGTACTGAACAGCTTGGCTAGGGAGTGGCAAATTCTGGAGCTTAATTCTTCAGCACTATTGTACACAGTAGTACACAGTTGGTGGCACAGTGGTTAGCACTGCTGCCTCACAGCACCACAGACCTGGGTTCAATTCCCGCCTCAGGCGACTGACTGTGTGGAGTTTGCACGTTCTCCGTGTGTCTGCGTGGGTTTCCTCTGGGTGCTCCCACAGTCCAAAGATGTGCAGGTCAGGTGAATTAGCCATGCTAAATTGCCTGTAGTGTTAGGTAAGGGGTAAATGTATGGGTGGGTTGCGCTTCGGCGGGTCAGTGTGGACTTGTTGGGCCGAAGAGCCTGTTTCCACACTGTAATGTAATCTAATCTATTTCCGGAATGTTGTCAGGACTCATAGCTTTTGCAGTATCCAGTGCCTCCAACCATTTTTTTTATATCATACAGACTGAATCGTATTGTATTATCTTATATTAGCACTTGAAGGCACGACTGCCTGCAACTGTGGGAATCGGCCAGAACAGCAAACACAGTATCCCTTCACTTTAAAAGCAAAGCTAACATAATCTACTGCACTGGTGAACAGACTGAATTCTGCATTTGTGGGTGGCCAACTCTGAAATCTCACAGAGACCTCCAAAGAGCCCTAGAAGGATCTAGAAACAATAACATTGATAACAGTGGTGACATTTGAAAGCAGAGGCATCATGTTCACTTTGCAACACAGTTTATTCGAGAAATGTTTGCCACCACCTGACAGTGATATTCCAACATGTAAAGAGGCTATTATCTTCTGCCTTTAGATTGTTTGTGCCAGGTCTGTTCGCCAGTGAGCTGCATCTCTCCACCAATCTTCTCTCTGCCAAACAACACCATTATGAACATCAGATTGTTGCTAATGTTGATTGTCTTGGTCCTCCTCGGAGGTCTCATGACACCTGTTTTCAAATGGCAGAACAGGCCACAGGAGCAGTTGTCTACTTTAGCTCCTAATTCGTATGTTCATAAATATGTCGAAAGAAATACAGCCTAAGCAGCACCCAAGCTAATCTGACAGATCACAGCTCCAAAATGCAAATTTGATCTCTGAAATTCTAGGCATTGAGAGCACCTCCAAAATGTGTAAAATACCCTCAGCACAAGTACTGTGAAAAAACATTTGCACACATTCAGATCGTAAGTCTTCATCCTCCCTCAAGTGTCACTTGATCGCTTTGCTTTCACTGGTGAATGCTTGGAAAACTGTGAAACCCACACAGGCAAAGTTAAAATACTGTAATTGAGCAATTATTACGATACAGCACAGTAAATTGGGTCTGAAAGTCAAATAAATTAGGGAATTCTCTTTTTAAAAAAATCTTTAACTTTTGTGATGGGTCTGAGAATAGCGTGGCTTGAGTTCTAGTGTGCTACCATAGTGCAGATGTAAAAGTTGTTCATTAGTTCCTCAAAAATAATCTCCAATTTTTTTTTTCTATTTGTTCACAAGGTGTGTCAAGCATACGCACTCTTGAGACACCTTTTTAAACCTCTGCAGTTCACATAGTAGGAAGGAGTTTCAGGATTTTAACCCAGCAACAGTGAATGAACCAAGACATAGTTCCCGGTAAAGGGAGTGTGTGGCTTGAGGGGATCTTGCAGGTTGTAATGTCCCTATTATCTCTACCACTATCCTCAGTAGTACAATTTGAAAGTTTGGAAGGTGTAGTGAATTACTGTGGTGCATCTTGTACATACTGGTAACGGCATGCATGAATGTTGAAGGTTGTGGCTAGTGTTTGGTTTCTTAACTGTTATTGGAACTGCACTCATCCCAACCAAGTAGGAAGTGTGCTATCACAATCTTGATTCACACTTGGTATCAAACTGTGTTTTTCTGAATTTCTTGTTCTCTTACATTATTCATGTCTTTCCTATCTTTCTATCTGTTCATATGTGGATAGCAATTTTAAAAAAGTGTAGAGTTACGTTTTAAATTTATAATTTAGCAATTCATGTTTCTTTCATGTCATTTCTTAAAGACAATTTGTTTGGAATAGTAATTTTCCTGCTAATAGAAAAAGTGTGCATATTATTTTAATCTGAACTAGATAATTAGGTAGAATTGGGCAATTCAGAGGTGTAATTACATTTTCACTTCTGTGGTGACTCCTAGATTAGTGGGGCTTGATTCCTGACACTGCCCACACGGAGTTGTGACACAAGGCTTTCACGTCACACTCAGTCAAATACTGCCTTCATGTCAAGGGCAACAAAACAAATTGTGGTGGCCCGATTTGATGCTACTCTGAATGACATATGAAAAAACTTCAAGGCTAGAGATTTAGGACAAGGGCAAGAACCTAAGAAGCTGCATCGCCTTGGTGAATAAGGGAAAGTAGAGACAAACATGGGCGGCTTGACAAAACAGACATTCGTTTGTGACAATAAGACCACATACTAGCATTTGTTCAAAGTGATGCTTGAAGGGGCAGAGCACAGATGTTTAACTAGATGGATGTTAGTGGAAAAATAAATCCATAAGATCCAGAGCAGTGAACAGACTTGGCAGAGTAGATTGAAGTTCAGTAGAACTTAATGTAGATCAGATAAATTTGGTGACAAATGGCCAAGATATTTGTGCCAATTTGCTTTAATCTGTGTCTGAAAGAGCTTGAGTCCCTCAAAGTTGAAGATGATGTCAGAGGGGCAAGGGAATAACTGAGGGATAATTTCATAATGAGAAATAAGTTACTGATGTGGCATTTGATGGCAAGTGTTGTTAGGTGGCGTCTGCCCCACTCTAGCACCTTACCCTGCTTTGCATATATTTTCATTGCTTGAGCTGTATATAAAATGTCATTCAAATGACAGATGTGCTGGCAAAGAAAAATGCTGCATTGCCTAATTTTTTTTCAATTGAAGGGACTAATATGTTTACAATTAAAATAGAAGTCATGCAAAGGACAATTGCAGTCCAATGTTATTCATTTATAGGGAAAAGACATAACTAATGGTCCTGTACTCTATTGCATGGAAAGTAGTAATTTGATCACTGTTCGTAATGACAGTGTACAGATTGAGTGAATGTTATATTGTCTATTCATATTATTTTTGAGTTGCTCAATTTAAATATCTAGCTAATATGATTTGAACTGATTAAATTGTAATAACAGATCTGCATATGTAGCATGCAGGAGTTGAGGCTAATCCATGCACTCATTCAGTCTTGTTCTTTGGAACTACTTACTTATCTTTATTCCCTTGTTACAGTGCACATTGGCATTGATTATTTTCCTGATGTTAGAAAACCCATACTATATATAAAGGCACCCCTACGAGAAACACAATTTTAGAAATCAAGATTCCATGTTTCTTTAAACTATATCTTTTTAATTAACCTGTTCAGAAATGTTAATAACAAGCCTGCAGCGCAAACTGGACCTGACTCCAGACGTTCCGATCAGAGATGGGGACACGAGCACTGCACCTCGTATACTTCCTGCTTTAGACAACAAAGGAGAATCGTACGTTGGGTGAATGCATAAGTTTAGATGTAAATGGAGATGACAAGTCAGAAGAATGCCAATTCATTGGATGTTTTTTATTTCAGTGGAGCCTGCTAAGCTATATGCAAGCAATGATCTCTGTTGAGGGTGATGTCCAGGCATCGAAACCTCTTGTGAAGACAACCCACGGTCTGTTCCACTCTGGCAGAAGCTTAAGCAGTGTCGCACTTTCATTCAGTGTCAGTCTGACGATACAGTGAAGGTGTCATCAACCACATGTGGATTCAGCAGCCATCACTTCCCAACAGACTTGTCTAGAATGTCAGCATCAAGGCATCTCCCAGAACTGGTCACAGATAAGTTGAATGTTGATGGAATGAAAGACCATGCTGAGGCTACAGAGAGACATTGACTTGTGAAAACCACTCCCTTCCGATACAATGAAATTACAGTTTTTAATCTTGAATCTCTTCTCTTTACTGTGTTAATTCCTTCCATGACCCAGTCCAATAACCGCAACCCTAGACTGGAGTTTCCCACTCTCCCCAGGAATCAACAGATTGCCCCCTGATAAGCTCCTTGGCCATTATTGCCCAAACCTCCATGACCAATAGTGAACTACCCCCACAGATTGACTTGGCATGTCAACCGTGACTGAGAACAGCACAGCTCCAGGATCAATGGTTCCACAGTAGCCCAACTGGTTGCTCTTAACCTGCAAGACTGACTATCCCCAACACTTTGGACTGTTATCATATAAACCTCTCGCAGCATTGTTGCAGTATCTCCTGACAGACCACTAAAGCTTGTTCCTTTAAACTTTCAGTCATGGTCATTTGGTTGAAGTACATGCAATGTTTTTTGCCATGTAAACTGTTGACACTTGTGATAAGTGAAACATCAGTGGACAACACTGCTGTTTAGCACCATGTTCACCCCCTTGACTGCTCAATGCTTTGAACTGTAATATGTAATCTGTCTCTCCCTCAGTGTTAAAATGCGATGTATGATACTAAGGCATTGAAGAGCCTATGCTCTGAAAAACAATGTAAGCCACAAAGGCTGACAGCTTACTTTCTCAGTTGGAGTCTAAGAGCCATAAGATGTTTCCAGTGCAGATACATGAAATGTGCATCTGCCCCTACTCGTAAAAGTGCCCTGGCAGCAGCATATATGGCATAAATGCTCCTGGCATCCAAAGCAAAGTCCTGAAGGGCAGGTGCTATGTGAATTGACGCTAGCAGGCAATAGCGAAGTGGTGAGACTGGTGGCTCACAGAATCATTACAGCACAGAAGGAGGCAATTTGGATCATTGTGCCTGCACCAGCTCTTCAAACGAGTATCATTACCTAATGCCAATATCTTTTTTCCCCATACACTGCACACTATTTCCATCCAAATACTCATCTAATTCCCTCTTGAATGATTCAAATGAATCTACCTCCACCACATTTCCAGGCAGCACATTTCATATCTTAACTATTTGCTGAATAGTTCTTTTTTTCCCTCACATCATCCTTGCTTGTTTTGTACATCATTTAAGTCTATATCTTGTTCTTGTTCCTTTTACAAGTGGGAACAACTTCTCCCTATCTACTATATCCAGCCCGCTCTGACTTTTAAAACCTCAATCAAATCTCTTTTCAGATTTCTTTTCTCAAAGGAGAACTGATCCAACTTCTTCAATTTATTCCTGTCACTGAAATTTCTTATTCCTGGAACTATTCATGTTCTACTCTCTCTCTCTCACTTTTACACTCTCTCTAATGCATTCACACATTTCCTTTTATGGGGCGCCCAAAATAATACACAATACTCCAGCTGAGGTTTAACAGGTTGATATGTGTGGATGAAGTGTGGAAGAAGGTGATGTCCATAGAGCATGCAGGAATGCTTTTGTGAAGAAAGGTTAAATAAAAGCATGGAGAAGGAAGCAAACCACTGCCATCAGGTAAACGTTCTGACTTTTATATCAGGAATTTGCATCATATAGTTTCTGCATCGGTAAGATGCGCTAAAAGCATCAGGTCAAGTCGCCATAGTCTTACCAGATCAAAAGGCTGCTCTCCATCATTAGAGAGATGAATGGTGGTGATTTACCCAAGGGCCACCATACCTCAGGCGAGGGGAGAGAGGTTGATAAGTAGAGTTCTTCACGGTATCAACCCGTGAATTAAACCCACGCTGTCTGCATCACATTGCTTTGCAAACTGGCCATCCTGCCAATTGAGTTAAAACAACCCCCAAGGATAATAATGTGATCTAAATATACAGAAATAAGGTAGTCACTCGTGAAATTCTGACCTCACCATTTAAACTTTAAATGGAAAATCAAACATGCTTTCCTTGAAGTCAAGTTTCTAATTTTTTAATTCTTTCACTATTTACTCAACTTTCTCACCACTGCCAACACCACTCAAGAGAGCAGAAAATTCATAGTGCTTATTTAAATTGGAAAGGAATATAAAAGTAGAGAAGTTTTTTTTGCCACTTTACAAGTCTTGGTGAGACCACATCGGCAGTACTGCGTTCAGTTTTGTTCTTTTTATCTAATAAAAGATATACAGGTCACATCTCCCTCGTTTGGCACACTCTGGTTAGCCGTACCATACAGTTTTTGTTCCAATTTTCAAAAACAAAAACAGAAGAGTTCTGTGCTCTTCTCCTCAAAAGGCTTTTTCTGCAATGCTGGTATAAACTTTTCGATAAGTTTTTTCAGGTTACTTTCCAAGTAATCTTCATTTTCTACTAGCAGCAGCATAATTGGTCTTTGCAAAGGATAAGGGATGAGCCTTATTAAATTACCCATTGTGTTCAGGGATGTGGACGTTAGGTTTGTTAGCCATGAGAAATGCAGGGATAGGTTGGAGAGGCGTCTGGATGAAGTGCTCTTCAGAGGGTTGGTGTGGCCTTCTTGGGCTGAATGGCTTGTTTCCACACTGTGGGGATTCTAGTAAAAATAGGGATTCTATCTGAACTTGCCTCATACATAAAATTTACCTTAACAACATTAATTCTTTTTTCCAACAAACCACTAACCAACAACATCCCTTCTTGATCCCTCAGACTAACTGACATTATAAATAGCATCCTTTCCTCCGGTTCTATTACTTCCTTTCAAAACCACCATCATACATCATCAGAAAAGCCACCATGCTCAAAAGAACCCACCTCAATCCCTGTCCCTCCAAACCACCTATACTTCTCCAAAGTCCTTGAATGTGTTGTTGTGTCTCAGATCCATTCATACTTCATTCCTTTAAACACCCACCTTGACCTCTCCTGTCATTTTTCTATTACTTCCAACACCAAAAGAGTGGCTCAATAACTAAGACCATGATCGGTCATCTACCTTGATCTCTCTGCAATCTTGACTGCCAAATATCCTCAGTTCCATTTTCCAGCTAGATTGGGCTGCCCTTGATTTCTCCCACTCATCACAGCCAAGAGATCTACAACACTGGATTTTCTTCTCACTCTTATACAATCTACTAAGAACATCCAATGATCCATCCTTGACTCCAATCATTTCCTCAAATATACCCCATTTCTTGGGGATATCAGCTCAACTTCCATGATACCGGTGGCATGAACGGAAACATCAACTGGTTGGTGAGTTTATTATGCAGCTGACTGAATCTTGTCCTTTTTACATCATTGCCACTATTTACAACCACATTGGCTGAGACATTTCTAAAGTAACACAAACTACTCCCTCCAAGCATAAACATCAATTGATCCAGAACAACATCCTATGTAGCAGATAGCTCAATCTATAAAGAGAAAAGGGTTGCCAATGAATAGAGTGCCAAATTAGGGCAAAAAGACAGCAGAGGACATGTTTGAGATATGAAATTAGTAATTTCCATCTGTTCTCATCAAGCAAGAGAATGTTGCTATTGCCACTGGAAGAGGAAAAGCAAGAACAGGATCAACTAGCGTTCAAAGTAATCAAGTCACTCAATTTGGTTTCTGAAGGATGCAGGGATAGATATAGATCAGAAATAAAAACAGAAATTGATGGAAAAGCTCAGGAGGTCTGGCAGCATCTGTGGAGAAAAATCAGAGTTAACTTTCAGGTCGAGTGACCCTTTCTCAGTTTTTTCGGTTTTTACTTAAATATAGATTGGGTTCCACCAACAAGCTATAAGTCTTTCTTATATGTGGGAGCAGTGCCAGAGAAAAATGGGGATGCAAATGCTCCTTTAAATTCAATTATGAAATGTGAATGCCCGCTAGCTGGGCCAGCATTTATTACCCATCTCTAGATAGCCCTGTGAAGATTGTGGTGAGCTACCTTCTTGAATGACTGCAGTCCACTTGATTTAGGTAAATACATGTCATTAGCGAAGTAAATCCAGAATTTTGATTCCGTGACACAGAGGAATGAAGATATATTTCCAAGTCTAGATGATGAGTGGGTTTGAGAGTAACTTGCAGGCAGTGGTGTTCCTATGTATCTATTGCGCTTGTCCTTCTGGATTGAAGTGGTTGGGGATTTGGAATGGGATAAGAATTGTTGGTGAATTGTCACAGTTCAACTGATGGTAAACACTGCTGCTTCCGCTCATCAGTAGTAGAGGGGTTAATGTTTATGGTTATAGTACAAATCAAGCAAGGTGCTTTGCCTTGGATCGTATCAAGCTTCTTCAGTGTTGTTGGAACTGCAAGCAAGTGGAGAGTATTCCATCACACTCCTGACATATACCATGTAAACAGTGGACAGGCTTTGGGACATCAGGAAGTGAGTTACTGACCAATTATTCTTCCGACCTACTTTTGTAGGCACAATATTTGTATAGTTAGCCTAGCTTCCGTACAATGATAACCCTGAGGATTTAACAGTGGGGAATTCAGTGATGATAATACCATTGAATGTTAAGGGATGACAGTTAGATTCTCTCGTTGGAAACAGTAATTGCTGGGGACATGTGTGGTGTGAATGTTATTTGCCACTTGCCAGCCAAAAACCTAGATAGTGTCAAGGACTTCATACAATCAGGCAAGGACTGCTTTAATATCTATCGAGTCACACATGGTGCTGAAAACTGTGCAATTATGGCGAACATTCCCACTTCTGATCTTACAATGGAGGGAAAGTCAGTTATGAAGCAGCTGAAGGTGGTCGGGTCAAGGACACTACCTTCAAGAATTCTGCAGAGGTATCCTGGAGTTGATATGACTAATCTCCACCTGTTTTCTTTTGTGCTGTCTATGACTCCAACGAGCAGAGTTTAACACTGCTTCCCACTGTGTCCACTTTTGCTTGGAATGCCTGACATGGTCAAATGCAACTTTGATGTCACTCTCACCTCTCCTCTGAAATACACATTTTTTTGTCCATGTTTGAACTAAAGTCAGCAGCTGAGTGGTCCTGGCATAACCCAAATCCTGGCATCTACCTGACCATGTGGAAAATTACCCAGATGTGTCCTGTAATCCAACAAATCCAACTTTGGCAATTACCACCTCACCAGACCCTTCTTGATCATTAGTAAAGTGATAGATGATGCCACCAACAATGACTTCAAGCAGCACTTGTTTACCGATAACCTGCTCACCTAGGGATCACTGTGGAATTTTTCTGTAATATTACACATCTGATAGAAGCATGGCATTACATAAAGATGTTGCACAAGCAAATTTAGGTTCACTTAGTTATGAAATGCAAAAATACCTTTTCGTTATTTCTTGTATTTGGTTACTACTTAGCAAACTAATCAACGTGGATGAAATATTAGTTAAGTCCAATAAAAGACTTTAAGAATTCATGCTTTTCTTTCAGTTCTCTTCATTTGTCCCTGGAAAAAAAATCACCATTTTTAAAAATCATTAGGTTTTACATGAAAGAGTCACAATGGACTATCTTTGCTTATATCCGCCTGTATTCAGAACTGCCAATGCATAAATATCACATAGGCATATTTTGGTTGCAATGCTTTCTTCAGGCAAATACTCATTATCATCCACAAGAGTCTAGAAAGGAATGCTAGCGACCAAGTGGGACACAGGAACAGGTGGTGTTTATTTAATAAGTGAAGGATAATTGGGTGAGAACTTGTCTGGGTATGTGTGTGTGATAGATGAGATAGATGAGATAAATAGATAGATTAGATAGAGAACATACAATCAGGCATGTTGGAGAGTTATGATATGCAAGTTGAAATAGAACTGCAACTAGAAAAATATATATCTGGACTCCGCCTAGCAAAAACCTAAACCCTGGTGGTTGATAACAGCCAACATTCAATACTAGGGTTCAGAAATGAATAATAGCTGCTCAAGGCTGGCCTGTACCTGTCAAAACATATCCTAACACAAATCTGTCATTCCTCTTCAGAATGAGAATCAAAAAAATGATAACTGAAGAACAAAATAGTTTGTGCTTTTCACACAAAATTTAGTTTACAAAAATGGTTATAAAAACAAGCCTTTATCATCATAAAATGTTCCAAGCTGCTTCACAAGAACACTGCAAAACAAAATAAGGCATTACGATACAAGTTTGTTAAATAAGAGTAGTATTTAAAGAATGTCTTAAAAGTAGGGAAATGAGCGAGGGGCAGAGAGGTTTAATGAAGGAATTCTAGACTTGAGGGCCAATGTAGCTGAAGGCACAGCTACTATTGACTAAAAATCAAGGATACTAATGAGGCCAAAATTAAAGACCTTCAATATCTGAGGATTGTGGGGAAGGAGAAAATAGATGGATATAGGTGAGATTATAAAACGATTCAAAAGAAGGATGAAGGTTTTTAAATCACAGCATTGTTTAATCAAAAGCCAGTATAGGTTAGAAAGCATAGGAGCGATAGATGAATTTGGGACCGTTTGAGATTTAGGGTGTAGGCAGCAGTTTTAGATTATCCCAGAGTTATGGAGGTAGAACAGGAGAGATTGGTCAGGAGTGCACTGGATTAGTTCAGTTTTGAGATAACAAAGACAAGGATGACAATCTTGACTGTAGATGAGCTCATGAGAGGTAGAACTGAGCAACAATACGAAGGTGAAAGTAAACTGCCTTGTTGGTGATACAGCTATGTGATTTAAAGCTCATTTTGGAGAAAAATAGCACTGCAAGATTATAAGTAGTCCATGTAGAGAGAAACAGGATTAACATCTGGAGTCAAATGGGTCTCTTGTTCAGAACTCTGAAGGATAATTTTTGACTTAAAACATATCTCTGTTCCTCTCCACAATGGGGCCAGAGTTGCTAAATATTTCCAAACTTCCTGAGTTCATTTCAGATTTCCAATGTCTGCTGTATTTTGCTTTCATGACAATAGTTGTCTGGGAGATGAAGTTGGGTATCGAGGGTGCATAATTTGTGGCATGAAACAAAAACAGTGGTTTCTGCCACTACACAGCAACACAGAAATGGATGTAGGTCAACTTGTTGAGCATAATCCACCATTTAAAACAATCATGGCCGATCAAACACTTCAAAGCCTTTTACTAACATTATCACCATAACCATTTACACCATCAATAGACAAAAAAATTTATCAACCCCTACTTTAAATATAAGACTGAGCTTCCACAACCCACTGGAATAGAGAATTCCAAAGAGTCACTGTTCCTGGTTAAAATAAAATTCTCCTCATCTTCGTTCTAAATGGCACCCCTTTATTCTTAAATGAGTTCAACACATGGCTAGATATCGAGCATTTCTTCTGCCGCCTTCGCCTCCGCGCCTACTTCTTCAACAAGAACTCTCGCCCACCCTCTGACAACCCCTTCTCCCGCCTCCAACACACCCCATCCACCTGGACACTCCGTGCTGGCCTCTTGCCCGCCCTCAATCTCTTCATATCCAACTGCCACCGCGACATTGACCACTTCAACCTGTCCACCCCTCTCACCCACTCCAACCTCACCCTCACAACACACAGCCCTCCACTCCTTCCGCTCCAACCCCAACCTCACCATCAAACCGGCAGACAAGGGAGGTGCAGTGGTAGCTTGGTGCACCGATCTTTACACCACTGAAGCTAGATGCCAACTTGCGGACACCTCCTCTTACTGCCCCCTTGACCATGACCCCACCTCACACCACCAAACCATCATCTCCCAGACCATCCATAACCTCATTACCTCAGGAGATCTCCCATCCACAGCCTCCAACCTCACAGTCCCACAACCCCGCACCGCCCGTTTCTACCTCCTACCCAAAATCCACAAACCCTACTGCCCCGGCCGACCCATTGTCTCAGCCTGCTCCTGCCCCACCGAACTCATCTCTGCATACCTCGACACTGTCCTGTCCCCCTCAGACCAACAACTCCCCACCTACATTCGTGACACCACCCACGCCCTCCACCCACCCACGCCCTCCACCTCCTCCATGATTTTCGCTTCCCCGGCCCCCAACATCTTTTCTTCACCATGGACATCCAGTCCCTATACACTTCCATCCCCCATTACGAAGGCCTCCAAGCCCTCTGCTTCTTCCTCTCCTGCCGACCCAACCAGTACTCTTCCAGTGACACCCTCCTTCGACTGACTGAACTGGTCCTCACTCTTAACAACTTCTCCTTCCAATCCTCCCATTTCCTCCAAACCAAAGGAGTAGCCATGGGCACCCGCATGGGCCCCAGCTATGCCTGCTTCTTCGTCGGATATGTGAACAGTCCATCTTCCGCACCTACACTGGCACCACCCCCCACCTTTTCCTCCGCTACATCGATGATTGTTTTGGCGTTACCTCGTGCTCCCACGAGGAGGTTGAACAGTTCATCCACTTTACTAACACCTTCCACCCCAACCTCAAATTTAACTGGACCGTCTCAGACTCTTACCTCCCCTTCCTAGACCTCTCCATTTCTATCTCGGGCGACCGACTCAACACAGACATTTACTACAACGACCGACTCCCACAACTACCTAGATTACACCTCCTCCCACACTGTCCCTTGTAAAAACGCCATCCCATATTCCCAATTCCTCCGCCTCCGCCCCCAGGAGGACCAATTCCACTACCAAACAACTCAAATGGCCTCCTTCTTCAAAGACCGCAATTTCCCCTCCGACGTGGTCGACAACGCTCTCCACCACATCTCCTCCAGTTCCCACATCTCCGCCCTTGAACCCCGCCCCTCCACTCGTCACCAGGACAGAACCCCACTGGTCCTCACCTTCCATCCCACCAACCTACGGATACATCGCATCATCCTCCGTCATTTCCGCCACCTCCAGACAGACACACCACCAGGGATATATTTCCCTCTCCACCCCTATCAGCATTCAGGAGAGACCACGCCCTCCGCGACTCCCTCATCAGGTCCACACCCCCCACCAACCCAACCTACACTCCCGGCACCTTCCCCTGCAACCGCAAGAAGTGCAAAACTTGCGCCCACACCTCCCCCCTCACCTCCCTCCAAGGCCCCAATGGATCCTTCTATATCCGTCGCAAATTCACCTGCACCTCCACACACACCATTTACTGTATCCGCTGCACACGATGTGATCTCCTCTACACTGGGGAGACAGGCCGCATACTTGCGGAACGTTTCAGGGAACACCTCTGGGACACCCGCACCAACCAACCCAAATGCCCCATGGCTGAACACTTTAGCTCCCCCTCCCACTCCGCCAATGACATGCAGGTCCTTGGCCTCCTCCATCGCCAGACCCTGGCCACACGACTCCTGGAGGAAGAGCGCCTCATCTTCCGCCTAGGAACCCTCTAACCACATGAGATGAATGTAGCTTTCTCTCGCTTCCTCATTCCCCCCCCTCCACCTTATCTCAGTCCCAACCCTCAGACTCAGCTCCGCCCTCTTGACCTGCAATCTTCTTCCCGACCTCTCCGCCCCCACCCCTCTCTCCGGCCTATCACCCTCACCTCCTTCCACCTAACGTATTCCCAGTGCCCCTCCCCCAAATTCCCTCCCCCCTACCTTTTATCTCAGCCCGCTTGGCACACCAGACTCATTCCTGAAGAAGGGCTTATGCCCCATGCCCGAAACGTCGATTCTCCTGCTCCTCGGATGTGGCCTGGCATGTGTTTTTCCAGCACCACATTTTTCGACTCTGGTACTCCAGCATCTGCAGTCCTCACTTTCTCCTTCTTAAATTGTGCCCCTGGTTCTAGATTCCCCAACCAGGGAAGCACCTTACCTCTATCTACCTTGGAGATCACCTAACAGTAAGTAAAAAAAATTTCTGAAACTCCAATACTGGAGATCAGATATGCAATCTGATGATCTGGAGTCAATCGAAAGGTCAACAGAGATGGTGTTGTGTTGTATACGTACATTGTGTTTTAGTATGAACCCAATTGATGGTAATACTGGACAAGACAGGTCTCAAAATGAAATCTGGCTTGTCACATTATAAGCTTTTTTTTATAATTTGGTTACTGTGGTATCAGTTACAGAACATATTCACAAGGGGTTGTCAATATTCCTTTAGCAAAAGAACACGTTTATTATACAGATTAAATAAAACTGTATTTATAAAATACAGAAGTACAAAAATACAAGTAGATGTTCCATCACAGACTCTTTCAATGGTCACCACTATCACAGACATCAGTCTTCAGCAAATTCGATTCACTCCACATGATATCAAGAAACAGGCTTTCGATAGTGCAAAGGTTATGGACGCTGACAACATTCCAGCAAAAAAAAACTGACAAGTTGTGCTCCAGAACTTGCCACTCCCCTAGCCAACCTTTCCAGTACAGCTATAACACTAGCATCTACCCAACAATGTGGAAAATTGCCCAAGTATGTCCTGTACACAAAAAGCAGGATAATCCAACCTGGCCAATTACCATCCCCATCAGTCCACACTATCATCAGTAGTGTAATGGAAGGTGTCATCAACAGTGCTATCAAGCAGCATCTGCTCAGCAATAAACTGTTCATTGACACCAGTTTACATTCCACCAGGGCCACGTAGATCCTGACCTCAAACATGGGCAAATGAGCTGATTTCCAGATGCGAGGCGAGAATGACAACCCTTGACACCAAGGCTGCATTTGACTGAGTGTGACATTAAGGATCCCTAGAAAAATTGAAATCAATGGGTGTTGGGGGCAAACTATCCATTGGTTGGATTCATATCTGGTACATAGGGAGATGGCCATGTTTGTTGGAGGTCAGTCATCTCAGCTCCAGGCCATCTCTGCAATGCTACGATTTTATTTTGATTTGTAAGCCTGCATTTCCCTCCTCCTGAACCGGTCCCCACCATACTTGCATCTGTTTTAAGAGAATCAGGGCTAGTGCAACAGGTAGCACTATTGTAAGTTTGGCTTGGTAAGCTAAATCCTTGGCCCCATGAATTTGCTGTTGAGAGTAACAACATATGTGCATCTTAAACTTTAACAGAAAACTTCTCTCACCTTTCTAGAACCAAGCTGATGGCCTGTGTGAGATCAGGATTTGCCACCTGCAAACGCTTCCACAATGACCATACAAATTCTTTATCAGCCTGCACAGAAAACATAAGAATTAGTACTGTCCAAAGTAATTATAAAACATTTCATTTTTTAAAATTTTTAAAAATTGCAAAACAATTCCAAGAACGGTCCAATCATGTTGTGTGTCACATGTTGTCCTGATCTTATCTGTTCTTTGACCAACATGCATTGAAATCAAAGGACTGGACAAAAGTGAAAATTAAGGGACCATTCAATACCAATGTGGCTCTTGCTTATCTGAAGAGATGACATGAGCAGCTTTAACAGGTGGCATTTACATTGTTTCTACTTGCTGGTAAAAGCAAATCAAACTTCAGCAATTGTAAACACAAATTTACCCAAAATCAAGTATAAAAAATAGAACAAGCCAGGAATACGCAAAACACACAGGATCTGTGAAGAAAATAAAAGGATTTATTTGCCTTAAAGGAAGTGCAATAACAAAAGATCAGATTGATTCCTGCGATGACAGGTCTACACTATGAAGACAGACTGGATGGAATGGGCCCTGAGTCTTGGAGTTTTGAAAAATAGGTGATTCTACTGAAACGCTCAAATTTCTGAGACGGTTTGACAAGGTTAGTGTTCAGAGGCTATTTAATCTTGCTGGGGAAATCCAGAACTCAACATCATAATCTTAGGACAAATTGTCAAACAAAAGGGTAATGGATTTGAAAATATTTAGGTTGAGATCAGTGCATTTTGGTCAAAGGGAATCAAGAACCTCTCAGGAACACAGAATTGGTGTCGAAGTTCAGACATGATCAGATAGCAGCATTCAGTCAAATTAAATATACATACGATCTTCAATAATTACCAGATAGATGCCAGTTACAACACGCATATCTACCCAACATATGTGGAAAACTGCCCATGTACAACCTGCCCACAAGATGCACAACAAAACAAACTAGCCAATTGCCACAAAGCGAAGGAAGGTGTTACTGACAGAACTACGCAGAGGCACATACTCAACAATACCCTGTGCCGTGATGATCTGTTTGGGTTACACCAAGCCCACTCAATTCCTGACCTCATTAAAGCTTGGTGCAAACATTGGCAAAAGAGGTAAATTCAAGAGGGGAAATTAAGATGATTGCCCTTGACGTCAAGACAACATTTGATTAAGTATTGCAACAAGAAAACCTAGTCAATGGGAATTAAGGGGAAATCTCTACTCTAGTTAAAGTCATACTTCAGGGAAAATACGAAGATGATTGTGATTGTTGGAAATCAAACACCTTAGCTACAGGACATTACTGCAGGAGTTCCTCAATGTAGTATGCTCAGCCTAACCATCTTTAACTGCTTAATCAATGACATTCTCTCCATCATAAGCTCATCAATGATGATGAACTGTGATGTGCACTGAAGACTGCACAATGCTCAGCAGCAACTCCTCAGATATTGAAGCAGCACACATCCAAATGCAACAAGGCACAGACAATGTTTAGGCTTAGACTAATAAGTGGTAAGTAACAGTTATGCCACACAAATGCCAGGGAACAAGGATCTGAAACAAAAGTGAATGTAACCATTGCCTCTTGATATTCAATGACACTACCATCACTGAACTCCCACAATCTACATTTGCAGGTTACCACTGACCAGAAACTGACCTGTACCACACATATAAATACTGCGGCTGCAAAAACAGGTCAGAAGTCAGGCATTCTGAAGCAGGCAACTCACATCAATCCTTCTTAACATTTGTCCATCATCTACAAGACAAGTCAGGAATGTAGGTGAATACTATTCACTTGCTTAGATGGGTGAAACTTGACACCAGAACAAAGCAACTGGTTTGACTAACATCCTATCTAATGTCTTGAACATTCACTCCTCCCACCAATGACACCACTTCTTTAACAGAACCTTCCAAACCTGTGACCTTTACTATCTAGAAAGATAAGGGTAGCAGATACCCTGGAACACCAATATCAACACCACAAAGTTCCTCTTCAAGCATCAGACATCCTGACTTGGAACCGTATAATCATCCTTCACTGCGTGCTGAATCAAAATCTTGAAATTCCCTTCCTAAAAGCAGAGAGAGTAACTATATCATATGTACTGCAGCCGTTCAAAAAGACACCCATTACCATCATCTCGATCACAATTAGGCATGGGCAATAAATGTTGACCTAGCCAGCAAAGCCCAAATCTCATGAATGAAAAAAAATCTGAAAGAATATTTGTTGAATGGCAACCAATAATTTGTACTACCTTTTCAAAAAAAAAACACGTTTTGTCACAAATCCTAGACAAATAAAATCCATTTAAGAATAGACGTTTATAGAAAAGAGATTTTAGGAATGATGTCTTTCATATCATGCCAAGAATAAAAATACAAGTTATTTTTCAAATTCTATGAATGACTTGAAATATACTTTATTTCAATACTCTAAGCGTCATTACAAATTAGTCACAATTAATATATTTTTCACCACTGCATAGAAATTGCAGGGTCAAAGTTACTAAAGAATAGAGGTTGTACTGTGGATAATGCAGCTTAAGAATTCCAAGGTAAAACAAGTGTGTGTGTTTAGAATGTGCAAATCTGCATTGAATAAGCATCGTGGCATCATGGAAGAAAGACTGTTACATGGGGAACAATTGAACATTAAATTTATAAGACATCTATGAGAATGACCTTCCAAGTCAGAAGAAATTACACACAAATGAATGCACAGGTCATTTCCCTGAGCATAATTATGCGTTAACAAGCTCTAGAACACGGAGACTTCCATTCAGTGATTGAAATGAAGAAAAATAATTTAAATAGATTTAGGTTCAGATTACTTACAGTGTGGAAACAGGCCCTTCAGCCCAACAAGTCCAAAGAGCAACCCACCCAGACCCATTCCCCTACACTTAACACCAAGGGCAATTTAGCATGGCCAATTCACCTAACCTGCACATTTTTGGACTGTGGGAGGAAACCAGAGCACCCGGAGGAAACCCACGCAGACACAGGGAGAATGTGCAAACTCCACACAGTCAGTCGCCTGAGGCGGGAATTGAACCCGGGTCTCTGGCGCTGTGAGGCAGCAGTGCTAACCACGGTGCCACTCTGCCACCCCACTTAGCTTGTTCAAGTCATGTAATCTGCATATTTTTGCCAAAAATAAAAATAGCACATTTTTAAAAAAAGTATAGATGGAAAGCAATGGGTCTGTGCTATGCATAGCATTCAATCTGCATCCTGTCTGTTGATAAGAGGATCAAACTTCAGCAAATAACAGGACAATCATCATTTAAACAAATATTGAAATAGATGCTGCAAATACTCAAGTTCCACACTTGGCTCTTCTCTTCAGATTGTAATGGATGCTACTGTCATTCATTTAACTTAAATCTCACTTTTCCTTCTCATGTACCAAATGTTTGGTAAGCACTGACATTGCAACTTGTCCAAACGAGGACTTAACACATTCAATCTGATGTTTAGATGCTTATTTTAGAGTTGTTACAAGAATGGAGATAAATATACAAATCATTACAGTACTGCAATAATGTCTGTTTACTTTGCTACTGCAGAACAAAATGAAAACCATTGCTACTGAAGAGACAGATTCTTTGACTTAGAAAGTTAATAATTGTTTAGTCACTACAAAGAAAAGTTTTTTTTAAAACAGTGCGAAAATGGGCTGAAGTAATTGATTAATTTAATACTTGGAATAATACTTTTATTTTCATTCAAGTCTCAATTTGCACCTGGTATTTCAATGAGTATTATCTCCTACTCTAAAACAAAGTTATTAGGTTAAATGCAACAACTCTAAACAACACCATATCAATAAAGAATCACCTGTATTTGATTCAATAAATACAAGTGATAAGTCATTCCATTGTATATATTCCACAAGTAATCTTTAACGTGGTACTGCGAACTTCAGAAATTTAAAATTAACAGTAACAGTCTGTGCTACATGTTAACTTTGGACATTATTTGGTTTCAAATGAGTCTGCTTTAATCCAAGAAAAATATTGTGATTTCACTTGAACAATCAGCAGTAACATCAAAAAATAGTGAAACTGACAAATTGACCTAAACATAAAGCCAGGCTTTATTAACAATTTTGAATTTCTTAAAATAGTTGCTTAACTGCTGTGCAATTGGTATGGAACCCTTTTTAAAAACAAAGTTGACATTACAGATAGCAGAAGAAAGCAAACCAGTTATGAACACTGATTAAACAAGATGCATTGTTGTTGTCGTCAGGATATTCCACCATGCCACATCGTAAACAAAGTCTATGACAAGAAGGAACACTAATGGGAGATATTTCAAACAATAATATTTATTGCTCATGTCTAATTGTGATTGAGATGATGGTAATGGCTGTCTTTTTGAACGGCTTGCAGTACATATTACATAGTTACTCTCACAGTGCTGTTCAGAAGGGAATTTCAGAATTTTGATTCAGCACGCAGTGAAGGATGATCACGCTATTCCAAAATCCTTCACGGGACATGGACATCACTGGCTGGATGAGCATTTACTGCCCTTCCCAGATCCCCTCAAGGTGGTGATAAACATCCTTCTTGAACTGCTACAGTCCATTTGTTATAGGTAGACCTCAATGCCATTGGGAAGGGTGTTCCAGTATTTTTTATATGGCTAGTCCAGTTCAGTTTTCGATCAATTATAACCCCCAAGATGTTGTCAGTAGGGGACTTTATGATGGCAACGCCATTGAATGTCAAAGGTTGATAGTTTCTCTTCAGCTGAAGATGGTGTTGCCGGGCATTTGTGTAGTCCAAATGTTCCTTGCTGCTTGTCACCTCAAACATGGATATCATCCATGTCAGTGTTTGAGGAGGAGCAAATAGTGCTTCAGTATATGAAAAAAAGCAAATGGTGATGACACTTGGCATTCATCAGAGAACATCTCCATTTCTAACCCAATGGAGGAAAGATCATTGATGAAGCAGTTGAAGATGGTATGGCTTAGGACACATCCCTGAGAAACTCCCATCGAGGTGTCCTGGAGCTGAGATGACTGACCTCCAAAAACTGAAGCCGCCTCCTCCATTGGACTGTTTAATTGTTCACCAACATTTATGACTGGATGTGGCAGAGCTGTAGAGTTTAGATCTGTTCCTTTGGTTGTGGAATGACCGAGCTCGATCTACCACTTGCTGAGTATGCTATTTGGCACTCATCGGATTTTGTAGAGTCACAAGGTTGACATCTCATTTTCATGAATGCCTGGAGCTGTTTCTCCAATGTCTCTTTCACTCTTTATTGAATGAGAGTTGATCCACTGATGACAGTCCACTCACGTCAATCAGTATGCAGACACATTGACTTGCTTTTCCAGAATTCACGACCATGCACCATCGCTGAGATCCATACTGCGACAAGAAAAACTAGACCGAACATATTTCAGTCCTGTTTGGTAGCTTCACCATGTTGATACCTCATTTATAGATATCCTTAGTGTTACCCCTGGCTTGTTATCCTGCTCTCTTCATTGAAACAGAGTTCATCCTTTAACTTAATGCTTTTAGTAAAATGGGGGGCATGCAGGTCTTGAGGCTGCAGATTACATTCCAGTACAATTCAGCTGCTGATGATCCATAACTATTCCATGGATGCCAAGTTTGACTTACCGGATCTGTATGATTTCCACTCCAATTAGCATGGTGATGGTGCCATATAATACAAAGGAACATTCCCTCCATGTGAAACTGGAACTTCATTCCTACAAGGTCTGTACAGTATTCATTCTCACCAAAATTGTCCTGGACAGATGCATCTACGACAGGCAGACGCATGAGAATAAGGTCAAGTATGTTTTTCCATCTTGTTGATTCTCTTCCCACCTGTCACAAACCCAGCCCAGCAGCTATTTAGATTAGATTAGATTAGTTACAGTGTGGAAACAGGCCCTTCGACCCAACAAGTCCACACTGCCCCGCCGAAGCGCAACCCACCCATGCCCCTACATTTAGCCTTACCTAACACTACGGGCAATTTGGCATGGCCAATTCACCTGACCTGCACATCTTTGGACTGTGGGAGGAAACCGGAGCACCCGGAGGAAACCCACGCAGACACGGGGAGAATGTGCAAACTCCACACAGTCAGTCGCCTGAGTCGGGAATTGAACCCGGGTCTCTGGCGCTGTGAGGCAGCAGTGCTAACCACTGTGCCACCGTGCCGCCCATGTTCTTTATGACTCGACCAGCTTGGTCATTACTGCTGCTCGCAAACCACTCTTGTTGATGGATATTAAAGATCCTACCAGAGTACATTCTGCACCAGTGCCATCCTCAGTACTTCCTTCAAATGCTGTTTAACATGGATAAATACTGATTCATCAGCCAAAGACAGGCAGTAATAAATAGTAATCAGCAAGAGGTTTCTTTACCTATATTAGACCGGAGGCTATGAGACTTCATGGGATCCAAAGTTAACATTGAAGACTCTCAGGACATGATAAATGTTCAGTTCTGATTCCAATCTACAACTATCAGAATTCAGCTTCATCAAAAGGAAATTCAGCAGACATAATAAGTTATCACATTTTATCCTTTGTTTTTGCAGGCCCATCGAATATTATTTTCTGTTTTGCCTTTTCATTTTTAAAACCCATCACCTCTGCAGAGACTGGTCTTTCATGTTGTGGGTGGGTGTCTGTGCATGTAGGGGATTAAGGGGATATAGTTCTAATTCCAGTTCATAACTTATATCGTAATCAGTAGTTGCCACTTTTTTTATGAACAAAACTCAATCTTAAATAACAGATTAAATCAACTGTCAGCAGTCTTGCAAACATTGTAGGCTAAAAATCTCTCTTTTGCAGGTAAGTAAGCAAAGACTGTCCCAAACTTACTTATCGGTTGAGAAATAGAGTTATGTTTTTATATGGTATTTATCTGCCGAACAGCAGACGCACTGCTCGCTGTACCAATTTTCACAGTCTTGTGCTTTCACCCTTAGTTACATGTTGGAGCCTCCCAGTGACAACTACAAGTTGCCTCATATAATCTTCTTCCTCTTTCTTGCTCTGCATTCCTATTCTTTCAACAAGCAGCTTCTACATCAATTTCTCATGCATTAGAATACGGCCAATGCAACCTTGTTTTGATTATATATTCATTAATGATCTTTCCCCTTCCACCAATCTGAGAACTTCATCATTGCTTGTATTCTCTCCAATTGATCCACTCCATCCTTAGAGCCCTCCATTTGACCCAACAAGTCCACACCAACTCTCCAAAGAGCATCCCACCCAGACTCATCCCGCTACTCTATCCCTGTAACCCTGCATTACCCATAGCTAATCCAGCTAACCTACACATCCCCAGACGCTATGGGAAATCTAGCATGGCTAATCCACCTAACCTACACATCTTTGGACTGTGGGAGGAAACCCATGCAGACATGGGCAGAATGTGCAAACCTCACACAGACAGTTGGCTGATGCTGGAATTGAACCCGAGTCCCTGATGCTGTAAGGCAGAGCGCTAAACACTAAGTCACCATGCTACCTTAAATTCTCCAGGACATTTCACAATGTTCTATTCTTTGCATGCTCACTTTAATCACAGTCCATATTTCTGCCCATAACAACAAGATAACCCAAATTAGTCTTGCTAATTCTTTCGAACTTCCAGTCATTCTTATAGTGAGCAATTATTTACAGTTGCAGAATGCATGCTTTCCAATTGTGTAACAACAATGAATTAGAAGCCGAATGTGTTTTGTATTGCAAGACAAACCTGGCTAATGGAACTTCTAAGCATGGAGATCACTGACAAATGAAAGATTCTCAATGTAAACCTCTAGAATGTTGCAAATTGTCAAGTGCCACGGAAACTTCATAGAGAGAGAGAGAGCACTAAAACGGCAGATGTGCAAAGCAATCAAATTAGTAGTCGGAAACATTGCCGGTGGGTTATATTCTAGATTGTGGACACGAACTGAAAGGCATGCTTAAATATTAGTCATCCAGGAATATGCAAGATTTAAAAACCAATGGCAACCCGTCCATGTGAAGTAAAGCGCTGTGAAGGTCACAACTGAAGGACAGTCATTAAACACCACTGTAGCACAAATAAAAAAGGATAAAGAAAATCTCTCACTCTGACTGCTGCAAGCCAATATCAGCTGACTAATAAAGCCAAGCTTCTCAAAATCTACCGCTTGCCTACCAATATCTGCAGCAATATCACTCAGTATAATGATCATAGCGTCCCATTGTCTAGTCTTCACAGAATGCAACTTTTATCCTTTTGGGGCTCACCTCAATCTGTGTGCGTGTCATTGGCTATTTTTTCTTCTAATGTTTAGTAACTAAAATACTTCCGATGTTAATTCAAGAAAGCTTAGTTAAATTGGCTCCTTTCAAACCTTGAATTTGTTTAATCTGGGTGAGAGGTATCCACAAAGGAACGAATGCTTTTTAAATTAATCTTGTTGCAACCAACTGAGGGGGCAGGTAAATAAAGGGAGCCAATTAATTCCTCCTCACCCAACTGCTTGGCTATTTGGAGTATTCCATCTGGAACCATAATAAATTGGGGAAGCTCACCCAGGGACTGGTTGTAACAATTGTTCTGCTATAATGCGGTAATTGCATTCATGCGACATCCTGTTACAAAAAATCGCGTAATAGAAATAACGGAGCCTACGGGAAAAACACAGTTTGGGGCTGACCACAAAAAATATCAGTAAAAGTTGAAACAAAAATAATAGCCTAACATAAACGATAGTATAATCAAGTAAATGTTAAAATTATACATTTTAATGAAATAATGCAATAAATTTAACACTCAGCGGTTTCTGAGTTTGCTCAGTTACAGTACTGTATTAGGACAGGGGCAGGGGGTCACCAATAGCATCATCATTACTTTCAGGTTCAATTCTGGGTGCAGCATTACAACAAAAGAAAATACTTAGTCCAGAAGTGTGTGGCTATCGTTCATTGCCCTCAGACTGTTTCTTGGTGGTTGACTTAAAAAAGGCATCTAGTTTTTGCTGATTTGCCATCTTTCATGAAGAAACTGTACATAGGGTGCCAGATAAGACTTTGTCACAAACTGCTATCCTGCTGCATTCTGCATTGTAATCATTGTCTTTAAGAGCTGCAACTGCTTCTCAACATCCTTCAAAATTGAAGACAAAAGAGAACTGGAAAGCTCTCGAGATGCTTCAGCCTGGACTTCACGGTCTTTATCTCAAGCTTCAATTTCCCCCACAGCAACAAGTTGTTATAGATCAGCTGTGGAGAGGTCTTCACAATGGGACTCAAGCAGCTTTATGGTGAGAAAGGTGGTCCCAGATTGCTTTCTCAATTGATCTTCTATCCAAACACTTAGAAGTCACTCCATCTTGTGTTCCTTTGTTCGTGATCTCAGAGACTTGTTAGCACTCAGACTTATTCCAGCAATGCAGCTGATTTTAATTCTTTCTGCACTGTCTCCAATGATGCATGGCAAAGACTCCTTTATCACAATATCACATGCTCTTTCATTATGCCCGAAACGCTTTATTAAATTTAGCTTCTGTTCAAGTGTTATAGCCTTTCTTTTAGTCACCACCCATGATTTTTTCACCTGGATGCTTCCTGTCAACATTCTTGCAACTTTGCCTTTCCATATTCATGTAAAACTCAGATTTGCAAAAAACCGGACTGAAAATTACTGAGTATAGCACCATAACTTCCATGAATCACTTCATCACAAAGCACGCGAGCCAACTGACCATGTGATGTCGATGCAGAGTCCAGTCCTCCGTGCACCACAACACCTCGTGCCAGGGATGGAATTGCGTAACAGCCAACAGGAGCTCACATTTTTAAAAAAAGTTCCCTAAGTCACCAATTGCATTACAGCTAAATCATGTTGATGAAATACACGTTATAGAAGATTGACCTGTACTAACTCTAATTTCTTTGTGGTTGTAACCACTTCGGACAATTCATTTCCCCAGGTACTAAAACTAAGATATCTGTTCCAGTTGTTGACCATTTGTATTCAACTCTGCTCACCCACCATTGTTTCTTTTGATTTTTGTAACTTTCATGTTTAATTTTAACTCTGTAAATTTGCACCACCTTAATCATTCTAATAATTTTTGTAGATCTGTTGTGTTAACTACTAGGGCTTGGTCAGTTGCTAACCTTATTACTTTTACGAACCTTACTACTTTGCCACCTTTCTGTATTTCATCAAGTATTTGTGACAAAACTTTTGCATAATATTCAAGAGGAATGGTCCATATGGAATTAAGCAATATTACTTATTTGACACAAAATGAAAACTGACTTGTCACAAAAATGTTCATTTGATATTCAGGGTTGACCAGATATATAAAAAAATTAGCAAGATAACTAGAGTCATAGAGTCATACAGATGTACAGCACAGAAACAGATCCTTCAGTCCAACTCGTCCAGGCTGACCAGATATCCCAACCCAACCTCGTCCACCTGCCAGCACCTTGCTCATATTCCTCCAAACCCTTCTTATTCATATGTCCATGCAGATGCCTTTTAAATGTTGTAATTGTACCAGCCTCCACCACTTCCTCCAGCAGCTCATTCCATACATGTACTACCCTCTGAATGGGAAAGTTGCCCCTTAGGTCACTTTTATATCTTTCCCCTCTCACCCTAAACCCATGCCCTTTAGTTCTGGACTCCCCCACCCAGGGATAACATTTTGTCTATTTATCCTATCCATGCCCCTCATGATTTTATAAATCTCTTTAAGGTCACCCCTCAGCCTCCGACGGTCCAAGGAAAACAGCCCTAGCCTATTCAACCTCTCCTTATAGCTCACATCCTCCAACCCTGGCAACATCCTTCCAAATCTTTTCTGAACCCTTTCAAGTTTCACAACATCTTTCCTATAGGAAGGAGACCAGAATTGCACGCAATATTTCAACAGTGGTCTAACCAATGTCCTATAAAGCCACAATATGATCTCCCAATTCCTTTACTCAATACTCTGACCAATAAAGGAAAGCATGCCAAACGCCTTCTTCACTATCCTATCTATCTGCGACTCTACTTTCAAGGAGCTATGAACCTGCACTCCAAGGTCCCTTTGTTCAGCAACACTCCCTAGGACGTTACCATTAAGTGTATAAGTCCTGCTAAGATTTGCTTTCCCAAAATGCAGCAGCTCAAACTTATCTAAATTAAACTCCATCTGCCACTTCTCAGCTCATTCATTGGCCCAAATGATCAAGGTCCCGTTTTAATCTGAAAAATAGTTTATCAGGAAAGCAAATTACATATTGAAATACATATTAAGTAAAACAGGCAACATATAGGCTAGTTTAAATGAAACAAAAAGTCATTTTTGTGGGACCAAAGGAATATGACTCCTCAAGGTATCAACTTCAGAGAGAGATTGACTTGACGAGAAAGTTGACTATTCCTTGCCGTACCCTGAGAGCCATCAGTTACAGACATTTTGTGGTTTCCACTTACAGAATTATACAAAAGAGGGTTTAAAAGAGAGCTTCCTTAGTAGTCTGTGTGTTAATATTACTTTGTTAGGGAACTTGAGAGTGTCTTGTATGCTGTGTTAATCACAATCTGAAAAGTACACTCGCATCGCAGGTAAAGAAAGAAAAATTCTCTCATACAAAAGCTGCCAACCAGTTAAAAAATGGAATCTGGACAAAGGAACTTCAGTGAGCCTAAAATCCAAACATCTCAAAAAATGTTTGTTCAATTCCCAACGTCAATGCAACCAGTGCAACCCAGTAACAGCCACAATCTTGTTTTATCTAATTTTACCTGGATATCAGGGGTTTAGTTATGAGGAGAGATTATGCAAATTACACATGTTTGCTTTAGAATTTAGAAGATTAAGGTCTACAAGATATTAACAGGAAAAGACAGGGTAGATAAAGATAAATTAAAAGGGGCCTAAGGGGTAACTTTCTCACGCAGAGGGTAGCGTGCGTACGGAATGAGGTGCCAGCCGAAGTGGTGGAGGCTGGGTCAATTACAACATTTAAAAGACATCTAAATGAGTATATGAACAGGAAGAGTTTAGAGGGATACGGGCCAAGTGCAGGCAAATGGGACTAAATTCATTGAGAATATTTGGCCGGCATGGACAAGTTGAATCAAAGGGTCTGTTTCCGTACTGAACATCTCTATGACTCTATTTCCACTTGCTGGGATTTTAGAACTAGGGGACATAGTCTGAAAATTAGGAGCAGATTCTTCAGGAGAGATGTTTGGAAGCACTTCGCTACACAAAGGGTGGTAAACATTTGGAACTCTCTTCAACAAACAGTGATGAATGTTAGATCAATTGCTAATTTTAAATATGAGGCAAATACATTTTTGTTAAGCTATTACGATATAAAGATATTAAGAGATACTGGCCAGAGGCAGATATACAGAGTGAAGCCACAGATCAACCATGATCTCAATGCATGGTGGAGCAGGCTTGAGGGACTGAGTGACCTATTTCTGTTCCTACACTCCTGTGTTTATAAGCAATTCAGAGACTGATCTATACAATCTTTTTTTTAAATCTTGCCTTTTGGACTCGCCTCTTCTTTCTAAAACTATACATATATGAATTGCTTCTGACATGTAATACTTAGTAAAAGCAGTCTCTTTTTGTAAATTCTGGAAAGCTGGTTAATTAACTTGTCCCCTTTTAAACATAAGGGGATTCCTGAAGAAGGGCTCATGCCCAAAACATCGATTCTCCTGTTCCTTGGATGCTGCAGACCTGCTGCACTTTTCCAGCAACACATTTTCAGCCCTTTTAAACATACGTTTATTTGAATCCGGTGGAAAGCATCCACAGGGAAGGGATCTTTTCTAAATTGTTGCAACCAATTGAATAAAGAAGTAGTTCATCCGTCCTTCCCTGGAACTCAACAATCTGGAATATTTTGTCTGAAACCAGCACAAACTGGGGATTCTCACTTGGTCATAACAATGAGCTAAAAGGCAACAGACCCCAAAATTTCAATCTCTAGTGGACCATAATTGATCAAATGCAAAAGTGGGGACAACAACCACATTAAGCAAACAAACTCACCTGACACTGAGCAAGGTCTTCTGAGAGTTTCCTCACTTGTTGTTCCAGCAGCAGCTGAGGGTCACACTGCATTGAAGCCATTTAGTGATACACCTTTTCAAAATGCACAGAAATAAAAGCATGAAAATTAAATAATGATAATTGCAGCAAATCTTGTTAGAATACATCCAGAATACTAAATACAGTTTACAGTACTGTATATCTCAGGAAGGATATATTGAATTGGAAGGGAAAGTACAACATCGGTTCATCAGATTGATACACACAAATAAAAGGGTTAAATTATGAGGTGAAGTACATTCACCTGAAAGCAGAAGAATGAGCGCTCTGAGATGTTTGAAACGTTTAAAGATTTCAATCGGGTAGAGAGAATTAGAGATTTCACTGGTGTGGGAGCCAGGACTGTCATAACTCTGAAATTACCATTAGGCTGTTACAGGAGAGGACAGGAAAACATCTTCACACAAAAGGGCAGTTGAAATCTGGGAAAATATTAAAACTGTGATGGATGATATTTTGTTAGGCAAAAGCATTAAGGGTTACTGAAGCTGTACAGATCAAACACGGTGGAACAGTGGTTAGCGCTGCTGCCTCACAGCACCAGAGACCCGGGTTCAATTCCCACCTCAGGAGTTTGCACATTCTCCCCGTGTCTGCGTGGGTTTCCTCCCACTGTCCAAAAATGTGCAGGTTATGTGAATTGGCTATGCTAAATTGCCCGTAGAATTAGGTGAAGGGGTAAATGTAGGGGAATGGGTCTGGGTGGGCTGCTCTTCGGTGGGTCGCTCTTCAGAGGGTCGGAGTGGACTTGTTGGGCCGAATGGCCTGTTTCCACACTGTAAGTAATCTAATCTAATTTTTTAAAAAATGGTGAAATTGATTTAGAAGGATGATATCAGAAACAGATAGAAAACGAAAGGATTGACAGGGTAAGTCTCTTCGCTCAAAAATGTTGAAAGATGACCTGAAATCTTTAAATCTTTGACAGAGTGGAATCAGAGACGATGTTTCTTCTTGTGAGGAAGGCAAAACTTGAGGTTACCAATTTAAGATAATCATCAGGAAGTGCAAAAGGAAATTCATAAGAAACTACTTCACTCAAAGAGTGGAGATCATGTAGAACTCACTACCACAGGGAATGTTAAAGTGAATAATAGTAATTAAGGGGAAACTATTCTGGCACACGAAGAGAGGAAAAGAAAGCTATGATTTCAAGTTTAGCTGGGGAAATAGAAGTGAAGGCTTAAGAGCAGGATAATAGCTGGCATTCAAAAACAAATGTTATTGGACAAACTCAGCAGGTCTGGCAGAATCTATGCAGAGAAAACAGAGTTAATGTTTCCAATCCAGTGACCCTTCTTCAGAACTCAGAACAGCAACATCTCAACTTCTATTTAAGGACATTAAAGTCTTCAGGACTCAATATCAAGTTAATAATCTAAGAGCATGAACACCTCCCTCCATGTTTATTACACAGTTCCACACTCCAGTTTCTGTAAAAACATGGGTTGCTTTCGAATAGCCAAACAATTTTCAGCCATTCACAGTCCCTGTCATTGTCTAAATTATTGTCTAGCTTCTCTTCTTCCCTGGCTTACTATCTGCCTACTTTTCTTATTTCTTTCTCCATGTCACCGGGCTCTACTCCACCTGTCTGCTCCTTGCTTTCTCACCCACTGCCCCTGTTGGGTTCTTTTCCTGAGGTTTCATACATAAGATGAAATTCGCAAACACCAACTTCTTCAAACAATTATAGTTTATTAAAGCTTGTATAAGCTAGATCACTCCCTTTGACCCTCTTCGCAGGCATGCGTAGTCGGGTCAAAGTAAGGCCCTGAACAAAGGGAATACACCTCCTTTATACAGGTCAGTTGACAATGCTTACGGTGCTCTGGTCACTCCTCCACAGTCACATGCCACTCAAGACAACACCCACTCACTCACAGTCACATGTTATCCCAGGTACAATAGCAGGATGAGATCATCCTCAGAGATAATGCAAATGCTAATGCTCCAATCCTGGGGGATCGTTATGCAGATGACTTTTTGACTCAGTAATTCCCCAAGACAATGCCGATGCGACATACCAAGTTTCAGGGGATGACCAGTAAGTATTTCTGGATGGAAGATTGAATGATAGTTTAATTTGATAATAGCAGGAGAGTGGTAACAAATGACTGTCTAATTGTTGTGGGAGTCATTCGCATTCCTGCCTGACTGTGGTCCCCACCCACAATAAGAATGTTCACTCAGTGCAGTTTAACCCTTTAATATTAAAATAATATCCAGAGAGATATCCTCATTTAATCTTTTAACATTACACCTCCATCATCAGCATGAATACTACACTTTCCTAGCTGCTTCTAGCTCTGCAGAAGGGTGACTAGACTCCCGAAGTGCTAACTCTACTTTCTTTGCACAGTTGCTGCCAGACCTGCTGAATCTCTCCAGCAATTGCTGTTTTGTGTGTTTCAGATCTCCAAAATCTGTAATTCTTTGTTTTATTATAAACATAGACACAATAGGCTAGGGCTATTTTCTCTGGAGCGTCAGAGGTTGAGGAGTGACCTTATAGAGGTTTATAAAATTGAGGGGCATAGATAAGGTGAATAGCCAAGGTCTTTATTCCAGGGTAGGGGTGTCCAAAACTAGAGGGCACAGGTCTAAGGTGAGAGGGGAAAAATTCAAAATGTACCAAAGGGGCGACTTTTTCCCGTAGAGAGTGGCACATGCATGGAATGAGATGCCAGAGGAAGTGGTGAAGGCTGGTGTAATTACAACATTTAAAAGACATCTTATGGGTACATGAATAGGAAGGATTTGGAGGGTTATGGGCCAAATGGGACTGGATTAATTTAGGATGTCTGGTCAAAATGAATAAGTTAGATTGAAGGATCTGTTTCTGTGTTGCACAATTCTATGACTTTGTTACTGGCTAGGCCAAAAGGTTTGCTTCTGTGCCGTATGTTTAGATAAATACCCGTACTTTGTATTCTGTGGCAGTTATAATTCTATTTAAACAAAGGATTGCGCAATAGCTATTTTACACAAGACATGGAACAATTGAGTGACTAGCTGGGATGGAGGGAATTTGGATAGCTGCAAGAGTACTAACAATTGTAAAAGATAGCAAAGAACAATCAACATTAACTAGGTGCAGAACACTTATTGCTGGTGAGTCACTGGGGCTTTAAATATTTCGGTACTAGCTCTTCCAAAGACTTGAGTGAGTGAGAGAACTGGAAATTCTTCGATTCGGAATGACTGAATTATGGGATTGCCACAGACTTGAACAAGACGACCAAAATAAGAGCAGTAACTCTTATCAGTTCTGGGCAAAGTGTGCTACAAATCATGTTGCACTCTAAACTTCACTGACAGGCAGGAGTATCTACACTGATATATCTAGCTGAATCTTGGGCAAATGAAGGACGACATGAGAGGGGATTGTCTGAGGAAGAGGAGATCCATCTATGAGAACATACCTGAGAAAATAGAAACTTACTCAAAAAAACGTTGTTGACATTGTGTAGAAGCTCTGAGGTTTAATTATAAGTTGAAAGATATTTTTGAAAGAAATGACAAAGCTTGAGAGGCAACCCAAGCTTACCAAGTACAGGTCAATGATGAACAGAAAGGGCAAGTTCAGCAGGAAAATCAAAACCTTGTTATGCATTTGAATGCTCTAGAGGAAACCATTTAAAAGGCAAGGTAGCATGTCCAGCATGAAATTAAGCAGTGCACTAACTGAAAGAAGCTGAACCACTTTGAAGGCAAGTATTTTGCTTGAAAATAAAAACAACTTATAGAGATTGTCCAGCATTTCCAGAAACTATGTTACTGAAGAACCACTCTCCACTCTAGAGCAGACTGATACTGTCAAGTCTCAAGGTAAAAAATTGGCATGGAGCAATAACTGCAGAAGGAAAATATCAAGTGAATGATTTGATTTATTTAATATTGTTGCTTGTACTGAGGTACAGAAAAAGTGTGTAATGTCACCATTCTCATTGGTACACATAATATCATGAGTTTTGCAAACCCATGTGAGGTTTCTCAATACGAAGAACCAAAAATCAAGCCAAAGGTAAGGTCGAGACTCTATTATGGAATGAAGCTTACCTCAAGTGCAGAAACTAAACCGACAGTCCAATACAATGGGAAGAAAAAAAATGAATACTTCTAGCTGGTTGGCAGTATGCAAACTGCCATCATCTCAGTTGAAATAACTCAAAAGCTTGCACTGGTAACCCTTCAATTATAATAGACTTGCAATATTGCGCACTTCTAGTCACTGACTGCTACACAGCTCCTGATGGATAAACATTTTAGCTCAGATCAAACAAATTACATAATGTGGAACCTACAAGTGCTACAGAAAGTTGCAATGACCTGATAATCTGATAAGTGATTGTGCAAGTTATTGGCATCTTGTACAAATGAACTGAAGTCATTATCCGAAAAGAGATTAATAAAAGAGATGGACAACTTCCATGCAAACCACCAAGGGCTCAATTTCAGAATGAAAAGTCAAGAAAAATCACCACCTGAGCAGTGAGATTAAGAATTACAACAGCCAGTAATAACAACTTGTAATAAACAAACTAATCAAATTAAAGAACTGCTTATGACATCCCAGACTGACGGTAGATGAAGCTTAGACTAGACCTCTTAACTCTCACAAAAATTGATTATTTCATCACCATCCAACACTCTTCAGACTACTAGAAATTTAACCACAGAATGTCTGAAGTTGTCATAACATTCTCAACATTCTGATGAATGACAATGGCCCTTAGTTCCAAACTAAAAATTCAGGCATTTCATGAATAATTAGGAAATGTAGCACTACACATCAAATCTAAGGATTAAGGCAGTAGTGAAAATTTCCAAAGGGACCATTCAAAAGTTGATTAGACCCAGCACAGGTCAATCAGAAAGTAGAGAGACACATTTACCAAAGGCAGGGAAAGTAGTTCAGTCCAGCAATTAATGTCACACCAGGTAGACTACACTTAAAAAAGCTAAATATTTACTGAAGCCAGAAGTCCTGAAAGGAGTGTGGGACAAAACAAAGGAGATGAAGTTGAGGGAGAAATTTACCCATGATCTTAGTGAATTTCAGGACAAGCTAAAACGGCCAAATGGCTACTATTTTATATGGTTTCATGTGTGAATTTGCTTCTTTATTCAATTTGCAAAACCTTGAAAAGGTCAGACAACTGCACAGCATAATAAAAATATAAAATCATGTACTGAAATTTGTCATATCTTGCAAAGTCCAAACAAAACGAGCAATTTAAGAGCAGGGTACAGATGATATCATCGCTTTGTTTATGCCTTTTGCATGAAGTATTTTAAATTTATTGGAAATAAGATATTACATGTTGGAAAAGAAAACGGAAAGTGTGACACCGATTTAAGATCTAAGGAGGAACAAATTACTGCAATTGCTAGATTACATACTGAAGACAAGAAATGCTGATGATCACAACGGGTCAGACAGCGTCCAAAGCTCTGATGAAGGGTCATCTAGACTCGAAACGTAAACTTGCTCTCTCCGTCTGACCCGCTGTGATCGCCAGCATTGGTTGGTTAAAAGATCTAACAACTAGTTTACATTCACCATTAACCAACGTAAACAAAAATACGATTTACCCAGATAGAAGCTGAACGCTTGTCAATATTAACCAGAACAATCTTTCATCGTTGAATTTCAATGAAAACTACGCACGTGTGAACAACAGCGTCAATTGCAGATGTGAAATTGAAGCCAACTCCTAATCTAAACCTAGTTTAAAACACGGTTAGTTGGAGGGGGCGTTATTAACAGCGTGATTGGGCACCTGAGGATGGTACTGGGGTGGATTCAAGGTGCGTTAATACAAGAGGGGTTTATTTTACGGCTGGTTGAGAGGGAATAATGGTGTGCAGTAAAGGAATGTATGTGTGTATTTAATATGGCGGAGTTAATGGGGAAGTCGTGGCGGGGTGATTGCTATGGGGTTTAATCAGTGCGGGGAGGGTCTATTGCGAAGGAGATACATTGTGGGAGTGTTTATTGCAGGGATGGTTCACTATCGAGGTTTTTTGCTGCGGGGTTCATTAGGTAGGTTACGTGGGGGGTATTTGTGGTAGGGGGGTTCGCTGCTGAACGTTTTTATTGCAGGATTTCGTTTGCGATGGAGCTTAATTGCGGGAGGTTTATTGTGGAGAAAATATGAGGGAGGATTTATTGTAAGAGTTACACAAGTTAGGAGTTGATGGAGGTTTATTGCGGGGAGGGCTGCATTTGCAAGAGTGTTTATTGCAGTGAGGGCTCATTTCAGGTGTCCTTTGATGGAGTTTGTTCAAGTTTCCTTCGGGTTAGGCTGCAGAACGACCGTTATTAACCCAGGCGGTTACCCTGGCAACGGGCCCCGCGCGGTCACACCGAACCGGCTCAATGCCGAGTGATACTGCACAGTCTACAGCCGGAACGGGAAACAAATCCACGGGCTGATTTATCAACACTCACTACCAGCGCCCGAGCCCGGGGCTCAGCTCTACAGTCACGACCACGATCCCGAGCCCACCACCGTTCCGTCAACTTCTCCGCTGGTTCAAACTGCCCGCTTCCCGTAAAGCAGAATCACACTCACGCGCGACACTTTGCGGCAACGAGGCCACGCCCCACTCTCCCCCTCCCCGAGCCCAAGAATTCAAATTCTTCACGTGGATCCCTCCAGGCCACGCCCCTGCGCCCGCCCCACTGATTGATGCATATGAAGTTCTGAGGGGATAGATTATGCCAAGATTAATTTCCCCAAGGGTCAACAACCAAAGGCCTATTTCATTGGAGGATCAGGAACGTCAGAGGGATTTGAGGCAATTTCTTTTCAAGCACAGGGTTGTGGATATCAGGAACGCGTTGCCTAAAAGTGTGATGGGATGGGAACCCTCAACACATTTAAGAACTATTTAGATGAACACTTGAAGTAGCATAAAGGCTATAACCAAAGTGCTGGTAAAAGGTTTTAGAATAGATAGATGCTTGATAAGTGAAGTGGACTTGATTGGCTGAAGGGCATCTTTCCATGCTGCAAAAACTGTGATTAAAATAACAATTATTTACTCATAGTAGCATATGTCATGTGGAAATGAATCTTTATTTGAAAATGAATGTATACTTCTAAAATCTGATGACTCTGCTGATTTTGATCAGTGATTTGGAACAAACATTTATCCATATTTAAAAAGCACACAACACTAGTTTATAATCCAACAGGTTTACTTGGAAACGCTAGCTTTCGAAGTGCTGCTTCTTCCTCAGGTGGTTGAAGAGAAAAGCTTCCACAACCACCTGATGAAGCAGCAGCACTTTGAAAGCTAGTGTTTCCAAATAAACCTGTTGGACTATAACCTGATGTTATGAGGTTTTTAACTTTGTCAGCCCAGTCCAATCCATTATCCATTATCATTATCCATTTTGGCAGAGATAAAGAAGATTAGAAATGGGTGTAGGAATATAGGTATTTGAACCTGCTCTGCCATCTAATACTATCATGATTGATACACACAATAACACACAATGCACTGTTATACCAAATTATTTCTAAATTCATCCCATGTATAATTTGCAAAATGTTCACAATAAAAGGAATAAACTTGTACAATGTAATAACAGGGAACAGCTATTGTCAATAATCCATACACATCACTCATAAACACAAATGCCAAGGCAGCTAATCTTTCATAGGGTAAGACTGTGATTTTTTTTGTTTTTACAATTGTTTTGCTTCTAATGAGACCATTTTCGATTTGCTTTGTTTATTAACCACAAAACACTTCAGAAACTTTAATTACAAAAGTTCTTTTAATTTTCTTTCTTTGAACTAGCTTACAGTAAAGTAAGTTAAGTCCTCACAACATCTTGAGGTATACGATTGACCAGAATCTGAAGTAGGCCAACTATTGGCATTTTATGCCTACAAGACCAAGTCAAAGGCTGTGAATTCTACAGCAAGTTATACCCATCTTGACTCCCAAATGCCTGTCCAGCATTTAAAAGACTAAAATTAGGATTATTTTAGAATATTCTCCACTTACCTAGAAGAGTATAGGTCCAACAATTCACAAGGGGCTTGACACAATCCAGGACAAAACAGCCCACTTGACTCACCCTCTATCCACCAGTTCTACTACCAAAGCACGGTGGCAAAAGTGTGTACCATCTACAAGACACACTCACCAAGGTTCTTTGACAGCACCTTCCAAAATCTTCTAATATTTAGAAGAACAAAGGCAGCAATGGAATAGAAACATCATAATCTGCAAGTTCACCCCACAAGCTACAAGACACAATTGACTTGGAAAAATAGCATTGATTCTTCACTGTCACGGGGACAAATTCCTGGAAATCCCTAACACCATTTTGGGTGTACCTACACTATGTGGAGTGCAACAGTTCAAGCAGGTAGCTCACTATTAGCTTTTCAAGGATAATTAGGGTTGTGCAATAAATGAGGTAAAAACAATGATTGCAGATGCCGGAAACCAGATTCTGGATTAGTGGTGCTGGAATAAATGCTGACCTAACCAACAACAGCCAGAACCAAGCTTTTTGAAAAAATTATGTCAGTTTTATATTTTTACCATTAACTACTTCCTTATCTGAAATTCAAAATATTCACTGTTATATGCAATAAGGCTACTGACATCAAGTCATGGTGAGGAGAGGTAATGACATAGCCATTGCTCTACTGTGCTAAATAAGCCAAATACCACTTTTAAATGTATCATAGCTCCTCACTAATGCTGATTTTCAAAACTCTGTTCATTTGGTTGTGAAAATTGTAAATGGGTGTATATTGTATCCAAGGGATTCAGTTAGACCTTTGAATGTTCTGCACTTAAGCAGTGATGGGCATAGCTTTCAACTATAATAACACTGGGAAGTGATCCTGCACAATCACCAAACTCAGGGTGCAATTTAAGTTCATAGATTGATTCTTGAACAGAACTCACCTTTGAGAGAAATAACTAGTTCAGCCAATGTAGGATATGATGTGCACAGATGGTCTATGGTGTAATCAGAAACTTTTGTACATTTACAAAATGTCTTGCAAGAACTGTAACAAACACTACATTGGACAAACAGGCAGAAAACTAGCCACCAGGATACATGAACATCAACTAGCCACAAAACAACACAACACACTCTCACCAATATCCTTACATATGGATGAGGAAGGACACAACTTCGACTGGGGGAACACATCCATCCTAGGACAAGCCAAACAGAGACACACATGAGAATTCCTGGAAGCATGGCATCCCAAACAGAACACTATCAATAAACACATTGACTTAGCACCCCTTGAGAAAAACAACAGGAAATGACATCACCATAGGAAATAATGTCACCACCGGAAATGACATTACCAACCCTAGAAAACTCTAACATATAAACAGACAGCGGGCTACATCACTAGTGCTTCATTCGGAGGCTCACTGAAGATCTTACCTAGTATGGTGATGAAACATCTCAAAACGAACCTTCCAGCTCAGCGAGCAAACCTACATCCAGAAACTCAACCTGAGCTAAAATGTAGACCATAGAGCAAAGACACCTGCATCACGGAGCTGCTCGGGACGTACCTTGACAAGACCACTGCATCTCTCTCCAGACTCCCATTGCAAAGGCACATTCCAGCAGGAGATGTGTGACAGTCGCTATCGCCCCCACCCATCCCCCTGCAACCACTTTGAGGGCAATGTGCACTGTGCAGAGACGTTGGGCGTATGTGAATGATCTCACAGGTGGTGCCCTTCTCACCACTAGCCAAGCAAAGTCATTGTGCATGTTCAAAAGTTCTGGTGATGAGGCATTCTGTGAAATGACTTTTCCCGCAGAGTTTCAAGATGTCACGTGTTGACCATTTCCTGATGGACTTGTGGTCAAAGGTGTTTCTCTTTGCAAATTTCTCCATGAAGGGCAGTTGGCAAAATGTCCATATTACAGAGAAGGAAATGCTGGATGTCTTGAAATGCATTAGGAGGATAAATCCCCAGGACCTGATCAGGTATACCCTAGAACTCTATGGGAAGCTACAGACGTGATTGCTGGGCCTCTTGCTGAGATATTGGTATCATCAAGAGTCACAGGTGAGGTGCCGGAAGACTGGAGGTTGGCTAACGTGCCACTCTTTAAGAAGGGTGGTAAGGCCAAACCAGGGAACTATAGACTAGTGAGCCTGACGTCGGTGGTGGGCAAGTTGTTGGAGGGAATCCTGAGGGACAAGATGTACGTGAATTTGGAAAGGCAAGGACAGATTAGGGATAGTCAACATGGCTTTGTGCATGGGAAATCATGTCTCACAAACTTGATTGAGTTTTTTGAAGAAATAACAAAGAGGATTGATGAGGGCAGAGTGGTAGATGTGATCTACATGGGCTTCAGTAAAGCGTTCGACAAGGTTCCCCATGGGAGACTGCTTAGCAAAGTTGGATTTCACGGAATATAGGGAGAACTAGCCATTTGGATACAGAACTGGCTCAAAGGTAGAAGACAGAGGGTGGTGATGGTGGAGGGTTGTTTTTCAGACTGGAAGCCTGTGACCAGTGGTGTGCCACAAGGATCAGTGCTGGGTCCTCTACGTTTTGTCATTTACATAAATGATTTGGATGTGAGCATAAGAGATATAATTCGTAAGTCTACAGATGACACCAAAATTGGAGGAGTAGTGGACAGCAAAGAAGGTTACCTCAGATTACAACAGGATCTTGACCAGATGGGCCAATGGGCTGAGAAGTGGCAGATGGAGTTTAATTCAGATAAATGTGAGGTGCTGCATTTTGTGAAAGCAAATCTTAGCAGGACTTATACACCTAATGGTAAGGTCCTAGGGAGTGTTGCTGAACAAAGAGACCTTGGGGTGCAGGCCATAGCTCCTTGAAAGTAGAGTCGCAGGTAGATAGGATAGTGAAGAAGGCGTTTGGTATACTTTCTTTTATTGGTCAGAGTATTGAGTACAGGAGTTGGGAGGTCATGTTGCGGCGGTACAGGACATTGGTTAGGCCACTGTTGGAATATTGCGTGTAGTTCTGGTCTCCTTCATATCGGAAAGATGTTGTGAAACTTGAAAGGGTTCAGAAAAGATTTACGAGGATGTTGCTAGGATCGGAGGATTTGAGCTATACGGAGTGGCTGAACAGGCTAGGACTGTTTTCCCTGGAGTGTTGGAGGCTGAGGGGGGATCTTATAGAGGTTTACAAAATTATAAGGGGCATGGTTAGCATAAATAGACAAAGTCTTTTCTCTGGGGTAGGGGAGTCCAGAACTAGAGGGCAGAGGTTTAGGTGGGAGGGGAAAGATATAAAAGGGACCTAAGGGGCAACTTTTTCATGCAGAGGATGGTACGTGTATGGAACGAACTGCCAGAGGCATTTGGATGGGTACATGAATAGGAAGGGTTTGATTAGATTAGATTCCCTACAGTGTGGAAACAGGCCCTTCGACCCAACAAGTCCACACCGACTGTTCGAAGAGTAACCCACCCAGACCCATCTCCCCTGACTAATGCACCTAATACTACGGGCGATTTAGCATGGCCAATTCACCTAACCTGCACATCTTTGGACTGTGGGAGGAAACCAGAGCACCCAGAGGAAACCCATGCAGACACATGGAGAATGTGCAAACTCCACACAGACAGACGCCCAAGGCTGGAATTGAATCTGGGACCCTGGTGCTGTGAGGCTGCATTGCTAACCACTGAACCACCATGCCGCCCAGGGAGATGAGCCTGCTGCTGGCCGGTGGGACTAGATTGGGTTGGGATATCTGGTCGGCATGGATGGGTTGGACCAAAGGGACTGTTTCCATGCTGTACTTCTCTATGACTCTATGATACAGAATGGTTCAACTACTTGGAGCGTTTTGTGGCAATAAGACCACGTCCATCCTTCGCAACAGGTAGAACCTCAGTATGTAGTGACACTTGGTGTTTGTCTACCAAGGATCTAAGTGTGGTTTGATGCAGTCGCATAGGGTGGTGGCCATAAGAATATGTTTGGTACAGGCTATATTCTTCCTCCCTTATCCAAAGCTTTGCACGTGGTGTCCCTGCAGACATGGTCCATCTTCGACTTCCAGATGAAGTGGAAGAAGGCTCCAGTGTTTCCAAAAGCCCAGTTCCTGCTTCAACTTGATGATGTGCTCCTCCCAAGAATTTACATATAGTTTGGAAGGGCCAGGGCATATCTTCAGCACCTTCAGGGAATTGGTCCCGAGAGTGAAGGGGATAAAGATCAATCGGCCCAGTTCCCAAGAATATGGCCTCGCTCTTGTCTCAATCCAGGCAAGTGGAAGATGGTTGTGGTTGTCGAGGGTCAGTCAGCTCAACTCCAAGACACCTCTGCAGGTGTCCCTCAGGGTAGTGTCCTCAGCCCAACAATCTTCAGCTATTTCATCAACGACGTTCCCTCTGTCACAAGGTCAGAAGTAGGAATGTTCACTGATGATTGCACGGTGTTCAGCACCATTTGCGATTCCTCAGATACTGAAGCAGTCTGTGCTCAAATGCAACAAGATCTGAACAATATCCAGGCTTGGGCCAACAAGTAGCAAGTAACATTCGCACTACACAAATGCCAGACAATGACCATTATCAATAACAGACACTCTAACCACTGCCCCTTGACATTCAATGGTATTGACATCACTGAATCCCCCACTGTCAACATCCTTGGGGTTACCATTGACCAGAAACTCAACTAGACTCACCAAATAAACACAGTGGCTACAAAAGTAGGTAAGAGACTAAGGATACTGCAGCGAATAACTCACCTCCTGACATCTCAAAATCTATCCACCATCTACAAGGCACAAGTCAGGAGTGTGATGGAATACTCCCACTTGCCTGAATGGGTGCAGCTCCAACAACATTCAAGAAGCTTGACACCATTCAGGACAAAGAAACCCGCTTGATTGAGATTACATCTGCAAACATTCAATCCCTCTACCACCGGCACTCGGTAGCAGCAGTGTGTACTACCTACAAGATGCACTGCAAAAACTCACCAAATTCCTTAGATAGTATCTTCCAAACCCATGACCACTTCCATATAGAAGGAACAAGAGCAGCAGGTATTTGGGAACACCACCACCTGCAAGTCCCCCTCCAAGCCAATCATCACCCTGACCTGGAAGTATACTACCATTCCTTCACAGTTGTTGAGTCAAAATCCTGAAATTCCCTCCCTACCAGCATTGTGGGTCAACCCACAGCAAGTGGACTACAGCGATTCAAGAAGGCAGCTCACCACCACCTTCTCAAGGGCAAATAGTGATGAGCAATCAACGCTGGTCAGCCAGTGACACCCAAGTCCCACAAATGAATAAAATAAAATAACCTTGGCTCCCAAGGCCAGTTCAAACTGGTTGCAGATGCTCATGTGTATGCACACTGTCAGCAGATTTGAGTCAAAAATAGCAGTGTTATCCATGGACAGGGAGGCGATGACCTGCAAGCCTCCACTGTCGGGAATACACACCCCTCTCAGACTTACATCATTCCTGATGGACTCAACAAAAGGCACTGTACAACAGACTAACAAGGCAGGAAAAAGTGGACAACTCTGCTTGACTCCGGATCTGATCTGGAAGCTTTCTGATTCCCAACCATTGATTGAGACAGTATTAATGGTGTTAGTGTCAAGCAGTTGGGTCTAGTTGTGAATTCCCTCCCCAAAGTCAATTTTGGACAGCACGTCCCACATTTGCAAGTGTGATACCCTGTCAAATGCCTTTTCCCTGTCCAGGCTTATGAGACAGGCATCCACCTGCCCCCTCCAACTTCTTTCAGGAGTGTGAAGCTCTCAGAGATCATCCTGCCTGGTACAGCCCAGGTTTAGTCATTGTGAATCACCGATCCCAGAGCAGACCCGACCTGGTTGACGATGACCTCAGACAGGATTTTGTAGTCTGCATTCAGCTGTGAAATTAGTTGCCAGTTTCTAAATTCCTCCCTTTCTGCTTGTTGATGAGGGTGATGATACCTTTCCTCATGAATTTGCACATGCTCCAAACCAGAAGCATGCTGTTGTCCACCTCCAGCAGGTCCTAGCCAATCAAGTCCCATAGAGCTGAATAGAATTCAGCCAGTAAGCCATTACTTCTGGGAAGTTTATTCTCTTCTAAAGACTCAAGGGCCTTGGTCAGCTCATCCAGAGATAACAGCTGGTCCAGGCTCTCCAAATGTTGTTGTCTAAGACCTCGGTGATAGAGGACAAGATCAACTGGAGGCATGCTTTCTGTGGGCTTCGTGTCATACAATCTGGCATAAAAGGATTTGTTGATCTTCAGGATGTCAGACTGAAATAATGTTACAAAGCCATCTTCTTCCTTTAGGCTACTGAACATAGAGCTTTCCCTGTACACCTTCTGGAAGAAACAACAAGCACAGCTCATCATGTTCTGGATGTGGACCCTCGACCAGAAGATTATCTTGAAGGCCTCCAAGGCAAACAGCAAGACATGTCGGCTCTTCACCTCCTGGAGATCCTCCGTGACATTGACCCCCATCCTCTGCAACAGGAGTATGTTCAACAGGCTTTTCTGGAGTTTGAACAGTTTTCCCCACCTCTCTCTCACCTTCTGAACACCTTTGAGCATAAAGAACCTTTTGATGCTCCCCTTGACTGTTTCCCACCAATCTGATGGAGACTCAAAGAGGAACTTCATGGTTCTCCAACCTGTGTAATCCCTTTTGAGCTCCTCAATGTTTTCTGGGATCAACAGTTTCACATTCAGTTTCCATGTTCTCTTGCTGGCTCACTGGTCATCCTGTAGGTGATAGTCAGCCAGCCGGAGGCCACAGGCTTCAATTCAGTGGATGTGACGGAGAACATGCAGGACGCAAACAGGATAGACCCAACTGGCCCTGAGCCAGTGTATCTATGTTGTGCTCCATTTGCAGGGGTGCTGAAAACATTGTGCAACTTGGCAAGTTTAACCATTTCTATCAGGAACCTGGATGCAGCATCCAGTTTGCTGTCAGCCCCTCTGGAGCATTCATCTGTGTTGATGATATAATTGAAGTCCCCAGTCAGAATGACCATCCTGGCTATTGCCAGCACAAATGGGAGCTGCTGCAGGACAGCCAGCTGCTCACTCTTTACCACCGGGATGCACACATTAATTAGTCTCAGTGCAATGTTTCTGCACATAACGTCTGCTACGAGGAGGAGCCCGCCCCCTACCACCTTATCTTCAGAGATGGTGAAGTTGCCTCCTCAGAGCAGAAGGCCTAGGCTGGAGGAATGGCAATCGCTTTCCCCCAGCCAAATCAAAGCCACATGGGTCCATATGCTTGGCCATTTCCTGTAGCTCTAAGGTGCAGTATCCCGCACTCCTGCAGAATCAGGAGGTCTGCTTTGACATTAGCCAGGTAAGCCAACATGGAAACACTCCACATAGTAAATTTAATACTCTATATGTTAATATAGACAATCTTAAAACGCAACTTGAGAATTTATGAAGTTACCCAAAGACCCAACGTCTGTTCACCTGTAGTCTTATCACTGGAAGAGTCTCTGCATCCCCATAGTGTGGGCGAACTGTTGGACACTGTCCACACTAAGGTAACCATCTTGATCCTCCCTTGGGGGATTTCCCTGATCCAGTGTTGTCGGGGTGAGAACAAAGCCAGGAAAGTCCAGTTCTGAGTTCAGCAGAGGAACTGTTGTGCTCTCATCCTTACATGGAGCATTGCTGCTCTGGTTGTCTGGAGCTGTGGTGCAATAAGTACCCCTGGGTTAATGATAGTTGGAGAGTGGGCTTCACTGGGCCCCTTGTAATGTCCAGTATTTCCAGGTTGGGGTGTGCTCCTCGCCCTCTCCCCCATGGAGCTGTGCCTCTTTTTTGTTGGTGCCCATCTCTCCACTTCTTCATTATCAGAACAGATGCAGTTGTGTCCATCATTCAGCTGCCTCTTTCCATTTTGCTGTGGAACCGGGCAGTACTGATGTGTTTTTCTTTTGTGGTGTTTCTCACCAGTAGCGACTCCCCGCCTCTTTCATTTCCTCTTTCTCCAATAACTCTGTCTATTCAGGTGAAGGTTGGGTCAGTTGCTGTGCCTCTGCACTGACTACCTTTTCCTCCTTCCCTGTCTTTCTCTCCTTCTGGTGCACCTTGTTTCAGTTTTCTGGCTGGAGGGAGGCACCTTACTGTCCTTTGGATGCACTGTCCTATGGTTTGTGTTGCCACTTCTGGCCATCTGAGTAAATGTGCCAGCCTCCACCCCCTTGAGCAGGCCTTGTACAGGTGGCCTGTTTCCCCACACAGGTTGTAGCTCTTGGACTCCTTGTAGTCCTTAGTCAGGTGGACCTCCGGTTTGCAGTTCCTGCAGAGGGTCACTTTGCAGTCCGCTGCCATGTGTCCTGACCTCCCACAGATTCGGCACACTCTAGGCTGCCCCACATATGTCAGGTAGCCTTGGCTCCCTCCAATCACGAAGTTGGAGGGTGGGTGGAGGATATTCCCATTAACACCCACCATCAGGGTGACTTTGACCTGCTGCTTCTCGGTCCAGATTCTGAAGGTGTTGCCTCCTTCAAGCTGTACATACTTTCCATGGAAGGTCAAGACATCTGCTGCTGGGACCTGGGGCTTCTACATATGAATTGTAGCAACCTGACTCCTCTGTGCAGGGAGAATGGACTATGGTGCTGCAGAAAGGACAGAAAGGGGACCCTCACCTCCTTTCTCCTCAATTACCTTCAGGAGATGCTCACATTACCTCATTCTCCAGAAGGTCATGTCAAAGTAGCCCCCGCTGGGGAGATCCTGCAGACAAATAATATCTGTTACTTGAACACGGCAGCAATCCAGGAGGACTTTCTTCATGAAGGTGGTCTGTTGGACTGGAGGTCCTTTCTCCACCTTCTTCACTGTCACCCAGACTGCATTGTGAACCCTGTGGCCGAAGGCAAGGGCACAAGCAGAGGCCACAGCTTTGGTTGTCTAGTCACTGAATTGGTTTTAGGTCAAAGCCATCAAAAAGATCAATCTATGTCAGCTCAGCTCAATTGTCAATCTTCCAAGTTCTGCTCACAATCAGTCCAACGAGAACCTCAAGGTCTTCTAATAATGAAGGTTCTCAGTTCAGACTCGTCATCGGAGAACCACCTTATGGATCATGATATCTCCCCTGTCAGGGGGTAAGTAATTCCAAAGCAATCACTAACATCATTTCCATTACAGAATGATACTTCTTCCCCCACCCCGCCTCACATATTCTGGAATCAAAACATTTAGTCAATCAACCTTTGAGCTAAGCTTTCTCAGATCCCTTCTCCTGTGTTTTGCCCTGCATAACCTACGTTTTGTGCACGAACTTTAGCAGCCAAATTCCATCTGTACTCAGCCTTGTTCACCTATCACTAATGACTCACTAGCCTCTAGTGGCTAGACGAAAGTGAAAACTGCAGATGATGGAGATTAGAGTCGAGAGGGTGGTGCTGGAAAAGCACAGCAGGTCAGGCAACATCCAAGGAGCAGGAGAATTAACGTTCCAGACAAAACCCTTCAGCAGGATTGAGGGCTCATTCCTGACGAAGGGCTTTTGTCTGAATTGTCGATTCGCCTGCTACTCGGATGCTGCCTGATCTGCTGTGCTTTTCTAGCACCACACTCTGGCCTCTACTAGCTCCTTATTCTTCATCAGATTAATTTCTACTCTGGGTCCTTTTTGAAAAACCATGTTCTCATGCCATTCTAGCTTGTAACCACACCCATTATTAATTTTCAATTTTCACACTATATTCTTTCAGTTCAGAAATGTGGTGTATACCATCTCTTCACTCACCACCATCAAGTGAAAGAACATTATACCTCATACTCAGGAACACTCTTCCCTACTTCTCAGTCCAATACAACTCTCAGCCTGTTCAAAAACCTCATGAAACTCTGTTCAGCTGTAACTTCCATCATTACAAATATTTTCTTCCTCTTGTTACAGGTCTCTTATCTGATAGTTTTTTCATTTGCTTTCTCTCCTGTCCTCCCGCTCCTTTGTTTCTCATCTACTTATCTTTCAAATTGGTCATTTTGATTATTTTCTCATTACTTGCTGATAGTTGAAGAAGATGGCAGTTGCTTCCCAAAGGTAATCTGAAGAAAAATTAACTGCCTTCATAATGTTCTCCAAAACCATCCATCGGAGCTAAAGAAATATTAAACTATTCTTCAGTCTAGATTGCATTTCAGGAGTTCCGTTTGAATTTGCTGTGGATAATGTAGTAAACGGTCCTGTTCCAAAATTGGGGAATGATTCTAGAGTTTTCACTGAACGCTCCATTCCAGCACAATCACACTGCAGGAGGGAATACATCAACCCCTTTGATGGTTTAATATGCTTTGTGAAATTTGTAGCAAATATAATTGTGTGATTTGTCATTTTCTTTGTCTTTCAAACATATATACATACCATGTAACATACCTGCTTTTAAAAATAATCTCATATACCCACTACCTGATTAAAACTTCTGGAGATTCACCTTTTGGATCTTCTTCAATTCTTTGTGAAGACTCAAGTAACAGCTCTAAACATTAGAGTAAAGTTTTCAATTCGACTATGCATCTGTGAAAATTGGATTCACACCACAATTAATAGCACAGGCTTGAAGGGGCTAAATGGTTAACTCTTCCCATGTATCTAATGGAGCCAGCAAACAAAATCAGAGCTTTTCACAAAAATATCCAGTGGCTTTTTAAGAGCAACAGACGTCTGTAGTAAAACCTGTACAATACAACTCAATGCATTAGTTAAGTTGAATCAACTGCATTGTGAAAAAAATCTTTTAGTTGTGGTTACATAACTTTTGACATTAGAAATTTTAGTTACTGAGGAAAAGAATAGCATAAACATTTCATAAAGCATTTGATATAATATTAGGAATGCAGTGTCCAGCTGTTACCATCAAAACGAGAAGTTTCCATATGTTCCTCATTATAAATCAGTGTATTGGATGTCATAATGGAAAAGAACACAACAATGTGATGTCAAGAAATAAAGATGTAGGAAGATTTCTATTATTTGCTATGCATATTCTAGATTTGTACATGTATAATCAAATAAGACTTGATTTAATGAATGACAGTTACATTTTTTAAATACCTGTGGTGAATTCACTTTTCAAATCAACTTCTTTATTTATTAGCCCAACAAAGATCTGAAATTGTTACCAATTCATGGAAAATGCACTCTGAGCACCTGTAATGTCGGTGCCATGTGGCCTCAGTGCTCAAATGTATCTAAAATACACAAACAACTTTCCTGCAGAATGTGCAAAATATCATCTTGGTATTCATCTGCATTTTGTTAATTGTGTGCTATTCCTCAATGTCTTCTCTGAATATGTTGTATTGGTGTACATGTACATTGATATGACCAACACTACTCACAACAACTTCACTGTGTCAACAATTTCTTCTGGTTAACTATTAGGAAGGATGAATCCATTGTTTTTAATCCCAGGTACGTGATATGTTTCCTAGCCACAGACTCCATCCCTTTCTGTAGCAAAGGTCTGTGGCTGGCCGCTCAAAATTATGGTGCCATATCCAACTCTGCCCTGACTTTAACTCCTCTGCTTCATCTGTATTTGTTACTTCTAATTAAAGGGAATCAAGGGTTATGAGGAAAAGGCAAAAAAGTGGATTTCAGGATTGCTAGATCAGCCTTAATCTCATTGAATGACAGAGTAGACTGGGCTAAATAGCCTACTTTTGCTCCCATACCTATGATAGTATGGAGCTGAATGGTTCTATTTAAGAGAGATTGCTACTTTTATGGACTGCAGTAAGACATCATAACTGTCAATATTCCCTCACAGTATGAACTTGCAAGGAGAGACAAGGATTAAAAAAATACAATACCATTCACTGTTTCAAGACATCCTGCGCATTTTACAGCTCCTGTAATTGTTATCAGGATAATATTTCATGCAATAATCCATATCTTTTTATACCTATTTTGCAGGAGGTCAGTGACATGAATATCTGGGACTCCAATGTGCTGCAGACAACATCCAGTAATTAATCAACATATTGAAAGCTTATTTTTCTCAATCATAACACTTCTTCTGTGATCACAAAGTATTATAATCAAAATGTTTCACATATGGACATAAACATTGTGAGAGGGTGTGGTATCAATATGTGCTTATGTAATGTACATTTCCAGACAGTTATGCATTGCAACAAAGAAGGCAGAGATTTACAACATTAGAAACACATAATATCCCTTGTTGGTGACATCTTCAAAAAGAATGGAATTGAGTGTGGTTTTGAACCACACAGAGGGCTTTCTATAGAGGTTGCTTTATTGTGAGGGCATTGTTGCATCATTACAAGCAGCTGGTGGCAAAACAGAAAAAGGATATAAGACATGGGAGCAGAATTAGGCCATTTGGCCCATCAAGTCTACTCCACCATTTGATTATGGCTGATATTTTTCTTAATCCAGTTCTCCAGCCTTGCCTCTGCAACTCTTGATTCCCTTACCAACCAAGAAACTATCTATCTCTGTCTTAATACACTCAATGACTTGGCCTTCACAGCTTTCTGCAGCACTGCATTCCACAGATTGACCACCCTCTGGCTGAAAAATGTCCTCCTTATTTATGTTCCAAAGGGTCGTCGCTTCACTCTGAGACTATGCCCTCGGGTCCAAGGTAAAAACAATGACTGCAGATGCTGGAAACCAGATTCTGGATCAATGGTGCTGGAAGAGCACAGCAATTCAGGCAGCATCGAGGAGCTTCAGCAAAATCGACGTTTCGGGCCAAAGCCCTTCATCAGGAATAAAAGGGCTTTTGCCCGAACCGTCGATTTTGCTGAAGCTCCTCGATGCTGCCTGAACTGCTGTGCTCTTCCAGCACCATTGATCCAGAATCTGGTTTCCAGCATCTGCAGTCATTGTTTTTACCTTGTTGATTTTAACCCTACTGCGAATCCTCTTGCAAGGATGCCTGCCTTGAAGAAGTTTTCCTCCTCAGGTCCAAGTCCTAGTGGAAACATCAGCCACTTTATCCAGGCCTCTCAGTATTTTGAAAGTTTCAGTCGGATTCCCCTTCATCCTCCTAAACTCCATCAAGTACAGACCCAGAGTCCTCAACCACACCACATGTTACAATCCCTTCATTCCTGGGATCATTCTTGTAAACCTCCTCTGGACCCCCTCCAACATTAACACATCCTTCCTTCGGGTCCAAAACTAATCTCAATGTGCTTCAGATTTCTGAAGACCTTTCCCATTTAAAAGATAGTCTAGTCCTCTATTCTTCCTACCAAAGTGCATAACCTCACACTTTCACACATTGTATTCCAACTGCCACTTCTTTGTCCACTCTCCTAGTCTGTCCAAGTCTTTCTCCTAAACTTCTCAACACTACGTGCCCCTCCACCTACCTTTGCGTCATCTGTAAATGTAACAACAATCTCCTCCATTCCTTTGTCCAGAATATGCCAAAAAACCCATTATCAGCCATCAAAAATCACCAGTGAAAGAGATTGACAAATGAATGAACAATAACAATTAAGATAATCGACCTCTACCACACCCGCTGTAAAATGAAACTATTTATGCCATCGATACATTGCCTACTTCAGAGTAGCCTGTTGAATTCATTTAAATACAGGAGATCAACTGGGAGCTGGAGGGTTAATCTAGGCAACATCTGGTAACTGGTTGCAAACAGTTCATAGCATTTATATCACTTCGCTGGGTGTTTTAAAAAGACACTTCTTTGTAAATGATGAAGTGAATTATCAGACGTCATCAAAGGGTGCTAGTCGATACAAATAGTTCATCTGATGTTTCTCTTTTGCATCCAATTTTCAATGGTGTCAAAGAACTGTGAAGGAATTGGCGAATTGATTACTTTTTTTTGGAATTCTTACCCATCTTTGAGTGTTGTTTGATTGCTCTTAAATATTTCGACTGTTTCCAAGTAGTTGTGAATTTACATTTCGGGAGGGGATCTCCAGCATCTGCAGTCCTCACTTTCTCCTAAACTTACATGAACTCAAGATTAAAAAAAACTCGCTTGTGCAGTATTCTCATTCTCTCGCTCTCTCTCTTCTCCCTTGCGGAGCACAATAAGTAAACTAATCGAGGCGTTTATAATTTAACCTTTCATTACAATCGACAGGCGTATCAGTGCAATTATTACTGCTTTTGTGGATTTTGATGGGTAGCTTCCTGTTTGGTTTTGAAAAATAAGTTTATTACCTAGAAAATAGTTTTGGGGGATTTTCCCCTTTCAAGTACAATATTCTAATTGGTGACTGGACGTTTTTAATAACTTTGACGAATCTTGGTCAGTTAAATGTCCTTTATGCTGTATTGAATTTTGTCCACTTGTTACTGTTCTCACTGAGTATCATTGGTTCTACTTTATACTTTTACAAAGAAAATCTCCTGATCAAGTTGTATTAATTTTCAATTCTTGGTGTTTTCATGTAGTTTGACTTCTCACACTTCATTACAACTGTGTGTTCTACGCCTTTCTGAAGAATCGGTTACCTACTCCTTTCCTCAGAGCGGTCTCCATCACTTTTTAGTTGTATTTTCTGTTCTGTGTCTTTCGTTCTCGTTGTTCCTTCGTAGATCTTTGAATAACAGCGTCAGCTGTGGCATCGAAGGCCGCTCTCCTAAATCATAACTAAAAAAATGCAAATATGAAAGTTACTTTTGAACTTGTTGGTCTTCAAATTTCCGTTAAAACGCCTACTAATAATTTCTTCACAGTTTTATGTTTGTCACTTTCCCACTTCGTTTAAATTTACAGATAACATTGTTTCATTTTAGTCTTGTAAATCTTAAGATTTCAAATTTTTACATTTTTCCCGCTTTCACTCCTCTAACTTTTTAACTTCTTTACAGAAACATTATTTTTATGTATATTTATTTTTAATTCCAGTTCTATTTCCTCTTCTTGAGCGAAAACTTCGATTGATGTTAAAAGTTCCTCAGCCTGTAAATTTATGCCTCTGTGTACATGAGCGGAGCAGGTGGAGAGAAAATCACACGGAGACGATTACAAACACAATGGCAATCACCTGATGTTTTGACCAGCTTAAGTGGGAGAAGAGAATGGTCAAGATTTAGCTTAGGTCGACGATCCAACACCTGATCCGGGGCTGGATCTAACGAATCTTTGCTAATAACAAAAGTAGAAAAAAAAACCTTTTGAAAGTTCTTTTTATTTTTGTTTTTTTTAAGATGACCTCATTGCCTATAGTTTGGCAATAAATCAATTTTTCTGCATTTCCTTTCACTTCCAGTTCAATTCTTCCACTTTTTTCTTGCAGTGTCTTCGCAACACTATCTTGTTACCTTCTCTTGATTTATTTATTGTATATTTCATTTTGGGGATGGTTATTGCTCCCTCTTATGGGCGCTAACTTGTGTTGTACTTTGTCCGTTCTGACAGGCTCCTGGTGTAATGTGGATACAGTATTCCATCTTTCACTGTGTCAGTTATGTGTGTGCTGATATGAAATAGAGGTATGTGTGAGTGTTTCCAGCAACATGAAAGTTTATCCCATTGAAGCAAATAAGCTGAATAACACAATAAGAACATGCTAAGTAAATATTCAAATAGTAGGTTTGTGTTTGCATGTTTTAATAAAAAGATTTGAGTATGGTATTTGTATTTGGTTAATTCTGTTTGAACAAGCACAATCAATGTTATCACTATTAGGGATTTTGCTATTGCATGCATGTGCAAAGGATGTTGGAGTTTCAGTACATACTTATTTTCAAAATAAATATGGCAGATAGTGCAATTGATCTAATCTTTCGTGCTCAAGTAATTTATGTTAAAATCTGAGAAGAGTCAGAAAAGGCAGTCACTTGTCCTGTTGTGTACATGCCAGCTTTATACAAGAGCAAGTTAATTAGTATTGTGTATGTGGACATAATGTAGTTTGAAATGACATTTGTTAAGAATGTTTAATTAATTACAATACATCTCTAGTGATCTAATAATGTAGAGATGGTGTGTTTTGACTGGTTCACAAATGTTCATTCTGGATGAAGAGCAGCCATCCTTGTTTAACACTGGTTTGGATGAGGTCCAGTCTGTTTGATTGACCTTTAAAGTCAGAGAGCAAGACATTGGTAAGAGAAAGGGTGGAACGGTGGCACAGTGGTTAGCACTGCTGCCTCACAGCACCAGGGTCCCAGGTTCAATTCCAGCCTCAGGCAACTGTGTGTGTTGAGTTTGCACATTCTCCCCGTGTCTGCGTGGGTTTCCTCCGGGTGCTCCGGTTTCCTCCCACAGTTCAAAGATGTGCAGGTCAGGTGAATTGGCTATGCTAAATTGCCCATAATGTTTGGTGCATTAGTCAGAGGGACTTGTGTCTGGGTGGGTTACTCTTCAGAGGGTCAGTGTGGACTTGTTGGGCCAAAGCGCCTGTTTTCACACTGTCGGGAATCTAGTCTAGTTGTGCTGCAAAAGGCCCATCATCTAAGTGCAACTAGGTATGGCCAATAAATGATAGTTTTACCAAGAATGTCCATATATTGTGAATGAATAAATGACATCAAGTATAGAGGACTAATTTCATCCCAGAACATTCCCCAATCAATGAAGTGCTTTTCCAATGTGTCCACTTTTATTACACAGCCAAATGCAACTAATTCCCCTGAATAAGATCAGCTGGGTGCCATAAGGGAAAATCATCAGCCAGGACATTAAAGTTCTTCTTCTTTTCTGAAATATATAATTGAGGTTCAAATAAACTCCATTGCTGCTGGTAGAATATTAAGTCAAAATTTTGTGAAATTCTAAGTATTTGGACAAAATGATTGACATACAATATGATGCAGGGCTAGAAACTGATTTGGTATCTTCCTTTCTCTAGAAACATAGGGCTGCTGAGCAGAGATTTCAAAGTGATAAGCCTTGACCTGAATCTGAAGAGTTTCTTGTTTCTTGTTTCTCCTTGATCATCTTCTCCAGGGTAAATTGATCCTCTGTTCTGATAGTTTGCTGTTTAAATCTCACCTCACTATTTTGGGAAGTCTTGTAAAACAAAGTGATTTACTTGTGTTGAGTGCATCTGTTTGGCACAGCCATAACATACGTTTTGCCAGATATTTCCAACTTTGCAGTTTCATCGTCGACATCTAAAATAGTCAAAGAGCGAGAGCTAAAATGAGGATCAAAGACTGAACTTTGGTATCAAAAATATTATCTTTTATATTTTTGATTTCTGAAGAAACATCTTCAATTCTGTTGACCAATCTGAGTGACCCATGTTAAGAGTTCAGCCCTTCTGCTGTCAATTATCTCAGACAGCCCTGTTCTGGCTCTTGCTGACCTTTAAATCAATGAAGCACAGCACATAGACAAACAGGTCACTTGTACCCCATGCTTCCTAGCATCTGGCCTTTTTAACAAAGAGATTATACACAACACCAGACAAGGAGGGACATATTTGTACAAAAGTAAGACACTGCAGGCACTAGAAATTTGAAATAAAAAGAGATGCGAGAAATTTTTTGTAGTAGTATCATCCCCAACATGCTGTGCCCTGCCATGCAGTCTTTGATTGTTGTCCTCTATTCCTGGGAAGAATTGCTTGTATAAATAAACCACTTTGGTTAAATTCGCATTCACACTTTATTTTCCCAACATTCAGCATTCTTCAGAAATTTGAGTGTTTATATGGATATGAATCTGTGCTAATATACATAGAATGAATTAGATGAGCAGCACTTTTTTACCTATCGATCTTCTATGAAAGATTATATATAGGCATAAAGGTATTTATGACATTGTTTTCATTGCATGCTCACAAATGTTACATGTAGATGAGTGCACATAGGTGTGCTTTTTATTTGTATGTGTGGTGTGGTAGTACATTGTAGTGCAATTTATGGGTGAGTGTGTATTTGTGGGTTTTTGCATGGATTGAATATTGTGATGCTATTTGTGAAAGAATGTGCATACTGGTGATTCAATGTTTTATTTAGGTGATGAGTTTGACATTTGTATATTCTGTTTCAAAATATGAAAATTGTTTGTGTTCATGATATAAATGGAAGTGGTAAGTGGCTTCATGAAAAAAAATGTTTCTGGCTTTACAAGTATGCTACTGAGATTAGAAGGTTTGAGTTGGAGAGGTTGGATAGGCTGGCATGTCTTTCCCTGAATCGTAGGAGGCTGAGGAGTGACCTTATAGAGGTTTATAAAATCATGAGGGACATAGATAAGATGAATTTTCCTGAGGGTAAGGCAGTCCAAAACTAGAAAGCACAGGTTTAAGGTGAGAGGGGAAAGATTTGAAAGGGACCTGAGGGGCAAATCTTTCACATGTAGGCTGATGCATGGAACAAGATACCAAAGGAAGTGGTAGAGGTAAGTATAATTACAACATTTTAAAAGACATTTGAACAGATAATTGGATAGGAAAGGTTTAGAGGGATATAGGCCAAATTCAGGCAAATGGGACTCGTTCAGTTTAGGAAACCAGGTCGGCATGTACTATTTGGGCCACAGGGCCTGTTTCCATGCTGTATGACTCTATAACTCTGTGACTGTGTTGCTTTTTATATCCCCATGCAAAACAATGTGTGAAGATGCTTGTAATTGAGGAAATTTCTTTGCACACGTTTTTGCACCAAATGTATATGGTGGAGATTGACTGTGAGTATATATAAGTATTTATGCCAACCCCTAATTTTACATTAAAATTTGATATGAGAAGGCTTTCATATATAAATTATGGATCGAAATTTTTGTGTGCATGATGTTAATAATGGCTGTTGATGTGAACAATGTAAGTGGGTGCTAATGTGGTCAGTGCATCAAGGTGTGTGTCTTGGTGTCACCAGATATATAATTCAAGTGAGTGTGAGTTGGTTGCAACCACAGTGTGTTTGTGGCTTGGTGTCAGTAGGTGTGTAATTTAAGCCAGTGTGAGTTAGTTGTGAACGTAGTGAGTGTGGCTTGATGCCATAGGTATGTAATTCAAGTGAGTGTGAGTTGATTGTGAACCTGTGGTAAATGAGATCTGTTGTGGGTGTGTCTGACTGAGAATGTGAGGTGAGTGTGAATATGAGTCCTGGTGTGAATGTGGTCTGAGTGGAGTAAGTGTGCGAGTGGTGATGTGAGTGCAGGGCAGGGAATTGGCTCGCTTGTCATTTCCAGATGTGTGCCTGAGTGTCTCTCAGCTGCTGCTCGGTGACGAGAGGCGAAACCCAGACAGGCAGACAGACGGAGATGAAAAGAAACCGCCCTCCTCACTTTGGGCCACTTCACTTTCCTCTAATTCCGACTAAGAAAATCTAATACCTCTTTTTTTTCAGCGCCTGAGTGCCTTTCGCGGACTAAAGCGTTTGGCGAGGCGCTGCCGAGCTAACTGAGCTTTTCAGTCTCTTGTGAAAAAAAATCCCTCTCGAATGACAGCCCGAAAGCGGAGTCTCTGCAACCGGAGCCAGAAGCAGATCCAGAGGCTGTCCCAGAGCCGGGGCAGGAGGCAGGTCGAGCCGTGTTGGCTGCAGAGTTTAGGAGCTGCACTCGAATCTGAGCCACAGAAACAAACCTGCAGGATTCACATCGACTGAAAGCAGAACAGTCCCTGGAGCCAGGGCGAACTCGCCTCTCTCTCCTCCTCACCTCTCCCCTTTTCACCCCAAAGTTTGCTGTCAGACATTTCAAATCCGACATCTGTCCACAGACTTTCATTTGAAAAAAAAACTTTTTAAATTCTCTCGTGAAACCGTCTCTTCTCAGATAGGGAAAAAAAAGTCACTGAGACCTCAGACCCGGACACCATGCAGAAATGGTAAATATTTTTCCTTGATTGATTGATTTTTCTTTTTATTGGAATTACTGATCTGATTCCTGGAAGTTGTTACTCGTGCCGATGTGTCACAAAAAGTTTGTTCAAAGTTTCTGCCAATGACGCCCCTCTCAATAAGCGAGGCCTATTTCTTTAAAGGATGTTTTGGGGTTCGGGTGATATTTGAGGGAGGGAGGGAGTCGGTGGTGGTGGACGAATCTCTCCCTGAGGCTCAATAATTTTTTTTTGCTAATTTCCGATTTTGATAATGTGTCTTTTTTTAAAAAGTAGCAAGGTGCTAAGTATCTGTACCTTTGTCTGTGTGTGTGTGTGTGAGAGAGAGAGAGATAGTGTGTTTGTGACAGTGCTAAAGTTAATGTTATTTACCCCGTCCCCGTCCCCCCCACACATTCACTTTTCTGGACGGTTTGTTAGTTTTTCCTTGACTCCCTTTATTCCAAGAGTTATGAGGTATATAATGAGCATTAAACAGGAGATGCATTGATTGCATCTGTAAGATCTTGCTGATGTTTCTGCTATTCTGTTAATGTGCCATGTCCAATGTCAGTGATCAAAGCCATTGGTGAAGTGAAGGAGATCTCTAATTGTCATGTGGAGGCAGCTGAGGAGTATCACTTGCACTCATGTGTCACTTTTTCTTTCTCTCCCTATGTACAGTTTATAAGGTTTAGTTTGTTGTAAAGTTTGGTTTGCCTCCTTCCTGGAGAGGCAGCTGATTGCTTTTCATTCTGTCTGACAGAAGACCCTTACAGGACAACAGAGAACATTTTGTTTTTTTGATAACTGTTCAACCACCCCTTGTGAAATGTTTCTGCCTGCTGGGTACTCTGTGAATGTGTGTCTGTTGCTTAACACAACATTTTGCCTTAATGGCGGTTCCTGTCAAAGATGTTTCATGCCTCTGTAAGTGGTGGAGTTGAGAATGCCAATTTGCATTCCACCGGTGTCACTTGATTACTTTTATCTGTGTAGCTTCGAGACTAGCTCAGACCTACCATTTCATCTTGGCATATCACGAGTGGTTGGTGTGTCATCTTTGGAAATTCAGGCTGTTTTAGACACAAGAAAAAAAAATCGCTTTCATGTTGCAGCCACAGTCTCTTGCTAACTTGTCAGCAGCAGGAGGATGTGATTCACAGAGACCCAGAAGAATGGAGTGAGAGGCAGGTTGAGTAGTTCAATAAGCCAGTGGACAGGTAATGTGTGACATCCCATGAGGGTTTGAGTTAATGAAGAACAGGTTTGCTTTTCTCTCCACGCTGACCTGACTCTTTCCCCATGGTTCATTTTTTCATTTGATCTTACCCCAGCAAATTGATCTGCTTTTTTTTCTCCTCCACTATTACATGAGGGAGAAGAGATAGCACTGTAGCTAAACTACTTCTCTTCTACCTTTGTCAGACCTAGAGCATTTAACAGTCACAGCAAAAGAAAAAAGGCTTTCTAATATTCTTTCACCAACCTTGCAGTCTGTTATTATGCATTAGCTTCCATGCAGTCACTGATGCTGGATTACAATACACAGTCACTGAAGAACAAAATTTCACATGGATGTCAGAGTAACTTGCCCATCCTTAGCAATACAGCCTATTAAAAGCTTAATTTGTAAATATTTCCAGCTGTTAGAAAGGCAAGATCCAGCAGATTACTCTTTCAAAATAAGAAGTGTCCATTTTGAAACAGACTAACTGTAGAGCCTTTAAGATATGTATTGAATTGGAAGAGCAGTGACTACTTTCTAAATAGTTTCAGAACAATTGTTTCAAATTAAATAACTACGAATTGGTGGATGGGAAATTATTGAGGCAGTAAAAGTGGTTAGTAAATGATGAGGATGATACTTAGATGGGAAGTTATCCATTTGTATATAATGTAATTGATTGCACAAGAAGTGTCACAACTTAAATCACAAAGGTAAAATAATATTGTGCCACTTCAATTTTGTTCACCATCTACATAGATTTATTTTGAAAACATCTCGGATTAGGTGCAATTTTATAGAGAAAATACATCAGGGACATTATATTTTATGGCAATGTTCCAAATTATGGATCTGGATAGTATGACTGAAACGTTGAAAGGAAGTACTGTTGTGCTGAATTCAATATATAATTCTGAATTGTGGTAAAAATCCAGGCAACATGTTTCTTCAAATAAATATATCTGTTGTTCAAGTTGAACCTGAAATTCTTTAGATCCTTGCTCATTGTAGTCAATATTATCCATTTTTGTTGATTATTTTAAGATTATAAAGGTTCTGTTTGAGTAATGTGTTACATAACTGACTTATTCATCTATATGGATAATACAATAACAACAATTCAAATGCTCCTTATTGACTATGAAGCCATATACAAAGAGTTTAGAATACATGAAACTTATAAGGGCATTTCATTTGAAATATCTTCAAATCATTTGCTGTCAATACCTTATTTGTTTCACATAACCAATAATACTAGTTTAGAAGTTTGGAGAAAATTCTTACATCTTCACCATCACACACTGGCCAAGTGAATTCAGGACTTCCTTCCAGAATCTTGTTGGAAATCTTGTTCCAGTTGGAAACGTCTAGTTGTGAGTTGCACTAAAATGTTGTGTATTCCAAAACATGTGTAACAAAATAGGCTATCTGTTGTTAACACCTTTTTGAGATTTGCAGTTAATCCTGAAGTTTTGAGAGATAAATGTAAATGCCAATCATTGCCTCAAAGGTGATTGTCATGATTTATTTCATTAACAAAAAACAGATATTCAGCCTGGTAAGTATAACATGGAACTATTTTGCTGACAGGAGTGTAGAATTTGCAATGATTTGCTGTGCCTTGACAAGCTATGTACTGTACAGTGAATAAAGTGTCCAATCTTCAATTTTAAAGGACAGAATAGATAAATTACGTGTTTTAAAATTGAGAGCATTCAGCTAGTAGGTTGTGAATGTGACTAAATGAAACTAAACAATTTTGCAGAAAATCCCATCATGCTAACATTAAAAAGTCAAACAATTGCTGTTAATCTGAAGACTATACATGCTAATCAGCATAACATCTTTTAAAATAAAGAAACTCTATTGTGACCAAACCAGCCCAGAAATGAAGGTAACTGTGAAACCTTGTTAGCTTGTAATCAGTTATCTTGATTTTGAGTATCAGAACCTATCTTTAATACTGACAACTCCAGAAAGAAGCTAGTCAATATAGATTGCTTCAAAAGCAAGTTCATAGTGTTTTAAGCTTCTGAGTTTGACAATGTTAAAAATGTCTGTTTAATTATACAATAATTGTTTTGAATTAACCAGTTTTGCTTCTGAACACTTAGTGACTTTTTCTGAGTATTAATGTGAAGAAACAGAGCATTTTGTATTCTAGTGTGCAAGCAAATTGGAGTTCTGTCAAAAGAAGAACAGATAAATTGAAGAGGTTTTATTATAATTATGAAATATAAACTGGAAAGGAATAGACCACAAGTTTTAGTCCATGAATACTAGAATAAATAAAGCTTATACCAGCTATAAGGTACTTTTAACAGTTTAATGTGCCAAAAGTACTATTTTTGCTAGCTCTTCAGAAAAAAGAAACACTTTTTGGTCCAGCTGCAGTGAATTTGAAGTCCATGCCTGTTCATAATGGACCAGGCAAGTGCTCAGTTTGCTCTGTGCAAGAGCTCTACTGCATTAGTTTTTGAAGACAATTGAAATGAAAGTTAAACAACACCAGCATTTTGCATCAAAATACTGACTTTTTTTTCAAATTTAAATTTGAAAACTAGCCCCTATTGCCAGTTCCAATGCCAACCAAGCATCCCTTGTTTGAACCAGATTATGATTTAGTACAGAGATTTAGACCAAAAATAAATCTTTTTAGGCCATGCATGACATCATGAGCAGTGGCCAAAGTCCTATATATTGTTAAGTATTATTACATACATGATGGTATAAGATTGCCAAAGTTTATACTTGTTACATTTGATCTTTGAAGTGGAGTGGAATTTTCCACTCCCTTGATTACTGTGACCAATAGAGAGAAATGTGGGAAAATATAGCAAAAATGAAAATATCAGACTCTCAATTTCAAGAAATAGTTTTCCCCTTACATTTTGAAGAATGAGTTCAGTTTCTCACCAATGATTGATGAACACCTTATTTTAATGCATTTGCAGCACATTAACAGCCCAACTCCTCTAATTTCTATGCAGCTTCCAATTCTCTAATCCTTGCCTGAGAAACTAGACAGTGACTGTTCCCAGTGTAAAGTCAGAATGGCAATCTGGCAGCAGCAACTCACTGCTTGATTCTCTGGGCCTCATTCTACTTGGTCTCCAAAAATCATCCCTGCATTCTCCACAAGCCCTGTTCTCCACATTTCATCTTCGGAAGTCGGCATCAGAAAACCAGTGTCAGACCTGCTCTCAGACCAACTCAAACATCAATTCAGCCCCTCAGGACTTCACTTCAGTGCTCAGGGATATCTACAACTTGCATGCTCCTGCCAGATCATTCTGTATATAGGGACACATGGATCTTGCACACCTGCATAAGAACACTCTTATGGCTCTTAACTTCATTTCTTAGCACTCACACACTTCACGCTTGCCTGGAAGCTCTCAACATATGTGTTTTGCATTGTTTTCTAGTGCAGAGGAAGAGACAGCTTGTGAAGATATATATTTTAAAACAGTCAAGAGAGTTGATATGCTGCTGCATAGTACAGCAATGTCTCATTGATTGGTGGACCAATTATTCCTGCCATGAGATGATTGTGCAGTTATTTCACTGTCCTGAGGCCAGGACCAGCACCAAATAACCCTTTATTTACTCTGACACTAGCTATGACCAGTTAACTCCAAGGCAATCCTGAGCTGAGGAGACTGTAATCTCCTAGTTATATTGGTCAGCCAAGGCTTGCCTCATTGGCCCAGGTTAACAACCCCTTGTAGTTAACGTGGTCAACCTGATCTGAATCGCTACAGACAGATGTGTATAACAGAATTGGATGGAATAACACTTCATGGTGATGCAGAAAACAAGGTTAGGTGTGCTCAATGATTGAGCAGGATGTGATGAGGGCAGGAAGAGTTAGTCGTTTGGAAGGATGATGTGGGTGAGAGCTATTGAGTGGACAAGATCCATGAAATAGTGAGAGTTGTAGTCCATGAGCCTTGGTGAACAGTGTGTGCAGGTGCAGAGTTAGAATGAACAGTGGCCTTGGGAGTAGATAGTGACACTTCCATTATGGAGTAGGATTGTTAATCTTCGTCCTATACTCCTGTGCATTGCATTTAACCTGGAACACTGTACTGACCAAGATGGCTATCTTTGTCCAGAATGGCTGCATCTGATGACATGGCCTCCTTTGTTGGTAAGCATGATATGATTAGAATCAGACAATTAGAATTATTGTCACATGTACTCAAGTACAGAGGTACAGGAGTACAATGAAAAGTGAATAATGTCACCATTCTTCAATGCTGTCTTAGGTCCAAAAGCCCAAATTGAAAAACAAACCATCTTAGATACAAAAAACACAGTGTATGTCCACAATCATAGAAAGAGCAGCTCCTGGCTTGAACACTGGAATGTTCTCTTGTTGCACATCTCAAGTAATAGGATACTATAGCTACTAGTTGTATAAGAAGGCTTCATTTATGTCCCCATTCTGAATGATGATGATGATGATGCCCAGCATATCAGTGCAGGAGGTAAGAGGGAAGAATTCACAACAAACTTCAGCCAGAAGTGCCAAGTCAAGGAATCATCCTAACCTGGTCCCACAGGTATGCAGCTTCCTAGGTACCAGTGGTCAGCCAATTCGATTCATTCCTCATGAAATAGCTGAAGGCACTGGTTATTCCAAAGTCTATGGGCCCTGACACCATTCTGGCAATAGCATTGAAGACTTGTGCTCCAGAACTAGCCATTGCCCTAAGCCAAGCATTCCAGAACAGCAACAATATTGGCATCTACCTAAAATAATTGAAAATATCCAAGTATGTCTTATTCACAAAATCAGGTCAAATCTAACTCAAACATTACTGCTTCATCAGTCTAATCACAAACATCAGTAAAGCGATGGAAGATGTCATCAACAATGCTCTCAAACAGTACTTGCTTAGCAGGTATTGGCACCCTGTTTCAATTTAGCCAGGACCACTGAGTTCCTGATTTAATTAAAGCTTTGGTTCAAATATGGGCAATGAGATGAAACCCAGAGGTGAGGTGAGAGTGACTGCCCTTGATATCAAGGCCACATTTGACTGAGTGTGATACCAAGGTATCCTAGCAAAACTGGAATCAGTGGGTATCAGGGGCAAAATCCGCCCTGATTGGAATTGTAACTGGAACATAAGATTCATATGGTTGTTGGAGGTTGGTCATCTCAGCTCCTGAACATTTCTGCAGGAGTACCTCAGTGTAGTGTCCGAGGCCCAACCATCTTCAGCTGCTTCATCAATTACCTTGAATCCATCCTAAAGTCTGAGACAGAGATATTTGTCAATGATTACACGATGTTCAACATCGTTAGTGACTCCTCAGATGCTGGAGCAGTTCAAGCCCAAATGCAGCAAGACCTGGTTTGGGTGGAAAAGTGGCAAGTAACATTTGTGCCACAAAGAATTTGTGTAATGACCATCTTCAAGAAGAGGCAATCTAACCATTGGTCCTTTAAATTTGTGGTGTTACCGTCATAATCCTTCATTGTCTACTTTCTGGGGTTACGATTGACCAGAAATTGAATTGGACTAGCCAAATAAATACAGTGGCTATGAGACCAGATCAAATGCTAGGTATCCTACAATGCATAACTCACTTCCTGACTCCCCAAATCCTGTCCATCATCCAAGAGGCATAAGTCAGGAGTGTGATTGAATACTCCCACTTGCCTTGAAGACTGCAGCTCTAACAACACACAAGAAGCTTGATGCCATCCATGAAAAAGCAGCCTAGTTGATTGGCACCATGCCCACAAACATCACTCCCTCCACCACCATGTGACCATCTGGAGGTTCCAGTACAGAAATTTACCAAGGCTCCATGAGGCCTTATGATCATAAAGCGTTGGAGCAGAAGTAGACCATTCAGTCTGTCGGATCTGTTCTACCATTCAATGAGATCTTGGCTGATCTGAAAGTCCTCAATTGCAGTTTCCTGTCTTGTCCTCATTTTTTTGATTCACTTCCCGATTAAAATAATTGGTTAATCTCAGCCTTGAATATACTTAATGACCCAGCCTCAACAGCCATCAGTTGGAAAGAATATCACAGATTCACAAAACTTGGAGGAAATTCCTTCTCATCTCTGTCTTAAAAATGCAGCTCTTTATTCTGAGATTATGCCTTCTGGTGTTAAGCTCTCCAACAGGGCAGGTAACCTTTCTGTATTTAACCTGTAAAGTTCTTTAAGAATCTTACATGTTTTAATAAGGTTGCCATTCATTTTTCTAAACTCCAATGAGTACAGATGAAACTTACTCAACCTCTCCTCATAAGACAGTCCATCCTGGTATTAGCCTGATGACCCTCCCTGAATTGCCTTCGATGGCTGTATATCTTCGTTGAGATAAAAGGCCTGAAACTGTTCACAGTACTCCTATATTCAATGCACTGTCTGATAAAGACAGGCATATTCTATCTACTTGTGACTCCACTTTCAAGGAAGTGCAAGGTCTCTTTTTTTTTAATAACACCCCCCAGGACCTTCCCATTAAGTGTGTATGTCCTGTCCTGATTTGGCTTTCCAAAATGTAACACCTCACATTGACCTAAATTAAATTCCATCTGCCACTCCTCAGTGCATTGGCCCATCTGATCAAGATCCCATTGTACTCTGAGGTCCACTATGCCTCCAACTTCTGTCATCTGCAAGTTTTACTTCCTATGTTCACACCCAAATCATTCATATAAATGATGTAAGCAGTGGACCCAACACTGATCCTTGTGGCACACCACTGGTCACTGCTACTTCCTTTGACATCATAGTATGGATCTCATCAGGTTCAGGAAATTTATCAGTCTCCTTAGACTTCATTTTCCAATCCCAAGTCCATTTCTGTTGAAATGGCAAGGGCAGTAGATACATGGGAATGTCACCATCTGTATGAGTCCTTGCAAATCACTCACCAATCTGACTTTGACATGTTTCACTGTTCTTTCAGTGTTGCTCAGTTAAAATTGTGGAAATCTCTTCTTAATGGCATTGTGGGTGTACCCACAGCACATGGATTTTAGTGGTACAAGTAGATAGGTCATTACCACCTTCTTAAGGACAACTAGGGACTGGCAATAAATGCTGACCAGCGCATGAGGTCCAAATCCCATGAATGCATATCAAAAAAATGTAATGCAATCAAGAGCAGAAGATTGCATGAGTAATTCATCATGAGCTATGGCAGACTGGGTGCCATGAATCAATCTGAGAAAACATTTGGCCCAAAAGTGAGGAAATCTTGCTCATAATGTCTATTCTGCATCTCTCCATCACTTAATAAAATGCTTATCCTTTTGTGACGGACATCTTTTCATGAAAAAAGCAAGCTTTGAAAATGAGCTCCTGACGTAGCTTTAAATATGCTAGCAGGTGTGACAGAGTAGGACCGAAGGGCCTGTTTCCACACTGTAATGTAATCTAATCTAATCTAAAAAGTATGTATAGATTCAGCAATCACTGTGAAATACCTACATAAGCCGCTTAACAACATAATTTGTTCACAGTTGGGTATAATAATACCTAATGCTGTATTTCCACAGGCTCTTGTTGAATTAAGATCAGTTACATGTTACCTTTGTAAAAGGACAGTATTTGAAGCTATGGGAAAGCAGTTACACAATTTTATGTGAATATTGTATTTTTTTTATCATCTTTCCTATTTAGTGCAATATCTAGCTTGATTTTATGTCAAATCACATCCTTCATAATTCCTTAATTAAGATATCTTCTGTCATAATAAACCTGCATTTTCTCAAATACATGGGCTCCCATTTATTTTAAAATAGAGACACTGATGCTGATCAATCAGCCATATGCTTATTCATTCCAGAGTTTAACAAATATGGATATAAATGAATTAATGGAACTTGCATTTGAGGACATGATACCCCCGTATCCATTCTGAGATCATGTTTCAAAAATGGTCAGTGCGACCAGATTGGAAGTGGAACAATTTGATGATTGCTTTCTGCATTTAACAACCCAAATTGCCTCATTTTGGCCCAGCCTGGAAGGTAAGAGTCTGGATGGCAGTTTGATTTTGTGCCATGAGTGTGGAGTCATGGTCATTAGGCTGGCCCACTGGATTGCAGTGACTGAATAAGACAGATTCCATTTTCATTAGACAAGATTTCAGGATTTTTATTGGTGCTTTGGGATAGCTTCCAGCCAGTCCATTCATCTATTTCTGCCAAAACTGCAAAGCAGACGCCTTGACTGCTACAATGTGTTCAGCTGAATGTTTTGTCATCTGGAGGCACATCCGATGATGCAATATAATCTAAACTCAGTCATTTCAAACACATTCATTAATTATGATTTTCGTCAAGTAATACAGACAAAAGCATTATGGTGTACTATATGCATGCAAAACAAGTCCATGAAGGTTAGAGAGAAGAAGTCAAAACTGTCCAGATATTGATTTCAGCAATAACTCTCTGAATTCTGTTTCTGAATCCCAGTTCTCCCACCATTTATTTTTTATCCTTTCTTGCTTTACAAAAATAGAAATTGAAGGAGGGTACTTAGCTTCATAGGTCCATGCTGCCAGTTATGAAAACCATGCATAATCTCTATTCTATTATTATATAATCACTTTTGCTCCAGATCCTTTTATACCTTTCTTGAACAAAAATCAATCAATCTCAAACTTAAAATTAACAATTGATCTAGTTTCAATTGACATGGGAGATGATAATTCCAAATTTCCATTATCTTTTGTTTGTTACCTTACTTCACTCCATGAAGACCATAGCTCTAATTCTCGATGATGTCCCCAAGCCATGGATTCCAGAAGTAGTGGAGATAGTTTCCTTTCATCAAGCCTCTTTGCTCCCCTTAATACCTTTGAAATATTACCTCTTATTCTTCTAAGATTCTTCTAACCAACACTAGTTTGTGTAATATGTCTGTGTAATTTAACTCTTCTAATCTGGCAAATATACGCTGCATTGCCTTCAAGACCAATATATCCTTCCCAAGCTGTGGAGCCCAGAACTGTCCACAAGTGTGGTCAACCAGGGCTTTGAATGGCAGAACTATGTCCTCCAATTGCTTGTATTTTGTTATTCTCTATACAGATACCGGTATCCCATTTAAGATATTTGATCTGTTTCTGCATCTGTTCATATTTTCATACACTAAGTATGAAGATCCCTAAGCTTTCTGGGCCTGCACTGTTTCTAGTTTTTCATATCTTTGAAATGTGCCTGCTTCTCTCCTTATTGTGTTCAAAGTGGATGATCACACAATTACATATATGAGGATCCATTTGCCAAAATTTACATACTCTGTTAATATCTGTAATATTATTATGTTTCTAGCTGCACTGCTTATCTGTGTCATTGACAAATTTTGGACATCCAAATTTTGACCACCTGAGTTTTTAAATAAGTGAATAGTTGAGGTTCCAATAAAATCACATATGGCAACCCTGCCATTTAGAATACCTGTCCATTATCCCAAATCCTGTTGGCCATCAATCAATATTTCTAAACTAGTGAATAAGTTTCCTTTAATGCCATGAGCTTCAACATTTAGCAACATTCTTTAATGAATAATTTATCCAGTGCTTGCTGGAAGTCCATGCAACTAATATCCATAGATATTCCCCATTCTCATACATCATGAAATTCAAGCAAATTCATCAGACTTGATCATTTACAAATCCATATTGGCTCCATCTGATTAGTTGAAAAGTTTCAAGATATTCAATCATCCTAGCCTCAGTTACAGACTCTGGTAATTTCACAACAATAGATTTTAATGTAACAGGTCTACAATTCTGTGGTTTTCCCTCTCATTCTTATAAATGGCAGTGGCACAAAAAGAATGCAATTGAAAGGAATATTTCCTGAATCAAGGGAAATTTAGAAGATTATAGTTTGGGTGTGTATAATGTTCTCACCTACCTCTTTTAAAAACTTTAGTGTAGTTTTATTGCTCTTTTAGTGATCCCTTTGTAAACACACACTATTTCTGCCAATCTCCAGCTTTGCTTTTCCTAAATTCTGAAAGCAACACATCTTTCTTTTTCAAGTTCACTGCTTGGCTTTTATTGTTTTTGTGTTGTAAAATGGTTCATTTGTACAAAATAATGAAAAACTGCCAAGACAAGTGCTGTTGTACGCTCTCCAAGAAGCAATATAATCAACAGATTTCTTCCTTTTCTCAATTTTTGCAGCAAAAAACTAGGCCATGTCAACAGTTTCAGCCTGTTGAATTGGCAAAAGCAAATGGATTTTTTTTTTGGTCATTTTTTTCCCTTATTTGCACTATGTTGTCACTGACAGGCATAGCTATAAATCAGAATTTAGTTATGTTAAAGTGTCAAACGTGTTGAGAAGAGGTAAATCATATCACTAATAGGCGGGTTTTAAAACATTAGAAATATGTGCCCTTTCAAAGAAAAACTATGATGAGAGAAAGTTTATTTTTTCAGATCTACAGTTAATCATATTTTAATCACAGTTATAGAGAGTGTGTAATCATGTACTTTTCTCATTCTGCCAATAAAACTTCTTGAAAATCAAACAAACTTAAATGACCAGAATTTTAAATAAATAAATGCATTTTAAAAATCAATTATTTTGTACTGATTATCAATTCAAGTTTTCAGATTAGGCATAAGCTGAATTCTTGCTGCTTTGTCAGTTGTGTATTTCCTCTCTTCACATAAGAATTCTTGCTTGCGCTGTTGTACCATAATGCCATTTCTCACATCAGCACTTTCATGATCAGTAAAGGTTCAAACTACAAAAGAGTTTCGGATAACGGATTGAGCCTTACACAAAATCACTTTCCCTATGGCCCAGCCATCACAATTAGAAGAGTTTTATCTCTCCAATATTGTACAACAGTGGTGAAATCACTCTGCAATAAACAATAGCCCCATCCTGTTCCTGAACAGAAGTTTTAAAACAGATCACTTTGTAATTCTTATGCCTTTGACCCATTTTCATTGCAGGTCTATATTTGCTGACTTTAATTCCTATCTCTGAGGAAAATTCCTCCAACTTCATTCCTTCAGTTCCCATAGCAGCCAATTTTTAAAGAAAAGTCATTGACAGTGATGTTGAGTAGAGGGCCAGCGTTTAATGCCCCCTCCTAATTGTGTGCAGGGTCCTTGAACCACTGCAGAAAATATGGTGTAGGTGTACCTGCAGAACTGTAAAGGGAGTTCCAGCATTTTGACCTATATATAGTTCCATGTCTGGTGGTGTGAGACTTAGAAGGGAATTTGGAGGTGGTGATGTTCCAATTTCTTGTTGCCTTTATCCTGAAATTCAGTGCAGATACTGTTGAAGTACTATATTTGGAAAATTGGGCACATGAACCCCTACCCTACTATTCTTGTAGTGCAACATTCTGAAACTCTGAATACTATTGGCTTTTCAACAGAAATGCCAGTTCTATTGTTTAAAAGTTGGCCTTAAAAACAGCAATCAGCTTTTGATCAAGGTATTTAATTTTATTATTTTTAACTGTGATTGGATGTGTTTAGTCTGGGTGATTTCTGCATTTCCAGTCTTGTGTTACGTACACATTACAATAAATGACTGGTATGTGTCTTCCAACCAGTCATTTGCCTATACAGCCTGAAGTCAGTCTATTGGGAGCATGCTTTTAGATTACATAGAACTTTACAGCACAGATACAGGTCATTAGATCCAATTGGTGTTTACACAAATCTCCTCCTCCAACTTAACTTCATCTCACCTCATTAATATACTTTGTTCCATTCATTTTTGCCTAATACTCTCTGCTTCTCCTTGAATATATATTGACACTCTTAACATTGAACAATTACACATGAAAGCTTTTGCAGTCATACTTTGTAAAAAGTGAGAATTCTAAAGAATTTATCAGTTTAATCCAGCAACCTAGTTTTCTATTTCATTTCATTGAGAACTTTGATGAAGAGGTGATATATTGTACACGACGTAGTTAAAATGAGTAGGAGAGAATAAGTGTTCATGAAGAAGTGATGATTAGATGATACCAGCCATGGATTTAAAAACCTGAAATACTGGTAAATCTGACTGAGTTCAGGGAGTGTGATTCTTTTGAAGTCTTGATAGGAATTAAAATAGAAGATTTCAACTAATGAATACATAAATCAAGAAAGTTTTCGAGATACAGGAGCGAAAGGACAGAAGCCAGCATTTTAAGAAGTTAAGAGATGTTTAAGAGAATTGGAAGATTTGACAAAGGGGAAAATCTCATGAAACTAGCTTCAAGTTGACTATTTAAACAAGCATTATATGCTCATGCCATCATGCCTCTATTGCCTATACTAATGTGTGAGCATGTTTTTCTTTATGCCTTGAATGTGTGAACATGACAGATAAATTGAAAGCTGGTTACTTCTAAAGTGTCTTGTAACATATTTCACACTACGATTACACAATAAAGTCCAGTGCTATCTTGCAATGTCTGTATCAAAACCACTTTCTTTGGACTATACCACCAAGCTGACACTGCCTGATGTCCCATCTCCCCAAGGCGAATGCTCAACAGAAGCAGCAACAAGCAAATGATCACACCTTTAACTTAATACTTTTGTACGAACATACTTCAGTGAAACAAAAACACAATTCCCCTTTCAAAAAGACAAGGTAGTAATACTGTGTGTTGTCAGGATATTTCTGTTATTATCTGACATCCTGAAATTGACAAATAGGTGAAATGTATGCTTATGTATTTCAGGATAAAATAAAATTTTCACATGGTAACAAAACATGAAAATTGTATAATAAATAAACATTCATTGAATTAAAAATAAAACCTGAAGACTAATGTGTTTGACTTATATATGATTTCCAAGATTAGTTTTACATGAAAGGATGGATTGAAATATACATTTTTGTTGCATTCTGGTTTTGTCATGACTCTGTGTTTATGACCTAATCTGCTGAAATATCTATCCTGGTGTTTCTTTTTCTGTGACCAGACATGTGTAGAATTACAAAAGCGACTGTGTGCAGCAAGCTGTTTTAAATATTGTGCCTCGGTTATTCACTGTCCTCACCCTGTTTGAGCCAAGAGATCTCAGCTCAGCATCTGTGGATTACCAAAGCAGCTCTTTATTGTACCTCTTGTCAGTTATTCCTATTCATTTAACCTTTCATTAGTATCTGTGTTGCTTCACTGTCTGGGAAGCCAGGCACAAAGCAAAGACTCACTGTCACAGTTATTAGATTCCTTGGTTACATCTCAGCAACCATAAAAGAAATGGGTCAACACTGTTGTTGAGCACACCACATTCCTGGGGTGGTGTTCTTCTGTGTATGTCAGGGACATGTGCCACATGTTGATAGGGCATCCTAGGGATAAGTGCACAACATGGGGCTAGGCTGAGGCCATGAATAGGAGCTTCGTAGGAGTTTTTGCAAAGGCAAATGATCTGTGCAGGAATTTTAGTTAAAAGGCTGCTAAGATGTGCTGTCTTATAACGTTGCCAAGATTGTCTGTGAGGTACTTGTCAATCACACCACTTTATGCCAGAGCTGCAACATGACTGTTTGAGAGAAACTGAGTTTTAGATAATGTCAGGAAAATATTAATTTTAATTTTTATGCAGTGGCAGACTTTTGCTGAGAAGAGTGCATTCATCGACTATTTCTGACACTGATTATTACACAGCATGGTCAGAGGCATTATACAAACTTAGTATGTAATATATAATTCACATTATTTATCAATGCCAAGAGAATATTCTATTGAAAAATTAATAGTTTTTATAGTTTGGTTATCGTATTCATATGTACAGCAAGTCATGGTTTAAACCTTTTCTCGAAATTATCGTGATTAAAGCCAAAATTGAATACAATTTTAAAATGTTGTAACAAGTAAAAGAAATACTTGCCAAAGCTATGTATTATTGAATTGTTTTTAGATTCCAGTTATTCCAGTTCTCCTTATATTACCTGAATGGAATACCATGCAATGAGAAGGAATTCACTCATCAGAAGAGAATTCTGCATGACTGGTCTCAGATTTACAAAGCAAAATTGTTTTGTCAAACCAAATAAATTATATTAACCCACAGAGAGCAATATTGCACGATATTTCAGATAGCTGAAAGTTGTTGAATAAGTCGATGTTACTCTAAAGCTATCTGATGGAGAATCTTTGTGACAGACTGTCAACTTGAGAGAGGCAAGGAAAGACTCACTATATAAAATATGAGATAAATGAATGGATAAATTACTCCTTGTGACAGCTTTATTGGCCCATGAAAACTTTCTCTAAGATTCAAATTATCCAATCAATTGGTGAGCTTTTGGATTCGAGTGAGTTGATTGTATTTAGGGCCTTTCAGAAACCTACCGTCTGGGTAAGTTGTTTCAAAGTTAAGTACCATAATGAAACATAGTTATTATACTGTTAACTGCAAACGTTCACCAAATAACAATGATTTGGGAAAGTGAGACATTACATTAACTGGCGGAGTTGATTGTGCTATGGCTTACTGCCTGATGATACCAACATGGTTCTGTGATCTGGTTCAGTGAGGATGGACAATAAGCTGCACAGTACACAGAGTATATTACAATATCTAAGCTTTATTCAAACCCATGCTCAAATGTTGTTTTTCTATCATTCATTGTCCAGAAAGGATTGAATATTTGTTTCTGAAATAATTGACACAATTAGCATGTTATAAGAGATGAGGATTGAGCATCCATCAATGATTATGTTGCATAAAAGGCCCATGGAACCTTGAGTAAAGCATCACAAGTACTACGTAATTGTTCCCAAGCTTACAAAGCAAAACTGCATCAGACGTGAGAGATGTACAAAACTAGAAAATTGTCATAAAGCAAAAACACCAAACCACATTATTTATTTATTTATTGAGGCACATGTAATTAATCAACTTTGTAGTTCTCCTGAATAATGAAAATATCCTTTGAGAATATAACATTGTAATTTTAAGCTTGTTGTTTTTGCAATTACACGCCTACTTCTCTGTGCTAGAAGTTGCTACCTTTATGTTGACATGAGTGTTCTCCTAGTGAATGTTATATAAGGGTTTGAAAAATTAATATCTGGGACAGTATGTGTAGTGCCTCCTACTGTGATACAAGAGATTACATTAGACTGTGATTCGAAGAATCATCATAGTTCCAGTTCAGATTGTCATACCTTGTATGGTAGTTTACAGTTCCTTAATATCTAAGAAACAAGTTGTTGTTCAAACGTACTGAAGGCTCAGTAATCTGTCTTAGCTATACTGTTCAAATGTGAAACATTATCACAGCCGTGAAGGATGCAGGAAACTTTGAAAAACAACTTTAAAGAAGATTTGAAAGTCAGATTTGGAAAAGAAAATGTCACCAAAATTACAGTATTTGGTTAGAGGCAGTGAAGAACTTCTAGGTTGCTCCATAGATGAAATGGACCTACACAGAGTCGGAAATAAACTTTCAAAGACACTCCTATTGCACCACAGAGGAATGGTGGTCACTAAAGAAAATTCCAATCCACTGATCTCAGGCTTCGAATGAGAGAGCTGAGCAACAATCGAGGATCTGGTCAGCATCTCAACCAGGAACAAAAAAATGAATTTAACAGTCAACTACGTAGGCAGTGCATTTTCCAGCTCCATATAAAAGAACAACTTATAATAAAACTAACAAGAAATCTGCTCCAAGGGAACTTTGTATATGTTCAGCATGTCACAAACACTTTACAGTCAATGCGGTATTTTTGAAGTGCTGTCATTGTTGTTATGTAAAAAGCACAGCAGCCAATCTTTTCACAACATAGTCATAATAGCCAGATCATCTGTTCTTATGCCAGTGGTTAAGCGATACAGCTCAACTTAGTGCTGCACTTAGCAATGCTGTGCAACAGGTGATTTAACTGAACTTGCTTCCTCAGAGTGCCACCCCTTCAGCCTTAGCTGTTGAGATGGCTTGGGGAACTTGAGTTTTCATCCTCCAGTGGAATATTAGAAGGGAATGTGCTCTAAATTGCCAATGTACCAAGTTCAACCAAAAGCTGTAATGAGAAACATTGTCAATAAGTGTCACAAACTAAGAATGTGTGAAATTTTTGTGCTTAAGTATTTGATTTGCTGTGTGTGTGTGACCTTATTGAACAGGTGTGTCTCATTGTAAGCCTTTGTTCACAAGAATGATAGAATATTGACATTTATATAATGTTGGCTGGACTTGTCACCAAACTTTCAAATTGTTCAGATTTTGCTGATTTGAATTTTAAAAATTATGCCTACCAAGGAGAGAGATGGCAGTACTTGGAATGAGGATTGTTGCTTTCCTGGAATTTTCAAAAAAAAAAACATCAGCGTAAAGTTTCTTCTATTTTAACATCCTAGTAGATCCTTTCACTGAGTGGGTAGGGCCTTTGCCTCTGAGCTGGAAGCTGTGGATTCTAATCTCACTCATGGATTTATTTGTCTTGACAGAGTTCATCAGTTTGTTAATCAGTCTGTTAATCCTTCCATCATTTCACTATTATTCCCTAACGGGGGAAAGTATTCTGAAGGTATGAAGCAAATACATCCTACCCTTAGCAGAGAACACAGACACATGTCAGATACATTAGTGACATTTAAGCAACTCTTGGATAGGTACATGGATAATAGTAAAATGAAAGGTGTATGGGTTAGTTTGATCTTAGAGTAGGACAAAAGATCAGCACAACATCAAGAGCTGAAGGTTCTCTACTGTACTGTTCTATGTTCTAACACAGGAAATGGAGGAAACCATCACACCTCTCAAGCCTGTTCCACCAATCAATGAAATCATGGTTGATCTGTCACCTACTTCCATATATCTGTCTTTTTCTCCCCCAAACTTTGGTTCATAAAAATCTGACAGCCTATTTTAGAATGAACAACTGACCTTCAACTGCCATTTGTGGAAGGGAATCCCAGAATTCATTATCCTTTACATGAAGAGTGTTTCTAATTACAGTCATGAAAAGTCTAGTACTATTTTTTAGACAATGCTACATTGTCCCTCGGCACAGACGCAGCAGAATTAGTTCTTCCTGATCTATCTTGCTTGTTTTCCTAAATATCTTGAACACTTGTATTAAAATTACAATTTCAACTGCTAAGTTCCAGTCTGTATTAATTTGTTCTTGAGTCTAAGTATAATTCTGACAAATCTATGCTGCACCTCTTGCAAGACAAAAGTATCTGTCTTCAGATGTGATGCCAGAAATATTCATAATATTCTAGGTGTAAACTAACTGAGATTTTGTATTGTAGAAGTAAGGTTTCAAATCCTCAAATAAAAGCAGACTACTGTGGGTATTGGACATCAACCTTACAATAGCCTTTGGATTATGTCTGTGCCTATTCATGACTTTTAATATGCTGCATTCTTGATTCCAAAATCTCTTTGGATCTTGACTCATAGCTTTTCACCATTTAAAACTGCTTTGTTTTAGCCTTTTTAGATCCAAAGTGGATGACCTCAAATTTGAATTACATTTGATCACTTGATCAACAGTAGCTCTTTTAAAATTGTATGTTTCCATCCACGATGCTTCTAATCTCCCCCATATATGTCATTAGCAAATTTGATCTTTCTATCCAAGCATTTAAATTGCCAATTAATTTGGTGATTAATTGATTCCTCAAGACAGATTCTTGTGGGATACCACTTGGCATTTCATTGCACCTCTTGTAATCTCTACTCTCTGCCGCTTAGCCAATTTTCTCTCTAGGTCACTAATTTCCTTTCATTTCCACATCCATCTTTCTTTCATAGTCAATTTCTTATGCCCTCATGAGGGAGATTGATTAGTTCCCTTGGTTGGATGGCTGGTTAGCAATACAGAGTGATGCCAACAGCCTAGGTTAATTCCTACTGAGGTCACTATGAAGGTCCTACCTTCTCAACTTTGTACCTCACCTAAGGTGTGGTGAACTTTAGGTCAAATCATTGCCAGTTGTCTTTGTCAAATGAGAAAGTAGCCCTCTGGGGAATTTGATGACTTTACCTTTTTGTTTTTTTTGAGAGACTTTATCCAGCACCTTCTGGAAGTCCATATAAATAATATCCATTGACAATCCCTGCTCACTCGTCTAGTTACCTCCTCAAAATAATTGATTATGATCATCAAGAATGATTTATCCTTTACAAATCCGTACCAGCTGTGTCAAACCAGTTCAAGGTGTTCAGTCACCTTTTCCTTAACTATGGTCTCTAATAATTTCTCAACATCAGATTTTAAATGAACAAATCTGTAATTTGCCAAATTTCCTCTCTTACTATCTTAAAATAGCAGAGTGGTATACACAGTTTTCAAATCTAATGGAATGGCTACTGTTACAATCATCATGAGGGAACCACAAAGCAGATTAACTAAATATGTAGAATGATCCTAATGAATAAATTACTAATAAAGATTTCATGTTTTGTAACTTTAACATGCATCAAAGCCAATGTAAATTAAACATAAAGTGACAGGCAAATGGTATTGCAAATAAAAACACATATTTCAAATAGCCCATACAACAAAGATACACAAGCACCCTACATCATGTCTGCAACCATATGGCAGTATATAACTATATATTTCTGCCATATACTGTTTTTTATTCACGCATCCTATCTGACTCTAGCTTCGTCCTTCAAGTTTCACAGGTTTCACAGCATGTCACAGTTCTATGAATGTCTCACTCTTGGTTTATAACAAGTCTGATGGCTTAGCCTTCCTGAGTTCCTTTTCCACTGACCATCAAACAATACCCTGACTCTGGGTTTGGCCATTTATATAAATACCAAGCTCAGTGGTATCTTTACACAGCATTCCAGGTTTTGAAATTTTATTTTATAAGGAATTTGCTTTCTCTCCTGACACAAATTCTCTTTATGCCTTTATCTGCTTCCTCTTTGTACCTGCATCTCTGCACCGATTGCTTACAGCCTCTAACTCATCTATTTGTGGTTTTCATTCATGTCTGCTAGCTACTTGGCTTCTTTCTTAACTTTCTTCATGTTGGTGCTGCTTCCAGGTCAAGTGTGCCCAGTCACATGGACATGTATTTTCTAAGATCCCCCAAAAAATTAAAATCATTAAATCTTAAAAATCATTATAAGAATGTTTAACAAATAATTACAGATTCCACAGACATGTTAAATAAATTACATCTTTTTCCCTGTATTGCCTCTCAATCATACCCATGAGAACACTAAAATATTGTGTTTAGGACAGCTGCAATGTTGTCATTTCCTCCCTCTAAAATCTATTGCACCAATATTGTTACCTCTCTGAGTATATTGAACTTAGTGTTGAATTGTGTACATCCTACAAAAAGTGAATTAACTATAATTTTACATAGGCCTTGACAATGAGCAGAGTCAAGACATTTTCTCAACAACAGATAAGCTGGTAACCAGTTCTGTCTGTACTTCACAATATCCAAAATTAATTGACGTTTCAGTCTCAATTATATTAATGTTTAATAAATTACTGTTAATTACACCAGTTGAGGTTTATTCAGTCACTCTGTTTCTCTACCTTCACTCCCTCCACCCAAAATTCTAACCCATTGTTTACAGACTGATGCTTTATGTGACATTGTGAAAGATTGCGAAAAGAAAACCCTTAGGATTTGAATCTGTATGAGATACCATTAGTGCTGTCAGGTTTTAGATAAGTGAAGGTGCAGGTTTTCAAGTGCACTGTGCTTCTGAAGGTATATTTCACTCTCTAGATGTCATACAATTGTGGTGGTGTTTGTTCGGAAATATACATTAAAACTTGTTTGTCCATCCTTATGTCATAACTAATTACATGGCATGCACTTTACTTTCCAGTCTTTGGAGAATCGGACCTACCACAGAGTAGGTTATTGCTTTGTAATATTTGTCTTGATGACATCCTGCCTAAATAGAAAGTTGCCACCATGTGACATCATGAAATGATAAACAGACATTAAAACAATGAACACACATCAACCTTATTTATCTTTCATCAGATTTAGGCAGTGAAGAGCATGGTTTAGAGAAATCATCTTTGTGGGATTTTTGGTGTCAATTCCAAACTTGTACACACAATTTACACCACAATGTTCAACCAGGGTGTCAATGCACTGTTTTTTTTTAAATTGATGCTCTTGATGCAGCTGCAATATCTGCCCTGATCCCAGAACCTTGGCAATGAACAGACTCTCATTCTTGCTTTTATTTTGCAGTTATGTTCAGGCAGTTTCAGTTCCCCAGCTGAAAGAATGTAAAATGTTACGTTGTTGAGCTTGTATAAAACCTTTGCTTCATGCTTAGGGCAGTCACAAAGAGGAACGACTAATGTGTACCAGCATGCATGAAGCTATCTTGGTTTTGTCCATGCATGCAGAGGGGAGTCTTCACCAAAATGATTTTAGGGGAAGGCTCAACTTATTATGATAGGATCAGTGACTTTATTCACAATGTGGAGCCTGTCTGGGGCACAGCATGGAGAGGTTGATTTAGGATAGTTCCACACATGGCAACTGTGCCTGTCAGAAATAAAACCCAGCAACTGTGATTTACAATGTCTGAAGTGTGCCTTTTGTTTACATTGATGCTGTTATAGCATTGACATATTGTTGGTGAGGAGCTGTGATTGCCACTTGTTTCAGCATGCAGCAGAATGCTGTTTGTCTTTGCAATGGCCAAGGTGTCTGGTTCAGTGGGTTAACGCATGCCCATTGTACATAATCGAGTGATAGAGCTAGGAGCTTCCCTGCAGATCGAATTTCCAATCCATGTGTAAATTGTTCTAGGTGATCCAGGTACTGTGGAAATTGGAAAGTAGGTTTGTTTAATATGTGTATATCCCATAAAGTAGTTAATGGCCAACATTGGTTGAAGGAGTCAATGTTTTACTGTTGCCAAGTTAATGTTACAGAGATATGAATAAAATGTAATAGTATATAAAAATAATGTAGCAGGACATGTCTAAGGATGAATTGGATTTCCTTCCCCACTTTTACCTAACAGATTGGATTAGACTAAATTAGATTGAAGGGTATTTTACTTCATTAAAATAAGTGATGCAATACTGGGGAATAGAGTACTTTTGCACATTTGGCACCTAGTGTTAACATCAAGAACATTCAGCTCAGTTATAACATGCCAGCTGCACAATAAAACTCCCTGTGCTCTGCCCAGCAATGTGTCTTTCCTCAGTCTCTGAGCAGCACTACCTACACCACCAGTGCGAACTTTTCCATTTCACACACCACTCATCCTTATGGCCTGTTTGAATGAAATTGCCAACTTGAGCTGAATTATAAGCAGTTATGTGCTCTAAATCAGATCCCTTAGGAACTGGATCCAGACTTTCCAAATTCATTTCACATGGGTCCATTATTGCCAGAACAAACTCTCTTCCTATCAGTTTGAGCTGGATTCTAACCAAGGCTGTGGAAGTGACTGTGCGCAGTAGACCAACCCACTGAAACTAGCAAGCTACCCTGCGAGAGATGGTTTTTAATTTTGATCATGGACACCACTGAGGCAGATATGAGACACGTCCATCAAATTGAGGTCCTGCAAACAACAAGGGACCTGCTGTCAGAAGCAGAATACTCCTTGCTCAGTTGGGAAGGGAGTCTGTGATTGTTTGCCTCAGGGTCTAGCAATCTCCAAAGTTAATTCTATCACAAATTCCAACATTTAAGAAAACTGAGTTTCACCTGTGAATTTATTCATAACATGCAGCAATGTACAGCACTTGAAAAATCTTAAATTTGGCTTCCCCTTATTTACTTCCTCCTGATTTACCTAATTTTCTCTCCTACACTTTTCAATTTTGATGGCATTCCATTTTTGGGACTCAATACAATTAAACTCACAGAGCTAGACTGCATTGGCAATGACCACATCGCATTACCAGCAGAACCACGAAGGTTACTAATCTAATTCAAAGTGTGTAGCACAAAATAAGAGGCTGTTTTTAAAAATCCAGGTGCATAATTGTTAGTCTGACTTAGATTGTCAACATAGTGTCAAGTGTCTGGTGCTGCAAAAGCACAGCAGGACAGGCAGCATCCAAGGACAAGGAGAATCAACATTGCAGGCATAAGCCCTTCATCAGGAATGAGGCTTGTGGGCCGGGGGGCTGAGAGATAAATGGGTGGGAGTGGATCTGGGGGGAAGGTTGCTGAAAATACAATAGGTAAATGAAGGTGTGGGAGAAGATGATAGACAGGAGGATGGAGCAGATAGATGGGAAAAATGATGGACACATCAAGAGGGTGATGTCAGTTGGAGTCTTGGGACTGGGATATGGTGGGGGGGAGGGGAAATGAGGAAATTGGTGAAATCCATATTGATCCCCTGTGGTTGCAGGGTCCCAAGGCATGAATATGAGGCATGCTTCCTCCAGGTGTTGGGTGGTTAGGGTTTGGCATTGGTGGAGGTGCAGGACCTGCATGTCCTTCATGGAATTGGGGTGGGGAGGGGAGCAGAATTGAAGTGTTCAGCCATGGGGTGGTGGGGTTGGTTGGTGCGGGTGTCCTAAAGATGTTCTCTGAAACGATCTGCAAGTTGGCATCCTGTCTGCCCGATGTAGAGGAGACCACATCAGGTGGAACGGATACAGTAGATGACATTGGTGGAAGTACAGGTAAATTTCTGTCAGAGGTGGAAGGATGCTTTGGGACCTTGGCTGGAGGTGATGGGGAAGGTGTGGGCACAGGTTTTGCACTTCTTGCGGTGGTAGTAGAAAGTGCTGGGAATGGGGTGTGGGTTGGTGGGGGGGCATGGATCTGACAAGGGATTCACGGAGGGAATGTTCTCTTCAAAATGCTGATGGAGTTGGGGGGAAATATGTCCCTAGTGGTGAGGTCCATTTGTAGGTGCCCAAAACGTCGGTTCTCCTGCTCCTCGGATGCTGCCTGACTCGCTGTGCTTTTCCAGCAGCACACTCTTGACTCTAATCTCCAGCATCTGCAGTCCTCATTTTCTCCTAAAGAATGGTGTCAAGTGAAACAAGTGACAAAGTGAGTGCTTTATACTATTTGTTGAGAAACTATTAAAGAGGTGTTTGTGATCACAGAATCATATGATTGCAATGTTCGCAGCATAAAAGGATGCCATTTTGCTCATGTGCCTCTGCTGGTTCTCTAAAGGTGCATTTCACCAAGTTTCATTCCCTTACCTGCCTTCTTCAAATACCCCTGTACATTCCCCATTTTCAGATTATATTAGAGATTGAGCCATAGCATTGAACACTTAAAGGGGAGCTTCATAGAATGGGGACAGGCTTAGAAAACTCTAAGTTAACATTTGAAATCTTTAACTACTCTGAACTAAAGTAATTGTGTGATTACTGACTCTCCTCATCCTATTTTACAATCTCATCATTCTAATCCTTGGTATTGGAGTTGTCCATTTAAAAGTGTACTGTGGGCTCATACTGGGAATGGGGGCAATGGAGTGGTGAAATTAGACTGCCTTCAACTTTTACAATTACTTGTACAATTAAGTACACTCATCAAGGATTGGAAATTATTTGTCTTTTCACAGTGGAGCGTTTGCATGCTTTTCACGCCCTCTCCCTGCTCTGAATATTGATTGTTGGAAATTCCCTCTTCTGTTCAGAGTTCACAAAATATGGACCTTAATTGTTCAATGTTTTATTCCATATACCATGTTGCATCAGACCCTTCCAAGTCATATATTTTATTTCACCTGAAACATTGAGATCCTGAGAGCAATGTTACACCACTGTTTATGAATTGAACTCATGTTAAGATATTGAGACAGAAGAATAATTTGCTTGGAGATTAGTCAGGTAATTATCTCTATTATCTATGATCAAAGACCCCAGGGTCAAAAGTCCTGAACAGAGTGCAGCAGCTTTCATTGCAGGTAACACCACCTGGAGTGGTGGTTATCAACAATGCATCCAGGGATGCCCAGGATCAGCAATCCCACCCAGGAGAGGCCCAGGATCAGCAATGCACCCGGGCCATTGGCAAGTGAGAGTGGAGGTGGGGATGTGGGAAGGATTTTGGAAGAATGGGGAGATGGGAGGGGTGGCTCAGTGGGCCCCCCCCTTCCCCCAATGCCAAGTCCTTCCATTAGGTGCTGAGTGACTGACAACAAGAAAACTCCCATTTCACCCTGAGAGCTTGTGAATTTGCTTTTAGGGTTCCCTACGTTTATTTCACTGTACAGGACCTTCAGTACTGAAACACTGAAATCAGTTCAGCTGTTATTCACTGAGTTCAGAATAGTTTGTGGCAGGAGATTTCTTTAATTGTTCACATCAGAATATTTGATTCACAAGATTCTTTCAGTGCCATTTCCTTTTAACTGTATGAAAAAATAACATGCCATTATCCTGATACCACTGTCATATTTCAACTGTATCTCAGAAAGATCACAAGAAGTAGCTCATGTTACCGTCTAGAAATGTTATGTAGGATTCAGAATAATGGGGAGCATAGACTCACTAAATCTCTAATTAGGCTTCATGTAGCAAAATGCCTGGCCGAGTCTCGGAGGATAGCAGATGTAATAATACTAAACACTATGCAGCAACACCATATAAGAACTTGTGATATTAAGTTAATCTTACAGTGGGTGGGCTGGAAGCTTTGAAAGTCTCAGCATTTTGTAGGGGGCCTTATGGTCAGTAAAAATTCAGTGTATTCTAATTGAGGATTAATGTCATAGCCAATTATATGTGGGCTGTACTGTATAGTAAAACAGGCCATTCAGTCCATCTGGTTTATGCTGGTATTTATAATCCATGTGAGCCCACCCTCTCCTCCAACCCTCTTCATCTCACCATATGTAGATATCCTTCTCATCCTTTCTCCATTACTTGTTGGTCCAGTTTTCTTTTAAATGTGGATATATTATTCAAACACTGCCGTTTGGGAGCAAGTTCCACAATCTCACTGCTCACTGAACAAAGAATTTTCTCCTGAGTTTCCTATTGGAATTATTAGTGTCTGTTTTATATTGAAGGCCCCAAGTTTTAGACTCAACACAATTGCTTAGGTCCAGACCAGAATTTAATGCAGGGTAGATCCGATCAAGGACAGTAGTGGGAGACTGTGTATTGAGTCGGAAGAGATAGGAGAGGTCTTGAATGAGTACTTTTCTTCAGTATTTACAAACGAGTGGGACCGTATTGTTGAAGAGGAGTGTGAAAGGGACTGGTAAGCTAGAAGAGATACTTGTTAGGAAGGAAGATGTGTTGGGCATTTTGAACAACTTGAGGATAGACAAGTCCCCGGGCCTGATGGGATATATCCTAGGTTTATGTGGGAAGCAAGAGAGGAAATTGCAGAGCCGCTGGCAATGATCTTTTCGTCTTCACTCTCAATGGGGGTGGTACCAGGGGACTGGAGAATGGCGAATGTTGTGCCCCTGTTCAAAAAAGGGAATAGAGACTGAGGGATAGGATTTATGAGTATCTGGAAAGCCACTGCTTGATTAGGGACAGCCAGCACCGATTTGTGAAGGGTAGGTCTTGCCTTACAAGTTTTATTGAATTCTTTGAGGAGGTGACCAAGCATGTGGATGAGGGTAGAGCAGTGGATGTAATGTACATGGATTTTAGTAAGGCATTTGAGAAGGTTCCCCATGGTAGGCTTATGCGGAAAGTCAGGAGGCATGGGATAGAGGGAAATTTGACCAGTTGGATAGAAAACTGGCTAACCGGTCGAAGTCAGACAGTGGTGGTAGATGGTAAATATTCAGCCTGGAGCCCAGTTACAAGTGGAGTTCCGCAGGGATCAGTTCTGGGTCCTCTGCTGTTTGTAATTTTTATTAACGACTTGGAAGAGGGAGTCGAAGGGTGGGTCAGTAAATTTGCAGATGATACGAAGATTGGTGGAGTTGTGGATAGTGAGGAGGGCTGTTGTCGGTTGCAAAGAGACTTAGATGTGATGCAGAGCTGGGCTGAGGAGTGGCAGATGGAGTTCAACCCTGTCAAGTGTGAGGTTGTCCACTTTGGAAGGACAAATAAGAATGCGGAATACAGGGTTAACGGTAGGGTTCTTAGTAAGGTGGAGGAGCAGAGGGATCATGGGGTCTATGTTCATAGATCTTTGAAAGTTGCCACTCAGGTGGATAGAGCTTGTAAGAAGGCCTATGGTGTATTAGCGTTCATTAGCAGAGGGATTGAATTCAAGAGTCGTGAAGTGATGTTGCAGCTGTACAGGACCTTGGTTAGGCCACATTTGGGAAAGATGTGGAAACTTTGGAGAGGGTGCAGAGAAGATTTACCAGGATGTTGCCTGGAATGGAGAATAGGTCGTACGAGGATAGGTTGAGAGTGGTAGGCCTTTTCTCATTGGAACGGCGAAGGATGAGGGGTGACTTGATAGAGGTTTATAAGATGATCAGAGGAATAAATAGAGTAGACAGTCAGAAACTTTTTCCCCGGGTACAACAGAGTGTTACAAGGGGACATAAATTTAAGGTGAAGGGTGGAAGGTATAGGGGGGATGTCAGGGGTAGGTTCTTTACCCAGAGACTGGTGGCATGGAATGCGCTGCCTGTGGGAGTGGCAGAGTCAGAATCATTGGCCACCTTTAAGCGGCAATTGGATAGGTACATGGATGGGTGCTTAAGCTAGGACAAATGTTCGGCACAACATCGTGGGCCGAAGGGCCTGTTCTGTGCTGTATTGTTCTATGTTTAGTCAATGGTGATTTCTGCTTCCTGTTGTTTCAAGGACGAGAAGGCCCTCCTCGTGCACTAAGTGCCACTCAGGTACTTAAGAGGCTTTCCCTGGGGTGAAGGACCCCAGGGTTGGAAATCCCATCCATGTGGCCTGCTGCAAATCAGAGGCATTGTGAACAGTGCCCTCTGGTGGCTGTCAGCAATGCACCCATTGAAGGCCCAGCCTAAGAGAGGTACTCGAGCCACAGGTACATGAGGTTGGGATGGAGTAGAAAGGAAAACTTTGCTGGAGACAATAGAAGAATTGGCAGGGGGGGAAGAAATGGTTCTCAGTGAGACAATATCCAAGGAGCAGGAACATCGACGTTTTGGGCAGGAGCCCTTCATTCCTGATTTTCCTGCTCCCTGGATGCTGCCTAACCTGCTGTGCTTTTCCAGCACCACTCTAATCTTGACTCTAATCGCCAGCATCTACAGTCCTCACTTTCCACCATGGTTCTCAGTGAGCCTCCCCTTCCCAGTGCTGAGTGGCTGACACCAAGTTGTCCAGCACCTCGAATCCCACAAGCAAACCCTGAAGTGTTTTTGGTTTGGCTTTCAGTGTAGCTGCCTTGACGGCTGCTGGCTGGATAACAACGGTGGCAGGATAAGACCCTTAACTGATTCAGGAAGGTAAGTTACTGTGGGAAAAGTGCTGCTGGTGGTCAGGTAGTTACTTCCAACTTTCTTCTTCCATTCTTCACCTCTGCCAATTTAAAAGTTCTGGATAGGCATTTGTCAACACAGAGGCCACAGCCATAAAATGTACTGGGGGAGAAAATCAGGAAGAGGCAGAGTAGAGTGAAGAAGATGAAATTCAGGAAAAGGAAAACAAAGAGAATGCCTAAGGAACACACCCATATCAGCACAAATTGTTCCTTCTTTCACAAGTGTAAATGCCTTCTTCAGGGATCCACAGGATGGGAGCCTCTTTTATTGGCCAACAATCATTCATAATGGTAAAAAGAAAATATATTTAGTTCACAAAATGCATTAGGACAAAAATAAAATAGTGTAATTACTGTGTAATATACTTTTACACAGTCTCGATAAATGGGAGCGAATATAGACTAACAGAAGCGGGCAGTTCTGACTGAGTGCGGTCTCTATGCACAAGGCGAACATTTTCTGTGTGACTGAAAAATTCCAGCTCGTTTGCATTGCAGACCACCTGGCCTACACATTTTTGCTGCTAAAGTGTTAACCCTTAAATTCAGCAACTTGAAATCCCCGCAAACTGGGGGTGTGTGTGCAGGGGAATGCCTTTTGTGGTGTAAAAGTGGCAACTTCACGATCCCCACCACTCTCCCAATTCTTTTTCACGGTACATTCAGTCCAGTTAGCTCCCAAACCTAACGCCTGAAGGAACTGAGCACAGTCGCGGGGAGGCCACACAGGAGGACAAACAAGGAACAATCCAGTCCCAGTCTCGCCCTCTCAGCCTGCCAGGCTGCTCAGGTCCACAGGGTGACTGTTAACTCTAGCTCCTTGCTCTGCTTCTCTCTCTCCCTCCCCCAACCCCTGTCTCTCACACACACACATACAACTCTCCGGAGTCAGTGCTGGGGCCATCCAGTCAGACCTTGTCCATCAGATATGTTTACTTTCTCTGTGACAGTCGACACATCTGGAGCGCATATTCAGGTTATTCCACTGCCACTAGACGCATTCCACAAGATCATTTCAGCGGTTGTTATGGCGATCATCTTCCCTCCAGTGATTTTCAAGTTGCATGACAGAAATAGCTGGGGCCAGCGCGGTTGTTGGGGGGGGGGGGGGGGGGGAGAGGTTGCGGGGGGACAAAAGTCAACGGGATCAGAAAGGTTCCCCCCCCCCCCCCCTTCACATTGCGAACTAATTAGTGACCCGGCCCTCTTCCCAGGGCATTTCGCATCTGGTTTAATAAAGTCAGGCAGTGACATATTCTCTACAGGCAGACATGTCACTAAACCTGAAGAAGCTTCCCCTGTTTTTTTTTCCCAGAGACGACAGGCCCCCGCTATCTTTCAACAAGGTTGACTTCACAGGGACACAATATTTTCTCTTGGAATTTTAGTTTTGAACTCTGTAAAAACCTTGAGAAGACCACCTCCCCCGCCTCCCCCCCCCCCCCCCCCATTCACTTAAAATAAAAAGTCACCCCCCCCCCACCCCACTTCTTATTCCCGATTTTTCGACAGCGACAAGTATTTGAAATATAGTGTTTTTAACTTAAAAGTATCCCAAGGATTTAATTCAAATGCTTTGTAATAAAGTTTGGAACGCTTTAAAATTTCAATGGTGTGTTAAACGCGATACCGTCGTCTCGTTTTGCTTAAAGCATCTTGATACTTTTTAAATAAGATTGAGATCAACAAAAGATAAGATTGCTGTTTTTATTACACTTTGTGCTGGCTCCCCAGTTAAAGAAAATTAAATTAGGAGTTCGCTCCATTGCCCACATCCCTCCTCCTAACACAATACAAGCTCCAGGACAATACCATCCCACAGCGGTATCACCCATTGCAACGCTATCGCCATCATTTATTTTAAAATGTATGGATTCTCTGGATTTTGGTGTTGCTGTCAAGGCCAACCTTTAATACTTAACCCTTTACTGTGATTGAGAAGGTGCTGATGAAGGTGCCTTAGTCCATGTGGTGTCGGTCCACCCATAATACTTTGATCCAGTGAGAATGAAGGCATGGTGATATGGTTTCAAGACTGTCCTCTTCCTGTCCCTGGGGAGGTGCAGAGTCTGGGACTAATTGCAATGTGCAGTGCTCTCCTCCCTGGTGCAAATCACAATGTGTGCCACCTCTGTTCCCCACAGCTCTCCAGCATTTTGTTCCATTGCGCAACGAGGAGATGGTTCAGGCTCAATCCACGCATATTCACTCAAATGGGAAAGATAGAACGTAGCAATCTAGAGTTACCTGGATGGCAAAGGAGGTAGAAATTAAGATAAAGAAGAAAAACTGCGCTCATGTCAAGCGTCACTTTGAAAATAAAATTGAGAACCAAGAGGGATATCAAAGTTTCAAAGGGGAGATGAAAAAGCAAATAAGAGAAGCAAAAAGTAATAATAAGAAAAGACTAGCAGCCAAAATAAATAGATGTCCCAAAGTTATCTCTGGCCATATAAATAGTAAAAGGTGGAGTCCCAAGGGGGACCAAAAAGTGGTGTAAATATGGAGGCAGGGGGCATGGCTGATGCGTGAAATGAGTACTTTTGCATCTCTCTTCATCAAAGAGAGAGAGATTTGCTATGATGACAATTGAGGGGACCAGAAGGGTTCAAAATTGATAGGGCAGAAGTATTGGATACACTGTTGGTACTTAGAGTTGACAAGGCAGCAGAACCAAAGGATATAAATCCAAGGACTTCAAAGGAAGTGAGAGGAGAAACACTGGCCATGTTTTTTCAGGTGCTCCCATTAGTCTGATGCTCTTTTTCTATTAGTTGGTAGGCGTTATAAGCTTGGAAGGTGCTGTTTAGGAGCCTTGGTGGATTGCTGTAGTGTGTTTTGGAGATGGTAAACCCTCTGTCACTATGAGCTTTTTTTTGGATTTTTTTATTCATTCACAGAATATGGGCATTGCTGGGTGGCTCGGTGGCTCAGTGGTTAGCACTGTTGCCTCACAGCACCAGGGCCCCAGGTTCGATTCCAGCCTCAGGTGACTGTCTGTGTGGAGTTTTCACATTCTCCCTGTGTCTGTGTGGGTTTCCTCCCGCAGTCCAAAGATGTGTAGTTTAGGTGAATTGGCCATGTTAAATTGCCCAATGTTAGGTGCATTAATCAGAGGGAAATGGGTCGGGCTGGGTTACTCTTCAGAGGGTTGGTGTGGATTTGGTGGGCCGAAGGGCCTGTTTCCACACTGTAGAGAATCAATCCTAATTGCCCAGTGGGCAGGTAAGAGTCAACCACATTGTTGTTAGTCTGGAGTCACGTGTAGGCTAGACCAGATAAGGAAAGCAAATGCCTTCCCTGAAGGACACAAACCAGATGAGTTTTCTGATAATCAAAAATGATTGCATGGTCATCAATAGACTCTTAATTCCTTTTTTTTTATAATTGAGTTTAAATTCCACAATCTGCCGTGGTGGGGTTCAAGCCCAGGTCCCCACAACGTTACCTGGGTTTCTGGATTAATAGTCTAGTCACAATATCACTTGGCTATCATCTCCTCACCCATTTAGGGAGTGAATGTTAGTGGTCATGGATGGCATGATGATCAAGTGACTGGTATTTTAGCTTATTGAATGGTATTTTAGCTTCTTGAGTGAACTAAACTCAGCCAGACAAGTGGAGAGTATTCCATCAGACTCCTGATCTTGTACCTTGTAGATGCTGGACAGCAGTTGGGAAGTTAGTAAGTGAATTACTTGCCACTGAATCCCTAGTCTTTAACCTTCTTACAGCTATAGTATTTATATTACTGCTTAATTAAGTTTCTGGCTAAAGGTCAATCCCAAGGTGTTGATTGCTGGGTTTCAGCAATTCTAATGAATGTAATGAGGAGATTGTTAGGTTCTCTTTTGTTGAAGCCTAGCTTCTGTGTTGCACAAATATTACTTATTAAGCCAAGTTTGAATATTGTTCAGACATTGAGTATGGATTGTTTCATTATTGGAGAATTTGTGAATGGAATTCAACACTGTTGTGAGTTACATCAGCTTTAATTCAACATGATTGTTGATCTTGCATCTAAACCTTTTTTGAAAGAGTGATACAATGATTCTAATGTACAGATTTTGAGAAACTGACATTGTTCAGTTTGAAAGTTGCTAAATATAGTGCAGGTCAAAAGCAGTATTGATATGCTGGAAGCTGCACACTCCAATCACTAGTTTTGCTGGAATCAGAATTGCAGAGAGCATAAGTAGCTCAAATCCTATTCAAATACATTTTGCTATCCAGATTCTCAATATGAGCATTGAAGAATTGACTTTTGTTTGTTTTTGTGCTCGTAACCTGTATCTTGCCAATCCTAGTCTCATTGCACTGCACATTAAGGACAGTCAGATCAAGTACATTTCATTTACTTTGCATTCAGATCATCAATTTGCTGGAAACTTAACAGAAAAAAAAACAAAAGAGTTACAGTTAATATTCTTGTTTCAGTGTGTTTTGCTACTTTAAATCAATATTTTTGTGACACTTGGTTTGGTGAAAACTTTTTACGCTCCTTAGAAATTATGTGTGAGCGTAAAAAGAAATGTAGGCCCTGCCAAGCAGAGAAAAGGAGAGCTGCAGGCTGCCTATAGCCTGGAACATTGCTTTCTGCTGTGTTTATAGTACATTAAACTGTGAACAGAACCATCTCTCCTAGCTTTTGCATTCCATGTGCTTGGTTACCGCAGTCACTAGTCACCAAGGCAATAGGTAAAAGCTTGAAATACCTGCCTTCAGGAGGGCTCAGAGGGACATTGAAAGGTCAAGGCACACTAGCAGATTGTAATTTACAGCAGTCTCCTTGTCGCACTATCCCCATGCTTCTGTGAGTCCTATATTATGAGCCATAGTGTTAGTGAACAACAGCCTTATAACTTCAAGATGCCAAAGTACATGACATGCTGTTCCTGAATCACACTTTCATGCAGGGTTTAGAATTAAGCCTACCGGGACGAGATGTGAAATAATACCCTACCCACCCCCATGAACTTCAAGGCTGCATTCTTCCCACAATCACTGTGGAAGTCTGTAGAAGTCAGCAAAATAAGCACCTCCTGAAAAAAAAACAGACTTGTTTACAAGCTAGCGAGATAAAATTTTGGTTGAATTCATGACAGTTCTTCTTTATTTCTGTGCAGTTCATCTTATCAGCCGTAACATCATTGAGTGAGGTGTTGGGATGAGAGTCAATGGTCCATTTTGTGTAATGTACTCTGCAAAATTCCTCTCTAATCCCATAAGTGGATAGGAGGGGGAGGGGGAGAGCAGGGGTAGCGGATGAGCGAAGGGACAATTTATGGCAGAACTTGCAGAAAGCAGCCTATTTTCACAGCAGTAAGTCTATCTAAAAAAGAGTAAGAGTCTCTTCAGCAAACTGAACTCATGACCTGAACAGCAAAGTCTCCAGATGTAAGCAAGCTTAGTACTTCAGCAAAACTCAGCCTGTGGAGGATGGTTACTGAATACGAATTATGATCCTAAAATCAGTCCCAGACAGTTCCATGTGTGATTGACAGGGGAATTACTAAATCATCTTTCATTTAGTTAGGACTTGTGGTGCCACTATATATGGGCACATATACGCTCCGACCAAGGCCGCAGGATAATGAGAAGGAACATGAGCTCGCCATGTAATTTGGCAGTACTGAGGCAGTTTAAAGCAGATTGTTTAATTATTTAGTATGAATTCTGCATTCAGTAGGTCTGAAATATATCTAATTTTTAACAGTCTGAGTAATGAAACACTTTTATGACAGGATCCAATAGAAGTGATTGTACTTCTAAGGCATTATATTGACATTGAAACTTTGAGGCACTCCCCATCCAAAAGTGCTGCCTGCAGCTTAAATCCCATCGAGTCCTAGTCACCCCTGTACTCCCTAAACTACATTTTGATCCCAGAAAGACAAGACTCAGTTTTTAAAATTCTGAACCTTGTGTTCATCGTTCCCTCTAAGCTCCATGGCTGCCCCGAGGTTTCTCTGAGGTTCCACTTATGGTGATTGGCATGCCAGTACATTAACTTCCAGTTTTGAAAATCAATGCCACACAGAGACCTTGCAGGTTTGTGCACCAAACAAATGATTAGAGGGGATATTGCATATGTTCAATTCTGTCCATGGTCTTGACTTTCCTGATCTCTACAATCATCGCCAACCCTCTGACAGCAGTATACTTCTCTGATCTTAATTGCTCCACCATCAGTGATTGAGCCTTCAACTGCTTGGTTCTAAGTCTGGAATGCCCTTCCGAAATTTTTCCATCTTACTCTCTCTCTCCCCTTTTAATACCTATCTATTTGACCAAACCTTTGGTTATCTGTCCTAATGTTTGCATATAGTTGGTGTCAAAATTTGTCTAATAATTTACCTTGTTCACTGATAAAGCTGCTTTGTGAATGCAAGTTGTTGTTGTTCTAAAGTCATATAAATGCAACTCTTTTATTTTCTTTTACTTCATGATGATTCTCTGAAATTTTCAAAGAATTGCCAATGCAACTTGGCAACTTTGAAACAGAGTTCCAAGTTGAAGCATTCACTTACTTTAACAACAACAATCATGAGTCCTTACCATCCATAACTCCTGAATTAGATTAGATTACTTACAGTGTGGAAACAGGCCCTTCGGCCGAACAAGTCCACACCGATCAGCTGAAGTGCAACCCACCCAGACCCATTCCCCAACATTTACCCCTGCCCCTAACACTACGGGCAATTTAGCATGGCCAATTCACCTAACCTGCACATTTTTAGACAGTAGGAGGAAACCGGAGCACCCGGAGGAAACCCACGCAGACACAGGGAGAATGTGCAAACTCCACACAGTCAGTCGCCTGAGGCGGGAATTGAACCCTGTCTCTGGTGCTGTGAGGCAGCAGTGCTAACCACTGTGCCGCCCATAATATTAAGCTGCTGCGTTGCAATAGTAGATCCCATAGAGCGTCATGCTTCAAGTGATTCAAAGTAAGCTAGAGACCTCATATTCTGTGCGATTGTGTTAATGATCTCAGGAATATGTTCTTAGATTAGATTACTTATAGTGTGGAAACAGGCCCTTCAGCCCAATAAGTCCATACCGACCCTCCGAAAGCAACCCACCCAGACCCATTCCCCTACATTTACCCCTTCACCTAACACTGTGGGCAATTTAACACAGCCAATTCACCTAACCTGCTCATTTTGGAACTGTGGGAGGAAACCCATGCAGACACGGGAAGAATGGGCAAACTCCACACAGACAGTTGCCTGAGGCAGGAATTGAACCTGAGTCTCTGGCACTGTGCGGCAGCAGTGCTAACCACTGTGCCACCATGCCGCCCAAAAGTAACTGTGATTTATTCAAATATTACAAAGGTCTTTGATAAAAAAATTCAGTCCATGTTTACATCTGCAAGCCTTGGAAAATGAAATAAAATCAAAGTGTAAATTGCTTTAAACAATCCAAAACATGTTTATTTTTAGTTAGAATGTTCATTTCAGGAATATTGTCATCCATGTAGCATTTTAGGAGCAATTTTGTTTTTAAAAGAGTTACAATTATGGGGAGGCAAGTTTTAAAATACACTGGCCTTGTTACCTATGTTCCAATAGATTGCTCAGCATCTTACAACGTGGATTCTGGAAATGCCATCTCTGGAGTTTAAAAGAATGAGAGGAGATCTAATTGAAGTATATAAGATCCTGAAGGGGATTGACAGTGTTGACATAGAAAGGATGTTTCTTCACATGGGGCAATCTGGAATGATAGTTTCTAGATAAAGGTGACGAATTTAACACAAATGAGGAGAAACTACTTTTCTCAGAGGGTCATGAACCTGTGGAATCCAGGCACCAATCTTCACCTGTGCTGGATCTAAACATAATCTCCATCCATTAGTCCAAAGAACATTTATACAAAGAGGAAATTGAGGCCAGCTTCTCTAATTTTTGAAATAATTTTATTTTTGTTTATCTTGTTTCTTGCACCAATCAGTTTTCCTCATCCTGCAGTACTTCAGAGTTAAATCCATCTGTCACAAAAGCAAGCATCACACAGTGTCTATTTTCAAAACTCTTCTTTTACATTGCAGTTCGTGATCTGGATCGCATTGTCCAAAAGGGCAATGGAAACAGACTCAAAAAGAAATTGGACACATACTTGAAATGAAAAAAAAATGCAGGCTATGGGAAAGGGGAGTGGGAGTGGGCCTGGTTGATAGCTCTAATAAAAAGATAGCACAGATGTATTGGGCCAAATGGCTTCCACTGTTCTATGAAATTCTATAGGAGAAAGTGAGGACTGCAGATGCTGGAGATCAGGTAGCCCTAAAGGGCTCATGCCTGAAACGTCGATTCTCCTGCTCCTTGGATGCTGCCTGACCTGCTGCGCTTTTCCAGCAACACATTTTCAGCTATGAAATTCTACAATCTAGATGACTGAGCTGTTCAAGATATAAGTTTACGCAGCTGTACAACCTTCAAGGAGTGAAGCTATGGTTCAGAAAGCAAGAGGAGTGATAGCACATAATTTACCTAGCTGCAGTGGACAAGCAATTTATTTCCTCACTTGATATCCATGTGATTATGTGGTAATCTTCAAAGATTCTTCGAAATTATATGTGTTACCTTGCCTGCCATGAATGTTTAATGTCTTCAAAAAGTTTAGAAAACAACCTCATACTGACGGCACCACCCTCCCATTGCTGTTCCTGAATTTGTATTATTTCTGATGTTGGTGATTCCTGAAGAAGAGTTATACCCAAAATGTTAACTTCTCCACCTCCTGATGCTGCCTGGCTTGCCCTGTTGTTCCAGCCTCCTGCTTGTCTACTTTGGATCCCAGCATCTGCATTTCTTTTTGTCTCTGGCACTCTTATTTGGCAGCTAGCCAAATGCATTCCCACTGTTACTTGTTGTTTCTGGGTGCTTATTATGTCAAGACACTGGTTAATGATCAATATTCACTCTGTGTGGTCTACTATCAATACTTATGGTGATGATTATATTTAAGAGAGCCAGCATTTGAATTTGGGGATGATTCCACGCACTGGTGACTCAACCACTCTTGCCTCTGAAATGTTTCAGCCTGTCAGAATTGTCTACTTAAAAAAATGCATTAATTTTTCTGCAGCAGCAAGATACAGATTACTGTATGTTTTGGATATGGAATTTGGTCAAAGTGCAAATGATACATCACAGAAGGAAGTCAATCAGTCCATTCGCCTGTGCCAGCTCTATGGAAGAGCTATCTAATTTAAATTCCCTTGCTCTTTCCTCATTGTAGTTCTTTATTTTTCCTATCTAGTATTTATCCAATTCCTTTTTGCAAGTTAAAACTGAATCTGTTCTCACTATCCTTTTAGGTAATACCCTTTTAGACAGTTTAGATCCTAACAGTTCACTGTGCAATATAATTTTCCTTGCCACACCTTTTGGTTCTTTTGCTATTCAGTTCATGCTCTCCGGTCACTGACCCCCGTCTCCACATTAAAAACTAAATTTTGGATTTCTTCCACTCTGTGAATATTCATTGAATGAGGTGAAAGTGAGAACCATTAAGACAATTTCATATCAGAATAATTCCAAGAAGAGAAATAATGATATTTGTACACAACTAAATGTTTGGAATACATTTTGACTGCAGCCACATGGGGACAATAGTCTTGGCCTTTTGCACTGATCATATTGTTTACTATTTGGCTATTGGTCTTAGCTCTCCATGGGAATTACTCTCTTTCATTTTTCAACACCTCCAGACTAGTCACACTCCACAGAGCTCAAAATGAAGACAGTAAAAGTATTATACATTTGCTTTCTTGTGGTTTGCCTGTTTCAGAGGGGAGACCTGCCTTTTGTTTCATTTCCCAGGCCACAAACTGAGATGTCAACATGGAGGGCTAATTTTCATTCTGTGGATTTGAATTCCCATCCAGATGCAGGAGGAGACTTGAATTGGTTGCTTCAACCCGTCTCCCTCTTCAACAATGGCCTCCCTCCCTCCCTGGTGAATACAGGCATGAATTTAAGATTTTTATAAGAAATAAGCTTTTTTTTGAGTGTGCTTGTCTCGTCAAAGTCTTCTGAGACCTGCTACATGCAGTCAACCTTGTCGTGTGGCAGTGAATAGTGTAAATCCAGCAGTTTTTCAACATCCTTCTCAATCTCCATTTTGGCTTGTGCTAGTTTTTGCATTGTGCTGCCGAGCTGCGATCTGTTTTTCTGGACTGTCTGTTTCCAGCACTTCAGTAAATTCAACAGGATTAACTCAATCTCTTTTCTCTTTAAATTATATATTCTATAACATCTATTGCTCAGTGGCTTTCCTCAGTTTTTCTATTGCCTTTCCAGTTCTTCTCTGTAATGACATTCCCTTGGTTAATGATTACCACCTCCCTCCCCTTGTCACAACAGCCAGCTCCCATTTATTGTGCCCCACCAGCTCTTTCTCCATCCTTTGTTTCCCATTGGCAATTATTGCCAATTATTCCTTAATTTTTTTTGCCAGCTTGTTCCCTAAACTATGTGATGGATTCTGGCCGGGTTCCTCTCTGGATAATGCTGGCACTACAGTGGTCGAGGATTGAATAATTCAATGGAAACCTAATTCTAAATCTAGGATGCTACTATCCAACACACTGCATTCTAGGAAAAGAAAATCAAGAGCTGTTGAAAGCTTGAAAGATGCATTTATATAAGTCATGGAAAAAGACTGTATGCTCACTGCCTTTTCTAAAAAAACAACTGAGCAATTAAGTGTTTTGCAGTTCAATTTCTCAAATTCTGAAAAGAATGGATTTTGTAATTCTTAGATCATATTAGGATATGAATTGACAAAACACTTGAGAAAATATTTTTGTTTAAAAGTACCTTCTGCTATATACTATATTTATCTATACTGTGAGCCACCATTTGGCTTTGAGTATTCTTGACAATTACTTCTGGGACATTCTAATTTGCTAATAATAACTGTGGGTGAGTTTTCTAGTTGATGTGGGTGATTATACATTAGGAGTAACTTAGATTAGACATAGAAAACTTTGATTTGGCTTTGTTGTCACCTAAACAAGGAGCAGTAAGTTCTTAGCAAAGGTCTCATGGGAACCTCAGTGTTTGGAGTAGAAGATCAGTTCAGAAAGAGAGTTGGGAACATTGAGGAGAAAAAATGAGAGCAAAATAAACCTGTTTAAACTCTCTGCTGAAATGTTGTGCTCTGTTCAAAGCTCTTGCAAGTCTGGTTTTGAATTGGGTGAACAGTAAGGGCTCCTGGACAGTGTGCCAAGATTATTGGTGCACTGTTATGTAATCTAAGTTGAGATGCAGCAGTTGGTCTCTGCAGCAGTTTGTGGTAAGACATGAATAATCAATCAGGAACAGAAATAATCACCAGACTAACTGTCTAGTTGCATTGTCAGTGGGCCACTTTCTTGCCTGCTCTACATCTCAATATTGAGACATGGGCATATACTATTCCAGGGCCTTTGAACTGAAAAATCTTACAGAAGGAGTTTGCTTGAAAATGTAACAAGGAAAGTCTGAGCCTTCTAGAATGTTGTTCATTTCTGCATCTATGGGCTGGATATTACATGCCTCCTCCAGTGTGTTTTGGCAGAGGTGGGGGGGGGCATATAAAATAGTTCAGATGTTTGGCCCACTACCTTCCTTTCCACTCCCAAGTGCCATTATAACAGATTATGGGGGCAATGGCCGAATCGGATTTCCTCAGAATGTACTGCCTTTTGACAGACTATCTTTTCAGGGTGGGGAGCTGCTTGTTCCACCTCATAGTCCCAGCCCCTCCCCCAACCCAATACTGCAAAATGCAGTCTTGTGTTCCAGACAATGACATGTTTGCACAGGTTCCCAGTAGACACCAAAATGTGCTTCCCACTTTACCACAGAAATAATTCAGTACCAGTCATGAATGGAGGTGCATAATAAAGCTACTATTAGGAGGAGTTTCACAAATATCCCCATCTTTCAAGATGGTAGAGCCTAACACATCAGTTTAAAAGACAACGTTGAATCATATGCAACCAATTTCAGTCGTGGATGTCAGTGGGTGATCTATATCAGGGTCCAGACAATTTGATTAATTCCATGTGGTAGCAAATACTGACTGAAGGTCACTTAATATGACAAAACCAATGGGTCGCAACAATATTCCAGCAATAGTACAGAAGACTCATGTTGCAGAACTTGCTGAATCCTTAACTAAGCTTCTCTAGTACAGTCCCGATACTGGCATACACCAGACAACATGTAAAATTGCCCAGATATGTTTCATGCATGGGGCATATCCAATTCAGCCAATTATTGCCCCACTTGTTGATCTCAGTCATGGAAGTGGTCGCTAATAGCAACACTTACTCAGCAATAACTTGCTTACTGATGCTCAGTTTGGGTTCTGCCAAGATCTCTCAATTCTTGTCTTCATTACAGTCTTGATATACATATGAAAAAATGGGCTGAAGTCTAGAGGTGAGGTGAGACCAATGTTCCCTCTAACTTTTTTTTCAGTTGTGTGAACTTCCAAGGTCCATGCGCAGCAACTGGGAGTCTGCTATCAACATCAGCTGCCAATCACTGTGAGCAGACTATTGGAGAAGCTTAGAGGGAACATTTGATTGAGTATGGCATTAAAGAGATTTAGATAAACTGGAGTTAGGGAGAAATCTCTCCAAAGATTGAAGCCACACCTACTACAAAGAAAGTTTTCGTGGTCATTTAAGGTCAATCATCTCAGCTACAGGACATTCCTGCAGGAGTTCCTCAAGGTAGTGTCTTTGACCCAATCACCTTCAGCCTCTCCATGCATGGCCACCCCTCCATAGTATGGTCAGAAGTGGGAATATTCACTGATGATTGTACAATGTTCACACTATTCATGACACCTCAGCTACTGAAGCATTCATATCCATATGCAGAAAGACCTGAACAGTATCCAGGTTTAAACTGACAAGTGACAAGTAATATCCATGGCACATAAGTGCCACACAATGACTATCTTAAAAAATAATCTAACCAGCTTCCTTTGACATTCAGTCACTATACCACAACTGAATCCCCCTACTGTCAACATTCTCAGAATCATTTACGAAGAAGAGTCATTCCAGACTCTAAAAGTTCACTCTGTTTCTCTCTTCACATATGCTGCCAGACTTGCTGAGGTTCTCAAGCATTTTCTGTGCTTGGAACATCCTGATCTGGAACTATATTGCTGTTCCTTCACTGTCATTGGTTCGAGGTCCTCAAACTCCTTCTGTAACAGCACTGTGAGTGTACCTACACTCCAAGGACAGCAATGATTCAAAATGGCAGCACATCACCATTTTCTCTCAGGCAATAAATCTACTCTAGCCAGCATGCACAATACACAAATGAGTTAAATAAAACAGAGGCCATTCATATTGTTTCCATACTGCTATCTTACTAGAACCATAAACAAAAATCTCCTTACTTAACCCCTAAGAGGTTTGGGATAAATTCTCATGGGATGAGAAAGTTAATTATGAGGAAAGATGAATACAAACATAGAACAGTTTGTAGAAGAGGGAAGACAGTTAGATTGTCATACCCATGTCAGTGTGGAAAGAGTTATTCATTCTAATCTCCTCTTCAGATTCTTGGTCCAGAGTCCAGTAGACTACAGCATCTCAAGTGCACATCTAATTTATTTCTAATGGTGAGGGTTTCTGCTTCTACCATCATTTCAGTGATCCTCACCATCCTCTGGGTGAAAACAAAATATTCCTCATCTCCCCTCTAGTCTTCCACTTTAAATCTTTGTGCTGTATAGTGACCTCTTTGCTAAATCTAATTCAGCCTCGCATAATCATACACACCAAAACTAAATCTTCTTTTCAGTCGTCCCTACTCCAAAGAAAACATCTCGGCACAACCAATCTTTCTTCATAGCTGAAATTCTCTATTCATTAAAAGAATGAATAGAACAGAATTCCCTCAATTTTGAAAGAATCAGAGATGATTTGATTGAAAAATTCTAAAGGTTTGATAAGGTATTGCTGAGAGGCTGCTTCCCTCCCATGGCTGGAGATTCTAGGACAAGGGCCTATATCCATAGCTACAGAAACAAGTACAACTCTTAACACATCTTGCCTGTGGCCCCCAGCCATTTCCAGTTGGATTGTGTAGAAGTGAAAAGAATCTAAATAAAATTAATAAAAATAAAGAGTCATGTTTTAATTGTGAGAATGAAATGCCACACTTTAGAGTTTCAAATGATGATATTTATAAAAGAAAAATCACTGTGCTCCAAACAAGCTTACTTTAGTGGTACAGCTACATCATGATAAAAGATAATGATTTGGTTTGAGGAAGAATTTTCATGGTTGTGACCATTATTGTTTCTAATAGAGCTAAAATGATATAATTCTGAATGTACTATTAGAAACATTTTTATCACTAGAAAATTTGATAAAATTATCTTAATTCCATTGATCTCAATTTAATATTTTAGAAGTAACTTTACTTAACAAGTTAAAAGAAGTAGAAAAATTCAGTCAGGTCTCTTTTAGTTTTATTATTTCTCATTGATAAATCAATATAATGTATATTTAATTTATTAAGAATATAAATTATATTTTCTACCTCTTGGCAATTTGCCAAGTGTTTGGTTTAGATGCAGAAAGTGTGTTCTCTCTGGCTTGGGGTTCAGAACTAGAAAACACAGTGTCAGAGCCATTTGGGACAGAGGTGAGGAGGAATCTCTTCACACAGAGGACAGTCAAACTTTGGAATTCCTAGCCGGCTAGGAAAGCTCAGTCATTGAGTATATTCAACATAGAGTTGGCTAGATCTCTCATCAGTAATGATAGCAAAGGATGTCTGGATAGCCTCAGAAAATGTTGAAGCAGATAATCAGCCATGCTTTAAAATGGTCGAACATGCTTGAGGGGCTGAATGCTCGTGTGGTTAGAAATTTTGAATTTTTATCATGCAGCTGATAATTGGTTTTGGTTTGGGCAATTATTTTGAATAGGTTGATGCGATAAAAAGTACTGTCAACTCTGAAACTCAACCATGGAGTCACAGTCTCAAAATAATGAATTGGTGATTTCAGACTGCAGCAAGAAGACATTTCTTCACTCAATGGGTTTGAGTCTTTGGAATTTTCTTCTCCATGAAATACAGATATCACCAACAAGGCCAGTATTTGCTGCTCATCCCTACTGGGCATGAAGCCTGCAGTGACCCACCTCCTTAAATGACTACAGTCCACTTAAATGAGCAAAGAATAGAATGATGACAGCAATCAGGAAAACAAGCAAGGGACTATTGACAAGACCGGTAAAGGTCAGGGATATTGGTAAGATATTGGGATGTTGATCGTGCTTTTCATGGATGATGGTAGATAGTTTATAGAAGACAGACATGTTAATAGCACAATAAAGCATGTAGAGGTTGGAAATGGCCTTTTTGGTGTTAGAGATTTTTTGAGATGGCGAGGTTAAGTGAATGGCTGTACATATAGTTGGAAGAGTTGGCGTAGGTGCTTTTCAGAAAGGATAACAGATCAAAGAAGTCAAAAGAATGTAGAAGATTAAAGGGTGATGTAATTGAGGGTTTTAACATGATTAAAGAACCTTGAAGGGATAAATAGAGGAAAAACTATTTCTGCTGGTGGAAGAGTCCTGAACAAGGGGATATAGTCTTAAAATTCGAAATAAGGCTGTTCACTAGTGATGTCAGGAAGCATTTCTTCACACAATGGGTAGCACAAATCTTGAACTCTCATCCCTAAAATATTTTTGAAGCTAGAGGTCAATTTAAATATCATGTCTAAGATTGACAATGTTTTGTTGTGTAACAATGTTTAGGGTTATGAAACCGTGGTAGAAAATGGAGTTAAGATAGAGATCAGCCATGACTGAACTGAAATTCTTGAGTAAGTGAATGGCCTTGTGAGCCCCTGTGTTCCTGTCAGAGGGGCTAGAACATTTTTGGCTGAAATTGCCAAAATGAAGTCTATTGGTGCAAACACTGAATTAGAGAGGATAATTCAGTGAGGAAATCACTACTGAAGATGAGGCTTGGAGGCAACACTTCAGCAGGCAATAACCAATCATAACTTGCAAAGAGAGATATAAGAATGTGAGCAAATACAAGAAGGTGCCAAAGGGGTCCAGTGAGATCTGGAGTCCAAGGTCATACTATTTGGTTGAGAAATGGCAAGAAATATAGCATGGCAAACCAATACTCAACTTGGAGAAAGATTTCAGTGATTGTGAACAGGATTTCAGGCGGGCCCCAAGATACCAGCGGACGCATCAAGGACATGCTCATGGATGAGGAGATGGAGGATTTGAGTGTGATCTGATGATAGGCGAGAGTGAGGACTGCAGATGCTGGAAATTAAAGTTGAGAGTGTGGTGCTAGAAAAGTACAGCAGGTCAGGCAGCATCTGAGGAGCAGGAGAAATCGATGTTTTGTGCAAAAGCCCTTCAGTAGGAACCTGATCTGATGATGTCAGCCATGGAATGCTCACTATGGGACATTAAAGTGTGTGGAGAAGCTTTGAAAGGTTAGAGAAGATGGTGTGGAGTTGTCCAGTTCCACAGTCCCTTTTTCATCTTCTCATTTCTCTGTCTTTCCCATACTTGTTTTCATTTTTATTTTTCTCCCCCTCTTTCTCTCTGAAGTCTGAACGCTGTAATGGCCACATTAGAAACTGTAAAATCTTTCTGCTACTCACCGGTTCAGTGTTACAATTATCTGTAGTTGTGCTGTTATCTATTCCTGTGCTTTCTAAAAGCTTAAGGATCAAATCCACAAGTTAAAATGTCTCATTTGCAAGGATGGTGGGTGGGGGGGTGCTGGGGGGGTGTTGGTGCAAAAGGAAGTGGTGAAAACTACTTAAACCGAGGTTATATTGGTCACCGGTGAGTAACCTTTAAAAAATGTATTAGATAAGTATGATAGAGAGTAACTTCCAGCTGCAGGGGATTAACTGCACTCAGTGGGTCTGAAACCTTGGAATGCATTCAGATCTACCAGGGGATTTGTGTCCCCTGCTATTGGCCTTAATATTAATGCAACACAGACAGTTAAGGAGAGGCTTACAGTATTGTCACCTGCTCCTGGTTGCGGAGTTTGCCTGCAGCACTGTAATGCTGTGGGAGGAATGGGGCCCAAGAGGACTGATCCAGTGATGTCTCGCTCCTTTCATTATAGCCTACAGGTCTGAAACCACCACTGCTGCAGATGGGAGTGCTGTGATAATTGTTACTAGCCATTTTTAAAGCTGCCCCCCTCTCCGAAAATAAAAACAGCCTGACAAAATGGACAAAAGTAAAAACAGGTTTTCTCGTTTTCAGTCTAAAGCATTGTTTATTGCTAAAATCCCTGTAACCCTGTCGGTGCCTTTGCTAAATCTGTGTTTTTGTTTATTTATTCTTGCTTTCCTTTCTCCCCGCATTCTTTTTTAAGCACCTCTGTGCCAGGTTTCATTTAGTGTACAGGAGGCTGGCCTCTAGGTTACTGCCAGCTATGTTACACACAGCTAACACTTTCCATCGTGATTTGCCCAGATGATTTTCCTCCCACCATCTTTGTGACAAAGCATCTGGACTTGCCTCTTGTTGCGATTGAGATCAGCACTCTGCCCTGTGGGGAATCACAGGACATGAGCTTTTTCAAAGCTATCGTGAAAGTAAATCTGCATGGCACAGTTCCACGCTTTGAGATATGTTTCATGCACTTTCAGTTTTGTGAAGCCTTAGCAGATTTTTCAGGGATCTTAAAAGCAAGTTTCTTCAGTACTGTTCTCAATTTTGTTCACTATCTTTCACTTTGAATCAGTTTTTATTTTTCAGAAATGTAATTATTTTGGAATCTGATGGATTACTTCCATGTGTGGCAATATTTATGGCATCAGAGAATTTTAGTGGTGGTGTGAATCCAGCTTGATTTAAAATCTGACCACAGTGAGTGCAGTTAGAGAGAAACTGGGTCCAACTTCAGTCCAGAGATATGTGGAAAATACATCTACTCACCAAACGTATTATGGGTGGAAGGGGAAAGGATGATTTCCTCCATATCCTCCATTTCCTCCTTCATCTTCTCTATAACTCAGTTGCAAAATGACATTAAATAAGATGTCTGCTTGAAAGGAAACTTGTATAGGTTCAATTTGACTTAGTTCCTCCAATAGTCTCAAATATAAATTGCCAAGTGAAAAAGAGTAATATCCTGCCACCTGGTGCATAGCACTTAACTTGGTGGAAGTATTTGAAGCCTGACCAATTTGTGCCAATTGCTGTCTCTGTGAAATGTTAAAGTGTGTTCTTCCTTAGCTTTTCTAATTTCCTGGCAGTCAAGATGAGAAGAGGGGGAGGAAATGCCTTTTAAAAACATCAGGTATCGGAATGTTTGGAGCGGGTGACACCTCCAGTTGGTTAAACCTGGCCAAATAGATCGAATCTGGTATAGTTTTTCAACCTCCCTGCCCCACAATTAGAATAACAATTACAAAAAAATTTTAAAAAATATTTTAATAATCTATAGCAAAGCAAAAACAATACCCGAAAAGCTCAGTATCAGTGTTTCCTTCAAGTGCTTCAGTGCTTTCTGACTCCTTCTAGTTTCTACAACATCAACAAATATCTTTGCCACTTGGCAACTGCTGCAAAGTCACTGCTGTTGAGATGTTAATGTGTTTACTGCCAGGACCAGGCACTGAGCCTGAATATGGGTGATACTTGTCAAAACAGGTATGGTTCTAGACCTGTTAAGCAGTGACTAGATGTGACAGCCTGAATCTGCTGTGCCTGAGGGGCATTCAGTCAGCACACCCACACTGGTGACACAGAGCAAAACATCATGTTGCAACAGCCTCCCAGCTACAGATAAAAATGAAAGAGATTTTGTCTTTGTAGTACAAGAGTCACAGAGACCCTTTCAGCTGCCTTGTCCAGCAAAAATGTTAGTGCTTCCAAACCCCTTCGTAATCAGTGAGTATTCAGAGTGATTACAGCCACAGTCTGTCCCTTCTAACATACAAAGCTTCCTTTAATCAAATTCTTGCGATTGCCACTGTGGCTGTTTGTTCAGAGTTGTAGACTGAGTGAGAAATTGCTCTGTACCCACTTGCTTCTGAGTGGAATCATCCACAACATTTAACACCACTGTTTTATCTGGAGTTAAAATCACAGCAAGCTGCTATACAGCTAATTACAAATCACACAACAACAGCTTGTGTTTATCTAGTGCCTTATAAAGTGGCAAAACAACCTGAGATGCCTCACAGAAACATTATTAAATAGAATTTACCACTGAGCCATGTGAGAAAATCTGAGTGCAGGTGACCAAAAGCATAGCCAAAAAAGGGAGCATTGAAGAAGTATCTTTAAAGAACCAAAGAAGTAGACAGGAGGTGAATTACTGGGGGGAAATTCCACAGCTTTGGGCTCATGCAACTGAATACATGACCCCCAATGATGATGTGATTGAAACTGGGGTAGTGTATAATGTCAGAATTAGAGGTGCGCAGACATCTTGTAAGGTACAAGGTTGGAGGAGATTACGGTAACAGGGAGGTTGTGGAGGTTCACAGGGCATTTGCAAACAACAGTGAGAGTTTTAAATTTGCTCTGATGCTTAACTGAGAACCAATGTAGGTCAGCAATCTCAGAAGAAAATGGATGAGTGGGATTTGATGAATTACGACATGGCGAACAAAGTTTTGGATGGCCCTTAAGTTTACTTGGAATATGCAAAGGAAACTATGTGCAATAATCACGAAAGAATGGGCAATAATATTTCCACTAGTGCTGTTAACCAAAGTCTGGGAGACTCAAACATAAAGTAGTCATTAGTAAATTCAATATTGAATTCAGGAAAAACATCTTCACTGAAGGAAGTAGTGAATGCGTCCATAATGACCAGTCAAGATGATTAGGATAGAGTAAATGCAGTTAAGGGAAAGCTAAAAAATGAGGAAGAAAGGAGAAAGGAATAGAAGGATATGTTGATGGAGTGAGATGAAAAGGAGTGATGGAGGTGAATGTAAAGTATAAAGATTGGCACAGCCATGTTGGTCCAAATGGCCTGCTTTTGTACTTTTTGTAATCCTATGTGTATAGAATTTCTGTTCAGCAGCACCTTTATAAGATTAGGAGGCTACTGTTGTAAAGATCAATATGGACCCCAATCATCAAAACTGTTAACAGTTTTGATAACAAAAAACTGTTATCAACTTTTAACCAACGTTGATAATTAAAAGTTGGTTAATGACTCTGACTGGAGTTGGCAGTAACCCAAGCAACCAATATCTCAGGTGATAATCATTTCAAGGGATTATTCTTTTCATGATCGTATATGAGGACCAGGCATCTTGTCTGAATCTTGCACACTCCCACACAAGATAGAGTGGGATTTGGCTTTCATGTGATGTGTTTTTGGCATATTTTTGGCTGTTGTTGTTGAATCAATATGTCCGTGAGCAGGACTCAGTTCTTTAACCAATGGATCAGACATCCAAAGAAGTTAATTCTGCAATGAAGCTACTATTTAAATCCTGGTGAAGATTGATTGGTGAATATTGATAGTAAAGGCTGGCTGTGGTCAAGAAATCATTGGAGGATATGAAGTTGTGGATACTTATTTGGGGAATAATGTCAAACTGGCAGAAAATGTTGAGTGGAATACTCCAGGGTATAGTGTCAGCACTATTAGTGTTTTATGTTTGCATTAGTGATTTGATGCTGAAGATAACACAAAGTCGTTAAAGTCACAAACACAAGTAAACAATGTGAAGCATATAAATACAAAATTAGTTTAAATATTATGTAACTGAAGAGGAGACCAACAAACAATTCACAGTGAACTAAAATATTGAAATCATCAAGAAAAAGTGGGCATTCTGTGCTGTTTGCAAATGGCATTGAAGTAGATGTGGATTAAGTTGAAGGAATCTATCACTAGACTCGGGCTAAAAAAGGTGAATCACTGCACAGAAACTGAGGCAGCACTGTCCTGTTGAAGGGACAGATGAAAGGAGCACTGTATTCTTGGGGGTCAGTACTATAGAGTATCTGCAAGGAGGAGAGCATTTCCTAAGATCTTAGAGACGCCATAATCAATAAACATCATCAAGAAAAGTACCAAGTCTGACTGTGGTAACTACAGAGAAACTTTCCTTCTGTTAGAAGCTTATCATAAGCGTCATCTTTAATAGCCTTCTCCCTATGGCTGTAAAACTTCTTCCAGATGGCATAGTGATGCTTTTGCTATCTAAGCGGCACAACTAACAGGATTTTTACCATGGGATAATTATAAGAAAAATGCAGATAGCTGCACCAACCCTTGTGCACAGTCTCTTTAACCTAAACAAAGGCCTTAAATGTTGTTAACTGTGAAGGTTGGTGGAGAGTTCTGCATTGTTTTTGGTTGCTCCTGAAAGTTTGTCTCCATTTCTTTTCCTGCTTCACTTGATCTTCGTTCTTATAATGCTCCACCTTACCCTCAGCAAGTTGTCTTCTGGAGGAGTTAATCTACAGATCAAACCGGAGTGTTGAGGTGTTGGAGGAGCTGTGCTGAGGGAGGACTGCATTATCAGACAGTCAGTACTGAGGATCCACAGTCTTAAAGGAGAGCTGCAGTGTTTCAGACTCAGTATTGAGGGAGAGCAGCACCAGTGGAAGGGTAGTATAGTAGTCCCCTTGTGCTCGGGAGTGGGGAGTATACGTTCCAACACCTACTGTTGAAGTCCGAAATCACGGATATGAGTGAACCCATTCATTTAAATGGGAAATTTACCTTCCTGACAGCTCCCTGGTTCTGGAACATTCCCTGTAATATATTCGGGCTGTGGTAAACCATGGGTAACTGAAACTGCGGAAAACAATTCCATGGATATGGCGGGTTCCCTGTACTGAGGGAATGCTGAACCATCGGCAAAACAGTACACTGAAACAATGTTGTGCTGCTGAAGGAGAGAACTGGGGAAGTGCTGTACTGTGGAAGGGACAGTGCTGAATGAGTACTGCACTGTTGGAGGACCAGTACAAAGAGAACTTTGCCTGGAAGTGTTGGAATCTCAGTTAAAGGAGGTGTGTTATAGGTAAGTATTATAGGTAAGTACAGATTGAAAACAATAGACAATAGGTGCAGGAGTAGGCCATTCTGCCCTTTGAGCCTGCACCACCATTGCAATAGTTGCAGTTGGGAAAATTAGTACAGAGGGAGAGCTGCACTCTTAAATGGGCCTTCTTTTGGGAAAAGTGTTAATGTGATGCCCTCCTGATGTTAAATATGTGAAATGGAAGATCCAATTCCCACAATCGTAGAAGAGTTTTCATGGTGACCTGAACAATATTTATCCCGCAATCACCTGAAAGAAAATGATCTGTTTATTTATTTTGATGCTGTTTATGAGATCTATATGCACATTAGGGGCAATGCTTCCTTACGTTCTGTCAGTGTCTGCACCTCAAAAGCATTTAAATGACTATAGAACACTTTGAAATGTTTTAAGTTTGTGGTCAGTTTTATACAAATACAAGGTACAGCATGCAGATACAGCAGGTAGTGAAGCAGGCTAATAGCATGCTGGCCTTTATAACAAGAGGGATTGAGTATAGAAGCAAATAGGTTCTTCTGCAGCTGTACAGGGCCCTGGTGAGACCACACTTGGAGTACTGTGTGCATTTCTGGTCTCCAAATTTGAGGAAAGATATTCTGGCTATTGAGGGAGTACAGCGTAAGTTCATGAGGTCAATTCCTGGAATGGCGGGACTACCTTATGCTGAAAGACTGGAGCGACTGGGCTTGTATACCCTTGAGTTTAGAAGACTGAGAGGGGATCTGATTGAGACATATAAGATTATTAAAGGATTGGACAGTCTGGAGGAAGGAAACATGTTTCCGCTGATGGGTGAGTGCCGAACCAGAGGACACAGTTTAAAAATACGGGGTAGACCATTTAGGACAGAGATGAGGAGAAACTTCTTCATCCAGAGAGTGGTGGCTGTGTGGAATGCTCTGCCCCAGAGGGCAGTGGAGGCCCAGTCTCTGGATTCATTTAAGAAAGAGTTGGATAGAGTTCTCAAGGATAGTGGAATCAAGGGTTATGGAGATAAGGCAGAAACAGGATACTGATTAAGGATGATCAGCCATGATCCTATTGAATGGTGGTGCAGGCTCAAAGGGCAGAATGGCCTACTCCTGCACCTATTGTCTATTGTTTTCAATCTGTACTTACCTATAATACTTATCTATAACACACCTCCTTTAACTGAGATTCCAACACTTCCAGGCAAAGTTGGCACTGGCTGTTCATCGGAACTGTGTGGCAGAGCCACCCAATGCTATTTACAGGAGGCTGCGTGATCCCAGATCTTATGTCAAAGTCAAATGCAAACTTCAGTTTTCTGGACATTGCCATGAATTTTCCATTTATTTGGAATTATGATGGAAAACTGACCACACACAAATTCTATAATGTCCAGCAGTGTCTAAGAATGTGTATCATATTCTTTCTTTAGTAAGGTCCACGTGCTTTCTGTTTCTCAGATGCTGCCAGACCAACTACATCATTCCAGCATTTTATGTTTTTATTTCATGTGCTTTGTTATTATGATAGGTCACTGAGGGATCTGAATTTTTTTTTAAAATTGCAAGATTATTATGCAGGAAATAAAGCTATCTGGTGTTGACGTGCAAGGTCAAAGTGAAATAGCATGGTTGCATAGCATGATTGAGCCAGTGTACTGGGCTTGTACAGAGAGAGAAAAGAAGTGGGCTTTTGTCCTGGGACTGTAGCTTGATTGTTCATCATTGTGCCAACAGCCAATGTTGTCATGTGAGTTTGGTGCACTTAGGCATATGTCCTTGGATTACATGCATAAGCTTTTGTTTAGAACTTTGTTTGCAGAAAGCAATTTCTTTTAAATTTACTGTTGATACTTCTTCCTAGATACATTTCAAAATGTTAGGCTAGGAGAAAAAAATGTTGGATTCACATGTTGGAGTGGCAATGTAGTTTTTTTGACATAAAAGGGTGCAATTTAATCATGAAAGCCTATCAGTGGATATATAGCTTTGGGCTTAAAGGTGATAAGTATATGTCAAAATATTCCAGTTGTTCCCTTCACACTTAAGTCATGGTAAGGCCATGATCATTACCCATCACTTTGGCAACATTCTCTAATCTGTGGCTCTTGAGAGATTAGTGTTGCTTCTTTTCGGGAAGACTTGCTGAACAAGATCAGGCACTGGCAAGGCCTTTGCATTGGGAGCAGAAGTCATGCCAACTGAGAGCTCCAGGCCAATAGAAGACCAGCAGCCTTTGTGTTCAGCAGCACCACAATGGGGGGCATGGCTCCTGCTGGAAGGGCATGCACCAAAGACCCACTATCATGGAGCAATCCAAGCCCCAGATGGGTAATGTGGGGAAGGGGTGGGATTGGGGAAAGGTGTGCAATTGGGTCAGCAGCAAGGGAAGATGAGTGTTTCTCATCAGGGCTCCCCTTCCTGATGTCCAGTCCTGTGAGAAGGTGCTGAGTGCCTTTGACATCAACCACCACCTTCCCATCTCTCCAGCATGGATTGTAACATCCATTATGAAATCGTTGCAAGCAAGTGAATATACTGTGCAACCATTTAATTTCATTTTAGTTCAGATGAAAGGGGAGAAACTTAACACTGCATTCGTGTATTAGGATATTTATTGTTGAATTTAAACCATTTTTAGTTCAAATTTATCCATCAAGCATTGTTGCTGCTTTCCTCAGAAATACATTGTAATGCATTACAAACTATAGACATTACATAAGTATAGGTTGTTAGAGAAGCTTTATTTTTCCATCTGATTCTTTGACATAAGGGAAAGTTACATACTCTCTGAAACATTTTGAAGTTAAAAATCATACAACACCAGGTTGTAGTCCAACAGGTTTATTTGGAAGCACTATACTCCACAACCACCTGATGAAGGAGCAGTGCTCCAAAAGCTAGTGCTTCTAAATAAACCTGTCGGACTATAACCTGGTGTTGTGTGATTTTTAACTTTGTACACCTCAGTCCAACACAGGCACCTCCAAATCATGAAACTTTTTGCGTTACTTCATTATTTTTATTTCAGTTTTGTGTTAACATTGCAATAAGGATTTTAAAAGTTTTCAAAATGAATGTTGATCACAAAATTGAGTTTTGTGTCAGCAGAAAATGAAAGAAAAATGGAATTTTAGGAAATTCCAATTTCAGTTGTTTTAAAAAGAGAAACTTATAAGTACCTGTACATTTGTAGCTTATTACAAGACCTGATCCCATGTATTTAATGCATGTTTTCTCTCCTGTATGATTTTCATAGCTACAGTCAGGCATTGTTCAAAATAATGAATTTGAAGTGTTCATTTCAGACCCAACTCAATGCTTCATATGCCTCTTAATCTCTCTGTTTAGGTTTTGAATCTGAAGCCACGTTTCTTTTAATGAACCAGCACGTGATAGAATAATTCTCATTACTTCTGACAAAAAACGCGTTTTATCGATAAATTCATGGCAAATCCCATCAAAGGAAAAATGTGCATGACTAATGGGTTTATATTTCATGAAGAAAAGAGAATGTGAACAAAATAATTTGTGTTTCATTGTGTAGTCAAGCTCCATTATGACAGATTTGTGAGGTCTGCCAAGATAGGTCTTATCTCAGGGCTTCATCTAATCATAGGCTGATTGGTCTGTATGCCCATTCCAGTCAGCTGGCACAAAAGAAACAACTTTCCTGTTGGTGTGCTTGATTACAAGAAATGTTACTCTAACTTAGCAGGGTAGAAGCCAACTCATCCTTTATTAAAACTGAAAAATGTCCTTATCAATGCAAAGAGATCCTAGCCCAATGACAATTAGAAGACATTGATTTGGATTGCTCCATCCTTAGGACTGCTTATTTCCAACTCCATATCACTACCCAACTCACCTTAACTCTTGCTGCGGCTCACCTGAATATATGAATTAAAAACAACAATAGGCCATGTAGCTGTTCAAACCTGCACTGCCATTCAATAAGGTCATGGCTGATTTGATTATTCTACATTCCTGCATTCCCCTGATAACTTTTCACCCCTTTGCCTATTAAGGATCTATCTACCTCTGCCTTGAAAATATTCAACAACTCTGCTTCCACCACCTTTTGAAGGAGAGAATTAAAAAGACTTATGATTGTTTGAACAAAGAAGATACAGGGAGGATGTTTTCTCTGGTTGGGGAGTCTAGAACCAAGGAACAAAGTCTCAGATGTGTACCATTTAGGGCTATGATGAGGAAGATGTTCTAGAAGGGAAATGTGCCTGTGGAATTCTCTACCACTGAATATGCTCAGGAAAGACTTCTTTTGAATTTTGAAGGCATCAACTAGTGTGGGGAGAAAGTTGAAATATGGCATTGAGATAGAGGATCAGCCATGATCATATTAATTGGCAGAACCAGGTTTTAAGGGCTGAATGGCCTACTCCTGCTTGTAATTTCTATGTTTCTACATCTGTGTGGAAAAATATCTTCATATCTCTGTCTTAACTTAGTGACCCCATATTTTTAAATCATGACCATTATTTCTAGATTTTCCCACAAGAATAAACAGCCTTTTACCATCCACCTTGTCAACACCCTTCATGATATTTGTTTCAAGCTTCCTTGTAAGAAAACCCACCCCACTGTCAGTCCATGCTTTTGTTATTTTGAGACTCACAAATCCTCTCATAGCCTCTCTTTTGCAACACATTCAACATGAATGTGTGCTCACCTAAATCTCTGTGGCCTTTGCCCTAACTCGCACTTAAAATAACTCCACAGAGGCTGGTATCCCGTCACCAAGTCACCCTTTATTTACATGTAGAAAGTCCTTGAAACTGGTCCAACTCCTTCAAAGGCAGCTTTCAGATTGTCAGAATATCTGACACACCTCTTTTTTAACTCTGTCAGCCAGGGCTCCCTGATTGGACAAGATTAACAGCTCCAATCAGTGAACTCATATTCTAAGGTCCACCTGGCTGACCTCGCTTCAGTGTCTACAGCACTGTATCCCACTCACTCTTTAAATCTGCATCCACTGACCTACCTTGACTCCAAGCCCAGCAAAGCTTTGGATTTAAGATTTTCATTTTTGCTTTTAAATCTCTGTGACCTTGTTCTCTTTTACTTCTGTAATCTCCTCCAGCCTGAAATCCTCCAACATATCTGTGCTCTTTTAATTCTGGCTCTTGTATGACTCTATGTTAATTGGTCCACTGTTGGTGGTTATAGTTCCACTGCCTCAGATCTAAGGACTGGAATTCTGTGCCTAAATCTCTCTGTATAACTACTTCTCTCTCTCTCTCTCTCTCTCTCTCTCTCTCTCTCACTATCCCTCTCTTTCTCTCTCCATAAGGCACTTCTTAATACTTACTTCATTGATCATGTTTTTGGTCAATTGACTTAATCTATGTTGCTTAGTATCAACTTTTTGTCTGTTTAACACTATTATGTTTTTCAGTACATTAATTGTGCAGTGCAAATGCAAATTAATGTTCCATTAGTATTCAGGAAAAGTTCCTAGGTGATCAGAAATGTTTTCACTTCACATTCCATTCATGAACAAAACAGCGTTGATCAAAAAATAGCTGTGAGATCTCAAATACACCATGTGCATCTACCTATTGAATCCCAACTGCTTAAACATTGTACTGAATTCATGAAGTTAATATCAAGTTATATATTAAATCAACCATTGCCTCTTCTAATTATGGAGGCTTGATAGCGTTTGATCTTTAATGGGATCACAAAGTTTCAAAAGGGGACACCTAATTGTTTTACAATTGTTAGAATGCACGAGCATCCTCTGCTCAATTTAGCCAGAACAATGTTCTCGCGCCAGCTGCTGATTTAACCTCTGATTGTAAACAGTTTAAGTGATTACAGTGGTTAGATTAGCCCTGAACATCTCTACAAAAGGAAAAATTCGAGAGAGGCAGCTTTGGACTCAAATACCATCCTGACAATGCCCTTTGCTTGGTCAAAGGGATAGGTTTCAAGGAGTTGTGTGTCTTAAAGGAAGAAAATGAGGTAGCACTGCAGAAAAGTATAAAGGCTTTTTCCAAGCTTGGGGCCTGTGCGATTGAAGACATGGTCACCATTGGATTTGTAATTGTAATTGGGAATGCACAAGAGGCCGGTATCGAAGTAACATAAATATCTCAGAGTTGTGGTGTTGGAGGGGGTTGCACTGATAGGTAGGGCTGAAGCCATGGAGGAAATTTAGAAAATGGATAAGCATTTTAAAATGAAGGCAGAGCTGGTCTGGAAGACAATGTAGGTCAGTGAGCACAGGGATATTAGATGTACAGAACTTAGTGTGAGTTAACACTTGGCCAACAGAGGTTTGAATGAATGGGGTAGAATGTGGGAGATCAGCCAGGAGTCATTGCAATTGTCAATTATCGAGTGATGAAGGCAGTGGGTTTCGGCAGCAGATGAGCTGAGTCATGAACAAAGTCGAGCAATAGGAACATACGAGTAGGCAATTCAGCTCTTTGAGCTTGCTCCACTACTCAGTGGGATCGTGGCCATTGTTCCCTCTAAGCTATACAGCTGCACAGCTGGTCAGAGGGCTCTCACTGGGTGGCTGCATTGACTTCAAATTCTGTGCTATGCACAGACCTGAGAGGTTCATGCAGAGCCAGGAAAAGTTAGAGAGAATATAGATCCTGGTTCATTTGATTGCAATCTCACTGAGGTAGGCATTTTCACCTACTACTGATTACCCTTTGCTTAACAACACTATATCTATCTCTGCTTTAAAATATTCTGACTCTCCTTGTACATTTTTTTCAGCAACATCGTTCCAAAGTATTGTGACCTTCTGGGAGAAAAAGGTTTGCCTCATCTGTTTTAAATGATGATTTTTTTAAACAGTAATCCCCTTGTTCTAGATTCTCCCAAAGCAGGAAACATCCTCTCCACATCTACCCCATAAAGGCCCCTCAGGATTTGTTAACCTTCCTAATTATTTGCTGTACCTGCACACAAAGCCTTAGTGCTACAAGTGTGAGGACACTCAGATCCCTCTACACCTCAGAGCTCTGTAATCTCTCGCCAATGAGATTTTATACAAGCATAAAGTAGGGCATATGTTGGAAATCTCAAATAAAACAACAAGTGCTGGGAAACCTGGTCATTCTGGCAGCATCTGTGGAGAGTGCAATGGAGATAACTTATTGAGTCTGACATGACTCTTCTTCAGAAGATGTTCTTCTTGCCAAAATCTTTCTATATTGTATTCCATTTACCACATCATTGCCCACTCATATAGCCTATCTATATCTTTTTGTAGTCTCATTATGTTCTTTTCACAGCGTACTTTTCAATCTATCTTTGTATCATTAGCAAATATGATAAGTGTACAAATTTCAAGTAGTTCAAGTCCCAGCACTGATCCCTGTGGTAAACCACTCAATACATCATGCCAACCTGAAAAATATGCATATTTACTGTTTCTAGTTAGCCACCTAGTTTTCCATTTGTGCCACTATGATACCCTCTACACAATGCAATTTTATCTTCCACAGTAACCACTGATGTGGCACTTTATCAAATGCCATCTGGAAATTCAAGTACAGTACATCCACCAGGTTCCCATAATCTACAACACATGTTACCTCTTCAAAGAAAATAAATTGGTCAAACATGTTTTCCCTTTCCCAAAACTGTATTGATCTGCCTGATGAGCTTGAATTTATCCAAATGCTCTGCTGTAGCTTTCTTTAAGAATAACTTCTAGCATTTTCCCTATTATGAATATAAAGTTAGCTGGCCTGTAGTTTCCTGCTTTCTGTCTTCATCCTGTTTTGCTGTCTTCCAAACTAATGGGGCCATCCTTGAATCAAGGGAGCTTTGGAAAATTAAAACTTATGCTATAACTGTCTCACTAACTATTCTTTTTAAGATCCTAGAATGAGGCCTATGAGGACCAGGCTTCTTGTCAGGTGCTGCTCCAGAAAATGATTCCGTATCACATCTCTGGTGATTGTGATTCTCCGAAGTTCCTCCCTCTCTTACCTCACCTGATTTACTGCTTTTCTAGTATGTTACTTGTCCCCTTTACAGTGATGTCTGATGCAAAATACCTGTTCAGTTCATCTGCCATTTTCTTTTTTCCCCACTATTAATTCTCTAGCCTGCTTTCCACAGGACCAAAGCTCATTTTACTAATTGTTTTCTTCATGAAGTATTTAAAGAAACTCTTACATCTTTTTATATTTCTAGCTAGCTTTCTTCCGTACTCTTTTTAAAAAAAAATTATTTTACATGCTTTGATCCTTTTTTATTATTTTTTACATTCTATTCAATTTTCTGTCTTTCCACCTGTTGTTTCACAAATATATACTTTTCCTTGCAGTTTATCCACAGAGGGTGGGTCTGTCTCTTAGAGTTTTCCTGTAGTTCCGAAATATCCTGTACTTTTCAAGATTCAGATTAGAATCTACGACATTCTGCAGCTTGTCTTTGTAGTAGTTACCAGATTGTACCTTTTCATCTAGATGTAGGTTTGCTCGCTGAGCTGGGAGGTTCATTTTCAGATGTTTCATCAGCATACTAGGTAACATCTTCAGTGAGCTTCTGATTGAAGCACTGGTGGTGAAGCCCACTTTCTATTTCTATGTTTAGGTTTCCTTGGGAGAAAAAAACCCCAAGAAAACCCAAACATATAAATAGAAAGCGAGCTCAGCCAGCAAACCTACATCCAGAACCTCAACCTGAGCTACGAATCTTCTCAAAACTCACTTTACTTTTTCATTTCCAATTGTGCTCTCAGTTCATCATCTATTTTGTTTTGAATGCTTTGTGTATTCAGATACAGAGCATTCAGTTTTGTCCTTTTACACTGTCTTTGTAAGTTGTAGTCTTGCATGTAGGTTGATGCTTAAATTCACATTCCCTATCCCTTCCTGTCACAGTTTATTTGTCATTTCACATATTAATAATTTTCTTTATTTAGCCATGACTCTTTAAGTTTCCTTACTCCCACTATTCAGTTTAAAATCTTCTCTACTTGCCTAAGTATGGGGTCAGCAAAAACATTTCTCACAGCACAGTTCAGGTGAAGTCTGTCTCATCAGTACAGATCCCACTTTCCCGAGTCTTAGTGCCAGTGCCCCTCGAACTGTAACTGTGGCCATGCATTCATAGAGTCCAACAGCATGGATACAGGTCCTTCAGTCCAAACTGGTCCATGCTGACCAAAATGTCAATGCACGCTAACCCATTTCCTTGCACTTGTTCCACATCCTTCCAAACCTTTCTTATCAATGATTTGTACTCACCTCAATTATTTGCTCCAGCATCTCATTTCATATGAATACCACCCTCTATGTAAACCAGTTGCTCCTCAGGTTCCCTTTTGTTCTTTCCCCACCTCCCTTAAACTGAGTCATTTCTCTGATCCTATTGTCCCAACACATATTTACATGTGGCTCAGGTAATAATGCTGAGATTATGACCTTGAGATTCTGTTTAATATGTAACCTAGCTCCTTATACTGACTATACAGAAATTCATTCTTTTTCCTGGGCATGTCATTGGTGTCTATATGCACAACCATGACTGGATCCTTTCTCAGTGTAAGTTCTTTTCCAGCCCTGAGCAGACATGTTGAACCCTGGCACTGGTTGCCGCAAAGAACAGTGTCCATGCCCTTTACTATACTGTCCTCAATTACCACTATGTTCCTTTTTGAACATAGTGTGAAACTACCTCTAAGGATTGATCCTTGGAGACAGAGGTAACAGCTTGAGGGCAGAAAGCAATGCTGTTTTATGTGATTCTCTGTTTATTGCAGGAGTTAAGTGATTAAGGGAGTTAGCAGAGCAAAGAAAGGAGGTATTTTGTCACCTTAGGTTTTTGGATATTTTGTCAGCCTCGGGAATTGATTCTTGCTTTGATAGGTCGGACAGTGATGTGTCATAGTTGCAGCATGTGGGAGTTCCTGGTTTTGTCCAGAGCCAACAAATCTGTGGCAAGTGTTTGAGCTGAAGGCTGAGCTACAGACACGACAACACATCAGGAAAAGGTCAAAGTCCATGGATTCTTGGTACTGGAGGCAGTCACACCCCTTTAAGTGGGGTTGTATAGTTTGGCCAGTATTCAGGGATAAGACTGTGTACATGAGAGAAGACAGGTAAGGGTACACAGAGAGCAGGAGCCTCAGTCTTTGCAATTGTCCAACAGGTTGGAGATTTTTTAAGCTGGTCTTGATGAGACTGAGGGCTTCAGGATGGATGAGCTAACTAATCATGGCACAACGATAGTAGAGGCCACTCAATCGGGAATAATGGAATCAATCCTTAGGCGATCTTAGTGACAGCATGAATATGAAGTTGGAACCTTTTTGAAGAGTTAAATGTGACATCAAGTTTGTTAACAGACTTTCCTTTACGTGGAAGGAAGTTGGAGGCAGTACTTAGAGAATAGAGTATGGAGCAGGGATTGCAAACAGTGGCATCACCCTTTTCAATATTTATTTGAGGAAATTTTTGCTCATCGTCATCTGATGTCAGGTAAGTAGCCTGTTATTTTAGCATAAAAGGAGGAATCCTCAGTAGAGAGAAGTGGTGATGGTGTGGAGATGGATGTTGTCAGCATGCATGTGAAGACTAACATCATGATTTCAGATTATATTGTTAAAGACCAACATTAGTTGAGACATAGGGAGTGGCTTAATGTGAGATGCGAGTGTGAGAGTAGGATGCAAAACCATTCTAAGTGATTCTTTAGCTTTAGTTAAATAGTTAAGAATAGAATCACATTGTAAACCCAGCCATCTAAATCACAGTGAGGCATTGAAAAAGAATTATGTGGTCACCCATGTCAAAGAATGCAGACAGGTCGAAAAGGATACGGAGGGAAAGTTTATCTTGTAATGGTTACAAAGGATATCATTTGTGACATTGATAAGTACAGCAGCAGTTGTTGTGTTTTTGTGTAAGTATGGTGGACTATCACTTTAAGAGACCAGTCATGTGAAGTAATGACAACATCATCAGCAATTTTGGAGGAACAAACAGCCTAACCTTGCAGCCTGTAGAGTTAACACCGCAATAATAAAACTCCTGCTGTTTAATTCTTTGGCCTCCTAGTCCTCCTTGGAAATTAACTTAAGAACAAAACTGGTGATGAGGATAAACCTGATTTGATCCACCAGTCAATCCACTGCTTCATTAAAAAAGAGAATTCACCCCAGGAAGAGGTGAACAGTGCAGACAAAGTTCACTGCATACTCCATCCTGAAGAAACATGGAGTAGCAAGTACCCTAATAGAGGGGACGTCTTGAGCTAGGGGTGTACACTTGGGAATAAATAGACGGCTTACTTTTAAACAGCAGTAAGTTATGTAATGCTAACATTTTCATGGTATGCTGTGCTACTCAGGCACTTAACAAATGTTATGGGACTATAAGATGAAAATATAGAAAGCTGGAACTCCCACATAGACAGATTTCATTATTTTGTTCAAGTAAACAAAGTTGAAACAGATATAGTGGCCCCTGTATTCCCACTGAAATTACAATTCAGAGGCCAATATCCAGTCACCAAGTCACCCTTTATTTGGGCATGAGCAGTCCTTGTCTGTTTTACTGCCTCATACAGAGTCAGGCATCAGCATGTCAGCATTCCTTTTTATGTCAGCCAGGGCTCCCAGGTTAATAGCCCCAAATAGGGAACCCATATTGTATGATGTACAGCTGGCTGACCTTGTTACAATCACCACACCCACTTATAGAGAGGGGAGAAGCTTTTAACCTCCCAAGAAGGCTGGTACAGACAGAAAAGCAAGTTTCCAAAACTTGAAGAAATTTTAGGAATCCTGCAGAATCTTTTATTTTACCAGAAAGCATTAGTGATTGCTGAAAGGTTCAGTTTCCACAAATGCAACCAGCATGGTTGTGAATCTGTCTCCCAGTTCGTAGGAATTTGAAAAGAGTTAACATCCATTTGAGTTGTTTCTAAATTCTGCTATCAGAAACAGACTGGTGTGTGGTTTAAAATATGAAACAATCCAAAAGAGATTACAGACAGAAAGGAACTTCAACTTAAAGAAAGCATTGCAAATAGCAGTATTGATGGAAGTAGCAGCCATGAAGCTCAACAGCTAAACTTGAACTTGAGAATTCACAAAATGGCGGCTGAGAGATGAGGACCAATGCAAACTCAAAGTTGCATTGCCGTGGAAACACAATCATACAGCAGCAAATTGCTGCTATATGAAGCTTATACAAAAACTGCAGCCATAAAGGGCATGTTGAACAGGCATGTTTGAGGAAGAAACATAAAAAGGATATAGTAAAAGAACAGAAATTGAAGAATAGGAACAAAATGTACATGGTACAATGAGGGCATGAGAAAAGCCCAGACTCTCAGTCTGAAGATGAGTTGTTATTAAACATACTGGCTATTATTGATGATGAGAGTGTGGTGCTGGAAAAGCACAGCAGGTCAGGCAGCATCCGAGGAGCAGGAAAATCGACGTTTCGGGCAAAAGCCCGAAATGTTGATTTTCCTGCTCCTCGGACGCTGCCTGACCTTCTGTGCTTTTCCAGCACCACACGCTTGACTCTAACCTCCAGCATCTGTAGTCCTCATTTTTGCCTATTATTGGTGACGCCAACCAATACGGACTGGGTAAGAATGGAGATGGACACTGAAGCAGCTGTTTCATTGATACATGTATATCAGAAGCATGACCAGCTGCCTGACCTGCTGTGTTTTTCTAGCACCACACTCTCGACTTTAATCTCCAGCATCTGCAGTCCTCAGAAGCAGCTGAGTCACATTGTAATGTATCCGTCTAAAATTGTATGAAGAAAGTACAATGGGAGGTGATGCCTTTAAGAGATTGTATCAATGCAAATGTTCAGTTATATGGTCAGACTGAAGACTTGTTCTTAAATGTTATCAAAGTAAATTTTACATCTTTATTGAGAAAAGGTGGCTAGAGAAAATCAAACTCAACTAGGATGAAATAAGTCGCTCAGCAAATTCTGAGAATTGTGATGATGCTGTCACTTAAAAAGTTTATTTTGTCCTTGGTTTATTTCAAGAGAGATTGTAAAGATGCCAAAATGTCTATTTCAAAATAGCAGGGGATGGACATTTCTCCCAGTTAAGGTTTTTTCGAGTTTGTTTTAGTTGTAACAGTGAGAAGTTGCTGTTTTAGCTGTAGCACAAGCTGCTGCAGTGCAGAGAAAAGTTCCAAGCTTCAACAGATGATTCTTGACTGATTTTTCTCTCTGAAATCTCTCCTGCCTGTACAAACCTGTGCTTGAATTTATCTTTTACCAAGGGGTATGCTTATGGGACGTTATGGAATTGGAACAGCTCCTAAGTTAAGTTGCTGTGTTGGGTCAGTTACATTTTCTGATAGTTAAGTTATTCTAAATTACATGTTCTTTTGTATACATATCAACTGTAGTGTTTAAATAAACTCTGTTTAGCTTAAAACCAAGTGGTTTGACCAGCTGCATCACACATGAGATATCTACTTCATATCTACCTTTAAAATAAGAAAAAAATTGAGATCTAGGCAACAGACTTGAAATATTTTGAGGGAGAACATAGCTGATTGATCTAAATAAATATGCCATTGTCTTCAATGGGGATCTGGGAAGCATGGAGAAGACATCTATCAAATTGAAAATCAATGTTGAGAATCGAGCAAAATGTTGCAAGGCTAAATTAACGCTGTCTGCAAAGTCCTTAGAGAGGCTGGTCAAGATGGGATACTTGAGTCGTGTCTTTCACACCAATGATGAATACAGATACATTGGTATGCATCTGTGGTGACTTTAAAGTCACCACTAATCCGGTACAATGCATTAAACAAAATCATTTTCTCTTTATTGATGACCTATTTGGTGGAGAAGCTAGAGGTCAACATTTTAGTAAAATTGACCTTAGTCAAGCATACCTCCCAGATGAATGTAGATCCTGAGTCACCAAAATATTTAACAATTATAACACATATAGGGCTATTTAAATACAAGAAACTTGCATTTGGAATCACACTTCTGCATGCATTAATCCAATGTGTCATACATCAGATTTTAAGTGGATTAGAAGGAGTCCAGTGTTACCTAGATGATATTTTCGTCATGGAAAGAAAGAAAAAGGGCATCACCACCATTTGCATGCTACTCTGCAGAGACTGGAAGTTCATAGCTTAAGAGTGAGGAAAGACAAATATTCTATCTTCCATCAAATATTTAGACCATGTTATTAATACTAAGGGACTATGTAATTACTTGCAAAAGTAATAGCCAAAGTTGAGACACCAGCACCTAAAAATGTAAACTAACTTATCATTTTTGGGTTGCTACATTACTATGGCAGATTTGTCCCAAATCCGACAACTATTCTTAAGTTATTGCACAATTTGTTATGCCAAACAAGAATTGGAAATAGGAAGACCAAAATGGACCAGCCAAAAAGGCTTTATTTAAGTCAGGAATGCCTAAGAATGAGAGTCTTTGATGTTTGTGACATCTGTGCTGATACCAAGATCCTTGTGTATAAGGGAGCCATTCATCTAATTCTTCTGTGTGGGTATGCAACTTGGACTATGTATTGATGGCATCTTAAGAGCCTTGGGAAGTACCATCTATGCTGTTTGACTTGGATTCTCTGCATCAGCTGGGAGGGAAGCATAATAACATCAGTGTCCTTGAAGCAGCTAACTGCACCAGCATTGAGGCCATAATCATTCTAAACCAACTCTGCTGGGCCAGCCATGTGTTTTGGATGTCTACGTTCCAATACCAAAGCAAATCTTTTTCACCGAGCTCAAGGAAGGCACTCGAACAAGAGGAGGACAGAGGAAATATTTTAAGACTCTCTGAAGGTTTTCCTTAAGAAATACAATGTAGATGTCAATGCATAGGAGACTCTTGTTAAGAAGAAATTCCTGTATGAAGGGATGCATTTCTTTCAACGCCCATTGGCCAGATGAAGTATGGAAAAGGAACCAGAGAAAGGAATGCCAATGATCTCAAGGCCAAGGACCATTTCCACCTTCCAGAAACACCTGCCCAATGTGTGGCTGCAGATTCAGCTTTGTGATCAGGCTCATCAGCTACACAAGGACCCACAGAAGACACGGCCTGTGACATGGAATTTCCTAGGTGCATAATCATTCTCCTTCATGAGTGGTTGATGATGACAATGTTGATTTGAGTCCGATGTCCTGACCATTTTGACCCAAAGTTACCACTGCAACTAGAGTATGAAGCACCACTGAGTGAATTTGTTCTTGACGCTTTATCCAATGGTGAAGAGAAGCCAACAGCTTTTATAACAGGATAATTAAACAAAGCAGGAATGCACTGTGATAGAAAGAGAAAGAAGCTCCAGGAATCATTGTTGGCCTTAGATGATTCCACTAATAACTGTATGACTTGGAATTTACTGACTAACAGACCACAGATTATTGACCACAGTATTTGGGTCTCATAGAGGGATGTCTCCTCCACTAGCGAATCATATGCAGAATTGGGCATTGTCGTCATTAGCTCACGCTTGTACAACTGAATATCGGCAAACAATTTACATGGGAAAGAGCCTTCTAGATTACCTTTACTAATGAGTCAACTACAAACTGCCCTAATGTCAACATTTTCTACTTTGAATAACTAGATTACACTGGTAATGATAGGATAAGTTAAGAATTGATACAGTAGAAGTGATCTAATTCTATAAAAAGTGATGGACATGGTACTGTGTGGCAAGATCACAGGTACAACCCCAGAACTAAAGCCGTATATCACACTGAAGGTAGAACTATATATATAAGCAGGAGATTTCTTATAGGGAATGACGATCATCGTTCCACCACAGCTAAGGAAACGTGTGTTAAATCTACCATAGAAAGGTCACTGTGTCATTGTCAGAATGAAGGTGATGGCTTTTTGATGGCCAGGGCTCGATTATGAAATTGAGGAGAAGGTAGGAATATGTGCAGCTTGCTCAAGTGTTTGTAATCAACTTCCTTTGGCACTATTACACTCAAGAAAATGGCCTGAAAGCCCATGGCAAAGTATCCACATTGATTATGCCAGACCTTTTGAAGACGGAATGCTTTTCATAATGGTTTATGCACATATTAAATGGCTTGAAGACGTACTGATGAAGACAATATCTTCAGAGAAAATAATTTAAATATTGAGATTTGGTTTTCAGGAACAGCTTGTTAGTGATAATAGTCAACAGTTGATATCACAAGAGTTTACAGACCACATAAAGCAGAATAGAATTCAATATATCCATTCAGCTCCCTATCACCCAGTCATAAATGGTTTGGCAGGAATGTTTGTTCAGACATTTCTTCATGGTAATTTGAGAACAACAATCATGATTCAAAAGACTGCACCGATTTTTGTTAACATACCAGAACATGGCCGATTCAACAACTCAAACATCTCCCGCATTTCTCATGGAAAAGAGACAATTGTACACGGTATTTGCTTTACTGAAACCAGCCATGACAAAATATATTTCTGACAGGAAACAACAGAATTCGGTGTTACAACGAGAGAAGAAAGCCAAGTGTAGCATTTTCCAAAAAGATCAAGAAATGTTGCTGAGGAATTATGCCACTGCCAAAAAGTGGGTACCTGTCATCATTGTGGCACAGACTAGAATGTCTTCCTACACTATATAGATGAAAGACTTAACAGCAATCTAGGTTTGTTCAAGATATCTTTTTAATTGCATGTCACTGTGATTTTTTTGCTATAAATTCTGTGTCTTATAAACCTGCCCCACTAGTTACCTGATGAAGTAACAGTGCTCTGAAAGCTGTACTTCCAAATAAACGTGTTGGACTATAACCTGGTGTTGTGTGATTTTTAACTGTCTACCCCAACACCGGCACCTTCACATCATATGCATGTGTGTGGACAAGACATACAAATCAACTTTTGGCAATCAGACCAAATGTGCCAGGACAACGTTAATTGAAGATCCGCACCTAACAATGCCACATACAGACCTGGACAAACCTGAGGACAGAACAGTAACTGGAGTGCCTGAGGGTAACAGTACCTCAGTGGAGAATGACACAACTTTGTACAAACCTCCAAGAATGTGGGGAACCAAAGTCCAGTGAAAATGAAGAACTTGAAGAAATCAGTATTAACGAAATAGAAGTACTAGTACAAACCAAATGCAAGGTTTGTCAACAAAAATCTGATCCGTCAAAGAGAGTTGGCTGCAGGGATATGGAGTGTCTTGATATTCATTTTCTCGAATTGGCTTGAACAGACCATGTCTGCAATGGGTTACCTATTATTCCACAAATTAATTGGAGAAAACAGGGAACAACAGTACCCTAACATCAATTATTGGATATAATGCTAGATCTATTATGAGCAATGTGTTAGCCGGGCACTTTGAGAATCACAACATGATGGACAGAGTCAGCACAGATTTGTGAAAAAGAAGTAATGCTCCTCAATTCTGTTAAGACTTTTCTGGTCATAGAAAAGGGGAAGACCAGTGGATGAGGTGGATTTGTATTTTCAAAAATGATTCAATGAGGTGCCACTCAAAGGATGATTACACAAAATAAGGGTTTATAGAATTGGAAGTAATATATTAACACAGGTAGAGGATTGGTAAACAGCTATAAAACCAAATAGGAATAAACTAGACTCTTTTGAAGTGGCTGGCTACAAGTAGTCGGGACTACAGGAATTAATGCTGGGGCTCAGCCATTAATGATTTAGACCAACAATCTGCCGTTCCAACTCCAGTTTTGTTTAGCCTCTCCCTCACCTTTGATAGTTTGCATTGTACTTGCCAAGCCTATTCAGTTGGAGCTCATGTGTGATTTACTGGTGGTGGTTAATAAACATAAAAGGTAATTTGGTAATGAGAAAAAGAAAATGTTCAGTTACATGTAGACCAACAAGATAGACCAACAATCTGAAATAAGCACATCGAAATGTATTCACAAATCAAAGTTTGGCAATATAGTGAACCTTAAGATGATCACAAAAAGGCAAAAGGGTTCATAGACTGATCAATTGAGTGGGCAAATATATGGAAGATGCAACACAATGTTGAAAAATGTGAAATTACCTATTTTGGGAAAACAACAGAAAATCAGAGTAATACTTTTAAGATTGAGAGATTCATCAATGTTTGCACTCGTGTAGGACCGTTGATGTCCTTGGACAGGAATGATAAAGTTAAATACAAGCATAGTCGTTAGGAGTGGATGTGGCTACTCAGCCCCTTGATCCTGCTTCACCATTCAATAAGCTCATGACTGATCTGATAAGTTGTGTTCTCTATTTTCTTTTTGTATGCAACATTCCCCAGATATAGTGAATTAAAGCATCAATTACCTCACTAGCCACGTCTTTTAAGACCATAGGACAAGGACCATTAGGAATTCATGACTGGTCAGCCTGTAGTCCCAGCAATTTTGCTTAGTACACTTCCCTGGTGATTGTAATTTTCTTGTGTTCCTTTCTCCCTTGCTTTTCCTGACTTACAGCTATTTCTCGGATGCTACATGCAAAATGCAAGTTTAATTCATTCGCTATCTCTTAATTATTTTATTTTTAATTCCTCAGACTCACTTTCTGTAAGACCTATACTCAAGTTGTAAATAGTCTCTTACTTTTTAAATAGCTATAGAATTTTTAAGCTTTAATATTTCAAGCCAGCTTTCTTTCATACTCAGTTTTTTCTCTTTATTAACATTTTAATCTATATTTGTTGTTTCTTACATTCTGTCTGATCTTTGTGCAATTATTTGCTTTTGATTTAAGTTTGATATGCAAGTGCAGCAACTAAATAGGAAAGCACATGATATGTTTAGCTTTTGTTACCAATGGAGTACAATATGAGAGTTAAGAAGTCTCATTACAATTGTACAGTGCATTTGTGAAACCATACCTGGAATACTATGTACAGTTTTAATTATGTCAGCTAAGAGAGGGCATACTTGCCTTAGAGGACAACAACGAAAGTCAATGAGACTGATTCTTCAGATGAGCAGCTTGCCTGATGAGAGATTGAGTACATTAGATATTTATTCTTGAGTTTAGAAAATGAAAGTGGTCTCATTGAAGCATAACTTAGAGTTTTTGATAAGATTTGTAGCTTGGGTTGTGCGTGAGGATATAGGTTCGTTTGCCAAGCTGATGTGTTTTTCTGCAGTTTTGTCACCTCGCTAGGTGACATCATCAGTACGCCTCCAGTGGTCTGTGCCGCCTGTTCCTCCAACCCTTCACTGAGGCGCACTGACGGTGTCACCTAAGGAAGTGACAAAACGTCTTCAGAAAAACACATCAGCTCGGTGAACAAATCCACGACCTGAAACATAAGCCCTAAGGGATTTGACAGAGTAAATGTGGGGAGGATGTTTCTCCTGGTTGGGCAATATAGAATAGGGAGAATCGTCTCACAATAAGGGATCAGTCACTGAGGATTGAGATAGGGGAGAAATATCTTTGCTCAAAATATTGTGAATCTTTGGAATTCTCTACCTCAGAGAGTTGCCAATACTCAGTAATTGAATAGATTTGAGACAGACATAGACAGGTCTTCTGGAAACTATAGGAACCAAGGGATTTTGGGATAGTGCAGGAATGTCAATTTGAGTAAAATTATTAAGTGTAATCTTATTGAATGACATACCAGGTTTGAATGAGCTGCTCCTCTTCCTGTTTGTTCTGTTCTTATGAATGGCTGGTGAATGGGTGAATGAATGAACAAGTGAATGGATTAAAGAATGAGCAAAGAAGATGGAGTTTCAGTAGATTTGATACCTGCATTTTGTAAATATTTATTTAAAAGAAATGTTTAATTAGCAGATATTGACTGAAGTAAAATGGAAGCTGTGATTTCCTAACACAGATTAGATTATCCATGGAACACATTCCGTTTTTAATAAAAACCTCTCTCATGACTCTGAAGCTTTGTCAAGTGCCAGTAGTATCCCAAGTAAACAATGCTTAATGATGATGTCCATTGCCATCTTTCATAACTGAGTAAACATTGAAACAATAAAGCTGTTTTTTGTACTTCATCTCAGAACTACTGTCTAATCAAGTTGTACGCTCTTTTGAAAGATACTGAGTTCTGATAGACATTGTGTTGTTCATATTAACAGAAGTTATCAGTGCAATATTAGGACAGCTCATCACTCATACATAGGGAATTACTTAAATTGTTTAATTTTAGATAAATGAGTCAGCGACTCAGTTAAAATATGGGAAAAAAATGATTCAGCATTTAAACATTCACATATGAATGTTGCATGGTTGTAATTGTTGGGCTATATTTCAGTAAAAACACATTGAAAAGTTCACTCTCAAATATTTGCTTATTGGGCCTATTACCTAGCAGGATATACAGCAACAAGGATGTTGATAATTGGGATTGATAACAAGGGATTGGTTTGATCCATTCCCACCTCAGTCAGATATCTGTGGAAAATATACAAAAACAAACCTTTAACTTTGTCACTTGGACACATTAGAAAATAAGTTGTATTGAAGATTGTCTCTTTTCTTTTACAATGTCAAAAGACATTGAATTTGAATGTCATTGTTTTCGAATTCCATCATTGTCCAAGCATTTGTCAGCAAGAATATCTAACCTGGAAGTGCAAGATTGTCTGGCTGATATGGAAACACATGACAGTTTGAATCATGTTTACATAGGATCACTGCCTTCCAATACTATAACACTTCTAACAGTGCAGCATTCTATCAGTATGGTCAGCCTGGATTATGTGGTTAACTGGGACGTGATCTCACAAAGATTCAGATTCTCAGGTGAGTCTGCTACCACAGCAGCGTAATGTGCTGGGTTATTGTGAGGATTCCAGACCAGACAGATAGTGTACCTTCAAGACAGTTACATGACATCACAACACGTGACATTCATGTATAACTGTATTTGTTACGCCTTCAGTCAAACTCTCAGTACAATGGAATCAGTGTAGCACATTCAGTCAGTCATTTAAGTGAATGTAATGTGCAGTAACATCAGTGAGCACAAAACCCAGATAATGCATAAGTCTGTCACGTTTTAACACTGTAAATTGCTAGCATTATTCATAAACTTCAAGACACCTGTTTCAATAAGAACCTGATCTTCGTGGACTATGTTGCATGAGCTAACATCCAGGGCAGCTCTAAGACCATATTATATTGGCAGCAGTGATTATGTCATAGTGGCACATCAGAAAGTGTACTTCTTTTCTTCACTTAAGTGTAGGATTACTTTTCTCCACTATTTCCCTCTATTATCACATTATAAAGATTTTCACTGCATCATTTATATGAAGCGACATTAAATTATCAAATGGATGTGCATCTTTCCCTTTGTAAGGTGATGTTGCAATGCTGTTGTCATTTCTCATTTGCCTGCATTTAAAAAGAGAACTGAGAAATAAAGTAATTCGAGAAGAAATTGTTTTAAACACCATAAAAAGGAAGATATTTCAGTGTTTTGATTCATAGAGATGTACAGCACAGAAAACAGTAAAAGTTTGGTCTAATGGTTTCCATATTAGTTTTATAGAATCATTTACTGTAGTGGTGCTGAATTGTAAATGGCACAATATTTTGGTGCAATTTGGAATCATTATGAAATATTAGCTGAATAGAATTACTTCAGTAGGGCTGTGAATGCTGTTAGTTAACCAGTAAATTTTAGGCTTTTCAGAGACATATGTATTTTTATCTATTGTTAAACTATCAATGGTGTGTAATGACAATTTACAAAAAGAGTTCTCTTCTTTGTACCTGGAGAAAATATGATGGTTTTCCCAGCCCATTCTAAGCTACAGTTAAATACTTCTAAATGGAAACACAGAGGCATCTGGGAGTAAACCCAGAGGGGATTGGTATCTGCTTGAATCTTTCATCAAGGTGACCCAGACTTGAGCCGAGATTGGACTCATTGAATTAAAGTCTCTTTTTGCTGCTTCCATGTGAAGTACGTTTGGGGAGTGCTGACCCACTTCCGAAAGGGTATGACTGGAACAGCCATTCATTAATTGTGATTTATATGGTTGTTCAAAACACCTGGACAAAGTTGAACTCTTCACACTCGAGCACTGATATAGGAAGGCATACTGGGAAAAGATTTCCCTCAGTGATAAAGTTGTTCTTTATAAATTGTTCCACTTTTGGGATAACTGATATGGAGAGAGAGAATCTTCCCCCAGTGGTCTGGACCCATTCTCCTTGGATTGTTACATTTGTTTTGTACTTTTTCTGCCAGGTTTGGTTATTAAAGGTGCCAACTCTATGTTAATGTTCCAAGACAACCTTTGGGCACCTTGTCCAACTGAATGTTGTTCTAAACCAGGGGTTCTAACCAACTACTGACATTCCTATCCACACTTGGAATTCACTTCCGCACATATACAGAAAGCAATCAATAATGATCAGATGTGAACATCTTTCCTCTGAAATAGTTTAGGGTGCTCAGGCCATTATAATCCCCCCCCCCCCCATCCCCCACCCCCCACCCCCACTTGATCTATCCCCCATCGTCTTGTATCATTTTCATTTTCAAATGTTTATCCCATCCCTTTTTGAAGTTATTGAATCTGCTTCAACTAACCTTTCAGTACAGTACTTTGTGTTCTGTGTGCACTGCAGATTTTAAGATGTTAATTCAGGGGATGTAGGCTACACTGGCTGGACCAGTATATTTTTTCCATCCTTTATTGCCTGTGAGAAGGACAGTGTTGAGTTGTCTTCTTGAACAACTATAGTCCATTTGGTGTAGGTCAATCCACGATGCCATGAGGGATGGAGTTCCAGGATTTTGATGCAGCGACATTGAAGACATGGTCATATACTTCAAAGTCTGTGATTGACTTGGGGGGGAACACGTAGGTGGTGGTGTACCCATGTATCTGCTGCCCTTGTCTTTCTCGATGATAGTGATTATGGGTTTGGAACATGCTGTTGAAGAAGCCTTGGTAGATTTCTGCAATACATCCGGTAGATCATCCACACTGCTGCCATTATGTGTCAGTGATGAAAGGAACAGTGTGGTGCCAATCATGTGAGATACTTTGTCCTGGATAGTTTTGAGCATCTTGAGTGCTGTTGATGCTACACTCATCCAGGCAAGTGGAGAATATTCCATCACACTCCTGACTTGTGCCTTATCGATTAAAATAATAAACTGCTTAAATGCATTTCTGCTGGTATTTTTGGCAATTATCTTAAAATTGTCTCCTCCTTTACCAAAGATAAGTTTTCCTTTTTTGCTCTGTCATAAATCTTCATAGTTTTGACCACCATTTTTAAAATTCATCTTATTCATAGAAGAGGATTAAAAGGAAGCTGATCTTGAGTGTATTTTAGGAAATACAAAAGGCTGGCTCCTGAATATTGCAATACTTGAGTGTGTAATTCCAGCACTTGAAAAATCAGAGGGCAAGATCGAGTATAAGACACTTGAATGTAAGAAAATTAGATGATAACAGTTCATTGCTTGTATCAAGATATGCAACTCCATGAAAAAATAGAAACAGGAAAGGATTGAAATACTCAGCAGCCACCAGCATTTATGGAGAAAGAGAGATGATATTTCATCTGAACATTATGAAGACATGTTTTGAGTTTTCTGTAACATTTGTGGTGTTATATCGGATATAGTTGCTCTATTAAAAACTCAAGTGTTTGTTTATTCCTGAAGTTTGAAGTTGCTCAATCTCAAACATGGTATGAATTTCTTATAATTTACATCAAATTTATTTCATCATTAAATTTCTTCCATGGGGAACTATTTCCATCTGTTAAAACAAGAAATAGACTATACTACGTACAAGTATTCATGCACATGCAATTGGATGTACTTATGCTGTCACTCACTCATGCAGAGTCTTCTCAACTGGATGGATAGCTTGTGAGAGCCTTGTCTTGGAAACTTTCAAGTAGGCTTATTAAATTATGTTCTGCTCAGGTACATAACTGAGCACGGTCAGACCATCTCTTTCATCAAGGACTTTGGGGTGCATGTTTCCCCTGCTGAGACAGTCAGAAGCGTAGGATTGCAAGTGACTGATTATATGGATGGAGGGATTGCAGAGAAGGGGTTGGAGGGCACAGGTAGAAGTGAAGTGAGCTTCAAGGCCAGGGTCTCAACATAACACACTTCCCAGTGCTGGGTCACTCCATCTGTGTGCCTTTGTACACCAACCAGCCGCCAACTCTGAAACCCACAGACAATTGTTCACCTTTTGGGTCCTGCATGGTGACCTGCCTGCACGCTGCTGAGTTAAAAGCAGCAGCAGTAGGGAAGGGCCCTTAAAAAGGCTTTAATTGACATCTTTTGTGCTCGGCTAGTGGTGGAGTGTGAAGGATAATCAAGGGCCTTCTCACTAGAGGTTTAATCGGGGCCAAGTTGAGAAAATGGTGAAGTACACCCTAAGTGTCCCCCCAGCTCACCAAGGGATAGGGCATTAAATTCTGCTGAGACTATTTATATTTGTTCTTGTGATATGAGCATTATTGGCTAAGGAAACATTTGTTGCTTCTTCCTCATTGTCGTTGAGTAGAAGGTTCCAACTCCCTCTTGAATTGCTACAGTCCATGTGGTACACATCCACAAATAATTCTGTCAGAGACACGGTTTCAGGAGTTTCACCCAGTGATGCTGAAAGAGCAGCATTATAGTTCTAAGTCAGGATGGTTTGTGAATTGAAAAGGAACTTTCAGGTGGTAATGCTCCCATGTGACTGTCCTTCTAGGTGGTAGAGGTCGTGGTTTGGAAGGTGCTGTCAAAGAATGCTTGGCAAGTTGCTGCAGAGTAATCTTTAAACTGTACACACTGCTGCCATTGTGTGTTGATGGTGGAAGGAGTGAATGTTTAAAGTTGTGGATGGGGTACTGATCAAGCAAGACGCCCACACACACACAAACACAGTCACATTCTTCAGAGGGGCAGTGCTGTACTGAGTCCTCACAGATTTCAAACGAAGACTTACTCTAACTTTTGGAGATGTAATTGAATGCAGTGGGCCCTCTCATGCACATAATTCAAAGACTGCCACTGAGATGCAAACTTTCATTAATTACTCAGAGAGCTGCAATTCCTTTATGTGCTTCAACTGAAATGTCAGTGCTATTGAGAAAGAATTTCCTTCCAGTCTTAGTACTGGTCCTGTTGAAGCAGTTAAATAAGACTGCCCTTTGTCAAACAAGAACAAATTCAGCTTGTTTTATTATACCACCTGCACCTGAAGCACCAGTGTAAAGCAACTTTTTTTTTTGAAACTGGATTTAAAATTTGCCATGCATTTCCCCTGACAGTTGGAAGATTCACATCTGGCTCTGAGCTGGAGGGAGGAGGATGATTGTCCTCCCAGCAATGGTAAGCAGACACAATGACATTTGCAAAAGAGCAGTTTACCCAACCCTGAGAGCTAGTGCAAACCAGAGTGAATTCCACAGCAGACCTGAGCTTCCAATTTCATCAGAAACGTAGGGAATATTTCAAATGACATGACCATATCAATAGTAAATAGATGATAATTTGATTGACATCTGCAAAGCTGTCACTATCTGAGGAGCGCATAACCATGAACATTTACTCAGAGCAGAGGAAGCTTTCAAACAAATCACTTTTTGTCCAGTGGGGCTTGGCCAGATTATAATTGCATGGCCTCCGCCTTCATTGTAAATTCCCTGTTACCCCTAGCAGCGGGTCCTTCTTCTAACTATTCACCGATGTGTTGTGTTAACTCTTTTTTGTATGTCAGTAGTAATTTGGCAATTGCTTCAGTGGCTATCTGCAATAACTGTTCAGGCGTTTATTTCTTTCCAAAGGTTGTGAAGGTCAGAGATGCTTTCATTTCAACTTGACATTCTGATCACAAATCAGTTGATGATCTTCAGACTAATACTATTTTATTTCCATAATCCCATAGGGAATTACATGGCAGCATGTTTTGAATAAGGAAGGAGAAAGGAAAGAGTGAGAGGGAAAACGGGTGGGGAGGAGAGAGAGAGAGAGATGAGAGACTGATGATGTGGGGAGAGTGAAATGCTGGTTGGGGTGAAAGAGCTAGGGAAATGGAGAAGTTCTATTGTCACTAAATTTTTGTTTTGATTTCAATTGCATATCTGAATCATCATTAGATTTATTGATCTAGAAAAGTGGATTTTGGATTGCAAACTTGTTTGGTGTATGCTTGAGATTTCATCACATGACCTTGTATCTCCACAGCTACAACCCATTAAACAACTTTTGCCCAACATCAACAATTTTCTAATTAATAAAGAAAGTAAGTTTGAAAAGCATAGTTTTTAATGCCCTTCTTACTTGCCCGAGGATATTTTGCCCAGGTTTTAGCTCTGAGTAGAATCTTAGCGATTAGTCTTGTATTGCTGGAGACTCCAGGGAACGGCAGCAGAGTTGGCAGCCTGACTCGATGTAACCTATGAAGCCATAAAAGAGATTTTCAATCAGTGGTAACTCCTGAGTCTCTAAATATAGTGAAGCTTCAAATTATAATTTCCATATAAACTCATAGAGTCACAAAGATGTACAGCACGGAAACAGACCCTATGGTCCAACTAATCTATGCTGACCAGATATCCCAACCTAACCTAGTCCCATTTGCCAGCACTTGGCCCATATCTCTCTAAACACTTGCTATTCATATACCCACACAAATGCCTTTTAAATGTTGCAATTGTACCACCCTCCACCACTTCCTCTGGCAGCTCATTCCATACATGTACCACACTCTGCATGAAAAAGTTGCCCCTTAGGTCCTTTTTAAATCTTTCCCCTTTCACCCTAAACCAATGCCCTCTAGTTCTGCACCCCCACCCCACCCCAGGGAAAAGATCTTGTCTATTTACCCTATCCATGCTCCTCATGATTTTATAAACTCCTATGAGGTCACCCCTCAGCCTTCGACGCTACAGGGAAAACAGCCCTAGCCTATTCAGCCTGTCTCTATAGCTCAAATCCTCCAACCATGGCAACATCCTTGTAAATTTTTTTCTGAACCCTTTCACGTTTCACAACATCTTTCCGATAGGAAGGAGACCAGAATTGCATACAATATTCGAAAAATGGCCTAACCAATGTCCTGTACAGCCACAACGTGACCTCCCAACTCCTATACTCAATGCTCTGACCAATAAAGGGAAGCATACGAAACATCTTCTTCACGATCCTATCTACCTGTGACTACTTTCCAGGAGCTATGAACCTGCAATTCAAGGTGTCTTTGTTCAGCAACACTCCCTTGGATCTTACCATTAAGTGTATAAGTCTTGCTAAGATTTGCTTTTCCAAAATGCAGCACCTCGCATTTATCTAAATAAAACTCCATCTGCCACTCCTCAGCCCATTGGCCCATCTGATCAAGATCCTGTTGTAATCTGAGGTACAATTCTTCACTATCCACTACACCTCCAATTTTGGTGTCATCTGCAAACTTACTAACTGCACCTACTATGTTCATATCCAAATCATTTATATAAATGACAAAAAGTAGGGGACCCAGCACCGATCCTTGTGGCACTCCACTGGTCACCGGCCTCCAGTCTGAAAAACAATCCTCCACCACCACCCTTTGTTTTCTACCTTCGAGCCAGTTCTGTATTCAAATGGCTAGTTCTCCCTGTATTCCATGAGATATAACCTTGCTAACCAATCTCCCATGTGGAACTTTGCCCAATGCCTTACTGAAGTCCATATCGATCACGTCCACCACTCTGCCCTCATCCATCCTCTTTGTTACTTTTTCAAAAAACTCAATCAAGTTCATGAGTCATGATTTCCCATTTGTAATCCTCCTGTTGATGCAAGCACAGAGCTCACACAACAAACTAGAACTGAAAGAGTAAGCAAGGGAACTGTGTAAAGGGAGAACATATACTTCGTCCAGGCTTTTCATGGCCTGAGGGTTTTCCATACTTTATAAACACTGGTTATTCATGAAATGTGGTCATGACACTTTTGAAGACAAACACACAGTCAATTTGTGCACAGCCAGCTCCCATGAATTGCCAATATTCAGAATCCCTGCTTTCTTCAAATAGTTTTCATAGGCTCATATGTACAACCTCGATTTGATATCTCAGTTGAGTGACAGCCACTCTGAAAATTCAGTCACTTGTCATTGCCACACTGGACCATTGACCTAGACTATTGGCTTCTGTCCACACTGATAACTGAATCTGCAAGCTTCTGTTAACAAGAATGTTAATCACTGAACCACAGTAAGAAGGAAAGTCCATGAGGCCAATGCTTAAATGTCAATCGTTCGGAGGAACTTATATTTATGGACTTGTCTGCCAACTCATTGTCGGAACTAAATAACTGCTTCATACATATCTAATAAAGTTTCATTTTCTCATTTGATCAATGCCAGAATAATTAGGTTAATCTTTAAGTCAAGGCACACAGTTGTTATCCTCAGACATACCAGATGGTCACAAACGTTGCACAGGAGTGAAGCACAGGAGGTGAGATGCCGCCTGCCGTGTAATTATAGGAATTTAAAGCCTGTGAATTCCAATACAAGAACCAGGGAGATCACAGTGCACAGACATCAGAGTGGGAGATCAGATCTTCTGCTTAAGGCACTACTGTGGTTTAATGGAGAGATATGGTATGAGATCTGGGCCTCTCAGTACATCACAATGGGGTGCTGAAAACTTCACAGTAAAGATTTGTGCATCAGTAAGAAATCTGAACTGAGACTAATATTTTGTTATGCTGATAGAATCCTAATGAATTGTGCTGGAATTTTTACTCACCACAGAAGTGAAATTAGATGATAGTGGGGAGAGTTGGATTAGCTATGTTGTTCTTCCAATGAGCTGGCACAAGGATGATGGGCTCCTTCTGTCCTATAATCACACTGTGCCTGTAATCCTGTAAATCATTTCATCTTTGATGGATCATTAGCCAATATTGAGTGTCTCGGTTTGGAAATTAGTAACATGAACTGTACCGCACAGAGTTACACAGATTGTTTGAGAGGACGTTTTCTTTGTAGGAATGGTCTGTTCTGTCATTTACTTAGATAATGGCTGATTTGCTCCGTCAAAATGGCGGATCACATTAGTTGCCAATTGGTCTTTTAGACTGTTCTTACAAGACAATAAAGCATGACAAAATCAAATAAAAATGTTCACCAGAGACTTTTTTGATGAAGATAATGCCTTAATAAAGGTATATGAGTGTCAATGTTAATTTTTCTGAATAGAAAATAAAGTGCAAAGTTTGTCAATTATAAACAGGGCTACAAAAGGAAGTAACAGCAAATTGTATTTTTCAATTGCTCCTAATCTAGATAAATGCGCCATTGTACTTCAGAAGTCTAATCATACAAATATGGATGACAAGCCGAAGCAGGAATATTAGGAGAAGTGGACGGTGGAAGCTTGATCAAAGAGCTGAGTTTTAACTGAAATAGAAAGCCAGAGAGGAAAAGGAAGGGGGCAATAGGGTCCAGATGGTTAAAGGAAAGACTACCATTTGTTGGGTGGAGGAAGATTGGAACTGGAAGAGAGCACAAGAGGCCAGAATTAGAGAAACTGAGAGTTCAGTTGGGGGACAAGTGGATGGGATGGGATGAGTTGTAGAGCTGGAAGAGGTTACAGAGACAATGAGGGACTAAGCTAAAAGTGGCCAGAGTACATGATTTTTGATCACTATATTGATGTGTTCCTAACTTAAGTCATGTTGCCTGGTGTTGTGGCATTGAGTATTTCCTGATAAAAAGGAGAATTTGTGACTGGGTGTTTTTCAAAGTGTTTGTCAGCACTGAAGGTAGAGACTGGCGAGGTTGTTAGCTTCCTTCTTTTAGGCCAAGAATAAATTCAAGCCCTTAGAGTTTTGGTTAAATTCTGTTTTTTTTAATATGTTTCACCAAAATAATGGGTCTTAAGCAAGCCAGCATTTGTTAAATTATTAACACCTTCATACAACAATATCAATTTAAAAATATCTAACTTGAAACAGTCCCCACCTACAAATCTGTCTACAGCTGTTGTATGAATTCACACCAGAACATGTTTCAGCTATTTGTACCTGCTTGCGGCTCTTTAAACAGATTCCAAAAATTAAACACTAAATTAAAAAAACAAAGAATCACAGATATGGAAATTCAAAGCAAACAGAAATTGCTGGGAAAACTCAAGAAGTCTGGCAGCATTTGTGGAGAGAAAGTAGGGTTAATATTCAGGTCCACTGGAATGGTTACTGGACCTGAAACGTTAACTCTGCTTTCTCTCCATTGATGCTAACATACCTTTTGTGTTTTCCCAGCAATTTCTGTTTTTGTTTCCAAAAATTAAACAGTACTTTCCAGCACATGATGCTAAGGGCATCTTTTAAATCCTTTTAAATGCATTCTTTCTAATTTATTAATAAACTGACCACTGCATGAATTGAAACCAATAAATGGTTCTGCACAAAGTTTTAACATCATTTTGAGTTGTCTAAAATCATTTTACTCATAGGTGAATGAAGCATTCTGATCAAAAATGCTTATTTTCATAATAAATCTATCTTTAGTTGTGCTAATTAAACTGCATTACCATTCATATTTTTTGCATTTTATATTTATAGATTTTCTGATTTAAAATGCTCTCAGATCACTCAAGTCCCAGCCAGATTTTACGTTTAGCCATCATTTTCCTCCACAAAGTGGAGGCTAAATGTTCGGATCAGTATTGGGGCCCTGATGTTTGTGATTTATGCATATGATTTAGATTTGACTGTAGGAGGGTTGCTAAGTAAGATTGTGGATAATACAAAAATTATGCAGTGATAAGTAGTAAGGAGTAAGTAATTAGCGACTTAGATTACAAGTGGATATCTGACCAAGGCTGGTCAGATTGGCTGATCAATGGCAAATGGAATTCAATCCAAGTAAGTGTGGGATGATACATTTGGGCATGACAACCAAGGCAAGGGCATACATGATGAATGGTCGGACACTGGGAAGTACTGAAGACTAGAGGGACTTTGGTGTGCATGTACAATGGTCCCTTAAATTACCAGGGCAGTTGAATAAAGTGATTAAGAAGGCATGTGGTATACTTTATTAGCTGACGCATATAATTTGAGAGCAGGGAGGTTATGCTGCAACTGTATAAAATGTTGGTTATGTCACAGCTAGAGTATTGTGTTCAGTTCTGGAATCTACATTATAGAAGGATTATCATAGCCATGGAGAAGTTCAGAGAAGATTTACCAGGATGTTGCCTCAGCTCGAGAGTTTTACAATGCCTGGGGTTGTTTCCTTCAAGCAGAGGAGATTGAGAGGGCACATGATTGAGGTGCATAAAATTATGAGGGGCATAGATAGGGTAGACAGGAAAAAAAATGTTCCCATGGTGGAGGAATCAATGAGAGAAAGTGAGGATTACATATGCTGGAGATCAGAGTTGAAAAGTGTGGCGCTGGAAAAGCACAGCAGGTCAAGCAGCATCCAAGGAGCAGGGGAGTCGACGTTTCGGGCATAAGCCCTTCATCAGGAGGCACAGTTGGCACAGAATTAAGGTAATGGACAGGAGTTTTAGATGAAATGTGAAGATAAACGTTTTCATCCAGCTGGTGGTGGGAATCCAAAATTCACTATCTGTAGGGGCAGAAACCCTCATAACATTTAGAGACCATTAGATGTGCACTTGAGAAGCCAAGGCAAACAAGGCTATGGGTGATGAGCTAGAAAATGGGATTAGAATAGTTTGGCAATTCCTTTTGACTGGCTCAGATGCGATGGACTGAAGGACCTTTTCTATAGGTCTCTATTACAAGTCTCTTTCAGTCATGGGCTGATCTTCAACAGTGTTCTCTGTTCTCTTTAAGGATGTGTGCGACAAACATGTCCTTTCATTGGTTCTTTAGTGGGCGAACACATTAGTTGAATGGAATGCCAGCTTTTGACACAGGCCAGTTCTTGGGCTGTGACACTCATGAAGACTTGAATGTAGCATTAGTGAAGGCTACTTGTTAAAAAGCTGAATCAAAGCAGAACACTTCAGGACTCGAATGAATACATCCTCTTGAAACAGAAGTCAAAAAAATTAATTTCTCACTCATCTTTCCTTTTGCTTTGCCCTATGGTCAACAGTTGAAATGAATAGAGGAAACAAAGAACAAAGGGCATTATAAAGACGCTCCTGAAGAAGTTGAAGACTTGTTCATACTTCTGTTTCTGTGGGTAGTCATATCACTTTGACACTTGCTCCAATTGAGAGGTTACTGAGGTGCAGACAATGACCTCTGAAAGCCTCCCTCATTGACTTATTTGAACAGTCAATCTCATTCTGCAGTTTATCCCTAACAAGGTAATGAAGGTTCTTTTTCTCTCTCCCCAGCTTTTCTTTGTCAGACACCTACGTCATCTCTCATTAACTTTAGTGGAAAGTCTTTTTTCAGCTAACCATGATCTTGGTGCCCTGTATATTCCTCCATGATTATATATCCTGTTGTGTCAACTGCATGAGAACATGTAAGTCTTTTGTAAGTTTTCTAACTGCAGCCTGCAAGGCTTGATTGTAGTATTTGGCCTGATAACAGCTGGACTTTTCGTTCAGTAGTCTCGTGGAGATAGGTAGAACTGTGTCAGTTCTTATTAATCTATTCAAGTTCATTCTGAAGCTCAACTATAAGCCTTGCCAAGGCATTCTGGATCTCTAGAATCTCAATAGTTGGTCTTGTACATTTGACCTCTGAAAAATTTGAGTGTTTCCAGTTGGGGTTTGGCTGATGCCTTTTGTTCACAGCCTCCAGACATCATCTATGCAGGTTGACAATTTCTGCATGTTGAATCTTCGCATGATCCAATTTAGACATAAGGATCTCTTTTTTTTGAAGGATAACATTTTATTAGCTACTTGCAATTGTTGAATTCCCTCTTAATGAGCAGTTTGCAAAGGAATTGAAGATTTTCTTTAAACGCATCCAGTTCACATTGATTTTCTCTGTGCTTCATTGCCAAGAGGTGTTCCATATAGTTGGCTTCTGCCAAAGCAGGTGAGGGATCATATACCTTGCCTGAAGCATCAATGATCCTGAATTTAATTTTGAAGCTCTGAGATATCTTTCCTGAATGATTGATGATCTCTTTCTAACTGTATAAACCCAAAATATCTTAGGTTCAATGTCACTTTACTGGCTGCAAAATATTTGAAGCTTCACTTGCTTTATTAATGATTGAGTTTGTAGAAGATTTTGTTTGTGTTTCCCAACAGTGGTCTGACCTTCTACTATGGGAGGAACTTTTCATCTAATTGTGGCTACTGCTGCTGCATCTCTTTGATGGGTTCTGTGAAATAGGTAGACATCTTTACTTCTCTACCTTTGAGAAAGGGCTGATCCTCTTCGAAAGAGAGGGCTCTGTTTTCAGGAAGAGTGCCACCTGAATTCAAAAGCACAGGAAAATCCAAAATCTCAGCTTCCTGTAAATGAACATCATGATTTATTCCTCGTGATAACGTACTGTTGGATTGCTGTCTGGTGGCTGTTTACCACCTTCTTCCCTTTCTGCAATTTTCAGCTTCTGTTTTGAGAGGAATTAAACATTTGCATTGCTTTCTTGCAGTGCTAGGGCTGGAGTGGCAAAAATGCAAGGTAACCCTTGATGCACTGAGTCAACATATTTGGTGTCCGCTAACTTAAGAAGGTTCAAGGCTTTACAAGCAATGCTACTTCGTAATGAGTTGTAATGATTATAAGTGACATGCAAGGTCTCTGCAATCTCTTTTCCTTGGAGAGAAGCAGAGCATTCGTTTGGTCTTTCACCCTTGTATTCCACTGGAATTCCCAAAGCTTAATGGAGGATGGTCTGAGGATTCTCAAAGTCAACCATAGCAAAAAATCAGGAAGGGTCAATGTGTCATTTTCAGTATCCTATTTAATACTAGTTTCCTTGTATTTATCTTTATCTCTCTATCCCTGAATTGATTCTTAGGTTAGTACTGTCTGAGGAATTGAAATCTTGCAGTGAGCCTGCCTCATGCCCCAAAATTAGTTAGTTCTGCTGCTTTGCATCGCATGCTGCGAAACTCCAGCAGACTGCTGTGATCTGTATTGAAAATTCTTCACTGCCACAGCAGCTCTACCTGAGTCAATGTCATTGCGCTCCTGACCTTCTATAAAACTGGCTGTATTGGGTTCTCACTGGTGACTTGAACTGTGCCTATAGATACTTTCCAGTCTGGTCAGATGTGTTATTATACATGCTTTAGCAGGTGCAACTAGGATTCAGGTCTCCTAGCCTAGAGGTAGGGATATTACTTCTGCACTCCAAGAGCCCTCCTGTCTCTTTGTATACTTGCTGTTGGACAATTTTCTGATTGTCCATTTCTTCATCATTTCCATTAGTACTTTCATTTCTTCCTGCCACTTTGTGCAGTCTGTAATTGACCTTCGCATATGCTTTTTGATCTTCTGCATAGGCGTTCTGATTGTTGCTGTGTAAGTCTGTAACTGGTCAGCCCCTACCACCACTGAGCTTCAGTTGAGATATTTAAGGGTTTACATTGTTGGACTGTCCTTGTAGATTCTTCCCTAACCTGCACTGTTGCTGAGTTTCACTTTGGCTTCTTATAACCACTTGCCTCTGGCTCATTGGGTTTGGTTACTATTGTCACCATGTAGTAAAGTGGGAGCTCTACATTCTTGTGTGAGTGAACATCAACAAGCTTTATTGCACATTAATATTTGCAGAAAATGGTAAAAGAGAACAATTTACCCTGAGATGTACAGACATAGGCATTACTTCCATGTGATCTGATAATATTGTAATATAATCTGTAGCCCTCTTTAGAATCTAATTACAATTCCCTTCTCTTTACAATTAACGACAGTCTTTAACTTTCTAGGCATTAAGTTGTGACATTTTCTCCTTAAACCTAAGCATCTCTCTATTCTCCTACAGAAATGAGTCTTTGATAAAGTATTTGATGATATGACTCTCATGTGTTTTCGTGGCAGTTGTATGTAACAATGTTCTGCGAAGCACTTAGGATTATTGTGTCACCATAGACTTACCAAACCAGAGGGAAGCAACTGATGGTGATTTAACCTGAGGGCCACCAGACCTCAGGCGAGGGAAGAGGTTGAGAACGAGAGTCCTTCATGGTAACCCCAAACAGGTGATGGGAATTGAACCCACGCTGTTGGCATTATACTGATCTGCAAACCAATGATCCAGCCAACTGAGCTAAACCGATTCCACTTGGGATATTTACTATATTCAAGATGCTATATAGACGCATTTCAGTATTAATTCTAGCTATTGCAATGGCTATCAGATATGTAGGTCTAACCTTCCCAATGATTGTGAATTTTATTTTATCCCTAATACAACACCAAATAGCTTGTGTGGTACATCAAAGTTTACAGTTTTATTTAGTTTCGGAAAGGAATGATTTGTATATCATTAATGTTATAATTTTTAAAATTTAGTGATTTGTCAGTTGAGTTTAGGGTTCTGATAAGATACATGAGAGAAGCAAACCTATGAAGGGATTGTTCTGCTGCCACTCATACCTCAATGTGCCAAAACAACTGTAATTTGATAGCTGAGTTGAAGGAGTGACTTGGATTTGAGGTACTGATTTTGTGACGTGTAAAGTTCTTGAGATTGATTTGATCAAACCTGAAAGTCTCTTGTGAAGAAGTTAGAACAAAAAAATTCCAGAAAATTCCACAGAAAGCCATTGTTTTTGCAAGCCTGTAGTTGGCTCAGTTGATCAGAACGATAAAGAGAAAGAACAGTAAAGTCCTTGTGCCTTAAAGATACTTATATGACCTGCACATCTGTAGTTTGCAAGATGTGCAGTGTTTCTGAGGCTGTTTGTTCATTATCTGTTCAGTATCTGTTCTGAAGAAGAGTCACACCAGACTCAAAACATTAATTGTGTTTCTGTCTTCACAGATACTGCCAGATATGCTGAGTTTCTTCAGCACTTCCTGGTTTTATTGTAAATAAAATAAACCATTTGGTTGACAATATAAACTGTGGCCAAACTGCATTAGATATTGATTCAAATGATTTAAGTTCCAAGTGTTTTATATTGTTTTTAAAAATACTTTTGTAATGCATAACTCCCATTTACTTCACAGCTTTTGGGTGACATGGCGGCTCAGTAGTTGGCATTGCTGCCTTATAAAGCCAGGGATCTGTGTTTGATTCCAGCCTTCAAATCACTAGGTCACTGTATGTGTGGAGTATGTCTGTTCTCTCTGAGTCTGCATGGGTTTCCTCCGGGTGCTCCGGTTTCCTCCCATAGTCCAAAGATGTGCAGGTTCGGTGGATTGGCCATAGTGTCCAGGATGTGCAACCTGAGTGGGTTAGTTGTGGTAAATTAGAGTTAGATTTTATTGTCACGTGTTCTCAAGTATTAGGATACAGGAGTACAGTGAACAGTTTACATTGTCACCATTCACAGTGCCATTTTAGCTACAAGGTACGAAGGTTTCGATAGATATAAAGTAGAAAGTTAAAAAATAGTTAAAAATTCAGTATTACAGTTCTTCTTCGTATAAAGTAGTAAATAAAGAAATAATGTTAAAAGTTTCAAAATCGCAGTCCTTCTTTGGCCATGTGTCTGCAGTCATTTCACACTGGACTTTCCCAACGAGGGTTATAATCTCCACGAGGGATCAATCTCTCCCCCAAGCTAGGCTCGATCTCTCTCCCGCGCTGGGCTCGCTTTCTCGATCCCTGAGCCTCCATGTTTCCATCTTGTTGCCAACTACCGTTGGGTTCACCATGCGTCTTGCCACAGATCACTAGAATCCCACTCCGGTACTGCTCTGGGCCCCCTGCCTGGGTGAGGTTACAAGGATAAGGTGGTGGGGGGTGCTGGGTGGAACGCTTTTCGGAGGATCAGTGCAGACAAATGGGCTGAAAGGCATCTTTTTGCACTGTAGGGATTCTATGATACAAATACTTTTCTCTTGAATCTTGCAAGAATATAATTACCTGACCTTTTACTGATTAGTCATGATAAATCATTTATTTAAGTATGTTTATACATGTTAAAAACTTTCTTATGCAAGGGCTGTGACTAGATTATTTCCACGTATTGTCAGTTTTTATTTCTAATGTGACAAAGCCATGGTATCCATTCAAATTGATTGAATGGGATAATAGATTTTAAATGGCAGAAAAAAAGTCAAAATTGGAATTAAATCTCTTGAGGATGGAAATAAGCCTTTTCTCAGCAACTGTTCCCCATTTATTTCATTGGAGATTACTTAATGAAATAAGCTTCTGACTGGATATTGTTTTCTTGTGACCATGTTGTGCAGTTAACTGAAAAGGGTTTTGGCTGGTTTCTGTTTGATAAGTACAAGTTAATCTGAGGTAAGCAAGGTCTTCCCCAGCTTCTAATATAGTGGAAATGACAGTAGCTTGTGATGACACAGCCTACAAATAACATGATTCGCAAAATAGCAGTTATTGACAACTCATGGGAGAAAATATTTGGAACACTGTTGCAGAAAAGGTGTTTAAAATTTTGCATTGAATATCCTCCTCTGTTCTGAAAGGGACTACAATTTAAAATGTCAACCCATCATCCCTCATGTTGGTGAGCTTGCTGCGACCCTCTTGTATTCCTCCTCCCATTGTCCTGTATTCTCTTTCAACCAAAACACAATAATTGCTTGAGATACAGAGAGTGAAGGAACCTTATTATTGTTGGGAAAATACATATTACAACCAATGCAATAATTTGATCGTGATAAATAGCAAAACATGTCCATCCTTCAGTAAGTTAGTGTGGCACTGAACTTATGAAATGTGAGGTGTGTGATCAATAGGTCAAGCCAAATAGTGTCATGACCATATATCAGGCATATCCTCAAAATGGTCATTGAAATAAGCGTTTGTATAAGCTCATATGTTGTCCCCACTTGGTTTTAAAGTGCTTCAACTAAAAAATAACAAATAGCATCTCCTTATGCATTGAACATGATAAAAGGTAAGTTTATTAGTTGACTATTGATGGAAGTTACTTTGATATAAAGTAAAATGTCAGCTAAAATACGGATTCAAAAGATTTAAAACAAGGATAAAAGTTATATATGTGAGGTCAAGTGAGGTTAATCTCTATATTTGCCATAAGCCTTTCTTATTTTGAAGATTTTCTTTCTGAAGAGAGTGGTTTTAAAATTCGAAGTCAGATTCAGCAATTGTTTCTGTGGTTGAATAATGGGAGGTTGCTCCCACTTATCAGCTGAACAAAACCGATCCTGTGAATGAGTGAAGGCCCCTCTCTTGGCACTGAAGGTTGTGGTTTGTGATAGCCTGGTTCAGTACAATGGCTCTGGATACTTCTCTGTCTCTCTCTATTCCCAGTCAGGCAACACTTCAATGGTCAGGGACATTTGACTTTGGATTTCGGGTGTCCATCCTCAAGGCGGACTTCAGACTACTCAGCAACGCAGAGTGGCTGAGCAGAGGCTGATAGCCAAGTTTGGTATTCATGAGGATGGCCTTGACTGGGTCCCTTAGGTTCATGTCACAATACAGATGACCCCACTACACACTCACACTCACACTCACACTCACACTCACACTCACACTCACACTCACACTCAGACACTGACACATACACCCCCCACACGCACACCCTCTCACAGGCTTATACTCCATCACACTCATGCGCACACTCTACCAAGCACACACACAAACACACGCTCTCTCACATACACACACACTCATAAGCTCTCTCTCTCCCACACATGCATGCACACACACATATAAGTCTATGGGGTGAATTTGCATTTACAGAATTGTGTTTGCAGATACATTCCATTTTGCTCAAAAAGCACACAATCGGCAGGTAGTCAATCCATGTAAAATTTTCTAAATTCCTACTTTATAGAAATAGGACCAGTATGACTCAAGATTGGCTTACAGACAGACTCTAACCTCACACTTTTGATGCGTTGTCTGAGCTGAGATGTCACCTTTATTTATAAAACCTTAACTTATCTCGAGAATATAACGAAAAGGAGTTCTAGGATTTACATATAGATGAATTGAAGCATGCAACCTATTCTACAAGATGAAAGACTTAATAGCAATTTAGGTTTGTTCAATATGTCATTTCAGTTGCATGACACTGTGATCTTTTGCTACCAATTCTGTGTCTTATGATCCTGCCCCACAGCTACCTGATAAAGGAGCAGCGCTCTGAAAGCTAGTACTTTCAAATAAACTTGTCAGACTATAACCTGGTGTTGTGTGATTTTTATCTCTGTTGAGGAGCAGTAGCTGTTTGTGTGATGTCTGTCTTGTGGTATTCAGATGCTTCCCTTCAATGTGATGCTTCTAGTCAGCTTTATCACAATGAACCAAATGTTAATTTTGATGAATCATTGTTCCATAATTCAAAGGCAATTGTATTGCAATTCCTTGTGATGTCCCTCCTATTTCTGGTTCAACACTACAGTAGGTTTTGTGTCTTTGCACCTTTTGAACATTCAATGGAGAGGCCTCAAGTTATTTCTTGAACCTTTGTGATTGCCCCTTAAGGTAACACAGTTTGATTATCACTTTTGGCTGCAGTTGAATCCACAATTCTAGTGGCCCTTTTGTAAGAATAATTGTGCCCATTTTAAAGACTGATCAACTTTCTTTACAAGAGACTTATTACAATTACACATTCATGACAATAGTCAGAATCAAAATTCTAATTGGTTATTTTGAAATAATGCTTCTGTCAGAAGGAAGTTGGATTTACATTTCTCTACTGTCATTCACAACCTCTCGACATGGAAAAGCCTTTTCCAAACAATAAAGTACTTTAGAAATGTATTCTCTGTTGTAATATTAGGAAGCAGCAATTTGTGCACAACAAGCACTCACAACAAGCAACTTGATAATGCTTTTCGGAATGTTGGTGCAAGAGTTAATATTGGCCCAGCACTCTCGGTACAATTCCTTGAAATGGAGCCATGAAACCTTACCGTACATTTGACAGGGTAGATAGGCACTCTCTTTGCCCTGTTCCTCTGACTACACAGCACTCTAACATGCCTATCCCTGTGACTAAGCAGCACTGTCTCAATGCTGTCCCTCCATGAAAGTAGCCACTCTGACATTGCAGCTTAGTAATACACTAATGGTGTCAACTAAGATTATGTACTAAAATCTCTAGAGTGGAGTTTGAATCAATGTCTTTATAAGTAAAGGTGAGAGAGCTTTTCATAGACACTTCAGGTCTAATTGTGCCATTTCTTGCTTGGTTTCCATTTTCACTTTGGTTCCTCAAAATATCATGACACAAGCAAATTTCTACAACAAAATATAAGGGATTTCTTTCCACAGTTATAAATTTAGGTATAAATTTCAGGACTCATGAGTTAAAGCTAATCTTTTAATGTATATAAAGGACCAATAGGCAGGAAGGTAAGAATAGGAATAAACAAGACAATTTCATGTTGGCAGGCCATGACGAGTGGAATGGTGTGACAACCAATGCTAAGCTTCAGTTATTTAAAACCAAATTTAATGACTTAGACAAAGAAATGAACAAATAGCATGTCTAAGTTGCAAATGATGCAAAATTGGTGGTAATGCAAGCTTTGAGGAGGACACAAAGTTTGTAAAGAGGTGTGGTTCAATGACTGGGCAACAAAATGGCAAATAGAATGTGAAGTGAGGAAGTGTGAGATTGTTCAATTCAAGCAAAATATTCTTGAAAAAGGTTGAAGTTGTAAATGTTGATGCTTCAGGAGCTTTGGTACAGACCTACAAGGAACACAGCATTTAGCATGCTTGTGTAGCAAGTAATTTAGAAGGCAAATTGTATGTTGGCCTTTTTTATAAGGGTATTGGAGTACACAAATCATAGGATTACAGAATACCAAGAAGCCATTCGTCCTCTCTGTGTCTATTCTGATTCTCAGAATACACAAATTCACTTGATGCCAGATAACAGTCTAATTCCCTTTTGAATGCTATAGTTGAGTGAGTCCCTATCAGAATATCAAGCTGTACATTCCAGACTTTAACCTCTTGCTGTATAAAAATTTTTTTCTTCTATCGCTATTGATTTTCTCCCCAGTTACTTTAAATCGGTACCCTCTCATTCTCTATCCTTTCATAGGTTGAAACAATTTCTCTCTATCTGCTCTGTCCAGGCCCCTCATGATTTTGAATACTTCTATTCAGTCTCCTCTTTGCCTTCTTTTATGGATAGAGTCATAGCGTCATAGAGCATGGAAACTCTTCAGTCCAAACATTCCATGCTGACCATAATTTCAAACTAAATTAGACCTATCTGTCTGTGCTTGACCCTTATCCCTCTAAACATTTCTTACTCACGGACTTATCAAACATCTTTTAAATGTTGTAACTGTACCCATGTCCACCCACACATGAAGACACTATGTAAAAAAAATTGCCCCATGTCTTTTTAAAATCTTTCTCCTCTCACCTTAAAAATATGCCTCCTAGTCATGAAATCCCCCACCCTAGGGAACAGACTCGTGCCATTTACCTTATCTATACCCTAATGATTTTACAAACTTCTTTAAGGTCATCCCACAACCTCCTGTACTCCAGTGAAAAAAGTTCCAGCCTTTCCAGTCTGTCTTTATGATAACGCAAACCCTCCATTCCTGGCAACATCCTGGTAAGTCTCTTCTGAACCCTCTCCAGCTTAATAATATCCTTCCTTTAACATAATACTTCAGACGAGACCTCACCATCGTCCTGTACAACCTAAGTATCCAAGGAAAACAGTCCTCATATCTCCAATCTATCTTCATAACTAGTTTTGGGAATGAGGAACTTTATTCTCGTGAATGTTATCTGCACTCTTTCCAATTATTCATATCCTTCCTGAAGTGCGATGCCAGAACTGGATGTTGTATTCCAGCTGACGCTAAACCAGTATCTTATTCACGTTCAGCATAAATCTCCTTGCTGTTGTATTCTATGTATTGTTCATAAAGTTCTATGCTTTGTTAACTGCTCTCTTACACTTCCTACCAAAATGAATGTCATCACATTTCTCTATATTGTACTTAATCTGCCACTTATCCACCCATTTCATGAATCTTTCCATGCCCTTTTGAACACTATCTATACTATCCTCCTCACAGTTTACAATGATTACAGGTTTCATTGAATCTGCAAATTTTGAATTTGTCACTGCACACTAAGTTCGCAGTCATTAATGTGTATCAAGATGAGCAAAGGTTCCAACACTGACCCTGTGGAACTTCAAGACAAACCTCCTCCAGCCTGAAAAATATCCATCAACAGCTACTCTGTTTCCTGTCACTCAGCCAATTCCACATCCATGTTGCCACTGCCCCTTCTAATCTGTTATCTATTCAAAAGATTCCAGTAAATTAAACAATTTTCCGTTAAGAAATCCATGCTGGCTTTCTTTAATTAACTCATATTTGTTCATGTGTCTTGAATTATTATCTTAAAGGTTTCACGTCACCAAAGTTAAACTGACCTGGTCTGTAATTACTGGGCTTACTGTGACATCCTTTTTGGACTAAGGGTGTAACATTTGTAATTTGCCAGTCCTCAGGCACTGACTCCAAGTCTAAGAGAGACTGAAAAAAATTTGTCTGTGGCTCCACATTTTCCTCTCACACCTTTCTTGGATGCATCCCATCCAGTCATGGTTTGTTTCCAACTCTAAGTGCAGATAGCTTATCCGGTACCACCCCATTATCAGTTTTGAATCTTGTCCATATCTGCATTACCTCCTCTTTTATCATAGTCTGGCCAGCTTCTTCCTTGATGGAAGTAGATGCAGGGTTTTCATATGCTGGCAGTACCTCTCTTATTTAACACGTTCTAATCCAGCAAACTCTGTGATCCTGCACCCACAGAACTTATAGTTCATGACATGCCCCTGACTCATTTGCTACAGTACAATTTTTAAGTTGATTTTAAAGCATCAGCATCTAGTAGCAGATCGGGTTTACTGCTCGTTACAGACTACTTAGTGTTCTGGCTAGATACACATGTCCCTGTCACCCTCAAAACTTAATGAGGAGGTGTTGGCATTCTTAAGTGCCTCCTCATTGCTTCCATCCACTAGCACCGACACCTTATCCTCCTCAGGTTTTGCAGCCAAAGAAGTCACAGAGAGAGCAGGAGGACAGGCTAAATGCTAGGCTTCAGTCTCAGTGTGTGGAGAGTGGCACAAACCAGGAACCTAAGGACTGTATAGAACATATAACCTTCCTTGGTCCAGCAAATTCTCAGCTCCGATAAAGGCCAGATCCTGAGACTGCCGGATTGTGGAGGTACAACCTGTTACCTTGGGTAAATCTCATTTTTGTCCTCTAATTGGCCCTATTCCTTGGTATGAGAAGGTTGAAATCAAAGACTAAGAAAATTTGGCCTATGCCAACTAGAGTTTCGAATAATGAGAAAATGTAAGAAGACGGTATCAAGAAGATATGATTGATTTCTTTGAAACATGCAACTTGAGCTGGACGGGTTAGACTCGGAAAGATTATTTTGCTTGGCTGCAGGAGCATTGTTTCAGGGTAAAGGATTCATCATTTTGGACTGAGATGGGAAGAAATTACTTCACTGAGAGGGTATGAATACCCTACCCCAGAGGGAAGGCAATATTTTTAAGGCTAAGATGGACAGATTTGTCTTTTGTCAGTGGAGTTGAGATAGACCAGCTCAAGGATGTATTAAAGGTGGGCAGGCTTTAAAAGGCACATTGGTTATTCTTGTGGGAACAAATTACTACAGATGCTGGAATCTGTACTGAAAACAAAATTGCTGGAAATCACAGTGGGTCAGGCAGCATCTGTAGGGAGAGAGAGCAAGATAATATTTCGAGTCTAGATGACTTTTCATCACATCTCTAATGAAGAGACATCCAGACTGAAAACATTAACTTGCTCTCTCTCCACGGATGCTGTGATTTCCAGCTTTTCTTATGGCTTTTGGTTGTTCTTGTTCCTTTTGTTCACACTCTCCTGCAAACTAACAAGCAGGAAAAGATCAATTACTTCGTCAAACTTGACTGATATTTCATAATGTTTGGACTATCATGATTAAATAGTTTCTGATATATTTCCCACTATTTTAAGTTCAGCTCTGCAGTCACATAATCTTCTGAGAGAGGCAAAAAGAAGGTTGCAATAAGTACACAGAGTCATAGAGTCATAGAGATGTACAGCATGCAAACCAGACCCTTCGTTCCAACCCATCCCTGCTGACCAGATATCCCAACGCAATCTAGTCCTACCTGCCAGTACCCGGCCCATATCCCTCCAAACCCTTCCTATTCATATACCCATTCAAATGCCTCTTAATTGTTGCAATTGTACCAGCCTCCACCACTTCCTCTGGCAGCTCATTCCATACATGTACCACCCTCTGCTTTAAAAATTTGCCCCTTGGGTCCCTTTTATATCTTGCCCCTCTCACCCTAAACCTATGCCCTCTAGTTCTGGACTCCCCCACCCTAGGGAAAAGACTTTGTCTATTTATCCTATTCATGCCCCCCATAATTTTGTAAACCTCTATAAGGTCACCTCAGCCTCCGACACTCCAGGGAAAACAGCTCCAGCCTGTTTTGCCTCTCCCCATACCTCAAATCCTCCAACCCTGGCAACATACTTGTAAATCTTTTCTGAACCCTTTCAGGTTTCACAACATCTTTCCTATAGGAAGGAGACTAGAATTGCACGCAATATTCCAACAGTGGCCTAACCAATGTCCTGTATAGCTGCAACATGACATCCCAACTCCCGTACTCAATACTCTGACCAATAAAAGAAAGCATACCAAACGCCTTCTTCACTATCCTATCTACCACTTTCAAGGACTATGAACCTGCACTCCAAGGTTTCTTTGGTCATCAACACTCTCTAGGACCTTACCATTAAATGCATAAGTCCTGCTAAGATTTGCTTTCCCAAAATGCAGCACCTCGCATTTATCTGAATTAAATTCCATCTGCCACTTCTTGGCCCATTGGCCCATCTGATCAAGATCTTGTTGTAATCTGAGGTTACCTTCTTTGCTGTCCACTACACCTCCAATTTTGGTGTCATCTGCAAACTTACTAACTGTACCTCTTGTGCTCGCATCCAAATCATTTATGTAAATGACAAAAAAGTAGAGGACCAGCACTGATCCTTGTGGCACTCCACTGGTCACCGGCCTCCACTCTGAAAAATAACCCTCCACCACCACCCTCTATCTTCTACCTTTGAGCCAGTTCTGTATCCAAATGGCTAGTTCTCCCTGTATTCCATGAGATCTAACCTTGCTAATCAGTCTCCCATGGGGAACCTTGTCGAACACCTTACTGAAGTCCATATAGATCACATCTACTGCTCTGCCCTCATCAATCCTCTTTGTTACTTCTTCAAAACACTCAATCAAGTTTGTGAGACATGATTTCCCACGCACAAAGCCATGTTGACTATCCCTAATCAGTCCTTGCCTTTCCAAATACATGTACATCCTGTTCCTCAAGATTCCCTCCAACAACAGTGGGCGGCACGGTGGCACAGTGGTTAGCACTGCTGCCTCGCAGCGCCAGAGACCCGGGTTCAATTCCCGACTCAGGCGATTGACTGTGTGGAGTTTGCACGTTCTCCCCGTGTCTGCGTGGGTTTCCTCCGGGTGCTCCGGTTTCCTCCCACAGTCCAAAGATGTGCAGGTTAGGTGAATTGGCCATACTAAATTGCCCGTAGTATTAGGTAAGGGGTAAATGTAGGGGTATGGGTGGGTTTCGCTTCGGCGGGTCGGTGTGGACTTGTTGGGCCGAAGGGCCTGTTTCCACACTGTAATCTAATCTAATCTAATCTAATCTAAAACTTGCCGACCACCGACATCAGGCTCACTGGTCTATAGTTCCCTGGCTTGTCTTTACCACCCTTCTTAAACAGTGGCACCACGTTAGCCAACCTCCAGTCTTCTGGCACCTCACCTGTGACTATTGATAATACAAATAACTCAGCAAGAGGTCCAGCAATCACTTCTCTAGCTCCCACAGGGTTCATCTGATCAGGTCCTGGGGATTTATCCACCTTTATGCACTTCAAGACATCCAGCACTTCCTCCTCTGTAATATGGATTTCCTGAACATTTGATTAGAAGTTTTTTTTATTGTTATTTATTTTCCCTTTACAAGTGCTGTAAGAATTGATTTGTAGTCTGGTTTTTGAAAATTCTTTGCCATTTACTCTACGAATTGTACCCTATCAGTTACTCTGAAATCATGCAAACTGCCGGGGTCCACAGTTCAGTTCCATTTTGATCATTATCTTTAACTCAAATGCCTGTATCACTAATCGTGATTTGATAATGGCACAAAGAGTGCATTCACTTTGTATTACAGCAATGACTGAGTTAACAACAACACATAACCTCCCATGTACTGCAACGTAAATGTGTTGTAGAAGTTAAAATTAGAATGCTGCAAGAAACATCTTAGGGGAACTAAAGTTTACAATGTACATGTAATTTTCTAATGATTTTTATTTTCAGACATGAAGATTACAGACCAGAAACTAGAACAGAAATCCATTGAATGTGGGCATTCAATTCAGTCATTATTTTAATGTGGATTAATTTGTACAAAAGTAATATTATTTATATAAAAAAAAATGTGCACCTTGTTGTTTGTGTAGAGATATCACAAACCACCTGTGTTCCTTATGTTCTAATGTCCGTTCGTATAGTACTCTCAGACATATCTGTTTTTAAATCTGAGCTCTTTCATCCTGAATCAACAGCAAAAGACATTTAACATATTGAAAATGAAACTCTGGCCCAGATCATCTGACTTCTATGTAGTTAAACCAGACTTAGGATCACTGATGTGTCTTGGGACCCTGCAGAGGTCCTGATGCACAGATTCCACAACAAATATCAAGAAAGTTTGACGGTCTGGTGGACAATTCCCCTGTTCCTTGTAACCCTCTTAAAAAATAGGTGACCATCTCTGAGCAAGGAGTTGAACAGTTCTAACATAGTTGCTGAGATAATTACCCAGCAGATATTAGACTGAAAAATCATAGTCAAACACTTGGGTAACTGCAACGAAGTCCCTGATTCTTCCTCGACTTTCAACCAATACCATGACCCAACTTGACCAGCTCTGACTACCCAATTATGCCACCCCCCAGAAGCTGCAGTTCCCCCAACCCGATTCAACCTGATTTGACCTCACCACCCAACACTACCAAATCCCCCTGTCCTAACCTGATTACGCCACCCCTCATCCAACACACTTCCTGACTATTTAGCACCTGCCCCTGACTCCTCCTGCCCCAAATGAACAAGCCTTAGACTTTACAATCCTTCTCAACCTCACCTGAATACTCAGCATCAGTCACCTGTCACCTTGACCATCTGTCACTCTACCCAACTTCCACATTATTAGGCTGCCACCCTACACGCTTACTCACTTAACTCCTCCATGATATTTACTTAGATGCATTTACCCACCCACCCACACATTCTCTCAAGCGCTCAGTCACACTGATTCACTAACACACTGAAAAGTTGTTTAGGGAATGAATTAATCTACCACAATGAGTCAGCTAATTCCAAAGAAAGGGGCATGGCTTATCTTTCCCCAGCTATGCAGCACTGCAAAGAAGGATTTTCACTTAAGATATGTTTCACATTTCTGAAGAGGCTGGAATTGGAAGGGTTGGAAAAATGTAGGAGCCGAGTGGAAATCCAATGATGATTGACATTCTCAAAAGATTTGGACCAATGTCAAGAGTTTCTTCATCGTACAAAGGTAGCAAGATTTGACGGATGGGAAATCAGAGGCTGTCACTCTGGTCTGGGTTTTACTTACTAACCTTGCACATACCTCAATCATGTTTTGACCTTCATGGGAGGGGTCAGTTCTCAGTGGAAGCCTTGGCTACTAATGGGGTTAAAGTTCATACTCAGGAGATTTTTATCTCTCTGCGTTCTCATGATGAAGGTCACATTAAGAAATTTTGACATTTCTTTCCATTTTTCTCTTGAATCCTGCAAAAAGACTGTTTATCAATTGCAAAATTATAATGTTTTATTTGGCCAGACGAGTGAACTTCGTATCTGGTTTACATATTAGCTGCGTAAAGCAGCCTCCTGTTTTAGTTAAAGAACTATCAAGAAGCTTCTCTGCAGCTTACTCCTGACTGGAGCATACAATTCACATGGTTCATAAAAATAATCTCATTGAGGAGAGCACCGCATTTTTAGGATGTAAAGGAAAGTGTACATGTTAACCAGTGAGTACTTTTTAAAAAAAAAAATCATATTCACACAATCACAGAATTATTACAGTATAAAAGGAAACCATTCAGTCCTTGAGCCTGGCTCTCTGAAGGATCAATTCCCCCTCTGCCACATGCCTTCCTTCTACCCGTAACTCTGCACATTCTTTACCTTCCCTCTTGAGTGACTCAGTTGGCCCTGCATCAACCACAATTTCAGGCCGTGCATTCCAGATCTTAACCACTTGCTAGATGAAAAGCCTTCTCTAATGTCGCTCTTGCTTCTTTTGCCAATTACCTTTTGAATGAGAACCAAAAACAGAAATTGTTGGGAAAATTCAGCAGGTCTGACAGCATCTGTGGAGACAAAGCAGAGTTGACATTTTTGATCCAGTGACCCTCCTTCAGAACAGACTCTGATTTGATTCCACCTGCTGAGTTTTCCTAGCAATTTATATTTTTGATTCTCATTTCCAACATCCCCAGTTCTTATTTTTTACTTTAAATCTGTGTCCACCTCATCTCCATCCTTTCACCAATACAAACAATTGCTCCATACTATTGTGTCAGATGCCTCATGATTTTGAGTAGTTCCATCGAGTTACCCCACAACCTCCACTTCTCCAGGGAAAACAACACAACGTTTCTAATCTATCTATGTAATTGAAGTTCCTCATCCCTGGGCCATTCTTGCAAATTTCTTTTATACTCTGTCTAACAGCTTCACATCTTTTCTAAAGTGTGGTGCCAGAAGTAGAGTAGTGGACAGCGAAGAAGGTTTCCTCAGAGTAGAATGGGACCTTGATCAGATTGGCAAATGAGCCGAAGATTTGCAGATGGAGTTTAATTAAAATAAATGTGAGGCGCTGCATTTTGGAAAGGCAAATCAAAGCAGGGCTTATGTACTTAATGGTAAGGTCCTGGTGAGTGTTGCTGAACAAAGAGACCTTGGAGTGCAGGTTCATAGCTCCTTGAAAGTGGAGTTGCTAGTAGATAGGATAGTGAAGAAGGTGTTTTGTACCCTTTCCTTTATTGGTCAGAGTATTGAGTACAGTTGGGAAGTCATGTTGCGGCTGTACAGGACATTGGTTAGGTCACTTTTGGAATACTGTGTGCAATTCTGCTCTCCCTCCTATTGGAAGGATGATGTGAAAATTGAAATGGTTCAGACAAGATTTATAAGGATGTTGCCAGGGTTGGAGGGTTTGAGCAATAGGGAGAGGCTGAATAGAGAACGCCTTATCTTCAGCCTCGGAACACTTCAGCCCCAGGGCATCTGTGTGGATTTCACCAGTTTCCTCATTCCCTCCCCCCCCCCCCCCCCACCACCTTACCTCAGTTCCAACCTTCCAACTCAGCATTGTCCTCATGGCCTGTCCTACCTGCCAATCTCTCTCTTCCCACCTAACTGCTCCACCCTCTCCTCTGACCTATCACCTCCATCCACACCCCCATTCACCTATTGTACTCTTTGCTACCATCCCCCACCCTCCTCTCTGACCTATCACCTCTGTCCCCACCCCCATTCACCTATTTTACTCTTTGCTCGGTTAAATTCAATCAAGGATAGCAACAGGATGTTCCACTCTTCAATTCAGAAGAACATTTTCAATGGGTGTGAAATCTAAATTAATCAGAACAACATTTTTAAAATCTCTCATACAATACATGGCATGTGTATTGAATGTTATTTATGAGGCAATGGACAATAGGCTGACATCTAAATTATTCAACAAGACTTAGTAAAATAAAACTTGATTTCACTTGTCCAAAGGTATTTTGACTTCGTAAGAGATTACTAAAGATAGCATGGTCCAGGTAATCAAACAATACAAACGTTTGGAAGTGAATGATGAATAATTGCCAGTAATCCATGTAGGAAATACAAACACTGACCTTTGGTGTTAATGTATCAGAACTGGACTAGCACCTTTTGCTGAATAAAATTAAGCGATTTAAAATTAAGAATGATCTGGGCAGGGTTTCTAAGGGGTGAAAAACGCACAAAATATGCATTAAATTATTGGACTTTTCTGAAAAGAAAATTTGCTGAAAAAGTTAGAAACCTGGTAGTTTCTTCAGTGCTTGTGAAACATTCTGGGGTGTTGTATGATAAACACTTGCAAACTGATTCTCTCCTGTCTGCTTTCTCCTGGTCTGCAAAACCTGAATAATCTAACCCAGAAGGTCACAGATCTTGCTAATTGTGCTGGGCCTGTCTGCCTCACAATTGTCAGCTGATTTGATTGGAGTGACATGTGGTTAAATGGAATAGGAAGAGACATGGTGGGAGACCGTTAGCCCATTAGTTTGCCGCTGTAACTTATTTTACTAAGGAGCCCTCTAACGGGTTCTTGGCAATAATTACTATCTCTCTATCTCATGGTATTCAACATGACAGGCAGTTGCTGAAGTCACAGCTAATATACTTGCACTTTAGCAACACTCTAATGGTGAGTCTTCTTGAACATATTGGTCGCAAAGTGATGCCAATGGCTAAAGTGTGCTTTTTGTTCCAGAGATGCATGCTAATGGAAGGGAATATTGTATAAATCTGAATCAGAATGTGATGAACTGGGATCGGTACAAAACTAGACATTAAAAAAAAAGTCTGATACTGGAATTTGAAGAGATTATTAATAATGCGCACTCTTTACAGCTCATGTGTTGGTAAATATGTACGCTAGCCAATGTCCTTGGGGTGAACTCTTACCCTGAAAGGCTAGTGAGTGAGTGGGAGGATATGGGGGTATGCAGCAACAGTGTAGGTGCAGGCATGATGTTTAAAAAAAGAAAAGGAATGCTTTTTTTTGTCAGCCACGCGGTATGAACCTATGCATTTTGTGTTTAACTGGTATGTGTTTCAAGGTTCGCAGGAAGCATCCAGGCGTTAGGCAGGTCTGCAGTTTAAATATACAGGAAGGCAACTACACAAATGAAAGTGCACAGACTTCACAAATATCTGAAACACACCATAATCAACTGAACAAGAACGCAACAGAACTACATGGGGATGTGAAATTGAAAGGCTCGAAAGTCTTCAGATACTGAAGATTGTTAGCTGCTTCTTTAACAAGGTGAAAGGTTTGTTCACAGAGCTTGTTCCAAAAGTGTACTTCTATTATTTTCCAGGTATTTTCCACTATGATGAAGCTTTTGACTTTAATTTGCACTTCTGAGCTAACAGCTTTCAGTTGCCTGCAAGTAATGTACGTAGCTTCAACTTGCTGTCTCATGATCAACAAGAGGAGTGGTAGCAGAAGCAATGGCAGCAGAAACAGAAGCTACCTTTTCCTCCATTACCTTGGAGCAGTGCAGAGATCTCGGAGAGCATTAGTGCCTCAAGGACTTGTAGAGATAGGGAGGGCCAAGGCCATACTGGAGTTTTGAAATTTGAATATCTTTGCAATCTCCTGTTATTACGAACCAGTAACTTATGATCCAAATCAAGATTTCTTGATTTCTGGAGAAACTCTACCACAAGAAGTGATACTATGTGTGAATAGTGCAGATGTTTTAAGGGGAACGTAGACAAGTATAAGAGAGAAAGGAATAAGAAGATATGCTATTGGGATGAGATGAATGAGAGTGGGATGAGGCTAATATCGTGCAGAAATATCTTAAGAAACCAACAGACTCAGTGAAAAGAAACAAAAGAACAGAAGATGCTGAAAATCAGAAACAAAAATGGAAATTGCTCAAAAAACTTGGCAGGCCTGGCAGCAGCTGTTGAAAGAAATCAGAGTTACCGTTTTGGACCGAGTGACTCTTCTTCAGAACTGAAGAAGAGCAATTTCTGTTTTTGCAGCAGACTCAGAGATCTGTTTCTCTCTGTAGATTCAATGTAATATCCTGGTTAATAACGTGAATTGCCCAGTTTCTCTGCAGCAAGACGTGTAATGGTCCAACAGTTTAATACCAGTTTACATATTATCAAAGTGATGACAAAATAATGAGTGAGTGTCCTGCTGAATATTTTTGCCTGAGTATTGACTTATTTAACAAAGTGAACTGTGAAAGATGGACTCCACAAACACCGTGACCAGTTCTAGCAGGATGATCATTCACATGCAACATGTATCTGCACATTGTTCCCATGTTTCCTGTGATGGCTCCTTGCCTAGTCTCAACATTTTTTTCTGAACAAGTCAGGCTTGTTTTGCCTCCGTGACAATGAAAAGTTGGCCCCATGTTTCATAGGTTGCTTTGTTTTGATGATATCTTGGATTAGTTTGTGGCAGTCTCTGAGGTCTTACACTATATATATGCCACTTTTTTAATGGAGATATCAGTTTTGACACATTCAGTGAGTATTGTCTCACAGTCACTCAATGATCAACATATCATAAGTAACTGAAAAATATAATGAATGGCCATCGTGACATAATTTACCAGATCAGTTCCCTAAAGCATTGTTTATATCACACAATATATTCTGGAGTTAATCTAGTGCAGATTTCACTTCAGAGAAAACTTTGTTGCAGGAAATGTTTACGTTAGTATTGGCTGTGGTATTCATCACAGAGCAACACTGGAATTGAAACAGTAAAAACTCATTTAGATGGAATTTTCAGCAGAGAAACAGGCTATTTGACCCATCTGGTCCATGCAATGTTGATGTTCCAAATCATTCTCCTCCCTACTCTTTTCATTTCACCTCAACGACTACCATATTGATGTGATGACCCAAGATTTCGTCATCCCACAGTTAAAAACTTCATCTTTAAATCTGTGCCAACCAACCCTTTTATAATCATGAAGATGACTATTAGTTTACCTATCAGCCTTCATTCATCAAAAGAGAACAACCCCAACAGTTCTGGTATCATAAATGAAAACATTTTTGTGTATACTCAAATGCCTCTGTATCACTTTAGATTAGATTACTTACAGTATGGAAACAGGCCCTACGGCCCAACAAGTCCACACTGACCCGCCACCCACCCAGACCCATTCCTCTAACACTACGGGCAATTTAGCATGGCCAGTTCACCTAACCTGCACATTTTATGGATTGTGGGAGGAAACCGGAGCACCCGGAGGAAACCCACGCAGACACGGGGAGAATGTGCAAACTCCACACACAGATCGCCTGAGGAGGGAAATGAACCTGGGTCTCTGGCGCTGTGAGGCAGCAGTGCTAACCACTGTGCCACCGTGCTGCCTATGTAATATGGAGATCAAAACTACAAGTGTGCCTAACAAGATTCTAGGCAATCTGAATATGTATTTCTTGCTTTTCAATTCCTCTGGATGTGAACCCAAAGTTTGGTTTTCTCTGGTTTCCTTTTAGATTACTTACAGTCTGGTGGCATGGTGGCACAGTGGTTAGCACTGCTGCCTCACAGCACCAGAGACCCGGGTTCAATTCCCGCCTCAGGCAACTGTCTGTGTGGAGTTTGCACATTCTCCCCGTGTCTGCGTGGGTTTCCACCGGGTGCTCCGGTTTCCTCTCACAGTCCAAAGATGTGCAGGTCAGGTGAATTGGCCATGCTAAATTGCCTGTAGTGTTAGGAGAAGCAGTAACTGTAGGGGAATGGGTCTGGGTGGGTTGCTCTTCGGAGGGTCGGTGTGGACTTGTTGAGCCGAAGGGCCTGTTTCCACACTGTAAGAAATCTAATCTAATCTAATCTGTTGCTGTCAGCCAGAATAAGTACCACCTTCTACTCCATGCTAATTTAGATTCACACATTGCACAAATGCCACGGCTGAAGACAGTCACACCTGAGATTGGGTGCCACATATCTCACATATCAGATACCATGTGTGCACTGAAATAATTAGAGCTACCAATGTTGCACCAGTTACACCATAGTGATACTGGCTTGAGCACATTTGCCAAAGGTCAAATTTGAAACATAAAAGGTGCCACAAGATTCAGCAGGAAGAGCTCACTGACGTTTCATCTCAACTAGGGGAATTTATGCATCTGAAATGCTTTCACCAAAGGGTTGTCTGAGAGAAGGACATAACCGCAAAATGTGGCTTAAGCATCTCAATCACATATATCACTTAATGGTATATTGTTTTCACCTAATCAACCTCTTTTGTGTAGAGCCAAGCACCATATACAAGGTAGTACTTAATAATATTAATTTGGTCTTTTTTTAAGTAAGGGGTCCTGATTGGTTCTGATTATCTTATTGCCACTCTTGAAGGACAATGATCATTTCAGCACCTGCATGTTGAGCTGTGTCTGAAAAATTGAAGGTGCGAGTCTCTGCTGCACATTGGGAGGAGTATGACCTCTTAGGAAGCATTACCTCAAGCTAGATATGTAGGTTCAGTGAGTCACTTAGTATTGTCTAAACCCTCTACCACTCTGTTATAGATAAATGTTCTTTATTCACTGATTTTTAAAGAATATGTTCTCAGGTACCATATACTGCTGCAGAACTCTGCTCTGGAAATTGGAGGTGTAGATCATAGTTCAGGTTCATTTGGTCTCACATCTAGCCACTATCAGGTTCTCTGAGACCTGTCTGCCTGGTCTCACGATTGCCTTGGCTTCTTCAGCAGCAGCAGCATCAGCATCATCAACATCATCACCCTCAGCATCTCTGTCAAATGCCCTTTGACCTCATCTGAGGGAATCAGAGCGTAGTCAGGTGATTACCACACTGCTCGTCTTAAGCAGTCTAGGCATCAGAAGCACATTTTCAGTTGACAAATTAGCCTTAGTGGATGAGTAGACTGCATTGTAGATCTGTTCAGCACCACTGAGCTTTTGCACTAGGTCACTAATGGCTTCTGGGGGTCTCTCGTGTTACCCACAGCCAGCTTTGAGATGATGTATGGGAGCAGACATTCAAGGAACCTGAAAGTTGTACAGAATGCAAGTTTTGTGATAGTTCCCTGGATAGCCAGCACAGACCTGCAGGAATTCATACAGGTGATCATAGTCAAGCTGGCCATTGAGGGAGTGAAATGCCTTTCTGTTCAGGAATTTGCCTACTTGATACCATGGAGCTAAGTGCAGATGATGGCTTCTTGTATCGAGGGAATCCAACCATAGAGGCAAAACTTACACTTGAGCATCTTGTTTCTGAGTCTGTGGTGAACTGCATAAACAAATGTGTTTTCCTGAGATTAGCATCCATGAATTCATGAATCCACTTGTAGCTGGTCAAGTCCCTAGTTGTGGTTTTAACAAAATCAGTGCTAAGAAAGTTCAGTTCTGCTGTGATCTTCAGCGCCATAGGCTCTCATGCCACATGGCTGCAGATCTTTCTGCAGAAGGTGACAAATGTAGGTGATGGAATCCCTAGACATGTTCAGATTCTTGTTGTTTCGAAGTTTATTTATGAATAGGTAGCTGCAACACCTTTAGCATTCCTCCTACTTCTCCTTTTCCCCTACTGTTGGCACAACAAAGTCAGTACAGCTTTTGGTATGGCTGGTCAAAAGTTTGCAGTGAAGAAAGGATCTGTAAGCAAAATGAGACGTTTGATTTCCAACTCAGGACCTTCTCTAGACAATGTAGACAGCTGCTATCTTAAGTGAAAGCCTGCCCTGCAGCAACTTCATTGGGTGGGATCCATCATGCATGACCGAAGACTGCTTGAACTCTTTCTCATTCAGCCATGTGCAAGGAATGTTTAGCCCGAAGCATTATAATGCATTCCATGCATCTGGCACACAGCTCAATTTGACTCATGGTGGCCCTGGTTATTTCCTGCACAACAGTACTGTAACCTTGGAATCAACAATATCAGGACGAGGGGAGGCTGGTTTTATCATTGTTAACCTTCATTACTAATGCAGAGACCCACATTGGGTTTCGTGTTCAAATCCCACCAAGGCAGATGTTGGAATTTGAATTCAAATTTAAAAATCTGAAATTAAGGGTCTAATGATAACTGTTGTCGATTATCAGAGAAACCCATATGGTTCACTAATATTCTTTAGGGAAGGAAATCTGCCATCCTTACCTGGTCTGGGCTACATCTGACTTCAGACCCATACCCGGTTAACTGTCTCTGGGCAATTAAGGATGGAAATAAATTCTGACCTAGCTAGTGACACCCTCATCCTGTGAATGAATTATAAAAAGCAAGTTTCATCTGAATTTCTATAAAGATCAGATACTTGGGCCAATGAAGTCTCCCCATGACTTCACATTCAACAGCACCCATTAACCACCATCAATGTTGTTGAGTGTGAGTTGTCCTTCAGCTTAGAGTTCAATGCATTATGCAACATGTTTCTGATGTCAGTATTGTGAATGGCTAGAGCCTGTGACCCTTTACATTGCAATAAGGGCTTCATTTCAGCCTCAAGTCCTTAATGGGGTGCTTAAGTTACAACTTTTCTTTGTGATTTCAATTTTTAAAATTTATTTGCAAGATGTGGGCAATGCTGACTAGGACAGCATCTATTACTCATTTCTAATTGCACTTGAGAAGGTAAAGCAATCTTGAACTGCTACAGTTCATGTGTTTGAGATAAACACATGCTACTCTTCTGAAGAGAGTTCAAGTATTTTGACACAGCACTGCTGAAGGAATGGCAATATATTTCCAAGATACGATAGTGTATGGCATGAAAGAAAACTTGCAAGTGATAGTGTTCCCGTGTATCTGCTGCCCTTGTCCTTCTAAATAGTTTGGAAGGTGCTATCGAAGGAAGCTTGATGCATTTCTGCAGTGCATCTTGAGGATGGTCCACACTGCTGCTACTGTGCATTGATGATGGAGGAACTGAGTGTTGAAAGTGATGGATGGGGTGGCAGTAAAGTGTGCTGCATCATTCTGAATGGTGTTAGCTCCACGTGTGTTCTTGAGGCTGAAAACAGAGAATTTTCCCCCTGATTCCCATGGACTCCAGTTTTGATGGGCTCCTTGATGCCACACTCACTCAAGTCAGTCTGAGGGTGGCATGGTAACACCATGGTTAGCACTGCTGCCTTACAATGCCTGGGATCTGGATTCATTTTCAGCCTTGGGTGACTGTCTGTGTGGACTTTGCACATTCTCCCTGTGTCTGCGTGGTTTTCCTCAGGGTGTTCCAGTGTCCTTCCACAGTCTAAAGATGTGCAAGTTAGGTGGGTTGGCCATGCTAAAAGAAATTGCCTTGCTTTGTGCAGGCGAGGTGGGCTAACCATGGTAAATGTGGGATTACAGAGAAAGGAGTGGGAGTCTGGATCTGCATGGGATGCGCTTTGGAAAATTGGTGCAGACGCAGTGGGTCAAATGGCCTCTTTCTGCAATTTGGAGATTCTATGATTCTGTGAAATCCTGCCTTCATGTTGAGGACAACCCCCTCACTTCCCTTCTTGAGTTCAGCTCTTTTGTTCATGTTTGGATCAAAGCACTAGATTGGGGTGGGGTATCTGATCAACATGGACGAGTTGGACCAAAGGGTCTGTTTCCGTGCTGTACATCTCTATGACTCTATTGAGGTCAGGAGCTGAATGGAAGGTAAGGGCCTGGTGGAACCCAAGCCCAGCATCATTGTTAACTTAGCGCAGACTGATAACATTGGTGATGGCAGTTTCCATCACTTTACTGATGATTGAGTGTAGACTGATGGGGCTGTAATTTGTTGCATTGGGTTTGTCCTTCTTTCTGTGTTCGCTCACCCCTGAGTGTTTGAACTGACTGGATATTGAGCTGTGCAAGAACATGTGCAAACATATCCCTAACCCATCCTATTTTTACTGTCTTTCAGGAAAATGCTATTTTATTTTGGGCCAGCCTGATGCGATTAATGATTGTTGCTCCAGGGCAGGAGCTGTGCCCTCAAACCCTCTTTTTAAGGGGCTAGTTCTTTACTTAAAAATCCCCTTGTCCAAAGTCAAATAATCACTGCATGTTCTTTTCTTCCAAGTCTAGGTACCCTCTGTCCAAATTATATACTGACCTTCAAATTCACAAAGGGATGAATCTTTTGAACTTTGCGTTGGAAAGCCTACATCTGGATCAAATGGGTCCCATATTCAGAGCCACCGCCCAGTAGTTATTTTATCTTGATTGATCAGTCACTTGTCAGCAGATGTGCTTGTCATCCTTTTTAGGACAAAGAATGGGCTCTTAAAGCTGGAGGTCAAAATGAGGCTCTCAAGCATGACTGGAGATACAGACTGCCATTGCAGGTATGAGAGACAGAGAGAAAGAGAAGATGCCTCCATCTTGCCTCCATTCTGGAGGAGCGGCGAGGGGGTGGAGTGAGGACCACTGCAAAAGTGCTGTTGTTAGCCATAATAGTTGGCAGGCAAAGGTATTCTGGAACACTGGGGCCAGGCTACTGGAGACTCAACTTCTGGGGCAGTCATCTGTTCACAACTCTTGAGAGATTGACTATAAAGTTATACTTGGTTTTCGATTTAATTTAACTTTAATTAGCCTTAAAGTGAGCTCAGTTGGCTACATGGAGAAAGTGAGGCCTGCAGATGCTGGAGATGAGAACATGAGAGCAGCACAGCAGATCAGGCAGCATCTGAGGAGCAGGAGAGTCGACATTTCAGGCATACGCCCTTCATCACATTCCTGATGAAGGGCTAATGCCTGAAAAGTTGACTCTCCTGCTCCTCGGTTGCTGCCTGACTTGTGTGTTTCCAGTGCAACACTTTTTGACTCAGTTGGCTCCATGCTAGTTGTGGGTAAATTGACCTTTCATTTCCTCATCTTAATTTTGGGAAAATGGCTGGAGGGGCAGGATGAAACTGAAAAATCTGACATTTGGCTACTGGCGCAAAAACTATGTGCCTTCATGCATCTGCTCCTGACCCCATTGTCCCGTTAATATCCTGCCCAGAGTCTGTGTGAGTACTGGGGAATCACAACATAGGAAGAACCCATGCTTAGCCTTTCAACCATTGCTCTGTGGGTAAGATATTCCCCTTGCAGTCTGAAAGCTGTGGGTCATAGCTCACTCCATAGACTTGAGCACTAAAATCCATATTGTGTCTCCCAGTACAGAAGCAAGGTATATACAGAGAACGTTAGAGGCCCCATCTGTCCTCTCAGGTGGAAGTAAAAGGTCCCATGGCATTGTTTTGAGAGGCATATGGGAATTTTTTGTGATGTCTCGGCCGATATTTATTGCTCAATGCAGATCACAATGCTTAATTACATGTAAATCTGGTCATTTACATGTTACTGTTTGTGAAATTTTGCTGTTCACAGATTGGCTGCTGTGCAACCAACTTTACAACGGTGATTACAAATCAAAAAGTACTTTATTGACTTTACAGTGATTTGAGATGACTGCTGGTCAAAAAAGGTGCAATAATGAAATAAGTTGCTTTTCCTCCTCCACAGTTTTAGCTACGTCCAGTTCAATGGGTCACCAGAAACTGAAGGATAATTCTGGCACATGGTGTCCATTTGTCCAGCAGAGTTAGGGCTTAGAGTGCTGAACTGGGATTGATTCTGGAATTAGGGTGGGATTGCTTTGGAGTTAGGGTAGGAGCATTATTTAAAGTTTCCTCCAACTGCAATTTCCAAACCTTTACCTGCTACCACTGGAAGGATAAGGATAGCAAATGTATGGGTATACCACCACCTACAAATTCTCTTCAAGCCACTCACCACTCTGACTCGGAGCTATATTGCTGTTGCTTCACTGTCACTGGACCACAATTCTGGAATTCTCTTCCTAATAGTATTATGGGTGTGCCAACACCTCAAAACTGTAGTGATTCAAGGAAGTATCTCATCTCCATGTTCTCCAGGGCAGTTTGGGATGGACAATAAATGCTGGCCCAGCTGCTGATTTGATTTGATTTATTCTGGTCACTTGTACCTAAGTACAGTGAAAAGTGTTGTTTTTGCATACACTACAGCAGTTCACAACATACAAAGACACAAAGATCATAGGGTGATCGGACCGAGAGACGAATACAAAGTTATGATTGCAACGAAGTACAAAAAGCAAGATCAATATTAGATTTTAAATTTGAGAGGTCCATTCAGCAACCTAATAACAGTGAGGGAGAAGCTGTTCTTCAACCTGTTGGCATGTGTGTTTTCTGCCTTCTGTCTGATGGAAGAGATTGGAAGAGATTACATCCCAGGTGGAAGGGGTCTTTGATGATGTTAGCTGCCTTGCTGTCCTAATGGTCTGGGCTGTGTTCACAATTGTCTGTAGATTCTTACAGTCCTGGGCAGGACCAGGACTGTGTGATGCCCACATCCCATGGACAAATGAAAAAGAACCAAGGAAGGGACCTGTATTAGAACAATCAAGCAAGTGTGAGCCAATAGTAAGTGGACTTGAAAATGAAATCAGATTCACCATGAACTTATTGAAAGCAGAGAAGCCTCTAAAGTCAAGAGATCTCCTCATTCCCCCAAGTCCTACATTCCTATAAGCAGTTTCTTCCTAAGGTTAAAAATCACACAACGCCAGGTTAGAGTCCTACAGGTTTATTATCACCTGATGAAGGAGCAGCACTTTGAAAGCTAGTGCTTCCAAATAAACGTGTTGGACTATAACTTGCTGTTGTGTGATTTTTAACTTTTTCCACCCAGTCCAACTCCGGCACCTCCACATCATGATTTCCTGTGGTTGGTCAATACTTTGCTCTGTTCCCCACATAAATGAATATATTGAAAATTAAGTCAATCGTACACATCACCAGTTGTGAAAACTACACAAAGCCCTCCCAGCAATCCCCAGTCACTTTTCTCTTTCCACAGTGCGAAGAGGGTAACAGCATGGAAACCACAGAGTCCTATTCATAAGAAAAGTGTCTTTAAGTCAACTTAAAGCCACACTACTTGTGAATAGAGTACTTTGTAAAATAACAGATGGAACTGGCCCTTTATGAGAACAAATCTTGATTTCCTTTATTCTCAGGTGCACAGTTAGAGTATATCAACTGGAAAATTCATTTTCATCTTTTACATGTTCATTGTTGCTACCTCAATATATTCTGACTGGAACTTCATTACTGTACCCTTCGCTGTGATGCAGCTGGTACACAATACTTTTAGTTTAGGAGTTGAGGTTTCCTTTATAACTTAGATCAAAACTTGCATTTATATCAGACCTTGGATGTAATAACATGTCTGAAAGTGCAATTTTCGGAGTCTTAGCAGACAATATTTGACATTGATTTACATTATTACAACCTTGGTAGGTTTTGAACAGATTCATGAAGCAGAAAGAGAGGTGCGCTTCAGAGAGGGAATTCCAGACTTTAGGATGTTGAGACGTTCAAGGCTAAGTTACCTGTGGTGGAATGATAGAAATCAGTGTTCCTTAAGTACCAGTCTGGAGGAGTGCAGAGATCTTCATGGAATTATTTCTCTGAAATACTTTTGAGATATCTTTTACATACATTTATTTTTCTGCCCCACATCTTAACCACTACTAGGAGACCTGTACATAATTCCCATCAGGGTGATTTTTTCCCATGCGGTTCCTAAACTCTACCCACACACTCCGGAACAGGCAATTCTAGATTTAGTGATGTGTAATGGGGCAGACTGAATTAGGGAGCTTAAGGTGAATAAACCTCTAGGGACCAGTGATCATAATATGATAGAATTCACCCTACAGTTTGGAGAGGGAGAAGCTGGAAACAGATGTAACTGTATTACAATTGAATAAAGGTAACTACAAAGGCATGAGGGAGGAACTGTCAGGGTTGATTGGAGGAGGGAGCTGAGTGCCGCAAAATTGTAGAGCTACAATGGCAGGTGTTTCTGGGTAATTTGGGAGGCACAGCAGAAGTTCATCCCAACGAAGAAGAAACATACTAAGGGAAGGATGAGGAAACCATAGCTGACAAGGGAAGCCGGGGATAACATAAAAGTAAAGGGGAAAACAACAATGTGGGGAAGATTAGTTGAAAGCCAAAGGATTGGGAGGTCTTTAAAAACCAACAAAGGATAACTGAAAAATCAAAAAGTGAGGAGAAGATGAAGTATGAGGGTAAGCTATCTCATAATTTAAAAGCTATTTGTTTGAGTTTTTTTTGGATATATAAAAGGTCAGAGTGGACTCTGGACCACTGGAAAATAAGGCTGGAGAAGCAGTAATGGAAACAAAAGAAAATGGCAGAGGAACTGAATCAGTACTTTGCATCAGTCTTCATAGTGGAAGACACCAGAACTTCAAGAGAGTCAGGGGCCAGAGATAAGTGTAGTGCCCATTACTAAGGAGCAGATGCTGAGGAAGGTGGATACATCACCCGGACCAGATGGTTTACACCCTAGAGTTCTGAAGGTAATAGCTGAGGAAGTTGTGGAGGCATTGGTGGTGATCATTCAGGAATCACTGGAATTAGGGAGGATCCCAGAGGACTGGAAAATGCTAATGCAACACCCATGTTTAAGAAGGGAGAGAGACTGAATACAGGAAATTATATGCCAGTTAGTCGGATCTCAGTCATTGGTAAGATTCCCTATTGGGGTCTCGCAAAAGCAGGTCCACAAAACTGCCTTGTAGATATTGCATAAATTCCTTTGCTTGGGATCCTCTACCAGCCTAACTTTCCCAGACTGTCTGCATATCGAAGTCCCCATCGTTACTGTAATAGTAGCTTTCTTGCATTCCTTTTCTTTGTTCTGATTTATTTGTCTGCCCCACATCCTGACTACTGCTAGGAGGCCTGGACATAAATCCCATCAGGGTCCTACCACACAGATTCTACACCTTCTGACCCCCATATCACTTCTTGCTATTGATTTTATTTCATTTCTTCTTAACAAGGCAACCCCATCATCTTTGCCCATCTGCCTGTCCTTTCAATAGAATGCTTATCCCTGGAAATTTAGTTCCCAACCCTGATCTTCTTGCAACCACGGCTCTGAGATACCCAAATGTTATACCCGCCAATTTCAATCTGCATTACCTTGTTTCATATACTGTGTGCATTCAAGTGTAACACCCTCAGTCCTGTGTTGAATGCGCCCTTTCTTACAGTTGTCCCCTTATCTGCTGTGTCTGAAGTAGATTCTGAGCCTTTCCATACTCTCTGTCCTGTTGCTTATCCTGGAAACTTTAAAAAAACCTCTGTTGAACCTTCCCCCACTTTAACCTTTTCCATGCAACTGAATCTCCCACTATTTAGTTTAAATCGCCAGCTAACATGACTGTATAAGTTCTTCAACAAATTAACTAATGTACCGGATCTAAACCACTGCTTCTTAACAAACTTAACAAACTCTGTTGGAAAATTACTTACAAATTGTCGATTGCCTATATTAGATAACTGTGCTCGTGAACCCCTTAAAACAACAGAGACAGTGCAGATCAAAAGGGTGAATGGGATTTGGAGATTGTTAGGACACGGGCAGCAGAGCTTTAGACATCCCTGGTTTTATGGATGATGGAAGCTGGGAGGCCAGCCAGGAATGTTTTGGAATAGTCCAGTCTAGAGGGAATGAGACCATGGATAAGGGTTTCATAAGCAGTTAGGCTGAGACACGGATTGAGTGGGGCAATGTTACAGTGCTGAAAATAAGGGTTCAGACAGTGGAAATGGATGCTATTGAAGGTTCATCTCAGCCTGCAAATAACAGTTTAGCTCGATGCTGAACTCTGCTGTTCGGACACCACAATCACTGTCCTGATTGCCAGTGTGCCAGTGCCACATTAGATGATTAGGCCCTTCCTTTACCTAAATCAGAATACAGCAGTTTTGTAACAAAATCTGCTTTCTGACAAGCTATGAAATAAAAGACCTTGTAACAGGGGACCCTTTGACAAGTCTTGTAACAAGGAATGATCGAGTAAATTATATAATTATCAAGGAGATTTTCACTGAAATATTCTTTTTCATTTTTTAATGGTACATAATCCCTGTTTGGATTTTCTTACAGCCCACTTTAAGAAATAAAATCTCTCAGCAATGAATCTCGAAGCCTGTAGTCATTTTATGGCATAGAGAAAAGTAAAGAGATCCTGCCCTTTCAGAAAACATTTCCTGTACATTCAAGGTACCAGATATTGATGCTGGCAACCCTCGAGAGAGTCACAGGGCTATTTGAATTGCCTAGCTGTGGGGACTGGAGTTTTAAGACTGTAGTGCTGACAGGTTTGTTTGCACAGAACCAAGCAATGTTGTAGGAGCAGTTTTACTTTTCATTCCTTGCCTCGACAGGGTTAGTTTACATTCGGAACTGAACATAGTTGAGATTAGCAGCTGTTCAGCTGCTCCATAGAAATAAGGGACTATTTGAAGAGATTGTTTATATTGTAGAATAGTGACAGAATGTTTTGACTTCAAAATGTCGTCTCAGTGTTCGCTGTAGACCAGTGTGGTCACACTGTGGGTGTGTGTATGTGTGTGTGGTACGTGGGTGGGTGTACTGAGGGAAGGAAATTGTGCTGCATTAGTTTCATTCCAATGTGGCAAGATAAACTGGTATAAAGAGACTGCGTGGTCAGAAATTACAACTTGCTTGAATGCTAGAAAATATGATTTTCAAGAACATTGTTATCAATGGCAATTAGTTTATTAATCCTGGGAAGGACAGAGTGTTGAGAGAGAGAGAGCGATGAAGGGGCAGTGAGAAAATGAAAAAGAGAAAAGACAAAGAGTTGTTGAGAAAGACAAAAAGAGTGAGAGAGAGAGTGAGAAACAGTGAGCAAGAAAGAGTGAGATTGTGAGATAGAGGAAGTGGCAGCCGAAGACTTAGTAAAAAAGAGTGAGACAAAGGTAGATTGACAGTGAATGTGGGAGGGAGGGAAAGCAAGACATATGGAAAATAGAGGATATTTTCCATATCCTCTATTCTATCTATAGAATAGATAGAATGGAGGATATGGAAAATATCCTCAATTTTCCATATGTCTTGCTTTTATGCAGCAGAAGTCCTATTCTATCTATAGAGTAGATAGAATGGGACTTCTGCTGCATAACCTTGCTGGATGATACATGTTTGAGAATGTTCATGAAAAAAGTTAATTTTTGTCAGCAATTCAATTCATTATTATCCAATGTACTGCATCGGTAATGTAAAAGGAGGACAATCTTTTTTAAACTGAGTCTTTCCATATCATTGTGTAGTGGGGCTGTTATGTTGGTTGGAGGATGGTATGGCATTATAGTGTGAAGCAGGAGAAATAATAAGCACCCAGTCCACAAAGCATATTAACAGGGACTGAGGAGCACTGGATGCCACCTTATGGATGATTTTAGGGGAGATCTCTCTGAATAAATTTGCTGATTTGTCACTTGATGATGTGACGCTAATCCCAGCAGTTACAGGCTAGTGAGTTTAAATTCAGTAGCGGGGAAATTTTTGGCAAAAGTTATTTGGGATAGAAGCAGAAGTCACATAGGGAAAAAAAAAGTGGCTTAATTGAGAAGAGTCAGCATGGATTTTTAAAGGAAAATGATGTTTAATTAACTTGTTGGAGTTTTTAGAAGAGGTAATGGAAGGTGCCGATGAGCGTAATGTTTATGATGTGGTACACTTGGATTTTCAGAAGGCATCTGATACAGTGCCTCACAATAGACTAGAGAGGAACGTTGTAGGCCATGGCATAAAAGGGACCATAACAACATGGATACAAATTTGGCTGACTAATAAGAAACAGAGAGTAACGGTTAATGGCTATTTCTTAGTCTGAAGGAAGGTTTAAAGCAGAATTCCCCTATATTGGGACCCTTGCTTTTCCTGATATATATTAATGATCTGCATGTTAGTGTGTAGGGGACAATTTCTAAATTTACAATGACACTGAGTTGGAAGAATTGTAAACTGTAAGAAGGATAGTGTGGTACTCCAAAAGAACATTGACAAGTTGGTGGAGTGGGCAGACAGGTGGTTCAATACGGAGAAATATGAGGTATTGTACTTTGGTTAGAAGAACATTGAAAGACAATGTAAACGGGGAGTACAATTCTAAAGGGGCGTTGGAGCTAAGGGTGTATATGTGTACAGATCTTTGAAAGTGGTAGGACAGGTAGCGAGACCAGTTAATAAAGCAGACAGTGTTCTCGGGTTTATTAATAGGAATGGAGAGTGCAAGAGTAAGAAGGTGATGTTGAACTTGTATAAGACACCTGTTGGACCTCAGCTAGCGTATTGTGTACAGTTAAGTGCATCGCATATAGGAAAGATATGAATGAATTGGAGAGAGTGCATAAGCAAATTACAAGAATAGTTTCAGGAATAAGAAACTTAAGATTTGAGGATAGATTGAGCAAGTTGGGGCTGTTCTCCCTTGAGAGAAGAAGGCTGAGAGGAGATCTGATTAAGGTTTTCAAATTGTGAGTAGGCTAGATGAAATAGAGTGATGCATATTTCTGCTGGTGAAGCTGGTGTATGAAAGAAGCCAGGATGATGTGAGAACTGTCACACTAAGTTTTCAGCATTTGGAATGTACTACCAAGAAATGTGGTGGAGCGGATTCAAGTGAGGCATTCACGATGGCACTGAATGTTTTGTTTGGATAGTAATAATGAGCAGGGACATGGCGCAGAGACAGGATATTGGCACAACATAATCAAGCCAGACAAGATAACAGAGCTGATGCAGGCATGATGGGCTGAATGGCCTCCTTCTGCACCATCAGAGTTCTGTGATTCCATGATTGCCTTGCATTTGATGGTGGTCTATCTTCTGGTCCAATACTTTTGTTGATTGAACTTACACTTATCATGCAAACTCTTAGGACAGGGATGTAAGACATGAATGTTCAGGAAAATAGCAGCTAATACTGTTCAGACTACCCACCCGTCCAGGCAATATTGGCTTATTGCTTGGGCAGTGTTGGAAAGTTTTCTTTATGTGACTACTCAGCCAAACATAACTATGGATGGTAGACAGCATATATATGTTTTTTTTTGCGGCTCAGTGCTTGGACAGTGGTAACATGTATCAGAATAGAAAGCAACAAGGTTGGAATTGTCACAACTAGGTAGTGGTGTCTGTCTGATATTGAAAGTTGGTTCGTGCAAAGCATGGATGGAAATCACTAACCAATGTTTAATTCAAGCTTGCACTTAGAAAAGTCAGGAAACTTAGAGGCATCTTTATTGTCAGATGACTTGTATAGAACCTTGGTTCGATCAGACTTGAAGCCACATGATCAGTTCTGTTCTCTGTACAATAACAACGATATTGTGGCACTGGAGAAAGAGATGCCAAAAATCATTACAAGATTGACACAATCAAGAACAGGCTGGGCTCTTTTCTCAAGAAAATCGGCGGTTGTAGGAAAACCAAACAGAGGCCTATGAAAGAGTTTGATGGGGAAGACGACTTAAAGATTCTTGTCAGTGAGACCAGAATGAGGGGCTAGAGACATAAGGTAGTGACTAATACATCCAAAATGGAATTCAAGAGAAATTCTTCTGCCTGGAAAATGCTGAGAATATGGAAATTGCTACAGTTGGGAATGAATGAAGTGCATAGTTAAATGCTTTAAGGGGAAGTTTGATGAGCAAATGAAGGAGAAAGAAATGAAAGCATAACTTGATGGGGTTGGATGAGATGTGGTGTGAGGAGATTTGCTTGGAACATAAAAACTAGAAAAGATGGTTGAGTTGAATGGCTAATTTCTGTGCCATGAACTCAGTATAATTGTCAGTGTGTCCTTACTGCATATGTTGTATGCTGAATGTTATTGTAATGACCATTTAGCTCAGTCTGTTGAGATGAGAGACATCACCGTGTTCTTCATATATCCAACCCTGAAGTCCTTTTCACCATTACCATTGACAATGTTTCTTTTGCAAGTTACAAGTTTTTAAAAGATGCATTCATGTTCTCCTGAGACTCTACCTTGAGCCCAGGTATCTTCCTCATTCCACTGAATCATGTAACCTGGCACATCACTGCAAACACCAGCAATGCTTCTGCTGTGATGACATTGTAGGAGATCAACATATAAGAAAGTTCAAACTTATCATTTGGGGAAACCTCGTTCCAATAATTAATTCTGAGATTGGAATCCAAACTTCCCATTTCTCAGCTTATCTTCAAACATCCTTCAATTCAGCACCTTTGTTTGAAAATGTTTATAAACAATATTACTATTAAAACGTCACACTCATTTTACTGTTTGCTATCATTAAAAAAGAAATAGATATGCATTTATATCATGCACTTCATGATGTTTCAAAGCTTCTATAACCAAATGATATTATTAAACTGAAAAGACTGCAAAAAAAATGTATTGGAATGCTACCAGCATTGGAAGGTTTGAGTTATCAGGCGAGGTTAGATAGGCTGGGACATTTTTCCCTGGAGCTTTAGAGACTGAGGGGTGGCCTTATAGAAATCTATAAAATCACGAGAGGCAAGGATAAGGTAGATAGCCAAAGCTTTTCCCCATGGTAGGGGAGTCTAAAACTAGAGAGCATACGTTTAAGGTGAGAGGGAAGAAATAAGAAAAGAGTCCAGAGGGGCAATTTTTTCACACAGAGGGAGGTGAGTGTCTGGAACAGGCTGCCAGAGGTGGTGGTGAAAGTGAGTGTAATTTTGTCATTGAAGAAACATTTAGACAGGTACATAGATGGGATAGGTATGAAGGGATGTGGGCTAAACACAGGCAAATGGGACTAGTTTAATAGTGAAAACTGGTCGGTATGGGCAGGTTGGGCCAAAGGGCCTCTTTGCAGGATGTAGACCTCGATGACTTCATAAAACAATATTTTCAGGGATTAGTCACTGTTGTAATGGGGCAAAGCAGCTGCCAATTTATGCTCAGTAAGATTCCACAAACAGTAATGTGAGAATGATCAGATAATCTGTTTTTGTGATGCTGATTCAGGTGAATACCAGCCCAAGACACTAGTAAAATTTGCACTACTCTTTTTTTTCAAATGGTACTGTGAGATCACTTACATCCATTTGAGATGGCAGAAATTGACATATCATCAAAAGGACAGCACATCACTGTGGAGGCTGGAAGGACACAGCAAGCTAGGCAGCATTCGGAGGTGGTGAAATTAACGTTTTGGGTGTAACCCTTCGTCAGGACTGGGCGTGGGAAAGTCGGGGGAATTGGAGGTAAAGGGGGTGACGGCATCAGGGTGGTGAAGTGGGGATAGGTGGAGAGAGATAGAGAGTACAACTGGGTTGGTTAACGGGAGGAATGAATCTGGTTTGTGGTTGGGAGGAGTGGAAGGGAGGGGGAAGGGAGTTGGGGGTAGGGAAGGGAGGTTATTTGAAATTGGAGAATTCAGTGTTGAATCCTGAAGGCTGTAGGCTGCCCAGACAGAGGATGGGGTGTTGTTCCTCCAACTTGGAGGAGGCCAAGGATGGTAATGTCAGAAAGGGAGTGGGAAGGGGAATTGAAATGGGTGATGACTGGGAGGTCAGCTCAGTCCCTGCGGATCTGGCTGTGATGCTCAGTGAGCCGTTCCCTTAGTTTACGTTTGGTCTCCTCAGTGTACAGAAGACCATATCAGGAGTACCTGATGCAGTAAACTAGGTTGGTACAGAGGCAGGTGAACCTCTGACTCACCCGGACGGACTGTTTGGGGCCCTGCATGGAGGTGAGGGGGCTGGTGTATTGGCAGATTTTGTATCTTTTCCGGTTGCAAGGAAGGTACCTGGGGTTTCAGGGGTGTTGGTGGGGATAATGGTGCAAACCAAGGACTGTCGAAAGGAACAGTCCTTGTGGAAGGCAGAGAGGGGTAGGGAGGGGAAGATGTTCTTGGTGATCAAATCTAGTTGGAGTTGGCAGAAATGTTTAAGGATGATGCATTGGATGTGGAGACTGATAGGGTGGTCGGTGAGAACAAGGAAGATTCTGTCTTTATTGCGATTGGAGGGGTGGGCATTTAGAGCAGTGGAACAGGGAATAGAGGTGGTGTGGTGGAGGGCTGCCTGGATGACAAAGGGGGGGGAAAGTATATTGTTCAAAAGAGGTGGACATCTGGGATGCTTGAGAGTGGAATGTCTCCTCGTTTGAGCAGATGGGGTGGAGGCGGAGAAATTGGGAGAATGGGATGGACTTCTTCCAGGATATTGGTGGGAGGAGTTGTAGTTGAGATAGTTGTGAGTGTATGTGTTTGTAGTAAACACCTATCTGGAGACTGTCAACGGAGATGGAAATAGACAGGTCAAGAAAGGGGAGGGAGGTGTCCGAGATGCACCAAGTGATTTTGAGGGTGGGATGGAAGTTGTGGGCGAAGGATGCTGCGCTGATTGAGATTTCAGCTTGGATTCTTTGAATCGGGACTCAAAGTCTTAACTGACCCAACAGCAAAACAGTAGCCAATGAGTCACAACTGATTCCTGCTGTTAACATTGTACTATATTATGGAATATTGATTATACATAAGAGACTGCAGTGTGCAAGTACAACACAAGCATTTTCAAATTGAACAATAGTTACGAGCTTCCTTCAGTGAGACCATAGGATAGTTAGGGAAATAAAACCGTACCTCATTACTATAATTTCATAGAACAATGTAACCTTGTGAAGTTAAGGTAGAAGTGTCAGTTTGCGGGATATCTTGTTTGACCTGTTTTACACCAAATGGCTGAAACAGAATAACAATTCCATCTCAAGAATTCCTCTTTTTGATGAGAAGAAACAGAAAGGAAATGCTAAAGTTAAAATCAGCAGAAAATTCTGGAATTGCACACCAGGTGTGACAACATTGAAAGGAGAAAACACAGATTAACCTTTCAGTTAGTGACCTTTTTATGAGAACCCAATTAATCTATCCTATCTTTAGCACATTTTGCTATATATTAACCAAAATGTTTTGGTTAGCTGTGCCACTTAATATAAAAGGTAAAGTCACATAGTTCTTCGATAGCAACTTTCAAACAGTGAGTGGTATAAGTAATTGGAAGTGATGTAAGTTACAAGGAAAGGGCTGGGAAGAGGCACCTTGTTGAGTTGGTTTTCAAACAGTTGATAAAGCCATAATAGGTTGGTTGTTCCCCATCTTTTATACTGAATGATTCTCTAACAACCTTACGGATCTCGTTTAATAATTTCTCTGGAACTAGAAGTGAGAAGAAAAGACATCTGAAAGTTGAGATGAGCTCCAGTGAAGTAATGGTTTGAGTCTGAACTTATCAATCTGAACTCAAATGGAACCAAACTGTATGTCTAGAATACAGCGTCCTCTTCCAGAAAAACAGAGAATAAAAGTCATACAGTGCAGAAATAGGCTAATAAGCCCATTATTCTGCCTCTTTAAAATATCACTTTAGAATAGTTCAGAAACTTGATTCAGTCTGGTCAAGTTAGGAGCTGATGCCGAACTGGAACAGCTTGTGCAGTCAGAAGAAACAGCTCAGAAACAAAATGTATCGGCTTGGTATCCCCAAACTCCAGCATCTTTGTGACCGAAACAATGGTGGATTTTGGATTTCAGACATGAGATCAGTAATCAGACTTGATAGAAGACCAGTAAAAAGCCTGTTGAATATCCCCAGCTCAGCTCAGCAAAGACCATTTCTTTCTAATTGTTTAACTGTGACTCTCAGGTAGATGTTAAAAGTCGGGGTGGCCCAAAAATGTGGGCTAGTGAGCTGGAAGGAGAACATAGTGATCAGAAATGGATGTGGCCAATATCTAAAAGTGGCCTGTGTCTTTTAAATGCACTCCTTCAACCTTTGGCTTTGTGTCAGGTATTTTAATTTTCCAATAAAAGCTGCTAGTGGTCCCTTTAAAGGCTGTAGCTTCAGCTCTGTATCAACATTAATGGCCGCACTCAGAGAAAAACAGTTGCATTATGGAATCATAAAATGGGTATTTGGCCTCTTACTGGTGGATGCAAAGACAGTAATGCCTGTTTGGGGCATAAGCCCTCTGGTACTCTTTTTGATGCTTGGATTAATATTGTATCATCTCACTCAGGATATTATGCATTGCATGTTGTGTTAGACATCTGCAATTCAGGTGCTCACCATTGATTTAACTGAATATCAATACTGTCTAATTTTGGATAGCCGGGTTTTGAATAATATATCTGAAACTAACAATATCCTTATTTAGCTGAATCATCAGTAAATATGTGGAGAGTAAAGTTAGATGATGACCAAACGAAACAGATGGTGTTGAAATGATTAGGCATGAAGAGGTTAAGGGTTAGATTGTCAATTCTTCACCCAGTGTGGAATTAACATTCAAATTGTCTGTTTGCTCTGAAAACTGATGTGGCTCCAATTTTTCATTCCTAGGTTTGGTCAGCAGAGAAAATTATGGAAATCATTCTTCTATCCCTCACTTCAACCTCACCCACTACACAGTCCTTGCTTCAGCCAGTCAACCCATGACACCTAATGCCCTGTACCCATCCCCATGACTCCCACACACTTTAACTCAATCTATCTTCCTGCACCAAGGCTATACCAAGTGGCCCCCTACACGCTCCATGCAACCTATGCCCTTGTACCCATACCCTGGCCTTTTAAAAAATAGCTATTACATCAATTCATGTTGGCACAATATCGTGGGCTGAAGGGTCTGTTTTGTGCTATAATGTTCTATGTTAAACAATGCCCTCTATCCTTTGCCCAGTCCTTCTTGAAAACATATCATCCTTTGCACTGATGAGAAGTAAGATCTTATTAAATTGTACTGCAGATTTTACTATATTGAGAAAGAAAAATCATAAAACACATTCTACTACATTTAAACTTCCTCAATAAATTTATAAAAGCAAACACTTAATTTAAGTGCAATTAGTATTCACATTCATAATCCCATATCAAAGAATCCAAAACCACCTGTAGTTATCAATCAAACTATGATATAAAAAGCATCCCACTGCAATAATTGTCTGCCTACTTGTTCAAAAATACATAAAGCACATAAATTATCCCTCCTGCACTCATCCTGATGGACTCTTAATGCTCTATCCATGTAAACCCATTATATTCTTTGATAAAATCAGTCATGCAGCATGATAAAAATCCTCAGACTTATGTCAACAGTCATAATGAACTAGAAGCAATCATCTTTTTAACTGTCCAGAATTCTTTAGAAATATTAAAAAACTATAGTTCTAAATTGCCCATGAATATTCTGGTCTAAGCTTTTTGCAGCCACATCTCTGTAATGGCTACCATATCATGCATAGCTATTTCTATTTGCACCATCATATCTTTCGTTATAAATACTAGTCTTGAAAATTCTCTTTGATAGGCTAAACAATTTTTATAGGACCCTCTGACAGCTTGATAGGTGTTTGATAACTTGACAGTCCTAATGAATTTATGCACTATTTACACAGAAACTTGTCTACCTCTAGCAAAAATAGAGAAATTGCCCTCGGTAAATTGCATGTTGACTTTTTAGGGAGACACTTTACGGAATTAATGATAGAAAATAAGGTGAATTGAACTATTATTTAACTGTTTTCACTGCAGAGGATTCAAATAACATCCCAGAAATAAATATAAATCAGGAGATGAAAGAGAGGGAAGAACCTAAAAGAATTACATTCTCCATGGAAAGAGTAGTGTGGAAATTACAGGAACTAAAAGGTAACAACACATTAGGTCCTGATGGACTTCGTCCTAGAATTGTAAAACAAGTGACTATTTAAACAGTAAATACATTAGTTTCAGTTTTCCAAAATCCCCCATGTGCTGAAAAGGTCCCAGAAGAGTAGAAATTAGTGAATGTGTCTCCTCTATTCAAGAAAGGAGGGAGACAGGAAGCAGGAAACTGAGCCAGTGAGTTTAACACCAGGTATATGAAAAGAATGCTGATATCTTTTATTAAGGATGTCATAGCAAGGCACTTGGAAAATCTCAATGCATCAGTCAGAGTCAACATATTTTTGTCAGAGGCAAGTTATGTTTGACTTACTTATTAGAGTTAGTGGAAGAAGTAACAAATAATGTGGATAAAAGGGAGCCTGTGGATGTAGTGTGCTTAGATTGTCGTTTTGACAAAGTGCTACATCACAGGTTACTGCACAAAATAAAAGTGCATGGCCTACTGGATAACTTATTAGTATGGTCAGACATTGGTTAGTTAACAGGAAAGAGATAGTAGGCATAAATGGATCATTTTCAGGTTGGTAAGCTGTCACTAGTGCAGTATGACAGTGGCCTCAAGTATATACAATTTATATCAGCCACTTGGATTAATGAACCAAAGTTGTTAAATTTTCTGATGGTATGAAGATAGGATGGAAAGTAATTTATCAACAGGACACAAGCAATCTGTAAACAGATATAGATGAATGAAGTGAGTGAGCATAACTTTGGCAGATGGAATATAATGTGGAAAAATGTGAACTTGTCCACTTTGACTAGACAAATAGAAAAGCAACATATTATTTAAGTGGAGTGAGATTGCAGAATTCTGAGGCACTGAGGTAGCTGGATGTTCTGATGCTTAAATCAGATAAATTGTGGCTGCATATCCATCATATGATATAAAAAATAATTTTTTTCACTCATGGGATGTAGTTAGCTGAGCCAGCGTTTATTGCCTGTCACTAGTTGTCATTAAGAAGGTAATGTTGAGCTGCCTTCTTGAACCACTGCAGTCCATTTGCTTAATGTAGACCCAGAATGCTATTGGAGAGGAATTCGACTGAGCAGGCGGTGGAGGGAGTGGATATTTGTGGCTGTGGTGCCAAACAAGCGGCTGTTTTACTCTGGACGTTGTCAAGCTTCTTGAGTGTTGGAACACCCACTCTGTGTTTCTGGCTGAAGAAAAGCTCAGCAGGTCTGGCAGCATCTTTGAAAAGAGAAACAGAGGTACATTTTTATTCCAGCATAACTCTTCTTCAAAAGCAGATTGCGAAGGCAAATAAATTGATGTTGCTTAATGCAAGAGTATAGCATATATAAATAAGGAAGTTTTGCTTCAGCTTTACCATTGGTGGGACCACATCTGGAGTTAGGGTTAGCCCTGACCCTTTTGCAGGTATACAGTTTTGCTTCCCTTGTTTCAGAAAGGATATAAGTGTGTTGAAAGTATTTCAGGAGTGTTCATTTGACTGATACCTGACTTAGGAGTTGGTTATCTTATGAGGAAATGTTGATCAGGTTTGGCCTATGTCCATTGGAGTTAAGAAGAGTAAGAAGTGATTTCATTGAAACATATAACATTCTTGAGGACTTGACAGAGTGGGTGCTGAAAGATCTTTCTCCTTGTGGGAAAAACTAAAATAAGGGGACATTAGTTTAAAAACAAAGGGTCTTTCAGTCAAGGTGGATGTGAGCAGAATTTTCTTTTTCCATTGTTGGTCTTGATTTGGAATTCTGTTCCTTGAGGCAGAATTATTGAATATTTTCAACATGGAGGTGGATAGATTATTGACAAATAGGGGAGTCAGCATCACCACCTTTAAATTCCCCTCCAAGGAACACCATCCTGAGAATCATGGAATCATACGGTACAGAAAATGAGTCTACACCGTTAAAAATACATTACCAGCTACACCAGTCCCACTTTCCCACACTCGACCCATACCCTTGAATGGCCTAGTCACTTCAAGTGATCATCCAAGTACATTTAAAGGTTGTGAGATTTCCCGCCTCAAATACCCTCCGAAGCAGTGCATTCCAGGCCCCCAGGTGAAAAGGTTTTTCCTCAAATCCCCTCTGAATCTTCTGCTTTTCACCTTAAAGTATGCCCTCTTGTTATTGATCCTTCAACTAAGAGAACAGCTGCTTTATTTTCCCCTGTCCATGCCCCTCATAACCTTATCCACCTCAGGTCCCCCCTCAACCTTCTTTGCTCTAAAGAAAACCAGACAAACTTATCAAGCCTCTTTTCACAGCTGAAATGCCCCAGCCTAGGCAACATCTTGGTGAATCTCTTTTACACCCTCTCCAGTGCAAACACATGCTTCCTATAATGTAGTAACCAGAACTGCAGTCAGGATTCCAGCTGTGGCCCAACCAAAATCCTATACAGCCCCAACATGACCTCCCCGTTCTTATAATCTATGCCACAACTGATAAAGGGATGTGTTCCTTATGCTTTTTAAATTGCCCTTTTAATTGCCCTATTGTAGAGCAGAGATACGTAGGGGTTCAGATACATAATTTTTTGAAATTTGTGTCACAGGTAGACGGGGTTGTTAAGAGTGTTTAGCGAACTTGCCTTCTTTGCTGACACCTATCATTTGGGATATCATGTTGAGGCTGTACAGAGCATTGGTCAGGCCTCTTCTGGACTATTGTGTGCAGTTCTGCACCTCGTTACAGGAAGGATATTATTAAACGGGAGAGGGTTCAGAAAAGATTCACCAGGATGTTGCCAGGAATGGAGGGTTTGAGACATAAAAAAAGATTGGAAAGGCTGGGACATTTTTCACTGGAGCTTGGGTATTGAGGGGTGACCTTGTTGAGATTTATAAAATCATAAGGGTCATAGATAAGGTCAAAGGCAAGGGTCTTTTCCATAAGTTGGGGGCATATTTTTAAGATGTGAGGAGAAAAATTTAAAAAGGACATAAGGAGCAACTTTTTTACATAGAGAGTGGTTTCTGTATGGAAGGAACTGTCCGAGAAAGTGGTGGAAGCAGGTACAGTTACAATATTTAAAAGACATTTGGATACGTTCATGAATAGGAAAGATTTGGAAGGATATGGGCAAAACACAAACAGGTTGAACTAATTTAGTTTGAGAACATGGTCGGCATGGACTGGTTTGACCAAAGGGTCTGTTTCTGTGCTATGTGATGCTATGACTCTTACTGTCACCTTCAGAGATTTGTGGACAGGCACCTCAAGATCTCTCAGTTCCTCTGAGCTTCCCAGGTGTTCTGCCATTCATTGAGCACTCCCTTGTCTTATTCCTTCTTCATTAATGCATCCCCCCTCATTTATCAGGGCTAAATTCCATCCGCCCACCTGACCAATCCATCTATATCCCCCTTAACCTTACCCTAACATCTTCCTCCTCAATGTCAACCTTGTGGCCAATCTTTGTGACATCCCACAAACTTACTTATTTCTCCAAGTGAGTGTTTTGTAGCTTTTAAATGCAACTTGCTTCCAACAATTAACTTGGCTTTGGGCATTCTTCTAACTTATGAGGGAAATGTGGAAACATTCTCCAGTGCTGGAGGATCCTTGTGATCGCAGTTGACTGATGGTGGAAAGGATTTGGCTAAATCTGACAGGTGTTACCTGTATTGGAATATGGAGAAGGTTTTTATATCAGGAAGAGGCTATGTTCTCTGCGTTCTGTGAGATTACTGATAACAGATGCATTTCAGGTGAGTCAAGGAGCTTGGAGTCTTTGAGGATGTGAAGTACATCAGGAATGCTCTTGATGATCAGTTTTGCTGATGGAATGGGCTTTCTTGTGCAGCTTGGCAGCTGTCCCTTCCCATGTTTTTATATCATAAAATATACACAGGAGAAAGAACACAGCATTGGCGGTGCTTGTCAGACTTGAATCGTGCATCAGGAAATGTAAAAGACATTTCTCCCGTTTCAGTTTGTGAGGGGTGGTGAATGTGAGGCATTTTTTAATGAGCATCCCTGTGAGTCAAGGTACATCATGATATAGAAAACGTCTGTCTGTAAAACTGCCTCATTGAGAGGCCCAGCAAACATGATTCGAATCAAAAAAAATCTTTTGTCCAAAAAGTGGCAGACAAGCAGTTGAACCTGAATCCTTTCAATCAGGGCACAGAAAAATATGGATCCATCAGACAACAGTACAACTAGCCACTGAAACCTGGTACTGTGCACAATATAAACACTTTATGTAACCACATAGTCTGATCCATTTGACTGTCTGGACAGCATGTCCCTCGATACCAGAGAGACAGCTATCAGACTAGAACTGGTCAATGCAGCGTGTCTAATGGTGGAAAGATGTCCTAAGGACTTAGTAATGTCCCAATACATTCTGTAAATAGCCTTTTTGCACCCTGCTTCTTATTACAAACAATTCCATTAAAGAATGATGTTCTGCTACAGCACATTTCAAGAACTCTTGTCATCCTATTTATATGATGATTTGTCACATGGGTTTTAGTCATCGCAATGCCTTCCTGGTATTTTGTCCTTTTAAATCTATTCTAACCAAGTAACTGAAAGGGAAAAGATAACATTTTTGCTGGAAAACTCAGTGGAATTTTTAGTTTCAGAGTGGAAGAAATGTCACCTCATCCTTTGCTTTTGATCAACATCCATTTTTGTTTAAACTGTTGTCACTTAAAAAAAGATTCTCATAGGTCTAGTTTTAACCATTTACTGCACCGGGATTCCATGCATTCCTGTCCCTGGGAATTCTCTGCTGTACTGTCTTCACTTTAGGTGACGTGAAGGGCTCTCTCATCACAAACAAAAAAATCATCTATTTACTTTTCAGTTGACTTTCTGAACAATCACAGTTGGGATTTTAAATGAAAAGATGAGGAATTTGATAGTCTGACTTTCACCTTTTAAATGCAATTTGATCAACAATTCTCTGTCAGCTGTGACACACTTGAGTAATACTTTCACCTCCAAGTCACAAAGTCATAGGTTCAAGTCCCATTTGAGAGGCTTGAGGCAGTAATCTATGCTGATTATACCCATGCAGTACCAAGTAGGGGTTGTACTGTCACAGGGTCAGTACTGAGGGACTAAGCAGTGGTGGGTAATCAGTACTGAGGGGCTGCAGCATTGCTGTAGAGAGCATTGGGACTACACTGTCAAAGGTGCCACCTTTCAAATGAAATGCTTAACCATGGTTAAACTATGGTGGATTTAAATGATTCATGGTACTACTTTGAAGAAAATCAAGGGGATTCTTCTCTGTTTCCTGGCCAATATTTTTCCCTCAACCACCATCATTAAAACAGATTATCTTGCCATTAGCATTGATTTCTTTTGATCTTGCTGTATATAACACAGCTGCTGCATTTCCTATATTACAACGTTGTCTACATTTCAAAGTAATGTATAAGGTACTCTGGGGCAACTTGCAAATATAAAAGGTGATATATAAATCCAAATTTTACTTTGTTGTTGTAAATTGTTTTAAACTGATGGAACAGGTATTGTTTGGTGTTTAGGGTAGAGTTATACAACATGTCTGTTTGGGCAACTGTGATTGTTCAGAAAGGTTTGACTTGATTTATCAGATTTTTTCTTGCTGTTAGAAAGCACTGTTGTGCCAAAAGCAATAATCGTGACTTGCTCATGATGTGAAATACAATGTTCTTTGTGCTTCACTATTATCGGGGAGGTTTTCAAACAGTGGATAAAGAGATATCATATAAATGTATTTAGCATTCAGTGACTACGACCACATTAGTAATTTCTGTGCTTATGTCTGTCTGAAGGTGTAAGTATTCACTCAAGCTGCAGGAAGATTATGATAGAGTTTTAGAATCAGCAAAATTGTAGGTGGGTTAAAAAGCAAGAACTATCACTCTTCAAAATAGTCAAAATATAGGGGAAGAGAACAGAATATGTTCAACAGATTGAAATCTTAAGACAAAGAATGACATTTGAGTGCACACTCGGGAGTATGTTGCTTCAGGTTCAAGTCGATGTGTTAAGCTAAATGAAGTGTAAATGAGACTGAGTGCATATCAAGACAGATCTTGGAAGTTTCAGATATGTGTTAATAAGGCTGAATTATGCAGCCCTATTCTATACTCATTTTATTTCCATTCTATTTTTATTCTTGTTTTGACTACTTAGACTCATGATATATGAGGGCAAATTCAGTGACCCTGCCATCCTAACAGGGGGCCCTACCCAAAAACAGCATAGATGAGGGATAATGCAACCTAGTGTCTGAAAATGAACTTTTCATAGGTGATCATTTAAAAACAATAGTGATTTGGAAATGAAGTCTCCTTGAGCTTTGTCACATTTGGAGAACTGAGTAGGACTTATATACTTAATGGTAAGGTCCTCGGGAAGGTTGCGAAACAAAGAGACCTTGGAGTGGAGGTTCATAGTTCCTCGAAAGTGGAGTTACAGGTAGGTGGGAAAGTGAAGAAAGCTTTTGGTATGTTTGCCTTTATTGGTCAGTGCTTTGAGTATAGAAGCTGGGAAGTCATATTGTGTCTGTACAGGACATTAATTAGACCACTATTGGAATATTGTGTGCAATTCTGCTCTTCCTCCTCTTGGAAGGCAGTTGTGAAACTTGAAAGGGTTCAGAAAAGATTTATAAGGATGTTGCCAGGGTTAAAGGGTTTGTACTATAGGAAGAGGCTGAATAGACAGGGGCCATTTTTCCCTGGAGCATCGGAAGCTGAGGGGTGACTTTAGAGAATATAAAATATAATAGATAAAATCACGAGGGACATGAATAAGATATATAGACAAGGTCTTTTCCCTGGGATGGGTGAGTCCAAAACTAGAGGGCATTGGTTTAAGGTGAGAGGAGAAAGATTTAAAAGGGAGCTCAGGGGCAACTTTTTCACACAGACAGTGGTGCGTATATGAAATAAGCTGCCAGAGGAGGTGGTGGAGGCTGGTCCAATTACAACATTTAAAAGGCATCTGAATGGGTATATGAATAAGAAAGGTTTAGAGAGATATGGGCCAAATACTAGCAAATGGGACTTGATTAGAGATCTGGACACTACAGATAGATCAGATGGGTACTTGCAATTGACAGTTTCACATGGACTGTGGTTTCCATAAAATTACCTTGCATTCCTTTGAGTTTTAGAGATTGAGGAGTGTTCTGATCAAATATTTGATATGTTCAAAGAATTCGATTGGAAATGTTTTCTGTGTTGGGGACATCAAGAGGAGAGGACACAGCACTAAATCAGAACCAGGTCATTCAAGCATGAAACCAGAAAGCACTTTATGAAGAATAGTGGAAACATATAACTCTATCACCTCAAAAGGCTGGGGTCAATTGAGGTTTTCAGGGGTGAAATTAGATATTGCCTTAAAGAAATTTAACAAGGAATATGGTACAAAGATAGAAAGTTGATTGATTCACAGATGGGCTATGATGTTCTCAAATAATGAACCAAGCAGATAAGGCTGACTGGCCTCCTGCTATTCCTAATGCTCATTTGTTCCCAGATGGTTTTGAACTTCTTGAGTAATGCTGGGAAGGCTTGGAGAGTCAGCCGTTGAATTACTCACTGTGGAATTCCCAGTTTCTGGCCTGCTCTTGTTAGATGTTTATATGGCTGGTCCACTTCAGTTTCCTGTCAATGGTGTTCCTGAGGAGATTGATAGGAGAAGATTCAGTGATGGTAACGAAATTCAGTATCAAGGGGAGACGGTTAAGTTTCTTGTGAAAAATATTCATCGAAAGGCTGGATAGAATCCCTACAGTGTGGAAACAGACCATGAGGCCCAGCAAATCCACACCAACCTTTCAAAGAGTAACCCACTCCGACGCATTCTCCTACCCTAACTCCACATTTGCACCTAACCTACACATCCCTGAACACTATGGACAATTTACCTAAGCTGCACATCTTTGGATTGTGGGAGGAAACCACACAGACAGAGGGAGAATGTGCAAACTTCACACAGACAGTCACCTGAGACTGGAATTGAACCTGGGTCCCTGGCACTGAGGCAGCAGTGCTAACCACTGTGCCACCTGGGATAGGCTGAGAAGCTTTTTTCACTAGAGCATAGGAGGTTGAGAGGTGATGTTATAGAAGTTCATCAAATCATTTGGTCAATAGATTGGGTTAACGGTGGGTGTCTTTTCCCTAGGATGGGAATTTCAAGAGGAGGGGGCACATGCTTAATGTAAGAGGAGAGAGAACTTAAAAAAAAACAAATGAGGGCTAATTTTTTTATACAGAGGATGGTTCACATGAGCAATGAACTTCCTTAGGAGGTGGTGGATGTGGGCACAGTTGCAACATTTAAAAGACATTTGATGAAGTACATGAACAGAACCGGTTTGGAGGGATATAGGGCAAGAGCAGGCAGATGGGACTAGTTCAGTTTGGGATTATGTTCAGTGTAGACTGGTTGGACTGAAGGGTCTGTTTCCAAGCTGTGTGACTCTTATTTCCTGGCACTTGCATGGTGTGAATGCTGCTTCTCACAATCAGCCCTGAATGTCATTCCAGGTTTGCTGCTGATGATCACAGAATACTTTGGCATCTGTGGAATTGTGCATGGTATTAGATACTGCTCAAACATCAGTGAATATTCATAATTTTAGTTTAACCTATTTTTCTAATCAATCTGTTCAGGTGTTATTACACACCTCTGGAACAGGTGAGACTTGAGCCTGGGCCTTCTGGTCTAGGGATAGGAACTCTACCTCTGCACCACAATATTTGCGCTTCTGACTTTATGGCAGAGCAAGGTCATTGATAAAACAGCTAGAGATAGTTAGGCTGAAATAATTGCTTAGAGACTAGTGTCCCATCACCTTTTATTTACTAGTGCACAGTACACTGGCTGTAGCTAGTCAGCCAGCTCAGAGTCAACCCTAAATTGAGGAGGTTCTAATCTCCTGGTTACATATGTATATTTTCTTTTTTTTTCTTTAAATCTCCTGGTTATATTTTTTTCTCTCAACTGAGGAGATTCTAATCTCCTATTTGTGTTGGTCGGCTCAGGTTAACAATCCCAATCATGAAGAGCTTTCAACCTGATTCAGATTGACTCTAGTTTTTCTGAGTGTCTTTGGTACTACAATTGGTGAACCTTTGTTGTGATAAGGCAACTTTTTTACTTAAAGGTAAATAGGATTGCTATATGGTTTTAAATTTCAATGAAACAATTTCATATTTCAAAATGCCATCTTTAGCTAGATATGCTTTTGGATCAGAAAATGTGAATAGTCTGAAAACATTAGCATTCATCATTTTGACAGGAGTATCTGAATTTTGTGGTAACTAAACTAAACTGCTTGAGAATGTGATGCATTGACACCAATGAGATGTAGAAGCCCCTTGATTTTAACCCTTAAAATGCCTTAAGTTGTCAATCCTCAGAAAATATTTGACTGATTGAAATATTTATCAATTTAATTTCAGCCTTGAAGGAATAAACTGGATTAACCCTGAACGAGGGCTCAGATCTTGGATGATATTGAGGGTAATGCAACACACATCATATGCAATGTTTTCACAAATGCCATTTTGTACAACAAGTATTTCTAAGATCATTTTGGACAATATAAAGGAAAAAGATCCTTGATACATATCACCAGCCTGAAAATATTGCACAAAATGAAGTAACCAGCAAAACAAAGTAAACAAACATCCCTGTACTCCACAGACAATTCCATTAAATTCACACTTCAAAAAGTTTGCAAAACTTTACATTCCATATTGTATGGAAGCAATTATTGAAATTGCCAGTTTCACACCCACAAAGGGGTCAGGACCAAATATTTATTTTTCTCAGACCAAAATTACTTTCGTATGGGAAGGAAATTTTGGGATACTTTAATGAGGAAAAAAAATTAATCCCAGTTTGATGCAGGACACAGTTAAAATTAACAAGTTCCACAGTAAAGTCTACCACATAATAGAGTCCCTTTTTGCCTGGTTAATTATATTTGAATTGTCAGGACTTGGCAAAACGCAAGGATCATATTATCCTTGATGGGGGAAATGCTGCAAACACACTTATAACAGCAGACAATCTGATTGCTGTTACCCACACACTATTATTGCTGATGCCAGTTAACTCTTGATGTTGACTTAACAGCATACAAACAAGTTTCTTCTGAACTTGTCAGGTATGAATCAAAACTGGCCAAGTTCAGGCTGTGTTTAAATGTGTCATGAGTTCTCTGGAAAACAGATGCAGTTTCTAACTTCTTTTAAAATTGGTGTGTAGAAAAGAAGGAAACTTTTGACACTTAATCCTCATTAAACTTGGTACCATATCTGTCCTTTGTATAATTCATTTTGTATTTGTAATTGTAACTACAACTACAATTATACAATCAAATGTTCATGAGAGGCAAGGGTAAGTGGGGTTTGGGATGATGCAAGATTTGATTGTACAATCCAGGTAGATGGGGAGGATAGAGAAGAATGGAATGGGTGTTATGGGTCTGAAGGGAAATGTAGTGGGGAGTGGGACACCACTGATGGAGTCAATGCATCACCTGCTGAATAAGATACGTTGAAGGAATGGAGTGAATTAATGACGGGAGTCAACTCACATGAAACATGTAAAGCAAGAAGGGTCCAGTGAGCTGAAAGGCTTGTTTCTGTGTTGAAGACTCAAGATAACTCGATGAGATTGTTGTCAACATGTTATCATGTGATGTGATGCCTGGATATCAAACACAGATTGCTAATGCGAGCAATCCTTCTTCCTATCCTAGACTGAGGGATTGTTCTGTAGTCTGTGGTGGAGGATGGATGACAATTAAGTCTCAGCAGAAGAGTCTGTTGTCTTACATAACAGAGTGAAGTTTATTAAATCTCAGTAATTGCATACAGGTTACGTTAATAGTTAAGCATATTAACTATTAAAAACTAGAGGTAGAGAAAACACGTATGTGTTCATCAGGAGACTATACTCATGTCCAACTGCTGCCTGCCCAAAATTCTTCAACTACCTGATGCTCCAACCAGTGAGATAGCAGATGGATGGAGCTTCATTTAAGCTCAGATTAACCTATCATATCCATTGTCTTAAACACTATCTCTCCTAAACATTTCTTCCCTTGATTAACTCATGGTATAAACAATGATATTAATTTTATAGCTACAACTTCACTCCACTGTCTCAAGTCTTTGACTTCATGGGCTTAAATGGACTAAGAGTTCAACGATTCTTCCCAAGCACATATGTTTCAGACTTGGAAAATTGCAGTTTATTGGCTTATGGATATTTGACCTGAACATTGATTATTCGTTTACTTCTTCCCTTGAAGATCCATTATATTGTTAACATTTTTTTGTTGAGAACATGTTTAACTGGTGACATGGTTGCTGTTCATAGTTGATCACCTTTTCTGGAGAATATTGCATTTTATGAATGTCCTTCATGAAGGACACAAATGCAGGTGAGAGGTGAAATTTCATCCTAAGTGCCATGTCGTGGATCTGTGGTGATCTCTCAAGAGGTTTGCAAGTGAGATGTCTTATTTCATTTTATATTGCCTGGTGTGGCAGATTTCTATTATGTCAATGTTATCAATAGAATTGACTGTTCTGCTTTGCCACTCTCTGTAGCAGACAGCAATGCTGTTCAGACTGTGTTGATTAGAAGTTCACTCATGATCTCACGTGAACTCTTTAGCTCAATTGTAGCAGCAGTATTTAGATGTTCTTTGAAATTTTTCCTGATGTATTATTTTTTTGATGATCCTTCAGTGGTATTAGGGATGGAAAATATTTTTGTAGCCTTGTGTAATCTTTGGATTCTTCAATGCTGATTGTTTGAAATAAACCTGAGACTCCAAGCCAAATGATTTCCACGAGTGAATCATTTTATGTTCCATCATTAATCTTGGAAGACTGATAAAATGTTCAACTGGATGTGTTTTCCTACATCGATCCAATGGCAGTTTTCTTCTGAAATAGTTAAACTACATCAACAGAATTTTGAGGACAAAACATGCTTCCTTACTTAAGAATGAAATTTGTTCTGCACAACAGACAGATTTTTGAACATCAGGTATTCTTTATGCTGTGTAACATTTCTTCAGTCTGAGGGGTCATTCCTTCTGTACCCCTTCCCTGTCGGTTTGTTGGCTGTAATTTCAAGTCCATTAGCAGTGCTCAAGTCTGTACTGCCAAATTAGTACTTCTAAGTTTGGTTATTTTGTTTGTTTTCTGCATTATTAGTTTAATCTTCTCTATTTTAAAAACCAAAATAAAGAATTCCTGTCTCTTTGGTTTCTCTTTGGGAACTTTCCCATCTTTTTGAAAATAATGGTGAGTTTGCACTCTTTTCCTTTCTTGGTGGGATGAGTCACATGACTATTTTCCCAACCAAAAATGGTCTATTTGTGCTCTTTCTGTAATTAGATATTCTGATCTTTTAAACAAAACATCAGTTGCCTCTGAAATGCTTTACTGATCTTAGACCTCTTCTGAAGTGGACTGAAATGTGTTTCCAATATTCTCAGTTACAAAATAAAGTTATTGCCATGTTTGGAATTTTACTGCTGTAACTTGTTCAAAGTTTATTCGAGGAATGTGGACGTCTCTGACTAGCTTAACAGCTATTTCTATTCTTAATTGCCCTGGTGAAGATGGTGGTGTGAGGTACAACAGCAGTGCTTTTAAGAAGGGAGTTCCAAGATTTTGAAATATTGACCATGAAGGAATGGCAATATAGTTTCAATTCAGGGTGGCTTTGAGTTGAAGAGAAAACTGCAGATGGTGGTTTATCAATTCATCTGCTGCCCTTGTCATTCCAGAGGTCGAAATTTGTGGATTTGGAAAGTGCTGTCTAAGCAGCCTTGGAGAGATGTTGCTATAAATCTCGTAAATGGTACACACTGCTGCTACTATGTGTCAGTAGTAAAGGGAAAGAATGTTTGTGGATGTGGTGTCAATCAAGCAAGCACTTTGTCCTGGATGGTGCCAATCTTCTTGAGTGCTTTGGTGTTACACTCATTCAAGCAAATGAAGAGTATTCCATCACACTCCTGACTTCTGCCTTGGAGATGTGAACAGGCATTTCTTAGATAGGGGGTGAGATACTTACTGCAGAGTTCCTAGCCTCTGACATACTTTTGCAGGCACATTATGTATATGTCTAGTTGATAGTGGGGGTTTGGGCAGTAGTTATATTATTTCTTGGTGGAAATGGTTATTGCCTGCTCCTTGACATTACTTGACATTAACCAGCCAGTCTAGATGTTCGGCAAATCTTGGTATAGTGTGCTCCAGAACTGAGATGTTGTGAATAGTGTTGAATATTTTTGTACTACAGCAAACATCCTCATGTCTGACCCGATGCTGGAGGGAAGGTCATTGATGAAGCAGCTGAAGATGGTTGTGCCAAGACATCACCTTGAAGAACTCTTACTGTGATGTCCTGATGCTGACTTCCAAATTAAAAAAAAGTCCTTGAAACTAAACATGACTCCAACCAGTGGAGAGTTTTCCTGATTCCTATTGGCTCCAGTTTTGATAGAGTTAATCAAATGTCACACTCTGTCAAATGCAGCCTTGACATCAAGGGCAGTCACACCCACCTTGAATGTAGAGTTCACTTGTCAGGTTTGGAGCAAAGCTGTAATGAAAGCAGTAACTCAGTGGCTCTGGCAGAAACCAAAATGAGTATCACTGAGCAGATGATTATTTTGCAAGTGCTGCTTTATTAAACTGTTGAGGACCTCTTCCAACACTTTGCTGATCATCAAGAGTAGACCGATGGGCTGGTAACTGGCTGGGTTCTACTTGTTGCTCTTTTTGTGTACAGGACATAACTGGGAGATTTTGTACATTGCTGAGTAGATGTCAATGTTGTGTCTGTACAGGAGCAGATTGGCTATGGGCAAGGCAGGTTCTGCAGCGTAAATCTTTACTACACCCAGTCCTGGTCTGTTACCCACCCTCCACTTCTTTCTTTCAAACTGCAGTTGTGATGTTGACCACCTCAACCTGTCCACCCTCTCACCCTCATAAAGCACAGCCCTCCATTCCCTCCACTCCAATGCCAACCTCACCATTAAATCAGCGGACAAGTGAGTCTCCAGTGGTAGTTTGGCGCACCGACTTCTATACCACTAAAGCCAGGCGCCAACTCACAGACACCTCCGCCTCCTACTGCTCCCTCGACCACAACCTCAACTCCCATCACCAAACCATTATCTCTGAGACCAGCCACAATCTCATCACTTCAGGGAATCTCCCATGCACAGCCTCCAATCTCATAGTCGCAGAACCCTGCACTGCTTAGTTCTACATCTTACCCAATATCCACAAATCTGACTGACAAGGTTGACCTATTGTCTCCACCTGTTCCTGTCCCACTGACCTTATCCCCTCATATCTCAACAGTGTCCCTTGATCCAGGAACTCCACACTTACATTCGGGACGCCACCTACGTCCTCCACCTCCTCCATGACTTTCGTTCCCTTGGCTCTCAAAAACCTCATTTTCACCATTGATATTCAGTCCCTGTACAAGTCCATCCACCATGGCGAAGGCCTTCAAGCCCACCATTTCTTCCTCTCCTGGACCCAACCAGTATCCCTCCACTGACACACTCATTCGATTGGCTGAACTAGTCTGCATGCTCAACAACTTCTCCCTCGAATTCTCCCATTTCCTTTAGACCAAAGGGCCATGCGCACCTGTGTGGGCCCCAGCTATGCTTGCCTCTTTGTCAGATACGTGGAACAGTTACACTGGCACCGTCCAGCACCCTTTCCTCCACTACATTGATGACTGGATCTGCGTCACCTTGTGCCTCCACGAGGATGTTGAACAGTTCATCAAATCACAAATACCTTCCAATTTGACCTTAATTTCACCTGGACCATCTCCAACACCTCCCTCCCCTTCCTGGAGCTCTCTGTCTCCATCTCTGGCGACTGACTCAACACAGATATCTATTTCAAACCCACCATTTCCCACAGCTACCTGGCTTACACCTTCTCCCAACTTCCCACCTGTAAAAATGCCATCCCTTACTCCCAATTCCTCCGTCTTCGGCGTATCTGCTCCCAGGAGGAGCAGTTCCACTCCACGACATCCCAGATGGCCTCCTATTTCAAGACCACAATTTCTCCTCCCATGTGATCAAAAATGCCATCCAGCACATCTCCTCCACTTCCCCCACCTCCGCCCCTGAACTCCCCCCACCCCCCCCCCTCCAATTGCAACAAGCACAGGAACAGCAGGTCTCCACTAATCTCCGGTTACAGCGCATCATCTTCCACCATTTCCATCATTTACAATCAGACCCCAGCACCAGCAATATATTTCCCTTCCCACGCATATCTACATTCCACAGAGACCATTCCCTCTGTGACTGCCTCGTTAGTTCCACATCCCCCACCAAGCCACCTTCCACACCTGGCACCTAACCTTGCTGCCGCAAGATGTGTAAATTCTGTGCCTACACCACCACCCCCTCACTTCTGTCCAAGGCCCAAAAGGATCCTTTCACATCTGGTGTGAATTTTCCTGTGCATATGTCTACCTCATCTACTGTGTCCATTGCTCTCGATGTGGTTTCCTCTACATGAAGCAGACAGGATGCCAACTTGTGGAATGTTTCAGGGAGATCTCTAGGAACACTCATGAAAGAACTGACTGCCCTGTGGCCGACCACTTCAACTCCCCCTCCCACTCCACCAAGGACATGTAAATCCTGGGCCTCCTTTATTGCCAAATCCGAGCCACCCGATGACTGGAGGAAGAATGCCTCATCTTCCACCTTGGGACCCTTCATAGCATCAACACTGACTTCACTAGTTTCCTAATCTCCCATCCCCTCATCTTATCCCAGATCCAACCCTCCAACTTGGCACCGCCCTCTTCACCTATCCTACCTGTCCATCTTTCTTCCCAACTATCTGCTCCATCCTCCTCTCCAACCTATAACTATCACCTCCCACCTACATCTACCTAGTACCTTCCCAGCTATCTTCCCCTCACCCCCATGCTCCTATTTATCTCTCACACCCCCTTCCCTCCCTCCACATTCCTGATGAGAGGCCTATGCCTGAAATGTCGACTGTCCTGCTCCTTGAATGCTGACTGACTGGCTGTGCTTTTCCAGCGCCGCACATTTTGACTCTGATCACCACCAGCTGCAGTCCTTACTTTCTCCTCTTGTCAGAATGTTGTCATTGCCTTTATCCAATGCCTTTATCCATTTCTTGATATCACAATGAGTGAATCAAATTGATTGAAGACTGAAATCTGTGCTGATGGGGACTCTGGAATAGGCTGCAATAGATCTCAGCACTTCTGGCTCATCCATCGTTGAGAATAGGGGTGGCTGTGGAGCCCCTATTTGATATCTTTTGGTTTATTGTCCACTATTGTTAACAGCTGGATGTTGCAGGACTGCACAACTCACATTTGCTCCATTGGCCACGGGATCACTTAACCATTATAGAATGCACGCTGCTTCCATGGTTCAACATATCAGCAGTTTTGCATTGTAATTTCACCAGCTTGGCACCTCATTTTTAGATGTGCAACGTTCTGCTTCTGGCACACCCTCCTGTGCTTTTCATTGAATCACAGTTGATCACCCAGCGTGTTGGCAATAGTCGAGTGGGAGATATGCTGGACCATGAAGTTACAGATTGAGTTTGAATACAATTCTGCTGCTGCTGATGTCCCACAGTTGCTCATGGATTCTTAGATTTGAGTACATCAATCTGTCTGAAATCTATCCCATTTTGCATGGTGATAGTTTATGATCACAGTAGATGTTATTACTGCACAAGGCAACCTACTTTGTAGGATCACATTTTTATTTGTTTTAGTTTAAACAAAGTGGTCCCTCGCTGAACCATAAACACACAGTACTGCAGATTTTGCTTGAACAACAAAATGGATGGTTATTACAAAAGGAACAAAGACAGTATGGAATAATCCAAACATCTATGTATAATACAAATTCAAAGTTTCTAAACACATACTAAAAGTATAATTCCAAAATGCTCCTTTATAAATTGAAATGAAACAAAACAGCTCTTGTAGAGTACCAAAACACCATTCCTGGTATTTAGGACTTCAGCATTTAATCTGGAACTACAGAAAGCATCTTCCTGGAGTTTCAGTGTATTCATTTTAAATAACCACTTCTGGGTTTTAATCACAACACATCTGAGCTGGGACTAATGCTAACTTTTCACTCCTAGGTAATCTAATTTTTATCCTATGGTCAATCTCTCGATACCATTATGGACAGATGAATTGGTGACAGGTAGATTGGTGAGGACAAGGTCAAATAGGTCTTTCCCTCTTGTTGGTTCATTCATGACCTCTTGTAGACTCATTCTCACAGCTATGACCTGGAGCACTTGATCATTAGTGGTGCTATCGACGTAGTCTTGGTGATGAACATTGAAGCCACTGTGACAGGACATACCCAAGGATAATAGTGGTACCCCAGGAGTAAGACTGTCAGGTTGTTGCTTGACTCATAAATGGATAACTGTCCCGACTTTGTTACATGATACCAGATTTTGATAAAAAAAGTATTTTTGGAATCAAAAGGACTGTGTTTACTGTCTCCATTTCTAATGTCTAGGTTGATGCTGGGTGGTCCATCAGTTTTCATTCTCTTGTTTACACTTTGTAACTTGGATTGATAGGAACTCAGTGCCCTGATAGGACTTTTTAGACATGAACATTGGTAGAATGGTAAATATTGAGGAAGATAGCTGTAAACTGCAGGAGAATATCAACTGACCAGTAATCTGGTAGAGTAGTGGCAAATGGAATTCAGTGTAGAAAAGTGTGTGGTATTGCATATTGGGAGGCCTAACAAGACAAGGGATTATGCCGTGAATGGTCTGATCCTGGATAATCCTGAAGGTCAGAGGTAACTTAGTGTGCAAATCCAGAGATCCACAAAGATAGTAGGGCAGGTATATAACATGGTTAAGAAGACATACTTGCTTTTGTTAGCTGAAGCATAGAATACTAGAGTAAGGATGTTACCCTGAAAGACATTGGTTAGGACACAGCTGGTTCTGGTCACTATATTATCGGGAGGGTATAATCAGGACTGCAGAGGAAATTTACTAGAATGTTCTCTGGTCTGGAAGGTCTGAGACATGAGAAAACACTGATAAGCTGGTATTGAAATATCAATAACAAGGAGACATAGCCTTCTACTTCTTAGCTTAAATCTAAGTGGAGTGTTGAGGTAAACTTTTTTAACTGAGAGGATGATGAGGGATGATTGATCTCACTGCCTGAAAAGATGGGTATGTTCGAAATTCCCATAACATTTAAGCAATGGATTACAATGGGATCTTGATCAGATGGGCCAATGGGCTGAGGAATGGCAGATGGAGTTTAACTTAGATTAATGCGAGGTGCTGCATTTTGGGAAAGCAAACCTTAGCAGGACTTACAAACTTGATAGTAAGGTCCTAAGGGGTGTTGCTGAACAAAGTGACATTGAGTGCAAGTTCATAACTCCTTGAAAGTATCGCAGGTGTATAGGATAGTGAAGAAGGCATTTGTTATGCTCTCCTTCATTGGTCAGAGTATTGAGTACAGGACTTGGGAGGTCATGATGTGGCTGTACAGGACATTGATTAGGCCACTTTTGGAATATCGCATGCAATTCTGGTCTCCTTCCTATTGGAAGGATGTTGTGAAACTTGAAAGGTTTTAGAAACGATTTACGAGGATTTGAGCTGTAGGGAGAGGTTGAATAGATTGTTTTCCCTGGAGCGTCGGAGTCTGAGGGGTGACCTTATATAGGTCTATGTGGGATATGGATAGAATAAACAGACATGGTCTTTTCCCTGGGGTGGGTGAGTCCGGAACTAGACACCATAGGTTTAGGATGAGAGGAAAGACATAAAAGAGCAACTTTTTCACACAGTGGATGGTGGAGTGGGCTGCCAGAGGAAGTGGTGGAGGCTAGTACAATTGCACCTTTTAAAAGGCATCTGGATGGGTATATGATTAGGAAGGGTTTGGAGAGATGTGGGCCAGGATATCTTGTTGGAATGGATGAGTTGTACCAAAGGGTCTGCTTCCATGCTGTACATCTCTATGACTCTAATAATTAGATATTCACTTGTGTTGCCATAGCCTCCAGGATTCTGGTCCAAAATCAGGAACTAGCGATTAATGCACTCAGATCTTTGTTGATTGGCGTGGACGTGGGTCAATTTGTCATTTTCTGTGGTGTAAATGTTTATAAATCTATGAGAACACTTAGGAATCCACCACATTATTGTGACCCTCAAATTAAATATATACCTGACCAGGTAGGATAATAGATTTCCTTCACTGAAGGAGATTAGTGAATCAGATTGTCATTTTACAACAATGGTTACATGGTTGCTGTTAGACTAGTTTTTAATTTCAGATTTTTAATGAAGTTGATTATCACCAGTTGGTGGAATTCAAACCCATGTCCTGAGAATCAGGTATTTTGGATTCCCATTGCAACTGCAACAATGTTTGTTTTACCAGGAAGTACTCCCAATTTATTTTTTCCAGCTTCTAAGTTTGGGTTTATAAATTTTCTACTCGTTTTCTTTCAGAGTCTAACGTACTACTGGAGCTTCAGTGTCCAATTGCATTTTCGCCAATCCCTGAATTGGATCTAATCCTTCTTGTCCATGTGTGACTATCTGTAGCCAATACCAGCTTCTTTTCACCACAGGTCTTGTTGCCTTTTTACCTTGGAATGCAGCAGGCAGCTGTTGTTGCTTTAACAAGCCTGTGCCGACTGATATCAGTTTAAATGCTTTCAGCTGCAGACTGACTGACTTTCAGAGCCTTTGTTAAATTGGCAATGCTTTTAAACTGGTGACTCATTTGTCTGCAAAAAAAAAGTTTCCTAATTTCCTTCAAGTTCTACTGGGTTTCTTCCTTTCAGATCTGCACTGCAGCAACTATTGTCACAATATTATAATAGAATGTGATGGTGGGGTATACCAACCACTGTATCTTATTATTAATAGTAAATATGCATGAGAGTTAATTAAATCTGTCTATGTTTTCTGAAATTTCTGAATGTATTACATTGCATTTGTGTTTGGAGTACGGAGTTTCCACCAATCTTCATTCCTATGCCAATCTAAGAGGCTATTCTCCATCCTGTGGTGGAGGATGGACTACGAATAAGTCTAAGCAGAGGTTCCTGTCTTAGTTAGCAGGGTCCAGTCTATTATATCTTAGTAACAATGGATGGATTATGTTAACTCTTTGGCTTGTTAACTCTGACTAACAAGAGATATTAAAAAAAAGCCACATGTGCCTTGGTCAGGAGACCATTCCAGAGTCTAACTGCTGTTTGCTCAAACTGCCTGATGCTCCACCCAGTGGCTGTGTTATATATCAGAATGGGATGAGTTTGTCTCAGCTCAGATCAACCCTTGCATATCTATTACCCCACACAACACCAACTATACCTGCAAGACTTATTGAATAAAAATGTGGGTCAGCAGCAGTGGCTCAGAAGAAGAGACATTTGTTTCTTATGGATAGTAATGAAATTCAGTCACTGTTTGAAACATTCCATGGGCAACCCATGAAGGTACAAATTCAAAATGTTGATTTGTCTTCTTTCAGATTCAGAGAAAAATAAATGGTTTGCTTCTTTCTTTTTTATGCTGTTATCATCAATTTCCAGCCTTGGCTCTCAAACAGGATTTAATTTTATCATTGAAACGTTAAATGATGGCACTGAGAATGGGCCTTTTCAGTTCATCTTGTTATTTAAATGTACAGTAATACCAAGCCTTTTCACCCATTTTCCCCATTCTTTTATCCCAATGCATGTTCACCGTCCTCCTGCTATGGGTTTAATACATTTATAAATGATTTATTACATTTTGAAACAAAAGTTTGTCATTCTTATAATGATTGTTTGCTTGGATTGAATCAAGTTTTTACACAGGGTACTTAACCCATCCGAAGTTTGTTTATCCAGTCATAATTTCCCATGTATTCACTTGTCTCAGTGAATATATATGTTTTATTGGGGTATTAGATTACAAATACATTACGCTTCCCTGAATGTTGGTCATGTTCCTATCCAATTACAGTGGATTCAAAATGAAAAATGACTTTCCAAAGGCCTTTGCAACCTAAGGTCCAAAATATAATTTCTGGCCCCCTCAAGTATTTCACATTCCTCCTTGTAATTGCTCTCAAAACAGATTTACAGAACACGTTCTGTATTCTGAAAGGAAAAAAAAAGTACTAATAGTGCAAATCAAAAACAGAAGCAGAAAATGTGAGGAATACATAAAAAGATAGGAGCACAGGAGGCCATTCAGCTCTTTGATTCTGTTCTGGCATTCAGGAAAGTACCAGCTGATCAGTATCTGAACTGCATCACATTTGTTTGCTGCTTAAACCTGAATATTCTTCTCAAATTTTACATTTTCAATTGACACATGAGCTGTGACAGATTTTTGGGAGAAATAGCTGGTTCCACATTTCCATTTCCCTTCATATGCAAAACTGCATCCTGACATCACTTCCCATCTCTGATTATAAAGTCGTGCCCCCTTATTTTTGACTCCCTCACCACAAAAAATAGTTCCGTGTTCTCTCTCTGTCCTCAAGTGATCTTAATTATGGTGGGTGGAAGATGTGAAAATAAAGAAACTGAATTCTCAACAATAATTCCGCTCCTTAGCTTACCTATGTGGTATTTTAATTGGTCTGTCATTTATGGCCATGTCTTCAATTGTGTGGTCCCTAAGATCTATAATTCACTTACTAAACTGCTCCACCTCTGTCTCTCCTTTAAGGTGTCCCTTTAAACCAGCTTCTTCGATGAAGCTTTTGGAAATCCATCCTACTATCTCCTCTTGAATTCAGTGTAGAGTTTTGTCTGATAATATCAATGTGAAATGCCTTGGGTCATTTTACTATATTAAAGGCACTATGTAAAAGCAAACAATTGTAATTAATTTACATAATCAATGAAAATTACTAAAGCATTTTCCACTCACAAAATCTGATTTTCTCTGATGTTATGAATCCAAATTAGTTGTTGTTTTTGGGCGGGGGTGGGGGGGGGGCGCAGGGGGCAGTATTGCTGTGTGGTGATTTACTCATGAACAAAATATTTCAGCAGTTAAACACATTAACAGTGGCATTCTGGTGCCTGGAACAGCATAGGCAAGGATTTGCCTTACTTGACTCATTGACTTGTACATGAAGACCCACAATCTTTGGACCCTCAAAAAATCCTTCCAAAAACAGGACTCAACATATGTGTCGTGTATAAAAGTAAATATATGGTGTGGGTGCTCACTTTGTGAAAGGTCATTGACATCCAAAGAAAAGATGTCCTAAACACCTGCACAACTTCTCAACACAGCATGTATTGCCTGTTTGATTGTTTGCTCCCATTTATAAGACACCAGTAAGTAAAGCGAGAGTTTTGGGGTGAACAATTTAATCTATGATTGTGACTATACCATGTCATGGTTGAAAAGGGGAGGTTGACTTAAATGCTGAGTTGACACAAAAACTTAATTCTTTGGACCAGAAAAATGGGATAATCATATACACTAATGAACTTCTGCAATTTAAAATACACTTAACAGATCATCAGTATTGTTTGAACATGAAGAACAAACCTGAGATTCCATTTCAATCTACCTGTAAGAACCTTTGAGAATAAAATAAATTATTCCTGAGTATTCGAATCATTTTCAGATAAACAGTAAGTTTAATAATGTAAATTTTATTGCTGAAAGAAAATTTGTCTTGCACTCATCAGGACAGACTCAAGAGTACCAGTTTTCAAATGGAATAACAATTTGTATGACACAAGGAACAGTGTTGGTTCCTCAGTGCATTTTTCTTTGTAATGCCTTGTTCAATAAAAGTCCACTTGGTAACAAACCAGTATTCTGTTTCTCAAGCAGTGTAAATGTCGTTCTCTTTGAAAGTTGGTGTTCTTGTGTCTGTCCTGATGAGTGAAAGATAGAAAGCTTTAACAACATATCTCTCTTCTTCAGTGATACTTAATTCTATGCTACCAAGTGACTATTGTATAAATAACAGAAAGTGCTAATGTGGTAGCCACTATCGAGATTATTACCAATCTTGTTCATTGAATTATGTGATATGGAACAATATTATTAAAGCAGTTAGCATCAGTACAGAATGTTTAATTTCAATATTAGCTTATTATACTTTAGAGTCACTGATAGTATGTGAATAAGACCAGAAAAGATCATCATAGACCAATTGGGAATAATTCCAAAGTCTGAAAAGCATCATACACTAATAATACCTCTTAATGACCTGCATTGCCAAAGATTCACAGAATTCCTTTTTGAAGTTCTCAACAAAATCCAGTCAATACTGCAATATTAATGCAAAGAAAATTGTCTGCAATTTTATAAATGACTTTTGTCGAATTCAACCATTTGTGCAATCTTGATGTTTCAAATTTTATGTTCTGCTTTCTGAAAGTTGTGCTGTCCTTCTCTTTATTCAACTGACTTTAATTTTTACCTTACCTTACTTTTAAATTCTCTCCCCTTGCATTGTTTTGGATAGATTGCCTAATGTTTTTACAAGCACTTATTACAGAAAACATATTTTCCCAGTAATTCCACCAAACTAATTTTAGGATATGAAATTAATTGACCAAAATGTATAAATGGACAAGAGTCCAGTTATTATGTTCGACCAACTTTGCTCTTCTGTTCCAATGACTTTATTATTGTGGAACCTCCTCTTCATCTTAGCGATTTAATTGTCCACCACCAATCATGACCAAAGGTTGCAGGACTGCAGAGATTATGTTTGTTCTGTAAATTATGGTATCATGTAACTCTGTCATTGCATGCTGCTTCTGCTGTTTGGCATGAAAGTAGTCCTGTGTTATAGCTTCACCAGGTCTTTTTTAGTATGCCTGGTATTGCCCCTGGCCTTAGACAATAGACAATAGACGATGGGTGCAGGAGTAGGCCATTCAGCCCTTCGAGCCTGCACCGCCATTCAATACGATCATGGCTGATCATTCCTAATCAGTATCCTCTTCCTGCCTTATCTCCATAACCCTTGATTCCACTATCTTTGAGAGCTCTATCCAACTCTTTCTTAAATGAATCCAGAGGCAGAGCATTCCACACAGCCACCAGTCTCTGGGTGAAGATGTTTCTCCTCATCTCTGTCCTAAATGGTCTACCCCGTATTTTTAAGCTGTGTCCTCTGGTTCGGCACTCACCCATCAGTGAAAACATGTTTCCTGCTGCCAGAGTGTCCAATCCTTTCATAATTCTTATATGTCTCAATCAGATCCCCTCTCAGTCTTCTAAACTCAAGGGTATACTCTTAACTCAGTGTAAGGTAATCCCGCCATTCCAGGAATTGACCTCGTGAACCTACACTGCACTCCCTCAATAGCCAGAATGTCTTTCCTCAAATTTGGAGACCAGAACTCCAGGTGTGGTCTCACCAGGGCCCTGTACAGCTGCAGAAGCACCTCTTTGCTTCTATACTCAATTCCTCTTATTATGAAGGCCAGCATGCTATTAGCCTTCTTCACTACCTGCTGTACTTGCATGCTTGCCTTCATTGACTGGTGCACAAGAACACCCAGATCTCTCTGTACTGCCCCTTTATCTAAATTGATTCCATTGAGGTAGTAATCTGCCTTCCTGTTCTTGCCACCAAAGTGGATAACCATACATTTATCCACATTAAACTGCATCTGCCATGCATCTGCCCACTCACCTAACTTGTCCAGGTCACCCTGTAATCTCCTAACATTCTCATCACATTTCACCCTGCCACCCAGCTTTGTATCATCAGCAAATTTGCTAATGTTATTGCTGATACCATCTTCTATATCATTAACATATATTGGAAAAAGCTGCGGTCCCAGCACGGATCCCTGCGGTACCCCACTGGTCACTGCCTGCCATTCCGAAATGGAGCCGTTTATCACTACCCTTTGTCTCCTATCAGCCAACCAATTTTCAATCCAATCTAGTACTTTGTCCCCAATACCATGCGCCCTAATTTTACTCACTAACCTCCTGTGTGGGACTTTATCTAAAGCTTTCTGAAAGTCCAGGTACACTATATCTACTGGATCTCCCTCGTCCATCTTCAGAGTTACATCCTCAAAAGATTCAAGAAGATTAGTCAAGCATGATTTTCCCTTCATAAATCCATGCTGACTCTGTCCTATCCTGTTACTACTATCCAGATGTGCCGTAATTTCATCCTTTATAATAGACTCCAGCATCTTTCCCACTATTGAGGTCAGACTAACTGGTCTATAATTTCCTGCTTTCTCTCTCCCACCTTTCTTAAAAAGTGGTATAACATTAGTCACCCTCCAATCCTCAGGAACCAACCCCGAATCTATGAACTCTGGAAAATAATCATCAATGCATCCACGATTTCCCGAGCCACCTCCTTCAGTACCCTGGGATGTAGACCATCAGGCCCAGGAGACTTATCATCCTTCAGACCTAACAGTCTCTCCAACACCAAATCCTGGCAAATATCCTGTCCTTCAGCCACTGTTACCTCAGGGAGATAAAAGCCTTCTGGATTTTCGGTTTCTGGAGTGTGCTATCTAAAAAGATGATGGAAGCACAGTCGGTAGTAACTCTCATAAAGGAATTTGATAAATATTTGATTAGAAGAAAGTATGGGGAAGAGCAGGGGAGTGGGACTAATTGTGTAGCTTTTAAAGAGCCAGCAGTAGGCTGAATGGCCTTGATGTTTCTGCATAGACATCATAGGATAGACGTGGGTAACAGATCAGTCATGATCTTATTGGATGGCGTAAAACAGACACAAGATATTAAATGTCCATATGTGTCAATCTATGGTTCTTGTAAGTAATTTTTATGGGGCTGTTATATCTTGTGATAGTTATACCTGATGCCAAGATGCTGATACTGTGAAGCTGGATTTCATTTGCAGTTAACTTTTCTGCTTTGACCACATGACTGTGGCACATACCAGCCCTTATGCTTTTCATTGGCAATGCCTATAGTTAACAAATATGTTCTGTACATGTTTGAATAGAGATGTGAAAATTTTATGTTTGGTTTGCTTATCTTTTAAATTAAGTTGTAGTAAACACATTGGTTTGAAACAAAGCCAATCTGGTTAGTGAAGGGAAGTTGCATATAAAGTCTGTAAGATAAAAAGTGATGTTTTATACCATAACTCATGAGTTTGACAAACTAGCCATTGCTGAAAAAAATAGTTGAATGAATTCTATTAAATGTTTAAGGTGGCTCAAGATATATACATTCACTACACTGAACAAAATGATGAAACAGCAAGTATTTTGCAGCATTATTATGCATTTCATACCACAACAACTTCTCTTTATAAAACATAAAAAAGATGAATGCTTCTTTATGAAGGTAGAAAATGGACCCTGAGCCATAGAAAAGATTGGGAGCGATTACAAATGCTTGTTTGGAGTGTGGAGATTTACAAATGTTGTTAAATGATGAGGAAATGGAGAGATGGAAGGGTTTAGAGAAGAAACATGAAACATAGGGGATGGAGGCATGATCACAATGGAGAAGATGCTATAATGTACATTATTTCCACTTGCAGAAAGTTCAGTTCAGTACAGTGAGAAGCAGACCATTTGACCCATTGGATACACCCATACTGATCCTCTGAATAGTATCCCAGCCAGGCCCAACTCCTCTCTACCTTTTCCATGGCTAATCTACCTCGCCTGCACATCTCTGGATACAATAGACAATTTAGCACGGCTCATACACCTAACCTGAACACCTTTGGACTATGGGTGGAAACCAGAGAACATGGAGGAAACCCATGCAGACATCGGGAGGATATGCAAACTCGGAGGGTGGAACCGAACCCAGGACCCTGGTATTGTTAGCCACTGAGCCACCATGCCACTTCAAGTTATCAGAGGACACAATTTAAGATAATTTTTAAAAAGGGGAAGTGAGAAGAAGCTTTCAAACACTGAAATCTGAAATGCATTTTCTGAAACAAGAGTGCGAGTAGATTCAATGCTAACTTTCAAAAGGGAATTTGATAAGAACTCAGAAGGAGAGAAAATTTCAGGATTACATTCTGGTGAATGAGACTACTTGGTTACTCTTTCTCAGAGCTAATACAGACACAATGGGAATGAATTGGCACCTTCTGCTTAAGAGCATGAGAAATATGAGCAGGAGAAGCCAATGCAGCCTGTCAAGCCTATTTCTCCATTCAGTTTAATTTTAGTTGATCTTAGGCATCATTCTCCAGTTTCCCACTTGCTCCTCCTATATCTTGACTCCTTGAGAGACCAAACGTTAATCTGTCTCAATATTTGATACATTCAATGATGCAGCATCCAAAATCTCATGGGGTAAAGAATTCCAAAGATTCACTACCCTTTGAATGAAAAAGAATTTCTTCTCATCTAATTCCGAAATGATTGGCCCTTTTCCTGAGCATGTGCTCCCATGTTGTAAGTTGCCCTTTTAAGGGAAACAGCCTGTCAGTATCTACATTGTCAAGGTCCTTTAATACTCTTGTTTTTAAAAGACCTGAAATTTGTAAACAGCGATGTTGTGAGATATTTGGTTGTTTTAGTACAAGGAACACAAAACTCATCATGTAGACATATCCAAATGGCATTTGGCATTATTGCTACAGCACTAAAGCATAAGAATATACAAGTCTGGCGACAATTGTACAGGGATGTGGTAAGGTCACACCTAGAGATCACTTTCCTTGCTCTGAACTCTAGAGAATATTGATTCAATTTCCTTAGCCTCTTATCATAAAACAACTCTCCCATTCCAGCAACAAATCCAGACAGCCTTCACTGTATTGCCTCCAAAGCAAATATTTCCTGCCTTAAATATGGAGACCAAAATTGCACACAGTCTTCTAGGTGTGACCTTACCACATCCCTGTACAATTGTCGCAAGACTTGTATATTCTTATGCTTTAGTGCTGTAGCAATACTGCCAAATGCCATTTGGATATGTCTTCATGATGAGTTTTGTGTTCCTTGTACTAAAACAACCAAACATCTCACAACATTGTTGTTTACAAATTTCAGGCTTTTTAAAAACTACTCTGCTTTTCTATTCTTCTGACCAAATAAATAGCCTCACATTTTCCCACATTACATTTCATCTGCCACCCTGTTGACCACTCATGTAATCTCTTCATGGCCCCTTTGTGCCCTCCTCACAGCTGGCATTCCCACCTAGCTTTGCATCATCAGCAAACTGAGGTAAATACTCTCTGTGACATCATCAAAGTGATGAATATAAACAGTAAATGTCCAAATCCTAAGCACTGATCCTTGCAGCATTCCATAATTCATACCCTGCCAACTCTATGCTCACACACTGCTTCCTGTCCATTAACCAATCATCTATTTATACTAATGTATCACCCACAACTCCATGAGCCCTCATCTTATGTGTTAACGTTTTGTGCAGCATTTTATTAAACAACGTCTGCAAATTCAAATATATTACATCTACTGGTTTGTCTCTACCAACTCTATTATTTATACCTTCAAAACACATTCATGAATATGACAATTAAATTTTTCCTTAAAACCATGTTGACTTGTTCTAATCATAGTGTACTTCTCCTGGCCTTTTGAAAATTTTGCATCTCTCTGGAAGGATTGCAGTTTTCTTTAGTATTATTCACTGGTGGGACTTGGGAATTGCTTCTGGGCCAGCATTTATTGCCTTCCCTAGTTGCCCTTGAGAAGAGGGTGATGAACTGCCTCTTGACTCGCTGCAGTACTTGTGCTGTAGGTATACCTACAATGCTGCCGAGAAGGAAATTCCAGGATTTTGACCCAGTGACACTGAAGGAATGACAATATATTGTCAAGTTAGGATAGTGAGTAGTTTGGAGGCAGATGTGTTCCCAATTATTGTTATCATTTTCTAGTCTTATCGTGAAATCCCAATAGTGTGGAATCAGTCCATTCGGTTCATCGAGTCTATACCAACCCTCCGAAGAACATCTTACCTCCTTACCCTATCATGCATTTCCCATGTCTAATCCTCCCAGCCTGCATATCCCTCAGCACTATGGGCAAGTTAGCATAGCCCATCTACCTAACCTATACATCTTTGGACTGTGGGAGGAAACCGGAGCACCTGGAGGAAGCCCACGCAGACAGGGGGCGAACATGCAATCTCCACACAGACAGTTGCCTGAGGCTGGAATCAAACCTAGGTCCCTGGCACTGAGAGGTAGCAGTGCTAACCACTGAGCCACCATTGGCTGCCCTTGTCTTTCCAGATGGTAGTGGTCCTGGGTTTGAAATGTGCTAGACAAGGATCATTCCTTCAGTTCATCTTGTAGTTTTTAAAAATAAATTTAAATTACATTTACATTTAAATTTAAACCTCTGTTTGTTTGAAATTCTTGTAAATAGAGTTTGGAAAATGCTCCTAGCTCTTAGACTCACGTTTCGAGAATGTGAAGGGTTTGGTTTTGATTATGTGGAGTTGGAGGGTTGGGACGTGGGTGTTAATGGGATTTAGGACTGCTGCCCTGGAAACTGTACAAAGGAAACTCCAAGGGCTGGCAGGTGCTAGACAGACTGAGTAAAAGGCAAGCCTTGGTGCTCTGAGATGTAAGGAAAAGAACAATCTAAAAGTTAGCCTTCACCCCTCAATACTCATCAAAACCTACAAACTCTCAATGCACCCTCCATCCTACTTTAAGACTAGTATACATGCCTTTGGCTCCTTATACCAAACATTCTATTCTATGTCCCTGTACACAAGCACCTGTAACCTCGTACACTCTCCATGCTACCCTATGCCCTACAAATATCCCATTTCTCTTTCTATTCCCTTTGCAAACAATGCCATTTTGTAGCAACCTATGCCATTTGGATACAGAACTGCTCAAAGGCAGAAGAGGGTGGTGGTGGAGGATTGTTTCTCAGACTGGAGGCCTATGAGCAGTTGAGTGCCACAAGGATCGGTGCTGGGTCCACTACTTTTCGCCATTTATGTAAATGATTTGGATGTGAACATAGGAGGTATAGTTAATACGTTTGCAGATGACACCAAAATTGGAGGTGTAGTGGACAGCAAAGAAGGTTACCTCAGATTACAACAGAACCTTGACCAGATGGGCTGAGTAGTGGCAGATGGAGTTTAATTTAGATAAATGCGAGATGCTGCATTTTAGAAAAGCAAGTCAGAGCACAACTTATGCACTTATTGTTAACGTCCTATGGAGTGTTGCTGAACAAAGATACCTTGGAGTGCAGGTACATAGCTCTTTGAAAGTAGAGTCACAGGTAGATAGGAAAGTGAAGGTGGTGCTTGGTATGCTTTCCTTTATTGGTCAGAGTATTGAGTATAGGAATTGGGAAGTCATGTTATGGTTGTACAGGACATTGGTTAGGCCACTTTTGGGATATTGTGTGTAATTCTGGTCTCCTTCATATTGGGAGAAAGTGAGGATTGCTGATGCGGGAGATCAGAGTCGAAGAGTGTGGTGCTGAAAAGCACAGCAGATCAAGTAGCATCTGAGGAGCAGGAGAATCGACACTTCGGGCATAATTGAGACCTCATTCCCGATGAAGGGCTTCTGCCTGAAACATCGATTCTCCTGCTCCTCGGATGCTGCCTGATCTGCTGTGCTTTTCCAGCAGCATACTCTCGACGTCTTCCTATCGGAAGGACGTTGTGAATCGTGAAAGGGTTCAGAAACAATCTACAAGGTTATTGCCAGGATGGAGGATTTGAGCTATAGGGAGAGGCTGAATAGGCTAGGGCTGTTTTTCTTGGCGCGTCGGAGGCTGAGGGATGACCTTATAGAGATTTATAAAATCATGAGGGGCATGGATAGGGAAGCTAGACAAAGTCTTTTCCATGGGGTGGGGGTGTCCAGAACTAGAGGGTATAGGTTTAGGGTGAGAGGGAAGAGATATAAAAGGGACCAAAGGGACAATCTTTTCACACAGAGGGTGGTGTATGCATGGAATGAGCTGCCAGAGGAAGTGGTGGAGGCTGGTACAATTGCAACATTTAAAAGGCATCTGGATGGGTATATGAATAGGAAGGATTTGGAGGGATATGGGCCAAGTGCTGACAGATGGGACTAGATTAGGTGAGGATGTCTGGTTGGCATGGACAAGTTGGAACAAAGGGTCTGTTTACGTGCTGTGAATCTATGGCTCTTTGCCACCATTGACCACCCTGTGCCCTTTTACCCTCTATGAGAAAGTGAGGACTGCAGATGCTGGAGAGTCAGAATCAAAAATTGTAGTACTGGAAAAGTACAGCAGGTCAGACAGCAGGAGAGTCGACGTTTTGGGCATAAGAGCTTCATCAGGAATGTGGGCTGGGGGAAGGTGGCTGGAAAGTCAAAAAGTAGATGCAGGTGGGGGGTGATAGTTAGAGGTTGGTGGAAATGGTGGAGCGGATATGTGGGAAGGAAGTTGGACAGGGAGGACAGTTCAAGAAGGCAGTGCCAAGTTGGAGTGTTGGATCTGAGATGAGGTGGGGGAAGGGGAGATTTGGAAACTAGTGAAGTCGATGTTGATGCTGTGTGGTTGGAGGGTCCCAAGGCGGAAGATGAGGCATTCTTCTTCCAGTCATTGGCTGGCTTGGATTTGGCAATGGAGGAGGCCCAGGACTTGCATGTCCTTGGGGGAGTGGGAAGGGGAGTTGAAGTTGTCGGCCACAGGGCAGTGGGGTTGTTTGGTGTGTGTATCCCAGAGATGTTCCCTGAAATATTCCGTGAGTTGGCATCCTGTCTCCCAATATAGAGGAGACCACATTGAGAGCAATGGACACAGTAGATGTGGTGGATGTATGTTCAGGAAAATCTCTGCCGGATGTGAAAAGGTCCTTTGACACCTTGGATGAAGGTGAGGGGTTGGGTGTGGGCGCAGCTCTTTGACCTCTTGCGGTGGCAAAGCAAAGTGCTGAGTGTGGAGGGTGGGTTGTTGGGGGGCATGGACCTAACAAGGGAGTCACAGATAGAATGGTCTCTGTGGAATGCAGATAGGAATAGGGAGGGAAATATATCCCTGTAGTGGAGTCTGATTTTAAGTGGCAGAAATAGCGGAGGATAATGCGCTGTATCCAGAGATTAGTGGGGTGAAAGGTGAGGACCGGTGGGGGAGAGGTGGTGCGATCCTTGTTGTGATTGGAGGGGTGAGGTTCAAGGGCAGAGGTGTGGGGAGTGGAGGAGATACGCTGGAGTGCATTGTTGATCATGAGGGAGGGGTAATTTTGGTCATTGAAGTAGGAAGCCATCTGGACTGTCCCGGAGTGGAATTGCTCCTCCTGGGTTCTGGAGACTAGAATCACACACAATATTCCAAAAGTGGCCTAACCAATGTCCTGTCCAGCTCCAACATGACCTCCCAACTCCTGTACGGCATAGATGGAGGGATTGGGAGTTGGGGATTAGATTTTTGGAGGGGGGAGATTGGAGGAGGTGTAGTAATTCACCAAATAACTGCACAAATCTTGCGGTATCCTTAAGGCTTTATTCTGAAAGAGCACTTGACATCTCCAACAGGGCAACTTATCTTTTCGAAAGGAAATTATACCTTTCCCGAAGGTATAGGGATGTATTCAGGATGTATTTAAAAGCATCCCATCCCTCTTCAAAAGGTACTCCACTTATGTGGAGAACTCCAATCAATTTAGATTATCTCCAAAAAAGAAATGCTGAGAGTATATAATTTATGTTTCATGTGTTTTTCTTTTTGGTGTTTTAGGAAATAAACTTTAACAGAAGAAAATGGGACAAATACGCATACAATAAAACAGTTGGGGTCATATTACTTTAACAGGATAACACAAGAGAAGGTAATTAAAATGTTGAGATTTAGTGATTGTGATAATATCTAAAACAAATTGCAGTTCAGAAGGTCACTCATGTTTGTTTAATAGAATCAGAACAGAAGAGATAGAGTTTAAAAAGCCAGAGCTTATTTAACTGTCTGCAAAGTTTAAGTAGTGACTGTCAGAAGAGAGGTGGAGCTAAATTAGTTGACAAGCATTCAGTGTAATCTAAAGGCTAGTTTTAGGTGCCCAGAGCATGATATATTTTCATTGGGATATATGGAGATTAAGAAAATTATCTGGTTTCAATTTACCTTAAGGTATTTGATGGAAGAAGTTTGTGGTCATTTGGAGCTGGAGAGTGATGAAGCAGAGGATATACTGTAGGAAGTAGCAGACTTAATGCAGCTAGGGTAGGAGCAATCTCTGCAATTTAATGATAGTTCAATGCAGCTGACAGTGGAGGTGAAGGAAGCCTACAAACAGCATTGTCTTGGTGGGGGGTTCCTCTGTTCTTAGAGAAGTCCCAGAGGCCACGACAGCTTAGTGAAGTTAGCTGTCTGCAAAAGTGTTGGAATTAGCGTGTGCGTACATGCTAGAGAGCAGCCTCAGGAATTCATTGGAATGCAGTCTTAACAGAAGAAATTGAACCACCTACACATGATCAGTCATTGAGGTAGTCTTTGAGGGAATGGCGTGTGAGCGAGATTTGCTCACCTAGAGTGTCATTAAGATGTGGCTGGGGACTGTTAGAGTTGGTGGGGGGGATGTTGTTAATAAATCCATGGGATCTGGCTTGCCATAATACTATTTGACGTGCTAGCGGCATGTTTGACCACAGTTTGTCTGTTACACATAGCAACCAATCTAGAATAGGTCAGTATCAGTAGTGCAGAGTTGTACCCCCATTCTGCCTGGGGCAGAATCAGGACCTGCCCCCTTGCTCTGGTAAGATTGCAACACTGTAGGTCAAAACTATTTTCAGGCCAAGAACTTAAGGAGAAGAAATTATAACTGGCAAAGGATGAAAAAATTGTGCAGTAATCCATTTCTGGTTTTAATGGGTTTATCGTAAGCAACTCTTTTCAGTTGTGGAAGTGTCAATAAATAATTGACATGCCCCGAGGGCACTGGAAGTAATTGCGCTGTGTAGTGATCTGCTTCCGCACTTGTCACTTTACTGTGGACTGTCTTTGAATATAAAAGGTGATGTCAGCACCCTTTTAATGTTTGATAAACGAATACTTCTAAAATCTCAAAAGAAAACTTTGGGGAATTGGATCAAATGACCATTTTATTGGTCTCCAGGTAATATCTATTTACTGTGTAACACAAGGAATTTTTATAAACTTCTAATATATTGCTCTCAGCTGTATTCAGTATTACTTACTTATTACAGTATCATCAGTTAAAGATTCAGCATAAAATTAAATGCCAATGCATTTGAAATTGGAAATAGCAGATTTCAATAAGAGGAAAATATTTTGAAAATGACTTTCGTAGATATTATATTGTCAATTTCAGATTGGCATTGAATACTGCAGAGAAATATCAGTGCCAGCACTTGTCCAAAGGGCTAAATGGCCTCCATCTGTGTAATAAGCTCCTGTTATCCTGCTGAATGCAACGTAATTATTCCTAACAATGATAGGTTGCTGCTTTTCACAGAAAGATACTGACAAGTCCTGTCTTCTCCTCTTGGACAATTCTCTCCAACAACCAAATTCTAACAACATTTGTTGTGTTTCCATTTGTTATTTGCCTTGGTTGGAATAGGCTAAGTCAAAAACCAAATGAGAAAACAGCTTATTCATTGTTTGTTAATTTGAACGCCTGATTCTCAAAATTACTGTCTGAAGCATCTTTTATTCTGATATATTCTTTACATTAATTATACATATAAATGACAGAAAAGGACCATTTGGTCCAATAGCTCCATGCTGATGTTAATGCTCCGCACTCCATTTTTATCAACTTTCACTTTATCAACATAGCCTTCCATTCCTTTATTTCTCATGTGGTTATCTAGCTTCTGCTTAAATGCAGTCACCTCAACCACTACATGTCGCAGTGAGTTCCACATTCTTACCACTGTCTCAGGATAGGTTTCTCCTAAATTCTGTATTGGATAAATTGGTGACTATTTATAGCCCCTTGGTCTGGCCTACTCCAGAAGCAAGAACATTTTTTCTAATGTTTACCCGAACAAACCTCTTGATAATTTGAAGGATCACTATCAGGTCACCCTAAACCAGCCTTAGATTATTGAGTCTTTGCTGACAACTAGTATTTACAATTGTCTCGCAGTTCTCTCTTAAAGTCAGTGACTATTACAAGGATATAGTTATGCACAAGATAAACTCTCCTCAACCTTGCTCAACTGCAGATGTTGTTGGAAGTAAACACTAATATATACAGTATTTTTGGGCTATTGACAGTGGGGGAATTTGAGAACGACCACTGATTCAGTCTTTATTTGTAAGAAAGAGCTGCAGTGGATTGCTGTGTGTAGGTTTCACTCAGTTATTACGTACAACAAATCTTTCCAAGTGCACTTATTTTACATTGTGACCTGGTCAGTTCTTCTTTGATATCCATTTAAGCACATTTTCAGTAAGGTTTAATTGAGAGTGGATTACAATGGATACATTGTGTGATCGGCTCACACATGGTAGTTTCTGTGACTGTTCCATCCACAGCTTAGGCTGCATATTACAATTTCCTGGGCACTGTATCAGCAATTTTCTGCTCCCTGTTTTTAGTGAACAGACGGCTGTCAGTGGTAATGCCTAAATTCTAACCATATGTATGTATAAGACCCAATAGATTTTGGAAAGTTTCACTGTGAGTCTCAAATCTATTTTCAAGTGTTCCATATTTATGTGGGAAGGTTGTTAGCCTTAGTCGTTGAATGTTCAGCATCTTCTGGTGCCCCATCTAGTTTCAAGCTGCCTGTCACCTGAGACTACCTGCTTCAGTTTTGTATTGAGTTGGACTGGAGTCATCCAACTTTTCCTATTTCACTAACAATTCTATCAACCAGATCAAATAAAATAGAGATGTTTGCATTTCAATCTATTTCCTTCACTTATTACCATTCTGAGAGGGATATTTTTGGTTGCCTCATTAGGATTTCATTATAACTGGTTCAGGAACTGAATACTAATAGCCGTTACTTTATTTTGAAGGGTTTCTATGATATAGTTTTGCTCATCTTTATTCCAGACCAGCACCCTTTCCATCCGTACTCATACCTGATCTTGAATTGATTTCCACATATAACGGTCCCCAATTTACAAAAGGCTGACTTGAGTTTGAGTTTGATTTATTATTGTCACATGTACCAAGATACAGTGAAAAGTGTTGTTTCACATGCTATACAGGTAGATAGGACCATACAAAGTGCATCAAGGTAGCAGAACAGAGTGCAGAATACAGTGTTAGAGCCACGGAGAAGTTGGAGAGAGAGAGATCAGAATTGACATTTGAGAGGTCCATTCAAAAGTCTGATAACAGCAGGGAAGAAGCTGTTCTTAAATCTGTTTGTATTTGTATTCAAACTTTTATATCTCCTACTTGCCATCTCCACATCAGCACCATTAATACAGACGGGGCATGCCCTCCACTCTGCTTCCTGAAGTCAATGACCAATTCCGTCATTTAACTAATGTTGATGGAAGGACTGTTGTCTTTACACCATGCTGCTAAGCACTTGGTCTCTTTCCCGTTTTGTCGGTCATTGTTTGGGATTCGATCAACAACAGTGGTGTCATCAGCAAACTTGTAATTAGAGTTGTGGAATTTGGCCACACAGACATGATTGTATAACGAGTACATATGAGGGCTAAGTATGCAGCCTTGTGGGTCACCTATATTGAGAATTATGGTGGAGGAGGTGTTGTCTATTCTTACTGATTACAGTCTATGGGTCACAGAGTTGAGGATCTAGTTACAGAGAGAGGAGCCCAGACCTAGGTTTCAGCATTTAGAGTTGAGTTTTCTGGAATAATGGTATTGAGTTACACTCAATAAGTAGGAGTCTGACATAGGTACCTTTGTTATCCAGATGTTCCAGGAATGAATAGTGCCATGGAAATGGCATCTGCTGTGGACCTGTTGCACCTGTAGGTGAATTGGAAAGGAACAAGGCAATTTGTTAGGCTGGAGTTGATGTGAGCCATGACTAACCTTTCAAAGCACTGTATAATTAGGGAGGTCAGAGCCACTGAGTTATTGAGGGACACTGCATGATATTTCTTTGGCACCGGGGTGATAATGGCCCTCTTAAAGCAGGTGGGGATTTCAGATTGTAGTAAGGAGAGGTTAAAGATGTTTGCGAATACTCCCGCCAGATGGTCCACACAGGATCTCAGTGCATGGCCAGGAACTCTATCCAGGGGTACTCACTTTCCATGGGTTCATTCTCAAGAAGGCCAATCTAATGTCTGCAACACTGATCGTGGGTATAGGTGCAACCAAGACTGTTGCGATAGGTGACATCATTTCACTGACCTTCTGTTTGCAGATTGTCTTGTTCTCATGTGTCTTCTGTTCTTGTCCTGCTTAGATGGTAGTGGTTATGGGTTTGGAAGATGATATGTAAGGAGCCTTGGTAAATTTCTGCAGTTTGTCTTGTAGATTTCTTAACTTATTCTCTTATGGCTCTTTGTTTTTTGTTTTCTTCTGGTTATCCTTGGCTGGTTTCTTTAAAAATTCCAGTCTTTAGAGCTATTATTTATTTTCACAGCATTGTGTGCCTTTTCTTTCAATTTGATACATTGTTTATTAGATTAGATTAGATTACTTACAGTGTGGAAACAGGCCCTTCGGCCCAACAAGTCCACACCGCCCCGGCAAAGCGCAACCCACCCATACCCCTACATTTACCCCTTACCTAACACTACGGACAATTTAGCATGGCCAATTCACCTGACCTGCACATCTTTTGGACTGTGGGAGGAAACCGGAGCACCCGGAGGAAACCCACGCAGACACGGGGAGAACGTGCAAACTCCACACTGTCAGTCGCCTGAGGCGGGAATTGAACCTGGGTCTCTGGCGCTGTGAGGCAGCAGTGCTAACCACTGTGCCACCCTCCTTAGTTAACCATGAATGATACATGCTTCCCATATCATCTTTCTTTTTCCAAGGAATATATTTTTGTCGAGTTTTGAAATATCCCCTTAAATATTTGTCATTACTTCTCTGCCATCTTAACTTTGAAATACTTTTCCCAGTCCATTTTCGCCAAATCCATCCTTACTTTTAAGTTTGAGACAGTCGTCTTAGATCCACATTACTCACCTTCAAACTGAATATGAAATTCTATCACTCAGTTGTTTGGCTCTGCAGAAACATTGAAACGCAGAACATAAGAGTATACATCGGACTATTGGCTCATGAGTTCAGTCCTCCTTTCAATATGGTCATGAGTGATTCCTGACCTTAAATCTATTCTCCCAGTCTCTCCCCATTTCCTTGATGTCTTTCCTTAAATATTTACAACAACTGCAATCTTGTTGTGGAAAGAACTCCACAGGTTCACTATCCACTGAGTGAAGATATTTCTCCTCATCTCAGTCCTAAATGGTCTACCCCATATCCTGAGACTGTGATCTCTTGTTCTAGATGCTGATGGACTAGGGGATCTAGATGTTGTGTACACCAGTTATTTAAAATGAACAGATGGGAAGGCAAATGGTATTATGATTTTTATTGCAAGAAGATTTGAATACAGAAGAAAGGATGTCTTCCTGCAACTTATGCCATCGACAGAATAATCTACCAACAATCTATAGATTTATGTAGATAACAAACCATGCATCCATTTCTTTCCAGACCTCTTCCTTTTACATTCTGGGATGTTGATTATCAGATCCCTTGGATTAATCAGCATTGAGGGCCATTAATTTCTCCTGCACTGATTTTTTTTTTAACTAATACTACTTTCTTTCCATTCCTCATTCTTACTTGTCTCTTGGTTCCCCAGCATTTCTGGGAAATTATTTATGTTTTCTTTCATGAAGAAAGAACTAAAGTAGTAGCTTAATTGTGCTGTCATTGCCTTTATCACAATTATCAGTTTTCCAAATTCAGACTATTAGAGGGGTTGTGTTTGTCTTCATTACTTGTTCTTTTAATTTGCCTGTCAGAGAGTTTACAATTTGCTTTATTTGCTTGAGGGTTAGAGTTAGGCTAACCTAGCCCTAACTCTAATTCAATGTTCCTTGCAAATTTACTCTCATACTCAATCTTTTTTATCTTCGTCAAGCTTTTGGTCCTCTTTTGTTAAATTCTAAATTGCTGCCAATCCTCAAGCTTCTTGCGTTTTCTAGTAGCAGCTTTTGCTCTTTCAGATCTAATACTATTCTCAATTTCTTCTGCATGCTATGATTGGGTCACTTTCCCTAATGTGTGTCTGTGCTGGAAAGGAATGCACAACTATTTCAATGCATGCATTCATTCCTTAAATATTAGCCATTGAATATTCATCATCATAACTACTAATGAAGTTACCCAATCTGTTGTAGACAATTCACTGCTCATAATTTCCTTTATTTAAACTTTGGACACTAATTTTGGATTGGACTACTTCACTTTATATCCCAATGAAGACTCCTATCTTGTTATGATCATTCTTCCCCAAAGGATACTGAACAATAAGATTATTAATTAATCCCTTCTCATCAAATAATGTTGATTCCTCAATGTACTGGTCTAAAAAGTATCTTGTACACACTCCAGAAATTCATCTGTCATTGTTACTATTGCTAATGAGTTTTTCCCAGTCGAAATGTTGATTGAACATCTCCCATTAATACCGTATCACCTCATTCATACCTCTCCAATGTCATTCCCATCTTAACTCTACTGTTTGAATGCCTATAAACAACTCCAACTCATGTTTTCCACCCTTTGTTGCTTCTTTAATCCCTCCAAACTGATTCCCCATCTAGATTTTTTGCACCAATATTCTTCCAGACTGGGATATTCTGCTCCCGAGCTACTTTGCACTGGCTTTTCCTCACTTCTCCAAAACTGCTTTGTGCTGGATTCTGTCCTCTTCCCCCTCGCTAACTTGAATATTGTCAAACAGAGAGACATAATACCAAAGCATTTTGTCTGGCATTCATGAGGACAAATTCAAAAATGTCAAATTTCAAATGATCACAGGAAAAGAAAATGCTGATTTCTTGTTGGATGGACTCTGATGACCTGAGGCATTTCTTGTTGAATTCTACATGGCAACCCTGAACCATCAGAAGTTGACTTTTCAATCAATCAGCACCTTTCTCTCATGCGATATATATTGTCGTGAACAATTGAAATTTGGCATTCTTGCCTTTGATAACTGCAAGAGGAAAAGCTTCAGATCCTCTATTCAGCAATATTTAAATTATATCATGTTATGATCACTTTTGCTCAGAGAATCCTTTAATGTGTAGTCAATAATTAATGCTGTCTCATTACAAGCTCACCAAGTATAATACAGCCTACTCCCTTGTTAGTTTCAGAATATATTGTTCTAAGAAACTGTCCCAAATATAAACTATCAACTCATCCTCCAAGCCAGTTTGACTAATCTCATCTATATGAAGATAAATATCATACATGATTGTTACTGTATCTTCCTTCAAGCCCCTGTGATTTTGGACTTATACTCTGTCCTACAGTATACATAATGTTAGGGAGCTTAATGACAATTCCCACTCTTGACTTGCTTCCTTTGTTATTTCTTACTTCAACCAAAAATGTCACGTTGTCTTGAAACTCTGAACCAGGATCATTTCATACAACTGCGCTGAATCCACCCATTACTAACAGAGGTACCCCAACTGTTAATCCTTTTCTTACTGTGCTTTCAAAACATTAAGTACTTTTGAATGTTGATGCCCCAATTTTGTAACACAGCATCAGTGTAAAGGTGAATGTACTGTACTCATTTATTGCTATTTCTGCAATTAATTCATCTACATTTGACAAATATTGCAAATTAAGAGCTTTGAACCCTGCATTCTCTCTTCTGACCTTCTTCGGTTTAAACGCTGTGTCCCTTCCTGCCACATTCTGGTAGTCATTACCCACATTGCTACCTTGTACTATTCCATTTTCCAGTGTCTTTAACTTTCCAAATCTCCTCTCACATTACCCCTCATCCTTGCAACAGAATTTAGTTTGAAGTCCACTCTGCAACCTGAGTTATATGATATGCTATTTGCCCCAGTCCCAGTGTAAGTCAGTTGAAGACTATCCCAACGATAGGGCTCTTCTTCCCCCACTGCTGGTGCTGTATCCCAGTAAATAAACCCCTACTTGTCTTGCAGCAATTTTTGAGCTGTACTTTCAACTCTCTGAAGGAAACATAGTGGTCAATTTACTGGAAATAAGCTAACACAAACAACAATCCAGTAATTATCAGATAATCTGTTTTAATAATGTTGATTAAAAGGTTTTTGTAAATAATATTTACTATTGAAACAATTTATTGACATATCCTCTAAACTCAGTGACTCCTCAGTCCCTCAGTATTAGTTTGGAAACATTGACATCTTTGTGATGCATATGAATGTGATCTAACTGCAAGGAGCCTGATTAACTTGAGTGGTTCCTGTCTTTCTGACTGACAAACCTTAATGTCTTGGAGCTGGTTTTTCTGGGGAACTCCCAGCTTTTCATGAAGTACTTTGGTGCCCCGACAAGGCCATGCCAGGGATAAATTAATTTCCAAAGTACAGTGTCTCGACTAACCATTCTGTCATAATGCTCAGACTGGTCAATTAGGGATGCCATGAACTAGGGCACTAAGGAGTGGCAGGGGTGATGTTAATGGGAGATCAGAAAGGGAAGAGCAGGAGACAAGCAGGGGGGTGCCATGGACAAGCAGAGGAGGCCGTGATTTATTGGAGATAATGGGCAGTGAGTCAGCTTATAGTTGTAACTGAGGTTAATTAAAGGAAATGGTAAATTTAAGCCACTGGGGATACTTTATAGGAGATCAGGGTACAGTTGGACACTTTGTCCTCATAAATTAACCCCTTGATCACCAGGAAACCAAAGGGTGTCAATCTTTGTATCAGACAGAAGATGGAACAGCACAGTCTACCAATGGCAAACTATACTTGAAATGGTTGTCAGATGGTCATAGAATCATGCAGCATTGAAACAGACCCTTCAGTCCAACTAGTCCATGCTTATCATGTTCCAAAACTAATCTAGTCCCACCTGATTGCATTTGGCCCATATCCCTCTAAACCATTCCTTTTTGTGTACTTATCCAAATGTCTTTTAAACTTTACAACTGTACCTGTATCCATTATTTCCTCTGGCAGTTCATTCCACACATTAACCACTCTTTGTATGAAAAAGAAGTTGCCCCTCATGTTCTTTTTAAATCTTTCTCCTCTTACCTTACAAAATATGCCCCCTAGTTTTGAACTCCTCAACCTAAGGGAAAAGACCTCTGCTATTTACTTTACGTATGCCCCTCATGATTTTATAAACCTCTGTAAAGTTACACCCCAACCTCCCACCTATCCCGTCTATCCTTATAACTCAAACCCTTCATTCCCAGAAACATCCTGGTAAATCTTTTCTGAACCCTTTACAATTTAATAATATCCTTCCTATAACAGCGTGACCAGAACAGCACACAGTACTCCAGAAGAAGCTTCACCAATGTCCTGTATAATCTCAACATGACATCCCAACTCCTATCCTCAAACATCTGAGCAATGAAGGTAACCATGCTAAATGCCTTCTTAACCACTCTGTCTATGCATGTTGCAAACTTCAAAGATCAATGTACCTGAATCTCTATTAGGTCTCTTTGATCTACAACACTACCCAAGGACCTAACATTAATTGTATAAGACCTACCCTTGTTTGTTTTACCAAAATGTGATACCTCGCATTTATCCAAGTTAACTCTAATGACACTCCTCAACCCATTAACTCAATTGATCAAGACCTCTTTTTAATCTTAGATACGCTTCTTCACTGAGCAGTATACCACCAATTGTGGCATAATCTGCAAATTTATTATCCATGCCTCCTGTATTCTCATCCAAATCATTTACGTAAGTGACAAACAAAAGTGGACCCAGTAATGATCCCTGTGGAATAGTGCTGATCAAAGACCTCTGGTCCGAAAAGCAACCCTCCACCATCACACTCAGTCTCCTACCATAAAGCCAATTCTGAATCCAATCCTGAATCCCATGTGATATAACTGTTTGAATTAGTCTATAATGTAGAACCTTATCTAAGACTTTACTCAAGTCCAAGTAAACAACAGCTATCCCTCTGCCCTCATCAATCTTTTTGGTTACTTCCTCCAAAATCTCAATCAAGTTTATGAGACACAATTTCCCTTGCACAAAGCCATGCTGACAATCCCTAATCGGGTCCTTGCCTCTCCAAGTGCATATAAATCCTATCTTTCAGAATCACCTCCAACAATTTACCCAACATGATGTCAGACTGACAGGTCTATAGTTCCAAGGCTTCTCCTTACAGCTTTTCTTAAATAAAGGCACAACATTAGCCACCCTCCAGTCCTCCAACACCTCACCTTTGGTCATAGATGGTACAAATATTTCTGCCAGGGACCTTGCAATTTCCTCCCTAACTTTCCATAACATCCTGGGCGACATTTGATCAGACCCTGGAGATTTATCCATCTTTATGTTTTTAGTAAACCACCAATGAGGATGGTAAAAGTAGCTCGTAAGTTTGGTTGAGTTCTGGAATGTTCAACTGAACTTCTTATTGAAAGATTGTATGTTTTCGAACATGCAGCTCTGTGTGTAGCCATATCTCCAACACTTGTGATGCATTTGCATGTCAAAAATCTAGCTTCTGGCTAAAAATATCTCATGTTAGAATCCAGTGAAGGAAAGAAAATAAGTAAAGATTTTAAATGGCGCTTGGTCTGACATTGTGCATTGCACAGTAAAAGTAGAGCGAATGAAGATGATTGTTTGTGACGAACAAAACCTTGGTTTGGTTTTCTTTACAATGTGGTTCATAAAAACTATCTTCAATTATTAGGTGCCTTCATGGATTAGATTAGATTCCCTACAGTATGGAAACAGGCCTTTCGGCCCAACAAGTCCACACAGACCCTCCAAAGAGTAACCCACCCAGACCCGTTCCTCTACCCTGTATTTACCCCTGACTAATGCACCTAACACTTTGGGCAATTTAGCAGGCCAATTTGCCTAATCTGCACATCGTTGGACTGTGGGCAGAAACCCATGCAGACAATGTGCAAACTCCACACAGATAGTCACCCAAAGCTGGAATCAAACCCGGGTCCCTGGCGCTGTGAGGCAGCGGTGCTAACCACTGAGCCACTATGCCGCCCTGGTTTGCCAAGTTTGGATGGAATTTGAAAAATGTCATCACATGACCTTCTGCATGCAAGTGCATTTTCCATTCCTGCCATTGATCATGCAAAATGGCAGTTATCAAGTGTTCTGCCTTCTCCAGGCTTTAAAATATATCCTGATTTTTTTTAAAAAATCTAGACAATCCAAGAATGGTACAGTTTATCATTCAATTCTGGAAGTGCAGAAACTTTGACCAAACTGATCTCCCCATCAAGGAGATTTGTCAGTAGAAAAACTTGTTAAATCTGAATGTTAGTAGCTAAAACAAATTGTGGGATAGGACTGTACAGCATTATAGATTTCACTGAAGTAAAGCACATTGCTGCATAGTGAAACACCATCGAAGAGAAAAATTTAAGAGATCAGCTCATACATCTAATATTGATGAAGGATAAATGACAAGATCTTGAAAAATTCTATGTCTTTTAATGTAAAATTCCATGTGCTGAAGGAGAGAATAACTAGCTTTCCCCTATCAGTTCAGCGTTGCTCATTGTTCTTTATTAAAACAGCACATCCTAAATTCGATGAGGAGAAATGGCATAATACCTCATTCTTTGTCTTATGAACAAGCAAAGCCATCATTCTGGATGAGAGTTTTCCTCCTCCCCCCCGCGCCCCCAATCCTTTCTATTGCCAGAATAGAACAAAAACAAACTAATTGTGTCAGGCAGAAGCTAATGTTTCAATTTGAGCAAATCTCAAGGTGTTATCTTCAGCTACTGTTTAATGCATTATATAAGAAATAATATTTAGCTATAACTTGGCGTGTAGCTCTCTTGCCTCCACATCAGAAGTTTGAGGCTTCAAGAACAACTCCAGAGACTTAAATATTAAAATTGAATACAGTATTGTGGGAAAGCTGCACTTTTGGAGGTGTGATCATTTAGATGAAACATTCCATCCTCTCAGATGGATATTAATAATCCCATGGCACTATTTCACAAAAACAGAGCATCCAATATCATTTAATTTCCTTGTTAGTCAAAACTTACCTACCTCTGCCTTAAGAGTATTGGATAACAGCCACCTCCATTGCTCTCTTGGCAAAGGAGTTACAAAGGGTTAGGTTCCTCTATGGGGCGGCACAATTACTCAATGATTAGCACTGCTGCCTGACAGTGCCAGGGACCCTGGTTTAATTCCAGCCTCGGGCGACTATCTGCGTACTCCCCATGTCTGTGTGGGTTTCCTCCAGGTGCTCTGGTTTCCTCCCACAGTCCAAAGATGTCCAGGTTAGATGGATTGGCCATGCTAAATTGCCCATAGTGTTCAGGGATGTGTAGGTTAGGTGCATTAGTCAGGGGAAATGCAGAGTAATAGGGTGGGTCTGGGTGGGTTATTCTTCGGAGGGTCAGTATGGACTTGTTGAGTCAAATGGCCTGTTTGCACACTTCAGGGATTCTATGAAAAAGAACTAATTCCACCCCATTGCCAGCTTAAATGGAAGACTCCTTACTTTGAAACTTCTTCCCGTGTTCTAGTCTGATTCATAAGGAGAAACAACCATCCTTTCCAGTACCCTGAGAATCTCATATGTTTCATGAAGATCAGTTTTCATTCTTGTAAAGTCCAGTAGATTTTGGTCCTGTGTGTCCAACTTTTTCTCCATAGATAATCCCTCCATCCCAGGCATCAGTCAGTAAACATTCCTTGAACTGTTTATAGCACGTGTACATTATTTCTTGTGGCTTTAATACTTCTGTGTATACTGAATGCAAAACATCTCAACGTTTATGCTTCATTCCTTTTGGAATAAAGAATAGCATTCCATTTGCCTTCCTAAATATTTGCTGTACCTGCATGCTACTTTTTTGGACTTGTACCAGGAACCTTCTACATTCCGCTACTTTTCTATTCTTCCAGACAAAATGGACAAGTTCTCCCAACCTATCCCTTAATTCAGTTTTGAAGTTCATCCCTTGCAACCTCCTTTTCCCTCCCTCAACTTACTTCTCTATGAATTCACTTGCAGCTTCCTTCTCCCACCCCAATACCCTTGCAGCCTTCTGCTCACTCCTCAAACTTGCTTGCAGCCTTCTTCTACTTACCCGGCCTACAGCAGCAACCTCTTTTCCTCAACTCCCACCCTACGCCCTGGCAAACGCAGTACGCAGATTTGGCAAAAGGCCTTTCTGGCCTCAGTAAATGCTATCCCAATAACAAGCCCCCACCATTCCAAAAGCTGATGGCTGTGATGGCAGAGACAGCCACACAGACCATCCCCCCCCCCCCCCCCCCCCCCCCACCCCAAGCCACTGGGTAAGATACAGAAAGATCCCATCAGATTTCAAAATAGTGAATGTAACTCCTCCATTCAAGAGAGGGGGGGGAGACTGATAGCAGGGTACCACAGGCCTGTGAGTTGAATATCTGTCAAGGGACAAATGCTTCAATCAACTATTATCTATTGTAGCAATGGCATCAGCTCTGTCACTGTCAATGCTTAATTTCCTAACTTCTCACTCTTTGGGAGATCTTGTTGTGAAAGAAATAACAAGAAAGATGGACTTGTATTCATAAAGTACTATGCACAACCACCACTTGTCTCAATATGGTTTATAGACATTTGCGTACTTATGAAATGTCATCACTGTTGCAATATTTCTCTCTCCACTGATGCTGTCAGACTAACTGAGTATTCCCAATTTTATACTGGTGGGGGAAACACCGCTGTGCTGCTTCAAAATAATCCCAGTTGGATCTTTCACATTCACTAGAGCAGGAAGATGACATCTGTGACAGTGTAGTGCTCCCTCAGTTCTGCACTAGATTGTCAGCTTTGATTTTAGTACTCAGGACATGGATTGGAACTTGAACTGGAATCTTATTATTTAAAGGCCAGGGTGCCACCAACTGAGCATGCTGCAGTTTTCTTACATCACAAAAGGAACAACATGCCTAAGCATTCATTGATTGTAAAGTGTTTGTGATGTTCTGAGATTGTGAAAGGTATAATGTTAAATGTAAGCCTTTATTTTCTTTCCTAAACATTGCACAACTCTGCTACATTGTGTGACTACATCAAAGAGATTCCTGGGAGAATTTCAGCAAAATGAAAATAATTTGTCTGTGATTAACAATAAAATAGTTTTCAGAATTAACTGTATAACAACTTAGAATCAGTCAGAAACTGGAAATCCTGCAGTGTGTGAATTGTCTCCTAAATCTCCAAAGCCTTTCCACCATCAGAAATGCTCAAGTCAGAAGTATGATGCAATGTTCCCAACTTACCAGGATGATTTCAACACCAACAATACTCAAGAACCTCAACACCATCTCAGACAAAGCAGCCTGCTTAATTGACACCACATTCACCCATTAAATGTTCACACCCTCAACCACCAACTCTGTCTGCAGGGTGTACCATCCACATAATGCATTGCAGCAATTTGACAAGGCCCTTTCAATACCATCTTCCAAATCCATAATTGAGAAAAAGAGGTGCAGCAGACAGATGTGAAAGACATCACCTGAAGATTCGGTCACACTATCCTGACTTGGAAATATATCATCACTTCTTCACTGTCTCTGGGTCCAAATTCTAGAATCCTTTAGCTAACAATAGCCTACACCACATGGATTCAAGAAGGGAGCTCACTGTCACCTTTTTAATGATAGGAGATGTGGTGATGTCAGAATAAAATCAGTGGACCAATAACCAGAGTCGCAGGCTAATTCTCTGGGTACATTGATTTTCACCTTGGCAGGAGTGAAATTTGAGTTGGAATTCAATTAAAAATCCAGAATTAAAAACAAGTCTAAAGGTGACTGCAAAACTAATATCACCTTTTGATGACAGCTGGATCAGCAATCATTACCAAAATTGGCCTTCATGTAACTCCAAACCCACATAAATGTAGTTGTCTCTTTAATGTCCTCTCAAATGGACCTAGACACTGGAAACACTAATGGAAAACCCAGCCTGTCAACCATGCAAGGCCCTCCTTACTTACAACTGAAGTCTTTCACCAACATTGGGAGAGCTGATCCATAGACTGGTCCAACTTAACATAACTGTGCTTTTGCAATTAAAGCTTATAGACAATGTTCTAGATTTCAATATCACCATCCCTGGATATGTTTTGTTCCTCTGGCCAAACAGACCAACCGAGATAGCAGCACAATAGTATATAGGTTGTGTTGGGAGTCCAAGACTTTTCAACTTTAACTTCTGACTCCATGAAGTATATAGCATCAGGTCAAATAAAGAAAAGGAAGCCTCCTCTTGTTTAGTAGACAAATCAAAGCTGGAGTGCATGGGAATCAGGGGGATACATTCCCCTCATTGGAGGCAGGTCTACCACAAATAAACGTGGTTGTAGTTGTTGGAGATTGATCACTTCAGTCCACATTCCAAAACCGGAAGTCAACACTGGGAATGGTGTCAGCACACCAAGCAGCTCCTGCATGTCTCAGTGGTTTCAGGACATCTCTACAGAAGTTCCTCAGGGCCATGTCCTAGACATTACAATGTTCAGCAACTTCATCAATGACTTTTCTTTCATCACAAGGTCCAAAGTAGGGATGTTCTTTGATGATTGCACTAATGCTCAGCATCATTTGCAACAGTGAAGCAGTCATTGTCCATATTCAGCATGACCTACACAACATCCAGACTTAGAGTCATTAGTAGCAAGTAACATGTATGCCATACAAATATCAAGCAATGGCTTTATCAAACAAAAGAGACTCTTACTGTTTAACCTTGACATTTAGTGGCATCACCATCACTGAAAACTGTATACCACTCTCATTATCCTTGGGGGTTACCTTAAACAGGAAACAGAACTGGTCAAACCAGTTATGAGTACATGCCAGAGACATGTAACACAGCCACTCAGTACCCAAGCCTGTCCTCCATCCACAAGGCAAAAACCAAGAATGTGATGGGACACTCCTCACTTGCCTGGATGATTGCAGCTCCAACAACACTCAGGAAACTCAACACCATCCAAGAAAAGCACTATCCACAATCCTCAGCTTTCATTCCCTTCACAGTTGACACACAATATTAACAGTGTGTACCACCTAAAAGATGCATTGCATTCATCACCCTAACTCACCAAAACCCTTTGAAAGGTACCTTTCAAGCTCATGACTATCACCACTTAGCAAGACAAAGTGCATATAAGAATGTTCCTCCTGAAGCCTCAGACCATTCTGATTTGGAAGTATATCATCATTGCTTTGCTGAGTTAAAATCTCAAACTCCTTAACTGGAGTGCAGGCATTCTTATGCTTGCAGGACTGTGATATTCTAAGGAGGCAGTTCATCACCACCTTCTCAACTGCCTTTCGTGATGAGCAATAATTCTGGCCTTGTCAGTGATCCTCACATCTTTTCAATAAATTTTAAAAATCAGAGCATGTCTGTTAATGGTTAAATGTATTGTTTTATTTGATTTCAGATGTAAAAGAATATATTTTATATAAAAATATGATTTGCTTTAATCCTGCAGATATTGATAATTCAAAAAAGAAAAAAATACTTTCAGTGAATGGTGGAAAGAATCACATGACAAGATTTCCAGTTCCATGACTTTTCTTGTATCTCACAAACTGAAAGAAACGTTGACGAAACACTATTCTAAAATACAGAAGAGTTTTCCTGTTTGACATTTAAAGAGATCAGAAATCTCTGTGGTTATATTTTACACTGTCCTTCAAATAAACACTCCATTCTGTCAGAACCAATCCAAAGGGATTCTAAGCTCTTGAGATCTTGCTTCCTTTCTGTTTCTTTTCCATCTAGATAACTCCTAATCCTCAAACATTTTTCAGTAAATGTTATCTTAGACGTTCCTACACCTAGCCAAAGCTAAATATATTTTCTAGACTCATTTAAATCCTTGTGAATTGGATTTCTTCAATCCAAGCACGAGCTCCCCCTCAGATTCTTGCTGGTTAACCATAAAGACTTGCTGCCTTAATCATTCTCGAAAAGTGTGGTGCAGGGAAAGTGCAGCATCTGAGGAGCAGGAGAGTCGACGTTTCAGGCACAAGGCCTTCCTCAGGAATGAGGCTTGTGGGCCAAGGGGGCTTAGAGATAAATGGGAGGGGGTGGGGCTGGGAGGAAAGTTGCTGCGACTGTGATAGGTATTATTCCCACATATCTGCTCTACCCTCCTCTCCGATCTATCACTTTCACCCCCATCTTCATCTACCTATTGCATTCCCACCTACCTTCACCCCAGCCTCAACCCCTCCCATTTATCTCTCAGCCCCTTTGGCCCACAAGCCTCATTCATTATGAAGGGTTAATGTCTGAAACATCAATTCTCCTGGTCCTTGGATGCTGCCTGACCAGCTGTGCTTTTCCAGTACCACACTCTTCTACTTTGATCTCCACGATCTGCAGTCATTGCTTGACATTTGTATAGCATGAATGTTACTTGCTACTTATGACTCTAAGTCTGGATGTTGTGCAGGTCATCCTGCATATGGACAATGACTGCTTCACTTACTTCCTGCCTCAATCATTCTGTCAGTTCTCTCTATCACTCAGCTCCTTTGCAAACTGGGGTTCAATGATATTTTAGGGAAACAATCTGCAAGGTGACCCTACAGTGGTTTCCAATGAACCCTCCCCCATCTCAATAACAATGTGAATCATGTGGGCTCTATATCCAGGTAGAAATGCTAATTAGAAAACCTTAAAGCATTCAACTTTTTAGTCTCAAAATTAAATAATTGGGACTAGATTTCTGGGACTTTGGAGATGACCCACCAGTCAGATATTTTGGTGAACTTTTACAAAATACAAGTACAGGCATGAATACTTTGCAAATCATACAAGGTGAAGCAATCTTGGCCACCTGTAATCTTTAATTCAATCCTGCTGTTAGCAGAGTCAGAACAAATAGCACAAGGCCCACATTCCTCAATTTTATCCTAAATTAAAGACATAGTCCCAAGATATAACAATCCTATGAAACATCACATTTATAACATTAATTAATATCATCAAACATGTTCAGAAAATTCTATTGTTTGGGTTCCAAACGAGTCTTTGTTACTTCATCATAATCATATTTTACAGGTTTCTAAACTTGCAAAACAATACTTTGTACTGTTTATTTTGTTCTGTTGATCAAAAGATACCTTGGTTTTGATTTAATATTCCAAAATAATCCTCATGTATCTGATAAGCTGGAGAACTGCAACAAAAGGCCCAGAATTCTCAATCAAAGGAGTTTCTTGTGTCCAGAGCAGACCATAGATGGCATCACCACACCTTACCCATAGTAGAAAAAGCATTTAGAAATTATGGAAATACTGACCAGGCATCTGTGGAGATAGAAACAGGTTTAATGTTTTAAATATGATCAGACTTTGAAAAGTTAAAAATGTGACATTTTTAACGCAAAAAAGGTTAGTAAGGGGGAAAGAAGGGAAGAGAAACAAAAAGGGAAGGCCTGTGAAAGGGTAGAAGGCAGAAGAGATTTAAAGGGGACGATGGCAGAAGGCCAAAGAAGGTGGCAGTGGGAAAGTCAAGAAACGAAAGATAGTGAGATCATCACCAACATTTGTTGTTCAAAAAAAAAGGAAGCATTAGTTGTAATCTAAAATTATTGACCTTAATGTTGAATCTGAAAGGCAGTCAAGTGCATAATCAACAGATGAGCTGTTATTTGTCAAGCTTCTGTTGACTTACCCATTATTGTATTCCAAGTTATATTACTAAAGACTACAAACATTGCTAACTTTGGAAAAAGCATTACGTATTGCAAATTTTAAATTGGCACTGGATTACACTTGTTTGGGGCCACAGCATTTTCATAGCAGACTTTTAGGAGAGTAGGAGTTTATGCTCCTTGGACATGTATATTTACCTGAAGTAAGAGAGAACTTTTTTTTAACTGTACACTGGTACATTGTACACAATTGAAGAGGACAAGAGTCATAGAGATGTACAGCACAGAGCAACCCTTCCATGCCAACCAGATATCCCAACCCAATCTAGTCCCACCTGCCAGCACCTGGCTCATATCCCTCCAAATCCTTCGTATTCATATACCCATCCAAATGCCTTTTAAGTGTTGCAATTGTACCAGCCTCCACCACATCCTCCATACACAAAACTTCTTCTCAAGCAAAATCAATGAGCTTAAATCATAACAAGTAATGTCTATTTGTCAGGCACTACATACCCTGCTTGTGTCAACTCATAGCTGACAGGATGTGTTTTTATACTTGCAGCGAGAAGTGCAGTCCACCATCTTGAATAATGACACATAAAAGGCATTCAGCCACACCTGAAATTGTACATTTTAACTATATATAAATAAGTAGCTGAATAGTTACTCCTCATCTCTGCTGCAATTGTTTTCGTTTTCCCAAAACAGCCAGACGCAAGGCTGAGAGAACCAATTCTAAATAGTGCCAAGTATGCAGTTAGATGCTCATCACAATCGCCCTCACTCCTGGTCTGGATGTTTCTGACTACAATGCCTTACCAAATCTCAATCTCTCCCAAACACAAGACTGTCCCACCCCCAAACTTTTATCTGTCACCTTTCCCAGACAGTAATAACTTCCAAACTTCAAGCTTATCCATCCACCAATGCACTCAATACTCCAAAGCCCTCAAGCCTGAGTTGAGGTTCTTTTCACTTCATGCAGCCACTATTGAGACTCCTCAGACATCATTAGTTGTGTGTTGTGAGATTGCAAAGGGTGCTGGTAGTGGTGGACCCATGGAGTAATGGGGAGAGATACGCAACTGAAATCCGCTAATCATAACCCTTGCAATATGTAAACTTTTGAGAAACAGACAACACCTAACAATTACTCTCCCACCCCTCCTAGATTTCTGGGTTCAATTTGTTCATTCTGATAAATCACATTCTCAAAAAATCACTTTCACTGCTTTTCTATTAGGACTTCTGCTTCAAACATGACATTGGCGGGACCAGAACCGGCTGAATGTGCAGAATTATTTTAAGGTTTATGACTTTATGGCTTGGTCAGGCCAACGAAAAAGGGACACTGCCTCTTTAAAAATTCATGAAGCAGATCATGCAGTCTGCATGGAATGACTGCTTACAGATTTCAGCATTCACTGACAGGGTCTCCTGTAATTTAAAGGAACATACAATATAATATAATGTTGTAAAATAGCTTGTAGAACTACACAGGCAAAGTATAGTTCCTTTTTGGGCACTGCATAGAAGAAGGGTTATGTAAAAAATGTTTTAATTAAATAGTCTTTTATTGTATCTTATTAATTTTAACATTTCTCCCTTTCTTCAATCCTGTTGTCCACTCCATAATATTTTTGAATCGTATGTTATAATGCTACATATTGAAGGGAATGTGACATTTATGCAAATTTGTTCTGTAATGAAAGCATTTGAAAAAACTGCTGCTCTTTTCATAATAATTATTCATTTGAAACTGGGCCTTTAGGGCTCAGTAACATCAGGTTTAGATTAGTGTAATTTTTTCTTGCTGCAGTAGAATTCTCTTAAGATAATGTGTGATTAGGATAAACTTTATTCAAAAGTGCCAGCCATTGAGAGGTGAGTGTAGATTATTTGAAAACTCTCTGTATAAACTTCATATATATTAAGGGGAAAGAAAACAAAAGTATGTTTTTTTAATCACAGGCACTCATACTGAAATAATGTTGGAAATAAAATTTATTTTCTTATACCAAACCTCAATGAATAATTAAAATTTAAATTAATTGCTGTGATCTGGAATGCACTGACTGAAAGTGTGGAAGAAGCAGATTCTGTATAACATCGAAAGGCACTTGGGTAAATACTTGAAGGGGAAACAGAGGGATGCAAAGAAAGTAGGGGTCAGTGGACCTGGTTGGGAGCTCAATCAACAGGTACAGTGGACTGAAAGTTTCCTCTTGTGTTGCATGCTTCTATGGTTCTAATTAGTGGTAAAGTGTAGTAACTCACCGTAAATGTGCATACAAGTGCCCCAGTAATTAATAAACAGACAGATTTATTAAAACCCAGATAGTCAAGTTGGTAGAAGGTGGAATATATTGTGTGATAGATACAGTGCACCTGCTGCATGAGTTTAGTTGGTTATTTAACAAATCTTTTAGTCCTTTGTGCACACCACACATCAGCCTGGAAATTATTCTTGAAACTCAAACTGTCCCAAAGAATTTTGTTTCGCTTCATACTCTACAAAACAATAGACTTATAAAATGGTTGAACAATTTAAAAGGTTCGGAATTTTAGCAGTTTCTGCGACTCCACTGTTCCTCACAATTCTATTTCTTTGCTACAATCAACAAAATGAAAGGGGATTAAAGGGTTATTCATCTAAAGTGTCTGGTCTTTGCTACACTGAAAGCCGCTTGATGACTTGCAGTAAGAGTCTGGATTTCTGCCATTTATCCTGATGTCCAGATCCCTAAGGTCAATCAGTGGCTATGTTCTGGATAGACACTGGAACAAACTCTCTCATCTCACTAGGAAGGGTAGCCAAACAACTGAGACCTGTATCTGTGTATCTCACAAATAATTCAGAGGGCAGTGTTGGGGGGGGGGGAGACCTGGAAAGTGATGCAGAATGATAGATACCAGTACTCATTGGAATCTGCTGATTTTTTTTTGGTTTGCTCCCCCACGTTAATCCATGTGTCAGCTTAAAGTCTCTGCACACCTCCTCTTGGCATTTAGAAAACAGGCCAGTGACGACACACTGTATTAGCTAATCAAGGTTAATAATAGATTGCCATTTCATTAACTCTTTCTGTGCTGAATGTAATTGATTACTTGTGACTGCTTGTGGTAAGCTTTCTCTGTACTTCATAAATGTCAGATATTATAATGTAGCAATGGAAAATTGTGAGACGTTAAGGGAAATTCCATGAGCCTTATATTCTGTGAAATTTGCCAGAATGCTCAAAGGGTTAATTGTGTGACCTTAAAACGTTCCTCTTAACAGTTGGAGTATTGTCACAGCATCAAAGTTAAACATCTTTGCCAACATTCTTATTTGGATTATTCAGCTCAAATTTTGCTTAAATTTCAATCTTTATTTCAGCAGCTCCAAAATTCACAGCACCTCTCCAATACTTTCTTCTTGCTTGTGAACATTTAGGAATATTCCCTGGACTCAAAGTTGACCTGTTCATGAACGGTTACTATGTAACTGGTGATTCTGTATTTTGTTTGAATTTCCTGTTAATTTCATTACGATCAAAGTTATTCAAATAATGCATTTTATTTTGTCAATTGTACCTCTCCACTTAACTTACTGTTACTGTCTGTTTGCTTATGTTAGTACAATATTTAAAAGCACAGAGAAGCATACAGTTATTAAATGACTGTCTTTGCCGGGTGAACTTGAGTAAAGTTATGGGGTTCATGCATTTCTTTAACACTTGGATGCCTATGTTTTAGGAAATCTCTTGCACACATTGTATAGTGAAAAGGACACTCTGGACTGTGAGGGTTAATGTGCCATTTGTCACCACTTCTGCTGCATGGCAGGATAATTGATGCAATGAAGAGCAGATGATGAGGATTCAGTTGTGACTTTGCTGCAAAGTATGTTCCATACAAGGACATAAGTAATATTGAGAAAAGACTGATTCCTGTTGCCACAATATTCCTTCACATATTGGCAACAGTTTTGTTTTTAAATTACCATAATTGCATATTCTGCACAACCTTTCTTCTTTGAGTTTATAGTGTTAATTAGAAGTTATATCTGATACATTTGCTCTTCTACAATTCGTGAAGGCAACACTTCAACTCAGTTGGATTATTTTATAAGGTGGGGTTGCAATTATTCATTACTTAAAATGTTGTTCTGGAAATAACAAACATTTGTCAGTCTTTAAGAAGGATGTGGGTGCAGAGGACATTTAATAGAAATGTACCAGGGACCAGGGAATTCAATTATGTGGAGGAACTGAAAAGTTGATGTCATTCATCTTACAACAATGGAGGGAGATTCGATAGAGGAGTTGAAAATCATGAGACAATTTGATAATGTAAGGGTAAATAGTTTCCATTGGCAAGAGAGCTGGTAACCTGAGGAAGCATTTAGCATACTAACAGAAAAACCATTGGGGAGATAAACGGAATTCTTTTCATGCAACTGGACATTATGATCTGAATGAACTGCCTGAAAGGACAGTGGAAACAGATTCAGTAGTATCTTTCAAAAGGGGATTGGATAGTTGTTTGAGAAGAGTCTAGGGGGTAGAGCAGAGGAGTGAAACTAACTAGATAGTTCTTTCAAAGAGTAGCGCAGACATGATGAGCTGGATAATTTCTTTTTGTACTGTACAATTCTATGCTTCCCTGAAACTTGTCAATTTGGTTTAGCATAGAATGCCCCCACCCCCAGTAACATAACTGCATTGATAGTCTCAGCACACCAGATATGTGGTTCCAAGAAAAGGTCAGAAGTTAGGAATCGTGCAGCAACTAACTTACCCCCTGACTTCCCAAAGCCTATCCACTTTCTACAAGGCACAAGTCAAGACTGTGATGGAATATTTTCCACTTGCCTGGATTGATGTAGCTCCAACAGCACTCAAGAAATTTGACACAATCCAAGGTAAAGCAACCCACTTGATTAGCCCAACATTCACAAGCATCCACTTCCTCCACCATCAATGCTCAGTAGCAACCATGTGTACCAGCTGCAAAATGCACCACAGAAATTCACTGAAGATTCTTAGCACCTTCCAAACTCTCAACCACTTACGTCTATAAGGACAAGGGGAGCAGACATGGAGATAAACGGAATTCTTTTCATGCAACTGGACATTATGATCTGAATGAACTGCCTGAAAGGACAGTGGAAACAGATTCAGTAGTATCTTTCAAAAGGGGATTGGATAGTTGTTTGAGAAGAGTCTAGGGGGTAGAGCAGAGGAGTGAAACTAACTAGATAGTTCTTTCAAAGAGTAGCGCAGACATGATGAGCTGGATAATTTCTTTTTGTACTGTACAATTCTATGCTTCCCTGAAACTTGTCAATTTGGTTTAGCATAGAATGCCCCCACCCCCAGTAACATAACTGCATTGATAGTCTCAGCACACCAGATATGTGGTTCCAAGAAAAGGTCAGAAGTTAGGAATCGTGCAGCAACTAACTTACCCCCTGACTTCCCAAAGCCTATCCACTTTCTACAAGGCACAAGTCAAGACTGTGATGGAATATTTTCCACTTGCCTGGATTGATGTAGCTCCAACAGCACTCAAGAAATTTGACACAATCCAAGGTAAAGCAACCCACTTGATTAGCCCAACATTCACAAGCATCCACTTCCTCCACCATCAATGCTCAGTAGCAACCATGTGTACCAGCTGCAAAATGCACCACAGAAATTCACTGAAGATTCTTAGCACCTTCCAAACTCTCAACCACTTACGTCTATAAGGACAAGGGGAGCAGACAGGTGGGAACACCACCATTCGCAAGTTCCACTCCAAGCCATTCCCCATCCTGACTTGGAAATATATAATCATTTCTTCAGTGTCACTGGGAGTCAAAATTCTGGAATTACCTCCATAATAGCATAGTGAGTCTACCGACTAACAGCAATTTAAGAAGGCAGCTCACCACCTTCTCAAGGGCAACTAGGAATGGGCAATAAAATACTAGCCAGCCAGCAATGCCCATATCCCATGAATGAACAAAAACTTTCTGAATCTGCTGTTTTTGGTTTCCTTCCTCAGTTCAATTGCACATGTGCAGGTTTTCTGGGAAGTGTTTAACCTGCTTACTGGAGGCATTTTCCCAACCTGACAACAGTGTTTCAGAAGGATTGTTTCTTGTGTGATGTTTCAAGTTCGACATGAAAACAAAGTTTAGTTTATTTATTTGACTCTTTCATAGCAGAATGGGAATGAAAGGAGTGAGGGAAAATTGCAGGTGCTGGATCTGAATTTGTTCACTCAAAATTGCCCAAGATGCCTCAATGTCAAGAGACGAGGAGATTTTGACTCTTCCTTGTCTAATGGTCATCCCTCTTTACAAGATTGCAAGTTAAGGGTTTGGGTCTGATATGTTTTTAAACATATTTCATTCCACTATACAAGGATTGAAATTAAAACAAAAAGGCCATGTTATTTCTGATTGTAATTGAGGAGACATGGAGAAAGATGGAACTGATTCATTGGGAACCCTAATAATATCCTTTCCAGCAAGATGTCTTAATGTGGATCACAACAAATAAAACCCACAGCACCGATCAGTGGAAGAGCGATTTCCATTTATATAGTGCCTTTCATGATCTGATATCATTCCTCAGGACTTTTCTTGAAGTATAAAAAATGTGCAACCGATTTCTGCACAGCAAGCTCCTGCAAACTGCAATTTAGTTTTGACCAGATCATCTCTTCCCGTGCTATTGATTGGGATATAATTATTGATTAGGACTCGAGGGAGAACTTTCCCAGTCTAGGCCTTGCACTGCGAGTCAGTGATCCCTGACAGTGTGCGGTAGTTGAACCACAAACCATTTCCATGTATACAGGGCAGCGTAGTGAAAGGCAAACAATTGTTTGCCCCTGGAATGGAAAATAGATATGGTTTTACCGATCCTGACAGCGTGTCCATCTCCAGAGCTTTTGTGACAGCCACTGAGGAATGGTGATGCTGAAACCGTTTTCTGAAAGTGTTTGAGAATGAGTGATGAAATGTTGCGGGGCTCGAGAGCAGATTAAAAAGCAGCAAGCTTTCTGGCAAGCCAGCAGTGAAAGGGTTAAATCGGGAAGGGGTGAAGGAACTACATTTATCCAACGAGGTGCTGTTGCATCTCAAAGATCCTCAGTGGGTAAGACGCAGCTGATTTTACCGTCAAAGAATAGTTGGTGAAATAATAATATTTGTTGAAAATTTACGCACTGTTTTAACACGAGAAATTGTTTACTTGCTTTGTTCTAAATACAGAAACGAAGATTTCTCGCCCCCCCCCCCCCCCACATTGCCTTGGAGGTGATCTGATTATCATGTGTGTTGGAGTGGGCTATGCTTTGTTGGTCACTAACAGTGACAGTTCTGTCTTATTCAGCAATCAACAACATCCAGTGTCACATGAAGGAACCACTGATCTTTAACCCAGTTCCCTGCGAGCCGCTTACTTAAAGAGACAATACCCCATTCTGCTGACATAGCTTGGCTTTCTTCCATTTTTTTTGAGAAAAATGGGACTTTTAAAAAATCTTGGTGCGTTTTTTTAAGGTGCCACACCAAACATTTATTTAACAATGAGCTAAAAGTTAAATGTTGATTTTGAAATATTTCAAATAATTTCAGAGACCTTTACTTTCTACCATAATCGCAATTAGTCAAAAATTCCCGCCAACAATTTGGTTTTTTGTGTAATATGTAATGGGGATTGGCAGATTAAAGGACGATTAGAAGAAAATCCTAGTTTCTTGTTAACTTTTCATCAGAGTAATCGTTTGACAAATTGTCTGTTTGGGGAGTATGATGCTTTAATTCTGATTCAAATTCAAAAAACTGAGAAACATGTTTATTCCTTAATTCTTACTTGGAAAAAACATAAGCGCGAGTTTCGAATTTCTCCTGGAAAATAATCTTGAGCATTGTCAGAACTAGAACATAAACAGCAAATGCCAGAAGGAGAGTTTTGGCTGGACAGTGTTACAGCAGTAATCAGAGCAAGGGCTGATTTTTCATAGTCTGGCTGAGAGAAATTACAATCGATGCATAGAATCTTTTACATTCAAAATCTTGTTAAAAAGCAACAGATTTTAAAAAAAACTGTTTCTGTGCTCACGGCAACAAGAAAACTAAACTGTCTAAAAAACATATCGATTTCACGACACTAGAATCTGTACAAGCACACAAACAAGACGGAAATCGTGTTTACCGTGACACAGATGTGATCAGTGAATATTTTACACAGTAAATACGGTACAGTGACAAGGAAGGTTCAGGCTCGCTTTGGATACCGGGTAAAAACTGTCTATTTCTGCTTCACTTTAAATCCACATTGTCCCATTTCAACTGAAGTTATTCCAGGATATTAACATTAGTTAAATAATCTCACATTTTGTGTATATAAAACGTGACAGAAAATTATCTCAGTTGCGGCTCTTTACTCTGTTCAGTTTAATTGTGCTTTACAAAGGATTTTTCTTTTAAAAATAACTGTATGGACAGTCCTACACACAAAACACTTCCGTTGTCTGTAGCTCATAATCTCATCCTGTGCTACCAAGAATTAGAGTGGCGGCCTTTTATTTTGTATGTATGGCATAGTTTTCAGGTATGGCCCTGTGTTGTTTTTTCCTGAGTGTGCGAAATGGAAAGCAGGTTCGGTTTCAAAGCTTAGAAGCTCAGTAGTGGCTTTGTGTATACATAGAAAAAAGAAAGTGTTGGAGGATTTACAGATAACAGTGTGGATGATGTAAAGCTTGGAGATTCGTACACATTCTTCTATGACAAATTGCAGCTTTCCTCTGGAAAGATTCAGACAGTCATCGTCAGTGTCTGGGTTACTCTGTCTGCTTATGTCCACAATATAGCAAAGTTAACAGAAACAACAAAAAGACAGCACAGGAACACCTCTCTACATAGAAGACCTTGCCGGTAGCTTACTGTTGAACATCCTTGGTTAGGAAGCTTGGAACTGGGTGTATTAGTTAGTCAGCCTAATAATCCCTGCACAGACTCTATTGATTTTTCTAAGGGCAAGTTTATGAAGTAAATAAACTTGGAGTTCGTATCTTAATAAACTGCTTTGTTCAGTCTGTCACATTTAGTTATGGGGTTGTGGTGTTTAAGAAAAGAAAAAGCTCATTCTAATACAGAATGTTCACAGCAGGGGTCCAAATTAGCCCTTTGTTTGGGATTGCTAGCTCACTTCAGCTTGCTTTGAGAGCATTCCTACATTTTATCCTAATGAGTTGCAACACTGATAATGTGGCTGATGATCTTCCATTGATTTCACTATCACTTGCTTGTCTGGTAATTGATCCGTTGCTGAGCTTCCTAGTTAATTATATCGGCTTTGACATGGCCCCAGTCTAGGGGGAATTTCAAGTCTTGCAGAATAACAGTTTTAATAAAGGAGTCTATTACTGCAGGTGCTGCTGCTGCTACTGCAGGCTGTCTAGGCTGGGAGGACTGCGGGACAGGAGGAGAGGGAGAGCTAGAGCGTGCTATTGGCAATGTCCTTTAGCCTCTCACAAATAACAGCCATTAGTGGGAAGGTCAGAAGCAGAGTATACAGCTTTGACTGGAGAACTGAGTGCCACTTCAGAAATCAAGAGGCTAGCTGATTTTTAAAGGGAGATAGAACGAGGGAGTGGAGATTTAAGAGTGCAGCTACTGTGTGGCATTATTGATCACACAACGAAAAATCCACCTATGGGATCTTTTCTTGGAGCAAAGGTGGACATTTGTGCAATAATCCTGGGATATTTATTTTAGTTTTGATGTGTGCTTTGTATTTTTTTTCTAAATCAGCATTTTCTGCTTTGGTTCTTTTTAGTCTAATGACAGTGAATTGAATGTAGTCAAGAGTGCATGCAAAGGGAAAGTTTGTAGGAAAGCTTTTAGGGAGAAAAGGGGGTGGCGGATGTACACTTGTGTCACTATTGTGTACATTTGTTCATTTTTTCTTATTGACACACTAATGACACAGAGCTGTCACTCGAGGACATTCTATTGTGCCAAAAGGTGAGGTTCCATTATCATTTTCAAGCTTTCAAAGAAGCAAAGGATTGTCAGAAAATGCTACAGATTTTTTTCCCCTCCTGATCTCTAAATTCCTAAATTGTTCAGCTCCGTGTTGCTGAATGTAATTTCCTCACACCCCACCACCCCCAGCCTGTGTGGAATTGCCACAGGATGTCATTCTCTGCTTGCCAGTAAAGCTAGAGCTTTGAGTTCTTCGCGCTGTTATCCAATGACATCCAGTCACTGGGAGAGTGAGCTGATGGTCAGGTCTCATCTGTGTTGCCTGCACACCTGACTGGCAGCTGTTAAGCTGTACAGGGCGTGCTTTGGGAGTCACAGTCTATGCATAAATGATCGGGGTATCTGTTCAGGAGGTGCGAAAGGAGCACTGACCCCCCCCCAAGGAAAGCAGAGTTGCAGGCAGATCTTAACTACACATCTTGGTACTGACAGCCAAGAGGCTTGAAAACCCACCAATACCTTGCAGTCAGGAGCAGCAGAAGAGAATGTGAGAGAGAGAGTGGGGAAAAGGCAGTGAGAAAGAGAGTGTATGTATGTATGTGTGTGTGAGTCAGAGCAAGCGACTTCACTTTAAGAGACTTAAGTCCCAACTACTCCATGCAGTTCAGCACAAGAGCAGCATCCACAGAGCCTGGTTTCATGGGGACATGGCAGAACTCCGAGACTAACCTGCTCTTCAGAATGGCCCAACAGGTGAGTTTGATTTAAATACTTTATTTGCATGTCTTCTTTTTTCTTTTCCTTCCCAGTTTATTTAACTCCCAGTCAGCTGTTATGTTGTTTATTTTGGTGTCGATTAGTACCATTTTATTGTCACTGAGCAACCGTGCTGCTGTGACTGGATTGTGCATGCTTGCCCTCATTAACTCCCTAAGAGCACATCTCTGTGTAGCTTGAAGAAGAAAATAAAAGTGCAGCAGGAGCCAGTTATTGTAAAGTTTCAGATAGAGAGTTCCAGCAAGACTTGCGGTTGAGTGGAGTTGATTGTACCTCAAGTGCTTCTAATAAACAGAGCACCGCGTCCAGTCTCCCCCGACTGACAGACCTCGGCTGAAACTGATAGTAGGTTGAGGGGCCTCTCAGAGTTCTTTAATTGGCTTCATGTGGTAGAATGCAGGTTTATGTGCTGTGGTGAGGGTCGGCGTGTTGAACTGCAATCCATGCCAGAGTTCAGCAGTGGGATCATTAGTATCTTGTGCGGAGACAGTTTCAATTCTTAGCTCGCTCGATCTCTCTCTCTCTCTCTCTCTCTCTCTCTCTCTCTCTCTCTCTCCCCCTGCCATCTCTTTCCATTCTCCTATCGCCTCTCTCTCTCTCTCTCTTTTTCTCTCTCTCGTCCTAGCAATATCTTGGCTTTTCCCCCAGTGCTATGTCTGCACTAGGGGCCGCTTTACAAGCAGCTGAGACTTGGCAAGCTCCTTCTATTGGGAGAGCAGAAATCTTGTTGCAGGGCCAGTAATAACTGATAATTAATCACAGAAGCGGGTGTCTCTGTACCAGGCACTCACTGATACATGCCCTGCCTGCTCCCTGGTCTTCTTGCAAAATTGTTTGGCTCCGCTGAATGAAAGCAATAGTTTTTTTTCTTGGACGCAGCTCAAACAAGAGCAGGGAGGTTCAAGCCCAACCTTTCGAAAGGGTCGTTCCTCAGTTCTAGTATTCTGACATGTGGAATTCTTGCCTAGTTTGGTCATTAGAAATCGAACAGACAGCCCGAGAGTGAAGATGCTCACTGCAGTCCAGCGCTGATATTGCCCACAACAAATAAAAACACTATCAATAACACCTAATAAATTTAGAGTCAAATTTTTAACTGTTTGGTACAACATGTCTATTTTAAAGCAAAACTCTTAACTATTTTGGATGGATTGATTTAAAGCAGGTGAATTTTGTTTCCTGTAGAGGGACCCCAGTTACTGCTTATAGAAGCGCACACCCTGTGCTGCCTTTCTCATGCTACTATGGCAGACTCTACTTTCTATTCAATCAGCCTCTCAGTAGCATAATTTTGTTTTATAGGGGATATTTACTTATTGCGTGGATTGCTTCCCATTTAAGAAATAAGGATGAGATATAATGGGATGGGAGAGGAAAAAATCTCGTCCAAGCTTTGTAGATGGTTTGCACAAACTGCTTTTGTGTACTGTGATGTTAATCCCCATTCTGAGACATGCAGGCATGTATCATTATCCTTCCAGTCAGTATACGTTCACATTGGAAAGGAAGCTCTCATGTAGTGAGAGCAATTGGAACAGATGTGACAACATTCTGCAAAGTGTTTTTAAGTAATGTAGTGATGCTCAGACAGTGCAGGTAGAGATGTACAGTTGGGGCTCTATTTCAATGTTTATTGTGGATGGCCTTTGTATAAAATCAATAGTATTATCAGTGCCATGAAAAAGAAATGAGTGAGCCTACAAACGACTAATCTTATTTTTAAAATAATATGATGAACTGGGGACAGAAAACAATAGGTTTGAACAACTAGTGGATCTAAAATTATATCCGTACAAGAAAGGAACAAAACTTACTTACTTGTAAAAACAAATCAAAAATTCAATGGAGTACAAATAGCTTTTTAAGTTCTACGCAAGAAGATTCAGTCTTGCAAGTCCTTGAAAGAAGTAGGATTTAATTAAAGAAGCTATATGAGACAATAATGTAATCATTTTGCCTTGTGGAGTAATGTGGTTCACAAACTTCATTATTAGAGTTTGGATGGGTGAATTTTGTTATTGCATTATAATTAGCAGAAGAAGGACTAGTGTAAACCAACCTTTTTGAATCAGAGGTTCTCCTATTTCTGGGGGGTATCCTGGGCAATGATTTTCAGATATTACTCAGTTAACCTAAGACTGAGCTGAGGAGAATGAACCCAAGGCTTCCTACTCATAATCAGTGGAAGGGCTGCGGAGTACTAGAATATTCTTTTTGTATATTGGTATGAATACATCAAATACTGAAAAAAATCGAATGTTAATTGGCTTCATTAATTGTTGCAATCAATTCCTACAAAGTGAATATCTTTATTACCTAATTGTTTTTTACAGAGCGGGAATATCCACATAACAGGAATCCCCATGGATGAGTGCAGGGGATTTGATGTCACACAATCTCATGCCCAGTTTAAATTTGTAACAGTAGATTGTCTGTGATATAAATTGCTCGATGCTTTACATTACAATTAATCTGGTTTTTGACAGTAATAATGGAAGACATACACAGATGATAATTGTAGAAAGTGACTTTATGTAATTTGAGTTCCAAAGCAGGGAAAATGCGTGACTGATACAAAACACAAATGCACTAAATAGGAATTCACAGCCGGAATTAATAGTGAATGCAGATTTTTTTTAAAATGGGGCTTGTATCTCAAGCTCTGCTCACTTTACATAAATATTTTTTCCTCTGGCATTCTGTTAAATGACACAGACTAGATTGCAATTTTGAATCAGAACCCTGTGCAGTGCAAAAACGTTTTTGGAGATAAATTTTATTTTGTTGGTATGATAAATGCAAGGTTAAAGCAATCAGTCCATGGTAATGAGTAACAGAAAATAAGTTTTTTTTGTTGTTTGTACAAAATGATTAAATTGGTTCTTCGGGGCAAAACCAGTAAGAAGCAGGAATACTTTCCAGCCGTGGATTTTTATACACCTATTAAGATCATTGGTAAACTAAGGATGAACACAGGATTGCGGAACTTTTCCCAATTTAATATTCTTAGCAGAGAGGGAAAAATCCAGATTGTGATCTCCTATTGTTTGATGGAAAAAATGGTACTGAGCCATTAAAAGGTTAATTTTACTTGACAGTCTAAATTTCTGTGTTAATTTGGAGTCTTATAACTTTCAGTAAGTACCTTGGAACTGCTTGCAGTTTGAAAATGAAAATATTCTTCACTCCAAACTCAGATCTAACACAGAAGGGAATTCCTGCAAATATCAAATAAGGACGTATATTGAAGCAGTGATCGTGTTTCTTTGTCCAAAAACTGTAGGTTTCCTGTAACTTATTCATGCTTATGACTGTGATATTTAAGCCTACAGTCTGCATTAAATTTTACCACACAAGTTGAAAATTAAAAAGTGTCTGAGTAATATATGCTGTTTATTATCTTGCTACAAATGTGCTTTAATCCAGGTGAGTTACACTTGGAGAACTGAAGCAAAGAAACAAATATTTTGGCTACGTGCAACTAAATATGAAATATAATGTCGTAAATGCTGCATCAGTACTACAGGTGATAAAACAATTAGCGCTGCCATTGTCAATGAACAGATAAGCCATTTATTGTTTATTACAGGAATCAGAATTACTTTGCAGGTTAAATAACATGTTCCCAATGTGTGTGGAATATGTATTTATCAGCTTTTATGTTCTGATGATTTTAGTCTCACAAAGATCTGATGCCTGCACATCTGAAACATTGGTGAAAGTTAATACTTGATTAAAGAAAGGGAGATGTGTTTTAGGTCCCTGCAAAAAAAAATCATTAAAGAAAAAGGTTTTTATTCAGTGAAATGTTAAAAAAATTTCACACCGTGAACTAACTGTCAGTATGTTTACTGTGCTGAATAGAATCATAATTGTAAGAAATATAATTTAGCATGGATTTATTTGGGGTTATGCTGTGCAAATACTTTGGAGGTATATTTCTTTTGGAGAGGTTCTTTTGGGAAGTTTATTTCCTTTTCATAACCAGCATGGTAAAAGTGAAAGTGCGACTGAGATGATTGTAATAGTAGTGGTTTGGGATGTAGCAATCACCTGTGACAGCAGGTATACGGGCAGCTGGGGATTGTATTCCTCTCACTCGATGTGTTGACTTGTAAATGATCCAGGCTGAGGAAGGGATGGCCTACATTCCTCAGTAGATTTACATTTGCACTGCTGTGGCTAGATTTATTTTGTTTTTCCCAGGAAGAAGGTACCAGAAGGCGCTGACTTTAATCCTATTTTTATTATTTATTTACTTGTAAAAGTGTTGGAATGTTTCAAAGGGTCAAGTTTGCCTCAGGACCCCGATAACCCTTAAAAGTGTAACTGTTGAGGCAGACCTTTTGGGGGTGGAGAGAGGAGGTAGAAGCTTGGGGAGCTTTTTGATCTGCCAAGGTTGAGACTGACCAGAATTCCTCAGCCTCTGTCTCTGTTGCTTTGCTGCCAAAGATCTTTTCCGTGTGACATTCTGCCATTCTTGTCCTGTGTTTTCCACATCAGGAAGGTGATCTGGTTTTAATCAAGCAATGCTGCATTTTTGCCTACTTTTTCAAGACTGCTTAACTAGGTTTTAAAGTAATGTGCTTTCGATGGTCTTACATGTGCATTAATTACAGGTCATGAAATCACCGAAATAACGTCCATTTCCAAAGGAATCTTTTGATGTTCTTGACAGTCCTTGACAGTTACCAGAGAAATTAACGGCTGTGCACAAGGTCTTCCAAGTGTAAATTTGTGGTGAAAATTCAGAGAAGGTGGCAATGGTTCTTGAAACTTCGGGACTGATACAAGGAATGGAGAAAGAAGGCTTGAAATATTCAAGCCATTTTCTAACCAATCCAGTTTCTTTTCATAGAGTTAAACAGCAGCAAAGAGATGTTATAAAACATCAAGGACTAACCTTGCTGTCTTTTTAAATAAACAAGGGTAAATTGCCACCCATACTCTGAACTGATCATTAGTGCAGTTATATAATTAAATACAGTCTTAGTGGAATATAAACATTAACCAATTAGCAAAATAAACAATAAAAGTTCTCTATTTTTGTACATTCTAAGTGTGTCAGATATTTGGGGGGGGGGGGCGGTGACAGAGAAGTGAATGAGAAATCAGTAGAAAATAATTCTGCTCATGTTTTTGGAGGTATTTTGAAAAACAAGACACCCAGCCCTCTGTCAAATCATAAGGATGGAACTAGCAGGGTCATGCTCAGTCTTGACAATATCTTAGTTGGTGTAATTTTATTTTTAAGATGGGTAGATTTTCAATTCTCCAGTGCATGACTATTTTTAAACCCTGTGCCCAACTTTGATTCTAAATCCAAACTAGATCCATGAGCAACATGCTGTATTCTGTTAGTGAGGATAGCCTTTTCCCTAATACTCGGTGGGCAAGATCATAGTGCAGTAGTTGATGCAAATCACTCAGGCCTTTGTTAATTGCAAGAGCTACAAATGAAACAAATTAAATTCTGACTCCCACACTCTATTTTTGGGAACACTAACGGAATAACGGCATCATTATTGCATTTGAGAAGTAATATGAGATTAATGTTGGTCACCATAGTTCAATTAACCTTTTAAGCTGGTCCTTGTGTACTGTGTGCATCTTTGAAGAAGTTGATCCTCTATGGTGTGCCTTTCGATGAATGTTCAGAGGAAGCTTTTGAACAGAACATTGCTGCAGTCTCCCACCCTTGTGTCAATGTTTGGAGCCAAGAAGTAACCTCAGTGACTAATTAGTTGCTGAGTAAGACATCTGGTAACTGGGCAGTTTTGTTGAGTGAGGATGTGTGTGTCACTGTCGAGGCCAGAGATTACTAGGACTGTTTGTGATAGTAAGAACTTGTTCACTCAGGTCATTATGACACAGTGGGTTAATTCAAGGAAACACAGGCTGTACACTTTGTACATTGATAACAAGCTGGTGTCATGGAACTGAACAAGTAACGAAAAAAATGTTCTTTTTAGATCTTTCAGTTTAATGAGGGAGGAACAAAGTCTTTGTTGTCATTCCTGGTTAGACTTTGACTGATCGCAATGTCTGATTCAGAATGAGATGATACAGCCCCCACAAAATCTTGGCTGTCAATGATGATATTTCTTTTTATTTTTGATCCAGGCCATAGCTGCTTTTAACTCTTCATATCCTCGAATATTCCTTTTGGCTGTACTTTTCACTTAGTTTTCAAATATGTTACCACCCTTCTCTTGAGTTTTGTTTTTGGAAAGGTATTTTATTTTGTCTCAGACATTTGTTTTTCTGGCACAGTCTGATGTTGCTGGGAAAGGCGGCTTTCCCCCCGGTCCAGGGCTGATAACCCCACAGTTACTGATAGGCAGTGAGGCCTCTGTGAGGGCAACTCATCCTCTGAAGATCTAAGTGAGGCTGGTTGTGAATCACAACATGAGATGACCCAAATTTCCATATTTCCTACTCTCTGCCATAGCCCTTTATTACGCACAGAACAGAAAGTTTTTCCAAACTGTTTGTGTTGAATATTATTCTGAAATAGAAGAACACAATGAACCATTGAATCATCCCTTAAGTCATAGCATTCTAAGAATCAGCTAGATAATACAGTGTACTGTAGGTACATTTGAGCTATTCTTGGAGCTTAAATGTAACATAGTCAAAGCCATCAGAAATCAGCACATCACTAAAAATTGCCTTACTCCTTCCATTTATTGAATTCACCTTTTTTAACATTCAGCTATTAAATTCTAAACAGAAACCATTTTGCCACATTTTCTGAGTGCTGACATTGCCCTGTCTTTGTCCAGAGACTTAAAAAAAGGAGTAAAATGTGACCCTTTTGCTGGTTGTCTTTTGCTGAGAAGTGCTCCTGGCCTCACTTGGGTCCTTCATAATGCATCACCTGAGTGGTCACAAGTTAAAATTAAAAATTAAACCTCATCAAATTTGGCAATGTTTGACTTTTTTTGCTCTCCGTGTGCACTCACTGTCCAGCTGGGCTGCCCCTGAATAACCTTTCCCACTATGTTGTTTACTCCAAGTGAGAATTTGGAAAATTCACTTGTATTGTGTAAGGAAGTCTTAATGATGGCCGAATGAGATTAAGTGGAAATGGATCTCCGCCCGATAGCCAGTCCAGCCTCAAAACTGCGTATGCACTCTCTTGCCTAACACTACCATCCTCCACCCCCAAGCCAGCATCCACACTCTGTCAACTTTAGCTTATCCAAAAATCTGCCTGTGTCCTGAATCACAAGTCCCATTTCTCTAATACCCATGTGCCTATTTACATTGGTCCCTAGTCCAGCAGCATCTTGAATTAAAATTCTCTTCCTTGTTTTCAAATCCCTCCATGACAGTGTCTTTCCCTGTCTCTGTAATTTTCTCTCAACCAATATCTCTCTAAGTTAGCTGTAATCATGTAATTCTGGCTTTAGAACATATCCAATTTATACTCTACATTACTGGCTTTATCTTCAGCTGTCTGAGTCCCAAGCTGTGGGATTCTACTCCTAAATCTCATATCCCTCTCTCTCTCTTCTCATTTGAGATGGTCTTTAAAATCTACTCCTTTGACCAAGTTTTTGGTCACCTGTCCTAAAATCTCCTTGTGCAGCTTGGTGTCTGGTTTTGTTTAATGTTCATGTGAAGTTCCCTGGGATTCTTTTTTTTACCATGATAGACACAACTTATTGCTATTCAACCCGCATATCCAAGCACTTGAATCAGAATAATCTCTGAACAGGAGCAATGTAAAAACAATAGTTCTAATTTCATTTCCTTGGATAATTTTCTCATCTTGGCATCTGCTTTGAATGCAATTCCAGGTCTGTGGCAAAAGAACAACTCCCAACTTCCGTTTAGCTGCTGGTCATGACAGTCCACTCTTTTGACAATGGGAATAGCTAGCAATTTCTGAAGAGGGTGAGACCATTCAATCCATTGTGTCTGTTCTACCATTCAATGAGGTCATGGGGCTGATTTGTATCTCCACTCTATCCACTCACCTTTGTTCCATAACCATTAATCCTAACCTAACAGAAAAATATTGATTTCAGTTTTCAAATGTTCCATTGAGCCCCAGCTTCAACATCATTTTTGGAGGGGGTATAGGGTTCCAGATTTCCACTCCACTACCCTTGGTTGGATGAAATGTTTCTGACGTCATCCCTGATTCAAAGCGAGGTTGTCCTGTCGATCACTTCTGGCTGTTGTGTCCTTGTAAAAGCCCCACGGACAATAAGTGACCCTTTGACATCGTAATCTTGCTCTTCCTTCCTTGTATAGGTCATCTGACGATGGGAAGTGATTATACTGTAACCACCCGAGGTTCCCTGAACAAAAGGGTGAACTTTTTTTTAAAAATCTGCTATTTTCAAACAGCATTTTAAGCTCTCTGCATTTGTGAAGTTTAACTAATTTACCTCAAATAGATGGTTGCCACTGACTCAGTGACTTTAGTAAAGCTGTGACTCATTCTGTAAAGCAATAGTTCCCTCGCAATATCATTGTGACATGTTTTAATGTAGATGCGGAGCAAAAATGTCAAAAGCTGCAAATAACTTGGACAGCAACTGCAGCTACTCTTTTTCTTTCGATTTTACTCTGTTGTGTTCATGTCACATCATCGAGCAGCTTTCCTCATTGTCAAACAGTTCTTCTTTTCTGAATTTACATGTCAGTGGAACAGAATGTCCCTGGTTAAAAAGGCGGCAGATAGTGACACATACAGGACCAAGGCCACTGAAGGGAGATATATTAGATAGACTATGTTCTCTGCCTGTTACCGATATTGTATTGAGGCTAATGGCTACTGGCTCATTAGTGCTGACTGAGGGAGACTGGTACAAGTAACGCTTTGCAGGAAAATGCTGGAATCTTTCACTCCAGACCGGTCAGCTTGGAGTGATGACATGCAGTATTTTGTCCTCTTGAACGTGCAACTATGGTTTTAAGTTGGAACATGATATATATTTTAAAAATACGGCTCGGTTTATCAAGGCAGGGTGCTGAAAAGCTGTTGTGGCTTTCACTGCCCTGTCTGAACGCACGGACCAGAGAAGGTGTTAATACTATTCCTGGTTTAATAGTTCATGAGGGCTGGATGTCACCACTAAGTCCTGTCAGCTGGTAATCAGGGGACATTACCATCATTCCTGTCCTCGTTAGCGCCTGCACAGATTGACATTGCAAAAATGCTTCCTGCTGTCTGGAGCATATGAATGTCATCGACTGGGTGTGGTGTTCAGAAATTGCCAGCTCCTTACAAACAGCTAAATCCAGAATAGGGATTTTTTTTTCAACCTCCGGTGGGGATTTCTTTTATTTTACTTTTCTGTCTTTCTGCTGTTTATTTTTTCTTTCCGTCCTGGCACACTCTTTGGCAAAATCCCCGACACACGAAAAGGCATCTCTGATTGTTTGTGTCTAATCTGTGCTGACACCTCACCTTCCACAAGTTTAATGCTAACACAGCTGTGACTTACTGCTTTTAGAAACGTCCCAGGCGGGAATTAGGGAGCTATCTTTCCAATGACGAATGCAGTTTCAGTTGCTATTAGTTTCGATGAAGCAAAGATTTCAACCACACTCTTTCTCCCACACCCCTGTTTCTCTCTCCCCATCTCAGGCCAATAATTGCTATTGCAAGAATCCAGTCTGTATTGGTCAGATGTACAGCTCTGGTGTATAATTAATGTTCTTGTACCTCGTATGAATTACTGTGCCAGACTTTGTCAGGGAGTGACATGTTTGAGCTTTACATGAAGAAGAATTGACTTACAAGGGGAACTGGGTACTCTCCCCATTAAGCCGATCCCAGGTAAAGTTCAGCAACAAAGGTAAAAGCTCAGTTCAGTTGATTCAGCCATTGTCGTGAAGGCTGGATTTTACCCCCATATGGCAGGGTGGTAGGCATGTAAAATATAATGGTGGCAATACCACTGTCGTATTGCTCACTGTGATCTGTCCACCATAACATGGTTGATGGGCAAGTGCCTGAAATCAATGCCACATTTGAAGAAATCATTTAGGATCAATGAGATTGTTGTGGCACGAAGTGACTCAAATAATATGCTTCCCATGCTATAACATGTGGTATAGGAAGGTGGATGAGTGGGCAGGCCAGTTTTTAATAAAGCAAACTGTTTAAAAGGCGGGCAGGAAAGTGACGTTGTGGAAGTGGGAGACATACCATTTGGGAAGTGGGTTAATAGAGGTGTCTTTTCCCTAAGATGGGGGATTTCAATATTAGGAGAGATGAGGAGAGAGATTTAAAGACATGAGGGGCAACTTTGTTGCACAGTGGTTGGTTCATTCCATACACTAATGTTTAAAAGATACTTAGATAAATACGTGAGTAGGAAAGGTTTGGAGGGATATGGGCCAGGAGCAGACAGGTGGGATTAGTTTAGTTTGGGATTATGTTCAGCATTGATTAGTTAGAATGAAGCGTGTGTTTATGTATTGTATGAATATATGACTGTATGTCTCCATAGTTCCTCTGCACTGTCCATTCAAAACCTGCCTTCATCACTTCCCCTAGACACGTGGATCCACCCCCCAACCCCACCCCTCATAGATCCAGGGATGATCTGGCAGCTATTGATCTTCTTTATAGTCGTCTGTGCAATCCTGGGATTTCTGGAACAGCAGGTGCTGATAGAATGCCATAAGCAGTCAGTCAGTCAGATTGGCCAGTCGCTGTCAAGGGCAAGATTTGCTCCTGCTGAGAGACAGATGACCCAGTGGGAGCTAGTTTAGCTCATCCCTGAGAGTTATGGCTGGAGGGTGGGAGGACCTCTTCCAGCTACATTGGCGGCAAATTGCCAACTCCTACACAAATGGAAAATCAAAAAATTCACTGTGTTGCAGTCGGCTGTTGCAAATGGTACTTCCGTGTCTCTTGCAGCGTAGAAAGAGTCCTTGAGGCCTTTCAATCCATTGTGCTATATGGCACTTTAAGATAGTTACGCAATGACTTCCCCTTTGCTGTTCTTCACCAATGTTCCAGCAACCTTTTTCTTCATTCAAATATTTATCCAATTCTATTTTGGGAATCACTATTGAAGTTGTTTCTACGGTTTCTTTCCAATAGCACATTTCAGATCACAACAACTCCCAATATTGAAAAATATTCTCATCACTCTTCCATCAGTTTAGTTAGCAACTTTCTTGATCTGTATCCTCTGGTTACCAACTGTCCTGCCACTGAAGGAATTATTTGTTATTTATTCTAGCAAAGTCTATTTGAATTCTTCTATGATACCTCCTCTAAACCTTATCTGCAGCAAGGACAACAATTTCAGCTGGGATCTTCTAGGAAACTATTTCTGCATCTTCTCCAGGGCATTGCTAACTTCTTAAAGTGAGACACTTGGAATTTGAGTGTGGTACTCCAGCTGAGATCCAACTGGTGTTTTGTAAAGAATCAGTGTAACTTGCTTATTTTTGTATTCTCTATTTCTAATAACATAAAGATTACATCTGTGTTTTTTAAAAAATAATCTTCTTAATTGTCCTGCTACCTTCCAAGATTCATGTACATTTTCCCTGAACCCACGCAAGTTTGTCAGTTTTTGCATTCACATTAATATTACCCTAATAAGTTGTCCATAAACAGTAATGATGCACTGCTAAATTTTACAAGTTTTTTTTTAATTCTAAAGTTGTGGAGTTTTGTGTTTCAGTTGTGAAATAAGCACTAAAGTTTGGGCAGGGGAGAAGCGAAAAAGGTGTGTTAAGGCCGCAATCACATCAGCCATTAAATTACTAGATGGCAGAGTTGGCATTTGAGGTCTGCTGTTCCTGTTTGTTATGATCTTCAATGGAACTTTCCTGTACACATTACCAGGTGGTGCCAAGTTTGTGCTTAACTGGCTGACCATGACAGAGTGGTTGGGAGATGTGGAAAGTAAGACGTGCTCTTGTTCTGAAAGTATGTCTTTTCTGACCACTCCTTTGGTTTACCTGAAATTTACCAGTTGAGTATCAGAAATAGGAATCATTAGCATGCAGTTGCATAGTTAAAAGCAACTATAAATATTCAATGATAAATTAATTAAGTGCATACTACAAACTGTTGAAAACAAGCATTAAATTTAATGAAGGAACAACTAATTTATTTTCCTATCCTGTTTCAGTGTCACCAATGTGAAGTGGGAGGAGCAGAGCTGGGAGTGGGGGTTGAATTCCCAATCCTGTCATAAACTCAACAACCCCTTGTATGCAGTCAACAATAACAACTTGTATTTATGTAGAGCTTTTAATGCAGTAAAACACTCCAAGGCACTTCACAGTAGTGTTTATCAAACACAATTTGACATCCAGATGCATAAGGACATGTTGGGGCAGGTGACCAAAAGCTTTGTCAAAGAAATAGGTTTTAAGGAGTATTTTGAAGGAATAGAAGGAACAAGGGGTACGGAGGTTTAGCAAGGGAATTCCAGAGATTAGGAGCCAGGCAACTCAATTATAGTATTGCATGAGATGGGCTGTTACTAGGCTTTGCTGTTCAGCAGTGCCCGGATACCAGAGTTCTTCTGTGGGTTAACTGAAATGTATGTTTTAATGGGCCTATCCTGTTCAACCAAACTTGTTGTATAGTCACTCCTTTATCTAAAATTTTCAGCTCTGATCGATCAGTTGAAGAGATGATCAAATTGTATGCAAAGCCCACTATTTTCTCTTTTTCTCTCTGTCAAGTCACTACTGCTTTGCCATCATTGTGAACAGGTAACCATTGCTAATCAAATCAACCATATCCTCTGAGAGGATAGTATCCATTTTTCTTTGGGCTATAGGGTAGATTCTGAGAGATGTTTTTGCATTTACTATTTAAAGTTTTGCTCAATATTACAAATATCCCTGATTCTATATGTTCCAATCAGAGTTCAGAAAAACATGAATCTGAATACAAGCATATTGGAAAATCTCTACAGTACTTTGCTCTGAATCTTTGTGTGCTCTGCAATTTTATTAATTATAAAATCATACTGAACAGAACATTTTAGGTTAGATTCCCTACAGTGTGGAAACAGGCCCTTCAGCCCAACAAGCCCACACCGACCTTCCGAAGAGTAACCCACCCAGTCCCATTTCCCTCTTACTGATGCACCTAACACTATGGGCAATTTAGAATGGCCAATTCACCTGACTTGCACATCTTTCTGACTGTGGGAGGAAACCGGAGGACCCAGACGAAACCCACGCAGACATAGGGAGAATGTGCAAACTCCACACAGACAGTCGCCAAGGCTGGAATCGAACCTGGGTTCCTGGTGCTGTGAGGCAGTAGTGCCAACCACTGGCCCATCATATCTATGTTGGCATGTTGAAAGAGTAAGTCAATTAGTTCCACTGCCCTGCTCTTTTCTACAGCTATACGTATTTCACCCTTTCAAGAATTTTGAACAGAAAAATCATAGCACATGGAATTAAACTTGTCCTGTGGTAGTTAACGGGTTTAAAATCAGACTTGCTTTGCTTTTAAACCCCATGTGTTCAAATGGCAAAATGCAAGCTCATTCATGTTGTTTTATCATTTTGTAATTATTTGTTGCTGTGTGCATTTCCTGTAGTTCAACTTTTTCTCTGAATGTGGTCTGTTGGGACAACAGAAAGCACCTAATGTACACAGCAGTAACCCTTCTCCAATTACTACAATAAATTTGTAATGTGTGAAATCTCCAGTTTCAGGATTGTTTAATCATCCACAAACACATCTTCAATGATTCAAAAGTTTTTCTATCTTTCCCTTTCTTCTTCCTCTCCCTATATTCCATCTAGCTGTACATTCAATGGCCAGTTATTACAGGATGTTGCTACCCTGCTAAATCTTATTGCATTTTTCTTTCCTTCTTCATTGACTAAACCCTGAATGAAATCTGATGGCAATGGTTGATATCAGCAATGTCACGTCTTATTTAAAATTCTGCTTTGATATTGTCTTTTATCTAAAAAAATATCAAAATTAAACTACAACAAGAGGAGAAAATCTATTCAGTTTCAGTTTGCAAGCGCTGTTGATTTGATGCTTTTTCTTTCTGTCTGCCAAATGCCTGTCACTGCAGAGGAAGGGGGGTGTGGGGGATGGAGGGAGTGCTGCTAAAATCGTGTCACGTAGCACTAATTCATCTGCACTCATTAGAGTGAGCTAGGGACAGCGCTGATGGCCAGGAGCTCCACTCTACACATGACATACGAACAGTTTGGGGAATAGAAAATTGCTTTCTCAGGAAGACTAGCCAATTAAGGACTTGACCATATTGAATGTCAAGTGTTAATTTAGGTTTTTCTTCATTTTCCCAGTAGTAATGTGGGTCCTGTGATGAGCAAATACATGTCAAGTAAAGTTGATTGCATGAAGGACCCAGGGTATTATATGTCACTGACAAGTCACAAATGTGCTGCAATGCTTTAACCCCTTAGGTGACCGACTGAAGGATTAACTGTACAGACGCAGGAATTGATAACCGTAGATAGTTTCCATTACGGAAAACTGTTCGCTGGGACAGACAGGAATAGTGCGTCGTGGGCGGGGCTGGCAATCGGGCTTGATGAGTTTTTTTTGGTGCATAAAATGAGAAGGCTTTTCTGATCATTAAAAGGCAAGAATCTGTATTGCTGACTGAAGCTTTGATTCTCATTAGACCCAAAGTGATGGACTTTTTATTACTGCATCTTAATGAGCTGTTGGTTATTTTTTATGTAACGTTTAGTATTTTTATTGTTCATGGTAATATACCTATTATCATCTTTTACTTGTAGGGATATTAACAATTTTACATTTTCATTATCCACGCACGGTTTCCTTTTCCCCCCCTGTTTCTCTTGCATTTGGAACTCTTCTCCCAACTGCGAGGCTCGTTTTTTATCCAATATGGATAGTCTGCCGACATACTTTTTATAAAGGAATATATAACTGAAATAGTGTGAAAGTGACTGAAATCATTTCCGGTTCTCCATCATTTAACACGCGATACCAAGGAGGTCCATTACAAAAATTGGTCACCATGTTTACAATGTGCAAAAAAAATTGCAGTAAAAACCTCTCAAGGTTGACCTTTGAAAGAAGAAAAGCGAGAGCAATTAATTTGTCATTTGGAGATGTGTAACTAAGATTTAGAAGTCCGATGTTTCCCCCCGAAACTTTAAGTTCGAACAGAGAACTCAATCTGTTTATTAGTTGATTTATATGGTTGATATCGTTAACAATATTGTAACTGGTTCTGTAAACTCCCAACAAAATAAACAACGTGAAAATAGTTCACCGCAGAAATTGTGCCCAAAGAAATTAAATTGCAATCAAAAATAGTTCACATTAAATGTTCAAATGATTGGTAGTATTTATAATAGTTTAAGTTGCTCAGCGCAGTATGCCATCCTTATTAACTGATGGATTTGATAGGTTGACCTATTACTGGTTGATGGACCTGAGGTACAATGTCAGCAGGCTCACTAGGCTGTTTTTGGAGAACATAGTTGGAGAAGCATTTGCAAGGGCAACTTTAGCAGTAGAGTTATAGAGCATGGAAACACACCCTTCGGTCTAACCAGTCCACGCCGTCTAGGTTCCCAAACAAAACTAGTCCCTGTGCTTGTCCCATGTCCCTCAGAACCCTTCCTATTCATGAACCTATCCCAGTATCTTTTAAATGTAGTAACCGCATCTACCACTTAGTCTGACAGTTCATTCCACTCAGGAGTCTCACTGTGTTAAAAAAAGTTGCCACTCAAGTCCTTTTTAAATCTTTGTCCTCTCATCTTAAAAATATGCTCCCGGTTTTGAACTCCCTCACCCTAGGGAAAAGACCCTGTCACTCACCTTATTTATGCCCCTTACGATTTTATAAACCTCAACAAGATCACCCCCTCAACCTCCTATACTCCAGTGAAAAAGGTCCCCAGCCTTCCTTGTCTTTTTTTAAAATCTCAAACCCTCCATTTCTGGCAACATCCTGGTAAACGTTTTCTGAACCTTCTGCAGTTTAATAGTATCCTTCCTATAACAGGGCTACCAGAATTGCATACAGTAATGAAAACACTTTCTGATTAGGTACATTCACAGCTACAATCACCTGAGGCCTATCTGTTTTCTATAATGGCCAAGCAGCCAGTGTACATAATTAGTGGGAAAGCAAAATGTATATCGTATGAACTTAAAAGTTTCCATTCATCCATAAACCTCCCTTCCAGAGCCTGTTATTGGGAAGTGGTTATGGTTTGTGGAGAGTCAGAAGTAGGCTGGGGGAGTGTGCTGTGGTTGACCATCCTGTCAATAGTTTGGTTCTGTTGTAATCATGTCCACAAAGACAATGGAAACAAACCTAGAAATCTGCTGATATCTTTAAGTGAACAATATGAAAAATAAGCTAATGCGAATTTGAAACTGTCATTATAGCCAAGATTAAGAAATAGAATATTTTTCCAGATGAAAAGCTAAGCAATGTAAAAGATGGCAGCATAATAACCAAGTCTTGAGTTCTGAAGATGAGTCATATAATCAGACTCAAAATGCTAACTCTGTTTCCCTCTCCACATACTGCCAGATCTGCTAAATTTCTCCAGCGTCTTCTATTTCTTGAACTTATAATCTAGTCTGGGCTATTCTGTTCAGTCTCTGATTTTAAAAATCAATCACATGAGAAGTGATATGAGTGATGGTATTCCCATATTTTTGCAGCCCAAAGTAGCAGAGGTTGCAAACTTGGAAGATGCGGTTCATAATCTTTGATAACTGCTGCAATGCCTTTTGAATGTCCACACTGCTGCCACCCTGGAAGAAATGTGAATGATCCACTAGTCAACAGCATGATGGCTCTTTTTCACTTGCACTCCACTTTCCTGCACACTCCCATTATTCCCTTATCCTCTTATTACCATAAATCAACAAATCTGCAACATGAATTATATAACTGAAAATTGTTCATCACAACTTATGAGGCAGAGAATTAAAAGGTTGTGAACCTTTGGCAATGAAAAAACACATTCTAATCTCATTGTTAAATGATCAACCTTTACTCTCAGACTTTGTGTCCTTGGTTTCCTAACAAGGGAAGACATCTGCCCAGTATCTACTAAGTTAAGGCCTGAAGAATGTGACACATTTCATTGAGCTCACCACTCATTATCTAAACTTCATGGAATACAGGCTAAGTCTAATCAGTTAGACCTCATGACAACTCGTCATTGCGGGCATCAGGCTTTTGAACCTTTGTTGCGCTCCCTCTAAAATGCGGCTTGAGCAAGAAGATTCAAAGCTGTATTTCATATTCCACTTTGGTCTTGCAATTTCAGTAAGCCTTCCTTGTTGTACTATTTTTGTAATTATGCAGACAAACCACTTGTCTGCCTAGTTACGTATTGTAATTATGTTTCAACTATTTGTGATGCATGTACAAACCCAAATCTTTTTGAATGCCAATATTTCCAAGGTTCTCACTACTTAAAGCAAAGGTCTTTCCTGTCAAAGTAGATAACTTCACACTTCCTCACACTGTATACCATCTACTGTATTCTTATCTGTTCTTAACTTGCTTGTATTCTTTCTCAGTTTCTTTACTTCCTCTTCACAGCTTGCTTTACATTTATCTTTGTATCTTAAACAAACTTGGATGCATTATGTTCGCTCCATTCCATTTTCTTAGTCATTAATGTAGATTGTTGTTTGCTGAGGTGTCAACACTGATCCTCATGATATTCCAATAGTTAAATCCATTCAACTTTAAAATGTCCATTTATTCCAACTCTGTTTTGCTTGTTAAATAATGCTGAATCCATGCTCATTCACGATTCCCATCCCATGAACCATTGTTTTGAATATTAAACTCTTATGTGGTGCTTTATTGGATACTTTTGTAAAATTAACTTGCTTGATTACCACTGGCATTGACCAGTCCCCAGTCCATTGACAGTTTCAGCCATACTGGAACCAAACTACAATTCAATCAACTTCCCTACATAAAACTCAACCAGTCTATCCAACATTCCAAAAGCCAGTACAAATCATGATGTCATCATTCAGAGTTATTGTTAGTACCATGGTGACTGGACACATTGAATCATATTTCTCAGGTAGACAGTGTCTCTGATCAACAAGAACTCAAATCCTCTTCATTGGCTAACTCTACACAAATACCCTTTGGAGGAAGGTAAGTAGGATGTTCTTTGGAATTAATTTGGCATTGAGATGATGTGATAGGAGATTGCAACTGAGCCAGATACTATGGGGTATTGCTTATTGAGAAGTGAGTCAAGATTAGATTGGTGCTGGAAATGCACAGTGGGTCAGGCAGCATTCATGGACCAAGAAAATTGACGTTTCGGGCAGGAGCCCTTCATCATTGCTATGTCATATTTAGTCATAAAGTCTCATAGAACAAAAGGATAGCCTTGTGCTTCTGTTAGTTCTTTGAAGTGAAAGCTGTGAATGGTGTAGAGTGGTTGTGTGAAGCCTGACTGGTAGTGAACATAGGATTATCTACAAGTAGCTTAGTTCCATGTAGTTGACAGGTAGCAAAAAGCAGTGGCCAATTCAGGTCTTCAGGTGATACTGTCATTGATCTGTTTGTCTCACTTCTCATGACTTGGAAGACAACTCTTTGTCGCCCTACTCACAATTGCTTAAAGGATTTTTAAAACATATCCATTCTCAGGATTCATTACTGACTGAGCAAGTATTTATTGACCAGTCCTAATTTCCCTTGAGATGGTGGCCATCACCTGCAGGCTTGAATCATTACAATTCATGTGGTTTAAGGACACTCCCAAAGCTGTTAGGAAGGGAGCTCCAGGATTTTGACAATATAGAAATGACAATATAGTTCCAAGCCAGGAAATTCTATGTCAAGATGATTGTCTGAGAGGGAATGTGCTGTTTGCAGGCATCTGCTGGTCATGGTTTTCTTGTGATGGAGTCATAGAGATGTCCAGCATGGAAGCAGACTCTTTGGTCCAACTAGTCCATGCCAACCAGATATCCCAACCCAATCTAGTCCCATTTGCTAGCATTTGGCCCATATTCTTCTAAATCTTTCTTATTCTTATAACCTTTTGAAGATGCCTTTTGAATGCTGTAATTGTACCAGCCTCAACCACTTCCTCTGGCAGCCCATTCCATACACGCATCACCCTCTGTGTGAAAGAGTTGCCCCTTAGATCCCCTTTATATCTTGCTCCTCTCACCCTCAACCTCTACCCTCTAGTTTTGGACTCCCCACTCCAGAGAAAATACTTTCTCTATTTATCCTATTCATGCCCCTCATGACTTTATAAACCTCTATAAGGTTCCACATCTGATGTAGACTTCGATGCTCCAGGGCAAGCAGCATATTCAGCCTCTCTCTAGCTCAAATCCTCCAACCTTGTGTATCTTTTCTAAACTTTTTCAAGTTTCACAACATCCTTCCAAAGGAAAAAGACCAGAATCAATGTCCTGTACAGCTGCAACATGACCTCTCAACTCCAACGCTCAATGCTCTGACCAATAAAGGAAAGCACACCAAACGGCTTCTTCACTATCCTATCTACCTGTGACTCTAGCAGCACCTTCCAAATTTTCAATGTCCACTTCAATTCCCAAATGTGGAAGACCAATGCTTTTGATATTGAGGGTTGAATATTCTGTGACAATTAATGCTATCCATCTGTTGTTTATTGGATATGATAGAATTTCTGCACTCCCACATTCTAGATCACTTATTAATTAGTGACATTTTCCCTATTGTCTGACAAGATGGAACATGAAAATTTGCCAATACTATGTAATCTAATTGTTAATTTTCCATACATAGTCTTTGGAATGCAACTTTGGAGTATGTATTTTCATATTGTATCGTATATTTGCTGCTCTGAACATCTCCAATAATTTAATTACTCATTTTTAAAAAAATGTGAGAAATCCATGAATTGTCCCAGTTTTTTGTATTTTAGTCCAGATGTTTGTTCCTAAGAGTTAACCAAAACTGCAAAATTTTTGGAAATGTCATTGTACTTGATGGACAGCCAGGTCATTGCATTTTCCTGTGTGCTCAGCTGACCCACTCAACAAAGCTTTCTTAAAGTTACTCATTGCTCTGTGGGCTTTGGAACTCAATCAGTTTTTAATTACAGTTTGCATGTCAGCAGCTAATCTTGTGTTGGGTTTTTTTCACATTTGTGTGTGTGGAAATGTGTGAGAATTGTACTTGTAAGTGAGAGTTTGGGTGCGAGAGTCTGTGAAGTGAGAGTGTGCACAAATGCCTGAATGTGTAAATGGGGACTTTGCCAACTTTCCTAAAGTAATGTCTATTGTTAACAGTCTTAGCTACTGCTGCTAGCTTCCCCCTCCTGTCATTTGTGAATGATGAGACCTGGTGCATTCACTGCAGTGCAAGCAGAACTCCCCTGAGCACTGCAGCCAGTGTAACAGAGCTGAAGGGGCAAAAATGGACTGAGTTTTTTTTAAGTATCATTCCCTCGTTCTTGACTGGAGGATGCCTTTCCCTTCTCCCTGTTTTTGATAAATTTACGAAGTCAAATTGCTGACACAGATGGATAATCCAAGTGTACAGGGTGAAGAGTTATAAATTAACACATTATTCCCTCTTAATGTGAAATACTTGAGAATGCATTTCCTTGGTCCCCTGGCGTCTGTACAGTGAGGGCTCACATTGTACTCTTCAAGTGGCATTGATTTGCTAAAGCGCTGAATTAGCATGTCGGTCCAGCTGCCTCTCCACTCTTATGTTCCTGGGCTTACTTACTTCCCGCTGCCTGGGCCACACACACTGGGCTGCTGCTGGCTGCTTACCCCAGCTTTTCCCTTTTGTTGTTTCTCTGCAGTTTCTCTCAGAATATAGCCATTAAAATAGTAAATGTAAGCAGTGCATAAATTTAAAAAGTGCACTCCTCTCTTTTTCTTGGAAGAGGTTTCTAAAAGAGCCCAGCACAAACCTGCCCACTGCAGTCAGAGGAACACGGACTGTGATGAGGGGATAGGTTTGCACAGAATCTGAAAAGAGGGTCCTTGGCATGGGGTAGGTTGGCGGACACAAATTGAAAAGCCCCTTGTGCATTTCACTTAGACTGACAAAGGTCGTAAACAAATGTCTTCAGGGAAGTAGCTGGGATGACTGAGTTTAGGGTAACGTTGTTGAGACTGACAGATTGTCACTGTGATGAACTGCTTTTTAAAAAAAATTGTCAAAGTTTGCTTGAAGTTGCAGGTTTGTTACTGCAATAAATTTTCAATGGCTTCAGCAAAACCTCACTCAATTTGCCACAGTTTCTTACTTGCACTGAAATTCTTTCATCCCATGATGGAATGTGCTCAAGGGGTGAATGGCCTCTCCCTACTTCCATTCAAAATTCATATGGAATATCTTTTTCATTAATTATCTTTATCAGTGTGACCACTTCACAATTGTACTTGCTGATGAGTGCAATTGCAAACAAACATGAAATTGAAAGCATGACTATCAGGAAGAGGGATAGATGAGAATGACAAATATTATATTGAGGAATCAGAGTCCTAGAGATGTACAGCACGGAAACAGATACTTTAGTCCAGTTCGTCCATGCTGACCCTGTACTCTACATGAATCTAGTCCCATTTACCACCACTTGGCCCATATTACTCCAAACCCTTCTGATTCATATACTCCTCCAGATGCCTTTTAAATGCTGTAATTGTACCAGCCTCCTCCACTTCCTCTGGCAGCTCATCCCCCCTCTGCGTGAAAAAGATGCCCTTTAGGCCCTTCTTAAATTTTCCCTTCTCACTTTAAACTTATGCCCTATAGTTACTCCCTTAGACTGGTACTCCCTTATCCTGGGAAAAAGGCCTTGACTATTCACCCTATCCATGCCCCTCATGATTTTATAAACCGCTATAAGGTCACCCCTAAGCCCCCCATGCTCCGTAGAAAATAGCCCCAAGTTAGTCAGCCTCTCCCTAAAGCTCAAACCCTCCAAACCTGGCAACCTCCTTGTAAATCTTTTCTGAACCCTTTCAAGTTTCACAACGTCCTTCTTATAGCAAGGAGACTAGACTTAAATGCAGTATTCCAAAAGTGGCCTAACCAATGTCCTGTGCAGATACAACATGACCTCCCAAATCCTATACTCTATGCTCTGACCAATAAAGGCAAGTGTACCAAATGCCTTCTTGACTACCCTATCCACCTGCTTTCAAGGAATTATGAACCAGCACTCTAAGGCCTCTTTGTTCAGCAACACTCCCCAGGACCTTACCATTAAGTGTATAAGTCCTGCTCTGATTTGCCTTTTCAAAATGCAGCACCTCACATTTATCTAAATTAATCTCCTCCTGACACTCCTCAGCCCATTGGTCCATCTGATCAAGATCCCCCTGTACTCTGAGGCAATCTCCTTCACAGTGCATGACACCTGCAATTTTGGTGTTATTTGCAAATTTACCAACCATACCTCCTATGTTCACATCCAAATCACTAATCACAAATTGTTCAGATATAACTTCAAAGCATTTCCATATATTTTGGAGTCAGTTCATCTGTTTTGTTATGCTACCTGATAATGGTTAATTCCTCAGTGTACACAGCATGGAAGGGGTAGTGTTGAGTGGTAGGTGAGGTCTGGATTCTTGTCATTAAATTGTTTGGGACATTTCTGGTCCTGGCTATTATTTAAGTGGCTGTGTGTGATTCTGACTTTATCCTTTGCCCAGAACAGGAAACCATGAAGTCGAAAAATTCCAAGACCAAAATAAATTTGTACTAGATAAAGCTATTGAAGGTTATGGAATCAAGTGGGTAAACAGTATATCAAATTGAGAGGCTAAATTGTTTCTGTTTCAATGGTTGTAATTTGGCTATGTATTTCTGAATCACTAAATATTGTTGATTATATAAGATTAATTATGTGCTTAATGTAGAATCAAGCTGATGGTCTTAATAAGGAGCAAATTTCCCAGCATATATCATGCATCTTATAAGAAAAAGATGTTGCATTTCTGTAGTGACTTTCACAACCACAGAACATTCTCCTGTGCTTAATAGTCAATTAAATGCTCATGAAATGTAATCACTCATGTAATGTAAGAACCACAGCAGCCAAATGGCACATGGCAAGCTGTCATGAACATCAGACAGTGAGGTGACCAAAAATATCTACTTAGGACATTAGTTCAGGGATAAGTATTTGTCATAAGACTAAGAACTTTCTTTCTCTTCCCACAGTGACATGCTATCATTTATCTCCACCTTGGGCAGTTAAAGGAGATTTGATTTTCATGTGAAAGACAGCTTTTCTGAATGGGTGGCCTGTTGTTGGGGCTGACCCTCTGATGGGGCGACCGTCCCTCGAGGCTGACCCTCCGACGGGACGGCTCTCCCTCGGTATTCTCCTTTCAACAGGGTAGTGCGCTTTTCAGAATGCAGTGTCAAAATTTAGATAATTAATTCTAAATAAATATGTTTATTGTGTTACAGAGTTTCAACTTAATCCTGTATGCTAATCCAAATGGACACTATGAATTCAGTTATATTTGATTGATTGTGTTTGAGTTGATTGCACATTTTTACTCCCCATTTAAAACAAGCCTTTGCAACAGCAGAAATAAAAGTTAAAATGCTGGAAATCTGATAGAAATTCATAATAAGAGAACGCTAGTTAACTTTGGAATTACCAATCATAAAATATATTTACTAATACTATTCAGCTCAGCTGTCCAGTCATTTTTCTTTGTATGGATAAACCTACTGATGTTTTCTGTCACTTTTCAAATGTTTAACTTCAGATATACATTGATTATGGTTTTCCTGAACATTTGTGTCTCTCTAAACCTTGAGTACGCTTCACAGATTATAAGATTTTGTTTTCAATCCGAATATTTACTGATCTGTGAACTATCTTTCTTATAAAGAGAACATTTGTTCTGTAAACTATTTACTAAATTTATTCCAATTTATTTTGGATTTCTACTGAATGGATTTCAGATGAAGTTGTGCTCTGCTTACCTCCATCATTTTCTCATGCAAACTCTCTCTCACACTTTCTTCCCCATATTCTCACTCTCAACACACACTCTCTTGCTCACACTCACACACATGCTTTTTGTCTCTCACTCTCACTCGTGCTTACATTCTGTCTCACTCTCTCACACATGCTATTTTTTTCTCCCTCCCTCACACATACTCCCTCACACACACTCACACTCTTTCTCTCTGTCGCTCACACTCTCTCTCTCTGTCGCTCACACTCTTTCTCTCTCTCTGTCGCTCACACTCTCTCTCTCTCTCTCCGTCGCTCACACTCTCTCTCCGTCGCTCACACTCTCTCTCTCCGTCGCTCACACTCTCTCTCTCCGTCGCTCACACACTCTCTCTCTGTCGCTCACACTCTCTCTGTTGCTCACACTCTCTCTCTCTGTCGCTCTCACTCTCTCTCTCTGTCGCTCACACTCTCACTCTCTGTTACCCTCACTCTCTCGCTCACACACTCTCTCCCGCTCACACACTCTCTCCCGCTCGCGCTCTCTCTCCTGCTCGCGCTCTCTCTCTCTCGCTCGTGCTCTTTCTCTCACTCTCACTCGTGCTCTCGTTCTCTCACTCTCATTCACGCTCTCTCTCACTCTCACTCGTGCTCTCTCTCTCACTTGCGCTCTCCCTCTCACTCTCACTCGCATTCTCTCTCTCGCGCTCTCTTTCACTCACGCGCTCTCTCTCTCTCTTGAGCGCTCTCTCTCACTCGTGCGCTCTCTCTCACTCGCGCGCTCTCTCTCTCACTCGCATGCTCTCTCTCTCTTACTCTCATTTGCGCTCTCTCTCTCACTCGTGCTCTCTCTCTCACTCTCACTCGCGCTCTCCACTCTCTCACTCACGCGTGCTTTCACTCTCTCGCGCGCGCTCTCACTCTCTCGCGCGCGCTCTCACTCTCTCGCGCGCGCTCTCTCTCACTCGCGCTCTCACTCTCACTCGCGCTCTCACTCTCTCTCGCACGCGCTCTCTCTCTCGTGCTCTCTCTCTCTCGTGCTCTCTCTCTCTCGCGCTCTCTCTCTCTCTCGCGCTCTCTCTCTCTCGCACTTTCTCGTTCGCGCTCTCTCTCTCACTCACGCTCTCTCTCATCCTCCCTCGCTCTCTGTCTCTCACTCGTGCTCTCTCTCACTCGCACTCTCTCTCACTCGCGCTCTCTCACTCGCGCTCTCTCTCTCACTCGCGCTCTCTCTCACTCGCGCTCTCTCTCACTCGTGCTCTCTCTCATCCTCCTCGCTCTCTGTCTCTCACTCGTGCTCTCTCTCACTCGCACTCTCTCTCACTCGCGCTCTCTCACTCGCGCTCTCTCTCTCACTCGCGCTCTCTCTCACTCGCGCTCTCTCTCACTCGCGCTCTCTCTCACTCGCGCTCTCTCTCTCACTCGCGCTCTCTCTCTCACTCGTGCGCTATCTCTCACTCGTGCGCTATCTCTCACTTGTGCTCTCTCTCTCACTCGTGCGCTCTCTCTCACTCTTGCGCGCTCTCTCTCACTCTTGCGCGCTCTCTCTCACTCTTGCGCGCTCTCTCTCACTCTTGCGCACTCTCTCTCACTCGTGCATGCTCTCCCTCACTCGTGCATGCTCTCCCTCACTCGTGCATGCTCTCTCTCACTCGCACGCGCTCTCTCTCACTCAAGCGCGCTCTCTCTCGCTCTCTCGCTCGCACTCTGTCTCGCTCTCTCTCTCGCTCACGCGCTGTCTCTCTCGCTCGCGCGCTCTCTCGCTCGCACTCGCTCTCTCTCTTGCTCGCGTGCTCTGTCTCTCACTCTCACTCTCTCACTCACGCTCTCTCTCACTCACGATCTCTCTCACTCTCACTCACGCGCTCTCACCCTCACTCGCTCTCTCTCTCTCACTCGTGCACGCTCTCTCTCACTCGTGTGCGCTTTCTCTCTTAATCGCGCACTCTCTATCTCTCGTTCGCGCGCTTTCTCACTCGCACACTCTGTCTCTCACTCGCGCGCGCTCTCTCTTACTCGCACGCTCTCTCTCACGCGCTCTCTCTCTCTCTCTCTCGCACTTTCTCGTTCGTGCTCTCTCTCTCACTCACGCTTTCTCTCATCCTCCCTCGCTTTCTCTCTCTCTCTCACTCGTGCTCTCTCTCACTCGTGCTCTCTCTCTCACTCGTGCTCTCTCTCTCTCACTCGTGCGCGCTCTCTCTCTCTCTTTCTCGCACTCTCTCTCACCCTCACTTGCTCTCTTTCTCTCTCACTCGTGCTCTCTCTCTCTTTCTCTCACTCGCGCTCTCTCTCTCTCTCTCTCACTCGCGCGCTCTCTCACTCGTGCTCTCTCTCTTGCTCGCGCGCTCTCTCACTCTCACGCGCTCTCTCACTTTCACTCGCGCACTCTCTCTCTCGCTCACGTGCTCTCTCTCACTCTCACTCGCGCGCTCTCTCTCACCCTCACTCGCTCACTCTCTCACTCGCGCGCTCTCTCTCTCACTCGCGCGCTCTCTCTCTCACTCGCGCGCTCTCTCTCTCACTCGCGCGCTCTCTCTCTCACTCGCGCGCTCTCTCTCATTCGCGCTCTTTCTCTCTCACTCTCGCTCGCGTGCTCTCTCTTACTCTCATTCGCGCGCGCTCTCTCATTCGCGCTCTTTCTCTCTCACTCTCGCTCGCGTGCTCTCTCTTACTCTCATTCGCGCGCGCTCTCTCACCCTCTCTCTCGCTCGCGCGCTCTCTCTCTCTCACTCGCGCGCTCTCTCTCTCACTCACGCGCTCTCTCTCTCGCTCGCACTCGCTCTCTCTCTTGCTCGCGTGCTCTGTCTCTCACTCTCACTCTCTCACTCACGCTCTCTCTCACTCTCACTCACGCGCTCTCACCCTCACTCGCTCTCTCTCTCTCACTCGTGCATGCTCTCTCTCACTCGTGCGCGCTTTCTCTCTTAATCGCGCACTCTCTATCTCTCGCTCGCGCACTCTCTCTCACTCGCGCGCTTTCTCACTCGCACGCTCTGTCTCTCACTCGCGCGCGCTCTCTCTTACTCGCACGCTCTCTCTCACACGCTCTCTCTCTCGCACTTTCTCGCTCACGCTCTCTCTCTCACTCACGCTCTCTCTCATCCTCCCTCGCTCTCTCTCTCTCTCTCACTCGTGCTCTCTCTCTCACTTGTGCTCTCTCTCTCTCACTCGTGCGCGCTCTCTCTCTCTCTCAATCATGCTCTCTCTCTCTTTCTCTCACTCGTGCTCTCTCTCTATCTCGCTCGCGCTCTCTCTCTCGCTCGCGCTCTCTCTCTCGCTCGCGCTCTCTCTCACTCTCACTCACGCGCTCTCTCACTCTCACTCACGCGCTCTCTCACTCTCTCACTCGCGTGCTCTCTCTCTCGCTCACGCGCTCTCTCTCACTCTCACTCGCGCGCTCTCTCTCACCCTCACTCGCTCTCTCTCTCACTCGCGCGCTCTCTCTCACTCGCGCGCTTTCTCTCACTCGCGCGCTCTCTCTCTCATTCGCGCTCTTTCTCTCTCACTCTCGCTCGCGTGCTCTCTCTTACTCTCACTCGCGGGTGCTCTCTCTCTCTCACTCGCGCGCTCTCTCTCTCACTCGCGCGCTCTCTCTCTCACTCGCGCGCTCTCTCTCTCACTCGCGCGCTCTCTCTCTCACTCGCGCTCTCTCTCTTTCACTCGCGCTATCTCTCTCTCACTCGCGTGCTCTCTCTCTCACTCGCGCGCTCTCTCGCTCACTTGCGCTCTCTCTCTCGCTCGCGCTCTCTCTCACTCTCACTCGTGCGCTCTCTCTCACTCTCACTCGTGCGCTCTCTCTCACCCTCACTCGCTCTCTCTCTCACTCTCACTCGCGCGCTCTCTCTCTCACTCGCGCGCTCTCTCTCTCACTCGCGCGCTCTCTCTCTCACTCGCGCGCTCTCTCTCTCACTCGCGCGCTCTCTCTCTCACTCGCGCGCTCTCTCTCACTCTCACTCGCGCGCTCTCTCTCAATCTCACTCGCGAGCTCTCTCTCACCCTCACTCGCTCTCTCTATCTCGCTCTCGCTCTCTATCTCGCTCACGCTCTCTCTCTCCCTCACGCTCTCTCTCTCGCGCTCTCTCGCTCGCTCGTGCTCTCTCTCTCACTCGCGCTCTCTCTCTTTCACTCGCGCTATCTCTCTCTCACTCGCGCTATCTCTCTCTCACTCGCGCGCTCTCTCTCTCACTCGCGCGCTCTCTCTCTCACTCGCGTGCTCTCTCTCTCAGTCGCGCGCTCTCTCTCTCGCTTGCGCTCTCTCTCTCGCTTGCGCTC